>NC_060138.1:989964640-992464640 GCF_021461385.2 Schistocerca piceifrons
CTTCAAACACTGCTAGATAAAGTATCTAAGAAAGTGTATAATGTGAACACTCATTTGGGCTTGTACCCGCCATTTTCCAACGGTATTAGAAACTGCTGACTGCTCAAGGTCCAAACTGTTCAAACTATGTGGATGATATTGTCATAGCATGTCGTACACCTGAAGAACATATTGCAAATGTACGTGCTCTGTTTCGTGTAGACTGGACAAGTGTGATTTTTTTAAACCTGAGTTGCAGTATCTTGGTCATGTCATAAACAGCCAAGGTGTATATCCTCTTCAATCGCATTTGTTAGTGATACGAGACCTGCCAGTTCCTCGCAATGTCACAGAATTGCCGTCAGTATAAGGGAAAATGAACTATTATATTCGGTTCACACCGAAAGCAACACAAATCGCAGCTCCATTGCATCGCTTGCGTCACAAGAATGTCCCCTTTGTTTGGACAGATTTGTGCCAATTAGCTTTTCAAAAACTTAAAAATGCGTTGTTCGGTGATCGATGAGTGTTTCGCTTTCATCCTGACAAACCAGTTGTATTGCAAGTTGACGCTTTCTCTTACCGAGTTGGTGCGGTGCTTTCGCACAGATTTGGCGATAAAGTCTGGCCTATTGCTTTCGCATCAAGTGTTGTCCAAAGCTCAGTGTAACCATTCACAAATAGAGAAAGAGGCATTGGCTATCGTGTATGGTGTGACCAAATTCCATCATTATATTTATATTCTACTTAGTAACGGATCACGAGCCATTGCAGTCCATATTTCATTCGATGAAGCCAGTTCCTGTACGAAATACCCAAGAATTGCAAAGATGGGCTTTGTTGTTGTCTCAATATCAGAACGAGATCATGTATCGTCCAACAGCTAAACATAGTAATGCGGACGCACTTTCACGTCTTCCGATTGGCCCTGATATAGACTGACGTCTCTGTTGCATCTTGTTTTCGTATCGATGCTGACGATTCTGAATTGCTTCTATCCTTTCCTTGGAACTATAGGAAAATTACAAAGGCCACGGAAGCTGATTCCGATTTGAACATTTTGCTAAAATATATTCGCACATCTTGGCCTCGCTCATTGCGTAACGTAAGGAACTATGTGGGGCGCCGATACTTTGCACGTCGGCATAGCCTCGCTACGCAGCTAGGTGTGATTCTTGTTCAGAATGACACTGGACATTCACGTGTGTTGATCCGCAAAGCTTTCCAAAAAGACACTGGGGGATTGTTTGTAGGAAACAGTTAGCGTGTCAACACTGTACTTGGCTGATATGGGCACTCAAATAGAACAGATGACGTCGCAGTGTCTCGCATATGCGGAAAATCAGTCCGCTCCACCACAAAAATTCTCTGCTTGGCCTAATTCGCAATCACCATGGCAACGTGTGGACATAGACTTTACCGGACGTTTCTGGAACATTCGTTGGTTGATTGTAGTAGACTCTTATAGCAAGTTCCCCACCGCTTTGCCAGTGAACTCGACAAAGTAGCACAATTTAGGTGTTGTCCTCTAGTTTTTACCTCGAAGGTGTGCCTGAAGTCATAGTGTCGGACAACGGTCCTACGTTCACGTCAAAGGGGTCTGAAACATTCTGCGAACGCAATGGCATATAACATTTAACTAGTGCACCGTTCCGTCCACAGTCAAACAGCGATTCGGAACGTTTTGTCAGAACCTTCCAGTAACAGATGGGCAATCTTCGCACTGCACAACCAGGAAAAAAGCATTGCAACTGTTTCAAATGGCTCTGAGTACTATGGGACTTAACATCTGAGGTCATTAGTCCGCTAGAACTTAGAACTACTTAAACCTAACTAACCTAAGGACATCACATACATCCATGCCCGAGGCAGGATTCGAACCTGCGACCGTAGCAGCAGCGCGGCTCCGGACTGACGCGCCTAGAACTGCTCGGCCACCAGCGGCCGGCTGCAACTGTTTCCCGCCTACTATCGTTCACATCTACGGGATGGATCATCGCCGACAGAATTGCTTCACGGCTGCCGCCATCGGACACTGCTCCACCTGCTCCACCCTCCTCAGCATCCGGCGCCGCAGGAAGGGGGCATGTATCGCTTCGCGCCGCATGATACTGTGATTTTCAGGGCTTTTAGCGGCAGCATACGGTGGGTGCTAGGCGAGATCCTTCCTCGACTTGGGGCATGCATGTATCTCATTTCAGGCTTCGACGGATTGCAGCGTCGACATCGCAATGAAATTCGTCACTGTGATGTGCACGGTGATCCTTCTGTCTCTTCCCCAGATTCATGGATCCCGAGGACAGTGCGACCACAGTAGCCGCTGGAGGGTGTCATCACGACACCGCTGGACGACTACATGGAGACTGAGCCTTCACCGCCTCTACCTTTTCTCGTCCTACCGATGGAGCTGGGCTCGACCACACCGTAGCAGCCGACGACTTCTACATCTGGTTATGGGCCTCAGGAGATGGATGCGTACACTTCTGGTCGTTTTCTGGGGCTCGTTTCCACCAGAGCAAAGGCCCGATGGCAGGGTGCGACCGGAAGTCCGACATCCCGTGCAGCAACAGCTAACGGTCCAGCGAAGCGTCCACGATCCTACCTCTGCTCCCGTTGTCGAGCTCCTTATACAGCGATGGTCCGTCACTTTGGGGGCGGGGGGGGGGGGGGGTGGCGGCGGAGGGGGAGAGGGGAAGAATGTACTTAAAGTCAAGCGCCAGCACGCCAGATGGGAACATTACAGCAAGATGGCTGTGAGACGTCAGCCAATTGCATACTGATTGACCCCTCTCCAGGACGACAATGCGACGGCAGCGCACTCTACATGAAGAGGGCATAAGCGTCGCGCCGCCTGGCTGCGTCCCAGTTCAGCGA
The DNA here is from genome assembly GCF_021461385.2 of Schistocerca piceifrons. Lineage (NCBI taxonomy): Eukaryota > Metazoa > Arthropoda > Insecta > Orthoptera > Acrididae > Schistocerca > Schistocerca piceifrons. Next base: position 989,967,494 of record NC_060138.1, read on the forward strand.
GTTCAACAGCAGCGAGTTCAAGAATAGCATCAAGACTAGTCATTTCGTTTCTTCTATGTAGCATTGTCTGCATAGAAGAGATTTCTTATTTTGTCTGTGGCCCTTTGCTTGCGACACATCTGTTTAAAACAAAGTTAAGTATTGTAATCATTTTCTTGTGTAATAAACTTCGTTAATACGGTTTGCTGGAACTGTTGACTAGTGATCTTGAAACGTCCCCTTTTGACCAATTTATATATGAGACTGTGCTTATACTGACACACAATATTTTTAGCGCAACGCAATCTGACTATCAAAGATCCCTGCAAAAGAATGGCCCTGACTAACATTAAACTATACCTTTCACAAATCACTTACCTCACAAAAATCTTCGCTGCTCAAGCTACTGCAATACAGCGAGCGCCACTACTGCCAGCTAAATAAAAGATTCAAACTATGGAAGGCATTAACTACTGATAGGGATAGTTAGCAAATGAAAGATATTAATAGAGAACAAACAATGTATTTACCTTAATATCATCACAAGTCATAATATATATATCAGTTCATGACAAATTACAAATCTCCGCCATCTCTCTCCCCACATCCACCACTGCTGGCGGCTCACCTCCAACTGCGCAACGCTACGCGCTGTTCACAGCCAGCTGCCTCTGCCCAACACTACAATGGCGAGTATTACAACAATGCAAAGCAGCCACAGACTGCACACAGCACACCCAGTGATTTTCATACAGAGGTGGCGTTACCAATAAAAAAACCTAAACAGCCTACTTACATAGCCCCCATGCTCCCCACAAAAATTTTTACAAATTGGATTGGGCAGTGGCCAATACAGATTTGAAAAAATTTTTTCATAATTACAATAACAAAGAAATCAAATGCACACACTTATTGATACAATGTTGGTCAAGAGCTAAAAATTTCTCACAGTCCATAAAGACAGTCCACATTGTTCATCACAGTAAAAATGCAGAGTTTTTCTCAAAGTCTGAGCAGTAAAAGAAAATGCACACAGAAGTAGTGGATTTCCATGCAGTCTTGAAGAAGTAGTGTTGTCCTTCCAACGGAAAGTCAGTGCTGACTCTCGACATGCTGACAGGTAATGGGCCACAACAGAGCAAACCCACTGCAGAGTCAGTCGAAGTTTTGATGAATATTGGTAGGTAGGTCATCACAGAGCAGACCCACTGTAGTCCTGGTAGAGATTACGGTATTGGTGGGCCACCAGAGGTGCAGACCCCACTGCAGTCCTTGTAGAAATAATGGTATTGATGAATCATCAAAGATGTAGACCTACTGTAGTCCTTGTAGACACGGCCAGCAGCCATCTGTTGCGACTGTGCAGGTGCACAATCACCATCGAAGAGTCTTGCGGAGAATATAGCAAGTCCATAAACCACCACTTGTGCACTCACAAAGTGTTTGGAATTGTCCTTAGAACCAGCAATGCTGTTATCCAGTCCCTTGCTGAATTAGTAACACACATGCAAACACTAACAGTCCCAACTTCTCACATATTGTCCATGTACTATGACCAACAGAAACGTGTGCAGTGAAATGTAACTTACAAGTTAATAATATCATGAACTGGTGACAATTACAATTTTATAACAGAAGAATACAATAACAAAGGTACAAAATACATCATTAAAGAACATAACAATACAGATAACATTTGTAGTACAGGCTTTACAAAAGAATAGAAATGAACATATACATCAGTGTTACAGGAATTATGACATGAGTACAAAAATAAAAGATCAGAATCACTTTCGAAACATCAACTTCACACATGAGCATTAAAACAAAACAGAATAAATAATGTGTAAGCATATTTATAAGGTAAATAACATATTGTTAATGCCAATTATATTCGAGGATAACAGTATTCCTCATCATAGTGAATGTAGCTTAATATTAAAAGAAGAAAAAAATTCTATGAAACTACACAGAGACAGGAAGAAAACAAATACACAAGGGTACACAAACACGTACTGGGATAACACAAAAGGAAAGGACAGGGTTCGTTTTCAGTGTAACATTTGGTACTGCAGTCCAACCCAAAACTTCATTCTATAGATCTTTCGTCTTATTTCAACCTTTGCTTCCCCCAAAAAAATCTTATCCAAGCATGCTTTCTGTATTCTGTTCATATTTCTTTCAAAATAATTATTTCTGATTGTACAATACTCATTTGGGCCCAAATCCTTTTTATATAACTTCGCAATGCATTCTTTACCTATTCTCCATAGTCAGTTTCTCATATAGTCTACCCCCTCTTAAGCTAACTTAAATCTACTGAGCTCAGATGCTAAACTAAGGGACGAGGCAATGCAGCAGCACATAAAACAATTATTATAAACAGCAATGCAAAAAAATGCAAATTGGCAAAGCTAGCAGCATAAATGAGCAAAAGTCAAATTCAATAACACTATGCCTGGCAAACAGCAGCAACTTATACCTAAACATGACATAGCGCAAGCAGAAAAAATATTACACTAAAATGGCCATGTCTAATACCTATGTCACATCTTAACATTAGAGTGATGCATCACAAAAACTTACGCTAGTAGATAAGTTACCAAATCGTAAAAAAATTATTTATGCAATTCCTGTGAAGGGAAATTTCTTTTTGTGCTCCCTCATTTGTTTTGGATGGATCATAAAATTATTTACTGGATCTGTAGGCATAAAATATTTATATTAGTACATATATTAAATTTTATTTTAACCATTGCTGCAGTGCAGCTAGAAACTTGATATTAAACAAAATGTGTAAACAAATACCTAAAGCAAGCCATATGGCATTTTTCTTAACTAGCAAGACAATAGCTGTGAAATGTTTCTCATCGTTTCATTAGGCATTTCAGTAAATATCATAAATTACGAGCTCCACAGTATGCTTTCAACAAGGAGATGTCAGTAGCGCGTAGAATGGCCTTCCCTTTCTTTTTTTTTCTACCTATGCCGCTGAAAAGGGCTCGCAATAATGGCTTTTTTTCCAGGCGTCTGACACAGCTGGGTGCCCGCGACGCATTACGTGCAGGTGGTCACTTAACTTTCTTACGGAAATATTTACCGCTAAAGTGACAGTCTGATATAAAAATATTTCACAGGTCAAGAATTTGCGTTACAAATCTGTAGAAACAAAATGCTATTGATATAACAGTGTCCAAAAAAATTTTCGTCTGAATTGTAATACATTCACGCATATACACACACATTTCATAACTCTTAAAGTACGTTTCTTGGTTTCCAACATCCTTTTCATAAATCAGAGTCCCTAACCACTATTCATTATTCCTTACCTTATTATACATATACATATTCGTCGACACTTCTTCAATATTTCATCCTGAGAAACATGTAGCATAATCAAATTCCTCAGATACGGTATCATCATCTTATTGATCATAAACATACCTCAACAGCATAATACACATCGTCGTCGTAATAATAACATCATAACACCTCAGTCAAATCTCAAAAACGTCGTAGCTTTCTGCAATAATATCAAAACCTAAAAAAATTTTCTGCTCATGTCAAAAGTGTCAGCTGCCTCAAACGTACTTTAAAAATCATGATCTCATACCAAATACATCATTCAAAGCTCTCATAGTATCACAATGGTTCCAAAAAAATATGAAGAGTTCACACAGTACAGACAAAATACAATTTCGTAAGTGTGAAGTTATCCAACGGTGTAATTACGTAAACATGTGTCACTGATGTAGTAAAAATAAATGTTTGTCTCTCTCAGTTAAATGATCAGATAGCTGTGTAAATTGTGTGTTAGAGAAATATGGTACCGATGTGTAAAGTTGTATAAGCAAATACCATATTAGCTAGGGTTCCTTGTGGTTGCCACACACATGGTACACAAAGTAAGCATGTACCCCCCTGAGGATTAATGTAATTATACCCTCAGGTGTTACAGATTACAGGAATAGAATGAAATATATCACGGAAAACTTTCTTTGTAATTCAAAAATCTTGAAAAATAAATGGCTTAAGTACAAAATCTCTCAAATGCGTGTCCTGTAGCGCTAAATGTGCGTCTTGCTGTAAGATAATTCTGTGGAAGTGTCGTACTTATCGTCCTCCGAAAGCCAAGTTCTGCAGAAGTCAATGTACTTACCTCATGATAAACAAAAGTGAAATGCTTTATGTATAGATATCTTAGTTATTACGCTTTATTGCCGTGATGATGAAAGTACTGTGCTGTAACATATTGTTGTGCTACGGAAAAGGCAATCTCATTGTTGCTGTACCACAAAAGTTACTACTAAAACATGTTTTACTTTCCAGAAGAATTCAGAAAAACTGTGCAGATATAAAACAGATACACTGCAAAAGCAACATTGTAAATTGTCACTCATTAGTAGCGTCGTGATAAAATCGTGTAGCTGTCACATAAACTAACCACTGTGTCATCTGGCATTTCACAGAAAGCACCTCAAATCCTGAATCCACTCTCAAGCAAACCAAAATGTTGCATGAAAATTTCATTAGCAGTGCTGGTATATGTTCTAAGTATGTAAGCCGTATATTCATTACGTAATCGTGCAACTAACAAGGAGGAATGTATAAATAACAACACTGTGTCGTCTGTTCGCAATAACAATGCATTAGCAATTACTTGTCTAAGTTACCTATGTTCTTGACTGGATGGTTAGTTAGCTTTTAAACATAGTTGCATGTTAACAGTTTCTCAGTGTGACAAATTGTACAAGTAGCGTGAAGTGAAAATTGCAAAGACTAAGTTAAAAAGCAGATTATCTGTCAATAAATGGTTTTACATGAGAAATGTGGTGTAATCCTTTACTCTTCCTAGTACGCAGACTTTCAACTTCAACGGAATTATCATGTGGTATACGTCGGTGAGGAGTGCTAAAAATTTTCTCAAGGTTAACGTCTTATGTTATTTTTCTCGGAGCTAGCGGGCGCACGCGGCTGCCTGCTGCATGCGGTGTGAGTCATTGTCTGTCCCTTTGTTGGCGCGCGTCGTTATTGGGATTAGGAGACCTAACTTCTACAAATTCACGTTGTCGCAAGTGCCCTGCTCTGTTTGAATCCCGCCAGTTCTGATGAAATTCAGGTCTGTCGTTACGATCATATCGTCTGTCGTCATGTCGGTAGATGCCATAGTTTCTTTCTTGTCGGTCACGTGGTGGAGAATTTCTCCCTGAATCGAAACTGCGCGCTGGACCGTTGCGTCTAAAGTTATTCTGTCTCCCCTGATAATATTTATTTTGGTTCCCATATTGTCTGTTTCTCTGATTGTCTCTGTGATAGTCATTACCACGGAGAGGTGATCTTTCCCTGTAGTTATTACTACTCTGCCAACGGTTGTCATACGGGTGGTGTCTATTTTGGTCACGATTTGTGTTGTGAGAATAGCCTTGTCGTGTCCAGTTATTACTTCTTTCATCGCGGATTTGCGACGGATGTGACCTGTAGTGATTGTTTTCCTGTTTTCGCATCCCGCGACGGTCTGTGTCAATTTCCAGTTCTTGTAACAGTCCCTGAAAAGCTTCAATGTCGTCTTTGCAACGTCCTGCTAAAATAATGTGTCGTAAATGTTCAGGCAATTTGAGTAAGCAAATGCGGATGAGTTCTGAGGGGCTGTATGGGTTTGAAAGATATTGATTCTTATGCAACATGTCTTCAAAATATTTGACAAGACTGGAAAATTCAGATTGTTCAAAGTGTTTCATCATCATGATGCTATGTTTTACACGGTCTTGTGTAGCTTGAGACCAATACGCTGAGAGGAAGGCATGATAAAAATCTCCTTCACTGTGACAATCGTGAATGACCGATCGCATTCTTACACCTGGTTCATTCTCTAAGTAGCCACACATAAATTCTAACCTGTGCTCCAATGACCAGTTGGGAGGGAAACAATGAGAGAATTGATGGAGCCACGCTTGTGGCTGAATGTCGTTGGCAGAATTCTTAAACGTTTTGAATTTATGTGTAGTAATGAACAGCTTATAGTCAAAATCATCGTGTCTGCGAGTAGCATCTCGGTCATAGTTACGTCGTGTCGGCGGTTCCATCTCAAAATTCGGTGTACCTTGCCAATTTCTTTCATAATTACCGAAATGCCCTGTGTTATTATTTTGTGGCTTTTGCGTATTTGTATGTCCCTCTTCCCGTATTGGGGCGCGAGTGTCCTCTGAAATACGTAATTCTTGTACTACTTGTGCCAACTGATCTTGCACTTCGCGGATTTCTCTTTTGTACTGTGTATTGATTTGATTTTGATTTTGTTTGAATTTCCTAATTTGTTCATACTCTTCAGTGTCCATGAAGGCTACAGGTGTTGTGTCATTCAGATCATCATCTACCTTTGTAGATAAGTTGGTGAATTGATCCGAAAGTTCGGCTACTTTATCCGATAGTGAAATCATTTCCTCTCTATGTTTTTCTGAACCAAGTTTCAGAGTGTCCATTTGTGTTGCAATCGTGTCTACTGTGACCTTTAAGTTTTCCTGAGTTTTTGCAAGTTGCATAACCGTATCGGTAGATGCAACTGAGTCAAATTTTGCTTGCAAGGTCTCATGATTTTCATGAACAATAGTTTGCAGTTCTTTTATGGCTGCTTCGTGATTCTGTAGTGCATTTTCATGACGCGAAAAAATAGGTTGGAAATGCTCACAAATTTGTGTTTTTACGTCATTACAGACTTTTTGACATTTCGATTCAATGTGATGTAACTCAGCAGTTAAATCCTCACGTGTTCGTTCAAGAGTTTGCTCCAATGAGTCTAACTTTTTAAGATTTTGTTCCATTGTGTCTAACTTTTCAAGCTTTTGTCCCATTTGTTGCATTAATTGTAATAACAATGCACTGGTGTCTGAAACATGTTCCTCAGTGCTTTTCGGCAGTGAATTTACACCGGAAACATTCACATTTTGACAAGCAGAAAATGTGTCTTGACTTATTTGAGAAAACGGTGAGGATCCAAAACCTGAATCTACAGTATTTGCGAGATCGTGTCGTGTCATTTCGGCTTCCTGAGGCGAGCTATTGCCGACCGATCGATCGATAATGCTTCCCTCTTCACTAATTGTTTCACTGTCCACGCCATTGTTTGACGCCCGCTCCATTTCCCTGTGCACAGTTACCAAATTACTACTTTGAACATTAGTAAATTCATTACTCGGTGGCGCTAACACACTACTTTCATTTTCACTGTCATTTCTCAGTTTACTTTGGAGCCTAGTATTACGTTTTTCACACGCCATTAGTGTCGCAGTATTTCACACGACAACACAGAAAAACACAATTTGAAGAGCAAAAATAAGAGAACACATTAACATAACACTGAAAATAATATCTAGTTAATTACAGCTGCGAAATACTTGGTGCAAATCTATATGCATGCCACAACTGTTTTACTGTACAACAATGAAAGACTGCAACTACAAAGGAGATTTTCTCTACAATTACGCGCTAGCAATAAACAAAATCTACACTAATTACACAAACTACAAGAAAAATCAGAAGATTCCAGTGAGGTATCCTAGGCTAAGGGTCGACATATGAAACGTCCCCTTTGAACAATTTATACACGACTGTACTTAACCTGACACACAATATTTTTAGCGCAACGCAATCTGACTTTCAAAATTCCCTACAAAACAATGGCCCTGACTAACATTTAACTATACCTTTCACAAATCACTTACCTCACAAAAATCTTCGCTGCTCAAGCTACTGCAATACAGCGAGCGCCACTACTGCCAGCTAAATAAAAGATTCAAACTATGGAAGGCATTAACTACTGATAGGGATAGTTAGCAAATGAAAGATATTAATAGAGAACAAACAATGTATTTACCTTAATATCATCACAAGTCATAATATATATATCAGTTCATGACAAATTACAAATCTCCGCCATCTCTCTCCCCACATCCACCACTGCTGGCGGCTCACCTCCAACTGCGCAACGCTACGCGCTGTTCACAGCCAGCTGCCTCTGCCCAACACTACAATGGCGAGTATTACAACAATGCAAAGCAGCCACAGACTGCACACAGCACACCCAGTGATTTTCATACAGAGGTGGCGTTACCAATAAAAAAACCTAAACAGCCTACTTACAATCTGACAAAGCAAGTATCCTAGGCACCCCATATTCGACGAGCAGACAGGATACAAGAAGCATAGTGTGGTATTTTTAATTTCATTTGAATTGGGATTGTGCATATTTTATTACCTTTGTCCGTTATTTTATTGAACTCAACAGCAAACATCAGGGAGACATTAATTATCTACAGCACATTCTCTCACAGTATCTAAAATAGGTTGACCACGCTCAGGTAGCTTACCGGTTGCACGTCTATGGAAACCTGTTGGATCTGAGTTAAACATGTCGTCAAACCAGGTTTAAAGTATATTCCAGAGATGAATTTTCTTGACTGTTTTTCAATAAGGAAATTGAAAGGCAAACATTTAAGGGCATATGATCAGAAGACTTTTCAAACTCCGGGATAGTTTGTTAGTGAAGTCGGTTAAATGTGTTATCGTGTTTTATCATCACGAATTTTGTAGGTCGTCTTTCTTATACTGTGAGCAATATATGTCTTAGTTACTGGAAAAACATACTACCTGCTGTTCACACCACCCATTGCTCGAATATATATCTTTCGTTACGGCTCAGCCAATAATTCTTCATAAGAAGTTAATATAAAGGCATCATATCCAGACACCTGTAAGAATACCATATGTAGGAATATTGCACTGGAATTATCAATGAGCCAACTGATGACAATGAAGTACTGCTCCTGTCTTCTGAACCTTGTCTATTGAATGGAAATGTCGCACAACGCTTAAGTGGACGCACTGCATCACACATGTCTGTTATCGAGGCTCCCTGAATGTGCAAAATTTTTCAAGCTAGAACGATCTTCTATGAAGCAAAAAATGTGTCTCTTGTGTGTGTGTTGCCAAAATCAATCGCCCTACATGTAATATAAAGAGTCAGAGCTGCCTCTGCTACTTCATCTCTGTACTAAACCCAAAGCCAACGACATGTCGCAAATGTTAGATCTTTCTGCACTTGCGATTATTCTTTACCACACTTGAACAACGTTCATCAGTTTCAGGCATGGAAAATCCGAATCGTAACTGCGAAGTAAATACGAGCACTTCAAATAAGAAAATGACCCTTGATAAATACACTCATAGCGGCCGGAGGCATACGGCCGGTAGCCAGAGGCGAGGAAACCCTCAAGCGTAAACTGTCCTGGTCTTGATGCAGCCACAAGCTGTTTGAGAAGATGTTTCTGGAACTTTTTGCTATTACAGGAGGATTAGAAAATGAAACGAATTACGTTTGAGTTTCCATCAGGCTGATAATTTAAGCAGATACCTGATAACCTATTTAATAAACTAGTGAATGGAGTGGACTCGAATGTACGACGTTATTTTTATAGTGAACAAAGCTTACCTCTCGACCACGAGGAGATACGTGCTCATAACAGTTCGAGAAGACAGGCAGAACTTCCTACATACGTGTTTGCATCCTACAGTGTGGCCAGATCATGCTTATTCCCAGACTTAAAATTCTGATGAGTGGTCGGGAGTACTGGCCACCTCATGTGAACAACTCAGGTTTTGTCCCTGAGTCAGCCACACGATGTTTGGTATTGTGACTAATACTGCACTTCTGAACGAATTCAATTTAAGATATGACACTTCTTCTTCTTTTGCTTATGCCTTTATCCCACAATTTCGCAGGGTTGGCATGGTTAGGATCGGATTCTGCAAGGTTAATGTTAATGGGTGCCCAGATGCCCTTCCTGCCGCCACTCCATACCCCTGGGACGGAATTAGTGGACCCCAGGTGTCTGCATCTAGTGCAACACATGGAATAGTGTGAAAATGTTCAGATGCCTGCGAGTCGTGTAACTGAGGCTGGAGTTGGGGACCACCCCGGTATTCACCTGGTGATATGTGGAAAACCGCCTAAAAACCACATCCAGGCTGGCCAGCACACCGGCCTTCGTGGTTAATCCACCAGGCGAATGCAATCTGGGGCCGGCGCGCCTACCTGAGTCCAGGAAGCAGCGCATTAGCGGCGGGTAATTTAAGACGTGACACTAAGTAAGTAAAATTCATTGTTTGAACTTCGATTGCTCTCTGATGATACGTCCCGCATAGTCTACTTTAGGTAACGTGCATGTAATGAAAAAAGGCATCTCACAGCAGTGTCATGTTGGCTCGGCGGTGACACGCTCAATTTGCAATACGCTGATTGATATGCAATTCGGTGCAGATCCCGGCGGAGAAACGCTACAGTTTGGAAGTCATTCTCTCATTTTCTTTAGTCGATCTGAAAACGGCATGAACTAAATTCAGTGACTAAATCTTAAGACAAACTCCGCATCAGAAGCCATCTCACAACCTCCATTCAACACACTGTAGGAGTGAGCAGAGGTGTCTGTTTTGGAAATACTGAGTTACTTTGCAGGGCAGGCTCACAAAACTCTCGAAGGGATCATTAATGTCAGCAATTTGTGTGTTGCTTGTCATTTAGGGAATCATCACCCGAGACAAACGTTACGAAAGAAAGAAAAAAAAGAAGAAGGAAACATACTGAAATAAATCAAGAGGTGAAAAACGCATTGAATAGCAGAATTTCAAGGTTTTTCATATCTTTATTTTTGTATCTACATCAGAAGATATACGTAGTACATTTTCCTCGTAAATATACCTTCTCAGCCGGCCGTTGTGGCCGAGCGGTTCTAGGCGCTACCGTCTGGAACCGCGCGACCGCTACGGTCGCAGGTTCGAATCCTGCTTCGGGCATGGATGTGTGTGATGTCCTTAGGTTAGTTAGGTTTAAGTAGTTCTACGTTCTAGGGGACTGATGACCACAGAAGTTAAGTCCCATAGTGCTCAGAGCCATTTGAACCATATACCTTCTCATTACTGTGTGATATATTTGAATCAGTTCTTAACTGTGACTGAAACAAACAGTTTTCTTTCATTACACCGAACTTTCGTCGTAAGATAGATATGATAAGCGCATAATTGAACTTCATTTTCTGATACATCTCAATCACGCTTTATGCTTCAAAGGTTCTCGAGCTGTTTGCCGCATGAGTAGATTTACCATCAATGTGTCGAAATTTTATGACACCTGCGTAAAGTTCTCACACTCCCCACACACATCTCCCGCCGGCCACGTCGGCCGAGCGGTTCTAGGCGCTTCAGTCCGGAACCACGTGAATGCTACGGTCGCAGGTTCGAATCCTGCCTCGGGCATGGATCTGTGTGATGTCCTTAGGTTAGTTAGGTTTAAGCAGTTCTAAGTTCTAGGGGACTGATGACCTCAGATGTTAAGTCCCATAGTGCTCAGAGCAATTTTGAACACATCTCCCAAACAAGCGATTTAACAAAACCTAGCAGAACACCTACTACGTCACTTTCAATTAGGTTATGTTCTTCGTAACTCCGCTCATAGAATTCAAGGTCAGATGGACTGTGCACATTTCCGTCGAAGACGAACTCCGCCGTTTACACTCGATACATGACTTCCTTTTCATAAGGTATGACATCACAGACCATATCATAAGACTTCTTAAATACAGCGTGTGCGATTGGCAGAATGGCGTAGTGGTTACGGCCGTCAATTTCTAAACGGCAGGTAGGGGGTTCGGATCCTGTCACATCCAGGAACGTTAATTCGTAGTAAGAGTTATTAGTTTACGATGACAACGAGAAATATTATTAGTTTTAAAGAATTCGTAAGTATATAACTGAGGATTTAGTAGACTCAAACGCAGGACTACGTCTACACCGCCGCTCTAGCACCACTTTTTCTCTCTACGTATTGTGAGTTCTGCTTGGCATTAAAAGAAAATTGTATCTCCTATTTTGCTTTTGTCGGTACTGGCGTCCTACCTACATGTAAATGAAGAGAACACAAATTAATATGGTACTAGTTCTTGATGTAAAAAAAACTAAATACTTTCTCTTTTATGCCCTCATCAGCATTGACGTCATGCGTCATGTGATAAAAAAATTGTTTCATGGTTGTCTCAGTCTTTTTGATCAACAGTGGTAACATAACTTAAAATCAAGAGTCTGTGTGACAACTGAAAAGAATGAAATAGACAGCCTAGTTTATATGTATAATACGTACCTCTTAAAAGGAAAAGGAAAAGAGAGACTGATAAAACTAACGAATTTTCATCTTCTTCGGAAGAAAACAAAGTTTTGTCCCTAACCACATAATAATTCAGTATCCAGTTTAGTTTCTGTCTTCCTCTACAATTGCATTTAGCCGCTGGGGAATAGAGGCAACAAGTTTCCGGGTGAATTTGTTATTGTGTGACAACTCTTCTCATGCATCATGAACTGTTTCGGGCAGCGCCGGCTTGGTTGTCGCCGCCGCTCTTCTACCCCCAATAATTGTCTCCATCTGTGCCCACATTTGCTCTATGGCACTGTGGTCAGCACCTTTGGGAAGCCAGTCCAGGAGCCCAACGTCTCCGTTCATTTGAAATCAGTATTCTTCACAGTTCACTGAGTCGAAAGGAGAACGGTCATGTTAGAAGATTAATCAGCTCCCGAAAATATCAGATGAACAAAAGGAAGCATTACGCTCTCCAGCATTTCGCAGCAGTAATGACTAGAAGACAGACGGTCCAGTTGCCACAGACCGCCGCAACCACTTGTGATATCCATCCCCAAACTGTGACATCAGTTCGGCCACATCTCTGCCTCTGATGGACAAATCTTCTGGCGAATCTCGCTCCACTTGGTCGACATACATGGACTGAAGTATTTGGTGACGTAGAAAACACATTCTCGGCCGTAAATATAGCTTGCTTCCAGTAAAAAAGCGATTTCCTTCAGTTTGCCAGTGCGAAGTCTGATCTTGCAGCCTTGTGTTGCTCCTTCATTATTTCCTTAACCGCTGACTTTCGTCCATACCTTCCTCTCTCGTCGAGATGACGACGAGCGGTCGACTTGCTCACACTTATCAAGAGGATGTTCCTAATTTCCGTGCTTGTTTTGAAAGGGTCTTCATCATTGCTGTAGGGTGCACTATCGTCGTGATCCTCCGTGGAAGTCCATGCCAACGATGACGGTTGACGTGGCCTTCCTCTACCATCCTTTTCACCTAGAGATGTGCCGTAGTTTTTTGGTATCGTAAGGCAGGGGAAATGGCGGTGATACAGTATCAACATTTATAAAGTGGAAGAATGCGACCCTTGTCAAATTCTTTGAGCTATGACATTCCTCATCTAAGGATCTACTGACAAGGCAGAAGGAAAAGAATTGTGATACAACGTGGAGAGCACTTCTTTCGCATCAGAAGTCAAATTCAATCCTGATTACATGCTTCGAGAAAAGATTTAATAAACTAGTTCACTGTGAATGTCGTTTAGAGTATGGGGTAATGGAGTTTGTCTGTCATGCGATCTCCCATTGTTTCACTGTTATAAATACACCATTGTTCTAGGACAAACTCATCCATCGATTGTTACCCGTTTTGCATTTTTAGCATTACCGTGCTGTTAGAAGTTAAACTCAGTTTCATCTAATGATTTCCACAGCTACGGAAAACAACTATAATACAGCGTCATCAGACGAAAAAATCGACCTGGACGAGTGTGTGCAGACTGTTTTTAAACCTTTTCCTACCTCCACAATCAGCTTTTCTTATTCAATAAATTTTTGGACGTTGCGACTTACGATGTTTTATGATTAAATTTAAATCCTTCATCTGAGATGGCGCTAAAAGAAATCTTAACAGCACTAAATAGCGGTTTATGAAGCGATTATTAGTTGCATTTTGCTCCATTTCGCTGGATAGAAGGGAATAAGTTTACTGAGTAGCAAATTAACCCGCCAAAAGGAAAGGAGGGACGAAATGAAAACCCTCACGTTGGGAGGATATGTGACCTTTTATTTCACTGTCTAATACAATCAAGCGAAATGAACAATGAAGTTGGCAGTATGAGCAAGCTGGTAGTGTTAGTATGACGTTGCAGTGCCTGGTGGCTTGAACTAAGACAGAGCCATTTTACGTCAAGAATATACAGAACGGGAAGCCATGGCACTATTAAACTCGACAATGCATTGCTTGCACTCGAAATTACTGTTGCAGTGTAGTCATAGAGCCCAACAGTCTGTTGAGTACTTTCTGCTGAGAACGAAGGGTAGTAAGCTGTCTTCGCGACATCACTTTACTGAAACTGGTGTTCCACAGAGTTAGAGTTTCTGCTTGACAAGTAATTGAAGTCCTCTGTGTCGGATGTAAGTTTTACAACGTTGAAATATTCTTCTGTATTGCTGAGTCAATGCCACAGTTAGAGTAATTCCACGAAAATGTGAATGTAGACCACGTAAAATAAGATTATTGCAACGGAAAACCGTCTTCTCCAAAATTTCCTGATTTCTACTGCTTAAAATAGGTGACGTCGACGTTGTCCTCTGGAGAGAATAAACGTAACACATAACAGAGGACATTAACATCCTCAGGCTTTGAAAGTAGTGTTTGCCTGCAGACTTAGCATTTTACAAGCGTCCTTGCTAAGTGCATGTAAATGAATTAGTGCAACGGAGTTTCTCTTACGACGTAATGCCTTCATCAGTTAGTTAAATTTTAAGATAATCTACGAATAATTGGAGACGACCGATATTCACATGAAAAGTATTCCTGAACAAGAAAAGAACTGAACAACTACTCGTTACGGTCCACTGGCCACAGAACGCCGCAACCACACTCTGCGAACTAAGTATTTACCTGTTTTTGGGCAATTACTTGTAAAAATGACCAAGATGCATTAAGTGCTTTCCTCATGCACGCGTATAGCAGCAGAAGAATGAGGAACGTAGTAGCAACAGTAGGAGTAAGAATCGAAGTATTTGGTAACGTCAGACTCTGCGGTGGAATTTCTCGATCTAAGAAATTTCTTGAAATTTTACAAAAATGCTTGAATCGTGGGTATGATGGCTTAAAGCGTCCCTACACCCCGCTGATATGAGACTCCGTCCCGACACCCCGCTGATACGAGACTAGTATTATTTTCCATGTCAAAGGCCTGCTGATAATATTTAACCATATAAGCGTAGGCTTCCGCGGCCGTTGTCTTCTTCAATGAAATTCTTCAGGGTATCAGACCGCATCGTTATAATTTAAAATGCGCCAACGTTTCGGCCAGCGTTGCAGCTAGCCTTCATCAGGGCCTTACGTTAACTGCTAAATGAACACACTTGGTTCCTTAAATAGCTGCACGAGAAAACCGTGTCGTTACTTGATTGGCTGTAAAAGGAGGAGGAGGAGGGGTGAAAGGTATGCTTTATTGGTGTTTCCTTTATTATCTGTCATTGGCTGAAATAGCTGTTTTCTATTGGTCTTTATATTAATCCACCCCATTGGAGGAGACGGACGAATAGCGAACAGGTGATGGCTGTGACGTCACACTGTTTCCATGCTGTTCAGATGCCGGCTGCGGCGTGCCATTGCTTTGTGTGCTCGCGACCACTACTGCGGCTCTCCGTGTGTCTGCATGGGTTGCCACGGCTCTGCCGCCGCTCTGTAGCCCTGCTACTGCAGGCAGCCAAGACCTCGGAAGCTTGTACCCGACCTCTCTATTCATGTTGGCGGGTCTTTTGGCTATTTCTATCGCCTCTCTAATCTTTCTTTCGAAAGTGAGAGGCTGTTTCGCCAGGACGCGGCCTTCTTGAAAAAATATTGGTTTCCCGCACTCGTCTCGGTGTTCCGCCACTGCTGACTTAGTGTGTTGTTTCAGGCGGATATATCCTTCATGTTCCGAGAGCCTTGTGCTAATCGGACGTCCCGTCTCACCTATGTAGAGTAATCCACATGCACAACCAATTTCATACACGCCAGCTGTGTGTAGTTTGTCAACTGCATCCTTGGTAGAACCGAGCATGTCTGATATTTTGTTTCTGCTTCGGAAAATTGGTTTGATGTCGGCTTTTCGAAGAATTTTGCCAATACATTCGGTGACCCCTTGTACATATGGTAACACAGCAATGCTCTGTGCCTCCTTCTCCTCTTCCCTATTAGTCTTCTCCTTTGTCGACATGGTGCTGTCTATCATCTGCTTCCCATAGCCATTAGTTCCGAAGATGCACCTGAGGCGTTCAAGTTCTGTCTTCAGATGTTCTTCGTCGCTTATCCTGTACGCTCTCTTCGTTAGCGTGTGCAGGCCGGACTTCTTCTGCGTGGGGTGATGGTGGGAGGAGGCGTGAAGGTACCTGTCCGTATTGGTTGGTTTCCTGTACACTTTGTGGCCAAGTTTACCATCAGGTTTTCGATAAACTTCCACGTCGAGAAAAGGCAGCACCCCATTCTTCTCTGTTTCCATTGTAAACTGAATTTTCCTATGCTGTTGGTTAAGGTGCTTGTGGAAGTTCTGTAACTCCTCTTCTCCGTGGGGCCAGATGACGAAAGTATCATCGACATAGCGAAGCCAACAATTTGGACGTAATGGTGCGGACTGGAGGGCTGTTTCCTCAAATGCCTCCATGAAAATTTCTGCTGCGATAGGCGATAGGGGTGATCCCATAGCTACACCGTCAGTTTGTTCATAAAATTGACCTCTCCACTTGAAATAGGTGGTCGTCAGACAGTGGCGCACAAGCTCACATATGTCAGGTGCCATGCGTTCTTCTAGGATGTTCACAGTATCTGACACTGGGACATTCGTGAATAGGGATTTGACGTCGAAACTAACCATCAGATCTTGGTCCGTAACACGCATTATGAACAAACTGACGGTGTAGCTATGGGCTCACCCCTATCGCCTATCGCAGCAGAAATTTTCATGGAGGCATTTGAGGAAACAGCCCTCCAGTCCGCACCATTACGTCCAAATTGTTGGCTTCGCTATGTCGATGATACTTTCGTCATCTGGCCCCACGGAGAAGAGGAGTTACAGAACTTCCACAAGCACCTTAACCAACAGCATAGGAAAATTCAGTTTACAATGGAAACAGAGAAGAATGGGGTGCTGCCTTTTCTCGACGTGGAAGTTTATCGAAAACCTGATGGTAAACTTGGCCACAAAGTGTACAGGAAACCAACCAATACGGACAGGTACCTTCACGCCTCCTCCCACCATCACCCCACGCAGAAGAAGTCCGGCCTGCACTCGCTAACGAAGAGAGCGTACAGGATAAGCGACGAAGAACATCTGAAGACAGAACTTGAACGCCTCAGGTGCATCTTCAGAACTAATGGCTATGGGAAGCAGATGATAGACAGCACCATGTCGACAAAGGAGAAGACTAATAGGGAAGAGGAGAAGGAGGCACAGAGCATTGCTGTGTTACCATATGTACAAGGGGTCACCGAACGTATTTGCAAAATTCTTCGAAAAGCCGACATCAAACCCATTTTCCGAAGCAGAAACAAAATATCAGACATGCTCGGTTCCACCAAGGATGCAGTTGACAAACTACACACAGCTGGCGTGTATGAAATTGGTTGTGCGTGTGGATTAGTCTACATAGGTGAGACGGGACGTCCGATTAGCACAAGGCTCTCGGAACATGAAACATATATCCGCCTGAAACAACACACTAAGTCAGCAGTGGCGGAACACCGAGACGAGTGCGGGAAACCAATATTTTTTCAAGAAGGCCGCGTCCTGGCGAAACAGCCTCTCACTTTCGAAAGAAAGATTAGAGAGGCGATAGAAATAGCCAAAAGACCCGCCAACATGAATAGAGAGGACGGGTACAAGCTTCCGAGGTCTTGGCTACCTGCAATAGCAGGGCTACAGAGCGGCGGCAGAGCCGTGGCGGCCAATGCAGACACGCGGAGAGCCGCAGTAGTGGTCGCGAGCACACAAAGCAATGGCACGCCGCAGCCGGCATCTGGACAGCATGGAAACAGTGTGACGTCACAGCCATCACCTGTTCGCTATTCGTCCGTCTCCTCCAATGGGGTGGATTAATATAAAGACCAATAGAAAACAGCTATTTCAGCCAATGACAGATAATAAAGGAAACACCAATAAAGCATACCTTTCACCCCTCCTCCTCCTCCTTTTACAGCCAATCAAGTAACGACACGGTTTTCTCGTGCAGCTATTTAAGGAACCAAGTGTGTTCATTTAGCAGTTAACATAAGGCCCTGATGAAGGCTAGCTGCAATGCTGGCCGAAACGTTGGCGCATTTTAAATTATGACGATGCGGACTGATACCCTGAAGAATTTTATTGAAGAATAATTAACCAGTTAACTGATTTTTTTTTCACTGTGTTTGAATTGTAAACCAAGCCTATCGTACGTTACGTCACCATTACCAGAGAGGACATTATCATCGTTGATAAAGAACGTCTGTCCTCAGAGACCAAAAACAGGAAAAGTTAACGTAATATTGGTAAACTGCAGGAGTATCCAGTGCAAGGTTCCTGAATTAGTATCTCTTATTGAAGGAAATAGTGCGCATATAGTATTAGGAACGGAAAGTTGGTTAAAACCGGAAGTGAACAGTAACGAAATCCTAGACACAGAATGGAATATATACCGCAAGGATAGGATAAACGCCAATGGTGGAGGAGTATTTATAGCAGTAAAGAATTCAATAATATCCAGTGAAGTTATTAGCGAATGCGAATGTGAAATAATCTGGGTTAAGTTAAGTATCAAAGGTGGGTCAGATATGATAGTCGGATGCTTCTATAGACCACCTGCATCAGCAACCGTAGTAGTTGAGCGCCTCAGAGAGGACCTGCAGAACGTCGTGAAGAAGTTTCGTGATCATACTATTGTAATAGGGGGAGACTTCAATCTACCAGATATAGAATGGGATAGTCACACAATCAGAACTGGAGCCAGGGACAGAGACTCTTGTGACATTATCCTGACTGCCTTGTCCGAGAATTACTTCGAGCAGATAGTTAGAGAACCAACTCGTGAAGCTAACGTTTTAGACCTCATAGCAACAAATAGACCGGAACTTTTCGACTCCGTGAATGTAGAAGAGGGTATCAGTGATCATAAGTCAGTGGTTGCATCAATGACTACAAGTGTAATAAGAAATGCCAAGAAAGGAAGGAAAATATATTTGCTTAACAAGAGTGATAGGGCACAAATCGCGGAATATCTGAGTGACCACCATCAAACGTTCATTTCTGAGAAAGAGGATGTGGAACAAAAATGGAAAAATTTCAGAAACATCGTCCAGTACGCCTTAGATAAGTTCGTACCGACTAAGGTCCAAAGCGAGGGGAAAGATCCACCGTGGTATAACAATCATGTACGAAAGGTACTACGGAAACAAAGAAAGCTTCATCATAGGTGTAAGAGTAGTCGAATCATAGCTGATAAGGAAAAGCTGAACGAAGCGAAAAAGAGCGTAAAGAGAGCAATGAGAGAAGCATTCAACGAATTCGAACATAAAACATTGGCAAACAATCTAAACAAGAACCCTAAAAAGTTTTGGTCATATGTAAAATCGGTAAGCGGATCTAAATCCCCTATTCAGTCACTCGTTGACCACGATGGCACCGAAACAGAGGACGACCGAAGAAAGGCAGAAATACTGAATTCAGTGTTCCGACACTGTTTCACTGCGGAAAATCGTAACACGGTCCCTGACTTCAGCCGTCGCACGGACGCCAAAATGGAAAATATTGAAATAAACGATATCGGAATTGAAAAACAACTGCTATCACTTAGTAGCGGAAAAGCATCCGGACCAGACGAGATACCCTTAAGATTCTACAGTGATTATGCTAAAGAACTTGCCCCCTTTCTATCAGCAATTTATCGTAGATCGCTGGAAGAACGTAAAGTACCTAGCGACTGGAAGAAAGCGCAGGTCGTTCCCATTTTCAAGAAGGGTCATAAATCAGATGCGAATAATTATAGGCCTATTTTGCTTACGTCAATCTGTTGTAGAATAATGGAACATGTTTTGTGTTCTCGTATTATGACGTTCTTAGATAATACAAATCTCCTTCATCATAACCAACATGGATTCCGCAAACAGAGATCATGTGAAACTCAGCTCGCCCTATTTGCCCAAGAAATTCACAGTGCCGTAGACACTGGCGAGCAGATTGATGCCGTATTCCTGGACTTCAGGAAGGCATTTGATACGGTTCCGCACTTACGTTTAGTAAAAAAAAATACGAGCTTACGGAATATCGGACCAGGTTTGTGATTGGATTCGGGATTTCCTAGAAGAAAGAACACAACATGTCATTCTTAACGGTTCAAAATCTGCAGATGTAGAGGTAATTTCGGGAGTACCGCAAGGAAGCGTGATAGGACCTTTATTGTTTACAATATACATAAATGACTTAGTTGACAACATCGGTAGCTCCATGAGGCTATTTGCAGATGACACGGTTGTCTACAAGAAAGTAGCAACATCAGAAGACTCGTACGTACTCCAGGAAGACCTGCAGAGGATTAATGCATGGTGCGACAGCTGGCAGCTTTCCCTAAACGTAGATAAATGTAATATAATGCGCATGGGGCAGAAATCCATTCCAGTACGATTATGCCATAGGTGGTAAATCATTGGAAGCGGTAACGACCGTAAAATACTTAGGAGTTACTATCCGGAGCGATCTGAAGTGGAATGATCACATAAAACAAATAGTGGGAAAAGCAGGCGCCAGGTTGAGATTCATAGGAAGAATTCTAAGAAAATGTGACTCATCGACGAAAGAAGTAGCTTACAAAACGCTTGTTCGTCCGATTCTTGAGTATTGCTCATCAGTATGGGACCCTTACCAGGTTGGATTAATAGAAGAGATAGACATGATCCAGCGAAAAGCAGCGCGATTCGTCATGGGGACATTTAGTCAGCGCGAGAGCGTTACGGAGATGCTGAACAAGCTCCAGTGGCGGACACTTCAAGAAAGACGTTACGCAATATGGAGAGGTTTATTATCGAAATTACGAGAGAGCACATTCCGGGAAGAGATGGGCAACATATTACTACCGCCCACATATATCTCGCGTAATGATCACAACGAAAAGATCCGAGAAATTAGAGCAAATACGGAGACTTACAAGCAGTCGTTCTTCCCACGCACAATTCGTGAATGGAACAGGGAAGGGGGGATCAGATAGTGGTACAATAAGTACCCTCCGCCACACACCGTAAGGTGGCTCGCGGAGTATAGATGTAGATGTAGATGTAGCTGAAGCGGGCTTCTGTGGTCTCTGGGATTGATCTTAATTTTTTTTAGTTGTGAGATGTATGTTCGATGCCCACTTCCACCATGTATTTTAAACATACGCTATGTGATCAAAAATATCCGGACACATGGCTGAAAATGAATTGCAAGTTCCTGGCGCCCTCCATCAGTACTGCTGCAATTCAGTATGGTGCTGGCCCACCCTGAGCCTTGATGACAGCTTCCACCTTGGCAGGCATTCGTTCAATCACATGCTGGAAGGTTTCTTGGGGACTGGCAACCCATTCTATACGGAGTGCTGCACTGAGGAGAGGTATCGATGTCGGTCGGTGAGGCCTGGCACGAAACTGGCGTTCCAAAACATCCAAAAGGTGATCTATAGGATTCAAGTCAGGACTCTTTGCAGGTCAGTCCATTACAGTGATGTTATTGCCATGTAACCACTCCACCACAAGTCCTGCATTATCAATAAGTGTTCGATCGTCTTGAAAGATGCAATCGCCATCCCCGAATTGCTCTTCAACAGTGGGAAGCAAGAAGCTGCTTAAAACATCAATGTGGGCCTGTGTTGTAATAATGCCACCCAAAACAACTAGGAGTGCAAGCCCCCTCCATGAAAAACACGACCAGACCATAACACCACTGCCTTCGAATTTTACTATACACACTGGTAGATGATGTTCATCGGGCATTCGCCATACCCACACCCTGCCATCGGATCGCTACATTGTGTACTGTGATTCGTCACGCAACACAAAGTTTTTCCACTCTCCAATCGTCCAATGTTTACGCTCCTTACACCAAGCGAGGCGTCGTCTGGCATTTACCGGCGTGATGTGTGGCTTATGAGCAGCCGCTCGATCATGAAATCCAAGTTTTCTCACCTCCCGCCTAACTGTTGGAGTACTTGCAGTGGATCCTGATGCAATATGGAATTCCTGTGTGAGGATCTGGATAGATGTCTGACTATTACACATTACGATCTTCTTCAACTGTCGGCGGTCTCTGACTGTCAACAGTCGAGGTCGGCCTGTACGCTTTTGGGGTATACGTGTCCTTTCGCGTTTCCACTTTGAAACGTCCCTTTAGAAAAAATTTGTGAATGACTGTGCTGGTAAACCTCTGCGTTATTTGATTTTCAAACAGCTGAGCAAAACTGAACGTACTCAGACATTTCTCTCTTTACGTATTCTGATCAACACCAAACTGACACAAAATATTTTTAGCGCAATGCAATCTGAATTTCAATAATTCCTACAAAAGAATGTCCCTGACTAATAATAACCTTTACATTTCATGAATCACTTACCTCACAAGAATGTTCGTCACTCGAACTACTGCAATACAGCAATCGACAATACTGCCAGCTACATAAAAGATTGTAACTACTGAAGGCACTAACTACCGATAGTCATAGTTAGCTAATGAAAGATTTTGGTGGAGGACAAACAATGTATTTACATTAATAGTTCAAAAGTAATAATGTATATATCAGTTCATGTCATCCAGTCTTATAAGACTGACGGACATTTGTCTAGACCGTACGCTCTCAAAATTCTGCCATCTCTCTCCCCACATCCACCACTGCTGGCGGCTCACCTCCAACTACGCAACGCTACGCGCTTTTCACATCCAACTGCCCAACACCACAATAGCAAATATTCCAACAATGCAAACCAGCAACAGACTGCACACAGCACAGTCAGTGATTTTCATACAGAGCGCTACGAGGCGTTACCAACATAAAAACCTAAACAGCCTACTTACAACTTCACTATCATATCGAAAACAGTGGACCTAGGGATGTTGAGGAGCGTGAAATCTCGCGTACAGACGTTTGACACAAGTGACACCTAATCACCTGACCACGTTCGAAGTCCGTGAGTTGCGCGGAGCGCCCCATTCTGCTCTTTCACAATGTCTAGTGACTACTGAGTTCGCTGATTTGGAGTTAACATGGCAGTATGTGGCAGCACAGTGCACCTAATATCTAAAACGTACGTTTTTGGGGTTGTTCGGATACTTTTTATCACTTTGCGTAATCGAATAGATCTGCTTTTCGTCTAGTAATGCCAAGTTAAGTACGTCAGGTTGCAACATAGTTAAAAATCTGCAATATAAACATTACTTCCTTCGTTAGCAACTGGGCAGCACATTTTTAGGTTGAGCCGTAGCTAAGGGGAAAGTAGCGGCGTACAGAAAATCTGTCACCAGTGATCTTCCTTACACTAGAAACTCTATTTTATTTAAGGAGCCGACGGTGACTTCAGGTCTCAGGGCTCTTCAGACGTTGAAAAAATTGATGCCAGACTGGGAATCGAATTCGGAACTCCTCTTTCGTGGTATCTGGCCCGCGCAGAACAACATAATTCGCTAGTATCGTTGTCTTCCCCAAAATTGCAAACTCCTCTAGATCTCCAAAAATGACACGTAGGTGGGTTCGAGTCCTGGTGCGGCACAAATCATTCATTGTTTCATTTGAAGCCCTAACATACGAATACCGAACTACCAGTGATGAATCATTTACATTTTTAATGTCACTTCATTTGTTGTCAACAATAACGATAGTTGTCGTTATTGTTAGTCAAATATGCATACATCTCTCTACTGGTGAGAAAACAATATGTGGATAGAAAACAACCATGTAGTTACCAGGTTCGATTCCTGTGCAGGGAAATTTTTTTCATATTTCAAATTCAAATATCTCGCTGTTAGTGAAAAATATTCGATAGCTAATATCTGATTTTACTTCATTAACAATCTGATAACTGCGCCTGGTTCGTGTCCCAGACAGAAAACTGTACATCATAGACTTAACATCATGGCACTTCGTTTTAAACACGAACAAACTTTTTATCTGAAATTATGTTGAACGTTTCTCGTGGTTAATTCGCGGGGAGATAAGAGTCTTGACAGAAATTCAGGCAGAGCACAAAAATTTTCAGGTTCATATTTGTTGACAGGTACTGCGGAAATCTTTGATATTTCACGACTCTTTTTCCTAGTCAGTAATGACGAACGTTGCGGTGATCGAGTCTCAGTCAGGCAAAAAAGCTTTGCTCAATTCCAACGGTTATATATCGGTGCTTGGTTTCAATCCAGATCCAGAACAAAAAAGTTCGTCGTGTCGCTTAAAGTTCACACATGTGGAGAAATAAATACTCCATACTCCATCATGAGTACAGATAAATAACTGGCAATGCGATGTTAATTTGTAGGTTTCCGTAGAACGCTTGGGCATGTTAATCGCACTGCTTTTAACTGGTTAGATCAACATACAGTTTATGAAAAAGTATTCGTATCAGGAACGAATTGCCAGAGAACTGTAGGAGTCCAGATATTGTGTCAAAGTGTCTTGTTCATAAAAATATTTGATTGTGCCTAAAGATTGCTGGAATAACTTATATGATAAAATTAATTAACTCAAATTCTAGTGAGTGTGGTAATTATCTTGAAATGTCATTTACTGTAGCAAAATTGAGTTTATGTGCGTTAAGAACTATTTCATCTGTAAAGACGCATTTCCTAGTATTTGCAAAATTGTGATTACCTTAAAGAGCAGCGTCCCGTCGTGATCTCTTGTGGTATCCATTCTGCATAGTCAAACGACTGTACTGCAAAGAAATTATAGGGCCTGCAAAGAATCAGCTACGTTATGGGAGCTGAATGCAGGTCAGGCGAAACGTAATGCAAATCGGTCGGATACTTTTGGTTACGATGGTACATGCTCAGACTAATATATGATCAAAATTTAAGAAAAATATAAAAATCTCTTGAAGAAAAAGACCTTCGCAGATTGAGGTAGTCAATAACGTGTTGGTCCACCTCCGGCCCTTATAAAAGCAGGTGTTCGGATTTTCAGTGATTGATAGAGTTGATGAATGTCTTCCTGAGGAATACCGTGCCACATTCTGTACAACAGGCATATTACATAGTCAAAATCGCGAGATGGTTGGAGGCACTGCCCATAATGCTCCAAACGTTCTCAATTGCGGAGAGATCCTCCAGCACGAAGACAAGCAGTAGAATTTCTGGCCTTGATCAGGAGAGCATTATATCACTGAAATATAAGTCCAGGATGGCTTGCCATGAAGAGCAACAAAACGGGGAATAGAATATCTTTAACGTTTTTCCGTGGAGTAAGGGTTCCACAGATGACAACCAAAGGTGTTCTGCTATTAAATGAATGTCATCCCAGACCCTCACTCCAGATCTTCATGCCGTATGGTGGACGACAGTCAGTCTGGTATCCCACCGCCGTCCGGGGCGTTCCCAGAAACGCCTTCGCTGATCCTCGGGCCTTACTTCGAAGCGGGACTCATCACTGCAGGCAATTCGACTCCAGTCAATGAGATTCCAGAGCAGATTATATCAGTATTATTAAAATTTTGACCCGCTGAGTTTGAAGTTTGTGACCACCCACAATGGACCATATATTTTTATTCTACTCAATTTCCTGAATAGAATGTTTATTCACTAATAAGAGAAGATGTTAATAAGTTGGGACTTATTGAAATTATTGGATCCTTAGCCAGAATGGTGGGCTTGTTTCTTCTGAGATCTCTCTATAATAATAGTAAATGCTGGTATGCAAATTCTGTGCAATCTTGTTCCATAATTTTTGGGCCGTTAGAGTGTCGTGTGTTGTATTCAGAGTGCTTATTGCGGTCCTGAGAGTATCCATGTCCTGTCATTTCTGAACAAAGATGACTTCCTAACAGTAAATGTAAAAATGCTTAAGGGAAATACACCGCCTTCATAAGATAGAGTATTAATAAGATTGTTCTTGGTATACGATTTGTGAGTCGGGGGGTGGGGGGGGGAAGACCTGTCACAGTTTGGTTTACTGTTGAAATTCAGACAATACATGTTCCTCGAAGAGTCAACAAAATACTGTTTCCTCCTACGTGTACCTCACGGAAAGGTCATGAAAGCAAGGAAGTTCTACAAACGGTCGTTCTTCCCGCGTACTATTCACGACTGGAAAACATAGGGCAGGAAATGGAATTCAAAGCACTCATCGCCACTCACCACAATATGCCTTGCAGAGTGTGTGTGCAATTGTAGATTAGCTAAACCCGGGGTATGTGGTCCTACGGCACTTTATTCTTTTGTTGTAACTGTACACTTGCAATGGGTACTAATATTTATTGTATTTGTTCTACTGGTATTAAGCCAGAAAATTACCCGAACACATTGGAAACTCTCAAAATTACAAATGTCCAGACAAAAAAGAATGAATTCCTTCCTTAGATGTAAAATAATTCCTCTGAGTGTATAATGCAACAATTCAACATTTCCAGTCGCAAATTCATGCTTCTCCTGCTAACTGAATGTTACATTAGCCTCGTTTCCTGCGTGAGAAGTGTGTCATTGAGAGCTAGCTACAGAGAGGGGTAGTGACAGTCACTGCCCTGCTGCTGCTTTAAAAACTGAAAGAAAAATGTAACAAGGAAAATACGTGGCAAAGCTGTTGTGATTACCTGCAAAACATGTCTTTCTTTCCAGGATACATACGATCACTGCTCTGCTGCATTTCCGAACGATTTCCTCTTGGCAGTCGTAAAGGTGAGCACCCTCAGGCATTGATATTGGGCATATCAGCCTGTCACAACAGTTCCACGTTTAATCAATAAAGCGTCAAATTGTTCTGCTTTGTTTGGGAGGCAGTGAACAAAATACGAAAAGAGAATAAACGCTGGCGCTCGCGCGTCTACATGCCAATATTTCAGCTTTATTTTCTGTTTTGTTTAATGCATGTATTCAGTATGTGATCATTTCCCGTTAAAACTTAGTGTGGTGTCGTTCAGATGTTCACTGCAAACAGAAAACGTACGGAATGAATGCTGATCTGATATAACCTATTGCGTATAACCCGTTTTACAATCATCGAGTCCGATTATCGGTACTGACGTGAGATTCGGTTTATGAAAAACCAGTTTCGATTAAGTCACGTATCTCCAAAACAAACTGTCGATTTAATAAAAATACAAATCATGATTCTAAGTCAGCGTAAAGTTCTTTTCCTAAAATTTTATGAAATGGTAACATTGACAGTCGATCTGCAGCAACTGTCCTTCATGTTTGTATGTTTTTCTCACTTTCCCTTATAATTGACAATACATGTTCTAAATCAGGGTATCTCTTTGACTTCAAGGGGAAATCGTTGAGCGCATTACCTCATTTTGACTAACAAAGGTTAGGGTTTAACGTCCCGTCGAGCTCGGACCATCGCTGCAATTGCTTCGCGTGATTTAGGGAAGTCACGGAAAACTCTAAGCTGCATGGCTGACCTCATATTGAAACCTGCCATGAGTAAATTTTTTCAGCTAGGAGCCGCCGTATCCAATGGAACGTTGGCCTGTTGTAATTACGCAGAATATCACCGTGACCAACTATAAAGAAGGCATCGTCAAACAGTAAAATAATATTTCTGAAAGGTATTACGAAAGGGGGTAATGTATTAATCAAGAAAACAGAAATATTTTGCGATAACACTTTACGTAAAAGTGTGATTAATCTTTAGTCAGCATCTTTAACAAAGTGTTTCTGCTTTTATACAAGGGTCACTTCAAAAGAAATGCACAGTACTTTTGTAAAAATACAGTTTTTATTCTGCATGTGTGAAAGTTTTACAGTGTGTAGATACATCCTTCCCGCTTGTTTTCAAACTTAGTTCAACCTGTTCCCGTGAGTGGCGCCGTCACAGCATGTCTTCAAGATGGCTGCTACACTTGACGTTCATCCCCCACACTCTTTCCCAAAGAGGGGAAAGTATTAGATGAGAGCAGCAGAAACAACCTGCTGTCATAGAATTCCTGTGCTGTGAAAACGAGACAGTGGGAAATATGGTGTATGGAGATGCTGCTGTCGCAGTACAGTTAGTCGGTGGGCAAGCAGGTTACGTGATGAAAGTGGGCACGGCAATATTCAGGATTGTCCTCGCAGCGGCAGGCCTCGTACCGCACACACCTCAGACAATGAGCAGAGAGTTAACGAATTGGTGACTGCTGACAGACGCATCACAGTGAACGAATTGTGATGCTACGTTGGGATAGGGGAAGGAAGTGTTTGCAGAATACTGAAAATGTTGGCGTTAAAAAAGGTTTGTGCCAGGTAGTTTCCCAGGATGTTGACAGTGGCTCACAAAGAAACCAGAAAATGGTATGCAGCGAACTTCAGGAACAGTACGAGAATGGTGGAGATGAATTCCTTGGAAGAATTGTGACAGGTGATGAAACATGGCTCCATCATTTTTCACCAGAGACGAAGAGGCAATCAATCGAGTGGCATCATGCAAATTCACCCAAGAAAAAATTTCAAAACCACACTTTCTGCTGGAAAAGTTATGGCTACGGTGTTTTTCGATTCCGAAGGACTCTTGCTTGTCGACATCATGCCAAGTGAAACTACCATAAATTCTGATGCATATGTGACGACACTAAAGAAACTTCAAGCTCGACTGAGTCGTGGTCGACCACATCGGCAAAAGCAGGATGTTTTGCTGTTGCGCGACAATGCACGGCCATATGTCAGTCAAAAAACCATGGAAGCGATCACAAAACTCTGATGGACAACACTGAAACACCCGCCTTACAGTCCTGATCTGGCTCCATGTGACTATCATGTCTTTGGGAAACTGAAAGAATCTCTTCATGTAAGAAGTCTTGTGGATTATGACTCCCTTATGCAAGCTGCCAAACAGTGGCTCCAAAAGGGTGGTCCAGAATTTTACCGAGCTGTTATACAGCCGCTGGTTCCAATATGGCGTAAGGCTGTTGAGAGGGATGGAAATTATGTAGAAAAATTAAAATATTGTTCCTGAAGGATGTATCTACACACTGTAAAACTTTCAAACATGTAGAGTAACAGATGGATTTTTTTAAAAAAATAGTGTGCATTTCTTTTGGAGTGACCCTCCTAGTGGGCCAAAACGAAGCCGGGAGTGGGCGACCGACCTCAACCCCCAAACCGCAACAAAACTTCATTAAGATACTACTAATGGTGCCGACCCCGTGAATTGAATCCAATGATAATTTTTAAAAAATAATGTGGTCCTGTTAGCTGTTCCTTGCTTCTTACCCTAATGTACAGCAAACAAGTTACTACTGATCTACTATATTTCCTATTAATGAAATACTAATGATAACTGTGTGGGCTACCACATTAGCAACTCATCTAATGGCGCACAAAGTAAATTTATTCCAAGAAGACACTGTCTCATTCGGATTACAAATCAAATGAAAAATATGTCAACTTCTACTGAAGGACAAATAACCATGTGACAGAAAATGTTATAGACAATGCGTGGTTTTACTTGGAATTAGGAGTGAAGATCAGCACTGTTCATGACGCAGTAGAACATGGATTAAGAAACCGTGAACAGTTTGGCTGGAGCATGGCAGCATTTGCCAAAACGATTAATAAAACTAAGAAACACTTAAATGTTATCGTTAGCCAGTGACTGAAACCTCTCCCTCAGACCGCTCCCTTATACTCTATCGCTCTTTCGCTTTATTATTATTATTATTATGTCCTTATCGAATAAATGAGCAAATCGGTAAAAATATATATTTTGGATAACATTCGCTGCTGCAAAGACCATTTCTATAGGGTGGTTATAAAACTGAAAGTGCATCTGCTCACAGTTGTCCAGTCTGGGCTATAATTATCGTATGGCGGCCAACTTTGGAAGATACTTAAGAATACAGATAATCAGTCGTGAGCTGCACAAAATTTTATTAAATTAACTTCTTGCCTAGTTTCGGCTAATTAAATCGCCTATCCGCAGAAGATCATACAGTTAAGCTTACAGCGGAAAGCGATCATCAAGCAAACTCTGGACGAAAGAGCACTACACAAAATGTGTACAGGGTGATATTCTCCGCCGTGTGCGAACACTAGGGATTGATCGTACGGAAATGCATGGTTTGCATGCTGGAGAACTTTTATTCAATCATACATTGTTACAGAGACTGCGGTCTAATACGCTGTACGATGCACCCACAGTTGAAGTTGTTGTTGTTGTGATCTTCAGTCCTGAGACTGCTCTATCCTGTGCAAGCTTCTTTATCTCCCAGTAAATACTGCAACCTACATCCTTCTGAATCTGCTTAGTGTATTCATCTCTTGGTCTCCCTCTACGATTTTTACCCTCCACGCTGCCCTCCAATACTAAATTCGTGATCCCTTGATGAATCAGAACATGTTCTACCAACCGATCCCTTCTTCTGGTCAAGTTGTACCACAAACTTCTCTTCTTCCCAATCCTATTCAATACTTCCTCATTAGTTATGTGATCTACCCATCTAATCTTCAGCATTCTTCTGTAGCACCACATTTCGAAAGCTTCTATTCTCTTCTTGTCCAAACTATTGTCCATGTTTCACTTCCATACATGGCCACACTCCATACAAATACTTTCAGAAATGACTTCCAGACACTTAAATCTATACTCGATGTTAACAAATTTCTCTTCTTCAGAAACGCTTTCCTTGCCATTGCCAGTCTACATTTTATATCCTCTCTACTTCGACCATCATCAGTTATTTTGCTCCCCAAATAGCAAAACTCCTTTACTACTTTAAGTGTCTCATTTCCTAATCTAATTCCCTCAGCATCACCCGACTTAATTAGACTACATTCCATTATCCTTGTTTTGCTTTTGTTGATGTTCATCTTATATCCTCTTTTCAAGACACTGTCCATTCCATTCAACTGCTCTTCCAAGTCCTTTGCTGTCTCTGACAGAATTACAATGTCATCGACGAACCTCAAAGTTTTTATTTCTTCTCCATGAATTTTAATACCTACTCCGAATTTTTCTTTTGTTTCCTTTACTGCTTGCTCAATATACAGATTGAACAACATCGGGGAGAGGCTACAACCCTGTCTTACTACCTTCCCAACCACTGCTTCCCTTTCATGTCCCTCGACTCTTGTAACTGCCGTCTGGTTTCTGTACAAATTGTAAATAGCCTTTCGCTCCCTGCATTTTACCCCTGCCACCTTTAGAATTTGAAAGAGAGTATTCCAGTCTACATTATCAAAAGCTTTCTCTAAGTCTACAAATGCTAGAAACGTAGGTTTGCCTTTCCTTAATATTTCTTCTAAGATAAGTCGTAAGGTCAGTATTGCCTCACGTGTTCCAGTGTTTCTACGGAATCCAAACTGATCTTCCCCGAGGTTGGCTTCTACTAGTTTTTCCATTCGTCTGTAAAGAATTCGTGTTAGTATTTTTCAGCTGTGACTTATTAAACTGATAGTTCGGTAATTTTCACATCAGTCAACACCTGCTTTCTTTGGGATTGGAATTATTATATTCTTCTTGAAGTCTGAGGGTATTTCGCCTATTTCATACATCTTGCTCACCAGATGGTAGAGTTTTGTCAGGACTGGCTCTCCCAAGGCCGTCAGTAGTTCCAATGGAATGTTGTCTACTCCGGGGGCCTTCTTTCGACTCAGGTCTTTCAGTGCTCTTTCAAACTCTTCACTCAGTACCATATCTCCCATTTCTTCTTCATCTACATCCTCTTCCATTTCCATAAAATTGTCCTCAAGTACATCGCCCTTGTATAGACCCTCTATATACTCCTTCCACCTTTCGGCTTTCCCTTCTTTGCTTAGAACTGGGTTTCCATCTGAGCTCTTGATATTCATTCAAGTCGTTCTCTTATCTCCAAAGGTCTCTTTAATTTTCCTGTAGGCAGTATCTATCTTACCCCTAGTGAGATAGGCCTCTACATCCTTTCATTTGTCCTCTAGCCATCCCTGCTTAGCCATTTTGCACTTCCTGTCGATCTCATTTTTGAGACGTTTGTATTCCTTTTCGCCTGCTTCATTTACTGCATTTTTATATTTTCTCCTTTCATCAATTAAATTCAATATTTCTTCTGTTACCCAAGGATTTCTACTAGCCCTCGTCTTTTTACATACTTGATCCTCTGCTGCCTTCGCTACTTCATCCCTCAAAGCTACCCATTCTTCTTCGACTGTATTTCTTTCCCCCATTCCTGTCAATTGTTCCCTTATGCTCTCCCTGAAACTCTGTACAACCTCTGGTTCTTTCAGTTTATCCAGGTCCTATCTCCTTAAATTCCCACCTTTTTGCAGTTTCTTCAGTTTTAATCTACAGCTCATAACCAATAGATTGTGGTCAGAGTCCACATCTGCCCCTGGAAATGTCTTACAATTTAAAACCTGGTTCCTAAATCTCTGTCTTACCATTATATAATCTATGTGATACCTTTTAGTATCTCCAGGGTTCTTCCATGTATACAACCTTCTTTCATGATTCTTAAACCAAGTGTTAGCTATGATTATGTTGTGCTCTGTGCAAAATTCTACCAGGCGGCTTCCTCTTTCATTTCTTAGCCCCAATCCATATTCACCTACTATGTTTCCTTCTATCCCTTTTCCTACACTCGAATTCCAGTCACCCATGACTATTAAATTTTCGTCTCTTTTCACAATCTGAATAATTTCTTTTATTTCATCATACATTTCTTCAAATTCTTCGTCATCTGCAGAGCTAGTTGGCATATAAACTTGTACTACTGTAGTAGGTGTGGGCTTCGTATCTATCTTGGCCACAATAATGCGTTCACTATGCTGTTTGTAGTAGCTTACCCGCATTCCTATTTTCCTGTTCATTATTAAACCTACTCCTGCATTACCCCTTTTTCATTTCGTGTTTATAACCCTGTAGTCACCTGACCAGAAGTCTTGTTCCTCCTGCCATCGAATTTCACTAATTCCCACTATATATAACTTCAACCTATCCATTTCCGTTTTTAAATTTTCTAACCTACCTGCCCGATTAAGGGATCTGACATTCCACGCTCCGATCCGTAGAACGCCAGTTTTCTTTCTCCTGATAATGACAGTTACAGTATGTGTTGTAAATAGTTTCCATGGGTCTCAACGCATGCGCGTTCGCGCCCTAGCAAGTTCTGTCTCATACGTTCATATCGGCCAATCTGCAGCCGAACAGCATGAATACGTTGTTCGAATATCTCCACATCTGGAATGGCCTCTGCATACACGATACTTTTCAGACAGCCTCATACCCATAAATCGCACTGGTTGAAATCCAGTGAACGTGGAGGCCTTGAAACTGGAAACCCTCGTCCGATCCATCGACCAGGGAAGACACGATTGAGATGCGTCCAGACTAACGGCGAATTGGCCTGGAGGGCGATCATGTAGCAGCCACATAACCCTTCGAATAATCATTGGCACTTCTTCCAGCATGGGAGACAAAGTCACCCGCAAGAAACGCCGAGAGTTCCGAACTGTTAGACGACGTGGAAAGAAGACTGGTCCCAAAAAACGGTTGC
Organism: Schistocerca piceifrons; assembly: GCF_021461385.2. Lineage (NCBI taxonomy): Eukaryota > Metazoa > Arthropoda > Insecta > Orthoptera > Acrididae > Schistocerca > Schistocerca piceifrons. The sequence goes on from NC_060138.1 coordinate 990,000,996, forward strand.
CAATTATGCCGGCACACACATTCCGGCTGCACCTATGCTGAGGATGGGGGTTCAGCATACTATCCCACAAATGATTGTCATGAAAGTTGAAGATACAATTCTGCGTAAAGGTGGCCTCATCTGTGTATAGTATCGATCACACAAATACCGGAATTGTGGTTTCCTGCTGAAGAAACCAGTGAACCATGACTTACAGAGAATACGACAGCAACTAGGCGCATTTTACAATGCTATTTACTTATTAATAAATAAATAGCATTGTAAAAAGTGTCTGGCTACTGTTGTCTTCTGTGCAAGACTCAACCTATATTTTGTACGCAGTCACGGATTAACAATGTCAGTTTACCACAAAATAGCCGTGACAAAATTGCTCCCAAGGTGGAAAGTCTGTCACTAATAAGCCAACCACGTAGAAATAATTGCCGTGGTTCCACACAGTCGTCTGGCTTACTCTGTACTGACAAGTCAACTGCCTAGTACGTCCTTCATGGTTTTCTGCTCTCTGAAATGTCCCTGTCTCAAACAAATGGTGAAACACTGTTGCAATCATTGAATGCTGTGGTTGATGCCGACGGGGACAGGTCTCCTATACAACCTTATTGCCCGCCGAACGTTGCCATTTGTCATCCTCCAAAGCCCGTGGTCTAGGGGCAGCGTGATTAATAATCAAAACGTCCTCGGCCCCTGGTTCGAAACACACTACCGCTTAAATTTTGATTAATAATGAGCACTGGTGGCCGAAGAGTTCCGACATAAGAAGTCACCCGCATTCTGCTAATGGCCTTGTTAAGGAGGAGGAGTTCTTTAATAAATTTCAGCTAGTAATGGCGAATACTCTGTAGAGGGAGGTGTACTTGAGAAGGCTGGGTGATACGGCAAGATTTCAGTTAGATTACGTCATGGTTAGGCAGAGATCCCGAAATCAGATACTGGACTGTAAGGCGTACCCAGGAGCAGAAATAGACTCAGACAATAATTTAGCAGTGATGATGAGCAGGCTGAAGTTTAAGAGATCAGTCAGGAAGAATCGAAACGCAAAGAAGTGGGCTACGGAACTAGTTAGGAATAACGAGGTCAGTAGAAGGTCTCTAACGCTTGCGGGCTTTCAAATAACAACGCACCCTCGGACTCAACGTTGAAATTTTAAAATTTCTGGCTGGTTTCGTTGTCTAAGGGCTGGGATACGTAGTTGCCGCATTACCGGCCAAATACTGCTGAGTCTACAGTATACGAAGAGAATACACACATGAATCGAATCGTCGAAAGTTTCTGTCACTCAGAAATTGGGAATTATGAATGTAACATGTAAATTTATACATGAAAGATTGCAATTAAATAAAATCTGCAGGTACTATCTTAACAACTTTAAATTATGAGTGCGATAGTAGAAGTACTTTTGAGAATGCAGTATATTTCTGCAAAACACTTCTTGGTGTCGATGGTCGAGCAATTAAATAAAATATAAGTTGATAACAGGGAACAATAGATACTTACAGCACGTAATTAGTTACGAACAGCAACACAGTTCGCGAGATAGTCACTTCTAAACGGACACTACATCTTCACTGTAGAAGCCACGGAAATGTCACAAGTGCACAAGTCGGGACTCCAAAGTATTTCTATCTCTCGCGATCACCCGCAAACCGTTCCACACTCAAAGTCTTTCCCGCGACCGTGCGTCGCGCCTTCACGTCCAGCACCCTCTCCGTGTCCCGTGTTGTACTCCCGTGTCCCGTGCGACTGTCCCTCGCACCGAACCGTTCCGAACTCCTTGCATCCAGTCTCCCCATTCACGATTGATTGGCTAGAGCGCTCACGCCATGTCTTCAATCCAACGTACGCTCACAGACACAATGAAACATATTTGAAATACTGGATCTACATTTAAATACTTGAAATTAAATAAGTATTCCTACGGCTGGACCATAAACACGCTCTAACACACATTATTAAATACATCAATAATTAAATAAACATATATATCAAAAGAAAAGAAGCAAAAGGTAGGCCTGTAGCCTAATATCTCTGTGCCTTCTAAAACACAGCAAATATTAAACCAATTTCTTGATGAATATCGTATGTCGGACATTAACAAAGACATAGATGAATCAATATATTTATAAGCATGCTGCTACCGTTTTTTCGTGTAACTGTGGAGTACTTATGGCCTGACTCGATCGATAGTAATCGGCCACTTTGACCTCCAAAAACGCATGTGCTATTTAAGGCACATGCCTGTAATTCATACCAATTTAGGTTTACACCAATAGCTTTCTAAAGACACGGCGATCGACAAAATCGGATGAAGCTTTTACATTTTGGAAATTCGTTGCTGGACGTTACTTGTATAATTTACCGCCAGATACTAAACTGTAAGCTAATAAAGATATTGAAACTCTGATTACACCATCAGAATCGTCGTGCAAATAATAGAAATGTACATGTTTCTTTTTGAGGTATCATGATTCATCTGGCTACTATTAATTTATATACGAACTGTGAAATATCTGCCATTATGGTTTCACAAAGTCCGCCATCTTTGGCACTCCCAGTGTGTCTCCTCCATTAACACAAAGTGCCGTCCTCGTCACGGCGGAATTCCCAGCCGCGCGGGTGGACCGGCCGTTGTGCGGCATCACGTGGTTGCCAAGCCAACGTTTAGCACCATGTGGTCGCTGCCGGGCCGCAGCTTTGACGAGCGTCCTGTGCGGCCGCCCCGACTCCGAACATATAATATTTCCAGGGCGCCACTACTCGCTCGTTAACTCACAGGCTATAGATACAGTAATAATGAATAGTTCAGTAGGAAACACAGTTGTAGAGGAATGGACAGTTCTAAAAACGGCAATCAAAAAGTTGGAAAGACAAACATTGGTGCAAAGAAAGGAGGAAGTACAAAAATGTTCAGGGAAATTCGGGAATAGAAAAATACAAGTCGCTGAGGAATGAAATAAATAGGAAGTGCAGGGAAGATGAGACGAAATGGCTGCATGGAAAATGTGAAGAAATCGAAAAAGAAATTATAGTCAGAAGGACTGACTGAGCATATAGGAAAGTCAAAACAACCTTTGGTGAAATTAAAACCAATGGTAGTAATATGAAGAGTGCGACGAGAATTCCACTGTTAAATGCAGAGGACGGAGCGGATATGTGGAAGGAGTACAATGAAGGCCTCTATGAGGGGAAGATTTGTCTGACGTGATAGAAGAAGAAACAGGAGTCGATGTTGAAAAGGAAGGGGATACAGTATTAAAATCAGAATTTAAGAGAGCTTTGAAGGACTTAAGATCAAATAAGGCTGAAGGGATAGATAACTTTCCAGGAGAATTTCTAAAATCGTTGGGGGAAGTGGCAACAAAACGACTATTCACGTTGACGTGTAGGCTGCATGAGTATGACGACATATCGTCTGACTTTCGGAAAAATATCTTGCACACAATTCCGAATAGTACAAAAGCTGACAAGTGCGAGAACTATCGCACAATGAGCTTAACCGCTCATGAATCCACGTTACTTGCAAGAATAATGTACAGAAGAATGGAAAAGAAAATTGAGGGTGTGTTAGATGACGATCAGTTCGGCTTTGGGAAGGTATTGGTTAATAATGGAAGCTTAAGAAAATCGATGTAGCAATGATGGAAATAGAAAGGTTCAGGAGTGCGATTACAATTCAAGGTAATAGGATATCAATAATACGATTCGCTGATAACATTGCTATTGAAAACGAAGGAGAACTATATGGTCTGCTGAATAGAATGAGCAGTCTGATTAGCGCAGAATATGGATTGAGAGTAAATCGAAGAGAAATGAAAGCAATGGGAAGTATCAGAAATGAGAACAGAAAGAAATTTAACTTCAGGTTTGATGGTCACAAAATAGATGAAGTTAAGGAATTCTGCAAAATAACCAGTGATGGACGGAGCAAAGAGGGCATAAAAAGCAGACTAGCACTAGCAAAAAGAGGATCCCTGGCCGAGAGAAGTCTAGTAGTATTAAACATTGGCCTTAATTTGTGGAAGAGATTTGGAGCACAACATTTTATGGTAGTGAAACATGGACTGTGGGAAAACTGGAACGAAAGAGGATCAAAGCATTTCAGATGTGGTGCTACAGACGAACGTTGAAAATTAGGTTGGACTGATAAGTAATAAACGAGGAGGTTCTGTGCAGAATCGGAGAGGAAGGGGTTATGTAGAAACACTAACTAAGAGAAGGGACCGGATGAAAGGACACCTGTTAAGGCATCAGAGAATGATTTCCATGGTACTGGAAGGGGCTGTAGAGTGAAAAAACTGTAGAAGAAAGCAGAGGTTGGACTGCAACAACATTACCAATTACTAAAGGAGGAGGGGATGCTAGGAAATGACGTATGAGTAACAGTACCACCCACTAGGAGGAAACCATGATGGCTAGAACTGTGGCTGCATGGTACAGCGCGTAACAGACCGCAGTCTCTGTAACAAGTATGCTTGAATAAATGGTCTGTAGGATGGAAATCATGCATTGTCGGACATAAGTGTATTAAACCTCTTTTGTTCAGTATCTTCTCATCGATCAGTTTCTAGAGTTCCTACACGCTGGAAAAATTAACGCTGTAGAATAAGAATATAGTGATTAAGAGGGTTGGATCACAATTAACAGCAGATTAATAACAAAAAGTGTACAGTAATTATCAAAGTATCCCCGTTAAAAAAGTTTACTCGCTATTGCCAAGCAGTTAGAAAGTAACTTAACAAATGCGATGATATGGTGACCAAAAAATTACGCATCATAAGTAAAATATTTAAAAAAAACCAACAGACTGATAGATTTTGTGGTGTCACCGCCAGACACCACACTTGCTAGGTGGTAGCCTTTAAGTCGGCCGCGGTCCGTTAGTATACGTCGGACCCGCGTGTCGCCACTGTCAGTGATTGCAGACCGAGCGCCGACACACGGCAGGTCTAGAGAGACGTCCTAGCACTCGCCCCAGTTGTACAGCCGACTTTGCTAGCGATGGTTCACTGACAAATTACGCTTTCATTTGCCGAGACGATAGTTAGCACAGCCTTCAGCTACGTCATTTGCTACAACCTAGCAAGGCGCCATTATCATTTGCTATTTATCTTGTGATGCATGTACCGTCAGACCGATGTTTACCAATTATGGATTAAAGTTAAGTATTCCAGAAGCTACGTACTTTTTTTACTAGACTCAACTCCTTTGACTGTTCCAGACCTCACGCCAGCCTGCGTGAGCTTAAACGCGTGCCCTTCGGCCTCCCGTCCTCGTGGATTGGCTGTCTTGCCAGTCCACAAAAGATTTACTATAAAAGAGTTCAGTTATACAACAAACAACGAGCGCTAGTGTGCCTAAAAGTTCAGGAAGACTAAGCATAATGAGGGCGCATTGACTTATATCAAAACGAAATTGAATAACAGGCTTAACACAAAAATTACATAGCGTGTAATAAGGGCTGAAGAAAGGGTACAGTCATCAGGTGGCTTTAATACTCAGCGGTTTTGGCGCCGTAGGTTGATGGTGAAGCGGCGCTACTTTAAACTTTCTAGTATCTTTATGTAGAGGTCGGACGCTGGATTAGAGTTTTCAGCGATGCAAGCAAGTGGGTCCGCCCCCGGCTGAGCATCCGACTCGACGGCGAGCGCGAGGTCCCAGTGCGTATTTACAAGTCGTCTTTACGTTTAGGACCCCTCTGCCTATAGCTGTTACTACCTGCATCACAGCACATCCGCGCTAGTAAATTAAAACCTCAACCAGATAAAGTAGTATCGCAGGAAAATGTATCAGGCACACTGACTACTATACAAGAAGGTGTCCCGCGGTTCTGACGAATCTCCACATATTTTAAAAATACATAAAAAATAAATTACATTAAAAATCACGAAGATGTATTGACTAGGTAACAAAGTTAAGAAAGAAATGGGCAAACAACAGACGCGAATGGTCGTTCGTACCATGCAATCAAAAACATTAAGTAAACGAGAAGGTTACAAATGGTCGTTTTTAGCTATGTGATATAAAACATTGGCTAAGCAAATGGGCAGGTTACAGATTATTTGAAAAAAGAACAAATACAATCAAAACAAAACCTGTTTCTAAGCGATAGCTGATCATTCAGAAGAGTTTTGGAGCCTGGACGAGAATGCTTGTCAATCTTTATCTCTTGTGAAAGATGGGTTTGCACCCTTTGTCCACTATGTGCAAGATTTACAGATTAAGTAACGAAAGCAGTGGGTATAAGTGCTTCTCAAACGTTGACTTTTAAGCATTCTCGCCAGCTTTATTCAATAAATGTTCAAGAAACCTGTAGGGAAGCAGCCTACTCACGCTGTAGTAAATTCACATCAGTTTCCATTGTGTGCCAGCCAGTCTGCTGTAACTAGCTCTGACGTCATAAATGTTGCGCAATACCTTAAAAATCAAGCAAATGACCTAAAACTTTTCTAGCATGTCAGGAATAATACTAAATTAATGTGTGTTAAATGTCAGTTCGATAGCTTCAGCCATTTTCGAAATTTGGACGTTTTTCTGAAAAAATCATTGGCGCAACAGAAAAGAGCTAGAGACTTCAAAATTTATATTTAGATTCATCTTTCAGAATGATTTAATAAGAACAGTACTTTGGATTTCACAAATTAAGATTTTAGTGGAAATTCATGATTTTGTGGTTTTCGTCTCAAAACTGAAGGAAGCAAGATAGATTAAGTAGGCTAATAAATAAGGCTAGGATGTTTAGATTTAAATAGGCTGGAGGTCCGCTATGACTATGAAGATGTGTAAAGTTTCTTTTGAATACCTATAAAATTATAGCGATAGCGGATCTCAAAAGGGCCAGTTCAGAGCTCATCTACTGCGTGCAGTGTAATTTAATTAATACTCTCGCCCAAAATATTTAACTTAGCCACGTCAAAATTTTATTATCAATACTTACCTGCGTGCTGAATGCACGTTTAAATTAAGAGCTTCTTCGGTCATCAGCAAAAGAAGCTATAAATTATTATGTAACTTGAAGTGGTGCGTTACTAGCCCAGCGGCTAGTCGGGAGAGCCGAAAAGATCAGGCGTTCCCTTAGTCGTCCGCACCGCGGCTATATATATAAGAACGCTGCGCGAGGAAGCAAGGCCCCAGTTCTCTCCAGACGCTGAATGACACGCCATCTGTGTCGGGAGTCGCGTCGCATCAGTGTCACTACTACAAACAGCCTCGGGTGCCGTATTAAGTTACTAGAGATACGCGGAACCATGAAAACATTCCAAGTGAAGTGCTAATTCTGGGATGATTTTCATTATGTAGCTTCAGTTTGCGTATTGTCGTGTTTTCACGCGCCGTCGCGGGACAGACATTCTACCAAAAATTTAGCGTGGCGTTTGATGAAGTATATTCATCAAATTATGGCGAGCATTCTTTTTGACATTTAATTCGGACATTTATAGTTGCATCAGCGCATTAGACTCTGAACTGCTCTGTCAGTTAGGTTGTAGGGATACTTGTGTTTTTTATCAGTGAATTTCAGAATATACTCAACTATTTTGGAAAACCGTTTTTGATTAGAAATCCCGGACAATCTCCTAATTCCTGAGAGCTATAAGCTGCAGCTATAATAACATTCTCAGATAAAGTGGGCACTAGGATCTCTAATTACTGGTTCCATGTTTTATTAAATCACTTTCTGGGTGCCAAAAAGTAAATAGAGAGCCAGTGTTGAGAACGGCGAAAGACAGCATTAACAACATTCTAAAAGCCAGAAACTGATCCAACATGCAAGTGTTTATGCAGCAAATTATTTTTACAAACTCATCCGCCGCCCCACAAACCGACTCTTAAATACCTTTCCTGTTTCTCCTATTTCTTACATAACGTCCCAATCCGATAGGAAATACCAGCTGAGAACGCAATGGAAAAATATTTCTTTGCGGTAGGGTCATCTTTATTCAGCAAAGAGATAGCAGAGTTCTTATTAGTTCTTGCTGTGTAACGTTTTTGCACGAGATAAACTTGATAGCCGTTACTGACACCAATATGCTTGATGTCATTATGTTCGGTGACAATAGCGGACGGTGTTAATGGACTTCGCCTACAGGGATGCCAGGTAGACGCAACGACGATATTGTCGGTCGTAGTGGGTTTTCTGCAGATGTCAGAGCTAGTGGTTCAAATGGCTCTGAGCACTATGGGACCCAACTGCTGAGGTCATTAGTCCCCTAGAACTTAGAACTAGTTAAACCTAACTAACCTAAGGACATCACAAACATCCATGCCCGAGGCAGGATTCGAACCTGCGACCGTAGCGGTCTTGCGGTTCCAGACTGCAGCGCCTTTAACCGCACGGCCACTTCGGCCGGCTCAGAGCTAGTCTTCCCATCTGTTTACCGCAATTTCGGATCAAAGAAGCTACATTGCTTTAGTTACTTAAAATGAATTCCTGAACGATCAGCTCTTGCTGTGAATAGGTTGTGTTTGATTGTACTTCTCTTTACAAATGATCTGTATATTACATATTTCCTCAATCAATGGTTTACATCACATGGTAAAAACGAGCATTTGTAACTGTCAATTCAAACGACTTGTAAACCCCCTATTTGCATAATATTTTTACCGCATGTTATAAACAACCATTTGCATCTGTCCATTTCTTCCCTCAACTTTATCTACTCAAGGTGCCCTATTGCTTTTCGATATAATTTATATTTTATACGTTCTGTATACATGTTTTAACTGTGATGGCTAGTCAGAGCCTCGGGACACCTTTTCGTACACTGGTCAGTCTTACGTCGTTTCAAGTTCCTAAGGCAGATGTGCCTTGATGCGGTTAGTAAGAGCTATAGGTAGAGGTCCTAAACGCAACGACGACTTTTAAATATGCACTGGGACCTCGCACTTCCCATCTTGTAGAATGCTCAGCCCATTTATTTGCGTCGCTGGGAATTCGAATCTAGCGTTCGACCTCTGTGACAAGATACACATATCAAAAAAAGTTTTGCATCACCTCAATTCCGAGAGTTTCGGAACCTGAACAGAAAATTGGAATAGAGATCAACATAAACAACATTTCCGCCAGTTTTATTGCTCATGAAAACCACACATTGCATGTTGCACCACCATACAGCCAGAGGTGGTGGTCCAGATTGCTGTACACACTGGTACCTCCAATAACCAGTAGCACGTCCTCTTGCATTAAAGCATGGCTGAATTCGTCGTGGCGTGCTATCCACAAGTTCATTAAGGCACTGTTGGCCCAGATTGTCCCACTCCTCAACGGCGATTCAGCATAGATCCCTCAGAGTGGTTGGTGGGTCACGTCGTCCATAAACAGCACTTTTCAATCTATCCCAGGCATGTTTGATATGGTTCATGTCTGGAGAACATGATGGCCACTCAAGTCGAGCGATGTCGTTATCCTGAAGGAAGTCATTCACAAGATATTGTGTGAATTGTCGTACATGAAGACAAATGCTTCGCCAATACGCTGCCGATATGGGTGCACTATCGGTCGGAGGATGGCATTCACTTATCGTACAGCCGTTACGGCGCCTTCCATGACCACCAGCGGCGTACGTCGGCCCCACATAATGCCACCCCAAAACAGCAGGGAAACTCCACCTTGCTACACTCACTGGACAGTGTGTCTAAGGCGTTCAGCCCTACCGGGTTGCCTCCAAGCACGTCTCCGACGATTGTCTAGATGAAGGCATATGCGACACTCATCTATGAAGATCACGTGATGCCAATCCTGAGCAGTCCATTCGGCAGGTTGTTGTGCCCATCTGTACCGCGCCGCGTTGTGTCTTGGTTGCGAAGATGGACATCGCCATGGACGACGGGAGTGGAGTTGCGCCGCATGCAGCCAATTGCGCACGATTTGAGTCGTAACATGACGTCCTGTGGCTGCACGAAACGCATTATTCAACATGGTTATGTTCCTGTCAGCGTTCCTCCGAACCATAATCTGTAGTTAGCGGTCATCCACTGCAGTAGTAACCCTTGGGCGGCCTGAGCGAGGCGTGTCATCGACAATTCCTGTCTCTCTGTATCTGCTCCATGTCCGAACAACATCGCTTTTGTTCACTCCGAGACGCCTGGACACTTCTCTTGTTGAGAGCCCTTCCTGGCACAATGTGAAACGTCCCCTTAGAAAAATTATGAATGACAGTGCTGGAAAAACTCTTACGTTATTTGATTTTCAAACAGCCGAGCAAAACTGAACGTACCCAGACATTTCTCTCTTGACTTATTCCGATCGTCACTAAACTGACACAAAATATTTTTAGCGCAACGCAATCTGACTTTCAATAATCCCTACAAAAGAATGGCCCTGAGTAACAGTAACCTATACCTTTCATGAATCACTTACCTCACAAAAATCTTCATTACTCGAACTACTGCAATACAGCGAGCTCCAATACTGCCAGCTAAATAAAAGATTCTACGAGTAACTACTGAAGGTACTAACTACTGATAGGCATAGTTAGCAAATGAAAGATTTTGATAGAGAACAAACAATGTATTTACCTCAACAGCATTCAAAAGTCATTATATATATATATATATATATATATATTATTATTATTATTATTACTATTATTATTATTATTATCTGCGATTGGACCCATACGGATCACGCAAAGCTTTTCCGATTCAATTTTCTAATTCTCCAAACTTCTCTCATTCTTTCCCCATGAATTCTCTTTCTTTCCTCTGTCCATTTTGTCCCCTGTCTCTTGCAAACTTCATTCTCGGGTTGTACTTTCCAACTATTGATTTTTTGCCTGTTTACATTTCTGTTTATAACTTCTGAAGAATTTATTTGTGCATTTGCTAGATCTGTTTTGGTTTCTTGTATCCAGGGTATGGTTTTCAATTTTTCAATGTATATTAAAATTTTGTGGGAGAGTCTGGGTGTTGGGAGTCTGTGGATATGACCGTAAAATTTTAGTCTTCTTTTCCGGATGTCTGCGGCGAGGTTAGATAATTTTTCTGTAGTTTTCCGAGACTGTAACCTGTATCCATCTTCCGTTCTTTTTGGGCCAAGAATCTTTCTGATAATTTTGCGTTCCTCTTTCAGGATGCCTTCCAGGTCGCCTTTTCTATGGAGTGTGAGTGTTTCGCTGGCATATAGTGCTTCGGGCTTGATTACTGTATTGTAGTGTCGTATTTTTGAGTGAATGGAGAGACACTTTTTATTGTAGATGTTGTGGGTTTTCCAGTATGCTCTTTTCAGTTTTTGCAGTCGAACTTTTTGTGCAGTTTTCTCTCCCCCTGTGGGTTCTAGGACCTCGCCTAAGTATTTAAAGAATGGAACTCTCTCAATTTGTCCATATTTTGTAGTCAGTTTTTGAGTTTCAAATTTTGAGCAGATGAATTTGGTTTTTTGGAAGGAAATTTGTAGCCCAACTTTTTCGGCGCATTCTTTGAGAATGTCTATCCGTTTAATTGCTGTGGTCTCGTTTTCTGCTAGAATGGCCACGTCATCTGCAAATGCCAAGCATGAAATTTTAATATCATCTTTAGATCTTCCTAGTTGTATAGGCTTCCAGTAATTTTGATTCTTCAGTTCTTTTTCCCATTCTCGGATGACTTTGTCTAAGACAAGGTTGAAGAGGAGTGGAGACAAGCCGTCACCTTGTCTGACGCCGGTTTTGATCAGGAAGGGCTCTGATACTTCACCCAGGAATTTTATCTTAGAAGTTGTGTTTGTGAGCGTTTCTTTGATAAGGTTTAGGGTTTTCGGATCGAGTCCAAGCTCCTCAAGGATAATAAAGAGAGATTGCCTATCGATTGAATCATAAGCCCTTGCGAAATCAACAAAGGAACAAATGATCGGACTGTTTCTGACTGCTTTGTATTTTAGTGTTGTCTTCAAATTGAAAATTTGTTCTGCACAGGATCGGTGAGGGCGAAAGCCAGGTTGGTATTCACCAATACTGTGTTCGAGTTGTTCTTGTGTTCGTTGAAGAAGACAAGCTGAGAGGATTTTATAAGTGACTTGGAGAAAGGAGATTCCTCGATAGTTGTTTATATCTGCCATGTCTCCCTTTTTATGCAGTGGATGAATTAGGGCGCATTTCCAATCTTCTGGTAGTTTTTCTGTCTGCCAAATGTCTGTGATGATTTGAGTGAGTTCTTTGAGGGAATTTGTTCCAAGATTTTTAAGTAGTTCTGCAGTGATATTATCTTCTCCGGATGCCTTGTTGTTTTTCAGTCTATGAATATGTCTTTGGATCTCCTCTAGTGTAGGTGGTGGGGATTCTGGATTTGTGTAGATAGCAGTTTCTTGAGGGAATCTTGAAGAAGGTTCAGGGCAATTGAGGAGTCCGGAAAAGTATCTTGCCAGCTCCTCACAATTTTCCCGATTTGTGAGCGCTAGTTTTCCATCTGGTTTTCTGAAACATAGATTTCGTGAGCCGTATCCATTGATTCTCCCAGCAAAGGTCTTATAGAAGTCTCGTACATTATAGTTACGGAAATTTTCTTCAATAGACTCACACTGTTCCTTGAGGTACTTCCTCTTGACTTGTCTGATTGTTTTTGCCACTTGTCTTCTGGTGTTGTGGAAGTGATCTAGATTTTCTGGGGATTTTTTACTGTTATACTTCAGAAAGGCTTTTTTTCTTTCTTCCAGCGCTTTTTCACATCCAGAGTCCCACCAGCGGTGTTTTGTGTTCTTTTTCAATGGGATCAGTTCTTTTGCCTTCTTTGTAATTTTTGTTCGAAATTTTTCCCAAGAGTCAGCTGGTTCCTTTTCCCACTCCTCCTTCAGATTGGTTTCTTTGATTGTTCGTGTATCAAATTTCATCATGTGTGTTTTCTTCGGATACAATTTTTTTGGGGTGAATTTGACTGATGCGTGTTAAGTAGTGGTCTGAGTCAATGTTCGCCCCTCTGCGGACTTGAACATCATGGATCTCTTTCTGTACGAAATAGGAGATGGCAATGTGGTCAATCTGATATTCGCTGATCTCTTGTATGGGGGACCTCCAGGTCTTTTGTTTTCTAGGTTTTTTTCTCAAAGATGTAGACATTATTTTTAGATTATTTTGTTGGCATAGTTCAATAAATCTCAGTCCGTTTCTGTTGGTGAATCTGTGTGCTGGATATTTTCCTACAGTTTTTTGGTGTTCTTTCTCTCTGCCAATTTGTGCATTGAAATCTCCCATTAAGATTTTGATATCATCCCGGGGAATTTTGGACATGACATCTTCAAGTTTAGTCCAGAATTTTTCAGTTTGTAGTTGGCGTTTTTTGTTGTCTATGTTTGTGGGTGCATGAACATTTATCAATGTGTATTTCTTGTTGGCGCACTGGATATGCATGGTCATGAGGCGATTATTTATGGAAGAGACCTCTCTAATTGAGCCTAATATATTTATGTGCACCGCAAATGCCATGCCCAGGAGTGGCATATATATATATATATATATATATATATATATATATATATATATATATATATAATTTTGTGACATCCAATTAAACAAATTTCCTTTTTCTGACGGACACATGTCCAGATCGTCCGCTCAAAACTCTGGCATCTTTCTCTCCACATCCACCACTGCTGGCGGGTCACCTCCAACTGCCGAACGCCACGCGCTGTTCACATCCAACTGCCAAACACTACAATAGCGAATATTCTAACAATGCCAACCAGCCACAGACTGCCCACAACACAGTCAGTGATTTTCATACAGAGCGCTACGTGGCGTTACCAACATAAAAACCTAAACAGCCTACTTACAAATAAAACAATGCGGACGCGTTCGAACCGCGGTATTGACCGTCTAGGCATGGTTGAACTACAGACAAGACGAGCCGTGTACCTCCTTCCTGGTGGAATGACTGGAACTGATGATCGGCTGTCGCCCCCGCCCCCCCCCCCAGTCTAATAGGCGCTGCTGACGCATGGTTTTTTACATCTTTGGGTGGGTTTCCCTGAACAGTCAAAGGGTCTGTGTCTGTGCTACAATATCCACAGTCAACACCTATTTTCAGGAGATAAGGCATATGATTATGCAAAAGTTTTCTTGATGTGTGTACTAGAAAGTTCAATGTAGCGCCGCTTCACCATCGACGCCCAGCGCCACCATCAGCTGAGTATCCACATGATCATTGTATCCATTCTTCAGCCCTTATTACAAGCTATGTCATTTTCGTGTTTTTTAGTCTTGGTTAGCAAACGACATATAGCCTTAATGGTGTTTTATGTATTTAATATTGTTTTTCAATTTCGTTTTGACTTATAGACACAAGCGCTAATTGTGCTTAATCTTCGTAACCTGTTAGGCACCAGAGCTCTTCTTGCCTCTTACATAACTGAAATCTTTTATGTCCAAACTATCAGTCTGTTGGCGATAATAATCATATGCCTTGAGGTTTTTTAATACTTCATTTACGGTGCGAAGTTTTTTTTAGGACATCCTATCTTCCCATTTGTTACGTTACTTTTTAACTGTTTGACAGTAACATGTAACTATTTTATCGAGGGTACGTTTAAAGTTTGTTTATTGTTATGCGGACAGTACATCGTGGCAGTAGGCCGCGACCGTAAACAAGCAAGAACTCATCGACTGCACGGGCGCAACGGAGCGGTGCGGGGAAACAAGCCCTGCCTCCTTGTCGAAAGGGTGCCATCCAACGCCCGCGTTCTGTGGTTTCACGAAAGCAGAAATGACACAAAGGTCGTCGAGGTCGCCGATTCCTTTTGTTGTGGCAAGAGTCGCATTCGAATCCCATTCTGCACAGGGCATTAGTCTCTTCACTTCAACCCATGTCAGAATAAGAAAAGAAAACAAGCAAAATTAAAGCAATGGCAGCCCTCGGTCGCCAAAAAGAAGTCTTCTGACCTCTGTTTCGGCACTGCTATGAGTGCCTCCATCAGAAGTAAAACACTGAAACCGGCATGTCATGTATAAAACTAAATATCAAGCGGTAAAGCTTTAGTCACTTTTTTTGTTTGTTTTTTAATCTGATGCTACCGTAGCTCGACGCGTGCGAGCAGCGTCGGCACATGTGGCTTGCCTTCTACGTGTTCCTTTTTAAAAATCTTGTTACTAAAACTTTATCGCTTAACATCTAGTTTTACACACCGCTGAAGGCACTCATAGCAGTGCCGAAACCTAGATCAAAAGGCTTCTTTTTTGCGACCTCGAGCTACCATTGCTTTAATTTTACTTTGTAAACGGTTGCTGACAACGCAGCCATGTTCAAAACTTTAGAAAACAAGCAGTCCACAACACAAAATCAATTGGAGAAGACAAAGCATTTGGTAGTGGCTATGGTGCAATTGTTTGCTACGGTTGGCAGTGATAGTTCAGGCCCGAGCTCTACCGGTATCTTACGCAACCGTAGTTCCTAACACTTCCCACCTAAAACTGCCACAATACGGTGTCAATCTGCTGTTAATTGTAATCCAACCCTGGTAACCACTAAGTTCTTGTTCTATTCCCATTTTGAGAAGGACTCTTTCGTCCAAAGTTTGCTTGACGATTGCTTTCCGATGTAAGCTTAATTGTATGATCTTCTGAGGATGGCACATTAAATTGCCGAAACTAGTCAAGAACTTAATTTAAAAAAAATTGCGCAGCCGACGACTGATTATTTCTTTTTCTTATAACGTGCTTCAGAGCTGTTGATTGACAGCCATGAATGAAACATCTTGGTAAATATTTTAATGCGTTAATGGGGAACCTATTTGCGCTGGAAAAAATCCGTTCGAATTTGACTACCTGGTGCAAAACAGGCACTGTGAATGTGAGAAACGTGCATAGAAATGTTTCCTTATTAATGAATTAGGAACGAGACGTGGGCAGAAGAGGTCAAATAAGTGAGAAAGGCATAATGTTGATTTTATTAACAAAGGGAGACGTCTATGACGTGCTCCATGCTAAGACGACGTGACCAATAGTTGCTCGCATCAGGTCCAATGGAATTTGAGCAACATGTTCCTGCATACTGGCTTTCAGATAAGGTAGAGACCGAACATGTCGCCGGTAAGCGCATTCTTGTAGACATCCCCAGAGCCGTAAGTTACATGGAGTGAGATCAGGTAATACTGGAGGCCATGCATCCGAAAAACCTTTGCAGGTAACACGTTCGTCGAAGGTTGCATTAAGCAGATATTTTATTGGGCGAGCGACAAGGGATGTTGCCCCATCTTGAGTACTTACTATGTACCTACATGTTTAGTTAGACGTTGATACTACATCAGAATATTTTATGATATGAAGATGGCAGTGGCCGAAACCGGTCATAGTGAAATATAAAAACTTATGTAATCATGGCGCACCTGTAAAATAAACTGCCAAAAATATGATCATGGACTCATTTTTCGACTCTATGTCTTCAATTAATAAATTTTCATGTAAACAGTGGTTTCCACCAAGTTTGCCTCATCCAAAGCACGAATCACAACTTGTACAAGGAGGTCTCGATAACCTGCAAATGTCACGGTACGCATGACAGAACCTGTGTGTGTATTTAAAGAAGAGCCGGCCGAAGTGGCAGTGCGGTTAAAGGCGCTGCAGTCTGGAACCGCAAGACCGCTACGGTCGCAGGTTCTAATCCTGCCTCGGGCATGGATGTTTGTGATGTCCTTAGGTTAGTTAGGTTTAACTAGTTCTAAGTTCTAGGGGACTAATGACCTCAGCAGTTGAGTCCCATAGAGCTCAGAGCCATTTAAAGAAGAATGGACCGAGAGTAAAGACACTTGTGAAACCATACCCATGGCAACATACGACGAGCGGAGTGGCTCTTTCTTCACAGCATGCGATTTTACAATACACCAAATTCCGCAGTTCTGTGTATCCTCTGCACCCCGTAGTGCAAAATGTGCTTCGTCACTCCATAGAATATTGTCTGGTCACATGTTATCAACTTCATCTGTGCCAGAAACCGAAAACAAATTGAGAACGTTGCTGCGGGACATGAGGTTTCTGTTGCCTTACCGTCTGGATCTTGCACGGGTTGTTGTTGTTGTGGTCTTCAGTCCTGAGACTGGTTTGATGCAGCTCTCCATGCTACTCTATCCTGTGCAAGCTTTTTCATCTCCCAGTACCTACTGCAACCTACATCCTTCTGAATCTGCTTAGTGTATTCATCTCTTGGTCTCCCTCTACGATTTTTACCCTCCACGCTGCCCTCCAATGCTAAATTTGTGATCCCTTGATGCCTCAGAACATGTCCTACCAACCGATCCCTTCTTCTGGTCAAGTTGTGCCACAAACTTCTCTTCTCCCCAATCCTATTCAATACTTCCTCATTAGTTATGTGATCAACCCATCTAATCTTCAGCATTCTTCTGTAGCACCACATTTCGAAAGCTTCTATTCTCTTCTTGTCCAAACTATGTATCGTCCATGTTTCACTTCCATACATGGCCACACTCCATACAAACACTTTCAGAAATGACTTCCTGACACTTAAATCAATACTGGATGTTAACAAATTTCTCTTCTTCAGAAACGCTTTCCTTGCCATTGCCAGCGTACATTTTATATCCTCTCTACTTCGACCATCATCAGTTATTTTGCTCCCCAAATAGCAAAACTCTTTTACTACTTTAAGTGCCTCATTTCCTAATCTAATTCCCTCAGCATCACCCGACTTAATGAGACTACATTCCATTATCCTTCTTTTGCTTTTGTTGATGTTCATCTTATATCCTCCTTTCAAGACACTGTCCATTCCATTCAACTGCTCTTCCAAGTCCTTTGCTGTCTCTGACAGAATTACAATGTCATCGGCGAACCTCAAAGTTTTTATTTCTTCTCCATGAATTTTAATACCTACTCCTAATTTTTCTTTTGTTTCCTTTACTGCTTGCTCAATATACAGATTGAACAACATCGGGGAGAGGCTACAACCCTGTCTTACTCCCTTCCCAACCACTGCTTCCCTTTCATGTCACTCGACTCTTATAACTGCCATCTGGTTTCTGTACAAATTGTAAATATCCTTTCGCTCCCTGTATTTTACCCCTGCCACCTTTAGAATTTGAAAGAGAGTATTCCAGTCAACATTGTCAAAAGCTTTCTCTAAGTCTACAAATGCTAGACACGTAGGTTTGCCTTTCCTTAATCTTTCTTCTAAGATAAGTCGTAAGGTCAGTATTGCCTCACGTGTTCCAGTGTTTCTACGGAATCCAAACTGATCTTCCTCGAGGTTGGCTTCTACTGGTTTTTCCATTCGTCTGTAAAGAATTCGTGTTAGTATTTTGCAGATGTGACTTATTAAGCTGATAGTTCGGTAATTTTCACATCTGTCAACACCTGCTTTCTTTGGGATTGGAATTATTATATTCTTCTTGAAGTCTGAGGGTATTTCGCCTGTTTTATACATCTTGCTCACCAGATGGTAGAGTTTTGTCAGGACTGGCTCTCCCACGGCCGTCAGTAGTTCCAATGGAACATTGTCTACTCCGGGGGCCTTGTTTCGACTCAGGTCTTTCAGTGCTCTGTCAAACTCTTCACACAGTATCAAATCTCCCATTTCATCTTCATCTACATCCTCTTCCATTTCCATAATATTGTCCTCAAGTACATCGCCCTTGTATAGACCCTCTATATACTCCTTCCACCTTTCTGCTTTCCCTTCTTTGCTTAGAACTGGGTTTCCATCTGAGCTCTTGATATTCATACAAGTCGTTCTCTTATCTCCAAAGGTCTCTTTAATTTTCCTGTAGGCAGTATCTATCTTACCCCTACTGATATATGCCTCTACATCCTTACATTTGTCCTCTAGCCATCCCTGCTTAGCCATTTTGCACTTCCTGTCGATCTCATTTTTGAGACGTTTGTATTCCTTTTTGCCTGTTTCACTTACTGCATTTTTATATTTTCTCCTTTCATCAATTAAATTCAATATTTCTTCTGTTACCCAAGGATTTCTACTAGCCCTCGTCTTTTTACCTACTTGATCCTCTGCTGCCTTCACTACTTCATCCCTCAAAGCTACCCATTCTTCTTCTACTGTATTTATTTCCCCCATTCCTGTCAATTACTCCCTTATGCTCTCCCTGAATCTCTGTACAACCTCTGGTTCTTTTAGTTTATCCAGGTCCCATCTCCTTAAATTCCCACCTTTTTGTAGTTTCTTCAATTTTAATCTACAGGTCATAACCAATAGATTGTGGTCAGAGTCCACATCGGCCCCTGGAAATGTCTTACAATTTAAAACCTGGTTCCTAAATCTCTGTCTTACCATTATATAATCTATCTGATACCTTTTAATATCTCCAGGGTTCTTCCATGTATACAACCTTCTTTCATGATTCTTAAACCAAGTGTTAGTTATGATTATGTTGTGCTCTGTGCAAAATTCTACCAGGCGGCTTCCTCTTTCATTTCTGTCCCCCAATCCATATTCACCTACTATGTTTCCTTCTCTCCCTCTTCCTACACTCGAATTCCAGTCACCCATGACTATTAAATTTTCGTCTCCCTTCACAATCTGAATAATTTCTTTTATTTCATCATACATTTCTTCAATTTCTTCGTCATCTGCAGAGCTAGTTGGCATATAAACTTGTACTACTGTAGTAGATGTGGGCTTCGTATCTATCTTGGCCACAATAATGCGTTCACTGTGCTATTTGTAGTAGCTTACCCGCATTCCTATTTTCCTATACATTATTAAACCTACTCCTGCATTACCCCTATTTGATTTTGTGTTTATAACCCTGTAGTCACCTGACCAGAAGTCTTGTTCCTCCTGCCACCGAACTTCACTAATTCCCACTATATCTAACTTCAACCTATCCATTTCCCTTTTTAAATTTTCTAACTTACCTGCCCGATTAAGGGATCTGACATTCCACGCTCCGATCCGTAGAACGCCAGTTTTCTTTCTCCTGATAACGACATCCTCTTGAGTAGTCCCCGCCCGGAGATCCGAATGGGGGACTATTTTACCTCCGGAATATTTTACCCAAGAGGACGCCATCATCATGTAATCATACAGTAAAGCTGCATGCCCTCGGGAAAAATTACGGCTGTAGTTTCCCCTTGCTTTCAGCCGTTCGCAGTACCAGCACAGCAAGGCCGTTTTGGTTATTGTTACAAGGCCAGATCAGTCAATCATCCAGACTGTTGCCCTTGCAACTACTGAAAAGGCTGCTGCCCCTCTTCAGGAACCACACGTTTGTCTGGCCTCTCAACAGATACCCCTCCGTTGTGGTTGCACCTACGGTACGGCTATCTGTATCGCTGAGGCACACAAGCCTCCCCACCAACTGCAAGGTCCATGGTTCATGGGGGGGCTTGCACGGGTACCAGTGTAAAATAGAACGCAAAACTCTCCGTGCTGTTGATCATAGGATGAACAATTCCTTTGAGATTAGTCAAGCATCTGCTAGCAATACCCGGGACAAGTGCTGCATATTCAATTTTAGCAACAGCAACCTTGTCAATAACTTCCACAGGAAAGGACGCTTTTCACTTCCAATAGCTACCCAAATTGACCCGAGTTTTAGAATTTCATTATCATCTTCTTTAAACCATTTAATGACATCGGGTCTCTCCTCGGACCTTTTCGTCGGCTACACTCTATCAATACAGCCCTGTAAGTGCTGCCGTTCACCTTAAGGGGAGATGGAACGCCCTATCCGAACAATGTTAAATTTAGTGGTTCGGCTTGCCTGTATTTCAGAAACCACTACAGCCAATGACATGAAACTTTTACAGGACTTTAAAGTGTATGTTCTGAGTCTACTGAACTACAATAATAGCAATTCAGCAACTGTTTTCCGTAATAATATTTTTTAATTGCACGGCTAGAATTTTGTGTAATTTTTTTGTACGTTGTCATACGTAATTTTAATTATGCATAAAATTATGTTCTTCTTTTGGTTCAGTAGACTCATAATATGTATGTTATTACTCCCTGAGCATTTGAATACTCTACTTGATGTTGTTTCTGAGATTTAGAGAAAAGTGCAACACATAATGTAAATTTTCAGGAACGGCTTCTAAAGTTTCAAGAGACTGTAACTCACTTAATATGTGCTTAATTTTTTATTTTTAGTCTCTCAGAAGTACCGTGCATCATGCTCTATATCATCGCCTTGATCTTTTCCCAAGTTTTTTTTTCTTTTCTTCTTTCTGGTCTCCTCAGTGGCCGACTGTGCTGCATACTCTGCTTTATCAATGTGAACCTTGTCCATCCGTTCAAGTTCTCTGATGCAGTTTGCTCCAGGATTTATTCCCATATGCTTTAGCACTTTCACTCTACTAATGTTGCCATCATTAAAAGCAATAACACCATCACTGACCCCCCACATTAGTTGAAACGTCTCCTTAGAAAAATTAATGAATTACTGTGCTGATAAACCTCTTACATTATTTGATTTTCAAACAGCTGAGCAGAACTGAACGCACTCAGACATTTCGCTCTTTACCTATTCTGATCAACACTAAACTGACACACAATATTTTTAGCGCAACGCAATCTGACTTTGAAAATTTCCTACAAAAGAATGGCCCTGACTAACATTAACCTATACCTTTCACAAATCACTTACCTCACAAAAATCTTCGTTACTTGAACTACTGCAATACAGTGAGCGCCAACACTGCCAGCTAAATAAAAGATTCTAACTACTGAAGGCACTAGCTACTGACAGGCATAGTTAGCAAATGAAAGATTTTGATAGAGAACAAACAATGTACTTACCTTAATAGTGTTCAAAAGTCATAATATATATATATATATCAGTTCATGACATCCAGTCTTATAAATTTACTGTCTCTGATGGACACACGTCCAGATCATCCGCTCTCAAAACTCCGCCATCTCTCTCCCCACATCCACCACTGCTGGCGGCTCACCTCCAACTGCACAACGCTACGCGCTGTTAACAGCCAACTGCCCAACACTACAATAGCGACTATTCCTACAATGCCACGCAGCCACTGACTGCACACAGCACAACCAGTGATTTTCATACAGAGCGCTACGTGGCGCTACCAATATAAAACCTAAACAGCCTACTTACATAGTGTCATCATTCCAACAACAAAAATTTTTGGTAAGCGAGTCCATATAAGTTTATTGAAAGGCTCATTGGGATTTAGAGTCTTACCATACAGACACTTCTTCAGTAATTCAGGATTTGCCAGGTCTCTGTAAATAGGTTTTATGATATCCATGACCGCTGCTGGGATGGAATGTTTAGGGCTGTACTAACTGTTTGAGTACTGGGCATTGTGCTAATTGCGCCATGAATCAGGTCCAGGAGGGCAAATGTGCTGTACTGGTTTCTCATCAGTTGATAGTCTGTGGAAGAAGGTAGCCCATACTGACTGCTTCATTTTCAACAAATCCTCAGTATTATTTCTAATGGCCATTCCATAATAACGCTGTAGTTCATCAGTCAATTTGTCTGTCAGCCTACCTCATATTGTATTACCACCAAAAATTTCTTGTCTCTCAAACTTCGTTGTAACTTCATCAACCTGGTGCCCTTCCTCTTCTGGACATTACAACACAGTAATCCACAGCCTTCTATACAAAAAATTACCGATTTTATTGGATCTTGAAGTAAGCACATAAAAATTTTAACATTTTCAATCGGTGTAGATTACATTTCAAAAAATAAAGTAAAATACTTCACATGTGAGTTTATGAGTTTATAAGTGGTATATATACATACATATATATATATATATATATATATATATATATATATATATATATATATATATGTATAATAGAGGGAAACATTCCACGTGGGAAAAATATATCTAAAATGTCTGCTTGTGTCTGTATATGTGTGGATGAATATGTGTTTGTGTGAGAGCGTATACCTGTCCTTTTTTCCCCCTAAGGTAAATCTTTCCGCTCCCGGGATTGGAATGACTCTTTACCCTCTCCCTAAAAACCCACATCCTTTCGTCTTTACCTCTCCTTCCCTCTTTCCTGACGAAGCAACTGTTGGTTGCGAAAGCTTGAATTTTGTGTGTGTGTTTGTGTTTGTTTGTGTCTCTATCAACATGCCAACGCTCTCGCTTCGTAAGTTACATCATCTTTATATATATATATATATATATATATATATATATATATATATATATATATATATATATTTTATTCGGAAAATTGCAAATTTTATAATGAGATAAAATCAAAAAAACTGAAATTCTTTTCCGTTCTAACTCCCCTTAATCAGTTACACTAACAGCGTATTGTCTTGATAGCCATAATGTCGGCTTGTCAAGTGACACCGGGGATGTCATAACTTCATACAAACCGCGTACCGTGCCAGATTTGCACAGGTGACCACCACAGGAACTAATTTGTTTGCAGCATAGATCGGTTCCGCATTAACGCATTGGCATATCTACCAAGTTTCGCTGCCATGCAATAATTAAAACCCACACTGGACCTCTATGAGTAGCTGCGCTTTAATTATAACCACCTGCGGACAACAGCACTAACATCCACACAGTATATGAAGTTGAACTTTTATGTATGATGATTCATACCCTGGACTGTAATTGATAATCAGTAGAGGTTATTATGATCCAGACGGCGAGAACTTTAAAAGGTTCTCGTATACGAGTGCATCGTAGCAATTGCTATGCTACGTAGAGTCAAAGTCTGTTACAGAACATTTTTGACATTGGAAGTAGTTCCTGTGACTGTCGTCACAACGAAAATTACGATATTTGGTCACTTTCTTGGAGAAGTCTCTCATCGGCAATGATGTTGTTGTTGTGGTCTTCAGTCCAGAGACTGGTTTGATGCAGCTCTCCATGCTACCCTATCCTGTGCAAGTTTCTTCATCTCCCAGTACCTACTGCAACCTACATCCTTCTGAATCTGCATAGTGCATTCATCTCTTCGCTCCCTTTATGAATTTTACCCTCCACGTTACCCTCCAATACTAAATTGGTGATCTCTTGATGCCTCAGAATATTTCCTATCAACCTATCGCTTCTTCTAGACAAGTTGTGCCACAAATTTCTCTTCTCCCCAATTCTATTCAATACCTCCTCATTAGCTATGTGATCTACCCATCTCATCTTCACCATTCTTCTGTACCACCACATTTCGAAAGCTTCTATTCTCTTCTTGTCTAAACTATTTATCGTCCACGTTTCGCTGCCACACATGGCTACACTCCATACAAATACTTTCAGAAATGACTTCCTGACACTTGAATCTATACTCGATGTAAACAAATTTCTCTTCTTCCGAATTGGTTTCCTCGCCATTGACAGTCTACATTTTATATCCTCTCTACATGGCACGTTATCAGTTATTTTTCTCCCCAAATAGTAAACCTCATTTACTACTTTAAGCGTCCCATTTCCTACTCTAATTCCCTCAGCATCACCCGATTTAATTCGCCTACATTCCATTATCCTCGTTTTGCTTTTGTTGATGTTCATCTTATATCCTCCTTTCAAGACACTGTCCATTCCGTTCAGCTACTTTTCCAGGTCCTTTGCTGTCTCTGACAGAATTACAATGATATCACAACCGTACACGACCATATTTGACTAATGGAGGTTTCTTAAGGCCCACGACGCATACCTGGATAGCTGATCTGATAAAGGTGTTTATCGCGGGCCGTGCAAATCTGCGTTCCAGCATCAAACATTTTTCATGTTCTTATCCCTCAGGAAGTGTCATTTCAGCGTCTTCTCACAATGAAAACAGTTACATCGTTCATCAGCTTGGAAAACGTTATTGTGGAATGTGTCAGTGCCTTTCGTCCGCTTGCAAGATACCGGAGTGCATTTGTACACACCAGCGCGACGTTACAGCATTTGTATTTTATTTCTAGTGATACTTATCAACCAAATCTCTAGCACTGAAGGGTAGGGACATACTTTGTTATTACGTGGGCCCGGATGTGTAGGATTTAATTCTATAGCACCTAAAAAGGGGTAAATCATACTTAAAGCCCTTAACGGGGCTACATAGGATTTTCACAGAAAAACTGAAAGCAAAAGATGATTTCTTCAGAAAAAGCGGATTTTAAACACAATTTATGAGTTAATACTAAGTAAAAAATAATGTGCATTGGCATATTTTAGGAAAAGACGTAATAAATTCATACAATGAACTGGAATCAAGAAAGTGTATTGCGCAATATCGCTTGTCCTCATAACACGCACTGTCCGACTGAAACATACTTTGCGGGCGCAACCGAAACCGTAGCCTAACATTCAGCTCGTTTTCTAGTTTAAGTAATTAACTAAAAATTACGCTAAATTTATGTTATGCCCAAATCATTAGCTTTTCCCAACTTTGCAACAGATTAACCGATTAATGTAAAATAAATATTTTTGATTTATTAGTAAGTAACTTTATTTTTTGAATACGATATAGATAATGAAAGAAGTCCATTAAACCCCAGTTTATAACAATTTTTAAGTCTCTGACTATCTATCAGAATCAACTAGTGCTCTCAAGAATTTGGTTCAAATGGCTCTGAGCACTATGGGACTCAACTGCTGAGGTCATTAGTCCCCTAGAACTTAGAACTAGTTAAACCTAACTAACCTAAGGACATCACAAACATCCATGCCCGAGGCAGGATTCGAACCTGCGACCGTAGCGGTCTTGCGGTTCCAGACTGCAGCGCCTTTAACCGCACGGCCACTTCGGCCGGCGCTCAAGAATTTGTTTTTACTAACAGGTTGATAGCTAAATACTTGTTCTGTAATATATTATATAGTTGTTATTATATTTGGTGATCTCCTGTTACAATATTCTTTGCTTACTTCAACACCAAGTCATTAATTAAATCACTGAGATCTTGCGTTTGACACCTTTGTTCTATCAGCCTCAAAATATGTGTATGGTCATACTTTCGAGACAAAGAAAATTGAATTAACGTGCAGAATAAAATTATTAATGAAAAACTCGAAAAATAACAATTATTTAAAGACAGAAATAACATCAGAAACCCTTTAAGTATTTAGCCTTTTTAGCAGTTCTGGTCATCATAATTAAAAACTCTTATATTTGAAGCTAAGAAAAGAATTTTTTCCCACATTTCACCGAGAAAATTACTTCAATGATCTGCATAAATTTTTATAATGTCACTGAACACCTGTTCATTAGGAACGCTGGTATGTGGAATACAAATATATTTCAAGACTGCTTTTCTTATAGAGGGACAGGGACTAGAGTTCCAGTACGAGTACATGTCGGCGTTGTAACAGTGGTTCCGCTTGAACACCGAAGTTTGATCCAGCAATACTGTTGTATCTGTGTCGTATTAACCATCTGTATTAACTTTTGTTCGATACATTGCACTCAGTATAACTTTCAAACGTTGGTGCTCAATGACGAAATGCACTGTAAAGCTGACGAATGAGCATGTTTTGCTTCCGTTGGTACATATGTCGGTGGTGGCACTTAAGCACTCGCATTTTGCAATCAGATTCCTTACTTTGGTTTTCAGTTTGTCGTAGGCTTGTGGCATCAACGTTATTGTAAATAATTTTTTTGATTTGAGCAGATCTTTGCGAACAGCCTGTGGATCATTAAAACTGAGCCGTTGGAATGCATAGCCATCTACCAAAGAACACGACAGTAAACCAGCAATTATTAAATCCGTAATAGCTTTGTGTTTTCTCTTCGTAATTTCATGGTCGTCTGGCTAGTGCACATATTTAGTGGTCGAACTGGGAATGGTTGACTGGATTAGATTGGGTTTTTGATCCTGCTCGATACCGGTGCTCATGAAGACTCCGCTTTGATCTGTTATCTGTTTTCAAATCGTCTAATTCCGAACGTCGTTTTAAAACCTGTTTATATTCTGAGCCATGAAATTTTGATAAACGTTACTTCAGTCAATAGAATGTTTGTCTTTTGGATCCATGGCTGATCAGTGAAGTGTTTTGTTGCAAACCATGCAGGTGGCTTTAGATAAGTCGGCGGTACTTTTAGTAAAGTACTTCCAAGGGACTCAACTGCTGAGGTCATTAGTCCCCTAGAACTTAAACTAGTTAAACCTAACTAACCTAAGGACATCACAAACATCCATGCCCGAGGCAGGATTCGAACCTGCGACCGTAGCGGTCTTGCGGTTCCAGACTGCAGCGCCTTTAACCGCACGGCCACTTCGGCCGGCTTAAAGTACTTCCAAATTACACTCTTTTCTAGAATGAAATTTTCACTCTACAGCGGAGCGTGCGCTGATATGAAACTTCCTGGCAGATTAAAACTGTGCCGGACCGAGACTCGAACTCGGGATCTCTGCCTTTCGCGGGCAAGTGCTCTACCGACTGAACTACCCAAGCACGACTCACGCCCCGTCCTCACAGCTTTAATTCCGCCAGTACCTCGTCTCCTACCTTTCAAACTTCACAGAAGCTCTCCTGCGAACCTTGCAGAACTGGCAAAAATGGTTCAAATGGCTCTGAGCACTATGGGACTTAACATCTGTGGTCATCAGTCCCCTAGAACTTAGAACTACTTAAACCTAACTAACCTAAGGACATCACACAACACCCAGTCATCACGAGGCAGAGGCCCAGAACTAGCACTCCTGGAAGAAAGGATATTGCAGAGACATGGCTTAGCCACATTTTATACTAAAAAAAATATTAAAGTAAGTCTAGAATAAGCAAACTGAGCTAGAAATAACTACCACAAAAAATTCCACGTATTAATACAGTCCTGCAGATCTACTTGTAGAAGATACTCTGCAAGCTTACTACTAAACCTGCCAAGTAGATACTCCAAAATGCTATAGCTTGTACATGACTAAAGGCGTATCACGTCACTACGTAAAATACGCAGAGAGGAATAATTTTATCAAATTACCTTCCATCAGCAATGTGGAATGCACTCCACTACGGTGATATGACTTTCAATATGATGGAGAAAAGCCATCAGTCGTCCTTTCCTTTCAGACTTTAGTAAAGAAAATCTAGATTTAGGGTAGTAACGAGCCATGATAAATTCACTATTTCAGAGTTTTAGTACGTGTCCTAGTACGTCAATCCCCTGCTCTTCGGGCTCCTGTCACAGATAAAACTTTAAAAAAACTTCGATTTCATGGAAACTCATTAATAACACCTTTCAACATAACAATACGGTAATCCATACCATTCAGTGCAATCACAGTAAGTTAAATTGTGATTAACTCAGTATAAGGATATCACTATCGGAGACCATTACATTACATTGTGATTAACAACAAAATACTCCAATTTTTACGCGCGGGCAAAGACACTCCTGATATTTAAACGGCACCCCACCAACTGAGTTCAAGCACTGTTGCTCACTGAATCCATTCTGAACAGACCCGAATTCATACGTGAGTTCACATAAGCTGGTTTCTGATAAGCTGAAAATTCGGCTGACTTATGGCCGAAACTGAAACTGGCCGAAACCGAAACCTAAATTTCCGACGGACTTTTTAATTCGATAATGTGCCAGCATGCTGCTGCTTCGGTGAAAGTTGAGTCTACATTTTTCTGCAGGTCAGAGGATATGCGAAATAGAGCCAACACTGCGTAGGACGCATAGTCGCTTTGAGTATACGTCCACACGCCGCTACGTTGAGACAAACCCAGCCGACAATAGAGAGTTATACTGGAGTCTATTTACTATTGCAGCTGCGAAGTAAACTAGCGTGATGTACTGACTCGCATTGAGCAGTGCGCTTTAAGTGCAGTATTATCATGCTTCTTCAGAAGTCGGCAAATACTGGTCTTTCCCGGCAGTGGACAGGGGAAGATTCCGGTTTTACAATTGTTGACCCAGTAAGTTTTTCATCCTCTTACTTCTCATTCGTTTTAATTCAGGTAAGCCATGATAGAAAGCCACCTTTTCTTCAACACAAAAATTCCGTAGCTCACATTATGGGCGACACTAAGAAGAAGAACGGACAGAAGTTTAAGTCATTAATTTCTTTTATGACAAGCAGTAGACTGGACAGTTTTAACCCTAGATTAATAAATCCTCGTAAAATTTACGATTGCGATAGCGTATAAAATAGGACTTTCTTACTTAACTTGCTTTGTAACATACCACTGAATCTCCATCTAATAATGGTAATTAACTAATGCATAACCTATATATTGTGAATTCCTTTGAATAAAATGTCGAGTTCTAAATTTTACAATGATTTAGTAGCAAAGTAACATTGTCCCTCTTTTAAAGTCCTACAGTTAATCTAGATTTGTGTGGGGCTTCAGTGTACCACGGAAAGTGCTAAACAACACTACTTCTAAATTCGTCGTGGAGAGCATCAGCGGTCACAGTATAAAAGATGATCGACATTGCACAAAAATTGTAACAGGTATATGAAATGGTATTACTGGTATTAAAAAACGTTGGTGACCACGGTATTTGGCTTTCAGCTGACGAGACCACTGACGGCTTTGGCAGGTTTATAGCAATTGTCATGGTGGGAAAATTATATTCCACAGCACCAGGAAAACCCCAACTACTTTTGTATAAAGAATTGGAGAAGACGAATCACCGCACTGTAGCCTGCACTATCAGGAAAGCCAGAAGAAGCCAGGGATAAAAAACTTTGCTTTGGCGACAGATTGTGCTATCTATATGGTAGAATTGGGAGCGACATTGATACAGTTACATCCCAGTACGATCCAAATGCACCTGAGTCGCCCACGTCATTACCTTCTAGGGAATGAAGTCAGATTAATTTTCCTGAGATTAACGGTATAATTAACTCTGTTAAGAAAATGATTCGCAAAGCTACTACCTGCGTTCAGGTTTTTGAGGACATAGCTACCCTTCTAAATGAACATACACGCTGGCGCAAATGACTTTTGCCACCTTTATGTTGTGCCTAAAACTACCAAATAGTCAAAGATACAGTAGACATATTCGACACTAATGAACCATTTTTTAATGGAAAAGCCAAGACGGCTCTTAAGAATTACAAGGAAGTGATACCTTTGGTATTTATAAGAGCACACTTTCCACGTCTACCTGCTGTAGTACAAAGCCTAGAGATCGTATTTCTACCACTGAAAGATGCTGTGGACGTGATTTCCGAAGGAAATACATGGTTCAGTGAGCACCGCATCATCATTAAATTAAGGAACATTCTTGTGATGAATCCTGGGTATGAAGAAAGTTTCCATATTATTCATGGGGATGTGTTCGAAGGTGGACTGTATTGGGACCACGAGGAATTGCGTCGATGAGATATGCGCCATCGACCTCTTGTGCTGTAGAGAGATATTTCTCAGCCTACAAGAACGTACTGAGGGACAACAGGAAAAGTTTCTCTTTAAAAACTTAGAAATGTGGTTATGTACCTCAGTACCAAGATATGAAATTATTTGTTAGCTGTGGCGTCGTGCCACGGATTGTTGTCGTACGTAGGTAGACACGTGAAGCGTATGATTTCTTATGTGACATATGAAAATTTTTTTTAGTAGAAGACTTTTCATTAAAAGTTATAAAAAGAGTGTATAATTGTAGCACGAGTAAATATCTCAACTGTTACGAATTTTTTAGAGTGCCAGTATATGTAATAACTAATTATTTTTTCCACAAAGAACTAGAATAAATGTGTCAAAACGGCGATGAAAGTTTCTATGTGAATATTAGTGTATATTAAATTATTTTATTAAAATGCTAGAAAAAGACTACGATAGATTGTTTAAACCTGAAAAGAGCTGTTCCACGAAAATAAAGAGCTAAAATCAGTTTGATAAAAGCCTAAAAACCCTGGTCCTACTCCTTATAGGTCCGAAGACAATAATCATCTCACCAGACCAGTAGGGAACAGTGTGATACATCATAGTGTCTACGAACGACGAAAGATGACAGTTTAACGTCCCGTTGACATAGAGGTCATTAGAGACGGAGCTCAAGCTCAGATTAAGGAAAGATGTTGAAGGAAATCAGCCGTACCCTTTGTAAGGAACCATCAAGGTATTTGCCTTACGTGATTTAGGGAAATGACGGAATACATGAATTGGGATGAACGGACGGAGATTTGAACCGTCGTCCTCCCGAATGCGAGTTCAATGTGCTTACTACTGCGCTACCTCTCTCGGCCGTCGTATTCTGCAGATATCGGTGACCCAAAAGTCGGTTAACATCTGAAAATTCAATACTACACGGCGTAACGTAGGTTGAAAGGTGAAAACTGGCGCACATGCTTGAAATTACACGGCGTTTATTCAAACCAAAAAATGTACAGAAAATGACCAGCCGATAGCACTTCATTTGTAGTACTATAAGAAGACAAGTTTTAGTATAACTTTGTCACCAAAATTCTCGAAAGGTTATAGACCAGTTTCCTACAAATTCTTGTAAGATACTCTAATAAACGTTCAGAAATACTAATATGTATATATGAGAAAAGTTGGTAGAAAAATTATCCAAACGTTCTTGACCGATTTACTTCAAATTTTGACTCAATATTTTAGTAAACGTTCAGATAGACATGGGCTACACATTTTTAATGTGTGTGGTGCATAACTTCGTAAAGAGGAAACACAGATAGTAAAAAACAGAAATGATATTAATTTTATCGATTTAGTTCACATTTGTACATTACAATCTAATAAACGTTCGAATGGACATTCACCACTCTTTTTTTAAAAAAAAATATATGCGGTTTATAAAATCTTGTATCTATACTACCATATAAAAATAAGTAAATTATTAATGTTGTTACCCAAAAGCTCGAAAAGTACTCGGCGAATTTACTCCCCATATTTCGCGATATTCTAACAAACGTTTAGAAGGGCATAGGCGGCATGGTTTAAATATGTGTGTAGTACATAAAGGGAAAAGTTGCTAGCAAAAAGTGCAATAATTTCTTGCCAGATTTTCTACAAATTTTTACACAATGCTCTAATTAACCTATGAGCAGATATAGGCCTCATATTTTTAGTACATATGGCACATAGATGTATGTCTAATACATGAAATGAAAGCGTTGTTAGTAAATATCTTGAAAAGTATGGGACTGATTTTTCCTTTTTTTTATACTATACTACAGTGAACTTTAGGATGGATATAGGCTACATACTTTTTAAATATATGTATGATGTATAAACAGACATGCAGGAGGTGCTGTTGGCGAAAACCAGAAAATTTTTCGCCAGTTTACTTGAAATTTTGACACACTGTTTTAATAAAATTCGAACAGACATAAACTGCACTCACACACACACACACACACTCACACACACACACACACACACACACACACACACACACATATCCATGAATACACACACACACACACACACACACACACACACACACATATACACGCATACACACACACACACACACACACACACACACACACGTACATGTACATGTACACACACACACTCACACACACACACACACACACACACACAAACATATACACACACACACATACACACACACACACACACACACACACACACACACACATTGCACGCACACACACACACACACACACACACACACATGGTTCATTTTGAGAAAGGGACCAAACAGGGAGGTCAACGGTCTTATGTATATACACAAATTTAAAATAGTGGAGCACAGCAACCAGTCGTCCTTTCCTTTCAGAATTTATTAAGCAAATCTAGATTTCGGATAGTGCCTAGCCGTTATCAATGCCAAGAAGTACATAGTGAGGCGATAGTATAAAACGTTACAATTCGTGGCATAAGCTATATCGTTTATACATTACATTACATACACCACAATTTCATAGTATCAGTGCATGTCCTAGTACGTCAGTTCCCTGTTGCTCAAGCTTCTGTCACAGTTCGTTCAAAACTACTGTATAACGAAGATAGGCTTGGTGGAGAACACAGTACTTGGCTGTATGGCGCCCCATATATAAACTACGTATTATATAACACTCCAACAGTTGTGGTTTCTTCTATGTAGAGAGTACTAATCTCTGTACCAGTTCAAACCGATTTTCACAAGGGAAGCAGTGAAAGGTTTGACCCAGCTGGTACGAAACAGCTCTTGCCTCCTTGCGAATATGTGGCAACTATTCACAAAATACTGTATGAGTAAAACAGTTATAACATTAAATCTACATACCTTTTTCCATGGTATATTAGTGTAGATGCATGTGCATTGTTAATAACAGTAATTCAGTGTATTGGTTTTTTTGTACGACTAAAAATCTGTTTGTACTGGTATAGAGATCAGTACTCTCTCAATCCTTAATGGAACGGCGTGTCACACCAATTATCCATTTTTCTGACATTTGGCGCCATCTATGAGCTATTCAACGTGTTCAATATAAGATGAACCACATACCTTGTCGTGATGATTAAACAAAGAGAATAATAACA
Source organism: Schistocerca piceifrons (assembly GCF_021461385.2). Lineage (NCBI taxonomy): Eukaryota > Metazoa > Arthropoda > Insecta > Orthoptera > Acrididae > Schistocerca > Schistocerca piceifrons. The sequence continues at coordinate 990,034,259 of NC_060138.1, forward strand.
TAAAAGTAAAAAATATTTAAATCAAAACAGTTCTAATAGACACAACATACATCATGTGCCTCCTTGTGCTTTTTAAGCATTTTTTTTAATGTGTTTCATCAATCTGATGTTACCTATGTGTTTTAAAGAATAATAAAACAATTGGCTCACAAGGAGTAAATCTGGAATTTTCTACATCTCTTGTGTTTACTGTTATATGTGGCAGTAAGTCAAAAAACAACATAAAAAATTTTACTTGTATTTTATTTTGCGTTATTCCAATGCAAATTTGAAGTATTTTGATAGGGACTATAACTGCTTTCTTTGACTGTTACATATTACTTAGTTCATACAGAGGGCGCCATACAGCCAACCAAAGCATTCTCTGAAAAGTTTACCCTCGTTGACACTATGGAAAAGTAGTATGTACTCCAATGTATAAGTGATATAGTTTATGCTTTGAGTTATAACTTTTTACACTATCGCTGACTGTGTACTTCTTGTATTTTTTTAGCATTGATAATGGCTAAGCACTACCCGAAATCTAGATTTGCTTAATAGAGCCTGAAAGGAAAGAATGACTGATTGCTGTACTCCTTCATTTTGAAAGTCATATCACAGTCGTTTAGTGCATACACATTCTTAATGGAAGATAATTTTATATGTATATATAAGAGGAAATGTTGGTTAACAAAATTCTCGAAAAGTTCTTTAACAGTTAACCACTTCCTTCTAATTTTTACATGACATTCTAATAAACGTTTGTATGGACATAGGCTACACAACTTTACTCAAGTAACGTTCAGGCAGGCTGACGCTACGTATTGTTTTAGATATATATGGCACATAAATATGTGTGTAATTAATAAAAGGGGAATATTGTTAGTAAAAATCTCGAAAAGTTCTGAACCAATTTATTTCCTGTTTTACGCAATACAAAACTAATCTTTCGGATGAATGAATGCTACACGTTTTTTAAATATATATGGTAAATTAATATATATGTAATACATACAGGGAAAATTTGTGAGAAAAGTCTCGAAAAGTTCTTCACCATTTCATTTCAAATTTTTGCTCTAATAAATATTGGGTCAGTCATTGGGTGTTTTTTTAAGTATATGTAATACATTAAACCGACTCATAGAAAGAAAATGATATTCCGTTATTTTTCTCACAGAGAGTTTTAACGTAGATACCAGGGCATTTAAACCATTAGAGACATTGTTCCTTCCACATACATTCCTTCTGCTTAGATGTAATTTTAAACAATAATTGTATACACAACGGTGTGTTGTTTTATTCTCTTTCTCACTGTCAGTTTTATGGCAGTTGAGGAATCTTTTATTTACGGCTTATCAGGTTATGACTAGAATATTGCTATGCAATCTCTTTCATCCAAAACTTCGCAATCCTACTTGTTCACAGAGTAAAACTATGAAAAATACCATCATTGGAGTACTATCCTCACAAACCCAGCGTTGTAGAGGTCTCTCCCAACCAATTTACATATTCATTTTAAATGACTTTATTTCCCAATTGAGGTTTAGTTTGTAGTGACAATCAACTAGGATCAAGATCAAAGAGAGAGGGGAATAGGGGATGGACAGTGAGAGGGGTGAGGGGAAAATGGAGTGAGATTGGGTGGCAGGAGGAGATGGCCAGTGAGGGTGGAGAAAAGAAGGAGATGGGCGAGGAAACGAGGGAAGAGCAAGAGATGGGCAAAGAGGAGAGAAGCAGGGGATAGACAGAGAGAGAGGGGTAGGGGAGAAGGAGATTACGACGTAAATACTATTTCTATACATATTTAGCAACTGCTGGGTTAGCTAGTATGATACGAAAGCAATAACTAGCATAACAATTGATTTTTGGCGAAGATGATTTCCATTAGAATAAATGCTCACCATGTCGACTGTCTTTCATCGACAATAACTGCAACCGACGGACAATGTTGTGAACAGCAATTTTACAGCATATCAATAGGTATAGCGAAAAATTGCCGTCTGACATTGTCTTTTAGCGTCCCTGATGAGATCGGACAATCACGAGAGACCTGCGGCTTCAGGTAACCCCAGAAGAAATAATCACACAGTGTAGCGGAACCACCATTTGGGATAAGGTAAGTCAATTTTGTGCGATATTCTGAGCGCAAGTTACAGGCAGGTGCGGGCCGGATTGCAGTGAATTACGGACACAAGCAGTTGCGTAGGCAAATAGAGGCCACAGGGTCATAGAACAGCCAGAGAGAGCACACACAGCAGTTTTCCTGTCGCAAGTCGCAGGTAGAAGGGGCCACTGGCCAACCTAGGGTGTTATGAGTATGTGAAGCGAATTAGTTCACTTGGCAAAACAGAGGTACACAGCCAGGTATAAATACAGTCCTGGAAATTGAAATAAGAACACCGAGAATTCATTGTCCCAGGAAGGGGAAACTTTATTGACACATTCCTGGGGTTAGATACATCACATGATCACACTGACAGAACCACAGGCACATAGACACAGGCAACAGAGCATGCACAATGTCGGCACTAGTACAGTGTATATCCACCTTTCGCAGCAATGCAGGCTGCTATTCTCCCATGGAGACGATCGTAGTGATGCTGGATGTAGTCCTGTGGAACGGCTTGCCATGTCATTTCCACCTGGCGCCTCAGTTGGACCAGAGTTCGTGCTGGACGTGCAGACCGCGTGAGACGACGCTTCATCCAGTCCCAAACATGCTCAATGGGGGACAGATCCGGAGATCTTGCTGGCCAGGGTAGTTGACTTACACCTTCTAGAGCACGTTGGGTGGCACGGGATACATGCGAACGTGCATTGTCCTGTTGGAACAGCAAGTTCCCTTGCCGGTCTAAGAATGGTAGAACGATGGGTTCGATGACGGTTTGGATGTACCGTGCACTATTCAGTGTCCCCTCGACGATCACCAGTGGTGTACGGCCAGTGTAGGAGACCGCTCCCCACACCATGATGTCGGGTGTTGGCCCTGTGTGCCTCGGTCGTATGCAGTCCTGATTGTGGCGCTCACCTGCACGGCGCCAAACACGCATACGACCATCATTGGCACCAAGGCAGAAGCGACTCTCATCGCTGAAGACGACACGTCTCCATTCGTCCCTCCATTCACGCCTGTCGCGACACCACTGGAGGCGGGCTGCACGATGTTGGGGCGTGAGCGGAAGACGGCCTAACGGTGTGCGGGACCGTAGCCCAGCTTCATGGAGACGGTTGCGAATGGTCCTCGCCGATACCCCAGGAGCAACAGTGTCCCTAATTTGCTGGGAAGTGGCGGTGCGGTCCCCTACGGCACTGCGTAGGATCCTACGGTCTTGGCGTGCATCCGTGCGTCGCTGCGGTCCGGTCCCAGGTCGACGGGCACGTGCACCTTCCGCCGACCACTGGCGACAACATCGATGTACTGTGAAGACCTCACGCCCCACGTGTTGAGCAATTCGGCGGTACGTCCACCCGGCCTCCCGCATGCCCACTATACGCCCTCGCTCAAAGTCCGTCAACTGCACATACGGTTCACGTCCACGCTGTCGCGGCATGCTACCAGTGTTAAAGACTGCGATGGAGCTCCGTATGCCACGGCAAACTGGCTGACACTGACGGCGGCGGTGCACAAATGCTGCGCAGCTAGCGCCATTCGACGGCCAACACCGCGGTTCCCGGTGTGTCCGCTGTGCCGTGCGTGTGATCATTGCTTGTACAGCCCTCTCGCAGTGTCCGGAGCAAGTATGGTGGGTCTGACACACCGGTGTCAATGTGTTCTTTTTTCCATTTCCAGGAGTGTAGGTGCCGTTTTCTAACGAGATTCATTCTAGTGTGGCAGCTCTCCTGGACTGTGGGGCGTGTCACACCACCGGCGGGTTGCTGCTTCGATGCGGCGCCTGTAGCTAGCCACCCAGTGGTGGGCCACTCCACAGCTCGCTACTGTGGGCAGTCGTCCTGGCTTCCAACACACACCGGAGACATCCCGAGGCGAGAACCACAGATTCGGACGCCAGATTGCAGGTGCTCGTTGTTGCCGTGATCTCAGCTATGCCAGCGAGGAACAACACCGCAGCTGCCTGCAGCTCACACCGAGCAGTGCCGAGTCGTTAGGGACGCAGACAGCTGAAGCAACTACCGACTTGGGTGCTTCCTCAGCATTTCAGGGTCCTTTGATGCAGACTAAGAGGAACGAGGGCACTGTAGCTGAAAAAACAATAAATCACTTGGGAAATTCTTGCCGAGTTTTAATGCGACACCTCCTGGCCCACTCACAACACACGTATTAAGATCCGTCGACTTGGGGGTCCAAGCATGATGGAAGTAGCAGCACAGTACATGATCCTCACCAAATGCTGTCGCAAGAGATCTTTCACACCTGTAGCAATATGAGGTGGAGCGATATCCTCCTTAAGTCATTCATTCTACCAGGTGTTTATCAGCCAGGCTAGTGGTGATGCAATTCTGTAACATATTGGCATACCTTGTATTATTCGTCATACTGACAGCCTGAAAAGCAGAACCCCATATTTCGTCGAAGAAAAAGGGCCCAATTACGACTCATGTGGTAAATCCACAACACATCGTAACTTTGTTGTCATGCAGTGAGGATTCCAAGACAGTTCTTGTATCAGTAGCTCAAATTCCGCAGTTACAGGTGTTAACAGACGCTAGGAGGGTGAAATGAGCTTTATCGGTCTACAACATCTTAGACGAATGGTTTTCCACCTTCTTCAGTTCGTGGCTCCTGTGACCAACTTTTTTGTTTCCACTGGTCCCCTCCAAGATGCCTTGCTTTTTTCGATAGGTTTCATTTATATTACTTCCTAGGAGAAACGAATATATTAAATTTCACTTGTGATTTGGCTGCGTAGTCGTTCCATATTGATTTCGTTTTGTTTACGAACGTAAACGCCCAAAAAACTCACGAATTCTTCTGAATACATAAGAACGACTAAAATACCAAGGCCTATGTCGTCTCAAGAATCCAATGAAGATTGTGAAGCGAGACTCGCTGTGATCTGTTAACATCAGGCTTTAACGCACTCTTTGGAAACTCCTTCCGAAAGCGAGGTGCGATGTAACTCTTCTCGAGACCTTATCTATTTTGTCCCTCCTCACAACCCTTCATTCGTAGCGGCTTAGGTACTCCTCTCCAGCCTAACATCATACAAGCGGAAATTTTGACGGAAAGGGACACATGCGAGCGAGTTGTATACGCCAAGACCAAATTATTCTAAACAATTTACTATATTACTTTAAATGTCTACAATTCACAGTGAATTTATGTTATGCCGTGACCATAATCAAAGTACAAGACCAGACGTTGCGTGTTGTGGGTGTGGACCACAGTGTCATCCGTTTTTCACACGACCAGCTCTGCTTGGCTCTCTCCCATGTTAGTGAAGGAAACAAGCTCTTCGTTCATGTTCCCATTCATACTACTTCAGACATTGTATACGCAGAAGCTAACTTCATTAGTAAAAAGTTAGTTCCACGTCGCATGATGTCTCAGGCTCAGCTATAAATAAATAACCGAGCAATGCATGGTACCTAAGCTAGTTTAACATAGTTCGGTATTTTTTTGTTTTTTTTCTTTGCTCTATCTACGTAATCTCCAATTCTTTCAAGAGATATACTTTCCCACTTCCACTTTGCATGTGTAAAACTTCAGTTTCCAATAAGGAATGGTTAGTTACATAAATATGGATCACTACAGCCGACTTTACAAAAGTACTGACTTGAAATGTTCACTGTACCTTGTAACCTCCCCTCAGTAAAAATAATATTATATATCATTCAGATTTAGTGTAATCTCCCAACAGTAATTAGAATATAAGTATATAATTCACATCCAGCGTAACCTTCCAACAGATACACTCCGAAACCGCCCAATAGCAAAATTTTGTAACCTACCAATAATACAATGTGACTAACTTCTCAATAAAATTTTCGCTCACTTATAACCTTCCAATAGTGACTGTGAATTTAAACTGGTGAACTTTGGACAACAGCAGCGCTGCGTCATGGCGCTGAAAATCATTCTGAATAAATTGAAAATTCTTACCTCAATAAGGTCGCCGGATAACGCGTATATATCTGCTCCTATAAGAAATTTTTCTGGCACAGCCCTGTGCAATGCTGGCCGATAGATTTTGTCGTGTATAAAAGGAAACAACTGATTTTTCCTTACAATAATCGGGATGACCATGGATTGGAGAAATTAGTAAGTTCTTTAAATTGAGATGAATTATTATCAAAAGTTAATTTTTTTTAAGAAAGATTATTATTAAGAGATTTTTTAAAAACATTTACATGGGACTTGATTTAACAATACTAAATTTGCGCGACGCTGCTTTTACCTTATACTACAACGCTCAGGCTCCGCCATCGCTCCCCACGACCGGCCCAGCCAAAATGATACACCAGACTGCTCGCTAGCAACTACTTACTCCTACTGCCACACAGTTCCTGCTGTTGACAACACTGCTCTCTGGTCTGAGATTCTCTTATAGCTTACATATCGCAGGCAGCGCGTGAGCAATCCATCGAAATTACATCTGCTCGAGTGCGCTAGCAACAAATTCCTTAATCGTGGACCTCTTACACAACCCTCCACTGGGGGGGGGGGGGGGGGGGGGGGCAAAAATTTGGCAGCGATGGTGAGTCAATTGGACTTGCCATGAGCAACAAATTTTTCTATAATCTATTTAGTTTACTAAGTCTACAGTCACAGAGTATATACATATATATAACATTATTGATAAATAATATAAGTACAGAACATATTAAGAAATGAAATAGAGCGTACAAGCACCGAGTACAAAATATATTACCAAATGACATAAAGTATAAGTCTTAACCATTTGACAAGAATTTAAACATATTGAGAAATGAAATAAAGTGCACATGCACTGCATAAATCTTTACCATTTTACAAGAACTTAAACATATTCAGAAATGAAATAAAGTGCACACACACTGTATAAGTCTTTAGCATTTTTTTACAAGAACTGAAAACATTAACAAACGAAATAAAGTGCACACGCACTGTAAAAGGCTTTAGCATTTTACAAGAACTGGATACGTTAAGAAAAGAAATAAAGTGCACATGCACTGTAAAAGTCTTTAGTATTTTTACATGGATTAAATATATCAGCGAGTGAAATAAGGTGCACTCGCACTGTAGAAGCCTTTAGCATTTTTACAGGAACTGAATACATCAGGAAATGAAATAAACTGCATACACACTGTATAAGTCTCTAACATTTTACAAGAACTAAGAAAGGAATGGGAAGGATAGCATCATGGTTGTAGCACAGTGGGTTGCACGTAGCTGCACTGAAAGTCCATATCTTTCTACAGAAGGACAACGCCAAGTGAGACAATCTGAAGTTCTCTTCCCTGAAGTATTTATCAGTGTAGCCAAGACACTGAAATGTTGTATTAATATTCTATGTTGTCATTTTGTTAGTACATTACGTACACCAAACAGTAGGATCATAATGACATCTCCATCGTTCAAGGTGATGGACAGCTTGATATGTCAACACCACATTTGTGTAGAATCCATACTCTTACATCAACGTAGAATTAGTGCAGAAAGCAAATATAGTGCTCCATGATCATGAGGATGGACAGGACATACGGATATTGCAGTAATTGCTGGTAATTAGGTCAGATGGTGAAGGACATTAAGCCTTATGCTAGTCATCATTCAGAATTACACTAGTGTATCAGCCAGTTTGAGGAATTATTGGCATTCATTGGCTAGTTACTAAACATTACTATGTATGTATGTATGGAGTATTACAGAACATTATTCATAAGTCATCTTATTACAGTAATTATTGGCATAGTATTTATGCATAAGTCATCTTATTACAGTAATCACTGGCACAGAATTTATAGAGTATAACAAAACATCATTACAGTAATTATTGGCATTTATAGAGTATAACAAAACATCATTACAGTAATTATTGGCATCATGTCATCTCATTACAGTAATTATTGGCATAGCATTTATGTATAAGTCATCTCATTACAGTAATCAGTGGCATTCATTTATACATATGTCATCTCGTTACAGTAATCAGTGGCATTCATTTATGCATAAGTCATCTCATTACAGTAATCAGTGGCATTCATTGGCCAGTTACTAAACATGTAGCAAGTATTGAGTATTACAAAACACTATTCATAACTCATGTCATTGCAGTAATTATTGGCATTCATTTGTAGAGTATAACAAAATATTATTTACAGAAATTATTGGCATAGTATTTATGCATAAGTCATCATATTACAGTAATCATTGGCATCATATGTCATCTCATTACAGTAATTATTGGCACTCATTGGCCAGTTACAAAGCATTTTTATGCATTATTCAGAAGTCATTATTCAAAACAAGAGTTAATTATTGGCATGGCATTTATGCATAAGTCATCACATTACAGTAATCATTGGCATTCATTGGCCAGTGACAAGGCATTTATTATGCATTATTCAGAAGTCATCATTCAAAACAGGAGTTAATTGAGTGTACCATCAAGGTACTGGTGTTTATATACACTGCTGGCCACCGTAAATGCAACACCAAGAAAGACAAGAGGTAGCACAACAAAATTTGTTTTGTAGATAACATGTTGACCAAGTATCAAATGATTACGTTTACAGACGTCTATGACATGTGGTTCCTGCCAGAATCAGTAGCCAGAGTAGCCGCCATTGTTGGAGATCACCGCTGCCACACGTCTCGGCATTGAGTCAAAGAGACGTTGGATGAGTTCCTGGGGTACAGCAGCCCAAGCAGCTTCCACACGTTGCCAAAGGTCATCTGGTGTGGCAGCTGGGGATGTAATCTGGGTCACTCGTTGAGCAACCATGGACCACATGTCTTCTATCGCCGAAAGATCCGGAGAGCGAGCCGGCCAGGGAAGTACTTCAATCTGGTTATTGACGAAGAACCTTTGGACAATGCGTGCCACGTGTGGTCGCGCATTATCCTGTTGAAATATGGCTGTGGCCGAGCCCTGAAGGTAAGGAAGGACAACTGGCTCCAGCACCTCGGATATGTAGCGCCGGCTATTTAAAGTACCGGCAATGCGTACTAGAGGCGTGCGAGATTAATATCCAATACCGCCCTATACCATAATACCCGGTGCAAGACCAGTGTGGCGGTGCATAATGCAGCTGTCCAGCATCCTCTCTCCACGGTGTCTCCACACTCGAATCCGACCATCGTGGTGCTGCAGACAGAAGCGTGCCTCGTCAGTAAAGACAACGTCATTCCATTCTGCCGTCCACATCCGTCTGTCATCACACCATTGGCGACGGAGACGTCTGTGGTTCTGCGTCAATGGTAGACGAAGCAATGGACGTCTTGCGGACAGACCACTCTGCTGTAAACGGCGTCGAATGGTACGCGCAGACACTGGATGATGCGTTACAAACGCAATGTGCTGTGCTATGGTTCGGGATGTCACTGAGCGATCCGTCACTGCCATGCGCACAATTTTCCTATCAGCACGTGCAGTGGTGCACCGAGGTGAATGCGATCGACCACGTCGGTCCGTCGTACCCTCCTGCATCCAACGGTCACATATCCGCATTACAGTTGTTTGGTTTCGTCCAACACGACTAGCGATTTCTCTGTATGATAATCCACAATCTCGGTAAGTCACTATCCTTCCTCTGTCGAACTCGGATACTTGATCAAACGATGTTCGCTGTTGTCTACGAGGCATAACTGATCGTCTTGTGAAGCAACCACAAGGTAAACACACGTGCCGAACGTACACTCGTCGAAATCGCCAAGCTTTAAATGGCGCTATGAGGTGGCGCCACAGGCGCGCGTGTTGTGCGTCTGCGCTGAAATTCTAATCAGTTGCATATCTCATCGCTGCAAACCCAAGGTGTAAATTTCACTTGATTCGGATGCTTCCTTCAGGGTGTTGCATTTACGGTGGCCAGCAGTGTATGATATCATGTAAGTGACCTAAGACATATTTAAAATGTAAGACATTGGAACCAGTATCCAAGGTGTTTAGTCCAATAATACATAGAAATAATGGAATCAATACATCAGAGAAATTTGCATTATCTTTAGGACTAGAAATATATCTTAAACTGGTAGCATTATTTAGTTGTATACTAGTAATAGTTGCGACTGGTAATTTTTTTTTTTTTTTTTTTAGCATTGCATTGCGTTGGGATCGATAGTCAATTGCTGGGGCATGAAAATATTTGCTTTAGATTTATTGCTGGAAATAAGGATTAATAACGTCATTTGCCATGAGTAGCTGTAGAAAGGTTATGAAACAAGTACAGTATATGTGATCACATTCATAAATGATAGACACAACTCGGTAAAAAATGCAAGTACTAGAACAGATTTAATAATTAAGTGTTTATAGCATATTAGTATCATGAAAACTTCTCCTGGAAAAAATACAAAGTGGATTATTAAGCTGAAAGAACAAATGTATTCATATTATGCTGAAAAGAAATAAACTTCGAATTAACAGGTAATGAAACGTGTACTTAATATGTATGTACTCTAGCTGTCTTTCCCAAAACATTCAGTCATAATACTATGCAACATAAGACATACGGTCAAAAGGAACTGTAACAAACACTTAAATAACTACGTAGCATCTCTTAACTAATACAAAATATATAAACTTCATCATTATCATGATCTGCGAAGAAAAACGTCATTATTCATATTACTATAACTTCATCATTACCATCATCTGCAAAGAAAAACTTCATTATCCATATTACCATATTCTTCATATAACTATTCATCATCATTTATTATCATCTGCAAAAAACTGACACTTCATTATTCATCATCATATTACCATTCTCCTCATACAACTATTCATTATCATTCATTACTTCATATATTATAGAGTTTCTTACTTCTAGCATATTTCATCACTAAAATTAACATGTGCAGTTCTGTCTGACAGCCTGCAATAATCGCCTCATATTCTGAAAGAAAAACAATTAGTTAAGACTGCTATTATACAGTGTGTAAAGCATATTCTTGTTAATGCTTGTTAATTCTGATCCATTTACTCCTCATGACACAGTACTGCATTTTCTTTCGTTCATTCCGATGGTGAAATATCCGTTTCATAGTAAACCACTATGGTTTGTTTAACTTATTTCTTTTACACGTTGTTGCTGTCTGAAAATGATGAATAGGGATTAATATCTTGCATTTAAATCATACACCCATTAAATAAAAACTTGTTTCTAGTGATAAGACTAAGCATACAGCATAGCATGACAGAAAACGTATTATGTCAAAACCATAGACAATTTTCAATTGCAAAAATGTACACACAGTTTCATAATGTAGTAGCAAAAAATGTAGAATAGTCAAGATATTGAGATATCATAAGGCAAAATGTCAAAGTCAACTGGTGTTTGTTACATCTCAAAGATTACATAGTGCATACAGAAAAAAAATTCTACTTTCGATAGGAAAACAATCATACATACACAAAAAATGGAAAATGTGCACGGTCTGATGTCTAGCGACAAGAAAAGCGACCTGCTAACCTTACCTTGCCGAGCACTTGCCAAGAAAAAATATAATAATCATCAGTAAGTGGTCATATAAATATCTGGAAATGGCATTACAGTGCGATAAATCATAAAGTATGTTCATTCAATAAAGGGTTTAGTTTGGAGACATGGTGATTGCCCTTGCTTTTCCTGGTTCTCAAAGTTTCGACATGTACTACAGTGGGGTGAGGAATGCTTCGTATTCTATACGGACCTGCGTATAGAAGCTCAAATTTACTGCATCTACTCTTTCCTCTGTTGGATAAATAATGCGTGCGTACTAATATCTTCCGTCCAATGTGAAAGGCACAGCGTGTACAAACCTGTTTCTGCTGTCGTCTCCGGCGCTCTGCGGCACGTTTGATGTTGTTGAGCGCAATGTCAATTATTTCATGGTGGCGTAGTCGACGAGATGTAGGTAAGGATACTAATTCTTTAATTTTGTTAGGTGGTTCAACATTTTTAAATATAACAGTCGGAGATAGCATAGTAGATTCATTTGGTATGGAGTTAATTACATCCTGGAATGAGAATATGTGTGTATCCTAATCAATATGTTTTTTATGGCTGTATATTCTACATAGTTTACCAATTTCGTTCATTAGTCGTTCAGAAGGGTTCGAAGAAGCGTGATACCTGATTATATAGATCGGAGAATTGTTTCTGGCTCGTAACATACGTGTCCATATCGCAGATCGAAATTGTGGTCCATTGTTGGAAATTACTTTCAATACATGTCCTACATGATATAAAAAATGTTTTACAAATGCATTCGAAATAGATTTAGTAGTAGCTTTGCGTAACAGAGTGAAGGCAACAAATTTCGAAGTGAGTTCAACAGCGAGCAAAGATGTAGCAAAAACCTCTATTAGTTCTGGGAATTGGACCAAAAATGTCTACAGCGGCCATGTGTCTCAATTTAAGGGATACAATAGGATGTAACGGAGGAATATGTGAAGTCGGGTCTGATTTAGCTTTCTGGCAGATTTTGCATGACGCTAAAACTCGTCGAATACGTTTCTCCACGTTGGCAAAATAACAGTTCTGTCTAAGTAAAAGAAAACATTTTCTGGCTCCGTAATGTGCGCAACTTAAATGAGTATACCAAATTAATTTGTTAACAAGTTCGTCAGGAATGCATAATAACCAGTTGTTGCTGTCAGGGTGAGAGCGGCGAAACAGAATGTTATTGCGTACAGTGTAATGGTTTCTAATGGTAACGTTATTCTTATCTTGCCAAAGGTGTTTAATTTCTTTCCAAACGTTGTCTTTGCACTGCTCCTGTGCTATGTCTCATAATGACAACGAAATGAAATTTTCAAATGCAACTTGTTGGATATACATGATTCTAAAATTTGCTTGGCAGAAGTTGGTTGCGATGTCTTGCTGATTGTTGCTGAGAGAAAGGGATAGTGCGTCTGCTACCACATTTTGTGTACCGGGAATGTGAACATATGTAAAATTAAATTCCTGTAAACAAAGTTTCCATCTGCTTAATCTGTCATGTGTAAATTTAGCGGAAAGTAAAAACTGTATAGCTCTATGGTCGGTGTAAACGGAGTATGTCTTCCATAAAGAAAATGCCTAAATCTGGAAAATGCCCATACAACACATAATGTTTCAAGTTCTGTAACAGAATAATTGCGTTCAGCAGGTGACAGAATGCGACTTGCAAAGGCGATGTTTTTAATTACTGTATTACCGTCTTCTTCAATTTCCTGAAAAATGTGTACGCCTAAAGCTGTGTTAGAACCGTCGGTGGCAATGAAAAATTTTCTGATAGGATCATGGTGTGATAAAAGTGGTGCGTTCAACAAAGCTTGTTTTAGATTGACAAATTCAGACTGTGCTTGGCTATCCCACGACCAAATAGCGATTTTACCCGTCAACTGGCACAATCTAGGGGTGTCTAAATCAGAGCTATGAATAAATTTACGGAAAAAGTTAATTAAACCCAAAAAGCTGCGTAGTTGTTTCTTCGTCGTAGGAACAGTAATGTCACGTAAAGCTTGAAGTTTTTCCGGGTCAGGCCCAATGCCTTCTGCTGAAATTACATGTCCAAGTATTTTATGGAAGTTTTGCCAATGTGTGATTTGCTAAGATTAACTGTGAGTCCTTGTGCACGAAAAGTTTGCAATAGTTGTTCATGAATCATATTGTGTTCAGACCAATTAGCTTCTGTGATAAGGATGTCGTCTACATACGTTGTGATTCTGTCTTTAAGTTCTGTCGGAAGTATAGTATTTAAACCGCGAATAAATGCTGCTGAAGAAATTGTTAAACCGAGCGGTAATTTGCAAAATTGATAGCAATCACCAAAATAGAGAAATGCTGTGTACTTTCTGCAGTTCGGATGGAGCTGAATTTGCCAAAATCCCGATTTCAAATCTAATGTGGAATAAACAGCAGCACCATCGAATTTCTGTAGAAGTTCTTCTAGTGTCTGTGGGCGATCTGTTTCACGCGTAAAGCTGAAATACTAAACACCTTTTTCCAAAGCTGTTTCACAGAGGAAGACCGCGCTGAAGTTCCTTCTCTAAATCCTCGCACAAACGAAAAAATGGCTGACATCCAAATAAGTGTCCAAGGAATAGAAAAGCAACTGGAATCACTCAACAAAGTCCACTGGACCTGACGGGATACCAGTTCGATTCTACACAGACTACGCGAAAGAACTTTCCCCCCTTCTAACAGCCGTGTACCGCAAGTCTCTAGAGGAACGGAAGGTTCCAAATGATTGGAAAAGAGCACAGGTAGTCCCAGTCTTCAAGAAGGGTCGTCGAGCAGATGCGCAAAACTATAGACCTATATCTCTAACGTCGATCTGTTGTAGAATATTAGAACATGTTTTTTGCTCGAGTATCATGTCGTTTTTGGAAACCCAGAATCTACTCTGTACGAATCAACATGGATTCTGGAAACAGCGATCGTGTGAGACCCAACTCGCTTTATTTGTCCATGAGACCCAGAAAATATTAGATACAGGCTCCCAGGTAGATGCTATTTTCCTTGACTTCCGAAAGGCGTTCGATACAGTTCCGCACTGTCGCCTGATAAACAAAGCAAGAGCCTACGGAATATCAGACCAGCTGTGTGGCTGGATTGAAGAGTTTTTAGCAAACAGAACACAGCATGTTGTTATCAATGGAGAGACGTCTACAGACGTTAAAGTAACCTCTGGCGTGCCACAGGGGAGTATTATGGGACCATTGCTTTTCACAATATATGTAAATCACCTAGTAGATAGTGTCGCAAGTTCCATGCGGCTTTTCGCGGATGATGCTGTAGTATAGAGAGAAGTTGCAGCATTAGAAAATTGTAGCGAAATGCAGGAAGATCTGCAGCGGACAGGCACTTGGTGCAGGGAGTGGCAACTGACCTTTAACATAGACAAATGTAATGTATTGCGAATACATAGAAAGAAGGATCCTTTATTGTATGATTATATGATAGCGGAACGAACACTCGTAGCAGTTACTTCTGTACAATATCTGGGAGTATGCGTGCGGAACGATTTGAAGTGGAATGATCATATAAAATTAATTGTTGGTAAGGCGGGTACCAGGTTGAGATTTATTGGGAGAGTGCTTAGAAAATGTAGTCCATCAACAAAGGAGGTGGCTTACAGAACACTCGTTCGACCTATACTTGAGTATTGCTCATCAGTGTGGGACCCGTACCAGATCGAGTTGACGGAGGAGATAGAGAAGATCCAAAGAAGAGCGGCGCGTTTCGTCACAGGGTTATTTGGTAACCGTGATAGCGTTACGGAGATGTTTAGCAAACTCAAGTGGCAGACTCTGCAAGGGAGGCGCTCTGCATCGCGGTGTAGCTTGCTCGCCATGTTTGGAGAGGGTGCGTTTCTGGATGAGGTATCGAATATATTGCTTCCCCCTACTTATACCTCCCGAGGAGATCACGAATGTAAAATTAGAGAGATTCGAGAGCGCACGGAGGCTTCCAGACAGTCGTTCTTCCCCCGAACCATACGCGACTGGAAGAGAAAAGGGAGGTAATGACAGTGGCACGTAAAGTGCCCTCCGCCACACACCGTTGGATGGCTTGCGGCGTATAAATGTAGATGTAGAATCAAGTACGAGGCGAAGTGAGCCATCCTTTTTCTTAACAATATGGAGGCGTTTTATCTACGGACTAACTGCCGGTTCAATAATTCCTTGGTCTAGCCTAGCTTGTAATTCTTTCTTAACTTGTTCTCTGTAGATATACGGAATAGGATAATGTTTGGCTTTAAATGTGTCATGCTGTTTAATTCGAAATTCATACATAAAAACAGACATAGTACCAGGGATGTTGCCAAAAACTGGAGCTTGCTGTAAAAGAATTTTGCGCAGTTGCGTAAATTCGTAGTCTGTATTTGCACTGCTCTGTTTAAATTTATCAGAAATCATTTGCATAACGTCGCAGTCGGCTTCGCCTGGTGTATTGTAGTTGTGAACATACGTATCTGTGAACAATATGGAATGACAGTCTATGTCACGCGATGTAGAAATGACCTCTGTTCGATAAATTGTTTGTTCTTCTGCAGATAAAGCGTGCTGAAATTCTAATGCCAGTTGTACATTCTCAGCCTTTAACATTAAATAGGAATTTTGAAAGTCAATAATTGCGTCATGTTGTACCAGAAAATTCGTACCTAAAGTGACATCTGTTGTCAATAAGGGAACAATCCAAAAATTTGAGTGGAACGTATGACCTGCAATACAAAATGATAAGTGTGTCTGTAATTTTACATCTATTCCTTAACTAGATACTGCTCCTTTTACTTTAGTTTTGCCTAATGGTAACGTAGGATAAATATTCCCTTTGTTACATTCGTTGAAGGTTTCTTCATTTATAACTGACATAGGTGATCCAGAATCGATTACTGCTGAAAATGTGGATGATCCAATCTTTACTTAAATGACAGGGTGGGAAACGGTTTTTTGAATAACAGGTTTTTCATGCAAAAGAGTGTCTCGGATGTCGTCAAAAGTAATAATATTTTCGTGAACAACATTCTGCGTGTCAAAGGTAGTGCTTACGTTGTTGGAAGATGCAACCTGTACTGTATCTAGTCAAATTCTTTCTGACGTGCTGTTATATGCGGGAGGATGCTGTGGCATTTCGACTATTTGTACTGTTCTGTTATTTCTTCCTGACGTATTAGGTTCGGGATGATACCGAGTGTCTGGTTCATTCATAATAATCTGTTGTTGTGGATGATTCTGCTGCTGGTAAGACCGACTGTTACGCTGAAAACTGTGCTCATTACTTTTACGTCTGTCATGATAGTCATTGTTATACGGCGCGTTGCGATAGGAATTGAAATGATGTGTTTTCTGTTCGTACTGATTTCCTTGTAGCTGTGCGTTACTATTTGTCGGACCCGACGCTATACGTGTAGGCGGCGAAACATTAAAGCTTGTTTGACCTTGCAGACTACATTGTTGGTTGGGTATGCCAACTGGCTGGTTTTCTTGCTGTTGTGGTGAAAACCCTCGATTGTTGCCAAAATGTGTTTCCTGTTGCTGATAATTTTGACGATACTGATAATTGAAATTTTGTCTGTTATTAAAGTTCTGGTGGTTGTCGTTCCTGGAGCGTCTATTACCTTTGCTATTGAAATAGCGTGGCTGAATGTAATTACTGTATGTTGGTTGCCCTTGGTTATGATGTGAAAAATTTTTATTTATGAAGGAATAATCTGATTGCTGAACTTCCAAAAGCTGTAAAGAACTCTAAATGCCGAAATATTTTCTTTCTGCTGTCCTGTTAAAAGTGATACTCGTAACGAACGTGGCAATTTAGAAATACATAATTGGATAAGTGCTGATTCACTGTATGGCTCATTTAAATATTGGTTTTGTTGTACTATGTGTTCAAAAAATTGCGTGACAGTGGAAAAAATTTGAGTTATCATAATTCGGTAAGCTAATTAATTGATCCTTGATTCCGCGCTGTGTCGTCTTCGACCAATACGCTGACAGAAAAGCATTCTGAAATTCTTCTACCGAGTAGCATTGTCTCGCGATCGGTCTCATACGAGTTGCCGGTTCGCCTTCCAAAAAACTGCAAATAAATCCAAGTTTGCGTGTTACGGGTCAAGTTGGTGGACGAGCAAAGCTAAATTGTTGTATCCAATCCAAATGGTGAATCTGTGTTCTGTCATTTTTAAATACCTTAAATTTCCTAACGGATAGAAGGTGCTAGTAATCAAAATTATCGTCTCTGAATGTCTGAACAGGTTCAGGATTGTATGATAATCTGTTTGTCTGTGACTGTTCGGAATCTAAGTCACATACTCTCTGTAACTTACCTAAGCTGTACTGGCTGTGTAAGTGTGACAAATGTTCAGAATGTGGCATATGCGGTGACGTGTTAGAGGCTGAAATTTTTTTCATTTCTGTCACTTCTTGCTGATACTGTAGCAATGTTGTTGTCTACGTATGTTTTTGCTTTCGTAAACAACTTTCGCTTATCTCTTTGTCTCTGTGCAGTAATTGTTTCCATGAGTTGTTTCTTTACTTTATTCTGTTCCTGTAAAAATTTACGGTAACGCGTTTCAATGTTTTGTAGGTGGTGATTAAAATGTTCGTCAATTTGGCTGTTTTGTTGGTCAAATTTCGTGTCTACTTTTGCATCCAGTGTGCGTGAAAGTTCTGCTGACATTAATTTAAACTCGTCGCGTAACTGTGTTGCGTTTCCTGAACATTGTTTAGCAAGTGCACTAATTTCATCTCTAAGTAATTTTGTTGTGGCTGCTTGCGTATTACTTAATTCTTGTGCAACAGATCTAATTTCTTCACTATTGTTCCTAGCACAAGCCTTAATTTCCTCACGTAATTGTTCTTTAGTATCATGACATTGCACGGCGACGGCTTTAATCTGTTCAGTAAGCTGTTTGAAATTGTTGTCTTGTTTTTCATTCGACTGTTTGGTATTGTCTAGATTTTCATTAAGTTGTTTGTTCGAATCATTAACTTGTAGCAATAATGCCATAATTTGTCCAAGCCAAAATTAGCGACTCTATTTTTCTGTGCTGTGTGATGGTGTATCTGTATTTGTCAAGTTTTGTGTAACCATTTGGTCATTCTCTTATTCTTGAAAAGGTTTGCCAATTGGATGTACGTTGTTGGTCACTACAGCGGAATCAAACAAATCTGACGTACTTTGAGGACATTGTTCACCTTCGTTAGAAACATTTATCTGTTCACTGCGTAAACTTTGCAAGTCAGGTGTGTCAAACTGGGCAGCGTTCATTGTAACGGAACGTGCCGCGTCATCAATTGTCGTTAAATTAAGTGTGGACATAATTGAATTTGTTTGCCCATCATTAGGATTAAAATCATTACTAGTGGTCGGTACGCACTCATTATCTGTAATTAGAGGATTATCGCTACGACACAGAGTGTTGCTAGTATTATCAGTCAAATTATTCAAGTCGGCTTTTTCGTTCATTGCACATCACGATGTACCGTTAGCAGTGTTTCGCGGCATTCTCACAAGTCAAAGACAAGCACAAAAACAAACAAAGCCAAAGCAAAAATGGAACAAATACAATTGCAACAAAGAGCAATAAGTTGCCGATGATCTGTGAATGAAGGAGTGACAAATTAGTAAATGCGTTGCGCCAGATACAAACTACAGTTAATATTATGTAAATAAGACCAGATATATAACTAACTACTTTTCAGAAATTCACAAAAAAATACGATCCTGACCGGCTGTCGCCAAGTGTAACCTCCCCTCAGTAAAAGTAATATTATATATCATTCAGATTTAGTGTAACCTCCCAACAGTAAAAAGAATATAAGTATGTAATTCACATTCAGCGTAACCTTTCAACAGATACACTCCAAAACCGCCCAATAGTAAAATTTTGTAGCCTACCAATAATACAATGTGACTAACTTCTCAATAAAATTTTCGCTCACTTATAACCTTTCAATAGTGACTCTGAATTTAAACCGATGAACTTTGGACGTCAGCAGCGCTGCGTCATGGCCCTGAAAATCATTCTTAATAAATTGAAAATTTTTACCTCAATAAGGTCGCCGGATAACGCGTATATATCTGCTCCTATAAGAAATTTTTCTGGCACAGCCCTGTGCAATGCTGGCCGATAGATTTTGCCATGTATAAAAGGAAACAACTGAATTCTCTTTACAATAATCGGGATGACCATGGATTGGAGAAATTAGTAAGTTCTTTAAATTGAGATGAATGATTATCAAAAGTTAATTTTTTATAAGAAAGATTATTACTAAGAGATTTTTTAAAAACATTTACATGGGACTTGATTTAACAATACTACATATGCGCGACGCCGCTTTTACCTTATACTACAACGCTCAGGCTCCGCCATCGCTCCCCACGACCGGCCCAGCCAAAATGATACACCAGACTGGTCGCTAGCAACTACTTACTCCTACTGCCACACAGTTCCTGCTGCTGACAACACTGCTCTCTGGTCTGAGATTCTCTTATAGCTTACATATCGCAGGCAGCGCGTGAGCAATCCATCGAAATTACATCTGCTCGAGTGCGCTAGCAACAAATTCCTTAATCATGGACCTCTTACAACCTCAGTTTTAAGAACCTTCAAATTTGACTGAAATAGTTCGCATCATAAGCGTTAAACTGATTCTGAAGACCTCTGCTTCGTCAAACCACTGCCTTTTTTTTCAGGTTGCGTGTTTTTAAATTGTAACGTACTATTCATTTTAAATGGAGCGTCAACTTTAAACGGCTTAAACATGTCAGTTACATTCAGTGATAAAGTATCAAAAGGTGGAATCATGATTCTCTTGTAACGGTCTGTGTAACATTGTGAGTATCTGAACTTAATTATCAATTCTTAAATTTAACAAAACGATGATCTCCCACCCACTACGGGTAAGATACAATGTAACAAAGGCATTAATGCAAATTCTGTGTACCAAGAGCCAATAAATCTTGCTAGGAAATACATTCATATTATCATTTTATAATGTAACTTTATATTTATTTTCCTTAATAGTTAAAAATAGAAGATAATCTCTGATCTGCCTTAAAACGTGATTCTTACTCAGTGTGTAGGGGCACGCCCAGTTCGCGTGGAAAGTACAAGACGCGATGAAGAATGTAAACAAATGAATTATATGATAATGGCCTTCTTGCTACCTCAGTCAACAGCGATAAGCTAAAATATTTTCTAACAGGCAGCAGAGTAGGCTTTAATCGATGTGACGAAGGCTGAAATTTTTCATTCAGTATTCAGCCCATCTGTCTGAAAGTCAACGGGGAACGCGATAATATTTAATCCGTAGCGACTGACGCTTAAGGATTTTCTCATACGGCAAAATCAATATTTTCTTTCTTCTTACTCTTCTTAAAATGTTTTCTTTCTGTTAGATTCTCGTTAATCTCGGAAGATACAGTAACATCGATTGCTTGTCCTATGCCTGCTCAAACGGTATGATAAATGCACTTAATACCTACCTCGTGGTTGGCGCCATGTTGCCGAACGCTTCAGGCCTCATGGACTTACTGGCGTAGACAGAGCCTTCGAAAATCGAGCATAACGTTTACTGTTCAAGAGACTTAAATGATCCACATGATTTATAGGCTCAGAGTACAACCGACGGTCGCCGTTTGCATAACACAACGAGATGCCACTGCCTGCAGGCTGGGTATTACGCCACCATGGTCCACTGTTGCTCCTCATTGCTGGTTCTCTGTCTCGGTAGTCTCAATCTTAGTTTCCTTGATATCATTTTTTAATTTTTGTTTTTAAGTGATACACACACGTGACACTCGATACTGAACATGAGTGCACTATTTCCTCCGGATTTCAGTGCCCAATGTTCGTTTCTCTGTTTGTACGTAATTCTTAAGTGCGGAATACATTGTAGTCAATGAATCAAATCTTGGCCCCTCCCATTGTTATGATTGTGAAATGGCCATTCCTGTTCATCAGCATCGTAACCATAAGGTTTGATCAATCCATGTTCATTTTCACTGATTGATTCACGCCTGTAAGTAGATCCAATCAGATCCTTCCAAGACGACGCAGTGCGATATCACTTTCGTTAGGTAATATTGGGTAGGCAAGATGTACTACACTACAAGTGAAAGATGAAGGAGCCGTATTTCGGAGAGATTCCCAATTTCGAATAAGGAAATTCCTCACACAATAAGATGCTGCTATCTACTGCATAAAGTTTCAGTTATCTTCAAGGAGCGGTAGGAGGGTATTCTGGGAGTTATTCAGTTATACTTTGAGATCCAGTGGAGTTGGAAGAGTCAAGCGAGTTTTGTTCAGTTTCTAGTTTTTTGTGGTGTTTTCGGTACCATGTTTTTACACGGAAGGTAAAGTCTTATCATATTTTACTTATGCCTAAGCAACGTATTTATTCTAATATTTGTGTGTATCACTGAAATTACGATCACATAACTTACACATTCGAATCGGCCGTGTTAAACGCAGGATTGTAACATTTCGAACTTAGGATACTGGTGTTGCTTATTTTAGAATGTACGAAATTAGGAACAATTTGTGTGGCGTTTAAAGAAATGATTTATTTTCATAAAAAGCAATTATTAGTAAGGAGCATATACGTTAAATAATAACTAATTCATAAGTCGCTCGAAATTAAAGCGTGTGGAAAATTTTTGTTTTAAGAGGGCTTCTAAAATATTTGTAGTTGAATCTTGTTTAGTGTATACGTGTTAATAACATATTTACCTTATAATACTTTCTATTGACTGCCTTTATTCGATTTTCTTATCCTCCTCGCTTGATTATTGCGGATGGCACCCGGAGTTAGGATACGTTCATCAGAAGAATCTATGGAAAAGGCTGTTCCAACAGTAAAAAGTAAGCAAATTTTAACGTCTCACGTTCTACACTAGAAAATTACGTGAACCATAAGAGCAAAGAAACTGGTTCTTTGTTAAAGACAATGATTGGCAGAAGGATCCTCTGGGAGATAAATTAGAAGACACGGACTAGTTTCCAACTACAAAATTATGGATAGACGTTACTATGGGCTTCGAATGGAGGATGTGATACTAGCTTTTCAATTGTTGGTTGATAACGACTGGTAGGAAACGACCTCGATCATTCTTTTCAACCTGAAAAGGGCCTTCGCGGCAAAACCTGATCCGGAACGTCACGAGAAACATCAAGAATTGGCTTACTGAACGCCGCAGTTTGTCTCCTTAGCAAGGGCGAAAGGTTTCACAGAAGAAAACGTTGATTTAGTTTCCAATCTTCCGAAACCGGAGCTTGAAAAAGTGAAGTTCGATCCTTTGAAAGTGTATAATGTGGACTAGACAGGGCTGACTGTGGTCCAGGTGTCACGCACAAAAGTAATCACAATTAAAAGGAAAAATCAAGTCGCCAAGTTGTCTTATTCAGAGAGAGGTAAACTGATTACCCAGGTAACGTTCATGGTTGCTGGCGGAAACTTTGTCCCATCTGTAACAGTGTTTCCGAGAAAGAATATAGAGGGTCAGTTGTTGGAAGGTGCTACACCGGGCACGATCGCAGTTTGCCGTCCGTCCAGTTGGATTCAACTTCCAATATTCACAGAATGGCTGCGGCATTTCAACGAGAGCGTTCGGCATCAGTCGAGGACCCAGTCACCTTGGTATTCGATGGTCACCATTTTTACACCCGGAGTATCTTGCTACACAACGTGTGATAACAGTGTCTCTTCCTCCACATACAACACATCGACTCCAACCGCTGCACATCGCTTTCATGAAGCCATTACAAGCTTATTATTCAAAGGACAATGAAAGCTTCCGACCCCTAACTATCATCAAGTAAGTGAGCAACATTATAAGTTGATGGGTTCAGAAAAAGTAGCATATCACCTTTCATATTTGAAGTATTTGGACCCAACTACTTCCTACAAGAAACACAACTTTCTTCAACCGCATATGCATCTGATGGATATTCTTCTAAATAGTGTAAGGTGCCAGTTACCGGTTTTCAAGTAAAGCTGAATCTTCTTTACATTGCAAAAAGCAAGTGTCACGTTGTTCTACTGTCAGCTGTAAAGGGTAAAAGCTGTAGAGGAGGACAGAGATTGGAATACATCCAGCAAATAATTGAAGATGTATGGTGCAAGTGCTACTGTGAGATGAAATGGTTTGCACAAGAGAGGAGTTCGTGGTGGGCCGTGTCAAATCCGCTGGGGACACTTTCAATGAGGTATCTGAATGTCTGTGGAAGAATTCGAGCTATTTTTCTCAATTCTGGATTCCATAGTGATGTCGACTTTGGGCAGTCCAGTCCTATTCAAGGATGTTGCTGTCCATAAACCAATGCTTGACAGGTGCCGTTTTATGACAGGGAGAATTGTAATGCTGTTAAAGTCATCGTGTCCGAACTGTCCCTCATTGTACTCAGTATACAATGTCTTAAAATCCCTCTGCAATAAGCGTTTTCTTAAGTGCTTTAAGGAAACCATACCCTTGCGGCAGGAAACGATACCATACTCAAATACTTTCTCCACTGTATTTCAGTGTTGGCGCTAGACATGATGGCATGTAATGCTCTCCAGGCATTCACCAGACCCAAACCCTTCCATCGGTTTGCCACAGTGCATATCACGGTTCACTAATCGATTCCTGTCACTCACTGTCCAGTGGCATCGGTCTTGACACCACCTCAATCATCGCTCAATACTGTGATGATCTACTCGGCCAGTGTAACCCATCATTTTAGCTCCCTAAGCGCGGTCATTCTGCCAGATAGATTTCTGGTAGCACTTTGGAACTCGTGAGTGATTCCTTCTGCTGATTTAATGCGATTTTTTACAATCACCCTCCGCAATGTCAGACGGTCTCTGCCCGTCAGTATTGTGTGCGCCTGGTCTTTGCTCCTTTGCGTATAAACTTCCCAGTCACGTCTTCAGCAGTCGGCTCGGGCAGCTTTAGAGGGGTATAAATGTCCCTGATAGGTTTACTATTCAGCCGACACCTTATACCACGTCCATGTTGGAAATCATTGAGCTCGTCTGACGGCCTCATTCTGTGTTACAGCCTCTCTGCTGACAACACAGTACTCCCTGCCTCTGTTTATACTGGTGGATCTGCCTCTCGTGACCCCTACTGCTCATTTTTGCTTTACATATAACTGTATGGATACTGTTGATCAAATAGTATACACTATGTTGTATCGCACTCTGCATGTCTCACATGCGTACTACTCCTTCCACCTCAAAACTCAGGACATGTATATCGCTGTAAAATCTTTAACATCTCTCTTGTCTGTGTCTTACACAACCGCACGATAGGCAACATCGCATCTCTATCTCTTTCTTGAATGACTATGTGTCTGAATAGCACACCGACATATTACGACGTTCTGTTCGGTTCTTTGTTACTATTTCCCTTAGCAGTTGTCAGCTTATGGACCATGTTACAGTTTAGTTGCCTGTGGCGGTCGTTTTGACTTAAATACTTTTACACTATCGAGATCACGTGACTGATAATGCTTGAACATTACAACATTACGTCTTCCAGAAGGAAGGATATCTGGAATATAGGTAGTTGGTATAGCATCATAAGCAGTGTATTACGTAAGA
This sequence comes from Schistocerca piceifrons, assembly GCF_021461385.2. Lineage (NCBI taxonomy): Eukaryota > Metazoa > Arthropoda > Insecta > Orthoptera > Acrididae > Schistocerca > Schistocerca piceifrons. The sequence continues at coordinate 990,059,398 of NC_060138.1, forward strand.
TAGTGCACACTAACATCCAGCCACAGCTGTTCCTGTAAATCGATTATGAGACCCTGTCCAAGAATTTATTTCTAATTCGACGGAACAGAGGGGCTGGAGCCGGAGTTGATAACAGATATCGCGGATGTAATTCAGTTATATGGGTTAGGACGAGTAAGTGGCTGTGATGAGATTAAATTTCAGGTCTTGTGTGTGTGTGTGTGTGTGTGTGTGTGTGTGTGTGAATTCCTGAGGGACAAAACTGCTGAGGTCACTAGACTTAGACATTACTTAAACTAACTTTAACTCATGATAAGAACAACTTACACATCCATACCCGAGGGAGGACTCGAACGCCGGGAGGGAGAGGCCGCACAATCCGTGACATGGCGCCTATAACCGCGCGTCCTTAAGTTATTACGGGGTTATTTTTAGCTTATATGGCAAACAGTATCCCCAGTAAGATTCTGCCACTACGAAACTGTACGCTAAATAAATTACTAAATTCTTACCGTCAATGGGCCTGAATAGCATAGTAAGAACCGTAACAAACGGATCACGCAAGATCTGGAGGAACCTGTTTCGATACCAAAGTCGCTGCAAAAATCAGGTCCGTAAATCCAGAATGAGATTTTCACTCTGCAGCGGAGGTGCGCTGATATGAAACTTCCTGGCAGATTAAAACTGTGTGCCCGACCGAGACTCGAACTGGGGACCTTTGCCTTTCGCGGGCAAGTGCTCTACCATCTGAGCTACCGAAGCACGACTCACGCCCGGTACTCACAGCTTGACTTCTGCCAGGTCCGTAAATATTGAACAAAGTTATTAGGTTTGTCCAAATGAAAAGGAGGCTACAGTTGTATGTAAGGAAATCTTTAGTAACAATATTCTAATATTAGTTCGTGTGTGACAGTACAACAATGCAGAGTCGCCATGGACATCGATGTACCGACCCCAGCGTGCAGGAGGTCTGTGGATGGTCTTAGGAAAGAAACTCCTGGACTGAGTACCGACCCCAGCATGCAGGAGGTCTGTGGATGGTCTTAGGAAAGAAACTCCTGGACTGATGACGGACTCCGTTTCCCACACCCTCCTGCACTTCCTTGTTTTAAGGAGCCAAAGATATGCGAGCCACATGCGGAGACATCGTGGCTGCACGGAAGAAATATCAGGGCCACAGGAGCTCTAGGGTCTTGTTGGCCACATGTGGCCTGGCTTTGTTCTGGAGAAGAACTATCCTATTGGGGAGCTTTGCTCCTGCACCTGTTCTAGACGACCAGTTTGAGCCTCAGCAACCTCTTGTACCATTGCTCAGTGTTCACTGCGGCACTCCGCGGAAGCCAGTAGCCCAGCAGAAGTCCTTTGTCGTCTTCAAAGAAACTGGTCATCACTTTACCGGCCATCGGGGCGTAGTGTGCTTGTTTAGAACTAGGGGAGTGGGGATGCCGCCATTCCGTGCTCATAAGTTTGGACGCAGGGTCGAAGCAATGAACTCCGTTCCTTGCTCCACGAGTCTTAACAGACGTGTTAGCCAGACAGCTTTTCTCAACACCTTCCGTTTCCTTGAAAGATGTTACGGCGCCCACTGAGCACAAACTTTCCCATAACTTCCTTTCCTTACTGACAGCTGAAGAGCGGTATCACGCGTGGTGATTCGACGACTCGTCCATACGACCTCCTCCATTGCTGAAATCGTGGCACTGGTGGTGACAGGTGACAAAGTGCGTCCGCCCCAAATCATGGCATGTCCTTGATGTTTACAAGTTCCGCCTCATTACGCCGACACAACAGAATAGTGTGCAGCGTAAGAGACACTGCTCTCTGTACAACCCTTTCATCCCGCAATAAGCCGGCCCGTGTGGCCGAGCGGTTCTAGGCGCTACAGTCTGCAACCGCACGACCGCTACGGTCGCAGGTTCGAATCCTAGCTCGGGCATGGATGTGTGTGATGTACTTAGGTTAGTTAGATTTAAGTAGTTCTAAGCTCTAGAGGACTGATGACTTCAGCAGTTAAGTCCCATAGTGCTCAGAGCCATTTGAACCATGGCTCTGAGCACTATGGGACTTAACTTCTAAGGTCATCAGTCCCCTAGAACTTAGAACTACTTAAACCTAACTAGCCTAAGGACATCACACACATCCATGCCCGAGGCAGGATTCGAACCTGCGACCGCAGCGGTCGCGCGGTTTCAGACTGTAGCGCCTAGAACCGCTCGGCCACCTCGGCCGGCCCATTTGAACCATCCAGCAATACATTTGTGAAGCACGCTCTACTTTTGTGCGAAGAAACTGGATAACTGCCCTTTGTAATGATCGACGGTAATCCACCATACAACGAACTGCGGAAATACCTCTCCAGAAAAGACGAAACTGCTCTTGTGCAGATGAGAATTCTAAGACGCCGTCCCTCGGAAAATACATTCACCCACTGGGATTACATAAAACGCTGCTACAGCGAAGGTCTCCTTTTCAATTGGATGTACTCTGTAGTCTTAAGGCATCGACTGCACATCGACCAGCGCAGCACCGCGAAACGGCATTAAGAAGACGCTGACCCGGGCGCAATGGAAAGAAGTCGGCCCCAGTTCGGTCGCAAACTTCGAGAACATCAGTACTGAGTAGTAGGAAGACGTTACATAGCATTTGTCCTGAGAGTAGTTGTAAAGTACTTATTTGAAGGAAGCACAGGAAGCAAGTTCTGTTACGATTCTCTCCTTTTTAGAAATAAAGTGTTTATTAATCAGCATGTGATTTGTACAGATTTAGGACTGCTGCCAGCGCCCATCGCAATTTCTCTCCTTCCTTGTTTGTGTCAGTGCTGACTCCTACAGCAGCCGACACAACATATACCATGTAAAAATACATAAATTACGTAAATGCCATGAACACATTTCAAAAATATGCCAAACAAATATTAATATTGCCTAAACATTGGAAAGATAAGTAAGCTCACTTGCGACTTTGGGAGTGTTGCAGTACGACGAGTTCGAGAACGTAAACCTGAGTTCCTACCATAGCAAAGGTATTAGATTTAAAATTCCCGCGTTATGTAGACCTAGTACCAATGTAAAATGACCTTGAGGGGTTGGACGCCATAGCTGGCATGTATATCGCGGGGTACAACATGAAAACATCTAAAATTCTGTGACGTCTTGCAAAAGACACATATAATGGCAAATAAAAGCAGCGAATGACAACTCGGAAACGATGTGTCTCAGTTACAGTACGTTAGTATGTAGTGTCTTTAAAGAAAAAGCTGAACAACACCAAAAGTATGACCGTGTTAACAAAATGAAACTTTAATCAAAGTGTTTTGGTCTGAAATAAAATTACTTAAGACTCTCATACTTTGCTCGAGCCTCCGACTGTCGCTTTATCACTTTCCCTCACCCTCTCGTATAGCAATTCATGATACATGTTGTATCCACGGACCCAACCAACCAACCAACTCGCGCACGCGCGCCCTGACCGTGACATCGCTGGCCACAGTTCCTGTCGCGGCCGTCGGCGTCTCAGGGCCTTGCCGCAGACGGAAGAGGTCGCGCCCTCTGCCTTTTGCATTTAAGGAGGAGCACTGGCCCCGAGACGGACTGTCTATTGTCGATTGTGTATTTCTGGCCTTTCGTGGAGTTTATAGCGGAGCCATTGCAGTGTGATATTTGCTATTGTATTCGACTAGGCTCAGTACACGGATTACTCGTGGATATTACTTGTGAAACGTCCCCTTAGAAAAATTTATACACGACTGTGCTTAAACTGACACACAATATTTTGTTAGCGCAACGCAATCTGACTTTCAAAATTCCCTACAAAAGAATGGCCCTGACTAACATTAAACTATACCTTTCACAAATCACTTACCTCACAAAAATCTTCGCTGCTCAAGCTACTGCAATACAGCGAGCGCCACTACTGCCAGCTAAATAAAAGATTCAAACTATGGAAGGCACTAACTACTGATAGGGATAGTTAGCAAATGAAAGATATTAATAGAGAACAAACAATGTATTTACCTTGATATCATCATATATAAATATAGCAGTTCATGACAAATTTCAAAACTCCGCCATCTCTCTCCCCACATCCACCACTGCTGGCGGCTCACCTCCAACTGCGCAACGCTACGCTCTGTTCACAGCCAGCTGCCTAACACTACAATGGCGAGTATTACAACAATGCAAAGCATCCACAGACTCACACAGCATAGCCAGTGATTTTCATACAGAGGTGGCGTTACCAATAAAAAAACCTAAACAGCCTACTTACATAGCCCCCATGCTCCCCACAAAAAATTTTACAATTTTTTTTTGGGCACTGGCCAATACATATTTGTTAAAATTTTTTTTCACAATTACAATAACAAAGAAATCAGATGCACACACTTATTGATCAATGTTGGTCAAAAGCTAAAATTTTCTCACAGTCCATAAAGATAGTCCTGATCATTGATCACACTAAAATTGACGTGTTTTTCTCAAAGTCTGAGCAGTAAAAGACAATGCACACAGACGTAGTGGATTTCCATGCAGTCTTGAAGAAGTAGTGTTGTCCTTCCAACGGAAAGACAGTGCTGACTCGACATGCAGACAGGTAATGGGCCACAACAGAGTAAACCCACAGCAGAGTCAGTCGACGTTTTGATGAATATTGGTAGTTAGGTCATCACAGAGCAGACCCACTGTAGTCCTGGTAGAGATTACGGTACTGGTGGGCCACCAGAGGTGCAGACCCACTGCAGTCCTTGTAGAAATAATGGTATTGATGGGTCATCAAAGATGTAGACCCACTGTAGTCCTTTTAGAGATGGCCAGCAGCCATCTGTTGGAACTGTGCAGGTGCACAATCACCATCGAAGAGTCTTGTGGACAATATAGCAAGTCCATGAACCACCACTCGTGCACTCACAAAAAATTTTTTTTTTAAATGTCCTTAGAACCAGCAATGCTGTTATCCAGTCTCTTGCTGAATTATTAACACACGTGCAAACACTAACAGTCCCTACTTCTCACATATTGTCCATATACTATGACCAACAGAAATGTGTGCAGTGAAATGGAACTTACAAGTTAATAATATGATGAACTGGTGTCAATTACAATTTTATAACATAAGAATACAATTACAAAGGTACAAAATACATCATTAAAAACATAACAATATAGATAACATTTGTAGTACAGGCTTTACAAAAGAATAGAAATAGACATATACGTCAGTGTTACAGGAATTATGACATGAGTACATACATAGAAGATCAGAATAACTTGCGAAACATCAACTTCACACATGAGCAGTTAAACAGAATGAATAATGTCTAACATCTTTACAAAGTAAATAACATATTATTAATGCCAATTATATTTGAGGATAACAGTATTCCTCATCATAGTGAATGTAGCTTAATATTAAAAGAGGAAAAAATTCTATGAAACTACACAGAGACAGGAAGAAAACAACTACACAAAGGTACACAAACACATAGTGGGATAACACCAATAGGAAAGGATAGGGTTCGTTTTCAGTGTAACATTTGGTACTGCAGTCCAACCCAAAACTTCATATATCTTTCCTCTTATTTCATCCTTTGTTTCCACCAAGAAAATTCTATCTAAGCATGCTTTCTGTATTTATATGTTCAATCATTTCTCACCTCAACATTTATTTCCAAGAAAATCCTACCTAAACCTGTTTTCTGTACCTTTTTTTTGTATAACTTCTCAATGCATTCTTTACCTATTCTCCATAGTCAGTTTCTTATATAGTCTACCCCCTCTTAAGCTAACTTAAATCTAATGACCTCAGATGCTAAACTAAGGGATGAGGCAAAGCAGCAGCACATAAAACAATTAATATAAACAGCAATAAAAAAATGGAAAATCGCAAAGCAAGCTACAGTAAATCTAAATTACCAAGCAATTCAACATTATAACTAATATGAGGCAATGCGCAGCAAACAAAAAAATAAATCTGGCTTAGCAAAGTAACACAAATTAAAGTTCAGTAGCACTATGCCTGGCAAACAGCAGCTTATATCTAAACATGACATAGCTCAAGCAGAAAAAATATTACAGTAAAGATAACAATGCAGATAAGGGAAATGTATAATCACATCTTAATTTCTAAGTAATTAAAGTGGTGCACCACAACAACTTATTGTAAAAGAAATATTACCATGTACTTGAAAAGAATATTATGTATGCAGTTACTGTTACTAGTCCCTTCTTATTGTTCTTTCCTTTCCAAGTGCTCCTTTTTTGAAGAATGTGGATCACAAAATTATTATTTAATAGATCTGTTGACAGAAAGTGTTCACATTAGCAAATGCATTTAATTTTATTTTATGAAACCAATGCTGCAACACAGCTGGAAAACAGATGTCAAATGAAATAAGTAATTACGCAAACCAAAGCATAAAAACACGAGGATAATGGCCTCCCCTTTTTTTTTTTCTACCTGTGCCGCTGAAAGGCTAATGGCTTTTTTTTCGGGCGGCTGTCGCCCAGGTGGGTGCCCACGACGCATTACGTGCAGGTGGTCACTTAACTTTCTTACGGAAATATTTACGACAGCAGTTTCCGCTACTGTGACAGTCTCATATAAAAATATTTCACAGGTCAAGAAATAGCGTTGCAAATCTGTAGAAACAAAACCCTATAAATATAACAGTGTCCAAAAAATTTTTGTTGGCATTGTAATACATTCACTCATATACACACATTTCATAACGCTTAAAGTACGATTCTTGGTTTCCAACATCCTTTTTCACAAATCAAGAGTCCCTACCCACTATTCATTATTCCTTACCTTATTACACATATACATATTCGTATTCATCAACACATAATAACTACATAACATAATCAGATTCCTCATACAGCATCAGCTTATTTATCATAAACATACCTCAACAGCATAATACACATCGTCGTCGTAAAAATATCATAACACCTCAGTCAAATCTCAAAAACGTCGTAGCTTTCTGCAATAATTTCAAAACCTAAAAAAAATTCTCTGCTCATGTCAAAAGTGTCATCTGCCTCAAACGTACTTTAAAAATCATGATCCCATACCAAATATATCATTCAAAGCTCTCATAGTATCACAATGGTTCCAAAAAAATATGAACAGTTCACTAAGTACAGACAAAATACAATTTCGTAAGTGTGAAGTTATCCAACGGTATAATTACGTAAACATCTGTCACTGATGTAGTAAAAAAAAGTTTGTCTCTCTCAGTTAAATGATCAGATAGCTGTGTAATTATGTGTTAGAGAAATATGGTACCGATGTGTAAAGTTGTGTAAGCAAATACCATATTAGCTAGGGCTCCTTGTGGTTGCCACACACATGGTACACAAAGTAAACGTGTACCCCCCTGAGGATAAATGTAATTATACTACCAGGTGTTACAAATTACAGCAATGGAATGAAATGTATCACGGAAAACTTCCTTTGTAATTCAAAAATCTTTAAAATTAAATGTTTTAAGTATAAAATTGATCACTGAAATGCGTGTCCTGTAGCGCTAAATGTGCATCTTGTTGTAAGATAATCTCTGTGGAAGTGTCGTAGTTATTTTCCTCCGAAAGCTAAGTTCTGCAGAAGTCAATGTACTTACCACATGATAAACAAAAGTGAAATGTTTTGCGTATAGATATCGTAGTTATTATGCTTATTGGCGTGATGAAGAAAGCACTGTACAGTAACGTATTGTTGTGCTACGGAAAACCCTGTCTCATTGTAGCTATACTACAAAAGTTACTACTAAAACCTGATTTACTTTCCAGAAGAATTCAGAAAATCTGTGCAGATATAAAACAGATACACCGCAAAAGCAACATTGTAAATTGTCACTCATTAGTAGCGTCGTGATAACATCGTGTGGCTGTCACATAAACTAACCACTGTGTCCTCTGGTATCTCACAGAAAGTACTTTAAACCCAGAATGTATTTTCAAGTAAACCAAAAGTTGCATTAAAATCTCATTAGCAGTACCAGTATGTGTCCTAAGTATGTAAGCCTGATAGTCGTTACGTAATCGTGCAACTAACAAGCAAGAATGTACAATTAACAACACTGTGTCGTCTGTTCATTATAACAATGCATTCGTAATTTCTGTTTAAATAAGTTCTCTTGGTTCTTGACTGGATATTTCACTTCAAACATTGTTACATGTTAACAGATTCTAAATCTGACAAAGCATACTAGAAATGTGAAGTGAAAAGTTTTATGTCAAAGACAAAGTTAAAAAGCAGATTATCTTTCAATAAACGGTTTTACATGTGAAATGTGGTGTAAACCTTTACTCTTCCTAGTGCACAGAGTTTCAACTTCAAAGCAATTATCATGTTGTATACATCGGTAAAGAATGCTAAAATTTTTCTCCAGGCTAGCGTCTTATGTTATTTTTCTCGGAGCCAGTGGACGCACGCGGCTGCCTGCTGTGCGAGTCATTGTCTGTCTCTTTGTTGGCGCGCGCCGTTATTGGGATTAGGAGACCTAACTTCTACAAATTCACTCTGACGAGAAGGCCCTGCCCTGTTTGAATCCCGCCAGTTCTGATGCAATTCAGGTCTGTCGTTACGAATATATCGTCTGTCGGCATGTCGGTAGTTGCTGTAGTTTCTTTCTTGTCGGTTAAGTGGTGGAGAATTTCTCCCTGAATCGTAACTGCGCGCTGGACCGTTGCATCTGAAGTTATTCTGTCTCCCTTGATAATAATTATTTTGGTTCCCATATTGCCTGTTTCTCTGATAGTCTCTGTGATATTCATTACCGTGGAGAGGTGATCTTTCCCTGTAATTATTACTGCTCTGCCAACGGTAGTCATACGGGTGGTGTCTGTTTTGGTCACGATTTACGTTGTAAGAATAGGCTTGTCGGGTCCAGTTATTATTTCTGTTGTCACGGAATTGTGACGGATGTGACCTGTAGTGATTGTTTTCCTGTTTTCGCATCCCGCGACTGTCTGTGTCAATTTCTAATTCTTGTAACAGTCCCTGAAAAGCTTCAATGTCGTCTTTGAAACGTCCTGCTAAAATAATATGTCGTAAATGTTCAGGCAGTTTGATTAAGCAAATGCGGATGAGTTCTGAGGGGCTGTATGGGTTTGACAGGTATTGATTCTTGTGCAACATGTCTTCAAAATATTTCACAAGACTGGAAAATTCAGATTGTTCGAAGTGTTTCATCATTATGATGCTATGTTTTACTCGGTCTTGTGTAGCTTGAGACCAATATGCTGAGAGGAAGGCATGGTAAAACTCTCCTTCACTGTGGCAATCGTGAATTACCGATCGCATTCTTACAGCTTGTTCATTCTCCAAGTAGCCACACATAAATTCTAATCTGTGTTCTAACGACCAGTTGGGAGGAAAACAATGAGAGAATTGATGGAGCCATGCTTGTGGATGAATGTCGTTGCCAGAATTCTTAAATGTTTTGAATTTACGTGTAGTAATGAACAGCTTATAGTCAAAATCATCATGTCGGCGAGTCGCATATCGGTCATTGTTAGGTCGTGTCGGCCGTTCCATATCAAAATTCGGTGCACATTGCCAATTTCTTTCATAACTTCCGAAATGCCCTGTGTTATTATTTTGTGGCTGTTCCGTATTTCTGTGTCCCTCTTCCCGTATTGGGGCGCGAGTGTCCTCTGAAATACGTAATTCTTGTACTACTTGTGCCAACTGATGTTGCACTTCCTGGATTTCTCTTTTGTACTGTGTATTGATTTGATTTTGATTTTGTTTGAATTTTCTAATTTGTTCTACTCTTCAGTGTCCGTGAAGGCTACAGGTGTTGTGTCATTCAGATCATCATCTACCTTTGTAGATAAGTTAGTGAACTGATCTGAAAGTTCGTCTACTTTATCCGATAGTGAAATCATTTCCTCTATACGTTTTTCTGAACCAAGTTTCAGAGTGTCCATTTGTGTTGAAATCGTATCTACTGTGTCCTTTAAGTTTTCCTGAGTTTTTGCAAGTTGCATAACCGTATCGGTAGATGCAACTGAGTCAAATTTTGCTTGCAAGGTCTCATGATTTTCATGAACAATAGTTTGCAGTTCTTTTATGGCTGCTTCGTGATTCTATAGTGCATTTTCATGACGCGAAAAAATAGGTTGGAAATGCTCACAAATTTGTGTTTTTACGTCATTACAGACTTTTTGACATTTTGATTCAATGTGATGTAACTCAGTAGTTAAATCCTCACGTGTTTGTTCAATAGTTTGCTCCAATGAGTCTATCTTTTGAAGATTTTGTTCCATTGTGTCTAACTTTTTAAGATTTTGTTCCATTGTGTCTAACTTTTTAAGATTTTGTTCCATTGTGTCTAACTTTTGCAGCTTTTGCTGTGTTTGTCTCTGATTTTGTTCCATTTGTTGCATTAGTTGTAATAACAATGCATTAGTGTCTGGAATCTGTTCCTCTACTCTTTTCGGCAGTGCATTTGCACCGGCAACATTCACATTTTGACAAGCTGAAAATGTGTCTTGACTTATTTGAGAAAACGGTGAGGACGCAAAACCTGAATCTACAGTATTTGTGAGATCATGTCGTGTCATTTCGGCTTCCTGAGGCGAGCTGTTGCCGACCAATCGATCGATAATGCTTCCCTGTTCACTACCTGTTTCACTGTCTACACCATTATTTACCGCCCGCTCTATTTCCCTATGCACAGTTACCAAATTACTACTTGGAACGTCTGTTAATTCACTACACAGTGGTGCTGATAAGCCACGCTCGTCGTCACTATTATTTCTGAGTTTACTTTGGAGCCTAGTGTTACGTTTTTCACACGCCATTATTGTCACAGTATTTCACACGACAACACAGAAGAACACAATTTGAAGAGCAAAAATAGGGGAACACATTAACATAGCACTGAAATTAATATCTTGTTAATTGCAACTGCGAAATACTTGGTGCAAATCTATATGCATGCCACACCTGTTTTACTGTACAACAATGAAAGACTGCAACTACAAAGGAGATTTTCTCTACAATTACGCGCTAGCAATAAACAAAATCTACACTAATTACACAAACTACAAGAAAAAAAAATCAGAAGATTCCAGTGAGGTATCCTCGGCTAAGGGTCGATATATGAAACGTCCCCCTTGAAAAATTTATACACGACTGTGCTTAAACTGACACACAATATTTTGTTAGCGCAACGCAATCTGACTTTCAAAATTCCCTACAAAAGAATGGCCCTGACTAACATTAAACTATACCTTTCACAAATCACTTACCTCACAAAAATCTTCGCTGCTCAAGCTACTGCAATACAGCGAGCGCCACTACTGCCAGCTAAATAAAAGATTCAAACTCTGGAAGGCACTAACTACTGATAGGGATAGTTAGCAAATGAAAGATATTAATAGAGAACAAACAATGTATTTACCTTGATATCATCATATATAAATATAGCAGTTCATGACAAATTTCAAAACTCCGTCATCTCTCTCCCCACATCCACCACTGCTGGCGGCTCACCTCCAACTGCGCAACGCTACGCTCTGTTCACAGCCAGCTACCTAACACTACAATGGCGAGTATTACAACAATGCAAAGCAGCCACAGACTGCACACAGCATAGCCAGTGATTTTCATACAGAGGTGGCGTTACCAATAAAAAACCTAAACAGCCTACTTACACTTGGACTTGTATTGCTGGTGCACGTTTCGTCAGAAATAACGATATCTCTTCATTCTAGCTGGCGCAATTCTTGTCAATAATTATTTTTCGGACAACAGACATAGCTACTTCCTGGTCCCTACCCACGCTTTATTCAATTTGTGGTGGCTGCCGAGGAGGACATTGGGTTTGGGAGCCGTCACAAAAATTCTCATTGTACTTCATATAGTTACCACAAAGGTTCATATGAAATTAAAATATTGCACAATAAAAAAACGTGTTAGGAATATATACACAGTACAACATAGTACAAATGATGGACAGTTATATATTTTAATACAGACCAAACACATAAGCCAAGAAAGACATGTATAACACGTATAAAATTCTCACTTTGCAGTAATGTTAAAGGAGAAAAAAAATATATATACTGCGCTGTTAAGCCCTCTCAAATGTTTGTCTATGAAGCAAGTACTGGGATATAATACCGAACAAAGCTTAAGCCGTTTTTTGTTTTAGATGACGTTGTAATCCTAGAACTTCAGTGTCCATTTTGTCAGCCTTTATGAAGGACCAGCATTGACATCAATGAAACCTTAATTGCTTGATTGAGGGTTTGGATACATGTTGTTTTTTGCTCTGACAATTTGGTCGTCTCAGATAGTGAAAACAGTTGTTTACGCTAGGGGGCAAATTATCGTTCATAGTTAGCGTCTTATAGTTCCTTGCGAGTACTTTCTGTAAGTGTCTGAGAGTCGTGCGAAAGCAAGCGCCGAAAGCGTTGCACAGAGCAGGGTGATAGTGTCTGCGAGAACTGAGAATCGCTCTCCGCGAGATTTTTATGTCGTAGTTCTGTGCGCAAAGGGAGACGTTGCGATAGAAGAGAGTCGGGCTGCAGCTGCGTTTTTAATACTTTAAATAGTAAAGAAAAAAACCTTACCGACCGTCTTCATGTTGGGTAAGAGAGCAGATTAGCGGATTAGTCGGTGGAATGTAGAGCTTTTCCAATATCCACAACAATATCGAAATTTTTCGAGAATGGGTACTATTTACAATTGGACCCAAAATTATCAATCTGGATACTGTTGTGCGTAAATCAATTAGTGTTAAAGACAGGTAGCTCGCGACACTAAAATTTCTATCATTAACAAAGTTTATTCTCTTTAATAATTGGTAAAGTAACAATTACGATGAAATAACATTACTCAGGTTTCATCTTTATACTGTACCCATAATGTTCAAAAAACAAATTGGCACTTACCTGATAAATCAAGCATCTGCACACGTATATTCATTTGAATGGTTTGCCTTGACTTAAGGAACCACTCGTACATTCCTGAAAATCCGCTCTTCATCACCCTATATAATAAAATAATCTGTAATTACCTTGTCATATGAATTTTGTTCTAACAGGTCCACGCGGCATGTGTTGACAATTTCTTTAGAAATTCATGATTGACTTGTAGAGACGATCAAGTTAATTTCAGAACAGGCTCACACGGCCTACTTCTATTCTGAATCATATGTGTTAAGTTTCTAGACCCGCTTCAGGTTGACAGGCTCCTTCTGGGGCACAGACAAGTACCTTTCACTCATCTAATAGAATGGTTATTCTGGTGAACTCGAATGTGGAATATACGAATGTCAATGTGTTTAACCTTCCGCCCGAAGTTGATGACAGTTTCCTCAAGACCCTCCTGCTTCTGTTTGGGAACATACAGGCGGACTGTGATACACGACTTCAAACGACACTTGCAAGTATTCAACTGAATTGTTTTTCCAATTAAGGGATGTAGGCCTCTACGTTTCTTACCTTGAATGTGAGCAGAATTAGTTCAGATTTTCGACTTGCGGTGCTGCGACAGTTTATTTAAGATTCAGGTGTACACATGATATTTTCGCAAGAAGTGTTATTTCATCATTTTTTTCTCTTCTCGGCTTTAATAGTTTTTTTAATGTGGCTCCTGAATTATCTACTGGTGCTGTGTTATTTTACAGAAAGGGAATACTGCTGACTCCCAAATTCTTAGAAATCTTGATAACGGCTGAGAGATAGGATGCGCTTTGTGTGACCTTATTTTAATTCCTCTGTATGCTCATTCGGGATCTGGCCATACCACAGATCGAACACTTTTTTTACGAAGAGGATATAGTTTATTTATTTCATAAGACTCAGCAGAAACTTCCGTTAAGTTGAGATTTTAATTATGTTTTTCGTCCTGTGGACCAGAACTCCATTTTTAATTTCAATAAGGAACGGTTTTACGCGCTCTTCGCGAATATGCTATGCATGGATCTGTCACTACAGCACACTCGTTATGCAGACGCGCTTTACAGCTACATGCAGCAGCAGACTTGATCGTTTTTATCTTTCTGATTCGTTATGTGGGCAACTATTAGCGACAGACGTGATACCCACTTGTTTCACTGGTCCCTGTACCGTAGCTACAACCTTAAATCATGTGCCATCAAATCTGTATCGCCTCCACTGGACGTTAAACACCTCTTAAATGACTCCTCCCTCGATATTACCGATAGAGAGGTTTGGTCCCACAGCTTGCGATCGCTGTAGGTTATCCTTCTCTTATGGAATAGTGGTGAGGACATGCCAAACCTCTGATCGGGAAAGCGTTAATACATTAAGGCGCTGAGAGGGCGAGAGATCTCCGTCGGACTCAGGAATTTTATTATTCCGTCTTCTGACAGCTTTATGAAGATGTCAGACAAGCTCCCTTACGGATTATGGACGTCAGTCGTGTTAAGGCGAAGTTTCTGCACTTAAATAGGCAACAAATGGAAGGATTCAAGGTGCGATCAAAATCCCTCTTATTCCTAAAGTGTGAATTGACCTCCTTACATCAGCTTGTGCGGTTGCGGGAGCGTCGAAAAAGAGAATGTATCGCGTCCCTCACTCACACCGATCGTCAAGTATTGAAGTACCAACCTGACATTTCCATAGCGATTTATAATTATTTTACCGACGTTTATGAGGTCCATGCTACTGATACGATTGTCCCCGACGCCTTTGCTCCTCTCCTGGATTGCGTGGTAAGTGCAGTGAAAATGACTTTACACTAGATGATATGTAGCGCCTACTTGTTGGTTCACTACCGCAAAAATTCGAAAGGAATTTTATTTCAGATTCGGCCTCTGGTAGGTGATATGTTAATGGTAAAATAGGAGATACTGGGGAAGGAGGGGTTGATTTCTGATCACTTCAAGATCGATCAAATCAATTTCGAAGACAACTGGACGGTCAGACTTTGATAAATTTCGCCCGACCTTATTACTTAGTTTCGATTAAAATACTGCCTCCCGGGCGGATAAATTTCCTGATTTCTGTAGTCGAATGCCGGAACATCGTCTCGGTGGCTGCAGTGACTTCTATTTCTGGAGCCTCACTCGTTACTGATTTCAATAAGACCTTCGACGAGGTCTGTCACAGTTTCTTGATGCAGATGTTCGAGGCGACCGACCTCAATCAAACTGCGTGTCAGGTATTATCCAATCTTCTTACTGGTATTCATTGCTACGTATCCTGTAACATCAGGGATATCCGGAGGTAGTTATGTATCGTCAGGGTGCCAGCATCCTGCATCTGTAGACTACTTAGTCGTAACTTAGTTACGTTGCCCAGGGTACACCACTGGTAGGGCAATCTATTATCGTACCCTGGTGGCATACACTCTGAGTTCCCTAAACATGCTGGTCAAGGTGCAGTGCAGTGTCTAGCTTCACTGTTTACCGACATCCTCGTAAAAAGCAGACTGCGAAATCCTTTTAAGAGAACGAAGATAGTTGTCATCCTGAAACCGTCGATATCTGGTAACAGTTCCGAAGATTGTAGATCTGTTGCATTTCTGTCTGTCATAAACTGTTGCAGAGAGTACTCTACAATAGGATACCCCAAACTGTCTTGAAACACAATCCTTTAGAAAAGCCTGCCCTTAGACTAGACCGCATGTGCATCCATGAAGTACCAGCATCGTCAATTTACACAGAGAAGCGCTTCCAGGATAAGAAGAAAACGGGGCTGTGTTTATTGACTTAACATCAACATACGATACAGTGGGGCGGAAAGGCATGTTTCTAAAGCTCTTAAGTGCAATTCCACGTAAAGGAATTTGCACGACTACTCAATAATATGCTGACTAACAGGAAATTGCTACTTCATCTAAATGGTCAAATAAGCAAGATGATCAATTTATATGAGACTACCACGTAGGCCCTACTGGCCCCACTACTTTTCCATTTATGTGTTACCGACTTATCAAAGAACGAAAGCAAGAACATTTATCTATGCTGATGACTGCATCTTGGAGACGCAGTCCAATGGTTTTACAACTTAAGAAAGGACTTTTCCCCAGGATTTTACAATTATAGATGAGTTTTTTTAATACATAACGCTTCAAAGCATATGAAAATAAAACCGAATCTGAGTAACAGGCATTCTGGCTATAAGATGCAAATTGCATTCAGAATTCAGTTTCTGTCATATAACCCGTTCCCAAAATATCTTGGCGTGACCCTGGACTGCTCCCTAACATATAGCACACACCTAACTGAAACAGTCTCAAAAATGTGAATCATAAACAACTTATTACGCAGACTCTTTGAAACAAGTTGAAAAGCTAATTCGTCAGTTCTGAAAACATTTGAGTTCTGTAAGTGAATACCGCTGCCCCTTATGGTTGAATAGTGGTCTTACAGACATGGTTGATACACAGCTGAATGTGGCCATGAGAAGTAAATCTGCCACAAAAAAATCCATACCCACAGATTGTCTGCCTGTTCTGTCGAATATCGAACCACCGAAGATACTGCGTCAAGCTGCGTCGAAAAGGGAATAGGAGAATTGTTTCAGAAATACCTCTCTGCCAGTACACCAGGACTGTGAAACCACTCAAAGGCAATGTTTTAACTTTAGGAAACCCTTCTGGAGGTTTGGCAAAAAGTTCAATTCTGGATGATTCCAGCCAGAAACAGCATAGGCGCGATGATTCGTTCGCAGCCAGTCCTGACTCTGAAGGTCTCATTGAAGCACTGAAGATGTCAAGACTTGAAGCAAAAGTGGGTAATAGCTGAAAGTGCCAAGTGTGACAGTAGAAATCAGCGACAAACAATACACCACGTAGTCATAGAATGTCCTCTACGGAAGTATGCTAGAACTCTGAAAATGCAATCTCCTAGATGGAACCTTCAGGTATCCACCTATAACAAAATGCTTACAAACATTTAAAGAAACTTTCCTATCTATTAGAACTTTAAACTATTTATGAAAACTACCTTCTTCTCTCATGTGTAATTCACCCACGTGTATTTTAAAGTTATTCTACCCACATGAATAACACTGTTTTATGGACGTAGTGTAAGACTCTCCTAATCAGGAATGAATGCAACCTATTTTATCTGTACCTTACGTATCTTGTGATACCATTGACTTCATTGCTGCTCAATCTATGTAATGTATTCTTGATGCCTTACGAAACAAATAAAAGAAGTCGTAGTGAATGGACAACTTATGCCTCAGATCACCATCCGACAGGGCTTACAGCAAGGAGTCCCCTCTACATTTCGCTTTTTGTCTTGCCCCTAGAACATCTGCATCTCCGTGTTGCTGATCAGTTATGTGGCTGGAAGATACTGGGAGATACCTTCTCGGTACGAGCGTACGCGTATGAAGTTATGGTATTGGTACATCATATCTATGACATATCCATGTTCATATACATACTATATTCGTTTTATTCACTGGCAGAGGACCGCATTAATGAACAGCAATATAACCTGTTGACGTTGCAGGATTTTCATCTGGTTGTCGTCCCACGGGCAATGGTAGTTACTCGCCACAAATCATTGGGGATTACCATAGATCTCTACCCAGTTGCACTCAATTGGCTACGGATCCAATTCAAGGGGCCATTCTTGATCAAGAACGCTGTTTCATTAGTTTTCTTCACAAAGTACGGGTCTTAGAATCCTACATATTCAGGTAAATTCAGTGTTTTTCACAAATATTCACGCTCCCGCGATGATGGCTCGCAGATTGTTTCCGTTATCCGGTCATTTCTTTGTCAAAGTCATATTTGTCGACGCCGATATGAAGTGGTAGCGAGGCCCCGTCCCTTTGGAGGGTTGGGGCTTCCCAATATTAAAGTAAAAGCTTCTGTATTGTTTGTGCGGCGTAACGTTTTAACATGTACTCGAACTGTTCATTGCATTACATCTGGCTTACTTTAGTGCATTTGAATTGCCACTCTGACTTCTCCTGCTGATGTTGGCTGGATAACTTCTAAACTGGGGCACATAAGTTAATTTTATATTGTAATAAGTACTCTGGGAGCCGACATTTTGTCAAAGACGCCCTTTATCACTAGATCTTTTCTTTCTCGTTGGGGAACACCGCCATCCCCCTCCCCAGTTGAAATGGCTGCACTATTGATTTCCTGCAAAAAAATGTGCTTTCACGTTAATCTTCCTATCCTCCCGATGGAAGTCGCCTCATCGTGGTAGGGCTTTCGACTAACGAATGCCTTCATCATATTGGTCGTAGTCCGACTGGTCTTTGGGACATGTCATTACCACACACACTTCTCTCTTGCGGACGAGAACAATAGCACGGCATTTGCCTACATCAGACTTTTCTTACCCGATCAACTGAAGCTGCTTTCTCGGTTGAACTGCGTCCGGACTTTTCCGTTTTCTTTCAGACGAAGATTAATTCGATCGTATGGCTACTCGGAGACTACATACCACTTTATAGTCGCGTGTGACTACGATCCCGGCCTCCGTCTATTTCGCCAATATACGGTCAACGCACATTGGAAGTGACTGAGACTTTCAGATTATCGTGTTTTATTTACAAATATGTTGCTCTTTGTCTTTAATCGTCAAGGTATTGGACAGCCTTTTTCCTTTTTTTTCTGGAGCCTTCTCTCAGTGCGTTCTTCCCAGATAAAAAATTTGGTTTTCTTTTGAGTCCCGGAACTGTGGAATTTATGTCTACGAAGTTTTATTTTCATAAAAAATAAAGAAAAATTAAAAAAGTAAATGAAAAGTAAAACAAAGAGCAACCAGCAAAGTACCATATAAGGGCCGGTCGGAGTGGCCGAGCGGTTCTAGGCGCTGCAGTCTGGAACCGTTTGACCACTACGATTGCAGGTTAGAGTCCTGCCTCGGGCGTGGGTGTGTGTGGTGTACTTAGGTTAGTTAGGTTTAAGTAGTTCTATGTTCTAGGGGACTGATGACCACAGCAGTTATGTCCCATAGTGCTCACAACCATTTGAACCATATAAGGGGCCCACCTTGTCTCCACCTAGTCTTAAATTGACTGTGTCCTTTGTTTCCCATAATGTAATATAAAAACAACACGAAAGAAAAAAATCAAAAATGTGGACGGCATCACGGCTCCTTAATTTTGCGCCATAAAAAATTACTCAGTCTCAAAAGAAAAAGGAAAGGATGAAAAAGATGGCTGGTTCGCTAGTCTGTCACTCAAAGTTTTTTAATTATCATAGGGTCGGGTCTCGTCACTGACATTTTTTTATTTTATTTTCTTAATCGTACATAATAAGACTACAATGTTTTTATGTTTTTTTTCCGTAATGCATTGCTCTAGTGTAGAACTTTCGAAATAGAATAATTGCTAGCGCTGACGTTTAGGAGATAAAACAGGTGGTTTATTTGCTCAGAAACATGCTTACGGCCACATATTATGGCTCCAAACATGCAGTTTCGTGGGTAATTTTATTTAATTTGTGCACGAGTGCGGCAAAGTATATTACCTAGACGTGGCAGTGTACAAACTATGAATTGCGGCACAAATCTGGGAGGCAGTATGGCTGCTCAGCACTTTCCGAGATCTCTCGGCCTTCCCTACAATTGGAACGACACAACTTCAGAGACTTGACTGGTCTCATACAGATATTATTTTGTGTATATAGGCTGAAGCGGCGAGCGTAAATTTGTGCAAAGGCCTAGAAAGCTGGAGACTTGGGTTCGATTCCTCGCCTCGGTACAAATTTTCGCTCACCGCTCCAGTCTATATACATAAAATCTTCCTATAACGCCGGCAGTTTTCTTGTGCGGTAGTTACGGCCAGCAGCTATCGACAGATGACGGTTGCCGTGTACACGAGAGCTCTAAACTCGCATAGCGCGGCTATCTGATATCTTGACCCACTCTCGGACACTGTCGGCGAGCTGACTGTCGGTGCTGTTTATTCGCAAAGGCTCTCTGAGAGTGAAAAGCTCTCACGTGTATACCTGGCTTAACATCTGGCATAGCAGTTAAAGTAGACACGTGATGTATAAGAGTTCACTGTAAATTTATTTGTCTTGATCACAATATAAAGAGTTAGAAAATCCGTTTCTGTAGTTGAAAGCCATCTTCCGACTATTGCTTCTAATGCAACAGATGTTACAAAGCGTTTTGTGAGGCGTAACCAAAATGGCTCACAGAAAGCAGCAAATTGTCGGGGTCCTTAAAATGTGTCCAGTGCACTACCACCATGATACACAGTCACCAGATGACTGTTTCCTCATATTATTGAGTCAAAGTAAACTTATAGCAAATTTTTAAGCTACTGTTAAACGTTCACAACGTCAACACTTCATTTTTCGTTACTAATGTTAACAAATTTACTCTGTCACCAATTTTAATTCGGTGACAGTTAATGTAGTGCACTTAAATGAACTCCATCTTCGTTTTCAAACAAAAACGGTGATGCAGATGCAACTAGATACGTAGTCACTAAATTACCTTCGCTGGTCGCCCTTCATTTCTCTGACGCCAGAGGCCGCTCGCAGCGCTATATAGCTTCCTCGATTTCAACCTCGCTCGATTCATTGCAGGACTCCTGCATTACTCTAATTAAAATAAAGTCAATACCTACCGCTAAACTGCTAACCACACACTTTTTAATTAAACGTTTTATGGCGCTGACGGGAATTAAAGTTATACATCAGTACGGAAAGTCTGTCGGATAGTACAGCGAGAGCCCCATCCCCTACGTTAATTGTACCATGATGGATAGTCGACGGCGGCATTAATGACTGCTGTGAACGTTTAGAGAGTGGTGCTGCAAACCAATAGTTAAATGTAAATGTACCGAGGCAAATAACGGTAAAATTGCGTTCCATCTGAGGGCAATTATTATTCTGCTGCATTTCTGGAGTTCTTCGAGAAGTCAGATAAAGGAAGAACAAGTGAGAAAGAGAGACAAATCAAATGAGGTGTATTAAAAGAAGCTGTGGAAAGGTTAGAAGGGCATCGTGATATTAAAAATGATGATTAACAAATGACAAACAAATACGATGACGGTGTTTTAAAAGCTTAAACTCATGTTAAAACAATTTAGAAATTTTTCTCCTATATCTAAACACATAGCCCTAACAGCTAAGCACAACAATATCCCTAAAATATTAGATCGGTTAATACACACATAGGATGTTCAATTTATCTGAAAACATTGAAATATCTCGAAAATTTCGGGTCGGATCCAAACAATATACAATTAACGTTTGTTCGTCTCGGAGGAGACTTCTAGTGATACCAAATTCAACCCCTCTCTCCCTCCTCAAGCATGTATTTGTACATGCTGCTATAAAGCATAGCAACACGTCTCACTGTCTTTTCACTAGACAGATGAAGATTGTACGCGTAAAAAACATGGCTTTAATCAGTATCAGCTTAAAGAGCGTATACTGTGCGCGGGTTTGTTATAATTATGTGCAGATATGAGAAATAAAAATGCGGACACACCGCAGAAAGTGACGACGGATATGTAATTTGGACTGGCCGGTGACGAGTCACTTGCACTTTGCCGTCGGGCTTTGGGGGTGCTGTAAACTCCAAATAAGAAAGGGGTCTGACGATAATGGTCGAACAATAAAGAATAATGAATGTTGTTGTATAGACTCCACGCTATGCTATTTTAAGTAAGAGCTTTTTGGTTTTGGTCAAGCACTGAAGCATCATGTATGAACATGTTATCTAAAATACTTTGTTAATTATCATTTGGTGTGAGTTGAGAACTTGTTTGAATATAGAAGAATTACGGAAACCGTGTTTCGTGATGTCGTTGTGAGTTGTTTAAATAGAGAAGCTCTCTTATAGCTCTCACCCCTCTGCAATCGGATAAGAAATCAACCGTCAAATACGCAGCACCGAGTAGTAGGCCCACAACATCAAGAGAAAACAAGGCGGCGACCGTGAAATTGAGAAAAGAAGGTAACTATTGTTACAGAAAACGAGAAAAGACTTGGCTTCTCTCAGTATACGGATAACTTAAAATCAACCCACAACAAGAAAAACACCTCACACATACCCTGTGTGTGTGGTTGGGGGGGGGGGGAGGGGGGAGGGGGGGGAGGGGGAAAGGTATATTGAATTCTTAAAAAGGAACCCCCATTTTTTATTGCAGATTTGGACTCTACGGAGAAAAATAAGTAAGTTTTGTCCGAAACATTTACTTTTTTCGTTTCGCGACAGATGGCAGTGTAGTCGGAAAAATTGTAATCGTAAAAATCAAAATGGGTAGAAAGTCATATGTCTCGAAGGACAGAAGCATATCTGCAGGAATTTCTGCACAAGCTCTTTTTATGCAGTCTACCAAGCTTTCAATGCCTCTTGGAACTTGTTGACAATCCTTACCTTCTAAGTAACTCCGCGGATAGAAATCCGATGAAGTCAAATCGGGCGACCTAAGAGACCAATAAATAAGTGCACCTCTGGCAATCACCCTTAGGGGGCTCCCATCTGTGGAGTACATTCGTTAGCGACCTTGGTCCCCGAGATGAGTTTGACACTACTTCCATTAACCTGTGTCAAACTTCTGTTTTCTTTCCTGTGGGCCTCCCTTGGCTAACTCTTTTTTTTACCACAGTGCTATCAGGTTTCGAGGCCAGAGAGAGTCTATAACACCATTAGTGGTGTTGCGCGTGCGTGTGCTTACAAACTTGTCACAAGGAAGCCAAATATAACACTACCGCTACAGGTTGCCTAAATATGACTTAAACGCACAGTAGGTGTTACCCTCTGAGAGCATTTTGAAAGATTTGACTTTGTGTTACTTAACAGACAGAGAGAATCGAACGTGAATTTCATAACTAGGGCTGGTGGTACAAATTAGAAGGACTTGAATCTTCGTAAGAAATTACAGTAACAGATTTAACGTAAACGAAATAATAAACGGTCGCCAGCCTAATTAGACATAATAATGTGAAAAAATTATTTCCGATAGATTTTGTCTTTACTCTTGCAAAAGGGAACTTTCATAAGTACTTTCTTTGTACAGTGCAATGAACACCTGTTACAACTAGATGAACTGCACAGCGAGTGGCAGTAGTTTCCAACAGCTTATATAAGTAATCATAGAAACAAATAAAAAGAAGTATGCGGACTTTTATCCCTATTGACCATAATCTTCAATTTTACCTTTCACTGCCTTAGCACAGCAATTGTTCCCAAAAAGTCTTACACAAGATTAAGTGATCTCTGATAAGAATTAAAGTTTGGACAACACTCATATACACGTCGCAATAAGATAACACTGAACACATACTTTTTATGCACATTCTTTTAAATGATTCCCTCAGGTTCCTTTAGCTAGAAAACAATTATTCAGTTTGGTCTCTTCCCAATATAAAAGAATGGAATAGGGAGCCCACAACCTATACTTTCTTTATATATGCAAACTATACACACTTTTCAGAAACATTTTTTCATTAAGATAAAAGCTGAATTACTGCCCCACTTAAGATCATTTATCTTGAAAAGTTATTTGAACCGACAATACCCTCTACAACTGCAGAAATGTCTTCAAGTAAAAGTTCAATTTCAATTAACTTCAAGACCAAATGCTTAATAACACCATTTGTGAAGCAAGTGATTTTCACTGACAATTTTTATACTGCTGAACGTTAAAACACTGATATTTGTAAAATGGAAGCAAATCGAAAGACATTGGAGATTTTCATGGATTCAATAATGTCTCTATTTACATCACTGAAATTAGTAATCTAACTACTCACTTCTATATATTTTTGCATTCAGAACTATGCATTGTTAAATAACACAAGTGATCATAATTTTTTCACACAGGATACTCGGATATTGGTCATTAGGAGAAGAGGACCCTGATAGGTACCATGAAAGGAAACAATTCAAGGTTCTAACGCGAAGTTTGATATTATTCGCATTATTATAACAAATTAATTCGCACAAATACGCTGGTTCATACTGATATACAGTTCTAACCTCTGGAATCTGATGAAGTGGTGGGGCAATAGTGGTGGCGAGCACGTGGCTGCTACCTGGTCTGTTCTTTGGCAGTAATATGCTCTATTAAATTCTTCTTGGCGACGTGAATACCAATTTTAGAGCCGTTTCCAGTGCGAGACTACCATTTTACGACCGCAATTACACCCGAGGCCATTCCATCTCAAATTAGGCACTGGATGTCTCGCTCGCCACCTGCGCTGTCCACTCATCAGCTGCTGGCTACTGACTCCTTCCTGTGCTCTCTCGCTTGCCACCCAGATTGAGCGCCAATTCCACCTTTTGCCACGCGCCAACTCACTGCCGTTGCGGAGGGGAAGTATTAGATCTTTTACATTATACAATGCAATTTCCTTATTATGAACCAGTTTTTTTACATTATTATCTCCTTTACATAAACAAACCTACTTTAGAAATTCTCATTATTTAAGGAGACAACAACAATTCTACAAAACATGTTTCGTAAAACTCTATTTCCTTACAGTAAATCAATGATATTAAGCAGTAAAGGGAAAACACTTTACAATTCACATCATTAATTACACTGAAGAGCTACTCCCTATCGGTCATTGTGTCACAAGTCTTTCTTTTTCCAATTCAGACCGTCAAAGCTGCAGCTTTGCGGAATGGGGTGCTGGATCACCAGAAGCTAAGGGCAGGAAACTCTGAAGAAAAAAATTCATCGCATCTTGCTGCCTTGCAGAATTAGTGTTCGGGAGCACCAAAGACTAGGAAATTCCAGAATTCCAAAATAAAGCAGCCGGCCTAGAGGAAGCAAAATCCTGAAAATAAACCAACCAATAGCCTGACCACCGAGCTACTGGAAGTGTAACTTCACTGCTCAGAGTACCAGTGTTGTGCTTCGGAAAGAACGGACTAGAAATATGACAATCAAGGGTAGGAAAAGGTATAACACATGGAAAAATAATTATAAGAATTGTAACATAGAACATAAAATCCTTTAATAACAAAGATCAAAACTCATAGCAGAATTGAAACATAGTAAAAAATCTCAATAAGCAACATCTAAGAGTGGGACAAGTAAAGGCAAATGGAAGACGGATTATGACCAGTACCTACTCTTTCATACTGGAGCTGAGAAAGAGACAAGAGCTAAGCACGAGTAGCGGTAGGTCTACTTATCCACAAGAAATGCAAAGTTCTTATTGAGGAGTGCCAATGCATTTCTGAGGGAACAGTTTTACTAAACCTGAAACTAGCTCATCACAAGCTGAACATTATCTCTATGTACAGCCCAGAGGGTTGTACAATAAGCCTAGAAGAGAAAGAGAGGCTTTCTACGAGCAGTAACAAAAAGTTATCAGTCTGACACCTTCAACTGAAATGACAGTATAGGGTAATATGCCGACACGGTAGCTCAGCGTGTTCGGACAGAAAGCTGGCTCATCTCTGTAATAAAAAAAATTGAGTGAAGAGATCAACAACGAACTTCAACAGATGTCATGTAACATCCGCTACAACCAAATACAACGAATAATAACGAGTAAAAGAATTGTTGAGTCTTTGATCAGTGATCAGAACGTTCTCGGTACCAGGTTCACAACCCACCATCGCTTAAATGTTGGTTAATAATCAGCATTGGTGGTCGAAGACTTCCGGCGTAAGAAATCAACCGCGTTCTGCCATCGGCATTCTCAAAGAGGGCGGAGGACCCGACACAGCTTCAGGGCACTCTTTTATCCTTGGGGTTGGGAACTGCCCATAAGGTGGAAGAATCAGCAATGGTCAACGGCATGAGGATGCAGAAGGCAATGGAAACCATTGCATTAAAGACACATAACGTGCATAGAAAGGACATGTGGCCGGTAATTGAAAGTGTCATGATGATCTCTCCATTCGCAAAAGAAAAGATAACGTTGTACGAGTCGGGGCGTAGAATGTCAGAAGCTTCAATGTGGTAGGGAAACTAGAAAGTCTGAAAAGGGAAATTCAAAGGCTCGGTCTAGATACGGCAGGAGTCAGTGATGTGAAATGAAAAGAGGACAAGGATTTCCGTCAGGTGAGTATAGGATAATATCAACAGCAGCAGAAAATGGTATAACGGGAGTAGGATTAGTAACGGATAGAAATGTCGGGCAAAGAGTGTGCTTCAGTGAACAGTTCTGTGACAGGGTTGTTCTTATCAAAATCTACAGCAAACCAACACCGACAACGGCAGTTGAGGTATACATGACGACGTCACATGCTGAAGATGAAGAGATACAGAAAGTATATGAGGATATTGAAAAGGTAATAGAACATGTAAAAGACACGAAAATCTAATAGCCATGGGAAGGAGAAGAAGAAAAGGTTACAGGAGAATATGAGCTTGGGGCAAGGAATGAGAAAGGAGGAAGATTAATTTTCTGTTACAAGTTTCAGTTAGTAAAAGCAAATACCCTGTTCAAGAATCTCAAGAGGAGGCGGTATACTTGTAAAAGACAGGATGGTACGGGAAGATTACAGTTAGATTACATCACGGGCAGTCAGAGATTCCGCAGTCAGACTCTGGATTGTAAGGTGTACCCAGGAGCAGATACACGCTCAGATCACAATGTGGTAGTGATGAAGAGTAGGCTGAAGTTCAATAGGTTAGTCAGGAAGAATTAATACGCAGAGAAGTAGGATATAGAAATACTAAGTGATGACGAGACATGCTTGAATTTCTCCAATGCTATAGATACAGCAACAACGAATAGCTCAGTAGGCAGTGCAGTTGAAGAGGAATGGACATCTCTAATTAGGGCAATCACAGAAGATGGAAACAAATACGTAAGTACAAAGAGTGTAACTGCGACTTAAAATCAAATAAGGCAGAAGAGATAGATAATATTCCATCAGAATATCTAAAATAATTGAGGGAAGTGGCCACGGATCTACTATTCGTGTTGATGTGTATAATGTATGAGTCTGGTGACATACCATCTGATTTTCGGAGATATATCATCCACAAAATTCCTAAAACTGCAAGAGCTGACAAGTGGGAGAATTATCGCACAATCAGCTTAACAGCTCATGCATTCAAGTTGCTGAGAAGAATCATATACAGAAGAATAGAAAACAAAATTGAGAATATGCTAGATGACGATCAGTTTGACTTTAGAAAAGGTAAAGGCACCAAAGAGGCAATTCTGACGTTGCGGTTGATAGTGGAAGCAAGACTAAAGAAAAATCTAAACATGTTCATAGGATTTTCCGGCCCGGAAAATGCGTTTGACACTGTAAAATGGTGCAAGATTTTTCTGACTCTGAGAAAAATATGGGTAATATACAACATGTAGAAGTGCCAAGAGGGAAGAATAAGAGTGGACGACCAAGAACGAAGTTCTCGGATTCATAAGGGTGTAAGACATGAATGTAGTCTTTCGCCCCTAATGTTCAGTCTGTACATCGAAGAAGCAATGATGGAAATAAAAGAAAGCTTCAAGAGTGGAATTAAAATTCAAGGTGAAATGATATCAAGGATACGATTCGCTGAGGACATTGCTAGTGAAAGTGAAGAAGAATTACATGATCTGCTGAATGGAATGAACAATCTAATGAGTACAGAATATGGATTGAGAGTAAATCGAAGAAAGACGAAAGTAATGAGAAATAGCAGAATGAGAAAAGCGAGAAGCTTAGCATCACGATTGCTGGCCACGAAGTAGATGAAGTTAAGGAATTCTGCTACCTAGGTAGCAAAATGACCAATGACGGACGGAGCGAGGAGTACATCAAAAGGAGACTTGCCCTGGTAAAAAGGGAATTTCTGGCAAAGAGAAGTATACTAGCATTAAACATATGTCTTCATTTGAGGAAGAAATTTCTGAGGATGTACGTCTGGAGCACAGCATTGTATGGTAGTGAAACATGGACTGTTGGAAAATTGGAGCAGAAGAGAATCGAAGCATTTGAGATGTGGTGCTACAGACGAATGTTGAAAATTAGGTTGACTGATAAGGTAAGGAATGAGGAGGTTCAGCGCAGAATCGTAGAGGAAGGGAATACGTCGAAAACACCGACAAGAAGAAGGGACAGGATGACAGAACATCTGCTAAGGCATCAGGAGTGACTTCCATGGTACTAGAGGGAGCTGTAGAGGGACAAAATTGCGAGGAAGACGGAGATTGGAATAAATCCAGCAAATCATTCAGGACATAGGTTGCAAGTGCTCTCAGAGAAGAGGAATTCGGGCCGCATCAAACCAGTCAGAAGCTTATTAGCTAAAAAATGAAAAATGACGACAAGAGTTCATAAATCTACAATACATTACATTGCAGCGAACAGAAACATCCATTCTCAGTCAGTGATACATGTCAGGGCTTTACATTATGCCAACAGACGGAGTGATCGCAGCCTACTCATTGCAAAAATGAGATTAGGACGGAACAGGACTGCTAACGAAGCAACCTTAAAAGAAGTAAAATGTAATATTCACTCATTACGGAAAGAAACTACAAACATTTTATATCAGAAATGGTGAGCAGAGGAAATGAAAGAGAAACCTATTAACACACATGAAATAGTAGATCAAGCTTCAGAGAAAGCAGCACCTCAAGAAGTACCAGGTACATGAGTTATAAAGCAAGAGAAGAAAACAAATACAGTAACATGGTTTCGCAAAGAGGTTAATGAAATGTGTAAAAAGAAAAGAGGGGGTATGCCTATTTTGAGTATGAACCATCAAAACACAATAGTCTTATGAACCTTACAAAATAAATCGCAACAAGATAAATTCACTAGTTTTATACAGGTATGCTGGGAAATCTTTTTCAAAAATTTAAAACATGACTTAGAGAGGCTGCAGAAACAAATGTGGAGAAAGATACGACAGCAAAGAATAGAATTAAAGAAAATGGTGAAAGTAAACGACACAGAATGAGGAATCATGAGTTAAATTTTAGTACAGTTGTGTAAAGGTAAAAAATCATGAGAAAAGTAAGAGAGATCAGAGATCAGTAAACAAGTAAATGATGATGTATCTGTTTCACAAGCACAGGTAGAAGAACCTGTAAGTCTCTCAAAAATTAGGAAACCTCCATGGAAAGATAGGATTCCAAATCAATTACTGAAGTGAAGTATGGAATATATAAAATTACTGAATAATTAACCAAGTTCATTGACTGCTAGTAAATCTCCAAACGAATTGAGGACTAGTATTACATTTCTCGTGTACGAAAAGGAGGTAAGAAAGACTCATACAATTACAGAGGGATAAATCTACTGACTTCAGTTCTTAAATTCGTAACGAAAATAACACGAAATAAAATAAAAAGGATTACAATCCTTGCAGAGCAGCGGTAAGGTTTTACATCCCCTATGTTAGCAGAGATACATGTCGTAGAGAAGTCCACTGAATACAACAGACCAGGCTATCTTTGTTTCATTAATTTACAGAAGGCTTTCAATAGGGTTAAGTTAATGGGTGTTTTGACCCGCTCTACATAGGAGGTTTCCTTCCAACTTAATAAAAACAATTGAAAACATTTGTTCCAACAACTACATCCAGATGAAAATTAGTTCCATCTTAACTGGCTGCACAACAGGTAGTAGTGGTATTAGACAAGGTGACTCTTTGAGCACGCTACTCGTTAATATAGTCATGTACGAGATGTCAAAGGAGATATTGCCTGGTAGTGGTGACACAATAGGAGATGAAGAAAAAAAAAAAAAACATTCGTTACGCTGACGATGCAGTTCTGCTGGTAAACACTGAAGATAACCTGCAGAAAATTTTATTTATATTTAACATAGCGGCCAAACACCTAAACATGGACATATCCACTCAAAATCCAAATGTATGACGACATCTATGGAACCAATCAGATTCAAACTGGAAGTGGAACGAAACATTATTCAGCAGGTAATTATGTTTAAAAATCTCTGTGTTGGACTGTCCGACTGTGGAAATGTCGAAAAGGAAGTTAGAGAACAAGTAGCAAAACCAAATAAAGTGGCAGGATGTTTAAATGATATTATTTGGAAAAACAAGCATATAGGAAAAGATGGAGAGGCAAAAATATACAAAACAAGAGCGAGACCAATTATACACAACTAAGACAACACTGGAAACATTAAAATCAAAGAGACTTTTGAAAACCACGTAAATGAAAATTCTGCGAAATATTACAGGGAAGACGCCAAGAGGTAGACACATGAAAGCGTTAGAAATGGATGAAAAGTTGACTCCGTTAATGAGTGGGGGTGTAAGGGAATGAATGAATGGAAGGAACACTTTGACAGGCGGGTAAAAGGAAGACTGTGAAAATTGTAAGAAATAAATCACCTACTGGTAAAAGGAACATCAGCCGTCCAAGGAAAAGATAGCGAGACAATCTCAGGGTAGACTCAGTGGTACGGAAGTAAACAGGCTTTAGCCTAGGAAAAACGGAAGAAGAATGAGAAGAAGAAGGAGAAGAAGAAGTTTTCCAATCACTGACTACTGTAAACATGGTCTAATACTTCCCGTGCTTAAATTAAGTAATGCACTGGGGAACTGCTTTGCTAAAAACACATATATTGTCGAACGTCCAAGCCAACATGCTCAAGTTGTGTTGGTAGTTCCTGGTCCAGAAATTTTCGATATCTGATTCATTCAAAGTCTCTTCAATAAAATGTCAAAAGAATTTGTCTCCTACAATTGCACACCAATCGGTACCTTACCAAGGGCATTGATGTTCAACTTTTGGTAAATAGTGGGGGATTTCCTACACCCCATTAATCATGTAAAGTCGATTAATGCAACCATCGTTTGTAAATGTAGACTCATCCGAAAATAGTACATTAGCAAAGAAATTGGATTGGTTTGAATTTGTTGAAGTGCCCATACACAAATATTACTCGATTATGAAAATCACCAAGGAAGTTCTTGATGCAGTGAATTGTGAAGTGGATGATACTTATAACTATGCAATATGTCGACAATATTACCTAGTGAAATTCCGGAATCACGTTGTAATCTGCAGCTTCTGATGAAAAACGTACATTTATTTCATTACGTTCTCCTGTTACACTTTTTCTTCGTTTCCTGGGAAACGTTCAGCGTGCCAGACAATCAGCATCGTCAACGTTTCTCCTACGTTCACTATAATCAGAAACAGTTTAGGTTTTTATTCTGCGATTGCAACAGTCATTGTCCGCTTGCAATACTGTTCTACAAATGAAGAGCAGAGGTACAGGAAACAAAACCACTCATCTAATTAGATGTTTAGAGATGCTCTCAGCCTAAGTCAGATAAAAAGTAAGCTAGATTGCACTGCACTACGTGCAATGATAAGTCGTAGTTCGCTACACGGTCACAGTGGCGAGTCGAGCATTCCCTTTTTCGTTTTTTCGGAGGAATACAGCGTTGAGAATCGGGTTTCCCATTTAATGTTATGAAATATTTGCCCCATCCTACCCTCGCAGCGTGGAGATGGAGGACTAACTCAAGTACCAGTGGACAACATTTTGAAACATACGAGTTACCACCCATTTTGCTTTTTTCCGATCAGTGCGTCGCGAAATGAAAGAAACTGTTACACACAAAATTTATGTAATTTTGTTCTTAGAGTAAAATCAGGAAAAAGAAAGAAGAAAAGAATGGGCATTCCATGTAAGATTTCAAAGTTGCCCCCACCCAGCATATACACACACACACACACACACACACACACACACACACACACACACACAGAGGGTTCTGAACAATATGGGACTTAACATCTGAGGTCATCAGTCCCCCCACAAACACAGACACTCACTCACAGACATACACACATACACGGGGTAGGGTGGGACTCGAGTTTGGTAACACTGGATGTCCCCCTATGAGACGAAAACGTTTCATTATAAATTGTTTGTATCCGATGTGTACCGGACGTGAAATTGACAGTTTTCAAATCAGTCACAAAGGACAATGACAAGAAAATGCAAACACATGCTTGCAGTTCACAAAGATTTATTACACATATCCCTATAAACAGGTTTACAAAATCTGTTACAAAACCGATCTTCCAATAGCTACCTATAATAAATATAATTAAAAACTTTATACTGTCTTTACAAGAGTGTATGGCATGAAGCAATTTAAGTAAGGATCCTTCCTTTTAACTAAATAACAAATAGCCCCAGATAAATATGAATGACAAGCATAACTGCCCACAAATTTAATAGGAATTTACCGGGAGTACATCCCCATTGGTAGAACAAGCAACAGCACAGAATATTAATTAACAAATTTTAAGTAAAATAGCAAATTCCCCAAGGGGAACCTTAGACCAATAAACAGATCATAGATCAACGGAATTCCATGGATTGTATAGTGACTTATTCCACTGATCCCATTCGTGAAATCCCTTTCAAGTGTAACAACAATATTTAGGTAGGAAAGACCGTTATCAAATGTTCAAATGTGTGTGAATTCCTAAAGGACCAAACTGCTGAGGTTCTGGGTCCCTAGACTTACACACTACTTAAACTGACTTACGCTAAGAACAACACACACACCCATGCCCGAGGGAGGACTCGAACCCACGGCGGGAGGGGCCACGCTATCCCTGACATGGCGCCTCAAACCACGCGGCCACTCCGCGCGGCACCATTATCTTAGTAGTCAAAGGATAATACATCCTAATACTAGAGTGCCCAAACTACTAGGAACAGGGGACGCACCTTGTCGCAGCCCGAACACATTAACGAGAGGAAATTCCAACTAATTTCAAGAGCGACGAGTCAACTTCTGTCAACTACTGGGGCGAGCAACGATTGTGACAGGATACAGCCAAGTACTGCCGAGCGTCGGCAAAACGTAACTGGCCGAGCTAATGAAGTCCGTACATATTTCGACCAAGGCAGCGCCCCCTGTATTGGTCAATCCAGAACTGATTGTGGCCGCCGCTCGTAGTGCACTATAACATTTAAAATACAAAAACAAGAAAAAGACAACCAAACCAAAGAACACAACACAAACCCTCTTATTTCGGTGTTATGCCCCCCCCCCCCTTTAGTACCCTTAACAGGTGCAAGACCTCAAACAAATAGTAGGGAAAATATTTACTTCTTACAGCTCATAATTATTTACTCTTACAGGCAGATCCCAATAACAGGCATAAAGTCTGCAGGAGTTCACGGCCGGCCGAACCAAGAGCATAAAACCCATAATACGAGACACCAAGGTCACGGCCCCTTCAAACGAAGACCACAGAATAAATCGTAAGACACTCAAGTAACATTACAAGCACAACACTAAACATGGCCTGCGCACTATCCCAGAATGACACTGGCAGCCTTAATATTATTCACGCTTAGCACTCCCGGCACTGAGTAGTGCTTTACACCACTACTCAACATATACCGGAACCAAGAGTGAATTCCTTATTCCCGCCACAGCGGGTATAATCACATACAAAGCACTGTTTCTGGCTGTGGATACAAATTATGATCAGATTGATCACAAGACACAACTTCAAAGAAATAGCAAATACCCACCGTAAATATCAGCAAACGACGAGTGTCCACACAGCATACACAGGCATTCAGCATCAGGTGGTACAACATATATACTTGCTAGTCATTGGAGGCCATCACCACCAGCCCGCCGCCGACACACTCCTCAAACCGTAACAAAGCACCGAGAGCGACCAACGCTCCACCGTAACGGTCACTCCAAACTTTCCAGTACAACATGCCCAAGCAACGGGCAAGCACGACCACTAGAGCCCCGGTGCGGAAAACCAAGATAACCATAGCTGCAAGGGCCGCACCTTAATAGAGGCCAGAAGAGGAAAAACAAAGAGAAAACACGCACTCCAGTTCGAACGGGATTACTGCCCCCATTAGATAAGAAAATCACTGGCGCCAGCGACTCCCCACGGCTCAGTGTAGTGTCCGAGATATATCAGTGTCGTCGAAAACTTGAACATCCTGTATATTTATGTTTATTTCAGGTATACACCTCACGATACGACAACACACAATGGCTTTAGTTTCCTGGTTTTTCATACACACTTTCCATACAATATATGCAAGAAAGGAGACTAACAAATTATATCTGACATCAAACACATGCAATTGAAAGAAACTGTTGTTTGCCAAACGTCTGTAGCCTCTATTTTACAGAGGAACTATACATCCTGGCAATGCTTCGTATTGCTAACAATTTATGGGAACTGGCTTTTGTAGCTGGATAGTTTCTTTTTTGAGTCATCAGACTTCTGACTGGTTTGATGTGCCCGCCACGAATTTTTCTCCAGTGACGACCTCTTCATCTCCGAGTAGCAACTGCAGCCGACGTCCTCAGTTCTTTGCAGGAGGTATTCCAAACACTGTTTTCCTCTACAGTTTTAACCTCTATAGCTCCCTAGTACAAAGTAAGTTATTTTTCTGATATTTTAACATATTATTTCGTCCTGACCCTTTATCTCGTCAGTGTTTTCGGTATGTTCCTATCCTCGCCAATTCTGAGGAGAACTTCCTCGTTCCTTATCCTATACGTCCACCTAATTTTCAACGTTCTTCTGTAGCCTATTATTATTGCGGAACTAAATTAACATTTCTCCTCTCTCATTCGTACTACCAAGCCTTAGTACTTCTCCATCTACTACAATTGCACCCAGTTCCTCGTAGGTATTAGATTCTCATTCCCCTTTATGTACTGAAATAGTGGCGTCACCGCCAGACACCACACTTGCTAGGTGGCAGCTTTAAATCGGCCGCGGTCCATTAGTACATGTCGGACCCGCGTGTCGCCACTGTCAGTGATCGCAGACCGAGCGCCACCACATGGCAGGTCTCGAGAGACTTACTAGCACTCGCCCCAGTTGTACGGACGACTTAGCTAGCGATGCACACTGACGAAGCCTCGCTCATTTGCAGAGCAGATAGTTAGAAAAGCCTTCAGCTAAGTCAATGGCTACGACCTAGCAAGGCGCCATAGCAATTGATAGTTATCGTATGAAGCATGTCTCATCAAGAACGATGTATACAAATGATGGATTAAAGTTAAATATTCCAGAAGCTACGTATTTTTCTTTATAGCATTCATTACGTATCCTGTTTCAGAGCTCACGCCAATCTGCGTGAGCTTAACGCGTGCCTTTCGGCTACTTCCGAGTGGCGTGGCTGTCTTGCTACGCCACTACAGAAATACTCTTCTTTGTCTATCTCTTCATACTCTGCTTGCGATGCCGGCATGTATACCTGAATTATTGTTGTCGGTGTTGGTTTTCTGTCGATTCTGATGAGAACAATCTCATCACTGAACTGTTCACAATAGCTTACTCTCTTTCCTACCTTCCTATTCATAAGGAATGCTACTCCTGTTATACGACTTTCTTCTGCTGTTGATGATACCCCGCACTCGTCTGACCTGAAATCCTTATCTTCGTTCCATCCCACTTCACTGACTTTCGCTAGGTCTGGATTGATCCTCTAAAGTTCTCTTTTCAGATTTTCTGGCCTCCCTACCACGTTCAAACTCCTGACTTCACACGCCCCGAATTATAGAATGTTATCCTGCCATTGGTTATTCAATCTTTATTTTCATGGTCACGTCCTGCTAGCTGTCTCCTCCCGAAGATCCGAAAGGGGGACTGGTCATGAATCTTTTGCCAAGGGAAGGATCATCATGACGCTTTTTCAATTACAGGCCACATGTCCTAGGGACTATAATATAAAAAAAAAATATAAAAAAGATGTTTGGATATTTGGAATTAATGAGATTAATTTTTCGGCACTCGTACAAGCACGATAAGCTGGGCTATGCCTGTGAATGGACGTATTAGTTCATATTAGTTCTGCATGAACGAAATATTATTTTTCTTGCTGTGGATGTGTTGTTACCAATTAATAATACTACGTCCGATCGCCGTATCCACCTACATAATATTGACCGTGTCTATGTCGCGTTAATCAGATCTCCGTGAATACTCTGAAGTACACAGGTCGGCTTCAGTTCTTCTTATTACAGTACTACTTGGAATAATGACTCATACGATCTTTCAGTTAGTAAAGTAATACTATATTCTTTTCTTCGATGCACAAACAAAATACAGACTTTTCACTTATTCACATAACCCAAAATAGCTACGCTCTAAATTAACGTGCGTCTACCTTCGTTCATTAGCACAGAGCGAGTCCTTCTTTTCCCCGAGGAACAGGAAAAACATGTTATGTTTTTTTTTTAATTTGAAAATCAAAAATACACGACGGTAGGCGCAGGGTGTACGCTGGGCTACCGCTTCACCTTTTCTCTTTGCCTTTAAAGGATAAGAAAACATGAAAGCATGAAATGCGAAAGTTATATAACAAATCCCCTCCTGCTGTATACTGTCGGAAGTAAGTCTCTGCATTTAGGTAGACAGTATACAGTAGCCTTATTTACCTTGGGGCTCATATTTTGGTCACTAAGTGCACGTCAACGGAGTTTTAATACCCTTAAGCAACTACAAGTATATCCAAAAAGCTTCATTTGTTTGTACATTGCAAATTCATACACATAAATGCATTCATATATACTTATATTACATAACTGCACGTCCATGTTGTCCTAACGTCTTAATCGTTATTCATCCTAACATTTGTTAAGCCTTATGGTGCGAACAGGGGAAAAGTTTTAATTTTTCTAAATCGTCCTTCCGCCCTTTTTTAAAATTGTTTTTCTCAGTTGCGTTCGGTTCATTGGGATTTCTGAGAAGGTGTCCTTTCAGCACACACTATCTCATTGTTCGCTGTACTTATAGCCAGCAGCAGCTCATTGTTTAACGCGCCCGCCGCAGTGACGCAAGCGCCACGGGAGCAGCAGCACTGCCTGCGCATCCATTATAATGACGCTCCAGGCTTATGAAGTCGGTGCTGTATATGCCCTCCAGACCGGAGAGTGGATACGACTGATTCAGCTCCAACGCTGAACCCGAACACCAGTACCTCATCTCGGACCTGGAGGTTTTCGGCCAGTGGACTTGAAATAAGGGCCGCACTGCAGAACTCGGCATTATCTTCCGTTGTGCATTGTACTTCGGCGGTCCTCACATATCAACTAGTGGTTATACGGAATTCCTCTGATTTCTCCGTCGCACACGCATCGCACTCACAATATTCAAAATGGCTCTCAGCACTATGGGACTCAACTGCTGTGGTCATAAGTCCCCTAGAACTTAGAACTACTTAAACCTAACTAAGCTAAGGACATCAGACACATCCATGCCCGAGGCAGGATTCGAACCTGCGACCGTAGCGGTCATGCGGTTCCAGACTGTAGCGCCTTTAACCGCTCGGCCACTCCGGCCGGCCTCACAATATTCACTTCGCTAGACTGAAGCGTTTATTCTTAACACGGCTCAGCCATTATTTTCACTATTATCGACATTACTATATTTGTATCTGAACCGTAAATTTGCTTTCAAAATCTTTTCTTAAAGAATTCACTTTATTTACTACCGATTCGTCAAGAACATTAACACATTTGATCACACTAGGTGAGCGTGGAAGTAGTTGTCAGGAAGCAACTGATGGAAAATGTAATTACTTTTAACAAATGTGAATTTTATTCCTAAAAGCCTTTTCAAAAACAGATTTAAAATTACAAGCAGAAAAGCACCCTCGAAATATCAAGTTACAATTTTATTTAGAGGCAGGAAGAACAATATTAACAGTATGAGCCATCGAGCTGACAAGCTTGCCTGCTCCCTTTCAACACGGCGGTAGTCATGACCGTTCACAACAACCTCTGAAAGAGTACACTGGCGCAAATCTGCAACACACCAGATTACTTTAAACTAAAAAAAAAATTTAGCAACTCACACAAACACGTAAACTATGCACTCCGTAAGAGGTATGGAAATGGTACAACACTCAAATTATTTGCCACCAAAAGTGCAATTTTTTTTACGGTGCAAGGGTGGCAACCTTATAACCTAAAATGTCTATTTAAACAAAACTCATAAAATGCAGACGTACATAAAATATACAACATGCTCTACATTACACATATACCAGCTCGCAACATGATAGGCAAGATAAAAACATATTTCAAGAATTCGGTCTTTAAGCAATAAATTCGTTAACACCGAATCCGACAAACATGACAGAGGCAGCCATTAACGTATGGCAGATTGACAGGGGGGGGGGGTTACTAACCCCAATTACACAAGGGAAAAACGGACCACCCAATTCACAAATAACCACCTTCCCGCGGGTGGGCAAACGGAGAAGAATGGTGGGACGACCCCAAAACAAAGCGGCTGGTGACCTCACCAAGAAAACAAGTAGAATTTAACAAGTAAATGAAACAACATATCTCCAATCACTTAACTTCTAATAAACTGCGATTTCTGGCGAAGACCTGGCGCAGCACCCCCAACGCTCTCCCGAACCGTCCGCTGCCAGCCGCTTCAACGGACACAGGAAGGCGCGCCGATCTGCCGTCGCAGCTCGCCCAGGCCAGCACGATGTCGTGGTTTCGCTGCAGTTGCTCTCGTGTCAACCGCGAAGCCACTACCCCTTTCTATACGGCGCTGCCCAGTGGACTCACGTGGGGACCTCACATGCGCCGACGCTCAAGGCGGACAAGTCATCTCGTGTCTCAATGCGCGACCAACCAACCGACCAATTCGACCGCCAATGACCGTTGCCCGAGCAACTCGAGCAGACTGGCGGCCTAACGCGCAGACTCAGATGCAGGAACTCATCCCCGACAGGGCGACCACTAGCTGAGTTCTGCTACTGGCGGAGTGACAAGACTCTCATTTTCTGGCTTTAAAGTTTGATCCAAACGGCAGACATACTAGCACGCCGACGACGGACAACTGCTGCACAAATGCAAACAAGAGACAGACCAGCAACTGGTGACGCGAGACTGACCCAGTCTCACTCCGACTGACCCCCTCCGACTGGCGAGCTCATAGCGCCCCTTAAACGCACGTGAACAGGCAACTTTTCCCCTTTCCCACCTGAGGGAGACACCAACGCTGCGATTGCCACTGCAGCGCCACCTCCAGAAAAGGAAGGCGACTGCTTCACACAACGCGCTGCGGCGCACTCTTCAAAACAGCAAATTTTACCACGGCTCAGTATCACTTCACACGTGCGAGTATTTTACTCGTTCGCAGCGTTGCACTTCACATACTCACATACATACATAAATGGTTCTTCTTCAAGAATACAATTTCACATAAAATTCACAACTGTACATTAATTTTACATAGACACAGACAAGGATAATAATAAAGTTGACAAATAAATGTACCAATAACATTCACATTTCATATATAGACTCCATGACATGCACCATCTTACATACTAATATAAAAATCAGAAGGAATTTTGCATTTATTCTGAATATTTGTATTTTATTTTCTTGTCTTGCAGGACCAACCTCCTGCGCAATTTTACCTTTACAACTACAAATAGAAAATACGATCCAGCACTACTCACTAACAGAAGAAAGAGGATTTGCTAGGGTCTACTTCAGAGATCAAGTTGCTTCTAAGATTGCTACTTGTAGTGCGTCGTTAGTGTACTTATTCTTTCCTTGGCATTTGATAAATCTTCATACTATGCACAGTATTGACAAGTGCTCGTTTGTCAACGAATATGGGGAATGTTTTATCCCTTGACGAACCTGACTCCCTCACTACTTGTTAATCGTAGTAATAATTCACAATCGTGCACACATATTTCAAGCTGCATTTTCGCCTTATTGGTGCGACGGCATATACATGTTTACCTTCTTAACGTGTGGCCGGTAATACTACTGTATTTTTGTAGTGCGTAATCCCATTCACAATTAATTCCTGATAAAGAAGAAAGTGTATTGTTTCTAAACTCGACATTTTTGAATTTATTGTGTTCATGTCTGCTTTCATATTATTCATGTCTGTTTGTATTGCGTCTAAACTCGACATCTTTGAATTTATGAAATAAGGCTTGCATATCTTCCCTAGTCACTGCTGATCTAACCTGTCAGCATGTACGTCTGTAGAACGCGTACTACGTGGGAGAGTTGGAAAATAAGTTTCCCCTGTCGACTGTGGTCAGAGTTGTGTGTGAAAGAAAAAGAGAGAATCAGACATTAAAGATAGACATATCTTAATTTTTCTACATAATTTGCAAGTACATTGCGACATTTGTCATACCGCTTTATAAGCTTCAAAAAGCCTTCCAGGAAAAAATCAGGGCGTTGCATACGGAAGAAGCGTTGAATGGCTTGTTTGACGTCAGCATTGCTGCCAAAGCGCCTTCCGCCGAGAGTCATCTTCAAAGCAGGAAACAGATGGAAATCACTTGGTACGAGATCCGGACTGTATGGCGGATGGTGTAGGTGCTCCCAAGCAAGAGTGTGGTCTTACATTGTCATCAAACACCAGAACGCCAGATCTGAGAAGGCCAGGCCGCTTTTTCCGAATCACCTCTTTCAATTTCGACAGAGTGGCACAGTACCGTGCAGCACTGATGGTTGCATCCTCCAGAAAGTCCAGCATCAAAACTCCGTTGGCGTCCCATAAAACGGTGAGTAGCAATTTACCTGCAGATGGAGTGCTTTTGTACTTCTTTCGGGCAGGTGATGTCGGATATTTCCACTTCATGGATGCAGTCTTCGATTCGGGCATGTAATGGTGGACCCACGTTTCATCCCCCGTCACAATCCGAAACAGAAGATTCATGGTAAAGCACGAGACGTTCCAGGCTGAATGCCATGTGTTGTTCCATATGAGTTGCGGTCAGTTGGCGGGGCACCCATCATGCTGACACCTTCCTGTATCGAAGAATGTCGTGGATGATATTGTGAGCACGCTCATGTCCGATTCCAAGTTCTGCCGCTACTCCATTGATGATGATACGCCGGTTCGCATTAATAATGTCATCCACATTCCTGAAATTTGCATCAGTGGTGACCGTGTGCGTCCGTCCAGGTCTCGGTGTGTCCTGCACTTGCTGACGTCCATCACTGAACTGCTGGCACCATCTCCGCACCATTTGCTCACATCACACCTGATCCATACACCTCAACAAGGCGGTTATGAATTTCCGTGCCTGATACTCAACGTGCCCATTCATAGCGGATAACAGCTCTCACTTCTGCCTTTGACCACGACTCCAAAACGCACCTTCTCTCCATAGCTCCGGGAAAAGACTGAGCTGCTGGCCTCCTCTTTGCGTAGGCAGTGTGACAGCGTCATCTGCTTGACCGCGGTCGACCTCTACCCAACGGTGTATCGGTGTCTTGGACGTGCGCGTTCACCTGCCGTGCTGTCTTTCGCCCATATCACACAACTCTGCCCACAGTCGACAAGCGAAACATATTTTCCAACTCCCACTCGTACTTTCCTTTAAAACATTCATTTGCCTTGTGGTGTCATTAATTTCGTCTGCTGTAAGCAACATATTACTTGTAATGGAATGTTCCGTATTCATGGGCGTCGAATGCAACAATGGCATGTCGCGCCCTGCATCCAAATACTCATCGCCTGACGGTTCCAAACCACTTACTGTTGCGTGTTGCAAATGCAAGGCTACTACATTGGCGTTTAGATTTTGCAATAGCATTTCCGTATTGTTTCTTCCATCCATTATAGAAATACTTAAACCTCTGCCGTTATCAAAATTAATATTTTCTCTATTTGGATTTTACTTCCGCGCTTTTTATCGTGCGCCAGAATGCCTATACAGCTATATGTAACTGTAGTCTCAATTGTTGTTCACTTAATATGCTTTTCGTTCTGATAAAGAAATTTAATTTTTTTCTACTTGATTGCAGTTGCGTTAACCTCTGAAGCTGGATTTTAGGAAACAGGTTGTAGGGAAACAGCCTACTCACGCTGTAGTAAATTCACATCAGTTTCCATTGTGTGCCAGCCAGTCTGCTGTAAATAGCTCTGACGTCATAAATGTTGCGCAATACCTTAAAAATCAAGCAAATGACCTAAAACTTTTCTAGCATGTCAGGAATAATACTAAATTAATGTGTGTTAAATATCAGTTCGATAACTTCAGCCATTTTCGAAATTTGGACGTTTTTCTGAAAAAATCATTGGCGCAACAGAAAAGAGCTAGAGACTTCAAAATTCATATTTAGATTCAGCTTTCATAATAATTTAATAAAAACAGTACTTTGGATTTCACAAATTAAGATTTTAGTGGAAATACATGATTTTCTGGTTTTCGTCTCAAAACTGAAGGAAGCAAGATTAAGTAGGCTAATAAATAAGGCTAGGATGTTTAGATTTAAATAGGTTGGAGGTCCGCTATGACTATGAAGATGTGAAAAGTTTCTTTTGAATACCTATAAAATTATAGCGATAGCGGATCTCAAAAGGGCCAGTTCAGAGCTCATCTACTGCGTGCAGTGTAATTAAATTAATTCTCTCGCCCAAAATATTTAACTTATCCACGTCAAAATTTTATTATCAATATTTACCTGCATGCTGAAGGCACATTTAAATTAAGAGCTTCATCGGCCATCAGCGAAAGAAGCTATAAATTATTATGTAACTTGAAGTGGTGCGTTACTAGCCCAGAGGCTAGTCGGGAGAGCCGATTTGATCAGGCGTTCCCTTAGCCGTCCGCACCGCGGCTTTATATATAAGAACGCTGCGTGAGGAAGGAAGGCCCCAGTTCTCTCCAGACACTGAGTAACACGCCATCTGTGTCGGGAGTCGCGTCGCATCGGTATCACTGCTACAAACAGCCTCGGGTGCCGTATTAAGTTACTAGAGATACACGGAACCATGAAATCATTTCAAGTGAAGGGTTAATTCTGGGATGATTTTCATTATCTAGCTTCAGTTTGCGTATTGTCGTATTTTCACGTGCCGTCGCGGGACAGACATTCTACCAATTATTTAGCGTGGCGTTTGATGAAATACTCTCATCAAATTATGGCGAGCATTCTTTTTAACATTTAATTCGGACATTTATAGTTGCATCAGCGCATTAGACTCTGAACTGCTCTGTTAGTTAAGTTGTAGGGATACTTGTGTTTTTTATCAGTGAATTTCAGAATATACTCAACTATTTTGGAAAATCGTTTTTGATTAGAAATCCTGGACAATCTCCTAATTCCTCAGAGCTATAAGCTGCAGCTATAATGGTATTCTCAGATGAAGTGGGCACTAGGAACTCTAATTACAGGCTTCACGTTTTGTTAAATCACTTTCTGGGTGCTAAAAAGTAAATAGAGAGCCAGTGTCAAGAACAGCGAAAGACAGCATTAACAACATTCTAAAAGCCTGAAACTGATTCAACATTCAAACATTTGTATTGCAAGCATATATACAGCAATTATTTATATTTTGCAAACTAACCGCCGCCCCACATATGGTGCATCGGCTGGGAAATCAACTAAGTGAAAGTGATTTTTTAACTATTCGGATTCGCGAGTGAAATGCGACACGCAACTGAGTATAGAGCAGTGAATGTGTTACGTGTGCATGTGGACGACACAATTGGATTAACAACACATCTGGATTGATGAAGCTGGCACTGAGTCTAGCGGTGCTGCCGGCATCGCGAGAAGCCAGTCTCGCCGCACCGCAGTCGTCCGCTGGAGCAGCCGGCGCAGCGCCTGCAATTGCGGGCCACGCAAACACACAACAGCCGTCGGAGAGCCGTTTGCAGTTCAACGTGCCACGTCGCATCAGGAATCCTGGTACGCCGCGCCGGCAACGCCATACGTCGTGCAGAAGGAACTAAGTTAAGTGAAAAGCTGTTAAAAATTTTACTGACCTGCACTAAAATACTATCGGCGATGGAACCGCCAAAAGAAACTGATGTTAAACTTATATCAGAACCTATCTCTGTTGAGGGAACTGTAAATCCAGACAACGGTTCAAGTGTAAATATGCATGAAAGTAGTAATGTTAAAGTGAAATATGAAGTATTGTCTCCTGACAGTAGTGTGGGAAGGGGCAATGATTCAATAATAGAGACCCCTGTAGTAAAGCAGAAAGTAGAAATTGTAAACTTATTGGATGATAGTTTCTCTGATGAATTAAAAATGAAACAGTCATCAGAGATGGTAGAGTTTAAGAAGGAGCAGTTAGATATGACTAATCAATCAGAAGTTTCATTTAGTTTTGATGATTCTGGTGTTGGAGCTAGTTTTTCGTCACCTGAGTGTGATAAAAAGCCAGCTAATGAGCAACCCAAAGATGCTGGGGCTGTTGATCTAAATGTTATATTACAAGTAATAGCTGCCAGTCAAACAAATTTAAATATGCGGTTTGAGGCAATGGACAATAAATTAGAATCCAATAATGCTGAATTAAAGTCTGAAATAAGTGAACAGGTCAAAAGTAGTAATGCTGAATTAAAGTCTGAAATAACTGAGGTCAAAAGCAGTCATGCAAAAATGTCACCTAGAATGAATGCTGAATTAAAGAATGAAATTGTGGCCAGCCAAATAAAT
This sequence comes from Schistocerca piceifrons, assembly GCF_021461385.2. Taxonomy (NCBI): domain Eukaryota; kingdom Metazoa; phylum Arthropoda; class Insecta; order Orthoptera; family Acrididae; genus Schistocerca; species Schistocerca piceifrons. Next base: position 990,103,665 of record NC_060138.1, read on the forward strand.
TTTAATAAACGATTGGAGGTAATGGACGATACCTTCAAGGCTGGTTGCAATAAGTTGAAAGAGGATCTAGACAGTTTGAATTGTAAAATTGATTACAATCATGAGGATATTAAGAAAAAGGTTGCTCAACCATTTTCTGAAATGTATAAGACAATAAAATCCGAAGTCGCTGAGGTTCGCAAAGACTTCCAAATGGAAGATGCGAAGCTGGAGCACAAGTTAACAGAAAAGATCGAGGCGGAATCTGAACTGTGCTCAGATAGATTTAAAGATGTTAATATAAAAGTAAACATATATCAAGCAGAAGTAGAAGCAATCAAAACTGACACTACTCATATTGCACAAAGAGTAGATAATGTTGAAATGAAAGTAGAAAATATCAGTACTAACATTGCTAACATTGAGAGTAAAGTAGCTTCAGTAACTTCTGGTAATGGTAGTATACAACAAGTTGTAGCTGCAAACGCCGCTTTTATCGGGTGTCGGCAGTTCTTGCGGTTTGATCCAGATAAAAATATCCACCCGCTAGATTTCTGGAACGATTTTGAAGATGTGATTCCACCAACTTGGTCTGAACGAGAGAAAATCTCATTTATTAGAAGCCATTTAGCAGGTGACGCCATGCGTTGGTCAGCTGATGTTATGTTAAAGTGTAAAACATTAGCGGAATTTAAAACAGCTTTTATTAATGAGTACTGGTCTAGCAATAAGCAAAATGAAGTGTTGAGAGAATTTTGGAGTGGAAAACGCTTCAAAGCAGGCAAGGAATCAATTAAAGAGTTTGCTAGGTCATGGATTTCACGTTTGTCACATTTGGCGGAAAAGCTAAAACCAGAAATGATTATATTAGGTCTTGAAGCCAAACTGCCATGGTATTGGCAAGCTAGAATTATATCTGCCCCTAGAGACAATCTGGATCGTTTCATTGAATATATGGAACGTGTAGAACGTGTTGCTGCCAATGAGGAGCTAGCACGTAATAACAGAAATGCTAATAACAATAGTAGTAATTTTAGGAACGAGCAAAATGGCAATGTAAACATCAGAACAGTAGGTGTTCGCCATCCTAAGAGAGGTAGGAATTGGGGAAATAATTATCAGAACCAACAATGGCGTCCAAGGGATAATAATTTTGTTCCAAACAGAAATATGCATGTAAACAACAGTACGGAAAGTAATGCTATGCCAGTTAACTATAATGAAAATAAAGGAAACAGCAGTAGGCCGAGGCAGGAAAACTAGTTCCCATCTATGAGGACACTGGCGCTCACCAGGCGGTTACCTTTCCTATGCCAGTAGTTAAGGGAATTGGTAAGACAGATCAGAATACTCAAACTGAACATGTGGATGAAGTGTCGGTAGCATCTAAGGATACAACAGAAATCTTAGATCACTCACAGTATTTGATAGATACCGTGTTAGAGACGCTTTCTAAGTGGGAAGAGAAAGAGAAGGCGCAGCAGTATAACGATAGGGAGGAGCTACAAAATACTGAATTGACAGGTGAAGAAGCAGAAGAAATTCATGGTTATATTTACGATGAAGATGATGTGCTCTTATCTAAAGTGCCTGTGCAGGATGTTGATAATGTACTAATAGATTTAGGACAGGAGATAAATGAGAATGTAGAGGGAAGGCTGTTGGGGGTCGATGAACCCAGTAGCTGTGACCAGTTGTCACTTGAGAAGGAAACCGACGATAATGGTGAAAGTGGTTTAGCTGCAACTAATGTTATGCCCTGTCTGGAAGCGCAGAATCGCCCAGACTACAGTAATTTGGGTCATGTTCTGCAAACTAAATGTAATAAAGTCGTGCGGTGTTTCGATTTAAAATTAATAGACCGACTGGAAAAGGCAGCTGAAAATGTAATTCAGGAAAACCCTACACACTGTGACCTAAATGTAATGAAGACAGATGTCGATCACTTTAGTTGGAGACAAATCCAAAAGGAACTACTAGATGAATTTGATGAACCACCTATACAACCTAGAATAAGCCACCCTATAATAATAGTGAATATGTTGGGTATCAATGTACGTTGTCTCTTAGACAGTGGAAGTGAGGTGAGTGCGATATCTCAGTCCTTCTTTGATGCATTACCTGGTAAAGACAAGCTTACAGTAATGAGGGTATCAGGACTAAGAATAATTGGTGCTACTGGCAAGGTGTCAAAAACGGTAAAGCAAGAAGCTTTGCTGCCCTTTAACATTAATGGTAATTTAATTGATCATCCATGTTTAATTGTAAACAATCTCAGTATTGAGGTTTTAATTGGCATAGATTTCTTGTCAAAATATCAGAGTGTTGTTGACTTTGAAAGAAGCCAGTTAAAAATGGTCTTGCCAATAACCGGAGTAATTATAGTACCTTTTAGTGATAAACATGTAGTAACTGATCATGAAACTTGGGAGCTGCCTATACGAGTTCTGAAAAATAGGAGGTATTGGGACGAAGGTGTTAATCTTAGTAACAGTAAGCTGAACACAGAAGAAGAAGAAGAAGCAATTATTTTAGACAAAATAGAAGCTAAATTGCAGGAAATCGATAAGATTTCAGCTAATCAGAAGGAAGAACTGAGACAGGTTCTAAAAAGACATCATAAGGAATTTTCAGATCGACCTGGCATAGTCAAAGGTTATGAATGAATGCTGTAGGGAGGAGGTTGTTCTGTAACCTCTACACAGTGTGGCAGCTGTGCAGTCCCAGCTGTGTGAGATCTTCTATCCCTTTCAGGTCTCACTCATTCTTCCTCTTTCCTGTCCTCAAAAATTTCGACCTCTTCTTTCCAGATATGAAAATTTTCTGTCATGGCTATCAAGCCATGAGTTATGTAACCATTCTATCTACCGATTAGTGAAGAAAAATACCTAATGTGACAAACCTAATAGTGACAAACAATAGAGAAGTATGACGTAATTAAGATACAAATATATTTGAGTAACAATTATGTATAGTACCCTGGTAATATAGTAAGTACAAAGTGTTGTTTTATTGGAAATGGTCCACCAACAGTAATTTAAAAAGATATATGAATTCATGTACAAGCAGGATCTGAAGTGGTAGTGAAACCTAGTGTATGCATTAGAGCTAACTAATAAATAGTAAGAAAGAGATTGCTTAGTGTTATGAAAAATATGCAGATAAGTTGTAAGGATGAACTCACCTTGTGTAGCAAGGAAAGGCAGTGTAATAGAATTGAGCAGTGTTTGTGGTTGAGACGTGTAGGACACGTCCCTGAAGTATTTATAAGGTTGGAGCTGGCCATTATTTTAGTGTAGTGTGTGACAGGATACACGTACACGTATTGAGGTTATGAGTTGGAGGCGTGAATGCGACCATAGGTACCCTTATGTTAGATGAGACAGAACAGCTCATGGTGTCCTATAGGTTTAAGGAATTTAGCATTACGCTCGTCCATAATTACTTGATGCACTTTAGTGGTAGGTCTGAGAGAGACTACCTGAGGTTTCAGCGTCCGATCGAGTGGAAATGGATTGCCACGTGAGCAAACTAATCAGCTGCAATACACTATGAATATGAAATAAATGTGCTATCCTATGCTTTAAATATTAATAGAGTGAGTGTTAAATAAGTACATACACTAGCAAAATAAATAAATAACATAATGACAGACGTGAAACATTAATTTTAGCTCAGCATAAATACACTTCAAAGTAAGTAAGTACCTAATTGCAGATTTGGAACTGACAACAGCAGAGGATTTAGTAGTCAACTAAAAGTAGTGTGTTTTGAACACTCAGAACTGTACTATTACCAAAAGTTACTCACATGTACAAAGAAGCTGAGGAAACTACTAATCAAATATACTCATACTATCTCTAAGAATAAGGTTATCGAAGATGAGTCAGCTAAATAAATAAAATACAAATGTATCAGGATACCGAGCATTGGTTCAGTGTTCAGGCCCAGAAATAAGAAATTCAGATTAAATATGATTTATGATTGTATGCCTTAGGAGCATAAATTTTCTCTAGTACATGACTAAAGGCGTTTTGAGCCATTTGTTTAACGATTTTATGACAATTAAGTAACCACGAGAATAAAATTGAAAAAATTCTGTTAACTTTGTTACAGCAAAAAATTGAAAGATAAAATGTATATATCCCCATTTCATTGTGACCCACCCATAGAGATTAAGTGAACAGAGTCTGAGGCACTCTTTTTGTTTGTTCTACAGGACAAACCAGATTATGGCAGCCTGATAGCTGCGTGAAAGCATGGAGTAACTTGGACACTACTCACATTGACCCCTCCCCTCTCCCCATGTTATTTAGAGTGATCGAGAAGAACACACACCATAGCAACTTCCCCTCCTCTACCCTTGTGAATGGAAGTGTAGAACGCCAGCCAAAGCGGCTACAACTACGTGTGTAAAAATTATTTGTGAGTTTTTCTTTCAGGTTTAGAAAAGACTGCTAAGAGATAATCATCTGTTTATGTATCATGTTATTTTCTTTGAATTTGTGTATGTAAAAATGTATTTAATGTATTTAATGGATCTAAGATTTTCATAATTTTTCAATTTGTATGTGTTTGTTTGTCTAAGGCAATATGTATGCCAAAATATTTCATTGACTTTGCTTAAAATTTTGAGTAATGACATTGTTTAAAAGGCAGTGAACATGCCCACAATTTAAATAATTAATGTAGGTAATCAGTTTTCTTTAATGTTTCAACATGTTTATATTTCAATTTTGATTTTTCATAGGGAGTTAAACTGTACTCTTGCTTCCCTTTTTCTAATTAATTTTTTTTCATTCATTAACACTCATTAACAAAAAAAAATTAAGTAGAGGGTGATGTATGGAAGCAGCCTACTCACGCTGTAGTAAATTCACATCAGTTTCCATTGTGTGCCAGCCAGTCTGCTCTGACGTCATAAATGTTGCGCAATACCTTAAATATCAAGCAAATGACCTAAAACTTTTCTAGCATGTCAGGAATAATACTAAATTAATGTGTGTTAAATATCAGTTCGATAACTTCAGCCATTTTCGAAATTTGGACGTTTTTCTAAAAAAATCATTGGCGCAACAGAAAAGAGCTAGAGACTTCAAAATTTATATTTAGATTCATCTTTCATAATGATTTAATAAAAACAGTACTTTGGATTTCACAAATTAAGATTTTAGTGGAAATTCATGATTTTCTGGTTTTCGTCTCAAAACTGAAGGAAGCAAGATTAAGTAGGCTAATAAATAAGGCTAGGATGTTTAGATTTAAATAGGTTGGAGGTCCGCTATGACTATGAAGATGTGAAAAGTTTCTTTTGAATACCTATAAAATTATAGCGATAGCGGATCTCAAAAGGGCCAGTTCAGAGCTCATCTACTGCGTGCAGTGTAATTAAATTAATTCTCTCGCCCAAAATATTTAACTTATCCACGTCAAAATTTTATTATCAATACTTACCTGCGTGCTGAAGGCACATTTAAATTAAGAGCTTCATCGGCCATCAGCAAAAGAAGCTATAAATTATTATGTAACTTGAAGTGGTGCGTTACTAGCCCAGCGGCTAGTCGGGAGAGCCGATTTGATCAGGCGTTTCCTTAGCCGTCCGCACGGCGGCTTTATATATAAGAACGCTGCGCAAGGAAGGAAGGCCCCAGTTCTCTCCAGACGCTGAGTAACACGCCATCTGTGTCGGGAGTCGCGTCGCATCGGTATCACTGCTACAAACAGCCTCGGGTGCCGTATTAAGTTACTAGAGATACGCGGAACCATGAAATCATTTCAAGTGAAGGATTAATTCTGGGATGATTTTCATTATCTAGCTTCAGTTTGCGTATTGTCGTATTTTCACGTGCCGTCGCGGGACAGACATTCTACCAATTATTTAGCGTGGCGTTTGATGAAATACTCTCATCAAATTATGGCGAGCATTCTTTTTAACATTTAATTCGGACATTTATAGTTGCATCAGCGCATTACACTCTGAACTTCTCTGTTAGTTAGGTTGTAGGAATACTTGTGTTTTTTATCAGTGAATTTCAGAATATACTCAACTATTTTGGAAAATCGTTTTTGATTAGGTATCCCGGACAATCTCCTAATTCCTCAGAGCTATAAGCTGCAGCTATAATGGTATTCTCAGATGAAGTGGGCACTAGGAACTCTAATTACAGGCTTCACGATTTGTTAAATCACTTTCTGGGTGCTAAAAAGTAAATAGAGAGCCAGTGTTGAGAACGGCGAAAGACAGCATTAACAACATTCTAAAAGCCTGAAACTGATTCAACATTCAAACATTTGTATTGAAAGCATTTATACAGCAATTATTTATTTTTTGCAAATTAACTGCCGCCCCACAAGGTGCTTGGATTTTATAATAGTTCTACTAGGAACGCATTTTGTACATGCATCGCGCGGACCTATCTTTTTGTTGTCTAGTGACTGGCACTCCCTGTATTGTACTTTGTTGACCTCTCTTGGTATTGTTGTCTTCTTCCTTCTAATTTATTTGTTATTTCTTTTTGTTTCAGTCAGAATTTTCCCAGTGGTACATCATTGTCTCCGTCATGTCATCAGCGTACATGGAACATAAAGAAATTATTAACATACAAGTATGTTCATTGTCTTAATAATGCTAGTACTCACAATTTTTCCCATTACGTATCGTGCCTTTCACTTGTCGCCACTTTATAATATAATAAAAAAATATTTTATATGATTTTTGGATATATGGAATTAATGAGATTAATTTTTCGGCACTCGGACAAGCACAATAAGCTGGGCTATGCCTGTAAATGGATTCATATTACTTATATAGTTCTGCATGAACGAAATATTATTTTTCTTGCGGTAGATTTGTGTTTACCAATTAATAATACTACGTCTGATCGCCGTATCCACCTGCAAAATCTTGACCGTGTCCATGTTGCGTTAATCGAATCTTAGTGAATGCTCCGAAGTACACAGGTGGGCTTCAGATCTTCTTATTACAGTACTACTTGGGATAATGGCTCATACGATCTCTCAGTTAGTAAAATAGTATTATATTCTTTTCTTCGATGCACATAAAAATTACAGACTTTTCAAAAAATGGTTCACATGGCTCTGAGCACTATGCGACTAAACTTCTGAGGTCATCAGTCGCCTAGAACTTAGAACTAATTAAACCTAACTAACATAAGGACATCACACACATCCATGCCCGAGGCAGGATTCGAACCTGCGACCGTAGCGGTCGCTCGGTTCGAGACTGTAGTGCCTAGAACCGCATGGCCACTCCGACCGGTACAGACTTTTCACTTATTCACATAACCCAAAATGGTTACCCCCAATTACGCTCTAAAGTAACGTGCGTCTACCTTCGTTCATTAGCACAGAGCGAGTCCTTCCTCTTACCGAGGAACAGGAAAAACATGTTTGTTTTCTAACATTTGAAAATCAAAAATGCGACGGTACGCACAGGCTCTACGCTGAGCTACCGCTTCACCTTTTCTCTTTGCCTTTAAAGAATACGAAAACATAAAAGCAAGAAATGCAAAAGGTACATGACAGGATACATATTATGTCTCTTTAATACAGTGGTTTCCGTTGGCTTCTGCATCCTCAAGTGATTGATCATCGCTGATTCTTCCGCCTTTTTGCGACAGTTTCCCAACAGGAATGTTCTGAACCCCTGGCCACTCCTTGGCCCTCTTTGACAAAGCCGTTGCCAGAACGAGGGTGACTTCTTACATCGGAAGTCGTCGGCTGCCACTGCTGGCGATTTTTATTCAAACTTTAAAGAGGGGCGAGATTCGAATCGGGGACCACGGCGTTTTGATTTGTAGTAAAAGATGCTATCATTTTTATGACCCAGAAAAAAATGACATATGGAAAAGAAAGGAAAGAAATATAGGGCCGAAGTGACATCCTCGTCATTTCACTGGGAGTAACATCCTGTACCGCGAAACTACATAAACCTTGGACTCCTCGTCGCTTCGGGGCGGTCATTAAAGATGCTGCCTAGAATGTTCACAAAGTACGTCGGATGATTTCGTGTTGTTTTAGTAGATGATGTCAATAGTCCATGCCCGATATCACGCTCCGCGAGAGCACTTAGTGCGTTTCGTGTCCTCCAGTCCAGCGGATTGCCGACGTTTTCTGTGACGGGAAGAAGACAGCGTCTAGGAAAAATATAGAGTACGTCGTGATCATGGAGTTGTCGGTGCGTCGGAAGAGTGCCATGATGCGTTGTGTCAGCCGCCAAACACCCTTTGCTTCACCGCCCTGCAGAGAATATTATTCCGTGTCCTGCATGCAGCGTTTAAGGCAGAGCGGGGAATCTGCCATGTGAATGTCCTAAAATCGTAGGCGGGTGACTGTCTTGCCGTTGATTAATGTCTACCATGACATTCTCGCTGCCGTGGTGAGGAGAGGCGTATGGACATCTCGCTAAATCTATCGCCAATACCTCGTTGGGTATTTAAGTTCGACAAGATTGCTGCCCGCCTCAAGTATCGATATATCTCACGGGTATTAGGGACCCTTGTAGAAGGTATCTGTAATTGAACATAACTAAAATCAACAAAGAATCGCACGACGTCAGAAAAAGTAGGCGATATTTTGTCTGCCGCCACCGGTGGATGAAAGGACGGGCGAAGGAGCTCGTCCAGGATCGCCAGCGTGATGGCGTGTTGCCGTTGGTTCCATGTCAGTAGCGTAGCTGGCAGGTATAGAGACAGAGCTTTGTTCCGCACATTCGTGAGATTAAGTCCTCCAGAATGGTGTGGGAAAGTTGAAGTCTCGTATTTGACATTAAACAACATCACTTGACTGACATAGTATCCAAACGCCACCACCAATCTGTCAGCAATACCATGTGGCACTGGCAGTACCTGTGTCAGGTGCGGCAATAGCGAGGCCAGATGAACATTAGGAGAAGACCGTGGGTACAGAGGGAATTGTTGCGTATGTGCAGTCAGACGTGCTGGAGCAGACTCGACAGCTCGCCGCCGCTGATTGCCGTAGCGATCGGGTGAACAATACTCCTAAGAATCGCAAGATGTCCACCGTCGTAAACGCAATGTGCAGAGCGTCCAGACCCCGATGGGTGTGCATAATCTTGGTTTTATTCATATTGACCCTGCTACTGGCCATTACTCCGTACGTAGTAAAACGGGCAGCCACCTTACGTACCTCGTTCTCCGGCCGGACGAATATCATCACGGCCCCTCCCGCCGGAGGTTCGAGCTCTCCCTCGGGCACGGGTGTGTGTGTTGTTCTTAGCATAAGTTAGCTTAAGTTAGTTTAAGTGGTATGTAAGTCTAGGGACCGATGACCTAATCAGTTTGGTCCCTTAAGAACTCACTCACATTTGAAGAGTATCATCAAGTCGTCGGCAAATGCACGGCACGTGAACGAACTCGCACGGAGTCGGACGCCTGTAAGAGTCCGTCTAAGACTCTACATCAATGGTTCGGGTACTATTGCAGACAGTGTCATCGACAAGGGACATCCTTGCCTAACTGAGCTACAAACAGGAATCGTTCCTACCTCCCTGCCATTGACTCTCGCCGTCGAAGGAGTGCCGCGAAGGAAGCGCTTAAGGACGGTAATAAAATCCAGAGGTATTGCCATGCGTCACATGGTCGAGTCGAGGAAATCATAGTTGATCCTGTCAAAGGCACGATGAAAATTCACTGATACAAACGCCGCTCGCATGTGGCAAGCTTCTGTCAGGGAATTGATGTAACGGTATTCGTCTAGTATAGAACGATGTTGTACCGAAAATCTAGACAAGCTTAGTCTGGTGGCAATGTCTTCGATATTACAGTCATGAGCCTTGCCGCCAACATTCGTGCAAAAGTCTTATAGTCAGTGAGCCGTGGCGCCATTAAGTTAATAGACTGTGCTGTCTGGCCCCACTGTCTCAGGTGTAGTATCGACTAACCCTCCTGCGGCCCCATTACCAATATCTATGAGGAAGAGATGTGGGTTGTGTCCTTATCTACGGGGTTCGGTGGCCCGACAGGGAGGCACGAAGTTTGGCGATTGGCGGTAGCGTCGCGGCAAGAGGTGGTCACGAGGTCCAAGCGGCCCAAACAACGAGCTGCGCAAGGAGGGCCTGCGCAGAGCGAAGATACCGGAGTACTTCACCGGGGTCACCGTCGACTACAAGCAGCAGGCCGATAATCCGTCGGTTGGTTGGAAACATTCGTGTCGGACGAACGCTCGTGGCCTAGCTGCCTCCTTTACTTGGATTTCATTCAGTGATCGTGGATCCATGGAACTGCTTGCTTATAAAGGGGAGTAACATTCTGTAATCCTCGTGGAGATTTGTTTCATTGTCTACCTGCTCTCTTATTATTTCCTGGTTTATACCCGACCCTCAGAGTTTTACTCGGTCGGTTCTTTGGTCGTAAATATAGCCAGTAGTATTATACTAAGACACTAGTTGTCGTTTGAAAATTTGTCCCGCTATTGTATTGCCTTTTCTTTGCGATTGTACCCCATGATTAATGTTCTAATTAATCAGCTCTTGGTCGTAAATAAAGCCGGAATAATTGTACTGATGCACAGGTTGCCGTTAAACAAAAGAGGGACCATGTTGTTAGATTTAGTTGTTAACCGGTTCAATTCTTTCATTGTAATTGCATTTCTCAGTCATTAGTTGAAGAGCTTATTTCAATAGTGGCACAAGTATATTTTTGTTCATTCTGAGATACAGAGTCCTAAAGTTAAAAGAGCGCTGAAAAATCTGCAGTTGAGATACCAGAAATATTCAAATAAATATACTTGAATATTTCTGGTATCACAGCTACTGGTTTTTCAGCGCTCTTTAAAACTTTGGGACTCTGTATCTCACCATGAACAAAAATGGACTTGTACCACTACTGAAATAAGCCCTTCAGTTATCATCTGATCAACCTGTTGTATTAAGCCGTTCGTTGTTTTGTTTGAAAGACCGAGTCATTATAAGTGTATTTCAGCTGGATCTTGTGGCTCGGCCAAGTGAGTTCTCTTGTAATACGTGTTCACGAGTAATGTTTTAAGACGCTCCTTCAGAGCGGTCTTAATAACTGTCAATCAGTTTAACTTCAAATATATTAACAGCCAGCTGTCACCAGGACTTGTCAAAATAAAATTATCAATATGGACGGGTTGGGATCCAGTTGCACCTTGGTTGCCGATTACAATCATGAGGTCAGTTGCTTTGAAGTAAGCCTTATAATTGTCATATTGTTTGCTAAGCTGTGGAATCTTTAAGCACAGGTGCGCGTCTTAACCCCGAACGTTTCGACATACAGCTTACAAAATAAAAGTTACGCCATCAGTTTTGAGTAACTGAATGACTCTTGTTATCTGTGGTGATTACATAGTTTTCATGTGCTGCAAAAGGGCATTTAATGAGACAGACTGTGTCCAGCTACAGTCTGGAACCGCACGACCGCTACGGTCGCAGGTTCGAATCCTGCCTCGGACATGGATGTGTGTGCTGTACTTAGGTTAGTTAGGTTTAAGTAGTTCTACGTTCTAGGGGAGTTATGACCACAGCAGTTAAGTCCCATAGTGCTCAGAGCCATTTGAACCATTTCTGTGTCCACCGCGGTAGTAAACACCGCTGTTTCATCCGATAACGTGCGGCCTGCGGGTCCGGCTGTTGTGTAATCATTGTCATATTGTTTGCTGTTTTGCAATATAGCACTTCATATTTCATTTGCAAAGATTAAAATCTTATTCAACTTGAGGCTTAAGGTCAAAAGAATTTTGCAAGTTTGTTCATATTGTTTAAGAAAATTTTATGGTTAATTGCTTCGATTATTTGTAAAACGCATTTTATATATTGTGAAATAAACAGGTTGTGTGAAAAGAAAGTTATATTGGTAGGCCCTTCCTTCCATGCTTTCCTTAATTCCAGTTAGTACCACGTATCATTAGTAGCAGAGCGTGGTTTTCGACCTGTTAGCGGGGGTTTGACACGATTTTCATTTCACGTAACCTGCTTGAGTTTCAACTTTGTACTTTGTTCTTTTGGGACATTGTCTAATTATTCTTTTTTGTCCACAGCCACACTATAGTTCCACGTCAGTGTCCCTGTATTTCATACCTAAAATGGGATCGGCGCCAGTATGAACTGAGCATTAGGCAACAAAATGTTTACAGTAAGGCGGGGGAGCTGGAATCCAGGCTACGGTCAGCGTTGTCAACATCACTCTCAGTTTCTGTCGGCACGGTTGGCGAGGCGAGCCAAAATTTACCGAGTATTATGGTAGCATTAAATCAGCTACAAGAAAATCTCTCCTTTCTCCAAAATAATCAGCCAACCATGAGGAAGGTGAAGCGCATTCATGCACAATTAGTCCACCTGGACTATACAGTAAAGGAGCTTAAACTTCTAGAACCGAAACCTGAGCAGTTACCACGCGTCATTCAGTTACAATAATCTTTTGTTTGATTTGCAAATCCAACTTTAGAATTAGAAAATGTGGCTGATCCAAATAATATAGAATGTGTTTCTGCCAATGCAGTAGCCCGAGGTCTAAGTGATCCGTCTGGGAAATCTTTTGCCCGCCTCCCTAACCCGACGGTTTGTCTCTGAAATGGGATTCGGGAACTACCAATTCAAACCTTAGAAAATACACAAAAGGTATTGTGGCTGCTAGTTAAGTTCGAGTCGCATGCTGATGCATAAAGGATCCCCCATCACGTACCACTTACCGCACTCTCCCCTTTAGCATGCAGTAGCTTAAGTAAACTGCTATCCAAAACCTTATGGCAGGGTAAGACGAACGGGCAACTGAGGCAATCGGTCGTGGAGGGTAAGTTATCAGACCATACGCGCAAAGAGCTAGAATGTGGATATTACTGGCACATGCAAAACTCCCATTTGTTTGAATATGTAGAGCGGGTTCATGAGGCAGTTTCGGCACTACCTATGGATGTTCCCAAGGCGAATTTAGTTGCTATTGTCTTGAAATGTATTCGACCTGAAGATAGGTCTCGCATCGCACCCTTTCCTCGCCCGGTCACTCTTCGTGAATTAGATTCTTGTTAACTCAGCAAAATGAGTTAATGGGGGGGATGTCAACCCAATGATGCCGAATTTATTCAATATGGTGGATCCAAGATGGTGGCAATATATATGGTAACATCGCAGTGACATCATGGTGGGAAGTTCAAATTTTGGTGGGAAAATAGGTCAATCAACTAACCTAGTCCCATCCCCTCCCCTCCCTCCCCCATAAAATGGTGGGAAGTTCAAATTCCAGCTGGACAATGCAACACACCACAGCTACCTCCACTAACCCAAGGAAATGGCGGAAAACTAGCTCACTTGGGCTACCTCCACTAACCTAAGTCATCTGACCACCACCTCTTCCTAGGAATTGGCGGGGAAAGGAATCAGCCTGTGCTGGGTAGGATGGACATAAGTCTTTATTTTGCAGGCAGTCTTTATTTAAACAATTTGCGGCATTGCCTCCATCCTGTGTGTTCACCACAAGGTCCAGAGTCCAACTGACCTAGTATGCAGTACTGTCACCAGAGGGCGCTGTCGTCCCTCCTGTGATGTAATCCAAGATGGCGGTCTGAGGGGAAAATGTCAGGAAAATGACTCAGCCTGCACTGAGCTGCTGGAGATAGGAAGGAGTCCACTTTATTTCCGAACTATTTATTTAGGAATGGATTTCACGTAGCTTATTTATTACAATGATACAAATCGCTTGCTCTGAAGTGCTTGGGATCTCATTGTACACCCCACAGAGCTGTAAACTACTTGTGAATCACCGAAATAATGCATTTCACTGATGTACAGACAAGAAAACAACTCGTAAATTGTCAAAAGAAAATGCTATGCAAACACGTCACAACATTTAAACAGTCAAAAATAATACACATTCCGTGTAAAAAAACGCTTTTGAACTATCATCAACCACAACGTATCAGCAAACTGCTCCCCTACAGACCTCGAAGGCGAGCACGCCGGATGGCACGCTCACACCTGTCCACAATGCGAGACGCCTCTGAGCTGCGCACCCGTGTTTACCACTACTGGCGCGATACCTCTCTACCTATGGATACTTATGTCACAGGTCGTGCTGTAGAAATCTGTTCCAATGCTTCTCAGAATAGCGGTCCTAACGGGACACGCAAGGTGCCTCCAGCCGCATAGTGCTACCCAGCCAATATGCATACCTGCTGGCCCAGTGCAGGCCTAACTGCCAAGTACGAGATGTCTGCATAACTACTCACCCGTGCAGATGAAATTAAATGTTCTCAATGTTATACTGATGTTTCATGTCTATGTAAATAACAGCCATACCTCCCACCCTATCCCCCCCCCCACCCCCACCCCTGGACGAGCTATAGAAAACTTCTGCAATGCTTTCAGAAACTGTTAAAGAAAATAGTTCAGAATAGCACCGAATGATTTCTTCCTGATGGTCCTAACGTGGCAACCCCCGCCCCCCCCCCCCCCCGTCCAAAATGTGTTACCCTTCCTAGAAATCGTTAAGTCCTACTTCCAACAAACATCTCAGAAACAGTAAACGTTCTCACCACTACGTCAAGGGTCCTACTCCACAGTACAAAGGATGTCTTGTGAATGAAAGGAGCGTTCTGATTGGCTCTTACTAAATTTACCCACCAAATTACTGCTGCTACCGGTTTGGAAGCACCTGCCCGCCTTTTTCTTTCTACTGACGAGACTTTCAGCTGCAAAACCATTTTGTACAGATCTCTATATTGCATTAACAGTTAAACCCTGCAAAGTGCCCTACATATCGGCAAATACAGAAAGACTCTTGCTCAATTACACTGTTCTGCCACTGAGGGTAGAAGCTCGAATGTTAGAGCATGAAACCGATTTCAAACCTGGCAGTATATCACCACATACTGTGTTGACATAGTAAACATACAATTCGTATCCTGCGCATGCATATTGCTATCGACCACACATTCAAATCTGTTACTATACACCGATAAGGGGTGCTAACCTCCTCGACATGGGCGCATCTGGGGAAATCTGTTGCACTTGGATGTGTGAGGACTCGACAAGCTCCATTCATTCATGAGATGTGGAATGTAGCGCTCTACTTCTGGTCAGGTGCAGATTAACTCGGTAACGGTATTGCAGAGCGAGTTGGTCAAAAACAGTGCAAGGGGGTCTTTCAGTCTCTAATTTCATCCTAAGACTGCGAGAATGCTCTGTGACACCCATCTGCATAGAGACAGATTGTAAATTACGTACTATGCTCGAGGTCCTGGATATATGTAGAGTGCTGTCTGGTATACTTTGATGATATATATGTTAGAGAATTAAAAATGAATGGATGTACTGCACAGTCATCTATCTACATTCAAAATGATACTCGCAAAGTAGAGAAGGGACGGTTTAGCGATTATAAGGAAATTGGGTAACATGCTGTCGCATCATTGGTCAGTGTTGAAATTACTGTAAAATTTCTAAAATTGTTCGCATTATCAACTGTGATGCTTATTATTATAGTACATCGACCATGTCTTTTCGACCCCATCCGTGGGTGGGGGTTAACGTGCATACATACGCAAAGTGATCCTTAAAAGCTAGGAGCCAACGTTCAGCAGCCATAACGTGATCCCATAATCGGTCAGGAACATAAATCCGATCCAGCCTGCTCGCCGAGTGGCTAGCAATAAATGTGTATCCCTCTCGCTGCCCATGGATCTTTTCCCATTTGTCCATTAGTGCCATATCCCGGCAGATCGTGTGCAGTGCGTAGCCTATAACACTAGCACTCGTTTGCTGTGACACAAACTAGTGTTACCCTCTAGGAGGATTTTGATTTTTGACCGAGCATGTGTCTAATGGATAAAGTATCGGACAGTAATTTCGAATATAATGTAATTAATAGAAAACTAAACAGGCTTTACTTTGGGGTAATGGAAGTAGAAAAGTTCGTATGAATGAAACCATAAACGGTTTCCAGCCTAATTAGGCATATTAATTCGAAACATTATGTTAAAGGAAACTGAACATTAGTAGTTGCAGTGAGTTTTTTTTAGATTCCCTTTGCATGGTACACTGGATACACAAAACTAAAGGGCGATCTAAGTTGTGGGTAGCAGTAGTTACCATTAATGCACAAGCTAGTAATCATAGAAAGCAAGGTGGTGCCTCACTCATAATAATAAGAGTTACAATCACTATCATTACGTGATTCAGTATTGAGATGTCACTACAGGAAACACTGAATTAAAGTTGGGCATGAAAAGATTTCTGAGTTAACTGGCATATAAATACCGCAAGTATAATTAAATAATGCTACATTTACACTTTTTATATTCACATTTAAGGAAAAGTATGAAATTTCTTTAGTAGCAACAATATTCCACATATATTTCTAATATGAGAAGAATGTGATGGGGACCGATAAACTGATATTGTCTCTCTAGGCAAACTCTATGGTTATTTCAGAAGAAAATTAATTCTTAGTCCTACTTTGAATAATTTATGTTTTCATCCTTCAAAACAAATCACTCAACACTGAACTCAACCTCAACAGAATTATTCATGATAGCAATCAATGCTAAATTACGTTTCAAGTAGCTTTAATTTCAGAGCCTTTTTCATCACCTGTGATGCAGGTATTTTGGACAGTACCATTTACACACTCCGGAACTGAATTCTTGAACATTTAATACACAGAATCAAATCACTAGTTTGTTAGAACAGGATACTCGGTTTTATGCACACTTAGGAGGGGATCCTGCATCGGTTCAGGCGTACAAAACGTATGTATCACTGCAAGCAACATAGATCGATGATACTGGGATCACACGTAGAAAGAACTGCTAAGTGTAGAACGTAACTGAAAAAAATATGCAGTAAGGCGGACAGCATTTACGATTATTCAAAAACAATAATTACACTGAAATCATAGTGACTCATGATGGTCCCATAAACAAAGTGCAGGACATGGTTCTCAGTAGGGTTGTGATCAACAGACAGATGGCAGTGCTTAACCTGAGCGGTCTGAGGCGTCTTGCCACAGTTCGCGCGGCTCCCCCCGTTGGAGGTTCGAGTCCTCCCTCGGGCATGGTTGTGTGTGTTGTCCTTAGCGTAAGTTAGTTTAAGTTAGATTAGGTTGTGCGTAAGCCTAGGGACCGATGACCTCAGCAGTTTGGTCCCATAGTCCGTACCACAAATTTCCAAATTTGCTTGTCCTGCAACGTGCCCTCATGTTGGCCACAAAACTGGTACGGAGTTCTTATGGTACGGTGTTCCAATCCTCCCGTAGCGTGGCTCATTCGCCGAATATCTTCTCGTTCCAGGAGCTCCTCCAACTGCTCTGTTCGAGGCAGTCGAGTGTCATCATCCAGATAAAAGAAGTCAGGGTCCAATGCATTAGGGGAAGAAGTACACCGCTGGCCGTTGTGGCCGAGCAGTTGTAGGCGCTTCAATCCGTAACCGCGCTGCTGCTACGGTCGCTGGTTCGAATCCTGCGAAGGCCTGAATGTGTGTGCTGTCCTTAGGTTCGTTAGGTTTAAGTAGTTCTAAGTCTAGGGGACTGATGACCTCAGATGTTGAGTCCCATAGTGCTCAGAGCCATTTGAACCAAGAAGTACAGCGTCACAATTACGTCGACCAAGGGTACAACGTGTTCAAAAATTTGGAGGTCAGTATGCAACTGCAACCTTGTGCTTTCCCATGTATATAACTTCCGTAAACGGAAGGGTCCTATGGTCCTAAAAATTCGATTATGAGTGCAGCTTTAATGCGTCCCGGACTGAGGGTTAATATTCAAAGATCGGTCAAATGAGGCTACCTTCTTCGAAGTTTCTTCACGATATATTGTAGCGACCTCATTCACATCACCACCAAGGTTTAAAACTGTTCTTTCAAAAAAAATTACGCCTGTCTGAGGGAATCAGTAACCTTAAGAACTTACCACCAACTCATTGTAGTGTCGTCATCTGAACAGAATGGAAAGTTCAGTGAAAACAGGTAACTTCACTGGGACAATGGCCGCATCCTCAAGCGGTGCATGGATTACTCTAGAACACAAGTGAACTCTTCGACATGGGGAGTACCTTGTTCTGAAACCTGGAAGCCAACAGAAGAAACTGGACCTGGTTGGTAAAGAACTAAAGGTACAGCAGGCATATTTACCCATGTCGAGTAGCAAATCACTTCCGCTGCAGTGGCACACGTGCCAAACATGGCATTTACCCGACACATAACGGCAGTTTAGGTCAAGAGGACCTCAAGGAAGTTATTGCATAGCTCCCCCATCCATACGTTGTAGGAGAGTTTAATGCAAGTTATTTACTCTTTGGTTCTACCAGCATCGGTAGAACGCCTCTCACAAGTTTTATACCGTTTTAAGTGGCCAGCCAAAACATTTCGGCACTACCATGGGATAGTTCCTGACCATGTATCTCTCAATACACTCTTTGGCTCACGTAACCCAAACACTGATCATTGCCAAACGCTCAACGATATGTTCTGTGGTAACTACTTCTCGATGTGTGTAAATGAGGCGATCAGGCACTGCCACAAAAGAGAATGCTCAGCAGTGGTAAATAATCTAGTCACTGTGTTTGAATGAAAAGCGATCATCGAGGAATGAGTGGAAAATATTACTAACGTGGTCCTCCAAGCAGAATGAGCATTCATTCCAAAATCTTAAGTCTAGATACGAAGTCCGACAGTCCCATCGTAAAGTCATGAATTATGCTCATCAGTTAGAGATATATATTTGTCTTTGTGAATCGTAAAATACTTAACAACAGCAGAGAGCCTACGGGAATTTTGGGAAGATAAAAAAGCCGCAGTATTATTAAGGAGAATAAGAAGAAATTGTTGCGTCGATTTTCACCACTTGAAATAATTCCAAATAATGCACCATAGTACGGAAAAGTATTATGATGCATGTCACGACAAGAGGCGGGTGACAGTTAAAATAAAACGCAGCCGATATCTTTAGAGAACCTCTTGAAAAATTTACATGATCACAGAACTGCACTGAGAGGAAAAGGTCGGACTGTCTCTACGAACAGAGGACCATCTATTTGACCTGTCAACGGCTTCGATTTTGTGTGTGGCTTATGATAAGGCGCATGTACCAAATAGCGACATGTCTATGAATTGTGTAGGAAGTCGTATTCGCTTTCTTCAATAAAGTTTTAGAAACGGTAGGCTTTTCTGACTCCTAACGTATAATAAGTACCGCTGTCTTTATCATTACGCTTCCCTCACGAGCTTGTTTGAGTTCTCGGATCGAACTGACACCTTATTTGCTTACAATTCGAGATATATCGCTCCACTAGCGATAACGTGATGTCTCTAAAGGAAGCTGTGCCGCAGGCATCATAAGCAGACCTATTTGGACAGCTCAATCACTGCGGCTCTCACAGACAACAAAACGTCAAGCAAGGCCTTCCTGTATAGGCGCTGTTTCAGATATGAAGTTGGGGAATCTTAGTAAGACTAATCCGAAAGGAAGAACGGTGGCCCACAAGTAACTGCATTAATCAGCAGTTTCCTTGTCATCGCCACCTATAGGACGATTAGAGAGCCTATGCTGCCCTCCCTATTGCGTAGGTTGCTCTATCCCTTTCCTCCTACAGTTCTAGAATGACACGTCAGCTGCAACGGGCCTGAAAAAGGTAGTACGAGTGTAATGACTTCACCGTATCCTACTACTTGAAGAATACAATGTGGGTGGAGTTCCATCTTTCACGACGCCCGTTTGCTTCGCCTGCATTGCTTTCACCTGCCATCGTTCTGTGAGTGAAAGAGTAGTGAGATTTGTGTTTCTCCTCCTAGATTACAGACTGACTGGGCTACCACTCAGAAAAGGAAAACAAGCGTCTTTTAGGCATTAAATATTTTATACTCATAAACCCTAGTGAGCACTTCCCCTATTTAGAAGACTTTCCCTCAATACCAGTTAAATTGTGTGTCATATTTATATTCGGCTGATTTTCGTGAATACCATGCACCTTGCCTCCGTGCTAACAAGGAACCCCTTGAATGCGAGGCCACAGAAGGCCAATGGCATTTACGGCATTCGAAGCCCCACATATTGCCTACCACGCATCCACAATATTGGCTGCTAATGGCAACAGGCAGCAGCACCGGAGGTATCCAATAGCGAGCACAGAGTAAGGCTACGGAGCTCAGTTGAACTGCTTCGTTGACGGTTAACTCGCAATTACAGTGCTAATGGTCTCGATACAAAGCAGAGCTATCACAAAGATAAACAAAGCAAACACTGTATTACATCTACAACAACTGTTGCCGAAATTGACATTTCGCAAGAAAGAAACCCGAGGAATTACGCAGTTTCAGAAAGCAATGGCCAAACAGAGTAGTAGCGTATCTGCAAGACGAGTCAGTGGAATGTGTGATTTCGTATATGATCGACTGTGCGGACAATGTACATGAGAAGTCTAATGATAACCGTACGTGCTTAACGAAAGTGATATTGAAACAGATGTCGAGCCATGTAGTCGATCATAATTTCTGGACAAGGAGGCACAGACCCCGATCCAGCGAAACATAGTAAAGAACAATCGTTGGTAGAGGAGCGGGTAATAGAAATAGTACGTGGAAAGTCAGCATAGTAAAACCAAAACAATTACGAACAGGTTTCGAATAAGTCCGCAGCAATGTTACCGTGTAGCGCATAAGAACTGCGGATATTCAAGGGAGCCGACCATTGTGACCGAGCGGTTCTAGGCGCTTCAGTCTGGAACGGCGCTGCTGCTACGGTCGCAGGTTCGAATCCCGACTCGGGCATGGATGTGTGTGATGTCCTTAGGTTAGCTAGGTTTAAGTAGTTCTAAGTTCTAGGGGACTGATGACCTCAGATGTTAAGTCCCATAGTGCTCAGAGGCATTTGAACCATTTTTTATTTGAGGGAGACAGGGTTACAAAAGCTGGTGTTTACAAGTTTCAAGGATGCTCGCTACAATTTACAAGACTTTCTTGATAGTGTCCTACTACGACATGTACGTCAAATCGCACGCGACATGGATTAAAGTGATCTCAAGGGAAGCAGTGGACGGTTTCATGACTTCAGACAGTGCTATATAATTGGAAGGTGTAGGGTAAGGAAATTTCAAACAAAGCGCCAACTTTTCGATGCACAACAAACTGCGGAATCCACCCGAAAATTTGTGGTTGAGCAAACAAACATATCCCCTCACTCAGTAAGGAATTTTTTTTCAACTCCGGACAATCGGGATTTGAAGAGAAAATGCGTTCGCAAGGATCCCTGGAAATTAGTGGTACCAAGAGAGTTGTATCAGTACTAGCTCACATCAGTGTCTTTATGTGTTCGTATACAATTAAGCAGACTATCAATCTGGGTGGTAAATTGGCTGGGAAGTTATTTATTGTGCTGCGAGGAGCTGGAGGTGCCCTGCCTGCTATGATTTTTCCTCATGTGCGTCATCTTGTAGAGGAAATAGGGAGTATTTACGTCACAGCAAGCAAGTTTGGGAAAATGGTGTAGGAGAACTACAGCTGGTCCAAATAACTTCCTTTTGCTTGATCCCTATCCTGCGAATAAAAATCACATTCCTTTGGAGCAAACCATCCCTCCTGACAAATTACGGTTTATACTACCTGGAAGCACTGAACAAATTCGGCTTCTAGATGTTTGTTTTTTTCCGTGCCCATATATTTTACCGCACTATCTGCAGTTACCCCTTAAAGGATCGAGAATTTCGCAATAAGCCCCACGACAAACTGTATTGCATTCGGTTGCTTGCCATCACATACCATCAGTTCTCATAATCCTATTACACCAATATGATTCCATACGCATTCATTAAGTGCGGATACCCAGCTGAAAGTCCTGCAAGGTTTTGTAGCCCCAAAGACTCTGCCGTTGATCCTAATGGTGTGAACTTTTGTGATCGCTGCGGCGCGCCATTTTTCATCCGGTGTTTACGGTGCAGGTAATTGTTTGTTTAAACATTTCTCGAAAGCCGACGACGCCCACTCTGTCATGTGTAATACATACAACCCCCCCCCCCCCCAATAAATCATGGACGTTGCCGTTGGTGGGGAGGCTTGAGTGCCTCAGCGATACAGAAAGCCTTACCTTAGGTCCAACCACAACAGAGTGGTATCTGTTGTGAGGCCAGACAAACGTGTGCTTCCTGAAGAGGGGCAGCAGCCTTTTCAGTAGTTGCAGGGGAAACAGTCTGGATGGTTGACTAATTGGGCCTTCTAACATCAAACAAAACGGCCTCGCTGTGCTGATACTGTGAACAGCTGAAAGCAAGGGGAAACTACAGCCGTAATTTTTCCCGAGGCCATGCAGTTTTACTGTATGGTTAAACGATGATGGCGTCCTCTTGGGTAAAATATTCCGGAGGCTATACAGTGCTCCATTCGGATGTCCGGGAGGGGACTACCCGGGAGGACGTCGTTAAAAGGAGAAACAAAATTGTCGTTTTACACATCGGAGCATGAATTGTCACATCCCTTAATCGGGCAAGTAGGTTATGATATTTAAAAAGGGAAATGCATAGGATAAAGTTAGATGTAGTGGGAATTAGTGAAGATCGGTGGGAGGAGGAACAAGACATCTGGTCAGGTGAACACTGGGTTATAAATATAAAATCAAATAACGGTAATGCAGGGGTAGCTTTAATAATGAATAAAAAATAGTAATGCGAATAAGGTACTACGAACAGCATAGTGAACGCATTATTGTAGCCAAGATAGACGCGAAGCCCACATCTACCACTGTGATACAAGTTTGTATGCCAAATAGCTCCGCAGATGTTGAAGATTGAAGAAATGAATGATGCGATAAATGAAATTATTGAGATAGTTAAGGCAGACGAAAATTTAAGAGTCATGTGGGACTGGAATTCGATTGTAGGAACAGGAAGAGAAGGAAAAGTAGTAGGTGAAAATGGACTGGGAGTAAGGAAGGCAATAGGAATCCGCTTGGTAGAATTTTGCACAGAGCATAACTTAATCACAGATAACACTTCGTTTAAAAACCAAGGAAAGCACGTTAAACACGTGGAAAAGGCCTGGACACAGTCGAAGGTTTCAGACAGACTATATAATGATAAGACAGAGATTTAGGAACCAGGTTTTAAAATGTAAGACATTTCCAGGAGCAGATTTGGACTGTGACCATATTTTATGGGTTATGAACTGTAGATTGAAACTGAAGAAACTGCAAAAAGGTAGGAGTTTAAGGACACGGGACCTGAATAGACTGAAACAACCAGAGGTTGTAGAGAATATCAAAGATAGCATTAGGGGAAGCTTTACAAGAACAGGGAAAGAAATATAGTAGAAGAAGAATGTGTAGTTTTATAGTGAATGTCGCAGAGGATCAAGTAGGTAAAAAGACGAGGGCTAGTAGAAATCCTTGGGGAACAGAAGAGATCCAGAATGAGATTTTCACTCTGCAGCGGAGTGTGCGCTGATATGAAACTTCCTGGCAGATTAAAACTGTGTGCCCGACCGAGACTCGAACTCGGGACCTTTGCCTTTCGCGGGCAAGTGCTCTACCATCTGAGCTACCGAAGCACGACTCACGCCCGGTACTCACAGCTTTACTTCTGCCAGTACCTCGTCTCCTACCTTCCAAACTTTACAGAAGCTCTCCTGCGAACCTTGCAGAACTAGCACTCCTGAAAGAAAGGATATTGCAGAGACATGGCTTAGCCACAGCCTGGGGGATGTTTCCAGAATGAGATTTTCACTCTGCAGCGGAGTGTGCGCTGATATGAAACTTCCTGGCAGATTAAAACTGTGTGCCCGACCGAGACTCGAACTCGGGACCTTTGCCTTTCGCGGGCAAGTGCTCTACCATCTGAGCTACCGAAGCACGACTCACGCCCGGTACTCACAGCTTTACTTCTGCCAGTACTTCGTCTCCTACCTTCCAAACTTTACAGAAGCTCTCCTGCGAACCTTGCAGAACTAGCACTCCTGAAAGAAAGGATATTGCAGAGACATGGCTTAGCCACAGCCTGGGGGATGTTTCCAGAATGAGATTTTCACTCTGCAGCGGAGTGTGCGCTGATATGAAACTTCCTGCCAGATTAAAACTGTGTGCCCGACCGAGACTCGAACTCGGGACCTTTGCCTTTCGCGGGCAAGTGCTCTACCATCTGAGCTACCGAAGCACGACTCACGCCCGGTACTCACAGCTTTACTTCTGCCAGTACCTCGTCTCCTACCTTCCAAACTTTACAGAAGCTCTCCTGCGAACCTTGCAGAACTAGCACTCCTGAAAGAAAGGATATTGCAGAGACATGGCTTAGCCACAGCCTGGGGGATGTTTCCAGAATGAGATTTTCACTCTGCAGCGGAGTGTGCGCTGATATGAAACTTCCTGGCAGATTAAAACTGTGTGCCCGACCGAGACTCGAACTCGGGACCTTTGCCTTTCGCGGGCAAGTGCTCTACCATCTGAGCTACCGAAGCACGACTCACGCCCGGTACTCACAGCTTTACTTCTGCCAGTACCTCGTCTCCTACCTTCCAAACTTTACAGAAGCTCTCCTGCGAACCTTGCAGAACTAGCACTCCTGAAAGAAAGGATATTGCAGAGACATGGCTTAGCCACAGCCTGGGGGATGTTTCCAGAATGAGATTTTCACTCTGCAGCGGAGTGTGCACTGATATGAAACTTCCTGGCAGATTAAAACTGTGTGCCCGACCGAGACTCGAACTCGGGACCTTTGCCTTTCGCGGGCAAGTGCTCCACCAACTGAGCTACCGAAGCACGACTCACGCCCGGTACTCACAGCTTTACTTCTGCCAGTACCTCGTCTCCTACCTTCCAAACTTTACAGAAGCTCTCCTGCGAACCTTGCAGAACTAGCACTCCTGAAAGAAAGGATATTGCAGAGACATGGCTTAGCCACAGCCTGGGGGATGTTTCCAGAATGAGATTTTCACTCTGCAGAGTGAAAATCTCATTCTGGAAACATCCCCCAGGCTGTGGCTAAGCCATGTCTCTGCAATATCCTTTCTTTCAGGAGTGCTAGTTCTGCAAGGTTCGCAGGAGAGCTTCTGTAAAGTTTGGAAGGTAGGAGACGAGGTACTGGCAGAAGTAAAGCTGTGAGTACCGGGCGTGAGTCGTGCTTCGGTAGCTCAGATGGTAGAGCACTTGCCCGCGAAAGGCAAAGGTCCCGAGTTCGAGTCTCGGTCGGGCACACAGTTTTAATCTGCCAGGAAGTTTCAACAGAAGAGATATTGAATTGATGAGAGGAGAAAATATGAAAATGTAATCAGGTGAAAAGGAACAAAACGCCTCAAAACTGAGATCGAAGCTAAGTGAAAAATGGTTAGCAGGGATGGCTAGAGGAAAAATGTAAGGATGTAGAGGCATATATCACTAGGTGTAAAATAGATACTGCCTACAGGAAAATTATAGAGGGCTTTGGAGAAAAGAGAACCACTTGTAGGAATCTCAAGAGCTCAGATGGAAACCCAGTTCTAAGCAAAGAAGGGAAAGCAGAAAGGTGAAAGGAGTATATATAGGTTATATACAAGAGTGAGGTACTTGAGGGCAATACTATGGAAATGGATGTACATGAAGATGAAATGGGAGACATGATACTGCGTGAAGAATCTGACAGAACATTGAAAGACCTAAGTCCAAACAAGGACCCAGGAGTGGACAACATTCCATTAGAACTACTGATAGCCTTGAGAGAACCAGTCCTGACAAAACTCTACCATCTGGTGAGCAAGATGTATGTGACAGGCGAAATACCCTCAGACTTCAACAAGCGTATAATAATTCCAATCCAAAAAAAGCAGGTGTTGACAGATGTGAATATTACCGAACTATCAGTTTAATAAGCCACTGCTGCAAAATAATAACACGAATTCTTTACAGATGAATGGAAAAACTTGTAGAAGCCGATCTCGGAGAAGATCAGTTTGGATTCCGTAGAGATGTTAGAATACGCGAGACAATACTTATCCTACGACTTATCTTAGAAGCTACATTCAGAAAAGGTAAACCTACGTTTCGAGCATTTGTAGACTTAGAGAAAGCTTTTGACAATGTTGACTGGAATACTCTCCTTCAAATATTCTGAAGGTGGCAGGGGGTGAAAGGCTATTTACAATTTGTGCAGAAACCAGATGATAGTTATAAGAGGCGAGGTGCATGAATGGGAATCAGTAATTGAGAAGGGAGTGAAATTTGGAGTCGGAATTAAAATCCATGAATAAGAGATAAAAACTTTAAGATTTACCGATGACGTACTAATTCTGTCGGAGACAGAAATAGATCTGGAAGAGCAGCTGAAAAGAATGGACAGCGTCTTGAATAGAGGACATAAGATGTACATCAACAAAACCAAAACGAGGATAATGGAATGTGGTCGAATTAAATCAGGTGATGCTGAGGAAACTAGACTAGGAAATGAGACACTTAAAATAGTAAATGAGTTTTGATATTTGGAGAACAAAATAACTGATGATGTTCGAAGTAGGGAGGATATAAAATGTAGGCTGGCTATGGCAAGGAAAGCGTTTCTGAAGAAGAGACATTTGTAAACATCGAGTATAGATTTAAATATTTTCCGAAAGTATTTGTATGGAATGCAGCCATGTATGGAGGTGAAACATGGATGACTAAACAGTGTAGACAAGTAGAGAATAGAAGTTTTTGAGCCGCGCGGTGTGGCCGCGCGGTTAGAGGAGTCATGTCACGGATTGTTATGCCCCTCCCGCCGGAGGTTCGAGTCCTGCCTCGGGCATGGATGTGTACGTTGCCCTTAGCATAAGTTAGTTTAAGTAGTGTGTAAGTCTAGGGACCGATGACTTCAGCAGTTTCGTCCCTTTGGAATTCATACATACTTGAATATTTTTTTAGAAGCTTTCGAAATGTGGTGCTGCAGAGGATTGCGGAAGATTAGATGCGTAGGTCAAGTAACTAATGATCAGGTACTGAACAGCAATGGGGGGAAGAGGAATTTGTAGTACAACTTGACTAGAGGAAGGGATCGGTGGGTATTACGTATACGTTCTAAGGCATCAAGGTGTCACCAGTTTAGTATTGGAGGGAAGCGTGGCGGATACAAATTGCAGAGGGAGACCAAGAGATGAATACATTACGCAGATTCAGAAGGATGTAAGTTGCATCGGATAGAGTAGCATGGTGAGCTGCATCAAACCAGTCTCTAGACTGAAGACCACAACAACAACAATAAAAACCTGCTTTTGTACGTCAATTCTTTTAGCAGGAGGTCTCTTGGACGACGACCGTTTACTATCGTGACAAATAAATAAAAACACCTACAACCGTCCTAATGATTTTATTTTATTTTGTCGCTACCAGTTTCAACGCTTCAATGCCTGAAAACAGCCTGTATCGATATCAAAAACAACCTGAAGATGACGTACCTAGGCGTTGAAACTGGTAGCGACAAAATAAAATAAAATCATAAGGACGGCATTAGGTGCTTTGTTTTATTTGTCACAAATACCTCCATCCCATAGAAGGTTGATCTCTGCACCTCCCGGACACTCATTTTCCCTCGTCCTCCTGATGCACATAGTAATTCATTAGCAGCTAATATTTTTTCTGTCATAATTCGATCTCGCACTCAAGGGGTTCCTTTTTAAACAGGTGACTTGTTTGCTGAATGTCGGTTCTTATCCGATCCGCCGGAATTTCTGCTTGTTGAGCATCGCCCAACGTCTTAGCATTCTCAAATCGACCAAGAGCGATAAAAGGAATTGTGATCCGGGCGAAAGCTATCTTAATTGTTTTGCAACAAATACCGACCTTCCAGTTAATAGTTCCTTGGTCCTGCAGTTTCACGAAGGTTGGTAACGAGGCCGAGAACGCTATGTATAAGGGAGTATAAGACAGTCTGCGCTCCAGATTACTTATTTCAAATATTATGTGGATTATGTGGATTTGGCTACGACCAGTGATGTGTAAAGGAGTGCTGCTTAATCTCGCCTCCATAGTCCGAACTGCACTATGATGGACGAGTTTCTCTTCCTTCGAGGGGAATCACACAGCTGTGACACTTCTAATGCATTCTGAATGTCGCATTTTAGTCAAGGCAGCAGGGTGTTCTTTATTTGGAATGTTAATGGGAAAATTACTCATCTTGCCAAGCAGTTTCAGATTTTGTGAGATTCTCGATTAACTTACCGTTTTCTAAGCTACTTTCATTGCATTTCTATTTTAACTGATGATTTTAAGGTCAATGTATTTTCACATTTTCTATTTTTTGCGCGGCAGCGTGAACATGTTTTTTAAGGGAGTGTGAACAGGGTGTCTAGCGATGGTTTTATTGTTTCAATTTCGTAATAAACTGACGTAAAAAAAATCGCATCACCAAGGAGGAGTTCTGTGACGTAAACGTAAGTTGGTATGTACGAGGGTTGTCCAGAAAGTAAGTTCCGATGGGGCGCGAAGTGGAAACCACCGGAAAAATCCGGTAAAGCTTTGCACATTTGTGTTGGGCAGTGTCTCTAGTATGCCCGTCGATCGTGTCGCGTCGCTCTTTTCAGTTTTGAGTGAAGAGTGAGGACGTAAAGATGCGTAGGGAATAGCGTCTCTCGCCAAGTATGAGGGCCTGGTTAGAGATTTCGCCTGTGTCATGCAGCCCACATAACACAACTGCCGAGAAGTTCCTTCTTCATGCCAATTCTAGGCCGCACACTGCAGGGGCAACGATGACGCTCCTGCAGCGTTTCCGATGGGAAATGTTTGATCACCCACAACGTAATGGGCTCTCCCTGAGTCTCATCGCTGGCTATGAAGACAAAATTGGTCCACAGACAACAAACTGCAGACCAGTGCACATAACTGGCCGAAAGCACAGGCGGCTGCTTTCTATGACGAGGATATTGGAAAGTTGATACAACACTACGACAACACTGGAAGTTGGAGCGGCGATGTACCTTACTGTTGCAAATAAAACGTTTCTGGTTTCCATTTCGCTACCGATCGGAACTTACTTTCTGGATAACCCTCGTACATTTCGACATCTGAAAGATAACGTGAACTGAAATTTCTCGCCCGTCGCATAAGAGTGACGCTAGTTGCGCCACTACGAGGATGCAAATCAGGTTTGCAATAAATACGCGCTGTAACGGTCGTGAGCGTTGGTTACTTTTGAGGCTGGAAGTGGTGAGTTGATGTTAGTTAGGAATGCCTTTAAGACGACAAAGACGCCATTATCAATACATCAATGACTTTGAACGATGTCGTGTCATAGGCATACGAGAAGCCGGACGTTTTTTCTGCGATAATGGAGAAAGACTTATCAGGAGTGTAACCACTGTACATGATTGCTGGCAGCGATGGTCGAGAAAATGTACGGTCTCAAGAAGACCGGGCTCTGTACGGCCACTTGTCACTACTGTAGAGTTCGGCGTGTGGATATGGCACAGCGTACTGCATCTGCAGTAGTAATACGAGCAGCAGTTTTTGTTTCCATTTTGTGCACAATACTTTAACGACACAAAGAGCAGTACCTGAAGGTGATAGCTGGGTCGGTCGCCGAAATATTGTCCTCAAATTGTAAACAATAACTCGGCTGAACAACGGAAACGCGCTATTAATCAACCACGCCTAGAAAACATGTGCGATCACACTACAAATATTACCATCCTCATGCCAGTTAAACATTTTCTTGCTATGTAATTGTGCACAACATTTCTTTCTACTTATGAATAATATAGGATGCCGTCCTTAGCGTGATATTTTAATTGTTCTTATTTCTTGCTAAAACTCTAGTTTTGTAGCTTAGTCTTTCTATAGATTCATAGTCACTCATCTTGTTGTTTAAGATCCGAATCATACTTTTTCTGTACCACATGACTACAGCTGGTTGAGCACACATAGCCTCGTCACTTGCTTTCCGTAGGTCTCTGACATCTTACATGCCTAATCGGCGAGAGAATAAATTACTACTGTCTGTTCCAGAGCCGCAGCAATTTTATTTTACTGTAGCGGGAAATACGCCGTGTAATGGAAAGGTCAGAGATGTAAACAGCGGTATTTAATCAACGTTGCTTCTCAATGGTATTTTCGCACGACCCACGCAGCAGCTGCTTCTCCGGTAGGAGGGAGATATTGTTAAGCCACCTGCAGTGTGTTATTACTTAGCAAACGTCACAACTGAAAGAAAGAAACAATACAAATCCATCAGAAACGAACTTCTATTTTTGTACTTCCACGTACATTAGCTGATGAGTTCCGCGAAAACATCTATTTTCGACGAAGGTAGCAAGTCTGCTACTTCCAACTGAAACTGTCGCGAATAATAGACACAGAGCTACACCATAATCTGCCTAGACAGTTACTATGCAGGGTAATCACGTATCGGCTTCCTGCGTGGTGACGTGGTATGGGTCGGTATCAGAGGTCATTGGATATCCAAGCGGGAACGTATTTCATTGAATCAGTATAAATAAGATTAGTTTCCAGACTATTATATGTATACCGAAATCGGTCACGCATGTTGCATGAATAATGGACGTCCGTGAAGTGCAGCTTGAAGAAGCAGTATTATTTCACATACATGAATTATCATACCGAATTTGAGGGTGTAACGGAGGAGTTTACAATGGACTTTTGTGTTAAATTAACATGTCGTCAGCATTTGTTTTGGCATTATATGTCGTTTGGAATATTTTCTATATTGGTAGAAAGTTGACTGCAAACTCTAAAAATATATTCTGTACTATATTGCCTGTATTCGTGTAAATTTCTGTTAAGATAGTATCCAAAATATGGTGAGAAACATTTACACCGAATTTAACTCGATGTTTGTAAATGCATTAATATGTTGTGAACAAGAGACTATAAATGGCCGAGCGAGTGTGTGGACGCGAACGTAAGGCGTAAGTGCTAATTTCGGAATATTTTAATGGATGTGGAAGAATTTGGAGTCAAGACTTAATTCGAAATGTGAATCGTGTTGGTAGATGTGGTTAGCAGGAGTTCGATGGTGTCTTGCTGAAGTGAGTCGACTTGGAGGCAGTGGAAGCGTAATCTGTTTTCCCATAATGTTTTGTTGTTGAAAGAGACCAGCGTAGGAATCTACAATTGCTACCTAAACTTTACAGTTAAGAAAAGGGTAAAGTAAAGGAAGAAGTTTATTGAATACGACAGATTTTCGTGCATGAGGCTTGCAGCCATGTTGAAATAGATGGAAATTATAACCAGTGCTGATAGATTGTTAATAAAATTCAACAGATGTTAATTTTTTTATACATTACTTGTTCCCATTTTAGGCCATTTTGGGCCACTAGAACACATGGACTAATTTTATTTCAATTTCAAGTTTTGAATATTTATATGTCTTTGATTTGTACAACCAGTTACCATCTTTTAAAGTCTCAGCACTGTACCACGCAATTGCATTTATTATTTTTTGTCTTGTTATTCTGACCAGCATCTATAAAAATATTGTCAGCAATTTTAATACGATTAGTTTTACATCAGTTCTATACATGAATTGTAATAACTCTCATGCCTGCATTTGGTAATTAAATAATAATCCGTAACTCACAGCTGAAAGACACTATCTGGTGTGAGCCGCTGACATTTGGCGCACGCCTCAGTGTGTTTCCGTGCCAGGTACTATATGCGTAGCCTTGACATGCGTAACTACACTCCGTGATCGAAAGTATCCCGACAGCTCCAAAAACATAGGTTTTTCATATTAGATGCATTGTGCTGCCATCTATAGTAAGGTACTCAATATCAGCGACCTCAGTAGTCATTAGAATCGTGAGAGAGCAGGGTGGGGCGCTCCGCGGAACTCACGGACTTCGAACGTGGTCAGGTGATTGGGTGCCACTTGTGTCATATGTCTGTATGTGAGATTCCGACACTCCTAAACATCCCTAGGTTCACTGTTTCTGATGTGATAGTGAAGTGGAACCTTGAAGGGACACGTATAGCACAAAAGCGTACAGGCTGACATCGCCTGTTGACTGACAGAGACCGCCGACAGTTGAAGAGGGTGTAATGTGTAATAGGCAGACATCTATCCAGACGATCACACAGGAATTCCAAACTGCATCACGATCCACTGCAACTACTATGACAGGCGGGAGGTGAGAAAGCTTGGATTTCATAGTCGAGCAGTAGATGCCAAACGACGCCTTGCTTGGTGTAAGGAGCGTAAACATTGGACGACTGAACAGTGGAAAAACGTTGTGTGGACTGCCGATTCACTGTACTCATTGTGGCGATCCGATGACAGCGTGTGGGTATGGCAAATGCCCGATGAACGTCATCTACCAGCGTGCGTAGTACGAAAAGTAAAATTCGAAGGTGTTGGGGTTATGGTGTGGTCGTGGTTTTCATGGAAGGGTCTTGTACCCCATGTTGTTTTACGCGGCACTCACAGCACAGGCCTACATTAATGTTTTAAGCACCTTCTTGTTTCCCACTGTTGAAGAGCAATTCGGGGATGGCGACTGCATCTTTCAACACGAATGGCTACATGACAATAACATCCCTGTAATGGACTGGCATGCAGAGCGTCCTGGCCCGAATCATGTAGAACACCTTTGGGATGTTTTGGAAAGCGGACTCAGTGCAGCAGTCCATGAAGAATGGGCTGCCATTCCCCAAGAAACTTTCTAGTTCCTGAGTGAACGAATATTGGCCTGGGGGAGTGGTCTGTAAGAGTGGAAGCTGTCATCAAGGCTCAGGGTAGGCCAACACCACATTGAATTCCAGCATTACCGATTGAGGATGCCACGAACTTGTAAGTCATTTTCAGCCAGGTGTCCGGATACTTTTGATCACTGCCACATTCATGCAAGGTGACAGATCTACGTACGCCTGATTCTGTTTTTCATTCTCTGGACTATGTCGCATCCCTCGGCAATTTAATCTGTTGTTTTTCTTTTTCTTCTCCGATTTCATGGTGTGTAAAGTATATTTTAGTGATAAAACAGGTTAAAGGGATGTGACTTTTTCGGCTATATTCCGTTCTGTTTTTTTATAGGAATACGTGCAATGTATCCGAATATTTGACGAAGGCAATTTGCTGGCACGTTCTGTATGCTCGGCATCCCATCTAATTTTCAATAAGTTGTGTTAGAGTTACTTACTAGGAACTCAAATTTTATCAAAATCTGGTCATGACAGTTGTAATGAAGTGTATATTTCTTCTGTGGCCAGCCTGAAGAAGCATGAAGCAGGTGAAAGGCGTCGTTGGCAAATAAATAACAATTATCAGTATTATCAGACACAGGCACCAGGCTGGAACCAAACATTTCAAATATACCTCTCACAGGCTCCACAGCTGTCTGCGCCATAGTAGCTCTAGATAGTATCTGCCAAGTAAATCGGTAGAAAGCAACTATGGGGTTATAAACACTTCCTTTTTTAGAGCGAGAAAATAGACCGATAAAATCAACAAATCTTTTTTCCGTAGGTTCCTTGACTGGTTGTATGATCATATGTCCCGTTATTCTGTGTAGGTTTGCTAGGAGTGTACTTCTAACATTCCTTCAAGAACTTTCCTGTTCCCTAATGTTCTCCCTGGTTTTGCAGAAACCAAGATGACCCGCAAAGAGGAAAAATGAAAATAGTGAAGAAAGAAGGCCACAGCAGTAGCGGGAACCTTCACCCGCTGTTCATCGCGCTTCTGACACAACAGGACCACTTTCCTCAATAAACAGGAAATCTGCTCGCCCTTATTTATCCCTCAACTCAGAATCCTGGTTATGATAATTCTCCACTCCTTTAAATAGTTCTCGGTATTCAGCAAACGTAGAATTCCTTTCGTATTTAGTGACCAAATTCGCTCAGACGTTGCTCATTCTGGGCTCTCTCTTTGAACATCAGGCTCAAGGCATCAGCGATTGTACTGTCCAACCCTATAATATGTCTTAAATGAAAATAACAGTTTCTGCCATCCTCAATGCGCTTTCCGCCCAGTTCTTCTTGGGGTGGGGGGGGGGCTCAGTACCCAGTTATGGACCTGATCCTATTTATCAGTCTTGAGTTCAAATGATTGTTGGTCCAAATATGTTTTGAACTTTTCCAGAACTAACAACACTGCCTAGCCTCCTAGGTGATATATAGGATACCATTGTTACAAGTGATTAAGGGAACGTGAGGCGTAGGCCACTGGGCCACTAGGCAACAGCCACCTTCGTTTTCCTACAGTATAATGGCATGCTCCTCTATTTGTGAAGCATAGCTGTGAACTGTAAAAGTCTTGTCGAAATCTGGCAACGCTAGCACAGGCACAGCCACCGTGGCTTTATTGAGCGCCAGAAAAGTAGCTTCCTGCGAATCCTCCCATTGAAATTTAACTTCCTTCATCCTTGATGTATGTAAGGGGGCTGCTTTCTGCACGAAGACTGGCATAAATTTTCGAAACAACTAGTCATGCCCAAAAGTCGTACTAGCTTCTTAACATCACGAGGAGTGGGGAATTTAGCGATGGATCTCATCCCCTCGTTGTCAACAATGAGGCTTTCTGCAGGTACGACTTGTTTGTGGAACTGCATAGACCGACAATCAAAGTTTGACCCTGTCGGGAACGTCAGACGTAAGTAGTCTCCAGTACTATCTTAAGGTGCTGAAGACTTTCCTCCATCTATTCACTATAGTCTATGACATCATCCGCATAATGATGCATAAACTCTAGCTTACTCTCTTCTAAGACCATATCTAGCAGTTGGGATAGTAGGGGAACACTGGCGTAAAGGCTGAAAGGAACCTAGTTAAACTCAAACAGATTTAAACCTGTTCTAAATGCGGTTAATACCTTAGATGATTCCTCAACGGCATTTCATAATGAGCTTGATTCAGATTCAGGGTGGTGAAAACCTTTACTCTCTTTAATCATGCAAAACAAGAGAGAAGGTTGGGCAGGGGTGCTGATTGCAAAACTACCTACTTGTTTAACTACTGGTAGTCAACAACAGGTCGAATTCTTCATTGCGGTTTCTTATTAGAAAATGTAGGGAATGAGTAAGGTGAGGAAAATGGTCTAATGGCTCTTTGTTGTAGCTTTTTCTCTATCGCCTGCTCTATCTGTTAAGTACTGGTGGGGAGACACAGTTTATATGACTGTTTCCGAATGGGCATCTCATCACTTGCTTCCATCTTGCATCTGATCAAATGGGCAGATCCTAATTCTTTGATTAAGACATCAGGAAACTCACCGCACAATGCTTCATTTTTTGCCTTATCCTGACCTGACAAATGCTGGAAGTGATCAATCAGTTCATACAAATGCACCCGTGGGCAGACACCACTTTATCTATCCAAAACGCTCCTTTTTTCCCATTAACCTGATGTTCACAAAATACCAACTTCTTTTCCGGACAAAACCTGGAAGTATCCACAGCCCAATTAGGTAAAAGCCCAGTCTTAGCTACAAGATCGCATCCAGGTGTTACTAAAGTTTGACACTTCATCTACCTGGGGGGGGGGGGGGGGGCTGGGGGAAATTAGATTAGGTGTTCCACAGGGTTCGGTCATGAGTCCCCTTCTATTCTTGATATATGTGAATCATCTCCCTTCTTATCTGAAACAAGAAGCTAAACTGACACTGTTCGCTGATGATATAAACATCATTATTAGCCCAGTAAAAGAAACTTCAGCAGAAAATGATATAAATAATGTCTTTGGAAAAGTTATTAATTGGTTTTCTGCGAATGGGCTTGCTCTGGACTTTGAAAGAACACAGTACATCCGATTCTCTGCTGCAAGGGGTACAATTCCTGCAATAGATATAACACATCGACAGAAGTCAGTAGCCAGGGTAGAGCATACTAAACTTCAGGTGTACATATAGATGAAAATCTTAATTGAAAAATTCGTATTTTGGATCTCCTAAAGCGACCAGAATGTATAAATTGGTAAGCTAAAACAGTTTGCATACTTTCACTCTCTGAGGTAATATCTAGTAATATTTTGGGGTAACTCAACATTTAGGCAAAAAGGATTCACTGCTTAAAAGGGTTAGAATGATGTGTGGGGCTCATAGCCGCACATCTTGCAGGCATCTGTTTAAAAAGTTAGGAATTCTTGCAAGAGCCCCACAGTACATTTACTCAATAATGCAATTTGTTCTCAAAAACATGGAACAGTTTTATAACAACAGTGACATTTCTGATTATACTACCAGAAGAAAGAAGGACTTGCACTATCCTCTACTTAGCCTATATTTGGCACAAAAAGGGGTAAAATATGCTGCTATAAAACTTTTCGATAAATTACCAGAGGAAATAAAATGTCTAACAAACAGCAGTGATAGTTTCGAAAAATAAATGGTAATCATATCACCTTGACGACTCCTTCTATAGATATGTGAATTATTGACTAGGAATAAATAGATCTATAGGTATACTAAACGCATTTAAGGGAATGGGGTAGGTAATTAAAATTTTACTTTTTTAAAAATAAAAACTCGATTCATATGTGCATTTCATATGCACTTGACACGTTCCACATCATTACGGTTATCGTGACATAAAAAACTTCGGTAATACCTATAAAGCCAACCAGTGTCTTTTGTTGGCTGCAGCACATATGATATGTTAATAATATTTACAATTCTAAATTAAAGGAAATATTCACATTCTCTCAGTCATATACTATAAAACTAGTTTTGAAACTGCGAATCTTTTGAAAGAGTCTGACGTTTCGGAGGTTACTGTACTATCTTCCTTGATTTCACGAGCCTACATATTAATATTCCCGTTGACGAGACCCATAAATCATAAAGAAGAATGTCACGCAATATGGTTCAAATGGCTCTGAGCACTATGGGACTTAACTTCTGTGGTCATCAGTCCCCCAGAACTTAAATCTAATTAAACTTAACTAACCTAAGGACACCACACACATCCATGCCCGAGGCAGGATTCGAACCTGCGACCGCAGCGGTCGCGCGGTTCCAGACTGTAGCGCCTAGAACCGCTCGGTCACCCGGCCGGCTCGTAATATGGTAAAATAGGTTTAAACCAGGCAACTGAGCTTATTGACCTCTTATGGCTGTCCTTTTCTTTCAATTACTTTACCTTTAATGGTAAAACTTATTATCAAATGGATGGTCCCGTCATGGGCTCTGGTCTTTCAGGGATTCTTTCGGGCATTTTTATAAACGATCTGTGTACTAGCTTTCTTTTAATGAAGAATTAAGGAGCAAAATTTTTATTTATCGCAGGTACGTCGATGATATCTTCATCCTCTTTCACGGTAAAAGAGATTACGTAAAGGACTTGCACAGGCTCTTAACCTAATGCATGATAAAAGACGGTCTACAGCGCAGTTTGAAGCTGACGGTTTTTTAAACTTTCTTCATTTAAAGATCTGTTTAGTAGGCTCTAAACTGGTCATGAATGTTTTTCGTCAGCCAACCGTTGCCGACACAATAATTGTATTGCTGTCGACTCTTGTCACCCACAGGCTTATCAAGAATCAATCATCCTACTCGCGAGTTTATCAGCAATTAATCATTGTATTTCATATTTAATCATCATTCCTTTCTATTACAAATAAAATAACATTTCTTATTACTATCGTACAAGTTTTAACACAGAAGTCTACTCGATTTTTCGCTCTTGTTTGACAATTTATTGCGTTTGTTATCATTGGAATTGTTTTCAGGTATGTATTTGCATCAGCTGCCACTGTATATGGTATTCTGATTTTGCGTGCTGCATCAGTTGTTTTACTTTAGCGCCCTTCACGTATGTGGAAGTAACGGGGGAATCTTCATTTCTGTTTTGGAAGATTCATGGTTCAAATGGTTCGAATGGCTCTGAGCACTATGGGACTTAACTTCTGAGGTCATTAGTTCCCTAGAACTTAGAACTACTTAAACCTAACTAACCTAAGGACATCACACACATCCATGCCCGAGGCAGGATTCGAACCTGCGACCGTAGCGGTCGCGCGGTTCCAGATTGTAGCGCCAACAACCGCTTGGCCACTCCGGCCGGCAAAGATTAATGTTTATCTGTTTTATTACATTGTGTCACTTTGCAGTATGTTATTTAAGTAGGTATATTTCCATTTTATACTTGGCCGCTTGGTTTTGACAGCATCGGGTGATGGCGTTTTTACAATTTTAGTTACTTTTGTCACGTAATTGTTGTTTGCCAGTCACCCTAGTATGGTTGTTTCTGTTGCGACCAGTGGAACTCCGTTTGTGCAGATACCGCCGTGCTGTCGACAAGGGATCTCAGATCGATTCCATGTTCCTAGATTTCCAGAAGGCTTTTCATACCGTTCCTCACAAGTGACTATTAATCAAATTGCGTGCATATATAGTATCGTCTCAGTTGAGTGAGATTGGATTCTTGATTTCCTCTCAGAGGGGTCACAGTTCGTAGTGAGAGACTGTAAATCATCGAGTACAACAGAAGTGATATCTGACGTTCCGCAAGGCAGTGTCATAGGCCCTCTGCTGTTCCTGATGGACATAAATGATGTAGATGATAATCTGAGCAGCTCCCTTGGATTATTTGCAAACGACGCTTTAATTTAACGCCTAGTAAAATCATCAAACGATCAATTCCAGTTGCAAAATGATCTAGAGAGAATTTCTGTATAGTGCGAAAAATAGCAATTGGCAATAAACAAAGGAAAGTGCGAGGTCATCCACATGGGTACTAATAGAAATCCGATAAATTTTGAGTATACGATAAATCACACAGATCTAAGGTCTATCAATTCGACTAAATACCTAGGAATTACAATTACGACCAACTTAAGTTGGAAAAACCACATAGATAATATT
The DNA here is from genome assembly GCF_021461385.2 of Schistocerca piceifrons. Classification (NCBI taxonomy): domain Eukaryota; kingdom Metazoa; phylum Arthropoda; class Insecta; order Orthoptera; family Acrididae; genus Schistocerca; species Schistocerca piceifrons. Next base: position 990,142,359 of record NC_060138.1, read on the forward strand.
GTGGGGAAGGCGAAACAAAGATTGCGCTTTGTGGGCGGAACACTTAGAAGATGCGACAAACCCACTAAAGAGACAGCCTACATTACACTTGTCTGTCCTCTTGTGGAATATTGGTGCACGGTGTGGGATCCTTACCAGGTAGGATTGACGGAGGACATCGAAAAAGTGCAAAGAGGGGCAACTCGTTTCGCATTATCGCGCAATAGGGGTGAGAGTGTCACTGATATGATACGCGAGTTGGGGTGGCAGTCACTGAAACAAAGGCGGTTTTCTTTGCGGAGAGATCTGTTTACGGAATTTCAATCACCAACTTTCTCTTCCGGAATGCGAAAATATTTTGTTGACACCCACCTACGTAGGGAGAAATGATCATCATAATAAGGTAAATCAGATCTCGAACGGAAAGGTTTAGGTATTCCTTTTTCCCACGTGCCAATCGAGAGTGGAATGTTAGAGAAGTAGTATGAAAACTGTTCGATGAACCCTCTGCCAGGCACTTAAGTGTGAATTTCAGAGTAACCATCTACATGTACATGTAGACGTAGATGTAGATTTCTCTGATTGCTCTGGAAGTAGGTTAGCCAAATTAGAAAACACTACGTATTAGTTTACTTTCTTACATAAATAAAAACCAGATTTATTTAGCTTTGACACTCTTCTTTCCCACAGGATTATCGTATAATTTACAACTGTCATTGACAAACAAAACACCACTTGATGCACTTATTAACAAACTGTTCTCTTGAGGTAAGAAAATGCAACATTTATGAAAGTAGCCTACATTCCATCAGAACTTTCCCGTGTGGAGTTGCTAGTCTCCCATCAGGCGCCTCCCAGGGTGGCGGATAGGGGAACGCTCACCAGATATGGTGGGTACTGGGGAAATAAAATACCCAGGACGGACTAAAACTAGCAAGCCTCCGCCCCTCTAACAAGGGAAGGAAGGGCATCCGACTGTAAAAACATTTCCAAAACAAGAGGAATGATGGATGCTTCTCAAGATTAATGTGCCATTCGGATCTCTGGGGGAGGCGTTTTGCGAAGGATCCAAAGGTGTTCAAGATCAAAGTGGGAACTCAAAGCGTGGGAACGATGACGGGAAAGGGAAGAGAGATAGTAGACATGATGCAGAGGAGGAAGATAAAGGCTTTGTGTGTGCAAGAGAAAAGGTGGAAGGGAATTAAGGCAAAGATCTTAGCTCAAGGCTATAAGCTACTTTATAGTAATGCAAGCCCGGAATCAAGAAGTAGAGTTGGAGTTATTTTGCATGGAGAGCTTCAAGAAGAGGTATGTGAAGTCAGCAGAGTAAATGATAGGATCATGTATGTTAAGATGATGTTTGGCGGAGAAACGGTAACAGTGCTGACAGCCTATGCACCCCAAGCTGGATGTTCGGAGGACGAGGACGAAACATTTTGGAGAGATTTGGATGGAGTAATGGTCGGAATACCAGAGAATGAAAGAGTGATAGTCGGAAGGGATCTAAATGGTCATGTTGGCGGAAGGAAAGGTGGGGAAGAGAGGTGGCATTGAGGATGGGGGTATGGCGAGAGAAATTAGGAAGGAAAAAAGATAGTGGAGTTTGCAGTGGCTTTTGATCTAGTGATTACGAATACCAACTTCCAAAGGAAAACTAATAACATACAGGAGTGGCGAAAATAAAAGCCATATTGATTATATATTGTGTAGAAGGAAAAATAGCGGGGAGGTGCGAAATACTAAGGTCATATACGGTGAAGGAGGAGCAACACAACATCAGCTAATTGTAGCGGATTGTGAGATGAAAATATGTAAAAGACAGAGGCACATAAATCAATGTGAAAGGAAAATTAAGTGGTGGAGATCAAAGGATAAAAATTTGAGAGAGGAGTTTTGTGAAAAAGTACTGGGAACGGTAAAACTGGCAGAGAGTGTGCAGGAGTGGTGGAAAATAAATACTGCTGTTATAGGGAAGACCGGGGAGGAAGTGTTTGGGTTAACATCTTGGAGAGGGGTGCCAAAAGATAAGGAAGGTTGATGGTGAAAGGAAGAGGTGCAGAAGGTTGTGAAGGAAAAGAAAGACGCTAAGGGGAAGTGAGGATATGTCCGGAAGTGCTGAAGATGGGCAAGCATAAAAAAGTGCAAAGAAGGAGGCAAAACGAGCCGTTGGCTAAAGCTAAAGCTGAATCAGTAAGGGAGGCATACGAACAACTACAGAAAAATCAGGATGTGAAACAACTGATACGGATAGACAAATCAAGAGATAAAGCTTCTAAGGATCTAACAGTAATAAAACAAATGAAAAATGAAACTGGAATAATTCTACATGACCATGGAAAAATAATACAAAGGTGGTTGAATTATTTTGAGAAATTGCTGAATGAAGAAAATGTAAGAGTGAAAACTGAGGAAGGAGGGGCAAACGAAGGATTAACGATGGATAAAAGTAGAGATAAAGTCGAACAGGCAGTTGAAAAGATGAAAAATGGGAAGGTAGTTGGCCCAGACAAGATCGCCATTGAGGTATGGAAGTGTCTCGGTAAAAAGGGAATTGAGCTGCTTTGGGATTTAATGAAGAAGATTTGGCGACAGGAGGAGATGCCAGACGAGTGGAGAACTAGTGTACTGATCCAAATATTTAAGGGGACATGTGAGGTGCAGGACTGCAGTAACTATAGAGGTATTAAACTGATGGCACACGCTATGAAAATTTGGGAAAGAGTTATAGAAGCAAGATAACGCAAGGAGACTGTGGTGTGGGAAGAACAGTTTGGGTTCATGCCTGGAAGAGGAACGACTGATGCAATACATGCTTTAAGGCGGAAAGTTGAGAGACACGGGGAGCTACAAGCCGATCTACATATGACTTTCATTGATTTGGAGAAAGCATATGACAGTCCCAAGGGACGAAATATGGAGAAGCATGAGAGAGCAGTGCGTGCAAGAGAAGTATGTGAGGTTAGTGAAGGAAATGTACAGAGTAGCAATGACACAGGTGAGAAGTAGTGTGGGCATGACAAAGGAGTTTCCAGTAAAAGCAGGGTTACATCAAGGGTCTCCGCTTAGTCCCTACCTCTTTGACCTGATTACGGATGTGCTGGTGAAAGATGTGAAGAAGGAAGCGCCGTCGAATATGATGTTTGCGGATGATGTGGTTCTTTGTGAGCAGAGCATCGACAGACTGGAGGAAAAGCTGGAGGATTGGAGGAACGCATTAGAAGAAATAGGGATGAAAATTAGCAGGACAAAGTCAGAATATTTAGCACTGAAGGATGTGCAGATGAGGTCTTGCAAGATCCAGGATGATGAGCTGAAATCGGTCTGCCAATTTAAATACCTGGGGTCGTACATACAGAGGGACGGAGGACGGGAAAGCGAGATACAACACCGAATAAATTGCGCTTGGAACAACTGGAGGAAAATGAGTGGAGTGTTGTGTGACAAGAAGGTGAGCATTGGGTTGAAAGGAAAGTGTTCAAGTCGGTGGTAAGGCCTGCTATGATATACGGGGCAGGGGCATGGCCAATCACAGTAGCCCAGAAAAGGAAGATGGAAGTGGCGGAAATGAGGATGCTGAGGTGGATGTGTGGGGTAACAAGGAAGGACAGGATTAGAAATGAATTTGTTAGAGGAGGTGTTAAAGTGGGACCCATGGGGAAAAAGATACAAGAGAGCAGACTAAGGTGGTACGCACACTTACAGAGAAAACGGGAAGAGTATATCGGAAACAGAGTTGAAGATATAAAGATTGAAGGAGCGAGAAGGAGAGGAAGACTGAAGATGAAGTGGAAGGATAAGATATCCGGGGACCTATGGGAGAAAGGATGGAATAAGGAAGAGGCAATGGATAGACTACTATGGAGGAGAAGGATCCAAAAAAGCAACGCCGACCCTACGTGACGTGGGACAAGGCGACGATAAAGAAGAAGAAGAAGAAGATTGCACCAGAACTTTAACAACTCGTTGGTCTTATGTGATGATGTTGACACCCTCGTATGAGGTCACAAACCGGGCTGAATTTTTCCGTGCTCGATACTATATTGACCTCAGCATGAGGGTGCTGCTGTTCTGAGAGGGAGGCGTGAGGCGTGATGTTTTGGAGCGCGCGGATTGCAGCGAGCACTTGTTAATCTCTGTGGTATCGACTCACGTTTCGTGTATCACCGCGATGTCTGGACTATAGCACAGTTTACAGGGTTTCTTTGTACTCAATAATAACATTCTGCAATCACTTGCAACGAATAAATATAAATAGAAATTTCTCCCATGGACTTATGCAGCGTCACTGGTCAGCACGCCACCTGGCGTGCTCAGTTGTTATCCTTTGTTATTCTTAATTTTTGGAGGGAGCATTTTCTACAAGTCTGTATTGACGTTCTTCTTGTTCACTCGGCAGCAGTAGCTTACAATTGTTAAGTAATACATGCTACACTGACTATATTTAAAATTATTTCATCAACTTTGTTACTTGGTACGTATCGTTCGCACACGTAAATTGCAATGTGTGACATATATTTCTGTTTACGTCTGTATTACCATGTGCTATGACTGTTTTGTAAGATTATTTTTGACAGATCATCTGACGATGCACTACGCCCGAAATGCGTGAAGTAGCAAAGAATTTCAACTGACATCTGTTAACTGTTACTGTCGGCCTACAAGTATTGGTTATAATTTTCATGTAACCGAAGAAGGATCAGATATGAAGTGCAAACGGTGTTGATACTGAAACGTGTATGACGGTAGACTGTGCTCTTTAGAACTGGGTTACAAGAGAACGGAAAGCTGAATCGATTAATGATTACGGGTGCAGCAGCAGGAGATTAGCGATTTACATAAACTTTAAGGGTCATTCGCGAATTGTGCATATTACTAGATGAAAATTCAAAAGCAAAGTGCTCATTCTGAAATTATAACGCTGAGTGGTGAGTGTACATTGTGCTCGATATATAATATCACACTTGACTTTCGAACCTAGATATCTACATCTGACATCTCTATTGGTACAGAATTATTAAATGTGCTGGGAGAAGCGTCAGTGTCAACTTTACAGCACAGACGTATTCAGTCTGAATTTTTCATGTAATTAATATACCAAGCAAGAGTACGTCACTGTAGTGGATCACCACCCTCTTTGTCCGAGCATAAGACGCAGACACTGAGCAGCATCAACGACCAGGTGCCCAGCATGAGCTATGTCTTTGAGTTCCGTCACTTCTTTAGAGTTAGCGGCGTCAACAAAAACATAATACCTCAAAACTAACGAATTTTTCGAAGTTGATCAGATTTACAATTGAAACTTTAATAGCTTGTGAACCTGTTTCGATCCAGAAATTAATTAAAATATCCTCATCCAAGTAGTAGACCATCGTCTTTTGTACAATGGAGAGCATTTTTTAAAGTTGAACCGAGCAAATTTGTTTGAGTATATTGCGTCTCTTCATGTGACGGAATTATGCATATAGCTATACAGTTTGAACGCTTGTCGAAACTTTAGAATCAGACATTGCTTAAATAACTAAATTAACTGATTTCTCACAGTCATTTATTGTCATTAGACGCAATGTACTCAAAGAGTACAGAAACATGAATTTTCTAATTTTGATTTTCTGTTATGTCTTGCACAGTGCAGAATATTTTCCCTGAAGGAAGGTAAGGTAGGTCCACTTTCTCGCTTCTGACTAACGATTTTGAGGGGATTTGCTTGGCTGTCAGGTAAACGCTGGTGCTGGTAGTAGCCTCACATATAACCCCAGTCATCACCTTACCTGGTAACTGACTGAAAAGAACAGGGAATTTATAATGCGTCGGAACTAAAACAGTTCGCTCTGTTCCTTAAGGTGGAAAATGGAAAATGAAAAAATAGCATTACAAATAATAAATGGTTCAAAGGGCTCTGAGTACTATGGGACTTAACTTCTGAGGTCATCAGTCCCCTAGAACTTAGAACTACTTAAACCTAACTAACCTAAGGACATCACACACATCCATGCCCGAGGCAGGATTCGAACCTGCGACCGTAGCGGTCACACAGTTCCAGACTATACGCCTAGAACCGCTCCGCCACCGCGGCCGGCAAAAATAATAAAAGCAAAACGAATAGTTGACTTTCTCAAGACAAAATGGTAGTTACAAGTACATTGTTGCTTCTCTTACATTAGTGACGGATAATTTACCCGCCTCACGATAAACCAGTACATGCTGATAATACTTAATATCAGAAGAACTGCATTTTAGTCACTAGCTGTACGAATTATTTTTTACTCTTTACCGCTTTCGGTCAAAGCGACCATCATTACAGGAAGAAAGAGAAGATAAGACGGATAAGTAGCTGCAAAAAAAAACTATTAATTTCCTATCCATCTGATGTACTGAGATTTCTCCCCGTGATGATGGTCGCTTTGACCGAATCCGGCAAAGAATAAGGCTTAGTTCGCACAGCTGATGGCTGAAACGCTGTTCTTCAAGTTCCTGAAAGCTGCCGCAAGTCACCTCACTATATTAATATTAATACGTTTTGTTTTGGTGATATGCCACATTACTATTATCATTGTTAATTTTCATTTTATTTATTTATTTATTTATTTTTTATTTATTTATATAGATTTCTTTTTTTGACAGAGTGAGAGTATGAATATTAGAGGTTTGTATGTGTGTGTGTACATATCTCATTTACTTTCGACAGTAACATCAAACCAGAAGCTTAATAGAATGCAAAACTCAGAATTATGGTCGTTGCAAAGCAGTGCAAAATCATATGAAAGGTGTTTACTGCTCGAACACTTACACAAATTAAATTCATTAGTATTAATTTTAATGAAATTGTATAAGATGTCTTGCTTAGGCATCTACGCGGTTAACAAGGACATCCTTTATTTGACACAAAGGAGTGTCATGCTTGATTAGTCATATTTTATGAAAGACTGAATACTACCATCCACCACAATAGTACATTATCTTCGTTTGAAGGAGTTTTAGAGATTTTCTTGTAGAACAAATTGAGACTAGGAAGCCATGACCAAGACACAGAGCGGCGAAGTTGAGGGGGAAAATGCCTATGGCTTTGTGATGTGGTAGGCGGGAAAGTCAGTTTTTTTTTTTTTTTTTTTTTACGCCGAGGTCACTGTTCTCGGTGGCTTGTACAGTGCTGCTGTGACAGCGCATTCACTGCAGATCCTGCATGGTGTCATGCTTACAGCGCGAAGTTCCGCTTGCGGTGTGGCAGTGAACTAACTCAAGTTTTCTGCATGGCGTCTAGCATTGGTCTCCGTAAGTTCGACGTGATATATCTTCGTTGGATGACGTTTCTGGACATGATTCCTTATCCTCGTTTTATTTCTGAAGACAGCTTCTAGGACTCCTCGAAATTTATCATTATGATTTTATTACAACATCTACTTCGCTGGATTGAATTCTGACTTGTTGCTGTCATCCGCATTTTATGTGGGCGCGCGCGTGCGCGTTTAGGTGTGTTAAGGCACCCTCCTCTCTGAATCTAGTAAGTAATCAACATAAATGAAAATTTTGCAGAGCATAAGGAAGTGTTTCTGTGTTTTAATATTTGTAAACTAATTATTAGCTAGAAGCATAAGTGCACAATACCTGTTTCCTGCTGTTCCTTTGTGAATATGTTGTTCGAATAATATTGTGGCTCAGTGTAAAAGACAAATCTCATGTCTTCCGGGTATGATAAGGTCCAGTAAAACAATTCAGACGTTCCTCTGTCTATTTATTCGTGAGCTGTTTCATTCTCTTCGTATTATATTTCAACAAGATTCCATCAGTTAAGTTTCAATTATGACAAAATCTTTCCCAGGCAAAAGGAAAGGAATTTACAGTCCGACAGCCCACACAAACTTCCAACTCACTTCTCCATAACTGACCGACTCCAAACTACCTGTTACACACAAAACAGGAACAAAGCAGCATGAATTCGCAGTTCAGCGACTATAAAAAACATCGGTCTCTTACTTCCAAAGATCATCATGTCATTAATCACGTGTTTTTAAATTATTTTCAGAATAAAGCATACAAATACGATCAATGAAAATAATTCTACATTGTAATTACAATTTTAAATCAGGTTGAAATAAGTCTTGTTCTAATTTTATATTTTTTATTTCGATATAAGTAAAATAATGTGAAATTAATTTTGGTTTTTGCTTTGGATCATGTTATCAATTTACACTACTGGCCATTAAAATTGCTACACCACGAAGATGACGTGCTACAGACGCGAAATTTAGTCGACAGGAAGAAGATGCTGTGATATGCAAATGGTTGGCTTTTCAGAGCATTCACACAAGGTTGCCGCCGGTGGCAACACCTACAACGTGCTGACATGAGGAAAGTTTCCAACCGATTTCTCATACACAAACAGCAGTTGACCGGCGTTGCCTGGTGAAACGTTGTTGTGATGCCTCATGTAAGGAGGAAAAATGAGTACCACCACGTTCCCGACTTTGATCAAGGTCGGATTGTAGCCTATCGCGATTGCGGTTTATCGTATCGCGACATTGCTGACGTGTTGGTCGAGATCCAATGACTGTTAGCAGAATATGAAATCGGTGTGTTCAGGAGGGTAATACGGAACGCTGTGCTGGATCCCAACGGCCCCGTATCATTAGCAGTCGAGATGACAGTCATCTTATCCGCATGGCTGTAGCGGATCGTGCAGCCACGTCTCGATCCGTGAGTCAACAGAGGGGGACGTTTGCAACACAACAACCATCTGCACGAACACTTCGACAACGTTTGCAGCAGCATGGACTATCAACTTGGAGACCATGGCTGCGGTTACCCTCGACGCTGCATCACAGACAGGAGCACCTGAGATTTTGTACTCAACGACGAATCTGGGTGCACGAATGGCAAAACGTTATTTTTTCGGATGAATCCAGGTTCTGTTTACAGCATCATGATGGTCGCATCCATGTTTGGCGACATCGCGGTGAACGCACATTGGAAGCGTGTATTCGTCATCGCCATACTGGCGTATCACCCGGCGTGATGGTATGGGGTGCCATTGGTTACACGTCTCTGTCACCTCTTGTTCGCATTGACTGCACTTTGAACAGTGGACGTTACATTTCAAATGTTTTACGACCCGTGGCTCTACCCTTCATTCGATCCCGGCAAAACCCTACATTTCAGCAGGATAGTGCACGACCGCATGTTGCAGGACCTTTACGGGCCTTTCTGAATACATAAAATGTTCGACTGCTCCCCTGGCCAGCACATTCTCCAGATCTCTCACCATTTGAAAACGTCTGGTCAATGGTGGCCGAGCAACTGACTCGTCACAATACCCCAGTCACTACTCTTGATGAACTGTGGTATCGTGTTGAAGCTGCGTGGGCAGCTGTACCTGTACACGCCATCCAAGCTCCGTTTGACTCGATGCCCAGGTGTATCAAGGCCGTTATTACGGCGAGAGGTGGTTGTTCTGGGTACTGATGTCTCAGGATCTATGTACCCAAATTGCGTGAAAATGTAATCACATGTCAGTTCTAGTATTATATATTTGTCAAATGAATACCTGTTTATCATATGCATTTCTTCTTGGTGCAGCAATTTTAATGGCCAGTAGTGTAGTATGAGTATCGTACTCTGCGATATGAGAGAGAGAGAGAGCGAGAGAGAGAGAGAGAGAGAGAGAGAGAGAGAGAGAGAGAAAAGCTCCGACCAGTTCCATTACGGTGTGTGTGTGTTTCTGTATGTGTGTGTGTGTGTGTATGTGTGTGTGTGTGTGTTTGTGTGCGCGCTAGTAGGTATGGTTTTTGCGTAAAAGAGTATGAAATTTGAAATAAATTGCTAACCTTGGGTAATATAAAAGTTTATATGCCAGAAAAGGAAAGTGAGACTTTGGATAGTAACGTGAATGCTACTGAATGAGTCGCGTAGATAGGTCACTAGGTTTTTTCCGTGTTTACCGCAAAATGTGATTCAGAAGAGGGCACTGCTGCACAGGTGGAAATGTCCAGGCGGTGCAGGCGAGGCGACGCCACTTGCAGCGCGACCACAATGGCGGTCGTGGCATTGTCCTCACGTTTGCAACTTCGCTGTCCGCCCACCGAACCAGTGAATGCGCGCTCTTCTGTGAAACGTAAATTGGCGGAAATGAAGGTGACTTGGTGAATGAACAAACTGCTGCCTGCCGCCTCGGCCGCGTCAATAGCTGTGTGCCGAACATGCAAATGTGCCGCCAGGCGCGTCATGAATTACAAAACGACTGGACTGGAGCGCTCTTTTTAATGTTGTTAGAACACCTCAGGCCGCGCTGCCAGTCCATAAGGTGCGCCATTCAACGGGCGTCGCTGACTCGCGCCGCGCCACTGCTGCCTGTCTGGTACTGACAGGCGTCGTGTAGCTCCGAGAGCCACTATCTGACATCCTACCAATTTATGAAATGATGCGACACGTTGCAACTAAAGTTCCACCTCTGTGACACAGACTTAATTTAATGGGGCTGGTTCTCGAAAGAGTTTTTCAATTTTTGTCTTAAAAAGATCTCTGCAGTTTTGTGAACAAGAACATGTTCACCTCCAGGAAACTGTAGCGAAGCAAGTCCCAAAATTACTGGTATATGAAAGTTTCTGCACATACGAAGACGCCTCCATGTCATTCAGAGCAGCCCTGTTAAAAACAGAAGTTTCTTCCCACGTGTTTAGTTCTTATGACGTTCCAGTATCTAGTGTCTTAACGACACAACATTATGAGTACATGTTAGCACTGAGTACTAAAATAAGAATTTTAGGAACTGAACATGGGAACAGATACAAAAACTGTTCTGGTAGGACTATAACCTTTGAAAGTAAATGTGCTACTTACACTGCTATATTTCAATGATAGCTCAGTCTTAAGGCTTAAGGTTATGGGACTGCCTTGTGGACTAAATATGTAAAGAACTTCAACAGATATTGAGTGCAGGAGACTTTTCGAAGCACAGAAATTAGTGTTGGAAGCCACCAAAGGAGCAAGAATAAGTATATCTGAAAAGGAAAATACAGGGTCAGCAACACGAGAAACAAGATGAATATGTAGCTGGTACACATTAGTGTTGTGCAGGGTAGGTAGAGAAACAAACTTTACCGTTAACTAGAATTTCTATGAAGTTATCTGTTTCATATTCGAGTACATATTGGTTAAAATCTGTTAAAGATAGAGGGCTGGAGTTTTGTATATTGTATTAAAACATATTTAACTAAAAGTAGACTATTTTCATGACTTCAATTAGAAAAGTAAAAACTTTGTTAAGGAAAAACCATCAGTTAATTACTGAAATTTTTGATAATCATCATTAAAAAGAATTTGAACCATAATGTACGACAGTAACACAGTTTGAAAAGTTGAATTTTAACATAATAGTGTAACGAATTCACAGAAAAAACAGACTTCTACTTTGTTTTTATTTCGAGATATGTGTACCTACTCTGTAAATAAATAATTAACATGCTTTATTTCACTTGCAACAGAAAATACAATTCGGAAAAATGAGCGACACCAAAAGCTGTAGTTCATACACTTATTTCCAAAAGATTTGTTAAAAGATGGTAAGCATTACGTGGGCTTACAACTCTTATTCACTGAGGTACACTATTCAGAAAATTGAAAAATTTTTGAAGATTTCCCCTTGTGTTCACCAAACAATCCCCTTCATACTTATTTACATTGCTGGCCATTACAACTGTAACGGTGGCACGCAAAAAAAGACAAACTGGCACAAGGTGTCCTTCGTGTTTGGATATACAGACCATTAACATTTCTGTGAAATCATAAAAAGAAGGTAGGAGTAACTGGGATTGTTGACTACCGAGACTTCTGTTCCGCGTAACTGCTGCTGAGGCTGATTGGGGTCCTATGACTGTCGTGGATTATTGGTGTGTTCAGAAGGGCTACATAAATACGATGCAGGATATCAACGGCAAAACTCGACTAGCGCCCGAGAGGATATACACATTCTTCGGTCGATCGTTCGGCAGCGTTTAGCCCCGGCACGTACGTTAACCAAGCAAATTTGTCAGTTTGCAGCGAGAGAAGCACGCGCATGGACAGTGCGACGACGTCTGAAATACCATGGCGACCACTGATATGACTTCTGCTGGCGCGGTAACGAAGATCCGCGCGGACAGTGGCGTGCTTAGCGACAACTCTGGACACAGAATAGACAATAGGACTTTTTTTTGTTTTTAAGGCAAGGCCTGGTTCTGCGTACATCAGCACATTGGACGTATCCGCGAATGGATGCTTCGAGGGAAGCGAACGTTACCAGACTGTATTCGTTATCCTCATAGGGGCCCTGTGATGGTTCTTGGTGCTTTTAGGTTAAAAAACATGATCGCCTTTGACTAACATGTTCATGGTGGCAGCTAGCTTCTTTTGTACTCGAATGAGAGGATATTAACATTTCAATTAGTGGCTTCAGTGGGTACAAAAAGAAAAGAAACAAAAAGAGAGGTGCTAACATCAGTTTAGTCGAAAGAGAAAGGTACTGCCGCCTGGGACATATTAACAAAGTGGCCGTAACGGAAATAACGAAATAAAATTCAGTGAGATTTCACCAAAGACAATGCATCATCATGCGCGCATACATAAAGAGGCACAGAGAATTACAAACGCATAATAATATCATCAGAAAAAAGCACGTGTTAAGTTAGACAAAAATATGTATGTCGACTCTGCACCAACAGGATGACAATCGATTACTTTTAATCGGGAACAATGGCGTAAGCTACTCAAAAACACACAATCGGCATCGAGTGCGGATTGCGATGCCATCTGTATGGCAATAAAATAAGTATTTTGTTTTTGTTAATATATTTTTCATTTTCGGTGGCTTTTATAAAATTGGTTATTCATTACAATCAACTGATTTTGGCTTTTCTTTCTGCTGTTAGCTATTTTCAAGAGTATACTCCTAGACTCGTACAGTAACACAGTAACCCTCTGTGGGTTTATACAGATACAAGTGACAGATGTACATTTGTAGCTATACACCGACAAAAGTTTATGGTGTCACTTTACTAATATGGAACTACGTATCTGAAAATGGCTAACAGCCGACGTCAGCTGATGGTCTAACAAACAGTGATTCTACCAGAGGTCTACACATTCCACTTTTAACTTGCCCATCATAAACGTTATTAAAGTGCATTCAAATGGCCGCTTCGTCTCATTGCATTTTCATGCAAATTGCAGCCAATGACTAGTCACTGGAGGTCACCTAAGTAACAAATCCATGTTTTGAAGCTGGTCAAGTCGACAGTTGGCTATGTGACTGTACTGGCTGTAAAGTGAAACGGGGAGGAACAAACACAGCTAAACGAGGACTAGACAGACGTCATGCACTGACGAAGAGGGACCGTCCTCGATTATGGAGGTTGAATGTAAAATATTGCATGGATTTAGTGGAAGGAATCATTCGTGAGTTCCAAAGTGCAACCAGTGGTCAAGCTTGCACAATGCCTGTGTGGCGGCGATTAAACACCTCCTTATAACCCACAAATTTCTGTATTCAGTGGTAAGCAACGCTTGAGGTTGAGTAAAGAGCGACGACGCTGGACAGTGGAATACTTGAGACAAGCAGTTCGAAGTGATGATTCACACTTTTCCATGTCCTGGTGCAATACGCAGGAACCGTTCGGGTTTGGTGAATGCCGGGAGAACGTTGCCTGTCGTCATGTAGAGTGCCTACAGTGAAGTGCGAAATGGGTGGTACTACAATATGAGGATTTTTTCGTGCTTATAGAGTGGTCCCTTTATTGCAGTTCAGAAAATCCTAAATTTGTAAATGGATGCACATATTTTACAGAATTGAGTACTGTGTGCAGAGGAGGGACACTTCGAAGTTGATAGCTATCAGCATAACAATGCTCCAGGTCATAAAGCAGCGTCTGGAAGTCGATGGTTTGCGGACAGTGACATCCGTGAAATGGACTGTGTGCCTAGTCCCGACCTGAACCAAATGGAAGATCTTTGGGATTAGTTAAAACATCAATTTCGCTCCAAACCCCAGCGTCCGACATCATTACCGTCTCTGGTTTCAGATTTTAGTGAAGCGTGGGATGCCATTCCTCAAAAGACATTTAGGTGCTTTATAGAGAGGGTCCCCAGCAATGATCAAGCCGTCATAAAGACGAAGGATGGACACGCCCCCATATTAGTGTCTACTTATAGGTGTCCAGACAATGTCGTTCAGGAAACGTAATATGTGGGTGGACATCGAGAGTACAGAAAGTTACAACTATTTGACATTGAAGACGTGTGCATTGTAAATACAATAATTACAATGAAAGAAAGAGGAGATTTCAAAACAATACAAAGATATGTGTTAAAAAAACCAAGGAAATTAACAGCGAGGAAAAGGCTTTAGAGAAACATTGTGACATAGCAAGATAGTTTTCTTTTTCGGTAAGAAATAAGAAACTTTATGACAGGCGAAGAATAAGGTGAAATAGGAATAGGCTAACAATTACAAAGAAAAGCTTCTTAAGAAAAAGAAAATTTCCTGGAGAACCCTGGATGTATGCGTAAGAAATATTGTTTTCTTACAACAGTCAGTGACAAGGAAAGGAAATGCCTGAGCCATTAAATCGAAAGGTGTCGCGTTACAAACCATGTTATCGAAGAACTGTCTGTATACGGAAGGCCTGAAGATGGAGAACATATCAGGTAACAGGCGTCATTATTAATTCATCGTACTGCAGCACTAGGGCGAGAGAGAAATTAATGGATAATACAGACTTTTCAGTGTAAGAGATACCTCTTGCATTTCTCTAATGGAATTGGAAAATAAATGAAAATTCTGACAGAGGAGATAAGTGGTGTATAAAAACGTAACATTTACAGGAAGCAACACTTATATTACAGAGAAAATTTCTTCGATCTCGTTATTAGTGTTCTCGGTCATAAATCAAATTTCCTGATCTTCACAAAATCCACTTACATACACTTAATCATGAATAGTTCCTTTTGACGTACCCTCACCCCTTCCTCCATATTTCATCAAATAATTACTTCATTTTCAAACGAGCTACTTATATGATGCAAACGGTCCGCTAATTGAAAGAGATTTCTTCCTTTTCTTCTTTCATTATGGTCTAGACCATTGGCCTGCTCCGTCTTCTATGCATCCATCCGTCTTTTTCTTGGTCTTCCTAAGGGTCTTTTATCTAGAGGTCTGAAATATAAGAATTGCTTTGGCAGTCTCGAATATGGTATCCTTTGCAGATTTTCCAGCCAGCTTTGTCGATAAGATCTAATCTTCCTATTCATATCATAAGCTCCGCTTTTATGTCTTTGTACTTGGTCTACCTAATCTCGTGCTGTCCATTGTTCCTCTTAGAAACTTCATTTCTACCACTTCGATTCTGCTTTCTTGCTTTTTTCCATGTTTAACTTCCAAATGGGGATGTGGAGAGGCCATTATCTAAAAACGTGATTTTTGTTTCTTTCCTGAGTTTATTTTTCAATGTTCTTTTGATTGTTCCGCAGATCATTTGTATTTATGCAGTTTTTTCTCGTAGCGTACAACGTTCCTCATGAAAATGAAATGGCTAACTTGATCAATTCAGCGGATTTGTACCTTTCAAAGACATCACATTTGTTTCTGGAATGGATATGTTCATATGATACTCTTTAGAAGTTTCGTTAAGTCTGTAGATAGACCTTTGTATATAAGTTTCGGTATCCTGTACTGTTGCAAGGTCTTCTGCAAAAAACATTGTATTAAAAAATATGTTATGTGATAATTTAAGCTTGGATCAGTTTATTGTTTCCATGTCACAATCATATTGACAATGTATGTATTAAAATTCAAAGTAAAAATCTACAGCAAGATACATGATTTCAAAAAGAGAACCAAAAACACCAAGAAAATTATGACAGTGTCACCATCATCGAATAACGGAGCATTCTACGTCAAAAAAAGGTAAGCCACGTTGCCTGTGCTGGGATATTTCCAGCTAATGTCGCAAAGCTGTTACGAAAGTAAGTTCAAACAATAAACCTCAAAGAAATCTGTTTAAGAACATATTAAGCGTATACTATCTCACATCATTCCATACCGTAACACTGGGAATTTGTAGTCTAAAATGCAGGCTTTACAAATCACTACGTAACAGCACTAACTTTTATACCTTCCTAAGGTAAGTGCCTGTGCATTCGAAAATATCTTAAGATGCATAACACGCGAAATTTTCATTAATGCAAAATCGTCGTGGCCTTCCTATCCTCATACACAGTTTACACGGTAAAACGTTGTCTTTGTACAATGATAACACTGTCGTGAGAATTTAGCATACGTGAACATTTCTCACTGTTTTATATGCACAGCAGTTTCTTGGGCTAATGTATTTCTGATGGCGAAGGCATATAATATCGAAATGTGCAAAAGTTAAAGCTTTTGCATTGTGTGTGGTCGAGCTTATATCTGAGTTTTCGACTACAGTCAGTACCTCAGATGCAATAACGAATAAAATCAGATAAACTTAGTGGGTCGTGAATGTCACTGAGAAGTACAGTTTCGGAAGGTTGTTGCTGTAAGGTGCGATCCTCTCTGGAATTTATTTCTTGTTTCTAGAAAAAAAGGGGGGGGTGAGATCCTTATCCGTCATTACTAAAGTTGATGCAGGGGCAATGTATACTAGTAAGCAGGGGCTCCTGCTGTTGGTACCTAATAAATTGTTTGCTTACGCAAAACAATCAGTTCATGTAGTTACAAGAAAAACGAAGCCAGAGGGCTGTATTACCGCATGAAGATTCCGTCGGAACGGTTTTGGATGTAATGGCCGAAGCATGCTGTATACTCTCTGGAGTAGTACTCAGCGGAACAAGTGTGTGTTGCACCAGAATTATTTCAATTTAGCAATGACGATCGCTTCCTGCTAGTCTTACTATCTCGGTACACCAAGGGATAGTCTCCAATACTACGGTAACTTCTCATTCAACAAAAGTGTTCATGTCTGGCTGAATTTACAGCAATAATCTCATGTCCCCAGAATGTACGTGAAGTGCTTAAAGTGATCAGAGGCGCGAGAGATCGAGAATCAGATCAAATTCTTTCTTTTATAAGTTCGGTTCTAGAGGTGTGACAAAAGTCGTCCCCTCTGGTGTGTCTTGATGTCACCCTAACGGTAGAGTTGTAGATCTATGGCACCCTTGTTTATTTCGATAGTGATTGTGGAGGTTAATGTGCTTGTGACGTTGGTGAACAAAAAAAAAATGCCGATGTTGCGGAAGCAGAGTTATATTTCTTAGGGGATTTTGCGAGCCCTTTTTTACGGACGTTGCCAGGAGATAACTCCGCGCAACAAATTTTTCGACTGTGTCCAAGACCAAATCTTTTGAAATCAGGTGTCCGCCAGCTTAATTCATTTAATAATTGAAAGCGGTATTGTAACAGTCCAGAAATCGGTACGACAATTCTGAAAATGGTTCAAATAGCTCTGAGCACTATGGGACTTAACTGCTGCGGTCATCAGCCCACTAGAACTTAGAACTACTTAAACCTAACTAACCTAAGGACATCAAACACATCCATGCCCAAGGCAGGATTCGAACCTGCGACCGTAGCGGTCGCGCGGTTCCAAACTGTAGCGCCTACAACCGCTCGGCCACTTCGGCCGGCGACAATTCTCCGCTTCTTCATGATGGTGATGACATTGCTAGTCAAATCATGATTCTTTCAATTAATCGTGAAATTAGCTTACTCATTTTTACAAATTCTACATTAAACAAAGAATAAAAGTTTTTATATCAGTGACATGTTCCGCATTAATATCTCACTAACGCTTACAACTGCTATCTGCCACTCACACTCCGTTTTCCACATATCTCACAGAAATGAGATTTCTCAACACATCGAAGCGTACACCACACGCAATGTTCATCACGAAGCTGTTGAACACATACGCGACTGTCAGGATTTGACGACATGAAAGATACACCTTCTGTAGAGACGGCTTGTCGAAGAGTTGGGGCCACTGCTTTGTGGCCCGCCACATTCAGAGGTGTCGCTGGTCGACAGTCAATATCGGCTGACAAGTAGTCAAGCCCGTTTGCAGGAGGCATCGGTGTACGCTGCCGGTAGGGGACGTGTGACGTGTAATTACATTCCACCATTGAATGTCGCTTAGCTAGCTGTGGCGGCGCAGCAACCGCACGATATCAATTTCTGTGCTATGTTGTCGATACACACGAGTGTTGGCTAAACAATGCCTCAACGTCCATATCGCGGAACTGGAAACTCGTCTAAGTCCGAAAAAAGAGAGAATTACAGAGAGAATGGCTCGTATGGAGTCTCTACGAAGATACGCAGAAAGATGTAAATCACAGACTTGAGATGGTGTGAATATAGACGTAACAGAGTCTCCCTTGAAGAAGTAGGAAGGTCAACGTTTTTACATGCTCTGTCAGCAATGGGCTTTGAAACAAAGTGGAAATGAGAAAGTAAGCAGTAATATGCCTCTTTCACGTCAAAGGCCACACTAGCAGCATGTGAGTGAATTAGAATGATACAGTATGATCTGTTTCGTAGGACTGGTAGCTAGGAGGCAGTCCTGGCTGAAATAAAACGGTATCGTTGTAACAAGTATAAATTCATATGAAGGTACCACGATAAAAGAAACTTCCAAGCAGATTAAAACTGTGTGCCGGACCGAGACTCGACCTTGCCTTTCGTGGGCAAGTGCTCTACCATCTGAGCTACCCAAGCACGACCCACGCCCCGTCCTCACAGCTTTACTTCTGCCAGGATCTCGTCTCCTACCTTCCAAACTTTACAGAAGCTCTCTTGCGAACCTTGCGGAATTAGCATTCCTGGAAGAAAGGATATTGCGGAGACACGGCTTAGCCACAGTCTGGGGGATGTTTCCAGAATGAGATTTTCATTCTGCAGAGGATTGTGCGCTGATATGAAACTTCCTGGCAGATTAAAACTGTGTGCCGGTCCGAGACTCGAACTCCAGATCTTTGCATTTCGCGGGCAAGTGCTCTACCATTTTTTTTTTTTCATCTGAGCTACATAAGCACGACTCACGCCCGCTCCTCATAGCTTTACTTCTGCCAGCAGAGTGAAAATCTCATTCTGGAAACATCCCCCAGGCTGTGGCTAAGTCATGTCTCCGCAATAGAGTCGTACTTGGGTAGCTCAGATGGTAGAGCACTTGCCTGCGAAAGGCAAAGGTCCCGAGTTCGAGTCGACGTCCGGTTCACAGTTTTAATCTGTCAGGAAGTTTCATATCAGCGTACACTCCGCTGCATAGTGAAAATCTCATTCACGACGATAAAAAATTTCCTAACTTAACTTCAGATTGTGAACCACGTTGGAAGAGTAACGTCGGACGACTAAAAAAGGAAGTCACTTGTGAATACGGACATTGCTTAAGAGCCTAGCTATGAACTTAAGGCGAAGAATTCCTTCCTTAAAATTTACAGTCACTTTTTTGGGTTATCAGTCCTCTGACTTGTTTTGATTCGAACCTCAACGACTTTCTCGCCTGTGCCAACCTATTCATCTCAGAGCCGCAGTTCCGCCCTACTTGCCTACTTTTGTTTTATATTTTCCAGCCTCTCCATTACCTGCAATTATTACCATTTACATCTACCTCTAGTACAGCAAAAGTTATTCCATAATGTCATAATACTTGACTTGTAAACCTGCCTCTTTTGCCAGTCCGTGTTTTCCATATATTTCTGTCCAATACATCAGATGTATTCGCAGTTGCAGATGTGGCTAGCAATCATCTGTGTACTGAAATGACGACAATGAAAATATGTGTCGGACCGGGACTCGAACCCGCACATCCCGCTTATCGCGGACGATCGGCTTACCATTTAGCTATCCGATCACCACTCACGGACCGACCCTAACTTCCATATGTTGTCAAATATACGTGCTAGTCCGAAGGAACATTGCATTGTAATTCAGAATAACACAGACCCTGTAATATCGTACTTATTCGCTGACACTGGACAAGCGACTTAAAGTGAAATGTAGCCTCTTTATGTGCTTGTACATGATGGATGTACGAGTACGGGTTGTAGACACGCGGCTAACGACGTATGGAAGTTTGGGTCTGACCCGCAGTCTCGCTCGGGTAGCCAAATGGTATCGTTCCGCTTCGAGCGCCGAGCGGGAAGGTTCCTGTTTATTTCACTTGCCGCAGCGTGCTTGTGTGAAGCTTTCCTCATTAGTGTTGTTCCGTCAGCCGAGTGAGTCATAGCGCCACCGCTCCGCCTTAGTGTCTCTTTGTGTTCGTCTACTTGCAGCGGCGTCGCCAGCTCCGCTATGGCTACCATGGTTTCCACGTGTATTCCACGAAAAGGTACTGTGAGCTTCACTTTCGATAAATCAAAGCGAAATGTGCAGACCGGGTCTCTAGAAATCGACGATTGGCTTGTCGATACAATTCATGTGAACTCTGATCAGTTGCACACCGCTTATGAGTACGTGTTTTATATGAAATGTATTCATCCCCTTTACGTTGAAAGATTATTATCGCGCCATAATTCTCAAGTCCCGTTCAAGCACCGCGATAATTCCGTTAGTATAGTGTCACTTGCAGATGCTGAAATTGGCTGTAACAATGTTATTCGACCTCCCGCCAGAGGTTGATGACTACTTTCTAAAGGACATATTGACTCCATATGGTAACGTCAGAAACATCAGTCGTGAGCTTTGGTATACTCAACAGTGATTACAGTGTTATAGTGCAGTTCGTTCCGTGGAAGTGCATGTCACACGCAATATCCCATCACATTTACGAGTGTGAGGTTATCGCGTTCGTGTGATGTATGCTGGTCAAGAGGGAACCTGCTTCGTATGTAACGAAAGTGGGCACGTTCGGTCTAATTGCCCGCGGAGGGTTTTTGTAGTTAAGCCGTCATTAACGCAGCGTCGCACATTTACGGTTGCTAATCTTGTTCCTTCCACCCCCAACGTCGGACCTACTTCAGATCATAATGAACAGAAAGTCAATTCTAATAATCGTGAAACTGAATTTCCTCCTGTACCTCCGCGACGGGTTCAGAATCCTATTACCCCAGGATAAAACCCGCAACAATGACAAACAAGTGACGTCGTACTCAAGATGGTGAGGATTTGGCTGTGCCTTCTGCCCCAACCTCCTCCGCATCGATTGTGTCACCTGCTCCTCTCGGTGTCACGGTACCTCCCGTTCGTGGTACGGTGAGTGGCGTATAAGTTATCTCCAGCATCCCTCCTGCTCGCGAAGTGGCTGCCTGTGTGTGGAGAGGGAGCGGAGTCCCCCCCCCCCTCGTCTTTGTGTCCTCCGTTACAAAAAAAAAAAGGGTTCAAATGGCCCTGAGCACTATGGGACTTAACTGCTGTGGTCATCAGTCCCCTAGAACTAACCTAAGGAGGTCACACAGCCGGCCGGTGTGGCCGTGCGGTTCTAGGCGCTTCAGTCTGGAACCGGGTGACCGCTACGGTCGCAGGTTCGAATCCTGCCTCGGGCAAGGATGTGTGTGATGTCCTTAGGTTAGTTAGGTTTAAGTAGTTATAAGTTCTAGGGGACTGATGACCACAGATGTTAAGTCCCATAGTGCTCAGAGCCATTTGAACCATTTTTTGACGTGACACACACCCATGCCCGAGGCAGGATTCGAATCTGCGACCGTAGCGGCCTCCGTTACAGTATGAGACAACGCACTGTCCTCCTGCTCCTTCGTCTTCACACGCCGACGTTACCCCGAATTTGTTGCCTAAAACTACTACTAAGGAGGATAAAATTAGCGACCAAGTATCACCTGTTGTATTGGTAGTTCCACAAAATGCTTCTGCCTTCGTGACTGGCCCTACACTACATGACCCTTGTTCTGAGTGGCAGGAGGCAGTGCCTATGACCACTCCCACACCACCGTCTGCAGATGCCACCATGCCACGTGGCCGACAGAAACAGTGAATACAACCAGACCGTACACTGGCACGTAAGAAATCTAACAAAAATGGTTGTGCTTTTGGAGGTTCTGATCCCCCGTGTCTGATTCATCTGTGGACTCCGCAATGGACCCACTCTCAGCTGTCTGTCTAATTCTGCTCAATACGTTCCGTTCATCCCTGCATAGCTGTGATCAGTGACCCAAGCCTACACGTTCCTTTCCTTAAAAGTTAACCCTGTGGAATCAGAATTGCGGTTGGCTTCGCTGAGTCAGTTCATTTATGATTCACGTGCGGACATAGTCTTCTTACAGGAGGTGTTATTTAGTAAGTTCTCCTTACCTGGTTTTCGTATGATCTTTAATGTAACACCCGAATATTCTACGGAGACCGCCTTATCCTTTCACGAAGGCATTCCTATTGCTAAGATGGAAATGTTGGATTCTGGCAGGGGCGTAGGTTGTCAACTTTTTAATATTACCTTGGCTCTTTTACATGCCCCTTCTGGAACTGGTCGTGCAGTGTATCGTTCGCGTTCTTATAAATTGATTATTGTTTATCTGTTGCGAAAGTGTCCTCCGGGTATTCTGTTGGATGGTGATTTTAACTGTGCATTGCATCCTGCAGATCAATCTCCAAATTTTAATTACTCTCTTGAATTACATAAATTGGTCCGCTCCTTACTCCTAAAAGACGTCTGGATATATAACTACCCGATGTTAGTTGAATTTACCCACTTTGCTGCGACTTCTAGTAGCAGGTTAGATAGATTTTACTTGTCAGATTGCCTGAGCGATAGTATTCTTAATGTTCAAGTCATCCCAGATTCCTTTACGGATCACTGTGCTGTGGCCACAACTCTGTCTTGAACGGCAACCAGTCAAACTGTTTCGCCCTCCGTGGATGCTAAACGTCGCTCACCTAGCTGACCTCCCTCTCGATGACGTGAGGGAGCGTACTCTACGGTCCACTGGGACATACTCTTCCACCCTTGACTGGTGGACACAGCTAGCAAAACCGAGGTTCAGGTAACCTTTGATACTTTTCTGTGCTGCCAAAG
Organism: Schistocerca piceifrons; assembly: GCF_021461385.2. Classification (NCBI taxonomy): domain Eukaryota; kingdom Metazoa; phylum Arthropoda; class Insecta; order Orthoptera; family Acrididae; genus Schistocerca; species Schistocerca piceifrons. The sequence continues at coordinate 990,165,296 of NC_060138.1, forward strand.
CGCGAGACTTTCGGAGAACTTATGAATATTAGTACTCCATCGGATGATACGTGTGACAAGGCAAAATTGTTGACCTTGAAAAGAGTACAAATGGAAGGTTTGGAAATACGATCCAAACCACGATTTTTGGTCTCGGAAGAACTGACTTCCTTATTCCATTTGCTTCGGCATCAGACCCGTCGCCGACGCGCTTGTATTAATTCTCTCACGGCAGATGATGGACGTATCCTAATGGCGCAAGCTGATACAGTGCGTATCTTACACCAGTACTACGCAGACATGTACAACATCGATGAGTCCAGTGAAATCTTTTACGACCCACTTGTCAGCAAAGCTCTTAGCTGCCTTTCAGCCTGAAGAAGTTTACAAACTTATAGTGGGATCATCTTATCAAAAGTCCCCGGGTCTAGATGGACTTCCATAGGAATTTTACGTGCGCTTTTGGCCGTTGTTGGGTACTATCTTTACCTCCGTTTTGAATGAAGCGTTACAGGGTAGAGTAGCGCCTCCCTCGTTCAAAGTGGGAAAAATTGTTTTAATCCCGAAACGCACTGCACCAGCTGCCCCTGAGAGCTTTCGCCCACTTACTTTGTTAAACTTTGATTATAAGACTGTGGCGAGTGATTATAAGACAGTGGCGAGGGCAGTTAATAGTAGAATATCGGCTCTGATGTAGACGATTGTTGCAAAACATCAAAGCTGCGTACCTGGTCGTACGATTCTTACCCCTAAAGTCGAGTGTTGTGACGTGGTTTCGGTTGCTACTGTAACGTCCGTCCCTTGTGCGCTTGCGTTTCTAGACCTCGATAAGGCATTTAATCGTGTTTATCTCGACTTTCTGCTTCCAATTTTGGAGGCAGTTGGTTTCACTGTTGACACACGGCGCGTGCTCTCAGATCTGTTTACGGGTATTTCGGCTACGGTGGTTGTTAATGGCCAGCTGACGCCCCCAATAAATATCCGTACGGGAGTGCCTCAAGGAAACACGCTGTCAAAAACTTTGTTTGTGTTGTCTATGGAGCCCCTACTTCGGATGCTAGCATCCCAGATGACAGGTTGGACGCTTTCCGGTGGGAATGTAGATGTTCGTGCCTACGCAGATGACGGGATGATTCTACTTCTCAATCCTGCAGAGATACCTCGACTGAAGCCTATAATCGATGATTTTTCTCGGAGTTCATGTGCAAATCTTAATGAAGGCAAATGCAAGCTTCTTTCATTGCGATGTTTTGATGACGTAGTTGTTCCATGGGCTGCTGCGGTGGCCCGACATACGTCTCTCAGTATCAAAGTTGATCGTTGTCTACTCAAAATGGCGGCCCTCAACTGGAAGTCTGTTACGGAAAAATTTCAGGGAGCGATACTAGAGCGTGAAAGGCGTTCTCTTACTCTGTTCCAGGAAGTCCGAATACTGGATACATATGTTTTATGCAAAGCTTATTACGTGGCCCAAGTTTATCCACTGCCCTCGATGATGGCGAAGAAACTACAACAATTGTGTGGTCGTTTCTTATGAAAAATACATATATTTCGGTTACGGTGTGAGGTGGTGATCATGAAGCCTCGTTCCTTTGATGGCTGGACCTGACTGATATACAAAGGAAGACGCAAACGTTACATGTGCGCCGTACTGTTTTGACGATTACTCAAGAAACTCACACATTCACGTCTCATTTATTTCTCTGTGTCCGTCCTAATACTCTTGAACCCTATTGATGTTGTTCGCATAAATTACAAGTTAAAACACATTCTTGACTTCCATCTGGCATTAGCTATTTAGGGGCTGACATCTTATGGAGACCTGTCCTCACCATGACATTCCTAAAGACTCGATGGGAAGCAGTCCACTGCCTGAACCTCGTTGAAAGAGAATCGCCGCAGACAACCTGGACGACAGTTTGGTTCAATATCAGTCTTCCGATTTTGCCGATGTGCGTAGCGCCCTCGTGGTATAAGGTAGTAAATAACTTTATTCCAACGAACGAGAAACTTTTCCGAATCAGGCTTAGTGACACGGATTTATGTAGTCGTATGTCTCCCGATACGATACGACATCGCTTTACTTGTGGAGGTCATATGGCGAACTGGTCCTGGATCAGGACACAATTGGCCTTGCTTACTCGACCCTCTGAGACTGCCTGCACTACGGACATCGTATTGCTCTCAGATTCTTCCTTCTTTCCACGGTCGAAAACCCACACCGTTATGTGGTTGCTGGATACTTCGTTCATTATGTTGTAGAAGGCGAGGGGGAAGACAACATGAACTTCATGCAGTAGATGATCATGGCCTATTGGACATGATTGCGAATGCCTCCATATCGAGACCTCTTCGCCAACATGTTGAATCTTGTTTTGTGTCGACAAGGTGTTGGTTAATTTAACTTTTCTGATGATCACTGTTTTTCTTTGTTATGTATGTTTCCATCTGATTTGTTTCGGCTTGTCATCTCCTGGTTTCCCTGTTCGTTTTGTTTTGTGTTCTGACTGAGCATCGCTCGGGGGTTCTATTGTGAAATGTGTATCGATGAAGTATAGATACATATGAGCGTATACAGTCCATGCAATCAAATTGGGATTTTTCTTAGTTTGCTATTTCGAATGTAATCTTGTTTCGTTTTCCTTCTATTTTTTGAGTGTATTACAAACTATAAAAATTTATAAAAAACACAAAAAATAATAATTACTAAAAAACATATAAAAATATTTGTTGATACATATCGTGTGAGCTTGGTGGTGATTTGTCGGCTACGTTCTCGTTTTTTTTTTTTTCCTTTCTCCTTTCTCCTTTTATTTATTATTTTGTTATTATAATTAGTTTTTCTCCCATTTGCAACTTACATTAAAAGATGATTTGACTATCGTCTACTGAAGTGTCATGATAATACAAAGTCATTCTGATAATAAAACAAATGGCTCAGTCGGATGGAACGTCTACCACGTCGGCAGGACATCTCGGGTTCAAGTCCAGTAAAAAAAAAAAAAAAAATGGTTAGGCGATCGCCAGCAGTGTGGGGGAAATCTGGGTTCGAGTCCCGCTCCAGTACCAGTTTTCATTGTCGCCATTCCATTATATAGCTGATGATAAGACATTTAATGTATTTCACAACGGCTGTAGTCACCGCAGTGCCTGTGCCTTAGGACATGCATGTCCGAAGGAATATTGCATCATAGTTCAGAATAATACATGTACTGCAATATCGTATGGTATATTTCTATCCTCGTCGATTCTGTGGTAAACCTCTTCATTTCTTCTCGATCCATCTACTTTTCAACATTCTTCCATAACGCCACATCTTAAATGCTTCGAATCAGGGTAGTTCCTGTGGAAGAGCACGGCAGAGTGACTCACCCATCCTTAAAGCACTCCGCTCTCGTGTTTCGTGTATGAATGGCATCGATGTCGACGGGACGTCAAACTCCAATTTTCCTTCCTTCAAACACTTCGGTTGTCTTCTTTTCCTATTTCTCTACAGACCGTCATTCACTTCCATACAAAGCTGTACTCCAGATATACATTCTCACAAATTTCTTCCATAAATTAAGGCCTATGTTGGGTAGTAGCGGGCCTCATTTGGCTGGGAAGGCTTCTTTGCATAGGATAGTCTTATATTTCCGTTCTTCTTCCTTCATATGTCATACGATATTTTCCTTTCAAGCAACTCCATTACTTCGTCTCCTTCCCTGAAGACAATTTGATGGAGAGTTCATCTGCTACTCCTCATAACCTTCATCTTTCTTCAGTATACTCTCAATCCATATTATGTGGTGGTGGTGCTGGTGGTTAGTGTTTAAATTCCCGTCGACAACGAGGTCATTAGAGACGGAGCGCAAGCTCGGGTGAGGGAAGGATGGGGAAGGAAATCGGCCGTGCCCTTTCAAAGGAACCATCCCGGCAATTGCCTGAAGCGATTTAGGGAAATCACGGAAAACCTAAATCAGGATGGCCGGAGACGGAATTGAACCGTCGTCCTCCCGAATGCGAGTCCAGTGTGCTAACCACTGCGCCACCGCGCTCGGTAATCCATATTATGTGCGCAGTACATTGTTCATTCCGTTCACTGCATCCAATAACTGTCCCTCACTTTCACTGAGGGTAGCTGTGTCACAGGCGAATCTTATCGTCGATATTCTTTTACCCTGAATTTTAGCCCCACTCGAGAATTTATCTTCTATTTCCGTCATTGCTTATTCGGTGCATGGAATGAGCAGCAGGGATGAAAAACTACATCCTTGTTCTGCAACCTTTCTAATCGGAGTGCTTCTTTATGGTTTTATACTTAAGTTTCTTGAAATTTCGAGCATGTTGCAATATTTTACATTGTAGAATGCTTTTTTAGGCAGACAAAACCTGTGAAGTGGCCCTGTTTTCCCTTAAGTCTTGGTTCAGTTATCAAGCGCAACTTCAGAATTTCCTCTCTAGTCCTCTTACCTCCTGCGGTTAAGCCGAAGATCACCTAAGAGATCACCATTTTTCTTTTGTATTCTCTTACATATTATTCAGTCAAAAGCTTACATGCAGATTCTGCGATAATTCTAGTGCTTATGTATCATTTATACCTTTGGCATCCCGAGCATGATACATTATCGGAAGTCTGTTAGTATGTCTCCAATATCAGAAATTGTAAAAAACAACTTGAATAGTCGGTTCTTCGCAGTTTCTCCAAAATTTTATAAATTCCGAAGGAACTTTATCCATGCCTCCCACCTTAATTGATGGAAACTTAGAAAGTCTTCCAAGGCTCTGTCCAACTCTGACTGTGATAATGTATTCCTTACTTCTTTCAAACTGAAATCCTGTACTTCTTTATCACGTCAGCAGATGATTCCTCCTCCTTGTAGAGGTTCTCATTGAAGTCTTTCCATCCATTTGCTCTGTTCTCGACTTTTAAAAGCACGATTACTTATGCACTCTTAATGTTGACACTATTGCTTTTAATTTCACGGAAGTCTGTGTCAACTTTTCTGTATGCTGACACAGCCCCTCCCAGAAACGTTTATTTTTCGATTTCTTCTCGCATTTCTTGCAACCATTTCGCCTCAGCTTCCCTGCTCTTCTTATTAATTTGTTTTTTAAGTTCATTATATTGCTCTATTCTAGTCTTTCCATAAACATTTTTGTATTTCCTTTCTTCGTAGATCATTTGACGTACTTTTTCTGTTCCCCAGGTTTCTTGGCTGTTAACTTCTTCGAACCTACACTGAAGAGCCAAACAACCAGTAACACATGTCTAATATCGTGCAGGGCCCCCTTGAGCACTCAGAAGTGCCGCAACACGATGTGACATGGGCTCGAATAATGGCTGACGTAGTGCTGGTGGGAATTGACACCATGAATGCTGCAGGACTGTCTATAAATCATAAGAGTACGAGTGGGTGGAGATCTCTTCTGAACAGTACGTTGCAAGGCATTCCAGATGTATTCAATTATGTTCATGTCTGGGGAGTTGGATGATGAGCGGAACTGTTTAAACATAGAAGAGTGTTCCTGGAGCCACACGTAGCAGTTATGGACGTGTGGGGTGTCGCATTGTCCTGCTGGAATTGCCGTCCATCGGAATGCACAATGAAGACGAACGGATGCAGACGATCAGACGGGTTCAAATGGCTCTGAGCACTATGGGACTCAACTGCTGAGGTCATCAGTCCCCTAGAACTTAGAACTACTTAAACCTAACTAACCTAAGGACATCACACACATCCATGCCCGAGGCAGGATTCGAACCTGCGACCGTAGCGGTCTCGCGGTTCCAGACTGCAGCGCCAGAACCGCGCGGCCACACCGGCCGGCTAGATCAGACGGGATAAGACCTTTCGTTTGACATGTATTTTATGATTATAGCTTTTATATGTTATAAATGATTGTCCATTTTCTCTATATTGACAGATACATTGTGAGTGTAGCTTATATACTACGTCTAAAACTTTGTCTACAACGTATGTATCACCTGTCAGGGTCGTAGCTAGAGATATCAGGGGTCTCATATCACTCCAACTGCATATGCCCTACACCATTACAGAGCCTCCACCAATCTGAAAAGTCTCCTGCTGACATACAGGGTCCATGAATTCTTCATGTTGTCTCCAGACCATACACGTCCATCCGCTCGATTCAATTTTAAACGAGTCTCGTCCGACCAGGAAACATGTTTCCAATGTCGGTGTTGAAGGGCCCAGGCGAGGAGTAAAGCTTTGTGTCGTGCAGTCATCAAGGGTACACGAGTGGGCCTTCGGCTCCTAAAGCCCATGTCGATGATTTTTCGTTGAATGGTTCGCGCGCTGACGCTTATTGATGGCCCAGTATTTAAGTCTGCAGCAGTCTGTGGAAAAGTCGCACTTCTGTCACGTTAGACGATTCTCGTCAGTCGTCTTTTTACCCCTTCTTCCAGGATCTTTTCCGGCCACAGCGATGTCGGATATTTGATGTTTTACCGGATTGCTGATGGTCACGATACACTCGTGAAATGGTCGTACGGAAAAATCCCTTCATCGCTGCCTCGGAGATTCTATGTTCCATAGGTCATGCCCCTTCTACGACACCGCTTTCAAACTCACTTAAATCTTGATAACACGCCATTGTAGCAGCAGTAACCTATCTAACAACTGCGCCAGACACTAGTTGCCTTATATAGGCGCTGCCGACCGCAGCGCCGTATTCTGTTTATTTACATATATCTGCAGTTGAATACGCATGCCTACACCAGTTACTTTGGTGCTTCAATGTATATTTGTCACTGGATAATTAATACTGTTGCAGAAATGCATTGTGGCGAGCAAAAGAACGCCTATTAAAACAGGATCATTGCAATTCAAATGGTTACCCAGTTTGTTAGATTGTTCTTAAATTCTGCAACATTAATATTAACCCGTAGATATATTACTCAAAAAACACAAACATTCAAAAGAACATTCCCAAGCGGGCTACAAGTGACGGAAATGAACCATAGATAATGCACTGAGAATGCAGAAATAATTAGGATTACTTTACGGTGATTTTATCTAATACTCACATTTGGTACTATGCAAAACACACATGTGCTTTAATTAGAGTCCCTTTACATCGATGCAGAAAATTAAAGACAGCATTGATGAATTCAGTCAGTTCCTACACGAATCCACAAAGGATCAAAATGGCTCTGAGCACTATGGGACTTAACTTCTGTGGTAATCAGTCCCCTAGAACTTAGAACTACTTAAACCTAACTAACCTAAGGACATCACACACATCCACGCCCGAGGCAGGATTCGAACCTGCGACCGTAGCGGTCACGCGGTTCCAGACTGAAGCGCCTTTAACCGCACGGCCACACCGGCCGGCACAAAGGATCAAATGCTGCCACCGGAAACCATAGTGAACAAGTTGCCGATCAGCAACATTCCAAGAATATAACACGTTACAACAAAGTGCAGGCCAAAATAAAGCTCTTTTCAAGAAAAAAAAAGGCATTTAATACTCTGAAGTGACGAAAGTCATGGAACAGCGATATATACATACTGAAATGGTGATAGTATCATACTCTGAAGATTCATGTGGAAATGTTTCCAACATGATTATGGCCGCACGACAATAATCACCCGAGGAGACCGAACACCGCGAAGAATACCAAATTTCGGGCATTACCTCTCACCATAGACAACACAGTGGCTGGCGATCATCACTTAACGACCGAGAGCAGAGGCTTTTCCGTAGAGTTGTCAGGGCTAACAGTCAACCAGTGCTGCTTAAAACAACCGTAGAAGTGAATGTGGAACGCATGACGAACATATCCGTTAGGACAGCGTGGGGAAATTCGGCGTTAAAGTGCTACGGCAGCAGATGACCGATGCGGGTGACCGACGAGAGTGTCTTTACCAACAGCACGACATCTCCTTCAGCGCCTCTCCTGGGCTCTTGACCATATCGGTTGGACGCTAGAAAACCTATTCTGGTCATATAAATCCAGATTTCAATTCGTAAAGTCTGATGGTAGGGTTCGAGTGTGGTGCAGATCCCACGAAGCCATGGACCCAGTTGGCAACAAGGCACTATACGAGCTGATGGTGGCTCCATAACGCTGTGGGCTGTGTTTACATAGAATGGACTGGGTCCTCTGGATGTTCGGTTACTTGTAGACTCTTGCAGCCATTCATAGAATCCATGTTTCCAAACAAAGGTGGATTCTTTTTTTTGTGCCATGTGATGAGCCGCAATTGTTGGCGATTTGTTTGAAGAACATTCCGGACAACTCTAGCCAATGATTTGGCCATCAAGATCACCCGACGTGAATCCCATAGAACATTTATGGGCCGTAATCGAGAGGTCAGTTCGTGCACAAAATGTTGAACCGCTAACTCTTTCACAGTTACTGAGGCTATAGAGGCAGCACGGGTCAATATTTGTTCAGTCCATGCCACGTCGAACTGCTGCACCACCCTGGGCAAAACGAGTTCCGAGACGACATTAAGAGGTGTCCCACGACTTTTCTTACCTCAGTGTGCCAACGTCTAGAGGTACTATTGCATACAATATGCGGAGATGCCTGAAGAATGCGGAGTGACTAGGCCTCTAAATTCATCTTTATGAAATGGTGTTTGTTCATATTCAGTCCGTAGGAATAAATTACAGGGAGTTCTCATCAGAGCAAAGTCTATTCTGTCCCACTCCATCGTTCAGCTACTTTGTCGAAGTCCTTCTCAGTAACAGGAAGGAGTCTTGAATAATCTTTCGCATTATAATACGCATTTATTGCTTCAGAAGATAGTTAATGACATATTTACTAAAGCACCAATAATTAATACCATAGTCGCTGTACGCACTCCTTACCCTTGTACATAACTGAATGAAAATTTTCACCTTGCAGCAGAGTGAAAATTTCTTTCAGGGAACATCCCTCAGGCTGTGGCTGTGAAGTCTGGAGACGAGATACTGCCGGAATAAAATCGGTGCGTAGGGGTCTCGAGTCGTGGTTGGATAGCTGATTGGGCTAAGGGCACACGATAGATTCTAGTTCCGGCACACAGTTGTAATGTGCCAGGGAGTATGTTGTACATTCGTTTGTCCAACAACATATACCTCATTTTATAGTATTCTTAGGTGGTGCAGTCTCCTTACATTTTTTTCCCCAGAATTCGCTATATGAGAAAACATTTATTATTTACGCCTATAAACTCTTTTTATATCTGACACTACCATTATTATTTCTTTCTTTTCTCAGACGTTATGTCTGGTCAAAAATGGAAAGTGACGCGGACCTTGATCAAGCGTGACTTCCTTAACTGTACGGTATATGTTGTATTGCATTTAGGAACTTTCGGGTAATTGAACATGTATCAATAATTACGGATTTCTGTAGCTGTATATATAAGTTTGGATGTAGCTGTATTGCATTCATGTACTGGTGGATATTGTGTGGTATGACTCCTGTAGTTGATAGTATAATTGGTATAATGTCATCTTTATCCTGATGCCACATGTCCTTGACTTCCTCAGCCAGTTGGATGTATTTTTCAATTTTTTCTCCTGTTTTCTTTTGTATATTTGTTGTATTGGGTATGGATATTTCGATTAGTTGTGTTAATTTCTTCTTGTTATTGGTGAGTATGATGTCAGGTTTGTTATGTGGTGTATTTTTATCTGTTATAATGGTTCTGTTCCAGTATAATTTGTATTCATCGCTCTCCAGTACATTTTGTGGTGCATACATGTATGTGGGAATGTGTTGTTTTATAAGTTTATGTTGTAAGGCAAGCTGTTGATGTAATCGTTACCATTGTGGGCGGGCATAGGGTTCAAGCGTCGTCCCCGACCATGACGGCGCTTGTCCGAGGCTTCTTTAGTTCTGTCCTGAACCAACTAATCACACTAAAAGGGGGGTTAGCCCTATTAGTGGTTTGTTCTTTTCGTCGCCTTTTACGACTGGCAGAACATACCGGAGGCCTATTCTTTTCCCGGGCCTCCATGGGAATTATTATTACTATTATTACTATTATTATTATTATTATTATTATTGTTGTTGTTGTTGTTAGTGGCAGTAGTAAGTACTACCATTATTAACATTATTAGTCCATAGTCAATATATTGTTAACTATAGACACTCAAATCATTTTAATACTATTTAACTATGATGTAAAAAAGGTATGAAGCCCTGGTGAGAGGTAAAGAAGATACAAACACAGACTCGTTATAGCAAATAAAGTGTTTCGAAAAAAGAGAAATTTGTTAAGAGGCAATGTAGAAATTTCTTACAGTTATTTACCTGGCACATAGCCTTGTACGTCACTGATAGGGGGTGATGAACAATTCTGACAAGAAGAGAATGGAAGCTTCTGAAATATGCTACCACAGAATATTCCTGAAGATCATGTGGGTAGTAATGAAGAAGAACTGAATGGATCTGGGAATAAAAGAAATTGAAAGGCGAAAATATACTTATCGTGATAAAAATAGATAATTTCTATGACGTAACAATGAGTATTATTACATGGTTTTTTATGTAATAATGTGTAATTTAATCAGATATCGTACAGATGAATAAACCAGTTTATGGTTTGGACCAAGGTATTTTTTTCATAGGATATAGTGTTACTGTATGGCCTTGTTAGTCTATTCCAATGATGTTATGTGCCTGAAAAATCTTTATGATATGCTTCAATGTTAGAGGTTCATTATAAAAATTATTTTTGAATATTAGGTGGTTCGTATTTCACATAAGTGAAATTTATCGATTCACAAATGAACATATCACTATGCTACGTAGCCTTTTATGTAATTCCTTGTTAGATTACAATATTTGACTATGCTACAGTATTATATAGATGCTTCGTTTCCTAATAGATTCCTCCTGCACTCCCCTTTCCCCGCACACTGACATTCTCATGCCCCTGCTTCATCACCACACTCCTTCATTCTGCCTGCCCTTCCCTCCACTCCTCCCCTTCCAGCACCCATCCTCCACCCACAATCCCTTGTCTTCCTCCTCGTCACCTCCCACAAACTCAACCCATTTCCTTCTGCCCCCTTCCATCCAGTTCCCCATTTCACTAGTCTTTCCCACCACTATAATCTGCCTCCTTCCTACTCCCCTCTAACTCTTCCCCCCCCCCTCCCTCCGCGCCTTCTCCCCTCCCCCCCATGGCCCAACTCCCTCTTCCATTTAGACTTTTAATGTGTATACTTTGTAATGTAACTAAAAAATGTTTCGTAATTTAGTTCTTCTTGGTACGTTGTCTAGACGGTAGCTGAATACTCCATACCCGTTTGCATCCATGCTACAATTCAATATGTAGTTGTTTTTAGCCTGGTGATATCGGTCAGCATATGTTTCATAGTACATTCAGTTCAACTACTTCTCTTTCATTGCATACACTATCTTCATACGTTTAGGGTGTCTGTAAAACATAATAAAATTTTATTTGTTTTATTTGTTTGCCAATTTGTACATAAATCGGTTAATACTAGCTCATTTTTATGAAAGAATTGCAATTTTCTTGCAATTCGTTCTCCCCTAGAATGTTGACCTTCAGTATAAAATGGCTCTGAGCACTATGGGACTCAACTTCTGAGGTCATTCGTCCCCTAGAACTTAGAACTAGTTAAACCTAACTAACCTAAGGACATCACAAACATCTATGCCCGAGGCAGGTTTCGAGCCTGCGACCGTAGCAGTCTTGCGGTTCCAGACTGCAGCGCCTTTAACCGCACGGCCACTTCGGCCGGCGGCCTTCAGTATATATTACGTTTCATCGAAGTACTTCATTGTCATGCTTATAGTCTTTTTAGGGGTTACAGCGTTCTTATAACATAAGAAGCATTATTCATGATGTATGTTCTGATGGACGCGCGGTTTGAGGTGCCATGTCACGGTTTACGCGGCCCCTCCCGCCGGAGGTTCGAGGTATCTCTCTCGTGCATGTGTGTGTCTGTGTTGTTCTTAGTATAAGTTAGTTTAAGTAGTGTGTAAGTATAGGGACCGATGACCTCAGCAGTTTGGTCCCTTAGGAATTAACACATATTTGACGATAAAAAAAATGGAGCAACATTGAAAAAAAATACGATTATGTTTCGCGAACTGTAAACTTTATTGTGCCCTTATGTCATCATATTGGTCTTTGAATCAATGCCAACTGTCGCCACGTTCACGAGGTTGCTGCCAACTGCAGTTTGGCATTTGACATTTACGGCTTTTGAAATGGCACTTAATGTGTACGTCCGACGCGATCTATCTGTGTTCTGCTTCGTAAGAATTTTTTGTCTAATTTTCAGCATGAGTTACGTTCTTGCTGTCACTTGATTTTTCTTTGTCAAATAGCCTAGAACTTCATTTACGATTTTTGCATTGCCTTATACTGCCACAGCTTTCTGAAGATGATGTATCGAAATGTTTGACAAATAATAAATCTGTCTGCAACCAAAATCTCTCCAGGAATTTATCACATGCGAAGTCTGAATGGTTGCGTATCATGAACGTGCATGAATTCGTCAGTCAAATGGAAAAATCATTGATTTAATTCTTGCAATCACTCTAAAAACACAAAATGTAAATCTCTCTAACTTTAAATAAATTTATCAGTGTACTACTGTATTCAGTCCTTCTGCAATTAAACCACCTGCAGTTTTCCCAATGAAGCCACAGAGCTTATAAGTGACATGAAAAAGGGAGCAAAACACTTAAACAGTTACATGGAATCGGGAAATGATGGACTGGAAAAGAGAAAAATATGGATGTAATTTCTGAATAGGTAGTGCTCCTTGTTTCGAGTAGACATCTGATACGAATATTATCAAAACTTTGCCTTAACATACAATTCTTATGTTGTGATGGTTACAATTCCCTTTTGAGGAAAACGTAGCCCATTATTGGAGACGACAATGCAGTGTCCTTTTCTTTTCTTTGGCAAACTTCTCGCTCTTACTTATGTTTTTAAGTAAAAGAAAATAGTCTTCAGAGCCAGCCATCAGTGAAACATGAATCTGAGTTCTCAGAGTCTAACCCTCATTATCGAGCACCAGTGCCAGTACACAAAAATCACCACAAGAGTTTAGTGCCCGTATGAGATCGTACAAACATGTTATCACAAATAATCGTTATCTGTGGCCGACTTATACTTTCTGAGCCATGCTGAGCCCTGCTTATGCGTTGCTTTAAAACTTGGCTGTTACTCTGCGTTTGGTTTCCCGCAGTTATTGCAGTTATGACGTTGTTCTTCCTCCTCCTCCGTGTGGTAGCAGCGGTGTATATCGATATTTGCACCGTATATCTTTGATCTGGTACTTGTAGTTCCGGCTTGGCGGTGTGCAGCCAGTCGGTTGGTGGGGGCGGATGAGCAAGCAAGTCTCCTCGCGGAGGAGTCGGCCGGGCCCACTGGCGGTCTCTACCCAGTGTCAGAGCATGTGGGGGCTGTTCTGAGTGCTATGAGGTTTGTGGCTCACCGACCCAGGACATGAAAGTCGAGTGGTGATTTTATTACCGAAGCCACGTCTGTTCAAATTGTCTCCTTGGTTGGTGGTCCGCTGTTGGCGGTATTCCTGGGAGCAACATCGAGTGTTCGAGTTGGTGAAGATTTAGCCACCGTGTGGTGGAATTAACTATATTTGTCGGTTTGAAATTCAAGTGGACAAGCGGAATTTTCTGTCTTGTGGCCGTTAGTGTTCCAGTTACCTGCCCTGGTCGCTGACGTAAATTCAGGCAGTGCCCTTTCCTCACCTGTTGTCGCTGTCCAACATGGTGTGTAGTTTTTGACAGCTTCATGTGATTTTGGTTGTGGGCAGCTATGTCTGTGAAGTTTTGGCTTTGTAATTCTCGTATACTGGTCGGTGGTTAGCAAGTCGTCTTGTTGGTGGGGCCCTGACTGTTTCTTGTTGTGTTCCCGGCGGATCGAGTATAGTTGGGCGGACTTCTTGTCTCACGTATGCGAACGTTAAGATTTCAAGGGCAGAACGAACCTCATGGAAACTTCTGAGCGGCATTGCTTTCTTATTTGCGTTTAATTGTGTATTTTTAATGGTTCATAGCCGATGGGTGGAATTTGTAAGCTTGTAATTGTGTTTTTAAAAACAAAGGGCTTCAGCAGTTTTAAAAGTAAGTTTTTCTAAATTGGGCAAGTTGCCTGAATATAAAATTTCCGTATTCTGCCTGTTGAAAATTTGTTGTATTGTTTATAAAAGCATTGGCCTTCAGCCGCTTTACGTTTTAAGTATCTTACTTATCAAGTATTACCTTTTGGAAGATAAAGCGTGTTGAAAATTTATTGTACTTGTGTTGTACTTAAAATGATGGCCCTTCAGCCGCTTTAAAATTTTTGGATTCTTACTTATCAGGTCTTACACCACTTGGGCTTGAATAGTATTTAATGTTAAAAGCTTTGGGCCTTCTGCCTTGGAAAATTGGTTGCAGTTTTTTTTTTAAACAAAGGCCTTCAGCCGTTTGAAGTAAGGTTTCTTATTGGTCATAAAGTTTGGGCCTTCTGCCTATTGAAAGGATATTGTAGTTATGTTGTTTTAAATTGATGTGCCTTCAGCCGCTTTTAAAAACTTAATCTATCTGACTAGTCAAGTCTTACATCGCTTGGCCTTAAATACTATTTAAGGTTAAAACCTAGAACCTTCTGTCTCAAAAAAAAAAAAAAATACTATAGCAGTTGTATTTAATTCATGGGCCTTCACCCCCTCCCCCCCCCCCCATGAACCACGGACCTTGCCGTTGGTGGGGAGGCTCGCGTGCCTCAGCGATACAGATAGCCATACCGTAGGTGCAACCACAGCGGGTTTTAATTGACGATCGACACTAGTATTACGTAAAGGGGATGTAACAGATGAGACTTCTGCAGTTCTGAGTGAAGCGTTATGCGCTCAAAAATGCGGCATCGCGTGCGTTCATTACCTTGTCGGTGTTCGTCAGGGGGCGCCGGCCGGCGCAGCTCCGTCCAGCTCGCCCTCTCGGAAGCAACTCCTTCCTAACTTCTCCTTACTACAATTTACCGAAGTTGGTTTAAAAAAAAAACTATCTGGCTGTGTGTTCATTTCACCAATCAGGGTCTCAATGTTAACCTCAAGCTCCGCCTACAAAAATTCTGTCTATCCAATGAGAAACGTTATACTTTTCGTTGTGGGGCAATGTTTTTAAAGTTTGCAACGTAATAGAGACGCGAAAAAGTCTCACGCTAAAACTTGCGGCTGGGGTGGTCCTAGCGGTTAGCTGGCGACGTGGGTGTCCGTCCCTTATCGTAGGGCCTTCCAGCTTAACACGGTTCTGCTCTCGGCTTCTCGTTTCTCCCCTCGGAACTGCGTCTGTCTCATAGTGGGAAGGTATGACATGCATATAGGCATTCTTGTGTTAGTCTGTGGTATTCCATTTGCTCACTCGTTACTCGTATTACTTTGGTGAATTTAATGTCACGATTTATTTGGAGCTATGTGACACACTACTGGATTTGCTTATCATGTCAGGGTTTTCATGGAAGGTGTTGGATTTGCCTGACTTACACCCCCTTCCGCAATTCCAAGTTCTTATCTTGTCATACAGGTTTAGCAGAGCGTCTCACTTTCAATTAAGTAGAATAACGCTATACATCTATTCGCAGTAAATACATGGTGTCAGTGGGAAAGTTAGTCATAGGCTGCTGAATACTGGTCAAAAACGTAGTAAGCTGGCTTCACTGTCTTGCGCCTGCCTGCAAAAGGCACCTTTCAGATTGGTTGATTCAGTCAGCCTGTGATTGACAAGTTACAGAAAATTCATATTAATATTTGAGTTTGATTTTGAAGTAGGTGAAATAGTTGGTAGTGTGGGTGACATAGCCTAAAATAATTTATTTTAATAAACAAAGTTACTTGTTTGCCGTCAAGCCACGGGGTGTGAGTTACCGTATTGTCTATACTGTCCATGATGATGCTCCTACTCGCACTTCATTCTTACGCTGTCGTATTGTGGGATGGAGAGGGCTACCGACCTACACCGCATGATGGCCTACAGCAGCGTTAGCCTTTCTATGCTAGCGCATCTGGCAATGCATCGCAGTTGCTAAATATCTTTGGGAATTGGATATACTTTGTAATCACCTTCTCCTGTTTCTCCTTGTCCATCTCCCCCCTCTTCTTTCAACATCCCCTCCCCCCCCTCCTACCTCTTCACAGCCTACTCCCCCTCCCCCTGTCTGTCTTCTCTCTCTCTCTCTCTCTCTCTCTCTCGTTCGTTCCATCTCCTCCTCTACCCTCTCTCCGTCCATGTCCTCCCTCTCCCCGCAATCAATCTGTCCATTTCCTCCCACTCAGGTCTCTGTCTGTCAATCCCCTTTTCCCTTCTTTTCTGACCTTCAGCCTCGTCTATAGCTATTGCAAACGAAACCTTAATTCGGAGTTGAAGTCACTTGAATGGGTAAACCCAGCCCAGTTTATCAGGTATGACAGAGAAATCTCCAGCTTTGTATGTCTGTGATAACAGTATCGTCAGTGACAGTATTTCTCGCAGCTCTAATCTGCAAATGGGTCGTATTACGAAGTTAGCCATTAATACAACTTTCCTGTTTAAACTTCCTGACACATTAAAACTGTGCACCGGACTGCGACTTGAAATCTGGAACTTAGCCTTTCCCGGGAAAGCACGCTACCGACTTAGCTACCAAAGCACCCGTCCTCACGTCTTTGCTTGCGCGACTACCTCGTCTCCTAGCTTCCAGGCGACGAGGTACTCGCGGAAGTAAAGATGTGAGTGCTGGTCGTGAATCGTGCTTGGGTAGCTCAGGCGATAGAGCACTTGTCCGGGAAATGCAAAGATCCCTACTTCGAGAATCATTCCGGCACACACGAAGCTTCGTACCAGCGCATACTCCGCCGCAGAGTAAAAATTTCATTCTGATGACATCTATCCATATTTTTTAGCAAAAATCACTAAAAGACCTTGCCCGATTTACTTCAGATTTGTACATGATGCTCTAATAAACTTTCAGTTAAACGTCGGCTAATATTTTTAAATGTATATTATATGTAAATACGTATATCTATTCTATACTACCATATACAGACAAGTTGTTATTTAAAATTGCTAAAAAGATCTCGAAAAGTTCTCAAGCAATCTGCTTCATATTTTTACATGGTATTGTAATAAACAGTATATCAAAACGTTCTTGATCAATATACGTCAGAGTTTTACGTGATACTCAAATAAGCGTTTCCACGGACTTAGGCTATATATTATTTTAATATAGGCGATGTATAAATATATATATATATATATAACATTTAGCAGGGAAACGTTGTAAGCAAAAATCTCAAAAACATGTTGACTTATTTCCTTCAAATTTTTACACAGTTCTATAACAGTCATTCAGACGGACATAGGATATATCTTTTTAAATATACAGGTTTTTTGTTGAGAGTATATATACATTTTATAAATAAGAATGTACCACTTTTCTGTAAAAACTGGATGCGATGAAGAAAGTGCTATGGTCTGCTGTGAAAACATGCTGTTTCGTTTTCTTTCTCGCAGTCAGTTTTAACTTCTGTAGTTGAACATTTAAAAAATGGTTAGTCAACCTTCTTTTCCCAAAGGCCCAATTTTGTATGTCTGTTAGTAGTAAAATTTTCTGACCTCCCACCCGCTACTCACTGTGATTTATAAAGAAGGAAGAAACTTTACTTTGCATAACTTATGGTTCTGAGTTAAAGCAAGTTAAAGTATGTTATAATAAGTACTTCTCAAGAACTTTGTCAACATTTTATAAAAACGTATTGAAAGTCTTTGAAACAAACTCCTGCCTGCCGCCTACGACGTACGTTGGAAGGCACTCTAGTGGGTGCCAGGGTCCAGGTTAACTACCGTTGATTTAAATAATCAGACAGATCACTACGACCATTTATGTTCTTTCTATTTCTGCATAATTTTACACATGAAATAAAGATGGTTATTAGCGAATTTAGCAAAGAAGTTTACCTTTTCTAATATATTAGACCAAAAATTGTATACACAACAGTGTGCAGATTTGTTTTCTTCCTCGCAATCAGTTCTTAACTGCAAAGAGGAAAGCTTCCGAATGAAATTTTCACTGTACAGCGGAGTGCACGCTGATACCAAACTCCCTGGTGAATTAAAATTGTATTCCAGACCGAGACTCGAACTCGTGACTTTGGCCTTTCGTGGGTAAGTGCTCTATCAACTGAAATACCCAAATACGACTCACAATCCGTCCTCACAACTTTATTTCCGGCAGTACCTTGTTTCATACCTTTTAAACTTCACAGAAAGTCTCCTGTGAAACTTTCAAGACTTGCACTGCTGGAAGAATGGATGCTGCGGACACTTGGCTCCTTGTCCATCATGGTGGCCTGCACGAACTCCACTGGACCCATGGATGAATGTTCCCCAGAGCCACCAGCTTGTCTCCATCCTGCAGTAGTGATGTCAAGGAAATGTTCTCCTCGAAGACGACGGATTCGCGCCCTCCTGTCGCCATGATGAAGAATCTACCGCGCTCATCAGACCATGCAACACTCTGCTACTGCACGAACGTCCAGCGTCGATGGTCACGTGCCCATTTCAGTCGCAGATGCCGATGTCGTGGTGCTGACATTGGCACCTCATGGGTCGTCGGCTGCGGAGGCCCATCGTTAGGAATTTTCGGTGCACTGTGTGTTCAGACGCACTTGTACTTTGTCCAGCGTTAAAGTCTGATGTTAGCGACGCCACAGTTCGCCGCCTATCCTGTTTTATCAGTCTGTCCAGCCTACGACGTCCAACACCTGTAATGAGGTGTGGCCACTCAACCCCATGACTTCTGGACGTGGTTTCACCTTGGTTTCGCCACGTTTTGAAGACGCTCACCATGGCACTCCTCGAACACCCGATAAGTGCAGTTTCCGAAATGCTTGTGCCGAGCCTTTACATCACAATCTTCCCTCGGTCAAACTCACATGGATTGCGTGCCTTCCCCTTTCTCACACTGGCAGCACACTCGTTGATACTACATCCACCGTGCATGTCTCTGATTAGTAGTCACTCGTCGACAGGTGACGCTGCTATCGCCTAACGGGTTTATATCGATAGTAGATCGGTGGACATAATGTTCTGTCCGTGCAAACGTTGATTAGACCATCGTGCAGAAACTTGGTGTAAATCAGTCACTAACGTTTTGATATTTTTGGTAACAACGCTGAACAACCATGTGTCTTTATATAGTCGTATAGACGATAAAATGAGATGTGACATGAGATGTGAATGCCACTTAGTGATGTACAAATATTTTGGTCAATCTATGATGGTGATCGAATAAATGGAATGCCTTGATGTAACATAATGCAGTCATACTTGCAAAGATTTTTATTCAAAACTGGATGCTGCTGCAGAATAACACTTACGGAGAATCTTTTGCTATTTTAACAGAAGCCTCTGACTCGCACTTATCAAATTTCTTATCTTAGTTCCAGTAGATTGACTTCTACAGAACGCCATCGGAACGTAAACAGTGGGGGCTGTGGCGGGCAAAGGCGATGACAGCGTGGGTGTGTATCAAGTTCCGGGACAGGTGCGCAGTACCTGGCCTCATTTACATCTCTACTGCAAATAGAGTGGCGCAGCGGCAAACGCGACACTGGCGCCGTCTGTTGCGGCTAATTGGACAGCCCTGAGACTCGTCCGCACTGCGTCACCGCTGTTGGTCCCATCCCTGGGCGCCCACAAGTTTAGATGAGTTTTCTGCACAGCTGCTAATAGCATCTGACTTCGAGTTTGAGAAGGCATGTTTCTTCGCATTCATTTAGATATTATAATTGTTACAACAAGTATCTCCAACATTCATCTCGAGCAACTTTTCAGTTCTCAGTCCTCTTTGACGTTTATAGACTGCCTGGAGCAACGACTGTAAATCTGTACTAGAGCCAGAGTTCGAACCCAGGTCTCCTTCTCTGGGCAGTTGTCCAAATCCACTGTATCAGGGTAGCGTATTGGTTAGGGCATCAGGCTACTGAGCAGGAGATCTTGGTTGGAACCCCAATTCGTCTCTTCAGTCTGTAATTATATATCATACATTAATAAAAAAATAAAGTTTGCACAGTGCTCTTAATGCAGCAGATGTTCTACGTTGTCTCTTCCCACCTTATTACTACGCACAGGACATTCATACAACAAATTTGAAATTCCCAGAAAAGTCGGTCATTGGAATTTTGTTCAACTCACATATCACAATGGAATCTTGCTAGGTCTCGGTCAACCATCACAATTTGTTGCTTTGTGGTACGTTTGTATTGATAACACCAAGTCTCATCACATGCGATGAATTTATTCGGAAAAGAATTGTCCGCTTTTTTCATTTAAATAAGCTCTTGGCAGATGCCCACATACCACAGATATGTTTAAAACTCTCTCACTATTTACCAGTATATATATATATGGTGGCCAGGGTGGTCCATTGATCGTCACCGGGTCAAATATCTCATGAAATTAGCGTCAAACGGAAAAACTATATAGAACGAAACTTGTCTAGCTTGAAGGGGGAAACCAGATGGCGCTATGGTTGTACCGCTGGATGGCGCCGCCATATGTCAAACGCATATCAACTGCGGTTTATTTAAATAGGAACACCCATTTTTTATTACACATTCGTGTAGTACATACACAAATATGAATGTTTTAGTTGGACCACTTTTTTCGCTTTGTGATAGATGGCACTGAAATAGTCACAAACGTATGGCTCACAATTTTAGACGAACAGTTGGTAACAGGTAGGTTTTTTCATTTAAAATACAGAACGTAGGTACATTTGAACATTTTATTCCGGTTGTTCCAATGTGATACATGTAACTTTGTGAATTTATCACTTCTGAGAAAGCACGCTGTTACAGCGTGATTGCCTGTAAATACCACATTAATGCAATAAATGCTTAAAATGATGTCCGTCAACCTCAATGCATTTGACAATACGTGTAACGACATTCCTCTCAACAGCGAGTAGTTCGCCTTCCGTAATGTACACACATGCATTGACAATGCGCTGAAGCATGATGTCAGGCATTGTCGATGGATCACGATGGAAAATATCCTTCAACTTTTCCCACAGAAAGAAATCCGGGGACGGCAGATCCGGTGAACGTCCGGACCATGGTATGACGCTTCGACGACCAATCCATCTCTCATGAAATATGCTATTCAATACCGCTTCAACAGCACCCGAGCCATGTTCCAGACATCATTCATGCTGTAAGTACATCGCCATTCTGTCATGCAGTGAAAGATCTTGTAGTAACATCGGTAGAACATTAGGTAGGAAATCAGCATACATTGCACCATTTAGATTGTCATCGATAAAATGGGGGACAATTATCCTTCCTCCAATAATGCTGCACCATACATCAACCTTCCAAGGTCGCTGATGTTCCACTTGTCGCAGCTATCGTGGATTTTCCGTTGCCCAATAGCGCATATTATGCCGGTTTACGTTACAGCTGTTGGTGAATGACGCTTCGTCGCTAAAAAGAACGCGTGCAAAAAATCTGTCATCGTCCCGTAATTTCTCTTGTGCCCAGTGGCAGAACTGTACACGACGTTCAAAGTTGTCGCCATGCAATTCCTGGTGCATAGAAATATGGTACGGGTGCAATCGATGTTGATGTAGCATTCTCAACAGCGATGTTTTTGAGATTCCCGATTCTCGCGCAATTTGTCTGCTACTGATGTGCGGATTAGCCACGACAGCAGCTAAAACCCCTACTTGGGCATTATCATTAGTTGCAGGTCGTGGCTGCCGTTTTACATGTGGCTAAACGCTTCCTGTTTCCTTAAATAACATAACTATCCGGCGAACGGTCCAGACACTTGGATGATGTCGTCCAGGATACCGAGCAGCATACATAGCACACGCCCGTTGGACATTTTGATCACATTAACCATACGTCAGCACGATATCGACCTTTTCCGCAATTGGTAAACGGTCCATTTTAACACGGGTAATGTATCACGAAGCAAATACAGCCCGTACTGCCGACATGTTACGTGATACCCCGTACTTATACGTTTGTGACTATTACAGCGCCATCTATTACAAAGCGTAAAAAGTGGTCCAGCTAAAACATTCATATATCTTTACGTACTACGCCAATATGCATTAAAAATGGGGGCTCCTATTTAAAGAGAAACTCAGTTGACATCCGTTTGACCTTTGGCATCGCCATCTAGCGGGCCAACCTTAGCGCGAACTGGTTTCCCCCTTCAAGATAGACGAGTTTCGTTCTTTCTAGTTTTTTTCGTTTGATGCTTATTTAGTGAAATATTTGGCCCGTTCACTATCAATGGATATATATATATATATATATATATATATATATATATATATATATATATTTATTTATTTATTTTGTGTGTGTGTGTGTGTGTGTGTGTGTGTGGCTTAGTAAAAGAATACAAGAATTACCATTTGATAATTAGAGAAAAGCTTAAACGCCAATAATGGTGCATTTTTTTACTTGGCACGAATAAACATGGTTATAAGTGCTATAATTTGCGATGTCTGAAAGTTCTTTAGCACTTTTCTTTGTTATAATTTAGCTGACATTCGTTGTTTTTGTATTGATCATTCCCTAGGTTTATAAGTTTTTGCATTTGTATTCTTTATCGTTTTTTTCGACAGGTTCATGAATGGGGTGCGCTTCCATGTGGGTGTGATCACGTTTAATGAATTTATGATCAATCACCTCCAACTTACTATTACAGTGTTTTATGTCGTGAAATACATTATTCATGAATGTAACTGACAAATTAATATTCCTGTTTTGACGACTGCAGGAGTGACTGAACATACTGATCTCAACGACTCTGTCAGGTCATGATGGGGCATGCTTGTGAATACAAAAAGCTATTTCATTTCCTCCGCGGGTAGCAATAGTTTCATACCAAAATATGATACTTGTGATTGTTGGTTATAGAAAACACAGTTAAACAGAGAGTTCACAGCGACAGATTATACAAACATTTCCGTCTGTATAAAAAGAGTAATGGTAAATGCTTTTCCAAATCAGAACGCAAGAGATAAATACTTTTATTTTCCCTAGTTTTCTCTTTGTCGATATTCTTCTGCCATATTTATATTTAAGTGAACTGCCTATTCCTCTAGTAGTGGAAAATCCTTCACGGGTGTGCGTATGGGTTAGTGCTGCATGAAGTATTTAATTTTTTTCTGATATGACATTGGTTTTATGGGAGCCAAGTTGTATCGTTTGTTTAGTCAGAGTTTATTACTTCTTACATACAAAACGTGATAGTTTTCTTGCTCTATTGCGTAACGTATCTAAGATTAATGAAAAATAGACGTTGGTTATTCTTATATCAAATGTGTGTGTGTGTGTGTGTGTGTGTGTGTGTGTGTGTGTGTACATGATGGGCATGAAATGCTTGTTATGTTGTACAAACTTCACAGTGCCGAGATTTAAAAATTTATTGAAACTATTCGCAGAGCTTTTTCAGGTGTCGTCCTTCAACAAAAGTGCTAGTATGAACTGCTTTAAAACTGTACACAAGACGTGTTAGCTTGCTGGCAGGATAGAACACGGCCAGCGATTTTGAATCAGAGGTAGTAATCCTCCCAGTAGGCGTAAGTAACAGCCACCACAGAACAAGAATCTATGCTGCAGTTCAGACTGTTACGCCTTACTAGGGATTAAAGAACAAATTGATTTCAAGCAGTAAGTTAGTCACATTGGCAAAGAATTGTGTACCGAATCTTACGCAGCTATTTTGTTCCTTGTAGCGGCAACTTTTTTCAAGAGCTAATTTATATAAATTAAAACGCCTCTTACTTGCTGCAGATGAATGAATTTAATCTCCCATATGCGTGTCGCCTTTAGTGACCAGGCATCATCGGTGTATACCGCAGGTTCGGCAGTGTTTACAGTTCACCGACAGCACACGACACTGCTGTCGCAGGAGGGAGAGACGTTGGAACATTAGAAGACTTCCATCCGAGTATCATTGCGATAGCGAATACTTACGTGCGTAACAATCAGGAGTATCGCAGATTAATTGTCGCTCTTGTTTTGCATGTTGTTAACATGATTGTCAAAATTTCCGTTTTGCACTAAATTCTATGTGTACGAGTATACTGTTTTCCATACTATACAGTCACCATACCTTGCGTCACTCTGTGTGTATACGTGTGAGCGAGCGCACAATCGCCCTATCGTGTAATTACAGAATGCGGGCTCTCTCGGCCAGTAATTGGGTTATTGCCGATATTTGTATTACGGGTATTAGACCATGGTCATAACGTTCCGTCCTGCAATGCTAGAGACATCACCAGAGGCTCTAACGACTCGGGAAGCTTTTACAGATTCAAACGAGCCCCGCAAGCCGCACTGTTTACATGTATCCACGCAACGGCCGGTTCGTGACGTTATCAGACTGTTGCTAAGATCGTGGAGTCGTGCCGAAGTATGCCGTTGAGCTTGCAGAGGGGAAGAGTTGGCGCTGTTTGCTTTATGTAGCACTAAGGCCCACAACTTCTCTAATTCAGTCCTTCTTCTTTTCTGTTGAAGTTGTTTCTCCGATTTTTGTACAGCCTCTGTCTGGATCCTAGCTTAGTAATTATTAGAGTTTGCTGGAGAATAGCCGAAGAAATCATCAGAGAAGAAGTTAGCAGATGACTTATGTTAGTTATTCTGGTTATTTTCATCTCTTTCTCTCTCCCAGTAAGGCCGTAATTCATTTTCTCTGAGTGCTGTCTAAACGTTGAGTGGCTTGCCGCACAGTCACAGGTTCAGATTTGTTCTTTGTACTGAATGTCGAATGTTCTTCTGGTTAATTCTGTTCACGTGATGGTAATGTAACAGGTATATTTCAGTGTTTTGGTGGACGACTGTGGGTTGCATTACTAGGATGTACTTCTGTGCTGAAATGTCTGCCTGAAAAGCGATGTTACGAAAGGGTGGTCAAAATATGAAATCAAAGTACTTCTGTAAAGAAAGCCAAGCCTTAATTCTAGATCTACTTAAAAACGATCTAAAACTTTCAAAAAACTTTAATAACACTTCAGTTTTTGTCCTATCTGGTCAACATGGCTGAGAGAGAAACGGAAGAAAAATATAGAAAATAAGGTTACACAACTCAAGAGATAACAAATATAATACAGACTGAGCCCTTGCATCGTACGGGAAATACTCTGTACTTACCTTTTAAGATGTCCCCTGTTCCACATTCTACTCACGACTCACCACAACGTCTCCTGTATAGACCCCCTGCTTCTACCAGGCACCAAAAGCTACTCCAGACCTATTTGTTCTTTTACACCACAAGACCACCACATACATAAGGCATCCATGGCGCACTGAAGAGGGTTACACTTCTACTATCATAATTTTTTCCCTCTCATACTCTTAAATTTCTAAAAATTTTAGCGCCACGGTAGGTTACATACATGATCTGTTCCAATCATATGTCTTTATGGTTTCGTACCTCAATTGGTAAAAATGGGTCTGTCATGGGCTCACTTCGTTATACCAACACATTATATTCCTTCGGAAGTACTCGGTCCTAAAGACAAAAAATTTCTCCATAAAAACGGACTCCCACTGAGGAATGAAGGAATAGCCGTACGGCTTTAGAAAGCGGCAATAGTCAAGGCAACGACATTTGCGCTGCGCACAGTCCGCTATAAAGTACTGCTGCAGGAGTAGCGCACGCACAGGCGTTCTGCAAAAGTTGCAAGGGAGGACGGAGTTCGCTTAGCAGCTAAACTTAGCCGCTTGTGCCATGAGCAGCAGTGGTAAGCCTCGTGCCTGAGGCTTCCGTAATTCACTGACTCAGGAACACTGCCCTCCTTTAGGCTAGCACAAGCTTTACTCAAACGTTTGCTCACTTGCCCATTGTAAATGGTATGCAGACAAAGTAATACGTCTTGTACGAGACGAATACCTAAAACGCTACATTATTTTTGTTCGATCTAAGAAATTACACTCTTAAATTCACAAATTCAGTTTACTCTTCAAGATCAAGATGAAACGGAATGGCCAGGGGGACAACATCCTACTGGTGAAACTGCCCACTACTATCAACATCACACCTCATTAAAATACACTGGCACACAAAATCTAAGGGGAAAAATAGCTTTAGCGCGATATGTTACTGCCAAGTAACATATCCAGATGTTACTTGGACCATACATACAATGACCTGCTACAGTATAGCACAGAAGGTCATTGAAAGAAATACGCAATGAGACGAAGAGTAAATGACACTTTTATTCAGTTACAATAATTACACTGAAGTCTTCGTGATTCAAGATGACACGCTGGTCTTTACAAGAGGCGAGACATGGTTCTTAATAAACTATGTCATTGGCATGGATGGCATGCATTCTCTGCTACTTGCTCACATGCTGGCTACAAGTTTGAGAAAGAGTTATTCTGATAGGGCTTTTGATTCCTCCACCAGCGCAGTTAACAACTGCCGGATGATCGTCGGTGCATGTAGATGTGGTGCAACAGGTCTACCTAACTGTTGTGTACATAGTTCCACGTATTCAGCGCGTACACAACTTTCCCACTAGAGCGCACCCTGCTAAGCACAACAGCGCAGGCGCAGCGCTCGTCTGTCTCCGTACTACGAGATGGCGCTGCCTTAGAGACGGACCAAATTCTGCTTCCACCGATCCGCGTATTAATATGTAATGCAGCCAATGAGATTGCTGCTAACGTAGAACCTTTTCTCCTCACGGATCACACTCGAGCAGTGATACCTGAACGTGCGACATATTATAACAAGTGTACAGATTAATCAGTCTGCATTTGTCTGCACAAGTCTGTACCAGTCTACATTAGTCTGTACCAGTCTATAGTCAATTTTCAGTCTGCGCCTAATAAGATTACCATATTCCTGTACATAGCCATGAAGATAAATGTAGAGACACTTTGTCAAGTATCAAAGCTGTGGGAGAATAAGATTAACGTACCAAGACCAGAGGAACTTCATATTGTCAATTGTAAATAGCATCCAGAATCAAGTTAAGTAATTTTATGCTTGTTATTATTTTAATAAATATGTGTGAAAATTAATCAAGTTCTGTTTAAAGTTGGTCACCGTCAATCTGCTACTCTAAGCGTGCAAGTGGCATTTCTATCATCTGACCTAATGTCACAAGATAAACGCTCCACAATAAGACCACGAGACATATTGCTGACACTCGCCTACTTCATTAGAGCGACCAGTCAAATAATCTGATGGTGTGTGTACGGAAGGTCTTACAGTATGCACACCACACTAACGGACCCTACAATCACTCGATGGGATTTAAGTCGAAGGAACGGGCCGCCAAATCCATTCGCCGAACATCTTCTCGTTCCAAGAGGTGCGCTATTCACTGTGATCGCTCACTGTCATCCATAAAAATGAAGTCATGGCCGAATGTCCCCCGAAAAGAAGCACGTGGAGAAGGACTACGCCGGCCGATGTGGCCCAGCGGTTCTAGGCGCTTCAGTCCGGAACCGCGCGACCGCTCTGGTCGCAGGTTCGAATCCTGCCTCGGGCATGGATGTGTGTGATGTCCTTAGGTTAGTTAGGTTTAAGTAGTTCTAAGTTCTAGGGGACTGATGACCTCAGATGTTAAGTCCCTTAGAGCTCAGAGCCATTTGAACCATTTTTTGAGAATGACTACAGTGTCACATTAACTTTGACCGACTCCACTGAAATTAAACTAAAATCTAAATTGAAACGAGTGGCTGAAGAAACTGGTATATTGTTTACTTCCACCTGATGCATCAAGAGATAACTGGAAAGAGTTCATGCAGGTATATTGTCGAAATTCTAAGCACGTCCTAAATAAAGGCACAGAAGATCTTAGAAAGGCAGTTTAGACAATGTTAATGAGCAAGTCGTTCGTCGTGTGGTGAATAGTTTCTAAGTTTCATATAAAAGAAGACTCACTTTTCAGAAAATTTATAAAAAGTTACAGAATTTAATAAAGTTTGAAGGATGTATTGACACATTTCGTAAAATTCTTCGCTGTGTAGGATTTAGGTGGAAGAAGAGAGCGATTAACCGAAAAATTTTTCAGGAACGAAGTAGTATCAGGACAAAACGAATTCTTTACTTAAAAAGTATCCGAGAATACAGACGTGAGTGTCATCCAGTTGTCTATATGGACGATATCTATGTTCACGTTTGTCACAGCACCGTACGTATGAGGTGACAATTCGTTACAGGCTCTATGAAATCTGTTCCGAAAGGAGGCGGAATAGACTTCTAAAATTATGAGAAGTGCCTCAGGTACAGATTAATACTAATTTACTAATTCGTACTGTCCACGGTATAAGTAGCACCTCTTACCACTATAAGCAACTGACTCGTACTCCGACATCACACTTCACGAGGATGTCCTGCTGTGTCTACGATGATGCATTCCACGTCATATATTTTGTGATCAAGTCCATCTACATTACCACGTGATTCACCCAGTTGATGCAGTATTTAAAAATCGAATTCACTCAATCGTTATGCTCATCTAGTTGAACAGCTTGTTGGATTTTTGTATCCCATTATCCATTTCAGAGCTGTGTGATCCGTTATTACCTTGAAACGTCAATACAGATAACAGTGAAAACAAGTGACTCGATAAATTAGTGCTACCAATTCCTTCTCTCTTGTCAAGTAATTTTTTTGCATATGCTACCCTTAGGCTTAAATCACAATTGAAAGCATGACTGCTGTTGTCACATAATAACTTAAATTGCTTCTGGTAGTCTTGAAAGGCGGAACTGTACCAGTGCTCAATAATTCTTTTAATCTTATAAAATCTGTTTCTGAAGACCACTGAAAATGTACCATCTACTCTAATAACTGTAAGCAATGTCAGGAAATTTTGAAATAATTTTTCTCTAGAAATTAGATAATCCTCAACACACCTGCAATTTCTTTTGTATAGTGGATGTCTGGAAGTTTCTCACGGCATTAACAAGTCCCATGTTGGTACATTCACCACCCTGGTGGATAACACAACCCAAGTAATGGACTTTCTGTAATACGAAGTGGCACTTTTCCAGACTGAGTGTTAGTTTTGCTACACATAAAAAATCAAAGTATTCATGTGAATGTACTAAATGTTATTGGTTTTCCTTGAAGAAAACGACAATTTATCCAGATCTACCACGAACTGACCTGATTTTAATCACTGTAATACCTCACCTAATATGTATAAGATAGACGCTGGCGCTGTTTCCTGTCCAAATCATACACAACAGCACTGATACTGGCCAGACAGTATTGTGAACGAGGTTTACACATGATCATCTGCAACTGCCGCTGAATGATGGCATAGTTGTAAAAATAATTACGTTAGCCTAGATTATGTAAGTCCGTGTTATATTAGGCGTAATGTAGGTAACTTCCCTGTCCACTGGTTCAAAAAGTGGTGGTTGCAACAAAACCTATACACTTTATTGCCATTTGATGATTTCCTTGGCATAACGATGAACAGCGCTGTTAGTCTCTTACATTATCCCATCATGAAGTTGTTGATTTATAAAGGCTTCTGTTACCAGCTGCAACTGTTGTGAAACTCTGTACAGTTTCTTATAGGCACCTCGTTCTTTCCCAGTGGGAGTATGACACTGAGTTAGTGATGTTTCAGGCAAAGCTCCAGAATGATCAAATAACTGTGTATTCTTCCAACAGCCTCTCTGTATCGTCCTTATGCTGTCCCTCTAAATGTAATGCTTTCTTTCTCAGTGCAGCGACTGACTCAGAGTTGTATAGACGGACACGAAATCTCTATTTAATTCATCCTCATTCAGTACTGGCTATCGGAGTACCACTTGATACCTGTACTTCCTCGGAACTGAAGTTAACTATTCTGACAGGCACAACTTGGCTTCTATCAACTTCCTGTACATAGGGAAACTATGTCGTGTAAAACATTGTGCTTTACTCAAGTCTTCATTTCTGGCATAGGCCCAACCACACAAAAGAATTATCTACTACTTACAACCAGAGTAATTTTCCTGTTCCTTGCAGGATGATGTCCCATGAGATTAAGTGACTTTGTATGCTGTTTAGGTGGCCACTCTTGGCTTAAGGATGATCCTTGCCACAGATATGTTTTTCTGTCCCTAAAGCCGAGATGAAACATTGTTCCGTTCAGCTCTACTATATGTTGCTCTAAGTCAACATTGGCATGACGTGCAATCAGGAAATCTATACTTACTACAACTCAGAAGTTACTTCCCCCTACTCAGAATCCAAGCACTGCTGAACCAAGTGGATGAGCGTCACCCCCACTTACGTCGCTTACCTTCCAGTGAGGTGGATTCAATTTTACTTCACCAAATTTACTCTCACTTGCTGCTGATGCTTTCAACCCTCTATCTATTAAAAATTTGTACAGCTTTCCTCTTATGTGATTGGTCGCTGAATCTGCACAGTGATGTCCTGTGCTAACACTTACTGGGAGCATTGTACGGAGCTCACACTGCCCCAAAGCCAGTTTAGCAATGATGGTGCAAGGTCCAACATATGACTACCTTCCGTGCCTCTGCAACCCTTTTTGGGCATAGTTTTGTTTGGAGCTACCGAACTACTTACGTATTTGAGTTTGCTGTTCCCTCGCTGAAGTTGCCTGTAAGCAGAAGGTACTGAGTAGGCATGTCACTGACTGCAGCTGCTGGCAGCGATTAATGTCCAAGAAGTGACATCGGCCTGTGGTTGTGAACCATGTCGTTACAATATATTTAAGTGATCCGAAACGGTAATTAAAATAAAAAATAGTTCACAATGTTTCCTCCATCACAGAATACTGTGAACGGCGTTCAATAAGTAACCCTACACATTTCCTTCTTAGCCAGTTTCGGTTGAAAAAACACGGAATTTCGTGTGGGACATTATGTAATTTTCTCGCTTCAACCCCACATATTTTTGTAGTTCCGACGTATAGCGCTATATATGTATAGTCTCAAAATAGCGACTGCATCAGAGGTGAATTTCAAGCAGAAACCTGTCATTTAGTTTCCTTTGGCGGTAAACCACAGCAGCACAGATATTCATAAGCGCTTGTAGAATGTCTACGAAGACGTGGGCGTGAACAAAAGCACGGAGAGTCGTTGGGTGAGGCCTCTGTCAGCATCGTAAGAAGGTCGCGCAAATCTGTCCAAACTTCCGCGTTCCAGCCGGCCACACACACAGGTGTGACTACTGAAATGTTGTAACGGGTGGAGACTCATTTCAGTTGATCGATGGATCGCAATCGAACATCTCGTTGCACAACTGGATGTCTCTTTTGTAGTGCTGAGACACTCACCCACCAGTTGCGGTACCGAAAGGTATCTGCTCACTGGGCTCCAAGCTGCCTAACAGAAGACTATAAGAAGCAACGAATGAGCATCTATGCGGAATTACTTGCACCTTACGAGGCTGATCGTGACAGTTTTTAGTTGGACATCGTCACAGGTGGTGAAACATGTGCTCATCACTTCGAAGGTGAAGCAAAACGGCAATCCATGGAGTGCCGCCATACCGCCTCTCCTTCGAAGTAAAAGTTCAAAACCGCACCCTCAGCTGGTAAAGTCATGGTATCTGTCTTCTGGGACTGTGAAGTGTTGGCTAGAGGCTCTGAGCACTATGGGACTTAATTGCAGAGGTCATCAGAACCCCTAGACCTTATAACTACTTAAACCTAACTAAGGACATCACACACATCCATGCCCGAGGCAGGATTCGAAACTGCGACCGTAGCGGTCGCACGGATCCAGACTGTAGCGCCCTGAACCGCTCGGCCACTCCAAACTGAAGAAACGACTTCATGGTGTTCGTCGCCACAAAAAGGCAAACGAACTCATCCTCCATGACAACGTAAGGCCTCACAGAAGCCAGCGCACACGAGAAGAGTTCACAGGACCATTCGACTGTTCTTCCTTATCTAACCTACAGCCAGGATCTCGCACCTTCCCACTTATAGCGGTAAGGTCTAAAGAAGGATGCACTCCACGGAAGCAGTACATGGATGATGGGGAGGTTATTGATGGAGCGAGGCGTTGGCTCTGACGTCGACCAGTAAAGTGAGACCATGCAGTTATAGGCCCTCCCATGTAAGGCGACGTAAGGCAGTTACATCGAACGGAGATTATGTTGAAAAATTTGATTTTGTAGTCAAAAGAGTGTCGAATAGTACGGTTTACTGGAATCCTGAATAAAAACAATCTGCTTTCAAAAAAATATGTCGTATTATTTACTGAACGTTCTTCGTAGCATTATAACTGCCATCTCTATATAGGGTGGTCCATTGATCGTGACCGGGCCAAATATCTCACGAAATAAGCGTCAAACAAAAAACTACAAAGCCCGAAACTTGTCTAGCTTGAAGGGAGAAACCAGATGGCGCTATGGTTTGCCCGCTAGATGGCGCTGCCATAGGTCAAACGGATATCCACTGCGTTTTTTTAAACAGGAACCCCCAATTTTTACTACGTATTCAATTTTAGACGAACAGTTGGTAACAGGTAGGTTTTTTAAATTAAAATACAGAACGTAGGTACGTTTGAACATTTTATTTCAGATGTTGCAATGTGATACATGTAACTTTGTGAACTTACCACCTCTGAGAACGCATGCTGCTACAGCGTGATTACCTGTAAATACCAAGTTAATGCAATAAGTGCTCAAAATGATGTCCGTCAACCTCAATGCATTTGACACTACATGTAACGACATTCCTCTCAACAGCGTGTAGTTAGCCTTCGGTAATGTTCGCACATGCGTTGACAATGCACTGACACATGTTGTCAGGCGTTGTCGGTGGATCACAATAGCAAATATCCTTCAACTTGTCCCACAGAAAAAAATCCAGGGACGTCAGATCCGGTGAACGTGTTTGCCATGGTATGGTGCTTCGACGACCAATCCACCTGTCATGAAATATGCTATTCAATACCGCTTAATCCGCATGCGAGCTATGTGCCGGACATCCATCATGTTGGAAGTACATCGCCATTCTGTCATGCAGTGAAACATCTTGTAGTAACATCGGTAGAACATTACGTAGGAAATCAGCATACATTGCACCATTTACATTGCCATCGATAAAATGGGGGCCAATAATCCTTCCTCCCATAATGCCGCACCATACATTAACCCGCCAAGGTCGCTGATGTTCCTCTTGTCGCAGCCATCGTGAATTTTCCGTTGCCCAATAGTGTACATTATGCCGGTTTACGTTACCGCTGTTGGTGAATGACTCTTAATCACTAAATAGAATTTTTAAAAAAAATCTGTCATCCTCCCGTAATTTCTCTTGTGCCCAGTGGCAGAACTATACACGACGTTCAAAGTTGTCGCCATGCAATTCCTGGTGCATAGAAATATGGTACGGGTGCAATCGATGTTGATGCTGCATTCTCAACACCGACGTTTTAGAGATTCCCGACTCTCGCGCAGTTTGTCTGCTACTGGTGTGCGCATTAACCGCGACAGCAGCTAAAACACCTACTGGGACATTAGCTTTTGTTGCAGGTCGTGGTTGACGCTTCACATGTGGCTGAACACTTCCTGTTTCCTTAAATAACGTAACTATCCGGCGAACGGGCCGGACACTTGGATGATGTCGACCAGGATAACGAGCAGCATACATAGCACACGCCCGTTGGGAATTTTGATCACAATAGCCATACATCAACACGATATCGACCTTTTCTGCAATTGGTAAACGGTCCATATTTACACGGGTAATGTATCTCGAAGCAAATACCGTCCGCACTGGGGGAATGTTACGTGATACCACGTACTTATACATTTGTGACTATTACAGCGCCATCTATCGCAAAGCGAAAATGTGGTCCAACTAATACATTCATATTTCTGTACGTACTGCACGAATATGTAAAAAAAATTCGGGTTCCTATTTTAAAACAATCCAGTTGATACCCGGTTGACCTATGGCAGCGTCGTCTAGCGGGCCAACGATTGCGCCATCTGGTTTCCCCCTTGAAGCTAGACGAGTTTCGTTCTTTGTAGTTTTTTCGTTTGATGCTTATTTCGTGAGATATTTGGCCCGCTCACTATCAATGGACCACCCTGTATATCATACATGGCTACTCTGATATAAATTTTCGAGGATGATGAAGAAACGCATCAGTTACAGATTAGGAACTCTGGTCTGGAAACCACCGAGTCAAAAGCTATAAGCGAAAATCGATTGTACTAGAACTCCTAGTTGATAAGCTTGTCGGGCAGCTAACTTTCAGAAGAGGCAGTATGGAGTGAAGCAAGCAGAACAACGTTTAATAAACATGGGCTCTAAAACGCTTCCTTCAAGAGCCATGGGCACTTCCTCAATTGAAGAGAACGTGTTTCTCAGTAGCGAAAATGGATAAATCCGCGTAGCTCTTAGGGTATGTACGTTAGAGCTCACTTTTATTTGGACTTTTTCCCTAGTTTTTGTCCAAACCACCTCCTCCACATGTATATAAACCAAAGGGCTTGCAATAGATGAAAGTTGTTTCACAGTATCAAAGATGAACAAGTACTCATAGCTCTTAAGGCATGCATTTTAGAGCCCATTGACTGAATTTTTTTTTCTTGATTTGGTCTGTACCACCATTACAGAAGGTTACCTATTCCTAGAAACAATAGTTCCGGTACATACATTCCACTGTCAGAGGTATCAGATCGATTTGCACTTAACTTTCCTTTCAGCCGTTTCCATTACCTTACATTGACACTTTTACCTTTGTCTACCAACCTTGAAAATTTGTAATAGCTGCAAATAATCACCCTGGACATAGTTAACTCACTCGCATTGCTTATGTAAGCATGAATAAAATTAATTCTCTCTGGGATAGAAGTTATTGCGACTAGTGATTGACGAGCAAACATCAGAACTGTGCCTGTACTTATGATACTAAAATAAATTTGAGGATATTTTCGATACCGAATTATACCAGTCAAAACGTGCTCATTGTAATAGGTCTGTTGGGGAAAAGTGAGGCTGATGAATGTAGCATATGGCATTTTGCTTTCGGCATAGTGTGTCATTATCAGGCGACAGGAAAATATCGTCATCAGAGATTCCTCATGCTCTTACAATAATATCACAGGAACAGCTGATAATTAACAAAACATCTGTAGGTCCTTTGTTACCTTTACTACAGAAAATATGGTCGAATATTGATAAATCTCTAGTTTATATCAATTAGGTGTACTCAATCTGCTAAATGTAAAAACTCGGCCTCGTAATCATTGCAACAGTAATGCAATGCGCATTCGATATAAAAATTGACCTGTGACTTTTCAGTTATCTACATGTAGGGACAAGGGTAAGTGCATGATATCACCAATGAGCTTTGACCTTGACGGCATGACATAATCAATGACCATGACTGTATGACATCATCAATGACCTTGAATGTGTTACGTAATCATGCCGCCCTGTACTCTTCCTTCTCTCTGTCTCCGTCTCTGTCTCTCCCTCTCCCTCTCCCTCTCCGTCAGCCATTAAAACGGAACAGGCGAGTCAGCACTTAGTCGAAACGTTGAAAAGTATCTGATCAACCTGCGTTATTTATCAAAACACGGAAAAAAATATTTTGTCTCGTTTACTGCACTGCATCGTCAGTAAATTTCAAAACTCTTATGTACACGCAGCATCAAAAATACTTGAAGGGTGTAACTTAAAATATTTCCATTTCAAAAATACGTAAA
The DNA here is from genome assembly GCF_021461385.2 of Schistocerca piceifrons. NCBI lineage: Eukaryota > Metazoa > Arthropoda > Insecta > Orthoptera > Acrididae > Schistocerca > Schistocerca piceifrons. The sequence continues at coordinate 990,200,928 of NC_060138.1, forward strand.
AGCACATAAAATTCTCTCTCATCAGTCAAATTTCACACATACACACATTTCATAAAGGCTCCATATCTAACCTCTATCTTTTTTACACTCTACTAAGTAACTGTTTGTATCAAATACTGTACTTGTGAACTCTTATAAATTTCAGTAAAGAAGAACTAACGATCAATGCCTATCTTTCTCTCGTCATTCAACCCGCAGGATATAGACTGACTGTCAGAAGAAACTATGGAAAGATGGGGGACTATGTGCACCTATCTATAATCACACAGCATTCCCCTTGACCAAAGCCACATCAACGAAATCCACTTTGCGTAATTCGATATACACATCATCCACACACGAGACAGCAAATGTACCTTGCAGAACTGGAGAGCACATGAGCAGTAAAGATAACGTGAAATGATGACAAAGACATTTAAAAAGCTATACCATTTATAACTAACGTCTTGAGCAGATTAGCTGATAGAAAAACTCTGTTTTCTGTACTTGAGTGCAGCTGTGAGTCGGGAAGAAAGGCTCCTGAGAAGGGGCGTGGCCACTGCAGCGTCAGATGACATGTATCTCTATGGAGGTAGCAGCCTAGCATTGTTTTAATGCCCATCTGCAGATTATACACGATATGAAATACCTCACGAGGCTGCTGCACCCCTGCAGAGAAGCCAGCAAGCCCAGTGCTGAAATTTAATTCTATGATTATCTTTCATTTTCATTACGGAATAGTGTTTGGAAAGTAGAAATACTCCAAAAGCCAAAGTTCTATACTCTCACAAGTTTAATAGTACTTTATATTAATTGGTTCGTTGTCATATTGTGTTTTTGAGTTTCTGTGTCAAGAAGCTTTCATTTCTAATTACATTGGGCAGACATATGAAACATTTTCCTCATATTTAGGATTGTTGGTGTCGGATGTTCTAATAACGTCTGTTAATCTATTAAATACAAATATAGATAGCGAAACTAATACGATAACACCCACTATTTAAATCAGCGTCTTTATAACTAGAAAATTCTATACATTCTCACTCCATGCTCTTTTACAAATCTTGGAGACTGCACTGAAAGTCCTGTAACGGTTAACATCATCACTGAGTACATGCTTCAAATTACGTTTGTCTTTTTTCAAAATAGTAATTATATTACCATTATACAATATGACTGTCATTACCCTGGATACTGTTGGGTAGGGGGGCAATGATAACCTTTTTACAAGCTTACACCACAATCATTGTTGACTACCATTACCCAGAGTGCAAGTTTTCATTTAATAATTACAAAAATTCTTTAAAAATCTTCAATTAATCGCTGTGTGCTAAAACGTAGAGCTTACCTTGATGCTGTGTAGTCGTTAGTATATCAGTAGAAGCAGTAAAGCAGGCAATTAATTAGGATCTGTACTGTGACTTTGTTTTAAAGAAACACTGTCAAGCTGAACATCCAAAATCAAACAACCAGTTAAATTTACAACGCTTGGATCTACATTTTCAGCCGTGAATATTACGGGAATGGGAAGAAACGCGAGGGCCAACAAGATTCTACTGCAGCTGGAAATGTGCATCAGGGTGTAGTGTGTTCGCCTTGAATATGCAGCACGTCCTTTTGCTTAACAGTGTATCACTGACGTTACCAGAAGGGTGACTTAAAACTGACACACAGCGCACGAAATAACGGGCAGTGGCCGATGAGCGGGCGATATGAGCCTGATATCGGAGCGTAAGATTTGCAATCCAGGCAGCAGCATTTAATTTCACCACAATCTAGTTATTGATTAAAGCCAGTGACTGTAGCCATTTTGTTTGTTAGAGGCGATGAGGTGAGGAATACTGGAACCTGTATTTCAGACTTCTGAACCTACTACTTGAATATGCTTGTCCTGAGAGCACACATGTACTTTAAATAGTGCGTTATCTATTTCTTGTACTTGCAAGCACACCTGCATTCGAGTTGCGTCGGTGAAATGCAACGATTCCTTGAAAGCACATGTGCAGACGTCAACAGCTCCAATTCGCTGGTTGAGAGCTTTATGTCTTGGAACAGTTTCTGAGTAATCGGGACAGGTCTTTCGACTTTCTAACTCAGCAGGAAGGTAGATTATAAAACCAACGCATCCACTACGAGTAGTATGTTACCGATAGAATGCCACAGTAGCCGCCGTGGTTCAACGTTTTCTTCTTGGTCGTATGGGAAACTATCCAAAAAATGTAAGTCTGTCATGCACTACATAGCACTAGCAATAATATTTCTGTTTGTTTATCCGTTAATTGTTGTAATTCAAGGAAAAGGTGAATATGCAGCTACCATGCTGGGTGAAGACGAAAATGTGGTACGCACGAAAAGAACTGACATTGGAGAAGGAAGAAAGGCATCCAATTTTCAGTGTAAGATGCATCAACATAAATTTTTTTAACAGCAGTACTGGTTTACTTTAAGCGCTGTGAGACATATCTACCATCAGGTTTCTCAGCTATTAGTGATGAGGAAATTGGTTTTCTCAACAATGGGGCAATAGAATATATAACATAGACACAACTGATTTATAAAATTTGCGTATATTCCCAGAAAAAAACTATGTATATGTTAGAGCATATTACAAGGATATAAAATGTTAATTCCTGTTCTTAAGGTATACATTGCACCACTATAAGAGAAACTGAAGATCGCTCTCTAAAGGAAAAACGTTGTTGTTCTGTGTCTAAATTGCAATAGTGTTTGGTTCTCACATAAAGAGTCACTGGCTTTGGTTATGAGCTAATCGTCTTTTCGGAAGTGAATGTGAAAATAATACAGTACTTTAAAAAAGACCGCTGCACAGTTCCTGAACACTTTCCTGCTTCGGAAGAGTTCCACTCAGTACAGAGAGCAGAGCAGGGATACCTCTGCGTGAAGTCAGGATAGTTGTTAGGAACTTGTGAAGGGTCAGCGACGCTACTAAGATATAATTATAGTTCAGTTACTTATTCACAATGTTTTTAGGTGTTCGTTCTTTCGCACCAGCCTCGGCTTCCGCTCATTCAGCTTCGCACTGCATTCTAGCTGACGTCCGTCCAAGGAGAAGATGTCAGCGAGCCTGCGCTGCGGCGCCTAGCACGAAGAGGTTCTCGCTCTGGCTGCTAGGGTGTCCTCTATCCCACTTCTAACTCCGCGATGACCCTGCGATGTACCTGGATGGTCGGTTGATCTCCTCCCTACCCCTGGTAGGTTTCAGCTCCCGAAGGCGCCTAAATGTTGAAAAGAAATGTGGACCCCAAGAGGTCCTTTGCTAGTCTCCGCTTAAAAGACCAGTACTGGCAACACCCTGCGATGTGGTGCTGTCAGACGGCAGTCAGTTTCTCCATCAGTAAATCGATCAGATGAGGGCCATCATTTTGTGTACGTCTCCGGCTAGTTCATAGACGCTGCTTGAGCATCTAGGAATACACTACTGGCCATTAAAACTGCTACACCAAGAAGAAATGAAGTGATAAACGGGAATTCATTGGACAAATATATTATACTAGAACTAAGATGGGATTACATTTTCACGAAAGTTGGGTGCATTGATCCTCAGAAATCAGTACCCAGAACAACCACAACTGGTCATAATGACGGCCTTGATACGCCTGGGCATTGAGTCAAACAGAGCTTGGATGGCGTGTACAGGTACAGCTGCCCATGCAGCTTCAACACGATACCACAGTTCATCAAGAGTAGTGATTGGCGTAATGTGACGAGCCAGTTGCTCGGCCACCATTGACCAGACGTTTTCAATTGGTGAGAGATCTGGAGAATGTGCTGGCCAAGGCAGCAGTCGAACATTTTCTGTATCCAGAAAGGCCCGTACAGGACCTGCAACAAGCGGTTGTGCATTTTCCTGTTGCAATGTAGGGTTTCGCAGGGATCGAATGAAGGGTAGAGCCACGGGTCGTAACACATCTGAAATGTAACGTCCACTGTTCCAAGTGCCGTCAATGCGAACAAGAGGTGACCGAGACGTGAAACCAATGGCACCCCATACCATCACGCCGGGTGATACGCCAGTGTGGCAATGACGAATACACGCTTCCATTGTGCGTTCACTGCGATGTCGTCAAACACGGATGCGACCATCATGATGCTGCAAACAGAACATGGATTCATCCGAAAAAATGACGTTTTGTGTTTCGTGCATCCAGGTTCGTCGTTGAGTACACCATCGCAGGCGCTCCTTCCGTATTACCCTCCTGAACTCACCGATTCCATATTCTGCTAACAGTCATTGGATCTCGACCAACGCGAGCAGCAATGTCGCGATACAATAAACCACAATCGCGATAGGCTGCAATCCGACCTTTATCAAAGTCGCAAACGTGATCGTAAGCATTTCTCCTCCTTACACGAGGCATCACAACAACTTTTCACCAGGCAACGCCGATCAACTGCTGTTTGTGTATGAGAAATCGGTTGGAAACTTTACTCACGTCAGGACGTTGTAGGTGTCGCCACCGGCGCCAACCTCGTTTGAATGCTCTGAAAAGCTAATCATTTGCATATCACAGCACCTTCTTCCTGTCGGCTAAATTTCGCGTCTGTAGCACGTCGTCTTCGTGGTGCAGCAATTTTAACGGCCAGTAGTGTAGATTCACTGCAAATCGTAATCATTTAATCGAGTGCTACTGCTGTGAATGCCATCGATCGCAGTGAGCAACTGATGATGACAGCTGGAGAGCTGGAATATTTAAGTGGAGCTAGAGTTGACTATGATGCAAAGCTCGGTTCGTAACGTCTCAATGTGTCCTCCTTATTCTTCTATGTTCACTTAACACGCTGTTAACTGCTGTGTCGGTCCTTTGCTATGTGCTCTTATGACAGAGATAGCGTCTTGCAACATGCTCGTTTCGCTTCCTTTGGTTTTCTGTCACAGTCTACTTTCAGCTGGAAGTGTATCCTTACTCGGCAGACACTGTCGTTGACCCGACGCATCTGCGACGTACTGGCTCGCTTCCTGCTTCTGCTTCTGCCTCTGGCCTGACTCGAATTTGGCTGTGGCAGTGTGAATGATTTGAAACAAAATTTTTCTAATTTATAACTCCTACTATTGTGTGCCGTAATGGAAGTATGAATGTATTCTTACACTAAATTGATTATGATTCAGTACATTAAACTGGTTGATGGTTATAGTAACTGAAAATTTTTCATGTTGTATTCTGTTCCCCCCACGAAACGAAATTCCGAGCCATTCCGATATTACTCAGGCAGGCACAGATGTTAAAACATAGTTAACTGTTGGAACTGTTCCACATGTTTGTACGAATTGGAACAACATACTGTTTTCAATAAATGATATTCTAAAGACTGTATTAAACCCGTAATATTGATAAAAATGTCAGTCTAACGTTTCTTTTGGTTGAAGTATAAAACAGAGAGATTAAATTTACTGACGGAATAGTACAATATTTGACATAAACATTTTAATGAACTAGAAATGGGAGAGGTGAAATTTACTGATGAGGCAGTTTTTGAAGTGTAAAACAGAGTGAGGTTTGAAATTTGTTGCTGAGGTAGAATTATTGGTGCTTATGTATTTTTGATGTGGAGACACTGTTCGTTAAATGTGTAAACGTATGAGTGGCACAACAGTATTTAAAATAAACACTTTTTTAGTAGTTTGATAAATAGGTAAGATCGTTCAGATACTTTTTTTGTTGGGTTTGTTTTCGTGGGTGGCAATATTCTAGGTCTGACTGGAGGAGAGAGAGAGGGACAGGGGATAGATGAAGGGGAGGGCATGATTTACAAAATTCATTGAAGGTCCCTGATGATTTTCTGTGGTCAAGGTCATTGTCGATATCATGCAACCAAGATTGAATCTCATTGATGTGCCCGAGGTCTAAGACCCTTGATGTCTCCACGCGTTGGCTCCTGCCTGTGCGTGTAGACAACGTGAAGTTTAAACGTCAGTTCGTATCTCGAATGCCCATAGTCTTCTACTCAGTGCTATCACGAACTTCGTAAACCATTTTCATAGATGGGTGGGTCATCCAGAGACAGGAGCCCTCTTCGTTGCTCACCGTGGTCTTGAAAGTACATGTCTGTGCCGTGTAGATAAATATAGTACATGCATGTAAAACGTATATCTCGATTATACTACGCCACGAATGTACTACAAAGATTATTGTTGTTCCTTTCTGAAGAAAGTTTATTTATTGTTGTAGTAATACGAATGTTTGGCGAATGTTTAGGATGAAACTTAAACGCGTTTGGGGCCAACTTCTAGTCTGCCCCCTTTGCCGTTTGCATTAACGCCACTGCCCGATGGCTAGTGCTCTCTTTCGGTATTCAACAGGCTTGTAACACTAATGCATTCCACGATTTCGAGAGTACCATGGTATAACAAGATAAAAACACTGAGGAATCGAAGTTTAATCACTAGAAGCTCAATAAACACCACTATCGGCTCAACCTAAGCGGAGTGGAAGAGGATCGAAATCACATACTGCTGCAATGTTCTCTGAACAGGTATCACATAAACCTGCTTGCTAGCAATCTTCGAGCTCTTTTTCTTCAGTTCCCGAGCGGTGTCGAAACTTTGTTACCATCCAACGACGTAACAACGTATAAACTACTGTACGAGTTCGTCAACAGTGTAACATACAGATATAACATCCAGGGTTACTAGTCTAATGTTCTTGATAATTAGAATGCCAGCGGAAGACCACAGCACAATTAACTGACTACATTCCCATGTCCTAGTCAACATAACTCTCAAGTCTATAAATGTATGTTATTATGTACCTACTACATATGTGTCTGAATACTGCTGTATCTACACCGAAGAGCCAAAGAAATTGCTGCACCTGCCTAATATCGTGTAGGGCCTCCACGAGCACGCAGAAGTGCCGCAACACGACGTGGCATGGACTCGACTAATGTCTGAAGTAGTGCCGGAGGGAATTGGCACCATGAGCGCTGTACATAAATGCGTAAGAGTACGAGAGGGTGGAGAGCTCTTCTGAACAGCACGTTGCAAGGCATACCAGATGTGCTCAGTAAAGTTCATATATGGGGAGCCTGGTGGCCAGCGGAAGTTTTAAAACTCAGAAGGGTGTTCCTGGAGCCACTTTGTTTCAGTTCCCTTGAACAGTTCCCTGCTGACATGCAGCGTCCATGGATTCATGAGTTGCCTCCATACCCGTACACGTCTATCCGCTGAATACAATTTGAAACGAGACTCGTCCAACTAGGAAATATGTTCCTAGTCATCAACAGTTTAATGTCGGTGTTGACGGGCGCAGGCGAGGCGTAAAACTTCGAGTCATCAAGGGTACACGAGTGCACGAGTGGGTCTTCGGTTTCGGAAGCCCATATCGATGATGTTTCATTGAATGGTTCGCACGCTGACACTTGTTGATGGCCCAGTATTCAAATCTGCAGCAATTTGTGGAAGTGCTGCACTTTTGTCAAGTTGAACGATTCTCTTCAGTCGTCGTTGGTGCTATTCTTTGAGTATCTTTTACCGGCCGCAGCGATGTCGGAGATTTGATGTTTTACTGGATTGCTTATATTCACGGTGAAATGGTCGCACGGGAAAACCACCACTTCATCATGTAGGAGACGCTGTGTCCCACCGCTAGTGCGCCGAGTGTAACACTACGTTCAAACTCACTTAAATCTTGACAACTTATCATTTTAGCAGCAGTAACCGATCTAACAACTACGCCAGGCAGTTGTCGTCTCTTAAATCGTTGCCGACCTCACCGCCGTATTCTGCCTGGTTACATATTTACATATTTATGTATTTGAATACACATGCCATTTATTTGGCGCTTCAGTGTATATGTATCGCTGTAATACCCAAATCTGGCTCTTGTTTTCTTTCACATGTTCTGTCTAGATGGGACTTTTTTATCTGCACAAATAATCAATTCTCTATCCGCAGCTTTTAAGCAGTTCTTATAGGGCATCAAAAAGGTCATTTCGTTGTTACTTTACATGCACAGTTCATTAATATGTATTGAATCGGGAATATCCCAAATGTGTACCAATGCGATCTATTAATTCTTATTGTGTTACCAGTGTAATTCTTACAGCATTCCTCCTCCTATGTATCCTGTGTTACATTTTCTTCTTGTTTGTTGGTTTCAGTTATGCGGATGTTAAATTTGTTTTATATGAGAACTGTCCTTTGTTACCCTATTTAAATTCGTACCAGGGTAAAACGTAACCTAATGTGCACTATGAGTTATCAAATCGAGTCCAGTGCTGAGATGACTCTTCGGGGACGTTCCGAAAGCCAATAACTAAACATAAAAATAAAATTGTGACCTTCAGTTTGTCAAAACCGCTTGATGAGCGAATCGCACTTGGCCATTATGTACTGCAGTATGAGCAAAACATGTGACCCGCTGGGTGTGTGATTCCCTTGGAAGCAGTTTTTTCACGAGCAGTGTAGCGTGGTGTTTGCGTGTCTCAACTAAACCCCAGGCGTTAGCACAGTGAGGCATGCGTGACTGACGCAGTGCAATACTGGCGCCAAGATCGTCCAGGACCCTGCAGTGTATGGCCTGGGTGGACTGTAAATCATTTCGGCTTTACTGTGCGAGGCGGAAAGAGGGCAGGCGGCGCCTTGGACGTCCTCGGCCGCACGCGCAGCCCGGGCCGGCCTTCAGCAGCCAACGCTCCCGTCGCGTGCGCCGTCGCACTTGTACCGAGCCGGGGCTCTGCCCGCCCCCGCACCCCACCGCCTGTTTACAGAGCCAAGCAAAGCCCCGGCCACTGGCGTGGGAGTTGCGTGCACCGCTGCAACCTTCTTCTTCGTCAGAAGCTCCACGTCAATATAACAAGCAGGCTTCTTTCCAGCTAATACGCAGGTTTGGTTCTTTCATTTCAAGCAACTGTATGGCGTTTCTGTTGCTCAAAGCCGCTAAGTATCGGGTACAGAACCAACTGTTTGAATAGCCGCTGCTCTGTAAGTGAGACATTTGAATTCTGTTTTCAATTGTTTATTTACTGTAAAGAAAGGGAGCAAACAGACGATAGTCTTTCAATGAGTACCTTTGTGCGGCAGTCGATATTACAAGACATCAAGCTGGTGATGTTTAAAATAATTTCTTTTGTCACAATAATGGCACTGTTTGTTTCGATTTGTCGTGTACGCACTGTCATAACAGATTCCGACTTGCACGAAGGTTGGGATCTCTTATGAACTGTAACGACTAACATTCAAAGTTTGACTATGTTTTTCCGATATAAAGCCATCGAATAATTCAAGCATTTAGCATCTCCAGTTACTTGCTTACTGTGTTACAGTGAGAATAACTACGCGTAAGTGTAAAAGAATATACACTGAGGTGAACAATGAATGACTCAGCATACGCACATGTACGGATGGCCGTAATTTCGTACAAACAAGGTATAAAAGGGTGATCCATTTGTACTCAGCTGATTCATATGAAATGGTTTCCGACGAGATTATGGCCGCACGACGGATATTATATCGAAATTTCAATGTGGACTAGACACATCGGATATTCCGTTTGGAAAAGCGTTAGGGAATTCAGTATTCCGAGGTCCACAGTGTCAAGAGTGCGTCGAGAATACTAAATTTCAGGCATTACTTCCCTCCATGAACAACGCAGTGGCCGACGGTCTTCGCCTAAGGACTGAGAACAGTGCCGTTTGCGTAGGGTATTCAGTGCTAACAGACAAACAACACTGCTTGAAATAACCGGAAAAATCAATTTGGACGTACGGCAAACGTGTCCATTAGGACAGGGCGGCAAATTTTGGCATTCGTGGGCTATAACAGCGGACGACCGACGCAAGTGCCTTTGCTAACAGCACGACGTCGCCTGCAGCGACTCTCCGTGGCATGTGACCATATTGGTTGGGCTCTTGACGACTGGAAACCAGTGGACTGGTCAGATGAGCTCCGATATCAGTAGGTAAGAGCTGATTGGAGGGTTCGAGTGTGCCGCAGATCCCACGAATCCGTGGACCAAAGTTGTCAACAAAACACTGTGCAGCCGGCCGGAGTGGCTGAGCGCTTCTAGGCGCTACAGTCTGGAACCGCGCGACTGCTACGGTTGCAGGTTCGAATTCTGCCTCGGGCATGGATGTGTGTGATGTTCTTAGGTTAGTTAAGTTTAAGTAGTTCTAAGTTCTAGGGGACTGATGACCTCAGAAGTTAACTCCCATAGTGCTCAGAGCCATTTGAACCAAAACACTGTGCAAGATGGTGGTGGCTGCTCAGTAGTGTGGGTTGCGATTACATGGAATGGACTGGGTCCTCTGGTTCAACTGAATCGGTCACTTAGTGGGAATGGTTATTTTCAGTTACTTGGAGACCGTTTGCCGCCATTCATAAACTTCATACTTTCAAACTACGATGAAATTTTTATGGATGACAATCCACCGTGCCACAGAGCCACAATTGTTTGAGATTGGTTTGAACATTATTCTGGACAATACGAGTTTATGATCTGGCCACCCATCCAAGGTTTATAGGACATAATTGAGAGGTCAGTTCATGCACAAAGCCCTACACCGGCAAGACAATCGCAGTTGAGGACGGCTATAGAGACAGCATGGCTCAATATTTTTGGATGGGACTTCCAACGATTTGTTGAGTCCATGACACGTCGAGCAGCTGCACTTCGCTGGGCGAAAGGAGATTCCACGCGATATTAGGAGGTATCCCATGACGTCTGTCACCTCATTGTAATTCGAGAAGTGTTTCGTGTTTGTATTGTGCATTCTTGCCTACTCGCCACTAGGACTGAACTTTGATAGAGGAACAGAAAAGTTAACAGCTGACGGAAACTAAAGAAAAACAAACAGCGCGAAGTTCACCATGAAGTTTAGTTGTGAGTACAGCATCTTCAATTTTTAGAAACTGTTCCAAGTGTCGACCACAATGGTCCCGAAAGAATAACGATTCGAACAAAGTGCAATGTAGGAAATACATAGGGTGCAAGATTTTTTCATATGACAACACTCAGCATACGAATGTGATAAACATATGGAAGTTTATTTATGGAATTGCGACTCGCCCTGTAGAATGTATGATGTAACACTGCATTTATATACGGTCCGACAAAAAGAGCGATGCACGTAGAAGACATGGCCGCATCTCAAGGTAACTTCGTACACGAATACAAAATCAGTAGGTATGTAAAAGAACAGATGTACAATTTTCTGTAATGGGTAGAATGGCGATCAGAGAGCATTCGTGTTAATCAAGGTTCAAATGGCTCTGAGCACTATGAGACTCAACATCTGTGGTCATCAGTCCCCTAGAACTTAGAACTACTTAAAGCTAACTAACCTAAGGACATCACATACATCCATGCCCGAGGCAGGATTCGAACCTGCGACCGTAGCAGTCGCGCGGTTCCGGACTGAGCGCCTAGAGCCGCTAGACCAACGCGGCCGGCGTGTTAATCATGTTTAGTGCTGTTACCAAGACTGGTAGCGTATATAAGAGGCGTAAAGAACGTCATATTCTGAGTTATAACTATCAAGGACACAGAGATGCCGCGTATTTGTGTGAGAATTTTTTATGAGCAGGTGATAGTCTGAGAGGGGCCTCATCGTGGGTCTCCATTTGGCCGGCTAGTCGAATAACGTACGACTGAGTTTAGGGTGGGGCCGTTACCGACAAAAGTGGACTGCTGATTAGGGGCGATGTGTTGATAAATTGCAATGTGTTGTGTTCAGCGATGAACTACGGCTCCTCGCTATCCCTGATGAGCTTCGTCGTCGCATACGGTGGCCATTCTTCCAGTGTTTTGGAGGGGCACAGCGGCGTTACTCCGGGTGCCGTGGTGTAGGCAACCACCAAAACGTTCAAATGTGTCTGAAATCTTATGGGACTTAACTGCTAAGGTCATCAGGCCCTACGCTTACACACTACTTAACCTAAATTATCCTGAAGACAAACACACACACACATGCCCGAGGGAGGGCTCTAACCTCCGCCGGGACCAGCCGCTCAGTCCATGACTGCAGAGCCCCAGACCGCTCGGCTAATGCCGCGCGGCAGGCAAGCATCGAGACCGACTCTGTCACCACTTGTAGTGATTGAGGGCACCCTGACGGCACAACGATACGTCATATACATCCTGCGTCATGTTTTACCGCTCATGTGACAGTATCGTAGTGCCATTTCTCAACAGGGCACGGCACATGATGTGGAACTACCCAAGTGGCATTAATATATATCTGTCGCCTATAGAATATGTATGGGATTAGCTCGGACGACAACATCGTCCCAGTGTCAGTATCTGGGATGCCAACGACCAGATACAACAGTTGTGGGTTACCTAGCTTCAAAAGAAATTGCAGCGGCTTTGTGACATCCTTACCACCGGAATCAGTGTATATATCCAGGCCAGAGTGGATGCAACATTGTACTAATAACTGGGCGCATACTCCTGGGATCTTTGTAAATTTGAATTGATTATGTTGTAACTGAAATAATGTCGCATATCATACCAACGCGTGAAGTTTCGTTTTCTCCTCGCTTTCGGGTTGCCTCACCGTTCTGTCGGACAGTGTAGCTTACTAAAGTGAACTATGGACAGTAAATGCTAAAACAGTTCATCAAATTTAGGGCTGCTCACTAAGCAATGAAAAGATGCATGTTGAGCACAAGAAGACGGGACACAAGACGAACAGATGAATAGAAGGTAAGAGCTGCGGATGTGATAGTGACTATTACTGATCTGAAACTGGGATCAGCTGTGCGTACATTAGCACGCAGTGACGGGAGGTGGACGAAGAAAATTTATGTTGTTCACAAAAGAGGTTTTGCAAATCGTCGCTTTTTAAGGTTCCGTATCTCGTTCCGTAAAAACAGAATCTTTATAGAATCACTTTGTCAATGAATTAGTTTCTCCTATACAAAAAGTCAAATATAAATGAAACGTATAGAAAGAAGCAAAAAATTTCGTTAAATTTTTAATACACACAATCGAAATTAGTAATTCCGTATGTAGTGTTACATTGCACTCGTAAAGATAAGATCGTGGTGCTTAACTTTGTCACTGACGTAAAATTAGGGAAATACTACTGTCACTGAAGGCAAAAGCTGGACCATCTACTAGTTTTTGGTGCAATACGGCGTCACTAAGATGTGCTCAGAAAACCTTCAAACTTAAAATTACGACGTTTTTACATGATCTGATTTCGATGAACCAAAGACTACGCGTTTCTCGAAGCTACGTTCAAGTTACCTGTGTAAAAAGCATGGAAATTCGTCTAAAACTGTTGCAGAGCAGTGTTTCGAAACAGACACTACGGTTTTAGGTAAAACTTTAAATTATGATTTCTCCTTTCCCTTGCTCCGATTCTGATTAAATAAGACCTATACATCGCTCCAAGTTATACTCAAGTTACCTTTCGCAACGCCACGAAAATTCGTCTCATTGTTTTGGTGATTACCGTGTTCAGATAGACACATTACGGTTTAACGCTTTATTATTGGTGCAGATTTAGATTACTCGTGATAAGGAGAAGCATAGAGGAGCACTTAATAGTAGCTCCATTGACAACATTCAGAAACAACCAGGAGAAATTAAGTTTCTGTAAGTCCATCTTTATACAGGAACCTTGGCTGTTCATATAAAATGTCAAATATAAAACATCTTCAGCTGTCTATATTTCCAATTGTATTTTATTTTACTACCAGCCTCGACGTTACATTAAGCCATCTTCAGGCCCCATTACCGACTTGTGGGAAGAATTCCAGCTCTTCTGCAATCGTAACAGGGGCCAGAATACAGTCACTGGAAACCGCATTCTCCTTATGAACAACGCGATACCTTCGTACATCAACTGCAGCCTAAAACCGCAGTCTCCAATTGATCTACTAAGGGATCTCGTGACTGCATTCCGGCTCCAATTTAGATTCTACAAGAGGCGGGATTTTTCCTACACAATAGTAAGAGGGCCTGAAGATGGCTTAGTGTGACGCCGAAACTGGTAGCAAAAATAAAATAAAATTGGAAATATAGACAGCTGAGGGTGTTTTTGATTTGACATTTCAGGACAAATTAAGTACGGTATACTGAAGATGGCAACACATGCAGAGGCCTGGAAAAGGTTTGTATCCAGAAGTGGTTGAATAATCGTTAATGATATAATGAGGGTGGTAGTAATGGTGCTGCTGATGATGATAAGAATGATACCTTGATCGCTTACTGTCCTGTATTCATTCTGCAAATTGGGAAATTAATATTAACACTGGGTAACCAAGTAAACAACCGTGACTTAAGAGTGAAGTCTACACTGTCGTCTGTAAAGGTAAATTAGTAGATATTAGCATAAAAGACACTAACTGAACCAAGTACGTAGTTCGATATTATCGCTGCCTTCATACAAAACTGAATGCAGATTAAGCACCTTTCTGAATCTAACAGCAAATTCTGTTCAGTCGAATGCCCTGACAAAAAAAAAAAAAAAATCGCATGAGGTTCAGGTATTTTAATCCAAAAAGTTATACAACACATTCATCTGCGCATCTTTCTGCGACAGCTGTATATCCAGGTTCGAATATGCTTACCTGTTAGCTGAAATACATACATATATATATAATACATATATAATCTTAAATCAAAGAAGTTTGACGAAAAAATTGGAGTGGTGGAAATTTGAAAAACTATGGCCTGTGGACAAAAGCTTGTAAAAACCTTGCACTTCCCTTTTATAAATATAGTTTCCACAAAAGCATAGTTTTATAGGGGACCCCGTGTAATATGTATATAGCAAAATAAAAAAGCGTGTGGTGTATAGCTGACGGGTCAAATTAATCGGACACGCACATGTTCAGCGATGTATATTAACTATGTCAACCGAAGACAAAACACGTAAAACAAGAGCTATACATGGAAGAATAGAAATGAAGTGATTACTACGATAGGTAAAGATATCTACGTCACATGGTATTAGGATCGATATCATTACACTACGTGATCAAAAGTATCCGGACACCTGCCAGAAAATCACTTACAAGTTCGTGGCGCTCTCCATCGGTAATGTTGAAATTCATTATGGCGTTGGTCCACCATTAGCCCTGATGAAAGCATCCACTCTCGCAGGCGTACGTTCAATCAGGTGCTGGAAGGTTTCTTGGGGCATGGCAGTCCATTCTTCGCCGAGTGCTGCATTGAGAAGTGGTATCGATGTCGCTCGGTGAGGCCTGGCACCAAGTCGGCGTTCCAAAATATCCCAAAGGTGTTCTATAGGATTCAGGTCAGGACTCCGTGCAGGCCAGTCCATTACAGGAACTTTATTGTCGTGTAACAACTCGTCACAGGCCATGCATTATGAACAGGTGCTCGTTCGTGTTAAAAGATGCATTCGCCATACCTGAATTGCTCTTCATCAGTGGGAAGCAAGAAGGTGCTTAAAACATCAATGTAGGCCTTGCTGTGATAGTGTCACGCAAAACAACAAGGGATGCAAGCCCCCTCAATGAAAAACACGGCCACACCATAACACCACCGCCTCCAAATTTTACTATTGGCACTACACACGATGGCAGATAAGGTTCACCGGGTATTCGCCATACCCACACTCTGCCATCGGATTGCTACATTGTGTGACACGATTCGTCATTCCACACAGTTTTTCCACTGTTCAATCGCCCAATGTTTATGCTCCTTACACCAAGTGAGGCATCGTTTGGCATTTACCGGATGGATGTGTCGCTTATGAGCAGCCGCTCGACCCTGAAATCCAAGTTTTCTCACCTCCCGCTCATTTGTCATAGTACTTGTAGTGGATCCTGTTGCAGTTTGGGATTCCTGTGTGATGGTCTGCATAGATGTCTACCTATTACACTTTACGACCCTGTTCAACTGTCGGCGGTCTCTGTCAGTCAACAGACGTGGTCGGCCTCTACGATTTTGTGCTACACGCGTCCCTTCACGTTGCCACCACTATCACGACGGAAAGAGTGTACCTAGGGATGTTTAGGAGCGTGGAAATCTCTTGTACAGACGTATTACACAAGTGACACGCAGTCACCTGACCAGGTACGAAGTCCGTGAGGTTCGATGAGCGCCCAATTCTGCTCTCCCACGATGTCTAATGACTACTGAGGTCTCTGATATGGAGTACCTGACAGTAGGTGGCAATACAATGCACCTAATATGAAAAACGTTTGTTTTGGGGGGTTGTCCGGATACTTTTCATCACGTAGTGTAGACCTGACACCGCGGAACCCTCATCACACTTACGAAGTCCATAGTATCACGGTCACAAAAGTTGCAATACTGGCAGATGATTTTACATCAAGCTTTAGTACTTTGAAGTAACTTGCGATCTTAAACAGTGGACTACAGATGCGAACAGAAGTACAAACCTATGATGTTGCACGAGTTTGAAAAACCTAACTCATGATCAAATTTTGACAATTGAAATCCGTTAATATAAATTGTATAATTTAACCTAACGGAGGACGATTACCAATCTTGTGCCACTGTGGCGATGACTGTGCATCACTGGTCGCGAATGGCTGTGTCAAAAGCCCAGCCTGCATTTGTCACCACTGACGAAAGCATTCTGCTCAAGCCTGTACTCGGGATGAAAGTTCTTAGATGCCATATCATGCGACCACAGCTTAGCAAGACATGAATGTATGGGAATCAAGTCTTCCATCCAACCGCGTTCACCCGAACTCGGAGTCGGATGTACTGACGTGATCAAATAAACGAATATCGTATACAACCGTCCATGAATAGCTCGTAGTCTGAAATTTCACTATTGTGACGTGTTGAACTGCATGCTGGTAGTAAATATTTGACAGGACTAAAGACTAGTGTAATTTTTGTTTTGTTGAAGGTCAAAATATTTTCTTCATTTTTCCAAAGCAGCTATTTCCGCGGCACGTATACTGTGTTAGCATCTCACAGATATTCAAGGGTACACCGAAACAGAGATTCAGAGCAATCGCTAACGAGCTTCATCTTTGGGCCTACTTACAATCGCAGGTAACGTCAGCGTCATCTTTCATGTTGCATCTTGTTAGAACGATTTTCACAGGTGCCACATCTGCTCGCACACGACTGACCATTCACCAAGCCTTCCATGAACGTTTAATGCCACTTGAAAGGGACATCGGCATGGAGGTTCTTGGTAAGTTGTGGTACAGAAATTCTGCTTGGTTTCAGCGGTTCTGTTACACTGAATATGTCATCTGCTTCGTGCCTGCCACGTCCGTCAAAGGGCTGCCCGAATTCATCATTGTATTCAAGGGCCGCTCGTCGTAGCGTTGAAACAAACGAATGTGCTGTTCCATACACCTTGTCCAAGGCTGTTCTCACATGGCTATTCTTCGAATACGGCTGTTGAAAACATTTATTGCGATTGCAGTTCCCACATTTTGTCACTTTCAAGTGTAAAGATTTATTAGAGCCCGCACCGTTACGTTAATTTTTGACAAGAGGCAAGATCGTTCCCAACCTTCTGAATGCAGTACTTTTTATTGTTATTCCTCTTCAGAACGAAGGGACGGAGCGATTGAACCCGCTTTGTAGTCAAGGGTCTTAGGTATTTAAGAGAAGTTTTAAATTATTCAAAAACAGATGTTAATAAAATAATAATTTTTAAAAACCACTTTCTTGAAAAATTCTGATGACATCTGAAACTGTTTGGATGGTTTTATATTGCGGTTAAAATACAATCAATGATGACAGTGTTAAGGGTGCTATGGTATAATGACGATGTTGGCAGTGTAATCAAGATGAAACTGGAATTATAGCCATAAATATGCGGTCTTGTGGATCTGGAGTTAGTGACTAAGAGGCCCAGATGCGGAGGATAAGGAGAGGGAGGAAAGTAGATGGCTGATGTGAGTCGGAGTGTTGCGACTAGGACTGGAAAGAAGGATATCTCTCTCAACGGATTTCATCGTTGGCTACTGAGAGCTGCTTCAAGTTTTAACTGGAGCGGATGAATAATGCATATATAACATCCAAGATATACATGTTTTTTTTATTACGAGTGGAATATGAACGTGTGGAAAATTACGTAACTCAATAATATTAATTCAGTTATGTAATTGTTTCTTAAAAAGACAATAATTATGTAAAACAGAAACAATATTAGTCTCACATTCTTTGTTAATCTGTGTCATTCTTTTCTTTTCTTTTGTATCCTTTTGTCGTCTTCTTCTAATGTACGTCGCTGACGCAAGACGCGAATCGATTTGAGGTCTGTTGAATGAAAAACATTTAATGTAAAATTATTGTACTTTCATGTTCATTTGCTGGTAAAAGAAAAAAAAAACAAATAGAGCCAAATGCGTTTAAACTACTTATGATTAATTATTGAAAAATCGCTTCCTCTTTTAATTATAATTTTGTATTAATTGTTTTATCATAGCGGCAAGAAGCGCAGCCATTGTTAGTTATATAGCAACTTCGTCTGTACTTCTAGTTGAATATAGCGTGGGTTTGTGTTAAACTAATTTTCAAAACAATTCAATATTTTTTTATTGGTGGCATCAATTTAAGTGATTAATTATTTATTGAGCATAGGAAAACTCTTAATTAAAAAAGAAATCCTCTATCTTTTATTGGCCGCCATATTAACTTTTATGACAGCGGCAAATTTAAATTACTTGAAAGTGTAAACAATACTCCGATGTGTAAGAAATAGATGTGCACCGGTGGTACTGAGCTCTATTTATAAAGGAAAAATTAATCGAATCAGACTGCATTTTCTAAGAACAGTGCTGATGGCATTTATTGTTGAACAAGGTTTCATTGCTGATGTATAAGGCCAAAATTAAACTACGCACGAATCACGGGAAAATATTTCTGGTAGCATACGTCAGTGTTGTGTGCGGGTGGTATTCTGTGGTTTCTTTTCATGATCAATTTGCTAAGAATAATGAAATCCATCGAAGACAAATATTATAAAAGCTCTGATGTACGATCTGCAATCTTAGTGATATGAACATAACTTACAGTCAACATTATTACACTACGTCAGGTTTAATTCTTGTGCAATTTGTACAAAATAATTATCTGGCAGAAGTTGTAGTATGAATAATGCATTATACATGTGTATAATATTGTCAGTATAATTTACAAAATCAAATCAATGCAACTGCTAAAAAACAGATTGAATTGAAACCGCATAATACCATTGAGTATCGTATCATCCATATCCATTGCATTTGTCCATGTTCATGATACGCAAAAACTGCCACACTGGCGCCCGAACAGGGACCACCAATGCACATTTGTTCATTTAAATGAAATAATAACACAAAAAAATTGTAAATTATTACCGATATAAATTGCCACATCAAGTTATTAATTGTTTGTATGTATGGTTTTTCACGAACATTGTCATCTGTCCTCCGAGTTGCTGTACTACTATAGTTCAATTCTTTTATCTTGGCGACTCGCGCACGGCCGCCCAGACGTGGGAGATTGATGCGTTGCCAGTTGCAAATGTCGCACGCGCCAAGAGAAGCAGCGCCATAGTATAGTATAGTTCGCCAACTTCGTTTAGGGGGGAGCGCGCAGTTTATGAAGTAAAGCCACTACGGCCGCATGAACCCTTTCTCTGCTACAGAGACGTTCTCACCGCATTCCGTGCTGTGCGCGATTTTGTCATCACTGCACTGCTCGCCTGTACAGACACATGGTGTTCCGAGTGCTTTGGCACACTTATCATTCGATTTCACAAAAACTATTAGGCCCAAAAATCTGATTTTTACACATCTTCTTGACTGATACCTTCCCCCCATAAATGACTTAATTTTGTTTCGATGTCCAACGCAGTTATTGTGCAGCATTAAATGTAGTTAACCATTGCACGAAATTTTGAAGAGTTTTCAGAGGTGAAACTCCACAGCGTATATTTTCCGTGTGGTCGATTTTGGTTGCCACAATGTTGACAGTAAAATGTGGACAAGATACCTAAATTTCATATAAAATTTACTGTACAACAATACCTCATTTAATAAAAGTACCAGATAGGTGTCGTACGTAACATTGAGAAATATTCCGTCTTTCGCGACTGTAATAATAGTTATATTTATACCAGACTCATTTCGCATTTTTCTACAAAGTTCTGATTAAAACAAAGTTGGCGAAGTACACAAAACTGAATTGTGGGCGTAATAACACACAGAAAATAAAATATATTGTCAGTTAGGCATAGTGCGCAAACAATTTGTGTTTGTCATAACGGACAGCAAATACTTGCCAAAACATAGATCAGTCGACGAAAACATTGAATATGATGACGTTGCCAAACCAGCGAAGCAAAGAATTGCGTCAGACAATCAAGTAGCTCGGCAACGTACGAGCCGAAATTCTGCTCTAAATAATACTTTTAATACTGTCGCAAAAGAATATATCTCACTATGAATAGTAAAACAGCGACTGCGGAAGAGAAGATATACAAAAAAAACAAATAACATGAATATTATATGTGTGCGTTTTCATCGTTTTTAATTGTTGTGAAAAGGAGTATTGGAGGACAAATTTAGAAAAACCGAAAACGTTTTATGATTATAATGAAGAGACAAAGCACTAGAAATTTCAAAAAATTACATTCAAACGAATAAAATTCATGAAGACACTTCGATATTGTTTTTAAATAAAGAACATATTAAGCAGCGAACATGGTTTGAACTCAGAACCTTTCGCTTAGCAGTCAAACGCCGTAACCATTATGCTTACACCACTTCTCATTTAACAATGTTTCTGGAGCATTGTAAAATATCACACAAAATACCGACAAACACTGTTGGTATGACTATGAATTACTCACGTTTCGTCGAAGTACAATAGGAAAAAAACAATTATCGCTGTTCTTTATTGCGAAAAAGCGCTTCGTGGGAATGATACTAACACCTTTCCTTGTTATCGCCTGGAGGCTTATTGCTTGTTTGGCTTAATTAATTAATAGAATATGAAGCAATTGGTATAAATGATGCTTTTTCCAAACTTTCTATAAAAGAAAGTCTGCTATCAGGGCATTGAGTACAAGGGTAGGAACACTGCAGTTACACACGTTACACTCAGCTTAGTTTCAACACCGTTTCTATAAAAGAAAGTCTGCTATCAAGACATTGAGTACAAGGGTAGGAACACTAGTACAAGGGTAGGAACACTGCAGTTACACACGTTGCACTCAGCTTAGTTTCAACAGCGTTTCCATAAAAGAAAGTCTGCTAGCAACACATTGAGATAAGTATAGGAACACTGCAGTTACATACACATTGCACTCAGCTTAGTTTCAACACCGTTTCTACAAGAAAGTTCGCTACCCAGACATTGCAAGTAGGTTCAACACAGGCAGCCAAAAGTAGTAGAGATTCAATAAACCGACTGCGAGAAAGTTACTGCTAAATGTAATAAATTTGCAAAAGATTAATGTGTCTGTGTTAGTCATAAGATTGTTTTGTGTTTATGTATATCTGTCAGTGATATATATAGACTTGTTTTATTATATTGTGTATAAAATGGTTAGGCCAAGGAAACTGGTTTAACCTAGTGAGGATACGGAGGCAGAAATGGTATACGATCCTCCAGTAGAACAATCTGTTCACACTCTTACTCAGTCATTAGAGAATTTAATTACCGATGACAATTTTGTAGATGATGTTCCGACGGGTAGTGAGACTGAAGAGCTGCCGAAGCAAACTGGCACTCCACCAGTCTATCAGTTAGAAAATAGAGACACTATTTGTACCGGCCCAGGGGCACAAGTGCACAACGCACAAGCTATGCCGTTACAGGATATGTTAACAGCTTTATTCGAAAAATTTACTATCCAGCAGATGGAAGAAAGGGTTAGAGAAAGACAGGATCAAGAAATTAAAGACCAAGAAAGGGAAAGGAAATTAGTTGAAAATATCAACAACATATTTATTAAAAGAGATGAGGGAATTATCCGCCAGATCAATCAAACCTTAAACGAATGGGATAGTGCAATTACTAATCATGTGAAAGAAGAGATCGATGCAGTGAAATCCACGATCGAACCATTAGTGAAAATTCGAGTTCAGGTTACCAGCCTTCAAACTGATGTGGATAATCTTGAAAATAGATTCAAAGCTCTAGCCACAGCTGTCGAAACATTGCAGGAAGATATTCCTTCCGAAATTCATAGGCAAGTCAAAACCGAGATACCCAGAGCGATGTATCCTAAAAACCGTAACCCACAAAATCTATCAGTATGCTGCAATAACAACACTGATTCTGACAGGAAAACGTACACAGAACATTCTACACCGAAACTTGTTGTACCGCAAAGAAAACCAGACTTTGGTAATCAAATGATTTTGCCACAGCAATGCGTGACCACAAGAAACAATCATGATAACAAAGCAGAGTGTACTTGTAAAAAGGTAAATGCAAAACTTGCAAATGATAGCAGTTCAATGCAACTAACAACTCTGATGCATGAAGAGAGTCTCATCAAGCATCGGCAGTTTCAGATCTTCAATGAAGAAGAAAAGAAACGTACAGCCTGTTGTATTTATCCGTAATTTCAAAAGTGTTCTCCCAAAATCATGGTCAGAAGAACAAAAGATACAATTTGTGGCATCACATATCTCTGGTGATGCGTCATTATGGGCGTTAAATGCCGCAGAAACTTGTAAACCCTTTCATGAATTTGAAAAGGCGTTTTTAGATCAATTTTGGTCGGCGTCTATTCAAGAGCGACTTCGTAAAATAGTATACAATGCCGAAGTCTACAATCCGAAATCAGGTTCATTAAGGAAATATTTTGAAAAATATGTTAACATGACCAGATACTGGGATGAGCCAGTTACCACTAGAGATTTGTTATGAGTACTAAAAGCCAGACAACGAATCCAAATTAGAGAGAAACTGTTCAATATTACAGACACTGACTTAAAAGAATTTCTATCTGTAATCGATTCCTTGTATCTTGTGCAGGAGGACGCCAGAAAAACTTCTGATGTCTTCAGCAATACAAACACTCCGAATGGAAAGAATTCATGGAATTCAAACAAGGGAAATAGGGCCGAAGCTAGTCCTAAACAAAATAAAAATAAATCTTATGGAAACAGCAATTACAACCATAACAGTAACAGAAACCAATACAACCAATATTGTGGTTACAACGATAATAATAACAGGGATTATAGGAAACCGAATGGTAATGCAAGGCAGCATCACAATCAGAATTCAAATTTTCGTAGTGACATTAATAACCGAAAAAGACGCAATGACCACAGACCAGACAGTCCGTACAAAGATAAGCCACAGAATATGCGCGGAGATAACTAATACTGGCGGCAACCAGGACCAAGCCATTGGCAACCGTCGCAAGGTTCTTTTAATACAGGCTAGCTGATAAACTATGTCTAAGCTATTCCGATGTCAAACAGCCAATATCCACCGTGGTGGGATACAAGCAGGCCACCTCCAACTCCAACAGAAAATTCACAAAATGTGAAAATTAACAGAGGTACCTTCTGATACCAAAGATAATTCACAGAAGCCGACAAACTAATTGCGGTCCCTGTAGGCCTTCGCCAGGTGGCCGAGGGCAACAAGGAAAGCAATAGGTCGAAGAAGCACAATATAAACATGATTCGATATCAGAATGGAAATAAATTACAAGATGAGCTATATCAAGAACCTGTCATTTCTGATAAGATAGAAAAGGAAATAATTCAAGCAAGTGTCACCAGGAGTATAAATGGCATACCAACTACAACTCAGTTCGATACAGGTGCAAATGTATCCGTAATGAATACGCAATTTTTCAAGAAGGTTTCACAACTACGAAAATTACCGAGCTTACCCGTCGTAAATTGCCAGGTTAGTGGAGCATTGGGAAATAAGACACAAACCATAAAATTTCAGACACAGGCGGAAGTTACCTTAGGAAATGATCGCTTGACATGCACGTTCCTATTGATAGATAACTTATCCGTACCAGTGGTACTTGGACTTGAGTTCCTTCGGGAAAAGGAAGGTAAAATTAATCTCGCCCGGGGGACGTGTCATCTTAATCACCAACAGCGACCGATAACTTTGATGTTGAATCGGGAGTTCGGTGCAAACCTTCCATTAATGAAAAAGGCACACCTTTCTGTCAGTAAACAGAAGATGTTAATGTTGAACCAAGAGCACCCGCAGATATGTAGTCAAAACCGAAATAACGATGTACCCAGCAATGCAAATGACATCGTGGCAACAAAACAAGAAAAAATAAAGGAGGCAACTTGCATTAATACTTCTAAGGCTAAGCAATTGACCAAATTATTTTCTGAATATCATGAAGTATTCGTTCAACAACCTGGTATCATAAATGATTATCCATATAAAATGAATGTATTCCCGCAGAAGACCTATTGCAGAGCAGTTTACTCGGTTCCCTGGACTAGGGGCTATATTGCCATAAAGACATGAAAAAATATTTGCAATAAAATGTTTGTATTTAGAAAGGACTAATAAGAGGTGCTAATGTACCGAACATTAATAAATGTGATGTTTAGTTTTAGTAATGCAATGATATTATGTTTGTTGGTTTGTAGATTTACACGTCAAGTGTCACTATATAATATTCTTGAATTATTTGCGCAAGGAGTAAAGAATCTCCATGATAAACACATTTTAATAAAAGAAATCAGTATCTTCATAGAAGTTCACTTAAATATTATTGTATTAGATGTAATAAGTTTTATTATTTTTTATGTAGCATACATATCAATGAAATGCATAAAATATTTTAAACGAGATTGAGTCGTATAGTCCCATACATGCAACAAATATTGGTCATGTGTGAGCTGTTTGATCATGTTAGCCACCTCTCGAATAGCATCTGACTGTGTACTAATTAATGTACACATTTCAGTATGAAGTCATATAAAATGACTTATCAGAGACCTTCCGGTTAAAAGAAGACAAACATGGATCTCTGTCCCAAGAGATGATAAAATATGTATTTGCCATGAACATGGAAATGTACTGTTATTTCGATTGTTCGAGAATGATATAATGATCACAACAATGTAGCAGATTCCTAAAGTTTTATACTGTATTATGTTTACGTAATTGCATAAAATTTTGATCTTCTTATTCAGTTATTGTAATGCGAAAATATGTGCAAATGTACCGGATTTCTCTTCATGAAAGGTGTCGTTCGCATATAGACTGTGTGTAAGTACTACGGACATGTACTCACAGCAATCAGAAAGTTGATCTGTGTCTTACAAGAACTGCACAAAAGTCTACTGGACACTGATTTATTTAGCGAAAAATGTGAACAGTGATAAACTGTGATCAAGAAACCTTAAGAACACTCATGTAGTGTCGAAAGTAACAGCAACGCTATGGACGTTAAGTTCTGTTGCCAATATTAGCAGTTAAAAGGAACTCGTGACCTCTAATAATTCGATTCGGAGAGTCTTTGCGGGTAAAATATTATGTGACTGACTGTAGAGCCAGCCGCGCCGCACAAAACAATGCAACGTTGGCTTCGCAGCGCGTCGCGAGAGAGAAAGTGTAATCACATTCTCCGAGTATACACAAAGCACGCAACGGACACGTGTGTGATTAACAGTGCCGTGATTGAAATGTGCATATTGTGATGAATTCCTAAATGAATCACTACATTGTACTGAACAGTGTCAAGATACAGGACAAAATTAATTCCTTCTGTGTGAATGCGAGTGATATGGACACTAACAAATTTACTCCACAGGATGGTAAGAGTGTTTATATTGCCACTGACACATGTATTTTGACATTTCCTGTACCCATCTTGAACTGAATGACGGGGCACATGAGAATCCAGAGATGCTGCAGGGGTAGTTTCGGCCGGCAGCAGATCGCAATCACGACGCAGCCGACGGCAGTTGACGCTACACAGACGCGGCCAGGGGCGGACCGGCGGCAGTCACTACCTGATTGCCTTCCGACGGCTCGACGTGGAAGAAATTTTTATAACGCTGAGAAATATATTAAAACTGTTAAAAAAAACAAAAAAAATCATTCAACTTCAATGTATTTCGCACATACGACAGAAACATAAATTCGTGTTCCAGTATGTACAATCTCAACTATGTCAAGCCCGACTGTAAATAGTAGACGAGTGTATTGTCTTGAACCCCTCTGCACCGTTTAGATCCCATTTTTCCGATTCCAGCTAACCCGAAAGGGGGGGGGAGGAATAAGATAACCCGGGAAGTATCCGAAGCAATATCCGAGGCAAAACAGTCACAGAGCTTTATTTTATTGCTCAATTCAAATACAATTTTCTGTGTCAAGTTACATTGAAATCAAATATTCGGACATTAAAAACAATGAATCTTCGTGGAATATGTGGACTGATAAAAGAAGGGGTGATGAGAAATAAATATGGTGAATATTTTTTTTCAGCCCAAGAAGCGGATGAATAAGACATATATAACATCAAAGATATATATATATATATATATATATATATATATACATATATATATATATATATATATATATATCTTTTTTTTATTACGAGTGGAATACGAACGTGTGGAAAATTACGTAACTCAATAATATTCATTCAATTATGTAATTATTTCTTAAAAAGATGATAATTACGTAAAACAGAGACAATATTTGTCTCCCATACTTTGTTAATCTGTGTCAATCTTTTCTTTTGTTTTGTAGCCTTTTGTTGTCTTCTTCTGATGTACGTCGCCGACGCAAGACGCGAATCGATTTGAGGTCTGTTGAATGAAAAACATTTAATGTAAAATTATTGTACTTTTATGTTCATTTGCTGGTAAAAAAAAACAAATAGAGCCAAATGCGTTTAAACTATTTATGATTAATTATTGAAAAATCGCTTCCTCTTTTAATTATAATTTTGTATTAATTGTTTTATCATAGCGGCAAGAAGCGCAGCCATTGTTAGTTATATAGCAACTTCGTCTGTACTTCTAGTTGAAAATAGCATGGGTTTGTGTTAAACTAATTTGCAAAACAGTTTAATAATTTTTTTATTGGTGGCATCAATTTAAGTGATTAATTATTTATTGAGGAAAGGAAAATCTTAATTAAAAAAGATATCCTCTATCTTTTATTGGCCGCCGTCTTAACTTTTATCACAGCGGCAGATTTAAATTACTTGAACCTGCACACAATATTCCGATGAGTAAGAAATAAATGTGCACCAGTGGTACTGAACTCTATTTCTAAAAGAAAAATATTGTAGAATCAGTCTGTATTTTCTAAGAACAGTGCTGATGGTATTTATTGCTGAACAAGATTTCATTGCTGATGTATGAGGCCAAAATTAAACTACGCATGAATCACGGAGAAAAATATTCCTGGTAGCATACGTCAGTGTTGTGTGCGGGTGGTATTCTTTGGTTCCTTGTCATGATCAATTTGCTAAGAATAATTAAATCCATCGAAGACAAAAATTATAAAAGCTCTGATGTACGATCTGTAATTTTATTGATATGAACACAACTTACAGTCAACATTGTTACACTAAGTCAGGTGGAATTCTTGTGCAATTTTAACAAAATAACTATCCGGGAGAAGTTGTAATATGAATAATGCATTATACATGTGTATATTATTGTGAGTATAATTTACAAAATCAAATCAGTACTACTGCTAAAAAACAGATTGAATTGAAACCGCATAATACCATAGAGAATCGTATCATCCATATTAATTGCATTTGTCCATGTTGATGATACGCGAAAACCGCCACACAATGGTATAATGACGATGTTAGCAGTGTAATCAAGATGAAAGTGGAATTATGGCTATAAATATGCGGTCTCGTGGAACTATAGTTAGTGACTAAAAGGCCTTGATGAGGAGGAGAGGGAGGGGGAGGAAAGTAGATGACTGATGTGAGTCGGAGTGTTGCGACTAGGACTGGAAAGAAGGATATCTCTCTCAACGGAATTCATCGTTGGCTACTGAGAGCTGCTTGAAATTTCAACTGGAGCGGATGAATGAGGCATGAAGTTGCTCGGTAGGTGGGAAACGGATTTATTGATATACCAGGGTATCTGGGCTGGTGACTGATAAATAGGATATTCGATAACGAGACTGGGTCTTACGGTTAATGTTCGAAGTTCTCCAAGAAAAGAAAAAAAAGGTGTGGTAAGTGGGTAAGGTAGAACAGGATGCGAGTTGAGGAGGCATACAGTTTTGGAAGGCGAGTGAGAATGCATGGACTTCTACATCTACATCTACATAACTACTCTGCAATTCACATTTAAGTGCTTGGCAGAGGGTTCGACGAACCACAATCATACTATCTCTCTACCATTCCACTCCCGAACAGCGCGCAGGAAAAACGAACACCTATACCTTTCTGTTCGAGCTCTGATTTCTCTTATTTTATTTTGACGATCATTCCTACCTATGTAGGTTGGGCTCAACAAAATATTTTCGTATTCGGAAGAGAAAGTTTGCTTTAATGACTTCCATCCCAATTCGCGTATCATATCTGCCACACTCTCTCCCCCACTACGTGATAATACAAAACGAGCTGCTCTTTTTTTGCACCCTTTAGATGTCCTCCGTCAATCCTACCTGGTAAGGATCCCACACCGCGTAGCAATATTCTAACAGAGGACGAACGAGTGTAGTGTAAGCTGTCTCTTTAGTGGACTTGTTGCATCTTCTAAGTGTCCTGCCAATGTAACGCAACCTTTGGCTCGCCTTCCCCACAATATTATCTATGTGGTCTTTCCAACTGAAGTTGTTCGTAATTTTAACACCCAGGTACTTAGTTGAATTGACAGGCTTGGGAATTGTACTATTTATCGAGTAATCGAATTCTAACGGATTTCTTTTGGAACTCATGTGGATCACCTCACACTTTTCGTTATTTAGCGTCAACTGCCACCTGCCACACCATGCAGCAATCTTTTCTAAATCGCTTTGCAACTGATACTGGTCTTCGGATGACCATACTAGACGGTAAATTACAGCATCATCTGCGAACAACCTAAGAGAACTGCTCAGATTGGCACCCAGGTCATTTATATAGATCAGGAACAGCAGAGGTCCCAGGATGCTTCCCTGGGGAACACCTGATATCACTTCAGTTTTACTCGATGATTTGCCGTCTATTACTACGAACTGCGACCTTCCTGACAGGAAATCACGAATCCAGTCGCTCAACTGAGACGATACCCCATAGGCCCGCAGCTTGATTAGAAGTCGCTTGTGAGGAACGGTGTCAAAAGCTTTCCGGAAATCTGGAAATACGGAATCAACTTGAGATCCCCTGTCGATAACGGCCATTACTTCGTGCGAATAAAGAG
This sequence comes from Schistocerca piceifrons, assembly GCF_021461385.2. Taxonomy (NCBI): domain Eukaryota; kingdom Metazoa; phylum Arthropoda; class Insecta; order Orthoptera; family Acrididae; genus Schistocerca; species Schistocerca piceifrons. Next base: position 990,230,170 of record NC_060138.1, read on the forward strand.
CTAGCTGCGTTGCACAAGAACGATGTTTTCTGAAGCCATGCTGATTACGTATCAATAGATCGTTCCCTTCGAGGTGATTCATAATGTTTGAGTACAGTATATGCTCCAAAACCCTACTGCAAACCGACGTCAATGATATAGGTCTGTAGTTAGATGGATTACTCCTACTACACTTCTTAAACACTGGTGCGACCTGCGCAATTTTCCAATCTGTAGGTACAGATCTATCGGTGAGCGAGCGGTTGTATATGAGTGCTAAGTAGGGAGCTATTGTATCAGCGTAATCTGAAAGCAACCTAAACGGTATAGAATCTGGACCTGAAGACTTGCCCGTATCGAGCGATTTGAGTTGCTTTGTAACCCCTAAGGTATCTACCTCTAAGAAACTCATGCTAGCAGCTGTTCGTGTTTCAAATTCTAAAATATTCCATTCATCTTCCCTGGTGAAGGAATTTCGGAAAACTGCGTTCAATAACTCCGCTTTAGCGGCACAGTCGTCGGTAACAGTACCATCGGCACTGCACAGCGAAGGTATTGACTGCGTCTTGCCGCTTGTGTTCTTTACATACGACCAGAATTTCTTCGGATTTTCTACCAGATTTCGAGACAATGTTTCGTTGTGGAACCTATTAAAGGCATCTCGCATTGAAGTCCGTGCCAAATTTCGCGCGTCTGTAAATTTTAGCCAATCTTCGGAATTTCGCGTTCTTCTGAACTTCGCATGCTTTTTCCATTGCCTCTGCAACAGCGTTCTAACCTGTTTTGTGTACCATGGGGGATCAGTTCCATCTCTTACCAGTTTATGAGGTATGAATCTCTCAATTGCTACCATATCTTTGAATTTGAGCCACATCTCGTCTACATTTGCATAGTTCGGAAGGAATGGAGATTGTCTCTTAGGAAGGCTTCTAGTGACACTTTATCCGCTTTTTTAAATAAAATTATTTTGCGTTTGTTTCTGGTGGATTTGGAAGAAACGGTATTGAGCCTAGCTACAACGACCTTGTGATCACTAATCCCTGTATCAGTCATGATGCTCTCTATCAGCTCTGGATTGTTTGTGGCTAAGAGGTCAAGTGTGTTTTCGCTACTATTCACAATTGGCGTGGGTTCGTTTACTAACTGCTCGAAATAATTTTCGGAGAAAGCATTTAGGACAATCTCGGAAGATGTTTTCTGCCTACCACCGGTTTTGAACAAGTATTTTTGCCAACATATCGAGGGAAGGTTGAAGTCCCCACCAACTATAACCGTATGAGTGGGGTATTTATTTGTTACGAGACTCAAATTTTATCTGAACTGTTCCGCAACTATGTAATCGGAGTCTGGGGGTTTGAAGGGATTTGTAGAATTTGGGGCAGACAGAGATCCTGGCAATGTTGGTATATGTTACGATGAGGCTGATCTGGGATTTATAGCTAAGGTTAATCGTAGAAGAATGTAGAACACAAGTGCGACCTGTGAAGATTATAGGTTTTTCCATTAAGTTAATTGCATGTTATGTGCCAGCTTCGATGTTTTTGTCTGCGATTTTATGCCTGGAGTAGTCGGTGAGTGTTGCAGTCACGATTGCGCAGGAATTCTCTGTAGGACAATGGGGTTCTTGGAACAGAGAAAGAGCACTAGGAAGGAGAGTGGTATGGTCATAGTATATAGTTCAGAGAGGGAGGTGTGGTTGACAATTTGTGATGGTATTTTGTAAGAAATCTACCTCACTCGGAATGTTGTCCGGATTTTGAAGACTGAATTGCTGGCTTTCGTTTAGGACAGACATGGACAACGTTTGGTGACCTGAGGCTATGATTCACATACTCAGCGAAGCTCGAGAGCCGCCTCGTCACGTGACACGACAGCAGCGCTCTTACAGCATGAAGTCAAAACTATAGCGTCCGTGAGGTTATTGTTAATGGGGCAACGCACCGCCGTGAAAGGCACCCCTTTCTCAACGCGCCACGCCTGCAAAATTACGCCGAAAGACATACGTTTGTGAGAGCACATCCATTTTATGCTTATGGGGTAGTATGTTATACGGGGTATTTCGGAGATGGGTGATGCTTACTCAACTATGGGCAATAGGACTGAGATTATCAATTGAATGTAGGATGTAAGGAGAAACGTATATGGAATAGTATGGTTGGATGTAAAATTGTTTAGGAAAATGGCGTGGATTTCGTGTTGTCTGAGAGCTCAGGTAAAAAGATGTTTATCATAGCGGACTAAATAAAGATACTTACAGTGGTTCAACTGTACAGGAGTTGCCGTATACCATGTGAAAAGGAGGCATATGACTAGCATAAAACAGCTTTCCCCAAATATAAAAAGTGCAACTTCATCCACAATATACATGGAAAAGAAGCGGATTTCTCGTACTGCAATCTGGGGGTGTATTACAACAGTAAAATGAGATGAGGGCGCAAACACAGAGGCAGTGTGAGCTTAGCAGTACGTATCTCTCCCTGAGTGTCTACATGTCATTTGTCATTGCAGCTAAACACATGACACCTTTTTCTCTGTGCCAATGTATGTATCGTAGTTTTGGGGCGTGGCAGCCACAGGTTCCGAGGTATTTTCAAGGCCGGCAGTGTGTGAATTCTTGTATTCCAAAAAATTATTCACTAAATGTTTCTAGTGCTTAAAATGCTCCTAACCCTATGCAAGAGCGTCGCCATGTCTCGTTCTTTAATTAATCTGAAAGATTGATGTAGTAAACTGGCTGCGTGTTGTTTTCCTCTGCCATTAGCTTAGCTACTGGCCCATATCTGTCGGTGCTTTACAATCCCCAACAAGCACTCTACCTATTAAAACAGTCAGTTTTACAATTTCAAACATGACTTTTTCGTTGTCGCCTTCTTGGTTAGCATCAACAGTTCGCATCTTGATAACCTGCACTGCCATATTGTGTATGCAGCGAAATCAAGTTCTTATCGTATATTGTTGGAATCCTGGTCCTTGTGTGTTTCATGGATGCACAGTATATGGCAACAGTTTCTGTTGCAGACCTCTTACAGGATATTATACTTGGTCTTTCTAATCTTTTCTGTGCTTATAGTTACCGTTAAAAATTTATCTGAGAAGATAAATCTCTCTGATGTTTACGTCTATGAAAGGGTCTGATGTAGGTTATAATCAAATAAACCCCCGATTCTTTAAAGAATCGGACTACCATTTCTGAAACAGCTTCAAATGTCTACAAAGTACGTTGTTGGGAATGGAGTTAGTAGAAAAGAACCGCTAAATTAAAATCTCATGCCTGGTGTTGAAGCATTACTGCGCGCCATCTTCAGCAGAAGCTAGTTCTTCACCCGTCTAAATGTCTATGACTTCATATGTCCTGTACTATGGATCGAACAATAATTCTGCAAGTATATCTAATAGTATCTGTGAATACTGTCTGCAACTATTTTCGTTTCATCGTTTTCTATGATTGTATGGGTGGAGAGAGGGGGACGGGGGCGACGCTTGGTAAGCGATGTGCAAAGTTTGTTGGACATCGAAAAGTGCTCTCATTCGTAAATATTGAATAATAAAGTTCGCCGTCAGTTACACTGCCTCAGGACAAATTCACAGTTTTGAACTGCAATATTTGTCTTATTATTTGACAAAAGCGTAACTGGACCGCTGTTGATTTCTGTACACATAAATAATCTGAATAGGGTGACCAGCAATCTGTGGCTGTTAGCTGATGACGGTGTTCTGTACGGGGAGATGTTGTCGTTGACTGACTGAAGGAAGATGCAAGACGAATTATACAAAATTGCTGTTTGGTGTGACGAGTGGCAGCTTGTTCTATACTTATAAAAGTGTTACTTAATTCAGATAAGTAAGGAATCAGTATTGTGATGGTAAAATACAGAATTAGTTGTGTGTTGCTTGAAACAGTTACGTCGATTAAGTATTTAGACGTAACGTTGCGAAGTGACTTGAGATGGAGCGAGCGCGTTACTGCGTTAGTAGAGAGCGCGAATGGCCAAATTCAGTTCACTGAAGAATTTTGGGAAATATGTATGTAATATCCTGTTGGTTCTTGGAGGAACGTAGACATATTAATAAACTGAATAAAATGTTAATGTTCCACAACAATATTTAGTAGTTAGTTATGAACCGGCTTCCGGCTTCTTAGGCCAACGTCAGATAACTTCATGCTAAACAAACATTCCACACAACTTCAGCAAGAATCCATATCAGTGCAATGAATTCTGAACAGAGATGTGTTACACTGAGCAAATAAATCTTATATATTACCGTGTATTCAAATATTAAAACTATGTGAGTGTATAAAATAGAAATATTCTACACGTTAGTAATGGTACAGGTTACTATGTCACATGAACCAACTGGCGAATGTGAAGAACTAACCGAATAAAGGGAGGGGAAGAAAGAAGTCTATAGAATGTGTGGAACAGTTATAACAAGCTTGTTTGCTAGTGGTGAGGGGAATAATAACTCATTGCTACTGTAATGAGGATGAGTAGTGAGACTGTGTTTGGTAATTAAGGATAAGGTCAGGATTCTATGATTGGTGTTTATTAGTGACCAGAATATCCAGTAATGTTAGTTCCCTCCCTTTAATTCCTTTATAGAAAACATCACATTTCACATCATATGACTGACAGCCATTCAGAGCATCTTCAGCAAAGGTGGAATCTTTCTTTCTCAGTCTCCAACTCCATTCATACTCCGTCAGTCTAGTATTTAAGGCTCTACCTGATTACCCTACATATATTTTGCCACACAGATTGCGGGAAATTGTAGAAATTCCACTCTCTTCTGATGGTGAAATCTTATCTTTGCTATGGAACTGAAGGTGTGCAACAATATTTCTAGTGTAAAGGTCTGGAGTATATTTCCAGGATTTTAGTTTCCTGGGGAGAACGTAATTGAAGGAGTGGGGTCGCTACATAACATCATCATCTTTAATATATAACTTGCCATTATTAAAGTCAAACGATTTTTGAAAACAGTCAACAGTAGAACTGTATGAGCAGAGTTTAGGAAAATTTCTTTTAAGCTGGTGCCATTAATTATGAGCCACAAGCCTTTAATTGTACACCAAAGCACACAATTTTGAAAACAATTAACTGCAGAAAGCAACATTCAATGAGCAGTTTTTTTAACTAAGTGACCTTTAAACAGCTACCATTAATTATGAAACCGCTGTCACTCAGTAGACAACAAAGGGACAGAATTTTAAAAACAATTTACAACCACTAAATCATTAGCTACAGTTAACCAAAATTCCCTGATCAGATTCCAAGCAAATGTTTTTTAAACAACTGTTATTAATAATGAACGGCTGCCGTTTAGTAGGCAGCAAAATATTCAATAAAAGAAACTATAAACAGTCACTGAATAAGTAGCTACAGTTAGCCAAAATTCATTGATCAGATTTTAAGCAAATGACTTATAAACACTACTATTAATTATGAACACATTGTCATTCATTAGATAGCAAAATACAGAATTAAAAAGTAATTAAAAGTCACTGAATAAGTAACTAGAGTTAACCAAGATTCACTGATCGTTTTTTAACCAAACGAGTTTTAAGGAACAGCTATTAGTTGTAAGAAGTAGTTGCATAAAGCCCACGGGGATGGTGAGGGGGAGGGGTGAGGAGGTAAGAAGGAAAGGTAGTGAAATACACGGAAGTTACCTTACTTGGTTAAGATGGGCGCAATCCTTCCACTCCTTAAGCCTGTAAGCGACCAGACCATCTGTGTAGAAGTGGCCCATTAACTTCGAAGTCATTGGAGAGTTTTCCTGATATCATTTCCTCTCGCAGGAACGGCTTCTCAGGGCAGGTGATAAACGAAGACAAAACCAGACTCGGCGCCTGCATAGGAGCCATCCAGAATTAGAAACCTTTCGCAACCCAACCGACCCTCTCCGCACATTGAACACTCACTGCCAAAAACCTTCCTACTCCACGGCGTTTGTCCTCAAAAATGGCGCCACCGGTGTACTCGGAAAAGTATCCAACAACGATCGTCAACGTGGGAGGAAATCGAAAGAAGGCCGAACCCGCTTGTTCCAGCCTGCCCCACTGAAACTCAAAGACGCCCTTCCAGGATTCGGCACCAAGGGCAGAAAGTAAAGATGGGGTTTGCTACCCTCCTTTGCCTGACTAGAGTGTACTCTAGAGATCTTCCTGTTCAATTCATTTCAGACAAAGATATTAACTGTACTCAGAAACCTTAACATTTTACAGATGCCTATATAACAGTGAGGTAGTTCATCAGAAAGGGTTGCTGCAGCCTTGGTTCCGACTTTAAACCTACGCACAAACACACGGTGTCCGACCATCCCCTTGAACTTGTGCCTCCCACAATCGTATCTACACGCCTGGCATCAATGCGGGAGATCTGTACTGCGTCTCGCTCTCTTCCAGTTATGTTAAATGGTAGGGGGGAATTGACTCGCTCTGGAAGCAGCTCGTAAATAGTCCACTCAAGGGGGATTTAATCGGGCAAATAAGGATTAATGAGACTGGAGTGACCGTGATGGCCTCTTACTGAGCAGTATTAAAAGCAATATTTAACCACGGGATAGAAAGGTCTCAAGGTTTTTTGACCTATTATGAAATATTATCAACGCGGCAGATGGGAATTAACCAGCTAAAATGGGAAAACCTGTCCACCAAGATGTAACGGTCGCCACCTCGCCCCCTCTCAGTTTCGTGGAAGGGGTCCTACCTAGTCCGCAAAGAGGCGGTACATGGGTCTGCTCTCACCAGTAGACTCGATAAGTTCCTTCCGTGAATTAGAATTGTGTTTCGCTGGTCTGCATTAATGGCAACCCTCACTAACCGACGTATAGCCTTATGCATAGACGGCCAAACCATATACTGTCTAATTTTAGCCAAGGTCTTAATGAAACCTAGATGACAGCTTACCACAGAGGTATGAAAATGCCTAAAAACATTAGGAACCAATACCTGAGGCCATTAAATTTTGAATGTGCGGTCGCCCTTTCTCTCTTGATACACAACAGCTTTATGAAGAGCATATACGTTTACATGCTTCGCCATTTAAAAAATTTCTTTAACTGTAAAATATGGGAAATTTTTCCCTGTCTTTCGTTGAGATCGCAAAAGAGTTCAGGAACTTCAACATTGCGCCGACCAAGGCAAGTTGGCCATCGTCCTCGTCATATTACAGAGAGTTTTATTGTTCATATATGAGACTTAGAGCGTCGGCCACGCTGATTTCAGTACCGCTGGTACGGTGAAATTTAAAAAGAAATGTGAAGATGCGAATTGCCCAACGAGCAACCTTACCAGTTTCTCTGGGGCGGGCCAATGCCCAACCGAACGCCTGATTATCAATCTCGAACACAAATTCCATATGATCCAGGTAGAACCTAAACTTCTCCAAGGGGAAGAGAACTTCTAAAGTTTCCCACTCGCTCACTGAATATTTTAATACAGAGGGAGATGAGCAGCGCTACGCGCAGGCGACGGGATGCTGTTCCCCCTTATGTTCTTGGAGAAGTACCGCTGCTATCTTAGAATTGGTTGCGTCGGTCTGGATAATAAATAACTAGCGGAGATGTGAGATAACTAACTCAGGATGGGTGCTAAGGGTGGCTTTAACTGTCTCAAAGGAAGCTTGGTGAATCTACCCCAAGGGAACTGCTCTCCTTCCTTGCGCAAGTTATTCAAGGGTGCCGCCAATGGGCGAAATTACGAAGAAACTTTCTGAAGAAATTAGCCATTCCAATAAATCTGGTGGCCTCATTCTTGCTCTTAGTGGGGGTGAGGGTAGGCGGAGGCAGGGTGGCGGGGTAGAAGGTCACGCAGGGAACGTGTCCGCTCCTGATCAGTGCTCACCCCTTGAGCTGAAACCAGGTGACCGATAAAGGATGTACAAGGGCGAGCCAAGGTAATCTTAGGAGGCTTGACAGTAAGCCCCGCCTCCCTAAGATGTAGAAAAACTTCTTTGTGGTGGTCCAAATACTCCGAAAACGTGGCACTGTAAACCATCACATCATCAAAATAGCTATAAACCCATTTGAACTTAAGAGCTCCCACAACATCGTCCAAAATACGAGACAACACGGTCGCGTCAGTAGACAATCCGAAAGGAACCCTATTAAACTCATAAAGGTTCCTATCAGCACAAAAGGCAGTTACTGGTTTGGTCAATGGTATCTGATGGTAGGCTTGATATAGGTCCCGTATAGAGAACCAACGGGCACTCGCTAACCATGTGAAGCAATTGTGAAGATCGGGCAACGGAACCGATTCCAAGACGACCTTCTGGTTGAGTGGCCTATAATCGACAACTGGCCGATGATTACCGCTCTATCGTTTAGGAAGAAGAAAAATGGGTGAAGCGTAGGAATGATTCTAAGGTCTAATGACACCACCCTGGAACATGTTATTAATTTCCTCACACTAAATCTTCATCTTGGGTGAAGATAACCTATTAGGCGTCTGACGAACAGGAACATAGTGAACGAAGCGAATCTTATATCAGATCTTACTAGTGACAACTCATTTATTAGTGAGGACATCGGGGAATAGAGATAACACACTCAATAGTAGCATAGTCTTGGCAAAATCCAATTTATCAGTGGCAAACTTAATCGACCCCAACAGCACCTTACTAATCGGTAGAGAGCGCCGACACGAACACAGTGCTATCCTTTCTTTAGAGCAAAACTTGAAATAAAGGGTACGAGCTTGATAATAAAGAACCAAACCGTTACGCTCAATAAAATAACAGCCCAGTATCAGGATAACTGACAAATTCATAGCAATGACAAAGTTGACGGGTCATGTAAAATTCTATATGCCTAACTTGCCCCGAAACTGGCTTTCCAGAGGTACCTCTTGTCCATTAATGACACGGCATCTCTGAGATGGGGACAAGAGGAGGCAGTCTTGGTAAGATCCGAAATTCGAGGTACCAATTGTAATCAAACAGTCAAACAGAACTTCCAGAATCCAAAAGAGCCCATACAGGCTCATTGTTCAAGTGGGCTCTAATGTGGGAGCAGTTCTTAACGGAAAGACGGCTACCTCTTCCATCTGGTGTCCTATGGCGTCAGAAATTCAGACGCGGGCGCCCCTTAACGAGACATGACCTTACAAAATGTCTACTATCATCACACGATAGATTTAAGCTTCCTGCTCCCTCCTCTCAAGTGCAGCAACTAGGCGACCGCCCACTTGACGTTGCTCATTAGCAAATCTTAACCCTTTCATCTCAGAAACTAAGGTTTCTAATTGCACGAAGGTAGTAGATTTCGTAGAAAAACCCTTTTAATACGGTCTTAACCACATCAACTTGAACTACTTGCAAGTCCGGAACTAGCACAGCAGTGCGGATCTCATCAATGTATTTAGGCAAGACCTTGAGCTGGTATTGTACAAGCCAAAAATGCTTGTGCTCCAGCTCATGCCTGATACGGACTGACACCTTCAGTTGACTAATGTGCTATCTCAAACCACGAAGGACTACTTCACTTTGCATAATTTCAGAGAGAAGTCTTACTTAAAACCCCATGCTTTAACGGTTAAAGAAGCTTAAGAACAATGGCACGTGGAATGCACAGTGCATCAGCATAAAATTCAAACCGAACAGTTAACTATAACACTAATTCAGCCTGTTAAACCGGCTCAATAGAAAGCTCGTTGCTTCCTTATAGTAAATGCAAAACGGGGTTTGGCAAAAGCATTAGAGGAGATCACGTTTACAAGTCGCCCGGTTTCCTGTCCATTCTCCTGACAGCGCAGATTATCATTTACCGTCTCTCTCTCTTACACTAGTTTACCTGTAACTCTCTGAATTGACTAATTATGTTATCAATGGTAGCACTATCGTCGGGCTTTAGGGATGCATGCCTTGAATCGACAAGACGATACTTTCAATGTTGGCCTGCGCTTGAGTGTTGTACATTTATTAGCACATGGGCCGAGTGTCTCGTAAAAAGTTTGCATTTTCCTGCACTCCTGCCAACGCCGGCTGAGCGCAGCCTGTACCTTACCTGTGGAGCCAAGGCTGAGTGCCATGGCTTTCCAATGGCGACGTGAAAACGAGCAGCCAATTCAGGCGCGGCACTGTAACATCGAAAATGCCGAAATAATACCTTCTGCACCATTCAAATTTTTCGCCGTTTAACATCGGGTGACAAATTGTACTGTACTTCTAATTCTGAATTTGTAAGATTTGTGACAACAAATATATCTAATATGTAACGGATGTAATAGAGCATTTATTGCTGAATGTACACTGAAGCGCCAAAGAAACTGGTATAGGCTTGCGTATTCAAATACAGAGATATGTAATCAAGCAAAATAAGGCGCTGCGGTCGGCAACGCTTATGTAAGACAACAAGTGTCTGGCGCAGTTGTCAGATCGCTGTTGCTACAATGGCAGGTTATGAAGGTTTAAGTGAGTTTGAACGTGGTGTTATAGTCGGCCCACGAGCGATTTGACACAGCATCTACGAGGTAGCGATGAAGTGGGGATTTTCAAGTACGACCATTACACTAGTGTACCGTGAATATAATGCATCCGGTAAAACATATAATCTCCGACATGGCTGCGCCCGGAAAAACATCCTGCAAGAACGGGAGCAATGACGACTGAAGGGAATCATTGAAAGTCACAGAAGTGCAACAATTCCGCAAATTCCTGCAGATTTCAGTGCTGGGCCAGTGCTGGTCAGCGTGCGAACCATTCAATTAAACATCATCGATATGGGCCTTCGGAGGTGAAGGCCCACTCTTGTACCCACGATGAATGCACGACATAAACCCTTACGCCTCGCCTGGGCTCGTCAACACCGAAATTCGACTGTTGATGACTAGAAACATATTGCCTAGTCAGACGAGTCTCGTTTCAAATTGCATCGAGCAGATGGACTTGTAAGGGTATGGAGACAACTCATGAATCCATGGACCCTGCATCTCAGCGGGAGACTGTTCAAGCTGGTGGAGACTCTGTAATGGTGTGGTGCCTGTGCAATCGGAGTGATATGGGGCTCCTGATACGTCTAGATACGACTCTGACAGGTGAAACTTACGTAAGCATCCTGTCTGATCACCTGCTTCCTTTCATGTCCATTGTGCATTCCGATGGTGTTGGGCAATTTCAGTAGGACAATGCGACACCCCACGCGCCTAGAATTGCTACATAGTGGCTCCAGGAACACTCTTCTGAGTTTAAACACTTGCGCTGCCCACCAAACTCCTCAGACATAAACATTATTGAGCATATCTGGGATGGTTTGCAACGTGCTATTCAAAAGAGCTATCCAACCCCTCTTACTCTTACGAATTTATGTACACCGCTGGAGGATTCATGGTACCTTTTACCTCCAGTACTACATCAGAAATTGGTTGAGTCCAGACCACGTCGTGTTGCGGCACTTCTGCTTGCTCTTGGGGTCCTACGAGGTATTAGGTAGGTGTGCTAGTGTCTTTGCTCTTCAGTGTATATAATTTATTGTAATCGTAATGTAAATATTTTAATTGCTGGGTAATTGACAGGGGAACTTTATTTAAATGTATCGATAGCAATGACGGAATGGCTGTAACTGTACCGTTGTTTATCTTTGTGTTTGCAGAAACTCTGCTGCTCTGCGAGTAGAGCGAGCAGAACAGCTTGTCATGAAAGATTTTGAAGGGTCTGCTGGGGGCTCCCACGGACGTGGTGTGCAGCTATGATCACGCCAGTGTAGCCATTCCTACTTCGTTAACCCGCGAGTACTGAGATGGTTGTCGACGTGAACAGGCGGAGGAAACTCCCGTTCTAACTATTGCCTGATTCATAATCATCCTGGCTCTGGAAACGACGCGGCTTCACAAACAGCAGGATCCGCTGCAGCGGCAGCTCGGCATTGTCGTCGACTAAATTCTCCGTCGTCCGCACAACTACAAAATCATAAGACTGTTAACTGACAAAGTATTACTAATATTGTACAGACATTTGGCAGTGGCAGTTCTTTCAAGCAGTTCAATAATTTTCTTGAATAATAACCGGCAACAGTAAAATCCTGTAGGGCACCTATATTGTTATTGCCCTCAGACGTTATTAAGAAGCAGAGTCACTTTCTTTTCCATGCAGTGACCGAGTGTCGTAAAAATATGAATACTGATTAACTATTTACCGCCAGTTTTGTTTGTTCGCTAATGAGCAGTTTCAGTCTCAACTTTGCTTCCTAAGTAGTTCTTTGTTCTTGTATTGCATATCGAAGGCTTAATAAATTTGAAATTTTGAGTATTATCTTCACTCACTTAAGGAAACGTAAACTTTCACTGGCAAAAATAGTAACTAAAGATAGAACACAAATTAACAGTGCGCAATTTCATTTATTTTATTTTTAGCTTAGCGAGTGACTTCTGCTGGCTTGGTATGTATTTTATTGTTGTTATATTAAAAGTAAAATCAGTTGCTTATTTGCTGATCGTACAGGAGCTCACCGCCGCCACCTCCTCCCGCTCCGACAGTTCGCCCTCGCCTGCAGGGAAAGGTATGTGTGCCTCGGCACATACTCCACCTCCCTGCGGGCGCCTCCTCCCCAATGCCGTCATCCACCGGGTGGACGCTGTCGTCTCCTAGTTGTAGTGCTAATCATAATGAACCTGTGGCTAGCGGTAGTGCTCTATCCCGTCCTGATAGTTAAGGACATCAGATTAGTGGCGTCATGACACCTTTAGAATCCTCATCTATTGCTATGGCCCTTGAGGGGCGTGTCTCGTTTACTAGAACTGGGAAACCAGCTGGGGAGGGGGCGGGGGAGGGGTATCATAACTGAGTCAGATTTCTGGCCCTGGAGGCAGAGCTCAAAGCCATAGATTATCCGAGATATAATGCCATTAAATGTAATGCAGAGCTCTGCTGCGAATTGACTCAGCCCCCCCACCCCCTTCACCAAAACAGCAGTGTGCTGCTGAGGAGGAAGGTCTGCACTACATCTGGAGTGATAATGGTGTAATATCACAGCGCACAGCAATCGCCGATTGGTGTTGCGCTACAATGGCCCGGTTTTGCAAGTTGGAAGTAAGGGAGTCAGCTAAAGCACTCAGCCAAATACCTCATCTCGACATCCATATTCATATCTGTGAACTGTCAAATGGAGGATACAGCTATACCAAACTTCCTTAGCATATTAGGAAGAAGCGGGCTTGTGTTTAATCTCAAAACGAACAGGATAATGCTTGTTTTGCGTTGTCAGTCCTGGCTTGCGACGGAAATTACAACGTACTTCCAGAACGGAGGTGTCAATACTTCGTGAGCAAAAATACGATCCCCGGTATTACTTTGACGGTATCGTGAACATGCAGGACATGCCACAATTTGAGGCTCAAAATCCCGGAATATCAGTCACATTTAAGATCTAAAGAAGGAGCATAAAAGCAAGCCAAATAAGAAGGGTAGGATACTGTTGCTGAACCGCTCCATTTTTCGAAATATGCCAGTGAGCATGATCTTCCTGTAAACGTGCTGCTCTTCTCGTAAAATGATAATCAGCATTACATGTGGATCAAAGACATGTTTCTCCTCCTTTACAGCCAATTGTTGAAACATAAAGAAAATAATCACATTTGCTTCAGGTGCCTAAATACCTTTTCAGAAGAAATGTATTTAAAAAGGCATCTGAAGGACTGTGAATCCAAGAAACCGGCACATGTTGTTATGCCTACAGAAGAAAACAAGTTCATTAAATTCAAGAATACTTACCACCTCGAACGATGACCGTTTGTTGTATACACAGACTTCGAAAGCCTCCTAAGACGACTGCTCAGATTGTGTCCTAAGTCATTTATATACACTACTGGCCATTAAAATTGCTACACTAAGAAGAAATGCAGATGATAAACGGGTATTCATTCGACAAATATATTATAGTAGAACTGACATGTCCTTACATTTTCATTTGGGTGCATAGATCCTCAGACATCAGTACCCAGAACAACCACCTCTGGCCGTAATAACGGCCTTGATAAGCCTGGGCATTGAGTCAAACAGAGCTTGGATCTCGTGTAGAGGTTCAGCTGTCCAAGCAGCTTCAACACGATACCACAGTTCATCAACAGTAGTGACTGGCGTGTTGTGACCACCATTGACCAGACGTTTTCAATTGGTGAGAGATCTGGAGAGTGTGCTGGCCAGGGCAGCAGTCGAACATTTTCTGTATCCAGAAAGGCCCGTACAGGACCTGCAACATGCGGTCGTGCATTAACCTGCTGAAATGTAGGGTTTCACAGGGATCGAATGAAGGGTGGAGCCAAGGGTCGTAACACATCTGAAATGTAACGTCTACTGTTCAAAGTGCTGTCAATGCGAACAAGAGGTGACCGAGACGTGTAACCAATGGCACCCCATACCATCACGCCGGGTGATACGCCAGTATGGCGATGATGAATACACGTTTCCAATGTGCGTTCACCTCGATGTGGCCAAACACGGATACGACCATCATGATGCTGTAAACAGAACCTGGATTCATCCGAAAAAATTATGTTTTGCCATTCGTGCACCCAGGTTCCTCGTTGAGTACACCATCGCAGGTGCTCCTGTCTGTGATCCAGCGTCAAGGGTAACCGCAGCCATGGTCTCCGAGCTGATAGTCCATGTTGCTGCAAACGTCGTCGAACTGTTCGTGCAGATGGTTGTTGTCTTGCAAACGTCCCCATCTGTTGACTCAGGGATCGAGACGTGGCTGCACGATCCGTTACAGCCCGTCATCTCGACTGCTAGTGTTACGAGGCCGTTGGGATCCAGCACGGCGTTCCGTATTACCCTCCTGAACCCAAAGATTCCATATTCTACTAACAGTCATTGGATCTCGACCAACGCGAGCAGCAATGTCGCGATACGATAAACCGCAATCGTGATTGGCTACATACTGGCCTTCATCAAAGTCGGAAACGTGATGGTACGCATTTCTCCTCCTTACTCGAGGCATCACAACAACGTTTCACCAGGCAGTGCTGGTCAACTGCTGTTTGTATGTGAGAAATCGGTTGGAAACTTTCCTCATGTCAGCACGCTGTAGGTGTCGCCACCGGCGCCAACCCTGTGTGAATGCTTTGAAAAGCTAATCATTTGCTTATCACAGCATCTTCTTCCTGTCGTTTAAATTTCGCGTCTGTAGGACGTCATCTTCGTGGTGTAGCAATTTTAATGGATAGTAGTGTAGATCAGGATCAGCAAAGGGCCTGTAACACTACCTCTGGGAACGCCAGAAATTACTTCTGTTTTACTCGATGACTTTCCAACAATTACTACGAACTATGACCTCTCTGACAGGAAATCATGAATTGGCTTTTACAAAGACTTTAGTTGAATGGCATAATAGTGGCAAACGCTGGCATCTGTAACTTCGACGCCCATTGGATGCCGTTTCCGGACGCGGGTGTCTCTCGTCGATTTATACCTCGATGCATCTTCTACAACGCCTCGAAATTTGTCGCAACATTTCTGAGATACGCTCCATTCTCGTTTTCTCAAGTTTTTTCAGAATCGATGATTCTCTTCCATACTCCGAAGGCATAAATTTCTTCCCCAAATTAAGACCGATGATTTGTGCCATTTGGCCTTTTGTGTACGAATTCCGTCTGTACCTGTACTAGTCTGCTTTTTATTTACTTCTCCCTTTGACCGTCGTGTGTTAATTTCTATTGAAAACAGCTTCTCGTCCATTTTGTGGTACCCAGTTTTCTTGTTAAGTTCATTGCTCATCTCTTTTCAACTACTCATTCTTTCGTCGTTCATTGATTTCGTCTCAGTCCATGTTGTTGTTGTTGTTGTCTTCAGTCCTGATACTGGTTTGATGCAGCTCTCCATGCTACTCTATCCTGTGCAAGCCTCTCTCAGTCCATATTCTGTGCTAATTAGATTCAGTGGACCCTGAATTCTCTCAGTGTTTCACTTCAGTGAAGGTGCTTCAGGGGATATTATTACCTACATCCTTTCACCCTTAAATTCACCCCACTTTTGAATTTTTATTTACGGCACTCATTCTTCGCTGTACAATTAGAAGGGCGAAAGACGGCACCTCTTTTTTACACGATTTTTAGTCCGAGCAACATGTTCATGGTCCTCCGTTTTTACTGTTTTGTACACCTCTGTAACACATTATAAAGAGCTGGCGTCCACAATTAAAAATAATTCTCATGCATATTTTGTAACTGAAATAGATTTAACTGCAAGATAAACTTTTATGGCATCCTTTTGTAAGTAGAATGTTTAGGTTTTTATGTTGGTAACGCCACGTAGCGCTCTGTATGAAAATCGCAGACTGTGCTGTGTGCAGTCTGTGGCTGGCTTGCATTGTTGGAATTTTTGCTATTGTATTGATGGGCAGTTGGATGTGAACAGCGCGTAGCGTTGCGCAGTTGGAGGTGAGCCGCCAGCAGTGTGGATGAGAGGAGAGAGATGGCAGAGTTTTGAGAGCGGATGATCTGGACGTATGTCCATCAGAAAAAGGAAAGTTGTAAGACTGGATGTCATGAACTGTTAAGGTAAATACATTTTGTTCTCTATCAAAATCTTTCATTTGCTAACTATGCCTATCAGTAGTTAGTGCGTTCAGTAGTTAGAATCCTTTATTTAGCTGGCAGTATTGGCGCTCGCTGTATTGCAGCAGTTTGAGTAACGAAGATTTTTGTGAGGTAAGTGATTCATGAAAGCTATAGGTTATTGTTAGTCCGGGCCATTCTTTTGTAGGGATTATTAAAAGTCAGACTGCGTTGCGCTAAAAACATTGTGTGTCAGTTTAGGGCTGATCAGAATAAGTAAAGAGAGAAATGTCTGAGTACGTTCAGTTCTGCTCGACTGTTTGAAAATCAAATAACATAAGAGGTTTATCAGCACAGTCAATTCATTAATTTTTCTAAGGGGAGTTTTCATATGTCGACCCTTAGCCGAGGATACCTCACTGGAAGCTGATGTTTTCTTGTAGTTTGTGTAATTAGTGTAGCTATTGTTTATTGCTAGAGTGTAATTATGGAGAGAATTTCCTTTGTCGTTGTAGTTTTTTATTGTTGTACAGTAAAACTGTTGTGGCATGCATGTAGATTTGCACCAAGTATTTCGCAGCTGCGCTTGCCATTAACTAGATATTATTTTCAGTGCTATGTTAGAGTGTTTTCTTATTTTTACTCTTCAGATTGTCCTTTTCTTGTTATCGTGTGAAATACGTGATAATTATGGATTGTGAAAAACGTAACACTAGGCTCCAAAGTAAACTGAGAAATGATAGTGACGACGAGCGTTACCCATTCACGTGTGAACTGTCATTAACAATTTGCATTACATTGTCCTAACTAAAATTCTGCTATCTCTCTCCCACATCCACCAATGCTGGCGGCTTACCTCCAACTGCGCAGCGCTACGCGCTGTTCACATCCAACTGCCCAACACTACAATAGCAAAAATTCCAACAATGCAAACCAGCCATAGACTGCACACAGCACAGTCAGTGAATTTCATACAGAACGCTACGTGGTGTTACCAACGTAAAAACCTAAACAGCTTACTTACACTTTAACCGTGTCCACGATTGTGGGGTACGCTGTATTTCCACACTTTGTGATTTGAGAGCAGATCACACAGCACTTGTACAGGAAGTCAAGGTCAGAGAGCAAGGGTAATCGTGAGAGGACTCACGGGGCCGACTGCTCGCCACCGTACGTCGTCGGCGTAGCGAGGCAGGGGAGCAGAGGGCACGGCAAGCCCTACGCTGGGCTGTGGCGACGCCCACGCAGCTGCCGGGGATTATGGCGCGGGCTAAGCCGCCACCAGCCGGCCCCCGGCCGCCACTCTCGTCCGGGAAATGGAATTCCCGCCCATCAGATTGATGGTCTTCACATTTTCGCCACACTCGCTCGCGTATAATGCGCGCGCACTGCATTAAAATTTATGACAACAAACGCACACTCTCGCTCTCTGCATGGAGGGCAGGCACTGCCGTGGACAGTTCTCTCGTTACATCCTCCAAGTGACGAAGATGAGCGGCGTGAAAAATGGGAGATGGTCGTGTGCAGCATAAATTACGCCACATACTGTATTTCCAGCAAGTAACAATAAAACTGCGTAGCAAGTGAGCAGCAATTATTTGTCACCGCAGGCCCTTAAACTCACAACTCCATGAAGACGGCATGCAACAAACGACCAATTGACATGCAATGTACTACATGTTTGGAAATGCAAATGATTAGAACGGTAGCCCGACTGCACGAAGTAGATCATAGTATAGTCGTCCGCATTCTGTAAATAAGAAAATATTACGCAGCGCATTTTTCATTTCTTAATTGCATCTTAATGTTGTCTGTTTCTAAACGGATTTTGTTCTACATCTGCATCTACATTTATACTCCGCAAGTCACCCAACGGTGTGTGGCGGAGGGCACTTTACGTGCCACTGTCATTACCTCCCTTTCCTGTTACATTCGCGTATGGTTCGCGGGAAGAACGACTGCGGGAAAGCCTCCGTGCGCGCTCAAATCTCTCTAATTTTACATTCGTGATCTCCTCGGGAGTTATAAGTAGGGGGAAGCAATATATTCGATACCTCATCCAGAAACGCACCCTCTCGAAACCTGGACGGCAAGCCACACCGCGATGCAGAGCGCCTCTCTTGCAGAGTCTGCCACTTGAGTTTGCTAAACATCTCCGTAACGCAATCATGCTTACCACATAACCCCGTGACGAACCGCGCCGCTCTTCTTTGGATCTTCTCTATCTCCTCCGTCAATCCGTTCTGGTATGGATCCTACACTGATGAGCAATACTCAAGTATAGGTCGAACGAGTGTTTTGTAAGCCACCTCCTTTGTTGATGGACTACATTTTCTAAGGACTCTCCCAATGAATCTCAACCTAGTACCCGCCTTACCAACAATTAATTTTATATGATCATTCCACATCAAATCGTTCCGCACGCATACTCCCAGATATTTTACAGAAGTAAGTGCTACCAGTGTTTGTTCCGCTATCATATAATCATATAATAGAGGATCCTTCTTTCTATGTATTCGCAATAAATTACATTTGTCTACGTTAAGGGTCATTTGCCAATCCCTGCACCAAGTGCCCATGCGCTGCAGATCTTCCTGCATTTCGCTACAATTTTCCAATGCTACAACTTCTCTGTATACTACAGCATCATCCGCGAAAAGCCACATGGAACTTCCGACACTATCTACTAGGTCATTATATATATTGTGAAAAGCAATGGTCCCATAACACTCCCCTGTGGCACACCATAGGTTACTTTAACGTCTGTAGACGTCTCTCCATTGAGAACAACATGCTATGTTCTGAGAACAACATGCTGTGTTCTGTTTGCTAAAATCTCTTCAATCCAGCCATACAGCTGTTCTGATATTTCGTAGGCTCTTACTTTGTTTATTAGGCGACAGGGCGGAATTCTATCAAACGCCTTCCGGAAGTCAAGGGAAATGGTATCTACCTGGGAGCCTGTATCTAATATTTTCTGGGTCTCATGAACAAATAAAGCGAGTTGGGTTTCACACGATCGCTGCTTCCGGAATCCATGTTGATTCCTACAGAGTAGATTCTGGGTTTCCAGAAACGACATGATACGTGAGCATAAAACAAGTTCTAAAATTCTACAACAGTTTGACGTCAGAGATATATGTCTATAGTTTTGTGCATCTGCTCGACGACCCTTCTTGATAACCCATTGTAACAAGGCTAAACGTATATGAGTACTTATCGGAATTCGACAACGGCAGTGTCTATTCCCATCAAGAGACTTACAAAACAACCAATGCTAACAGGTCACTAATAACAGTCACAACATATTGGTAGGACTTATTTATTTCATTAAGCGTTTCGATTATATTGCCCAGATGATCATTATACAAATATGCCGAAAAAATGTTTTAAGACGCAAGCAATGTCACACATAACAATCCTCGAATGCAGGATGGTAGTGCGAACCTCAATGTCAATATTCAATTCACCCTGATGTTGATCACCTGGCACCACTGTCTTATATTCGTAAATTTTTATGTATGATGTTGTTTTCGTCTTAAAATTCTTTTCGTCATCTTTGTATTTTCATCACCTGATGAGGGGCTACCCTGGAAATGCATGTGCAATAAAGAAGTTCAGCTAACATCTGGTGTACATAAATCGTGAAAACTCCAGAGGGCTGGAGTTAGCGATGAATGTTTACGTAATATATGTGCACGACATTCAATTGTTTGATCATAGCAGTCCTTCCCATACTCAGTTTGGATCCGACCAGGACTAGCGTAATGATTTAACATTGTCCATTTACTTCATCAGTTTCTTTGTAGTGTTGTCCTGAATACCTCTCCTTACAGATGAGGTACATACATATTATCATTCTACTACTACATTACCAGATGATATACTTTCATTATATTGGCTGTACCTTTGAGCAACTCTAAAACTTTCTCACCCTCATTCTTTATTTTCGTCATAAGGCTATAGATCAAATTACCGAGTAACCTGCTCTTATCCAAAACCATTCTGCATTCAACAGATGATTAAAGCTTAATCTTTCATCATCAATGTAGCTTACCTGTCTGTGCTTTGTTTTGTCCCCTCTCTATTTTTGTTTTCATCTGTCCATCCTATCCGTCATCCTTCTCGCTCTTCCTCTGACTAGTCAACTTCTCCTGTGCATTGGCTACTTCTGTACTGTTGCATGCGTTTTGCGACGTGTGACCGCACACATCAGACAAGAATGCAATGAGGAAATAACTTACTGTTAAAAAGCCTATATCTTATATTCCACCTGTTCGTTACTGTACATGTTGTCATTGTTATTGTTGTCATATTGTTACATGTTGTTCATATACCACAAAGATTGTAATGCTTACTTACTGTGGAAGTTTAATTAGATGTAAGAGACGGCATGAAGACCCTAATCTTTCCAGGTGAAATAACTACGTAATAAAATAAAATAATGTAAAGTAAGTCTTCTTAATGTTTTATCGGAACATCATGTTTCTGTATCATACAGCCTAGCACGAAATATATTGACGTCATTATGACAACCTTGGTTGCAAATTATACTTAATTGATGACTGTAATCCTGTCGAGGTGTTACATGTGCAACTGAATATGTGGTTGTAGCAGAGGATAAGGGTTCCTGGTTTGATTTTTCGAGAAGTTGTTAAGATTTAGCGATAGGTTATACATTATGTTCTAGCTTGTGCCACAGGTCGCCTCCAATTCCACCTTGTGATGGGTGGCAGCAGTGCTTAATTTCTAGAATCTCAGGTGCAGGGACGCCCCTCTTCAACCAGACAACGCCTCTCCCCCTCCCCTCCCCACCGCGCCCCCCACCCTCCTCCTCACTACAACCAGCCATAGCAACACAAGTTTAGATTTTTTGAACTTGTGATGAGATATCACATTTTTCCAGAACAGTGTTCTGAAATTTAGGTTTTTAAAACACTATCTCTTGTAATCAAAAGCATAAAACCACAATATTTAATGTGATATAAGGTGCTATAGTCTGCCCCCGTAGCAGTGTCACCTCACTCCCTACTTCTGCCGTCTTCGTTACTATGACGTCTCGTTTTCGACTCCTGCCAGCCGCAACGTTCTAACAACTTAAAATTTATTCGCAGACAGAGTTATTTGATATCACCTGTATAGATGGTTTATTTGTGGCTGTTACAGCTGATGCCAAAATATTCGTAGTTAACAAATTTCGAAATTTTTCGAACAGCTTTGTATTGTCAAAATAATATGTTCTTTCGGACGTGCAGGTAAATTATAACCGTTGCATTGCAGCTGCTCGGTGAACAGTAAGTTTTGGGTGTAAACTTGTATTTGTGAGCGTTAGAGAAACTGACTACGAATTTTATGGGAACTTAAATTTTGTTACTGAAATATTTCGTTAATTAACACGTTGTTCTAGTTAATC
Organism: Schistocerca piceifrons; assembly: GCF_021461385.2. Classification (NCBI taxonomy): domain Eukaryota; kingdom Metazoa; phylum Arthropoda; class Insecta; order Orthoptera; family Acrididae; genus Schistocerca; species Schistocerca piceifrons. The sequence goes on from NC_060138.1 coordinate 990,252,054, forward strand.
AGTACCTCACCCCACGCCCTTGCTCATCGCTCAAGCTGGTCACCCGTTGTCACGTTCAACGGTGGCGGCGCAGCAGCAAATTGTAGTTACATTGCACTTTAATCTACGTGCATTATTCTGAATCTCCGGTGTCGACTTGTTCTACTGAGTTATGAAAATTCCATGGAAGGTGCCGCAATGCCTGGTATGTTCCGACCAAAATTAAGCTCTGCGTAGCGGCATTGATTATCTCCGCATGTTTGTGGTAGCGTGTACGTGCACCACCTTGCACGATAATCTTAGTTATGTCTCTCCTCCATCCTAGCAGGTAACTCGCATTGTTTACACTCCAGTGTGGATGCGTGCAAGCACGCACAATGAACACCCAGGGCGTTGGTTGCCAGTAAGGGGTTCCTGGAGTAGGCCTCCAAGTTGGCGACACCGGGAGCGACTGACATCTGCTGTTGACACAGCAGCGGTGGTGTTGGCTGTTGCCGAAAACCTGTAATTAGCTTTCAGGTAAACATAAACACTGGTCAATAAACACAACGCGGCGCGGCGGCAGTGACGACGACGGTGCCACCAGGTGGGCAAATAGGACTTCGGCTCGCAGGGCAAACAGTTTTGGAAGCGATAACCGCCGGCAATCCGCCTGCTGCGGCCTGTGGGTACGGCTACTGGATGGGGCCCACCTCAAGACGAGCTGCGTTCATGGTGCGTCGAGAGCTCAACAAGATAAGTTCTCTCTCTCTCTCTCTAGATAGCACTTCGTAACAACGCACATATTTGTACAACATGATAATACCTTCTTTCCCATGTTCATTACTTTAACCCTCAGTTGGTAACATCCATCTCTTAGGCGGGTATAAAAGCTCTCAATGTATTGTTGACAGGCGTGCATTGTTACTTGTATCTGATATTTCAGCTATGCTTCATTCGTGAGTTGAACAAGCTACTGTGTGGACGTCATTGTCTCATTTCCACGATAGTATTGTTTTATTCGCACACAAACGCCAGTCGCCCGGCCGGAGTGGCCAAGCGGTTCTAGGCGCTACAGTCTGGAACCACGCGACCGCTACGGTCGCAGGTTCGAATCCTGCCTCGGGCATGGGTGTGTGTGGTGTCCTTAGGTTAGTTAGGTTTAAGTCGTTCTAAGTTCTAAGGGACTGATGACTTCAGAATTTACGTCCCATAGTGCTCAGAGCCATTTTGAACAAACGCCAGTCACATTGTCTCACAGGCGGATATTACTGTAGTGGTAAGATTTTTACTCCGTCTGACATACAGATATTACTCTGACCCAGTAAGTGTTTTTTTGTGTTATACTCTTTACTTTTCAAATATCTTATTAGTTGTAGATGGCTACTAGTGGAGGGATACCCTGCGTGTCACAAAGAAGCAAAAGAATGGTGCATATGGCTTTAGAGCAGTTTGAAGAACGCGATGATGATTATCATTCAGACGATTCTTATGTTCCTGAGAAAGATCACGTATCAGATTCAGACCATGACAGTTATTCTGAAATAGATGTGAATGATATTCTCTGCAGGTCCGAGAATGAACAAGATGGTGCTGACAATCTTCACAGCAGGGAAAATGATGACACCGAAACTGACACTGTTTATCATGGCAAAATGAACTATTTCTTTGCATGTATATCAAGATATTTGAGAAAACACATATCAAGTTTAGAAACTATTTCATTTGAAACACAAATATTAAATTCTGTGAATTTAGTAAAAGAATAATATCTTTAATAAACTATTTTATGTAAGAACTAGTACTTGATTTTATGATTTTTTTCGTATTCCATTGCAAAATGTGATTGAAAGACAATAAAAATATCAGTATTAGCTTTTCATCAAGATTTTTAATTGTCATTTATTTTCGGTATTTTTTGGAAAATATTTTGGAAATTTTTTGAAAAATTTGGTTATCTTAGTCTCCCAGATGGTTGTTACCTTTAACGCCATTTTTTCACATGTTACCAACTAAGGGTTAAGGAGAACGCAAATCCCACGCAGCAGAAATTCTAATGCACTGTATTCTGTTCCAGTTTAGTGGTACTTTATTGACAGTACCTCAATGAATAATTTTTGTGTGTGTGCGTGGCGTGGGGGTAGGGCATATTTTACTGAAATGCAGCAAGATTAATATAAAAACAATGAGCTGTAATTACAATGAAAAAAAATGTCAAAACACCAAAAACTAACTAAAGTAGAGCAATAAAATTTCGGGAATACATTGAGTGTAGGTAATTCACATCGAAGCGCCAAAGAAACTGGTATAGACATGCGTATTCAAATACAGAGATATGTAAACAAGCACAATACTGCGCTGCGGTAGGTAACACCTGTATAAGACAGCAAGTGTCTGGTGCAATTGTTAGATCGGTTACTGCTGCTACAATGGCAGGTTATCAAGATAGTCTGAACGTGGTGTCATAGTCGGCTCACGAGCGATGGGACACAGCATCTCCGACGTAGCGATGATGTGGGGATTTTCCCGTACGACCATTTCATGAGAGTACCGTGAATATCAGGAATCACATTGCAGCGGCCGGAAAAAGATCCTGCAAGAATGGGACCAATGATGATTGAAGATAATTGTTCAACGTGACAGAAGTGCAGCCCTTCCGTAAATTCCTGGGCCATCAACAAGTGTCAGCGTGCGAACCGTTCAACGAAACATCATCGATATGGGCCTTAGGAGCCGAAGGCCCACTTGTGTGCCCTTGAAGACTGCACAACACTAAGCTTTACGCCTCGCCTCGGCCCATCGACATTACCGACGTTGCCCCGTTGATTAATGAAAACATGTTGCCTGGTCGGACCAATACTCGTTTCAGATTGTATCAAGCGGATGGACGTGTAGGGGTATGGAGACAACCTCATGAATCCATGGACCCTGGATGTCATCAGGGGGCTCTGAAAGCTGGTGGAGGCTCTATAATGGTGTGGGGCGTGTGAGTTGGAGCGATATGGGCCCCCTAATAATTCTAGATACGTCTCTGCCAGGTGGCACAAACGCAAGCATCCTGTCTGATCACCTGCATCCATTCATGTCCATTGTGCATTCCAACGGACTTGGGCAATTTCAGCAGAGCAGTGGGACACCCCACACGTCCAGAATTGCTACAGAGTGGCTCTAGGAACACTGTTCTGAGCTTACATACTTCTACTGGTGACCAAACTACCCAGACTTAGTTGGGCGTATCTGGGATGCCTTTCAACGTGTTGTTCAGAAGAGACCTTCACCCCCTCGTATTCTTACGGATTTATGGAGAGCCCTAAAGGATTTATGGTGTCAGTTCCCTCCAGCACTACCTGAGACATTAATCGAGTCCATGCCAGGTCGTGTTGCGCCACGTCTGCACGCTCGCGGGGGACCTACACGATATTAGGCAGGTGTATCAGTTTTTTTTCTGTTCTTCAGTGCATTTAGGTGATTAATATTGCCAGATCATAGGTTTATGTAAGCAGCAGATAAGCCACTGCAAATGTGAAATGTTAGTATATTAATAACAGGTGTACCCGCTAAAATGTTCAACGCAAGCGTGCAAACGTGTGTGCTTTGTGTTTTATACGTGCTGCATGTCAGTTTGTGGGATGGAGTTCCATGCCTGTCGCACTTGGTCATTCAATACATAGTCAATTAATACTGTTTGCGGATGATGCGCGTGTTGTAATCTGATGATTTTCCATATATGCTCGATTGGAGACAGATCTGGTGATCGAGCTGGTCAAAGTAACATTTTCACATGCCACAGTGTTGGTTTACAAGAGCGGTATATGGATGGAAGTTATCCTTTTGGAAAACACTCCCTGGAATAGTATTCATGAATAGCACCGCAACAGGTCTATCACCATACTGCTGTAAAAATTTCCAGTGAGAATGCTTAGGATAACAATGGCAGTGCACCTACTGTCATACGAAACCACATCCAAGACGTAGATGTAGGTCCAATGTGTCTAGACGCAGAAAGGTTGGTTTTAGGTCCTCAACTTAGCCTTTTCTAACCACCGAACGGCCATCACTGGCATCGAAGAACAACCAGCTTTCATCAAAAACACACTTCCACCCTATCCTCCAATGAGCTGCCCTCCAATGAGCTCTCGCTTGCCGCCAATGAAGTCGCTAATGGCTGGTTTGGCATCAGTGACGTTTCACTCGGAGCTGTCGCTGAAGTAACCGATTTGTAAAAGTTTGTTACTGTGGTAGCAGTTGCTGTTCAGACTGTTGTTGCAGACGTTAAGATTCGCCAGAGCTATACGCCAAACACGATGGTCTTCCCTCTCGGTAGCGCCACGTGGTCGTCTGGAGATCAGTCTTCTTGCGACCCCTGCTGCCAGTAATATTGTACAATGGCAACATTCCTGCCTAGTCTTTCTGCAGTATCGCCAAAGGAAGATGCATGACCCTACTACACCAATTCATTCAAACTCGGTGCTGTAATGGTATGGCGTCTTTGTCGCCTTAAAGTTATTCTTGAGTAACATCAACTCTCCAAGCCCAATGTCAATGATAACTAATGCTCACGAACGTTACAGCGTTTATTTAAAGCAAACCTGATTTGTACCCTCATAGTTGTGCTAACATCGCCACTCTTAAGCGACTGGCGCGAAACTTCGATACGAATCATCTTTAAAAAGTAGAAACACTATCAACTTTCGCTTATGTGGAAGAACTCCCTCTAAGTATTGCGATTTTTCCATCAGTATAAATCTTTTGTTCTTTGAATTGGAAAGTGCTATTTCCAAGCTCATATTAATACACTCCTGGAAATGGAAAAAAGAACACATTGACACCAGTGTGTCAGACCCACCATACTTGCTCCGGACACTGCGAGAGGGCTGTACAAGCAATGATCACACGCACGGCACAGCGGACACACCAGGAACCGCGGTGTTGGCCGTCGAATGGCGCTAGCTGCGCAGCATTTGTGCACCGCCGCCGTCAGTGTCAGCCAGTTTGCCGTGGCATACGGAGCTCCATCGCAGTCTTTAACACTGGTAGCATGCCGCGACAGCGTGGACGTGAACCGTATGTGCAGTTGACGGACTTTGAGCGAGGGCGTATAGTGGGCATGCGGGAGGCCGGGTGGACGTACCGCCGAATTGCTCAACACGTGGGGCGTGAGGTCTCCACAGTACATCGATGTTGTCGCCAGTGGTCGACGGAAGGTGCACGTGCCCGTCGACCTGGGACCGGACCGCAGCGACGCACGGATGCACGCCAAGACCGTAGGATCCTACGCAGTGCCGTAGGGGACCGCACCGCCACTTCCCAGCAAATTAGGGACACTGTTGCTCCTGGGGTATCGGCGAGGACCATTCGCAACCGTCTCCATGAAGCTGGGCTACGGTCCCGCACACCGTTAGGCCGTCTTCCGCTCACGCCCCAACATCGTGCAGCCCGCCTCCAGTGGTGTCGCGACAGGCATGAATGGAGGGACGAATGGAGACGTGTCGTCTTCAGCGATGAGAGTCGCGTCTGCCTTGGTGCCAATGATGGTCGTATGCGTGTTTGGCGCCGTGCAGGTGAGCGCCACAATCAGGACTGCATACGACCGAGGCACACAGGGCCAACACCCGGCATCATGTGTGGGGAGCGATCTCCTACACTGGCCGTACACCACTGGTGATCGTCGAGGGGACACTGAATAGTGCACGGTACATCCTAACCGTCATCGAACCCATCGTTCTACCATTCCTAGACCGGCAAGGGAACTTGCTGTTCCAAAAGGACAATGCACGTCCGCATGTATCCCGTGCCAACCAACGTGCTCTAGAAGGTGTAAGTCAACTACCCTGGCCAGCAAGATCTCCGGATCTGTCCCCCATTGAGCATGTTTGGGACTGGATGAAGCGTCGTCTCACGCGGTCTGCACGTCCAGCACGAACGCTGGTCCAACTGAGGCGCCAGGTGGAAATGGCATGGCAAGCCGTTCCACAGGACTACATCCAGCATCTCTACGATCGTCTCCATGGGAGAATAGCAGCCTGCATTGCTGCGAAAGGTGGATATACACTGTACTAGTGCCGACATTGTGCATACTCTGTTGCCTGTGTCTATGTGCCTGTGGTTCTGTCAGTGTGATCATGTGATGTATCTGACCCCAGGAATGTGTCAATAAAGTTTCCCCTTCCTGGGACAATGAATTCACGGTGTTCTTATTTCAATTTCCAGGAGTGTAGTATGAATGGAAGAAAACCGTAGTTTAACATTCACACACTACAACTTCAGTAAATTATAATCTCCTCGTCCGCAGCTCGTGGTCGTGCGGTAGCGTTCTCGCTTCCCGCGCCCGGTTTCCCGGGTTCGATTCCCGGTAGGGTCAGGGATTTTCTCTGCCTCGTGATGACTGGGTGTTGTGTGATGTCCTTAGGTTAGTTCGGTTTAAGTAGTTCTAAGTTCTAGGGGACTGATGACCATAGGTGTTAAGTCCCATAGTGCTCAGAGCCATTTGAACCATTTTTTTATAATCTCCTCTGACGTAACTGCTCATTTCTGTTCCAAATCTTTTGCGTGTCATATGCTCCTGACATTCTCATTATGTCAAAGTTTATAAAAATGGTTGTGGGTTACTTCATTCTACAGTTAAATATACACTATCTTGCGTGCCGTACTGCACCTCTTTCTGGCAGTCTATTGCCAGCTCTCCATGTTTGTAAGAACTCTGTGCTCGTTGCGAAAACTGTAGTTCGCCCGTCGTGCCCTTCATTCATTTGATATCTCTCGGTAGCATCTAGCACTTAGATTTCTACAGACACGCCACTCATCTTGCCATCAACAATGCTGTCCCGCCTTCTCAACAATGGGTACAGGGACGGCTCTTTGTCGACGTCTGTAGCTGTATGGTCTCCTTCAATCTCAATACCTCACTTCCTCCACTCGTAAAGATTACTTCAGTGAATCCTCGTAAATATAACGTAAGTAAAGTATTTGCTCCTATGCATCTCCAGTCAATAAACAATTTTCAGCTTGCGACTGACGTAGCCAAAAGAATAATAACCACCTGCTGGCCTTTCGATTCTCTGTTTCAGTATTTTAAATAGCTTTTCTTGATATTGTGCAATTTCCAAGATGCTTCCACTTTCACTCTCTTCTAGTTTGACTAACAAATAAATTTTTATGATTAATCGTAGTGCTTCTTTTTGTATAAATGACAATCTCAATTCACATTGATTAACTTATTCTGCTATGTACCAATAATGGTCTGCCTTTTCAGCTTCCATAACCACTAATGGAAGTGGTTGGTTTTGCTAATTCTTTCGTCTCTGATCCATATGCCTTACTATGTCCCCACTGCTTCTCCTGTCTTCATCGTTCTCTTTCTTTCTCTTCTTCTTCTCTTCTCCTTCCTTACAAAAATCTAGAAACCATCTACTGCTCTCTCGCTCTCTTTCCTTTTTATATTGCGTACGTCTTCGTCATTGGTTAACCCTGAAACACACATTGTGGATTCAGGTTCTTGACTCATTATATTGACAGTTGTATATCCTGTAACAATATCAACATTACTCTCTCTCTCTTCCACCTTCTGTAATGGCATGTTTCTCCCCTTTATACATAGGTTCATCTCTTACATGTTCCTTCCATGTACTACCATCTGCTATCCCCTTTTCCTTCTCCCTAACTACCTCACCCTTCTACCACCAGCCTTCTGCTTCTGTGGCCAAAACTCTCTCATACTAAGTGCTTTTTCTTCCCATTCTGCACTTCCTCAGTCTTCACTGCACCACCACCGCTCCTCCTTCCTTGCTTCCCTAAGCTCTACACCACCTTCCCATTTATTCCAGGTATCATGCATATTTCTTTACCATCTAGTTCACTTCCACGCTCATCTTCTTGATTACCGTCATCTGTTATTGTGACATGACTTTCAGATCCTTGATCTTCGACTCTTATGTCCCTTTCTCCTCCGAAAAGGGATCGAAGTAGTCTAGATTTCATTTCTTCTTTCATCGCAGCTTCATTATTTGTTCTTTTCATTTTCATCTCTCTCCATTACGTACTCTGCCCGTCTAAAAGCCAAACTAAATTATCTACTTCTTATAAATTCCATCATTTCTTTGACGTTTGTTGTCCATTTTCCATCGGTTTCTTGTTTCTTTCCTTCTTTCTTCTCTACATATTTACTGCTTCCTAGAATGTCGGTATTCAATAAATCCTCATCCTGCTGAAATATACTTGGAGGAGTAGGAGGAGGAAGAGATTAGTGTTTTACGTCCCGTCCACGACGAGGTCATTAGAGACAGAGCACGAGCTCAGGTTAGGGAAAGATTGAGAAGTAAAGCGCCTTTGCCGTTTAGAAGGAACCATCCCGGTATTTGCCTCAGGGGACTTAGGAAAATCAGAGAAAACTTAAATCATGATGGACGGACGCGTGTTTGAACCGACGTCCACCTGAAAGCGAGTCCATTGTGCTAACCACTGCGCTTCCCAACTCGGTAATTTGCACATGGATTAATGTAATTGTAAAATTCCGTGCGATCCAGTTCTCGCACTACATTGTTATGGATGAATTCACCAATGTCTGCGTCATGATCAGGCTCTACAGAATCTTCCTTTCTTGCCACGTAGTTCTTGATGACGTCACTCCTGCCTGTATGAACGTCAGGTTGTACAAAATTTTCCCCTCACGTCACGTTGTTTCTCATGAAATCTTCCCAGCCAGTGCATCCACTGTTCGCTTTACTCCGCTGTATTACTTCCGATGACTCCTTCGAACTTTTGAAAGAAACTCTACAATAACATCTATAGTTCCTGTGCGAATGCTGGTTTCTTACTAGAGGAAAATTATAGTAGGCGTCTATCATGTTCTCGGATGGTACAGAGTTACTGGTCCTGATTACCAGTTCTCATACCTGTGCATCATCACAGAATTGCTCCATTTTTTCCGTATTACCCTCCTCATTGTTTCTTCTTCTGTCATCCTCTCCCTCCATTGCTCTACCGCTGCCTCAGTTGTCTTGTTTCGCAAGGCCTCCTCAGTAGCGTCCTCCATGTCCATACTTTCCACTGTATCGTGGTGAAGCGTTCTTGTAATTCATATGTAGGGGACTTGAGGTGGTCCCTACGGTGGCCCATGAATCAGCCGAAGATACATCCTAATGGAGCACTGTCTCCCACTCTCAAATTGAGTTATGGATGCGGTGGTGACTGGAATTGCATGGCCGTCGGTTCGTAAAACATCTCTGAATGTAATTGACCTTTATTCATATTAGGCACAGAGGCCGGGTTTCAGTTTCATGTGGGGGGGGGGGGGGGGGGGGAAGGTTCCTGGACGTCTGTGAGCTGATGTCAGCAACTGCCTTCTACCTTCTAGGGATGCAGAAAACGTTAGCAGTGATGAGCGATGGTGTAAGCGAAGCTGCAGAAGGCTGATGACGAAGTGTAGCAGGTGCAGCCGAGGCAGCTTCGCTGCCTCGTGATTGCAATGTACAACACCGGAAAGGACGGTGTCTAACTGTAGTATCCTGCGTGTCCGAGGTCGAAGGCACATGCTCATGCTGCGTGGTGATCAACAACAATGAGAGCCCACAGGCACCAGTGAACAGCAACCGTGCAGCGTCTAGCCCAGGTTCGAACACACGATCTACCATCGAGGTGGTCGCCAGCAATAGGAATTCTCCATGAAGGTAAGCCAGCGATATGAAGGTGTCAAGTTGCTTCCATATAAACTCCAGCTCGGAGGTACCCCTGCAGCTGCTGCAGTCAAAGACAGTGAAAGATGGCTAGCTGCTCCATCTGGCACTGCAGCAAACTTTGTCTCGAAGTTAACGGCTGGTCTAGATCGTCACGTTCGGCACACATATGGATTGCTGTAACACACATCTGAAGAGAAGGATGTGATTAAGGTGGAGGGTATACATGTCAGCCTGTTACTTAGTATTTCGCCAAGGTGGCACTCACCACCCTGGAAATCGTAGCAGGCTGGAGTGGCAGGAGGTTTCCACTGGATGACAATGACTTCATTTGCTCTGCTTTTCTTGTTTGACCAGCTTCCCTAGAGCCCTTTAAGATTTCCGAAATCTGCCTTTCAGAGGTGCTGGTCGGCGTCTTCTGCGTTGTCATTATTCTGAATGAGTACTTTCCTTGCATTCCCAATACACCTTTTTGCGTGGCGGTATCTGAACTTCATAAGACATATTCTTCCTGATACCTGCAGGACAGTCCATCACCCGTGGGGAATTGTTGCACAACATATAGCTCTGCCCTTTCCAGTCCCCTCAAAATTTCTAAGATACCCCATAGTCCTTCTGTCACTAATCCTTGTTCCGCTTTCTGCGGTTTCCTACCTAATTCTGAGATGCTGCACTCGTCATTCGAAAACATCATTGCGTTATGGCGTTTGTTGACCATTCTTTGGAAATAGACTAAAACGTTACTCCTACTGTAAACTGGGCCCCACATAAATTCTCTCACTACTTATGCCTGGATTACAATTCTGAGCAAACTCTAGAACAGTTCGACACTGATTTTGAACTTCAGATGGGCGTTGCTGACTGTTATATTCCCTTCAGAGCCCTTGTGCAATATCCATAGGATGCTACGAACATCCGCTTTTAAATTCTAGTTTACTGAATTTTGCCTTCTGTCAGTACGACTCAATGTTTTCGTGTGGCACTCCGCAAAGAGCGCCGCGCGGGATTAGCCGAGCGATCTAGGGCGCTGCAGTCATGGACTGTGCGGCTGGTCCCGGCGGAGATTCGAGTCCTCCCTCGGGCATGGGTGTGTGTGTGTCCTTAGGATAATTTAGGTTAAGTAGTGTGCGGTTAAGTCCCATAAGATTTCACACACATCTGAAGATCCGCAAAGAGCAACATTTCTTGAACGTTTCTGTAATATCATCTCCATCTTATTTATTTTTCTTCTACAGCTGTAGCTCCTTCCTGAAAGTCTTCTACCTTAGGTCTGGTGTATTCTTCGTTTTCGACGACTTCTTTCGCGTTATCTACTACCAGCTTAACCTGTTGAGATAGTTTAGCTTTTCACTCGATGTGCAACACTTGAAATGGCCGGTTTGATTTATTCCATTACGTCTCTTTTTTGTTTTTTCTTTTTCTTTTCCACTTCCTCTGTCAGATCCTCTAGTTCAATTTTCAATCTAGATTCAATTTCTGCGATGGCTGCCTCTAATTTACACTGAACGGTTAAAAATTTATGTTCGACTTTACTTCAACCTGTTTCTATTTCATTTTGTACCCTCTGTTTTCACATCTACTGCTGACATCTTGCTTTCTATTACATTAACCCTTGTCCTAGGAATCATAAAGTACAAATCAAGGGCTGCTTCAAACTTAAGAATGTCGAACTAGTTTGAGACAGCTACCTGCCACTTTAATGATAACAGTGAGCTGCGCCATGATCACAAGATAAAATGTTAGTATATTATAATCCTGTCTGTTATAACTGCCCGGTCCTGTGGTAAATAGTTCTACTGTTATTACTGACAAATCTTTACCATTCCCTACAACCACTGCTACCTTCACGTAGGTAACTCGGATAGTGCGGACGCCCTTGCAATGCCATCTGAAACTTCATTTGATATTAAAAATTTGTACTAATAAGAATTACCCCTGACAAGAAAAGATCAAGAAAAGTAATGCAATACGTAATTTACTCTGAAGATAAATGATTGTTGCTGAGTGAACAAAATTTCAGTTTAAAATACAATAACTGACAGTAATACAGTAACAGTACAGTAACATTGCACAGTACAGTAGAGAAGGTATAGTAAATGAAAATCAACGTCTTTTTTTTTAAGGAAATCCACTTGGTAAGCAACGTCTTAAATGTGGAGTCACTTATGTGAAAAACTAAATTCTTTTTGTTTTTCCATAACTCCACTAAAATCTAGAATAAGTTTATGATCATCAGCCTTACGTCCGATTCCACATTACAGTGATTTCACATTAAGGTTTTAATTCTGCAAAGAGCAGAAAACGTCTGCTCACATAGGTAGGAAAAGACGTCAAATACTGCAATGCATTTCAGTCAACTCTTCATACTCACAGTGCACGCGCAACCAAAAGCTACAAAGTTCATTTTCTCTAAAAACGTTTTTGGATGAAGTGTGACAGGATAATTCCAATAGCTGTGCATGTTCTGCGTCAGAGACATTCATACCTTGTATGTAATGGGTTTCTACATTAGTGGAAGGATTTTCAGTCCAACGATTAACGGATTGTGCCACGACGAAATAAATTTTGAAAATTTGCAGCTAACACTATCAAGAGTCCTACAAGTATTTCGTGCATTTAAAGATAGAGTCAATGAAGTGCTTCAGTACTGCAAATAACACATAGCTTTTTTTTACTGTCTACGGCTGCAATTTGTAGCTTCAGCTTTGCTTTAAACCTGGAAGATATTAACATTTCTTTCTTGCAGGTCATATCCACCAAGTAGACCACGTTACACAATCAATGAAACTCACACAATTTCTTGCTCGAAAGAATATGTTGTTTGTCTGAAAGAAACAAGCGTACTTAATCATGAAACTCAAACAAACGACATAGAACTTCCCATGTTGACAACCAACGCATTTCAATATGTAAGAAGGGTTGAGTGTGTTCCCTGTCCATTTCCTCAGACTGTGAAAACATGGGAATTAGAGAATGTGATTTAATGAAATTAACAAGTTTTGTAGCTTTATCCAGAATACATTTCAAATCCTCAGACTCTTTGTTGCTGCTAAATTTTCTCTGTGTGTGAAGCAATGAGCACACTTCACTTCTGGTGCTAACGGTTTCGCTCAGGCCATTACACCTATCTTCAAACCTGTACAATCTCCGTCTGTAGTGATAGCTACATGTTTATTCCATCTAGTATCGTTGTTTATTATGAACTCATTAAGTGCCCAAATCACATCTTCTGCCGTTGTTCGCTGAATCTCCGTATAGAACGAAAGCTCCTCACAAACTATTTCTTTATGCGGTGCACTATTATTGTTGCAAAGTTGTTGTTGCCCTTGCTGGCAAGGAAGCGATTAAAAACGAATGTTATGTGTCTGTATTCATTTTGGTTGTTTTAATCTTTTAACAAACTGACTGAATTAGACCAACGTTCTTATTTCTCTGTTGCGATCTATCTATCAACATTATTTCGTATTAACCCCACCGAATTTGAATCAAGAGTTATTGGCAATGATGGATCTGGGAACACACATTGGGAGGGGTTTGTCACCGTCTTTGTAGAAATCCCAGAATAGGAGAGTGGACTGTGTAGGTGGAGACTTGATGTTCATAAACATAAAAATGGGCAACATTTACTTATTCTCTTTTAAAGAAATTGGAATTTGTCACAGAGGTGGGAGTATCCCATCATTGAAGATGAAATCCATGAAATTCCGAGACGTTGTGCAGTTAATGTACAACATCTTTGAATGAGTGTCCTAACAAAGAAGGAATTTTTCTCACTTTTAGTAGTCCTGTGTAACGGTTGAGCAGCTTCACTGCAGAAATATAGTAAAGTACCGAACATATTAATTTACAATCAAAGGTATAGTCTGTAGGAATGAAAACTGTCGTGTTCAGCAGCAGTGTTACTTGAGGAGGTCATGACAATAAGTGAATTTGTGTATTATTCTGATTTACTAGGAGACGACCTGTAAGGATAAACAACAAAAGAAAGCGCTAGCTCTGACTTCTGGTAATCACTTTTCAAACTCTTTTAGTGAAGTAGAACTTAGCTATATGTGTACAGCGGAACGACATAATTTCACTTGAGTTAAAGTTTTCTGCTATTTTTTTTCAGACCAAGTGCCTTAGATAATTAGAGTTATAATACCTTCTAGTATTATAAACTCTCTTTGTATGTTGTCCTATTACCTTAAACATTTCCTACAGCATAAAAGTAACTCTTTATTTTCCGATAATTTAATTAAAATAATGTTTGAGTGTATATCGCACAATTTGCTTTTCATTTGCAATGTTTCATTATTATTTTGATTCGGTAACCAGTGTTGCACTTCTTACTTTAGTGACTTAACCGGTGCTGAGGCAAGCACCTTCGTGATACGTGCTCTCCTCCCGTCGTAATCGACTACAGATGGTGGTTCTCAGCAGCCATTTACAAATGAATGTCGTTGAAAATTATCATATGCAAAACGTTGCTCCTGGATGGATTCGGATGGAAAACCAAAGTTGTAAGTAATCCAAGGGATGCCACTGAATGGGAGTTGAGGTATTAATTTACTATAATACTCGTTATTGCAGCAGCAAAAATTACACACCAACAAGAATTTATTTTGCTTCAAGGCGTCCATCTTTATTTGGAACTTGAGGGAAGGTTTGAGGTTTTAACCTGTTCTGTGAAACACATTATTGCCTTAATAAAGAGTATGTTCCTTGAAGGCGTGTAAGTTTATTTTGAACTTCAATGTAGGTTTGTGCTACACACTTACAGTTGATAAGACCCTGAGTTTTGCTCCTAAACACTACTATGCACTTAATGTTTTCTCCATTTAACCACACAGTTCATTCAAAGTCCACAGAAGGTACATGCTATTTTATTCCCTCGAAAATATCACAAACCATTAATGTTAATAGGTTCTTCACATTTCTTCCAACTTGTCTGTCTTTCTACAATGTCCATCAGCTAGTAGCTTCTTGAATTTCACGTAGATGCTATCCGTCACTAAAGATTTTCCGAATATGTGCAATTCTCTTTTCTTGCCATGAATCTTCAGCAAGTGAACACATCTGTTCAGTCTTCAGTTCTGAGTCCTCTAGTCTATCTTCCCTCGTGAACAATAAATAGCTGAAGGCTCCATGTAGCTTTCCTCAAATAGTTCTGCAACATCGCCATTACACGCAGATACCGCGAAAGATTTCAAAACACGTCAGTGTCTCAGATTCCAGTTCCACCCTTTTCTATATCAACAGACACTTTGTTTAACTCTCCTTTTACAGACGCAGACCAAATTACTATTTCATACTATTTCTCATTTTTACCGAATGTCATAAAAACCGCGAACTGTAGCGTAATTCCATTTCCAACCCGCGGCTCCCTCTCAACTGGCTCCTTCTTCCTATTTAGCCTGGAGTCACATTATATTTAATCTCAAGTGGGCATAGCACATAATAAATTATTTTACAATACTTTTTAAAATGCTTAAATTTCGACAAGAGCAACGCATTTGTATGCAACACTTTTACAAAACAAAATACAGTTACACTTTAATCACATGTGTATGAACAGAAGTAGGTCCGTCAATAAGAAAAAGAATTTACGCTAGGAAAAAAAGTATATTAAACAGTAAACATAGTCTAATTAGAAGGAGTATTCGCATCTTAATAAAATTTTCTTCCCAACAGCCATCAACCGTGAGGATTAACTCAAGGAGAACGAAACGAAATACATTTGAAACTTATTGATTCGTCCAATGATAGTGGAGTGTCATCTAAGTGGCACAGCGTACTACAATGCACTCACTTCTTCGTTGCCTGAGAACTGACTTGTGGTTGAAGTAATACATGAAGGGATAATCTCTAAGCAAACTTGAGTTTACAAAATATTTGACTGGTTTGGATCTGATAGTTCCACGTTACGCATCATAATTGTAGGCTTGTTGACTTTTATATAATTGGCAACAAGATAAATTGTAAGGTTAGTTGACTTATGTAATTTGCAACAACAGAATTTGTAAATAAAAGAGTTCAAATGCACTTTTTAATAAATTTTATATGGCACAGTGTTATGGAAAAGCTCTTCACTGCAGAGGAAAACGTTTATTGAACAGGAAAATGTCGATAGCATACGACGTTTTCTGTAGGAACTGTTGAAGACAGTTCTTCAGGTATCTACAGACGTCGACAACAATATGATGCAAGATGAATTCCATTGTGACTTATGGTCTGCAGCTAATGGCCGTTAAAAAGCGACTGTATAAATACAGTACTGGAAGAAAGACTAGCCTGAAATATCCATACTGGGTATTATACTGGTACGGTGTGATAAAGTATTGCCTAGTTATAATTCTACAAAAATAGAAATAGAATAGTTATACATAGACAGAATTATTTTAATAAAATGTGTGAATAGAACTGTTTCTTGATTTGAGTTTTGATACAAATTCCTTTTTCTTTTTTTTTGAATTGACTGTTTGGGTATCCGTTTGAAGAGGGAGCTGAGACCTATACAGTCTAGTTCAAAAAGTGCTGACCCATTATTTTCAAATATTTTGTAATGTGGTATCTATCCCCACTTGAGAAAACACGAGCCTCCTAAAAGAAAGGTAACAGAAGAACAGTAAACCGTATAAAAATCTATTTGTAATGAACTGTTGACTTTAAGAATAGTATTTCTTAAAGAAGAGCAGAAAGCAGGAAGAGTAGGTCTCCAAATATCGTTAGAAAAAGTAAAATACATGTGTAGCATTAATATGTAAGCTGAACTTCTAAAAGCTAAATATGTGGTACCGGTTCCCTTTCTTAAAAATACGATTTGAATTTAATTAAAAGTTAATTGACGTTCTCAGGTCTCGATCGCTAAAGTCCAGTAACAGTTTATGGTTGTACAGTTTGCCACGGGTAAACCACTGGTATAAGAGGCCTTCCAACAGTTAATGTAGATGAGCAGGAAAGACAAATCCGTAATGTTCAGATACAGCATTAGTAGCGTCCTGCTTAACACAATCAAGTCGTTTAAATATGTGAGCGTAACGTTGCAAAGCGATTGAAATGTAACGAGCATGTGAGGATTTTGAGAGGGAAGACGAATGGTCGACTTCGGTTTATTGGGAGAATTCTAGGAAAATGTGGTCATCAGTAAAGAAGGCCGCATGTAGGCTGCTAGTTCGACCTATTCTTGATTACTGCTCGAGCGTTTGAGAATTTCACCACGTCAGAGGAAAGAAATTAATTGAGGCAGATCGGTGGTGGACTGCTAGATTTGCTACCAGTAGGTTCGAAAAACGCAGAGGTGTTAAGGCGAAGCTTCGGGAAGCTAAAAGGGGATCTCTGGAGAGAAGGCGCGTTCTTTTTGAGGATCACTGTTGAGAACATTTAGAGAACCGGCATTTGAAGATAATTGTTCAAAGACCCTACTGACGGCAACATTGTTTTGCAGGAGAACCAAGAAGATACGACAAATTATGGCTCATAAGGAGGAGTACAGGCAGTCGTTTTCCCAACGATCTGTCTACTACTGGTACACGGAAGGAAACTACTAGCAGCAGTACAAGTTACCCTCCGCCCCTCTCCGTATCGTGGCTTGCGGAGTATGTATGTTGATGGAGATGTAAAAGAAAAATCCGCTGGAAAAATTAATTTACCAGTATGAGAATCATAATAGGCGTCCCAGAATTCGCATTTGCCTGCGTTCCATTATGTTCCGCCGCCATGCGTGCCGCTAACAGCCCAATAAGAAAGATATAAATTCATCAATGTCAGCCCCAGCTATACACAACAATAAGAGCAACTGAATGCTACGCAAAATTTACGAAATCAAAATAGGATCACTTTTATATCAGTTACTATGTAAAATAAACCATTGTTCACAGAATTAAAACTACCTTTACATTCCCCCAATAAACTACACACTGTGATCCTCGTGGTACGTGATTTTGAACTTCAGTATGGGCAACTATTACATTAGTCATGAGAAATGTGTATAACCGGTTGCCACTGACGTTGAAGTTGTAGGACTTAGAAGTGGCAGCAGTTTTGATAGTGCGAGTCGTGCGGTCAATTTCCTGACGAATCTCTGTAACAGATCTAAAGCGAATCCCGTGAAGTGCTTCCTTCATTTCAGGGATCAAGCTGAATTTACAATGGCTTATGCCTGGAGATAGTGGTGCACCACTTTTCAGTCCTATCGATCGAACAAGTAAGTTGCGCCTAAGCGTTGACCTGCAAAAGCACGGACCGGTACTGCAGAAACTGTCTCCATTTCCCTCTCTAAGCTGTTTATTTTTTTAACACATTTTTAGACAAAGAAGCGGTGACACATTCTCCAAGACCCGCCAACCCCTATGCTGGACAACTCATGGCGGTATATGGCGGAAGCTGACTGATTTGCTTAGTCGACTGGGCCGTGAAGTGCTGTACCACCACGAGACTCTCTGCACATAATCCATTGTGACTTCAACTTGATTCTTCAGATGGTTCAAGCACTTCATGGCATTCATTTTAGAACTGTTACAGAGATTTGTCGGACAACAGACTGCTCCACTCGAACTGTTAACACAACTGGCGCTGGTAAGGGTATCCTACGACTTCTACATCACTGGCAAAGAGTTTTACACATCTTTGGTGACAGTAAAACCTTTTAACGTGTGTCTATCTTGTATAAGTTGTAAATACATAATTGGCATTATTAAATTATCAACCCTCACAATAACGTCCTTACAGTATTAAACTTAAAAGCCAATGAAACTGGTACAGCTGCCTAATGTCGTGTAAGACCCCCGCGAGCGCACAGAAATACCGCAACACGACGTGGCATGGACTCGAGTAATGTCTCAAGTAGTGCTGGAGGGAACTGACGCCATTAACCTGCAGGGCTGTCCATAAATCCGTAAGAGTACGAAGTGGTGGAGATCTCTTCTGAACAGCGCGTTGCAAGGAACCCCAGAAACGCTCAATAATGTTCATGTCTGGGGAGTTCGGGGGCGAGCAGAAGTGTTTAAAGTCAGAAGATTGTTCATGGAACCATTCTGTAGCAATTCTGGAATGTGGGGTGTCACATTGTCCTCTGGATTTGTCCAAGTCCGTTGGAATGCACAATGGACATAAAGAATACAGGTGATCAGACAGGACGCCTACATACGTGTCACCTGGAAGAGTCGTGGGGCCCCATATCACTCTAACTGCACAAGCCCCACACCATTACAGATCCTACGCCAGCTTGAACAGCCCATAGATTCAGGATGATGTCTCCATACCGGTACACGTCCATCCGCTAGATACAATTTGAAACAAGACTCTTCCGTCTTGTAGCACCGTTTCGAAGAGTTTCCTACCCTCATTTTCTGGCGAAATGACCCGAGAAGAATTCATCATTGGAATACGCCGAGAAAGAATGCAATCGCATAGAGACTCGTCCGACCAGCAACATGTTTCCAGTCATCAACAGTTCAATGCCGGCGTAGACGAGCAGAGTAGATGCGTAAAGCATTGTGTCGTGCAGTCGTCAAGGGTACACGAGTGTGCTTTGTCTCCGAAAGCCCATATAGATAAGGTTTCGCTAAATGGTTCGGATCGCACTGAGACACTTCTTGGTAGCGCAACACTAAAAACTGCAGCAATCTGCGAAGGGTTGAAGTTCTGTCACGTTGAACGCTTCTCTTCCACCGTTTTTGGTCCCATTCTTGCTGAATCTTTTTTCGGTAGAAGCGACGTCGGAGATATGCTGTTTTACCGGATACCTGATATCCTCGGTGTTGTTATTGTTGGGGTCTGTAGTCCAGAGATTAGTTTGATGCAGCTCTCCATGCTACACTATCTTGTGCATACCTCTTCATCTCCGAATAACTACCGCAACCTACATCCTTCTGAATCTACTTAGTGTATTAATTTCTTGGTCTCTATCTACAATTTTTACCCTCCATGCTTCCCTGTAATACTAAAATGGTTCAAATGGCTCTGAGCACTATGGGACACAACTGCTGAGGTCATTAGTCCCCTAGAACTTAGAACTAGTTAAACCTAACTAACCTAAGGACATCACAAACATCCATGCCCGAGGCAGGATTCGAACCTGCGACCGTAGCGGTCTTGCGGTTCCAGACTGCAGCGCCTTTAACCGCACAGCCACTTCGGCCGGCTGTAATTCTAAATTGGTGATTCCTTGATGCGTCAGAACGTGCTCTCCCCGATTCTATTCAGTATCTCCTCGTGATCTACCTTCTAATCTTCAGCATTTTCCTGTAGCACCGCGTTTCTAAAGCTTCTATTATCTTCTTGTGTACACTGTTTATCGTCCATGTTTCACAACCATAGATGGCTTCACTCCATACAGATAATTTCATAAAATACTTCCTGGCACATAATCTATACTCGATGTTAACAAATTTCTCTTCTTCAGAAATGCTTTCCTTGCCATAGCCAGTCTACATTTTGTATCCACTCTACTTGACCATCATCAGTTATTCCCTCCTGAAATAGCAAAATTCATTTACTACTTTAAGTGTCTCGTTTCTTTACCTAATACCCTCAGCATCACCGGATTTAACTCGACTACATTCCATTATCCTCGTTTTGCTTTCGTTGATGCTCATCTTATGTTTCCTTTCAAGACACTGCCCATTCCGCTAAACTGCTCTTCCAGGTTCTTTGCTGTCTCTAACAGAATTACAGTCTCGTCTGCAAACCTCAAAGTTTTTATTTCTTCTCCATGGATCTTAATTCCTACTTCAAACTTTTCTTCTGTTACCTTTACTGCTTGCTCAATATACAGATTGAATAACATATGGGATAGGCTACAACCCTGTATCACTCCAACCTCAATCACTGCTTCCCTTTCATGCCCTTGAAAGGTGGCTACACTGAGCCACTGCGCCAGAGATTGCGCCAAAGAGTACTATTAAGCCGCCTCCACAGTGCGTGGAGAGAACTCGTAGTAGTCAGTGCGTGGGCAGAGCTCGTAGAAGACAGTCAGTGTTGAGATGTGCGAGTGGGCAAGGCTTGTCGAGAGGTTGTAGTAAGGAGTGTTTGTTCCATGTTTTATCCAGTTATTTGATGGGAGAGATAGCAGATGTTATTTTAATGAAGACATTGTAACGATCAGAGTGCTTTTCGTCAATATATATGAAGGTAAAATATTGCGTGTTTTTTTTTATTAATTCCATGTTTTAAATAATGCGTCATTACAGGTTCAGTCAACAAAGCATCTGGCGTGTGTTCTTGTATTAGAGTTCAATTCTGGTTTCCTTACGCAATTGTAGTATTTGTAATTTTCTTTTATCACGTCAGTATAATTGGTATTTAAAAATTCTTGTCTTGTTGGAGAAGAACCGTGCCAGATGTGTACGTTGAGTCACACTCCCACATACAGAACAGTTACTCTTGTGCTTATTGGTTTTGTAGGTTTTATAGTTGCTGGGGACTTAATTAATTAACTGTGTTTACAAAAATTTTCATTTCATTCTTTGTTGTTGTTCTATGCAGTCAGATTGCGTAATAATACTAGTCAGGGCCAACCGTTTACGAGACACAGCGTAATCGGACATAACAGCTACTAAAAAAATAAAAAATATTTTCAATCGTATTTAATTAAGCCCCCATGCACGTGGCGACCGCTGCTTCGGATCGTCCCTTGGATTCTTCTGATTGTAAAAATAGTAGATGGTAGTATTGTTGTAGTGATTTGTAGTTAGTAATTGTAGTCTATTTTGCATGTGTAAATTTGGTAATTGTCATTCTTCTAATGGTATTTTTTTTCTCAGAATTTGATTTGTTGTTTTGTATACGCGTTTGACAATCTAGTGCAATTATTTCAATTGTTCGATTGATCGTGTTTGAGGGAGACATTGCATGTAAATGGTATTGTTGGAGATAAGGAGTCCTTGTGTGTAATTTTCGTACAGTGACGAATTTTTTGTATGTTTTGTAAATAATTACGCGATCTATGAAAAAGGCAAAAATGATGAATAGTGAGAATAACGAAATTGTTAACATGGCGAACTCGCCAACAGAGGAAAACAGTATGATGGATAATGAAGTGGAAAACAATGTAATAAGTCGGGAAAATAGTCCGGAACCATTTCAAAATTTTTCTCAGCAGAAAATTCACAGAATACGAGATTAACGATAGAAGATTCTGGAATAGTATCGAACACAGATAGCTTTATGGCTATGCAGAAGGAAGTTAGTTTTGTGGGAAATGTTAGGGGCGAAAAGAATTTCGAACCGGCTGATATGGAGCAGTTGATGGGTGTAATATTAAATTTGGGATCTGAATTAAAAACACAGATGGGAACAATAGAAACACGGTTTAGATCTGAATTAAAAACAGAGATAGGAACTTTACGATCTGAATTAAAAACTGATATGGTAACAATGGAAACACGAATGGAAACTTTGGGATCTGAATTAAAAAATGACATGGGAATAATGGAAACACAGTTTAGATCTGAATTAAAAACGCAGATGGGGACAATGGAAACACGGTTAGATTCACGAATAGGGACGTGTTTCAAAAATATGAATGATGAATTAAAGAAAGAAATCAGAGAAGTACAACCGATTTTGAATGCTCACAATAATAGATTAGTTGCAGTAGAGATTAGACAAAGGGAACAGGATAGAGAACAGGAAGACAGAGATCGCGTGATCGTACAGAAATTTTCAGAGTTAAATTTACAACGTGCAAAAGATAAGGAAGAAATATTTGAGAGAATCGAGGAATCCGTACCAAATGACAGATTAAATAATCTAACAAAACAATATGAACAGTTAACTACTAAATGTGACAATACCGAAACCCGAGTCGCGACACTTACAGAAGACGTAAATAAACATAAAGAACAATTAAGTGACTCATCGGAAAGAGTTGAGGAGATCTCAGATAAATTGGCAAGTGTTAGTTTAGCAGAAGGGTGTGAAGAAAGTAACTTGTTTCATTTACGGGATGCAACAAGAGAGCGCCAGGCGCGCGAAATTAACAATAATCGTCATTGGGACTGGGACAGACGCGGTAGGTCTTTGTCGCCACGAGGCGAAAACTTTGACTATAAACACTTTTTGACTGTCCGGAAATTTAAGATCTTCCGCAATTCTAAGAATGACATACATCCATGTGCATGGCTAGATCAATTTATGTACGCACTTCCACCAAATTGGCCACTAAGTCACAAACTGGAATTTATGTGTGGATATTTAGAAAACGAACCGGCGACGCGGATGCGCGCACTCATTAGAGATTGTAATAATCTAAATGATTTTTATCATGCATTTCTATCGGCATATTGGTCCGAAAACACGCAAGACAGAGTCAAGCACAGTCTTATTATGCAGCGTAATTTCAGACAGTCTGAGTTCCGCACACCAGCGGAATATTTTGAAGACATGATTCGAAAGAATCAGTTCCTTTCCAACCCTTACAGCCCGACTGAATTAATTCGCATTTGTTTAACTAAGCTGCCACAATCCATAAAACAAATTGCTTTAGCCGGAAGATGTAAAGACGACATTGAGACTTTTAAGACTTTGTTGCAAGAACTTGAGTATGACAATGATGACGGGACCTCTTGTAACTTTTTCAGTGACAGTAATTACAATAGATTTTCAGAGAAAAGTGATAGTGGTCGGAACGGACGTTATAGCGGTAATTTTGAGAATGACAGACGTAACAGACAGGACAACAGATACCAGCCTTATGATAATAACAGACGTTCTAACAGAAATTACACAGACAATAGCGGTAATTCGCACCGGAATGATCAATCATACGGAAACAGTAATCGGTATCATCAGGACAGAAATTATTCATACAGTAATAGAAATTCTTACTACAGAAATAACCAGGGTAGTAGATACAACAATAATTTCAGAAGTGACAGTCGAAATTATACAAGAAGTGGTTATGCAGACAGACAGGAAAATAGAAATTTTAATAACAGACACAACCCAGAATTTGCATCTAACAGACAGGAGGGACCTAATTGGCATCCTCCACGTGACAGAACTTCTGAGAGACAAGTGCAAATCGTTGAAATTGATCCGCGAAATGACGCGAATAATCAAAGACGTGACGCAAACAATCGACAATGACTTGTAGCTTCGGCTTCTGGCAGCAATATAGACGGTTCAGAAAGTAATGACACTACGACTTTACACTACGTACGCCTGGAAGACATGAGAGACATTTTGTTAGACGAAAAGGAAAATAATGTAGACGCATTTTTACATCCTGTTATTGAAGTATTTGTGGGTAAGAATAAGTTCACTGCAGTATTAGATTCTGGGAGCCCATTGAATGTCAGTAGTGAATCAGTTTTTCGTATATGTGTAAGAACTATTGCTTGTCCTGTGTTACCTATTTCTAAAACTACAATTCGAGGTGCGATTTCTGGAAAAAGTGTGGAGGTCAAACAACAGAACAATTTAAATTTCATTTGTCAAGGATACGAATTTTCTGCTAATTTTATTATTGTTCCATTACTCAGTACCCAAATTATATTAGGTATGGAATTTCTTAACGCACATAAGGCAATTTTGAACTTTAAAGAAGGAAGTGTGAATTTGACTGTTGCCGGAATGCCGAAATGTTTAAAATTTTTCGAGTATTTAACAAGATCTGAGTCAGATACAAAATGTTTAAGGTTTCTTACTTCTGATGTTTTCGTTGAGCATTATGACGACAATGTGTTTATTCATGACAATGACAATAGATACAGGGACGCGATGGATGATATAATAAATAGCGAAGAATTAATTAATGAAAAGGTTAAGAAAGCTGAAGTGCCAGATGACGTTGCAAGAGAAGAGCTGCACCACATTTTAACTTCACATGCTACAGTGTTTAGTCATCACACAGGAACTATACAAGGCTTACAATATTTATTTAAAGTAAAAGAACACACACCATTTCGCGGGAAAACGTACGCTATTCCTTTGGCTTACAGAGACAAGGTTAAGAATGAACTTCAGTACATGTTAGATCAGGGCATTATTGAGCCTGCAGTCAGTCCTTATACTAGCCCATTACACGTTGTTCTTAAAAAGGATGGATCAATTCGTTTGGTTCTGGATTCCAGACAGATAAATAACATCATCATTCCTGAAACTGACCGCCCACAAAATTTAGATGAACTTCTTCAACATTTCCATGGAATTAAAGTTTTATCCACGATTGATATGCGCGCAAGTTTTTGGCAAATAGAACTCCACCCTGATTGTAGAAAATATACTGCCTTTTTAGCCTTTGGTAACTGTTACCAGTTTCGAAAATTACCGTTTGGACTTACTGTACCTTCAGCGGCATTCATTCGTAGTTTAAATGAAATTTTACCTGTTTATCTTCGTGACAACATTACTTCATATGTTGACGATATTCTTATTGCTAAACATTCTTGGAGTGAGCACAACAAAATTTTGGATTCATTGTTACGTGTCTTTGCAAGAGTTGGCATTACAGTAAACTTGGAAAAATCTGAATTTGGTCGTTCTCAGGTGAAATTTCTCGGTCACATTATTTCTACAGAAGGTATTCTTCCTGATCCAGAAAAATTAGACGCTATTCGTAATTATGCTGTTCCTACTACAAAACGTGATGTTCGTAGTTTCCTTGGTGTTTGTAACTTTCTTCGACGCTTTGTTAAATTGGACGATTTGGCCACACCTCGTTTATGTGAACTATCTGGAAAGAAATCTAATTGGTGCTGGGATGAGGAAGCTCAGTCAGAATTTGGACAGCTTCGTGATGCTTTAGTTGCTGCTCCACTTCTTTCACATCCGGATCTATCTAAAGATTTTTGTTTGGCAACGGACTCATCATACAAAGGCCTAGGTGCACATTTATTTCAAGAGATAGAAGAAAACAGTGTTGTAGTACAGAAGACTATTGCATTTGGAAGTCGTGTTCTCTCTAAATCAGAAAAGAATTATTCGATTACGGAACTTGAAGCTTTAGCTGTTGTATGGGCTTTCACAAAATTTCGCACATTTCTGTTTGGCAGACATACTAAGGTTTACACCGATCATCGAGCTCTGGAATTTCTTATGTCGACAAAATTAACTCATGGCAGATTGTCACGATGGGCGTTGTACCTACAGGAATTTGACTTTAGTATTGTTTACATACAGGGTTCTTCAAATATTGTTGCTGATGCTTTATCACGTGCACCTATGGGTTTGAAACAAAGTGCTGAAGAGGACTGCAAGGAAAACAATTATTGCTTGATGTATATTCAAGGTGTTGCGTTTGAGAACTTTATTTCGTCTTCGCTCCAGGACATCGCTAAGGAGCAAAGTAAGGATCCAATCTGGAAGGACATCAAGGAGAAGTGGAGGAGAAAGGAAAGCGTAGCGATTACACAGCATTATTTAGTTCGCAATGACATTCTTTTTAAACGAAAATCGGTCGACAACTCTGTTTGGTTAGTTTGTATTCCTGATGAGTGGGTCAATAAATTGATTTGGTATACGCATTTCAGTTATGCACACTTTGGTCCCAGAAAATGTTTTCATAAATTACGAGAAAATTGTTATTTCAGTAATATGGAAAAACGTATTCGATCTGTTCTGGCCAAATGCAAATTATGTCAAAAGGCTAAGCCGCCAACAGTTTCTCACAGAGCACCATTGTTTCCTATCATTCCAGCGAAATTAAAGGAGATGGCTGCAGTCGATTTGTTCGGTCCAGTGGTTCGTTCTACTAATGGTTTTGCGTACATTTTTGTAGCAGTGGAGTTGACGTCAAAATATGTGTGTTTTACACCGTTACGCAAAGCAACAGCTCGTTCAGTATCTAACGCTTTTATCAAACATTTTCTTAAAGAAGTTGGTCATGTTGATAAGGTTATATCAGATAATGGATCACAGTTTCGTTCTAAAATTTGGCTTCGTACTCTACAGCGTCGTAAAATTAAACCAATTTTCATTTCACTTTTTCACCCTCAATCTAACGCTTCAGAGAGATGGATGAAGGAAATCAATAAATTGTGTCGTTTTTATTGTCATCAGAATCACAGAACGAGGGATCAGTATCTTCATATTTTTCAAAACATTCTGAATGAACTCCCTAATGATTCAACTTCTTTACCGCCTTTACTGACATTAAAAAACAAAGCACCGACAAATCGCATTTCTGAAATCGTTCCTTTTCCGCCTTCACGGAAACTGCGGCATTCTGAAGTTGTCAACCTGGCTCTGCAAAATATTGCATCTGCGGCTGCTAGAAGAGAGAAATCAGCTAAGCGTCCTGGTCGTTCAAAAATCTTGTCAGTTGGTCAAAAAGTGTTAATTAAGTCTCACCGTTTGTCTCACAAAGGAAAAGGCTTGTGTCGCAAATTTTTTCTGCTTTATAACGGTCCATATAGAATTCGTAAAATTATTCATGATAACACTGTCGAAGTAGAAACTCTTAAATCTCGACGCTCTAAAGGAATACATCATATATCTAACGTAAAAATTTTTGTGGAATGACATACTTTTGAGAAACCAACAGCTACATGTAAACATGCGGAGAGTACAAGGATACCGCGCTGTGTTTTGGCGGCGGCATATAATCAAAGCAACAGTCAAGTCTGCGCGCCGCACAAAGCAGTCGTTGACCGCGAACAATTGCTTCCTACGTCACGCGCCTACAGCTGATCGAGCGCTCAGTGCGAATGCACTGACAGCCGTAAACAAATACACAGTTTAATTTCTCCGACTAAACTCGGTATACAGCTATAGTGACTTGTTGAATTATGTTATTAACATTCAGTATTTTTCAGGATACGGTTCTATAAAATATTTAAGAACTTCAGGTAAACTCTGTGCGTGTCCGACGTTAAGAGGACTTCCTATCGAGAAATTTTCAGAATGAATGTAATTTCCAAGAAGAAACTAATAAACTAAAAAGGTAACTATTAATTGAGTTCATTTTTCAGGTAACATATTTCCACTTAGGTACGTACTTTAGACGTAATTTGCTGCTCGCAATTACGTGATTCATACTTTGTGCTAATTTCATGTTCTATGAATTTACTTGTGAAGCGACGTGCTTGCGTACGTTAACTGATTTTGACAATGATTATTAATGAACTGGGTTGTAACTTGTGTATATTATGCATCGCTTGGCTGCACTGCTTTTTCACTGATGTCATATTTTTTTTAATTATGTGCCTGCTGTGCTTATTTATTTAAATTATAATTGTAACCTGATTAATTGTGCTGACTGTGATTATGTAAGTTATACTTTGTGATTTATCTGCTGGCGCCTTCATGTTTACTTATTAAGATGACATATGAACATTTATTTGCTTATGCTGATATGATGCTAATGACCTGTTTATTATGTTAGATGACATATGTTTGCTGCTATGCGTGTGGATTGCATATTTACACGTTTCTGTTTTGTTGTCATAACTACTCTTTAATTTGGTGTATAAAATGCTGATATACTGTGTACAAACAGAGAGTTTAGGTCACACTATTGGATTAATTATAGATTGTTCGCTTGGCAGAGCCTCGTTGTAAGGATTGTGCTGCATCCACTTTTTGACATTCTGTTCTCTAATGGTATATTTATTCGCTATTGCTTGTTTTGCTTACGCTCAGTGCCTTATATTTTTAAGATAAGAAAATGAACTGCTGAACTGCTATAATTCGACGAACGACATTAGTACAAGAAACTTCATAGAAGTCACATGAGCTGGAGGTTTTATGGAAGCTGTATAAATGTATGCTAATAGGAAGGAAGCTAACGACATGACATACCGAAACTAGGTTTAGACCATTGACAGTTATTACACTGCATTTTTCGTGAGCAATTGAAATAGGAAGTGACACTTGACACAAGAAATACTCCACGTGTTTGCTTCTGTTTGCCATAATTCTTGAAGTGGTGTACACACTGTGAAATATTGTGATCATTCACATTCCGTAATCGTACTTAATTACTGAGAGTTATTCGAGCTAAGTCTATTAGAGGTCATGTATGCTTTTCTTTTGTTTATAATTCATAATGAGCAGAAGATTTGGGTCAGATGGATTACACAGAGGTTGTGTGTTGGCAATGTGTCTTCAGATTGTATGGGGTGGTGAACTGAAGTTTGCATTAGGATTTTATCTGTACTTGTTCGAGGAGACTGACTAGAGGAAAGAGTTGTTATGGAAGTGAAATGATGTTGGTAGTAAGGTTTATATATATCGACGCATTGAAGAGGTATTATTGAGGTATTATTGAGATTGAGATTGATGTTTATTGGAGTTTTGGTGGATAAGAGGTAAAGTAAGTGAGGAGCATATATTGGCAATAAGGTTTATATGTATCGACGTATTGAAGAGGTATTATTGAGGTATTATTGAGATTGTGTGAAGCTGACGATTATTGGAGTTTTGGTGGATAAGAGGTAAAGTAAGTGAGATGCATTTTTTTTTTTTTTGTTGGTCTTATGGAACAAGGAGGATGAAGATAGCAGACTAGAACACTAAAGTAGAAGGAAGATAGTCTATACACACACTTTGTTAAATCACTAAGCAGTATATACTTTTTTATGAAGAGAGGAAGTATTTGCATATCTTGGCTCACTGACAGTTGTTCAACAACAGTACATTTGATCTGGCTTGGCAAACATTGGTCTTGACATGATGACTATGACGTTGACTTAACTATTATTGACTGTTATACGTTGCTGCCACTACTACTTGATACACATGATGAACATCAGATTTTGACAGAATTACATTTACACAGTTAACACCATTCAATTACACAGTAGTACTTAATGTGGATGAAAGATGAATGAGTGTGTTTTGTGTGTTTTCCTTTCCTAATCCTACCCACCTATCTCGCAAATATTATTTTATTTGTTTGTTGTGGCTTGCACTGACACCCATAAATATTATAGGTTTACTGATATTTGAGTATTTGTAATAGTTAATATGACAATTATCTGACATCATTTGAGTGTTTGTTATGATTTGTATGTTTAGTGTAAAAGCATTTGTATGTGTATTCAAACTATTGTTCATGCCTGAACTGTCTGATTAGTGATGGTAAATATTATGAACTGTTACCTGCACTTTTTCAACATAATGTGTGACACTAGGACATGTTTAATTTCTGCTGATGAACAGTGTGATTAGTATGTGTTTTCAAACTATTGTTCATGCCTGAACTGTCAGATTAGTGATGGTGAATATTATGGACTGTTACCTGCACTTTTCAACGTAATGTGTGACACTTAGGAATGATTAATTTCTGCTGTTGAACTGTGTGATCAGTGATAGTGAATATTGTGGACTGTTACTTGTACTTTTTCTTTGGTGTCACTAGGACATGTTTAATTTCTGCTGATGAACAGTGTGATTAGCATGTGCATTCAAACTATTGTTCATGCTTGAACTGAGTGATTGGTGATAATGAATATCATGGACTGCTGTCTGCACCTGCTCAACATTGCTGGGTGCAACTGATGGACTACTTCTGCTGAAATGATGTCACTTGTTGGTGTCTGCACCTGCTCTCAACATTGCTGGGTGCAACTGATGGACTGCTTCTACTGAAATGAAGTCACTTGTTGGTGTCTGCACCTGCTCAACATTGCTGGGTGCACCTGATGGACTGCTTCTACTGAAATGATGTCACTTGTTGGTATCTGCACCTGCTCAACATTGCTGGGTGCAACTGATGAACTGTTTCTACTGAAAAGATATCACTTGTTGGTGTCTGCACCTGCTCAACATTGCTGGGTGCAACTGATGGACTGCTTCTGCTGAAATGATATCACTTGTTGGTGTCTGCACCTGCTCAACATTGCTGGGTGCAACTGATGGACTGCCTCTACTGAAATGATGTCACTTGTCGGTGTCTGCACCTGCTCAACATTGCTGGGTGCAACTGATGAACTGTTTCTACTGAAATGAAGTCACTTGTTGCTGTCTGCACCAACTCAACATTGCTGGGTGCCTCTGATGGATTGCTTCTACTGAACTAATGTGACTTGTTGTTGGGTGTACCTGCTAAACTTTACTGGGTGCCACTGATGGACTGCTTCTACTGAAATGATGTCACATGTTGGTGTCTTTTTTTTGTATAAACTAATCATTGAAAGCATTTTATGTGAACATTTGTATAAACTGATTTTTTGTGTATTGTGTGAACTCTTATGTAAAGTCACATGTATGAAAAGAAGTTGTATTGCTTACTGTATTTCATATATTAGGTTATTGAAAGGTCAGTGCAAAGCCAAAATTTTATCTAATTATGTGATATTTAGATATTAATATTATCTTTTATTTTTGTCTGTATTTTTGTGGACGAATTTGGTGGTATTTTCACCACCAATGCTGGCAAAAATACCATCAAATTCTGGCCTGTGAAGGAGGGGCGTATGAAAGGTGGCTACACTGAGCCACTGCGCCAGAGATTGCGCCAAAGAGTACTATTAAGCCGCCTCCACAGTGCGTGGAGAGAACTCGTAGTAGTCAGTGCGTGGGCAGAGCTCGTAGAAGACAGTCAGTGTTGAGATGTGCGAGTGGGCAAGGCTTGTCGAGAGGTTGTAGTAAGGAGTGTTTGTTCCATGTTTTATCCAGTTATTTGATGGGAGAGATAGCAGATGTTATTTTAATGAAGACATTGTAACGATCAGAGTGCTTTTCGTCAATAT
The DNA here is from genome assembly GCF_021461385.2 of Schistocerca piceifrons. Classification (NCBI taxonomy): domain Eukaryota; kingdom Metazoa; phylum Arthropoda; class Insecta; order Orthoptera; family Acrididae; genus Schistocerca; species Schistocerca piceifrons. The sequence continues at coordinate 990,283,300 of NC_060138.1, forward strand.
ATATGAAGGTAAAATATTGCGTGTTTTTTTTTATTAATTCCATGTTTTAAATAATGCGTCATTACAGGTTCAGTCAACAAAGCATCTGGCGTGTGTTCTTGTATTAGAGTTCAATTCTGGTTTCCTTACGCAATTGTAGTATTTGTAATTTTCTTTTATCACGTCAGTATAATTGGTATTTAAAAATTCTTGTCTTGTTGGAGAAGAACCGTGCCAGATGTGTACGTTGAGTCACACTCCCACATACAGAACAGTTACTTTTGTGCTTATTGGTTTTGTAGGTTTTATAGTTGCTGGGGACTTAATTAATTAATTGTGTTTACAAAAATTTTCATTTCATTCTTTGTTGTTGTTCTATGCAGTCAGATTGCGTAATAATACTAGTCAGGGCCAACCGTTTACGAGACACAGCGTAATCGGACATAACAGCTACTAAAAAAATAAAAAATATTTTCAATCGTATTTAATTAAGCCCCCATGCACCCTTCACTCATTTAACTGCCATCTGGTTTCTGTACAAATTGTAAATAGCCTTTCGCTCCCTGTATTTTACACCTGCCACCCTCAGAAGTTTAAAGATAGTATTCCAGTCAACATTATCAAAAACTTTTTCTAAGTCTGCAAATTCTAGAAACGTAGGTTTGTCTTTACGTCAGATGTGTTCTAAGATAAGTCGTAGGGTCAGTATTGCCTCGCGTGTGCAACATTTCTACAGAATTCAAGATGATCTTCCCAGAGGTCAGAAACGTAGGTTTGCCTTTACTTCACCTTTGTTCTAAGATAAGTCGTAGGGTCAGTATTGCCTCGCGTGTTCCAACATTTCTACAGAATTCAAGATGGTCTTCCCAGACGTCGACTTCTACCACTTTTTCCAATCGTTTGTAAAGAATTCGTGTTAGTATTTTGCAGCCATGACTTATTAAACATAGTTCGGTAATTTTCACACCTGTCATCAGCTGCTTTGTTTGGGATAGGAATTAGACTTAGAGAAAGCTTTTGACAATGTTGACTGGAATACTCTCTTTCAAATTCTGAAGGTGGCAGGGGTAAAATACAGGGAGTGAAAGGCTATTTACAATTTGTACAGAAACCAGATGGCAGTTATAAGAGTAGAGGGACATGAAAGGGAAGCAGTGGTTTGGAAGGGAGTGAGACAGGGTTGTAGCCTCTTCCCGATGTTATACAATCTGTTTTTTGAGCAAGCAGTAAAGGTAACAAAAGAAAAGTTCAGAGTAGGTATTAAAATCCATGGAGAAGAAATAAAAAATTTGGGGTTCGCCGATGACATTGTAATTCTGAGACAGCAAAGGACTTGGAAGAGCAGTTGAACGGAATGGACAGTGTCTTGAAAGGAGGATATAAGATGAACATCAACAGAAGCAAAACGAGGATAATGAAATGTAGTCGAATTAAGTCGGGCGATGCTGAGGGAATTAGATTAGGAAATGAGACACTTAAGGTAGTGAAGGAGTTTTGCTATTTGGGGAGCAAAATAGCTAATGATGGTCGAAGTAGAGAGGATATAAAATGTAGACTGGCAGTGGCAGGGAAAGCGTTTCTGAAGAAGAGAAATTTGTTAACATCGAGTATAGATTTAAGTGTCAGGAAGTCGTTCTGAAAGTATTTGTATGGAGTGTAGCCATGTATGGAAGTGAAACATGGACGATAAATAGTTTGGACAATTAGAGAATAGAAGCTTTCGAAATGTGGTGCTACAGAAGAATGCTGAAGATTAGATGGGTAGATCACATAACTAATGAGGAGGTATTGAAAGAGTTGGGGAGAAGAGGAGTTTGTGGCACAATTGGCCAGAAGAACGGACCAGTTGGCAGGACATGTTCTGAGGCATCAAGGGATCACAAATTTAGCATTGGAGGGCAGCGTAGAGGGTAAAAATCGTAGAGGGAGACCAAGAGATGAATACACTAAGCAGATTCAGAAGGATGTAGGTTGTAGTAAGTACTGGGAGATGAAGAAGCTTGCACAGGATAGAGTAGCACGGAGAGCTGCATCAAACCAATCTCAGGACTGAAGACAACAACAACAACAACAGGAATTATTATATTCTTCTTGAAGTCTGAAGGTATTTCGCCTATCTCATCCATCTTGCTCACCAGATGGAAGAGTTTTCTCAGGGCCGGCTCTCCCAAGGCCATCAGTAGTTGTAATGGAATGTTGTATACTCCGGGGTCTTCCTTACGTCTTTCAGTGCTCTGTCGAATTCTTCACGCAGTATCATATCGCCCATTTTATCTTCCTCTACGTCCTCTTCCATTTCCATAATATTGCTCTCAAGTACATCGCCCTAGTATAGACCGTCTTTGTACTCCTTCCATCTGTCTGCTTTACCTTCCTTGCTTAGGACTGGTTTTCCATCTGAGCTCTTGATATTCATACAGGCGGTTCTCTTTTCTCAAAACGTCTCTTTAACTTTCCTGTAGGCAGTATCTATCTTATCCCTAGAGATAAATGCCTCTACATCCTTACATTTGTTCTTTAGCCACTCAAGCTTAGCCATTTTGCTCTTCCTGTCGATCTCATATTTAAGACGTTTGTATTTCTTTTCACCTGCTTCATTTACTCCATTTTTGTACTTTCTTCTTTCATCAAATTCAATATCTCTTCTGATGAATAGGATTTCTATTGGCCCTCGTCTTTTCACCTACTTGATCTTCAGCTGCTCTCACTATTTCCTCTCCCAAAGCTACCCATTCTTCTTCGACTGTATTTGTTTCCCCTGTCCTTGTCAACCGGTTACTAATGCTCTCTCTGAAACTCTCTACAACCTCTGGTTCTTCCAGTTTACCCAGACCCAATCTCTTTATATTTCTAACTTTTTGCAGTTTCTTCAGTTTTAATCTGCAGTTCATAGCCAATAAATTCTGCTCAGACTCCACATCTGCCCCTGGAAATGCCTAACAATTTAAAGCATTGTTTCTAAATCTCTGCCTTACCATTATATATTGTATCTGAAACCTTTCAGTGTCTCCAGGTCTCTTCCACGTATACAACCTTATTTCGTGATTCTTAAACCAAGTTTTAGCTATGATTAAGGGGACACGCCCCTGAACGGGCTGCATTTTGAGCATTATCTTCACCCTCTGATCTATAAATGAGAGACAGCTCAAAATTCTTACACGTAATTAGGGTCATCAGTCAAAGTATTTCCCAAAAGATCATTGAGATATTTATTATGTTTCGGTACTGACAACAATATTTACAATAGTATAAGAAACGGAACACTATTTCGCTGCGGTAACATTTTTTTATTTTATTTTTATTTTTGGAACCACTGACTACACAGCAAGGAGAAAGAGTCAGAGTATAGACAACATTCACAGAAGTGTTTTATGTCTTCAGTTTCCTTCCCTGATGCTGATCTGTGATAAAGGCAAGTAATTTATTACACTACAACAAAGATTTTTTAAATATCTTTGTTGTAGTGTAGCTCAAATACCACCGACATCATCATCATGTAATAAATTTTTCAGGAAATAGTAGGCAAAGGAGGTAGAGGAGATCATTCTCAATATCTGTACCAATTTTTGTGAGTTTAACTTCAGTCATTAAGAGAAAACTGTACCTGAATGATGAAAATTCAAGTTCTTGGTAAATCGCAAAAGAAGATTTACAGATTTATTAAGTTACCACTAAGTTCGTTTAGAACATTCCAGCCGTATACTCTAGTTGTCCTCCTGTTTTCTTATCCTGCATACTCTTTCTCTTCATTCTTTTCTTTATCCGTGACTCCTCGGTAGCAGCTGCTGCAATTGTCTCTGCTTCGGCTACCCGACGCTTACCAATAGCAGTTAGAGCTGCCAATAGCACTTAGAGCTGTCTGGATGTTTAGTTTCTTCATAACATTGATCCTTGAAATTGCACCATCATTGCATGTTATTATTGCATCCATTGCATCTTCAGCACTGTCAGCCAAACAAATCGTACAATTTTTTATGTATTCTCTCCCACATGCAGCTGTTGAAGCTTTCATTTGCATTCTAAGAGAGACCATGCACACATCTTCTAAGTAGATTTTTATTTGCCAGATCCCTATATATAGCCCTAATTGCCTCCATTACATCAAGTAGTAAGGAATTCTTGTGGGTGTATTGGTAAGGAATTCTTGTGGGTATATTGTATGCCTGGAGCTTGCTCAACCAGTACTTGCACCACGAATCATCCCCCTTTGAACACAAACCATGCTCTGCGATGTCATCTGTTGACACTGTGTGAAACCATGTTGCCCAAACAGGTCGTCTCATGTTCTCCAAATCTCTTACATTTCTCCTTATTGCTAATCCATAATATTGAGTCAAAGAATCAATTTCACTTTTTGTAAGACTACCTGGAGCGCCTATGTTTTCCATCTGACAGCTTTTTTCCACTGAAGTCATAATTTTCACAGCTGAGCTCACATTCTTATTTATACATGCCTAACACATTCAAGCTTTTTTGTCGGAGTGTCCCCATGTGGACTGTCATTAACAACAGTAGTGTGTAATTTACGGTCTCCATCCCCAAGGTAGCCTACATCCCTCACACCACGACTGACCTCTGATCTAAAAATGTTTAGAACTACTTTCGTTTCCATGTTTCCACTTCGGCCATCCCAGGTCTGTAAACAAACATGGGTGCCAATAAATTTATTTGAACAAACCTGGCAGTGCTTTGTTAGACATTCATGATCTAGTATCTTACCAGTTTCTATACATGTGGCAGTTACAACCCCATTCAGAGAAGTATAGCCTCTCTTCTGCCAAGATCTATCAATTGCTGCTACAATGTCTGTATTCTCAGACAAGCCTACTGCTTCTTCTGTTGCTCTTTACACTGAATGTTCATCTGCACCACATAAAGCATTATATATTAATTTATTGTTTCTGACAAACCTCAGCCGGCCGCTGTGACCGAGCGGTTCTAAGCGATCTAGTCCGGAACCGCGCTGCAGCTATGGTCGTAGGTTCGAATCCTGCCTCCGGCACGGCTGTGTGTAATGTCCTTAGGTTAGTTAGGTTTAAGTAGTTCTAAGTCTAGGGGAGTGATGATCTCAGATGTTATGTTCAAAAATGTTCAAAAGTGTGTGAAATCTTATGAAACTTAACTGCTAAGGTCATCAGTCCCTAAGCTTACACACTACTTAACTTAAATTATCCTAAGGACAAACACACACACCCATGCCAGAGGGAGGACTCGAACCTCCGCCGAGACCAGCCAGATGTTAAGTCCCATAGTGCATAGAGCTCAATGGAGGTGGAGGGAAATCCATCACCGCAGAAAAAGTGTGAGCATCACTCCTTCCCCTTCCAGTACATCGCACTGCATAAGAAAGCTGAATATTTAAACTGTAACGTCGATTATCAGTTACTGGCGATGTCATAATATCGCTGTTTATCTCACACGAGTTACAGGCAATCGCTGACCGACTTGAAAGACCCTTCCTTGCTGAAATGTCCTCAGAAACTTCAATACTATTCACAATTGCAGTACTTACATTTCACAGGACTCTGCAAAAGTCTTGACAGCATATTTAGTTTTACAATAACATTTCCGTCGTTATTGCTGCTCACAGTAGTACTAGGCTTGTTCTTATTACATTCAAGAAGCGGAAGTTCACTGAAGAAATGAAAAATTTAAAAATAATACTTCGTAATATATTGATGATGATGATGAGGTCCCATACTCCGAGGAGCGTAGGGGACGATGCGGGAAACCCGCACCGCCGTACTAGGAAAAGTCGTAGCGGAGGTGAGTTGCCATTGTCTGACTCCGGCGTAATGTATTATGCCAATATTTTTTCAGATATGCAGACGCTCAGGCTAAAATTCTATGGAAATATCAGAGGAATGGAGCGAACCACATTAATTAGATAAGTCACTGAATTTTAAGAAAATCGCAGTAAAGCTAAAAATGAGGCAAGTGGGTGAGAGCAGTAGCTGAAAGGAATAGGATCAATTTAATGTGACAGACCAGACGTAAAACATTTTTAGCTACAAAATACACAACTAGGCAATAAACCTGGCAGAATAATACTAAAAAAGATTCATACAAATTGGTCCGGGGATAGAAAAAGATCCCTTTCTGCAAGGAGGTAATACAGTCACAAAGGAAAACTAAAACAGAACTCTTAAATGCCACTTGTTGTACATTTGGTGGTCCTATTCCAGCTAAGCGTGGATGATAGTATTATAAATACCAAGTTGACAAAAACAAATGTTAAACACGCCGGTAGTGTTTTCAAGGCAGGTTACGTTTAAGGTAGAACTAATAAATGAAACGAAGCGAATCAAAATTGTATGATAGAATGAAGAAATTTTATCTGTTTCACTATGGATATGGATATAAAAATTCTATTTCAAAAATAAAAATTGGTAAATATCTATCACATGGATTCCAAGTCACAAAAGGATTACGTCAAGGATGTAGAATCTCACCTACATTGTATAAAATATATACAGAAGGAACTTTACAGAATTGGAAGAAAAAATGTCACGCTATGGGAATACCAATAAATGATAGAACAATATACTCGTTACAATTTGCAGATGTCCAACTGATTATAGCCCAAGACTATGAGGACATAGAGTATATGACTAGAAAATTGATTCAAGAATATAAAAAAATCAGGTCTAAATGTAAACATGAATAAAACAAAGTACATGGTAATTGGTGGAGTGAATGGAGACTTAATATTAGAAGAAGGGATGGGAACAATAACAGCTACTGAGGAATATAAATATTTAGGTGTGAAAATTACAAATGATGGGAAACAGGACAAAGAAATTAGATCAAGAATAAATTCTGGAAAGACGACAATCTCTTTATTAAATGGAATTCTCTGGGACAAACACATAACAACTGATAACAAAATAAGGATTTTTAAAACAATAGTTAGGAGCATTATTACATATGGTTCAGAAGTGTGGACAACAAAATGGTAACTGAAATCAAAATTATTAGCCACAGAAATGGATTTTTGGAGACGTTCAGCAAGAATATCAAGACGAGAAAGAATAAGAAATGAAGTAATCAGAGACAAGATGAAATGTAAAAATTCAATTATTGATTTCATCGAGCACAAACAACTTAAATGGTATGGACACATCAGACGAATGGAACAGGAAAGGCTACCAAAATGCATAATCGACTGGGTACCAATTGGAAGAAGAAAAAGGGGACGACCACCTGATACATGGATACAGGGAGTTCAGTCAGCAATGAGGAAGAACAACATTCCTGAAGATTTATGGACAAATAGAGAAGAGTGGGGAACAATAATTATTGACTTACTGTAATCTAGAATAGGTGCTGGAAAAATGTACTCACATTGTAAATCCAGAATAATAATAATAATTTGGATATGGGTTTCTAGAAGCTCTCTATTAACTGATTACTTTTCTGTGTGTACAACTGCTGCATGTAGAGCGTCTTAAAATCTTCTCCCCGTCGTTCCAAGATCTTCATTAGGTTCTGTGGGAATATAGCAAGTTTATCTTTGTTTTAAATATTTCAACACTGGTTTCCCTTTTTGACTGTTTGTGTACTGTAGAATATCAATAAGTTTTGTTATTCACTTTGAGTTTTCTGCATCATGGCACTTGCTAACTTACAAATGTCAAGGGTGTAGCCACATTAGCAAGTTAATTTCAGAAAAAATCTAGCTCATTGTCGTTGAAAATGGAAATGATTAAAATAGAAATGGAAAGACCTCAACAGAGATCAAGATCATGGTTCATGTACAACCGTTGTTGAGAAATTGGTTATAGATTCCGACGCTTCAGGAAGGGCGCAGTATGGAGAGCAGCCACGTCGATAGTTACCTGCCTGGAACGGCCGTTATGTCAGGTTATAAATGACAGAGGATAGGTAACGGTGCCATTATATGCCCCTATATACGTGACGGTATTACTGGATACGGGCAGATAATCCAGCAGGATTATTCCGGCTTCTGTGGGGAGGCCTTCGGCGCTGGACACGACCTGTGTAGTACCTTCTCGTGTGGATGTACGCAGCAGATAAGGCTGCCTGATCCATCCCATGTCCAGCCGAAGCAAGCCACCATATATACACATCTGCATATGCAGAATGTAAGGAATAGGGTGTCCCAGTCGTAGCAGGGGAGTAGTATGTTACAAGTCCGCAGCGCTTGTGATCTTTCTTTTCTTAAGATTATCAAAAGCCAAAAATAATTTATGTTCATATGCAAAGTACTTGTGAATAAACTCAAAATACTCGTATAACTTTTCTATTAATATGACAACCTGAAGGAGGCGTTAAATATTCTCTCAATAACGGATGGGATGTGAAATATGTATTGGCTACACAATCATGTACTCCTTTACGTAACGCATGTCACATGTAAAAGAATCAAAAACTGTGGAAGGGCGGATGGACGATCATATTCAATGTAATTCACTGCATTTTCTCGTTTTTCCCATGAAATATCACGAAATTTCTCTTTGAAATTGAATCTTGAAAGCTTTCATACGTCAACTTTCGATTCAGATAGAGGGTTCGGAACTGATTCATTGGACCGACTGTAACGCAGATCAAAAGCTAGGATCCTGATCCGACATACACTGAAGAGCAAAAACATTATAACAAGCCACTGCGAGATTGAATGCTTCCCTGTGGTGTTGCAGACACGTGACGCAGCAAGGAAGAAATGTAAGCGGAAGAGAGACGGTTGGGCAGTCGTTTTAGCAAAGACACGGGCCGCAAATGGGGAAATCCACTGATATAAGTGGTTTCGGCAAAGGCCACATTGCTGTGGCGCAACGGCGGAAACGAGAATCTCTGAAACGGCGAAACTGGTCGCCTGTTGGCGTACTACTGTCGTGAGCACCTATGGAAAGTGGTTGAGGGATGGTGAAATAACGAGTGGCTAGTATGGTATTGGACGACCACGGCATCACAAAACGCAAACGCAGCAGAGGTTAGCACCTCCCCCCCCCCTCCCCCGCTGTAAGTGGTCATGGTGTTGGACTGCCATGCGGGCGAGCAATTGATAGTTGGAGAGACGATATCACCCCCTACCGGTAGTCGGCGTAAACCAGTTGTTGACCACTGATGAATCATATTTATATGGATCGTGAGCATCCCTTCAGCATCAACTAAGGTCTGAAGATGGCCCGATATTTGAATCTTTAAGCAATCAACTGCATTTCCTTTGTCGGGTCTAGACTTCCTAATATAACACTTACACCACCTCTATTAGGTCATCACTGTTTGGCATGGTACAAGGTAAACAATTTTACTAGTAAGTGGCATTAGTCTCAGTAATGCCTAAGACGTCAGGTGTAGTTGTTTTATGAAAAAACCTTTTAAAATGTACATTATTATTTAACTTAGAGAAACATGCGAAAGAAACATTTTAATAAGTAATCAAATTGTACTAACATGCTCGTAGCTGCAACATTCCACACCTGATAGAATTAGAATATACGATTAAGAAGTGATACAAATCGAAACAGCCAGTATATAAATTCCCACCAAACTGCGGACCTCATTAAGCAGCTTAATAATTGGCGTCCGCAGTTTGTGTTACCCAGCGAATGTCGGACTACGGGCAACCACCCCCGTGAGTCTTTGTGCATGGTTCCTAATTTTCCAGTCTTCGTTAGAAAAGTTCTTGGATGGTGGCTGGCATGTAACATAGGAACTTCCACGTTGTTTTCACGCAGTTCCCCCGCTTTGACGCTTCCCACAGTTGTCTGGTGGTTCCCTAGCTGTTTACTTGCCAGATTTTCTTGTGAAAACCACTGAGAATCCCTCCAGGTGATTGTCTGAGCTCCTGAGTTGTCACGAAGGCTACATCCAAATAAAAAGCAAATAGGCTTGCAATGGAAATCACTGTGAGCCTACACTCAAGTACCTCAGGCATTCGGTTCATGGCAGTGACTCTTGGCTGTGAGTCAATCTTTAAGCGTCGCACCCCTTCAAGAACGAAGCAAACACTTCAGTAACTACACTTGTCTATCTTCTGTGGTCTTCGGAAAACTTTCACTGTATCCATGTGCGACTTTAGTGGAGCGACTCTGTCCCGCAGATCTGGCTGTGAAGTATTACGTATTACAGTAGAACAAGATTATGTCAGCTGGCTCCGCAGATGATGAAGAGATTAAAAGCATTAGTTTCTTTATTGTAGGATCTCAAGCATATATTACATCACAGTATTACCTTATGTAGAGAATTGAAAGACTGTGTGTTGCTTGATACTTCATTTTGGTATATAAGCTTATTTCGGCTTTATTGCCTTCATCAGGACATTTTTAAGCAATCGCTGTCATTTATAATTCACATAACATATAATTTTTTTTTTGTTTACGTTTGATGTTGTACTCAACATCCTGACGTTGTAGATAGCCATGTCAACTTTGAGTAAATCATTATTGCTGTCTGTAGGTGTTGTTCGAAATTTTTATTGAAATTTTGTATAAGGACAATGGATAACCAAAACATCAGACATTGCAAACACATCAATAACAGTTACACAGATACACGACCCACAACATAAATATCTTTGAGTAAACAACTAGCTGTCAAATTTGGTTTTCTACGTCTGTAAGACAGTAAAAAACGTATTATAATTGAACCACGGACCTTGCCGTTGGTGGGGAGGCTTGCGTGCCTCAACGATACAGATAGCTGTACCGTAGGTGCAACCACAACGGAGCGGTATCTGTTGAGAGGCCAGACAAACGTGTGGTTCCTGAAGAGGGGCAGCAGCCATTACAGTAGTTGCAGGTGCAACAGTCTGGATGATTGACTGATCGGACCTTGTAACATTAACCAAAACGGCCTTGCTGTTGTGGTACTGCGAACGGCTGAAAGCAAGGGGAAACTACAGCCATAATTTTTCCCGAGGGCATACAGCTTTGCTGTATGGTTAAATGATGGTGGCGTCCTCTTGGGTAAAATATTTCGGAGGTAAAATAGTCCCCAATACGGATCTCCGGGCGGGGACTACTCAGGAGTATGTCGTTATCAGAAGAAAGAAAACTGGCATTCTACGGATCGGAGCGTGGAATGTCAGATCCCTTAATCGGGCAGGTGGGTTAGAAAAAGGGAAATGGATAGGTTAAAGTTAAATATAGTGGGAATTAGTGAAGTTCGGTGGCAGGAGGAACAACACTTCTGGTCAGGTGAAAACAGGGTTACAATACAAAATCAAATAGGGGTAATGCAGGAGTAGGTTTAATAATGAATAAAAAAATAGGAGTGCGGGTAAGCTACTACAAACAGCATAGTGAACGTATTATAGTGGCCAAGATAGATACGAAGCCCATGCCTACTACAGTTGTACAAGTTTATATGCCAACTAGCTCTGCAGATGACGAAGAAATTGAAGAAATGTATGATGAGATAAAAGAAATTATTCAGGTAGTGAAGGGAGACGAAAATTTAATAGTCATGGGTGACTGGAATTCGACAGTAGAAAAAGGGACAGAAGGAAACATAGTAGGTGAATATGGATTGGGGCTAAGAAATGAAAGAGGAAGCCGTCTGGTAGAATTCTGCACAGACATAACATAATCATAGCTAACACTTGGTTCAAGAATCATAAAAGAAGGTTGTATACATGGAAGAATCCTGGAGATACTAAAAGGTATCAGATAGATTATACAATGGTAAGACAGAGATTTAGGAACCAGGTTTTAAATTGTAAGACATTTCCAGGGGCAGATGTGGACTCTGACCACAATCTATTGGTTATGAACTGTAGATTAAAACTGAAGAAACTGCAAAAAGCTGGGAATTTAAGGAGATGGGACCTGGATAAACTGAAACAATCAGAGGTTGTACAGAGTTTCAAGGAGAGCATAAGGGAACAATTGACAGGAACGAGGGAAAGAAATACAGTAGAAGACGAATGGGTAGCTCTGAGGGATGAAGTAGTGAAGGCAGCAGAGGATCAAGTAAGTAAAAAGACGAGGGACAGTAGAAATCCTTGGGTAACAGAAGAAATATTGAATGTAATTGATGAAAGGAGAAATTATAAAAATGCAGTAAATGAAGCAGGCAAAATGGAATACAAACGTCTCAAAAATGAGACTGACAGGAAGTGCAAAATGGCTAAGCAGGGATGGCTAGAGGACAAATGTAAGGATGTAGAGGCTTATCTCACTAGGGGTAAGATAGATACTGCCTACAGGAAAATTAAAGAGACTTTTGGAGAAAAGAGAACCACTTGTATGAATATCAAGAGCTCAGATGGAAACCCAGTTCTAAGCAAAGGGGGAAAAGCAGAAAGGTGGAAGGAGTACATAGAGGGTCTATACAATATTATGGAAATGGAAGAGGATGTAGATGAAGATGAAATGGGAGATACGGTACTGTGTGAAGAGTTTGACAGAGCACTGAAAGACCAGAGTCGAAACAAGGCCCTGGGAGTAGACAACATTCCATTAGAACTACTGACGGCCTCGGTAGAGCCAGTCCTGACAAAACTCTACCATCTGGTGAGCAAGATGTACGAGACAGGCGAAATACACTCAGACATCAAGAAGAATATAATAATTTCAATCCCAAAGAAAGCAGGTGTTGACAGATGTGAAAATTACCGAACTATCAGTTTAATAAGTCACAGCTGAAAAATACTAACGCGAATTATTTACAGACGAATGGAAAAACTGGTAGAAGCCGACCTCGGGGAAGATCAGTTTGGATTCCGTAGAAATGTTGGAACACGTGAGGCAATACTGACCTTACGACTTATCTTAGAAGGAAGATTAAGGAAAGCCAAACCAACGTTTCTAGCATTTGTAGACTTAGAGAAAGCTTTTGACAATGTTGACTGGAATACTCTCTTTCAAATTCTAAAGGTGGCAGGGGTAAAATACAGGGAGCGAAAGGCTATTTACAATTTGTACAGAAACCAGATGGCAGTTATAAGAGTCGAGGGGCATGAAAGGGAAGCTGTGGTTGGGAAAGGAGTGAGACAGGGTTGTAGCCTCTCCCCGATGTTATTCAATCTGTATATTGAGCAAGCAGTAAAGGATACAAAAGAAAAATTTGGAGTAGGTATTAAAATCCATGGAGAAGAAATAAAAACTTTGAGGTTCGCCGATGACATTGTAATTCTGTCAGAGTCAGCAAAGGATTTGGAAGAGCAGTTGAACGGAAAGGACAGTGTCTTGAAAGGAGGATATAAGCTGAACATCAACTAAAGCCAAACGAGGATAATGGAATGTAGTCGAATTAAGTCGGGTGATGCTGGGGGAATTAGATTAGGAAATGAGACACTTAAAGTAGTAAAGGAGTTTTGTTATTTGGGGAGCAAAATAACCGATAATGATCGAAGTAGAGAGGATTTAAAATGTAGCCTGGCAATGGCAAGGAAAGCGTTTCTGAAGAAGAGAAATTAGTTAACATCGAGTATAGATTTAAGTGCCAGGAAGGCGTTTCTGAAAGTATTTGTATGGAGTGTAGCCATGCATGGAAGTGAAACATGGACAATACATAGTTTGGACAAGAAGAGAATAGAAGCTTTTGAAATGTGGTGCTACAGAAGAATACTGAAGGTTAGGTGGGTAGATCACGTAACTAATGAGGAGGTATTGAACAGGATTGGGGAGAAGAGACGTTTGTGGCACAACTTGACTAAAAGAAGGGATTGGTTGGTAGGACATGTCCTGAGGCATCAAGGGATCACAAATTTAGCATTGGAGGGCAGTGTGGAGGGTAAAAATCGTAGAGGGAGACCAAGAGATGAATACACTGAGCAGATTCAGAAGGATGTACGTTGTAGTAGGTACTGGGAGATGCAGGAGCTTGCACAGGATAGATTATCATGGAGGAGAGTTCCATCAAACCAGTCTCAGGACTGAAGACCACAACAACAACAACAATGTACGTGCAAGAGATTATCGAAGAACTTTAGAAGGTTGCTGACAATACTATTACATCCAACAATTACACACAACAACAGTGGCTTACTGAATGTTGATGTATGTCCATCAGTAACGTCAGGACATGAGTAGAACATCAATTGTACAGTAACATCTCCTTGTACAACAATATATTTGGATAGTGTACCACTTATTTTACACCAAAGGTTAACTCTTTCATTGGTGTTAATCTTTCTTCTGTTCCTGGTATACAATAAAAAAGGCTTGTCTGTGGTTACAATAGCAGTGCCATAATCTCTGCTTCCAACAACACCAATGGAAAATGTTTTATAACAGATAATATCTCTGTCATAGTAAGCTTCCAATCCTTGTAAAGGCTTTTCACTTCCTCTCACCAAAGCAAGTGTCATCCATGAATTACCTGGAACAACTTCATTTGTGGTACAAGAAAACGTAATTTTACATCCAACAAATGTTATTGGACCAGAAAGTATCTCCTGTTGAGAAACAGGGCTTGGTGTCTCATCAAAACTGAACACCGTTTTATAAACTGGCATTCTGCTCCTCCTAGTGTATCTCCTACGGCGGTACGGCATGGCTGTGTGCTGCGTGCTGCTGCCTGCAGTCGACTGACGCAGAAACAGGAAGCGCGCCGAGCGCTCCATTCACTAGCGTCTTATCGCTACGTCACTTCCGCTGATAAGGTTTGATTTTTGCCCGACGCGGCCCTAGTAATACTAGGGGCCGCGTCTCCTGGCTGCCTCGGAAAACGGCTAAGTCCCGCTCAAGGCCAACCGCCTATAAGGCGGCGCACACAGCCATAAAAATGGCTGTGTGCGCCGCCTTATAGGCGGGTGGCCTTGAGCGGGACTTAGCCGTTTAGCGAGGCAGATAGCGAGACGCGGCCCCTAGTATTACTAGGGCCGCGTCGGGCAAAAATCAAACTTTATCAGCGGAAGTGACGTAGCGATAAGACGCCTGTGAATGGAGCGCTCGGCGCGCTTCCTGTTTCTGCATCAGTCGACTGCAGGCAGCAGCACGCAGCACACAGCCATGCCGTACCGCCGCAGGAGATACACTAGGAGGAGCAGAATGCCAGTTTATAAAACTGTTTTCAGTTTTGATGAGACACCAAGCCCTGTTTCTCAACAGGAGATACTTTCTGGTCCAATTACATTTGTTGGGTGTAAAATAACGTTTTCTTGTACCACAAATGAAGTTGTTCCAGGGAATTCATGGATGACACTTGCTTTGGTGAGAGGAAGTGAGAAGCCTTTGCAAGGATTGGAAGCTTATTATGACAGAGATATTATCTGTTATAAAACATTTTCAATTGGTGTTGTTGGAAGCAGAGATTATGGTACTGCTATTGTAACGACAGACAAGCCTTTTTTATTGTATACCCGGAACAGAAGGAAGATTAATACCAATGAAAGAGTTAATCTTTGGTGTAAAATAAGTGGTACTTTATCAAAATATATTGTTGTACAAGGAGATGTTACTGTATATTATCATTCTTAATAAAGTTTTCTAATTCCTTATCTGTTTTTCATAATTCCTTATCTCCTTTCTAAATCCTTATCTAAAACAAAATCAGGTCTGTTATATATATATATATATATATATATATATATATATATATATATATATATACGTAAATGCGATTCTTTGCAGATGTACTGATGAGTTCTCTACCGTGGCACAATATATGCTGCAGGTCCCACAATAAAGAAACTTAGGGCAATACTGCCATACGAAGAAAAAGGGATACTCCTGCGATTAATTCGCTTGGAAATAAAACAGAGTAATGCCATTACTAGTTCCAAATTTAACAAACGATCTCGCAGAGTGAAAATCATAGCAGCTCATTTGCATGTTAAGGTAACATCAAAGTCTAACATAGCAATGCAAGTAGAAGAATTTGGAACGACTTCTGCTACATCAAATAATCAAGAGTAAACTACAAAGAAGATTTGAACCAAGAAGTATATTTGGCGCATCTACATAAGAGCAACAGTTTACTCTTTTAACATTTGACGTCATATTTAACTTTACTGGTAAGTGTGTCTCTCATTTTGGCGCACAGATACAAAAATTGCACAATATGAAAATAAATACTCTAAAATTTGTAGGACACCAGTCACTAAAACCCACACAAGAATGTACATCACCATTCCAATTCTACCTGTACACAAAAGATTTTACAAATCCACAAAAAATGAACAAAATCTACTAAACAAAGGGCATAAGTGGAAAATGATACCACAAAAAAAACACAAGTCGATAACACACCCCAATAGCACAACTAAAACAGTTGTAGACAAGGCAAAATTATCAACTAAACAACAAATTGAACTCACAGTTAACACCGCTAATGACATAAAACGCTACACATAATCAATATACAAAAACTGAATATAATACTCTTACGAATATAAACAAAAAACTGGCAGCCAACAAGGCCATGAGTTAAATCCGATAAGGGAAATAGCATAATTATCATTAACCATGATTATTAGTTAAAGTAAAAAATTTCTATAAAACTAATAATATAACTATGCACCAATCCAACAAATAAATTTGAAGCACAATCCGGTATACAAATAAAAAATTCCAACACAGTATTATCAGCATACAAAAAGAAAACAAATATTGTAATGAATGCAAGAACCCCAATACTCTTTCATGGCTTAGATAAAAATTTACCCCTCTACATAAAATTGTTAACAGTATTAACAGCCCAACTTCCAAAACTGATAAAACACTCAAGAAACTGCGATGAAATATTTGACATATGGGAAAACCTACACAATAAAAACTTCTAGAATACTTGTAAACACAATAAAGAACATACGAATCCCATACGATGCCAAGCCCGTTCCATAGGACATATCAAACCTCTACACTAACATTCCTACACAAGAAACAATACATATTATATAACATAATCCCATGACTCATAAAAAGCTACCATTTTAAGGCACATACGACATTACTGAACTTCTAAAACTAACCTTTTCACAAAACTATTTCTAGTTTAATGAAAGAATGCACACACCCAGGTGTTGTGCGGACATCTTCAGCTCAGAACGATCTTTTCTAAGAAACAAAACTTACTACTACCACTATGTTGAAAACACATTGCTACTCATACAAGGAAATCATCACGACATACAAACAACACAACAGAAATTCAAAAATGTGTATCCTAATACAAAATTCACTGTAGAACTTGGAAAAAAAATCGATAAACTTTCACACAATAACCAACAACAAATACAAACGTACTTTTGAGATCTACAAAAAACCAACCAGAACAGATAGAAGAATTTACCGTATATCTTCACATCCAAATCCTCACAAATATCTATTCTTTAATTCCATGGTTAACAGAATCCTAAATCCGCAACTGCAACAGGAGGTAATACACAAAGAAATAACTACACCATAATAACCACATAAAAGAACATTTATGACCCTAATGCGGATCTACAGCTATACAACAAAAATTACACCCTAAGATACGCCCTAAAAATCACATAATAACACTAACGGAAGAAACTGCAATAAGAAAGGTCATCTATATGCCACCCAACTGTACGGGGAAACTATCCGTTAAAATAAACGCCCTAATAAAAAATACAAACGGGAAATTAGCTTTCAGAATGACAAATAATACTAGCACAAAACTACATTCAGCAAAAGCCATAATCCAGAAATACTTAAACGCTGGAATCTGCAAAATTAACTGTAATGCACGCACAAAATTTTATATAGGACAGAGGGGAAGAAATTTCATCGTTAGTTTCAAAGAACACATGAGAGTAAGAAATAACAATCAATTCACCTTCCCTAAACGCTACAAAAGTGAAAAAAACACGTAGCTGACGACATCGAAAACACACTACAAATCCTTCACAGAATCCCATATGAAGCAGCATACTGTCTTCTAATTCTCTGCATAAGATTGAAAGCATGCATGAAGAGAAGAAAGACGTTATTTAGATAAGGCAGACGAAAACAACGGTGATGAGAGGACAGGAATTCGATAGTAGGAAAAGGTCGAGATGGAAGTTTAATAGAAGAATAAGGACTGGAAGAAAGAATGAAATG
Source organism: Schistocerca piceifrons (assembly GCF_021461385.2). Classification (NCBI taxonomy): domain Eukaryota; kingdom Metazoa; phylum Arthropoda; class Insecta; order Orthoptera; family Acrididae; genus Schistocerca; species Schistocerca piceifrons. The sequence continues at coordinate 990,301,260 of NC_060138.1, forward strand.
GGAAGCCACCTGGTAGAAATTTGCCCAGAGCAAAATTTTAACATAACAAATTCTTGGTTTAAGACTGATGAATGGAGGCCATCGAAAAGTTTCATGGAAAGACAGGGATTTCTAAATCAGATTTTGAAACGCAAAAATTTTTCAGTACCAGACGTGTGCTCAGTTCATAATTTATTGGCTACGATCTGCTGATTAAAACTAAATAAATTGTGAAAAGGCAGTCAGCTAAGCTCAGACATGTATAAACTGAAAGAACGAGAGATTGCTGAGACTTTCGAAAACGTCATTAGGCATCGATTGACTGCCACGGGGAAAAGGAATACAACAGGTGATTAATGGGTAGGTTCAGGAGATTGAGTAGTGGAAGCGGTGGAGGACCATGTAAGCAAAGTGCCATTGCCAATTACAAGTTCATGGGTAACTCGGTTATTTAATGTAACTGACGAAAATAAAATACAAAGAACAGAAAATTAAGCAATCAAAAGCGAATACAGTCGTCTAAATGCTTCAGATGGAAATGAAGATCAAACTGGATAAGACGGAATGTCTAGACTTGAGATGCAGGACTGTAGGATCATGTAAGACTCCAGGACAGATAAGAAGCACTTGTATCAATAGCTCAAATGTCAAGCGAGTACTAGGCAAAGAAAGGAGATGGGAGGAATATGTCTAAGAAAACATGCATGACGACAACAGAAGAGATTAACATCTACATCTTCTTACATACTCCGCCAGCCACGATACGGTGCGTCGTGGAGGGTGCCCTGTATCAATACTAGTCGTTTCTTTCCCATTCCACTCGCAGATAGAACCCTAACTTCTAGTATCTTATCTTCGTGGTCGGTATGCTAAATGCGTATTTGCGGCAATGGGATTGTTCAGCTGCCAGCTTCAAATACCGGTGGTCTAAATTTTGTCAATAGTTGTTGTTGTTGTGGTCTTCAGTCCTGAGACTGGTTTGATGCAGCTCTCCATGCTACTCTATCCTCTGCAAGCTTCTTCATCTCCCAGTACCTACTGCAACCTACATCCTTCTGAATCTGCTTAGTGTATTCATCTCTTGGTCTCCCTCTACGATTTTTACCCTCCACGGTGCCCTCCAATGCTAAATTTGTGATCCCTTGATGCCTCAAAACATGTCCTACCAACCGATCCCTTCTTCTAGTCAAGTTGTGCCACAAACTTCTCTTCTCCCCAATCCTATTCAATACTTCCTCATTAGTTACGTGATCACCCACCTTATCTTCAGCATTCTTCTGTAGCACCACATTTCGAAAGCTTCTATTCTCTTCTTGTCCATACTAGTAATCGTCCATGTTTCACTTCCATACATGGCTACACTCCATACAAATACTTTCAGAAACGACTTCCTGACACTTAAATCTATACTCGATGTTAACAAATTTCTCTTCGTCAGAAACGCTTTCCTTGCCATTGCCAGTCTACATTTTATTTCCTCTCTACTTCGACCATCATCAGTTATTTTACTCCCTAAATAGCAAAACTCCTTTACTACTTTAAGTGTTTCATTTACTAATCTAATTCCCTCAGCATCACCCGATTTAATTTGACTACATTCCATTAGCCTCGTTTTGCTTTTGTTGATGTTCATCTTATATCCTCCTTTCAAGACACTGTCCATTCCGTTCAACTGCTCTTCCAAGTCCTTTGCTGTCTCTGACAGAATTACAATGTCATCGGCAAACCTCAAAGTTTTTACTTGTTCTCCGTGAATTTTAATACCTACTCCGAATTTTTCTTTTGTTTCCTTTACTGCTTGCTCAATATACAAATTGAATAATACACATAATACAATAATACATAATACAATAATAATACAATAATACATAATACAATAATACATAACACAATAATAATACACTCCTGGAAATGGAAAAAAGAACACATTGACACCGGTGTGTCAGACCCACCATACTTGCTCCGGACACTGCGAGAGGGCTGTACAAGCAATGATCACACGCACGGCACAGCGGACACACCAGGAACCGCGGTGTTGGCCGTCGAATGGCGCTAGCTGCGCAGCATTTGTGCACCGCCGCCGTCAGTGTCAGCCAGTTTGCCGTGGCATACGGAGCTCCATCGCAGTCTTTAACACTGGTAGCATGCCGCGACAGCGTGGACGTGAACCGTATGTGCAGTTGACGGACTTTGAGCGAGGGCGTATAGTGGGCATGCGGGAGGCCGGGTGGACGTCCCGCCGAATTGCTCAACACGTGGGGCGTGAGGTCTCCACAGTACATCGATGTTGTCGCCAGTGGTCGGCGGAAGGTGCACGTGCCCGTCGACCTGGGACCGGACCGCAGCGACGCACGGATGCACGCCAAGACCGTAGGATCCTACGCAGTGCCGTAGGGGACCGCACCGCCACTTCCCAGCAAATTAGGGACACTGTTGCTCCTGGGGTATCGGCGAGGACCATTCGCAACCGTCTCCATGAAGCTGGGCTCCGGTCCCGCACACCGTTAGGCCGTCTTCCGCTCACGCCCCAACATCGTGTAGCCCGCCTCCAGTGGTGTCGCGACAGGCGTGAATGGAGGGACGAATGGAGACGTGTCGTCTTCAGTGATGAGAGTCGCTTCTGCCTTGGTGCCAATGATGGTCGTATGCGTGTTTGGCGCCGTGCAGGTGAGCGCCACAATCAGGACTGCATACGACCGAGGCACACAGGGCCAACACCCGGCATCATGGTGTGGGGAGCGATCTCCTACACTGGCCGTACACCACTGGTGATCGTCGAGGGGACACTGAATAGTGCACGGTACATCCAAACCGTCATCGAACCCATCGTTCTACCATTCCTAGACCGGCAAGGGAACTTGCTGTTCCAACAGGACAATGCACGTCCGCATGTATCCCGTGCCACCCAACGTGCTCTAGAAGGTGTAAGTCAACTACCCTGGCCAGCAAGATCTCCGGATCTGTCCCCCATTGAGCATGTTTGGGACTGGATGAAGCGTCGTCTCACGCGGTCTGCACGTCCAGCACGAACGCTGGTCCAACTGAGGCGCCAGGTGGAAATGGCATGGCAAGCCGTTCCACAGGACTACATCCAGCATCTCTACGATCGTCTCCATGGGAGAATAGCAGCCTGCATTGCTGCGAAAGGTGGATATACACTGTACTAGTGCCGACATTGTGCATGCTCTGTTGCCTGTGTCTATGTGCCTGTGGTTCTGTCAGTGTGATCATGTGATGTATCTGACCCCAGGAATGTGTCAATAAAGTTTCCCCTTCCTGGGACAATGAATTCACGGTGTTCTTATTTCAATTTCCAGGAGTGTAGTATTCTTCGAAAAGAACGTCGTCTTCCGTCCAGGGATTTCCATTTGAGTTCCTGAAGGATCTCCATTACACTTGTTAGAATCTACCAGTAATAAATCTAGATCATAAGGGAGCTACGATAGTTTAAGAAGGTTTTGACAAAGCAATGAAAGATCTAAGTTGTAACAAGACCCCTCGATAGCAGACATTCCCTCAGAGAGTGAGACTCTTGGAAGAGCCACACTTGACCATTCTACTTGTTATGTGGGATATATGCAACAATCGGCGTACCCTCACATTTCAAGAAACATGTAATAATTTCTATTCCGAAGAAGGCAGATGCCGACATGAGAGAATATTATCAAACACTATTTACTATCAAACTGTTCTTTATTTATTTCTTATGTAGCCTGAACAGATTTGGAACGCAAGGCCCTGTTTTACATTTGACTTTCAAAGAGTGTATTGCCCTTCAATCTGTCAAAAAGCTTCCTTTTAATCTGTGGAGGATAAAAGTTGTAGATGTAGACAGAAGCTTAAATGAAGGAAGCAGCTTAAAAAGGATGGGGCTTACACATAGTGGACTAATGTGGAAAGCTGGTTCAAACAAGTCTTTAGACTGAAGACAACAACTACACTAATTGTCCATAATGAAATAATAAGCAACCAGTTACATAAAAGAAATTTCATTTGTTTACAGATTTCGGGCACTTAGTGCCCTTCTTCAGAAAGTTATAACTACCGCATTATTTGCGAATGTCAACAATAGGAAACGTACAGCAAACTGCAATGGTCATGTGGTTCATGGTGCCTGTACAAAATTAATATTTACTAATACACTAATTTTGTACAGACACTATGAACTACATGACCATCGCAGTTTGGTGATGCACGCAAATAGTGCGATAGTTGTAACCTTCAGAAGAAGGGCACTAAGTGCCCGAAACCGGTAAAGGAATTAAATTTCTTTTATGTAAGAGGTTGCTTGTTATTTCGTTATATACGACTACAGTTTTTGAGAATTGATAAAATACTAAGCATATTGTCTAGCTTGGTTTGGATAACTTGTTGTTGTAGCAAAGGGATTTTCTCAAATTGCCTTTACTGGCCCTAATGTTTTGAATTTCTCTCCAGATATGAAAAAGGCTTTCTTACATACTAACAAATTTAAATATGATTATTTATTAGTAAGTTAATCAGTGCTAATATAATCAACGAGCGGCTGTACTCTCGCTGTAAATTTTGTCAGAGACAGTCCCCATCAGAGCATTTGTTTCAGGTAAATGGTAACACAGTATGTGTCCAGCAGAATACGACATACTCAAGGCAAACGTGTAAGATACTGGTGACATAATATCGTGTGTATTATATTGACTTTAGGAGACAAATTTCGTACGCTTAGTAAACTGTCATTGGCGTAATTTACTTTGTGGGCTGGACTGAACACTTTCACTAAGGCTTCCTTCTTACTTCAGTGTGGTATTCAGAATTAGATTCAGAATTACTATTGTCCTGAAATTGCTTCATACAAAAAGTCGGTAACACAACTTTTGTTGAAATTGGGGGAGAAACGGCCTGGAGAACAGTACAGAGCTTGCAGACTTCCTGGCGTGCGGGAACGCGATGCAGGAAGCAAGCTTGGCACTCAGCCAAGGGGTGGCGAGGGGACGACCACAGGCTGCACGGTCCGAGGATCTCAACGTCCTAGTGAGCGCCCGTACACTTGGTGCGTGACAAAGCTAGGATCTAGTGTAACCTCTAACGCCTAAAACATGCCTCAAGGACGAAATTGATAGCTCTACCACACTGACGTGAAAACAATTTACACAGAGGGATATGGAAAGAATTACACCACGAGTACTAGAAAACCCGTACTGCAATGTTTACGTGTCTGTGGGATATGCTGTTTAAAACTTCATCCTTACGCGAGCTTCTTTTCAGTATTTACATGAAAAAAGTGACATTCAGGCAGATGAAAAATGTTGTATGTACGTAAAGGCTGCTGTGTGTGTCTACCGTCACTGGAATTTTTGAGAAGGCGACTGCAACACAGGCAGGTCCAGAGGAACGTTCATGGGCAGCTTGTGACGTTACAACAGATTATGTCAGATTATGACACAGAATTATTTTTGAATTATTAAATTTGATTCCTTCTCAGAAATGTAAAGCTTGTTTTCTTATTTCTTTGTTGTAAACATTGGATCTCAAAAGTGCGAAATAAATTGTTTATAAACCATTAACTTTGTTAAAAAAATTGTGTAGTAGATACATTTGCATTGTGAGGGATACAGTTGTGCAGAAAGACAAAGATATTGTTTGAACGTTATAAAATAAACTCTTTGGTGTTCCTGTCTTGTACTTGAGAGAGACAATGCAATTTCCATGGGCCACAGTACGTTGGTGATTTATCAGAAGGCTTCAGGATAAAAAGGTAGAGTACTGGTTGGCCAAATCAGGCATAAGAAATATATGTAACTGGAAGAAGAGGCATGTTCACTGAGTTGATGCCGACCTACTACTTCGTGCAAGCAGTCAATGGATGACTTTCACCTCTGTATAATTTTTGCCAATCTTTTGGAGTTTTTGAGGCTTTAGTGATAATTTTATGGAGGTCATTAGCACAACTAATTCTCACCATAAACAGGGTCCATGTACTAGTGTCCTAACTTCCAGGCCTCAAATTGTGAAAGAAACAGATTGTTACTATTAAGGATAGTAATTTTTTCAGGAAGTATAGCAAAATTTTCTCTCTTGATTTGAAAGTATATTTCTCATAGAGTAATCAAACACATTACATAATTGTTGTCTAAAACAAACTCGACAAATTTTTTTAAGTGAAATTTTTGATAACTGTTGAAATCATTGAATCTGGCAAAAATACTGACTTAACTTTCATTCGACTATACTAACTACTTTTATATGTTTTTGGCAAAACGTCTGTATCGACGTCTTGGTTGTCATATTTCAGTGTTGCAATGGTGTATTATTATCATTTCGAAGTCAATCCTACTTAAGTGTTATATTCTGGAGAGTTAATTTCAATTAAATGGGATGGGTGGTTAATAAAAATTAGTAACAGTAAATAGTAGTATATTTATACTGCTTCTTGGACACTATACACTTTGCGCCTCAGGTACATGTGGAGGCAAGGGCATGCATATGTGCAGTGGTAACGATGTGACAGGCTAGGATCGTGGCAGCCACGCTCTCTTATCTATCATATGACAAGTCACGTCCTCCTCATCAGTCAAGCGACAAGCCACGCCCCTCCCCATCCCACATCCTTATTCTGCTCTATCACATCCCAGTATTTTAGGGACCTTTAAAATGACACAGTCAACCAAAATTCAACTTGAGGATCCAACCCTGTTGTAAAGACAAATTATCAAAAAATCCAAGCTCATGGAACTAGCCTACTTCTGGTTTGACGCCACACCCCTCCCCCTCCCCACCCCTCCCACTAGTCACATCCCAGTATTTTACAGTACATTAAAACGTGAAGTTCAGTCTCAGTATAGCCATCTAGCCTTCAGCCTGCAAGGAAGTCAAATCGAAATGGGTGCAGGAAAGGACAAGAAACCAAAAGGAAATTAACGTCAGGAGGACTGACTCAACATATAGAAATGTCGAGAAAACCTTCGGCGAAATTAAAAGCAAGGGTGGTAACATTAATTGCGAAATGGGAATCCCACTATCTGACGCAGAGGAGAGAGAGGATAAGTGGAAGAGTACACTGAAGGCCTATATGAGGGGTATCACTTGAGTGATGATATGATAGCAGAGGAAATTCGCATGGATATAGAAAAGATAGGGAATCGAGTATTAGGGTCAGAATTCAAAAGCTTTGAAAAAATTAAGATTAAATAAGGCAGAACGGATGGATAATATTCCATCAGAATTTCTAAATTCATTGGAAACAGTGCAACCAAACAATTGTTCAAGCTGGTGTTTAGAATCTAAGAGACCGGCAACACACCATTAAACTTTTGAAAATACATCACCCACCTAATTCAGGAGACAACAGGGGTACATAAATGCGAGAACTATGGCACAGTCATCTTAACGGCATACGCTTCCAAGGTGCTGACAAGGATATTTTACAGAAGAAGGGGGGAAAAGTTGAGGCTCTGTTAGATGATCAGTTTAGCTTTAGCAACGGTAAAGGCGCCAGACAGGCAGTTCTGACATTGCGATTGATAATGGAATCAATAATGAAGAAATATCAAGACAATTTCATAGGATTTCTCGACCTGGAAAAAGCGTCCGACAGTGTCAAATGGTGCAAGATGTTCGAAATTCTGAGGAACATAGGATAACCTATAAGCACAGATGGGTAATATAAAATATGTACAAGAACCAAGAGGGAACAATAAGATCGGAAACCAAGAACGAGGTGCTGTTTTAGAAAGTGTGTTATACACTCCTGGAAATGGAAAAAAGAACACATTGACACCGGTGTGTCAGACCCACCATACTTGCTCCGGACACTGCGAGAGGGCTGTACAAGCAATGATCACACGCACGGCACAGCGGACACACCAGGAACCGCGGTGTTGGCCGTCGAATGGCGCTAGCTGCGCAGCATTTGTGCACCGCCGCCGTCAGTGTCAGCCAGTTTGCCGTGGCATACGGAGCTCCATCGCAGTCTTTAACACTGGTAGCATGCCGCGACAGCGTGGACGTGAACCGTATGTGCAGTTGACGGACTTTGAGCGAGGGCGTATAGTGGGCATGCGGGAGGCCGGGTGGACGTACCGCCGAATTGCTCAACACGTGGGGCGTGAGGTCTCCACAGTACATCGATGTTGTCGCCAGTGGTCGGCGGAAGGTGCACGTGCCCGTCGACCTGGGACCGGACCGCAGCGACGCACGGATGCACGCCAAGACCGTAGGATCCTACGCAGTGCCGTAGGGGACCGCACCGCCACTTCCCAGCAAATTAGGGACACTGTTGCTCCTGGGGTATCGGCGAGGACCATTCGCAACCGTCTCCATGAAGCTGGGCTACGGTCCCGCACACCGTTAGGCCGTCTTCCGCTCACGCCCCAACATCGTGCAGCCCGCCTCCAGTGGTGTCGCGACAGGCGTGAATGGAGGGACGAATGGAGACGTGTCGTCTTCAGCGATGAGAGTCGCTTCTGCCTTGGCGCCGTGCAGGTGAGCGCCACAATCAGGACTGCATACGACCGAGGCACACAGGGCCAACACCCGGCATCATGGTGTGGGGAGCGATCTCCTACACTGGCCGTACACCACTGGTGATCGTCGAGGGGACATTGAATAGTACACGGTACATCCAAACCGTCATCGAACCCATCGTTCTAACATTCCTAGACAGGCAAGGGAACTTGCTGTTCCAACAGGACAATGCACGTCCGCATGTATCCCGTGCCACCCAACGTGCTCTAGAAGGTGTAAGTCGACTACCCTGGCCAGCAAGATCTCCGGATCTGTCCCCCATTGAGCATGTTTGGGACTGGATGAAGCGTCGTCTCACGCGGTCTGCACGTCCAGCACGAACGCTGGTCCAACTGAGGCGCCAGGTGGAAATGGCATGGCAAGCCGTTCCAGAGGACTACATCCAGCATCTCTACGATCGTCTCCATGGGAGAATAGCAGCCTGCATTGCTGCGAAAGGTGGATATACACTGTACTAGTGCCGACATTGTGCATGCTCTGTTGCCTGTGTCTATGTGCCTGTGGTTCTGTCAGTGTGATCATGTGATGTATCTGACCCCAGGAATGTGTCAATAAAGTTTCCCCTTCCTGGGACAATGAATTCACGGTGTTCTTATTTCAATTTCCAGGAGTGTAGAAGTATGTGATCTTTCGCTCCTTCTATTCAGTCTATTAGACTAAGAACTAAAGACGGAAATACAAGAAATGTTCAGGACTGGAATTACAATTCAGAGTCAAATGAAATCAACGATAAGCTTCGCTGGTACTTCGAATCTCAGTGAAAGTGAAGAAGAATTACAGGATTGAGAGTAAACCGGAAAAAGACAAATGTAACGCGAAGCAGCAGAAATGAGAACAGCGAGCAACATAAGAGCATTGTTGGTGAGTACGATGTAGACGAAGTTAAGGAACTGTGCCATATCGGAATCAGCATAACCCACGACGGACCCAGCAAAGAAAAATAAAAAGCGTACTAACATAGAGAAACAGGGCTTTCCTGGTCATAAGAAGTCTATTACTATTAAACATTGGCCTTAATTTGAGAAAGAAATTTCTGAGAGTGTGCGCTTGGAGCACCGCATTTTATGGTAGCGAATCATGGGTATTGTTGAAAACCGGAACAGATGAGAATCGAAGCGGTTGAGATGTGTCCCTACAGAAGAATGTTGTCAATTAGGTTGACTGATAATACAAGGAATGAGGAGATCCTCCACAGAAGAAGGGAACATATGGAAAATACTGACAAGCAGCAGGAACAGGATGATAGAACATGTGTCAAGACATCAGGGAATAATGTCTGTGGTAGTAGAAGGAGATGTAGAGGATGAAAACTGTAGAAGAAGACAGAGATTGGAATACACCAGTAAATAGTTGACGATGCGAGTTGTATGTCTGCTCTGAGATGGAAGGACAGGAATACGTGGCAGGCCGCATCTAACCTCTGGGATGACTGTTAATTTAGGGAAAAAAAGTTTGCTTACGGTGTGTGGCGGAGATTTCTGTGGGTATCGCTGTCTCTTCCCATATTTGTTGTGCTAGTCGCGAACTATAAGCGGGAAGAACGATTGTTCGGAAGCCACCAGCTGTGATGGAGTTGAATGAGCCTATTAGTCACCTTTCAGGTGAATCACGTTGTTCTTCTTTGGATCTTCTCTGTTTTCTCTATCGGACATGTCTTATACTGAGTAAGACTCAAGTATTGATCTAACGAAGACATTGTGACCTGCCTACTTCTGGGGGGGGGGGGGGGGGGAGGGGGGCTGTTCTTGCTGAGAATTATTCCATTGAATCACGTTGTAAGTCTGATATCTGCGTTTCTGGGATTAATTCTATGTGGTCGTGCCACTAGGTAGGTCCGTAGACATACACCCATTGTCCAGTATTCTTAAAACATATGATAATGAGTTCTACTTGCTATTTACGCACGTTACCTTTATGTTGAGAAAAAACTAAAGAGGAATACCGCGTTATGCAAGACACCGTTTCATAGTTTTCTTTTACTCACACATGTTTCAGCACTTTATGTCTAATCTTCAGTGGTATTTTTTGTTTATTTTCTTTCTGAATAAAATGTTGTTACATTTTATCGTCTTCGCTTGGCGTGCTGACCATACGCGCCACCACATCCGCAACCAGTAATGCCTATCGGTTGAGGATGATACGGCGGTAGATCGGTGCCGTTCGGCCTTTCGATGTCTGCTCGGACAGAGTTGAGAGGAGTTTAGTCATCATCTTGTGTAGGTTATATGAACTTGACTCAAAAATATTAACAGCGACAAAGTGAACGATCAATATGTGCCAAATATTTTGCAGCAATTTACATACTCTGTCAAACAAGACATACGTCAGTTAGTTGAGGCGTTATACATGATGATGTTCATTTACAATGCATTTTAAGGTATTAGTTGTATATGAGCTTTGGAAGTAATATGGTTACGCACAGGGTGTTAGGGATACAGGTAGAGATGGTAATTGGTACCTTCATATGTACTAACAGTGCAAGAGTTGTTATTTCTCTGTATCTAACAGTCTTTCTGCAAACAAATCACTTAATTTACTACCTGATGTCTTCTGCACAGTCGTAACAGTACTGTGAATTGAACTACGCCTGTCGGTATAGACTGCCTTTTTTCTTCCATGCCTCCACGCTTCAGTACCTCACCTGCTGCCCAGGCAAAACAAACTTTGTTAGGTTTCTTGTGCCAGACATGCTAATTAACCTAAAACATGCTGCTCATAACAGCTATAATTATTATTCTGCAAATGAAGTAAATGCTGACGTAATATTGTGCAGTCATCGTCCTCTGACATCACTAGAAATATCTGTACTTATGCCCTCATCACCCTGTATATACTTGCTCACATTCCTCATATGTGACTATCACGTATGTCTGATGCTAGCTTTAAGTCTATCATTATTCTGCAGCTTATCATCTACAAACTATAAAATATTTATTGGTTTCTGTCTGTCGTTCGTTTCCGACTTCAGACTGCGAATCACTACATATTTGTAGTGGAGTAAAGCCAAAATCAGCGCAGTCTGCACTGTTACCAAATTTATTCAAGATAGCAGCTCTTCTTTGATGGTCCCCACACACCCCACCTTCTCTTCATGGCGGTTTATGTAGCAACATTGCATTGTTGGCAATACCACACCCACTGTCAACCAGCCCAATTCCCCTCCCCTACGTCACATGTGAATTGGCAAGATAAAGATTCTGCCTGTGCAGGAGAAAAACCACATAAGATAATTTCCTTATTGATTTACTTTATTTATTTTGAGTTATCCTGCTGGAAGTATTTCCTAAATTTTAATGGAGAAGCCAAACTTGATGCTTGAAATTCAGATAAAAGCAAATGCTTAAAATTTACGAAACAGCAGAGAAACGCTCTCGTGTGAAAAAAGAAAAATAAAAGATCTCATGACACAAAATGGGTTGTAAATGCAAGCAATATATAGTTAATTTATTTAAACATTAAATTAATTAATTAATTAAATTGCTGGTAAATGTTTTAAACTGACAAGATGTTGGTGCTGAACATTGAGGAGATCAATAAATGTACTGACGAATGGAGGGATATGATAATGGATGAGTATAGGGAGAATACTTTTCAGCAAATAATGATGATGCAGCAGGATTGACTGAGGATGCATTTCGCAACTCAGAGAGACTACTGCCAGTATGGAAGATATTCATGTTTTTCGAAATGCCCAGTCAATCCGCAGCGCAGGGTCCAACTTCATCCTGTTCTACTACCACAGACTGAATGAACCAGAGGTGCTGGCCTGAGGACGCAAGAACTGGGTTTTGTCCCCCTTTCCGGTCGCAGGTGTGTGTAAATGTTCACCTTACTGTGTACCCATGTCCACAATAACACTCGAAATAGGCGGGGAATCGCCCTACAGCCGCTGCCAGAAGAATTGCCTCCTACTGACCTACAAGTGTATAGCTGCTGAGGAACTTGTACACACACGGACATACACAGTATGAAGAGATAGAGCAACAAACTATTACTGAAGTGTAGAAGGCCAACAGCGCTACCACAATGATGGAAATGCTTCTGCTCTAATTACACATCGGAACTGACATGAGAAACCACCACTTCCAAACAACGGATCACAATGCAACACACATAATGGAGAATAAGAAAAATCGTTTAGTAACACAACTCGCCAGGAGAGAGTGGCGGCTGCTTCATATTTGTTCACCTAGATATGTGGATACAGACTATGCAGCTTAGAAGCAGTCTTACCTCCTCTCCTACCTCCCTCTCTTCTCACCATATTTAGGCATATCGATTTTCCTTGTTTATGCCAACCTGTAGCTAATGGTACACAAAGGGATCTGTTTGCTGGCAGTGATACACTGTTTCCGGTCTACAGAAATCAGTCACAGATAGACAAAAGACTCGAGAACAGGGTGTTTCCTGCAATCTGTTAAACGCATATCTCGGAAACACTACCTCGCCTGGAACAAAACCCAAATACCTGACTATATGAAGAACGTAACAGTCAACAGCAGTATGCTTTCAATCGTTTTGCATGTGCCGGCACTGTGTGAAAGTGGTCATCGGCTAAGTGAAATCAATCTCATATAGGAAAAAAATTGCAATAATACATACTACGTAGATGAGATACATACGGATCTTTATAATAATTGTCTCACTGTTCTCTGATATGCCTTCTCTGCCCCCAACAGGTGGAGAGCAGTGCCAGCACTCGCTAGCTTTAGCTACTTCTTGTGATTATAACTGGTCATCACATGCATTTACTTTCAGGTAAACTGTCCGAAGGCTGTCTGGTAGAGATTTCAGATGCTCCACTGTAACGAATAACAGCTGTGTGTGTGTGTTCTCATATACTATAAAAGGATGAAGTAACACACTTTGTGTCTTCCTTAACTGTTACCGTTCTCATCTTAGCAGCTCAACTACTGTAATTTCAGCTCATTTATTTGAAAAAAAAGAGACTAAATAAACAAAAAATCACAACCAGTCGTTTGCTGTATCGTGTATTCTCCAGGTGTGAATCTTACGCTTGCTGTAACAAATAGTGTACCGACAGATCTCACCTAACATCTTATAAAGAGCGTACTCTTGCGCTCTTGAAGCGAGTACTGTGATGGAAACAGTGCATATAGCGGATGAAGTACTAAAATCAATGAAATCTCCAACTACATAAATGTAAATTCACACTTGAGGTGTGAACTTATGCTTGCTGCAATGAATATTGAACTGAGAACGTTGAATCCTGCGTTGAATGTGCTAAAAGATAAGCACTTAACAGTACCTTACGTCCTTCCTCTCCTGCAGTTCAGCACAGATTGAGTCTTTCCATTTCACAAGTGAGGGGCGGGGGTGGAAGTGGGCCAGGGGAGGGGTAAGTGGTCTGTGGGAGTGGAAATGAGCGAGGTTGGGAAGAGTTGAGATGCGACGTTACCACAGCTATCCTCCACAGAGAGGAGATGGGTTGACCACTCAAGAAGAGCTGCTATCTCGGATAAATTTGGCAGCAATGTAGACTACACTAACTTTAGCATTATTTTCCATTACTTATATTGAGTTATATAGTGTGGTAATTACGGCTTATTATATTGTTGTGTTGCCCCAATTGCTTGTGTCTTGTTAAAGCACTTACTTCCTTTGCTGTTGTAACCAAGTGAAACAATACCACAGCATCAAAAAACAGCCAGTAATATGCTAAATTACGGGATATATTTCGACCCCCAGTCGGAAATGAGCGACAAACTGAAAATTTTTCGTTGTTAGCAGGTGGTGAGCTGTAGAATAACAGCAAGTTTAAAGCTGTGATCACACGCAATATCTGTCTATCGTGACAGGGCTAGTTCACTTCGCAATGCAGTTAAGAATGCGCAGAAAACATCAGGTCGTAAATTAAGTGATATGCTTGCAGGAAGACTGTTAGGCGGAACAAAAAGGAAATAAAACTTACGTCCTAATAGTAATATCTCTACCGATCTCCCTAACACCCTGTATGTACCAGTATAATTTCCAAAGTTAATATGAAACAAATACCTTTAATCATATTATGTATCAGCAACATATAATGCCTAGTAATGCCTATATAACGCATTTCCAGGGGCAGATGTGAACTCTGACCGCAATCTATTGGTTATGAACTGTATATTAAACCTGAAGAAACTGCAAAAAGCTGGGAATTTAAGGAGATGGGACCTGGATAAACTGACTAAACCAGAGGTTGTACAAAGTTTCAGGGAGAGAATAAGGGAACAATTGACAGGAATGGGAGAAAGAAATACAGTAGAAGAAGAATGGGTAGCTTTGAGGGATGAAGTAGTGAAGGCAGCAGAGGATCAAGTAGGTAAAAAGACGAGGGCTAGTAGAAATCCTTGGGTAACAGAAGAAATGTTGAATGTAATTGATGAAAGGAGAAAATATAAAAATGCAGTAAATGAAGCAGGCAAAAAGGAATACAAACGTCTCAAAAATGAGACTGACAGGAAGTGCAAAATGGCTAAGCAGGCATGGCTAGAGGACAAATGTAGGGATGTTGAGGCTTGTCTCACGAGGGGTAAGATAGATACTGCCTACAGGAAAATTAAAGAGACTTTTGGAGAAAAGAGAACCACTTGTATGAATATCAAGAGCTCAGATGGAAACCCAGTTCTAAGCAAAGAAGGGAAAGCAGAAAGGTGGAAGGAGTACATACAGAGTCTATACAAGGGCGATGTTCTTGAGGACAATATTATGGAAATGGAAGAGGATTTAATTGACGATGAAATGGGAGATACGATACTGCGTGAAGAGTTTGATAGAGCACTGAAAGACCTGAGTCGAAACAAGGCCCTGGGAGTAGACAACATTCCATTAGAACTACTGACAGCCTTGGGAGAGCCATTCCTGACAAAACTCTACCATCTGGTGAGCAAATGTATGAGACAGGCGAAATACCCTCAGACTTCAAAAAGAATATAATAATTCCAATCCCAAAGAAAGCAGGTGCTGACAGATGTGAAAATTACCGAACAATCAGTTTCATAAGTCACGGATGCAATATACTAACGCGAATTCTTTACAGACGAATGGAAAAACTGGTAGAAGGCGACCTCGGAGAAGATCAGATTGGATTTCGTAGAAATATTGGAACACGTGAGGCAATACTGACCCTACGACTTATCTTAGAAACTAGATTAAGGAAAGGCAAACCTACGTTTCTAGCATTTGTAGACGCAGAGAAAGCTTTTGACAATGTTGAGTGGAATACTCTCTTTCAAATTCTGAAGGTGGCAGGGGTAAAATACAGGGAGTGAAAATCTATTTACAATGTATTCAGAAACCAGATGGCAGTTATAAGAGTCGAGGGGCATGAAAGGGAAGCAGTGATTGGGCAGGGAGTGAGACAGGGTTGTAGCCTCTCCCCGATGTTATTCAATCTGTATATTGAGCTAACAGTGAAGGAAACAAAAGAAACATTTGGAGTAGGTATTAAAATCCATGGAGAAGAAATAAAAACTTTGAGGTTCGCCGATGACATTGTAATAATGTCAGAGACAGTAAAGGACTTAGAAGAGCAGTTGAACGGAATGGATAGTGTCTTGAAAGGAGGATATAAGCTGAACATCAACAAAAGCAAAACGAGGATAATGGAAGTAGAGAGGATATAAATTGTAGACTGGCAATGACAAGGAAAGCGTTTCTGAAGAAGAGAAATTTGTTAACATCAAGTATAGATTTAAGTGTCAGGAAGTCGTTTCTGAAAGTATTTTTATGGAGTGTAGCCATGTATGGAAGTGAAACATGAATGATAACTAGTTTGGACAAGAAGAGAATAGAAGCTTTCGAAATGTGGTGTTACAGAAGAAAGAGGAGGTATTGAATAGGATTGGGGAGAAGAGAAGTTTGTGGCACAACTTGAGTAGAAGAAGGGATCGGTTGATTGGACGTGTTCTGAGGCATCAAGGGTTCACCAATTTAGTATTGGATGGCAGCGTGGAGGGTAAAAATCGTAGAGGGAGACCAAGAGATAAATACACTAAACAGATACAGAAGGATGTAGGTTGCAGTAGGTACTAGGAGAAGAAGAAGCTTGCACAGGATAGAGTAGCATGGAGAGCTGCATCAAACCAGTCTCAGGGCTGAAGACCACAACAATAACATGCCTAGTCTCTGTGACATACGTCGTAGCTTATGCTGATCAGTCAATATATTATGACCACGGCCCACCGCGACGTTGGATGCCGCGTGGTGGCGTTGCGGGTACGTGACTGTAACAAAAGTATGTAAGCGGAGCAGACACGGATGGGGGACCACCTGAATGAAAGTAGGGGCTGTAATGAGGAAATCCTTGAGACAGGCGACATTAACAAAGGGCATATTATTATTACGCAGAGCCTGTGAACGATTATCTCGAAAAAGGCGAAGGTGGGCGAATGTTCACGTGCTACTCTCATGAGCACCTACGGAAGGAGTTAGAAGGGAGGACCACGGTAAAATCTACGTCCAGCAATCCACATTCAGGCTTTCCGTGATTTTCCTAAATGGCTCCAGGCTAATGCCAGGATGGTTCTTTTGAAAAGGACACGGCCGATTTCCTTCCCTAATCCGAGGTTGTGATTTCTTCTAATCATTTCGCCGTCGACGGGGCGTTAAAATCTGACCTTCCATTTTCGAGCTCTGCCGTGCATATGTAAACATACCTTTATCAATGTCCTTCGTCTTCCTGATTGTAAATGTAGTGTTTCGTTCACTTCGGTTATTCAGTTTCAAAATAAAGTCTCCTCTGCGAAATAGTAGTTAGAAAGCCAAGTCCGAGGATTTTTGTTAATTGTGAGACGATGGGCGAAACAAGGAACTAAACAAATTAATAGTTATCTGCTTTGATTTAACACCTATTGTGTTGGACGGTGAGTGTTCATTAGAGACAGACATATGGTCAGGAGTGTCCCGGTTATGTTTTCCGTGTACGTAAACGATCTGACTGATAGGGTAACATGAATCTACCACTAGGTGCTAAATAGTTGGACGTCCTCTACCTTACACAGAACTTGGGGCGGAGGCTCATCTGCTTTGTAATGTAAGACAGATGGTGATCTGTGGCATCTCTGCTGAAGGAGCAAAAGTGTTTCAGAGCACACCGTTCGTCAGTGTTGAACTACTAGCTTCGCAGAAGACCACGCCCATGTGTTCACATGCTGACCCAACAGCATCGTCAATTCCTACGGCAGTGGGCACAGGACCATCGGGATTCGACCGTCGATCAATGGAAACGTGCTGTCGTCTCGAGTTAATCACATTTTTGCTACAATAGGTCGATGGTCTTCTGCACAAACGCCTTCATCAAGGTGAACGGCAGCACGAAACCTACAGCTCTCCACCGACGCAAGGTGGTGCGATCATTATGATCCTGTGGAAGAAATTGTCCTGCGCTTGCATGAGACCTGTCATGGTAATCGAAGACACGCTGACACTTGAGAACCACCTGCATCCTTTCATGTTTGATGTCTTCACCGACGGCAATGTCATCTTTCAGCAGTATAATTGTCCTTGTATCGGAGCCAGAACTGACTTACGGTAGTTGGAGGAGCATTATAGTATTCTCACGTTGATGTCTCGGCGACCAAATTTGCCTGATGCAGAGCCTATGGTATCTATCTGGGTCGCTACCGGGCGCCATCACAGCGTACGCATTTCAGCCGCCCGCTATTTACGAGAATTACAAGACCTGTGCGTAGAGGTCTCATGTCACGTACCTCTACAAACCTACCAACAAACTTTCGGATTCCTGACATGCAGAGTCAGTGATGTATTCGTAACAGAGACAGACAAACAAGGTACTAAACAAGTGGTCATAACGTTTTGGCTCATCATTGTACACTGTATGGAAACTAAAGCCAAATATTCCTAGTGACCGTTCCCTTAGTTAGTGTATACACTTTTCAGTCAAAATTCAGACAACCTACACGAGACGATATCACAATTTTTTCAGAAATGAAAATAAACAAAAAATGCCATTGAAGATACCTCGTAGAGTATTTAAAGATGTCTCGGTAAAAGAAAACTATAAAACGATGTCTTGCATAAGACGGAATTACTCTCCAGTTCTTTTCTAACTTTCACGGGTATAAGAAGAGCTATATCTTCCAAAAATTACTATGTTAAGAGTCAACTGCATAAACAGTAATGATCCTACAATTCGTACTTATTTCGCTCCTGTAAAAATGGTATGATGAGACCTATTAGCTAGTAACTCTTCAGTACAATCAGAAAGCTCTTCTGATATTCTGTAATAATGTACTTTGTTCATTAGGCGACAGTGGTATTAAAAATAAATTGATTCAACAAGTTCAGTTTTTTATTTTCGAACTACGAATGAGCACTGGTTTTTCACTAGGAAAGTATTCTTTTATTGGTTGTTTATATTTATTGGTGGAGCTCTCCAAGCCAAAGGACTGCTTACCTTTCCCAAAATGTTTGATTGCTTCTTTCTCTTGAGTATAAAAAACTGATTCGAGTAATAGAGTATGATATTTGTGTTGTAATACACAAACAGAACAGTCCCTCTTTTAACTCCTCACTGGGTGTTGTGTGATGTCCTTAGGTTAGTTAGGTTTAAGTAGTTCTAAGTTCTAGGGGACTGATGACCATAGATGTTAAGTCCCATAGTGCTCAGAGCCATTTTTGAACTCCTTTTCCGAACGTTGATTAATACACTCCTGGAAATGGAAAAAAGAACACATTGACACCGGTGTGTCAGACCCACCATACATGCTCCGGACACTGCGAGAGGGCTGTACAAGCAATGATCACACGCACGGCACAGCGGACACACCAGGAACCGCGGTGTTGGCCGTCGAATGGCGCTAGCTGCGCAGCATTTGTGCACCGCCGCCGTCAGTGTCAGCCAGTTTGCCGTGGCATACGGAGCTCCATCGCAGTCTTTAACACTGGTAGCATGCCGCGACAGCGTGGACGTGAACCGTATGTGCAGTTGACGGACTTTGAGCGAGGGCGTATAGTGGGCATGCGGGAGGCCGGGTGGACGTACCGCCGAATTGCTCAACACGTGGGGCGTGAGGTCTCCACAGTACATCGATGTTGTCGCCAGTGGTCGGCGGAAGGTGCACGTGCCCGTCGACCTGGGACCGGACCGCAGCGACGCACGGATGCACGCCAAGACCGTAGGATCCTACGCAGTGCTGTAGGGGACCACACCGCCACTTCCCAGCAAATTAGGGACACTGTTGCTCCTGGGGTATCGGCGAGGACCATTCGCAACCGTCTCCATGAAGCTGGGCTACGGTCCCGCACACCGTTAGGCCGTCTTCCGCTCACGCCCCAACATCGTGCAGCCCGCCTCCAGTGGTGTCGCGACAGGCGTGAATGGAGGGACGAATGGAGACGTGTCGTCTTCAGTGATGAGAGTCGCTTCTGCCTTGGTGCCAATGATGGTCGTATGCGTGTTTGGCGCCGTGCAGGTGAGCGCCACAATCAGGACTGCATACGACCGAGGCACACAGGGCCAACACCCGGCATCATGGTGTGGGGAGCGATCTCCTACACTGGCCGTACACCACTGGTGATCGTCGAGGGGACACTGAATAGTGCACGGTACATCCAAACCGTCATCGAACCCATCGTTCTACCATTCCTAGACCGGCAAGGGAACTTGCTGTTCCAACAGGACAATGCACGTCCGCATGTATCCCGTGCCACCCAACGTGCTCTAGAAGGTGTAAGTCAACTACCCTGGCCAGCAAGATCTCCGGATCTGTCCCCCATTGAGCATGTTTGGGACTGGATGAAGCGTCGTCTCACGCGGTCTGCACGTCCAGCACGAACGCTGGTCCAACTGAGGCGCCAGGTGGAAATGGCATGGCAAGCCGTTCCACAGGACTACATCCAGCATCTCTACGATCGTCTCCATGGGAGAATAGCAGCCTGCATTGCTGCGAAAGGTGAATATACACTGTACTAGTGCCGACATTGTGCATGCTCTGTTGCCTGTGTCTATGTGCCTGTGGTTCTGTCAGTGTGATCATGTGATGTATCTGACCCCAGGAATGTGTCAATAAAGTTTCCCCTTCCTGGGACAATGAATTCACGGTGTTCTTATTTCAATTTCCAGGAGTGTATATCGAATATGTATTACTCATCACCTGCACTGATTACAGGAACATCGTTCTGTCCAATAACTAATAGTTTATGAGACTGTCTATCAACTGCAGTACACCATTGATCTCAAATAATCACTACGGATCCATATTTAAGAATCTGGAGTCTTTTCCACAAACGTCGTACTCCCTCGATATCCGGACAATGTTATGTTAACTACCACTGAAATATGGCCCGCCGGAAGTCCAACTACGACTTCTCCCCAACTGCATTCGCACTTACATTAACCAACCGAACCACTACCCGCAGGGAGAGCACTATCGCGCGCTCTCCCGACTACGTACTCGATTCTACCGAGCTACGTGCCGCTATGAGTAACGCATTGTACTCACATTCTAGAGGAGCTGGGTTGTAATCTCCAGTCGTTTCCCAAATTCATATGTCCCTGAGATGCTTGACTACTTATAGGAAGTTCGAGGTATCTATCTCAGGCAATCCCTTGATTTAGGATCAAAACTAAGGCAACGATAGATTAAAGAAAAATTAAAGCAATAACAGTCCTCGATCGCAAAAATCAAGTCTTTTGACCTAGGTTTCGGCACTTCTAAGAATGCCTTCATCAGAAGTAAAACACTTAAACTGGCCTATAACATAAGTACAAAATTTTAGGGACAAAAAGTGGAAGTACTGACTAGCAATACAAAAGAAAAACAGTACTTATATATCACGTATAAAATAGATGAGAAGCGATAAAGCTTTGGTCACAAAATTTTAAAATAGAAAACATAGAAGGCAAGGCACTATGGGCTGCTCACACATGACGAGTACGGTAACATCAGACTGAGGCGTCCGCGTTAGGAATTGCGGGCAGGTGAACATTACACCAAGAGTGCCATCTAGTAGCCGCTAATAAAAACAGTCTACTTAACGTTCAGAATATAGACAGACGAATATTATGATGAACATTATTTAATATATGAAGTAAGAGAGCAGTATTTTATCTGAAAGCAGCAGACATGGTAACAATTTGTCTACATAAGAGTTTAGAAGTACAGTTTAAAGGCCCGAAACGCCATTACAGAATAACAAAGGGAGCTGCATAACTCAGGGGGTAGAAAAACGCTATAACATGAAATGTAGTTAATGAACACAAAATAATGAATCGACTTAGATAGAAAAAATATTTCGGTAACTGCATGAGGGACCACGAAATCAAATACCAAGTAACGGCTTTATACCGTTGAAGAAACTTTTATTACGTAATTGTATCTGCTCATTAAGAATGAGTCCATCATTTCGAGAAAGGTGTTTAAAAATTTCTAATTGTTCGAGAATATCTAATCAACGGCCTTTCTTCTCAGTGTGCAAAATGTTTACATCGTGAACAGCCTTAGGCGCCTTGCCTGTAATCAGAAGGTGGTAGAAAAAGACGAATTTTGGGTGCTTCTACCATTTTTTCTTAGAAGATGTTCTTTGTATCTACTGTGAAGACACGTCCTGTTTGTCCTATGTAGTAAGAAGAGCAGGTGTCACCAAAAACCTTATAGACACCAGAGTTTGTCAAAGAGGTACGGGTCGATTTTAAATTATGATTTTTTTTTTCAAATTATTATTGGCTGGAAAGGCGATATTACAGTTTTACTTATTACGAAGACGGCGTTGAATCTGATAGGAGATGGGCCCCAACAAAGGAATATAAAAAAACTTCTTTAGGCTGGACTCAATGATAGAGGTGCCGAGTGTAGTAACTCTTCTAACAGTTTTCTTTTTATGGATGTTATCTAATATGGCAGATTCGTATTCGTTATTATCAGCTATCATTCTGATTAACTTAATTTCTTCCTCGAATTTTTCTTTCTAGAGTGGCATAGAGGGAGCTCTGTGAATAGCAGAATGAAAGCAAACGTTTTTATGAGATTGTGGGTGCATGGAACGCGCAGGTACGATCTGATCGTCATATGTTTCTTTAGGAAAAACATTAAATGGGATTTTATTTTCTTCTACGGAAAGCCTCAAGTCAAGAAAATTCAGTTGACAGGCCTCGCTTTCTTCACTGGTGAAGGATATTTTCCCGTGAAGTTCATTAAAGAGATCAAAAATACGATCACTGTCGTCGACAGGTCCTTTGCAGGTGCCACAAATATCGTCGACGTATCTGAAACAGGAGAGAATGTCTAGCGCTGTAGCTGAGAAACAGTTGAAGGACTTTTCTTCTAGAGAGCTAATGAAAATGTCAGCAAGGATACCAGCTAACGGTTTTCCCACAGTGAGACCGTCGGAATGCTGATACAATTGTTCATTAAATTCAAAATAGTTGTATTTGACTACGACTGTAATTGGATTCACAAAGTCATTGATTTGTTCATCTGAAAGTTCTTTTTTGATATGAGGTAAATGTTGCAAGCTCATGGAGTATGGTGCGATCTGAAAAGCAATAACTGTTTCCCCTCAGATATCTATTTTGAGGATAAAATGGGCCATTTTGTTTCACAGTGGCTCAGTTATTTATCATTCAATGAAAACTGCTAGAGTTCTAAGCAGTTTGTGTATTTTTGCCTAAATCGAACTGTGTTTTCAGCTATTAGATTTGGTGAACGTGTCACGACTTTATACTGATAGAATATGGAAATGGTCGCATTCTATAGCAATACACAGCTACAGCCGTCAGGTGCAATGTGGATGGCAATAATCTGGAAATTGCGACGGATACACTGGTTCGGTACCTGCTCTGTTAGTACTGACTCTTGCGCTTAGTGTCCCTAGTCAGAGACACGCGTTTACTGCCACCTCGCTGGGTTTGTCAATCACGCCCATCTGCGCTTAAGGCACACCTATCACTAGGGTCAGGACCGGCACTATTATGTTATGGATCAAGATTATCACGTACCTGTTTTTTATTCATTTACTTTCCAATTCCACTCAGTTTTTGAACAAGATAAAAATTATTCTACACTCCCCAATCTATCTTATTCTGATGATCGCTAATCGAGTTACACGATGGTGGCAGGACGATAGTTAAACACTCTACATCGAATACTGGAGTTCTGAACGTTTTCAACACTATTTAGTGAAAATTATATATTTTGTCTATGGATTCTCATTTAATTTATATATGTTATTCACGTTATGGATCACAAAAGATTATGTTTCAGATAATTAATTTCGGTTCTTAATAACCATCTTCAGACCTTTGAGCTCAGTTTGTGAATCATGCAGAGTCGACATATGTAAAAATGGTATAATAATTAGCAAAATAAGCTTCGTAACTTTTTACGTATGCCGACTGTATGTGATTAATAAACTTTGTACTCTCGTGTGAAGATGGTTATTACGAACTGAAATTAATTACCTGATGTATTAAAAAAATATTGGAGACGCGTAACGAGAATAAAATAAGTAAATATTTTCTTGGACCACTGATAATTCTAGCTGAGATTAAGTCGCAACTCGTGATTCCCATTTAAGTTACTCAAGCATTTCTTCTACACAGTCATGTGAGCTATATCGACCCGCTGCGGTCCTAGTAGCGTATCATTAAATTTGCTCGCTGTTGTTTTGTCTACTTGATGTAGACTCAAACCACTGGAAAAACGTTCATGAATTTCTTGTACTAGTTCTTTTCTGTAATTGCCACTATAGATGCATTGTATTTTCCCAGATTTCTAACAAATCGTCCATTCGCCTTTACCAATACCGACGTTACGTTATCTCATCATTTCATACAGCTGCTTGTCTTTCCATGATGTGTTCAAGAGGTTCATCGCTAGTCTTGTAAAACTACCGTAGGCTACAGTAGACTATCATAAGTAGACCACGGTAGTTTTCCTAGTAACCTTTGTCAATTAAGATAGTAACCTCTGTCTGCGTATGCGATCAGTGTCTTACTGGATTCCCCTAGGCACCGGCCGTGGTGAACGGTCTGGAAACACTGAGTATATAAAAAGGGCCGTGTAACGTACAGAACATTTTTCTTCTACATAGGTGTCGCCCTGACTATTACTTATAATAAACGGTATTTATAGCAAACTGCCAATGTTTAACTCAGAGTTACTCGAAAACTTTTGGTTTCTAACGTCAAGCAGAGGGATGTTGTAGTACAAATAACAGTGCAATACAGATTTATCAACAACAAAAAAATGTTCAAAAGTGTGTGAAATCTTATGGGACTTAATTGCTAAGGTCATCAGTCCCTAAGCTTACATACTACTTAACCCAAATTATCCTCTGGACAAACACACACACCCATGCCCGAGGGAGGACTCTTAACCTCCGCGGGGAACGGATTTATCATATGCCGCTGGAAGGCGCAATTTCCTCTAAGAAAGAAACAGTTAAAAAAAAAGACCATATGAAACATCGCTTCAGTACTTCGTTGAGCTTATGTGAAACATGTTTCTGTTATTCATAAGCAACTTTCACACTCAACAATAATAACAGGAAACTCTTGCCTTTTATCATGACGAAGAGCCTTTTATTGAGTACAAAATAACGAAAATAACTATATAGATTTTTTGTGCATGTAGCTTTTACTTGCATGTAAAGTAATTGCTTTGATTACATTAAAGCGCAGAAGTTATAAGCCCAACTAATTTTTATTTCTTATAAAATGCAATTTATGTTTTTAGAACGTAAAACACGCGGTGGATTAATAGTGAATGAGGTGCGGTTGTAATTCAGTGTAACACAAACAAACAAACAAGAAACAAAGAGCAGTCATCAGCTCACAGTCTCCCTTTGATAGTTTCCTTTACATTTTTTTCTTACCAATATTACCAATACTACCGATAATCCTACCATTTACTACGTCATTTACTACGTCATTTATGTACTCTACCATAACTACTGAACAGTAGTTTCGGTAGAGCTCAACTGTATACATCACTAACCTTGTAATCAAATACTACCCTGTTAATTATCTTGTACTAGTCACTGTCTTACACAAATACACATTTAAAGAGTCATTACACCCAGTGGAAATTTTGGCATCACATAATTACGAACTAATACGTCTCTAATGATAAGATTACAGCAAATATTTTGCTGATATCAGTACAGTGAATTTCGTTCCGAATTTATGATCATTATGCTCTCGCAAACTCTTAAAAAATGTTCCTCTGTCAACGTTTTGCTGTGTAAGTAAGTTATATCCACTGACATTCATTCTCACTATAGGGCAGCTCCTAAAGCACGGTGCTGCTTATCTTACCGTATCTCATTTCCAGGAGCCGCTATCAGGAGCCATTGTTTCCATTATCGACCTCAAGTAATTAATTATTTTGCGAAGCCTCGCTGGAGTCGTCAAATTTGAGACCTTGCAGGTTCACGTAATATTTTATAATTACTTTGAAAGCGGTTTATTTCCCTTAAACTCGAGTATTCCACTTCAGTTAACATTTCATTATTCATTATAGAAGAAAGGGGCTCTTCGTAAAAGAGAGCCCGGGATATTCGCATCCACAGTCGCAAAAAGCTTCTCGTGTTCCACTGTGGCACTGGAAATCACCTTCAGATCACATTAGAGCGATTCAGGGAAGCTAAAATATTTTAAATCTTCTTGGGAACAACACGTGAAAAATACATGATGGAAACAATATCTTAGGTCAGTGCCGCTATTAAATAAAAGTGTTCGGCCATGCATAGAAGAAACAAGATTTACCAGAAAAAAATTGCAAGCGAAGTTATATAAACACACACACACGCACACATACATACGAGCGCGGGCATGTACGAGGATTGGAACTTTAATAGTGGCCACTATTTATTTACAGCTCGTACAAAATAAATGCGTGTTTCAAAGTTTTGCTGACCATCAAAGTAGTCACCAGTATTGTGTATAAATCGTTGCCAGCGATGTGGAAGTCGTAGGATACTCTTAGCAGTGCCAGCTGTGTTGACAGTTCGAGCAATGCGGTCTCTTGGGCGAGTTGTTTGTAGCAGTTCTGAAGCGAATGCCGTGAAGTGTTTCCTTCAGTTTAGAAATCGAGCTGAACTTACGAGGGCTTAAATCAGGGGAGTGCAGTAGGTGTTATAGCACTTAGCACAATCAGTGAAACAAATCAGTAACAGCTTCCACTGTACGGGCGTGAGCGTTGTCCTGCAAAATGATGGTCAGGTCCTGCAGAAAGTGTCATCATTTCTTCCTCTATGCTGTTCATTTTTGGAACACAGCCTACGACCAGCTTAGAGACACAGTATCTGTCATCCCACCAGGTAAAAAAAAAATTTGGCATTACCGGTAATCGAAGACCAGTCTCCCACATGGCATTCAGTTGCCTTGACGCCGCTGCTATGAAGGCTGACCAGACTTCTGCCCTAAAACCACCAACTTAAGAAAAATACAGTGAATGTAGAGAAGTTCCTGAAGCGTCTAGGAAATGATGCGTCTATAGTTCGCGAATCTTCACCTTGGACCCTGACAACTCAACGTTATCAGATGTACCGGCCAGCGATAGTGGCGTATCTGTCTAGACATCCTTGTATCTCTATTCTCACTCTCTTAATCCCCTTGTATCTGTTTCCAAACCCTAATGACTTCGATCCTGACTGCTGTTTGTCGTGATACAAGGCCTATACAGTACGAACATGAATTTTTCACCATCACTATATATGATACAGTATGTAAGTAGTCTTATTGATTTATGATTGTAGTACTATTATCTGCTTATTACAAACCATTTGTGGTATTTGTTTCATGTATGCCGTAGGAGATATGGGGACAACGGGCGGCTAAACTTCGTTAACGGTTACAAAACGTAGTTGGCCGATAGCCATCAATCTCAAGACGTAACCCAGATGGCACCATATGTCCTGCTGACATTGTAATGTGACAATATGAAAAATAAACTGCTCTTGAACTATTGTGAAATTGTATCCAGTCTCGTTTTGAGCCTTGTATTTTACAGTTATTTATTTTTTGCAGGCTGATCAACACCATGTATTAATTCACAGTTCATAACAATTTATGTCACGAACTGTGCTGCATGCAATGCGCGAACGGCGACGCAACCCTGAGTGATACTTAAACTTTCGAGCGAGCTAATGAAAAGTAGCATTCAGTCGTATTAATTTTTATTGACTAGTGATGGAGCAGAATAGGATTTACCGTGAAAATGACGTGGTCCTATAAAAGGACACATGTGAAGACCGAATATTTGTGATAGTATGACTTGTCCCCTTTTTCTGGGCAGGATATATTTCGCAATGATATACAGTTTAATCTCAAATATACAGCAATTGCAGTTGTATTTGTAAGAGCCATGAAGAAAGGGGAAAATATATTTATCTAGAAAATCATATTATCAAATCAGAATCTAAAAGCAGTGTCGTCGGTAGGGTACAACACTCAAAACATAGAGCGCGTTTGTTTGGATCACCAACGTACGGGCAGACCAAAACTAGATTCCCGAGCGGGCAGTGTTACTGTTCACACAAACATCTAATATTACAGAAAAGTATAATGAACTGCGAGAACCTTTCAGAAACGATAAATACTTCTAATTAACAAATTATTGTTCGTGGTTGGGTTTGTAGTGGCGACCAGTAGATCGCCAACTAGTGACGTTAATCGCTACCCCACATTGCATGCAGCACAATTCGTGTCATAAATTGTTATGAACTGTGAATTATTACCTGGTGTTGATCAGCCTACAAAAAATAAGTAACTGTAAAATACAAGGCTCAAAACAAGATTGGATAAAATTGCACAATAGTTCAATAGCAGTTTATTTTTCATATTATCACATTACAATGTCCGCAGGACATGTGGTGCCACTTGGGTTAATTCTTGCAACTGAGGGCTGTCGTCCAGCTATGGTTTGTATCCGTTGACATAGTTCAGCCGCCCGCTGGCCCAAGATCTCCACCGGTATACATAAAACAAATAACATAAGTTGTTTGTAATACGTACTAAACAGATAACAGTACTACAATCATAAATCAAAAATACTAATAACATACTGTAGCACATATCGTGATAGTGAAAAATTCATTGTCGTACTGTTTAGGCCTTGTATCACTGCAATCAGCAGGAAACAGGTACAGGGGGATTAACAGAGTGAGAAGAGACCTACAAGGATATCTAGACAGATGAGCGACTACCGCTGGACCGTACATCTGATAACCTTGAACTGTCAGGGCCCAATGTGAAGATTCACGCAATATTCAACGTTTATGTAGACACATTTCCTATACGCTTCAGGAACATATTTATATTCACTGTATTTTTCTTAAGTTGGTGTCTTTAGGGCAGAAGTTTGGTCCGCCTTCGTAGCAGCGGCGTCAGCGCAACTGACAGCCATATGGGGGACGAGTGTTCGATTGCCGGTGACGTCACGGATTCTTTTTTCCTGGTGGAATGACAGATACTGTGTGCACTCAGCCTCGTGACGCCAAAGGAGGAACTACTCTATCGATTAGTAGCTGTCCAGGGTGGAGAATCCCACATGCTCCTCCGTAGCGCGTCCAGCGGTGCCAATGGTGAAGGACGATAAAGTGGTCGGACGGAACAGCCCTTCTGGACCCAGAGCGCCGAACTTTACCTTAGTTTTAAGTAAAGGGTCTGACTGTTTCTAGATACTGTATATTTATTTGCTATTCTTGTATTTACTTTAAAATGCGTACGGCCGCTCCTGTGACGGCCACAGATATACCAAATACTTTATTTGCGGAAGGTTTCAGATGTCTTTGTCAATGTCTGATTTCAGCTAGCCTTGAGAAGACATATTCTCGTTTTATATATTTTCAAACAGATAAAACTGAATTTTCAATCAAGTAAACACCCAGTTAGTTTCAAGTGTTTCGTGATAACTTCTTATTTAGCTGGTTTCTGCAGGCAAGATACGAATTGTTTCGGACGTACCTAAACGAAATTAAAACTGAATTCACTGGTATTTTATCAGTTCCGAAGATAAGATTGTCTTAATCAGTTTCTTCAAATTTTTGTCTTTTTTCTCTTCTATGTATTATCCTGATCAACATTGTTTGAAGTATGTGGTGATCTACACAGTCCTTTCTTCTTCCCTAGTCTGATGATAACTTTTTAATGTAATTCCCTACATTTTTGACACCTGAGCAGATAATCTTTCAGTCTACACTCTCACTGATTTAAGAAACGCTAAGATATCTTCTTTTCACTTTTACATGTCCGACTTGTTTTCCCTCACCTTACTATTTCATCAATAACTTTCACTTCTGCCTTGGAATTCATACCTGTCGTAACGCATTTCGATGTAATGTATTGCATATTAACTCAAGTTTTGCATCTCGTAGATTTATTTAAATTCTGTTTCCCTGAAATCATTATTTTTATTTATTTAGTGGGGGTGTAGGATTACATTGAAATCGTGTGAAGCTTTCTATATAACGCGAGTTTTTCCTCTATTCATAAAGGAGTACAAGTGTCTTGTTAATTTTTATTGTATTTATCGTCATTTACAATTGCAGTTTATGCATTTATGAGCTACAAGGCTGCATGAGCCTTTTCTTATGCAACACAGTCTTACATTTCATTCTTTAAAACAGATGAATTACTTTTTAACAGAATTATCCATTGCGTTGTGACTAGTCGCCTTCATTACCTAGTTACTTTCTTTTTCATGGCATTCTACTCATATTCTGTTAACGTAACTAGAGCGCTCTTTATTAATAAGCTCATTGACTTAATAAAAATTTTGTCTCATTCTTTGTAGTTGCCATATCCCAGTACACTCCTATTTCCACATTCTTTTAAATTACGCCCTCATTTTATCACTATTTTTTTGACATCAATCTTCTGACGCCACGAATTCCTCTCCTGTCACAAACTCTTCGCCTCAGAGTAACACTTGCAACCTACGGGCTCAATTATTTGCTGGATGTATTCCAAGCTGTTTTTCTCTATAGTTTTTGCCCTCTACAGCTCCCTCTGGTACCATGGAAGTCATTCCCTCATGTCTTAACAGATGTCCTATCCTCCTGTCACCTCTCCTTGCCAGTCTTTTCTAAATACTCCTTTCCTCTTCGATTCTGCCCAGAATTTCCTCATTCCTTACCTCATCAGTAAACTTAACTTTTGGCATTCGTCCGTAGCACCACATCTGAAATTCTTCGGTTCTCATCTGTTCCGGTTTTCCCACATTCAATGTTTCACTACCATACAATGCTGTGCTCCAGACGTGCACTCTCAGAAATTTCGTCCTCAAATTAAGGCCTATGTTTGATACTACTAGACTTCTCTTGGCCAGGAATGCCTTTTTTGCCAGTGCTAGTCTGCTTTTGAAGTCCTGCATGCTCCGCCCGTCATTGGTTATTTTGCTGCCTAGGCAGCAGAATTCCCTAACTTCATCTACTTTGTGACCATCAATCCTGATGTTAGGTTTCTCGGTGTTCGCCTTTCTGCTACCTCTCATTACTTTCCTCTTTCTTCAATTTACTCTCCTTCCATATTCTGTACGCATTAGATTGTTCAATTCATTCAGCATGCCATCACTTTCACTCAGAATAGCAATGTCATCAGCAAATCGTATCATTGACAGCCTTTCACCTTGAATTTTAACTCCACTTCTGAACTTTTCTTTTATGTCCATGATTGCTTCTTTGATGTACAGGTTGAATAATAGGGGGGAAAGATTACATCCCTGTCCTACACCCTTTTTATCCGAGCGCTTCGTTCTTGGTCGTCCACTCTTATTATTCCCTCTTGGCTCTTGTACATACTTACATTACCCGTCTCTCTATACCTTAACCCTATTTCTCTCAGAATTTCGAACATCTTGGACTATTTTCCCTTGTCAAACGCTTTTTGCAGATCGAAAAATCCTATGAGCGTCTCTTGATTTTTCTTCAATCTTGGTTCCATTATCAAACGCAACGTCAGAATTGCTTCTCTGGTACCTTAGCTTTTCTAAAACCAAAATGATAGTCATCTACCACATCCTCAATTTTCTTTTCCATTCTTCTGCACATTATTCTTAATTTATTTTTTAGAGAATGAATATTTGCAGCAGGATATCCCTTCTACATCTGCATATATACTCCGCAAACCACTGTACGGTGTATCATGGATGGTACCTTTTACTGCTACGAGTGATTTCCTCTGCTGTTCTCTTAGCAAATAGAGCGAGGGAAAACTGACTGTCTAAAAGCTTCTTATCTTCACGATTCTTCCGCGAAATGTACGTTGGTGGCGGTACACTTGTTCTGCAATCGGCCTGAAATATCAGTTCTCCAAATTTTCGCAATGGTGCCTGCGAAAAGAGCAGCACCTTCCTTTCAGGGATTGTCATTTGGCGCTTCAGTCCGGAACCGCACGACTGCTACGGTCGCAGGTTCGAATCCTGCTTCGGGCATGGATGTGTGTGATGTCCTTAGGTTAGTTAGATGTAAGTAGTTCTAAGTCTAGGGGACTGATGACCTCAGATGTTAAGTCCCATAGTCATAGTGCTTATAGCCATTTGAACCTTTTTTTTATTGTCATTTGAGTTCACGAAGCACCCCCTTAATACATGCGTGCTGATCGAACCTTTACTCAAGAATAGGTGGCACTAGCGTTGTATACGCCGTATTCTTTATGGATGAGTCACACTTTCCCAAAAATTTCCCCATAAAAAGAAGTCGAGCATCTGACGTGCTTATTCCATTTGATACTGCTATGAGCGCTACACTAGATATTTAATCAAAGTGACTATGTCAAGCTGCACCCTGCTAATGCTGTATTTCAATGTTACATGACTGTTTATCACATTCATGCGCATTACCTTACATTTTTATACGTTTAGAGCAAGCTGACAATCTTCACACCAACTAGAAATTTTATCTAGGTTATTTTGTATATTCCTACATTCACTCAACGACGAACCACCCCGTATACAATTCCATCAGCAGACGGCCATAAATTGCTGTTTACCTCGTCCGTCAGGGCATTAGGCCTATGTACAAAGAGAACAAAACCAGTCCTGTCACACTTACTTTTCAATTGCTTATGCTTTATACAACTTTCCTTGACCACGATGTAATCGAGTTTGTATTTTCTTTTACCTCCTGCCATATAGAAATGTGGTATTCACGGCAAATCCTAACTACTGTATCTATTCGCTTGAGGTTTCCTTCCGCGTGATGTACTGGATCCACAGGTATAATATTCACATCGGAGAAGTGAAATCGTCTCCTTAAATGATCTGTAGATTGAGATATATTACTTATATTTGTCTCTCATAGTGGTAGTAGACGCATACTGCGATGTTTGTTATCGGGTATATGTCCCCAGTTACGATGCACACTAAGTCACCATCGCCACACTACAACAGACGGTCGCTGTAGGATTCCAAAGAAAACGGCTCAGCCTATCATTATTTCATGAATGAGCTGCGGCACTCCAGCGGCATATTATGGTACTATGGCGATAGGGATTTCTTTATGTATCGGTACTGAAGACACGTACCTGCGAATAAACAAAAATTCAATTTCGTAATTTTATTTCCTGGACGTGAAATTAACACTTTATTACTGAACCTTAAAATTTAAACGAAGTCTTGAACTTTGCGGCCTATTTCGGACGGACTAGCATGCAAGAAGAACATCAAGTAAGACCAGAAGCTGGATGCGTAGTACCGACGCTCGAAGCGTACAACACAGTAGCTGTTTCCGGATGAGATGACTATGTTTTGTGCGAGTGATGCGAATTTAATTTAGGATCCACGAAAACGCCTGCTCGCGTTAATGACTGATGCGTCGTTGTCAAAGCGTCCACCCGAACGTGTTCCACTGATGGTGCGGTCAACCGCAAAACCGCAGCGGTTAACGTGATTGATTCGAAAACTTTGTGTAGGAATCTACCGATGCGATATATTTAGTACAGCACAGAGCATCGACGGAAGAAAGAAAGATTTGACTACAATGAAAAATCTTACAATTTCATTCCTTCGCGCAATCTATTGGACAAGGCTATTTTGAAATTAATCAGTGCCTTACGTGACCTGTTTAGGATCTGAACAAATCGTATTTTAAGAGAGAGTTTATTCATCGCCAGAACGACAGTGAAATTTTTGGTTGTTTCCGGATATAGCATTTTAGTCAAGCACCTGAAAGTAATTAAAATACGGAACCATTAACCATCAGAATCTTGCATTGTAGTCCCGACGGTGAATATTTTGTAAACCTGGAATAGTGAGCACAGGTTTCTGAAAAATACTGTCTAATGAGGTACACCCTGTTTTTTAAAAAATTACGTATTGTCAAATGGCAGTATGTTGCCTTACAAATCTTCATACAATTATTAATTATCTTAAGTTAGCCTCATTATTGCTGACACTGACATCAAATCCCAGCATATTATCATCTTAAGATGTGATAATTAATCCACAAGCAGTGCAATAATGATTTCATATGGTTCAAATGGCTCTAAGCACTATGGGACTTAACATCTGAGGTCATCAGTCCCCTAGACTTAGACCTACTTAAACCTAACTAGCCTAAGGACTTCACACACATCCATGCCCGAGGCAGGATTCGAACTTGCGACTGTAGCAGCAGCGCGGTTCCAGACTGAAGCGCCTAGAACCACTCGGCTACAGCGGTCGGCCATAATGATTTATGAGCTCTAATTCTATACATACTGACATATTGAAAATGGTTAAATATATGTCAGTGAAATGTACGTACTCACTTCAAATGTCAAAGAGACATAGTCTGAATGTTTGTCGTAATTAGGGCATTTGGATATCATGAATTATTGTTTGATATAATGCAGAGTTTCTAAAGACCCAGAATAAATGCTAAAACAATACTTCCTCCCCTCAATTGTGTGAGACTTCCATCTCAATGAGGAAGGCCATAACAGAGAGTTCACGTGTCTCAACCGCAGCCCCAGGGAAGTCACGGAGCTAACTACTTCTTACTCTTTAGCAGAGGACTCAGTTTGATTATGACTGTAAGGTATATTCATCATTCAACTGTAGGATATATGAATCATACAAACAGTTTATAAGTGCCTACATAAAGTGTGATTAAAGAAAGAAAAATTTTCCCACAGCAGGTAGTACTGGTGAAAACTGTAAGAAACGTTTAGACAATAACTATTTGTTCGGATTTGTCGGTTTTGTCATCTCATTCCCATGTTTCCGTTACTCAGAAGTAGACACTATAGGTAGTGACACGTGTGGCTACGATGCGTCCCGACACATTCTTCAGCCCTTCTTCGCAGTGAGTCACGCGTTCTTTCATAAACATCTGGCTCCATTCGAATCGCGTCACACGCATTGTCACACGCTTCTTTAACGTCTGCGCCACGAATACTAGCATACACGCTAGGGATCATACGCAGGCGTTTTGTGACGTGGCCAATGAGGTATGTGGGTCCTGAAACGAACGTGTCACACTAGTAGGCTTGTCCTCAACGCTTCAGGAACGCTGAGCTCCATACAAGGCCCACGGGAAATCAGTATTTAATTGAAGAAGTACGGATTAATAGTCCTAATTTTGTTGTGTGGTGTCGAGAACTTGCGTGCTATTAAATGCGTAGTCGAGAATTATTAAATTCGTCTGAAATAGTTACTCGCTCCCCACCGCAGACGGCTGGTGCCACTCTTAAGACCTGCGCGTCACGTGCTGTGACGTACGCCCCCGCGATCTGTCTTCTCGTGGGGCTGTGAGGTCACCGTGAACCACCTCGCCACGCCGCACTGCATTGTAGCTTATTGGCGCACGGCGCACACGTGTTTAACTCATAAGAAGGTATAAACAAAATCGATATTTTCCATGTTTTAGTGTATTGTTACTGTTTTATTATTATTAAGCTTCGTATTAGACTTTTTTACGTGGTCAGTGAAATGCTACTAGTGTAAAAACTCTGAAGGACTTCACCTTCTTTCACCATCTCTGAGGCACAGCTTTTCTTCAGCGGAAAGAGGTTTACACTGGCCTAGACCACATCGAACTATATTAAGGATAAACATTTATAATGGCATTTTAAATTCTTTAACTGTATCAACAGATTTTTCTTTTGCTATTCTGGAAAGTTATGATGTATTTTTTTTGTATTTTTGCAGTTTTTGTCTTTGTTCACTCTCACTTCGCTTACTACCTTTTGCATTTTTTTCTTGTTGATAGCTTTCAGTCTGATGAAAGTGTGTGTCCTTATGACACACATTGTAGCAAAGTACGGAGAAAAGACAACGTTTTATAAGATTGACAACGTAAAATCTCTGCCTTTGCAGTATATTCAGATGACCAGTATAAACTGTCTTTTCATAGCCACAGAAAAAGAGCTCTGAATCACTTCTTAAACATGTTTTAACTTCAGTAACTCAACGCTGCATCGAGAGAGACGACCCTGTAAATTTGCATTCTTTCCCCTAAGTTCTTTTATTTCTGTTTCCATAATTACTAATCGATGGCTTAAGCCCACATTGTTGCATTCACAGCAGCGTTTGTTACCACGGATAACGTTTGTGTAGTAGTACTTTATTTATTAGCTGGTAATATATTTACCCGTAAAATATCTCCTACTTCTTTACAATAGCTCCGTTGAGCGAATGTTTCTCTTAATCTGATGTTCATTACTATTCCCTAAATCAGCACTGGGGGATGATGGATTTAGAGTTGGAGCAGCATGAGTTTTCAATTTGCATTTCGAAGAAATATTCAACAGTTTACCCGCATTTCAGATCCCTCTTTTAATCGTTTTTAGGAAATGTGTGAAATGTGATTCCAAGTTACTAAAAGTCTGCTGTGGTTCATACAACTGCTGATCTCATCTACTCTAAAATATCCCTCAATACACTGGTAATTATGGCGTAACTCTGTACTCAATTGGTAGTCACTAATAAAAATTCTCGCTGCCGCAAATAACTTTATTTTTGCTCGTAAACGCAATTTCCGCACAATGTGTTATGGCAATTGCGCGCTACTGAGAGTTGGTTGGGTGCACTCTGACGTCAGCGGCGCGGTTTCCTACTGCGCATACACCTCGTTATCCCTGTCGTGTGTTCTAATATCCGTGGTCTGTGTCATTGGGCCTCCTCAGTCATCCATTTTCCCATTAAATGTTGTGTTGTGGTAATGCTGCACGATCCGTGGAAAATGTGGTAATGCTACGTCGTGCATAAACCACAGTCGTCGTCTTTCTGCATTGGTAACGTTCTCTAGTAGCACAGCATCTGTTAATCTGATTAATGAAATATGTCCCATAAAGAATGCAACTTCCGAAATTCCCGACGGTTCTGTTCTAATAAGTTGGTAGCACTGAACGTTGCTCGATTTTCATTTGTTTTATTTGAGGTTAGTAATGGAGTGTTTCACGACGGAATAGCGTGTTTTGAAAACACACTACAAATGTGGTGCACGTGGAGCATAGAACGTTCGTAAACCCCGCGAAATGTTTGTTCACCGAAATGCACCGAATTAGCCGACTGTGATATGTCTGATTGTTAAATTTAAGGAAATCGATTCGGTTGTGGCAATTTGACCCACGTGGCTTGTTCGTATGTCGTTTGCGGAGGACATTGTCATTGTGAGTGACAATGTTGCTGTAAGTGCGGTGAAACTCATTCTCCAAACTTCACAACAAATAACATGCAACAAATTTTGAAAGATAATCTCCATCTTGGGCTTGTAACATGTAGCTGACATGGTAACTGAAGCCAAACGATCACAAAAAGCGCTGAGCATTTGGCCATTGGCTACTTGCGGAACAAAGACCGGAAAACAATTATTTCATCAAGAAATTAATTTCAATGGTGAAACGCACTTTCTGTTGATTAGCCTCGTGAACGAGAAATATTTCATTATTTGAGGCACAGAAAACCCACGTCTAACCATGGAGAAGTCATTACATCCACAACGAGTGATGTGTGGTGTGACATTTAGGCTGAGAGCGTAACTGGGACGTTCTTGTTCCAAGACGGCGTTGTAAATGCATTAAGAGTGAACGGCGAAAGCTACCGGAATATGTTAAAGAGTTCTTTTAGTGTGACCTGGATCGTGTGAATTCCGGAGAAGTTTAGTTTCAAAACAATGGCTCACTCTGTCACACAGAGCTTGCACATGTTATGAGAAATAGTTTCCTGTCCGTACGACTTCTCGCAACGGTGACTTGAATTAGTCATTCATACCTTTTCATCTAAGACTATGTGATCTGTTTCTAACGAAGTATTTCAGACCTCGTGTATTCGCCAAGAAATACCGAGCACTTTCCGAGCCCAAGGACGAGATTCAATGTAGTTTCAAAATTAGGTGCAAGCACGCCGGAAGGTTAGGAAAATTTCATACAATGTACGAGTAAGTGCCTACAGAGTAGTGGAGGGCATTGGATTAATACTACATTTCATAATTACAGGTAGTATACTCCGAAATAGAGTGTAAGTTACTTAATATCATTAATATATTGTATGTTATTATTTTATCAAAGTTGCCTTTTGTATACAAGGCCGATGTCTCAACGGAATTGTTTTCCGGACATATAATCATGGGAACTTTTCTTCTACTTTTGACCAATACTACTCCTGTTGATAGATTTTTAAACAGCCTGTATACCGGACTGTGCGATAAATCAGGTCTGCAAAGGGTTTCTGTTCTTCCCGACGCTCACTACTTTCCGCGAAAGACCTTATGAAATATGTGAAACTGCATTCATAAAACCATTCCTCATGAGCTATAGCCGTTATTCTTACTGAGAAGACGATCCTAGACGAAACTTCTTTGCTCTTGTGATAGCGACATTTACGAAGCGTATTCACCACTTAAGTTTGTAAAACTTATTTATTCTGCACAATTTTTCGAAAACCTTGTTGGTTAGTATTTCTTAAACAATGCTCGGAATGATACGACCGTGTTCAATTTTTGTGGGCGGGGGCGGGGGCGGGGGGTGGGGGGAGGGGGGGGGGTGGTAAGCAAACGTTTTCCCTTCCAGTTCATGGCAGTTTTTATTGTCACCATTCTACGATATGTTTTCAGTGCATAGCGAACACTTATTCGGCTCTCTGAATTATGTTTTCCAACATAATGCCATGCGAATCAAGGGCATAATTTGAAACTTTCGCATGATTTGTACCAAAATCCTAACCGACTCCTCAAACGAACAACACATCTAAAAAACAAAAAAATTTGGCCTTGTGCTGTCGGAGAATATGCGCTAAGTTTTTAAAATTACTTTATTTGTGGAACCTTTACTTTCTTAGTAATAACATTAACATGTTGTTCTGTAAATACTGAGGAAGGCAGAATAGAAAGACGTTGAGTGTCATTTTCAAATTTAAACAGACAAAACTCAAACTACAGTAGTACTTTAAAAGGTAACACCCAGTTATGCGTATCGCGAAAGTACGAAGCTTTTTGTGTCTTGTTTCTCTGAGAACCTGAGACAGGTGAAACTGACGATCCTATTTCTTGCAGTGTTTCTTCATTATGCGCTACACCGAATGTTTCAGAATTCGTGCACTACGGTAGGCCCATGAGGTCCTTCGATTTCTACCCATCAGTGAGCTTGGTCTTAATGAGCGGACGAAGTTTAATGCAGCATTATACACTACACGCGGTCTAACTAATTACTCTTATTTTGTAGTGTCATTCTGGGCTTATATGAAATTTTTTATGTCTACATTCTAATGCAAGATTTTTCTTCAAATTACCCGTTCGAGGCTGTCTTCTTGCGTTCACTTCAATATGAAAGCAAAAGGCCGTCTATACGTACACTC
This sequence comes from Schistocerca piceifrons, assembly GCF_021461385.2. Taxonomy (NCBI): domain Eukaryota; kingdom Metazoa; phylum Arthropoda; class Insecta; order Orthoptera; family Acrididae; genus Schistocerca; species Schistocerca piceifrons. Next base: position 990,340,478 of record NC_060138.1, read on the forward strand.
CATTTCGTAAACAAATTTACGCAATGAATCAAGGATTCTTGACCTCTAAAACGAAGCTCACAGTAATTAGCTTCCTTAATTATGTTCTGTGGAGGCGCCAGGTATTTCAGAATATCTACCTCACCGTACATCTTTCCAGCGCCCATATAGTCAGAAAACCAATGGATTCCTAAACAGTAGCAAATAAGCTGCACATTCAAGCATCTATCAGTGTCTTCTAGAGACACTGGTCAAGTCCCAACGAAATGACTGAAGGGATTCAACAAAGCAGCCAAATACGATATCTGAGATGACATGATGTGTTTCGTAAATGTGTAATTTTAGTTAGACGGCACTGCACCGCAATGGTTCGAGAGCAACGAAGAGGAGCTTGATAACTGGAACAAATTCCAAGCCAAACTGATGAAACATTTGGTACTAATCAGTACTATGTGGCCGCTTATCGGAATAACAAAGATCAGGTCTCTATGTCAAGGGGAAACGACACAGTATTACATACAGACAGTTTTGACCCTTGCCGTTTTGGCGAATATAACAGCAGCCAACAAAATCTTGCACTTAATGAAAGGAATCACAGAAGAAATCTCAGTTTCTCCCGGCTTATAAAATGTTCAAATAACGTACACGAATCTGCCGATATTACAGCAGGTGCCCAAGCTGTCGGTTTCAAGGCACAAACGCAGCAAGAAGGCCCTCTGCAACAGAATTTAAATCATCGGTATCACGAGCATATCTGTAAAGATAAAACACACACACACACACACACACACACACACACAAACGTGCACGCGGGCGTGCACACACGCACTGTAAACACTGACGCTACCCCTCAACCAAACATGACCGATGTCAGAAGTTACCGATAGTGAGGTAGCATTAACAGTCCCGCCGTTTTTTTGAGAAGGGACAGCGCGGAATTCCACGCAGAAATTAAGCAAACACCTCCATCTCTATTTAAAAGGTTACTTGCTAATTTCATTTCATCTGCTTCCTCATTAACACTGTCCGAAGTGCCTGCCAGAATCTCCGTGTTGGTATATTCCACAGGTAACTGGTGCGTACGTAATGTTCTGCAATAGCTCACTTTCTCGGCTGGTGTTAAGTGTTTGTGATGTACACATGACCTGTCTTTCACGGTAATCATTCTGACGAAAGGTAACTTCGAAGTTGGCTTTCTCACCTGATGTACTTTTACTGTCTAAGATGACTTGGGCCCTGTGAACGAAGGTACCAAGTACCCCTCCACGCATAGCCGTGTGGTGACCGCTATCAGCCTGTAGATACAGTATGAGTTGAGCCCCAATAAACAGCATATGCCAATGCCCAGTGTACCATTAACCTTCCTCCCATCAACTCATCAAGGAAGGGGAGGCAGCCACCATTTTGTAGCTCCAAAGTGAAATGAATAATCGGGTTAATGGAATACAATATGTTCTAAACAGCAGTTTAATTTCTCAATACCATGAGGCCAAGAAACAAAAGTGTCGTCCATACACCAGCAAAAAAAAAAAAAAAAAAAAAAAAAAAATGATGTTGCAATGCTGCTACTCTACCGTACGTCCCTCGTAGTCTTCAATAAACAAATTGACAATAATAGATGACAACGGGCTCCCCATTACAACGACATATGTCTATTAATCGTATTGCTATAATAATAATTTGTGGTATGATCTTATGGAACCAAACTGCTGAGGTCATCGGTCCCTAAGCTTACACACTATTTAATCTAACTTAAACTAACTTACGCTAAGGACAACACACATACACCCAACACACATACCCGAGAGAGGACTCGAACCTCTAACGGGGGGGGGGGGGGGGCGGCGGGGGAGAGTGGTGCAAACCGTGACAGGACGCCTGAGACCACGCGGCTACCTAACGTGGCGATAGTACTGCTGATTGAATAAAATGTAAGTGCATATAAACACATGTCGAACTACATTCGTTAATTCAAATTCAAACCTAACCTCAATTAACAGTAATGGATCAGACAGAGGAACCCGGGTGAAAAGAGCGACCACTTCAATTAGTAAAATATCGGAGTCATTCAACCGCAGTCCCTCTAGTCGATGTAATAAATGCGCCAGGTTATGAATGTAATGCTTAAACTGATCTACTATTGGTGGGCGGGGCAGTGTAGAAGGTATTTTGCTACACGATATATATCCTGCGATAGGCTGAATCTGCTGAGATTACGACGACTACTGATCTCTGTTTATATTAAAAAAGTTCCTTTTCTTCTAATACTCTTAACACGTTCCGAATGAGCCAAACTTCCATAATTAAGAAAACATACAACCAGAAACACTGAAAAAAGCAATAGAAATGTTAGTGTGATGCGACAATTCGTACGATCTTTTATTTGCTTCAGCACTAAATTGCATCGTAGATATCGTATGTTACCTGTGGAATTTTGTACAACAGTTACCTCTTACGCAAGATGATGTCAGACAAATTACATTTTTTGATTACGGAAACGCATACGCATGGTATATTTGAAATTCAAGCTCCATTTTGTCGAACTAGCTGGAGGTTCTCCTCATTACCATTTGCCGTAACTACACTACTAGCCATTAAATTTGCTACACCAAGAAGAAATGCAGATGATAAACGGGTATTCATTGGACAAATATATTATACTAGAACTGACATGTGATCACATTTTCACGCAATTTGGGTGCATAGATCTTGAGAAATCAGTACCCAGAACAACCACCTCTGGCCGTAATAACGGCCTTGATACGCCTGGGCATTGAGTCAAACAGAGCTTGGACGGCGTGTACAGTTACAGCTGCGCATGCAGCTTCAACATGATACCACAGTTCATCAAGAGTAGTGACTGGCGTATTGTGACGAACCAGTTGCTCGGCCACCATTGAGCAGACGTTCGTTTTCAATTGGTGAGATATCTGGAGAATGTGCTGGCCAGAGCAGCAGTCAAACATTTTCTGTATCCAGAAACGCCCGTACAGGACCTGCAGCACGCGGTCGTGCATTATCCTGCTGAAATGTAGGGTTTCGCAGGGATAGAATGGAGGGTAGAGCCACGGGTCGTAACACATCTGAAATGCAGCGTCCTCTGTTCAAAGTGCCGTCAATGCGAACAAGAGGTGACCGAGACGTGTAACAAATGGCACCCCATACCATCACGCCGGGTGATACGCCAGTATGGCGAAGACGAATACACGCTTTCAATGCGCGTTCATCGCGATGTCGCCAAACACAGATGTGACCATCATGATGCTGTAAACAGAACCTAAATTCATCCCAAAAAATGACGTTTTGCCATTCGTGCATCAAGGTTTTTCGTTGAGTACACCATCGCAGGCACTCCTGTCTGTGATGCAGCGTCAAGGGTAACCGCAGCCATGGTCTCCGAGCTGATAGTCCATGCTGCTGAAAACGTCGTCGAACAGTTCGTGCAGATGGTTGTTGTCTTGCTCAGGGATCGAAACGTGGCTGCACGATCCGTTACAGCCATGCGGATAAGATGCCTGTCATCTCGACTGCTAGTGATACGAGGCCGTTGGGATCCAGCACGGCGCTCCGTATTACCCTCCTGAACCCACCAATTCCATATTCTGCTAAAAGTCATTGTATGTCGACCAACGCGAGCAGTAATGTCGCGATACGATAAACCGCAATCGCGATAGACTACAATCCGACCTTTATCAAAGTCGGGAACGTGATGGTACGCATTTCTCCTCCTTACACGAGGCATCACAACAACGTTTCACCAGGCAACGCTAGTCAACTGCTGTTTGTGCATGAGAAATCGGTTGCAAACTTCCTTATGTCAGCACGTTGTAGGTGTCACCACCGGCTCCAACCTTGTGTGGTTGCTCTGAAAAGCTAATCATTTGCATATCACAATCTTCTTCCTGTCAGTTAATTTTCGCGTCTGTAGCACGTCATCTTTGAGGTGTAGCAATTTCAATGGCCAGTCGTGTATATTTTTTAGTAAATGACTTGCAGCACTGCCGACAGTACACAATATGCTGTCTCAATCATTTGACTGTAAGAAATTAAAATTAACAAACCAGATCCTATGATGGATCACTTTCTCCAGGGCAACAGTATAAATTTACGTACGTCTTCAATGAAATGAACCGTTTGGCCTGTTGTAGGCTGTAGATACTGCGATAAGGAGTACCAGAGTAGGCAGTTCAGTGGCCATCTTTAAAAATAGCAATCATATTGGACAGCTAAACATGTCTACAAGGAAAGTAACTGCGAGGAATCCTTGGGTAAGAGAAGAAATACTTCAGTTGCTCGACAAAAGATGAAAGAACAAATATTTTCATGGAATGACTGGAACACAGTAACAAATTAAGTAAATACGAAGTGCAGGGAAGCTAGGGTGAATTGGCTTCAGGTAAGATGTGAAGAAATGGAAAAAGCAATGACGGATATAAAAGAAAGACTCAAGAGTAGAATTAAAATTCAAGGTGTAATGGTGTCAGTGATAGCATTCGCTGATGACATGGCTCTCCGCAGCGAAAGTGAAGAAGAGTTGCAGAATCTGTGGAATGGAATTAACAATCTAATGAGTACAGAATGTGGATTGTCAGTAAAACTGGAAAAGGTCGAGTAATGAGAAGTTACATAAATGGCAATAGCGAGAGACTTAACATCGTAATTGTTGGTCACGAAGTAGATGAAGTTAAGCACTTGTGCTACCTTGGAAGCAAATTAACCAGTGACGAATGAAGCAGGGAGTATATATAAAACAGACTAGCGCAGGGAAATAGGGAATTCCTGACCAAGAGAATTCAACAAATAATTATTGACGTAGGAGGCAAGTCCTACTCTAAGATGAAGAGGTTATCGCAGAAGAGGAATTCGTGACGAACTGCATCAAACCAGTCAGAAGACTGATGAGCGGAAAAAAGGAAACAACAAACCAAAAAATGGAACCCACTTACCAGTATCCTCAGAAAATAATATATTTGGGATTTGGTTTTCATGCCATACTCTGTATCTTAGAACAGGTACAACTCTTCCTCCGTCGGGATCAATGCGTCATAGCTCAGTTTCATCATGGTACATGTGGCTAGCCAAGAAGTCTCATCTTACCCAGCACATAGTGCGCTCTTCTTCCGGAGCAATCTGACTCGTATCTAATGACACGACTACACCATCTCCTTCAGAGCTAACAGGGCTGATAACTGTCTTCAGTTTTGCCGGCCGGAGTGGCCGAGCGGTTCTAGGCGCTACAGTCTGGAACCGCGCCACCGCTACGGTCACAGGTTAGAATCCTGCCTCGGGCATGAATGTGTGTGATGTCCTTAGGTTAGTTGGGCTTAAGTAGTTCTACGTTCTAGGGTACTGATGACCTCAGATGTTAAGTCCCATAGTGCTCAGAGCCATTTGAACCATTTGTCTTCAGCTTTCTTGTTTCCGTCATCTCTTACGAACGTTAGCTCCATTCCGGATCTGTAATGATGGACTGTTTTTTTTTTCCAGGCGCCTGTAGTGCATCCTTGATCTCATTAAACGTCAGGCGTTAAGCCTTAAGCCAATCACAGGTCTCCCGTAAATTTCTGCCAGCTCTTGTCCTTTTCATAGAAACTCGATACGGGGTTCAGCCCTTCAATTCTTGCTGATAAATCATTGATGAATAAACCGAAGACCGTTTTTCGAAATTTCTCTCAAACATTCACCTTAAATTCTTTGACCGATCCTTGTGCATGGCTTATCCACTCGTACGTCTTGCGAATAAAACTTTTCGCTGCTCACTGGGACATACGAACTTTTTCTTCTTCGACTTAGATGGTTGGAGATTGTGCGGTTGTCCTCAGCACCAAATGAACTTACGTTTTTCGGGTTTTAAACGTTCGTTACTGTCGATGAAGTAAGAGCGCTCCATAAAAACTAAAAATCACAGTTACTCCACTCTACCACTTCCGCAGAAACAGTGTCATCGTTTTCTGGACATAGATATTCCAGACGTGCATATGAGTGCCATCACATGCCATACACCCTTAATAGAGAAGAGTACTGTTGTAATTTTCTAGATCCACTATTCCTAAACTTATCAAAGATATACACGGGCGTCCTATCACATATTCCATCCATTACAAACACGAATATTTTGCTACAAATAGACGAACAGACGCGTATTAACGTACTCGGGAGATTCGTCAACACTGAGGAAAATTTAGTAACACCAGCTGCCATATCGATTACTTTCATTGCTTTGATCACACAAGAACAATGTTGTTGGAAAGGTGATATAGTTACCTACGTTGTGAAACATCTTCAACGGTACGGAATTGTCACCAACTTGGAGGTCAGGCAGGAACCCGTTAAAACATAGCTTCGATGTAGGTTAGCCGGTAGTTACCCTTTCTTCTGAAATAATCACTGCACCTCTGTGGTAACACATCAAGATCACAGAATACATCGTATCATATTCAATCCTTATTAAAAGAAAAAAATCATTATATTCCAGAAAGAAAATACCGATGAAACCTACGAATTTCCAATCCGAATAATGTGGAAGTAAAGGGGACTGTACTGGCAATGGTCTGTTATAATTAACCACGAAAGCAATCTTGAGGAATGATTTAAAATTATCTGAATCCCGAATCAAAATTTCACCGTTACATACGTCAAAAAGACCTGTTGTTGTTGTTGTGGTCTTCAGTCCTGAGACTGGTTTGATGCAGCTCTCCATGCTACTCTATCCTGTGCAAGCTTCTTCATCTCCCAGTACCTACTGCAACCTACATCCTTCTGAATCTGCTTAGTGTATTCATCTCTTGGTCTCCCTCTACGATTTTTACCCTCCAGGCTGCCCTCCAATACTAAATTGGTGATCCCTTGATGCCTCAGAACATGTCCTACCAACCGATCCCTTCTTCTGGTCAAGTTGTGCCACAAACTTTTCTCCCCAATCCTATTCAATACCTCCTCGTTAGTTATGTGATCTACCCATCTAATCTTCAGCATTCTTCTGTAGCACCACATTTCGAAAGCTTCTATTCTCTTCTTGCCCAAACTATTTATCGTCCATGTTTCACTTCCATACATGGCTACACTCCATACAAATACTTTCAGAACCGACTTCCTGACACTTAAATCTATACTCGATGTTAATAAATTTCTTTTCTTCAGAAACGCTTTCCTTGCCATTACCAGTCTACATTTTATATCCTCTCTACTTCGACCAACATCAGTTACTTTGCTCCCCAAATAGCAAAACTCCTTTACTACTTTAAGTGTCTCATTTCCTAATCTAATTCCCTCAGCATCACCCGACTTAATTCGACTACATTCCATTATCCTCGTTTTGCTTTTGTTGATGTTCATCTTATATCCTCCTTTCAAGATGCTATCCATTCCATTCAACTGCTCTTCCCAGTCCTATGCTGTCTCTGACAGCATTACAATGTCATCGGCGAACCTCAAAGTTTTTATATCTTCTCCGTGGATTTTAATACCTACTCCGAATTTTTCTTTTGTTTCCTTCACTGTTAGCTCAATATACAGATTGAATAACATCGGGGAGAGGCTACAACCCTGTCTCACTCCTTTCCCAACCACTGCTTCCCTTTCATGCCCCTCGACTCTTATAACTGCCATCTGGTTTCTGTACAAATTGTAAATAGCCTTTCGCTCCCTGTATTTTACACCTGCCACCTTTAGAATTTGAAAGAGAGCATTCTATTTTTCTTTAATTTAAATGCTCATCAGTTATTTTTATGTATAACAACTCAAGTAATTATATCTAAACAACAGTGTTTAGCATTAATTCATTCATGTAAGTGAATTACTTATAGACTCCCACAGCACAATGGAAATGAGCGTGTGACGTCATTGTCCGGGAGGCCCCTTACGGGGCAGGTCCCACAGCACAATTAAGTGATTCAAAGAAGCGCGAGGTAGCCGCGCGGTCTCGGGCGCCTTGATACGGCCCGCGCGGCTCTCCCCGTCGGAGGTTCGAGTCCGCCCTCGGGCATGGGTGTGTATTTGTGTATTTGTGTGTGTGTGTGTGTGTGTGTGTGTGTGTGTGTGTGTGTGTATGTGTGCGTGTTGTCCTTAGCGTAAGTTAGTTCACGTTTGTTCAAATACGAAATTACCACAAATTTCCAATTTTCCAAGTGATTATAAAGCATTCTTACAGAGAAACGAAGGAGTTTAATAAGATAAAAGCCTTCAGCTAGGATTAAGAAATTAGTTGCTTGTCAATAATAGCCTTCAAATCTAATGCAATCCTAATGACGACGTATGGTTTCGAGAGCTGCATACCATTTTTAACAGTTGTTATGCATGTATTCATAAATTGGATATTTTTCATCTGTCTTATGTTCGCTTTTTGAATACTTCCGTTAAGTTTAATTAAATTCATGCTGTCAACCACATATTTATTGAGTAGTGCCAGACTGTTCTGAACATGGCTGTGCTCAGCAACCGTAATTGATTACAATGTTACAAACTTCCAGCCAACCGGTTTGAAAACGGAAATTAAAATTCTTTAACTAGTTTTCAACGCCAACTAGTGGCGCCTTCTTCAGAAGAAACTGTTATTTTACATTTTCGTTTTAACCACATGTAATACAACAATTTCTTTGGAAGAAGGTGCCCCTAGTTGGCGTTGAAAACTACACTACTGATCATTAAAATTGCTACACCAAGAAGAAATGCAGATGATAAACGGGTATTCATTGAACAAATATATTATACTAGAAATGACATGTGATTACATTTTCAAGCAATTTGGGTGCATAGATCCTGAGAAATCAGTACCTAGAACAACCACCTCTGGCCGTCATAACGGCCTTGATACGCCTGGGCATTGAGTCAAACCGAGCTTGGATGGCGTGTACAGCTACAGCTGTTCATGCAACTTCAACACGATACCACCGATCATCAAGAGTAGTGACTGGCGTATTGTGACGAGCCAGATCCTCGGCCACCGTTAACCAGACTTCAATTGGTGAGAGATCTGGAGAATGTGCTGGCCAGGGCAGCAATTGAACATTTTCTGTATCCAGAAAGGCCCGTACAGGACCTGTAACATGCGGTCGTGCATTATCCAGCTGAACTGTAGGGTTTCGCAGGGATCGAATGAAGGGTAGAGCCACGGGTCGTAACACATCTGAAATGCAGCGTCCTCTGTTCAAAGTGCTGACAATGCGAAGAAGAGGTGACCGAGACGTGAAACCAGTGGCACCCCATACCATCACGCCGGGTGATACGCCAGTATGGCGATGACGAATACACGCTTCCAATGTGCGTTCACCGCGATGTCGCCAAACACGGATGCGACCATCATGGTACTGTAAACAGAACCTGAATTCATCCCAAAAAATGACGTTTCGGCATTCGTACACCCAGGTTCGTCGTTGAGTACGCCATCGCAGGTGCTCCTGTCCGTGATGCAGCGTCAAGGGTAACCGCAGCCATAGTCTCCGAGCTGATAGTCCATGCTGCTGCAAACGTCGTCGAACTGTCCGTGTAGATGGTTGTTATCTTGCAAACGTCCCAATCTGTTGACTCAGGGATCGACACGTGGCTGCACGATCCGTTACAGCCATACGGATAAAATGCCTGTCATCTCGACTGCTAGTGGTACGAGACCGTTGGGATCCAGCTCGGCGTTCCGTATTACCCTCCTGAACCCACCGATTCCAAATTTTGCTAACAGTCATTGGATCCCGACCAACGCGAGCAGCAGTGTCGCGATATGATAAACCGCAATCGCGATAGTCTACAATCCGTCCTTTATCCATGTCGGGAACGTGATGGTACACATTTCTCCTCCATACACAAGGCATGACAACAACATTTCACCATGAGACGCCGGTCAACTGCTGTTTGTGTATGAGAAATCGGTTGGAAATTTTCGTCATGTCAGCACGTTGTAGGTGTCGCCACCGGTGCTAACCTTGTGTGATATGCTCTGAAAAGCTAATAATTTGCGTAGCACAGCATCTTCTTCCTGTCGGTTAAATTTCGCGTCTGTAGCATGTCATCTTCGTGGTGTAGCAATTTTAATGGCCAGTAGTGTAGTTAATGAATTTAAATTCTGTTTGCAACCCATTGGCTGGAAGTTTTTAACATTGTAATATCAGAGTAATAATCCTCGTCCGACAAAAGAGTGGTCTATAATTATGAGATTTGTGAATTAATCCACTTGTTCACCAAACTACGCAATAAATTCCAGATAACTGTCAAAGTTGCAATATTAATTTACTTTATTACTTGATGAGATGAAGATGCAGCTGACAGGAAGGTGTGGAAATCTGGAATAAGCGAGGCCAAGGACCGGCTGCGGTTTGTGTGGCCAGTATAAGTAAATAAGGAAGAACGCAAGTTATTACTTGATGACTAGTTTCAATCTTAAGCTCATTATCCAAACATCCAGTAAGCTATGCAATAACATACATTACGATAGCCACACGAATGTCCACTGCAGTTAATCGCATCTTTTGTTTAACTTGGAGGTGAATGAAGCCGAGACCTGTACTGCTTTATTCTAGCGTTTAACTACAATGAACATTCATGTGGCTGTCGTAATGTACCCTACAGCATATCTTATTGGATGATTTGATAATGAGCTTAACCCTGAAACTAGCATCAAGTAATAAAGGAAAATAATGGTGCAACTTTGACGGTTATCTGTGATTTATTGCACAATTTGGTTAACCAGAATAGTTGGTGACGTTATGAATTCCAGAATTCTGGAACGTAGCAGTTCATATGTGGTTCGAATGGTTCGTTTTTGTGGAGAAATAGTTTTTCTGCCGAAATTCGCGTTGTCCCAAAACATTATGTCATGTGACATCAAGGAATCAGAGTGTGGGAAGCAAGCACAATTCGGATCAACAACATACTACTGATAAAGATAGCTTCCTACACCATCTGCAAGAGGTTGTAACGCATTGTCCTCCCATACCACCTTAACACCTTATTTTGGTGTTTCATCTATGGTATCTTCTGTTCCCTAACTGCACCAAAACTGTTGAATAATTTACGTATCCATTAACAGAATTGGCAGGCCGGAGTGGCCGTGCGGTTCTAGGCGCGTCAATCTGGAACCGCGCGACCGCTACGGTCGCAGGTTCGAGTCCTGCCTCGGGCATGGATGTGTTTGATGTCCTTAGGTTAGTTAGGTTTAAGTAGTTATAAGGTCTAGGGGCTGATGACCTCAGAAGTTCAATCAGTTTATTGGTTGCGATCCAACAGCTGTTTCTATTCCAAACATTATTTTCTGTGGTATTCGGTTTCTGAACAAAACATTTTTTCGGGCCTAGTTGATGACAATTCATTTATGTTTATCTGATAAAGAGCGGCTACAAGACGGAAGCCTGAAGGGCTTCCCTCAAAGAGTTATGGATGAAAAACACGGTAAGAGAGGGTCGACATGCGAATATCTCGTTTACCAGAGATATTGCTGTTTTCCGACGCACTGCAGCCGTCCCGAACGTAAATCCAGTCATAAAAGGAGGAGACTCAGTTTTAGTGCCCACTGCACCGGTGCAGCAAATTAATTATGGCATTGGGAGACACGTTTATCAGTGCAGTGCGCGCAGTGTTAACCCCAAAGTAAAGAAAATTCATGCGCCGGTCGGTCGCGCTCACGTAAAACGTTTAATTAAAGTTGCAGCGCGCAAGTTTAGTGCGTGCCGTGTTCTTTTCATTACGGAAGCGGCCTGGATGGAGATGTTGCAGCCGGCGGCGGCCTACCGCCCCAGTGAAAGTTTTAATTACCAGACCACGGCGTTCCGCGGTCCCCCGCCGACTCTTATGCCAAGGGCGCACACTGTTTATCTTGTCTTGCTCGCCGTCCGACCGCTTACCACACACTCGCGCAATCCTTCCGGAAAGTTTCGTGGCAGCGAGACATGTTAAATCAGGTGCGGAAGATACGTCACTGGCAGTAACAGCTCGTTATGTAATCCTCCTCTTCGAATAAAGTAAGCACAGACTGAAACATCTGCACTACGCCAGGAAAGTTATCAATTATAGTGGCAGGGTACTGTGAACTGTAATAAAACGGCTTCTCTTCGTCATAATACACTACTGACCATCAAAATTGCTACACCACGAAGATGACGTGATACAGACACGAAATTTAACCTACAGGAAGAAGATGCTGTGATAAGCAAATGATTAGCTTTTCAGAGCATTCATACGAGTTTGGTGCCGGTGGCGACACCTACAACGTGCTGACATGGGGAAACTTTCCAACCGATTTCCCATACAGAAAGAGCAGCTGACCGGCATTGCTTGGTGAAAAGTTGTTGTGATGCCTCGTGTAAGAAGGAGAAATGCGTAACATCACGTTTCCGACTTTGATAAAGGTCGGAGTGTAGCGTATCACGATTGCGGTTTATCGTATCGCTTTATCGTATCGCGACGTTGCTGCTCGCGTTGGTCGTGATCCAATGACTGTTAACACAATATGGAATCGGTGGGTTCAGGAGGGTAATACGGAACGTCGTGCTGGATCCCAACGGCCTCGTATCACTAGCAGTCTAGATGACAGGCATCTTACCCGCATGGCTGTAACGGATCGTGCAGCCACGTCTCGATCCCTGAGTCAACAGATGGGGACGTTTGTAAGACAACAGCCATCTGCACTAACGGTTCGACGACGTTTGCAGCAGCATGGACTATCAGCTCGGAGACCATGGCTGCGGTTACCCTTGACGCTGCATCACAGACAGGAGCGCCTGCGATGGTGTACTCAACGACGAACCTGGGCGAACAAATGGTAAAACTTCATTTTTTCGGATGAATCCAGGTTCTGTTTACAGCATCATGATGGTCGCATCCGTGTTTGGCGACATCGCGGCGAAAGCAAATTGGAAGCGTATATTCGTCATCGCCATACTGGCGTATCACCCGGCGTGATGGTATGGGGTGCCACTCGTTACACGTCTTGGTCACCTCTTGTTCGCATTGACGGCACTTTGAACAGTGGACGTTACATTTCAGATGTGTTACGACCAGTGGTTCTACCCTTCATTAGGTCCCTGCGAAACCCTACATTTCAGCAGGATAATGCACGACCGCATGTTGCAGGTCCTGTACGGGCTTTTCTGAATACAGATAATGTTCAATTGCTGCCCTGGCCAGCACGTTCTCCAAATCTCTCACCAATTGAAAACGTCTGGTCAATGGTGGCCGAGCAACTGACTCGTCACGATACGCCAGTCACTACTCGTGATGAACTGTAGTATCGTTTTGAAGCTGCATGGGCAAGTGTACACGGCATCCGAGCTCTGTTTGACTCAGTTCCCATTCGTATCAAGGCCGTTATTACGGCCAGAGGTGGTTGTTCTGGGTACTGGTTTCTCAAGATCTATGCACCCAAACTGCGTGAAACTGTACTCACGTGTCAGATCTTGTATAATATATCTGTCCAAAGAATACCCGTTTATCACCTTCATTTCTTCTTGGTGTAACAATTTTAATGGCCCGTAGTTTAGAAGTACGAACTATTTTTCGATGTAACTCCTAAGGTTTTCCCGGCGATTTAATGACATATTGGGTTGCCGGGTGTTCTGCCGGATATCAGCGTCGTATTTGCACGATATTTCGGTAACGTAGTTCGTAACCTTCATCAGGTGATACCTGAGACTGCTCCTCGCGTGGACCAGTGGACATGTGGATGACCCTTTCGTGATCTCGCCTCATGGGAAGGAGAGGCTCGATGAGTTTCTTGAGTATCTTAATTCATGCCACCTAAATATCAGTCTCACCATAGAACTGGAGAAGAATGTCCAGCTGCCGTTTCTGGAATTACAAGTCGAAACAAAGCAATTGGATCAATTTGCCACAGTGTGTATCGAAAACCCATACACAATGATTTGTGCCTGCAGGCCAGCGGCTGTCACCATCCTGCGAAGAAGAATGGGATACTTTAGACGGTTCACACAGCACGTCTCCTGTCAGACCAAGAGAGTCTACCGTCAGAAACAGAGCATCTGAAAACTGTGTTCTGCAAAAATAGGTACGCGACCAAACAAATTGAGAGGGCTCTCCAGCGAGCCACTACACGACAGGTTGGAACAAGATGAAGCAAAGAAGGTGCTGTATGTGACCTATGCTGGTTCTATATCTGCCAGAACCAGTAGAATTCTCCATAAACACAGGTGAACACAACATCAAAGCCACACCCGACTAAGACAGGTGACGAAGTCAGTCATTGCTGAACACTGTCTAGAACTAGATCATGCCGTGAATTATGAGAAAAGCATGATTCTAGCACAGACACCCAGATTTGTGGATTGGGTTTCAGCCGTGCGCAGCTCGTGTTCATGCCATTATTGCTTGACATCTTGTCTTGGCGGCCCTGCCATCTCGTTTCTTATTCGATTTACTGGCGTCACTAAGATGCTGGCTTGCTTGCACCAGAGTGGCAGCAGCAGCGCTTATCGATAAGAGCGCTGTCGTACTATCTTTGGAGTGACTGGTAGTATTGTCGGGTCCTCGTGTGTCGGGAGTTCAGTCGGGCTGGAGCAGCAGTGAGGTCCGGACAACCATGACTTGCCCGACAGTTGCCGACACACTTGACTTGAGTGGGGACGACTTTGGTTGGTCTCTTGGTCGGTCGGTCGTCTCATCCGACGACGTGTATTTGGTCACCCACAGCTTCACGGTTCCCTGTGTGTGTCGACTTGGGATTCGTCCTTGCTGTTCTGCAGTGACCGTTTTAGTATTGCTCGAGTTGTTTGTGGAAGTGTTTTCGCTCAACCAAGTGCCATGTATAGTTTGTGTGGTTTTGCCTGAGCAGTTATTTTAATGCTGTCTGCATGCTGGATTGGGTCGGTCGGTTGGGACAGAGCAGCGAGGAAGTCTCTGCGGCGCAACGTCAGGCCGGGACCGCTGGTAGCATGCCCACGCGGTCGTATTGTGAAGCGCTAGCTGCGAGAGCTACAAGTTCGTTGCCTACCAAACTTGGACACTGGGGTAGAGTGATCAGTTAACCTGTTATGAAACCTCAACTGTTACGCCATCTCTTCGTTCATTGTCGGATGTTTCTTCCTGGGCCATTCCGGCTAGCATCAACGTTTGGTGTGTTGGAATCGGCGAAATTTTGCAGCCGCCCTCCTGTGTGGTCTTTAACTATTAAATTGGCTGTTTCTTATCAGTGAAGTCCACCAGCAGTATTTTTTGCTTTGTGGCAGTTAACGCCCCAGTTACCTGCCCTGGTCGTTAGTGTAGTTTTCCAGCAGTGTGTTTTTCCTCGCCATGTTGATGCTGTCTGGCACGGCGTGTAGTTCGACAGCCTTTTAGTTGTTTGTTCATATTTTTTTCTTAAGAGTGGTTATTGTGCCTTGGCTGTTTTTAGACGCCAATTCTGAAGACGTAGTGCGGCTGGTATCTTCGTCCTCGGCTGATATTATCCGTTGTCGTACCGTTGGCCGGGTGGAAGGAAACTGATTAGGCTGTTGGTAGGTCCTTCAGCCGTCCCGGGGTCGGGTTTCCGTCCAATTATTTAACCTTACTCTTGGCTGCATGTCTCACCTCACCTTACATTAGAGCTACCTTCTAACGCTAACCAATGGAACACTTGTTGGTTTTAGATTGTGATTTTCATTTTAGTCTGATTTACTGTGCGAGGCCTTCAGCTGTCTATTAATGTAGTTTGTTTTAATTTTAAAATAAGGACTTCAGCCAACTTAAATAAATATTTGAAGATTGATTTGTTTAAAAACTAAATTTTAAAAGTTTGTCTATCTGAAATTCTTGTTATCCAGGCCGTAAGTCCTGAGTTATTCAATGTCCAGTGTGTGGCCTTCAGCCGAGCTTTTACGTGATTTTTTTTTCTTTTTTTAAGTAAAGCATTCAGCCACGTGTATTCTTTAAAGTAATTTTTATAACTTGTGTTCAGGCCTACAGCCAGTCTTGTTTTTGGTGCGGTTTTGGGCCTACAGCCCAGGAGGTATTGCAAGTTTTCTTTACGAGGCCTTCAGCCATATTGTTTTAATTTGATCCTTTTAAGGCAATGTGTAATTAAGTGCTTCTTAGGAAAATAAAAGTTTGTGTGTTTCGTGCAACTAACAGTAACTGATTATGCCCCCTCCACAACCATAACCTTATCCGCTGTATCCTGTGAAACCAGGTTTCAGGGTTGTAAGGGAATCGATTGAGATAAACGTGATTGATAATCTCATGAACCGCGACTTGGGGTACCAGCTAAGTGGAGTCTGGGAACCTACTCTGGAACTGTCAAAGGAGCAACGGGGACGGCTCCAGCACTCCATGAACAGAAGAACGGAAGGAGTGGATATGGAGAAAGATCAGCAGACAGAGTGCCAGGCGCAGTGGACCAAAGATGGAACGTCCAGGAGGGAGTTCATCGGGCGCGGACCGCCGAGGGAACATCCAGAACTGTAGCAGACCGAAAACGGAAAGGCGACGCTCCATCAGATCGCAGTGAGGGGGAGCGGACGCCTGTTACGTCAGAAGGGATTCCAAACGCACCAGACGCAAGATGGAAAATCCAGGATCGGGTCTGGTGAGCGAGGCCAGCAGAGGGAACACCCAGAACCGCAGCGGACGGGAAACGACGGGTGCGGGCCGCAGAGGGAACATCCAGAACCGCAGCGCACAGAAAACGTAACGACAACGCTCCAGGAGTTCGCAGCGAACGGGCGCGGACCACAGAGGGAGCCCTTGCAACCGCGATGGAGGGAAAGGCCACAGACGTAAATACCGGAGGAGGTCCACTCGAGGAGCGGTCTCAGGTCGCACCTGCTGAAGGTTACGAGCTACGTTACCGAAATATCGTGCAAGTACGACGCTGATACCCGACAGAACATCCAAAAACACAAGATGTTATTTTTCGATAGTTGTCAGTAGTGAAATGGTTTGAACCTGCCATAGCCGCTGCATTCATGACATTTGAGATATGGTTCAAGAAGGAATTCTAGAGGTACAACTACTCAAACCAGTTTCGTAAATGGGGATCAGCCTTCAAGGTAATGCTATGACGCCATCTCATCTCCTCATAGGTGCTACTGCTACTTATACGAGGTGGTTGTGATTAAAGAGCAGGTACTCACGGGAGTGATGTGTGGGCTGTAACTATTGTATGACAGTGAAAAGTGGTTGACATGTTAATGCATTAATGCGGGACAAATTTACGCTAGAAAAAAAATAGTGACAATTGTGGCCACCAGGTGCAGATATGGCACTCTACACCGCATGATGGTATGACATCCACGCTGTCTTCTGACAAGCAATAACGTTAGTGAATATTTTGGCGATAAAGTAGAGAAACGGAGTGGTGTTAGTGAAACTGTTTCATGTGAAGGGCAGCAATTACAGTGCAACACTGAAAGATTATCGCCGCCTGCAAGGTCCGAGGAGAGACCCGAAGTCATTAACTGGTTTAAAGAAGATGACAATGAAATTTGAACACACGAATGGGCTTCGTGTGCCAAATCGAAGAGAAAGGCGTCCTATCCCGGCGGAAGTCACTGACGAGATTGCTGACCACGCAGCACATGTCATGGGTAGAGTATTACTCGTTGAGTGTCATAAGAACTGTTCATCCCATGGTTAACAGGACGAGAAATTTTGCTGCACCCGTACAGGATACGGAGGGTGCCACCACTGAAACGTTATGATCCACAGCAATGGTCTGAATTTGCTCTTAGGTTTCTGGCAAAGATCGAAGTTGATGACATGTGGCCGGGCAATGTTCTTGGAGTAACGAGGCACATTTTACACTACATGTTTCAGTGAATATATGGAATTATCAAATTTGAGGTACTGTTAAACCGCGTATTGTGCACCAAGAATCAATCTTTATTTTCGGTTCGTTCTCCTTTGAAGCGAATACCCCACAGGGACTGTCAGATGTACCGTGATATCTGCACTTTATCGAGACCTCCTTGTACTGCATGTGATTCCATCTCTGTAAGAGCGCAACTGTGTGGAAACCACTGCTGTAATGCAAGATGGGGCCACATCTTATGTCACTCGCCCACTGAAAAATTTGCTTATCCCATGTAACCCCAGAATTTTTTTTAACACAGACTTTTAAAATTTTCATATATCTTTTAAAAGATAATTTGTAGTTCTGAAAGAACATTTTTTTAAGTGGGTCGACAATGACCCAATGGGCGCATGAGGTCGTACATTACCGTAGAACAGGAATAATCAAAATGAAACATATTTGACGTTAATCAGTGTTTATTACTAAGAATTTCAAAATCAGCCTTTATTATAACGAGTTATGAAATATTAAGTAATCATATTAGATATGTAAGTAACGTAGAACATGTCATTGTACACGAAACCCTTCAGAGCATTTGTCGTGCAACTTTACTTTAAATGTGGAATATTGTGACAGTTTTATTTTTACATATACGAAGAAGTCAATGACGGAAATAAAAGCACGGTTCATGAGTGGAATGAAAATTCAAAGTGAAAGGCCATCAATAATACGATTCGCTGATAACATTGCTATCTTGAGTGAAACTGAAGAAGAATTACTTGATATGCTGAATGGAGTGAACAGTCTTATGGGTACAGAATATGGACTGAGAGTAAATCGAAGAAAGACGAAAGTATTTAGAAGCAGCAGAAATGGGAACAGTGAGAAACTTAGCATCAGGATTGATGACCACTAAGTAGATGAAGTTAAGGAATTCTACTACCTACGCAGCAAAATAACTAATGTCGGAAGGGAACTAGAAGCACATCAAAAGCAGACTAGCACTGGCACAAAAGGGTATTCCTGGGCAGGATAAGTCTACTAGTGTCAAACACATACCTTAATTTGAGGAAGAAATTTCTGAGAATGTACGTTTGGACCACAGCATTGCATGGTACGGAAACGTGGACTGTGGGAAAACTGGTGGTGGTGGTGGTTGGTGTTTAACGTCCCGTCGACAACGAGGTCATTAGAGACGGAGCGCAAGCTCGGGTTAGGGAAGGATTGGAAAGGAAATCGGCCGTGCCCTTTCAAAGGAACCATCCCGGCATTTGCCTGAAACGATTTAGGGAAATCACGGAAAACCTAAATCAGGATGGCCGGAGACGGGATTGAACCGTCGTCCTCCCGAATGCGAGTCCAGTGTGCTAACCACTGCGCCACCTCGCTCGGCTGTGGGAAAACTGGAACAGAAGAGAATCGAAGCATTTGAGGTGTGGCGCTGCAGACGAATGTTGAAAATTAGGTGGACTGATAAGATGAGTAAGGAGGAGTTTCTGTGCAGAATCGGAAAGGAGACGAATATATGGAAAAAACTGACAAGTAGAAGCGACAAGATGGTACTAGAGGGAGCTGTAAAGGGCTACACTCCATACAAATACTTTCAGAAACGACTTCCTGACACTTAAATCTATACTCGATATTAACAAATTTCTCTTCTTCAGAAACGATTTCCTTGCCATTGCCAGTCTACATTTTATATCCTCTCTACTTCGACCATCATCAGTTATTTTGCTCCCTAAATAGCAAAACTCCTTTACTACTTTAAGTGTCTCATTTCCTAATCTAATCCCCTCAGCATCACCCGATTTAATTTGACTACATTCCATTATCCTCGTTTTGCTTTTGTTGATGTTCATCTTATATCCTCCTTTCAAGACACTGTCCATTCCGTTCAACTGCTCTTCCAAGTCCTTTGCTGTCTCTGACAGAATTACAATGTCATCGGCGACCCTCAAAATTTTTACTTCTTCTCCATGAATTTTAATACCTACTCCAAATTTTTCTGTTGTTTCCTTTACTGCTTGCTCAATATACAGATTGAATAACATCGGGGAGAGGCTACAACCCTGTCTCACTCCTTTCCCAACCACTGCTTCCCTTTCATGCCCCTCGACTCTTATAACTGCCATCTGGTTTCTGTACAAATTGTAAATAGCCTTTCGCTCCCTGTATTTTACCCCTGCCACCTTCAGAATTTGAAAGAGAGTATTCCAGTTAACGTTGTCAAAAGCTTTCTCTAAGTCTACAAATGCTAGAAACGTAGGTTTGCCTTTTCTTAATCTTTCTTCTAAGATAAGTCGTAAGGTTAGTATTGCCTCACGTGTTCCAACATTTCTACGGAATCCAAACTGATCTTCCCCGAGGTCCGCCTCTACCAGTTTTTCCATTCGTCTATAAAGAATTCGCGTTAGTATTTTGCAGCTGTGACTTATTAAACTGATAGTTCGGTAATTTTCACATCTGTCAAGACCTGCTTTCTTTGGTATTGGAATTATTATATTCTTCTCGAAGTCTGAGGGTATTTCGCCTGTCTCATACATCTTGCTCACCAGATGGTAGAGTTTTGTCATGACTGGCTTCCCAAGGCCATCAGTAGTTCTAATGGAATGTTGTCTACTCCCGTGGCCTTGTTTCGACTCAGGTCTTTCAGTGCTCTGTCAAACTCTTCACGCAGTATCTTATCTCCCATTTCATCTTCATCTACATCCTCTTCCATTTCCATAATATTGTCCTCAAGTACATCGCCCTTGTATAAACCCTCTATATACTCCTTCCACCTTTCTGCCTTCCCTTCTTTGCTTAGAACTGGGTTGCCATCTGAGCTCTTGATATTCATACAAGTGGTTCTCTTCTCTCCAAAGGTCTCTTTAATTTTCCTGCAGGCAGTATCTATCTTACCCCTAGTGAGACAAGCCTCTACATCCTTACATTTGTCCTCTAGCCATCCCTGCTTAGCCATTTTGCACTTTCTGTCGATCTCATTTTTGAGACGTTTGTATTCCCTTTTGCCTGCTTCATTTACTACATTTTTATATTTTCTCCTTTCATCAATTAAATTCAATATTTCTTCTGTTACCCAAGGATTTTTATTAGCCCTCGTCTTTTTACCTACTTGATCCTCTGCTGCCTTCACTACTTCATCCCTCAGAGCTACCCATTCTTCTTCTACTGTATTTCTTTCCCCCATTCCTGTCAATTGTTCCCTTATGCTCTCCCTGAAACTCTCTACAACCTCTGGTTCTTTCAGTTTATCCAGGTCCCATCTCCTTAAATTCCCACCTTTTTGCAGTTTCTTCAGTTTCAATCTGCAGTTCATAACCAATAGATTGTGGTCAGAATCCACATATGCCCCTGGAAATGTCTTACAATTTAAAACCTGGTTCCTAAATCTCTGTCTTACCATTATATAATCTATCTGATACCTATTAGTATCTCCAGGATTCTTCCAGGTATACAACCTTCTTTTATGATTCTTGAACCAAGTGTTAGCTATACCGTTTATCATTTGCATTTCTTCTTGGTATATCAATTTTAATGGCCCGTAGTGTAGGATAGCTATAGAAGACAACTTCAGCGTCAAGCACAAACATCATTATCTGTGCCTGTATTGACCGACGAAGTGAAACAGGCATGGAACTTCATCCCACAACTGACATATGGCACCTGTACAACACAGCCCATGCGTGTCTGCATGCTTGCATTCAACATCCTGGCGGGCACTCAGTTACAAATGTACCAGCATTTCACATTTCCAATGATGTATCTCACGCTTACATTCACCTATGATCTTGTAATGTTTATCACTTAAACAAGTAACCTAGACAAATGTATTCCCGAAATTTCATTACTTTACTTAATTACCTTTTGGTGTCACGCTTTTTTCCCCGCTGGTGTATTATGAGAAGTATGTCATTGAAGTACGACCAAACCTTTTCTTCATCTCAGCGAAGTAAATTCGAAAAATCAGAGAGAATGTGTTACGATCTGTTTGCCAATATTGCGTATCGGTTTGAGTATCTGTTAGAGCGGTGGCAAACTGCCGATACCACATTGAGTCTGTCGCCTAAGTGTTACGGGGCGTGCTTTGTCCCGGCCTGGGACGCTGCCGCCCGCTCGCTCGGTCCGCGCCTCGCCCCCTCGCCTCCTTTTTAATTCCGGTACACGCCATCACGGCAACAATGGCGCCCCGCGCGATAACGCGAGTGTGCCGTCGGATTAGCGGTGGCGAGTTCCTCGCAGGCGCCGCCCGGCGCGGCGACGTCATCACCAGCGCCGGGGCTCATCGCGGGAATGGCTTCCTCTCCCTCCTCCCTCCTGACCCCCCCCCCTCCCACCCGCCCACCATTCTTCGCCTCGGGCACCGCCAGAACCCCCTTCTCACAAAAGAGGCGCCTCGCGGTGGTAGGGGTATCGCAAACGACTCCACGTTGCAGCGTGGACCGAGAATTCACAGTCCGATAGCCGCGTACTGGGCCAGTAGCTACCGATAGCTTCCGTCAGATGTGAGTGCCATCACACAGAGAGGCCCTCTGCTCGGCTTCACAGCATTAATGGCCCTTTTACCGTATCTGCATCCATACTCTGGAAACCACTGCCAAATACGTGGAGGGCAACTCCCAATGTACCATTGCTGTATTACTATTGTAACACATTTAAAATTATGTTACAATCTTACGCGCTATATTCATACCAGTACATGTGCAAATTCAGTCTATTTTCTTACATAGACAACAGACTAAAAGAAAATAGCAAATAAGTAAATAAATATACCGAGAATTCCATTACATACGAAGTACTAAAGCGTACCGGTAGACCAGTGGTCAGCGCGACAGAATGTCTATCCTAAGGACACTGGTTCGATTCTCGGCTGGGTCGGAGATTTTTTCCGCTCAGGGACTGGGTGTCGTGTTGTCCTTATTATCATTATTTCATCCCCATCGACGCGCAAGTCGACGAAGTGGCGTGCAATCGAAAGACTTGCACCCGGCAAACAGTCTACCAGACGCGAGGCCCTACAGCGTACAGGTTTGAACATGGCCGTTATTCAGCAACCGTATACCAATTTCAGATAGGATTAAACAGCCAATCGGTTACACGTAAACGGTGGGCACATTGACCTAGGTTTCAACAACTACTAGGGGGTGTCTTCGTCAGAATGAAACGTAGCCAAAAAACAGGTGGGCACAAGTGGCAAAAACTGGAACATTTTATTTTACTTTTGGCTTGAGTATAGCTGCGCCAAATTCTTACTATTTCTGTTTAGCAATGTAATTTTACGATTTAGTAACATTTCATTATGATGTTGAAATGTTTAAATGTGTATGAATTCCTAAGGGACCAAACAACTAAGGTCATCGGTCCCTAGACTTACACACTACTTAAACTAACTTAAACTTATGCTAAGAACAACACACACACCCATGTCCGAGGGAGGACTCGAACCTCCGGCGGGAGGGGCCACGTTTCATTCTGATAGAGATACTTTTAGTAGATGTCAAAACCTTGATCAATGTACCTACCTTTTATGTGCAGTGGCTTTATCAACCTGTTTGAAGAAAGGTAATACAGCGTGAGTGGCCTAACTACTACGCGCATATATTTATATATTTCAGACATGGAAGTCACTGTTGATACGTGGTTTCCACGTAACTGAAATGTAAGAAAGGGCGCATATTTTCAGTCAGTTGCCAGATTTTGAGACGTTGACGGAAGTGCAATTTTTTTTCAACAGATGCAGATTTTTAACTGGGACAATGCCTACTGACAGTAAAATAATAAAAGTAAGGTAAATGAGAATGTCAAGTGGTGTTCGTTGCAGGATCAGGTTCAAGTAGTTTACAACCTATCGTATTGTGAACATCATAAACACCGACAGCTGTTTGTTTCATTGTATTGCCAAGATGACAGGTGAAAATGTTACGTTTGCTTATATTCTGTTGTGTATATACCAAATACGTCGGTGAAAGATCGAATATTTCATTACATTATTGTACATTTGGACCCTCCCTGGTGTGTCGACAGTAACAGATATGCTCTGGTGGAGGTCCAAAACAGAAGAGTCGAAAAACGAGCGACTGGCTCTCTCCCGCAAAATCCTTTGTTCTGCTCGGAGTCCATCAGCCTTGTCAGTCTTAAGCAAGCTTTGATAACGCGAGCAACGTTTTCTTAATTTTTTTCCGATACCCTAATTTATACTAAATGGATACTGCAGTAAATCGTGATCTTTTTCATGAAAAGTTAAATGCATTAATTGCGGGTAAACGAGAAGACAATTGTTTTTATTTTTCTCAAGAAAAGAATTCTAAAATACTTTGTGGAATGGTTTCTGCTAAAATTAAATGCAACACTCCTTTGGACTACAGACGAATAAAACGTTTTGATGTTTCAAAAATGAATGATAAAGAAAAGGTAACTGTACCATTAAAACTAGGGGAAACGAACATACAGTATTATGTTACCAATGAAGAATTGTATAATATACTATATGAAACTCACATCAGAGTAGGCCACCGAGGAAGAACACGTATGCTTAACGAGTTGCATGTTAATACAAAAATATTACACATGAAGTTGTAATGTTGTATTTCAATTTATGCAAACAGTGTCAAATGAAACACAGTGCACCTAAGA
This sequence comes from Schistocerca piceifrons, assembly GCF_021461385.2. NCBI lineage: Eukaryota > Metazoa > Arthropoda > Insecta > Orthoptera > Acrididae > Schistocerca > Schistocerca piceifrons. The sequence continues at coordinate 990,364,794 of NC_060138.1, forward strand.
AAGGTATTGTTGTGAAGCCAATGGTTAGTTCTGAATTAAACTCAAGATGTCAAGTTGATCTTATGGATCTGCAGGCAAACTGAGATGGCGAATATAAGTTCATAATGGTGTATCAAGATCATTTAACTAAGTTTGTCCAGCTTAGACCTTTGAAAATTAAAAGAGTTCCTGAAGTAGCGCATCACGTTCTCTCAATATTTTTAACATTTGGTGCACCAGCATTATTGCAATCAGATAGTGGTAGAAATATGCGCTCTGTGGAAAGATGTTAAAATAGTTCATGGAAAGCCTCGTCACAGTCAAACACAAGCCTCAGTTGAAAGGGGCAATCAGGATATACAGAATACGCTAAGTGCATGGATGAACGATAACGATACAAATAAATGGTCAGATGGTTTATCATTTGTTAAATTTTCCAAGAACATTACATACCACGAAGGAATACGCCAAAGTCCTTGTGAAGCCATGTTTGGCGTTGAAGCAAAAGGAGGCATAGCATTGTTTTTTTTTTTTGTCTGGCGATCAAATCGCAAATATTGAAACTGAAGAACAACTCGAAGAAATTGCCGATACTTCCGAAACCGAACAGCTTGAAGAAACTGTTAACGCTTATAAAAAAATTGAGCGGGAGTCATACCGAAAACCATATTCCAAAGAAAAATATTGAAGAGGACCTACAACCTACAACGTCTTCACATCAAATTCTGTCTGAAAAACACGAGTTGATTTCTACAAAAAGAGCTGCCGCAAAAGAAAATCTTCTACTGCAAGCAACAAAGGTGTTACGAACCTCACAAAAACAATTTCCTCCTGCTCAAATTGGCAAAATGTACGAATACAAGTCCCCGATGTCGACCGTGGTCGTACAGATAGCCGAAATGTGTTAGCTGTTGTTGTTGGAATAGAAGACTCCGACTTCTATAAACTGGCAATTAAAAATGGTACCCTCAAGCAGCTTTACACACGTGATCAGTTCGTAATTTGTAAAGAAAAGTTACTTTCAGTAGATAAGATTTCTTTTCAAGAAATGTCGCTGAGAGAAGCAGCTGCAGCTAATTCGAGAAGCGGGGGACAAGGCTATACACGCTGTCATTGCAAAAGGAAGTGTTCCACAAATAAATGCAGTGGTAAAAGCAAGAGACTCTTGTGCAATTCAAAGTGTCATAATAGTTTAAGATGTTGCAATAAATAAAATTTGAATTTCATAAGTAAGTAATGTTTTTATAACTATTATTTTCTTTTCTCATGTAGAATGTATTGTGTATTTTAAATTCTTGGTCATTCCTTTCAGAAAGAGAGACGAAAAAGTTAACGTGACCCATGTGACGTTTAAAAAGCGACTGAATTACGACGAAGAAAATATAAATCTCCAATATGTTCAGCATTCACCATTAGTGCATGGTGAAAGTCAACACATACCGGTGTAAGTCAGAAATAAGGGCATTTAGTAAATATTTCGGACACACACTAAGCGACTATGTGAATGTTGACATTCACTGGTGAAAGTCGACACTCTCCAGATTTCGGTGTTTCACTGTAACATATACACTGCGATTGCATTGCGATAGCCACTTTCTGTGTGATAGCGGACGTAGTAGGGCGTGTTTGAAAGGTGATATTTCCCAATCTGAAAAAGGCAGACAACTCATGCTTTATGGTGAACGTGAGAAGAACGCAGTTCGTTCGTGTTCCATGTACGCCGAAAGAAATCTTAATAGACGTCACGTTCTTCAACCGCGTCAAACAATTACAAGTGATAAGAAACGGAGTATTACTGCTGCCTGCGCTGTAATTTCAGCTTAAATGTTAGAACGTGTGCAGAAATCGTTGCGTTGCGTTGCAGTCTCGTACTGACACTGGTGGTCATTCTATGCACAGGTGTTAAGGGTACGTTGGTTCTTAATGGTCATTCTATGCACAGGTGTTAAGGGTACGTTGGTTCTTTACTTGTCAGATCCACAGAGGTACTGCTTTCACCTTTGTTTGTGTTTCCTTCGTCCAAGGCAAAGTCTCATTTAACAACACGACACCTCCGCAGACTTGTTAGCATCTGTGTATGGCTGCACATATGCACCCATGTGGAATTCGCATACATTTGGGCTACAGCATGGAACAGACAACTGTCGGTGTTTGCAATGTTCAAACTGCGATATCTCGTAAACTACTTCCACTAGACTCGAACAACAAATTTCACAGACGTCCCAATTTAGTTCACTTACATTGCTCCACTGATATATTTGTACCTTTTATAAATTAACACTTTTTTAAACCCGCAACACCATGTATGGGCTGCATAGGTGGGCCGCTGCCTACCATTCTAATCTGTTAAACGTACATATCAATGGCGCTTTCCGCTATCGAAATATTTTGAGGTGCTAGCTTTAGGTGCTTTACCCTGTACACGAACTATTCAATATGGAAACGCGCCAATGTTCTCTTCTCTAAAATGCTTTGTCCACACTAGATACACATCAAAGGATATACTGCAGACCAAAATTGCTCGAAATAAAATTGACTGCGTATGAATGTAACACGACTTTTATTCGGGGAGTAGACCGCTGATGCGGTCTGTTTGCAAAAAAAATAATAATAAAAATAAAAATAAAAATAAAATAAAAAAATAAAATAAAAAATGGCTCTGAGCACTATGGAACTTAACATCTGAGGTCATCAGTCCCCTAGAACTTAGAACTACTGAAACCTAACTAACCTACGGACATCACACACATCCATGCCCGAAGCAGGATTCGAACCTGCGAACGTAAAGGTCGCGCGGTTCCAGACTCAAGCGCCTAGAACCGCTCGGCTACAATGGCCGGCCTGTTTGCAAGAACCATGCTCTAGCGACAACAGTATTCCACGATAAGACTAGGAATGGCGTAATTGAAAACAGAATTTCACCGTTTTCTGCGGATGTGCTAATAATTACAGGCGATGGCGAGGAGACGTCTGCTACTATCGTTACATTTAAAAATATACAAATAGAAAATTCACTGTGACTAAAGTGGCACACCCGCGCTAAAAGCACAGTGGTGGGATGTGTAGACAAAGTGGATTGTGGTAAGAATTTACATGCAGTATATTCACACCCCATGGAACCTTTTATACATAACCTCAAGACGGTAGCTTTCAATGAACGATCCGCGTGGTTTCTTATGTCAACAGATGCAAATTCTGTATCCACTCTGTTGCACAGTAGTTGATGAACTAGGTGAGATGCTAGAGGACACATTACAGGAGATGGACGTAACCGTTTTAAATCTAGAGAATCAACGGAGTTCATTTGAGGGGAGAGCAGCTATTGTCACTGATACAGATCTCACGTTAGCAAACCAAATAGCAGCAGCTAACTTCAATAGCTGACAAATCCTCCAACCCTCCTGACGTTCAGTACCCAATGATTGAGTTGCCTTAACTGCCTACACTGCAGCATTTCCAATGGAATCGCTTCCGGTCCATGCCAACATAATTGCTCAGCTGCTAAATGAACACGTGCAAAGAGTACAAGACATTTATATTCCTAAGAAAACATACTTGCCCTATAATATTGTGAAGTCCAGAACTTCCCATGTTCAGCACTGCGAGGCTCCGTCGGTACAGGGCAATTAAGATGCGTTACGAAACAGTGTTTCAAGGATCCAAACAATTGGTAAAAGTTTTTTCGAAGGCAACAGCATTTGACGTACAGGGAAGACCGTAGAAATTGGTGAAGGAAAGCTTCACGGACCTACTGTCACGTGCACAATTCCGTATAACTCAGAAACGGAGCTGGAGGGGGATTCAGGTGAACTTGTGCTTAGCAGATAATAACGTGAGGACAGATTCTGAAATACAGGCACAGCTGTCTGTCCTCAATGCAGAAAGCACCATACAATTTTTTCGACCTTAGGTAAGTTCATCTAATGAGATCGTGTTTTACTTGCGGCATAAGAAGTCACCCTCATTTTGCCAACGGCCTTGTCAAACAGGGCGGAGGAGCGGAAAGATGTTCAGGGCACTCTCTTGCCATTAGGGTGGGGAACTGCCCATAAAGGTGGAAGAATCAGCAATGATCAACGGCATGAGGATGCAGAAGGCAATGGAAACCACTGCATTAAAGACACAAAACGCGTATCCACAGGAAATGTAGTCTCTAATTGAGAAAAAAGTGTCATCATGATCTCTCCATTGACAAAATATTTTCGAAGAGTCCTCCATTCGGATATCCGGGAGGGGAGTGCCAAGGAGGAGGTGAGCACGCATGACAAGCGTTCCTAGTATTAATAGCAGGTAGCAGACTAAAGATTCCAGACCAGGCCCCAGAATTCGAACGTGGTTGGAAAGCTAGAAAATCTAAAAAGGGGAATTCTAAAGCCCAATCTAGATGCAGTGAGTGTCAGTGAAGTGAAATGGAAAGAAGACAAGAATTTATGGTCATATGAGCATGTTGTAATACCAACAGCAGCAAAAAGTGGTATAAGGGAAGTAAGATTCGCTATGAATAGGAGGATAAGGAAGAGATTGTATTACTGTAAACAATTCAGTGATATGGTTGTTCTTATCAGAATCGACAGCAAAATCAACTTCGACAAGGATAGTCCACCCATACATGACGACGTCGCAAGCTGAAGATGAAGAGATAGAGAAGGTATACAACGATATTGAAAGGGTAATACAGTATGTAAAGGGAGATGAAAATCTAATAGTTATGGGGGACTGAAATGCAATTGTAGGAGAAGGAGCAGACGAAAAGGTTACGGGAGAATATGCGCCTGGGAAAAGGAATGAGAGAGGAGAAAGAGTACTTGAGTTCTGTAATAAATCTCAGGTAGTAATAGCCATTACTCATTACTCTGTTCAAGAATCACAAGTGGAGGAGGTGTACATGAAAAAGTCCAGGTGATACGGGAAGATTTCAGTTAGGTTCCATCAGGGTCCGACAGGGATTCCGAAATCAGATACTAGATCGTAAGGCGTACCCAGGAACAGATATAGACTCAGATCACAATGTAGCAGTGATGAAGAGTAGGCTGAAGTTTAAGACATTGGTCAGGATCAATCAATATGGAAAGAAGTAGGATACAGAAGGGCTAAGGAATGACGAGATCCATTTGAAGTTCTCTAAGGCGAGAAATACAGAAATAAAATAGCTCAATAGGCAGTACAGTTGAAGAGGAATGGACATCTAAAACGGCAGTCAAGGAAATTCGAAAGAAAAACGTAGATACAAAGAAGATAACTGCGGAGAAGCCATGGGTAATAGAATAAATATTTCAGCTGATCGATGAAAGAAGGAAATACAAAAATGTTCACATAAATTCAGGAGTACAGAAATACAAGTCGCTGAAGAATGGAATAAATAGCAAGTGCAGAAAAGCGAAGACGAAATGGCTGCACGAAAAATGTGATGAAATCGGAAAAGAAATGATTGTCGGAAGGACTTACTCAGCACATAGGAAAGTCAAAAAACAACCTTCGGTGAAATTAAAAGCAAGGGTGGTAACATTAAGCGTGCAACAGGAATTGCACTGTTAAGTACAGAGGAGGGCTGAATAGGTGGAAAGAGTACACTGAAGGCTTCCGTGAGGAGGAAGATTCGTCTGTTGTGATAGAAGAAGAAATGGTTGAAATGGCTCTGAGCGTTATGGGACATAACTTCTGAGGTCATAAGTCCCCTAGAACTTAGAACTACTTAAACCTAACAAACCTAAGGACATCACACGCATCCATGCCCGAGGCAGGATTCCAACCTGCGACCGTAGCGGTCGCGTGGTCCCTGATAGAAGAAGAAACAGGAGTCGATATAGAAGAGATAGGGTATCCAGTATTACAATCAGAACTTAAGAAAGCTTTGGAGAACTTAAGATATAAAAAAAGCAGGAGGGGTAGATAACATTATACTAGAGTTTATAAGATCATTGGAAGAAACGGTAACAATACTATCCACGTTGGTGTGTAGAATGTATGAGTACAGCGAAATAGAACCTGACTTTCGAAAAAATGTCGTCCACACGATTTCGAATATTGCAAGAGTTGATAAGTGCAAGAATTATCGCATAATCAGCTTAAAAACTTTGCATCCAAGTTGCTGATAAGAATAATATACAGAAGAATGGAAAAAAATATTGAGGATGTGCTAGATGACGATTAGTTTGACTTTAGAAAAGGTGAAAGCACAAGGGAGGCAATTCTGACGTTACTGTTGATAATGGAAGCAAGACTAAAGAAAAATCAAGACACTTGCATAGGATTTGTCGACCTGGAAAAAGCGTTCGACAGTCTAAAATTGTGTAAGATATTCTCAATTCTGAGAAAAATAGGGGTAAGCTATAGGAAGAGACGGGTGATATACAATATGTACAAGAGCCAAGAGAGAATTATAAGAGTGGACGACCAAGAACGAAGTGCTCGGATTCAAAAAGGTGTAAGACAGAGAAGTAGTCTTCCGCCACTACTTTTTAATCAGTACATCGAAGAAGCAGTGATGGAAATAAGAGAAAGGTTCACGAATGAAATTAAAATTCAAGGTGGAAGGATATGAATTTTACGATACGCTAATGACATTGCTATCCTGAGTGAAAGAAGAATTACACGATATGCTGAATGAAATGAGTACAGAGTACAGAGTAAATCGAAGCAAGACAAAAGCAATGAGAAGTATCAGAAATGAGAACAGTGAGAAACCTAACATCAGGATTGATGGTCACGAAGTAGAAGAAGGAATTCTGCTAGCTCGGCAGTATAATAACCAATGATGGACGGAGCAAGGGGACTTTAAAGCAGATTAGCAATGGTAGGAAAGGCATTCCTGGCCAAGAGAAGTCTATTAGTATCGAACATAGGCCTTAATTTGAGGAAGAAATGTTTGCGAATGTACTTCTGGGGCACAACATTGCATCGTAGTGCAATATGGGCTATGGGGAAACCGGGACAGAAGAGGAATCGAAGCATTTGAGATGTGGTGCTACAGACGAATGTTGAAAATTAGGTGGACTGATATGCTAAGGAATGAGGAGGTTCTGTGAAGAATCGGAGAGGAAAGGAATATGTGGAAAACACTGTTAATGACAAGACATGAGGGAATGACTTCCATGGTGCTAGAGGGAGCTGTAGAGGGCCAAAGCTGTAGAGGAAGACAGTGATTGGAATACACCGAGCAAATAATTGAGGACGTAGGTTCAAAGGGCTACTCTGAGATGAAGAGGTTGGCACAGGAAGGAAATTCGTGGCGGGCCTCATCAAACTGAAAAAAAAGAAAAGAAAAAGACACCCGTCCCCAGTATTCCAAATGTGAATGTAAGTCGGACAGTCGTGGCAGTGGAAGGTTTGTGCACTATAAATAGCGTTAGTCACAGAGATCTCCTCCTACTTTCACCCAGCACTATACTCTCGAGATCCTCGCACTGAAGCAGGAGTCAACATCATCGTACTCGCAACACCCAAAACGTCATCAAATCTGATGTGATATTTCACATTTTTGCTTGTATGGTGATACTGCGGAAATCAATTAAATACTGACTAGAAGACAGGGAACACTGGATCTGCCGTCTTTCAAATACTGGATTTCAATTAGGAGGTCCTTATACATACATGTTCCTAAGAAATTAACCACACCTCAGTTTAAAACTAGGCAGTGGCATAATATGTTGACCATAACCGAGACCAGCCACTGATCCAGGAGCCGACACCATCATCGACAATTGCAATAGGCAGCACCAATGTCAGAAACTGCTTTTCCTCCCGACAAAAAACAATTCTAATCCCAGAGAGATTAATTCGGAGTTTTATGGTATACGGTTTAGCGGCAGAACTCATAGCGTTAAAGAGACGTTATTTAACATAATTCTGCAGTCCTTCAATCAAAATTTTAAAGTAAAATCACTCGTACAGTGTTGCACAGATCTCCCAATAGATTTCTAGGTTGGATGTCAAAATATCGCGACCAGAGCGGTATCATTTGTACTGGTATCAGAAGACATATGAGATTTACTAACAGTTCTTGAGAAATGGATACGTCTGATGAATATATTGAAAGCTAAATCACGTCGATTCTGTGTGACATAATGAAAGAAACAGAATGTTTCTTTTGCCATTGCAACGTTACAAATTTTTTGATCAAAACATACAACCCATCCTTTAATGTGTTTTGTGGGCACAGTCGTTTGACATTATTTGGGACTTCTGTTTGATGGCAGAGCATAGTTTTAACGACACATATGTAAATTTGGCGACGCATACGTAAAATTTTCAGGTCTGCTTCAGGACAGATAAGATCCTAATTTAAATACTGTCTTTACTCATGATTACTGATAATATGGCAATGTGGCATATCGATTTCACTGCTAGGCATGGTGTTGATACAATCAGACCACTTCCGATCACTGATTATGAATAGCTACAGCTATGAAACAGTAAAAACTCGGTTCGTTTGAAACTGTAGATGTGACGGAGAAGAGTCTTTCAGGAGCTTGATACAGTTTTACACAGTAGAGCTTTCCTTGCAATTCACAGAAGTCAGTTCGTTATACAGGACTGTGAATGCCCCACGTAAACGGCATAGATTTCAGAGTAGACAGCATGTAAATTGAGCAGTATAGCAAAGAAACTGTTGTTAAACACAGTTATTCTACCAGTTGTAAGACTTGGCGGACTGCTTTCCTGCTTCTAGATTCACAATGTGGTATTCGTATAACACTGTGGACTAATCATAGAACACTGTGGCACAGCCTACATCACCACAGAGGCATATGACAGACGATGCGTTACAAAATACGGGTTCTTAGTGTGGAAAATATCTAGCAACACCGTGGACTTGTTAATAGTAGCTTAACGTTATGTTTCTTTGGTAACAGTACTTTACAAATTCGTCTACAAGCTGCCGGCACCTTAGAAGAAGTAGGGAAGGGTCTCTATAACAACAGGCACCTCCGGCTACTGCATATCCGATGGAACTATTAGAAAGTGATGCCACTAAGATTAGATGTAAGTCACAGCTTCCCATCAATAGATAGCAGTCTCTTCCTCTGGTAGTACTTGCAACCTACAGCCTCAGTTTTCTACTATATTACCCTCTTCAGCTCCCTCTGGTACCTTGGAACTCATTTCCTGATGTCTTAACAGATTTCCTGTTATACTGTGCCTTCTTCTTGTCAGGTTTTCCATATATTCTTTTCCTCGCCGATTCAACCGAGAATCTCCTCATACCCTATCTCATCATTCCACCTAATTTACAACATTATTCTGTAACAACACATCTGAAATGCTTCGATTCTCTTCTGTTCCGGTTTTTCCAACGTACATGTTTCGCTACCATACAATGATGTGCTCCAAACGCAAGTTCTCAAAAATTTATTCCTCGTTTCAAGGCCCATGTTTGATATTAGTAGACTTCCCTTGGCCAGGAATTCTTTACGTCCTCCTTGCTCCGTCAGTCATGGGGTATTTTACTGCTTAGCTACCAGAATTCCTTAACCTCATCTACTTTTTGATCACCAATCCCGATGTTTCCTTGCTGTTCTCATTTGTACTACTTCTCCTTACTTTCGTACTTCTTTGATTTACTCTCAGTCTTTTTTCAGGCCACATTAGACGATTCATTTCATTCGGCAATTCCAGTAATTCTTAATTTTCATTGGGGTTATCGGTGTCTCCATAAAATCTTGTCATTGATGTCCTTTCACCTTGAATTTTACTCAGACTCTCGAACCCTTTTTTTTATTTCGGTCATTGCTTCTTGGACGTATAGATTAAAGAGCAGAGATGCAAGATTATTTCATTACCTTACAGCATTTTTATTTATTTTTATTTATTTAATCCGTGCACTTCGTTTTTGATCTTCCACTCTTATTATTCCCCCTTGGCTCTTGTACAAATTGTATGTCACCCATGTTTCGCTATAATTTAACCCTATTCGTGTCAGAAGTCGGAACGTCCACCATGTGACACTGTGGAGCGCTTTTTGCCGTCCAACATATCCTACGAAAAGTGTCTTGAATTTTCTTTAGCCTTGCATCCATTATCAACTGCAACCTCACAACTATCTCTCTGGTTCCTTTATCTTTCCTAAAGCCAAACTGATCGTCGTAGAACACATCCTCAGTCTTCTTTTTCATTTTATATGTCTTGTTCTTGTCAGCGACTTGGGTGTATGAGCTTTTAAACTGATTGTGCAATAATTATCGCACTTGTCGGCTCTTGAACGTTCGGATTTGTGTGGTTGACGTTTTTCCGAAAGCCTAATGGTATATCTGGAGTCTCATACATTCTATACACCAACGTGCAGCCTCCTCCCAATGCTTTTCGAAATTATGATGGAATTTTATCGGCCCCTTGTGTTTTGCTTGATATTAAATTTTCTAAAGCTCCTTTAAATTGTGATTCCAAATGATTCCAATACTGGATCTCCTATGTCTTATGTATCGACTACTGTTTCGTCCTCTACCATATCAACAGACAAGTCTTCCCCCCACAGGGGAATTCTGTTTACTCTTTCCACCTATCTGCATTTCAGAGTGGAAATTCCATTCCACTCTTAATGTTACCACCCTTGCTTTTAATTTCAGCGAAGGTTCTTTTAACCTCTCTATATGCTGAGTAAGTCTTTCCGACAATCATTTCTCTTCCTATTCCTTCAGATTTTTTTCTTTTGAAATTTGTTAAAGAATTCAATAACTATTTCACCTGTTTCATTCCTCTAACCGATTTTTCTAGTCCCTCCCCGACAACCGCACGCCAGTCCCCTTTTTACTAATAGATTTTCATCTTCCTTTACGTGCTTTATTACCGTTTCAGCATTCTCATATACTTTCTCTACCTTTTCTACCTCTTCATTTTCAGCTTGCAACTTCGTCATTTATACCTGAACTATCGCTGTTGAAGTTGCTTTGCTGTAGATTCTGATAAGAACAACCTTATCACTCAAGTGTTCACAATAACTCAATGTTTGCCCTACCTTCGTATTCATAACGAATCCTACTCCAGTTGTACCATTTTCTGCTGCTGTTGATATTACCACATACTCATCTCAACAGAAATTATTGTATTCTTTACATTTCACTTCACTGACCCTCAGTATATCTAGATTGAACTTTAGCATTTCCCTTTCCAGATTTTCTAGCTTCCCAACAAAGTTCAAGATCTGTGGAATCTTTAGCCTGCTACCCGCTATTAACACTAGGAACGGTTATCGTACATGCCAGTAAAACGGAATTTCGTTGGGTAAACTTTACACAAGGCTGAAAAAATCTTATGGTGCGTTTTGCACAGAGCACAGATAGCTACCGCGGTAGCTGAGGACGTTCAGCACAGAAAACAGTACAATGCCTTTCACTTCTTATGTGCAAGATAATGTCGGCTGCGCTAGGAGTACCCTACCTGCAGAGTACAATAAGAGGCTTACTACAATTGTCCATACTCCTAATGACGGCAAGGCACTGACCCGTCGAGACCCTGAGGTAGAAGCAGCCTCTATGTAGCGGTGCAATGTATGCTCTGTGTGGCGGCTGGGTGCTCGGGTCGGTCAGCTGTTCAACGACAGCCGAAGAGTATGGAAAGTCGCGGTTTAGTGCGACATCTGGCTGTGTTAGTGGCAGCGGCAGCCCAGCGCTGCTGGGCTCAGCGGCCGCCTGACGGTGGCAGAGCGGTGGCTGCGGCCGACGCTAAGCCTCGCGATGTGCATGGCCCCGACCTTACTCCCACCATGGTATTTTATTAAATAAAGGCACAGGTGCATCTCGTTCCCCTTTCCTACCACACACAACTGTGATTAGTCTTTGACAACGTTACATATTGTTACAGTGAACTACACATAGTGTAGTGGTAGTAGTGTAGTCATAACAACCAGAGGATTTCCCATTGTTTAAACTTACGGTAAGTGAATGTCTTATAACTGTAAATTCAGAATGAGTGAATTTTTTTAACATCCTCTTCCAGCAGTGCTGACAGTTGATAAGCTTAGTGCCAGTGTACTTAAACTTAGGACAACTCAGACCCAAAGTTTTTATTGTATGAAATCAGAGGGGAGGGGAGAACTCTATAAAATTTATCATCATATGGTAATTGTTTAAAATTTATTGTCAAAGGGGCAGTTGTTTAAACTGTGGACAGAGGGACTAGTAGCATTTTTAAACACAGAGAAAGTGGATTTCGGTTTCTGAATCGAATTGAAGTTGAACTGAATTTAATTTGGACCGAAACTAAATTACACTGAGTTGATATCAAAGTAAATTGCAATTGAGTACAAACTGAACTGAACTGAAAGCATGTCCGCAGTAATATTCAGACTGGTTACTAACTGTTGTATGAAAAACTTGTTTATGTAGGCAACAGGCGTGGGCTGGCGACCTTTGTCTAACAGACGGGTTTGGACCTACAGGCGAAACAAACATAACAGTGACATGTATGTGTCAACTGTACAAACTGTACTAGTGAAGTATGCAGTTTGGAGAAGGGAGGGCGTTGTGACAACGTGAGGGTTTCCCATCTTTGTTGACCTGGCAGATACGCTTGGATTTGCATGAGGGAAAACATTCTTTGTCTCAGGCGCAACAATGTCCTTAGTCCTAGCACTGGTACAGAGGGAGTTGGGTATCTTTGGGAGACAATGCTCTTTGTTCAGCACCACAGGCTCGGACTGACAGGAGAAAAATGTCTTTTTCCTTACAGACAGGCTTCGATCTGCTGGCGAAACACACAATGTCAGTAAAATTATTCAGGGTTTGTGTCAAAATGTCCATATGCAAAATACTCTGACGTTACTAAACAAAACTCCCTAAAGAAGGCCATTTACACCAGTGACCGCTACATCAGAGTGTTTTATATATTGACAGTGTGGTCACATACCCTGAACAATTTTATTACCAATAGCTGCAGATAGCTATGCTTACTTTTAACGAAACAAAAATCCCTTGCCTTAGGTGACTTACTTAAGAGAAAAAGTCTCAAGAAATCTAGCATAATTGCAGAGCTCACCAGTGTCCCAGGAAAATGCACCGTAGTGGATTATTGAATTTCCCAACAGTTTATACTTAGGACAACAGCCCTACTTCCTCAGTGACGTCATAGGATTGGGGGACAAACACTACAGCAAAATAAAACTGTTTTGAAACTCCTGCCGAATTTTTAAATTTTTTATACTCAGGAAAACTGACCTACATCAGAGGGGTGATAATGGGAAACAGTGCCCTTTTACTCCTGAATTGTGTTTGCTGCAAGGGGCAGGGGGGATAAAGCACGAAAATCTATTGGACAAAATAGTAGGGGGACTAAATAACAAGCCGGCCGAAGTGGCCGTGCGGTTAAAGGCGCTGCAGTCTGGAACCGCAAGACCGCTACGATCGCAGGTTCGAACCCTGCCTCGGGCATGGATGTTTGTGATGTCCTTAGGTTAGTTAGGTTTAACTAGTTCTAAGTTCAAGGGGCTAATGACCTCAGCAGTTGAGTCCCATAGTGCTCAGAGCCATTTGAACCATTTGACTAAATAACAGATCAGTGAACAATAGCCCTATGCTCAAGAAAAATAGAGGGGGATGGGAGGATTGGAGGCAGCTTTTGTTGCCGAAGTCTCCTAGCATATCTGTTACTGTCGTATGTTGAGGGCTTTTTATGCAGAGCCAAAGTGTTAGTCCCTCCTTCAGAGTTAAGTGATGCATTGTGCAGGAGCGACAGGTTATTGCTGGAGTTGGCGGGGGCGTCAGCACGCAGTGTGTGTATTATGTGTATTGTGTTTCCTGGGAGACACTTCAACATTCAGAGGACGCAAAATACATGGATGCGCCAAAACATTGTAACCACCTGCTCAATAGCGGGTTGGTTCATCTTTGTTACGCAATACAACAACTGTTCTGCGTAGTTTAGATTCGACAGGTCCTTTGTAGGTTTCCAGAAATAAGTGGTAGCAGATACCTACGCGAAAGTCGCGCAATCCTCGTTGATTACGGCTCGGTGGATTGTGGGTGGGAAGCCTGCGCCTTCTTCTGCAGGCGAATTTGGTAGCCAAGACATCAACGTGAATTCGCTGTCGTGCTCCTCACATAAGGACAGCACGATTCAGGGCCTGTGATACGGACTGGTGTTATCACAGTCGAGAACACATCACGCGTTAAGGGATGTATGTAGTCCACAATAATGTTCACGTGATCCATCGCTGTCATGGTGGCTTCGAAATCAACCACCGGAAGTCCAGGTAAATGTCCTCCACCATGTAATACCATCGATCTGGAGTAACAAGAAACGAGTTTCATCCGACCAGGTGGTACATATCTATTAATCTACGGTCCAGTTTCTTCGATCTTGTGCAAACTGCAGTCGTAAACGGGAAGGAAGGAACAATGGGATTTAACATCCTGTCGACAACGAGGTTATTAGAGACTGAGCAGAAAATCGGGTTAGGGGAGTATGAGGACACAAATCGGCCGTGCCCTTCCGAAGGAACGCTCCCAGATTTTGCCTTAAGTGGTTTATGGAAATAGCCTAAAATATAAATCTGAATGACCGGACGGGGATTTGAACAGTCTTACTCCCGCATGCAGCTCCAGTGCGCTATAGACTACGCCATCTCGCTAGGTCACTGTAATTGCAACTGACAATGTCGCTGCGTCAACAGAGTAACACTGTGGTAAGTGCGTTTTCAGTTCTCGTGTTTGTATTGGTATTGACGATGATGAAACGGAAAGAAGACTCTAAAATAGCTGCATATCACCAAAGGGGCCGCCGCGCTCAAAGACCTCATCCTTTCGAGGATTCTACATCTACATTCTACATTTATACTCCGCAAGCCACCCAACGGTGTGCGGCGGAGAGCACTTTACGTGCCACTGTCATTATCTCCCTTTCCTGTTCCAGTCGCGTATGGTTCGCGGCAAGAACGACTGCCGGAAAGCTTCCGTACGCGCCTGAATCTCTCTAATATAAATTCATGATCTCCTCGGGAGGTATAAGTAGGGGGAAGCAATATATTAGATACCTCATCCAGGCACGCACCCTCTTGAAACCTGGACCACAAGCTACACCGCGATACCGAGCGCCTCTGTTGCAGAGTCTGCCACTTGAGTTCGCTAAACATCTCCGTAACGCTATCACGCTTACCAAATAACCCTGCGACGAAACGCGCCGCTCTTGTTGTCCTCTCTGTCAACCCGACCTGGTACGGAACCCACACTGATGAGCAATCCTCAAGTATAGGTCGAACGAGTGTTTTGTAAGCCACCTCCTTTGCTGATGGACTACATTTTCTAAAGACTCTCCCAATGAATCTCAACCTTGTACCCGCCTTACCAACAATTAATTTTATATGACCATTCCACTTCAAATCGTTCCGTACGCATACTCCCTGATATTTTACAGAAGTAACTGCTACCAGTGTTTGTTCCGCTATCATATAATCATACAATGAAGGATCTTTCTTTCTATGTATTCGCAGTACATTATATTTGTCTATGTTAAGGGTCAGTTGCCACTCCTTGCACCAAGAGCCTATCCGCTGCAGATCTTCCTGCATTTCGCTGCAATTTTCTAATGCTGCAACTTCTCTGTATACTACAGCATCATCCGCGAAAAGCCGCATGGAACTTCCGACACTATCTACTAGGTCATTTATATATATTGTGAAAAGCAATGGTCCCATAACACTCCCCCGTGGTAAGCCAGAGGTTACTTTAACGTCTGTAGACGTCACTCCATTGAGAACAACAAGCTGTGTTCTGTTCGGTAAAAACTCTTCAATTCAGCCACACAGCTGGTCTGATATTCCGTAGGCTCTTGCTTTGTTTATCAGTCGACAGTGCGGAACCGTATCGAACCCCTTCCGGAAGTCAAGGAAAATGGCATCTACGTGGGAGCCTGAATCTAATATTTTCTGGGTCTCATGCACAAATAAAGAGAGTTGGTTCTCACACAATCGCTGTTTCCGGAATCCATGTTGATTCCTACAGAGTAGATTCTGAGATTCCAGAAATGACATGATACGCGAGCAAAAAAACATATTCTAAAATTCTACAACAGAGATATAGGCCTATGGATTTGCGCATCTGCTCGACGACTCTTCTTGAAAACTGGAACTACCTGCGCTCTTTTCCAATCATCTGGAACATTCTGTTCTTCTAGAGACTTGAAGTGCACGGCTGTTAGAAGGGGAGCGAGTTCTTTCGCGTAATCAGTGTAGAATCGAATTCGTATTCCGTCAGGTCCAGTGGATTTTCCTCTGTTGAGTGATTTCAGTTCCTTTCCTATTCCTTGGACACTTATTTCGATGTCAGCCATAATTTGTCGGATACTCAGCTCTATGAAAGACAGAGATGCTGTGCATTTAATATAAGACATTAACGAAATCGATAGTCGTTCTTGACGCAATTTGTGCCCGATTGTCTCTCGCTGCAGCGTGTCATCCTTATGACTTTAACATAACAATAGCAGGAATTGCTACTGTATGCTGTGCAACTTTGAGTTTCCTTTTCGCTGAGTTTCGGTAAGTTTTGTTACCTCCTCGGTGTAATTCGATTACTGCTGAAAGCCAAAGAAAGACGAGGTTTACACCTGCTGGAACATGGGACTCGAAAGCTGACAGGTATCAGTGTTTGGTTATTAGCTTGATGGAGATACACCAGTTTTTCACACCTTGTGCAAATTTTACAGAGCCTTGAAGAGAGAAGATATGATGACGATGGGCTAGGGTTGGGAAGGGTGGGGAAGACTGCCAGTGCTGCTCCACACGCCCTACGCCTGCTTATGCATCAATGGCGCCCCTAATATTAGGGGTAGTACAATACGTTCATGTATCGTGTATGGGAATGGTACTGGCTTCTCGTCAACATTTATAGACGGATATTACAAAGGAAACGTGCTTTTCTTTGCTAAAGCGGAACCCCCTTTCTAATTTGCGCCGAGTTTCCCTCGACTCTGGGGCGCGAGTTATAATTGCAGAGGACTTCTTAGAGGCAGAGCAGACGGACAAATTAAAACGGCCCCAGGGCGGCCCAGTCTGCGGGTCGCAGCAGTGACTACGCGCCCCGCTGAGGAGGCCGCCGTGCTCGTTATGCGTGTCGCAGACGCAGGCGCAGTGGCTGCTTACGCACGCACGCGCGCCGAAACGACAGCTGCCGCCGTTCCACGGGTGTGGTGCGTCAGCCTTGTTACGGGGAAACGCGGTGGCCGCCGGCGGCGTAGAGCTCCGCTGCGGCCAGCTGCGCCTGGCAGACTAGGCTGCCCGCCTGTTCCAGACAGTGGCCGCAGCCTGGGCAGCGCCGTGGGCGAGTGGTGCTGGCAGTCGCCGCCTGGCCACTGACCACGTGTCTGGTCCTCAGCTGCAGCCGTCACAGTAATGGACAGGTAAGAAGACCGTTTTACATGTTAGGAGTTTCAGAAACCCGTTTACAGAAAACTGCGGAATGTTTCATTGATTACACTACTGGCCATTAAAATTGCTGCACCACGAAGATGACGTCCTACAGACGCGAAATTTAAACGACAGGAAGAAGATGCTGTGATAAGCAAATGATTAGCTTTTCAAAGCATTCACATAGGGTTGGCGCCGGTGGCGACACCTACAACGTGCTGAAATGAGGAAAGTTTCCAACCGATTTCTCACAGCTATCAATTATAAATTTTCACCAATCACCAGAAATTTTATCTCCACAAAGTTGTATCTCAGTCCTAGGTAATTGCATTGATGAATTAAAGTCACCCAACCCAGTTGACATATCTGCCTCTCTGAACACCATGTGACCACTGGTATAGGAACTAGGCCTAAGCACAATGAGAAACTCAGACAGGAGAGTACTGCAAATGTTAGAATAAGGAAAGGTTCTCATAAAAGTATAATTAAAAATAGTGTAAGTATATTTCAAAAAATATTGGGAGTTTAAAGAATAAAGTAGATGAGCTTCTGGTTTGTTTAGAAGATTTAGAAGCTGAGAATGAAATAGATATACTATGCCTGTCTGAGCATCACATTGTTACTGATATGGATAAGGTAAATGTAAGTGGATATAAGCTCTCTGCACATGTAATGAGAGAAAATATGGAGAAAGGAGGAGTTGCCATATATGTCAAAAGTTATCATTGTGCAAAAAGTATAGAAACAAAAAAGTTTTGTGTAGAGAAACGTATAGAAGCATGTGCCTGTGAGCTTAAATTAAATAAAGGCACATTTATAATTGTAACTGTATATAGGTCCCCATCAGGAAATTTTCATCTATTTCTGAAAAATTTGGACTCCTTGTTGTGCTATCTGTCAGACAGGGGGAAGCAAATTCTCTGAAAGAGGGTAATAGGAAAAATGACCTTGAAGTATTACTCGGTTCTTTCAATTTGACACCCGTTATTGATTTTCCTACTCGGGTGGTAAAGGATAGCAGCTCGCTGATAGATAACTTCTTTATAGACCAAGATAAGTTTAACCAGATAAATGCTCAGCCTGTTGAGAATGGTGTTTCTGATCATGGTGCATAGCTAGTTACAATATATGACATAGCTCCATTCAGCAATACTAAACAGTCCTCCAAAGTAGTACGTTCAGTCAACGATTTAACAATTGCAAATTTCAGGGAAAGCCTACAGCAATTAGACTGGGATGAGGTGTACCGTGAACCTGATGCCAATTTAAAATATAATATATTTCATGACATTTTTGTAAATGCATTTGAAAACTGCTTCCCCAAGAAAATAGTTAAATATACTCGTAAGAAACCTTGTAACAAACCATGGCTTACTAAGGGTATAAAAATATCTTGTAACCGGAAAAGGGAAATGTATCTGACAGCAAGAAAGAGTAGTGACCCAGAAACTATCAAAAATTATAAAAACTACTGTGTTATATTAAGAAAAGTTATTAAAAAATCCAGGAGTATGTGTATCATGTCTGAAATCAGCAATTCTGATAATAAAATTAAAACAATTTGGAATATTATTAAAAGAGAAACAGGTCAACCAAGAGCAGAGGAAGACAGTATTACCATCAAACTGAATGAAAACTTTACGAACAAAAAATCAGAAGTTGAAAATATTTTTAATGATCATTTTCTAAATGTTGTGGATATAGTAGGATCCAGGTGTTCATTAGAAGATGCTAGGCTGTTAATGGAAGAGGCCATACCTATACAATTTGATACAATTGAAATCTCACCCACTTCTCCCTCTGAAACTAGGAAAATAATAAACTTGCTTAAAAGCAAAAACTCACATGGAATTGATGGCATTTCCAGCGAAATACTAAAAGCTTGTTCTCAACAGATAAGTAAGATTCTCAGCCACCTGTGTAATAGCTCTCTGGAACAGGGCGTTTTCCCTGATAGACTGAAATATGCTGTTGTTATACCTTTGCATAAAAAGGGGGATAGATCTGATGTCAACAATTACCATCCAATCTCCCTTCTAACAACTTTATCCAAAATTTTTGAGAAAGTAATGTATTCAAGAGTAGCTTCACATATCTGTAAAAATGAAGTACTAACAAAATGTCAGTTTGGTTTCCAGAAAGATTTTTCTACAGAAAATGCCATATATGCTTTCACCAGTCAAATTTTGAATGATCTGAATAACCAAACACCACCCATTGGGATTTTTTGTGATCTCTCATAGGCTTTTGATTGTGTAAATCATGAAATTCTGCTAGACAAGCTCAAGTATTGTGGCATGAGTGGGACAGTGCACAAATGGTTTAATTCGTAACTAACTGGAAGAGTGCAGACAGTTGAAATAAGTAGTTCTCGTAACATGCAAAGATCAGCACATTCCTCAAACTGGGGAACTATCAAGAATGGGGTTCCACAAGGGTCAGTCTTGGGTCCTTTGTTGTTCTTATTATATATTAATGACTTGCCATTCTATATTAATGAAGAGGCAAAGTTAGTTCTCTTTGCTGATGATACAAGTATAGTAATCAACCTGACAAACAAGAATTAACTGATGAAATTGTCAATACTGTCTTTCAGAAAATTACTAAATGGTTCCTTGTAAACGGACTCTCACTGAATTTTGATAAGACACAGTACATACAGTTCCGTACAGGGAATGGTATGACGCCATTAATAAATATAGACCTTAATCAGAAGCATATAGCTAAGGTAGAATATTCCAAATTTTTAGGTGTGTCCATTGATGAGAGATTAAATTGGAAGAAACACATTGATGATCTGCTGAAACGTTTGAGTTCAGCTACTTATGCAATAAGGGTCATTGCAAATTTTGGTGATAAACATCTTAGTAAATTAGCTTACTACGCCTATTTTCACTCATTGCTTTCATATGGCATCATATTTTGGGGAAATTCATCACTGAGGAATAAAGTATTTATTGCACAAAAGCGTGTAATCAGAATAATAGCTGGAGTCCACCCAAGATCATCCTGCAGACATTTATTTAAGGATCTAGGGATATTCACAGTAGCTTCTCAGTATATATACTCTCTTATGAAATTTGTTATTAACAACCAAACCCAATTCAAAAGTAATAGCAGTGTGCATAACTACAATACTAGGAGAAAGGATGATCTTCACTATTCAAGATTAAATCTAACTTTGCCTCAGAAAGGGGTGAATTATACTGGCACTAAAGTCTTTGGTCACTTACCAAATAGTATCAAAACTCTGACAGATAACCAACAAGTATTTAAGAAGAAATTAAAAGAATTTCTGAATGACAACTAGTTCTACTCCATAGAGGAATTTTTAGATATAAATTAAGAAAAAAAAGAAAAAATATTTAAAAAATAAAAAAATAAAAATAAAAAATAAAGAAAAACAAAAAACATCAAAAAATAAAGTTGTTATATTAACTTAAGTATGTTGTTAAATTAACCTAATTATGTCATGTATTAGAAAATTCGACTCGTTCCACATCATTATGAAACATCGTATTCATGATCCATGGAACTAGTATTAATCTAATCTAATCTAATCTAATCACATACAAACAGCAGTTGACCGGCGCTGTCTGGTGAAACGTTGTTGTGATGCCTCGAGTAAGGAGGAGAAATGCGTAACATCACGTTTCCGACTTTGATAAAGGTCGGATTGTAGCCTATCGCGATTGCGGCTTATCGTATCCAGACATTGCTGCTCGCGTTGGTCGAGATCCAATGACTGTTAGCAGAATATGGAATCGGTGGGTTCAGGAGGGTAATACGGAACGCCTGCTGGATCCCAACGGCTTCGTATCACTAGCAGTCGAGATGACAGGCATCTTATCCGAATGGCTGTAACGAATCGTGCAGCCACGTCTCGATCCCTGAGTCAACAGATAGGTACATTTGCAAAACAACAACCATCTGCACTAACATTTCGACGACGTTTGCAGCAGCATGAACTATCAGCCCGGAGACCATGGCTGCGGCTACCCTTGACACTGCATCACAGACAGGAGCGCCTGCGATGGTGTACTCAACGACGAACCTGGGTGCACGAATGGCAAAACGTCATTTTTTTCGAATGAATCCAGTTTCTGTTTACAGCATCATTATGGATGGTCGCATCTGTGTTTGGCGACATCACGGTGAACTCACATTGGAAGCTTGTATTCGTCATCGCCGTACTGGCGTATAGCCCGGTGTGATGGTATGGGGTGCCATTGGTTACACGTCTCGGTCATCTCTGTTCGCATTGTCGGCACTTTGAACGGTGGACGTTACATTTCAGATATGTTACGACCCGTGGCTCTACCCTTCATTCGATACCTGCGAAACCCTACACTTCAGCGGGATAATGCACGACCGCACATTGCAGGTCCTGTACGGGCCTTTCTGGATACAGAAAATCTTCGACTGCTGCCCTGGCCATTACGTTTTGTAGATCTCTGACCAATTGAAAAAGTCTGGTCAATGGTGGCCGAACAACTGGCTCGTCACAATACGCCAGTCACTACTCTTGATGAACTGTGGTATCGTGTTGAAGCTGCATGGGCAGCTGTACCTGTACACGCCATCCAAGATCTGTTTGACTCAATGCCCAGGCGTATCAAGGCCGTTATTACGACCAGAGGTGGTTGTTCTGGGTACTGATTTCTCAGGATCTATGCACCCAAATTGCGTGAAAATGTATTCAAATGTCAGTTCTAGTATAATATATTTGTCCAATGAATACCTGTTTATGATTTGCATTTATTCTTGGTGTAGTAATTTAAATAGCCAGTAGTGTATATCTTGTTAAAGGTTGAAGCAATAAGTTACACTGAGAACGTTACTACAGTCAGCGATAGTCAAGAACAGTTGCAGGACCTTTTAAATCAAATGAACAATCTAACAAAGAACCCCATAAGTGCGAAGACGCAAGTTCAATCTTTAGTAAGGTTAACAGTTATGACAAGAAAAATATTAATGCTAATGATTCGCCGGGTGCATCATGAGGGCGACACAATATGAGTGGCCGGAAAGTGCAGAGATCAACTTTCTATGAGAGACATTTATTACACTTCACAAAATGAACATCGTCGACATTCAAGAAATGTTCAAAACAATCCATTAATTTGTACCATGACCAACGAATGAAAAATGGGGCGCCACAGTGATCACAAAGTTTCATACCATCGAGTTCGAATAGTTATAAACCGTGCAGGACTTCAGCTTGGCATCCATTCTTCAAAAATGCATATAGAATCATATTGGTGTAACTGGATGACAAGGACTGATGGAATCTCACGGCATGCAACCGAATACGAAACAGTCTGTCATAGAGCTTGTTGTGAAACTGGCTATCCATGAAGGTGTAACTACACCTAGTGCGATAATTTGTTTCACAGGCACGGAATTTGTCCAGTGCTTCCTGGTGACATGACTTTTAGTGTCACTCTCTTTCCAGGAGGAATAGTTTACTCTAAAGGAGTATAATTTTATCACGCAGACTATGAATGAAGGGAAATAAAGTTATTTCGATGAAATATTGGGCAAAAGCAGTGCTCATACCATAGTTGTAGTTCTCTTACGCCCATTTTACCACTCTTCCTTGCTGTGACCTATACATTCGTTACTGCCCTTGCAAGGTCATTTACACGAGAAAGAATCGTGGGGGACAGAGCACCTCCAATTGCATGCAGCACAACAAATAACTTTCCAGCCAATTTACCATCGTTATTAACGTGAAATAATTGTATACGACTACGCTAAGACATTGATGTTAGCTGATCTGCCGGCCGCGGTGGCCGAGCGGTTCTAGGCGCTCAGTCCGGAACCGCGCAACTACTACGGTCGCAGGTTCGAATCCTGCCTCGGGCATGGATGTGTGTGATGTTCTTAGGTTAGGTTAGGTTTAAGTAGTTCTTAGTTCTGGGGGACTGATGACCACAGATGTTAAGTCCCATAGTGCTCAGAGCCATTTGAACCATTTAGCTGATCTTGACACAACTCTTCTAATACCTCTAATTTCTGGCGTTCCTGTCCGCCCCCGGTAGCTGAGTGGTCAGCGCGACAGACTGTCAGTCCTAAGGACCCGGGTTCGATTTCCGACTGCGTCGGAGATTTTCTCCGCTCAGGGACTGAGTGTTGTCCTAATCATTATCATTTTATCCCCATCGACACGCAAGTCGCCGAAGTGGCGTCAAATCGAAAGACTTCCACCAGGCGACCGGTCTACCCGCCGAGAGGCCCTCGTCACACGACTTCATCATCATCATCTGGCGTTCCTTTCATGCGCATTTCCTCATCAAATCCCGAAGGGTCGGAGTTCAAAACAAATTCCTTACTAAACGATGGGATGTTTCTTTATCTACTTTACAGATTTTCGGGACGATTCCGTACTTTACTGTGTATCGTCAAGTTGACGTTTTGTTTGAAATTTCGTTGTCTTACGTCTTCCAACTCTGTAGCACTGTTTGAAGTTATGCAACTATCCACAACTTCTCTTAAAAACACTGTAATCAATACTCGCGCAATTTGATGTGCATAAAGTAGTAGGTCACTATCATGCACATCCTGTAAGTTGTACCGAACATCCTTGAAAGGCGCAGACACCATTTGTTGTACTAAGTGCGCCTTGTTCTCCATAGTTTTTCGTATACAGTACACGATCCGACAAGAATGATGAACTACATAGATATGCACCTGTTTCAGTATCACTTTCAATTATTAACCACATATCGTCATCATTGCATTGCACATTCACACTGTCAGCACAACCGAGCGTATGCGACACCATAGATTCCACTGCCTCGTCTTCCAGAAACCATATTGTTTCATAGACAATATGTGGGCGTCAAAAGCCGCAAACACCATTGGCATTTGCGACCTTGCACTCAAAGGGTTCCTTGTAAGGGGACGTCCATTAAATATGTGAGGGGTTTTCTTTAAAATGTGGACTCGCCTCATTCATTGGTGAGACTTGGTGAGAACTGGTGGGAACACCTGCCTCCCCGAGACGTGATGGAAACCCCCCCTCCAATCGCCCTCACGCAGTCGTGTAGAAATACATAAAAATGATTTTTTTATTTGTTTAAAGAAAGATTAAATCACTTTCACGAAATCATGTTTTATTTTTAAAGTGTATTGGACAGTGTTTTAACACGTGATTAAAAACACTTCATTTTAAACATACCAACCTTGATTGTATGATTGTATTCGAGCGAACAGACAGACATACGAACAAAAAGGCTCCGCGAAAATACACTTAAAAGCCAAAGAAACTGGTAAAAATTCCTAATATCGTGTAGGGCCCCTGCGACACGCGGAAGTGTAGCAACACGACGAGGCATGGACTCAACTAACGTCTGAAGTAGTGCTGGAGAGAAGTGACACCATGAATCCAGCAGGGCTGTCGTAAGAGAACGAGGGGGTGGAGATCTCTTCTGAGCAGTACGTTGCAAAACATCCCAGATTGGCTCAATAATGTTCATGTTTGGGGAGTTTGGTGGCAATCAAAAGTGTTTAAACTCAGAAGAGTGTTCCTGGAGCCACACTGTAACAATTTTGGACGTGTGGGTTGCCGCATTGTCCTGCTGGATTTGCCAAAGTCCGCCGGTATGCACAATGAACATGAATGGATGCAGGTGATGAGATACGATGCTTATGTAGGTGTCACCTGTCAGAGTCGTATCTAGACGTATCAGGGGTCCCAAATCACTCATACTGCACACACCCTACACCATTACAGAGCCTCCACCGACCTGAACAGTCCCCTGCTGACATGCATGATCCATGAATTCAAGAAGTTGTCTCCATACCCGTACAAGTCCATCCGCTCGATACAGTTTTAAACGAGACTCGTTCTACCAGGAAACATGTTTCCAGTCATCAACAATCCAATGGCGGTGTTGACGGGCCCAGGTGAAGCGTAAAGCTTTGTTTGGAGCGGCCATCAAGAGCACACGAGTGATCCTTCGCCTCCGGAAGCCCATATCGATGATGTTTCGGGATTGTGTGTGTGAAATCTTATGGGACTTAACTGCTAAGGTCTTCAGTCCCTAAGCTTACACACTACTTAACCTAAATTATCCTAACGACAAACACACACACCCATTCCCGAGGGTGGACTCGAACCTCCGCCGGGATCAGCCGCACAGTCCATGACTGCTGCGCCTCAGACCGCTCGGCTGAACCCGCGCGGCGATGATGTTTCGTTGAATGGTTCGCACGCTGACACTTTTTGATGGCCCATCATTGAAATCTGCAGCAATTTGCGGAAGGGTTGCACTTCTATCACGTTGAACGATTCTGTTCAGTCGTCGTTGGTTCCGTTCTTGTGGTATCTTTCCCGGCTGCAGCGATGTCGGAGATTTGATGTTTAAGCGGATTCCTGATATTCACGGTACACTCGTGAAATGGTCGTATGGGGAAATCCACACTTCTCTGCTACCTCTGAGATTCTGTGTCCCACCGCTCGTGCGGCAGCTGTAGCACCATGTTCAAACTCTTGATAACCTGCCATTGTAATAGTAGTAACAGATTTAACAATTGCGTCAGACACTAGTTTTCTTCTATAGGCGTTGCCGAACGCAGCGCCGTTTTCTGTCACTGTATTTGAATACATATGCCTATACAAGTTTCTTTGGCGCTTCAGTGTAGTATTCACAGTTTTGTTGGATCCATAAAGAAACTGAAATTTTATTGGTTATATAATATATACTAAATATTATTGAAATTTTACTTCCTTTGCAGATGAAAACAATGTTTTTTCTAACTTTCTTCGAATCGTGTGATTACGTAGCTTTTCAATCTCTTGTTCTATATGATCACCAAGACAATTGTTGTTGGTGAGCTTCAGTTTAACTTCCTTCCAGAAACGATTAAGTTATTTCTTAAATCTGTGGTTCTACTTGTCAACATGCTGCTTTGCGGGCACTGTAAAAGTTTGATACAAATTCGTGTTGAACTCAATAACATCAGCTTTATATACGGTACAGAATATCACCTCTCTGACTTACAGGCAGTAATTTGGACCGGTGCGGCAGAAAGCCCCCGAAATAAATATAACACTTTCGCGCCACCAGTTTCAGATCATTAAATCCTGGGCATGCACACGTGTGAAGTATTCAGTTCAGTTCAATTCATAGGGGCCATAAAGATCAGTGGGTGTGTTAATATTCTCTGTCCTCAAGATTAATTATGAAAAACAAAATATTTCCCGTTATAACAACGTACAGGATGTCCATAAAGTAAATCTCTTGTGTTTGCGGTAACTTACGAATGTCTTTTTGTTACAGGTCGATCACTGAGCAGCAGGTTGATGATGTTGTCACTATCACAAGGCGTCTACAGAGTGTTGCGTACAATGAGTGCGACGACGGTTCCAACGGAAATTTAGGAAGGATGGACCAACGAATAAAGGCATATGCAAACTGTTAAAAAAGTTTCAGCGAATAGGCACTATTGCTGACGTGCCTCTGGCAGGTCGGCCTTCCACAGGCGCAACTGATACTGACGCCATACGAGAGTCAATTGAACGGTGTCCTAATTCTGTACGCTTTCTTTCACGTCAAACACGAATTCCAAAATCAACAGTGTTCAAGCTTCTGAAGTTTACCTTGAAAAAGAGTGCATATCATTTTCAAATGCTACATCAAGTCCAAGACGAGTACATAGCATAACCCATGTCGATGTGCATAGATTTGTTGGAGTGTGTGGGGACTGGTGATTTAATGTCACATGTGTCGTTTAAAATGGAAGTGGACACGTCAACCTGTGCAAATATCGCATTTGGACCGACACACCTCCAGCTGAGGTCACTCAGCATATCAAGGACGGCCCAAAGACCCATGTGTAGTTGGGAATCATGCGGACGGAGATATATCGACCATTCTTTCTTCAGAGAGGAAGCCATTAATGGTGCCTGTTAGATGGATTTGCTGATGGAATTTCTGCAGCCACAATTGGAATAAGAAAGTATCTTAGACACTGTTATTTACCAACCTTATAGTGCTCCATGCCACTATGCGATAATGGTCAGGGACTACCTGAATGAAGTGTTTCCCGACCGTGGGAAAGGACAATGAGGCCGTAGACTATGGGAAGCAAGGTTCCCGGATCTTACCCAATTATTCTTTGTATGTGGATTTGTTAAATCAAAATTCTACATAATAAAAGTGGCTGAGATTATTGAACTGACAGATAAAATCCGTGATGCCGTGTGCCTAATCACACTACAACGCTAGAAAAATACATTTCCTGAAACTGTGCACAGGTGGAAGTGTGCAGAGACATCAATAGTGGACATGTTGAAATGAACCAGTGAGGTGTATTAAATGTAAAACAATGTAAAAGATGTTTTTAGTACACAGAAAACGTATGAAATGTGAAAACATCGTTTTCAAATACATAGTTGAAACGTCTCAACACAGTCGTTCCACAAGAACTTTCCACTAACTGAAGCAATTATGAATTATGTGACCAACAGTATAGCTGTGGTTGAGCATATGAACCGCACCAAAAGGTCTGAGTAGGTGGACTGACGGCAGAAAAATATTTTTTCTTGTCACAAAACCAAGTACTTTGCAAAAGGCCATCAGTGTTTGATTATATCATGTCATTTATTATGTTCCACGTTTCCACATGTATTCCTATTCCTTTCCCTGAACCGTCTTGTGTGTGTGAATGTGAACAAATTAGTGTCTGAACGTCTTTTCTATCTATTTGTGGTGGAAGTTGAGTTGGTCGTCGTGTGCTGGAGCGAGAGCTGTGTGCTTGGGAGTACAGGATGACCAACTCAGGATCCATGTACCTGGGCAGATAGGTGTAGTCTTTCTAAAAGTGGTATTGTTGATTTGTCAGGTTGGTGGCGGAAGCTCTCTCTGGTTTCCTTTTTCACGTAGTAGCCGGTGGAAACTTTGTGGAGAGGAAGGCATTCTGCTGCAGGTTACTGCTGAGTACAGACGTAGTCCTACGCTGCTGTGATAGGAACATCTGATATTAGCGTTTTGTGCGTTGTACGTATCGTGAAATATTTAAGTTCAGTTCATCTGAACTGCTATCGGTCTCCTAGTGCCTTTGTGCTATGAAGTTGCAGTAACAGCTGACCATTACGTGCAATTTTGGCACTGATCAGACTTGGCTTTGTTCCAGTGGAACAAAGTGGTGCAATTCACCTTTGATGATATTATTGTGATATTATTATCATGCAAGTGCGGAAATCTGGCGTAACAAATCTATAGTGTTGGAAACAGTTGGGTGTGGAATAGGTGGAGGCCTTCAGCCGGACTAGATTAGTCCCCATCCATTTGATTTATACGGCTGCTGTCCTGTGATAGAAATGCACTCTCTCTCTCTGCTAAACTTACAAGTGGTCGACCTATGTTCAGGATACGCTAGACGTGGAGTCATCTGGAAAAATTCCTCCTTTGCGTGCGAATGGTGGTGGTGGTTCTTGCTTGAGTCTATCTTCTGAGTCTGAACTGAGTAGTTGAATGTGTGGCCATTTCCTTAATACTCCATGTTCTTTTCCTTCCGTGAATTTCACAAATGTTACGGTTTTATCATTAAAGAGAAGCAGGTTGTTTTGTTCCAGTATCAGGCAACCGTTTTCTCTTGTAAAATAATTGATTCCCTCCATTTTCACGTGGTTGCCAGTGGAACCTTTATGGAGAGGAAGGCATTCTGCTGCTGATTACTGGTGACTACAGACGTAGTCCTATGCTGGTCTGATAGGAACTTATGAAATTTACGTTTTCTCCGTTGTACATAGCCTGAAATATTTAAGTACAGTTCATCTGAAATGCTATGAGTCTCCCAGTGCCTTTCTGCTATGACGTTGCAGTAACAGCTGACGATTATGTGCAACTTTTGCACTGATCAGACTTGGCTTTCTTCTAGTGGAACAACGAGGTGCAATTCACATTTGATGATATTATTGTGAATGCTCGAAGTTTGCATGCAAGTGCGGAAATCTGGCGTAACAAATCTATTGTGTGAGAACCACGTGGGTGTGGAACAGGTGGAGGCCTTCAGCCGGACCGGATTATTCCCCATCGATTTGATTTAAACGGCTGCTGTCCTGTGATAGTAATGCACTCTCTCTGCCCAATTTTCCTCCTTTGCGTGCGAGTGGTGGTCGTGGTTCTTGCTTGAATTCGTGTCTGAACTGAGTAATTGAGTGTATGGTCATTTCCTTAATACTCCATGTCCTTTCCTGCCGTGAATTCCAAAAATGTAACAATTTTCTCCATAAAGAGAAGCAGATTGTTTTATTCCAGTATCAGGCAACCGTTTTCTCTTGTAATGTAACTGATTCCCTCATTGTTGAGAACTGCAAATTAAATAAGACAGTGATAAGTCATATAGCATCAATCCTGCGTATTATTCATGATCGTTAGGTTAATACCCGATCACAATTGTAAAATCAATGTGACTGCTCTGTTCATTTTTATATATTTTGACGTGTCATTGCATAAGGGCAGCAATAAAAGAGAAGGTGAAAATCACCAGAACAATTTAATTAAGTGATCAAAAGAAACGGAAAAAACAATAGTAAGTCCCTTTCTTATAAACATTTCCAGTTCGGCCGGTTCTCTTGTCTTAAGAGTCGGCTTAGGGTAGTCAAAATTTACACAAACAGTAAGACAAAGGTACCAAGATATTAGAGAATAAATATAAATATTTAATCTAAATGATAAAATTCTAGAGAATAGGAGTGCAGCAGACTGCCCATAATTGCTAGATACTATAAGGAAGAAAAGATGGGTACTATAACAGGCAATTTCGCCTAATACCCTCCCCCGCCATCTGCAATCTGGCGCCGTTGGTGCCGTGGCAAAGGGCGCACAGAACATCGAAGGTGCTGAGCACAGAGCTACCGGATTTTACGAAAGGGTAAACATGACAGTGTTATGGGTCTTTAATCGGGCAGCGGACGGATCAGATCTTGTAGCCAGTGCGTCTGAAGATGATGGGCGACTACAGGGTGACAAATAGAAGGACAGTGGAGTCAAAACTGCGCGGACGCATCGGTTGGTGTTGTTTCGGTTCCCGAGCGGTCGGTTCCAGGAGGCTTTCTGCGAGCTATGCAATGGCCTGAACTTGGAACGGCGCCTTGAGACAGCGGCAGCGAGCGCATAGGAAAGAGCCGTTTGCCTTTTCCTGTTGGTTTGTTTCCGAGCAGTTTGCCAGGCAGTGTGTTGGAGAGCAGAGGCACAGCCTAGGATAGAAACGTGGCAACTGCTGGCTGTCGACACCGAGAGAGTGGCGCCAAACACGTAAAGAGTGACCCAGACAGTATTTTTTCTGGCTCCTGGGAAGATTCTGTCAGCAGTAAACGGACGTGACTGCCAATACTGCTGCGTGCCATGTACATGGGATTGCTCAAGGAAGCTTTCAAGTCTTGGCATGTTTAATTAAGTCTTTGATAATTTTTACTGAGTCTGTGTTGTACAACGGTGACCGTTCAGATATGTTCTAGTTGTATTTTGAAACGGTGCACCTTATCGCTCACTGTTTACTGAGAGGCTGTTGCAGACGTACTATTGTTAGCGCACAGTGACCCCTGCCTTGTTCTGTCTCATTGCAGTTTGTTTTGGGTAGTGTTTGGGTGGATTTTTATTAACAGGCATTGTTTCTTAAAAATTCAAGTTTTGGTTTGATATCACGATACCTTTCTGGACCGGTGTTTAACTGTGCTAAGGGCTTATTGTATGCCTAGTGTCTGATCCTATGTATAATTTTCAATTACCTCAGTGGGTGAGTGGAAGTAGGTTTTCAATTTGTGCAATAATTTGGCTGATGCTAGACTTGTTGTGTGGATCTTTGATTTAGCTTTGTTACGATTGCTTGATGATTTATTGTGTGAGATTGACACTTTTTCTGAGAGTGGAAAGTTGTTCCATTTCACGCCGGAAGGGAGTGTGTATGGGGTTCACTGCAGTGTGCTGTTTGATCAGAAGAAGGCTTTCACTGTGTCTGAAAGGCAGCGAACGGGACCCTGCTGGGAGGTGTCCAGTATCCTTGGAGAGATCCTGTTTCGCGAAATGTTATTTTGGTTAGTTCCTGGATGTAATTCGTTGAAACCGGCTGCCATAGCCATCTCTTATGAGTATTTGAGCTTGAAATTTGGCGTTTCTATCTGCACTTATAAACGAGCCGCTGACTGACACTACTATGGCCGTATGAGGAAGTTCGTTGCTTTCCCTGAAACTTTTGGACGGTCGAATCCGAAGTATCAGCCCCGCTACCAGAAGTGTTGCGAAAGATGATAATTAACGGAGAGATCGTTATATGCAATTTTCTAGGGCTTGAGTGGGAAGTTTCGTTGCATTACTCTGGTTTTATGTGGGTAAAGGACTTTCTTCTTCATCACGTTGGCAGCAGCATTCAGATCGAGTTTTTGGATTTGTGGGTAATTCGAGAGAAATTCCCGGCTCTCAATTCGCCGTAACTGGTGCTGCCCCCCTCCCCCCCCCTCCCCTGCTGTACTTAGAAAATATAAGTGTCGCCCAGGCCGTATCGCAACCCATCCTCTGAGCATCTCGCAGTTAGATATTTGTGTTGTACATCTTCTATGCTCAGTTCTTTGTATTTGATATTTTTCTTATTTAGCCTGAATCTGCGAATTGCCCAGACAAGGGAGACTTATTCCGTTTTCTTCCTGCCCTCTTCCGACAAAATGCAAGTCCCACATGCTTAGAAACATTTTTACTTCACTCCATTTTTAAAATCATTTTAGTGTCAATTGTTATTTGACTAGAGCAAATAAAAATTTTGCATTGACGATCTTGACCTACAGTTTGAGAACCTTAATTTCCTAAAACTTTTCCATAGTTAGGTAAGCCTTAAATAATAAATATAACCAGTTGCATTTTTCGATGTTTCTTCAGTGTAATGAATTTCATTTTTGGACGTTGCTTCATTGTAATGAATTTCCGTTGTGTGTAGAGGCTAAACATTAGGTTTAAATACAGACTAATTCTGTGATGATGGTAAGGGAAGGGTAAATGTAACAATTTGAAGTAAGGAAGAAAGGAAAGAAGGCTGGGATTAACGCCCCATCGGCATCGATGTCATTAGAGACGGAGCACAGGCTCGGATTACATCAAAGTTGGCGAAGGAAATCGACCATAGTCTATCAAAGGAACCATCCCCGTATTTTCCTGGAGCGATTTAGGCAAATCACGGAAAACCTGCATCTGAATGGCCGAACGCGAGTTTGAACCATCGTCTTCCCGAATACGAGTCCAGTGTGCTAACCGCTGCTCCACTCGCTCGGTTTGAAGTAAGGGACCCTGGTCTGGATACGACCGAGCCGAAAGATTTAAGCGAAAATTTTCTGATACCTCGGACAGTGGTCCTCTTCTACTACAATCTCTTTGCTTTCCATATTTTGGGAGAAGTACGGACCAAAATAACGAAAAAATGTTAAATAAACGTGGGCTGTTAACTGCATACCTTAACAGCTATGAGCACTTTTCCGTCTAGGCTACGTGAAACACATTTCTTCTACTGAACAGGTACTCATACCTCTAAAGGCATGCAATTCAAATCACATATTTACTAGAAAATATCTTCTTGTTTTGGTCCATACGATTTTGGCCCATACTACCTCCTCTAAAAATTTGTAAAGCAAAGAGCTTGCACTCGAAGAGACCCAGTGCCAGAGGTATGACAACGATCTTCGCTTCTAAGTTTCGACACAGTCATTTCGGGAATGGAGTCCCTTATCTCAAATAGATACATTTACCGATCTTCATCATCTCTGAAAGACGGTAACATCATTGCGGAATAACCCTGTGTTTGAGAAATACGGAGATGATAATGAGTGAACAGCGCTCCCGCGTTTTATAGCTGAATTAATTTTTGCACAAGCAATTGGGCTTTATTACGATCTTTGTCAGGCCTGTTACTGTGCCATTATTCAGGCTAATTGTGTCACGCGATCCAACGTTTACACACTTTGTGTTTAATTTCCGCGTGTACTTGATCACAGCTATTTATCTGTTTTGTTTCATTGGTGATAGTCTCGTATAACTTGCTTCATTTTATGACAACCGCTTAATCTATCATTGCAAAACGCTTCCCACGAACTAACCAGTTAATTCTCATGGGTTTTTCCGGGAGATAATTATTAACATATACGTAAAGTTTAGCATATTCAATTATTCTCTATAATTTTAAGTGTAATATCGTCTTATGCCTCTTAGACTAGAATTACAGTGTTAACGTGTTGATTATTCTCCGATTGCCGGTTTCTATTATGTTCGAGCCATAACGTAATTATGGATTGTTATTTATTGTAAGATACGTTGATGAGCGATTTAGTTCCGTTGTTAGCCAACTATCGGTAGCTACTTTTTCCATTGAATATTTTTTTGGTATTATTGTTTTCGATATTACGTTTCATCAGTATGAAACTGTAAGGTTTTTCTAATAATTGTTGCTGGAATCATATTACTTAATATTTCACTGATTGTGTATAATAGTAGTGTTTTTAACAATATCACAATTACGTCTTGATTACCGCTAGCAGTACCAATCAAATTCCTATGTTTTCTGGTAAATTCCCCTGCACCGTAATTGAAGACATAGGTTGCACATATTACTCCGAGAGGGAGAGGTTGCCATAAGAGAGAAATTTTTGGCGGGTCGCATCAAACTGGTCAAGAAACTAATGATAGAAAATAAAGTTTAAACCATGACTGCATCGGGGTTACAAGATTTTTTCAAACAGTAAAAGTTATGTCTGCATCAGGTCTGGACGCTGCTGACCCTAGAAGCCATTTTCTGGTGATCTGGAATCAACTGAATATGGTTACCAGCGCCGTAACCATTCAGCCGCGATTCATAAACAAATTTTAAATTAGAAGATAGATTATATCCTTTTTGCAATAATGGCTTTCCACTTTAACATGATGCAATGAAAATAAATTAAACAAATTTTCTGTAAATTGCAGTGAAATGAATTGCCATGACAATATTTGGAAACAAGGCTGTTAACATTCTGATTCTGAGCTCTACCGGCAAACTTTCAAGGCTTCATCTGGAATATTTTCTAGTATTTTGGTGTATGGGGATCTACTGCCGCCGCCGGCTTGTACAGAGCATTGTAAGAACCTGTACACAAAAGAAACACTTTTAGCACAGTGTGTTCAGTAGGTAACAAATGCAGAACTGTTCCCTTACAGAAATTGTTGAGTCGGCAAGACTCAACACAACCAGGAGCACATCCGAAGAGCCGGCCGAAGTGGCCGTGCGGTTCTAGGCGCCGCAGTTTGGAACCGCGAGACCGCCTCGGTCGCAGGTTCGAATCCTGCCTCGAGCATGGATGTGTGTAATGTCCTTAGGTTGGTTAGGTTTAACTGGTTCTAAGTTCTAGGGGACTAATGACCTCAGAAGTTGAGTCCCATAGTGCTCAGAGCCATTTGAACAATTTGAAAATGGCTCTGAGCACTATGGGACTTAACTTCTGTGGTCATCAGTCCCCTAGAACTTAGAACTACTTAAATCTAACTAACCTAAGGACATCACACACATCCATGCCCGAGGCAGCATTCGAACCTGCGTCCGAATCGGTCGCGCGGTTCCAGACTGTAGCGCCTAGAACCGCTCGGCCACTTCGGCCGGCTTTGAACAATTTTTTTTTTTTCCCCAATCGCTATCTCGGAGATGCTGTGTCCTGTCAAATCGCTCGTGCGCCGACCACAACACTATGTTGAAACTCACTTAAATCTTGATAACCTGCCATTGTAGCAGCAGTAACCGATCTAACAGCTGCACCAGACACTTGTTGTCTTATATAGCCGCTGCCGATCACAGCGCCATATTCTACCTGTTTACATAATTCTGCATTTGAATACGCATGCCTACATCAGGTTCGTTGGCGCATCAGTGTATATCTGTTATTAGCTTTCTTCTCGTGACTTCGTCCAGATACGTATTTGTCACATGTATTTCACACATATATATACTGTACATTTCACGTGTATTTAATGTACTTCACACATATTTGTATACTTATTTCTTCTCTATATATAACGAATTTCTTCCTGAAATTCCATTTCAATCTTGA
Organism: Schistocerca piceifrons; assembly: GCF_021461385.2. Lineage (NCBI taxonomy): Eukaryota > Metazoa > Arthropoda > Insecta > Orthoptera > Acrididae > Schistocerca > Schistocerca piceifrons. Next base: position 990,400,169 of record NC_060138.1, read on the forward strand.
AAAAAGATTGTATGTTTTGTCTCGGTAAGAATGCGAAATGTCGTGGGCACTGGATGAATTTTTTCGGTGTGAAAATTGAACAAACAATTTTTTTAAATGAAATATCTCATCTAATTTTTTCACATTCCTTTTCATTTTAGAGATCCGCACCTCAGTCGGTAAAAACAGAACCCTTATAGGATGACTTTGTTGTGCATCTGGCATCTGTTAAGACCCCTTTTTACCAGGAACGGTAGAGGTACCCCTCGGTTGTGCAAAACCATTCTGTCGGTGTAGTTCGGATTCCCACTGTATTTAGTGACATCAATATAGTCCTGAGATAGAAGCTATGTCCTGCTTCCCTGGACTGCGATAGATCATGTATTTGGCAACTACTAGGCGGAGTTAACAAGTTAAAAAGTTTCTGTTCAATTGTCATCCGACGTATAACATGTTTCACTGTTGTTGTGGTCTTCAGTCCAGAGACTGGTTTGATGCAGCTCTCCATGCTACTCTATCCTGTGCAAGCTTTTTCATCCCCAGTACCTATTGCAACCGACATCCTTCTGAAGCTGCTTAGTGTATTCATCTCTTGGTCTCCCTCTACGATTTTTACCCTCCACACTGCCCTCCAATATTGAACTGGTGATCCCTTGATGCCTCAGGCAGTGACCTACCAACCGACCCTTCTTCTAGTCTAGTTGTGCCACAAATTTCTCTTCTCCCCAATTCTATTCAGTACCTCCTCATTAGTTATGTGATCTACCCATCTAATCTTCAGCATTCTTCTGTAGCACCACATTTCTAAAGCTTCTATTCTCTTCTTGTCCAAACTATTTATCGTCCATGTTTCACTTCCGTACATGGCTACACTCCATACAAATAATTTCAGAAAAGACTTCCTGACACTTAAATCTATACTCGATGTTAACAAATTTCTTCTTTAGAAACACTTTCCTTACCTTTGCCAGTCTAGTTTTTGTATCACCTCTACTTCCACAATTAACAGTTATTTTGCTCCCCAAATAGCACAACTGATTTACTACTTTAAGTGTCGCATTTCCTAATCTAATTCCCTCAGCATCACCCAACTTAATTCGGCTACATTCCATTATCCTTTTTGTTGACGTTCATCTTATATCTTCATTGCAAGACACTGTCCATTCCGTTCAACTGCTCTTCCAAGTCCTTTTCTGTCTCTGACAGCATTACAATGTCACCGGCGAACCTCAAAGTTTTTATTTCTGTTCCATTGATTTAGTACCTACTCCGGATTTTTCTTTTGTTTCCTTTACTGCTTGCTAAATATACAGATTGAACAACGTCGGGGGTAGGCTACAAGTGTATTTAGTAGTTATATACAACAAGATTTTTTATATCTTCCACACTCATAGAACTCTTTTACACTAGCTTCACATGTAGTCAAGATTACGAGATTAATACACAAACTGATCGCATCATACTGCACTCGGGAAATCGTAGGTAGACAAACTTGAGATCACAGTGTCCAAATAATGTAATATTACATGGTTCGATACAGATAAATACCCTCAAGAGCACAAGGAACTGGTACACCTGCTTAATATCGTTTAGTGGCCCCGCGAGCACGCAAAAGTGCCGCATCGTGACGTGGCATGGACTCGAGTTGTGTCTCATGTAGCACTGAAGGGAACTGACACCATGAATCCTGCAGGGCTGTCCATAAATCCGTAAGAGTACGAAGGGTTGGAGATCTCCTCTGAACAGCACGTTGCAAGGCATCCCAGATATGCTCAATAATGTTCATGTCTGGGGAGTTTGGTGGCCAGCGGAAGTGTTTAACCTCAGAAGAGTGTTCCTGGAGCCATTCTGTAGCAGTTCTGGGCGTGTGGAGTGTCGCATTGTCCGGCTGGAATTGCCCAAGTCCATCGGAATGTGCAATGGACATGAATTTATGTAAGTGATCAGACAAGATGCTTACGTACGTGTCATCTGTCAGAGCCGTATCAAGACGTATGAGGGGTCCCAAATCATTCCAACTGCTCACGATCTACACCTTTACAGCGCCTCCATCAGCTTGAACTGTCCACTACTGTGAAACGCAGGGTCAATGGATTCATGAGGTTGTCTCCATACCCGTACACGTCCATCCCCTCAATACAATTCGAAACGAGCCTTGTCCAACCAGGCAACATGTCTCCCGTCATCAACAGTCCAGTGTCGGTGTTGACGGGCCCATGCGAGACCTAAAGCTTTGCATCGTGCTGTTATTAACGGTACACTCGTGGGGCTTCGGCTACGAAAGCCCATGTCGAAGAGGTTTCGTTGAGTGGTTCGATCTCTCACACTTGTTGACAGCCCAGCATTGAAATCTGCAGCAATTTGCGGAAGGGTTGCACTTCTGTCCCTTTTAAAGATTCTCTTCAGTCGTCGTTGGTGCTGTTCTTGCAGTATCTTTTTCCGGCAGCAGCGATGTCGCAGATTCGATGTTTTGCCGGATTCCTGATGTTCACTGTACACTCGTGAAGTGTGTAGTGTTGGCAGAAGAGCCAACACTGTGTTTCTAGAGGAGGCCGAATTGCACGCGTTTAATTACACGCTGACTGGCGTGAGGTCTGGAACAGGACAATATCTTGAGAATTGCAAATAAAGTACGTAAATGATGTAATACTTAACTTTAATCCACAATTGTAGAACATCTCTCTTGATGATACATGCTTCACATAATAAGTATCAATTGAATACGGCGCCTTGCTAGGTCGTAGCAAATGTAGCTGAATGCTATGCTAACTATCGTCTCGGCAAATGAGAGCGTAGTTGTCAGTGAACCTTTCCTTGCAAAGTCGGCTGTACAACTGGAGCGAGTGCCAGCACGTCTCTCTAGACCTGCCGTGTGGTGGCGCTCGGTCTGCTATCACTGACAGTGGCGACACGCGGGTCCAGCGTATACTAATAGACCGCGGCCGATTTAAAGGCTACCACCTAGCAAGTGTGGTGTCTGGCGGTGACACCACAAAGTGGTCGTACCGGAATATCCCCACTTCATCGGCCGTGCGGTTAAAGGCGCTGCAGTCTGGAACCGCAAGACCGCTACGGTCGCAGGTTCGAATACTGCCTCGGGCATGGATGTTTGTGATGTTCTTAGGTTAGTTAGGATTAACTACTTCTAAGTTCTAGGGGACTAATGACCTCAGCAGTTGAGTCCCATCGTGCTCAGAGCCATTTGAACCGTTTGAACCCACTTCATCGCTGTCACCGGCCAGAGTGGCCAAGCGGTTCTAGGCGCTGCAATCTGGAACCGTGCGACCGCTACGGTCGTAGGTTCGAATTCTGCCTCGGGCATGGATGTGTGTGATGTCCCTAGGTTAGTTAGATTTAAGTAGTTCTAAGTTCTAGGGCACCGCTGACCTCTGAAGTTAAGTCCCATAGTGCTCAGAGCCATCTGAACAATTTTTTTCATCGCTATCTCGGAGATGCTGCGTCCTGTCACATCGCTCGTGCGCCGACCACAACACTATGTTGAAACTCACTTAAATCTTGATAACCTGCCATTGTAGCAGCAGTAACCGATCTAACAGCTGCACCAGACACTTGTTGTCTTATATAGCCGCTGCCGATCACAGCGCCATATTCTGCCTGTTTACATAATTCTGCATTTGAATACGCATGCCTATATCAGGTTCCTTGGCGCATCAGTGTATATCTGTTATTAGCTTTCTTCTCGTGACGTCGTCCAGATACGTATTTGTCACATATATTTCACACATATATATACTGTACATTTCACGTATATTTAATGTACTTCACACATATTTGTATACTTATTTCTTCTCTATATATAACGAATTTCTTCCTGAAATTCCATTTCAATCTTGAAAAAAGATTGTATGTTTTGTCTCAGTAAGAAGAGTGCGCAATGTCGTGGGCACTGGATGAATTTTTTCGGTGTGAAAATTGAACCAACAATTTTTTTTTTAAAATGAATTATCTCATCTAATTTTTTCACTTTCACTCACATTCCTTTCCATTTTAGAGATCCGTACCTCAGTCGGTAAAAACAGAACCCTTATAGGATGACTTTGTTGTCCGTCCGGCATCTGTTAAGACCCCCTTATGCCAGGAACGGTAAAGGTACCCCTTGGTAATGCAAAACCTTTAGTCTTGTAAGTCAATGCAATCAAAAGATACGTCAATTTGTGTCATGTATATCCATACTCAAAAACTCATTCATCATAACGCGTAGTGTACTTCCCGTTGACCCAAAATCACGTAATTTAGCAAGAAGCAGTACAAGTAAAGGAAAAGATCCAGAAATTGTTAATTTGTAATTATATGTTACGTAACGGATCCTTGGATTCACAGTCCTCCAGATGCCTTTTTAAGTACCTACTTTTTTCTGAAAAGTTATATAGACACCTGAAGCAAATGTGTTTCTTATCTTTATGTTTCGATAATTGGCTATAAAGGAAGCAGAACATATCTTTGATCCGTACGTAATTCTGATTATCACCGCGCCGCGCGGGATTAGCCGAGCGGTCTGAGGCGCTGCAGTCATGGATTGTGCGGCTGGTCCCGGCGGAGGTTCGAGTCCTCCCTCGGGCATGGGTGTGTGTGTTTGTCCTTAGGATAATTTATGTTAAGTAGTATGTAAGCTTAGGGACTGATGAGCTTAACAGGTAAGTTCCATAAGATTTCACACACATTTGAACAATTTGAATTATCACCTTCTGGAAAGAGCAGCATGTTTACATAAATATCACACTCACCTGCATATTTAGAAAAATGGAATCGTCCAACTGTAGTATGCTTGTCCTGCCCATCTGGCTTGCTTTTCTACTTCTTCTTCAGGCCATAAACATGAACCAATATTCCGGGATTTTGTGCCTCAAAATTTTGCTACGTCCTAAATATTTATAGGGAATTCGATACCGTCAAAGTTATAACATCCACGAATGTTAAGACCTATTCCGCATTGAGATGTTCGCTGTGGATCTTTTTTGTAATTTCTATCACAAGCCAGAATTGAGCATGCAAAACAAGCGTTATCTTTTCCATTTTGAACGATAATGCAAACCTCCTTGTTCTTAATATCCTCAGGGAGGTGTATATAGCTGAACCCTCCATTTAACGGATCATAGACATGAATATGGATGTCGAGGTGTGGCATTTGGCTGAGTGCTTTAGCTGACCCTCGTACTTCCATCTCGGAAAACCAGGCCAGTATAGCACCCAAGGTGGATTCACGATACCACTCGGCGATTGACGTACTCCGAGATATAACACCATAGTCACCACAGATGTAATGTAAGGTTTTCTCCTCAGAAGCACCCTGCTGTTTGGGCAGGTGTGTCAACGTGCAGTAGAGCACTGCATTACATTTAATGGCAATGTATCTCGGATCATCTAGGGCTTTCAGTCAGGAGCTCCGCCTCTAACACTGGGAGGCACGCTTCTAGAAACCTGGCTGGGTCACGATACCCCCCTGGGTATTCTCTGTGCTATTAAATGATATACGCCCCTCATAGGTCCTAGCAACCGATGAGTATTCTATGAGGGTTATGACGCCACTAATCTGATGTCCTTCACTATCAGGATGGGATAGAGCACTACTGCTTTCCACAGGTTCATTATCATTAATAATACTACAGCTAGGTGATGACTGCGTCCACCAGTGGATGAGGGCGCTGGGGATGAGGCACCTTCAGGTTGGAGGGGTATGTACCAAGGCACACATACCATGTACTGCCACCAAGGGTGAGAGGTCGGAGCGTGAGTAGTAGGTGACGGCAACCTTCTGAGGGAGTTCCCAGGCTGTGGGGAGGGTACTCCTTGATGCTCCTACGTAGTGGAGCATTCAACATCCCCAGCCTGGGGGGTGGGAGATTGCTGCTCTTACTAAACCACTCAAGGATGTCAGATGGTATGTGATGGTTTGGGGGTAGGCACTGCAGCAGCTGCGGCCGCCTCCTGCATGGCAACGAGAGGCGTTTTGCATGACAGTGCATGCTGCTCGGGTGTGTGTGTGACACCCAACCCCACAACCACTACTCTAGTGCACATGCCATAGACATCTCCTGTCACAGCGGTGTTGGTGTCACTTCTGTAACATACGAATAACGGAAAATACTAAGCACAATGCTCAAGATTTTGTGAAATATATGCTATAAACACACAATGACAATTAAGTAAATCACCATTCCTGAATAATACTTACATGTTTAAACAATGCCGGTCACATTATAATCGCCTTTTACATACTAGATCCCAGGATTTAGGAGTTCAGTTGATCTTTCTGGCAGTTCTCACACCCAGTCAAATATCTCCATCCCCATCTCCAGGAGGGAGGGATCGCACTGTCTTTCAGTAGCCACAATCTCACAATTCCCACTCAAGCATCTCACCCTCGCCAGGATTGTTGTTGTCGTTGTGGAGCCATCAACCCATCTCACGGAAGTAGCCTATATAGAGATATTTATTATTAGAAACAACAACAAAAATTTTTTACTGAATTTAACTACAGCGAGATATTGATTATAACTACAAAATAAATATATAAATAAGTAAAGAGCTCATGCTAGATGGAAGTGATAGCTCCAGGTCATCATTCTCCGACACATAACCCTACAGGAATCCCATTTTCTTCTGAAGTAGTAGAAATATCTGCAACAATAAATTTATATATACCTCTCACAATTGTATATGACAAAAAAAGTCTAATGGAAATATATTACTGCTGTACTTACTTTTTTGCTGCATTTCAAACTCCATCAGCAGCAGCTCAATGTCCATCATCTGCTGCTCTAAAGCTGCAACTATGAGATCAAAAGTTTTATAAACACTTGCTATGATCCGAATAAATCAGGAGCTGATTTCTGAACGTGTAAACTACCACACATAATTTGGAGATGTACTTACCTGATGCTAGCACAAGCTCTTCCACTTGATGGGGATTTTCAGTTTCCAGTTGCTTCAGCCCTAATGCTAGAACAACAGCAGAAATGTTATAAGCACTTGTTGCAATTTGAACACTTTAAGAGACGCTTTCTGGACTTATAACTATCACACAATGAATTTTGAGACGTACTTAAATGATGCTGGCACAACCTCTTCCGCTTTCTGGAGACTTTCAGCCTCCAGCTGGCGTTCTAATTGCAATAGAATTTCGGGAATGAATGCTGTAATAGTAAGAAAAAAAGAACTTCTATAACCACGTGTTACGAAAATGGATCACTATCTCGAAAAATTTTGAACACTTTGCTACGAAATTTCTTAACTATCACAATTTGAACTCATGATTTTTTTTTTTTTTTTTTTTTTTTTTTTGTAAACACTTACATGGCTATTGACCTATGTTCGGCTGTTTCCCACTACCACTGCCACTGGCTGAGCCTTTCATGGTTTACGAATCACATTATGCGCTGTCAAAGACTGATGATCATTGTGGTAGGGTTTGGGCATTATATAGCTTCAGGCTCCACCAACTATTTTGTAGAGGACCAATAGGAACACAGAGTTCCATACCAGCAATTTTCAACTAGTGTGCTTTTCTCCTTCAAGCAGGCTTGGTGCAGCTGTTTGAGGAAAGTATCACATCTGTGGGGGGAGGAAAGAAAGATCTGAGACAAACATCCGGTGTTTTCCTGCAAGTGGATGGAATATTGGATGCAGCTGCTAGCTATAGAAAAACTTTGTTCATTCTGACGTTAGTGGATAGTCTGATAAACCCGTCCTGTGCTTGCCGGTAAGTGGATCGAAAATTGGATGCAGCTGCTAGCTTTAGGAAAACACTCTTTGTTCAGTCTGAGACAGATGGAAAGTCTGACACGTCCAGTGCCTGTTGCGTCCATGGAAAAATATTTTCCTTAGGAAACCTTCGAAACTGGTAATGACCGACAAAGTGCACCTTGAGAGCAGAATTGTACACAGATTCCAGATGCTGTCTGCCACTCCCCTGATGGAGGTAGATACGTGGTCACCAGTAGTCCGCCGGACACGTAGCCTAGTGTCACGTGTGTCGCAGTTGCGTCATTAGACCGCCTAACGACACTCGCATTAGCTCGCGTGATGCGGTTCCTTTCATGTCATAAAGGCCTACAGCGGGCCTGGCCAGAGTGACGCCGGGCTGGCAAGCTGCTACCTGCTGGGAGGGGGCTGGAGGCCCCCATCTTGGGGAAAAGTCAACTAAGCAATAGGAGATAAAGGGACGGCCGCCTCAAGTGCAACTTGTTCATCCAAAATACAGCGACAGAGCCCCCACACACCGCCCCTCCTAGACAGAGAGCAGCTGTGTCCGGCACCCTTTACTGTTTTTCTGCCGACCCTCGTACAGCTACAGGCCCTCGGCGGCACAAGCGATATGCGCCATGCCTTCAGGCGGCGGTCCTAGACAACAAAAAAGGGAAATTAAGTAGCATGTCCCCACCCATCCGGAGGACGCTCCAGATGGCTATTTCAAAAGTCGGCTGTTTGCGAAACAGAAAGCCCCTCCCTTAGTGCCTTAAGTACAAAGCACAGCACCGTCATCACTCAGAACCATTATAAATTACTGCTATCCTAACCGACGGAGAGCCACTGCCTCGTACAGATCTCACCCGCTGTTCTGCACTCGACTGTTTAACATCAGCTCCAGTCCCATAATAAAGCAAATATTAAAAAAGAAACACAATCATTTTACATTCGACAACAACAGTTGTTTTTTAGCTGAATTGCGCTTTTATGCCGTCCTTGTGTAGCGCTATGCATACAGTTGTGTAATTAGGACCGATCTTTTGTGATTAATTACGTAATTAGGGTCGATCTTTTCTTCAATTTCCTGACCAAAAATAAATAAAGTACACTAACCTAACCTTCCTCTCCCGCATCTGGACAGTTTCCATGTATTAGGGGGTGGACTTGGGCTTTCCATCCAGTAGAATTAGGGTTCGAGTCCTGGAAAAGGCACAGCCATTTTTAATTTCCCATCAATTCCAAGTGCCTCTGGTTGTTTCATTGTGTTGGGGGGTTGAACTTTCCGCCCAGGAGGACCAGGGTTAGATTTCTGGGAACAATGCTGCCACTTTTAATTTCTCTCCAAAATTCGAAATTCCCGCTAATGGGTAGGTTGGGGGAGGTGATGGGGGAGGGGAGAGGGCGGGAGGGAGGGGAGGGCATGGCGCACACATGTAGCTGAGAAAAGACATGACGTCATCCAGGGACGGGGGTGGGCGGGGGCGGGGATGGACGTGGTTGGGGGGTGGGTGGGGGTTGGGGTGATTAATTGATCAATTTAATTAATTTGCATATAAATTTGATATCAAAATTGCGCTCGTAACCCCAGCTTACTACTACTGATGACATATTTAATTGTTTCAGTTAGAAGTATAATTGGTAGAGTTGGTGCAAGATGGTCAACTCCTGCGCAAAACCATTACGTTTGGCAGCCCCATATTAAAGAAATCTGAACGAAACTACTCCATCAGAGAGACAGAGCTCCTGGCTATCGTCTAGGGTTCGCAGAAGCTCAGATTCTTTTTATTCGGTGGTAAAACGATCTTTCTAGTGGATTACAAAGCGCTGCAGATTTTACTTACTGCGAAGTTTGCGCGTGGCATACTGGCATGCCTGATCAGTTTTGGTTCATAACACGATTTCTCGATACATGCCGCTGGGTGTACATTAAATGTATTCGCAGTTGCGAATATCGATAACCATGATCTATATAACAGAATAACGGCAGTGAAAATTTGTTTCGGACGAGGGCTCGAAACCGAATCATCCGCTCTTCGCGAGCGGCCGCCTTCCCATTTGACTACCTGTGCACTACTCACTGCCAGACCCAAACTTCCGTATGTCGTCAACCATGGGTCTGCAACCAGTACTCATACATCCATTATGTGCATCCCCGTGCAGGTGAGACATTTAACTTGAAATTCGCTTTCCCGGTGTCGGCAAACATGTCCAAAGGAGACTTACATCGTAATTCGGAATAATACAGGCACTGCAATATCGTATAAATGTCCCTGCGAGTTCCAATATCTTCGCAGATGCTTTGTCGCGTTTACCCGTGGGCCTAACGGAAGGTGTCAAGCAGGATCTCAATAAGAACCACTTTCAAATGTACGTACTACATCAAAAGCGTCGTTCTCGAAAAACAACAGTGTTGCTGAAGAAGACAAGGATTCCGCATTGCGGGAAATCAAACGGCTTTATTGTGACCGAGAAGACACAGGACTGAGACAGTTCTCTCTCGCCAGAAAAAGGGTGCTATTTAAATGTAGGACAATAGACCACACACAATGGTTCATGTGTACCCCGGAAGTGCTTATTGAAAAAAATATCTCAAACTGAAAACTACATGTCGTTTCAAGAATATAGAGCGGCGGATTCACAAGATGCTTGCGACATGCAAGGACCGCCAGAAGATAAAACCGTTATCAACGTCAAATCAACCATACCTTTTCCCAATGGTCCCATTAAAATTGCATTACATGGCTACAACTGACCCGTTCGACCAGCTCCCAAGGAGAGTAGGGGCTACTCCTATGTGCTCGTGATGAGTAAACTGACCTCCAAGTATACGGCGCTCACAACTCAACGAACGACAGGGAGATCGTTGCGGACGCATTCGAAATGCATTTGCTGAAAGAGGTAGCGCATCTTCCAGGAGGTTGTCAACGAATTCCCGTACTTCGCCACTTCGATGCCTCTGAACACGGTTCTGCGAAACCAGGCGCCCCCGGATAAGATCAGAGAAGTAATTGATTTTCCTCCGCAAAGGAAATTACGGCACCAGGAAATCGTGCAGCGAGGATTAGACCGCATCAAGCTAGCCGTGTGTAAGGCCGATGGCAGAGCACGTCCCAGGGTATATGACGTGAGAGATCAAGTTCTTGTCCGTGCGCACAGGCTATCCAACAAACAGCGTAAATAGTGACAAAAGTTTTTCTCCGTCCTTTATTCGTGTGTGTGTGTGTGTATGTGAGTGTGTGTGTGTGTGTGTGTGTGTGTGTGTGTGTGTGTATGGTTTTGGGATCTTATGGGCGCCCAACGACGAGGTTATCAGCGCCCCGACATCGGTTTAAACAAACGATTGTGAATAAGAACAAAAACTGTCGTACCGCATGCACATGAAACGACCACACAATGACTATCGCACAGGCACTCTCACATGCACTAAAACGAATGAGGAGGCAAGACAGCTAATCAAGAAATTGAAACAGAGGGAAAACTAAAAGACAAAAGAGCTAAAAGAACAGCATAGGGAAATGTGACTGGCTGACAACTTACGAAAAAATTTGGGTGAGCCAGCCACCCCGTTGACACATAAAAAATATCTCCCCAACATTTTGTTAAAAACGTGGGACAATTCAAAGAACTTTAAACGCGAACCGCATTCGTTTGAGCATGAGAAGGATTTTGCACCTAAATGTTTTAGAACTACAGTCTATTAGAACAAGGAAGATCTATGGGCTATGTGGTGGACGTCAAACCCTGTCTGGAGAGTTAGATTGCACTTTTAGTATACAAGGAGCTGGTACATTGTAAGTTTTTGGAGGGAAACATTTTGGGGGGATTCGTGCGTAATTTATTTTATGGAGTGTCTCTCAGTTCCGTTCCCAGGGTATGTTCTGCTACTTTGATACAGGCGAATGCTGGGGGGAATAAATGACGATGTTTCTTGGCAATGTCCTGCATGCTACTCTGTCTAGTAAACATATATGGTGAATATGTAATTGAAGAGATGGGGGGCATTTGAGACGGGACCGACGGGCGCGCGTTTTCGCATATTGAAAAGTGAGTATTTATGGTTGTCAGTATGCGCATGACACACATAGATTCTACAACACCCTACAAGTATTATAACATGACATAAATTTCGTCCTGCACAATAAGGTGAGGGAGTAAACAGCTGTTTTTCTCAAGCTGGACTAACACAAGTGGATGAAGTCAATTGGAGCGTTACGTAGGGTAAAAAAGTCATAATTTGAACACCGTCATGGGCAACGTATAAGGAGGATCTTTTTGTGTTTCCACTTCAAAGGATATGCCGACTACCATGAGGTGTTAGGGTTGATTATTGTCCGCGTCAGAGTATGCCTGGACCATATCCTTATTAGTGAGGAATCTGTTTATGTGCCGCCCACGCCGTAATGTGTTGCGACTGCCAGCAATATTTAAGAAGGTTAGTGGCCCATTGAAGGAATTGGTGTTCATTCTGCGGCTGTCTGATCCTACTGCCGAGAGGAACGATGACAGTCTACTACTATTATCTGCTACAGACACTGGGCACAACACATAGCCATAAATTATACTGTTAGTTGGATTATAATACTGCTGAAAGCACAACTAAACGTTTTTATTAAAGTGTTTTATTCCCAGTTATGTCTTAAAAGTTTGCTATAGGACGATATGCAGCCCCACTTGTAATCCTAAGCAACAGTAAAAAAGACCCCAGCAAAGCCATGAAGTCAGCCCCGCTCGTATCTGAGAATGAATTATTCACAAGACAAGGGGGCAAGGACAACTACAACAACAGATATGAGTATTAAAAGTACACAAGTTTCATTTTTTTCCAGAACGTATTTGATCTCATAGAGCATTTTCAAGGTAGATATTTTGTCCTATTGGTTTTTATGAATATCGTTCTTCCATGGATGAGTATAGATGTCACAAATGTACCACTTCATTGTTGTTGGTTTCATATATATCATGCGACTGCACATTCTTGCTTGTTTTAGTTTTTGATCCAGATACAGAGGAGAAAATGAATATATGTTATTGAAGGTCGATGTTTGCTCACAACGGTGTAGAAGGATGAGGGAATAGTAAATAATCGAGGCTGGCAAGCCAATTCAGGGCAATATTTGAGGGGAAATTCCATAAGGCAACGAGTTTGAGATACATCAAATTAAAGATTTAAAGTTTTTTGTGCATATTTAGTAGTGGCGCTCGCGAGCTCTATTGTAAATAGCTTGTTTCCTTTAAGATAAGTAGTAGAGGTTCTTATGCACTCTCTCTTCAGGACCGGCACAATTAACTTAGATTTAAGGGCATGAACAATGAAATACTATTACCGCATGCGGCTAATTACCCAAATCTTATACTACACAACTGAACATGTGGATGGATGTACGGGTGAATCGATGAGAGTGATTTCTTTTCCAGGTGTTCTCCCTATTGTTTCCTTCACTTCTGTGTACGTATTTTCTTTACGTTGTAAGGATTTTTTACTCATAGTTTTATATTTGTAAATATTCTCAAGTTCAATTTAACTCACAGTATTTTGTAATGAATTTATGCAACCTCCATTAATGACAGCACTCAATGAGGTGCCAAACATTCTGTTTGGTTATCAAATTGATTTTGCTGATAAACTCCGCTCTGTTTAACTAATTTTTTCTACGTAAAAGTAAAGAACATGTCACAGAGATTGCCTAAATCGCTTCAGGCAAGTGCCGGAACTTTTCCTTTGAGAGGGCTCGGCCGACTTCCTTCCCCATCCTTCCCTAACTCGATGGGACCGATGACCTCACTGTTGTTTGTCCCTCCCTCCAAACTAATCCCTAATCAGTACTCCTTTCGTTTCCACAACAAGCGTCAAATGTCACCATCAATAAGTCAACTGAAGCTGCGCGTAATACTATAAATGAATCCCCTTTCTTCATATATTTAGAAACACTTTCTGTGTTACTTGTCACGTACAATGGCGAAGTACGTAACGGAGTTTCATTATTTGTCCTCGCAAGAGAACTCCTGTTTGGTGTCTGGTTTGCCACAAGAGCACCCATTAACTCAACCCACGTTGTTCTAACATGATATCACTGTAGTAATCACGCTTACTGTCACACAGTCAAGCACTTAGTTGACAGTTAACTGGCTGCTATCGGACTTGGTATTTCTGCCCGATGTCACATTATTACCAGACGATACAGATGTCCTTATACTCGAGCTGCCACACTCGTATTTCCCAAAGAAGATGAAGAAGATGAAATGTCTGACGTCACTACATATTTCCAGTCAGACGTATTCAGCTGCTCGCACAGTCCCACAAACGGTCAACATGATGATCAATAAAATGTGGAAACCAGTGAAGTGTGAATGTGAATTGCTACCTTAGTCAAATTAGTCATGTGCCTATCTTCAAACACAGCTATGTAACTTTTAAAGATCAATATTGAACCTCACTGCGAACATTTATAAGTCATTGTTCTTGTTATTGTTTTCATGCTGTTCCACGCTGTTTTTCGAAGTAATCGTGACCTCACTGCAAGGAATGACAAGTTTCTCAACGTGATCTTGCGCTATATTTTGAATTTCGCTGTGAGACTTTACAAGTTTTTGTCTTTTTTAATCGTTTTTGTGCTATTCGGCGATGTTTTTCAGAGCAATCGTGTGAGATATTTGGAAACTGACTGCGAGGCCGTACAGTTTTTTTCGTTCCTTTTAATTGTTTTCGTACTGTTCTACGATGTGTTTTTCAAAGGTTTCACGTAATACATATTGGACCTCGCTGTCAGGTTTTACAAGTTTTTGTTTCTTTTAAATTGTTTTTGTACTCTTCCAGCAATTATTTTAAAAGCAGTCAAGTGGTACGTTTCTTGTGTGTAAACTGTTGCAGTCTAGTCTTTTACTTCATCATTATTACATTTATACATTTGTTGTATCCGCATTCTTATTGCTGCTTATTGTCATATTTTCGTCACACTTAGTTAACGTTATTATACCGATGTACAAACATATATAATACTTTTATTGGCGGTATTACTTTGTCTTTTGACATGATATTATGCATTGCTAAAAATGTGTTCAGAAACATATATTTTGTTCAGTGACACATGTCACATGAAGTGTTCGTGTTTGCTATTTCTAAATGTGCTGAGTTCCATGTGTCTCACAATTGTTATACATTATACAAGTTCTTTCGTGTTTTGTAATTTCATTTGGTTTTAACAAGCGCAACAATGACTGAGTGCACCATATATTCAAAGATCACATTTTGTTATACACAACGTACACATAATTACAACCGCGTGTTCACACGATCACACAGTTGATAGACTGTAATATTTAGGTACATATTTTAATATTTCACTTTTGTTGTGTGCTCATCTCACACCTGAGACATTTTTTAATGCACATTGTCACAAATTTGAGTTAGTTCGTAGTCTTTGGGGTGAATGTGTACCAGTCTCCAATAATTTTTATGTTCTGATTCGATCACTTTCATGCAAGAATTGAAAATTACTGCGCAAGGAAATCTTGTAAATCGAGTGAATCGGGAACTTTTAGGAAACACAACAGACGCTCTCTCTAAGTTCTTCCCCTTTTCTTACTGTATTCTTAAACTTCTTTTCAATTGTTCTGGTAAAGGTTCCACAAATATTACTCGGTGAAACCTGTGTTGGCAACGATTTTAAATTTCACTGTCGGGTGATGCGAGGCGGCGGCCAGGTCCAGTCCTTTCTCCCCACAATTTATCCAATTTGCATTCTGGATTTGCGTACGAGACTCTCTTGCTTGATTTACTTTACGATTCACTTTTATTTGTCGTCTTTTCACCTCTACTACGTGCTGTTTACATGAATGGCTAGGCGGTAGTGTGTAGCAATGCGGATAACCCACTCATCTTGCATTTTATTCTTATAGTAGTGTTTTACATTAAATGCATCTGGTCTTGACCAAGGGAACTTCATTTTGCTGGGGCGTAAACTGGAGTAACATACGCACCTTCTGGAAGAGCGGCCAGACATTTAGAGTAAAGGGTCTCATGCTCGTTGGTCACGCGGATAGTCGGACGAGGCTTTGCAGGGACTATCCTCTTGTCTAAGCTTCAGCGAACAGTGAGTGGCGGAACCGAGGACTGGACTACGTAACAGCAGAATGGGAAGGCCACTGGTGGGTGAGAACTCTGCCTTGTTAGCGAACTTCAGGTGGAGTACTCAGCTACTTGTCGTTATGCTGCTGTGTGTGGTCTCCAGACACGTTTCCTCAAGCCAAATATACAGCCACTCATGTGTTTGCAAATTTTCAGACTTTGTACTACCCGTGGGAACGGTGTGAGGAGCCACACAAATTCTCCAGAATTTCCGACAAACAAGTTTAGACGTAGGAACGGGTCACAATTGTGTCCCATTTCAAAATACACGTATCTCATTACCGGATACATTTTACTTTTTGACAGGAGTTAGGGAACGAACTTCCATATCCCCGATTGGAAGAGCACTTAGGCCCTTTCTGGGATTTGTTTGTGTGGGGAGGGGTTCCTTTCCTAGGTGTGAAGGAAGGTTACTAAAAATTGGGATTCGTATGGGTTCTCTGATTCGAACTTCTACGTGATGATGTTATTCTGCCAAGTCTTCTAAGTTTCGCTTTGAACTTACCCGCATCCGCAGCTAGTAACCAGGAGTATGGTGGGATTCACCATATGACGAGATCCGCCGTTCACAATCACATCATCTCGGCTCAGCCCAGCAGCAGACCAGAAGCTGCTGTCGACAACCCCAGTGGCAGTCACGGTACGATTCCATTTAGAATGCACAATCCAGACTTCGAAAATAACAGTATAGTTGGGGAAGAGGAGTTCATTCCTGGTTTCTACTTTTCAGACCAAACTTGATGTATACGCTTCACGCACGAGTTTCTGTTTCTAGTCTTCATGACTTCATCTAGGCGCTTCAATCTACTGGCTGAGTCACTAATTATTGCCACCAAGAATAACTCCGTAAGTATGATGGGAGCAGAAAAGTCTGTGGGACAAAAGGTGCATGGGACAACAGGGTCATAATATGACGTTGGTTTTTTTGTTGCTAGGTGGGATCGTTTCAGAGATATGAAGGTCAACTTTTTTTTTAATAGGATGCTATACTTGGTTATTTATATTCTGATAGCGGCTATGGAGACGAATCCAATGATGTGTAACAGCAGTAAGGTCTTTGAAGGTCAACGAAGGTCACAAAGGTGACATGCACGCACTTTTACAGAAGGGGTACCAAATCATGACCATTGGTATCAATGCAGTGCCGCAATCTTCTTATCATGGATTGAGTGGTTTTTTCTTATCACATCGGCACTTGTCGAAGCAAATGTTCTGAAAATTCTCTCTCGCCTGTCTTCAGGTGTAGTTGGAATGTCATTATAAACATTTTCTTTTCCGTATCCCCACAAGAAAAAATCTAGAGGCATCAAGTCTGGCGAACGAGCCGGCCACGACACATCTCCACCGCGTCCAATCCAAAGATTTGGCAAATTTCTCTGCAACTCATTTATAGCCATCAGCGAAAATATGCTGGACACCCATTTTGTTGATTGGACAGCCTCTTCCTTCTTCCTAAAGGTATTTCTTCCAATAACAGACCCATTCGATGAAATAGGGACCCATAATTCTGTCCTCCGTAGTCCGCACAATACATTCACCGACCACGGGTTGTGGTGTGCAACTTGCCACAGCCAACATGGATTTTCAGGTGCCCAATAATGCATATTATGCAAATTAATATTTCCATAGTTCCTCGTTAGTAAATAAAATAAAATGAATAAACGTGTCACCCCTCTGAATCTGAAGTTGAGCCCATTGGCAGAATTCAATGCGACGCATACAATCCGCATCAGTTAATTCTTGGTGGAGACTCATACGATAAGGATGATATTTATGGCGATGCACGCGCACAACACTACTCTGGCTCATGCCAGATTCTCTTGCGATTTGATGCGAACTAACACAAGGATCTCGAACCATAGTGGAAAGAGTACCAATTTCCGTTTGCTCGTTAGTAACTTTCGTTTGGCAGATATGTTTCCGATGCATTAAAGGTCTAGTTGTAAAAAAATTATCATACATATATTTAAATGTACGACATGTAGGGTAAGTACTTTGAGGATATCTTTCATCATATAAGTCTCTAGCTCTCACTGAATTTCGTTGGCAGTCTCCGTAAATGAGAAGCATATCGACTTGTTCTTCGAAGGAATACATCATTCACATTCGCTTGATTCGACGATACTAGTCTTACTGTTCCTATTAGTGTTGTATAGCGAAACCGTCGAATGGTGTTTACATGCCAATGGCACGTTAGATGGATACGCATAATTCGGCGAATATAACCTATTTTCATGATATAAGAGAGAGAATTGTCAGAGCACGTGCTTCGATAAGTGCCGATGTGGTAAGGAAAACCACTCAATCCATGATAAGAAGATTGCGACACTGCAATGATACCAATGATCATCACTTAAAACACCTTCTGTAAATGGACATTCATGCCACCTTTGCGACCTTCGTTGACCTTCTAAGACGTTACTGTTACTCATCGTTGGATTCGTCTCGATAGCCGCTATTAGAATACAGGGTGTTACAAAAAGGTACGGCCAAACTTTCAAGAAACATTCCTCACACACAAATAAAGAAGAGATGTTATGTGGACATGTGTCCGGAAACGCTTAATTTCCATGTTAGAGCTCATTTTATTACTTCTCTTCTAATCACATTAATCATGGAATGGAAACACACAGCAACAGAACGTACCAGCGTGACTTCAAACACTTTGTTACAGGCAATGTTCAAAATGTCCTCCGTTAGCGAGGGTACATGCATCCACCCTCCGTCGCATACTCTACCTGTGCTGCTAGCACATGTGCCTTTACAAGTATGACACAACATGTGGTTCATGCGCGATGGAGCTCCTGCACATTTCGGTCGAAGTGTTCGTACGCTTCTGAACAACAGATTCGGCGACCGATGGATTGGTAGAGGCGGACCAATTCCATGGCCTCCACGCTCTCCTGACCTCAACCCTCTTGACTTTCATTTATGGGGGCATTTGAAAGCTCTTGTCTACGCAACCCCGGTACCACATGTAGAGACTCTTCGTGCTCGTATTGTGGACGGCTGTGATACAATACGCCATTCTCCAGGGCTGCATCAGTGATTCCATGCGACGGAGGGTGGATGCATGTACCCTCGCTAACGGAGGACATTTTGAACATTTCCTGTAACAAAGTGTTTGAAGTCACGCTGGTACGTTCTGTTGCTGTGTGTTTCCATTCCATGATTAATGTGATTTGAAGAGAAGTAATAAAATGAGCTCTAACATGGAAAGTAAGCGTTTCTGGACATATGTCCACATAACATATTTTCTTTCTATGTGTGTGAGGAATGTTTCCTGAAAGTTTGGCCGTACCTTTTTGTAACACTCTGTATAAGTGCCAAAATATAGCATCCCATTTAAAAAAACAAAGTTGATCTTTATTTCTCCGACGTGCCCCACCTAGAAACAAAAAGCAACGTCGTATTACGACCCCAGTTGTCTCATGCAACATTTGTCACACATACTTTTCAGCTACTATCATACTTTCGGAGTTATTCCAGTTGGCAATACTTAGTGATTCACCCTGTGTGTGCTTCACGCATGAATATGCAATTTTTGTCTGCAACCTAATTCTTGCTTCGAAAAGGATTCTTTTAGGAATCGCTCATGTTTTGTTTCATAATCGAGTTAACTCACTGGAGCTCACCCGCCTAGTGACCTTTCTTTACGTTTCTACTTTTGTTCATTGGTCTGTCGTGTGTTTCTTTTCGAATTTATATCATTTTCCGTGTAATTTCCTAATTTTGCAATCCCTGCTGGTAACGTAATTTGCGTCCTTTATGTGTTGGGGTACCATATCAATCGTAACTGTCCAGTATCATGCTGGCATCGACACTAAAATGGTTCAAAAATGGCTCTGAGCGCTATGGGACTTAATATGTGAGGTCACCAGTCCTCTAGGACTTAGAACTACTTAAACGTAACTAACCTAAGGACATGACACACGTCCATGCCTGAGGCAGGATTCGATCCTGGACCGTAGCGATCGCGCGGTTCCAGACTGAAGCGCCTAGAACCGCTCGGCCAGACAGGCCGGCACAGCGATACTAAGAACCAATCATTTTTATCATTGTTCTAGTTTAATTACGTAAATTCATTTTCTGGGGACCACTGTCCCAGCTCTGAGACGTGGACAGAACAACACGTATACTTAATTTTGTAATTTGAAATTCACCGAATGGTGAAAGCAATGCGTCGCGTAACTGAACAAGCTGCCACGGTGATCAACGAAGTGAACTTTTATTTCATACGATACAGACATTCCATCTGACATCCGGAAAAAACCATCCATAGTATTCGGAAGATTTAACGGGCAGACAAGTGCGAGAACTACCGCACAATCGGCTTAACACGTTGTTGACGAGGATAATATACAGAAGAATGGAAAAGAAAACTGAGGATTTGTGGGATGATCGGGTTGCGTTTCGGAAATTTAAAGGCACCAGAGAGGCCACCTTGACGTTGCAATTGATAATGGAAGCAAGACTTAAGAAATATCAAGGCAAGTTCATAGGATTTTTGGACCTATAAAAAGCCAATGGTATATTGTGCAAGAACCTCGCTGTTATGAGAAAAATAGGTATGACCTACAGGGAAAAACGGATAATATACATCCTGACCAATGAAAAAGGAAACAATAAGGATGAAGTCCAAGAATGAAGTCGTCGTATTTTAAAGGATGTAAGACAGTGATGTAGTCTTCGCCCCTACTGCCCAATCTATAATCTAAGAAGCAAAGAAGGAAATAAAAGAAAGGTTCAAGCGTGGGATTAAAATGCAAAATGAAACTATATCAATTATAAGATTCGTTGATAAGATTGCTGTCCTCAGTGAAAGTAAAGAAGAATTGCAGGACATGTTGGATGGAAAGAGCAAGCTAACGGTTACAGAATATAGACTGAGAGTAAACCGAACGAAGCCTTAATCTGAGGAGGAAAATTCTGAGACGTTTGGAGCCCAGCATCGAATGGTTGTCAATCTTAGATTGTAGGTAAACCCTGAAAGAAGGGAATCTAAACGGTTGACAAGTGATGCTATTGAACGATTTTGAGAATTAGATGGGCTGTTAAGGAATGAGGAGGTTCTTCGCATACTCGAAAGAGGAAGGAATACATGGAAAATGTTGGAAGCAAACAGGAACAGGATGGTAGGATGTGCGTTAATATATCAGGGAGTAACGCACATGGTACTACTGATAGCTGCTGATGGTGAATACTGTTGTGGAAGACAGTGAGTGTAAAACACACAATAAATAAGACGTAGAGTGACTATTGTGTATCTGTCGATATGAACGTAAATTTAGTTTTTTACTAACTGCGACAGCATGGTCGGCTTTTTTTTTCGTTAGTCTCCATCAGTCTGCTTCCATTTTAATGGTCAGTTGGTATATCATTTCGCAAACTTTAACATAACATATATTAATTTACACTCTGACAGCGAAACTTTGAAACATTCAGCACGTGCCTTACAACTGTTGCTTGTAAAAAGATTTTGACAAAAAGATATGGCATAGGCCTACTTTGCACGGAGATGTAATTTGTTCTTTATCGTATGTCCTTAAGTCAATATAAGGGCAAATATTTTAATCAGACTGGCGATAACATAAAAGCACAAAATACAATAAAATAAAATACATCCGTATCAACAGATAAACAATAGTCATGGCGATACATTAAAGCATGTTCCATCTTTCTGCCACAGAGCTAGCACCCAGCATTATGCCAAAAATAATGATGTAAACTCCTGAAACCATCTGAAGATGAACCTGAAAAGGTTAAAAATCCGGTTCATGGAATAAAACATAATTATTCAAAAGACCTCCCCCCATGAACCATGGACCTTGCCGTTGGTGGGGAGGCTTGCGTGCCTCAGCGATACAGATGTCCGTACCGTAGGTGCAACCATAACGGAGGGGTATCTGTTGAGAGGCCAGACAAACGTGTGGTTCCTGAAGAGGGGCAGCAGCCTTTTTAGTAGTTGCAGGGGCAACAGCCTGGATGATTGACTGATCTGGCCTTATAACACTAACCAAAACGGCCTTGCTGTGCTGGTACTGCGAAGAGCTGAAAGCAAGGGCAAACTACGGCCGTAATTTTTCCCGAGGGCACGCAGCTTTACTGTATAGTTAAATGATGATGGCGTCCTCTTGGGTAAAATATTCCGGAGGTAAAATAGTCCCCCATTCGGATCTCCGGGCGGGGACTACTCAAGAGGACCTCGTTATCAGGGGAAAGAAAACTGGCGTTCTATGGATCGGAGCGTAGAATGTCAGATCCCTTGATCGAGCAGGTAGGTTAGAAAATTTAAAAAGGGAAATGGATAGGTTAAAGTAAGATATAGTGGGAATTAGTGAAATGCGGTGGCAGGAGGAACAAGACTTTTGGTAAGGTGAATACAGGGTTATAAATACAAAATCAAATAGCGCTAATGCAGGAGTAGGTTTAATAATGAATAGGAAAATAGGAGTGCGCGTAAGCTACTAGAAGCACCATTTTTTTGTGAACGCATTATTGTGGCCAAGATAGACTCGAAGCCCATGCCTACTACAGTAGTACAAGTTTATATGCCAACTAGCTCTGCAGATGACGAAGAAATTGATGAAACATATGATGAGATAAAAGAAATTATTCAGGTAGTGAAAGGGGACGAAAATTTAATAGTCATTGGTGACTGGAATTCGAGAGTAGGAAAAGGGAGAGAAGGTGAATATGGATTGGGGGTAAGAAATGAAAGAGGAAGCCTTCTGGTAGAATTTTGCACAGAGCATAACTTAATCATAGGTAACACTTGGTTCAAGAATCATAAAAGAAGGTAGTATACATGGAAGAATCCTGGAGATACTAGTAGGTATCAGATAGATTATATAATGGTAAGACAGAGATTTAGGAACCAGGTTTTAAATTGTAAGACATTTCCAGGGGCAGATGTGGACTCTGACCACGATCTATTGGTTATGAACTGTAGATTAAAACTGAAGAAATTGCAAAAAGTTGGGGATTTAAGGAGATGGGACCTAGATAAACTGAAAGAACCAGAGGTTGTACAGAGTTCCAGGGACAGCATAAGGGAACAATTGACAGGAATGGGGAAAGAAATACAGTAGAAGAAGAATGGGTAGCTCTGAGGGATGAAGTAGTGAAGGCAGCAGACGATCAAGTAGGTAAAAAGACAAGGGCCCGTAGAAATCCTTGGGTAACAGAAGAAATATTGAATTTAACTGATGAAAGGAGAAGATATAAAAATGCAGTAAATGAAGCAGGCAAAAAGGAATACAAACGTCTCAAAAATGACGGCCAAGCAGGGATGGCCAAGCAGGGATTGCTAGAGGACAAATGTAAGGATGTAGAGGCTTATCTCACTAGGGGCAAGATAGGAAAATTAAAGAGAACTTTGGAAAAAAGGGAGCCACTTGTATGAATATCAAGAACTCAGATGGAAACACAGTTCTAAGCAAAGAAGGGAAAGCAGAAAGGTGGAAGGAGTATATAGAGGGACTATACACGGGCGATGTACTTGAGGACAATATTATGGTAATAGAAGAGGATGTAGATGAAGATGGAATGGGAGATACGTTACTGCGTGAAGAGTTTGACAGAGCACTGAAAGACCTGAGTCGAAACAAGGCTCCTGGAGTGGACAACATTCCATTAGAACTACTGACAGCCTTGGGAGAGCCAGTCCTGACGATCCTCTACCATCTGGTGAGCAAGATGTTTGAGACAGGCGAAATACCCTCAGACTTCAAGAAGAATATAATAATTCCAATCCCAAAGAAAGCAGGTGTTTACAGATGTGAAAATTACCGAACTATCTATTTAGTAAGTCACAGCTGCAAAATACTTACTCGAATTCTTAACAGACTAATAGAAAAACTGGTAGAAGCCGACCTCTGGGAAGATCAGTTTGGATTCCATAGAAATGTCGGAACACGTGAGGCAATACTGACCTTACGACTTATCTTAGAAGAAAGATTAACGGAAGGCAAACCTACGTTTCTCGCATTTGTAGACTTAGAGAATGCTGTTGACAATGTTGACTGGAATACTCTCTTTCAAATCCTAAAGGTGGCAGGGGTAAAATACAGGTAGCGAAAGGCTATTTACAATTTGTACAGAAACCAGATAGCAGTTACAAGAGTCGAAGGCACGAATGGGAAGCAGAGGTTGGGAAGGGAGTGAGACAGGGTTGTAACTTCTCCCCGATGTTATTCAATCTGTATATTGAGCAAGAAGTAAAGAAAACAAAAGAATAATTCGGGGTAGGTATTAAAACCCATAGAGAAGAAATAAAAACTTTGAGGTTCGCGCGATGACATTGTAATTCTGTCAGAGACAGCAGTGAACTTGGAAGAGCAATTGAACGGAATGGACAGTGACTTGAAAGGAGGATATAAGATGTACATAAAAAAAAGCAAAACGAGAATAATGGAATGTAGTTGAATTAAGTCGGGTGATGCTGCGGGAATTAGATTAGAAAATGAGATACTTATAGTAGTAAAGGAATTTTGCTGTTTGGGGAGCAAAATAACTGATGATGGTCGAAGTAGAGAGGATATAAAATGTAGACTGGCAATGGCAAGGAAAGCGTTTCTCAAGAAGAGAAATTTGTTAACATCGAGTATAGATTTAAGTGTCAGGAAGTCGTTTCTGAAAGTATATATATGGAGTGTTGCCATGTATGGAAGCGAAACATGGACGATAAATAGTTTGGACAAGAAGAGCATAGAAGCTTTCGAAATGTGGTGCTACAGAAGAATGGTAAAGATTAGATGGGTGGATCACAAAACTAATGAGGAGGTATAGAATGGAATTGGGGGGAAGAGGAGCTTGTGGCACAAGTTGACAAGAAGAAGGGACCGGTTGGTAGGATATGTTCTGAGGCATCATGAGATCACACATTTAGCATAGGAAGGCAGCGTGGAGGGTAAAAATCGTAGAGGGAGACCAAGAGATGAATACACTAAGCAGATTCAGAAAGATGTAGGTTGCAGGAAGTACTGGGAGATGAAGAAGCTTGCACAAGATAGAGTAGCATGGAGAGCTGCATCAAACCAGTCTCAGGACTGAAGACCACAACAACAACAACAACTATTCAAAACAGTGACTGGTAACAGTTTTATGTAACTTATTGACAAATTCTCCGAAACATTTTCTGGCGGACCGGGTTATTTCCATTCACTCAAGAACCAAAACGGAAAAAGGTAGTAAGTAGTTTTTGACGCTGGGGTATGTAACGAAGTTGGCGTCCTAACTCATCCCAAAAGTGTTATACTGGATTCACGTCAGGAGCCTGGAGAGGTCTATCTATTTGAGGAATGTTACTATCCACAAATCATTCACTCACAGATGCCCTTTTATGACTGGATGCATTGTTATGCTGATGCATTCATCGAGTCGAACTGTTCCTCTACTGTACATAGTAACAATTCTATAAAATGTGTTCATATCCTTCTGCATATAGTGTCTTCTTAATTCCAATAAGAGGACCGCACCACAACCACGAAAAAACTCCCATACCGTAACACCGCTTGCTCCATACATCACTGTTGGCAATTCTCACGATCGAAGGTAACGTTCTCCAGTCATTCGCCAAACGATAACCCTTCCATCGGATTGTCACGGAGTGTAGCGTGATTGATCACTCTGTATCACTCTTTTCCCATCATCCACCGCCCAATGGCATCTTTCCTTAAGCCATCTAACAACTCTCGCTCAGCATTGACAACAGAAACGTGTGACTTCAAAGGATCTGCTCGACCTTTGGACGCCTTTCTTTTTAACTACCTACGCACAATGACTGTGCTAGCCGTGCTGCTGGTAGTAGGTGAGTGATATCTTCCGCTGATTTCACGCAATTTTTATGAGGATTTATCTACAAAGAGTGAGAATGATTTTTTTACAGATGTTTATTACTCCAGTTCAATGTTTACAATATAGTTTTCAATGTGCTCCCCAACTGCTAGAATGCACTTCCTGTAGCGTATCTGCGAATCCTCGAACAAATGGTGCAGGCCAGTCTTTGTCAGGTCCTTGACGATCGTTTCACATTTCTTGAGTGCTGCTTCACATTTCATATTCCGATTGTCGTGAAGCTTTTCCTTTCGTGATGGGAATAAACAATAACCACTGTGTGCAAGATCGGGGCTTCATGCGGACATGGTAATGCTGAATTAGAGCCAGAATCTGTATGACTTCACTTGCGACTTGAGGCCGCGCATGGTCATTATGAAATCGCCACCCAGTTGGATAAAGTTTCACTGGAATATGCTACCTCAGTTTCGCCAAACCTGAAGTGCTAAAGTAAAGTAAAGTCGTAAAGCATGAATGGCTGCAAGACTCCGAAGGGCAGGTTCAGTCGTCTAGTTGGAGAGGTTCTACATCTACATGGATACTCTGCAAATCACATTTAAGTGCCTGGCAGAGGGTTCATCGAACCACCTTGTGAATTCTCTATCATTCTAATCTCGTATAGTGCGCGGAAAGAACGAACACCTATATTTTTTCTTACGAGCTCTGATTTCCCTTATTTCATCGTGGTGAACGTTTCTCCCTATGTAGGTCGGTGTCAACAAAATATTTTTGCATTCGGAGGAGAAAGTTGGTGATTGGAATTTCGTGAGAAAATTCCGTCGCAACGAAAAACGCCTTTCTTTTAATGGTCTCAAATCCTGTATCATTTTAGTGAGACGCTCTCCCATATTTCGCTATAATACAAAACGTGCTGCCCTTCTTTGAACGTTTTCGATGTATTTTTCTATTAAAATGAAATTCGTCCAGCTGTACTTAAGATTTTTTCTTTACTTCACTAGTAGTTTCGACGTTGCGTCAAAGCCATCTTCAGGCACGTACACTTTGATGAAATCAGTTGTGTGTGGCTCAGTCTAGAAGACCGCGGTGAGATCAACACGTCCTTCACATGGAGCTCCATGTGGAACACGTGTTGATCTCACCGCGGACTTCTAGACTAAGCCACACACAACTGATTTCATCAAAGTGGGCGGGCATTAGGATTCCGCCGAAACTAGCAGCGAAGAAAATAAAAACAAAAAATCTTAATTACAGCTGGAAGAATTTCATTTTAATAAAAATTATACCAGCTGTGTCCCACCTTCATCCAGTTTAAATGTTGATGTACGAAGATTTTTCGATGTACTCCGTTAGTCCCATCTGATAAGGATCCCACACCGCGCAGCAGTATTCTAAAAGCTGTCGGACAAACGTAGTGTAGGCAGACTCCTTAGTAGATCTGTTACATTTTCTAAGTGTCCTGCCAATAAAACGCAGTCTTTGATTAGCCTCCCCCACAACATTTCTATGTCGTTTCCACGATTCTTCGTGTCCGAAGCTATCTTTCTTTTGCGAAGTATGAATTGTGTATGTAACTATATCTGCGAAGTGTAGGTGACTGTAATGAGTGTGTGTGGGGTGTAAGGTCATGTTCGTGTTGGAGATTTTGGGAGAAGGGAGAGGGTGAAACACGGTGCCGGCACATAGCCTGCTCTTCTCGAAAAGCACCAAGTGAGTCTCCGAAGTTAAAGTCCCAATCCGACGGACGGATCACCATCAACAGTGTTACGTGCCCTCACTTCGTGAGACACTGCGGAGAGGCTTGGAATTTAAGGCAGGAAACTGGAGCATAGACTGGTGATCAGGGACTTTACGCCACCACCTCTCCTTCCCCTGCCGGGCAATTACTGGCAGTGCAAATTTCTTCCACCACCAGGGTTCGAACAGGCTTACATCTGAATCAAGCGTCACCGGACTGGGTTATGTTAGCGAATTCGGCTACGGAGGTGGGTACTGGTGTGCTGCTATTACAATACTATGAAGGGGAACTGCACGCTGGTAACTCATTCCATGACAGTAATATATGTGATCACGATCACTTTGCCTGCAGATGGAACAACTTTCGCCTTTTTAAGTGTTGGAGAGCCTAACGATTCCACACTGTGCTGGCTCGCTTCCCTTCAGGATCATAATGATTCAGCCATTACTCATCACAGGTGATAGCCGATTCCAGAAATGATCCCCTCCATTGGCAAAGAGACGCTAGTACCTCGCGTCTTGCCTCCATTAGCGCAAATTTTTGTTCGGGAGTCAACAGACGTGGCACCCAACGGGCACAAACACAGGTCATGTCGAGACGATCATGCATAAACGTAAAGACTCTGCCACATGAAATTTTCAACACTTCATCGAGATTACGCAATGTTATACACCGATCCTCAGTGACAAAGCAGCTGCGTTGATAACGTAATTTTTGCGAACATTTCTCGTGGAGAAAATCTGTCCAGCTAAAAGTCCTTTAAACATGGGCACAAACAGTCTCGACCACAAAAACGTTTACATCTATGTTAATCGGTTTCGGTCACTTTTACACCATCCTCTGACCCTTATACCATGGTAGTGGAGTTAAAACACGACCACCACCTACCATTGTGGTATGAGGGCCTGAGGATAGTCAAAAACTGCCCGAAACCGGTTAACATAGAAATAAATGTTTTGGGGCCGATGCTGTCTGTGCCCATTTTTAAAGCTGTAGACTTCAGTCTCTGCAGAAGCCGAAACATCAAGCCCACCTTGCTTAACACAGAGAAGTAGATCTTTGAAGTCCTTGAACTGCCTAAATAACTGCTACACGAGGTAGTGCATCTTCACAGAACGCTCGCTGCAACTTTTCGTAAGTTTCAGCGGCTATATGGTTTAAACGAACACAATTTTACTGCGCCTTATTGCTTCCGACGCATCACCCCGTTTGTTTGTTAAGCGAAATGCAGAGAGCGTTTACAAAATACAGCATTATTACCAACCTGCCGCTACAGTCTGGAACCGAGCGACCCTACGGTCGCAGGTTCGAATCCTGCCCCGGGCATGGATGAGTGTGATGTCCTTAGGTTATTTAGGTTTAATTAGTTCTAAGCTCTAGGCGGCAGATGACCTCAGAAGTTAAGTCGCATAGTGCTCAGAGCCAGTTGGACCATTTTTGAACCAACCTGCCGCCTATGGACACAACACATAAAAACCCGCTGTTTTCAGATATTTATGCTACAGATATGAAACTATCACAGAAGCTGTAAGAAAACATTATTCTCAGCCTTTGTTGATCAGCCCTCGTACAACCACTCCCCTCAATTTCCAGGATGAGATTTTCACTCTGCAGCGGAGTGTGCGCTGATATGAAACTTCCAGGCAGATTAAAATTGTGTGCCGGACCGCGACTCGAAATCGGGACCTTTGCCTTTCGCGGGCAAGTGCTCTACCATCTAAGCTATCTAAGCACGATTCACGCCCCGCCTCACAGCTTTACTTCCGCCAGTACCTCGTCTCCTACTTTCCAAACTTGACAGAAACTCTCCTGCGAACCTTGCAGAACTAGCACTCCTGGAAGAATAGAAAGGCAAAGGTCCCGAGTTCGAGTCTCGGTTCGGCACACAGTTTTAATCCGCCAGGAAGTTTCACTCCCATCAAAACTCGACGATCTCACTCCAACAGTGCACGAAGTCTTCGGTTAGCTGCCGCCGTTCATTCGCATTTCTACATTACAATCAAAACATGATTTCGGCTGGCTTACAAAGTTTGAAATGTCTCTCATGGACTTGTTACCTAAGTGACATTCGACGAGTAATCCACGTTCGAAGACACTGAGCTCTCATGATCTACTCATTCTGCTGTTACTGCTTCTCACTCGCCGCTTCCTCTTACACTCCCGTGTTGAGTTCCGTACTTTCCAGTGGTGTCCGGATATAGTGTACGTTGCACTTTCCCAGGTGTAATGTATATCCATAAGCGTGATGACACACAGTCGTCAAGAACATATGTTTTATCACTGAATAATTATCAGTCGACCCTTGAACGTCCTTTGCAGTCCTTCCGCATTTCTCTCTTCCAAGTTTAAGGAGGGCAACGACGAAAAATTCCGCCCGCTGTTGTCCACTTCATTTTCTTACCAGAACTGCTTCATTCAATTTTTATAATGAAGCCGGAACAGCGGCGGCGCCGCCGTGTTTACCGCAGTGGCAGCCGAAGACAATCTGACGTCCCTCCGTGCCGCGCGGTTAAAAATGTAGGCTTTAATCAGATGGCGCCCGGCGCGGGCTGGCTACCCGCACCCGGCTGCGCTCCTTTCCTTGGCGGGCTCTGCCCGCAGTCACGAATCGCCCGCGGAGGCGCGCAGCAGTAAACAACGCTGATTAAATGTCAACACGTCGCCCATGGTGGCCCGGAAAAGAATTATTGTGGGCCGTTTGATAACCGAGAACTCGCGTTTGGCTTCAACGTACAGCTTAAGCTGTATCCGGCAGATGGTTGATTACAGCCCTGCAGTAGGGCGTGAGAGAAAATCAACATTTGTGTAGCCATTGGAAAATTGCGTAACGTCGTGATCAGTATTAAAAAAACTGATGAAACAGTCACCAAGTCGCCAACTCTCAGCTGAAGGTTCCACAAACAACAAAAATTTTATTTTTGTACTTAGTACATTCATAAATTTAAAATGCTGTCATAATCTACCCCCTAAAAGGCATAATCTTATGTTAAAAGTTTAAAGCTGTAAATCAAGTCTTATCCACTGTAATAATAAAAAAAAAATGAGTGAACGGATCAACGAACAACCTGAACGGGTGTCGTCGGAAGTCCGCCTCGAACAAATTCAACGAACAATATACACTGCTGGCCATTAAAATTGCTACACCACGAAGATGACGTGCTACAGACACGAAATTTAACCGAAAGGAAGAATATACTGTGATATGCAAATGATTAGCTTTTCAGAGCATTCAAACACGGTTGGCACCGGTGACGACACCTACAAAGTGCTGACATGAGGAATGTTTCCAACCGATTTCTCATACACAAACAGCAGTTGACCGGCGTTGCCTGGTGAAACGTTGTTGTGATGCCTCGTATAAGGAGGAGAAATGCGTACCATCACGTATCCGACTTTGATAAAGGTCGGATTGTAGCCTATCGCGATTGCGGTTTATCGTATCGCGACATTGTTTCTCGCGTTGGTCGAGATCAAATGACTGTTAGCAGAATATGGAATCGGTGGGTTCAGGAGGATGGCACGGAACGCCGTGCTGGATCCCAAAGCCCTTATATCACTAGCAGTCGAGATGACAGGCATCTTATCCGCATGGCTGTAGCGTATCGTGCAGCCACTTCTCGATCCCTGAGTCAACAGATGGGGACGTATGCAATACAACAACCATGTGCAATAACTATTCGACGACGTTTGCAGCAGCATGGACTATCAGCTCAGAGACCATGGTCGCGGTTACCCTTGACGCTGCATCACAGACAGGAGCGCCTGCGATGAAGTACTTAACAACGAACCTGGGTGCACGAATGGCAAAACGTCATTTTTTCAGATGAATCCAGGTTCTGTTTACAGCATCATGATGGTCGCATCCGTGTTTGGCGACATCGCGGTGAACGCACATTGGAAGCCTGTATTCGTCATCGCCATACTGGTGTATCACCCGGCGTAATGGTATGGGGTGCCATTGGTTACACGTCTCTGTCCCCTCATTGACGGCACTTTGAACAGTGGACGTTACATTTCAGATGTGTTACGACCCGTGGCTCTACCCTTCATTCTATCCCTGCAAAACCCTACATTTCATCAGGATAATGCACGACCGCATGTTGCAGGTCCTGTACCGGCCTTTCTGGATACAGAAAATGTGCGACTGCTGCCCTGACCAGCACATTCTCCAGATCCCTCACAAACTGAAATTGTCTGGTCAATGATGGCCGAGCAACTGGTTCTTCAAAATACGGCAGTCACTACTCTTGAACTGTGGTATCGTGTTGAAGCTGCATGGGCAGTTGTACCTGTACACGCCATCCAAGCTCTGTTTGACTCAATGCCCAGGCGTATCAAGGCCGTTATTACGGCCAGAGGTGGTTGTTCTGGGTACTGATTTATCGGGATCTACGCACCCAAATAGCGTGAATATGTAATCACATGTCAGTTCTAGTATAATATATTTGTCCAATGAATACCCGTTTATGACCTGCATTTCTTCTTGGTGTAGCAATTTTAATGGCCAGTAGTGTAGAACAAAATGAGATAAAAAAGCGGTTCTAAGCGCTTCAGTCCGGAAGCGCGCAGCTGCTACGGTTGGAGGTTCGAATCCTGCCTCGGGCATGCATGTGTGTGCTGTCCTTAGGTTAGTTAGGTTTAAGTAAATCTAGGAGACTGAAGGCCTCAGATGTTAAGTCTCATAGTGCTTAGAGCCAATTTAACCATTTTATCTTTACTGATAGCTCTATTACCACTATATTTTCCAGAGAGTATCCATTCATACTACCGAAGTTACTTGCAAAATTATAGTATTGTTGGTGACATGGTTCAGGAGCTATGAAATCATTAACTGTGAGGTGCGTGAAAAACTACCTTTTCTTGAAACGGAACGCAATTTACTCACTCTGCACTCATCCAGGGTGTAAGCCACCTCTCCCGTGCTATTTACTGATTTACACTTGACTGTTACTTGCTGAAGTCTGTCTGGCTGGAAAATTAGGGTTAGGACACTCATAAGTGATCAGCTTTGTAGGGCGAACTTACTCCGAAGTTACATGCGCCTACAGGGTGGTCCATTGATAGTGACCGGGCCAAATATCTCACGAAATAAGTGTCAAACGAAAAAACTACAAAGAACGAAACTCGTCTAGTTTGAAGGCGGAAACCAGATGGCGCCATGGTTGGCCCGCTAGATGGCGCTGCCATAGGTCAAACGGATATCAACTGTGTTTTTTTTTAAATAAGAACCCCCATTTATATTACATATTCGTGTAGTACGTAAACAAATATGAATGTTTTAGTTGGACCACTTTTTTCGCTTCGTGATAGATGGCGCTGTAATTGTCACAAAGGTATGAGTACCTGGTATCACGTAACATTCCGCCAGTGCGGACGGTATTTGCTTCGTGATAGCTTACCAGTGTTAAAATGGACCGTTTACCAATTGCGGAAAAGGTCGATATCATGTTAATGTATGGCCATTGTGATCAAAATGCCTGCCGGTCGGAGTGGCAGTGCGGTTCTAGACGCTACAGTCTGGAACCGACCGACCGCTATGGTCGAAGGTTCGAATCCTGCCTCGGGCATGGATGTGTGTGATGTCCTTAGGTTGGTTACGTTTAATTAGGCGACTGATGACCTCAGAAGTTAAGTCGCATAGTGCTCAGAGGCATTTGAACCATTTGATCAAAATGCCCAATGGGCATGTGCTATGTATGCTGCTCGGTATCCTGGACGACATCATCCAAGTGTCCTGCCGTTTGCTGGATAGTTACGTTATTTAAGGAAACAGGAGGTGTTGAGCCACATGTGAAACGTCAACCACAACCTGCACCAAATGATGATGCCCAAGTAGGTGGTTTAGCTGTTGTCGCGGCTAATCCGCACATCAGTAGCAGACAAATTGCGCGGGAATCGGGAATCTCAAAAACGTCAGTGTTGAGAAAAAAAATGGTTCAAATGGCTCTGAGCACTATGGGACTGAACTTCTGAGGTCATCAGTCCCCTAGAACTTAAACCTAACCTAAGGACATCACACACATCCATGCCCGAGGCAGGATTCGAACCTGCGACCGTAGCGGTCGCGCGGTTCCAGACTGTAGCGCCTACAACCTCTCGGCCACCCCGGCCGGCGGTGTTGAGAATGCTACATCAACATCGATTGCACGCGTACCATATTTCTATGCACCAGGAATTGCATGGCGACGGCTTTGAACGTCGTGTACATTTCTGCCACTGGGCACAAGAGAAATTACAGGACAAAGACAGATTTTTTGCACGCTTTCTATTTATCGACGAAGCATCATTCATTGGAATAATATGCACTATTTGGCAACGGAAAATCCACGACGGCTGTGGTAAGTGGAACATCAGCAACCTTGGCCGGTTAATGCATGGTGCGGCATTATGGGAGGAAGGATAATTGGCCCCCATTTTATCGGTGACAATCTAAATGGTGCAATGTATGCTGATTTCCTACATAATGTTCTACCGATGTTACTACAAGACAGAAAGGCGATGTACTTCCTAAATGGTCCGCAGCTCGTGGTCGTGCGGTAGCGTTCTCACTTCCCGGGTCCCCGTGTTCGATTCCCGGCGGGGACAGGGATTTTCTCTGCCTCGTGATGACTGGGTGTTGTGTGATGTCCTTAGGTTAGTTAGGTTTAAGTAGTTCTAAGTTCTAGGGGAATGATGACCATAGATGTTAAGTTCCATAGTGCTCAGAGTCATTTTACTTCCTACATGATGAATGTCCGACACATAGCTTGCTTGCGGTTGAAGCGGTATTGAATAGCATATTTCATGACAGGTGGATTCGTCGTCGAAGCACCACACCATTGCCCGCTCCTTCACCGCATCTCACGTCCCCGGATTTATTTCTGTGGGGAAAGTTGAAGAATATTTGCTATCGTCATCCACCGACAACGCCAGACAACTTGCGTCAGCACATTGTCAATGCATGTGAGAACATTACGGAAGGCGAACTACTCGCTGTTGAGAGGAATGTAGTTACACGGATTTCCAAAGGCATTGAGGGTGACGGACATCATTTTGAGAATTTATTGTATTAATGTGGTATTTACAGGTAATCACGCTGTGACATCATGCGTTCTCAGAAATCATAGGTTCACAAAGGTACATGTATCACATTGGAACCACCGAAATAAAATCTTCAAACGTACCTACGATCTGTATTTTAATTTAAAAAACCTACCTGTTACCAAATGTTCGTCTAAAATTGTGAGCCATATGTTTGTAACTATTACAACGCCATCTATCACAAAGGGCAAAAAGTGGTCCTACTAAAAGGTTCATATTTCTTTACGTACTACACGAATATGTAACAAAATGGGGGTTCCTATTTAAAATAACGCAGTTGATATCCGTTTGACCTATGGCAGCGCAATCTAGCGGGCCAACCATAGCGCCATCTGGCTTCCCGCTTCAAGCTAGACAAGTTCTTTCTTTGTAGTTTTTTCGTTTGATGCTTATTTCTTGAGATATTTGGCCCGGTCACGATCAGTGGACCACCCTATATAATTAAAGATACGATCGTGAGCCTGCGACGCATAGTCTGTTTATTGTACTGCACTGTTCTGTAATTCATCCCTTTCAGAACATTCTAATGATAATGGAGAGATTGCAATATGTGACCAATTTTGTACGACACAGATAACTTACATCCTGTCCCTTCTCCTTCTCAGTGTTTTCCACATATTGCTTTCCTCTCCGATTCTGCGTAGAACCTCCTCATTCCTTACCTTATCAGTCCACCTAATTTTCAACATTCGTCTATAACACCACATCTCAAATGCTTCGATTCTCTTCTGTTCCAGTTTTCCCACAGTCCATGTTTCACTACCATACAATGCTGTACTCCAGACGTACATCCTCAGAAATTTCTTCCTCAAATTAAGGCCGATATTTGATATTAGTAGACTCACGAGCTTATGTGAGACTACAAATGCTGTTTCCTTAACGTACTATTGCTTTTAGTTATATAAGAGCTCACCGATATGAAATTAATCCTAAGTTTCAAAATTATTATTTTAACCACAGTCACTTTTCTCACACACATTCATGTCCTACATGAATGATGGCTCCGGTGCGACTGACACACTCCTTCGCGCCAAATGATCTCCTGATGCCAATCTGTCCATTCTAGAAGCATGGGGCATCCCCGTCAGCGATACCGCTGCACTGTAAGAAAGAATCGCCGGGATAGATTCGATCCTTAAAATTCACCCTCGATAGCTTTACCTCTACAGGTACTGGAAGCTGTTTTATTTATGGGAGTTCGGTTCTTTAAAGGACTGGAGGAGGGGGGAGGGGGAACGGGGATGAGTTACTAGTTTCAGTTAACTGTTGTTCTTACTCTTCTCTTAAGTCAGCCATTTGCACACTGGTTTTATGCCATGCTCTGCCTCAGTCTCTCGCTCGTGTGAAAACCAGCTTGGCGATTTCTCGGACGATATCCAGCAAATCATCGATGAAAGCAACAGGCAGACTACATATTGCCAGATATTCGAAAAGAGTTTGCAACAGCGCCACACTGCACTCTGCTAGAGAAATCCGGTCGTACGGAACAGGTTCTCATATGTGTGAATCGATCGAAGACTTTTTATATAAACTGCAGCAGTTTAAAAGAAAAAAGGGCTTTTGCATTCTGATAACTTTTTAAAAATTCTTCTTATGCACCCAAATGTGTGTTGCCTTATTTACAAGGCCACTTCAGTGCATGTCCTGAAATGTTACATGTTTGTTTTCGTTAAAATAGTTCCTTTACATTTTTCATCAAAGTGGCAAGGTACTTACAGATTAGCGTGAAATTAATTACTCGTAAAACAAACACTTTTCTCTCACGTGTTCACTCTACTTTCGAAATATAGCACTGTAACTGCCATTCCCTGTGTCTGGAGAATAGTTCGATTTTGTAACTGTTTCCAGTTTCCTCGTTTTTGCTTTTTATTGTGTGTGTGTGTGTGTGTTTGTGTGTGTGTGTGCGTGCGCGAGTTATTTATATTTATTTCTATTTTTTTAAATTTCTGTGTAGCTAGGAGAGGAACGGGATTTGTGTAAATGTATTTGGATTTCTGCTCATTGTATGATCAATGATTTTAAACAGTAGGTTGTTAGTTATATTCAATTGACTATTTACTACTAGTTTCTTTTTGTCTTTGTTTTGTATATGTAATAATTTTGTTGTAAAATTAGGAAGTGTCTTTAGCTCTGTATTCCAACCATACGCGTGTGTTTCTGTCTTCTAGTAGGCATGTGTTTCATTTCTTTTAAATGCTCTGCAAAAGTTTGCATATCTCCAAGTTCTGATATGTTCTTCGTAGCGGGCGCCGAATGTTCTGGTGGTTTGTCGTAAGCACCTTCTTGCACATGGGTTGCGTTGTAGCTGATAGATTTCTGCTGTCTGATAGTTGTCCGTCGCTTTTACGACTTTTGGAATGTACTTTTGTATTACGTTTTAAGTAATACATTGCCCTTGAAGGTGGGTGTTAATCGGAGACAAAGGTATCGGCGGGGGTACCACAAGTATGTCTGATGTGACCGGTCTTTTCTCCGTATACATGAACTATGTGACGGGTAGCACTGAGAGCACCAATCTGCGACTGTTTGCTGATGATGCTACCGGTTCTGGGGAAGTGTCGTTTTCGAATGACTGGGGAGGTACAGGATGACTTGGGTGACTTTTGTTTGGTGTGATGAATGGCAGCTTACTCTCAAATGGGAGAAATTTAAGTTAACAGAGATGCGCAGCAGAAACAGTTCTGTAATTTTCGAATACAGTATTAGTGGTGTGCTGTCCGGCGCAATGGCATCGATTAAATACACTACTGGCCATTAAAATTGCTACACCAAGAAGAAATTCAGATGCCAAAAGGATATTCATTGGACAAATATCATATACTTGAACTGACATGTGATTACATTTCAAGCAGTTTGGGAGCACAGATCCTGAGAAATCAGTACCCAGAACAACCACCTCTGGCCGTAATTACGGCCTTGATACGCCTGGGCATTGAGTCAAATAGAGCTTGGATGGCCCATGCAGCTTCAACACGATACCACAGTTCATCAAGAGTAGGGACTGCTCGGCCACCATTTACCAGACGTTTCCAATTGGTGAGAGATCTGGAGAATGTGCTGGCCAGGGCAGCAGTCGAACATTTTCTGTATCCAGAAAGGCCCGTACAGGACCTGCAACATGCGGTCGTGCATTATCCTGATGAAATGTAGGGTTTCGCAGGGATCGAATGAAGAGTAGAGCCACGGGTCGTAACACATCTGAAATGTAACGTTGTAACACCTCCGATTTATGTATCCCGCTCGATCGGGATCTGATAGCAGCCCAAATAAATATTAATTAATGTGACCGTGTACCTAATGGGGCTGGCAATCGGATTTGACTGCTACGGAGTTGTTACATTCCATTTTGTCCTTCTCAAATGCTGTAATAATGAAATGTCCGGTGACAAGAAGAAACGCCAACACAGCTTCACTAATCAAGGACCTATATTCGTCTCAAAAATACAAAAGGACGGAGACAGCCACTGCCTTCGTCATACGTATTTAATTACTGCTAATCTCAGCACAGGCTTCCTTGCTATTCATTATTGTCACACGGAAATTCAATCACTGCAATCCAACACTGCAGTCCAAATGATGCCGGCGCGGTAGACGCGAAACCAAAAATATCGGCACAGAAATATCACTGATCACTATCGTAATTATACTTCTTCACTTTCCCGTATTATTCTAACACAAAGGGGTTAAACCGCGGCGATGGCCACTCCCTTTGTCGGTAAGCCTTGTATTACAGCAACCGGCCTCCGCACGGCTCGGCTCGCAACCTGGGAACTGACTCTATACTCGCTCTCGCAACCCGACACTATCGATTGTTTGCCCTATCGACCTGTGCCGAGTGCAAACTTATAGTAAGGGCATACGGACCCCTTACATCCCCGCCCTCGAAAACTTCTTTGTAGCCACTGGCGTAAAAGAATCGGCAAGGGAATTAGACATTGCTACATCTGAACAAGACACATAGTGTAAATAATTAATGAAATTACAATTCACCAAATAATCCCTCGACTCCGGTAGTGGGCTGCCTCCACAATAATATTCTACAAAAGGTTATTACACCTCATAAACATGGCATTGTCCAAATTACAATTTTTTATATCAAACAGCAATAGTTCTCTATAGTCCAATATTGAATGAAACACACAATATACAATCAAAAATTATTACTTGAACACATGACATATGAATTATTATACTACAAATTAGTTGTTACAGGTTTTATACCCATCTCAGGTAATCGTCGATATGAAATATGCATTTCTAATTGTAATACATCAGAAAACACAATGTAAATAAACATTTTCCTTTTTCAAATGTCCGTTTAACAACTAAATGTTCTAAACATGTACTACCCAACTACATCAAGGAGCTTGAACACTCTCATTTCAGACATTCGCCCTAATCGAGTTCCCCTTCCTCATCTGGGTTATCCCTGTTCTCGTGTGAGTAGTACCTTTTTATGTTTTCCACATGTTCCTTACCATGCACTCTCTTTGTCCGTGCATATTCCAACTCCACAGTGTTAGGATGACCAATTTTTATAATCCTGTACGGTCCCTTATAAACGTGGTTAAATTTACGTATTTCAGAGTTTATTTTCTTTGATTTTGCATGAACCTTTACTAGTACCAAGTCTCCCACTCGGTAAGTTATCGGTTTCACTAGCTTGTCGTGTCTTTCCTGTCTTTTTCTCCTTCATACTTAATTCCACTAGCTCCAATTTCCTTTTCCAAGTCAATGAACGTCCTGGTGGGTAGACTACCAACTCACGAAAAATACTGTCGGGTTCTTGATAGAGCAATACTTCACATGATGCAAACCCTGTAGAATGATGTGGGAGGTGATTCCTGACCCGCTCAAATTCTTCCAGATATTCTTTCCATGAACCATGCTTACTATCACAGTATGTTCGGCATAAACGGTTCAATTCCTTCATTGTTTGTGCTGCTGGGTTAGAAGCTGTCCTATACCTAGAAATGGCAATTTGCTCTATTCTGTGCTCATTTAGCATCTCTGTCCACTCCTTTGACCTAAATTGTGACCCATTATCACTCAAAATTCGCTTAGGAATACACACCTTTTGAAAATAGTCTTTCTCAAAATGGTTAATGATGGCTCTACTAGTGGCTTTCTTCAATGGATAAAATTTTATGTACACTCCTGGAAATTGAAATAAGAACACCGTGAATTCATTGTCCCAGGAAGGGGAAACTTTATTGACACATTCCTGGGGTCAGATACATCACATGATCACACTGACAGAACCACAGGCACATAGACACAGGCAACAGAGCATGCACAATGTCGGCACTAGTACAATGTATATCCACCTTTCGCAGCAATGCAGGCTGCTATTCTCCCATGGAGACGATCGTAGAGATGCTGGATGTAGTCCTGTGGAACGGCTTGCCATGCCATTTACACCTGGCGCCTCAGCTGGACCAGCGTTCGTGCTGGACGTGCAGACCGCGTGAGACGACGCTTCATCCAGTCCCAAACATGCTCAATGGGGGACAGATCCGGAGATCTTGCTGGCCAGGGTAGTTGACTTACACCTTCTAGAGCACGTTGGGTGGCACGGGATACATTCGGACGTGCATTGTCCTGTTGGAACAGCAAATTCCCTTGCCGGTCTAGGAATGGTAGAACGATGGGTTCGATGACGGTTTGGATGTACCGTGCACTATTCAGTGTCCCCTCGACGATCACCAGTGGTGAACGCCCAGTGTAGGAGATCGCTCCCCACACCATGATGCCGGGTGTTGGCCCTGTGTGCCTCGGTCGTATGCAGTCCTGATTGTGGCGCTCACCTGCACGGCCCCAAACACGCATACGACCATCATTGGCACCAAGGCAGAAGCGGCTCTCATCGCTGAAGACGACACGTCTCCATTCGTCCCTCCATTCACGCCTGTCGCGACACCACTGGAGGCGGGCTGCACGATGTTGGGGCGTGAGCGGAAGACGGCCTAACGGTGTGCGGGACCGTAGCCCAGCTTCATGGAGACGGTTGCGAATGGTACTCGCCGATACCCCAGGAGCAACAGTGTCCCTAATTTGCTGGGAAGTGGCGGTGCGGTCCCCTATGGCACTGCGTAGGATCCTACGGTCTTGGCGTGCATCCGTGCGTCGCTGCGGTCCGGTCCCAGGTCGACGGGCACGTGCACCTTCCGCCGACCACTGGCGACAACATCGATGTACTGTGGAGACCTCACGCCCCACGTGTTGAGCAATTCGGCGGTACGTCCACCCGGCCTCCCGCATGCCCACTATACGCCCTCGCTCAAAGTCCGTCAACTGCACATACGGTTCACGTCCACGCTGTTGCGGCATGCTACCAGTGTTAAAGACTGCGATGGAGCTCCGTATGCCACGGCAAACTGGCTGACACTGACGGCGGCGGTGCACAAATGCTGCGCAGCTAGCGCCATTCGACGGCCAACACCGCGGTTCCTGGTGTGTCCGCTGTGCCGTGCGTGTGATCATTGCTTGTACAGCCCTCTCGCAGTGTCCGGAGCAAGTATGGTGGGTCTGACACACCGGTGTCAATGTGTTCTTTTTTCCATTTCCAGGATTGTACTTGGAAACCAGTTCTTCCACTACTAAGATTTGTGTGTAATTCCCTCGTGAGGCAGGAAGTGGCCCAAAGAGATCCACTGCAACTACGTCCTTAATTGCTGTTGGTACAATTGGATGCATATATCGTTTGTGCTGTACTGTAGTCGTTTTAGATTTTTGACAGGTGTCACATGTACTCAGTACCTTACGTATACGCCTTCCCATGTTGTTGAATGCACAATCTAACTTCAACTTTTCCAGACACTTCTTCGGTCCATAATGCGCATTACTATACTGCGTATACCAAATTAATTTTTCTACCACATGCTCAGGCACGCAGAGTTTCCAGTTCTCCTCACTCTCCTTGTTTCTTTTATAAAGTATCCCATTATGAATATAATAAAATGTGTGAATTCTTTCCTCACCTGCACACCTGTATTTGGTTTTAATTGTCTTTAATTTCTCGTCCTCGTTCTGTTCCCTGCGCACATTCCTTAGGAACTTCCTTATGAATTCTTCATACTGTACTCCTTTCATCAGGTTAATTCTAACTCCTTCTCCTTCTGGCCTATCCACCAACATTCCTCACGAGTCAGCTGGTAATCTTGATAAAGCATCAGGTATTATATGCGTTGCTCCTGGTTCATAAATTATCTCGAAGTCATAGTCTTGTAATGCCAGGACCCATCGCGTTAGTCTGCTATGCCTCAACTTGCTTGTAGTCAGAAATGTAAGGGCCTTATGGTCAGTCACTAGTTTCACATGCCTCCCGGCCAAATAATACCGGAAATGCTTAAACCTCCACACAATTGCCAATGCCTCCCTTTCAGTAATCGAATATTTCTTCTCCCAAGCATTTAAACTTCTGCTACCGAACGCTGTTGTTCTTACACTCTCACCATTTCCGCTCCTCTCCATTTGGTACAAATGTATTCCTAGTCCATAGTCAGAGCTGTCTGCTCCTAAATAAAAATCCTTGGAAAAATCCGGGTGGTACAATATGTCTGCACTATATAGTGCTTCCTTGATATTCTCAAACTCGGTTTGACACTCTGCACTCCAATGCCACGGCATCCTCACCTTGGTCAATTCTCTCATACTCGGGGCATTAAGTACAGATCCTTTGACAAATTTTCTATAAGACTCACAAACCCCAAAGAATGCTCGCAACTGTTTCTTACTATGGGGGGTCGGAAAATTTCTAATAGCCTCCATTTTACTAGGATCAGGATAGATATCCT
The DNA here is from genome assembly GCF_021461385.2 of Schistocerca piceifrons. NCBI lineage: Eukaryota > Metazoa > Arthropoda > Insecta > Orthoptera > Acrididae > Schistocerca > Schistocerca piceifrons. The sequence continues at coordinate 990,442,389 of NC_060138.1, forward strand.
CCTCGGATATTATATGGCCCAGGAATTTTATCTTTCATTTGCCAAATTCCGACTTGTCCAGGTTTACAGTTACCCCTGCGGTTTCAAAAGCTGCCAAGATTGCATCCAATCTATTCAAATGTTCTTCCCATGATTCGCTTGCTATCAAGAGGTCATCCACGTAGACGGTGACGTTTTTAAGTAACTCCTCGCCTAGTATCTTATCCATCGCTCTTATGAATTCAGACACTGACACACTAAGCCCAAATGGCAACACTGTAAATTGATAGCACCTCCCCCCATAAGTAAATGCTCTATACTGGCGGGACTCTGTGGCCAATGGTATTTGCCAGTAACCAGCAGTTAAGTCGATACTACTAAGCACCCTTGCTCCTCAGAATTTTCGAATCAGTTCTTCTATAGTCTCAGGTCTGTCCCACTCCGGCTCGATGATTTTGTTCACTGTTCGTGCATCCAAAACTATCCTCACCTTTCCATCCTTCTTATCAACAACAAATAGGGGGTTGTTATATTGACTGTTGGCCCTTTCTATAACACCAAGGTCCATCATCCTCTGTATCTCTTCATCTACTGCTCTTCGTTTCGCCTGGGGAATGGAATACTTTTTTATATTGAACGGTTTATGGTTCTTTATCTTTAGTTTACACTCCACCCCTTTCATGATACCTGGCCGTTGAGAAAATACCTTACAACGCCTGTATAATACTGTGGTTAATTTCCTCTTAGTCCCCTCATCTAGGTGTGTCATCTCTTCCAACTTTTTATTGATCTTATCCTCTTTATGTCTATTCTCTCGTGCTAATCCCTCAAGGTATATCAACACTTCTTCTACTAGTTCCTCTTCCCCGTATCCCGTGGTGGGTTCCTCTTCATGACACAAATTTATCCTTCTGAATTCCTCCTCTTCTTCGATTGCGCTCCCCTCAGCAAACTTTAATCTCTTCTCTTCTCCCTTTCTTCCTTTGACCTTGATAGTACCTTCATCAAAACTCACTACTGCATCAACTTCATTCAACCAATCTATCCCTAAAATAATTGATGTGTTCAATCCAGCCACCACCAAAAATGTTGCTTCGTATTCTTCTCCCTCTATCTCGAAGGTAATCAACACTTGTTCTTTAATAGGTTTACTCCTTGCACCCAACGCATTCACAATTCTCACTCCACTCACCGCGAAACTAGGCAAGCTAATGTTTGCTTTTAGTACCTGTTCATATAACCTCTTGGATACTGCACATGCTTCACTTCCTGTATCAACTAATGCCTCGATATTCAGTCCACATAGCTTGATCCCTATCATGGGTAGCATGGGTTCTTTGGGAATCCCACTTCTTTCCTCCAGTAGATCTTCTCTCAGATCTCCACCATTGTCATGTCTTAGTAGGTTTACTCTGGTCCTTGTAGCTCTCACTCCTGACCGGACCTCATCTGGAGTGTCATTCAGTTTTCCGGTCTCTCCGCCTCTTCTATATGCACTGTGTCGTTCATTCACCTATCCCATCTTCTCTCATGATCTCTTGGTTCTTCACTCCTTCTCCAATCATTTCTCCATTGCCGTTCACCACCATGGTTCCTGTACCTATGGCCACCACCTCTTCCTCTATAATTAGACGAATTACCAAAATGATTCCCTGGGTCATTACTTCCCCCTCGATTTTGATCATTACCTTGATTGTGTTCCTGTGATCGAACAGATTCCTACTGTTCCAGTATTTCCATCAAGGCCTCCCTATCTTTAATTAGGCTCCCTGATACAGTTTCTTGCATTCTCCGGCTCATTCTTCTTTTTATCGCTGATATCATTACGTCATCACGCAGGGGTTGTTCCAAGGTCTCGTTCAATTCCCACAAATATTCGGCAAACTCTCTCAACGTTCCTCTCCATGTACTAAGTGATTTTTGGTGGAGTAGGTCCTCAATTGCTGCACACTGATGACTTTTGGACCAGTATTCTTCAAGAATTCCCCTTCAGACTGATCAAAACTAGTAGTCCCTTCCTTCTTCCTGACTCCCCAAGTGAAGGCCTCACCTTCCATTCTATCTATTGCGAATTGAATCTTGTCTGAGTCTTTAAGATGTGCTGGGAAAACTCCTTTTAACCATTTCATAAATATCATTGGGTGCAACCCTCCTTTCGGTCTAAATTTCTTCCCTGTATTATTTTGGACATACCGATTATCACTGGTCATCAAGGTAACGACTCTACCTTCCCCAACGGTTAAAGTGGCATTGCTAATTCGTTTATCAATTTCTTCTGTCTTGCTCTCCAATTGCTGCACTCCCTGTTGTAATTGCCTGACCTCCATTGCAACCCTCTTGTTATCCTCTTCTCGTTGCACGGCTATAGCATTTCTCAGATTGACAGCCAGTTGGTTTTGCCTATCTCCTATCCCCTTGACCGCATCATTGCATTGTTCCTGCATCTGCGTCACCTCGGTGATTCGATGATTGCAATTTGTTTCCACTTCATTGATTCTTCCTCCCAATTTGGCTTTCGTTTCTTCAATATCGTCTTCTATCTCTTTTGTTAACTTTCCTTCCATCTTCTCCACGTCTCCCTGGACTTGGTCTGTGCTCTTCTGTAGCTTCCTCTCTCTCTCGTCGATGTCCATCTTCAGTCGTTCTTGTAACTCCTGCATTTCCTTCTTCAGATTACATTCCATCTTCATCTGCGATGTTTTGATCTCTTGTGCTATAGTTTCTTGTAAATCTTCCTTTAATGTTTTGTGGAATATTTCTTCCCTTTCTCTAGCTTCTTGTAAACCTTTCTCTAATGATGCGTTATTTTCTTGTAAACCTTCCTTTAATGATTCTCTGACACCTTTCTCTAATGATGCGTTAGTTTCTTGTAAATCTTCCTTTAATGATTCTCTGAGACCTTTCTGTAATGATTCTCGGGATATTCTTCCCTCTTCTCTAGTTTCCTTAACCTCCTTTAGCAAGTCTGCCAACACTGACCACATATCGGCACCCTCTGAAACTGACTTATTTCTCGTCGTTTGTCCCGGTGTCTCGGGATAACTAGTTGAATGTGCTAATGGGCTATCTAATGACAATCCTTAACCACTGATTCCTGAATCATCTCTGTCTTCCTGTCCTATCCTTTTCCTTTCAACCACTGCCTCACAAACCTTCTTATCTTCAGTAGACATGTTTGGTTTATTTTTTATGCACAGGCAAGTAATACAGAATAACCTCTAGTAACCCAAAACACTCCTAATTATCGCGAAACAAATCAAACAGTAACTGCAGTATTTTCAGTTAATCCCAAATTGATACACTATGTATGAACACTGAACATAACAACTCTCAAAAACTAATAATTTCAAATATCAATTCTCACATACACAGCTTATGTAAAATGTTCTAAATAAGATAAATCACACCACTCATAAAATCTATAAATGTAAAATCCCCAAAAACAATGAGCATATCTGTATAATTACCATTTAGACAACGCAGTATGCATAAATAAGTATGCTATATTTCATAATATGTTTTGCAAACTTTTCGGAAATTACTATAATTAGACACTTTTTCCTAATGTGCAATTCAGTTTACAATTGCTTATTTACCGCGAAGACTGCACACTACAATTTAATGTTATGCCAATCAGTCGTCTTCACTGACCAACTGACGTTACCATGAGTCGCGATGTATTGACGTTTGAAGTGGGCGTGGCGCTGTACTGCCGCCAGAGCCACGTGAAGTCGCGCTGAAGATCTGTGGCGAGTCGTCGTAGTTCTCCGTCGGCCGCTCCGTGGCGCTGCAGGCGGGCGTAGTTTGTAGTTCGGCCGCTAGATGCCGGGTCGGCGCTTGGTGTCTCGAAATCGCACTGAAGACCGTCGGTGTAGTGCGTCTGTGCTTGAACTATTCCTTGCACAGGTAGTTGGGATGTCATGTGAAATCACCTCGCAGATCGAAGCTCTTTGGCGCAACTGCTACATGGGTCTGCGTGACGTCACTCAACAATTGCGTCGCCACATGAATTGTCGTCCGCGTAACAGTTTATGGGTCCACTTGAAGCTGTCCGATTTTCACTATTCAAAAAGCAATTTCAGTCAAAATATTACCACTAAACACTTCTTTAAGGCTTTCGTGACGAATTCTTAGTTCGTTTTGCTATAGTAATGTTCACACTTGTCTTTCTTTAGTGTTCACTTTTCACAGTTTTTCGTGCGGATTTACGCGTTTGCACATTACAACACAGTTTATCGACACTGTTATTCTAATCTAATATGGCAAGGAAAAAGTTTAGTCACAATCGTAAGATGCTATTACTTCGTATTGTTCAAATTACACTGTTTCTTGTCGCGATTTTAAAGTTTATACTCTGTCTTCATCCGAAATTGGAAAAATATTTTCTTGCGTTAAGCAAGGTAAAATTACCTATTGTTCTTTACGATTCGTCCGAAAATTGCACTTGTCCTTTCACGGTAAGCCAAGGGTGTAACACCTCCGATTTATATATCCCGCTCGATCGGGATCTGATAGCAGCCCAAATAAATATTAATTAATGTGACCGTGTACCTAACGGGGCTGGCAATCGGATTTGACTGCTACGGAGTTGTTACATTCCATCTTGTCCTTCTCAAATGCTGTAATAATGAAATGTCCGGTGAAAAGAAGAAACGCCAACACAGTTTCACTAATCGTTGTTGTTGTTGTTGTTGTGGTCTTCAGTCCAGAGACTGGTTTGATGCAGCTCTCCATGCTACTCTATCCTGTGCAAGCTTCTTCATCTCCCAGTACCTATTGCAACCTACATCCTTCTGAATCTGCTTAGTGTATTGATCTCTTGGTCTCCCTCTACGATTTTTACCCTCCACGCTGCCCTCCAATGCTAAATTTGTGATCCCTTGATGCCTCAAAACATGTCCTACCAACCGATCCCTTCTTCTAGTCAAGTTGTGCCACAAACTTCTCTTCTCCCCAATCCTATTCAATACCTCCTCATTAGTTACGTGATCTACCCACCTTACCTTCAGCATTCTTCTGTAGCACCACATTTCGAAAGCTTCTATTCTCTTCATGTCCAAACTATTTATCATCCATGTTTCACTTCCATACATGGCTACACTCCATACAAATACTTTCAGAAACGGCTTCCTGACACTTAAATCTATACTCGATGTTAACAAATTTCTCTTCTTCAGAAACGATTTCCTTGCCATTGCCAGTCTACATTTTACATCCTCTCTACTTCGACCATCATCAGTTATTTTGCTCCCTAAATAGCAAAACTCCTTTACTACTTTAAGTGTCTCATTTCCTAATCTAATCCCCTCAGCATCACTCGATTTAATTTGACTACATTCCATTATCCTCGTTTTGTTTTTGTTGATGTTCATCTTATATCCTTCTTTCAAGACACTGTCCAATCCGTTCAACTGCTCTTCCAAGTCCTTTGCTGTCTCTGACAGAATTACAATATTATCGGCGAACCTCAAAGTATTTACTTCTTCTCCATGAATTTTAATACCTACTCCGAATTTTTCTTTTGTTTCCTTTACTGCTTGCTCAATATACAGATTGAATAACATCGGGGAGAGCCTACAAGCCTGTCTCACTCCTTTCCCAACCACTGCTTCCCTTTCATGCCCCTCGACTCTCATAACTGCCATCTGGTTTCTGTTCAAATTGTAAATAGCCTTTCGCTCCCTGTATTTTACCCCTGCCACCTTCAGAATTTGAAAGAGAGTATTCCAGTTAACGTTGTCAAAAGCTTTCTCTAAGTCTACAAATGCTAGAAACGTAGGTTTGCCTTTTCTTAATCTTTCTTCTAAGATAAGTCGTAAGGTTAGTATTGCCTCACGTGTTCCAACATTTCTACGGAATCCAAACTGATCTTCCCCGAGGTCCGCTTCTACCAGTTTTTCCATTCGTCTGTAAAGAATTCGCGTTAGAATTTTGCAGCTGTGACTTATTAAACCGATAGTTCGGTAATTTTCACATCTGTCAACACCTGCTTTCTTTGGGATTGGAATTATTATATTCTTCTTGAAGTCTGAGGGTATTTCGCCTGTCTCATACATCTTGCTCACCAGATGGTAGAGTTTTGTCAGTACTGGCTCTCCCAAGGCCATCAGTAGTTCTAATGGAATATTGTCTACTCCCGGGGCCTTGTTTCGATTCAGGTCTTTCAGTGCTCTGTCTAACTCTTCACGCAGTATCTTGTCTCCCATTTCATCTTCATCTACATCCACTTCCATTTCCATAATATTGTCCTCAAGTACATCGCCCTTGTATAAACCCTCTATATACTCCTTCCACCTTTCTGCCTTCCCTTCTTTGCTTAGAACTGAGTTGCCATCTGAGCTCTTGATATTCATACAAGTGGTTCTCTTCTCTCCAAAGGTCTCTTTAATATTCCTGTAGGCAGTATCTGTCTTACCCCTAGTGAGACAAGCCTCTACATCCTTACATTTGTCCTCTAGCCATCCGTGCTTAGCCATTTTGCACTTCCTGTCGATCTCATTTTTGAGACGTTTGTATTCCTTTTTGCCTGCTTCATTTACTGCATTTTTATATTTTCTCCTTTCATCAATTAAATTCAATATTTCTTCTGTTACCCAAGGATTTCTATTAGCCCTCGTCTTTTTACCTACTTGATCCTCTGCTACCTTCACTACTTCATCCCTCAGAGCTACCCATTCTTCTTCTACTGTATTTCTTTCCCCCATTCCTGTCAATTGTTCCCTTATGCTCTCCCTGAAACTCTCTACAACCTCTGGTTCTTTCAGTTTATCCAGGTCCCATCTCCTTAAATTCCTACCTTTTTGCAGTTTCTTCAGATTCAATCTGCAGTTCATAACCAATAGATTGTGGTCAGAATCCACATCTGCCCCTGGAAATGTCTTACAATTTAAAACCTGGTTCCTAAATCTCTGTCTTACCATCATATAATCTATCTGATAGCTTTTAGTATCTCCAGGATTCTTCCAGGTATACAACCGTCTTTTATGATTCTTGAACCAAGTGTTAGCTATGATTAGGTTATGCTCAGTGCAAAATTCTACAAGGCGGCTTCCTCTTTCATTTCTTCCCCCCAATCCATATTCACCTACTATGTTTCCTTCTCTCCCTTTTCCCACTGACGAATTCCAGTCACTCCTGACTATTAAATTTTCGTATCCCTTCACTACCTGAATAATTTCTTTTATCTCGTCATACATTTCATCAATTTCTTCATCATCTGCAGAGCTAGTTGGCATATAAACTTGTACTACTGTAGTAGGCATGGGCTTTGTGTCTATCTTGGCCACAATAATGCGTTCACTATGCTGTTTGTAGTAGCTAACCCGCACTCCTATTTTTCTATTCATTATTGAACCTACTCCTTCATTACCCCTATTTGATTTTGTATTTATAACCCTGTAATCACCTGACCAAAAGTCTTGTTCCTCCTGCCACCGAACTTCACTAATTCCCTCTATATCTAACTTTAACCTAGCCATTTCCCTTTTTAAATTTTCTAACCTACCTGCCCGATTAAGGGATCTGACATTCCACGCTCCGATCCGTAGAATGCCAGTTTTCTTTCTCCTGATAACGACGTCCTCTTGAGTAGTCCCCGCCCGGAGATCCGAATGGACCTATATTCGTCTCAAAAATACAAAGGGAAGGAGACAGCCACTGCCTTCGTCATACATATTTAATTACGGCTAATCTCAGCACAGGCTTCCTCGCTATTCATTATTGTCACACGCAAATTCAATCACTGCAATCCAACGCTGCAATTAAAATGATGGCGGCACGGTAGACGCGAAACCAAAAATATCGGCACAGAAATATCACTGATCACTATCGTAATTATACTTCTTCACTTTCCCGTATTATTCTAACACAAAGGGGTTATACCGTGGCGATGGCCACTCCCTTTGTCGGTAAGCCTTGTATTACAGCAACCGGCCTCCGCACGGCTCGGCTCGCAACCTGGGAACTGACTCAACTCTATACTCGCTCTCGCAACCCGACACTATCGATTGTTTGCCCTATCGACCTGTGCCGAGTGCAAACTTATAGTAAGGGCCTACGGACCCCTTACAACGTCCACTGTTCAAAGTGCCGTCAATGCGAACAAGAGGTGACCGAGACGTGTAATCAATGCACCCCGAACCATCACGCCAGGTGATACACCAGTATGGCGATAACGAATAAAGGCTTCCATTGTGCGTTCACCGTGATGCCAACAAACACGGATGTGATCATCATAATGCTGTAAACAGAACCTGGATTCATTATAAAAAATGACATTTTGCTATTCGTGCACCCGGGTTCGTCGTTGAGTACAACATCGCAGGCGCTCCTGTCTGTGATACAGCGTCAAGGGTAACCGCAGTCGTGGTCTCTGAGCTGATAGTCCATGCTGCTGCAAACGTTGTCCAACTGTTTGTGCACATGGTTGTTGTCTTGCAAACGTCCCAATCTGTTAACTCACGGAGCGAGACGTGGGTGGACGATACGTTACAGCAATAGGATAAGATGCCTGTCATATCGACTGCTAGTGATATGAGGTCTGTGGGATCCAGCACGGCGTTCCGTATTACCCTCCTGAACCAACCGATTCCATATTCTGCTAACTATCATTGGATCTAGACCAATGCGAGCAGCAATGTCGCGATACGATAAACCGCAATCGCGATGGGCTACAATCCGACCTTCATCAAAGTCGAAAACGTGATTGTACGCATTTCTCTTCCTTATACGAGGCATCACAACAACGTTTCACCAGGCAACGTCGGTCAACTGCTGTTTGTGTATGAGAAATCGGTTGGAAACTTTCCTCATGTCGGCATATTGTAGGTGTCGCCACCTGTGCCAACCTTGTGTGAATCCTCTGAAAAGATAATCTTTTGGATATCACAGTATCTTCTTCCTGTCGGTTAAATTTCGCTTCTGTGGCACGTCATCTTTGTGGTGTAGCAATTTTAATGGCCAGTAGTGTAGCTAGGCCTAATGTTGCAAAGCCGTATGAAATGGAACGAGCAAGTAAGATCCCTTGTCGGGAAGGCAAATGGTCGAAATGGTATACTGGCAGAATTCTAGGGAAATGCAGGTCATCCTTAAAGGAAACCGCGTACCGAACATTTGCCTGGCCCGTTGTTGAGTATTGCTTGAGAGTCTGGGGTCGCCACCAGACAGGATTTAAGGGAAACGTCGAAGCAATTCAGACGAACGCTGTTAGATATATTGGTAGTAGGTCTGATGAAAATTCGAATGTTGGGAAAATACTACGCGAACTCGAATAGCAATCGCTGGAGATTAAGCGTTCTATTTGCGAAACATTATCGAGAAATGCATTTGCGCTAGAGTGGAGAACGATCCCATCACCATCAACATACATTTCGCGTAATAGCCGCGAAGACGAGATAAATCAGAGTTGATGCGGAATCATACGGCGGTCTTAGCTCTTCTGATCGGCGAGGGCTATTCGAAGTCGGAGGCCTTGGTTTTGATAAGGAGCGACGCTATGAAAGCGAGACCATTTATGGCTGTCGCACTGGCAATTTGGATCGGGTTGTTGCACAGGCAAGTGCTTTGAACGACTCACGAGATGTGACGTTTTAGGAGGAGCCATTGCTCACACAGTACAGTTTACAAGGCCATTGATAACACTGAAACCACTACTGGGGCTAAGGACAACAATAAAGTGAAGGTAAAAGGTATTCGTTCCCATACTGTGTTTGATGATCCTTGTGCTTTTATTCGTGGTATTCTGAACTTTGTATTTTTCAGCAATGACAAGTGTTCATCGGAGAAAAGGGCATCGTCAAGAGCGCCCCAGGGAAGTGTGACAGGATCGCTGTTCTTTCTATACCTAAATGATTTGGTGTACAAGGTAACTAAGATGAGTGACTGTAAGAAGATACAAGATGGCTTAGACAAAATTGATAGTTCGTGTGATGAATGCCAAGTAGCTCTAAATGCGGAAAAATGTAAGTTAATGTGGATGAGTAGGCAAAACGAACCTGCAATGTACGTATACCGCATTAGTAATTTGCTGTTTGACACGGTCACGAGGGTGTCTGAACGTGGTGTTACAGCCGGCGCACGAGCGATGGGACACAGCATCTCCGAAGTAACGCTGAAGTGGAGATTTCCCCTTACGACCATTTCACGAGTATACCGTGAAAATCAGGAATCCGGCAAAACATCAAATCTCCGACATCGCTGCGGCCGCAAAATGATCCTGCAAGAACGGAACCAACGACCACTGAAGAGACTCTTTCAACATGACAAAAGTACAACCCTTCCGCAAATTGCTACAGAATTCAATGTTGGGCCATCAGCCATTGTCACCGCGCTAACCATTCAACAAAACATCAAAGATATGGTCTTTCGGAGCTGCACGACAGAAAGCTTTATGCCTCGCCTGGGCCCGTCGACAACGACGTTGGACTGTTGATGACTGGAAACATGTTACATGGTCGGACGAGTCTCGCTTCATATTGAATTGAGCTGTGGACGTGTACGGATATGCAGACGACCTCATGAACCCATGGACCTTTCATGTCAGCATCGAACTGTTCAAGCTGGTGGAGGCTCTATAACTGTGTGGGGCGTGTGCAGTTGGAGTGATATTAGACCCCTGATACGTCTAGATACGACTTTGACAGATGAAGCTTACTTAGGCATCCTCTTTGATCGCCTGCATCCATTCATGTTCATTCTGCATTCCAACAGACTTAGACAATTTGAGCAGGACAATGCGACACCCCACACGTCCAAAATTGCTACAGAGTGGTTCCACGAACATTCTTCTGAGTTTAAGCACTTCCGCTAGCCACCAAACTCCCCCGACATGAAAATTATTGAGCACATCTGGGATGCCTTGCAACGTACTGTTCAGAAAGGATTTCCAGTCCCTCGTACTCTTAAGGATTTATTGACAGCCCTAATGGATTTATGGTGTCAATTCCCTACAACGGTACTTCGGACAGTAGTCGAGTCCATGTCACGTCGTGTTGCGACAATTCTGCGTGCTCGAGGGGGGTCTTACACGATATTAGGCAGGTGTGCCAGTTTCTTCGGCTCTTCATTGTGTAAAGCAGTCAGGCATGCAATAATAAGCTTCCAAGTAGATCGTGATAGCAACATTTTATTATCTATTTCAGTGTGCAGAGAAGCCTGGTCGGTTTACCTACGTGATCGGATATCTACTTGCGGAACGATACAAGACAACATACCCAAACCAACCTCTCCACATAATGCTAATCATCACAGTAAATAAACTGAGCTGTTCTCGTCCAGTTCCTTGTGTGTAGCTATGTCTGCTCACCAGCGTGGACCTCGGCGAGTTAAAAGCAGCTTCATTCTTAATGTAAGAAACACAGGACAAAGTGCCTTTTCTACTTTACCATACCAAGTCGAGACAATAGGTGACCAAGAGTAATGTTGAATTACTTTCAAAAGAGACAGATCACATATTCCATTCCCAATAACGAATATTATTGGCCGAAAGCAAAACTGACTCGCCGAAAAGTTAACATTTGTTACATCGGGCAAGTAAAGAGGTTTGCTAAATGGATTATATCGATATATTGACAATAGACAGAGCAAGATCTCGAAGCTGATAGGAAATATAAGCACCTTGATACACAAAAAGTCAAAATATACCGTGAGGAAAATGCTGTGTAAAGGCACCTTTCGACTTCTTGCCATTGATTAGTTTCATCGGCAGAACTCTAGTTTTTAAGAAACAACTACCAAAACTGTCTTCCTCATATGAGAAACTGATGCATTCTTCTATAACGACCGGGTTCAAATATGTTCTTCGGTTCTTCTTTCAAGATGAAGTAAGCCAAAAAGGACCCAGGAAGTTACTTATTTATTTTAAGGTATAACTATGAACGGAAAAGGGATGGCATAAAACGAGAATAAACGCTTTGCAAATTGAAAACTATGAGTGTGGTCAGAATTACAACTGCTCTTTTTGTACATGCTGGGTGCACTGAAATAAAGGTGATTGATCTTTCGTTGTAAATTTGGGAACTAACTTACATTCTTAAAGAAGTAATCAGCAAAATTCATTTTTATGTAATATCTCTTATATATGAATTACCGTCATATGTTACTTAACTACATTATTCCTTCACACGCAAAAAAATTTCTGTTGCTTAATGTAGTTTGGAATTATTCCTCCCATCAATTTCAAGTCTGTACTGAAGAATTTAATTGGTGAAAGAAGAGTTTAAAGTCTGCCAGAAAATTGTAAATAACGACCTACTTGTTGGGTATCATCTGAAAAACTTTTAGCATTCCATCTTGTTATCTTTTTTGTTTTCAAAATGGAAGGTCCTTCATGAAATGTGAAGTGGGAGCGAGAAAATAATCAACCTGTTTTTATCCTGTTTTTTATTAACGTTTGTACGTGCAATAGTGTGCCTGTTAGTAACAATTTTTTTATGGAAGCGAGAAATGCAGACTCACTTGGTATTTCAGAATTTTTTATTTATTTCGAAAAACATAAAAACACTTGAGCAATCTTTTCTTTCTTTTGTTATAGTTGTTTCTGTCAGCTGAAGTGCAATATCAGACTGTCATGATGGTTCAAAACAGCGTGCATTCCATTGTGGAGTACAATATTAATTCTGAAAACAGACCATTAGGCTGTGGCTAAGGCACTTTTGTCCAGTATTCTTTCATCCAGCGATTCCAATCCAGCAGTAATTATGCACTATATCTTCTGTGAATTTTGCTAAGTAAGAGTGAAATATCTGCAGATGAAAAGGCAGGTCGTTAGTACAGCCTAGTGCATGCTGTAAGATTACTATCGACATAAGGTTCAAGACTTAAGTCCCAATCATACACAAAGTATTAATTTGACAGGAAATTTTAGTGTAAGTGGAAATTTTAGTTTGGGTTGGGGGAGGGGACCAAACAGCGAGGTCATCGGTCCCAAATTTTAGAGCGTAATGTGCGTGTATACATATGTGAACGTGTACACGTACGCAGTTATTTTAAATAGAGTACTGAAAGATTTAACATGGTGGCAAAAATGGAGGAAAAAGTTGACAGTACGACCAACGTATGACTTACGAGTGTTCGATGAACAGATCTCGCTACTGGCTGTATTTACATACACATTACTGCTGCTGTAACGATTGATGGACTACATTGCGGTTTAGGGGAGGTGATAGACAGGAATTACGCAGATGATGGATGAGGACACGCCTAATGTGGACCTCTGATGACAGGCCACCTGCTTCAGGATAAAGTGGCAATGAAATAGTACCAATTTATGGTAAGGTTATTTTATTATTTTGAAGGAATGACGACGCATTATTGACAACACACTAACTATGAAGGATCTTCAAATAAGTGGAGCAGCTGTATTTAACGTGGAATTGAGTCATTTTTCTTCTTCACTTTGTATCTGTATTAAGCTGAATTAACTAAAAATGATCATTTTAATAATATCTTGTGCCACCGAACACCTGCTACAGTCCTCATGTTAACGTTTGTTTCACATAATCCTCAAATGCTCGTGAATAGTATTTAGGAATTAAGCGTTATTTGAGGGCCGTTTCAAGAAGACGGACGTTCATTGGGAGATGGTATTGTACAAACTCGTAATGGTGTGGGCCACTGAGTCGAAAAGGTTAACGTAATAGTGGGTAATCGTCGAAAGTTAATCATCAATTCATCTGCGTAAGAACTTGTTTTATGTAAGTTTGTGTATTGCTGTAAGAAGCGCTGCTAATTTTCAGACTGACTTAAATAATACATACGGTTTATTTCATTCAAAAATTTCAAGGGGATCTGTTAAATCTGTTTAATTGTAGCGTAGTAACGAAGAGGGAGATATCACTTTCAAAGACTGTTATAATGGCAGTAAGTTTGTTGTGCGCTTGAAATGTGGTGAAAGAGACTGTATTGATACAGATTATCTTAAGTTTCAGTATATTACAGGTATTTCATGCGAAATACGTGTGCGTATTGTGGCTTTGTAAGAATGCAGCACTCAACGAAGTTCTGCTTATTGAGTGTCGAAAACCGTTTTTTAATTAACTTTGGGCTCTAGGCAACATTTATCATACAGCAAGCAGCAGTTATAAGTGTACAGATTTTACGTAACACTGAGTTAAAGTGCAATAGCCGAGTAAGATTAGCTTTGCGTTGTTTCTCCACTCGTAGTTACTATTTGTGGGTTGAGGAATACAGAGTGTCACATTATAATCTGTCTAAAACAGTAGAGATTGAACGAGACAGTCAAATTACAAGTTCATTCCAACCCGCTGTCTAAGTATCTATTTTTATCTTTGTCAGACTTGAACTATGGACTTATCGACGGGTCGTTACATTATAATTTTCTTCTTTCTTCCCTTAGAAATATTCCTACGTAATGCTTAAGTATAGTCCAGGACTGTTTCAACACAAACTCACTAATGACACTTTTCAGGCTACAAAGCAATTTAGATCCAATTTGCAGAGTTTGGGTGGTTTGCAGAATGAGTTCCGACGGTCAGAGCTTACGAAATTTAATAGAGAAGCCGTATCGATTCTGAAACGGATAACGTCTCTCGCGTCTTTCTCACATCTCACGACGACCTTTGGCTTACGGATTTCATTATTGTACTTGCGACAGAACACTTTCACTTCGTAGGAAACTTTCTATCGCCTCGAACGAAACTTTCCAAACCGTATATTTCGGAGTTTAGACTAAAATAACTTCCTTTTAATTAAGTAGAATATTGCTCCTCGTGTTCCTTCGGCACCAGAAGTTTTTCTGTTAATACACTGCTTCTCACCCCATTTTCCAATAGCATCCTCCTTCATAACAGCTTTTAACGTGGCGTATATTGTAAAATGTTTGTATTAACTATGCATATGAGAAAAGCTATGTCTGCTCAAACGATAGCTTATCTAACGCTACTTAAACGATATTTATAATACACTGCCAGACAAAATAAGTGAATCCCCCACATGGGGGCGAAGAATCGAAATGAAACTTCACGGGTTGAGAGGCTATGAGAAGTCATCTCACTGGTTACAAAATCCAGTCACATTTAAGAAGAAACTGGCACCACGAATCCACTCGTCAACACGGCGTTGCAACCCTTCTGGCCTGGTTGTGTGCACTGCTTCCGTTGGGAAGGGTGTCATAAAGGCATTATATCCTCTCCTGAGGCGAACTGAACCACAGCAGTTGTATGTGGTACTGGATATGTTCGCTGAAGGTGCTGGGAAAAATTTGACGTCCGAACTGGTCCCCCACATGTTCTATCGGGGGGGACACCTGTGGATCTCAGTGGCCATGGAGGTACCTTAATAACGAGTAAATTGTTCTTAGAGACACGTGCACGATGAGTGGACGAGTTTTGTCCTACTGCAAAACGACACAGAGATACTGTCGCATCAGAGGTAACAAATCAGGACGCAGAATTTCCGTTGTGCCGTCAAAGTTCCCTGTGACCTGAAGCGATACCCGATGGCTTCCAACACCACGACACCAGGAGTAATGTCGCTGCGCCTCTCCAAATGGCACCTGCCGGTCAGGGCAGCAGACTACTTAATTATCAAAAGGAGATGATTCCGACCAATACAATGGCAAAAGGGCATACGTGAGCAGCGAAAGGCAGAAGCCGGCGACGAAATTGAAGAGTGCACAAGAAGTAGCACCATCCTGCAGTATCGAGAAGGTACGTAAAGTAGACTGATAGATTGGGATAAACGACCCGTCGACATCGAAGTCAGAAGTGGTGCAGGACAAGCTCGGATTGTGTCCAGGATGGGGAAGAAAACCGGCCGTTCCCTCGTCGAAGCAACCATCCCTGCATTTGCCTGGAGTGATTTAGGAAAATCACGGGAAATCTAAATCTGGATGGCCGGACATGGGTTCGAACAGTCATCCTCTCGGATTCGAGCCCAGTGTGCTAACCACTGCATCACCTCACTCGATATTTACCATTTCACTACGCTATTACCGTCAAGTACTTCCCCAATAATACACAGTGTCACTATTTACTACCGAGCCAAGAACCAATATAGACTGATCATGAGTAACTTCCTTCTTAAAATAAATAACTCTGCCTTCTAAATTTGAGCGCCGATTCTGAAGCGACAGATTTCGAGGATAATTATGTTGAGCGATCTGGAAAAATCTAATGAATTTATTTCCGTATAAATGAAACTTTATTTTCTAACACCAGAATGAACCTCACATGATATTTAACGTACACTTTTTCAACAAGCACTTTACTAAATCTTTCAAATAAAATGAAGTTACTTATTCATACTCGACCAGATTCGCTTTCGTCTTGGGAAACTAAGCAAATTACTTTAATGTCACAATGTGACCCATCAAATTTTCGTCGTCGCTTTCTTACAAGACTGAACCACACAATTTTATTTAACTGCAAGTTATTTTCCAATTAACAGTGTTTTACGATCGATTTAACCAAATTAAAAGAAATATATGAGAGAAAAGAATCTAACAGTTTTGACAATTTATTATTTTATTATTCCAGAAACATAAGCATCACAAATTCTGTTGAAAAGGTCTCTCTCTCTGTCCTGTTACAAGTCAAAACCAAGAAATAAATTGTCAGTGGCTTGTTTTTTGAGATGCAGTGCCGTTGAGAAGGTGGTGCAAAGCTGCAATCACAGTATCTTCACGTCTCATAGCTTCTAGCTTCTAGATAGACGAAACACACTACATTGTCTACCTTTCTTAATCTTTCTTGAAGTAGTGATGGTGCACTTTTTGTTCCACCATTATCTTGCCAGTTAACAGCGCCAGCTCTAGAACACTTTTCGACACTAGTACCTTCTCAAATGAACCCGATCACCTCCACTATTTTCCCTGAAACGGTTCCATTGATATCAATTTTCGCTACTAATTATGATACGCACTATATACAAATTTTGCTCTGGCATTCATCTTAGCTTGGCATCTCAAGCGGCTGCTACTACTTGTAATACGCACTGATAAAAGTTTCACAGCTGCGGTGCCTCTAGCATCGCTCTCAATTTGCGCCCCAAACAGTGACTTGTGTCGCTGTCTTGACACACCTTGCATCCACCCTTACAATTTACACCAGACGACTTATTACTACAAAAGTACTAAATAAAGTTTTCGTCCACAAACTGCACCAATATTAGCAAAAAATATTAAAATCTTTTCGAGCGCATTTTTAAGTGAACTTTACTGAACCACAGCTAGCTTGCTGTTCTCCCCACTTGTGCCTACCACAGTCCTCGCTCCAAGGAAATGGCATAAAAAAAAGGAAGTGACAAGACCACGAGCTTATCCTATAGCTATTCTGTCCAGGTAGTGAAGGGAGACGAAAATTTAATAGTCATGGGTGACTGAAATTGGAGAGTAGAAAAAGGGAGAGAAGGTAACATAATAGGTGAATATGGATTGGGGGAGAGAAATGCAAGAGGAAGCCGTCTGGTAGAATTTTGCACAGAGCATAACTTAATCATAGCTAACACTTGGTTCAAGAATCATGAAAGAAGGTTGTATACATGGAAGAATCCTGGAGATACTAAAAGGTATCAGACAGATCATATAATGGTAAGACAGAGATTTAGGAACCAGGTTTTAAATTGTAAGACATTTCCAGGGGCAGATGTGGACTCTGACCACAATCTATTGGTTATGAACTGTAGATTAAAACTGAAGAAACTGCAAGAAAGTGGGAATTTAAGGAGATGGGACCTGGATAAACTGACTAAACTAGAGGTTGTACAGTTTCAGCGAGAGCATAAGGGAACAATTGACAGGAATGGGGGAAAGAAATACAGTAGAAGAAGAATGGGTAGCTCTCAGGGATGAAGTAGTGAAGGCAGCAGAGGATCAAGTAGGTAAAAAGATGAGTGCTAGTAGAAATCCTTGGATAACAGAGGAAATATTGAATTTAGTTGATGGAAGGAGAAAATATAAAAACGCAGTAAATGAAGCAGGCAAAAGGGAATACAATCGTCTCATAATTGAGATCGACAGAAAGTGCAAAATGGCTAAGAAGGGATGGCTAGAGGACAAATGTAAGGTTGTAGAGGCTTATCTCACTGGGGGTAAGATAGGTACTGCCTACAGGAAAAATAAAGAGACCTTTGGAGACAGGAGAACCACTTGCATAAATATCAAGAGCTCAGATGGAAACCCAGTTCTAAGCAAAGAAGGGAAAGCAGATAGGTGGAAGGAGTATATAGAGGGTCTACACAAGGGTGATGTACTTGAAGACAATATTACGGAAATGTAAGAGGATGTAGATGAAGATGAAATGGAAGATACAATACTGCGTGAAGAGTTCTACAGAGCACTGAAAGACCTCAGTCGAATCAAGGCCCCGGGAGTAGACAACATTCCATTGGAACTACTGACTGCCTTGGGAGAGCCAGTCCTGACAAAACTCTACCATCTGGTGAGCAAGATGTATTAGACAGGCGAAATGCCCTCAGACTTCAAGAAGAATATATTAATTACAACACCAAAGAAAGCAGGTGTTGACAGATGTGAAAATTACCGAGCTATCGGTTTAATAAGTCACAGCTGCAAAATACTAACGCGAATTCTTTACAGACGAATGGAACAATGGTAGAAGCCGACCTCGGCGAAGATCAGTTTGGATTCAGCAGAAATGTTGGAACACGTGAGGCAATTCTGACCCTACGACTTATCTTGGATTCCGCAGAAATGTTGGAACTCGTGAGGCAATACTGATCCTACGACTTATCTTAGAAAATAGATTAACGAAAGGCAAACCTACATTTCTAGCATTTGTGGACTTAGAGAAAGCTTTTGACAATGTTGACTGGAATACTCTCTTTCAAATTCTAAAGGTGGCAGGGGTAGAAAACAGAGATGCGAAAGGCTATTTACAATTTGAACAGAAACCAGATGGCAGTTATAAGGGTCGAGGGACATGACATGGAAGCAGTGGTTGGGAAAGGAGTGAGACAGGGTTGTAGACTCTCCCCGATGTTATTCAATGACGTGGAAGCAGTGGTTGGGAAAGGTGTGAGACAGGGTTGTAGCCTCTCCCCGATGTTATTCAATCTGTATAATGAGCAAGCAGTAAAGGAAACAAAAGAAAAATTCGGAGTAGGTATTAAAATCCAGGGAGAAGAAATAAAAACTTTGAGGTTCGCCGATGACATTGTAACTCTGTCAGAGACAGCAAAGGACTTGGAAGAGCAGCTGAACGGAATGGACAGTGTCCTGAAAGGAGGATATAAGATGAACATCAACATAAGCAAAACGAGGATAATGGAATGTAGTCGAATTAAGTCGGGTGATGCTGAGGGGATTTGATTAGGAAATGAGACACTTAAAATAGTAAAGGAGTTTTGCTATTTGGGGTGCAAAATAACTGATGATGGTCGAAGTAGAGAGGATATAAAATGTAGACTGGCAATGGCAAAGAAAGCATTTCTGAAGAAGGGAAATTTGTTAACATCGAGTATAGATTTAACGGTCAGGAAGTAGTTTTTGAAAGTATTTGTATGGAGTGGTCATGTATGGAAGTGAAACATGGACGATAAATAGTTTGGACAAGAAGAGAATAGAAGCTTTCGAAATGTGGTGCTACAGAAGAATGCTGAAGATTAGATGGGTAGATCACATAACTAATGAGGAGGTAATGAATAGAATTGGGGAGAAGGGGAGTTTGTGGCACAACTTGACAAGAAGAAGGGACCGATTGGTAGGACATATTCTGAGACATCGAGGGATCACCAATTTAGGATTGGAGGGCAACGTGGTGGGTAAAAATCGTAGAGGGAGACCAAGAGATGAATACACTAAGCAGATTCATAAGGATGTAGGTTGCAGTAAGTACTGGGAGATGAAGCAGCTTGCACAGGATAGAGTAGCATGGAGAGCTGCATCAAAGCAGTCTCAGGACTGAAGACAACAAGAACTCTGTCCACTGTGTCACCCTACTACATTTTTCTCTTGTGCGAAGTGATGTTCCAGAGACGGAAATAAGAGGGAAAACCTTGGCAAATAACAGGTGTAATGGCTTCATTGTTTTGGTAGTTTAATATCATTCTTCGCTTTGCAATAAATTACTCCTTCCTCAGTAAGAGAACAGACGTTCCGAAATATGATAGTTTCAAATATATACAAGCATAACAATGTATTAAAGTGTTTAAGTTCTTGATACAAAATGTTTATCCTATCTCACTCCCAATATAAACCACACTGAAAGAATAATAAGTAAAGTATCTATGTTGCTGACAGTACACAATAAATTTAACGCAGTTCCATTACACATGCTCCACGTTTTATTGAGATAGCCTGCAAGGCAAGTTCCAAGAAAATTTTACTGTCACTTGTTGATTTTTAGCAGTATTGTGAATGTAGTATAACATCTATTATACATTTGAAATCCTCATCTTTACTTTACCAAATTTAAAACATTTTACGTAAATATATTTTAATGAGCTGCATTTTCGTAATTCTTAAACGAACAACCATTAACGTATCTGATGCCATTATATCAGTGTTCCAGTTTTAAAAATGTGTATCATATCTATTTGAAAATAATATGCATTGTTAAATGTCGAACAGGATGGCTCTTTTCTTGGCGCCATTGATCATGTTCCCTGATATGCAGCACTGGTGACACCAGAGCGTGGCTCTTGTGTAACATGTGAGCACCGCGAGCGTCCACGTTGGGCAACGAAGAGGGCGGATGGACGGTGATGACGTCAGTTTCTGGCAGGACACAAACAGGGCTGGTCTGCAACGAGAAAAGTCCATGGCACCTCACGGAGTTAGTGCTGAGTGATACGACGGACAACGCTCAGCACGGAACACTGTTGCCAGGCAGTGAAGACGAGGAACTGATCTCTGCACATTATAAGGAGTACATTCAGAGTGCTTTCGGAATTCCTGTTACTATTCTGATCACCTTAGGTTCAAGTCGAGGCACAGTGTTATGTGCAATGGTGTGAAGATGCCTTTAATTCTGCCAATTGTAATTCATCATGCCACAGAAATTGTGAATATTCTGTAATGATCGTTTGTGGATTGCACGATGGGTGTATGATAGTGAGCAAGCCCATTAAATCAGAATACAATGGGCATACAATCGTACTGACTGTAGCGGTGGTTGTGTTCTGTGAGCAGTTATCTTAAACTGTGCTTTGAATTTGTCGTTTACAACCGGCTGCTCACTTAAGCGTACTGAAATTGATTGTATCGTCTTATGGATGGATTTATCATACGTGTAACTGAATTACTGATAATTTAGATATAAGCATCGGCAGTTGTTAGTGTTTGAAAACCTGGTGTAATTAGTAATAGTTAAGTACCAGTAGTTAGTGGCTGTATCAGTCTATCATAGATAGGTCGAGTATTTTCTAGTATAAGGCTTTGCTAGTGTCATGGCAACAGAGCTTCCGAAGGCCATATACTGTTACTCATTGTATTGTATTTGGTTGCCTGTTGTAGGGCCAGATTATTAATTCTACATTGGCTATTGTTACTTTAAAATGGTTCAAATGGCTCTGAGCACTCTGGGACTTAACTTCTGAGGTCATCAGTCCCCCAGAACTTAGAACTACTTAAATCTAACTAACCTAAGGACATCACACACACCCATGCCCGAGGCAGGATTCGAACCTGCGACGTAGCAGCAGCACGGTCCCGGACTGTAGTGCCTAGAACCGCTTGGCCACCCCGGCCGGCATTGTTACTTTAAAGAGAATACTTTATGTTATTATTTGAGCCCTACTAAAACGTGTTCGGGATCCAACGAACTAAATGTTCAGTGAGTTATGTTTTTATATGGAAATTCTACATACTAAATTGTGTTCAGAATTGATCCCACGTCTTCATAAACCCCAGCTGGAGCCCTAATCTGACTGAACCACACACATCAACTAAATCAAACACAATGAGGTGACAAAAGTCACGGGATACCTCTTAATATCGTATCGGACCTTCTTTTGCTCGGAGCGCTGCAGCAAGCTGACGTGGCATGGTCTGAACAAGTCGTTAGAAGACCCCTGCAGAAATATTGAACTATACTGCCTTTACAGCTATCTGTAATTGTGAAAGTCTTTCTAGTGTAGGATTTTGTGCACGAACTGACACCTTGATTGTGTCCCATCAATGTTCCGTGGGTGGCCAATTCATTCGCTCGAATTGTTCAGAGTGGCGAATCACTGTTGACTCGGCGTCATGGCGCACTGTCATCCATAAAAATTCCATCGTTGTTTAGGAAAGTGGCTGGAAATGGTCTCCAGGTAGCCGAACATAGAAATTTCCAATTAGTGACAGATTCAACCGGACCAGAGGACTAGCCCATTCCATATAAACACAGCCCACAGCACCACACCATGGTGAAGCCACCACCAGCTTGCACAGTACCTTGTGGTCCATTTGGATCCATGACATCGTGGAGTATGCACCACACCCGAACAATACAGTCAGCTCTTAGCAACTGAAATCGGGACTCACCCGACCACGTCACGGTTTCCCGATTGTCTAGGATCCAAACGATGTAATCGCGAGCCCAGTAATGGCGCTGCATGCGGTATCGTGATGTTAACAAAGGCAGTCGCGTCGCTTGTCTGCTGTCATAGACCACTAGCGCCGAATTTCGCCGCACTGTCCTAACTGATACGTTCGTCGTACGTCCAACATTGATCTCTGCTCTTATTTCAAACAGTGTTGTTTGATTGTTAGCACTGACAAGTCTAAGCAACGACGCTGCTCTCGATCGTTAGGTGGAGCCCATCCGTGGTGAGAAATAATGCCTGAAATTTTGAATTCTCGGCACACTGTTGACACTGTAGATCTCGGACTAATGAATTCCCTAACGATTTCTGAAACTGAAAGGCCCATGCTTCTAGCTACAACTACCATTCTGCGTTCATAGTCCGTTAATTCTCATTACGCGGCCATAATCACGTCGAAGACCTTTTCATATGAATCACCAGAGTACAAATGACAGCTCCACCGATTCACTGTCCTTTTATATTTATGTACGCGATAGTACTGCCATTTGCATATGTGCAGACCTCTGTCCCATGCTTTCTGTCAGCTCAGTGTAATTACAACACATTACACTTCTTAACTACTATCATTACAAAAATTAAGAAGTTCTTGTTCTATTTAGAAACAAGATACTTTCATTCAGGGAAACGCCCTATTTTCTTTAATATTTCTTTTTGCTGATGAATCTTGTCTCACTTAAACTAAATACTTCTTAGCACAAAAAATATTTTACTAAGTTATGAAAAAATATAACAAATGTATGTTCTAAACCGCACTAACTTTTTAAAAATATCTATGAGTAAGATTGTACTTCCATCAGTCCTTGTTCTTTTCAAACACTTTTCAAATATTTTTCATTTCCGTTATATGAAAACAACCAATCTTAGACCTTTATTGTAATTTTAGCATAAGTGATTCTGAACGTGAGATAATCCATTTTAGAAAAGAATACACAACACTTTCATAGACATAATAAACATTTGGTTTAATATGTTTATGGAATATTAATGATTGTAATCTTTAGCACAAACATTGTACTCCTCAAGATACCATATTTCCTATATTTACTTCTGATTGCCAATATTGTCTATCCTAGTTGCATGCATTTCTTATCACATAATTTTCTAACACTGTGTAGGAAACTCTAAATGAAATACATTTGTGTGTAATATGTCTGCCATTCTGGAAGATCCATTGTAGACAAACTTGAATTTACTGATCTCATGGTTTATCTCAATAAACTTATCGCTCATCTTATCCAATAATAATTCACCGACTCTATGTTTACTACCTTTAAAATTTTTATTATGTCTCCAAATTCACAGTTCTACTTGCTATTACGTCTCCACTTTAGCATACTGACTGCCTTGTGGCCGCTTGTGGCTACTGCAGAGCTCACAACTTATGTCGCGTGCCTGGCCTGGCCTCGAGTAGAAACATCCATCACTAAGCATGCGGCACTCAAAGTGTTTAGCATTTTTCTTTCCTTTCCTCCTACAGAAAGTTCCTTCAGAGCTGGAAAATCTACCATCTCTATGTATAAAGTTTTAGTCTTTGTGTCCATTAAAATTTCTTTTGATTAGAAGCTGAGGTCTCATGATTGTGATAATTCATTATCTTTTGGAAAATAGTAAACTCCCAGTTATTATGAAAGTATGTACAACACAGTTACCTATTTCTCACATCTACCTTTCTTATTACGAGTCCTTTTCTACTGCAAGATCATTTCTGGATATCTGACAGACTTTCAAAATGTCATTTTTATCAGGACACCTTTGCTTTCCCTACTTTTTATCTCCTTAATTGTTTTACGTTTGTGCTGACTTATATCTCCACCAACCTCTGATTTATATTTTTGCTCGTTCTCAAACTCATATTTTTTATAAATTCGTTTAATTATTTCATTCGTACTTTGAGATTATTACTGTTTCATTGGAAGTGGATATGGCATTCTCACTACTCCAGTCTGGTTTGTGAACTGCACACCTCACTGAAAATTTCAGATTTACGCTTGTAATCATCATTGCTTGCAATCAGAATCATTTTGGAACTGTATTTACCAAGATCAATTCCAAATGATTCTGATTGCAAGCAGTGATGGTTACAAAGTTAAATCTGAAGTTTAGAATAAGGTGTGCAGTTCACAACCAGACGGCATTAGTGAGGATACCATATGCACTTACATCTCATTTGGTCCAAGCTGGGGATAGTTACTTGAGAACGGAATTATTTCATTACGAGCTAGTACCTCTGAAACATTCACCCCATGGAGGGCAACCTGATGCTGATTCTCTATTTATTCCTCATACTTTTGCCGGCCGGAGTAACCTAGCGGTTCTAAGTGCTTCAGTCCGGAACCGTGCGACTGCTACGGTCGCAGGTTCGAATCCTGCCTCGGGCATGGATGTTTGTGATGTCCTTAGGTTAGTTAGGTTTAAGTAGTTCTAAGTTCTAGGGGACTGATGATCTTATAAGTTAAGTCCCATAGTGCTCAGATCCATTTGAACCATTTTGAACCTCATACTTTATTTCAAACTAATTTGGTAAAGCTTTAACTTTTATGAGATCTCTACTTCTCTTATACTCACCTGTTCGTCTCTTTCGCTTTGTCTAAAACTGTCTCACATTTGAAAAAGTTACTTGATACAAAGGTCAACATTTCTGGACTCAGCATTATGACGCATTTTACAGCCACTAGGAGCTATGTCGTGCTACTCCCTCCGCAACGTTGACCTACTTCCGCCTGTGTCTTTAATTTATTTTCTCATGACGCCATTCTCCTCATATTCCAGCTGATAACCATTTTCTCTCAGTAATTTTCTCCCCTTTTCCTTCCTTTTATCCGCATGCCTTTTACAAGTTTTTACTATATGAACCGTTGTTCGTTCATGCTGCCCTTACCCCCCGTCTTACATATTTAAACTTCTTATTTGGGTTGGATCATTTATATCTTCCCGAATTTGAAAGGCGCATGACTTGCGTGCCAGTCAGTTTTCCAAATCATTCGCTGTTTTGCGGTTACCATATTTACCATGTCCTCGACTTCAATAATTCTCTCTGCCACGTCCTCTCATGACATTTATTTGATGTCTGTCTTACCTCTTTCGGGTACGTTCCCATTTTGAAAGCAGTCTCTGTTTTTAAATTCCTCGGCGGGTATCCTAAAGCGTTTCAAAGATCTGACGTGCATCTTTCGGAAATTTCTGACAACTTTTTGCACAATTCCTGCACAACCACAGAATTTTCCCAGTATTCTTGATGAAATTTTTTTTTCGAGAACCTGGCATTCGTGGAACTACAAAATCACATTAAAATCTGTCTCCTATCTGATCCGACCAAAATTCTTGTAAGGAAAAAATGAAATGAGCGTGCGGCACTGTTGGCTCGGAGGCCCCATCCGGGGAAGTTCGGCCGCCGAATGCAAGTCTTACTTCAGTCGACGCCACATTGGGTGAATTAGGTGCCGGTGATGAGGACCACATAACACCCAGTCCATGAGCAGAGAAAATCAGCAACCCGGGCGGAAATCGAACCCGTGTCTGCTGCGTGGGAAGCAAGCACGTTACCACTCAGCTAAGCAGGCGGATTTTCTTGTGAGAATTTGTACATAATGGCGTAGTCAGTGCAACTAAATACAATTCTCACTGTTTTGTGTCATTGACGGGGCAGCAACTGCAATATAGATGTTTTACTGTTTACTCATTTCTTTTGGCAAAATCTTGGTACTAATTTTTATTGGCTGTACTGGGTCTTCTGCAGATTATACTGCTCTTCTTTAGTTAAACTTTCGACCTCTTGTATCACACATTGTACACAATTCGACTTACATGGGCCAAATCGCGAAATGGAACCCACTGTGACAATCCGATGAAGTCTTGCACAGATATTTTGGGTACTATCTCTAGTATTCCCGTCGATCGTCGCACGTCGCTCTTTTCAGTTCTGAGTGCACATTTAGCAAATAAAGATGCCTCGAAAATAGTGTCTCCCGCCAAGTATGAGGTCCCGGTGCAAGATTTCGCCTGATATGGTGCAGCCTACATAGTCTAACAGTCACGCATTTCGTTCTTTATGGCAACTGTTGGCCGCATTCTACAGGGGCAATGAAAATTCTCCTGATACGTTTTCGATGGAAACTGTTTGGTCACCCACTACACAGCCCGTAACTGGCTCGTCCTGAGTATCATCTCTGCTCACTTGAACCGCAGGCTATGAACACAACATTTTAACATAGACAACGTGTTGTACAAGAGCGTAGAGAATTGGCGGAAAGCACAGGCGGCTGCCGTCTATGACGACGGTATTGGAAATTGGGTACAACCCTACGATAAATGTCTAAGTCGGAGCGGCGAATGTGTAGAAAAGTAGCTGTAAGGTGTAGCTAACTATTGCAAATAAAACATTTTTGATTTTCACAGTGGTTTCCGTTTCAGGACCAATCGGAACTTACTTTCCGAATATTCCTCGTATTTTGTACCTCTTGCTGTAAATATTATACTCTAGCTAGAAACTTGTAAAGTTATACACTTATACAAACATACATATTGATCTACGCTGCTTTGCGCTTCATTTTTCAACTCTGAGTATGGAACACTTGTTTCCCTATGAATTTTAGTTATCTTGTACGTTCGATTCTAGCATAGGTTAAATATTCTCTTCGATTCTTTGTATTCCGGAGTCAAATCTATTATTAATATTCGTAAGCTGATTTTCAACATCATGTACTTCCATCTAGAGAGAAGTCACAGCTAAGGCGAGGTTGAATTCAGTGGAGTTCTGGAGAAGCTCTGCTATCATGTATGTTGAACCAGATTTGATATAATCCTGTTGCCAACAGCGAACTAAAGACTTGAGAAAACAGTTTCTGGCTGCAACAGTGAACTTAGTATTTAAAAAGCAATTATTTCAGTAAACTATTACACTCTTCTAGCGTTACCTAGCAGACACACAGTAACAACACAAGAAACTAACACACGAATCATTAAGCTTAATATACACTCTTCTAGCATTACCTAGAAGACACACAGTAACAACAGAAGTAACCAACACATGAATCACTAAGCTTAATACTAATTCGCACACAAAGAGGACGAGAAAGTATCATCATTTCAGTAAAGTGAGAAACCCCTCAGCTTATACTAAATGCCAAAGCACTAAACCATCCAGCTTTAAGATACACTATTTTATTCTAGGAGGCAATCTCATACAAGAGCAGCAATTAATGTCACGTCTTGGGAAGGTCCACAACAAAAAAAAAGAAAAAGAAAACGCCGCTAAGGAACCTAATACATAGTAAGGGGAAAAAACTCACGCGCCACGAAGGAATTATTCGAATGGAACGGAAATCGGACTTCAGAGAAACAAATCATGACAATTTCAGAAAAATTTGATAATTTATTCAGGAGAAAGAGCTTCACAAATCGAAAAAGTCAGTAACGCTTTGATCTACCTTTGGTTCTTGTGAAAGCAGTTATTCACATTGGTTCGGATTCATATAGTACTACGATTCCTCCTAAAGGAATATTGCACCAAATTATGTCCAATGGACGCAATAGATCGTTAAAATAACGAGCTGGTTGGGTGGCCATGCCCACAATACATCAAACGCTCTCGACTGAGTGGAGATTCGGCGAACTTGCTGGCCAAGGTAAGCTTTGCCGAACAGGAATACAAGCAGTAGGAACGCTCACCATGTGTGGGTGGGAGTTGTCTTGCTGGAATGTAAGCCATCCCACCAGAGCAATTACACTCAGCAGTAACCCTTAGGAACTGTCGTAGCTTTATATGCTAGTTTCATTTCAGTTTATGTCGATGCAATAGCTCCAAATTTAATAAATACATACCACCGATCGCTCGACGAAAAACCTGTTCCCAAAGATTGGATAGTTGCACAGGTCATACCAATATTCAAGAACGGCAAAAGGAGTAATTCAGTAAATTACATGCCCAGATAATTAACGTCGATTTGCAGCAGGATTCTGGAACATATACTGTATTCGAAGAGAACGGTCTACTGATACATAGTCAGAGCAGATTTAGAAAAAATCTTTCTTGTGAAACACAACTAGCTCTTTATTCACATGACGTGTTGAGTGCTATCGACAACGGATTTCAGATTTATTCCGTACTCCTAGATTTTCAGAAGGCTTTTTGACACCATATCTCACAAGGGGCAAGCCGTATCTCACAAGTCGCTTGCAATCAAACTTTGTGATTATGGAATATCGCCTCAGTTATGTAACTGGATTTCTGATTTCCTGTCAGACAAGTCACAGTTCGTAGTATTTGACGGGAAGTCATCGGCGTTCCCCAAGGTAATGTTGTAGGCCCTCTACTCTTCCTTATCTTTATAAACCATCTGAGCAAACGCCTTATGTTGTTAGCTGATGTTACCGAAGTTTATCGTCTAGTAAAGTCATCAGAAGATCAAATCCAATGACAAAGTGACTTTGATATCTGTATGGTGGGAGAATTATCAATTAACCCTAAATAATGAAAGAATGTAAAATTTATCCATTAAACTTCAGTTGCTCAACAAATCAATGAAATCTAAAGGCTGTAAATTCAATTAAACACCTAATAATTACAATTACGAACAATTTAGATTTGGAAGGATACTACTACTACTACTACTACTACTACTAGAAAACGTCGTGCGAACAAAAGACTGCGTTTTATTGGCGGAAAGAAGATACAACAGAGCTACTAAAGAGACTACCTACCCTACTCTTTTGCAGTACTGTTGCCCCGTGTGGGATCCTGCCAGGTAGGATTAACGAAGTACGTCGAAAATGTTCAGAGAAGGGCAGCACGTTTTGTACTATTGAAAAGTTGGGGAGCGAGTGTCACGGATATGATACAGGATCTGGGGTGGAAATCAATCAAGAAAGGCGTTTCTCGTTGCGGCGGGATCTTCTCACGAAATTCCAATCACAAACTATCTCCACCGAATGCGAAAATATTTTGTTGACGCCTATTTACACAAGGAGAAACGATCATCATTTGTAGTGTGGCCATGTAGATGAAGATGTAGTTGTCGATCTCCTCCTTCACCCCCTCCCTATGTCCATCTTCTTCATACCTATCTGTCCATCTCGTCTTCCCCCATCTGTAAGTCAATCTGCTCCTTCCCCCATTCTGACCATGTGCTTCTCCCACTTCTGTCCATCTGCTCTTGTCCACTCTAATTCCATTTCTTCCTCCCTCTTGTCTTTGTCCATCCCCTCCCCTCTCGTTTGTCCATATCGTTCGTCCCCTCATTCCATCTCCTCCCCTTTCTCTCCCTATTCAGCTCCTTCTCTTTCCTTTCTCTGACCATCTTCTCCACTTCCCTCTCTCTGTCCATCTCCTCCTCTTTTCGTTCTCTGTCCAATTCCTCCTCCTCCTCTGTTCATCTCCTGCTTTCTCTCTGCCTATCTCTTTTGCATCTGTTTCTGTCTCCTCCACTTTCCTCCATCTCCTCCTCTAGCCCCCTCTCTGTCCATCTCTTCTTCCCCTTCTATTCCTTCCCATCTCTTTCTTCCCCCTCGCTGTGTATCCGTCTCCTCTTCTCACTTCTCTCTCCACATTATCAGGCTGGTTGTTCTTACCCCCAAAGTACTTTTTTTTTCAAACTGTAATTAATATGTGTACCAAATTCGGTTGAAATGTTTCCAGGGGTTTAGGATGAGCTTTTTCACCCGTATCTTTTTCGGCGTACGCACGCGTCAGATATATTTAACATATTTTCAATACCTTTCACGCTATTTGTACACATATTTAACCTTTAGCTAATTTCGCAATGCAGTTTCATTTTCACGAAGCTGAATGTTTATGATGTCATATCTCCTTAACTATGTGCTACACAATCCTATAATTTTGCCTGTCTATCCACTGCTGTATGTGGTTACTGTCTGTGAAATGCTTCACGAATAGAGTTAGTAGTAAAGAAGTAATAAATTAAAACGTCGTGCCTTATTCGGCAGTTTTTGACGCATATCCGTATTTGACGTCATATCTCCTAAACTATCTGTCGTACTACAATATATTTTTGTAGGTACATTCAACGGCAGATGTGGATACTGCCTGCAAAAATGGTTGCGAATAGAGTTGGTGCCAATGAAGTAATAAATTTGAACGTCTTGCATGATGCGGCAGTTTTTCATCTATCTCAGCGTTTATGACGTCCTACCAACCGTAATATGTGTCTTACAATATAATTTTTCTAGTATGTTCATTATTGAATACTGTCAATGAACTGTGCCACGAATAGAGTTAGTAGTGAAGAAACAATAAATTAAAACGCCATGATCGATTAAATAGTCTTAGTGTTAAGCCGCATCATTGCTAACGTTTCGAACCACTTGCCGCGGTCCTCTTCAGGGCGGTTCCTTCATCTCCTCCTCTAGGCTCTAACTGCCCAGCAAGTCAGTCGAAAAGTCGACAGTTTAGTTGTTTTAGTAGCTACAGTGACGCGGTCCAATACCCAAAATCGTTTTATCCAAAATGACACCTACCGTGGATGCCTACGAACTTAACTGAAAAGTCATGTTTGATGCGGAAGTTACATTTCACGATGAGCGAAAATGAGGCAAGTGATAAATTTTCCCTCTTACATCATTTTGTGGGACTCATCTGCGAGAGGAAGTTTCGTAGGGTTTTAGAATTCTGAGCAAGTTTGTTCCAAGTCTCTACGTGCTCATAGTCTCAAATAATGGATGAGTGAAGTATGAATTTTCGGGCGTTGTGAGATACATTGCTTTTCACCCCACTTCCACCCCTTTGATAGTGAGGTGGTTCTTACACCCTCAGCTAAGATTTTCAGGCACTAATATGTGTACCTAGTTTGACTGGAATCAGTGCAGCGGTTTAGGGGGATTCTACCCATTTTTGCAATATACACAGATTTTTCTACCGTCAGGAAGAGAGCAAACGTTCACAAATATGATTGTTCCAAAACATGAGTGCATAACAGTTCAACAAAGTATTCAGTCGTTAATTATAAAATACTTATAAAATAATCTTACATTTCTCTTCCAATGTCAACCACATTTAAATTATCTCAAATAAGTTGTCTATAGTGCCGGAAACACTCTGACAAAGTAAACCTAACGTTATTCCGTTAGAAGTTGCCTCGTTGGATAGTACTTTATTCCAGAACAAGATGGTATACCAGGGCAAACACATAAGTAAACAGATAAGCGTTATAAACCGGTGAAACGAAAGATCAGACTAATTGCAGGAAAAGCTGACGACAAATTATTACAATATTTCCGACCGAATGCAAAAGCCAACAAAATCTTAGCTGGCAATGAAAGTATATGGAGAACGAGAATTATTACTCTTCTGGGCACATCTCGTAAATTACGAGAGTCTACGAGGATAGCATTCGTAGCCCTTTATAATGGTTCCACTTCGACTTCAAAGCCGATTAATTTAATCTCTTGTTTTTCACGACTTAGAAACACTTCCAGTACTGTTGTTGAGAGTTCTACGCTGCGTCGAAAATAGAACGTATTCGCTTCAGTCGAAGACCTATTGTCTCCAGGCGGAGCTTTCTAAAGAAGCTTTCATGAGGAAACAATTATATTCTGACCCCAGCAGGAAACAATTTTCTCCTCATTAACTGAAGAATTTCGGCTACTCTTACTTCTCAATCTACTACACGACCCGTAGAAGGCGTATAAAATACGATAAATGTCGCTGATGGAGAACTTCTCATCTCAGTGCCAGAAATGTCAGGGGAAGGTAATCTATCGTGTCCTCTCCAGGGGACCTTTCCAGGCATTCGACTGATGCGAAGTAACCAAAGAAATCACCGAAAACCTAATTCTGGACGGTCGAACAGTGATCCGAACCGCTGTACACCCGAATTCGAGCCACGTGTGATAATAATTGCACCACCTCGCTCGCTTCGACTCATTGGTATGCCGGATCACAGTGTAGGCTAGAACACATTTTTGCTTATGTGCTGTGAAGGGTGTCGCAGAAAGAGAGAAGGTTTGTGAGAACGAGAGACTGTCACAGCCCTTGATATGAGGTAACACAACACCTAAAATTTGAACAAAGGTCAAAATAATGCATTACGAAAGCTTCGAAACTGTATTGCCTTCCTTACAAAATAAGGTACTCAAAGTGATAGCAAATCTCTTTTAAGGCAGACATCACATTTCCTTTGAAATAAATAGTTATAAATGCAACATTTTACTAGGATATTTACAGCTACATTTGCACTCTACAAACCACTGTGAAGTGGTGAGTCTACTTCGCATTGAACACTTATTAGAGCACATTGTGAATTACATGGTTACTTAAAGAACTGGCTAATCTCTACAAATTAAATTATATCAGAAGTCACCATTTAATATACGGCAATTCTCACCGCAAGTGCTTGAAAACTGAGTACTGTAGATGACATCAATTCTTTCAGCCTATGGTTCCCCATTTCGCTATGAAACATATCAGCTAATGCACCACAACATAGTTGTTAATTCATTGTAGTATTTCGTCCGATCTCATTTACCAAGTCGGGTGTTCCTGATATCGCAGACTTAAACGGAAAAGAATCGCTGGTGCACTAATCCTCTGATCTTTGAGGGCAGTTAATGCCAATAAATTTTCAACAATCGTCTAACTGGCTACGACGCTGTCCAATCTTGAAATGAGGGGCCATGAAGTTGTGAAGGTGCAACACAAAACTGCAGTAACATTGCGATTAACAGTAACTGAGCCACCCTTTCCCTCTCGACAAAAGTACCGTCTGATCACAAAACTACAGATCGCCATGTCACCTTGCAGAGATGTAGAGGGTTTACATGAAAAGTTCTGAGTTAGATATCTGTGCAGTAGTCATTTTTTAAACTAAAATCTCTCTTGTTCTCATTTCTAATTGTTATTCAGAAATTCGTTGTCGTGATTCAGATTTGCCTTCATTTCGAGAAGGGTGCTAAACATCTTTTTCCTGGCCTTTATTCCGTATTTTATTTAGCAAAAAGAGGCGTGGTGTCGTATAAGTTGTTACACAGGTTTCGATCTAATACAGAGATGATCATCATCAGATCTATATTCCTTGGTGATAGTAGAAATCCTTTACGTGGAGGAGGCTCGTTTGTGCTGGCGTTGAGAACAGTGTTGCCAGCAAGGACGGGCATCCTACACCTCCGGGATTTCTACTATCACCAAGGTATATAGATCTGATGATGATCTTTTTATTAAGTCGAAACCGGTCATTCACAAATAAATAGTATCATCTTATATGTGAACATGACTGCGATTGCTAAATAAACTTTAAATATTAGATCGCTGTTTCCTTGAAGAACGTTCCACAAAATTTATTATGTTCATGGAGTCGCTATGTTACTCTGGATTTGGCTATAGTAATGTTAGAGAGTGGCTGAAGTTGGATGCACTTCTTACCTATCCACCATGCCCCCTCACATCGTCGCCACGTCCGCCCATCCTATGGGGACCCCACCGATTTGGGTCTAGTTTTATGCATGTGAAAGTTGTAGAAAGTTTTTGAAACATTTGCAAATCGTGTAACAGGGTGGGACGTGGGACGCAGCCCAGTATTCACCCAGTCGGTTGTGAAAAACCGCCTGAAAACCACGTCCAGGCTGGCAGACACACCTGCCCCGATACGGGCCTGATGCAACTCCCCGAATCCCAGTAGCGACGTGCTAACGGAAGAACACTAAACATATTTGATAATTCTCAGTTCTTACATTATTTGCAGCTTGAACGTTTGAAAAGTCAACAAGAAAAATTTTAGGAACAGTTTATCTCTTCAGCTATATTACAGCTGCTAGATTACGAATTGAATGCCAGGAGCTCCTAAGGAAAAAATAAAAATTTTCCTCGCGAATGGCATCCACAGTAATTTGTTTGTTAATTACACGTGTGCTAGCACGTTTCATTGGATATTATGTACTTTATGATACCACTACATAAAATTTCATCAGCAGTATGAAATCAATCCTCATTCCATAGCCAGAAACAGAATGTAAAAAATGTAACATAAAACCTGCCCAACCAACTGAGAATGATCTCTCGAGGCTGGAAGCAGTAATTAGCATGTTACATAATTTCTTGTACTGTGTGGAATATCTAACAGTGATTGGAATGTTCTTTAGTTACAGTAAGCATATACCCTTGTCTCCCCAGTCCAAAGACGTTACACTGTGAATTTTCTAAACAAGACTTGCACAGGTGAAGAAAGTTGTCTTCAGAAACAGGGCGCTAGTAACAGCAGATACCAATAATAGTCACCACATGACATTCTTTAAAGAATCGAGCTCCCATGTATAGAACACTTTCGTTTTAAGAGAAACTATTTTTTCACACATCTTAATGCTTATAACGATATACACTCCTGGAAATGGAAAAAAGAACACATTGACACCGGTGTGTCAGACCCACCATACTTGCTCCGGACACTGCGAGAGGGCTGTACAAGCAATGATCACACGCACGGCACAGCGGATACATCAGGAACCGCGGTGTTGGCCGTCGAATGGCGCTAGCTGCGCAGCATTTGTGCACCGCCGCCGTCAGTGTCAGCCAGTTTGCCGTGGCATACGGAGCTCCATCGCAGTCTTTAACACTGGTAGCATGCCGCGACAGCGTGGACGTGAACCGTACGTGCAGTTGACGGACTTTGAGCGAGGGCGTATAGTGGGCATGCGGGAGGCCGGGTGGACGTACCGCCGAATTGCTCAACACGTGGGGCGTGAGGTCTCCACAGTACATCGATGTTGTCGCCAGTGGTCGGCGGAAGGTGCACGTGCCCGTCGACCTGGGACCGGACCGCAGCGACGCACGGATGCACGCCAAGACTGTAGGATCCTACGCAGTGCCGTAGGGGACCGCACCGCCACTTCCCAACAAATTAGGGACACTGTTGCTCCTGGGGTATCGGCGAGGACCATTCGCAACCGTCTCCATGAAGCTGGGCTACGGTCCCGCACACCGTTAGGCCGTCTTCCGCTCACGCCCCAACATCGTGCAGCCCGCCTCCAGTGGTGTCGCGAACAGGCGTGAATGGAGGGACGAATGGAGACGTGTCGTCTTCAGCGATGAGAGTCGCTTCTGCCTTGGTGCCAATGATGGTCGTATACGTGTTTGGCGCCGTGCAGGTGAGCGCCACAATCAGGACTGCATACGACCGAGGCACACAGGGCCAACACCCGGCATCATGGTGTGGGGAGCGATCTCCTACACTGGCTGTACACCACTGGTGATCGTCGAGGGGACACTGAATGGTGCACGGTACATCCAAACCGTCATCGAACCCATCGTTCTACCATTCCTAGACCGGCAAGGGAACTTGCTGTTCCAACAGGACAATGCACGTCCGCATGTATCTCGTGCCACCCAACGTGCTCTAGAAGGTGTAAGTCAACTACCCTGGCCAGCAAGATCTCCGGATCTGTCCCCCATTGAGCATGTTTGGGACTGGATGAAGCGTCGTCTCACGCGGTCTGCACGTCCAGCACGAACGCTGGTCCAACTGAGGTGCCAGGTGGAAATGGCATGGCAAGCCGTTCCACAGGACTACATCCAGCATCTCTACGATCGTCTCCATGGGAGAATAGCAGCCTGCATTGCTGCGAAAGGTGGATATACACTGTACTAGTGCCGACATTGTGCATGCTCTGTTGCCTGTGTCTATGTGCATGTGGTTCTGTCAGTGTGATCATGTGATGTATCTGACCCCAGGAATGTGTCAATAAAGTTTCCCCTTCCTGGGACAATGAATTCACGGTGTTCTTATTTCAATTTCCAGGAGTGTACATTCTGCAGTTTTACAGCATGAGCAGCAAAAATGTAATAAGCGATAAACGTTATTTAATTTTTTGAGGGTTGTCAGTTAGAAAAAGTTTCTAGAAGGTTTGAAATTACATAAAAAGTTCGTTGGAAGTCAATAAAGGCTGTCTTTCTCAAATACTGGCTCAATATAGTCTGTGTAATTTGCGCGCCGTGAGTTACGCTGTCTCAAAAAACGTATATACTGTTTGTACCTTTAATACCTGTATTACTGTGTTAAAGCTCTTACGTTAAGTTCATATTTCTTAATGAGTACATTACAACAGAGTTTTAGTCATTTAAATACTGTCAGTAATGATAAGTGGCAGTCAAATGAAAACGAGGCATGGGGGACAAAAGTAAGTAAACTGTTTATTATTTCAAAAGCAATTGCCGTATCTGTTTACACATTTATCCCACTCTGAGGCAAGACGATCAGTACCTTCATGGAAACGTATTTACAGTTGCCTGTGGAACTACGATTTTATTCACGCCTACACCTCTTCGGCTGAAGCGGCCCCATATCCAGCCATCGTTGTTTCGACTACGCTGCATAAGTTTCGCAGGAAGGCTCTTACACATCTTCCGTACGGTCCCAAACTCTCCACAGGGGATTTCCGTATTTTTGAAGCCTTGAAGAAATATATTCGCAGACGTCGATTTCCACATCTGGGTTCAATCATTATTCCTTAAGCAACAGCAAACATTCTTCATTGGAGGCGTTGATAGTCCTACCTCACACTGGGAAAAATATATTAACTGTTGAAAGGTCTCTGTTGGATTCCTTTCATGTTAATTTCATAAAACTGTTGTCATTCACGGCATACATTCCACTTCTAAATTTACTGTGGTGTTTCTGACTATCTGGGAGGACACTGAGCAGTGGAACGTGTTACTTTTACACATACTCAAGAACGATCTGTCACACTACTACACTTTAAAACACAGTCTCATACGGAACCTACATGTGCTTTCTTTTATATACTGTATATGATAGGATACTGTCATCCCCCTTCCTTTCTGTGTGAAAGGATGAATGAGCAAATGTATTACTAGTTGCATGCTTGATGGTAGCAGACAAGCCTGTCTGCTAGAGAACAGTAGGCCCAACGTCGGAACCGGTAGCTACATAAAAGCAAAGAGGTTTCTATTCTTAATATGGTCCTGTCCATCCCTTGTCATGTTGGTATGGAAAGCTGCCTCTATGGTCACTTGCAGTTTGTATCTATTAAGCACCCACAGTAGGGGCCCAGGCAGTCTGTTCGCGGCGAACGTGTGAAGTGGTAAGATCTCCGGCTAAGCGTGTCTCTGCTAAGTCTGTAGGACAATGGATTTCTTAAGTTCAGTCTAACTGAATATTTAATCTTCTTTATTTCAGGTTTAGATCTAAAATATCTAATGTTATCTTAAATTGCAACGCAGTCTAATTAGAGTGTGAAGTTCAGTATATCTTCCAGTAGTTGCTTTGTTACTACTTTGTGAGTAAAGTGGAACCACGTGTGGATGATCCGTAACTCTAACTAAGATCATCACTCTTAAATGTGCGTGAGATTATAACGTCTCGTCTGGATAATATTTTTCAATATAGCAACTTTTCTTTATGTTCAACCCACGTGGGGTGTACTTTGTGAGACCAGTACCACGTGCTTATACAATTGTTTTACCCATCAGGTTAATAGTAAGACGACAGTAACCAGTTTGAGGTTTTTTTGTTGTAATTTGTGTTTCGATGTAATTTATTTTAATTATCAAAATTATTGTGGAGTTACACTCTTTGTGTAAACCAAGTTAACCACGTGAAGCATGTGGAGTAATCATCAAAGTAGCCCTCAGATATTCTTTTCAGGAAGATTTCACAAAGAGTTAGTATGAATTTAGTGTAACAGTGTGTGGTAATTTCATGACGGACAGGATTGCGCTATGAACGTAACTTCTTTGGGTAAAAATTGAATCGGTTGGTTGTGGTTAATTTCCTCTTGCATATGTTTCAACGTTCTTTGTGTGTTATTTTATGATTGCAGTGTTGTATGCAGTTTCCCAATCTTGGCTCCATATTTGATGTGTTCCGTAAGATTACAAACTCACATTTTCACAATCCTAAATGAGGCATCAGTTTAGTTATGAATCAAGTTTAATATGCTGAAATTTTAACGGAACAATGATCAATGTTAAAATAAATCTCCAAATATAATCTGATTTATTTCTTTTTATTTAAATTGTCTTTATATATATATGTATATATATATATATATATATATATATATATATATATATATATATATATATCACCAGTTGTCGTAAGATGACTACTAAAAGATTATAATTAATGTTAGTCTGGTTGGGAATTTGGTACGCTGGACTGGATACCTGGTGCAACAGTTGCTCAGTAATGCAAGGTTAACTTCCCCGGATAGCTCACAGCTTTTAACCCGCTTTTATTGTCTTGAATATCAGCACCGCTTTCAGAAAAAATTAATGCATCAACATTACACTGTTATAGCGATTACTTCAGAAAGAATAAACAATAAACTTACCATTAGAGAGGCTACCTGCAACAGGATCTGTGTGATCTGTTTACCATTTCATTAACAAACAAGTAGGTAAATATGCAGCTATACAAGAAGAGTACGTGTGGAGCACAGCACTGAGTGGAAGTGAATGTTCTGGTAGTTAATTATTTGCTTCTTTATTCTTCCATGAATCATTGCAAAATGGTAGCAGACATGTCATACTAAATATAAAAAGAAAGAATTTCTAAGTAATTAACTAATTAATGCATACAGTAGTGCTATATTTAATGCAATTCGTCATTTGCATGTCACTAGTCACTGTTCACAGTAGACAAACACACACAAACAGACACACACACACACACACACACACACACACACACACACACAGACACACACAAGCAAACACAAACAGGCACAACCACACATATTATCCTCAGGCGTTAGCACTTTGACGATTCTTCCAACATTCTATTGAATCCCTGAAGGTGTCCCCATGGCCCATGTGCAAAATGGATCGTGCGATTAGGAGTTTACAGCAAAAGTTGTCAAACTAAGACGGGTTTCACTACTTCCCACCCTGTAATATAAATAATCCTTAACGTCTTAGGATTAATGAAAGAGTTATATACTGAATGGCATTTTCAGTATTTTTACTTTGGGTGTCTCTTTAGTCACATAAAACAATTTTCTGCTCAATTTAATTTCCATGCGGAAAACGCTGTTCTGTGTTTCTTGTTTGCTTACTCAATCCACGTTTAGTCTGACTCTCATTCCAATAACATGAAGGCTACTATTTGTGAGATATGTCCTGATGTTCTTCTTGATTTGCATGGTTAAATTAGCATCTCCAGCTATTTAAATAGATGTTGCCATGCGCGCCTAAATTTCTGGCGCTCCGCTTGCTATCGCTTCTGCTCTCGCCCTGGTTACATCTTTGGCAGTGACAAGGTGTCAGCAGAAGGCAGACTAGAGAGAGAAGAACGACTATATACATGCACGAGCAGCGTACCCGAGGGTATTTTGATGGTTGTAGTCCCTTAACTCGCAGTGACTGACTCGCTAGTAGCTACTCTTCTAGATTCAGGATGTGTTAGTCAAAACAGCTGTGTTATCGCAACAGGCTGTCACCGCCAACGCGTCACCCACCGCCAGCAGTGTTTACACAATCGTCGCCGAAAGGTCAGCTTCTTCTGTAGCGGAAGGACACTACCTCCATCACCGGACTGCTGTACGACGATCATTGCTTCATAATGAGGACATCGCCTGGAACTGTTGACACATCAGATACAGCGGCAGTCTACACAACACCGACTGCTACCTGGACAACAACGTGGGCAACAACTACCTGTCGAAGTCCACAGGAACTGTTAGCAACACTTCAGTACACCAATGGCGCCGCTGACCGCCCAGACCATAGCACCATCACCGCCAGCTCTCCCATCACCAGCCTCATCATCGCTAGCTTGGAGGCACGTCAGCAAAAGCAGCAGCCACACCATCATCAGAAGCAACCCCAAAGTCGCCAGCCACAACACAAGCTACAACGCGCTCTCCGATTTCAGAAGGTGTACATTCCCTCCATCTCCCCCCACCCCACCCCACTCATCCCACAACCTCCCTTCCACACCCAGCTATAAATTATATCTCCAAACTAACCGAAGGCCGAGTACCAGTGATCGTCACCGTGAAAGTAAAGAGACCCAGCTAACTCCCCCAGTTACTAACGACATGCAAGTCTAAATCATCCCAGAGGAGCAACATTTAGTAAATTGCTCTTCTTTCTTGTTCAAGAGGCATGAGCCCAAATTTCTCAATCCAAACATACTGCTAATTCACATTCAGCACTACATACCAGCAAGGCATATCCAACAACTCATTCCTAGGAGAAATTCCATCACGATTAAAATTAGCGATATTCATTCCCATTCATTCCTCCTCCGAAATATTCCCTCTTTTTGTGGAAATGTTACCATTACAAGCGTTACAAACCCTCCTCCTTAACAACCCTAAACTCCACGCTGACTCTGCACATTCACCGCAGTGATCAGGAAGCTCATAAATGAGTACACTAACGAAGGGATTGAATGTGAATTAAACTCGCAACTGGGAATGAATAAGCACAAGACACTCTACATTCAAAGTCACAATGGCTCTCGCTTTTTTGCTCACAGTGTTCTCAGATTCACTGGACACCATTGTCACACTTGTAAAACGTGGGTTCTTGATTTACCGTAGGAAGTATCCTGTGGAAGCATCTCGATCAAATATACATGCATATAACTGTCAGCGATGCCTCCAATACGATGACTATCCGACAGAACACTGCAGGAATTTTCTCAACGCAAGCAAAACCATTTTCACAAACAATGTTAAAACCTAAGCTCTCCATCTACCAGCAACATCTGCGACCAGTCTCATTCGACTTACTCCTACTAATGTAAATCCAAGCCCTCTCCCCAGAAGCCTCAACTCACCGTCCCTATAGACACACAAACAACTCCCTCCGTCCTCCACCCATCGTTTAAGATATAATTCGTTTCATAACATTAACCTGCAAAACATACATCCTTTTGAAAGATGCCACATCCTATAGCAAATAACTCTCGCCAATTGCACCATCTTCCATCTCAACACCTCACTCCGAAATCAAGCCCATTTCATTTTCGATCGTCTCGAAACAATAGTCTAACCTACCCCTCAAACTCCTTGTTTTACTGAAAATGGCACCACATACAACATTATCTAAAAAAATCCATTCCCTCTACTCTAGTAAACATCCTTTTATCCAAACCCTCCAACCACATGAAATGCAAGCCTTCCTCCTCAATGAAGCCTTTCTCCAACCCCACCGTTCCACCTGCATGTCTCCTTACATCTTATATCGCACTGGTAATCCCCATCCTATTACCTGTGCCGAATTGGCCTCCGCGCATCTCCAAAATATCTCCTCCACTTCCCAACGACCCCTCAATGATCCAGCTGAGCACCATCTTTTTCCCTAAATTCACGTTAATCTTTGCCACTATCTATATCTGCCCTAACGATCCCATTCATTACAATTTCCTGACCAATGTAGACCTAACCTTTACCACAAATCTCAGCCGATCTTAACCTTCGGCGGTGGCATCAATTTATTAACATCCACAATGGGCGCGATATCCATCTCCGTATCCATGCCGTTATTGTTTCCCCCATTCTCTTGAGGCGCAGCACAGTGAAGTCCTTGATCCAACTGGGAGCGATCAGCTACTTGTTCTTCTCCATATCTCATACCGTGTACCCAACCCAATCCACACGAGTCTTAGTTATCCACCCTAACATATCCAAGATTATTCCCTTGAAGACAGGAATGCATACAGTGAACAATTTCAAACCTTAGTCGAAAGCCATGATTCCAATATTCAAAATCCCGACGACATAAACAGCGGGACTGACTTCCTAAAACACATCGTCCCGGAGACCATTTCCAACTACATCCTGTTCGGAACTCTCTACTACGACCGTCTTACTCTTCCTCGATGAGCTCTTTCCCTGCTCCAAGAAACCTATTGTACATACTGGGAATTCCTTCGTACTCGTGACCGAGACATTCTCACTCACCACCGACAACTCCAGGAACATGTTAGAGTTACTTACAAGCCAAAAGACGTCGGGACTGGCTCATGACGTGTATTAAACTAAACAGAACACCTATAAAGTGTGCAAAGCATTGGGAAGCATCCCAAATAGTCTCCAGAAATAACCCAATCCTATCTATCTCATCCTACACAACAACAGGCTGCCACAACAGACCTCACCAAAGCCACAAAGCCAATCACCTTGCGCTTTACCTGCAAGAAAAC
This sequence comes from Schistocerca piceifrons, assembly GCF_021461385.2. Lineage (NCBI taxonomy): Eukaryota > Metazoa > Arthropoda > Insecta > Orthoptera > Acrididae > Schistocerca > Schistocerca piceifrons. The sequence goes on from NC_060138.1 coordinate 990,484,985, forward strand.
ATTCACCATCCCACATGATCCCAACTTTTATTACATGATGCACGCTCATATGTATGACTATACTAATACAACAATACCACCTCTCGCGCCAAACCTCCAGTAGTACACAGCACTCCACAAACAGGACTAAACACGCCAATAACAACTGACGACATTGCACAAACACTCGCTAAAAAGCAAAACACTGCGGCCAGTCACGATACAAGTACCCACCATCACCTTAAGAAATGTCCCAGAGCCTATTGCGAAACCCTTTTCATCCTTTACAATAGCGTCCTGTGCCCAGGTTATTACCAAGAGAATAGGAAAACATCCAAAGTCCTTCTCTTCCTCGAAGCTGATAAACCACCCTCACAGACATCATATCGATTTATCAGCCTCACATCAGTTTTCAGCAAAATCATTGAAAACATTCATACCCAATGAATCCATCAGCATGTCGGAACCCACCTACCAACTCTTAATATCAAATGTGGCTTCAATCTGCTGCAGGTGTGCCTCAAGGCTCTGTCCTCTCATCCCTCCTTTACATCCTGCACACTGCAGACATTCCCAAATCGCCAGCTACATAACACGCCGTTCAGGTAAGAGATAAATAACATACAGGAAATCGGCCTGCTCGAAAAGTGGTGCAGAAGACCCCTATCATGCATTATACGCGAAGGATTACAAAATTGATTAAATAATTAACTTGACTTACAGAAAATAATGTACTTTCTCGAGGAAGTAAATTGTATTTCCAAGGACACACCGGACATCAAATAAAATCAATAAATTTTAAGAGACTTCCCTGAGAATGTGAAAGGTTGCTGTATCTGACAGATCCTTGTTACGCATCCAAGGGTTAACGCAATTCCAAAAGGAGGTTGTGCCCACCGTCTTCGACCCTTCCAAGAGCCGTTGGTTCAAATGGCTCTGAGGTCATCAGTCCCCTAGATCTCGGAACTCCTTAAACCTAACTAACCTAAGGACATCACACACATGCGTGCCCGAGGCAGGATTCTAACCTGCGACCGTAGCGGTCGTGCGGTTCCAGACTGAAGCGCCTAGAACCGTTCGGCCACAGTGGCCGGCAGCCGTTGGTGACTGGTGGTCATGCGGTAAATGACTTCGATTATATTTGACGTTCGTCTGAACAAACTAGTTCACTTTTCATACTGTAATTATCATTTATCTTATGTTACAAATAGTTTTTCGCGGCTAGTTTATTAATTTGAAGCTTTTCATTATGCATGCTGTGCAAAAATTGTATCGACGATTTTAATAATTATGTACTAGATGCTGCTCGTCTTGACTTCATTTGGTACTTCCAGTCTGCTGTTGAGAACCTTATGCAAATTAATAATGGTCTCAGACGTTTTAATATTTCTCAATAAAAGGCTATTACAACTACAACTGAGAATCTTGTATTCATCTCTCTCACATTGTGGAACTCGCTGTCCTCCTCATGAAGAAAGTGATCAATTATCAGGCTTGTCAATATTCAGGAGTACAGCGTGATATTAACTGCACGAAAGCTAAAGACGGTTCCTCTGGTGTTCCATATACGTGCGGAGATATTCTTCCTTGGTGTGCGTCTTTAAACACCCCTTGTCACCCTTTTTGCATGATTACCAAATGTGCTCCTCGAGAACTGCCACTAGCAAAACAGTACAATTTATCATTCTCGAAACAAAGTTCTGAACGGAAAATGATGAATATCTGTATAAATTCCAGTTTAGTTTAGCAATAACGTTCTACTTAGCATCCATTTCTCTTTATTAACTGTAGTTACCGCTATTTTAGTCTCACTTTTGCTGGTTCGGAATTAATAATCGCAATGAGCAATGAGCAAGAGTTTCTGACTCCTTTCTATAAATTAAACAGTTTTTCTTCCGACGTACACAGTAGGTGACTAAATGTGTTTCACATCCCAGTGAGCCCGTTCCGTGTGAGGTCAGTGCGTCACCATCGGAGATGTGCTTCCTTCCCTCGATAATAAACTCACAATTTCGGTCATTCGTCCTTGAGACTTCATGGGAGTTAAACCTTGCCAGGATCATTACCAATGACGATATTGTAAAACAGAATAGTCATGGAAACTTTAAAAGTAATGATTATTGTAGAGGAGTTCGCTAGACTATAAAGCGTACAGCAAAAGACTCGCGGCACTCTTCACGTAAAGAGATGAATGACAGAATGTCCGGCGATAAGCGACGGATCTCACGGTCCACAAATTTTGCTACTGGCGACGCTGCTGGTTTTCGTATGTATAAATGAGCCCTCATTTAATACACATCAACTTGAATTCTCTTCTTTCTCGTTACACTAGGATGATAATAATTTCTGAGAGACATACAGCAACAGACGTTACTGAAAATTTAATTTATTTAATAGAAATACTTTCTTATTAGCTGGAAATAATGGTCTCCCTCCTTTCCTTTCCCCCCTCTCCCTCTGCCTCTTCTCTTTTTCTCTCTCTGAGACAAAAAATGACATACTCAATTTGCAAACGAATGGGTATAAAATCAGTGATAAATTTAGACCAGCAAGACATAATTTTAAAAAATCCGTGCGTATACATAGTGATAAAGTTTGAAATAGGTGATACATCGTTTTAGAATTTCTTTGACTACTTACTTCAGCGACTTTCTCTCTTCGTATTATTGCAGTTTTCTGCAGAGCAAATCATTAAGTCAACAGCCCTTCGTTATTTTAATTCTATAACGTAATGTGGATTACTTGAGGTAATTCATTGTTAATAAATAATTTTCTCAATCCTAAGATACTTGCCTTACATATGATTGTTATTCATGAATGTTTTGTGGACAGCTGTTTATGCAGTTAGACATGTTAACTACAATTTCATAATACGTATTTCCGCTCGAGACCTTTTGTTTGTGTATAATCCATTAGTATTCGAATGAAGACTGTAATTACAATACTAAAAACAAATATTTATTATTCTTTTATACCGACTACTCAGACTACCTTAATAATCTGTGACCACATCCCTTAGGACATCTCGGATGCTCTAAGCATCTGAGCGCCTATTATGCGCCACAGTTATAGCTACGATTTAAAAATAATGAATTAAACAGGGACTGTCTTCATTCTGTCTTTAAGAAAATTCTCCTAACACGAATATAAGCTCTGACACTTGCGGAAGGAGGCCTTTCACGATATTACTTGCACGATTGGGATCGATGGAATAGTCATCAACGCGTGCCTCTAGGCTTCCTAAGCGAACTACACTCCTGCCTCTTATCTGGAGACCAAGTAAGTATGTATTCAGGTACACTCCCTAAATAAATACTTTTTTATATAAAGTTCGGACCAAAAAACTATTTATAGTGCATTACGCCACATATAATTTTAAAAACGTAACAGTGTAGTTACTGTTTGATTTGCGCAACGGAATGAACGGAGGGCATAAACGAATATTACAGTGAATTTTATGGCTACGGTAACTACTGGCAATTACATAATCTGATTTCGAAAACATATAGGTACCCCAATTTAGGCGATTGTCTGCAGTGAACGTCTCTGGGTCAGTCTGATAATCGAACACTTTTCTACCTAGAAACTTGAAACATATAGATCCAAAATAATCACGCTGATTATAATATGGTACGTGGCCATCACTCTCCGAATCTCCACTCCATCATTTACCTTCTAACCTCTAAGGCAAGCAAAGAGTGCCAAAAGCGTTCTCCTGATAACAGTTCTTAGAATGTGTATACGGGGATCCAATAGTCGCTCGTTTTGTCTAGTATAAGGGTGCATTTTGTAGTGAAATTCAGTTTGCAGACTGCATATAACCCCACTGTAGTAATAGCACCCTTGAATATGGCACAGGAATATGAGTCACTCCCATACATTTCAATTCTATTGATAATTACTTCAACTTAAAACATAATCATAGAGAGAATGTAGTTGTCCGTACATGAAACTCGTGACACACTGGGCTACCGCAAAGGAAATAACTGAAAAACAAGAAGTAGTGTTTGTATTGAAAAATGCTGAAAACATTCAGCTAAATGAGAGTATGATGAATCTGACAGCCCTTTATTTGGACTGATCAATGAAAACCCGATTTTGTACCACGTGCCTGGAAACTAATCACCTTCCTGGACAATGAACAGTAATGTTGTTGATTCTGCCTATTGAAGTGTCGCAGGAGTGTGGGATACCGAAGGAAATGAAAGGAACTGTCTGAAGCGGAGTTATAATTCTTGTTGAAAGGATTAACACTGATATGGCTCGTTGATAACATTACTATAATCTGTAAAGATGATCAAGAATCCAGGATCTTTCAAATGAATTGAACAGTTGACGGAGCACAGAATGTGGATTGAGAGTAAACCAAAAAAGACGAAAATGTTTGGGAGCATAAAAACGAGATTAGCGAAAAATTTAACATTATAAACTGGGGACAGTGCTACCTTTGGAGCAACAGAACACATGACGAGCGAAGAAACGAAGATATAAGAACCAGACTAGCACATGGTACAGAATATTTCTCCACAAAGCAGTCACGCGTAAGTGTTAGCTGGTGAATGAATTACCTGAGAATGTTTGTGCGAATCGGAAAAGAAAAAAGTCGACGTATTTAAAGTGTTAGGTTACACAACGTTGCTGAATAATAAGTTGGCTTGTAAGATAGGAAATGCAGACGCAGAATCGAATGAGAAAGAAACATAGGGAAAACATTATTTTAAAAAGGGAAAGGTGTTTAGAACATCTGGTTCCAACTTCCCTGGTACTAGAGGGAGCCACAGATGACGAAAATTGTAGGGCGAGATAAAGAGCGTAGATTCCCGTTTTCAAGATGGGCCTCACTACATGTGCACATAATCATAGGCCTATATTGTTGACGTCAATCTGTTGTAGAATAGTGGGACAGGTTTTATGTTGAAGAATTATGATGTTCTTGACGAAAGTAAATCTCCTATATAGAAATCAATATGGATTTGGCAAACAGAAATCTTGCGAAACTCAACTCGCTCTGTTTTTCCATGAAGTACGTATTGTTGTTGAGAATGCCGTGATTCCTGACTTTAGGGAAGCGTTTGATATTGTCCCCCACTGCGGTTAGTGAATAACATACGACCTTATATAGTATCGGACCAGATTTGCGACTGAATTCAAGACTTCCTTGCAGATAGAACTCAACACGTAGATCTTAAAGGAAGAAAATCGACAGATGTAAGTGCAATATCTGGAGTTCCCCGAGGAAGTGTGATAGCTCTGTTACTATTTACAAGGTATATAAATCATCTAGTAGAAACCGTCGGAACCTCTTTAAAACTCTCGGATAATGCGATTTTCTATAAGAAAGTAGCAACGCCAGGAGAAAGTGTGGATTTGCGGAAAGACCAGCAGAGAGCTGAAAAATGGTGCAGGCTGTGGCAGTTGATCCTCAACAGAAACAAATGTATTGCGCGTCCGTAGGACAAGAAATCCACTGCTGAACAACTACACTATTGATGAGAGTCTGCTGGAAACAGTATGTAAGATAAAAATTTACGATTAATTATCCAAAGTGACCTTAAGTAGAATAACCACACGAAACAAATAGTAGGAAAAGCAGATGCCAAACTGAAATTGGTAGGAAGATTCTTATGCAAATTTGGCCAGGAAGAATGTGACCTACATGGCACTTCCTCGACTGATTGTTGCGTATTGTTCATCAACATGGAATTCTTACCACGTAAGATTAATAGGGGAGAGAGAGGGACATACAGACAGAGAGAGAGAGAGGGAGAGAGAGAAAAAGGAGAAGAAGAAGAAGAAGAAGATCCAACGAAGAGAGATGTGTGTCGTCATGGAATCGTTTAATCGGTGTGAGAGCGTTACACAAACTCCAGTGACGAAGGTTGTGCATCACGGAGACGTTTACAACTGAAATTGTGGGAGAGCTCTTTCCGGAATGCGTCGGACAGCATATTACTTTCTCAAAGGTTTGCAATGTCTATAGCCGCATTTGGAGATCGAAATGAATTGACGGCAACAGGTGAAAACAGTGTCGGAACAAGACTCGAATCCGGATCTCACCCTTAACACTATAGTTTGCCATAACCACCTCGGTCATCCTGGCATCCCTCATACATCTCGTGTAGTGATCACGACTAGAAAATTCGAGAAATTAGAGTTAATACAAAGACTTATCGACAATCATTCTTCCAAAGCTCCATACGCGAGTGAAATAGGGTAAGCGGTATCAGTTATTGGTATCAGAAGTATCCCCCACCAGATGACACTAAAATGCTTAAAAAAATTTCAAAACTCTTTCATCTAAAATTTAGAAAATTTCCCTGGGAAAGACCCACAGTATGCCCCCCCCCCCCCCCGCCCCAATATTTTTTATATGTCGGCGCCCCTGCCCGCTACACACTGGTAGGTGGCTTGTGGATTATTATGTAGGTACAGATTACGAGTAGAACATATATAAAGTTATTGTGGATATGTGGAGTAGGTGCTAATACGAAATGGAATGTTTGGAAATTTATATTCTTATAAACTGATCAATCCGAAGATTGCTTGGTGGAAGTTAACTTGGCAGCACATTTCCACTCTTCAGGTTCTGCCGATATCCTAATAATTTCTCCGTAGGTCCTACATCTCCCACCTCTTTTAGTTTGTGTCTAGGTGCTCTAGTAGTGCTCTTCCTTCAGATCACTTTCCATTAACATATCACTGTCTTGCTGTGTTCGGAAGACCCTCATGCTACACTCTTTTTATACCAACTTACCACCATGGGTTTATTTTCTCACCAGCTCTTTTAGGAACCTCTTCGTGTCTAACGGCATCAACCCAGTTTGTTTTGAGCATACGTCTGTAACACCGCGTCTCGAAATAATTTAGTTTCTTCCTTTGCTGAGTAGCCAGAGTTCAGATTTCAAAGCCAAAATATGCCATGGTCTTTACATAGGCTGTCTGATGTCTAAACTAGTACTTTTTGAAGTTAATTTTTTTCTTTGCGTTTTCTACGTCTGAATTCTGCTTTGCTCCGTCCATCCATAGTGATCTTACACTCTAAATGAATAGTTCGCCAGCGACCTAAATGTGGATGCCAAGCTGTGCCGTAATTCGGAATCCGCTTAATGCGGGAGGGTAAAAGACAGCTCAAAGTTTGAAGGAAATCAAGGTAGTATTTCCGTCAATGCAACAATACCTAATAAAGCACTGCAGAGTTCAAACCAACCTTCGAGTTGAAGACAGTTTTTTATTACAAATTTATTAAGTACTTACTGACATAATATCAATCTGTACTTTTGGCCTCTTTCTTTTTCGGTAAATAATTTGCGTTTTTGTTTAGCTGTTAGTCCAATAATTATGAGTAGTAGCTCTAAAGCCGGTGTCCTCATCATAATGACGTTCCTCGACAGGCTCCTCACACAAAACCAAGCTTCGCAAGGATGACTTTGAAAGCTCACCCGGTAGTACATTAAATAATTGCTGACTGCATAGTACTGTAACATAAGGTGTGAGAGGTACCCATGTCCAAGGTTGTAAACTATTAATTTTTTTATCTGCTTATTTGCCTTCCACGAAGAGGAGTACAAGATATCGCCCCAGGAAGTGTTTCGATTTACTCTTGTGAACCGGATGAGTGAAAACAAACCTTTTTAGATTTTCAGAGCCACTATATCACCTCTAAAACCCGTGGCAATGGGTATCACAGAACTAAAAGTCTACACTGTCATTTCTCCGTATGTTGTCCGTATATAGGGACAAAATCTGGAGAATTGCCCAATCCAGGCTGTCTTTTACCTTCTGTGAAGCATGTTGGAAGTTCCTGTAACGATTTCTTCGGTCATTTCATTTAATTCCGTGTTAAGATTGAAAGGAAGTCCGCCTCGATGGCTGAGTTGTCAGTGTGGCGAAATGCCAAGCAAAGAGGCCCGGGTTCGATTCCCGGCTGTGTCGGAGACTTTCTCCGCTCAACTGGGTTTTTGTCTTCATCATCATCTCATTGCTATCGACACACAAGTCGCCGAAGTGGCATCAAACTAAAAAGAGTTGCACCAGGCGACTTGTCTACCCGACGGGAGGCTCTAGCCACACGACATTTCATTTCATTGAAAGGAAAGCTATCAACAAGAACCATGACTCCGTTTTAGGTGCGTGAGTTCCTTTAATGACGAAAGCATTCTTCCCAGACGAAGAATATATTTTACTAGACGATCGCTCCGCTTGCTCGGCTGGAGAGGTAGAATTTAGATTTCATGAGATGGGGGACGGAATTCCTGACCTAGGCATCTACAGTCACAAGCAGTCATCGTTACCAAAGTGATGACGTACGTATTTGAAAAACAGTTAAAAATCATCTACAATCCAAAGAATTGGAACAGTTTTTATTTTGTTCTCTGAATGCGCCTGTAAATCCTATGACCACACACTCTCTCATTCGGGATTTAAATGGTTTGTTACAGTTTAAAAATTCAGGCTATTCTGAATATCTGACTTGGCTGTACACAACAGTACGTAGTTGTCGGTAAACCCAAAGTATATGTCAGCTTGAAAAATGTGTTAACTGCATTTTGTATTTTATATGATGGGACATTTACGGCAACGCCAAGTACAATATGCTTTCAGAAACGAGCTGTGTTTTTGCCTTCGATATTACCCGCCCTCGAGTGTGCAGCATAGCCATAAACTGAAGAACGAGGAGGAAGAAGGAACTCATATATGTCCCAGAAGTGCTGCCATATTGGCAGTAAAGTGGCTGCCATTCGCTGATGCCGTGCAAGAGAAGGAATTCACTTACTTACAGGAGATGACATCCCATTTCCCATCCAACGTTCCTCTCACCCCAGCGCATAGCTACACTGCCAGTAAATCACCTTCCCTCCATCTTTTGATGAGTCAAATATTCTGATAATAAAAAGGTTTGAGGCCATAACAGTGCCTTGGTCGAGTTCGTTAGCATCAAGACCGTAGCATCAACCAGACTGTATCATTGTTATAAGATGATCGCTAACTCTTTTTGTTGTTGTTATTTTGGGTCGTTGTCTTCAGAGTGGTTTAAAGTAGATGCAAAACTCACCTATTTTCTTTAACCTGTGTAAGGAAGAGAAGGCAAATGGACAGGTGTACTAATTCTCAACCAAAAATAGATATGCTAAATTATGCCGATGGCAATCTGCCCTAGATGAAAATGAAGAAATATTTTGAACCCATGTTAATTAAAATGGGTAAGTCAGACTTTTAACAGTATGCACTTCGACAACACTTTCTGAGCATTGTACAGAAGTTTGTGTAATATTCAGTAGGTTTCTTTACAATAGACTCCTATCAGAACTGAAAAAAGGAGATGTAATCTCAAAGTACTTAAATCCAAGTGGACAGGTTTCCTTATGGCACGTAAATTCTGTTCTGTACAGCAGTTCCTCGTAATATTTGAGAATATGTCTATCTAATTCATGCATATACCCTCTCACGATTTCTTCATGTTTTATTAATTCGTTCTTTTCAAAAAATGGTTCAAATGGCTCTAAGCACTATGGGACTTAACATCTATGGTCAGCAGTCCCCTAGAACTTAGAACTACTTAAACTTAACTAACCTAAGGACATCACACAACACCCAGTCATCACGAGGCAGAGAAAATTCGTTCTTTTATGAATTTTCTAACGAGGATTATGTGCACAGCGTTCTGACACGTTCCATGAGTAGGCAGCTCTGGCTCGCATGGTCCCACAAATTCTGGCAGGTAAATAATTTAAATCAATGTATAAATACAGGGGAACAACTTATTACGGCAATAAAAGAGTTAGGAACTAAAGTCAATGAAATAAGAAAGAAAATCGATAATGCTAGTACAACATACCTCCGCCATGTACTATACAATGGCTTTCAGAGTGCATGTAGCTGTAGATAACGGGTGACTTAGAAATATAGAGTTTAAAAAAGTCTCGAAGAGACTGCACTGGACATTGCAGTCATGCTTAAGTGACCGAGAGATAACCCAACGCAAGAGTGGAGGATAAACTTTTAAACGGTTATTTCTAATAGGAAGTTTTAAGTTAAAGTAGATGGTAAGCATCACTGCATAAATTATTATCGATAAGATACCAATACACGGACTGTTACAAGTGCTGTAAGCAAAAGACAATGAATGAACCAAAACGGTATATGAACTTCGGGAATGTGGAGTGAAAGAAATGACACAACTTACAGTGTTTAAGAAACTTATGAATAAACACCCAGAACACCATTAAGATGAGCATGATGTGACATCAAGGGAGAAACTAAAATAGATTCTCGACCTGTATTGATTGCGATTCAGCAAACGGCGAAGACGGTAAATAGCAAACAGGTTTTGTAACACTGGAACTTACAGTCTTCTTGGTGAATAGATATATAATAAATGAATGAATGTAATGAATGAAAACTGAGACTCAGTGTTAAAGTCATTTATTAAGAAATTCTGTTATTTTTAGAAACTAACCTGTCTCTTTCCTGAGAAAGATAATTAGCCTACCACGAAGAGAAAATGAATGTATCGCCAGGTGAAAAAATAATTACACTGATACCTCACATATAAGACATAAGTCGAAGAGTATAAAAGTAGATCAATAAATGACCTCGCTGCAATTTGGTGAAGTACGTTAAGTTACGAGGGTTGGACCTTTAATAGTGGCGACTATTTATTTACAGTTCGCTCGCCTATGTAATGTAGTGTACTGCTTACTGTCGTTGTCCGGCATACTGCGGGTCGGCGATTCAAACTCTAGCACCAGCAGCTGTTTGTTATTTAGTATTTATCGTGAATTATTTGCGACAAACTACATGAGGGGCTAAGTATACTGTGAAACGGACTGATCGCTACTCACACGCCGAGCACAGGACATGAGTGTTCACATACATTTTCAGTCAAAGCCTTCTTCAGAAAGGAGGCACAGCACACATACACATTCAAACAATCATACATCCAAGACGCACACACGATCGCTGTCTCTGGAAGTTGTAACCAGAATCTTTTTTAAAGCGGGAGGAAATGTGAAAAATGAGTAATAAATATCGGCGAGAGTAATTTAGGGCACGAAATGCTGCGACAACAATCATCACGCTTACATGGCCGTGTGTTGTGCGGTGACGAGGTCGTTGATACAGTGTGGCTCGGATGTTGGAGCATTTGCGACTTGGAAGCCAATGAAAAACATAGGTAAAAACAGAAATAATGGATAGTGAGTAAAGTAAGGCAAATCTAAACCCAAATGACACAAATAAAACCATTACCACGAAAGTAAACACAGCAAGAATAATTCATGTACAGAAAGGAAAATATTGCTTTAATTGCTCCATTTACGAATGAAATGTGTTTTCTTTTTTTAACTTTAGATTACGATCGGATTGATTAGTACACCCATAAGCAATGCAAGCTGGCACTTTTGGTCAAACAACTACTTATCCACACAATCAAAGCACCCAAAACGTTCCAAACAGGGCACGGGCACGTCAGTATCACCGCCGTGAACCATGGACCTATGAACGCGGTGAACCTAAAGCTTTGGGCTAGTTAAGACAGCGGACGTGATGACACCTCCCCTTTTTTTTACCTCCACGTGCACTGCAGCCATCAAATCCTCTCGTTCTCATGGCAAATATCAGATGAAATTTTAATAAATCAAAATGTTCAACAGGAGCATAGCCTATAACCCACTTTATTTAATTCATCTATTGACAACATAGTTATGAAGTGGAAAGTTAAATTACACTTAAGAATTAAAATGGCGTCTAATGCAGCATCAAATACTCTGTTATATGCTGATCACAGATAACTGTACAGGCAGGAGACAGAAGATAATTTACAAAAGGGCGGACGACGGTCCAATCCCGCGTCCGACCGTCCTGATTTAGGTTTTCCATGATTTCCCTACATCGCTCCAGGCAAATGCCGGGATAGTTCTTTTGAAAGGGCACGGCCGACTTCCTTCCCCGTCCTTCAGTAATCCGATGAGACCGACGACCTCGCTGTTTGGTCTCTTCCCCTAAAAAACGCAACCCAACAAAAGGGCAGTATATAGACTGAGCCAAGACACAATATTACAGAAATTCTTTCAATCCATCTGTGGCTTGAATCAGCAAACCTGTGTTTAATAGGATTAGTTGAAAACAGTCTTGGCTGCAATTTTAGTTTTTTCATTTATCAACTACGCGTTTCACCTTATTTGAAGAGTTTTTAGCAAACAGAACACAGCATGTTGTTATCAATGGAGAGACGTCTACAGACGTTAAAGTAACCTCTGGCGTGCCACTGGGGAGTGTTATGGGACCATTGCTTTTCACAATATATATAAATGACCTAGTAGATAGTGTCGGGAGTTCCATGCGGTTTTTCGCGGATGATGCTGTAGTATACAGAGAAGTTGCAGCATTAGAAAATTGTAGCGAAATGCAGGAAGATCTGCAGCGGATAGGCACTTGGTGCAGGGAGTGGCAACTGACCCTTAACATAGACAAATGTAATCTATTGCCAATACATAGAAAGAAGGATCCTTTATTGTATGATTATATGATAGCGGAACAAACACTGGTAGCAGTTACTTCTGTAATATTTCTGGGAGTATGTGTGCGGAACGATTTGAAGTGGAATGATCATATAAAATTAATTGTTGGTAAGGTGGGTACCAGGTTGAGATTCATTGGGAGAGTCCTTAGAAAATGTAGTCCATCAACAAAGGAGGTGGCTTACAAAACACTCGTTCGACCTATACTTGAGTATTGCTCACCAGTGTGGGATCCGTACCAGATCGGGTTGACGGAGGAGATAGAGAAGATCCAAAGAAGAGCGGCGCGTTTCGTCACAGGGTTATTTGGTAACCGTGATAGCGTTACGGAGATGTTTAACGAACTCAAGTGGCAGACTCTGCAAGAGAGGCGCTCTGCATCGCGGTGTAGCTTGCTCGCCAGGTTTCGAGAGGGTGCGTTTCTGGATGAGGTATCGAATATATTGCTTCCTCCTACTTATACCTCCCGAGGAGATCACGAATGTAAAATTAGAGAGATCAGAGGGCGCACCGAGGCTATCAGACAGTCGTTCTTCCCGCGAACCATACGCGACTGGAACAGGAAAGGGAGGCAATGACAGTGGCACGTAAAGTGCCCTCCGCCACACACTGTCGGGTAGCTTGCGGAGTATAAATGTAGATGTAGATGTAGATGTAGGCATCTTCAGGCTTATCTTAAAAAATTGAGGCGAGAAAATGTTACGCCCTGCGAACAACAATACGTATTCCACACTTCCATTAAACCCTATGTGCTCCTGCTTGTCGTCTATATATTACGTCCCTTTGTTGATAAATTAATTACATTCTTTTGACTGTTGGAGTAAAATACCAAATACAGCCGTAAGTAGTCAAAATATCTTACCCCAGTTAATGAGATTTAATTGTCTTTCTTTGTGTTGTTTCTTCAACAGAGAAACAAGTAAACTGCTAAACTAACTCTGTGAAAAACATTGGACATCCGGTCTTGTAAACATCTTTAGCTTCGTTTCACCACAACCAACTGATTGTCAGAGGCGGACGAATATTTATGAGAGAAGCATAATTTTTATTTCCATGTCAAATACGGAAGTATTATAAGCCCGTAACTTTATACAAATAATTCTCAAAACGCAAGAAAAAGACTATGACAGTAACAATGTTGTATGACGACCAGACATGTCCCATTCTTTTCTTTTCTGCTATCCACAATACATTGAGACAGAAAGATCTAAATTTGTAATGGCAACAAAATTGTACAATTTTGTTTTTGTCACATCATAGCAAAAAATGTGAATAATTTCCTTATAACAAACGTGAAATTACAAATACCGGAGCACTCTCCAATATTAACAGAAACTGTGTAATCAGAAAATTCTGTATTAAATTATTTCTAGTATTTAGCTACTCCTTCGTTACTATATACACGTGGTGAGACACCTTACTTTGCCGGCCGCAGTGGCCGAGCGGTTCTAGGCGCTACAGTCTTTAACCGCGCGACCTCTACGATCACAGGTTCGAGTCCTGCCTCGGGCATGGATGTGTGTGATGTCCTTAGGTTAGTTAGGTATAAGTAGTTGTAAGTCCTAGGGGACTGATGACCTCAGCAGTTGAGTCCCATAGTGCTCAGAGCCATTTGAACCAATTAACGCCTTACTTTTTCGCTTCTTATTACTTTCGACAGGTTAAAGAGATTTAGTAATCAGCAGAGAAAAACTGCAGTACCTCATTGTGTATCAAGAAAAAGAACTGTGAAGATCCCATAAGACCGAACATTTATTCGTTTACATTACTTTCTTCCCTCTCTCTGGAAAAATACAAAACGAAAACGTTGCCATCGTTTACCACGCTTCAAAAGTACGATATACTTATCTAGCTACGGTGAACAGTTGATGACATTGTTGGTACATACAAAGAATTTAACAAATAACAAATTTAGTGGAATGGGCCTTGATCAGGTGACCGATACCAGTAGGTGGCACGCCACTATCAGGATATCGTGCGGATCAGATACGAGTCTGAATGCACCGACCGATATTCCTGTGATGGGAGTGGTGTGAGCTTTGGCTCATACATGCTATGCTGGCTGTGGGAGAACAATTGGGCTAAGCTCCGGGCGAATCACACTGAGAAGTTTGCTCCACTAAGCTGCGTCGTCTTCGATGGTTGACTTACAAGTAGGTAGCAATGAAAGCAAAGCGGCCCATCGGCCTTAAAGCTTAGCCGTATGCAGTCCATTTAATTAAAATAGCGTAAGTCAGCTGGCAGGGAGAAAACGAGTGTCCAACACACGGACGTTTGAAAAAGACGGTGAGGTTTGCATAGAAATGGAAACTAACGGACGGAAGGCTATTATTCCATGGGAATTTATCATGTTATTAAATTTAGGAATAAGTGCTAGATGTTGCAGTTTCTTCAAAATCTCATATAAGGTGGAGCAGAAAGTACTCATCACGCAACTTGATTACCAACATGCTGCAGTGATTTGACATATTGAGGAGGTTCAAGGTTGGAATCCTAGTCTAACTGCATTCATTGTTCCTAAATCATATACGTTTAGTACCAGCATGATTTCTCCTGTACGGTCGCACACTGTTTCCCTCTGTATGGTTTTCTACCTGAGCGTGTCCTGAAATAAACTAACCATGAACTTGCATCTTTAAATTCAGATTAATTTTAACAACACTTCCTACAATTCTCCACCTCTCACTTGTGAATTATGCCATGAGTCTTTTCCTTTTCTGGGATGGTGCAACACTTTTACAGCACTTTCCCTATTTCCCTTATAAAGCAATTGAGATCTCAATTCCATAGGCTCACAAGCCTTGAGTGTCAGCTTCCCCATTTTTCTTTCGAAGTGTTATGTGGCTCAAGTCCATAACATTATAATTTAGTCTCAACACAAGTATAATGCCTTTATCGTTTTAAGTTGACTTCTAGGTTGTAGACTAGTTTCTTAATGTCAGCGACAAATAATGATTCTTCCATCATTCAAGGAATAAATTTCTGTTTTACTTTGTGTAGCCAAAAGGCTCCTGAAAGCACTGAGCTACTACAAAAATAAAAGATGAACTAGAATTCCACAGACAGAGTTGAGAGGTGGTAGTACGGACAAAACGAAGGAAAAAAAGCAAAGGGAACAAGAGCTCTAAAATGCATACTTCAAGAGTTATGTGCACTTGTTCATCTTCGCTACTCTGAGACACATCTTTTCTACTGAAAGATCTTTCCTTTCCATGGGTTGGGAGGAAGTAATATGGATCAAATGAAGAAAAAATATCCAGTAAACATGGACTTCAAAATGCATACCTTAAGAGATATATTTATTTATTTGTTTAACCTGGCAAGATTAGGGCCATCAGGCCCTCTCTTACATCTAACCAGGCATTCTACTTATTTTACATTCATACGTTTTAGTAGGCATGTTAAACTACATCTAGTACAAAAAGTGAAATAAACAATTAGAAAGGTACACCTGGAAAAATACATATATATAGAGTTTGTATTCGTAGATCATAAGTACTGTTATAATTAGACATTATTGAAGAGACAAATTTTATATAGGAGTGCTGGCAGCAGGGAGTATGAGGGAGACTCATGGTGAGGGGAGGAGAAGAATAGACATGATGAAACATAATTAAGGAAATATAAAGGAAAAGAAGATTGCCTGGCTAATAGAGATATATGAAGGGGAAGGCATCTCAGGAGCAAGATAGGAGACGCTATCTTTGCTATTTGACAGATGAGAGGATTGGCCTGGTACATTAATTTTGTGTAGAACTTTATGAGGATGACAGTAGGAAATGCTTCAACTTCTTCTTAAAAGCAGCAGGAGATTGAATTTTGCGCAAGGTAAGGGGCAGTTTGTTCCAGAGGCGGACAGCGGCAACTGAGAAGGAGTTTGCAAATGTTTTTGTTTTGTGAGTGGGCACAGTTAGGATACCAAATAAGAGTGACCTCGTGTTTCGATTATGATGGCATGACAGGTTTTTAATCTCTGAAGCAAGGTACTGGGGTGCTTGCGCGACGAGGAGTCTGTGAAGTAGACATAGAGTGTGGTAGTCACGCAATTTGTCCGGCCGCAGCCACTTTAGCTCGAAGTATGAAGCACTAACATGATCATATCGGCGAATGTTGCAGGTGTAACGCACACAGGCATTCATGGTTAGCTCTAGCCGTCTTTTGTTTTCACTACTCGTGCCTTGTTGAATCACATCACAATAGTGGAGGTTCGGTAGAACGAGTGCTTGCACGAGCTGGCGTTTCAAGTCCTGTGGAAATATGTTCCGAAACTTTTTGAGAGCATAGAGACAAGCAGACGTCTTTCGGCACACTGCGACTGTATTCTCCGCCCAGTTGAGATGCTCATCCAAAGTTACACCCAAGTTCTCAACTGTTTTCTGATATGGTATTGGAATACCGTCGAGCAGAATAGGAGGTAGCTGTTCGCGGAAATCTGAACTTATTAATTTCTGATGGGCTATTAAGATTACTTGCGTCTTTTTTGCATTTAGTTTAAGCCCCAGGCTTTTCGCCCATGTCACTACCGAAGACAGATCATCATTCATCTGAGCGATTGCAGTGTTTACGTCTTCAGGTCTGACGCTTAGATAGAGCTGGAGGTCGTCGGCATAGAAATGATATTTACAGGAGGACAGAACCGACGAAATATCGTTGACATATAAAGAAAACAAAAGTGGTCCTAAGACTGATCCTTGTGGCACTCCTGAGGAAACATGTTTCCAGGAAGATTTTTCATTTACGCAGACAACACATTGCTGTCTGTCTTTTAAGTAGCTTTCAAGCCATCTCATTGCACTATCAGAGAAATGAAGTTGTTGCATTTTTCTGAGCAATATGTCAAAGTTAACAGTGTCAAAAGCTTTGCTGAAGTCCAGTAGCGTCAATATTGTTGCCTTTCGATTGTCGATGGCACATTTCAGGTCATCTGTTACTTTAATTAGAGCAGTGTTTGTGCTGTGATGTTTACGGAAACCGGATTGAAATTTGTCATATAGGCTGAATTCATGCAAGTGTTCAGTGATTTGGTCATGAACAATATATTCGAGTGCTTTGGAAACAGCAGGCAGTATGCTAATTGGTCGGTAATCACTAGGCAGTTGCGGGTTTTCGATCATAGGGATGGGTCGAATTATGCTTCTTTTCCATGCAGTGGGGTATATTCCGTTCACGAGGGAAAAATTAAATATGTCAGTTAAGACAGGTACTAAGATATCGGCAACGTTCTTAATCATGGTTATACCGATACTGTCGTTGCCTATTGCATCAGAAGAGATTCTCATTATTGCTTTTCTTGCCGTATTTGTCGTTACATGTTTTAGATGGAAGCTATCGTTGTTAGTTATCCTGTTTGGGGATTCTTGTGGACGGTAATTATCAGCCGTGCTGGTATTCAGAGGTGCAGAGAAGAATTCATTTAATTCGTTAGCTGACACATGAAAAGTAGTTTCCGATTTTGCCTTTCCGACCCCCAAGCTACGGAGATTCTTCCATAGAGTCGTGGGCGTCAGATCGCTGCATACAAGGGAGCGAGCGTGCCTGATTTTAGCATTGCGAATGCATTGTTTCACTCTGTTCCGTAGCTTTCTGTATTCTTCGAAACGCTCGGGTTTCGGATCTGCCTTGAAACGCCTGTGAGCAGCATCCCTATTAGTCAACATTTGACGTAATTCAGCTGTCAGCCATGGAGCAGGAGATTTTCTTACACGGATTGTGCGCACAGGTGCATGTTTGTCATAGAGGGCAGTGAGTTTATCACCAAGTTCATTAATTTTGCCGTCGATTGTAGGTTCTCTGATTATTTGATGCCATGAGATTTCTGAGCAATCGGCTGTTAGAGCGTCAAGGTCAATACGTTTCATGTTCCTACAAGTTATGTAACGCGATTTGATCCTTGGGGGCTGTACAGAGTAGGCCAGGAATATTACATCATGTGCTGAGAGGCCAGGGGCCGATATTTGACCAACATTTCTTACTTTGTCAGCCTGTTTCGTTGCGATTACGTCTATAAGAGTATGACTGTGCGCCGTATGGTGTGTCGGTTGTAATGGAATAATGTTCATGCTATTGCAACTAAACAATCTTCTTAGGTTTATTGCGGAGGGAGTGTCTCTTAGCAGGTCTACGTTCAAGTCACCCATTACGATGACATTTTTCGTATTGACACTGGAGTGAATGTAATTCCGACTGGAAGGAACTCATTGACTTTATTTTTGGCGGCTTGTACATGACGCCAGTCAAGAATTTCCGACTTTGTATATTTATTTCAGTGAACATGAATTCAGCCTCTTTTTCTTCAGCAGGATTTGACGTGCATAAGACTTTCGCTTTGAGATCAGTTCGTATATACGCGCCGACCCCGCCACCTCGCTTTTTTGATCTGTCTGCCCTAAGAAATGTGTACCCTGGGAGATGAATAGATGCAGAGGATATGTGTGGTTTCAGCCACGTTTCGGATAAAAGGTTTACGTGGTAGTTTAGTTGGTTGAAGAGGAGGCTAAGTTCTTCGTAATGTGCAGGTAAAGACTGGATGTTGCAGTGAGCTGCTAAAAGCTCTGACGCCTTCGGCTGAGCAGCCTGGAGTAGGGTGGCAGACTGGTTTGTCCCTTTTTTAGGCACTACCTGCCGCGAGAGGCACTGGCCGGTGCCTCCGCCAAGTGACATAACACAGGGGTGTCCGAGATTTGGCGCGGCCTGTTTGTGACTCCGCGAGTGCCGAAAGAAAGGCGACTGCAAGAGATTTCCTGAGGTTGCGGGAGTATAGAAAATGGATTAGTGGTATTCGGCGCAAGGAGAATATGACCAATAATAGTGACGGCCGTGCGTCACTGTGTATCCTATGTCGTAAGAGGAGAAATGTAATTAGCGTATTTGAAACAGGTTAGGGTGGAAGTAAGGGAAAGGGGAGTGATTTAAGAGGCCGATGCTGCCAGCAGAGAAGAGTAAGCTTAATAATTAATAGATTATCGTAGGAAGCTAGAATTAAATTGAAATTTACTAAAGTGATACTGGTAGTGATTATCGTAGGAAGCTACAATTAGTTTGAAATTTGCTAAAGTGATACTGATGGTGATTTTTGTTATGGACAATTTAAACCGAAGAGATGGGTGATTAATGACCTAAAGGAGAGGCTAATAATTGTAATAGAACTATTACAGAATGGAAGAGAATAAACTGAGAAAATGAAAAAAGTATTAGCAGTAACTAAAATTAAGTAATGATTAGAGCTACAGACACAAAAAAATAGTGACAAGTTACTACAGTTACAAAAACAATTAGTTGAAGGTACAAAATGGGTATAATTGAAAAGTTAATACAGTTACAAGACTATATCTGAGTATAGGGCTGTTACAATTTGCAAATGGTGTTAAGTTTGCACTTATGGCTCGAGTAGCTTCACTTAATACTATTCAGTTCTGTCATGTTTGTGACAGTCTTCTTTCCAGCTGCTGTCTTAATGATTACTCTGCCATCCTGAGTCCACACATTCTGAAGACCGAAATGGGATATGGCACTGTTTAAAATCTTTAGCCGTTCGTGTGTCAGATCTTCCCTTATTGTAAGCCCTGTCCTTGCTAGCTTCTTCTTCTGGGTAAAGATCTCTGCCCTTTTCCGGTACGAGAGAAATTTAATTATTATTGGACGAGGTTTGGTAGCACCTGGTAGTTTTCGTCCCACCCGATGACTCCTGTCAATGTCTGCCTTGGTCACTTCAACACCTAATTTTTCACGCGCAACCTCTATAAGCAGGTTGTCTGTGTCTTCTTCCTTATTTTCTGCTACTCCAAACAGTCGTAGACTATTTCGCCTTGGTACTGTTCTAGCTCGTCTGTTGCGGCAGATAGTTTCACTTCTAACTCTCGTGTCTTTTTCTCGTATTCAGACACCGACTTTTTTAGTGCTGTAATTTCGGCAGTATTGGCCTCAACAGTTTCACGCATTTTGGCCAATACTGGTGCCGTTACAGTATCTGATATAGTGCCTGCTATCAGATCGAGATTGTTTTTATCGCGAAGCGTAGCGTTTACCTCAGAGCGGACCAGCTCCGCTATACCGGGAGCCGCGGCCGCACCGTCCGCCAAGAGCAGACCCGCCACACCTGCGGCTTCCCCGCTGCTGGACGCGCTGCTGTTCACTCTTCTGTTTACCATTTTCTCGAAGATATTGGCGGAGCACAGAAAAAAAATAGCACTACTGCACAGAACACTGTTGTTTACACGATTCCCACTTGTACTAGACAGCACCACCTGCGAGAACACCTTCGAAATCAACTAAATTTCGCGAGCCGAACTTAACACGTGTTACACTGCAGTCGCCATGGTGGATATAAGCACCAGTCCAATAAAAGAGATGTGTTTCACTGCATTGCAGATGGACAAGTACACATAGCTCTTAAGATACGCATTTTAGAGCCCATGTTTACTAGCCATTTTTCTTCTTTGTTCCACGCTATTTGGAAGTTTGTTGGATATCTGGTTCATACTGTAAATTACGGCGAGTGTTCATCAGAGACAACGAAATCGTCAGGTGAGCCCCAGGGAAGTGACAGGTCCGTTCTTGTTCTCTATATACTTAAAGGATCTGAAGGATAGGGTGAACATCAGTCTGAGATGTCTCATAATGCTGTAAAATAAGCGAAACTGTTGCAGTTGAGTAACTGTAAAAGGGTACTGGATGATAGACAGCGTTTAAATTTGTGCAGTTAACAGCACCTTGTTCTAAAATTAGGAGACATAAATACAAGAATTGGAAAAGTGCCAACTGTAGATGGAATAGGCTTAATTGATGAAGTAACTTTAACTTAAAATAGTAGACATTAAGAGATTTTGCGACGTTTAGTCATCCAAAAATTGCAAATATTTTCATCAGAAAAAAAGACACAAATAAATACAAAAAGAACGCTAGAGTTTCAAGATCAGTTATTGATTATGTAATAGCTAATAAAGAAAAGCTCTCAAATTCGAGATGTGCTTAGAGTTAATTATATAGGCCCTGATCACATCCTATTTACTTCAGAGCTTGATATACGGGCAAGATGGAGGAAACAAACAAATGTAAAGAAACCCCAAAGCCAAAACATAACACGCAAAGTTTATCTTCTACAGAAAGAAAGCATAAGAAGTGTACGGGAATTCCAAATGGTTGAAACTGAAGACAGTACTGAGCTATAATGGGAAAGATTAAAAATAGCAATGCTGAAAATAGCTAACAAGGTACTAGGGAAAAGAGAGCTATAAAGCAGGAAAAGGGTTACAATATGGAATACAGAAACAGCTATTAATATTAAGGAAGAACAAAATTGTTGTAACACCTATTTACAAATACAAACAGATGAGACCTGGGAGGTATGTAAACAGAAAGGAAATGAAACAAGGAATTTAATAAAAAGATACCATAGGGAATCCTGAGAAAGAATCATAGCTAATATTGAACATGATGCTCATGGAAGACTGAATATAGCAGTTGAACTTATGAAGAATATGAATAAAATGGAGAAAGATAATGCAAATATTAATATAATAACAGAAAATCAATGGATACACCATTGAAGAAAAGTGTGGTATGATGAAGATAGTGAAGAGAGTTGTTGTTGTTGTTGTTGTTGTCTTCAGTCCAGAGACTGGTTTGATGCATCTCTCCATGCTACTCTATCCTGTGCAAGCTTCTTCATCTCCCAGTACCTACTGCAACCTACATCCTTCTGAATCTGCTTAGTGTATTCATCTCTTGGTCTCCTCCCTCTTCGACTTTTACCCTCCACGCTGTACTCCAATACTAAATTGGTGATCCCTTGATGCCTCAGAACATGTCCTACCAACCGATCCCTTCTTCTAGTCAAGTTGTGCCACAAATTTCTCTTCTCCCCAATTTATTCAATACCTCCTCATTAGTTATGGGATCTAACCATCTAATTTTATAAAAATTTATAGTAACTCTGTAGATTAAACAGACATAGTATAAGAATTAAAAGCAGCCTTAAATGCAGCAAAAACTAGAAAAGCCACTCGCCTAGATGTAATTAATACTGAATTAATCAAGTATGGAGAAACCATTTTAAAATTTCGCTTTTTTAAATATGTCTTGGAAGAAAGTTCTGTACCTGAAGATTAGGGCACATCTAAGGTTATTTGTATATTTAAGAAAGGAAACATGAAAGAGACAGGAAATTAAAGAGGAATAATTTACTAAACACAGGATACAAAATTTATCATAAACTCAAAGGCTGCAAACTATCTCTGATAATGTCATAAGAACAATCAGGCTTCAGAAAGGGGCAGTAATGTAATATTAATATACTTATAATAAGAACAATTATTGAGTAACGTCAGGAATTTGGCTTATAAAAGAATTTAGCGTTTACAGGTTTTAAAGCGTTTGATAAGGTGAATAGACCTCCTTTGTGTAAAATATGAGAACACGTTTTTAAAAACATCTTAATAATACCACAAAGAGTCTATATTTAATTATAAAAATAATTATAACTTCAGTTTCGAAATTATCAGATGAAATTTAATAAATCAAAGTGTTCAACAAGAGTGTAGTCTGTCATCCACTTTATTTAATTCATCTATTGACAATATAGTTATGAAGTGGAAAGTTAACATACACTTAATAATTAAAATGGGATCTAGTGCAGCATTAAATATTGTGTTATATGCTGATGAACAGATAACTGTACAGGCGACAGAAGATAATTTAAAAAAGGGTAGTATATATATTGAGCCAAAACACAATATATTAAAACTTAACTAATATCTGCCAATAAGAGAAACATAATGCCTTTCAAAGGAAAGAATCCAATCAGATCAAAAACAATAATGAATGCGAAACTTTTAGAATGAGTATTCCTCTTCAGGCATTTACGTTGTGATATTAGTCTTAAGTATGAGAAAGACATTGGAAAGAAGGTCAATAAATATCTCGCTACCTGAGAAAAAATTGGAAGAGCTTCGTAAAAAACAAAAAAGAAACACAAATGAAGTTCTACAGTGTTATGTACCTTCTCTTGTACATGGTTCCGACTCGTGGAGAGTAACAAGAAAAAGAAAAAAATAACTTATACAAGCAGCAGAGAGAAGTTTGTGAAATATATAAGAGGCTGTAATAAAATAGATAAAATAAGCAATGAAACAATAAGATTAGATTTAAAAATCTTTTCAGGTAATAGCAAGATAGAAGAGAATAGGAGAAAATGGAAGGATCATGTTGACACAGTGACAGGAAATAGATTACCACAAAAAATAATAGATCATCGACCGGCTGGAAAAAGACAACTAGTTGAACCTTATAAGAGATGGATGGATGGTTGATAAAGAGAGGAACGAATAATTTCAATAAATAATCCTTGGCAGCAGATGATGTTGAAGACAATAGCTCTAAACGAGTTCATCAGATTAACAGTATGTTCACAAAATACCAGATGCAATCAGCCCTAGCAGTAATCATAGCAACTGTTGCCACCTCTTACGCCATTCTGCATGTGTGGAAGAAGATGCATGAAGACTATTTCAACTCTATATGGTATGAATCCCCTACGGTTCATAAAATAGAGTGACACAATATCGACATTTATCTCTCCATATCCGTTCTCTGGAAACAAGGAAAGAAAATTAAATCACGCAGTCCGACTCTTCACTTTCTATTCGCAGGGAAACTTCCGCTCGCTTTTCCCTCGGGTACAACAACTTGCTAGAGAGTTCAGATCGATCATATGTGCTCTCGGATGCAGAGAACAAATCACTCTTGTAAACTGTTGTGATTTTGCGACTCTAGGCCAGAACAAGCAAACAGTATACGATGTGGTAAGCCTTAACAAATAATTCTTAAACTTTACAAGAAATGGTTATTCTGTTTTCAGGCACCCAGATTAAAAAGTTGAATGAAAGCCCACTAATGAACTAACGACGACTTTCGTTTTTAAGGCCTTAATTTTAAGTTAGTTTACGAAGAAGCAGACTCGTAGAAATACTAGGAACGAGAAGATAATTAAATAACATTATCAACAACAGTTTTGATTGGGAGAGCGACTGGGAAGAAATAAGTACTGACAGGAAGTCCAGTCATCTATTTGATACCTTCTACCTGTCCCCAGTGTCTTCTGCATATTAAGAACGAGATGGCACACTGGACTCGCATTTGGGAGGACAACGGTTCAACCTCACGTCCTGCCATCCTGATTTAGGTTTTCCGTGATTTCCCTAAATCGCTCCAGGCAAA
This sequence comes from Schistocerca piceifrons, assembly GCF_021461385.2. Lineage (NCBI taxonomy): Eukaryota > Metazoa > Arthropoda > Insecta > Orthoptera > Acrididae > Schistocerca > Schistocerca piceifrons. The sequence continues at coordinate 990,509,695 of NC_060138.1, forward strand.
TGCCGTGATAGTTCCTTCTCTACTCCGATGAGGCGGTGACCTCGCTGTCTGGTCTCCTCCCCCAAACAACCCAACCCCAACTCTTCTATAAGTAACACGATATCAGAGTGGACGTTGTCTCGTTTGTAGCAATTTTCTCTTAATAATAAAATCAGTTACATTAAATTTTACGTTACTTCCTTGCAGATAATCTTTCACACATAAAATTATGTGGTCCTTAGACGATATTAAACTTCCAGGGAATATATTCAGAACTATTTTCTCGGAAGTTTCTCCATGTTTATATTTCAGAAATAGATAGTTATGGATTTATGGTTTTGTTATTGACAAGAAGGCCTGATCTCGCGAAGAATTTCACGCTGAGATTGCGTTTGCAGAGATGAATTCATACTTGTATTTCAGAACCATGGCTATGCTGTAAATATAGTATTTTGAAGAGAAACTTGCCTAATCCCCGAAGAAGTTCACACTGAAATTCGAATTACAGCGGCAACGGGAACGAAGTATTTGAGGTCATATTCTAAGTACGAAATTCAGTGTAACTAGTCATACATTTAATTATGTCTAAATCCTGACATGAATACTGATTGGTTACAAAAATATTAAAATGCAACGATATGCATAGAATAACTTCCAAGCAAAACCACAAGAGTGAACGCAAAATGAAACGACATTGGTTATGAGCGTGACAGAATTAAGGATCTTCCACGAAACTTGGAGTAACATGTCCCCTAATACCAAATGAACTTTTTCAGTCAGAAACACAATGTAACAATTCACACACTCATTTCTCTAGAAAAATGAAACTGATTACAACAACATGTAAAGCCAAACTGCTTACCTCTGTTCGCACAGGTTCAATCACAATCAGATATTCTGATCTTTTTAACCTTAGAAGCACCAACTACAATGAAACAAATTATGGTGGATAATCTAAGAGTATTGAGATTTTAACCAAAAATGTGAGGAGCTCAAATAATGAAAGTATGTGAACATAGAAACACATTTATTTTGAATCACAACATGCGTATACACTGAAGCGCCAAAAAAACTGGTATAGGCATACGTATTCAAATACAGAAATATGTTAACAGGCAGAATACAACAAGTGTCTGGCGCAGTTGTATGATCGATTAATGCTAGTAATATGGCAGGTTATCACGATTTAAGTGAGTTTGAACGTGGTGTTATAGTCAGCACACTATCGATGGGACTAAGCATCTCCGAGGTAGCGATGAAGTGGGGATTTTCCCGTTCGACCACTTCACAAGAGTACCGTATCAGCAATGCGGTAAAACATCAAATCTCCTACGTCGCTGCGGCCAGAAAAAGATCCTGCAAGAACTGGACCAACGACGATTAAAGATAGTCGTTCAGCGTGACAGAAAAGCAGTCATTCCGCAAATTGCTACAGATTTCATTGCAGGACAATCAATAAGTATCAGCGTGCGAACCATTCAACGAAACATGATCGACATGGGCCCATTCGTGTACCCTTGATGACTGCACGACACAAAGCTTTTTGAACTGTTGATGACTGAAAACATGTTACCTGGTCGGACGAGTCTCGTTTCAATTTGTATCGAGAGGATGGACGTGTACAAGTGTGGACACAACCTCGTCAATCCATGGACCCTGTATGTCATTAGGGGACTGTTTAAACTGGAGGAATCTCTGTAACGGTTTGGGGCCTGTGCAGTTGGAGTGACAGGAGACTCGTGGTACGTCTGTATACGACTCTGACAGGTGTCACGTACGTAAGCATACCGTCTATCACCTGCATCCGTTCATGTTCGTTATGCATTCCGATGGACTTGGCTAATTCAAGGACGACAATGAGACACCCCAAACGTCCATAATTGCTACATAATGGCTCCAGAAACACTCTTCTGAGTTTAAACACTTCCGCTGGCCACTAGACTCCCCCAGACATGAACGCTATTGAGCATATCTGGGATGCCTTGGAACGTGCTGTTCAGAAAAGATCTCCACCCCGTCGTACTCTTACGGATTTATGGGCATCCCCGCAGGAGTAATTGTGTCGATTCCATTTCAGCACTACTTCAGACATTAGTCGACTTCCTGCCAGGTCGAGTTGCGCCAGTTCTGCTTGCTCGCAGGGGTCCTACACGATGTTAGGCAGGTGTATCAGTTTCTTTGGCTCTTCAGTGTATTAATTAAATCGTAAATTTATAAAGGACCACAAAAACTATTTGGTTTGAACCTACATTAGTCCAGTTTACGACACTGTCTTATACCGCACCTTTAGTTTTCCAAACTGAACACTGATGAAAAAAATGTAACAAAACTACCCCCACTCTACCAAAATCTCGATGTTATGAGTGAGAAGAAAAATGAAAATAGCTTTATAATTTAAATGAACAATCAAACTACATTAAACACAGTGATATTTTTTTCTTCTTGACCCCATTCCCGCGAAATGTTGATGTGTCCACTCCCGACACTTCACATTTTCAGTCATGTCGCTCTCATCACATTTCTGGCATAATATTACGAAACCAGGAACCGGGTGACAATGGTATTATTCGACACTACCTTGGCATGCAAGTCGTTCTTCGTGTCCTTGTTTTCCAGCTTCTTTCTGTACGGAGACTAAATCAATACTGTACAGATGTTTTTCTCTTTCTCACTCCCTTGATTTTAGGCAGCGGAGATATTTCCTTAGCCTTTATTTAGGTTTTAAATCGTGGAGAACGTCCATATTGATGATAAGTGGTATCCCTTTCAGTAGATTTTCGTGCATCAACTTCTAGAGTCGCTGTAATTACTGCAGAACCTCCTATTGAAACAGCGGTGAAATTTCCTGCTGAAACTGATTATGTATCTGCTGCTGCAAAGTAGCTGTCATCAAAAACGTTTCTGGTAACGGGCCAAGCTTCAATACTTTTGACCCAGTTTACTACACTGTCTACTGATGAAGCTCGTACGTATGCATTGCCGAGCATTTACTTATATTTAATTGGACAGTAAACTGCAGAGGATGATCTCTCATGCATATGTTACAACACTGATTGTAGAACATAGAGAGAGGCTGAAAAATGGCTGCATCCAGAGGTTTCAGACGGGCGGTAGTATGCGAGAGCGTAATGACCCCGTTATCTCTTGCCACGTTGATTGTGACAATGTTCTTAGTGTCACAATCCAGAACAAGCAAATCCTAGTTGTCTTTTGTACGTTTTACTGTTTCTATGAAGTGTTCGACCAACTGCACAAAATTCTCACTTGTGATGCACCCACGTTCTCAGCATGCAAATTTAGTTCCTGGTGGTTGTATTCTTGCTGGAGCTCAAATTTAAAGCGGAGCCTCTTGAATGTAAGCATGGGTGGCATAAACATTTTCCCTTCTGTGCTAATGTTTTCTGAGTTTTCTATAGGTTGGTAAGAACTGTTTTACCTACGTTGCACATTTTTGTAGCATCTAGATCATTTTCTTCAACAATATTTTATAGTATATTAGATAAATTATCAACTTTATTCTTGCCAAATCCATGAGCTCCGGCCATAGAGGTTGCATAAAATTAGCATAGTGCGATTTAAGTATGAGAGAGATAAATTCGTAATTCCACTTCTTGCAGGTCGTTTTCAACTCCCAGTTGAATCCATAAGGTAAATCATTCACTTCTGCTCTTTCTAATGCTGGGCTTCGAAGGTAAGGAGTGGATAGTCCAAAAAATCTTTCCTCCAACGTTAATAGCTGACTTATCAAGTCTTTTTCTCCTTCTTCAGGAAGGTCAACACTTCTTCGAAAATACTGTCTTAACTGCAATAACATCAACGATACGTTTATTTGAAAGCGGCTTTCGGAACATTGAAAATGTAGGCAACAAAATAGTGATCCTAAACTGACTGAGTACGATTCCAATATTGAGAACTGTGTACCTCAGGAGTTAAGCCGCAGCTGTTACGTACTATACTGGCCTCTCTCCTTCACCCTGCAGTTCCGCGATAGGGGCGAGTTTGAGAGAGTGATGGCGCTGTAGTCGCTTTCCACTCGTCGATTCATTCACTTACTAAAGCATGCAGGTGTGTATCAGCGGTTAGTTTTGACTAACATTTACATTTCTCACGTTACGATTTTGATATTCGCGTCTCTTGCTACAGCTCATCACAGCTTACAAAGATTCATCTCTCTATCATGCCAATAAGATTGTAATTGCTATGGAATCCTGAAACAGTGTTTTAGTAAACAAGCGGCAGAGGACATGAAAAAGGTAATTCTCCGTAAAAAACTAAACGTCTAGTCTCTTGTTATGTTGTTAAAAACCCACAGCGATTTCCATTTCATCATATATGGCCCTTAAAAAGTTTCACTATCCCGTAGAAAAAAATTCTGTATTTACTTGGATACTGCGGTAGGTAATGAAGTAGCACATATTAAAAGCGCACTATTTTTGATTCAGTAGCACTCATTTGCTGTGAAGATCTTATACCATCCAGTATGGTTTACGGCTCAGGTTTGAAAAAGGTAGCCCAAGCACTCGTATCTGTAGGAGCTGAAGTGGGTTGTGAAGCTGATATGGAGGCTATACTAACTAATACGATTACGTTAAGAATCGAGTAAAATTCGTTGTAAACTCTCTGAAAAGGGCGCTGTTCCCGATAAAAGAGTTTTTTTCCAAACTGATATGTCGATGGGTGATGCACGCAAAATAACCTACATTACAGTGACTGTATCCACTATTAGTCAAACGTGGCCTATCGATAACAGAGTACTATCTACCGTCTCATATCCCGATGAGGGCAGAAAAAGCAGTTAACGTTTTATCTGAGCCTTTCGCCGTTTCGTGTTTCGAGCCCATGCAAATTTATGAGGATTAATGAAGTCAGCTCCTTTCGCAACACAGTAACTTTCTAACATAACGGCATCTCTGAATGATTTCACTAGACTTCCTTGCACCTGTTATTGCCTTAGCACTTTGCTCAAACATACTTTGGGGTCGGAGTTTTTAAAAACGCAGCTAGAACTAACTCGTGTGAGCACGACAGTAAACTCGTGTAAATTACTAGCGGAATATTGTAAGAAAGTTGGTCTTTCAAAGGCACTGACCAAATCACTTAAACAAGAAGTCAGAGTCCGATTGAACATTTTGTTAGGCATGTTGGTTTCAAATCGTGATACTATGATCGAAGTTAAGTGGTTGCTCCCACAAAAATAATTGAGTAGACTGGAGAATACAGATGAGTGGCCCCTAAACGAGCATATCATGTTTCTCAAACCATTCAAAGAAGCTAGTAATATTCTACAACGAGACAACTAACCAACCCTTCACTTGGCACTTCTATGGTGGTATAAACTTCTGGATGATCACTTGAGTCTTAATGAAGTAGACAGTTATGGCATGGAAATACTTAAATTAAGATTCAGAAGTTACATGAACGAAAGGAATGAGAAGATTATACTACATTTGTACCACAAGATCGCAACGCTTTTTTTGTCTCCATATCACTTCCTTTTGATTCTGTGCACTGGACACAGAGACATTGTTTTCGAAGATGTTGGTGCTAGTGTGCAAACATTTAAAGTGAGTAAACAACTAGATACTACTATTATACTATGATATGATTAAGAGTGAATCTTGTTACAAATTACGTACCCGCTCTTGTACTTACTCTAGGTTCACCCTAAAGTACATCAGCCCATTGAAAATGTCGCATTCGCTGACGTTACAGAGATATGTCAGAAGTAGGGATCAAGTGGACATACACCACGAAGTAATATTGTATCTCCCAACCTCTGCTAACGAAAAGGGAACAGAGGTGGAAAATGATATTCTAACAAACGTGCTTCCTTCTGCAAAAGCCTCTTCTGTTCTTCTCGGTAGCTGCGCTGGTTCCAAAACAGGCTGAAAGATGTCAGTGTTACTAATAATCTAGAGCAACACAGTGGTCGACACCAGTGGTGGATTTAAAACACGCTCTTGAAGTAATTATGCTCTTGATGTAAAATATTCACTGATATGTCCAGTTTCGGGTCTCGCATACAGTTCGAATCAAAGGAAAGCAGGTTGTTACCTACTACACTAGTTCATAGACTGTTAAATAGTCCTAGTTTAGTAATCACACAACACAGTCCAGTGGTTCAAAGAGAATCATGTGTGTCAAAATGTTAACTTATCAGTTCATCATATCGCTGTCCTCATACACATTTAAGGAACTCGAAACTGTTAAGACTGTGCACAAATAGAATCAGTTAGTCCGTCAACATGGCCCTGATAACTGTTCATTGTTCACAGGAGCTAAGAATCACAGTGTTCCTCTATTAAGTTCTCACTCGGAATGAATTAGCAATTAATGTCTCAGAAGTCATGAAGTAAACCTGCGAGCGAAGAAAAAGAGCTTTACACAATATACGCCAATATTTCAGTATGTAAGGTATCAGACCAAGGCACATTGTCACAACGGAAGACATAGGTGTTGCTTACTACTCTCAGCTGCAGACTACCTGACCTAAGATGTGCTAGATCTACACAGGGTGAGTCACTAATATATGCAAATGTTTTAACATGTTATTCTACGAGTAAAACTAAAGAAAAAAGTTCATATAAACAAAGGTCCACAAATGTTTAGTTAGGGAGTTACGCCTAATGAAAGATTTTGCCTGAAATTTAGCAGCTTCGAAAAATTGAAACAATCGCAAAACTGTACGAGGTTAAAGTAAAGCACGTATTCCATTTATTTTGTTCTTACTGGTCTGGTGAATCTAATGAAACACGTCCCTGACGTGTGTCTGCAGTAGTTTTCCTGAACATCCAGAGAAGCAAAGATTGTTATACAAGTAAATCTGTTTACTTTCCATTAAGAATGTAGAAACGTTTATGTCATTGTTGGCAACCGTTAGTGAGTTGTTTCAGTCGTTTCCTAACCTTCAAACGACTTAGTTTTTTGTATTGTTCAGTGAAATAACATAATAGTAACAGCGTATTAAAGTGAACCCACATGGTAACGGTTGTAGTTTGCAGATTATTTATGAAAGAGAGATGTCTTTCAAATTTACGACAGAAGAATGCGCTGATATGGTGCTTATTTATGGCAAATGTGATGATAATGCTACGGCTGCAATTAACGAATATCGCGTACGTAATCCAACTCGGAGGATTCCCAATCCACGAACCATTAGTGTAGTATTTCGAATGTTACGGGAGACAGGTTCTCTACCTAGCGTTCATAATCAGTACGTGAAGACGATGAAGAGGATATTATGGATGCTCTTCAACGTAGCGTGGGTACCAGTACACGACGTATCTTTCAACGCTTCGGCATTTCATAATCTAAGGTATGACGTACACTGAAGTACAATAATCTGTATACTTACGATAAACAAAAAGAGAATCATTTACATCCGGGAGATCCTGCCCTTCGCTTGGAGTTGTGCAACCTGTTAAATACTAATCGGCAGTTGCACGAATATATTTTATTTGCTGATGAGGCACAATTTACTCGAGATGGCATAAACAATTTACATAACGAGCACATATGGTCTGAAGCAAACCCACATGCAACAGCGCAAGGCAATTTCCAGTAGCGATTTAGCATAAATGTGGGGTGTGGTATAATCAACACACACTTTATCGAACCATTCATTTTCTCGGGACGTATAACTGGCGAGACGTACTTACAAATCCCTCAAGAAGAAATGCCCCGCTTGCTCGATGTTCCACTTGCTACGTGATTACAAAAGTATTTTCAACATGACGGCGCGCCCCCACACTTCACCAACACCGTAACTACAAATTTAAATGAACATTTTCCCCAGAAATGGATTGGTAGTGGTGCTACACGTCTGTCGCCACCCAGATCGCCCGATTTAGCACAAACGAATTTTTGTGTATGAGAACGGATGAAAGACATAGTTTATCAGGAAAAGTCAATACACGTGAGGCATTACTTGCTCCGTTTATGAATGGAATAGACGAAATTAAGAAGTACCCTCTGAAAGTCAAACGAGCAACAAAACCTGTTCATACAAGTGCAGCTAAATGCATTGAACTCAGTGCAGATATTTTTGAAAATTTACTTTAAATGTATTGTGAAATTGTATGTTCACTGTACAACTTCCATGACAGTGAGCTTTGTTTTTTTCCCATTTGACATGAAATCACGCGTTCTTTGGTATTTTAAAAAAGTAGATTATCTGACATATTTATACAGCTTCAGTTAACGTTATTAGCGTCATTTTTCCAAAATTAAATTCTCTACAACTTCTACTGAAAACTTTCTGCAATTGTCGGGAATTTAAAAAACACATTGGGCCCAGTAGTTAGTAAATTAAAAATTTTACGAAATTACTTCTTTGATTCTCTGGACGTTTTGGAAAACTACTGCAGATACACGTCTGGGACTTGTTTTATTAGATTCACCACATCACTAACAACAAAATAAACGGAAATCGTGCTTTACTTTAACCTCGTTCAGTTTTGCGATGGCTTTATATTATCGAAGATGCTAAATTTCAGGCAAAATCTTTTATGAGCGTAACTAACAAAACATATGCGGAGCTATGTTTATATGAACAGTTTTCTTTAGTTTTAATAGTAGAATAACATATTAAAATATTTGAATATCTTCGTGAATCGCCCTGTATATAATTTCACCTATGAACAATGTTTTATACTACTCATTATTGATGGCTGCCATCTTAAATAAAGTATTTTATGATCCTCAAAATATTGAGCTTTCTAATTATTGAATTAATTAACAAATCCTGCATGTCAAATGGGACACAAAAATATATCAATAAAATTATAATGCCAGAGTTCATAATCTCACAGTAATTTAGACATAATTTGTAACTGAAGTTAGCAATAGTCTAAAGTTTAATGTTTATTAATTCGTAAGATAAGAAGTTTCAGACAATTTTAGATACTTTACGGTAAATTTGGAGATATCTACTGTCAAATGACAGACGTTAAAATGTTGGAATATGTTTCCTACCATTCACTACATATTTACGGTTGCACTGTATGAACCCTTTCATTTAACAATATTTCATAATTAACAAAGTTTATGAATTAACTAATTAGATAACTGCAACTATACTAGCAAGGAGTATGTAATGGGAAATGAAATTCAATAGCATTAAGATTATTTATAAATCTGAAATTACTAAGCAACAAATGACAAAGAGATGGCGTCTATCCTGCAAGTGTCGATAACTGATGCTGGGCTGGTTTTTAGCAATAGCACCTAGGAACAGGCATTTTAAAGAAATCTCTATGACTGCGCAAGATGAATTCTGGACACGTCAAACAAAGTTTTACCTCACCTCGGTTTCGAGAGTTCCGAAACCTGTACCGTAAATTGGAATAGAGGTCAACATAAATATCATTTCCGCCCGTTTTATTGCTCATGAAAACCACACATTTCGTGTTGTACTACCATATAGCGAGACCTTCAGAGATGGTGGTCCAGATTGCTGTACACAACGGTACCTCTAATATCCAGTAGCACGATCTCTTGCATTGATGCATGCCTGTATTCGTCGTGGCATAGTATCCACAAGTTCGAGATTGTCCCGCTCATCAACGGCGGTTTGCCTTAGATTCCTCAGAGTGGTTGGTGGGTCACTTCGACCATAAACAGCTCTTTGCAATGTATCCCAGGCATGTTTGATAGGGTTCATGTCTGGAGAACATGCTGGCCGTTCTACTCGAGCGATGTCGTTATCCTGAAGGAAATCATTCAAAAGATGTGCACGATGGGAGCGCGAATTGTCGTCCACGAAGACGAATGCCTTGCCAATATGCTGCCGACATGGTTGCACTGTCGGTCGGAGGACGGTATTCACACATCATGCTGCCGCTACAGCGCTTTCGATGACAAGCAGCGGCGAACGTCGGCCCCACATAATTCCTCCTCAAAACAGTAGGAAACCTCCACCTCACTGCACTCGCTGGACTGTGTGTCTAAGGCCCTCAACTTGAGTGGGTTGCCTCCAAACACGTCTCCGACGATTGTCTGTTGAAGGCATATGCGACACTCATCGGTGAAGAGAACGTGATGTCAATCCTGAGCGGTGCCTTAGGCATGTCGCTGGGCCCAACTACATCGCGCTGCATGGTGTCGTGGTTGCAAAGATGGATCTCGTCATGGACGCCGGGAGTGAAGTTGCGCATCACGCAGTCTATCGCTCACAGTTTCAGTCGTAACACGACGTCCTGTGGCTGAACGGAAAGCATTATTCAACATGGTGGCGCTGCTGTCAGTGTTCCTCTGAGTCATAATCCGTAGGTAGCGGTTATCCACTACACCCCTTGGGCGGCCTGGTCGAGGCATGTCATCGACAGTTCCTGTCTCTCTGTATCTCCTCCATGTCCCAACAACATCGTTTTGATGTAAGAACGTAGGCTTCCTTTGCCGGTGTCATAGTGATGAACTTTAATCACTATAACATCGCTTTGATTGAGATTCCTTCCTGGCACAAAGCTACAATGCGGACGCGATAGAACCGCTGTATTGATCGTCTAGGCATGGTTGAACTACTGTCGAGCCTTCCTGGGGGAATGACTGACACTGATCGGCTGTCGTACCCCCTCCGTCTAATAGGAGCTGTGATACAACATCCACAGTCAACGACTATCTTCAGGAGTTCTGGGAAACGGGGTGATGCAAAACCGCCGGCCGCGGTGGCCGAGCGGTTCTAGGCGCTTCATTGCGGAACCGCGCGACTGCTACGGTCGCAGGTTCGAATCCTGCCTCGGGCATGGATGTGTGTGATGTCCTTAGGTTAGTTAGGTTTAAGTAGTTCTAAGTTCTAGGGGACTGATGACCTCAGATGTTAAAAAAGTCCCATAGTGCTCAGAGCATTTGAACCATTTGATGGAAAACCTTTTTTGATATGTGTATGTAGAACATTAATTTCACGTTTGTTGCTATATCCCTTTTGTCGTGGTAACTTGCAGGTATAGGCTAATAGTTGAGTTGTGTATCGTATCATTCATTTTTATACTGATTTGAAGACTGGTGTACATTTACTTTAATATTTTAGCACTGTTCACAGAAGAAACCTCGTTCTTGTGTCCTGTTTCTTTGTATAGTAGTCACAAACTCGGTAGCTTGTCGATGACAATAAAACTGTTAGACTGAATAGATGGAATGTATTAAAGTAAATTAAAAGTTGCCCTTGGATAAGTTTTATTGAAACATACACGCACGCATGCGCGCGCGCACACACACTCACACACACACATACACACACACACACACACACACACACTACGTTCAGGGTCATCTAACGGCTAGATTGCTGTCAGGTAGATTGCGAGAGGTTCTGACAGCGCTCGCTTTGCATTCAGCGTCACGCCTGCTACCGAAAGGGAAGCCTAGCTGAGGCGCCGGCGCCTACAGCTTCAGCGGTCTGTAGCGTCGTTGGATGAAGTTTCCGGACGCGGGCTCCTATCCATATCTTGTTCTTCAAGGCACCTTCTACATCCTCTCGAAGTCTGTCGGTGTAACCTTGACACATGAGGGTCTCTCCTAAGTGTCCCCAGACCCATTTTCTCTGGTGTTTCGGCAGATACTTGTAATTTCATTTTGCAACATGCAGCTGGATTCAGCTCAAACAAATCTTTCTCATCATGTTTTCCATACGATGGCCAGCGTCGACAGAAAGCGTCGTGTTGTTTCACAGTGCAAACATAATGATTTTTAAATCGAAATTTTACGTGCCCATCCGATAGAGCGGTCCCAAGTAAGTCCACTTCGTTAATCGTTTTAACGATATGTATTAACAAAGATATTACAACCCTAAGAAAGCGCTTCTGCATGGCGGTAGCAGCCAGGGTGGTGCAGGCGCTGGTTATTGTTCATGAATTAATTTACCTCTTAACACACATCGTTAAAACTAATATGGCCGTGGACTAATCTGGTACTCTGTCGAATGAGCACATTAAATTCCATTTCAAAAAACTTTTCTTGGCAACGGGAAACAGTCGGACCCTTTCTATAGACGTTGGGCGTCACATGGTCAGCAGTATTTGTCAGAATTGACTCTGCCCCATTAGCAGGGTGATCAGCGTGCCTGGGTTCAGCTCCTGGATGGCTCAGAGATTTTCCCCTCTCGGGGACTGGGTGTCATGTTGCCATCGTCATCAACAAGCAAGTCGCCCAGTGTGGCGTCAACTGATTTGAACTTCGGCTGCCATAAATGACATTCGTCCTTCTCATTTTGTTTTGTCGGTAATGATTCCAGAAATCGTAAATATCTGCCGAAACACTAGAGAAAATACAACTGGGAATAACTAGCGACTGGCTGCAGATTTGCACATTTGGCACTAAGTATTTACGAGCATACTACTTTTCTGGCCTAGCGATAATAAATTACCAAACTTCCTGGCAGATTAAAACTGTGTGCCGGACCGAGACTGGAGCTCGGGACCTTTGCCTTTCGCGGGCAAGTGCTCTACCAACTGAGCTACCTTAGAACGACTCACGCCCCGTCCTCATAGCTTTACTTCTGCCAGTACCTCGTCTCCTACCTTCCAAACTTTACAGAAGCTCTCCTGCGAACCTTGCAGAACTAGCACTCCTGATAGAAAGGGTATTGCGGAGACATGGCTTAGCCACAGCCTGGGGGATGTTTCCAGAGTGAGATTTTCCCTCTGCAGCAAAAGGTGAAGATCCCGATTTCGAGTCTCGGTCCGGCACACAGTTTTAATCTGCCAGGAAGTTTCATATCAGCGCACACTCCGCTGCAGAGTGAAAATCTCATTCTGATGATAAATTAAATACAAAAACGTAGCCGGCCGTTGTGGCCGAGGGGTTCTAGGCGCTGTAGTCTGGAACCACGCGACCGCTACGGTCTCAGGTTCGAATCCTGCCTCGGGCCTGGATGTGTGTGATATCTTTAGGTTAGTTAGCTTTAAGTAGTTCTAAGTTCTTGGGGACTGATGACCTCAGATTTTGAGTCCCATAGTGCTCAGAGCCATTTGAACCATTTTTTGAACAAGAACGTCCCTCGGAAATCAGTTTGTCTATTAGTGAAAGCCTATGAGGTTTCCTACAGTAGTTTCTGAGATCATCACTCGCATGCAGACAGACCCAGTTAGCTCCAAATATTTGCGAATTATATAGACAAAGCTTCCTCGTGAATCAGTCTGTCCGTTAGTGAAAACAATATCGAAATCCCTGCAGTTGTTCCAGGGATTAACCTCGACGAACAGACAGAAAAACAAGTGGGGACGTTAATTTTAATACGCATAGATAATCATCATGCGTAACAGCTGTGTGCTTAGCGCCAATGCCGCGAGCCCTTTGTTATACTCGAGTACTCGTGTACACGCTCTGATTTCTACGCTCATAGAGTCCACTTGTACCCGACAAGACTCAAGCGACGAGCTTACAGCTATAAATGGGCAGCACGAACACTGGCGAATCTCCGAGCATACGGAGACGGCGAGTTAGTACATGACGTCATAGGACCCGATAACGAGTTTAAAGAGGGTTTACGGAACTCATTTCTGATTTATACTGCAGAATTCAATCCCATATCACCATTTCTGTAGGGAGATGTTTATCACGTTCTGATCAATAAGAATAAGAAAGACTATAATTAGTACAGGCTTCACTGATTACGAAATTATACCTATAATTTCAACGCTCATGGTAATAATTCATTTCAGTATTGTGTAGTTTGGCTTGAATTTATTTTGCTAACTTAGACCAGTCAAAATAAGCAGTCCAGTGTTACTGCCTGTAATATACAGGACAAACACCATTTTTATTTCCATCACGGAAGCACGGACTACAAAAAGTACAGCCACAAAAGTAAATACGGCGTTGTCATGCTTGGAAGCAAATTTTTACAAAGCGTATGGTAAAATTTACCCGTCTTGAAGAATACTCCGTTTGTTGGCTTAGTTAATTATGTATTACACCGACTTAAGAGATAAACACATGCAACAGCACAGCACACACTCGTAACGTTGTGCAGCTTCCTCCTCGTAACGAAGAGAGTGCAAGCTTCACTTTAAAGCGCCAGATGTTTCCGCCATCTCTCCCACTGAACTGTTCCTGCTCGGTCCATTTTAAGAAATGGTCCAACGTAAGAGGCGTTACCATAAGTTCTTGTGCCGTTCAAAATTAGCAGAAATTGGCAAAATCCATTGGACCACAGTCAAACTTTCGTCATACGTAAAACAGTATTCTCCGATAGACCTGAGCGCCTTGTAGCCATAATACACGTATCTCTCGTCAACTGAAGGTAGATACAGTGACTGGAGGGCAGAAAAGATACATAGAATTGCTGGGAAGGTAGTCGCAGTCATTAAAACAGATATATTTTTCCAACAGAGACCTGAAACATGTTTAAATCGAAAAAAAGTCTTCACCGTAACCAGCATAAATTACTTTAACTGTCGGTAGGTGGAAGGTAACTGCTGATCTTCAATTACGCCGTCAACAAAACTGTGCTGGTCACTGGTATAGAAATCATTCACTTACTGATCTCAGATGATGCAGCGAAACCATGGAGTCATTCCTCGCTCGATGCAATAATGTAAACTTGCATATCTAAGGATCAAAAAAAGTAGGATAAAAGCACTGAAGCTACCATTTAAACTCATAATTTGCCATTATGCAGTGGATGAAATGAAAGAGGTGGTAAGTATGGGAATCACGCTGCGAAATTCTATCCATGGGATTCGAACCGTCGCACACATTCTCGAAATGTGAAGAGACGATACTCGACACTGAACGGTTCACTCAATTTCGTTGTATACATTCTCTACATGGCAGATATAACGTTACAACACAGGCCATACGATAATTCTATAATTTTCATGCATATCTTTGTTGCAAGTCTGCCAGTGTCTCGTTTGCCTAGCAAGAAAGTGTGAAGATGTTAACATCCGCATACATCGTAACATTTGATTATTTTTACACTTTTTCGAAGATTATTCCTTAGCCCTACCGCATATTGCTTATTATATTAATGCAACCACAGCTAGTCAAGCTGTTTCCAGTAGTCACAATCAGAATTAACGCTTACCCGCTGACGTTCACCTCGAATTTTTATTTTCGTCTCGCTTCGTCCTCGGGCTAGGCATAATACATCCTTTAACAGTAGGAGTGGAACGTTGGTATTGGTCGGCTACATTCGCTAGATGCAGACGTGTGAGACGTGTTTGTTCGAATGTAATCGACAATACATTGACTCTATTCGCGTCGCGTTTTCATTGTATTAAAAGTTTCAGTGTGGAGTAGTTACTTTAATGTCGTGGCATACGAGATATTACTAAAGCGAAGGATAATTTGAACTGGTTCAGAACGAGTAACAGTTTCAATAATAAATCATACAATCTTTGGTCCACCATTAAACCCAGCGCATTTTCCACACCACATAATACTAAGAGGGGGAGGGGTGGGGTGTAGTTTGTGTCCACCACCAAAGAAACAAAAAAGATATTCGATAAATATGTTTAACTTTTATTAACAACACACTTTTTAAATAGGTACTGAGCTATAAGTAAGGTAAAGAACCTGAAAATATATTTTAGCACAATCTTAGCAAGACCAACGTATTTTCAGTAATGTTTACACCGAGTGGAGGGATACTTCTGTGACTACCACAAAAAATTTAATAAGAAAACTTCAGTTTCATTACTTGATGTTAACTTTCATTCACAACATAACATTTAAAATGATATAGATGTGTAAGAAGGTGTAACGTCCCCTTAGAAACAATTAAACATGACGTTACTGGAAAACCTCTTCCGTTATTTGATTTTCTAACAGGTGAGCAAAACTGAACGTACTCAGACATTTCTCTCTTTACTTACTCTGATCATCACTAAACTGACACACAATTTTTTTTTTTTGTCCAACGCAATCTGACTTTCAATAATCCCTACAAAAGAATGGTCCTGACTAACAATAACTTATACCCTTCATGAATCACTTACCTCACAAAAACCTTCGATACTCGAACTACTGCAATACAGCGAGCGCCAATACTGACAGCTAAATAAAAGATTCTAACTACTGAAGGCACTAACTACTGATAGGCATACTTAACAAATGAAAGATTTTGATAGAGAACAAACAATTAATTTACCTTAATAGTATTCAAAAGTCATAATATGTATATATATAATTTTGTGACATCCAATTAAACAAATGTCCTTTTTCTGACGGAGACACGTCCAGATCGTCCGCTAAAAACTCTGGCGTCTCTCTCTCCACATCCACCATTGCTGGCGGCCCACCTCCAACTGCGCAACGCTACGCGCTGTTCACATCCAACTGCCCAACACTACAATAGCGAATATTCCAACAAAGCCGACCAGCCACAGACTGCACACAGCACGGTCAGTGATTTTCATACAGAGCGCTACGTGGCGTTACCAACATAAAAACTGTAACCTCCCCACAGAATAATTCAAGTGTAACCTCCCCACAAGATTTATTCACATTTGTAACCTCCCCACAAAATTCTTTCCCATTTAGTGTAACCTCTAAACAGAAAAATTTCTAAACCTCTCAACAGTAAAAAATTATAATTATGTCGTTCACATTCAGTGTAACGTCCCAACAAAAAATAAATTCAGTAACCTGGTGATAATACAATGTAACTACCCTCTCAATTCAATTGTCGCTCACTTATAACTTTTCAATAATTGACTGTGAATTTAACCTGGTAAATTTTGGACGTCAGCAGTGCTGCGTCTTGGCCCTGAAAGATCATTCTGAATAAAAAAGAGAAAAATTCTTTACCTCAATGAAGTCGCCGGATAACGCATATATCTGTTCTTACAATAAATTTTTGACTTTTGTTGTGAAAAGTCACATTCGCTACTGGGAATTAAATTTTTGTGTTAAGTTTTACCGAAAAATTTATAACAGTTACGGGATCTAGTATAAGAAATCATTAATAACGATAATTCTTTTTTCAGAATTTTAAAATATTAAGTACCAGACTATACTACGACATTTTCAAAAGGTGGACACAAAGCACTCCCCTCCCCATCTTGGTATTGCGAGGGTTAACTGTTATCAGTTGAATCCTCCATACTTCGCTTCCAAAAGTACTAGCACAGGAATACGTGTAATTACATAGTTGGAGATGAAGAGCAGTAATATTGCACTGCCATTGACCACATCAACGATACTGTTACGAGATGTTTACGAAACTGAAATCACACAGTATAGGGTGCCCACGGATGAATCCATTAGTATTTGATTAGCTAACCACTTTACTCGCGAAATAAGAAGCAGTCTGACTGCCGGTATGGAAATCTGCCAGAACTAAGTTAGTCTCGTCGTGTGAGGTTTAATGAAACGCTCCGTGTATGGACTCATGGACTAATATTGATGTGTTGCTCTTTAATGTTCAGAATGATTCGAAAACCATGAATAAAGTTTCAGATCTATGTGGGGACAGGTTAGGAGTACTTCGATATAAGGGATCCGTGGTCTCTGATCACTCGTTATAGAGTTATTGCATTTCATTTAATTTCTTATCCCCATTTACCTTTGTATTTACAATACAACGAAAAAAGTTGCAGTTGTGGACGGTATGCGCTGAACATCTTGTCCATAATCAAACTCGTTCCATTGACTCACTGTACTTGCCGTTGAGAATGGTCCATTTTATTGTTCACCCTAAAGCTTGCAACCGTCCCTATTCAGTTCCACTCGGGTTTGCTTTTTCTAGCAGTGGGTGTATGTTGAAGGTAAGACAGCACTGAGTGGAACTGCACTGCAGCAAGCGGCACGGCACAACGCGACCAAATACACTGTGTGATCAAAAGTATCCGGACACCCACAAAAATACACGCCTTTCATATTAGGTGCATTGTGCTGCTACCTACTGCCAATTGCTCCATATCAGCGACCTCAATAGTAAAAAAAGAAATGGCTCTGAGCACTATGGGACTCAACATCTTAGGTCATAAGTCCCCTAGAACTTAGAACTACTTAAACCTAACTAACCTAAGGACATCACACACACCCATGCCCGAGGCAGGATTCGAAACTGCGACCGTAGCAGTCCCGCGGTTCCGGACTGCAGCGCCAGAACCGCTAGATCACCGCGGCCGGCCGACCTCAATAGTCATTATACGTCATGAGAGAGCAGAATGGGGCACTCCGCGGAACTCACGGACTTCGGACGTGGTCAGGTGATTGCGGGTCACTTGTGTCATATGTCTGTATGCGAGATTTCCACACTCCTAAACATCCCTAGGCCCACTGTTTCCGATGTGATGGTGAAGTGGAAACGTGAAGGAATGCGTACAGCACGAAAGCGTACAGGCCGACCTCGTCTGTTGACTGACAGAGACCGCCGACAGTTGAAGAGGGTCGTAATGTGTAATAGACAGACATCTATCCAGACCATCACGCAGGAATTCGAAACTGCATGAGGATCCACTGCAAGTGCTATGACAGGCGGGAAGTGAGAAAACTTGGATTTCATGGTCGAGCGGCTGCTCGTAAGCTACACATCACGCCGGTAAATACCAAACGACGCCTCACTTGGTGTAAGGAGCGTAAACATTGGACGATTGAACAGTGGAAAAACGTTGTGTGGAATTACGAATCACGGTACACAATGTGGCGATCCGCTGGCGGGGTGTGGGTTTGGCGAATGCCCGGTGAACGTCATCTGCCAGCGTGTATAGTGGCGGTGGTGTTTCAGTGTGCTCGTGTTTTTCATGGAGGGGGTAGCAGCCCTTGTTGTTTGACATGGCACTATCACAGCACAGGCTACATTGATGTTTTAAGCACCTTCTTGCTTCCCACTGTTGAAGAGCAGTTCGGGGTGGCGATTGCATCTTTCAACACGATCGAGCACCTGTTCATACCGCACGGCATGTGGCGGGTAGTTACACGACAATGGCATCCATGTCATGGACTGGCCTGCAAAGAGTCCGGACCTGAATCCTATAGAACACCTTTGGGATGTTTTGGAACTCCGATTTCGTGGCAGGCCTCACCGACCGACTTCGATACCTCCCTTCAGTGCAGCACTCCATGAAGAATGGGCTGCCCTTCCCCAAGAAACCTTCCTGCAACTGACTGAACGTATGCCTGCTAGAGTGGAAGCCGTCATCAAAGCTAAGAGTGGGCCAACACCATCCTGAATGCCAGCATTACCGATGGAGGGCGCCACGAAATTGTAAGTCATTTTCAGCCAGGTGTCCGGATACTTTTGGTCACATAGTGTACTGTGTTTACGAAATTTTATAATACTGACCGCACTGCGCGACAGCGAACTGCGTGGTGCAGCACTGTGAGGCAAAGATGATCCACTGGCCAACTGTGACGCACTGTACAGAATCACGGAGTTCCGTTGTCGCTAGTGCGGTATAAGATGCGTCGCGCAGCTACACCTTAGTCAAATCCTTGAGATGCGAAGTTCTAAAAATGGTTCAAATTGCTCTAAGCACTATGGGACTTGATATCTAAGGTCATCAGTCCCCTAGACTTAGAACTACTTGAACCTAACTAACCTAAGGACATCACACACATCCATGAACGAGGCAGGATTCGAACCTGCGACCGTAGCAGCTGCGCGGTTCCGGACTGAAGCGCCTAGAACCGCTGGGCCACCGCGGCCGGTGAAACGGAAGTTCGTTTACCAAAATGGCGGTAGACGAGGAAAGTGTGTGTCCACAATTGCGTGACCGACAAAATGAATATTGCGTGGGTAGTACCAGATAACGTAACGTTTGGAAAGAAACTCTAAATGAAATTGGAGTAAACATGACCTATCTGTACTTGCAAAATGCATTTTTCTTTATTCTGTGAATCGGACTGTCGGGTCTTCCTTATATTATGACCATACCCTTATTATTATATTTTTTACTACTTATTTCCTCTTCGACGACATCCCCTGTTTACCATGTGGTTTTGCCAGGTCAAACCACTTTTCGGGGAATTGAAATAATCCTTCAATATATCCCGTATCTGAATAGCATTATTTACGAAGTTGGTTCTTTACTATATCACTTCAATCTCTCCATTGTCAAACAACACTGTATAGTGACTGAGAAAACTGTGCAAGATGCAAGTAAGAATCACGTTCTCTATATGTTTCGGACTGAGACACATTTTGCGACAGTAAATCTCAAATTTTTGGCACAATTTGACAAAAGCGGTTTCTGAAACTCCTTGGGCTCTGTTCTGTCTGTAACCGTATACGTTTTCGATTGGTCATCTAATTGTGTACTAATGATGCGACAGACCTCTGCAACTGCGGAAGTTCAGCACAATTTTTTTCACATTCACGTCCGGTTCCGCATTACTGTATCGAAAATTTATCGGAACTTTTAACAATGAAGAGATTGTCGATGCGGGCTCTCATTGGCCCAATGCGCTGGCTGCTGCGCAGACTGGAAATCATTGGGTGGGGCGTAAAGCAAGCCGAGACGAGCCCATGGTGATTGTTGCGTTTATTGGAATACTACGCAGTGATCTCCGTCAATCGTGGCGAAAGTATAGCTTTTTCTCGCTCGACAGTCTACGTTGTGTTGCTGTATAACATTACTATATTGCATTGTGCTGTTGGTAATCGTGGGTTTAACGAGATTAAAGCATTGCAGTTTTTTCGCCTTGACGATGTGAATTGTACAATATAAACGCAACTTTGTATTCGAGCTGCTGTGCAATCACAGGAGTGCCTCCTATTACTCACTGCTAAAGTGAAAAATTGCCTCCATTTCAATCATTCTCAGCTGACAAAAATTCAAACGAACGCCTTAATCAACCTGCTTTATCTGTCATTCCGGATTGTCCACCACGGTAAATATTGTTAAGAATACATAAACGAATTTTATGGTACATATTTAGTGTAAGCATTGTGTGTTTTGTTTTTACGAAAATCCTATCTGTTAATTTAATTTCTTCTATTTCTTCTATTTCCAGCTGGATCGGCACATCTATATAACGGAACGATTTTCAAAGCTCAATCACGATGAGCTCCACTAAAGACTGAATAAATGTTCAAAAATTTGTATAAGTAATGAAACCATTCGAAGAAATTACTAAGAACTTAAGCAGTTCTCAAGCGAGCGTTTCGTCAGTCATACCGCTAATTCCAGTTCTTTTGTCAACTTTACAGCAAGAAGAAACAAAAACTGATACCTTAGAACAACTGCAAAATTTTAGAAGAGAATCACATGAAATTGAATTCAAGCACGAGATTTGGAGAACTGACCAAAAACGGTAAGGACACAATTGCAACGCATTTAGATCCGCAGTGCAAGTCAAAATTTTTCAATGGCATCGTCACAGAGGAAGTTGAGTCCCAAATACTTAGTCTGATGATGATGAAAGCCAGAGATCCAGACCTATCTCAAGATGACTGCATACCTACTTGCTGTAAAAGGCGTCGATTTGCAATTGAAAATCAACCTTCGACAAGTTGTGGCTTAATCATAGAATCTCAATTAGAGGCCTCTTTACAAACTTCAGAATTCATGTTAAATACGAATGAAGATCAGCAAGAACCGACTACGACCAACGAAAACGGCAATCTGCTTTTGACGTTACAATCAAACGTACTGGAGTACAAAAAGGAAAAAAATATACTTCCTCTAAAAGATGATCCACTAATGTGGTGGTGGAAATCAGATGGACACAAATATCTATTGCCATTAGCTCACCAGTATTTGTCGGCTCCTCCCAGTAGCGTAGCTAGTGAACAATTATTCAGTAGAGCTGCCCCCATATACGAAGAACATTGAAGTAGACTGCAGGGTGACAAGGGGCAAAAGTACTTTTTAGATATTACCTTCCGCCGATAAATTTTGAGTACTAATATAATAAAAAATAGTGTTTGAAAAAGACTTGTTACCTTTTTCTTAATGTATGCACTTCCGCTTCAGCACATCCTTCCGTTTCTGCTTCTGCTAAAATTGCCTTTGACAGCTGTTTCCGCTTCTGTTTCTGTTATCACACTTCCGTCGCATCACTATTGTGTTCCAGGCTATCGTTTAGTCAAAAAGGTTTTTAATGCAAAAGCTTCGTCCCAAACAGTCACGTCAGGTAATTGAAATCTTGTATCTCGTAATTCTTTTAGGCATGGTATATTCAAGGAATTTGTTTCCAGTTTTGCTGATAAATCTGACCGTGAAATTATCCATACATAGCTATCCTTGCAAGGTTTCTTTGCTCACATAACAAATTATCATCAGATCCATGTCACTTTCCTTCGTTTTGCTCGGAAAATGCCGAACGGCTTCAACAGAAAATTTGCTATGTGTTGTTGCGCCGCTGCAGTTCAAATGCGGCACACCAAACGTAGCTGCATCGTGCCGCGCCTGTCTGCTGCATTGCAGTTCCAATCAGTGCAGCCTCGCATTAACTGTGATACACACCCGTGTGTGCGGGTTTACTGATGGCGAGTTGGACGATATGGGTTGAGCGAATGCAATGGTGGAGTGGCACAAAAACGCTAGCTGAGGTGTTCTCCCAGTGACTGCAACCATGCTACAGTACCTTTTCCGACAAGTACTGCAGTATTTCTTTGTTTTGTGTTGTATTTTTGGAGACAGTACATCACACAGTTTTTCACAGTTGTGAAATTCTTTTCACAGCAACAAAGATAATTTGTGGAACAATTCAACTAAATCATAACTTCATTAGTACTCGCCAGAAACTGTGGGTCCTTATAATAAAATGTAAGATCCGTAATTTCATACCAAATGAAGGCTACTTACAGTGCAATGTCATAAGGGGTAGGGGCCGGCCGCGGTGGCCGTGCGGTTCTAGGCGCTGCAGTCCGGAACCGCAAGACTGTTACGGTCGCAGGTTCGAATCCTGCCTCGGGCATGGATGTGTGTGATGTCCTTAGGTTAGTTAGGTTTAAGTAGTTCTAAGTTCTAGGGGACTGATGACCTAAGATGTTAAGTCCCATAGTGCTCGGAGCCATTTGAACCATTTGAAGGGGTAGGGTGTTATTACATAGTGCCTCACACTAACTGTTGGCCTGGCTAGGCGAAGTTCTCAATGGAAATTTGGAAATTTGTGGTAAGGTCTTATGGGACCAAACTGCTGAGGTCATCGGTCCCTAAGCTTACACACTACATAATCTAACTTAAACTGACTTACGCTAAGGACGACACACACACCCAAGGCCGAGGGAGGACTCGAACCTCCGACGGGGTGAGCCGCGTGGACCGTGACAAGAGGAATCAGACAGCGCGGTTGCCCCCGCGGCGCCATCAATGATGAACGTTAAGTTCATAAAACGAAAGAATGGAATTAAGAAATCAGCAACTGATTTTTGACCAACAAACAGTGAAGCAGTAACAGAATGAAAAAAATATGGCAACAGTGCTCATGTAGCGTTGTAATGGTTCTTTATTTGCGAGACCGTTACCACCCGCCAACCCTGTTTTTCGATACCGTAGATTAATAAGTATTTTTCTACGTAATGTCTCATTTTTTCACTCTGTTCAAATTTGGTTTCATTTTTATATGTATGTACATCGATATTTTGAGATGTTGAAACCGATATAATACCTAGTATGAATATCATTGTACCTATTGTCAGGTTCGATGCTGGATTGTGACTGTTGGCGCGGAAGCGTACAGAGTAGTCAAGTTTTTGTGCTGAATATGAACAGTCTTGACTTTGTGTTGGAAATGAAAAGATGAGTCTGAGTTGTGGACAATGAAAAATGTTGTGAGTTTTATTAGGAGCAGTAACGGCTGCGAAATTGTATGATGAAGTAATGTTTTGAAGATCGGATAGTATAAAAATTTTAATAAATGTGAATTTTTGTGAAAAGTGAGTGTCAAGAATTATTTCCATGTGACCATTGTTTAAAAAAGTATGAAGCACATTGCAATGAAAAACATAAATCATCAAATTAATCCTGAAAGATTGTCTTCGTAAGTTCTTCAAGTCGGCGTAATTCACATCCGAGTGCTTTTCGCACCAACAGCGATAGTCATGCCACCTAGACAATATTTTTAATTACGAGCCAAAGCCAGAGCGAGATCGTCGTTGGATTGCAAATACAAGATAAGTGATATTATTGTTATTTTTCTTCAGTGACTGTAATCAATTAATGTAGCAATACCTGCCACATTAAAGACCTTTTAGTTGCGCAGTAAAAAGTGCGCGACGTGATAATTTCTGAACTAATTAGTGGAGGTATTGTTATAACGTGGAACAACAGCCAAAAACGAGACTGACCTACGTTAACAAGTTGTCAGCAACTTGGATGCATGTACTGTTAAGCTGACTGTGCCATAACTCTCGCACTTGTCGGTTCATGCTATCTTCGAAATCGTGTGGATGATGTTTTTCTGGAAGTTTGGTGGTTTACCGCCTTTCTCCTACATTCTACACACCAATGTGAATAGTCGTTCTGTTGCCACTATCCACAATGATGACTTGCTGTGCGTTAATTATTAAGATTTTCTTATTTGGGGCTCTAAGATTTGCTGTATACAAGATAGTAACAAATTTCCCCGATGAATTTGGATTTAAGGGAGCAGAAACGCACTAGTAGTGTACAAGGAGCTGGTCTTGTGTGGAAACAGCGTTCAGTGAATCTAACCACCTAGACTGATTTCCCTAAGCTGTATTTTTGTCCATGTAGTACTGGTGCACCTATAGTGAGAAAGCGATTAGTCCAGGATTGAAATAAATGGAAGACAATTTGTAAACGGCTGAAATAAGGAGGGCAGTAGCCTGAAGGAAGCGCCTGCATGGTGCTGGGTAGACCGTAAGCTGAGAACGCCTGCTGCCCTGCAGCTGCGGCCAGCCCTCTGGCCAGGGATGCTTCGTTTGCCTCGCCTCGCCTCTCCCGGCCCAGCTCTGCCCCTGGGTATAACAAGATCGCCTCGCCGCCCGCGTAATTAAGGCCCGCTGAGCCCTTCTGAGAGGGGTTTTGTTACAAAAACCAGCCAACTCTTAAACGCAATTAAATGACATTTTCTCCTCTTATTTTCTCTGAAATGGTTTAATATCTTCCTTTTGGCTCTCTCAAAATCTTAACTGCATCTCGGTGAACGCATAGAAGAGTGTACAAAATGTAACAGGTCCATAATGTAACGTACTAAAATGAAAAAAAATACATACTTTGATTGTGAAATTAAATGCTTATTAACATCCAAGCGCCGCTACAACTAGTATGTACATTTTTTAAAAGTCTTCTTCTATTGAGGAATGGCTTTGGTGTGGATGTTCAGCTATGATAGCATAATATGTATCCAATAATAGTCAGTGTTCTGTATTTCTTGTCGTTGTTACGAAAGTTCGTATTCACAAAACAACCAAAACAAATATTCGTTGACGGATGTGAACATCGTGATGTGATTCAGCTGCCGTAATGGAACAGTAATCTTTCTTTGTGCTCGTGGATAGGTTCCATTACGAAATTATCATGTTTTTCTCTATGTGGACACGCGAAAAAGTCTGTCAGAAAAATAAAAAGAAATGTTACAGGCTTAAACTACCTCATATGGTCTTCGTAATCATCACCCAACGTCTTCTGTCAGTATCTTTCCTTTAAATTCTTTTTAAGCTGCAAGTGCACTCTGCAGCTGTGTCTTGTTTCATGAAGTCCTTCCTGTGTAATTGTTATAATTTTATTCCCTGTTGATTAGCATTCCTGAGGACTAAGGTTCAAACCCCCGTATAGCCATTCAGTTTTAGGTTTTCGTTATTTCCGTAAATCGCTTAAGGCAAATCTGCTTCTACATGGGTCCACAGCTCGTGATCTAGTGGCTAGCGTTGCTGCCTTTGGATCACGGTGGCCCGGGTTCGATTCCCGGCAGATTTGGGGATTTTCTCTGCCCAGTACTGAGTGTTTGTGTTATCTTCATCATTTATTCATCATCATCATCACTTGTGAAAGTGGCTAGAGTGAACTGTGAATGCAGTGGACTGTGCAACAATTGGGACTTTGTACGAACGCTGATGACTGCGTAGTTGACAGCCCTATAAACCAAACATCATTATCGTCATCCTCACATCTACATGGATGCTCTGCAAATCAAACTTAGGTGCCTGGCAGAAGGTACATCGGAGCTGTGGAAAACATTGCTGTTTCGAAGAGCGCGCCGCAGCGCGTGGTGTAAAGAAGTCGCCCTCCGTTACTGGCGGTGGCGCCATTGTGGCAGTCGCAGCTTTGGTGTCTCCCTCTGGTGGGAAAGGGGAAAAGTTGCCTTTTCACATGCTTTTAAGGGGCGCTGTCAGTTCGGCAGGAAGCCTCACCCCCACCCTCACCTACCTTGGCCTCACCATTGACTGTCACCTCACCTGGATCCCTCATCTCCGCTACATCCAATCCAAAGCCCACAACAGCCTTCGACTCCTCAAACTCCTCTCTGGCTGGACGCGGGGGTTGCACCCCTCTACCATCCTCCACACCTACAAATCCTTAATCCATCCCATACTCTGTTATTCCAGTCCCGCCTGGATACCTGCCCCCCCCCCCCAAATTCTATAAGTCCCTCCATATCCTTGAGCGTCATGCACTCCGCCTCGCCTTCCGTATATGCCTCCCATCCCCCACGCGGATCCTCTATGACCTCATTCCTTTCCCCCATCTGCTCCAATTCCTTGAACATATTTGCATCATCTACACCTCCCGCCGCCTTGATCCCCCTCACCCCCTGGTTGCTCCTCTCCTCTCCCATCCGTGCCCCCTGCCACGTCTTCACTGTTGTGTCCCCCTTACCCTCCATCTCTACACCCTTCATCTCCTTTCCCAAGGTGGCTTCCATCAATTCCCCCTCTCGGATGATGCCCTCTCTCCCTCTATTTATCCCTCCTATCGGTTCTGATCCTCACTGCCTCCCCTTTCCTCTGTCCTTTTTCCGGGCTCCCTCTCCCCCCTTCCATCCTCTTTTTTCCCCACCTCCCGTCTCCCCCTAAGTCCTTTTGCATTTCCCTCCTCTGCCTTTTCTCATTCCCTCTCGCGTCTGCCCTGCCCCTCTTCCCCCTTATGAGTCCTCTCCCTCCTTGGTCCCCCCCCCCTTTCGTTTTTTCCTCTCCTCCCTCCTTGTTTTTCCCCCTCCTCCAGGTCCCCCCCCCCATCTGTCCTCGGCTCGGGAGTGTCATCTTTGTGCCGCCATTTTCTTGCAGTGTTTTACAGTGAGTGTTCCGTGTTGCGTGTCTTTTGGGAAGTGTTTTGAACGGCCATCATACTGTCGCTGGATGTGATTTTTCATCTCTTGCAAACAGAAACCAGAATGTCGCCATGTTTTTTTAATTGTGTGTCTACTATGTTACTTGTCTGATTCCTGTGTATTTTATTTACATTGCCTACTCCTTTGCTTTCTGTTTTAACTTTCCGCATTTATCCGCCATTTTACACTTTAAGTCACCGTTTTATCGCCTGTTTTCTTGTTTCTTTTCTTTAAAAAAGTCTGTAAGCTGTAGAGCAGCGTACTAAGCTGCTGCCAGCCGGCCCCTTCGGGGGGAATTGAAAATCAATAAAGGAAAAAAAAAAAACTCGACAGGGACTTAGCCTGTCAGTCTGAGTCGGTCAGTCAGAGTGAGTCTGTGGGCAGTCAGTCAGTCTCAGCGAGTCGGTCAGTTGGTCAGCCGGGTCAGTGTGGGGCAGTCAGTGTCTGTCTGTAGTCCGGAGTGCTAGTATGAGCTTGGCCTCCTCAGTCTGATGGAGTTTGTTCAGGCAGTGGTGACTGGTGGTTGGATTGATCGGTAGGTCGGTCTCTTCCTGGGGCAGGGATGTCGGGTAATCTGAGGGCTTGTTTTCTCTGCAAGGGTGGGTCCGACCGAGTGATCGCTTAGTTAATGTCGGTCTGCCGTCTGGGGTGCCAGGATGTCTGTCGTTCGGATCGACCTTAAAGCCGGTTGGATCGATCGGTTGGTCGACCGTGCACTGAGACACAAGATGCCTCGTCCGTCTTGAGCATCGGCGGATGCGAGGTCGCCACGTGGCTGCCAGTGGGCTGCGCCGTATAGCGAGGAGTAGTGGCTTCGCGGCCGACACGAGAGCAACAGGAGTCAACCAACGGCATCAGTCTGGCCTGCGCGAGCTGCGACGCCGTGAGACGAGAGATCGGCGCGCCTTCCTTCGTCCGTTGAAGCGGACGGTTCGGGAGAGCGTTTTGGGGGTGGTGCGCCAGGTCTTCGCCAGACATCGCCGTTTATTAGAAATTAAGTGATTGCTAATACGTTGTTTCATTTACTTGTTAAATTCTACTTGTGTTCTTGGGCAGTCTCTCGTCCCCAGCTTGCCCGTCTGTCTCTCATCCGCATTTGTTAGGCAGTTAGTCTCTGTCTGTCCGTCTGTCTATCTGCCGTACGTTAATAGGTGCCTCTGACATGTTTGTCGGATTCGGTGTTAACGAATTTATAAAATTAAGGGAAAGGCTGAATTCCTGAAATGTTTTTATCTTGCTTATCATCTTTCTAGGTGGTATATGTGTAATGTAGAGCATGTTGTACACTTTATGTAAATCTGAATTTCATGGGTTTTACTTAAATAGTCATTTTTATAAAGTTGCCACCCTTCCACAGTAAGAGCCCTTTTAAAAACAAGTTGCACTTTTGGTGGAAGATAATTTCTTAGTGTGAGTGATTGTACCATTTCCATCCCTCTTACGGGGTGCATAGTTAATGTGTTTGTGTGAGTTGCTAAAATTTTTAGTTGAAAGTAACCTGGTGTGTTGCAGATTTGCACCAGTGTAGTTTTTCAGAGGTCGTTGTGTGGGGGTCGTGACTACGGCCGTGTTGAAAGGGGGCGGAAGCTTCTCAGCCCGAAGGCTCCTACTGTAAAAATAATAATAATAATAATAATAATAATAATAATTTATTCTGCCTCTGAATAATTGTAACTTGATATTTCGAGGGCGCTTTTCTGCTTGCAATTTTAAATCTGTTTCCACACTCACCTAGTGTGATTAAATGTGTTAATGTTCTTGGTGAATCCCTAGTAAATTAAGTAAATTCTTTAAGAAAATATTTTGAAAGTAAATACCACATTCTCAATAATTCTCTGTTATTCCAATCTGGAACAGCACGCGGGAGAAATGAACACCTATATCGTACCGTTCGAGCTCTGATTTCGCTTATTTTATTATGACGGTCGTTCCTCCCGATGTAGAACGGTGTCAACAAAATATTTTCACATTCCGAGGAGAAAGTTGGTGATTGAAATTTCGTGAGAAAATTCCGCCGCAACGAAAAACGCCTTTGTTTTATGATGTCCATCCTAAATCCTGTATCATGCCAGTGACACTCTGTCCCCTATTTCGCGATAAAACAAACGCCGGAACGGTTCCATTGAAAAGCCGTGGTCGATTTTCTTCTGCGCCCTTCCCTACTCTGAGCTTGTGCTTCGTCTCTAACGACCTCGTTGTCAAAGGGAGGTTAAACACTAATCTACTCCTCTTCCTCTATTCCCTGATAATTTTTAAGACATATTTTAATTCAATTTAGATCAGAAGATCCGCCGCCACATGGAAGTCGGTGAGGGTTTTATTAATTCTTTTGTAACCACGATCGTTAGCTGTTTCTTATCGGGAGTTTTATGTGGTTGTGCTGAGAGCTTTTCATAAAGAGAGCAGTCATCGGCAGCTGCTTCTTTGTGCGCTACCACTGGTGAAGGCAATCGATTCCATAATATCAGAAAGTTTGGAAATGTAGGAGAAATCAAGCAGTATGAGAAAAATGCAACGTGCTGATAGGCAACCAAATGCAGTCAGGCCAAATTCGTAACTTGTTCGTACAATGATTCATCGTGTCCTATAAAGGGAAGTGAGACCTATAATCATTAACAGCTATAAATACTAAAATTCACTTAATAAGCCATGGCACATGCAAATTTGTTACAAATATGCGTCCTAGGTAAAACACAAAACCGCAGTTAGAGCACAGTAATTCAGAAAAGAATTTCCAGATCACGTTTAGTGTCATCAACAGTTACTAACAGAGGTGCCTGTAATGCTGTAATCGTCTTCAAAGACAGGTACATTGGAAAACTGTGTCGCCTGGAAATTCTGTTTATTTAACATAACTCACAATAGCACATTATTTTGCGTAGCAGTGAACTTAAATGACCTCCTATATATCATTCATTTGTTCGAATAATGTGAATAATCATAAAATTGAAATAGCTTTAGAATATGAGAGACAATTTACTGGCTAAGAATGAATATTATGAAACATTTAGGCTGCTAAGCAGATGCTTTCGTGGAAACAGTTGTAAACCCACCGATAATGCACTCACCTCAACTGTAAATAAGCCAATCAATGAACCGCGTAAAGAGACTGTTCAACCATGTAGCATTTAGAACATAGCTGCAGAAGACAATTAATATGAAGAATACGTATATTGGTGTTCCGAGAGATGCAGATGTCAAGGAAATAAAATGTTTGATTTTCCGTTTCCATAAGTTAAATTTTTCACGTCACTTTCCTTGTTTTCTCCAATACCTTAAAGATTCCGTCTTAAAATTTTACAGATATCTTGGGTAGAATACTACCAGCAGTCTTTTTGTTTGCAAATTTTAGGAATGTATTTCAGATTTCTTAAATGAAAAACTGTGATGAGCCGAAATCATCACAGTCTATTCTAAAGACGTAAGAAGGAACTATGCTCAAAGTTTGATCAGTGTGATTTGAATATATTAAAACACACAAAAACAGTGCTAAAAGTTATTTTATAACTGTATCATATGTCAAAATGACAACATGATTAATTCCTGCAAAAATATACCTCAAATACATAAAATTTAGAAAACTTAATTGTTTAAGTAGTATAGTGTTTTGCGTTAAAATTGTAAAAAAAATGGGAATAATATAAGCTCAATCCCTTAAAACACAGAGCCGATATTATACGCCAGTCTCAAAACAGAAATATTTAATGGTTCAATGAATTTGTATTTTATCTTAAATGTGTGTTTGTGATGGCAATTTAATCTAGGACAACGGCACTTAGAACGTCGATGAGAACTGGATACCATCAGTTTCCCTTCGACATGTGGACCAATTCCTAGCTTCAAATAGTTCCTTCTTGACCAGAATACGTACATGGCACCTCCGCGTAGATATCCACCATTCTGCCAAAAATTAGAGACTTTGTCTGTGGAAGGCACGATTTAAATGGAGGAAGACGATTCCTAAAACATATTACATACATTATTAAAGATGAGTTTGTACGTCAATTATAGGATATGGAACTCATAATTTTGCACAAGAATTTATTAAAAAGTTGTATAGGATCATTGTTGATCGTAATCATTGAAATGAACTATTACCAGTCACCTGAAGAAATTTAACACTGTTGGTGGTACAAATATTTATTCGCAATTATTTCGTTTTTTGTATTTGATACCAACATTTTCCCAGTCTCGAATGTACGAAATCTTGCGAATATTTCCAAATATCAAGTAAAACTACAATGTGAAAGCAATATCTTAGAAGCTATAGAAGGAAGAACAACAGCTGTGAAACTAAAACGAGAGAAGATAAATAATCTTATCTATATCACAGCAGTTCCGCGAGATTATTTGTCATTTCCAAAGTCTATACGTCGGAGTTCAGCGAAATAGTCGCATTAAAAGAGACGTAGCGTGACAGGTTCACCGAAGACATTTTATACCGCAAATCCATCGCCGAAATTTCATGATTCCATTAGTGATAATTGTTGGAACCACCCTGACAGCCGAGCGCCGTAAAGCCTCTGTTTCCGGGATATGGGGACGCACTGTGGCTCCGTAACCAATCCGACAGTCTGATAAACGTTATTCCCACAAGACGTGATGATCATCGTAACATTTTAAGCATTCTTTCTATCTGCAGACAAGCTTTCCAATACCCTCCAATGAATTAAGATGAGTTGAATCTCCTATAGTTTGGCTGCACTACCCTCTTAGCCATTTACACAGTTCAGGTAAAAGACGGAAGTCTCCCGGCGCTAGGTCAGAACTGTATGCCAGGAAGTCGAAAATGTCTCGTTGTAATTGATCAAGGTGCCGTTGGTTTGAATCTGCTGAGCTAGCTGGCATCATTAGGGATAAGAAAAATTCCAGAAGTCAGTATGCCTTTTATTTTGTATTTCGTGAAATTTCTGCTGCACCATTCCCTTCTGTTTGCAGAAAAGGAATAACACTTCGCAATTCGCACTTGGCGGGAGAGTCACTAGAGGTGACCAAGTTTATGTAACCGCAGTTCAGCACAGACTCTTGTACAAAATTGTTAAGGCTTTCGTGGCCACTTGTTGACAAACTGCCTATTGGCTTCGGCCGACGTTCATCTAATGATTTTTCTGACGTTTCGCCAGCACGAGTGGCTGGCATTGTCAAAGCTTCACCCTCCATTGCCGGTGGTGAACTGGAGCCGAGCTCGCGGCCGCAGACTATATGTACCTGGCGCGCCAACGTCCGAGGGCTCCTCCGCGGTCATTTCCGGTGCGGTTCTCCTCTTGCTACCTGCGACGGTCATTCGCTGCAGTACGGGAAGCCAGGATCAGTTTACCTTAAGGCTTTCCGCTTTCTTGTTGAAACTGTTCGCGTGTTTTTGTATTTCTACAGCTTCTGTAAGCAAGCGCGTGTGATAGTGCTTCTCTACAGCCAGAACTTCCGTGTCGGCGAATTTTATTACGTGGTCGGTCTCATTCAGTGCGTGCTCTGCCACGGCCGATTTCTCCACCTGCCCCAACCTGCAATGTCGCTTATGCTCTTTGATCCTTGTGTTAATGAATCGTCCAGTCATTCATGTCCTGTACTCAGCAGCAGCGTTGCCAACTCACCAATCCAAAATAAGCTAAATTTGTCTACAAAACAAAGCTTAATTAAAAGAAGGTTTATTATTGTGCAGTTTTAGGTTTGCAATAATTATATTGTATAAAGTACTTGAGGGGGAGAGGGGCATATACGAAAATTCAGTAAGGTTGATATTGTTTGATAGCTCCAGATGCATGAAGAACAATTTGATCAAATTTTAAACACAGACGAGTCAAAATTTAATCAATGCTGATATTATTCTCATGTATTTTTTTTACTATGGAACCAAGTTCTTGAGAAATAATTTACTCAGATTTGCCCATTTCAGGTACGTAATTCAGATTAAAACAACCTGAGGAAATTACTGTTTCACAGGATTTTGCATCATATCTTGAGGAGTTATATGACATTTCCTTTTCTTGGATTTAATTCGGGAGAGAAAATGTATAGACATTGAAAGATGTATGCTTTTTGAAAGCAAAAAGTAATAAAAAATTTGAGGTATGCCTCGCGCATCTCATTAGAGAAATGATTCCTCAATAAAATTCTACTTCGAATGCAGCTATAATAATTCGAGATTTTATTTCTATGTCATACAGATAAAATACCAGCCCATGTTTTAAACATTGAAAAGAAAGGAATTTAAAGAAAGCTCTTCATGTCACTTACTTTTGCATAGTTTTTTTATTTCGCTATCGAAATATAATCTCCTAGGTATTCACATGACAAACTTCACAGTATCTGCACTGAAATATTACTTTATTTCTTACACTGAGATAACTATTGCACGGAATATAATTTCGCTGTTCCTCTCCTCAGTTCAGCTGCTGAAACATTGCTTATTGCAACTGTGAATCGTATGACTTCTGATTCATACCGCATAAATAAAAGTCTGCTTTGCTTAGAACAGCTTCCTACCGCATTGTGAAGTTGCGATACTTTGTTGGTGTCAACTACGCTGTTATGTTTCTGGACATGTGTATTTGTAAGCTGACGAGCGCAGGACATACACTAACACAGCTTTAGTTGGCTTCATTGCGCTTTTTAACTCAATCTAATACTACATTTCCGAGAACATAGCAGCATGTTTTGAAATATCAGTTCACACAAATAAGTTTCCTTTTATAGTTAAGGAAAAACGCTATAAAAGAAGCCAAATTGTTGTGAAAACAGCCATATTTCCACAACCCAGCTAAAACACTCATCTGTCAGTTAAACTGAATTTAAAAGAAAAGCTGATTTGGCAACGCTGCTCGACAAGGAAAGAGCATGTGTTTCGGGGGATGCGCAGCTACCTAGTGTGCACACCACACACCTGCCACTTCTCTGCCGTTTACGCTGTGCGTTAGGAGGTTGGAAAAGAAATCATTCTCGTAGTCGATCTGCTGTTAGTGTTTTAGAGCCGTTACCGGTGCCCAAGCTCCTGTGGGAGAATAACTTTACAGACTTTTATAGCCATTGCTTGTACGAAAGTGCAGGGAAACTAATGGTAACTGCATCTTCGTAGTATTAATTTGTTCACAACTCACGGTGACAAATCTTCAGGCCTTCTGACGTCATAAACAATTGTACTAAATACCAAGCTTCAGCACACTGAAAAACTCTTACTCATTGATTCTGTTTCTGCAAAGATCTGTGATTACTCACTTTGGCAAGTCAAAGGAGAACTAAAAGCTTCGATCACTGAAAATGTTGCACACATCAAGACGAGCTGTCAAACTGCAGGTCTCGGTCCTCCTCATGCCACGTAAGCTACGTGGCTCGTCTGGGGACATGTGAATTGTGAGGATAAAATGTAATGGTTCTTTAGCATGTCTGTGTGGAAAACATACAGAAGAAGCAGGGTGCGTCAAAGACTTTCAACCAGTGGTATCCTAAAACAAATAAAACAGGGGTTTAGAAAACAACAAGAAGTGATGGCAACTAAAAATTGTTCGGTAATCTGAGCAGAAACTATTACGACATGTAGGCCTATGTTGGAACGTAATTCAATCCTGGACCTTGGCGACTGTGGATATTGTTAGAAAACACGTGGTTTTCGATATGTATCCGGAGGGAATGCTGCTTAGCTGAGTGGTAACGTGTTCGCGTATCATGTAGCAGACCTGCACTCGATTCCCGTGTGAGTTGTAGATTTTTCTCCGCTCGTCGACTGGGTATTGTGTTTTTGTGTAGTCCTCCTCATCACCATCATCCCCCACACGCAAGTCACTCAGTGTGGCGTCACCTGAAATAAGACTTCCACCCGGCGGCCAAACTCCCCGGATGGGCCTCCCGGCCATCAAAGCCCCAACTTTTCATTTCATTTTGCTGCAGAGATGAGTACAAACACAGTGGAATGCGAAAAAGAGTGTTCTCATGAGAAAATAAGTTTACAGAACGAAACGTTTTCTATGAGGGTCAAAGAAACCTTTTAACATTTCTAAAATCACACGAATCGCCGACATATGATAATGTAGTGGAGGTAATTTCAAAAACTGGGAGTAGAGACTGGAAGACAGATCAAGTGAATAGATAAGACACATGTCCCTGCCTTTACACAAAAGGATCTCGACGCCAAATGTCAAAGCATAGCACGTTATATTTTATTTCCCATGCCAATAAGATCGTGCACTGCACGTACAGCCAAAAGTGGGAGCTGTTTCTAACCACGTAGATGTGATCAGGAAATGTGGGGTGTGTCATCTACAAAAGGCATCAGAGAACTGGTGCTTAAAATCTGACAGCTATGAAATCAGGGTAAAGTAACATTTTTTGTTATATTGGGAAGAAGAAGAAAGTAAAATTTCATTGCGTGTGAAAGTTCCGAAACATACGGAATTGTTGATAAATAAACTTTGAAATTCGACACGACTACTGCAATAATAAAAGTTTCGTTGCTTTAAATACAGAGCCGACTTGGTAGATACCGTGTTTTTTCACTGCAGACATATTATCATAAAAATGTTATATGAATTGATTTATTGGATAGTATGAAAGATTTTCTTGTGGTAGAAGAAATGTTGAGTCTGGTACTACGTTCATCGCAGCAGGCCACATGAAAGTGGAAACGATAATTGTATTTTCGAAAGACTGAAACAAGAAATCTGAAACAAAATCGTGGTTCTAATTAGAGAGGCTAGTTATGAAAAGCAAACGTATTTTGGGAAATAATGAGAGACTCTAAAGCAGTCAAGGGGACCCTTGATGACCCACTGACAAGTTAGTTAATTAGTTAGTTAGTGAAACTCGCAGGCCTCGTCATATGACGCGATACAAGCACTCCTAGTGCATAAATTCAAAACTGTAGCTTTCATGACATTAATGTTTATCGGGTAACGCATTGGTATGAGTATGCCACCCCAACAAATTATGTCTCAAAGCTCGCTTGTTTGAGAGTACATTAATTTTATATTCACGTCTTCTTCAGATGTTTACATTTACCTGCGCGTCGCGAACATTGTTTCTTTACTTACGAATTTTTTTATTGAAGCGGACTAAAACCAATCACGGGTCACCGGTTGTCCACCCGCGCTCTTAAGCGTTATAGGTGCCACAAGTCATTGAAATCAGCTGTGTCTCATGCACGAACGTTATTACAAATTTAATCGGGGCGAGGATTCCAGAAGACAGTTCCTTCCTGCTTACTGATAAAAAAAAAAAATCTCCAGAATTCAAAGGTCTGGTTTAGTTTAAAGAATTAAGCTGATGTCTTTGCACATACGATTAGCGAACATTTTTCCATAAAAGCAACTTATCATTTATGTCAATAATTAATGAAAACCAGCTGACTGTATTATTACACATTTATTACGACCTGTTTCATACGTTGAGCCGGCCGCTGTGACCGTCTCGAACCGCGCGACCGCTACGGTCGCAGGTTCGAATCCTGCCTCGGGCATGGATGTGTGTGATGTTTTTAGGTTAGTTAGGTTTAAGTAGTTCCAAGTTCTAGGGGACTGATGACCTGAGAAGTTAAGTCCCATAGTGCTCAGAGCCATTTGAACCCTTTTTTTTTATTCGTTGAACATCTTCAGGTTGCCTGCCTATAAGCTGATCAGGAAACTAGTCTAAAGAAATAGCATCTTAGCGCTCGCAGACAACTAACAATGATAACAGCCTTGTACTAAATCCTCGTTGCATTGTCCTCAAGCCATGGCATAAATGGTTTGGTTGTCGTAGGTAACGTGAAAGATAGAATCCGAAACACTATTCGTAAACGACCGCCTGGCCTAAGTATGCTAGGAGAAACGGTATGCTACGTTCGCTCAACGTCAGAGGTAAACATGTAGACACAGTACTTGTCCTCTGTCGAGTGAGGTAGTTGACTGTACGATCACAGTTGTTCCAAGCAATGACAAAACTGTAAGCACAACACTGATATTAAAGAATGTATAAATAGTCCAAACAACTGAGAAGTGTAGCCAAACAGACGTTAAAAAGACAATTATGCGCAATAACGAAGGGACCAGGTGTCACTGTTTCCATCAAATTATTTTATACCATAATTTGTAGTTATTACATTAAATAAAAAATTATAAAGTACAGTTGAAATATAATGATATGATATATATCATGAACCATAATACTATTATCTCACGGAACTAACGTAAGTCTTGAACTATTTAGTTACGGAAGACACAGTGTTACTAAAAATGTAAAAGGTCTAAGGGAGTCAGGCTGGAGGTTATCGTGTACTGTTAATAAAATCACAAATGAGCCTGTAACACTACAGTCAATATTGTTTATAACCTGTACTGATTAATCCTGCACTATGTCAGGTGTATATTCTTTATTATGAAATGTCTTAGATCTACTGTAAAGAAGTGGGAAGGTATTGTGACATGTTTACTCTTTGCAAATTAAGTTCTTTGTTTTATTTGGAGGGAAGTGGTATTTAATTATGTATATTTGTTTCACTTCGTAATATATTTAAATAATGGGAAATTTTAAAATATGTTTGTTTGTAACTATGTAATAACTGGTTCATAGACAGGGTGTTACAAAAAGGTACGGCCAAACCTCACACACAAAGAAAGAAAATATGTTATGTGGACATGTGTCCGGAAACGCTTACTTTCCATGTTAGAGCTCATTTTATTACTTCTCTTCAAATCTCATTAACCATGGAATGAAAACACACAGCAACAGAACGTACCAGCGTGACTTCAAACACTTTGTTACAGGAAATGTTCAAAATGTCCTCCGTTAGCGAGGATACATGCATCCACCCTCCGTCGCATGGAATCCCTGATGTGCTGATGCAGCCCTGGAGAATGGCGTATTGTTCACAGCCGTCCACAAAACGAGCACAAAGAGTCTCTACATTTGGTACCGGGGTTGCGTAGACAAGAGCTTTCAAATGCCCCCATAAATGAAAGTCAAGAGGGTTGAGGTCAGGAGAGCGTGTAGGCCATGGAATCGTTCCGCCTCTACCAATCCATCGGTCACCGAATCTATTGTTGAGAAGCGTATGAACACTTTGACTGAAATGTGCAGGAGCTACATCGTACATGAACCACATGTTGTGTCGTACTCGTAAAGGCACATGTTCTAGCAGCACAGATAGAGTATCCCGTATGAAATCATGATAACGTGCTCCATTGAGCGTAGGTGGAAGAAACTAAAATGAGCTCTAACATGGTAATTAAGCGTTTCCGGTCACATGTCCACATAACATCTTTTCTTTATTTGTGTGTGAGGAATGTTTCCTGAAAGTTTGGCCGTACCTTTTTGTAACACCCTGTTTAGAAACTTTGTTTTGTATAAAGAGAAACCCAAAGTAGTTCCCCTCTGCAACGGAAGTGAGTTGGCGCGACAGGGAAATGTGTATGTGGCGCTAGGTCTGGGCGGCAAGTGAGAGAGCACAGTAGTCAGTCGGCAGCCAGTAAACAGCGCAGGTGCCGAGTGAGGTTTCCAGTATTATAAGTGGAATAGAATGGCCTCGGATTTAAAATGCGGCTATAAAATGGTGCTCTCGATTTGAGAAAAGCTCTAAAAATGATATTAACGCCAAGAAGAAGTAAATAGAGCTTATTATTGCCAATGGAAAGACCATCTAGTCGCCACATGCTCCCCACCACGATTGCGCAACCACTTCGTCACACATACGAAACGCTAAAACTGTATTACTGTATGAAGCAGTGATGTTGTATTTGGTTCTGTGAAATTATAATCCTAATATTGAAACTGTTTTCAAGCAATGTGTCCATCCTATGCCCTTAACCAAGTAGGATCCTCTCCTGTAAGTGATGAAATTCGAGAGTGTCCTTTCTGCATAAAGAACTGATAAACTTTTGATTTAAATAAGGATGCCTAATTTTCTATGTGAAAGTGATATTGTTGATTAAAGTAACTGTTGTATAGATAAAGAAAGGCATCTAAGGATAGACTAATTAAAAAGCATTAACAATTTTACAGTGCAATTTATTGATGTGTGGAAAAGTTTTATGGCAGTATACTTAATGTGTTGGGTAAAAAATTACTTGTTTCTCATACAAATAAAAGATACTATTTATGTTTGAGTATTTTGAAACTTAAATAGAAGATGAACTTGAATATCAGTTTAGCAAATAGTATTACTTGGAAAACGAAAGTGTTCTAATGTTTGTTGCTTTAAAGTTGTTTTCAAAACTACTTTCTTCACAAGAGGTATCATAACACTTTGTCTTGAGGTTGTTTGAAGTAAAATGTTACTGGAGATTATCTCTGATTTGTAGAGTTTATTGTCAGTGCATAGTGTTAAATTGGTAGAAATGTAATTATCTCTGATGAAAGAGTAATCCAATTCCACCTTAATGCTACATAATTCTGGAAGTGTGTATAGTTTTGTTGCTACTTCGAAATGCATAGTTTGTGGGACCATATTTCTATTCCACCATAACTAAAAGGATAAATCATATTAGTAGGTTCCTAGCTAATAAATCTTGAAGTGATTTCTGAGAAGCAAAGGTAGAAGGTTTCTATGCTAAGCCTGCTTGTTGTTTTTGTATAGTAAATGTGTGTAGTAATTGTACTTGACTATTATCATGTGCTATCTGGTCTTGTGTGGGTTTCGAAGAGCAAGTTTATATTAGTTCAAGGCCAAAGCAATCATTAAAGTAAACAAGCGAAAGGACTCATTTGCAAATCTTGTGACTGCTTTACTGCTAAAGTGACAACTGCTGCAATTCACTGTGTAATTTGTTCATCTGGGTGTGTTCATTGCACTTCACAGAACAGTATTTACTGCAAGTTCGTTTTGAATTAGTAAAATTAGGTTCTTTATAAATAATGCTTTTACATTATTGTGCCTAATTAGGCTGGCGACGGTATAAAACTTTCATTTAACAGTAATGAGTTACTGTTACTTTTTGCAAAAATATTTTCTTTCTGCTAACTATCTACATTTATTTTTACGAAATTAAGGTTCGAAACCAAGTTCCCGTTAGGCAAACTCGCTCGGAGGGTAACTCCTATCAGAGGGTAACATCTACTGCAAATCTAGACCATATTTGGCAAATTTGCTACAGCAGTAGTGTTATACGTGGCTGCCTTGTGACAGAAATAAACCTTTTTGTCACTAGGTAAACTGCATGCCGGTATAACAAGCGGGGCAGTAGTGTTACATGGGGCTTTTCCCGTGACAGGACGATTTGTTCTGTTGAGGTGTAGGTGTTATAAGGCGGGTTACACTAGCTGCAGTTATTTACAGCGGAAGGGAAGAACTATCAGTTAGTACATAAACTTATCAGTAGAGTGATAAAGCCATACGACTTATTATACAATCGTTTGTGGAATAATTACATGCAATATAAAAGAACCAGTAATTGTCGTCATATAAAATGATCCTGAATACAGA
Source organism: Schistocerca piceifrons (assembly GCF_021461385.2). Taxonomy (NCBI): domain Eukaryota; kingdom Metazoa; phylum Arthropoda; class Insecta; order Orthoptera; family Acrididae; genus Schistocerca; species Schistocerca piceifrons. The sequence continues at coordinate 990,550,184 of NC_060138.1, forward strand.
ATAAAAATAATTACAACTTTGTCAATAAACACATAAAAGAATTAAACTGACAACTAAGTAGTGCCTGTGGCTTACCGACAAACTAGAAGAAAGTTCTACTGAATTTTCTATATATCTGTGTAATAAAAGAACAAATGTCAAAGCTCGCACAATGATGCCCGCCTGTTAGAGAAATGGAACAGTGAGTAACTAATTTTACAAATGAGTATGAAGCAATTGTTTTGTACATAGCAAAGACAGTAATGGTATTCACACATAGTAATAATGATCACCGAATAAAATCGGTAACAAAAACTTGTCGGCAAACAAACCTTAAGAATTAAAAAGCCAAACAGGACAATTTCAGTCGTGCATGGAAAACTAAATCTGACTGTGTTGTATTTGATACTATTACTTACAGTAAAAGAAGAAATGACTAGTGGTAGCATAAAGCTATATCATCACTAAATAGATACGTCAGTGAGTAAATGATCAAACACAAATTGTGCCGTAATAACATCTGTTGGTTGCATCACACAACGTCAATGAGATATGAGGGCAACAACTGAAGGAATGATTATGCAGGATGTCTGAAAGAGGTTCGTTCGCTTTCACGAGTATATCAGTTACGTGAATGAAGATTGAAGCTTCGGGTGAATTTTATCTTAGGCATCGGAACTAAAAGTTTTCCTTGGCTCGAGCTGCCAGCTGCTGGTTCATATGGTATCCGGTATGGATCTTGTTAGTGCGGTTAGCTCACTCCCTTGCTCAGCTGCTCGTTTATTTCCGAATGAAGACATGTTCGGAAAAGTGTGAGACTAGTTTCATTATCTTCTGAATGTTTCCTGTGCATCCACAGGAGGAAAGATTGAACGCTCTTGTAAAATATATAAAAACTTTGATCTTAAACATAATCGTAAAAAGTACTCCAGGGTTGTATGTTAATGCAAATAAAATATGTAACCTTAGAGTCGGATGAGATTCTGCAGTCATTATTTATAAAAGTTCACATGAAGTTCCTATCTTAATTCATAAAGAAGATGTTGTGTTGTGAAATCGGAGAAATCTTTTTGACACATCCTGTATTAGAAGGTGTAAGTTACTAAATTTGTATGTAGTAATGAATATCAGCATGTAAAAGAGCTGGTGGTAGAAGTGATTAAATTGAGTATCCAGTAGAATTAGCATTTATAGTAGTCAATGAAATGAGCGTTTCATAACTAAAAATGGACACGTGCATAGTTTTCGGAAAGGAACTGTATCATTCCCTAATTACGTACCTGATTACATTTCATGTACTGTATTAGTTCCACAGAAATCAGTTTATAGTTAATGATGTATAACAATGTTTCGAACTTAGTTAGTAGAGAAAAGAATACGCATGTGTATCCTCTACATCAGGTCTGATCTGAAAATTCCGGTCATGAAAATAATGAGCTTGGATCGGTCATCTGGACGTACGGTGTTGGCTTCAAACGTTTTCATAAATAGCTTCTCTGAATGAGATACACAGAGAGAGAAGAGGGAACTGATATTTGTGTTAGCACTTTGTAAATGCATCAACACGTCAATATGACCACGAACAGGTACAATTAGTAATGAGGATTTAAATAGATTAATACGAAATTTTGCTTACTCAGGTGATTATATCTCCATCCATTTCAGCGTTTAACGCACTCGTTACAGGATTTTGTAGCTCACAAGCAAAGCTTTTCCAGATAAACGTAACTTACTGTTCTGGTTCACGGACCATTGCTAATGAAGATTACACAGAATTAATGAAAATGTTATTACGAAAGAAGTTTCTAACCCTGTAAGATATTAGTATAACATTGTTCGGATGGATATATTCCAGTTTGTAAACAGTAGCATAGGCACTTGACATTAATGATATTTACATGATCAGACACAGTATAAAAAGAGGGACATCACATAGGAAAAGCGACGTATTAAATTTATGGAAAAACCTTTTTCATAAGAATACAGAAATGATGACGATGCTTGATAAGATGTTCGGAACTAATTGATATGAACTGGGGAAGTATGGGGAACAAAAATTGTGGATGTAGACAGACAAATTAAAATTGTATCTGTGATAGCAGGATCCATCAGGGAAACAAGTAGAATAGAGACTGGTACTAAATAAATTGAAATAAGAAGCTACGTAGTTTATATATGAAAGGCAACAACTCTAGACTTCACTTTTACTGTAGAATGACTGTTCCATTACTTCAGACACCAGTTATTTTGAGCACTGCCCCTTGAAAGCAGTAATAAAATTATCATATTGCAGTGTTCTTAAAAAACAGAAGGCCAAATGCATTACGTGAGGACAAGCAAAGATAGACGGAAGGACAGATTGAGATTAAGGAAGCCAAGTTAATTTTAAGCTAAAAACACATGACAAAAATAATGAAAAGGGATTAGCAGTTACTGTAAAAAACAAAACAAAAAAACTTAAGATCTTAGTTATACGAGGATTGCCCATAAAATAATGGACAGCATTTGTTTCTCAGCAGAAAACAATGTTCCGAATGCGAAACGTTACGTATGTAACATCTGAAGTCTTCCGAGTGAGTGCGCCAAGTTTGCGTCACCTCTGACCGATAGCATAGCTGCAGGACAATTTCAAAATGGCGTCTGTAGGTAAAACATGTCACAAGCAACGTGGCGTCACTGAATTTCTCTCTGCAGGGAAGAAACTGAGGGGAATATAAACAAACGCTTGTACAAAGTATATGGACCATCTGCTGTCGACGGAAGTGCAGTTAATCGCTGGTTTCGGAGGGTGAGGTCATCAGAAGGCGGCTCGACGGAGCTCCAAGATTTGCAGCGGTTGGGGAGACCATCCATGGCTGGTGATCTGACATGTTTCAACGAACTGATGTTGTCATTCGCGAGGACAGACGCATTACGACTCGGCAGTTGGCGCTGCATCTGTCAATTAGCAAACGAAGTTTGCACAGTGAAGCACTGACTCTGGCATAAGGACAAAGATTCGTAACGACAGGGCATAAACGCTCTTGCTTCGCTCTGGAGGCAAGCCATAGAACGGGTTGGAGATTACCTGGAAAAATGGGCTGTGTGTATAAAACACCATTCTTTCGCGTGTAAGTCTCATTACGTTCAATAAAGAATTGTTGAAGGAAAAAAATGTGGTGCATTACTTTCTGGAAAACCCTTACACTATGCTGTGTGTAGGTAGTAATTGTTCAGACTTCTGTTATTGTTGTATGTGTACTTGAATGGCACTCTACCCCTCACACTCGACATCACATTTAGTAAAAGTGGTCTCCTTCACTCTCGCAAATGCTTTCGTGGTCTACTCATTTTTGGCAAGTGTCGTGTCATCCAACGGTACGAGACACACACACACACACACACTTACTTTTTGTGCAAGGAATTGTCCCAAAAATTATATAGCCTCCATCCGGGTCTCACCAAGGTTATCGGGAGGTTCTCTCTGTTTACCAGACGAATGTCAGAAATGTAAGTCTCCCCCTATATGTTCCCAGTTGGGATTCCCTCCACTCAACTCCTATTTGTCTGAAAAGAACTTTGATTCTTTATTTGGCGCATCTAAAACAGCCAGCTCTGCTCGTTGTTCCAGAAAGAAACACACACACACACAGCTGTGACTGAGATTCACTTCTTACACCGCCACTGCAACAGTGTTGCGACACGCTGTTTTCCTTTCCTCTGCAGGAGTTCACACCAGGTAGGAACCGTTGATACTCGTCAGATAAGGAGTCAAGGTTGCAGGTACTTCATGGGAACATCATGCTCTCCATCCCACGGGCTGACGTCCGTCACAGTTTCGTTCCAGTGTCTCACCTGACGCTGGACTATCAATGAAGAAGTGCTATTAGACATTACTGAGGTTCTCTGCAGATTAAGACAGTTTTGTAGCTCTCCCCTGCAATAAGTGTCTATTACTCTGTTCAAAACAGTACATGTATCTCTGTCACGTGTAATATCTCACAGAGCACAGTCTTTGTTTCTTCATCAAGAATAGACATTTCATCGAGGCACTCTATTACTATATGTTTATGTGTTCCCCTTTACCCACAATAGCAAATGTCGTTGCTTCTTATATTTAAGCTGTAGATATAATTTGGATAAAGTACATCTCCAATCAGCATGTGAATCAACACCTTCGAAAGAAACAGACAAATCATTCCTTCACGTTCCCTAATGTCTGGTAGAACGCAATTTACTCTTCTTTGTTTATTTGTAGTGTCCGAGATCTGCTGCCATTCATCAGTCATCCATCCTTTTAGCTCTTTCGTGTCAGTATTTAGTGTACCAATCATTTGCATTATTTTTCAAAATTGCATTTTCTGAGCCAGTGTTCGGCACTCGTTCTCCTGATCTTCAGGTCGATCGATTACAAGAAACAGCAACATTTCTTCTACCGACGTTGTTCGGTAGACTTCAGAGATCCTTACTGAGCTACCTCCCTCGGAGGATTTGCACAGATCACACTTTCTGCGATTTGAACACCAGTACTGTAGTGACGTAAGAAGACTGTTACGCCACACTGTAGTAGCCGAAAGAAAGGCACGCGTACACACACGCCGACTGGCGTCAAGTCTGGAACAGGGTAACTATTGAATGGTAGCAAGAAAAGTACGTAGCTGCTTTATACTTAACTTTAATGTCTCCTTGTGATACATCTCTCTTGACTATACAAATGCGACTCGTAAGATACATGCACTGTTACAATTGGCGCTTTGCTAGGTCGTAGCCATGGACTTAGCAGAAGGTTATTCTAACTGTCTCTCGGCAAATGAGAGGAAGGCTTCGTCCGTATTGTCGCTAGCAATGTCGTCGTACAACTGGGACGAGTGCTCGTCCGTATCTCGAGACCTGCCTTGTGGTGGCGCTAGGTCTGCGATCACACAGTGGCGACACGCGGGTCCGACATGTACTAAATGGACCGCGGCCGATTTAAGCTACCACCTAGCAAGTGTGGTGTCTGGCGGTGACACCACAAGTACATTAGAACCCAAACTGACTATAGATGTAAGTATGGCATCATGATAAAGCTTGACGACATTCAGTGATAAAATATTTTTTTTGGCAATGGCTATTATGTGTACGAGCTTTCTAACAGACATCAACAATGAAGGCATTGTATGTCTTTCCGACATCCTGATATAGCCCTTAACATCAGTTTAACAGTTTCCTACTGCTCGAAACATCATCTGCTAGATTGCTAGTTTCCGGCAATTTTCGCTTTCTTAGCATGTGAATAGCGTTGTTTGCGGCAGTCATTAATTGGTTTTGTTTGCACCGCTGCTGAATTGTGGATAGAGTTACGTCACACTTATGCTCTCTCTGAGTTCTAAAATTTCCATTAACTATTGGACACCATCTACGTAAGCTACGGTGGCAGTGACCATAGCACTCATGTAATTTTCAGAGATGACTCGTACTGCGTACGTCTGGGGTCCTCCTTTGGTTATTTCTCGTCTGGTAGCCGTATCAGGAGATATTCATGTCACTGATCTATAGTGACGGTAGTCTTTGAACGGGCTATCCATCATTTGTGTAATTTAAGCTGTCTAAACCTCGCAAACAAATGTGGCCACCGTAAATATATAAAGCTCTAGTGACATCTGTCATAATGGCTATAGCGTATTTCTTGTTACTGTTATCAGTGATTGCTGTCACCTTACATAAACCGTCGTTAACCGATTTCCCCTTCCTGAAACCATGCTGTGCCTTTTTAAGATCAATTAGCTCTCTGTGGGCAATTAGCAGGACCTACGAATATGGGCTGTTCCTGAACTTTCCTCCGAGTGTTCGACAGACAAATAGGTCTGTACGAATTAACGACAGTGGGATCTACGTTGTTTTTCGTAATAATCATACTCTCAGTGTCCTTCCAGACTGTTGGTATTCTGCCTTGTATCAAACATTCATTCAACAGATATGTCGGTGGAGCCGCAACCGGTAATTCTTTGTGTGAATCAGTGTCGAATGTAAGTCTTCAAGTGCAGGAGCTCTTCCTTTCTTATGTTTCATAATTGATATAAGTTCTTCCTCTTGAGAAAATGGGAAAACTGTTCCTTCTTTGTTGTATGGCTCATTCATCTTTCTTCTTTGTTCTCTCTGCAGACAGTTATCTCATTCCCCTTCGCCTTCCGATAGCAATGAGCCTAAGAGATAATCAGCCTTCCATCCTTTTGTCATAGTGACAACTTCTCTTCGATGGCTGACAGTACAGCAGATATTTGATCTTTTCTACCGCAATCTCAAATGGTATTTTCGAAGAATATTTAGTTGCTGATTCATGTACCTATCCCAGTGTCAGCAGTATTTTTTCTTCTCATGCATTTTTCAGATTTCTCTAAGTTTGAAGGCATCTGTTTCGGCCTACCACACTAAGCGTCCTGTAATACGAAGGTCCTGAATCCAATCACAGAGCTGGTCTAATACACAATAAGATCGCAAATCATTCATTAGGCAAGGGTGTGTAGCTGCATAGAACGCCTTCTAGACGCCACGGGCCATGACATCTGTTTAAGAACCGTTATCTCCTGATTTATGCACCTCATAGCGGGAAACATCGTGCTGACTTACAGACGATCGTTTGTTTTCAAAATCTACGTAAATTCCCATAGATGACATTTATTTCTCCAAAATGGTCATAAGGTCCGAGCATAAAAAATTTCCTAATTCAACAAGATGTTGTTATCACTGATACTCCGTCCGTGGACTCTTCTTGAAAATGGAAATATAGTTAGCCTTTCTCCAGTGGCCTGTACGCCTTTGTAACACCTGATGCCTTCGAAGAACAGCTCCTAGGAGAGCAGCAAGTGTTTTTGGCCAATTCTAGACAGAATTTTTCAAGTCCCCCCTGCAGATCCAGATGACTTTCCACAGTTGACCACTTATGTTACATTTTGTTTTATCATTCATGGTTCTTGTTGAACTATGTGGCTGTTGATCAAGTATATATTGTTCAGGGAGAAGGCGATCAAACATGTACAGACTAATACTAAACAATGTTCAGGTTTATCAAATGAAATAATGGTAGAATTTAATACATTGGCATATAATTTTACCTGTATTGTGTGGCTATGGTCAGCAGAACGAAGTATTGTCATTAAAGTAAGTGGCTGAATTTTACTTTTGTGCTTTTTGGACAGAGAATCGTTTTCTTTGACCTGTAAACAACCCTGTCTGTGAGAAAAGGATGCTAAATGCCTAAGTGTATTTATGTGAAAATATTTTCTATGAAATGACATTAGCAAAAAGCAGATAAATAATTCTGTATTTTTGCTTTCGGATTCAAAGTAAATGTAGGGTAAAAGAGAATCCTCTGAAATGCCATAGACTTTTACGTTGACAGCAAAGGAACAGATTGATCATCAATTATCTTATAATTACATTCGTATCGTTCTTCTGGTTGTGTTCCGAGAGAGGAGATGTAAGTATCAGGGTACTACTATTTACTGGAAACAATTGAAATATTTCTTATATTTAGTCATGTGTAGTTACTTAAAAATCAAATGTGTTCTTATATCCTTACAATAATTATAATTTTATAGTATTTTGATGCTGAACAGCAAATCAATACAGAAGTCGGAAGCAGACTCTTTGATGACGAAACGACTGACGACCGTTCGCGTTCTTTCGTTAATTTTTCTTCAACCGAAGCCAGAACCCCTGGCGTTATTTTTCCGATAGTTCTCTTCATCTTAAGTATCTTTCGGCGTAAGAATTGTTCTCATTGACTGGTCACGCATCATCGAACAATGGCATCAACCAATATGCTCGCTGGTCTGATACAGTCGCATTTTTTTTCTCTCTCATTGAATATGGCACATAGACAGTTGATGAGTATTAATTTTCACGTTATCAGCGTACTAACACGGTATGGTGCGTCAGAAAAATAGATTCATGCCAGTGTTAATTGGAATCTGCGTTGTAGTTGCGATGATTAATTTATTAGAAGTCTGATACTATTCGCAATATTTTGTAAATTGGCTCAATGAGAAACCTTGCATTGAAATATGTCAATATACAAGAAAGGTATGTTTCATTTTGCGCCCAACATGGGGCTTAAAATATAAAATGTTTATTATTTGTAATTTCAACCCGTATTACTTTTATGATACATCTTCACTGAACAACACTGGACAGGAATTGAAAGGTTTAGGATGGAATAATACTAGGCCAATCGTAAAATAGACACTAAATATACCACAAAGATTTTTTAATATCGAATGAGGCAGCGGGATATCATTCTGCCAATTACATTTGCGTTTACGACTCTTCAAACACTGCATTGGGTGGTTCATGACCCATATACCGCTATCATAACGTTTAATTTGTAAAAGTGTACATTGTTGTGACAAATCGTGTACAACAAAGACAACACAGCCAACTGCACAACGCAAGTACAAGGTGGCTTTGAAATGCTCTTCAGTTGTTTATGTAATGGCACCCATCGTACCATTTTGCACATTGAGTTACCACTGTGGCACATAGTTTAGCTGATTTATTTTAAGTAACTAATTTAAGAGATTTCTTGTTGTGTGTTATGAACAAGTTTGGGAAATTAGTAAAGATGGGTATGATGAATGATGTAGATACTGAATCTAATGCCAAAGAGGTCGTTGTTGCCGATCCGACAATGTAAAACATACATCCCATCACCTCAGAAGATCAATGACACTTGCAGACCCAGTCAGGCTTGGAAGTTCGGGAAACTAGTAAAACACCTGTTCCATTTAAAAAGCTATTTAATAAATTAGAAAAACCATGATGAACGTTAATTTTGATCAATTACCGCAAGATCTTGCCATTCAGATAAACACTGCTCTTGACTGTGTCGCTGAAGAATAGGCCACATAGATCAATAATCATTTCGAAAGCATTTAAACATTGATATCCACTTTAAAACAAAAGTGTAGAGAAATGAAGTCAATTATCAGGCCTTGCGAATATGAAAAATAACAATTTGTAAAAGCTATTAGGTTTCAAAAATACTCAATATCTCATAAATACGTGAATTAACTACTATGGAAAACATTCGGCAATATGATGTTATGATAGCCCTGAAGATCTACCCAGCAATCAGCACATTCTCGACGCCTGACGTTCACATGGGGCATGCGTCTGAATTCTGTGCTTGAGAACCCAAGTGACAACGACAGGCAGGAGGGCCTGCACACACCAATAACGGCTGACAGAACATACAAACTCAGTATTAATATACATTTCACTAAAATACAAAAACCAACAGCCGAGCACTGGGTAGTGCGAAAGGCAGGACGAGATGTTAAACGTTATAGTGTGACAACCGCAGTTACTATTCAAGCAACAGTACATTAAACATTCTCCAATGACGTGGAATTGCACTTGATAAATTTATAAACCACAACTAGTTCAAGGTGATTATGACCAGACAATCCGCACACAATCTTAAATACCAAAGCACCGTATGACGGCGCAGAATTGTTACTACTATAGTTGCCAACAAGGAAGAAGTTTGTAATTCCGATTTAAATTAGCGGCTTAAGTTTTACACAGAGAATAAACTTTGATTCGTAAAACTGACCACTTAAAGTATTAACAACAATAATAAAAAAAAAGCCGAATATCGGTCACACTTGTAATTCAAGATACACTACTGGCCATTAAAATTGCTACACCACGAAGATGACGTGCCACAGACGCGAAATTTAACCTACAGGAAGAAGATGCTGTGATATGCAAATGATTTGATTTTCAGAGCATTCACACAAGGTTGGCGCCGGTGGCGATACCTACAACGTGCTGACATGAGGAAAGTTTCCAACCGATTCCTCACACATAAGCAGCAGTTGACCGGCGTTGCCTAGTGAAACGTTGTTGTGATGCCTCGTGAAAGGAGGAGAAATGCGTACCATCACGTTTCCGACTTTGATAAAGGTCGGATTGTAGCCTATCATCATTGCGGTTTATCGTATCGCGACATTGCTGCTCGCGTTGTTCGAGATCCAATGACTATTAGCAGAATATGGAATCGGTGAGTTCAGGAGGGTAACGCGGAACGCCGTGCTGGATCCCAACGGCCTCGTATCACTAGCAGGCGAGATGACAGGCATCATATCCGCATGGCTGTAACGGATCGTGCAGCCATGTCTCGATCCCTGAGTCAACAAATGGGGACGTTTGCAGTAGCATGGACTATCAGCTCGGCTCGGAGACCATGGCTGCTGTTACCCTTGACGCTGAATCACAGGAGCGCCTGCGATGGTGTACTCAACGACGAACCTGGGTGCACGAATGGAAAAACGTCATTTTTTTCGAATGAATCCAGGTTCTGCTTACAGCATCATGATGGTCGCATCCGTGTTTGGCGACATCGCGGTGAACGCACATTGGAAACGTGTATTCGTCATAGCCATACCCGGCGTGATGGAATGGGGTGCCATTGGTTACACGCTCTGTTACCTCTTGTACGCATTGACGGCACTTTGAACAGTGGACGTTACATTTCAGATGTGTTACGACCCGTGGCTCTACCTTTCATTCGATCGCTGCAAAACCCTACATTTCAGCAGGATAATGAACGACCGCATGTTACAGGTCGTGTACGGGCCTTTCTGGATACAGAAACTGTTCGACTGCTGCCCTGGCCAGCACATTCTCCAGATCTCTCACCAACTGAAAAGGTCTGGTCAATGGTGGCCGAGCAACTGGGTCGTCACAATACGCCAGCCACTACTCTTGATGAACTGTGGTATCGTGTTGAATCTGCATGGGCAGCTGTATCTGTACACGCCATCCAAGCTCTGTTTGACTCAATGCCCAGGCGTGTCAAGGCCGTTATTAAGGCCAGAGGTGGTCGTTCAGGGTACTGATTCCTCAGGATCTAAGCACCCAAATTGCGTGAAAATGTAATCTCATGTCAGTTCTAGTATAATATATTTGTCCAATGAATCCCCGTTTATCATCTGCATTTCTTCTTGGTGTAGCAGTTTTAATGGCCAGTAGCGTAAATACAACGGAACCAGGGCGCAGCGCAGTTACATGGACTTGCAATACCAAGTATCCCGGACCCACGTCCAAGTGGTTCAAGGAATGTCTTGCGAAAATCAAAGTGGCTACACGGAGCAATCGCATCCAAAATTCCACCACAAAATGGCTCACTATTTAAAGTTAGTCGAGGAGCTCGCTGTTAACATGCATGCCAGGGTAAACTCCCGCGCTCTCCTCGGGATTGGAGATAGACAAGACTCTTAAACAGAGCCTGTGTTGCCCGGTGACTGCTTCCGCACTCCCGTTCCGCTCGCTGCCAGATCCCGGCGCCGGAATGTCAACACCATGCGTCCTCGCTTTACACCTAGCTCTGACTGACTGCTCGGGATGCTCCGTGCGTTGTCTTCCCTCGTCACTGCTGCCGACCCGAGGCCCACGAGAAAGACAGGCCACGGCGCGTACTTCACGAAGGTAGTCCTGAACTCGCTCGCTTGCTCCGAGACTAAATGCGTTTCTAAACGTGTTAACTCCCAGCTGGGCGTGTAAGTACTAACGAGAATTGCATCTTCCACTGAAATCTGCTATTATGAAGTCTTACTGATTACCAGTACTACAGCTAAATTTAATTTAAGATCAGTACTCGATATAAATAGTACAAGGGCTTGTTTATAGCATTTAGTCTCTTCTGCTTAACAGTTCTCGTTACATGCTGGAAGTGGTGCTTTATGCAACTGAAAATCATTTTAGCGTGATCTTATTTTATTGTACTCCGGTACAGCCGTAAAAATTATAAGTGGGCCCATAGACTTCCCATCATTGTAGGACTAATAACAGTAAGATTCCATATTAGCGGATTCCAGTAGAAGATACAGTTTTCGTTTGTACTGACACGCCTAGTTACAAGTTAACTGGTGTAGAAACGTAGTTTGTCTGCTGATCTGAGCGAGCGAGCGAGCGCAGGACTACCTTCATGCGTATGCGCCGCGGCCTGTCTTTCTCGTGGGCCTCGCGCCGATCGAGTCTCCGTCACTGCCCCCGACCGAGTCCACCTCCCGAACCGCGGCCGTTCTTAACAGAGGGCGCTAGCCAACCAGGACGCCGCAAACTATCCTGCCAAGAGCATCGCAGGAAGTCACGGCTCATTCACGTGTTGACGATTTTGGCCTTTGTGGTCTTGGGTTATCGTCTATGTTCATACAACCACCAGGAAAACGATTCATCCAACTTGAAACTATACTGCGATCCACTGTAAACTCACCGCAGACTTCACTTAGTACATTGTGGTCTTCTGTCGATAGTGTTGTTCTCACCGGGAGTGACAACAAACCAACAGCTACAACGACAGTTTAGGTATACAAGCCGCCGTCGCAGGCAGAAGATGAAGAGATAGAGAGCGTATATGAGGACACTGAGCCATTAATTCAGTGCATAAAGGGAGTTGAAAATATAACAGTCATGGGGAAATGGAATGCGGTTGTAGGGGACGAAGTAGAATAAACTGTTACGAGAAAATATACGCTTGCTAATAGAAATAAAAGAGAATTGTGTTCTACAATAAATTTCAGCTAGTAATAGGGAACACGCTGTACAATAATTACAAGAGGAGGAAAACGGAAAAGGCAGAACGATACGAAAAAATTCCAGTTAGATTACATCAAGGCCAGGCAGAGATTCCGAATTCGGATATTGGATTGTAAGGCTTAAACAGGAATATATATAGACACAGATGATAACTTAGTAATGATGAAGAATATCCTAAGTTTAGGAGACTAGTCAGGAAGAATCTGTGTGCAATGAAGTGGTATACGGAAGTACTCAGGAATTATGACATACACTTGAAATTCTCTGGATATAGATATTGCTATAATGAATAGCTCAGTAGGCAGTCGAGTTGAAGAGGAATGAAAATCTCTAACAAGGGTAATTATAGAAGTTGCAAAGAAAAACATAGGTACTAGAAAGGTAACTGTAAAGAAATCATAGTGTCCTGAACTTTGAATTATGTAATTTTATTTTTAGAAAAAAGTATATTTGTGTGAGGCATCTGAGTTTGATGCGTAGAAATATGGTCAAATATTTCAGACAAAGAAGGTTTTGTATATAATCTGAACTACGTAACTATTACGTTATCTGACCTTTTATTTCACAAAAACTGTACCGCCAGGGGGACTAACCAAAACACTACATGCGTTTCTACTTGAGGATGAACGTAAATGGACAAATATGTGAACTTCCTGGTTGTAGGGAAAGTTTATGCTTAGTAGAGTGGAAGATATCGTACACTGGCATGAGTGATGTTGTAAAGTTAAAGCAGAAGGACAAACAATTAAAAAATATTTCATGACGTACTTTGAATGTGCACTCACCTTTGTCGAACTGGAAGTCTAGTGTAATAGTACGCTTATTCCATGGACACCCTCCGTCTACTGTGAAAAACGCAGATAGTGTTGAAACCGAATACTGATAAGCCACGCGGCTGGCGCCAATACTTCTGTCCCGCTACTGACATCTTTGCTTTCGTTTCACCTTTGGCCCGCCGCGAGTCAGTTGTTTATTGCGTGTCCGACTATTTAAATCTGCAGCGTCGAGGCAACGGGAACTGTGTGGTCTATCGGTCGGGAGGTGCTACGGGGGGCGGGAGGTTGGCTATTACTTGGTGCGCGTGCTCATTGCGCTGCGGCCGGAGACGGCGGCGAAGTTGGGTTCTGGCACGACACGAGGTGTCTGGTTTTGTGCTCACCATGGAGTGAACGTTGAGAAGAAGAGCTTGCCGGAGTGTCGCCTGGATTTACCGTCTGCCTGCTCATATGGTGTGTGTTTCATTAAAGCAGGTGCAGCTGTGTGCTTAGTTATATCTATTAATGGTTAATCAATGTTGTCTGCAATGTGAGTTTGATCCTGACTGTACCATGGTAACTTAAGTCACACATGCCATGACAACGGGCCTTAGGTATTTCGCCTCGAGCCGGCCGGGGTGGCCGAGCGGTTCTAGGCGCTACAGCCTGGAACCGCGAGACCGCTACGGTCGCAGGTTCGAATCCTGCCTCGGGCATTGATGTGTGTTATGTCATTAGGTCAGTTAGGTTTAAGTAGTTCTAAGTTCTAGGGGATTGATGACCTAAGATGTTAAGTCCCATAGTGCTCAGAGCCATTTGAACCATTCCGCCTCGGTTTCTTACTGCTTGATGAAGGATCAGCAGATATATGTAAGCAAGACTGCTGAGCTGCTCATTATTTAGTGATTGTATGTATATGGTGGTGCTAACCGTGCTTTTTAAATACAAATATCTGTACATCAGTGCGAGTAACGAAAGACGACGCTGTCTCGTAAAAATACAACATGTTTCATGAAAATGTAGTTTTGCTCGTCCTTACCCTTAAAATAAACTCAGTTGTCACTATCGCGTGGTGTTATGATGAATGCTTAAGATGCTAGGTAAAAAACCATTTTTAGGCGAGATTACCTGTTTTAAAAATTATGGTTTTATGTCTTTGTAACATGAACGTGTAAAGGCAAATGTGCTGTTGTATTTTATTTATACTTTAGTTACTTGGAGTGCAGTGCATATCGTCCGGTACAGTGGGGCGTGGCGTCGGGGCTGAACGAGTTGGCCGTTGCCAGCGGAACTGTGATTCGTTTGACTGGCCCCTTGTGGAGGCCCTCTTCCTCGGTCACGTCTTTAAGTTCAGTATTCCTTATCTCTTTGTCTCTGGCTCCGTCAGGTCGTTAAGCTTCGTGCCCCGTTCCTCCGTCACTCTAGCGAATGTACTTTGGTTTTGAAGTATGACTTCGATCTTATAATGTTGAGTGGCACTCTGTCATTAGTGCCCGATCAGATTCATTAAGGCTCCACTTGGTTAATTGTCCTTTTTTATCGTTCAGGATGTTGTTATTTATACCTTGTGTGTGAGTTGAAAGGGTTTAAATTTTTATAACATAAGGTTTTATGTGTGTATGTTACCGAGCAATCTTTAGATGCCAAGGGTATCTTTTTATTAATTGTTTGTTTTTTAATTACTGTTCATCTGTACTGGCACCTACCTGATTATTCTTTAGTCAGAAGTTTGGGCACTGGCTGCCTCGGTAGGGAGCGTTAGCATTTTAGAAGTTGCCTTTTTTGCGTTTTGTAATATTTATTTACGTTATTCCTTTGCTATGAAATGTTATTGCAAAAGGAAGCCATTGTATAGCGTAGTCTTCCCGATTTTGAGTTTGGCAAGTTTTGGTTTTAGTTTGTGCCAGGAGCAACTTTAATTAATGCTTTATACATTGGTTAAGTAAATCTTCAAAGGGATTTGAGAAAATTTTTATTGTAATTGTGGTGAGGTTATTAAAGCTGTCTTGTTGTATTGAATTGTGTAAGGTAAATAAAATTATTTAAAACAAGCTATGTATGTTTGATATTATGGCCCTGCTGGTTCCTCTATAATGCTAAGATGCAAGTGTGCGTCCCAAGTACTTTTAAGCATACACGAGGGCTGTACTTTTTTTTTTTTTTGAGTCATTAGTCTTATGACTGGTTTGATGGTGCCCGACACGAATTCTTCTCCTGTGCCAACTTTTCATCTCAGGTTTACTAAGATTTGAAGCTCCTCTTAATGTCCTTCTGTGTTTGCAATTTAAAAATTGGGTTGTTTTGTAAATAAAAACATAACTGTGTTTGCATAAGACGGATGTTCAAAACAACGCAATTTTTCATCTCAGAGTAGCGTTTGCAATCTACGTCCTCAATTATTTGCTGTATGCATTCCAATCTCTATTTTCCTCTGCAGATTTTGCCTTCTACAGCTCCCTCTAGTACCATGGAAGCCATTCCCTGATGTCTTAAGAGGTGTCACATCATCCTACTACTTCTATTTGTCAGTGTTTTCGACAGATTCCTTTCCTGTCCTCTTCAGCGCAGAACCTCCTCCCATACCTCTAATACGTCGTTTCTCTTCTGTCCTGTTTTCCACAGTCCATGTTTCACTACCATACAATGATGTGCTCCAAACGTACATTCTCAGAAATTTCTCCCTCACATTAAGGCCTATGTTTGACACCAGTAGACTTCTCTTGACTGTGAATGTCCTTTTTGCCAGTGGTGGTGTACTTCCTCCGTCCAACACTGGCAATTTGATGCCTGGTTAGCAGAATTCCTTAACTTCATTTACTTCTAGACCATCAATCCTGGTGTTAAGTTTCTCGCTGTTCTCGTTTCTGCTACATCTCATTACTTTCACCCTAATTCGATTTACTCTCAGTTCACATTCTGTACTCATTAGACTGTTCATTCCATTAACCATACTATGGAATTCTTCACATTCACTCAGGATACCAAAGTCATCAGCGAATCATTGATATCCTTTCACCTTGAGTTTTAATCCCGTGAACCTAGCTTTTATTTCGATCATTGTTTCTACGATGTACAGATTGAACAGTGGGGGCAAAGGCAACATCCTTGTCGTACACCCTTATTAATCGGAGCATTTCGTTTTTGGTCTTTTACTCTTACGCTTCCCTCTTGGCTATTGTTCATTTTGTATGTTGCCCGTCTCTCTCTACAGTATATCTCTCAGAAATCATTTTACATTGCATCATTTTACATTGTTGAACGCTTTTTCCAGGTCAACAAATCCTATGAACGTTTCTTGATTTTTCTTTAGTCTTTCTTCCACTATGAACAGCAATGTCAGAATTGCCTCTCTGATGCTTTTACCTTTCCTAAAGCCAAACTGATCTTCATATAACACACCCTCTTTTTTCCATTCTTCTGTATAATATTCTTGTCAGAAACGTGGGTGCATCAGCTGTTAAGCTGATTGTGCGATAATTCTCGCACTTATCATCTATTGCAGCCTTCGGAATTGTGTGGATGATGCTTTTTCGAAAGTAAGATGGTATGTCGCCAGACTCGTACGTTCTACACACCAACATGAACAGTCGTTTTTTGCCATTTTCCCCACTGACTTTAGAAATTCTGATGTAGTGTTATCTATCCCTTCTGCGTTATTTGATCTTAAGTCCTCCTAAGCTCCCTCAAACAGGATCCCCTGTCTCTTCTGAATGGACTTCTGCTTCTTCTTCTATCACATGAGACAAATCTTCGCCCTCATAAAAACTTTCAGTGTACTCTTTCAATCAATCCGCTCTGTCCCCTGCATTTAACGGTGAAATTCCCACTGCCCTCTTAACGGTTTTGCACTTCCTTCTTTCATTTATCACCTAAAGTATTTCTTCTGTTACCACGGTTTCTTCGCAGTTTCTTTCTTTGTACCTATGTTTTTCTTTCCAGCTTCTGTGTCTGCTCTTCTGAGAAACGTGCATTCCTCTTCAACTGTACGGCCTACTGAGCTATTTCTTATTGTTATAGCCAAAGTCATAGAGAAGTTCAAGTGTATCTTCTCTTTCGCTAGTACTTCTGTATCCCACTTCTTTGCGAATTAATTTTTCCTGATTAATCTCGTGAAGTTCAGCCTACTCTTCATCACTACTAGATTATGATCTGAGTCTATATCTGCTCCTTGCCTGGCTTACAATCCAGTAGCTGATTTCTGAATCCCTGTTTGACCACGACGCAATGTAACTGAAATCTTCCCGTGTCACCTGGCCTTTCCAGGGACATTTCCTCCTCTTGTGATTCTTGAACAGAGTATTCGCTATTACTAGCTGAAATTTGCTGCAGAACTCAATTAGTCTTTCTCCCCTCTTATTCTTTGTCCTAAGCCCATATTGTCCTGTAATCTGTTCTTCCACTCCTTCCCTTACAACTACATTACAGTCCCTAATCATAATTAGATTTTCAGCTAACTTTACATAGAGTATTACCCTGCAATATTCCCATATACTTTCTCTGTCTCTTCATCTTCCGCCTGCGACGTCGGCAAGCGAATTATTGTTGTGGGTGTTAGATTGCTGTCGATTCTGATACAAACACCCCTATCATTGAACTGTTCACAGTATCTCACTCTCTGCCCTATCTTCCTATTCATAACGAATCCCACTCCCATTATACCATTTTCTGCTGCTGTTGATATCACCCTATACTCATCTGACCAGAAGTCCTCGTCTTCTTTCCATTTCACTTCACTGACCTCTATTGTATCTAGTTTGAGCCTTTGCACTTCCGCTTTCATATATCCTAGCTTCCCTACCACGTTCAAGCTTCTGACATTGCACACCTCGACTCGTAGAACGTTATCCTTTCGTTGGTAGTTCAATCTTTTTCTCATGGTCACCTACCCTTGGGCAGTCCCTTCCCGAAGATCCGAATGGGGCACTATTCCGGAATCTTTGGCCAGTGGAGAGATTGTCATGACACTCTTTCAATTACTGACCATATGTCCTGTGGATACACGTTATGTGTCTTTAATGCAGTGGTTTCGATGGCCTTCTACATCCTCACGCCATATTACTGCAGCAATAAACCAAACAACCACATGTCGGTGTCTGGCAATAACGGCCGTTGCAGACCATGTTATCGCGTGTCAGTCCTCACGCCTAATACAAAAAATGTCAATGTGTGCAATTTCAGAGTCACTGTCTTAACACAGGTGGTGGATACTCATACAAGCAATGAACGTTAGTGAGCTGTGTACTGAGCTGTTTGAGATGATGTAATGATTTAGAGCCAGAAACCAGGAGTACCAACTCAAACTCAGAGAAAAACATAAATCACCAACAACTTCGGATCGTACTAAGGTGTATAGAAGCAAATTAAAGTTTCCGATGAAATGCATTTATTAATCATACTTTATTCCAGGGCAGCATAGCGTATGCGAAATTTTTATGTATGACTGATACTGTCTATAGGACTGTACCACGCAGTCCTATGAAGAGCTGTTTGAAGATGCGTTGCCTTTCCAACTTTGAGACCGTCGGCTGTTCCTCCGACTCCAACCATGGGGTTCATGCCATTTCATATGAGGCCATCGGGATCAACGACATGGCGCCGTCTGCCCCGCGTCAAGCACCTACAGCGACCGATTAAACTGCGCTGTCATTACTTTTATTTGTATAAATTCATGAATGAATGCAATTTTAAAAGAGAAAAACTTTTGTTTAAAGCAAGAGACATCGTCACCTTCAGTGTTTAAAACCTGTATTTACATAAATGAATCACATATATGACCTATGAAACAAACCTTTATAAACTTCACGAAAACTAGTATTAAAAAACAGAAAGATTTAAGGTTTATGCAGAGTTTATAAGGATGGCTGATATGGAAGACATTCAGTACTTCATCTGTTATTTAATTATGTAAATAGCCTTACTGTAAAATGAGTAAAAGGGAGAAATTGTGCCCTTCGAGCTTTTTTTTTTTTCCACGAGCTGTACCCAAACTGAGAAGGACACAGAATACTAAATGTAATATTTTGCTTGACCTAGATAGCTAATTCATTTCTTTTCAAAAGTCTCACCCAGCACTAAGTTACTCTAAAGTCATAACTTACACAAACATACATGATATGATAGCACTTGTCAATAAAAAGTTTCCGATAAATATTGTAATTATAAATTTCATAACAAATCTGTCTAACAAACATTTTTATTCTTTCAGTGCTTTCCGAATTTCCACTAAAAGTATTATGATTTACGTTGTTGAACATTAATAAACCAAATTATGTGACTGAATGTTCGAAGTGTAGGCTGTTCATGCTATAACATCCAGCATTCAAAGGGACAATGAAGTACTACATTTTAATGCCACCTCTAAACAACTCTTTGAGAAAGGGATGCTGAACGCCTAAGTGAATTTATGTGAAAATATTTTTATGAAATGGCATTAGTAGAAACAGGTAATTTTTTTTCCTTCTATCATAATCAAAGTAAACCTGTTTTATCAAAGAACCTTCTGGGGATAAACGAGAAGCCTCTGAAGTGACATAGACTTTTATATTGTTGATAACGAATGAATAGATTGATCTTCAATTATTTTATCATTACATTTGAATCTTTCTTCTGTGTGGGATCCAAAAGAGCACATGTAAGTTTCAAGGTACTACTGATTAATGAAGTAACTGAAATTTTCGTTATAGTTTATCATGTGAAATTATTTAAAGGTCAAATACCTTCCCTACCTCGTTGTAATAATGACAATTTTATAGAATTATTTAAAGGCCAAACACCGTCCTTATCTCGTTGTAACAATGATGATTTTATAGTATTATTTCAAGGTCAAATACTGTCCTAATCTCGTTGTAATAAAGATGATTTTTATAACTATTTAAAGGTTAAATACCGTCCTTACCTCGTTGTAATAATGATAAATTTATAGAATTATTTATAAGTCAAATACCTTCCTTATCTCGTTGAAATAATGATAGTTTTATAGTCTTTTGATGTTATACAGGAAACGAATGCAGGATTTGAAAGCGAATGGTTCAATGATGAAACGACCGACCACTTTTCGTGTTCTTTTTTTGTTTTTCTTTGATTGAAGACAGAAACCCTCTGTCATTATTCTATATACCGTTTTCTTTACCTGACATATCTTTCAACGCAAGAATTGTTCTCTGTTGACCGGTCACGCATCATCGATCAAAGACTTATCCATCGTGCTTACCGATCTGATACAGTCCCAGTTTTTTCTCTTATTCATAGTGGCACGTTTATAAGATGATGAATTTAAATTTTCAGATTATCAGCTTATGGCACCACATGCTGCACCATTGTCGTTGGAACGTCTGTTTTAGTTGCGACGGTTAATTTACTTGAAGTCTCATATTATTCGCAATATTTTGTGCATTCCTCATTGGGAAACGCAACTTTCAATATGACTAAATGTTCTTTGAATATGTGGCTATAAAAGTCATCTAAGATGTTCAAGAAGGTTTGTATGATATTTCTAATAACTATGTTCAAGGCATAATTTACTTCTTGCCTCTTTAATGTCTTTTTATTTCTCCTGAGATTTGATTTATTTTATCCAATCACAAGTATTTGTTACTCGTTGCAGCCTCATTCAAAAATCTTTAATCGTATTCCATTTTGTGTTCAGTGATCAGTTATCACAGCATCTGATATATACGTACTCGTCTGTTGAGTGAAAAGAGAACCCATATTATGACCTTCCCCAGAAGCAGAATTTTATAATACAAAATTCAGTATTTCGACCCTCGCAGTGTCATCCATCATTGGAGTACCAGTATGAGCACTGACCTACAAAATAGGTAGTTTATCTCAGATCGGTAGGTGATATATTTTTTCCGAATACGTTCCTCGTTTCTCCAAACGGTCCCCCTGCGTTGAACTTGGTTTCACTTAGCATTCATTTGAAGGGAATGCAAAATTCTAGTATTCCTCGGTTGCTGAGTTAACAGCTCATTGATTACTGATGCAGCCTGCGGAGAGATCATGTATCTCTCCATAATTTCTTTCTCAACACGTTCGAAAAAATTTGCCCAATCCTCGTCGACTATTTTATATTCTGTATCGTTCGAAACATGAGACAGTTGCGAGATACTATGCATTAATTCAATACATGTGTAAGTTTATAGAGCGTTTTTAGTTGTTTGTTTGCATCCAACGAAGACACGCTAAACTCTTTATGACTGCATCAATCTCTCGATGCTTGGACCAGACTTGGTAGCGAGTGCTAGACGAATGGAACGTTTCCTCTCGAAGGCTTCGTTAGTGGTGGTGGTGGTGGTTAGTGTTTAACGTCCCGTCGACAACGAGGTCATTAGAGACGGAGCGCAAGCTCGGGTTAGGGAAGGATTGGGAAGGAAATCGGCCGTGCCCTTTCAAAGGAAGCATCTCAGCATTCGCCTGAAACGATTTAGGGAAATCACGGAAAACCTAAATCAGGATGGCCGGAGACGGGATTGAACCGTCGCCCTCCCGAATGCGAGTCCAGTTTGCTAACCACTGCGCCACCTCGCTCGGTGCTTCGTTAGTATTCAGCGTTCCACGAATCATGATGTTTCATGTGACCATGATTATGTCGCTGACAGCATTACCCGCTATTATAACACTGCAGTGTGCTAAAACGACGGCTTCGTATGGTGGCTGAAGGATGCTAGTACAAAAGGGAATGATATATTTCGCCCTTGCAAGATGGAACAGAAGGTCAGACTGCAGGACGATGTGGCAGGAAAACAGCAGTGAAATTTTCAAAGGAACCTTTCAGCAGTACTCCGAAAGATATATGAGTAAATCAGGGAAGATCCATATAAGATTACCACCAAAGGTTTTGCATCTAGCTCGTCTAGAACACAGCCAACTCTCTCGGTACACCTAATAATTTTTTTTCCACAAGTGGCTAGTCGTTTCACCAACTACAATGAATCAATGAAGAACCTACCAGGTGCGCATCAAAGAAGGTAGAAGTATTTTCAGTAAAGTCCACGAGATATGAATAACATTCTAATTTCGATTTATAATTATCTGCCTTCAAACTGATATGTTTCATTTGTTTTAATGCAATCTTGTTCATTATCTGTGATTCAGGTTTTCATTAGTATTCAGATTCAGCCAATCTCTTGTGTACTCGATCAATGTAATGTTATTGATTGATGGCTCAGCTTTGTCACATACCTGTTTCTGAAAGTTTTTCTCCCTGTCTATTTTATTGTAATATTTCTAGACTATTTCTGTTCCGGCGTAACGTCGCCGGCAATTCGTCAGGGAACATTACAGCAGAGAGGGCTGTGAGACGACCTCAGCCAACAGTACGCTGACGGACCCCTCTCTACGACGACACCGAGACAGGAGCGGCGTCTACACGAAGAGAATAAATTCCGCGGCCCGAGTTGAAGTAGGGCCTATCTACAAACGCTACAGCAGTGACTTAGAAACTGTATTGGTTCACTTGTATCACGGACTGTATACAGGGTGGTCCACTGATCGTGACCGGGCCAAATATCTCACAAAATAAGCATCAAACGAAAAAACTACAAAGAACGAAACATGTCTAGCTTGAAGGGGGAAACCAGATAGCGCTATGGTTGGCCCGCTAGATGGCGCTGCCATAGGTCAAACGGATATCAACTGCGTTTCTTTAACTAGGAACCCCCATTTTTATTACATATTCGTGTAGTACGTAAAGAAATATGTATGTTTTAGTTAGACCACTTTTTTCGCTTTGTGATACATGGCGCTGTAATAGTCACAAACATATGGCTCACAATTTTAGACGAACAGTTGGTAACAGGTAGGTTTCTTTAAATTAAAATACAGAACGTAGGTACGTTTGAACATTTTATTTCGGTTGTTCCAATGTGATACATGTATCTTTGTGAACTTATCATTTCTGAGAACGCATGCTATGATTACCTGTAAATAACACATTAATGCAATAAATGCTCAAAATGATGTCCGTCAACCCCAATTCATTTGGCAATACGTGTTACGACGTTCCTCTCAACAGCGAGTAGTCCGCCTTCCGTAATGTTCGCACAAGCACTGACAATACGCTGACGCGTGTTATCAGGCATCGTCGGTGGATCACGATAGCAAATATCCTTCAACTTTCCCCACAGAAAGAAATCCGGGGACGTCAGATCCGGTGAACGTGCGGGCCATGGCATGGTGCTTCGACGACCAATCCACCTGTCATGAAATATGCCATTCAGTACCTCTTCAACCGTACGCGAGCTATATGCCGGACATCCATCATGTTGGAAGTACATCGCCATTCTGTCATGCAGTGAAACATCTTGTAGTAACATCGGCAGAACATTACGTAGGAAATCAGCATACATTACACCATTTAGATTGCCATCGATAAAATGGGGACCAATTATCCTTCCTCCCATAATGCTGCACCATACATTAACCCGCCAAGGTCGCTGATGTTCCACCTGTCGCTGCCATCGTAGATTTTCCGTTGCCCAATAGTGCATATTATGCCGGTTTACGTTACCGCTGTTGGTGAATGTCGCTTCGTCCCTAAATAGAACTGGTGTAAAAAATCTGTCATCGTTCCTTAATTTCTCTTATGCCCAGTGGCAGAACTGTACAAGGAGTTCCAAGTCGTCGCCATGCAATTCCTGCTACATAGAAATATGGTACGGGTTCAATCGATGTTGATGTAGCATTCTCAACACCGACGTTTTTCAGATTCCCGATCTCGCGCAATTTGTCTGCTACTGATGTGCGGATTAACCGCGACAGCAGCTAAAACACCTACTTGGGCGTCATCATTTGTTGCAGGTCGTGTTTGACGTTTCACATGTGGCTGAACTCTTCCTGTTTCCTTAAGTAACGTAACTATCCGGGGAACGGTTCGGATACTTGGATGATGTCGCCCAGGATACCGAGCAGCATACATAGCATACGCCCATTGGGCATTTTGATCACAATAGCCATACATCAACACGATATCGACCTTTTCTGCAATTGGTAAACGGTCCATTTTAACACGGGTAATGTATCACGAAGCAAATACCGTCCAACTGGCGGAATGTTACGTGATACCACGTACTTATACGTTTGTGACTATTACAGCGCTATCTATCACAAAGCGAAAAAAGTGGTCCAACTAAAACATTCATATTTTTTTACGTACTACACGAATATGTAATAAAAATGAGGGTTCCTATTTAAAAAAACGCTGTTGGTATCCGTTTGACCTATGGCAGGGTCAACCATAGCGCTATCTGGTTTCCCCTTTCAAGCTAGAGGAGTTTCGTTCTTTTTAGTTTTTTCGTTTGATACTTATTTCGTGAGATATTTGGCCTGGTCACTATTAATCGACCACCCTGTATACTGAAGAGTTTTCTTATGTTAGTCTGTCACCCCTTGCTTGCGACACGTCTACACCTCACAAAGTTAAGTATGTTAATCATCTCCTTTTGCAATAAACTCCAATAATACGAGCCGGCTGTTGTGGCCGAGCGGTTCTAGGCGTTTAAGTCTGGAATCGCGTGACCGCTACGGTCGCAGGTTCGAATCCTGCCTTGGGCATGGATGTGTGTGATGTCCTTACGTTAGGTTTAAGTAGTTCTAAGTTCTAGGGTACTTATGACCTCAGATGTTAAGTCCCACAGTGCTCAGAGCCATTGGAACCAGTAATACTAGTGATCCGAGGAAGCAGCTTTCCTTGGTACCCAATATTAATCGAGTGGAAAGAATACAACACTTTCTATTTTTCAGCGTTTCTGTGATTTATGTTGTGATATTGCTGAGTGTTTCGGGGCTCCGAATTTTTTCCCGAAATCATGGACTTTCGTTTCACATTAGTGCTTTTATACCGTCGAAAAACATTTTTCCCACTCAGTCAATGTATTCTTTACGTTTATTCGCGAGTGTGCTGTGACCTCGTTTTCAAGATGTTAGAATTTTGTTACATATTTATCGATGACTCATATTTTTTATCTAGTGCTAGTTTTTATTACTCTTGTTACTCCCTTGTTTGCACCCCTTAAATTTCAAGGTAGAAAACTTTACGATGTCTTTTAGTAGTTTCCTACTTCCATGCACCAGGTTATTGGCATTCATGAATGTAAATTTAATACCTGTTGCCGCTTCAGTTTTACTCTTGTTGTTAATAATTATCTTCTGTCCTTGATTATAAACTCTGCAGCTTATGGCGACCCGCCATTAAGCTCTCTGTAACTCAGAATTGCTAACTGTGACTCTGCTGTTTTTCCTAACAATGCTTTGTTGTTGCAGTTTTAGTGCAAGCTATGGTTCTGACTTGCTTAAAGCATAGTGAATATAAGGAATATGAGGTTCATTGTCACACAGAAAAGCTTGAAAAACATTTCGCTGGAGTTAAATAGAAATGTTTGAGCGAAGACAGAGTACGACTAGCAAAAAATTAATAGAAAATTTCATGAAGTTTCTGTTAAGGAACTTTCTTTGTGTTAAATGTTTTATTTTTTAAATTTTATCTTCTGCGGAGTTGCATATTACATCAGTTCGAGCCACTGAAGTCATTGACGACTAATTTAAAACAATTCATATTATACAAAATTCTGTAACAATTCATAACAACGTAGAGTATTTCTGCAATCACAAAAGATATTTTGCTTTGATATAACGTCCTATTGAGTAATGTTTGCATACTTGAAATGGAGTAACGGCTAGTAAATGAAAGGAAAACAAGGTCATCGGATGTTTATATCAACTTTCTCAATTATGACCTCCTATTGGAGGATAATATTTCACTGCATGCAGCTCGCATAAGTAGAATATTTGTGCGAAAGGAATGAGAAGACTTCTGATTTAGAGAAGAAGAGTAGCAGTTTGAGTTCTTCAGTTTGCGTTTGCGTAATGAGGGGCCACTATTTATTTTTTTGCCTCTGTATGACTGCATTACGTAAGATTCAAATGCCAGATAAAGAAGAATATCATGACTACGTTTACGAAGGAAAAGTTTAACTGCATACTGTAAATTAGTGGAATTCACTGAAAAAGGAAGGTTAGCGCTTAAAGTTCCATCAACGACGTGGTCATTAGAGATGAAGCAACAGTTCGGACTGGGGAAGGGCGTGGGAGGAAATCGGCAGCGTCCTTCCCAAATGAATGATTCCGACATCTGCTATAAGTACGTAGGAAAATAATTTCGCACCTATAAATGGATGACAGAACAGGCATTTGAAGCCATATTCTTCGGAATGCGCTAGTCTGTTGGGTGAAATATCAGTAGATTTCTCTTATGTTGCTTGTTAGAACATGTCATATGACAAGGTTCCTGGCAGGGGTGGGAGTCTTTTTCTATAATAATAAAACATCGAACATTTCAGATGGTGATTAAGATTGCTTCCCTCTTTTGGTGTACGTGTAGTTAAGACGCAACGGAACCAAAATGCAATTAATGCACAAGGTTGGTGCATAAGTTCGTAGCGTTTTTGTTTTGCTTGTCGGTATTCCGTCGCTATGGGTTTGTGTATCGATTGTCAGTTTTTATTTGTGGTTCACTGTTGCTATTACAGTTGACATATTACCGTTTTGTGAATTGGAGATATTGAACTGGATTATGGAAGCTAGAAAGTGGGATGCCAAGTGGAGAGATCGGAACAACTCCGACATATTCTTCTGCTTGAGTTCAGTAGAGGAGCCACAACAGCCGAGGCAGCCAGAAACGTATTTTCCTTGTATGGGGCTAATGCCACAGGACAGAGCATGGCAAATAAATGATTCTCACGTTTCAAGGAGGATAGTTTTGACATTAATGACAGTTAAACAGACAGCTGAAGGTATTACTATTAATTCTAATTGCTGCCTAATCGTTGCCCCCATGAAGTAGAAATTGATATAAAAAACTAGACAGCTTTGTCGAAACAGCTTGGCAAGTAGCTTTATACTGTCCGGCGCATCTTAACGTTCATATGTGCTATCGTAAGGATCAGTTTGGAAGATAGGAGAGGAGGTACTGGCAGAAGTGAGGCTGTGAGAACGGGGCGTGAGTCGTGCTTGAGTAGCTCAGATGGCAGTGCACTAGCCGGCCATGGTGGCCGTGCGGTTCTAGGCACTTCAGTCCGGAACCGCGTGACTGCTACGGTCACAGGTTCGAATCCTGCCTCGGGCGTGGATGTGTGTGATGTCCTTAGGTTAGTTAGGTTTAAGTAGTTCTAAGTTCTAGGGGACTGATGACCTCGGATGTTGAGTCCCATAGTGCTCAGAGCCATTTGAACCATTTTTTGGTAGAGCACTTGCCCGCGAAAGGCAAAGGTCCCGAGTTCGAGTCTCGGTCCGACAGATAGTTTTAATCTGCCACGAAGTTTCAGATCAGATTTCTGTCGCTTTAAATTACGTAGTCCACGTTAAATTACATTCCACCATTTTTCTGTGTTCATGGTATTTAGTGTACAATTGTAAACATATGTACACATGTACCATCGGACACTCAATAATATTCATATCTCGGGAGTTTGGTGGCAAGCGGAAGTGTTTAAACTCAGAAGAGTGTTCCTGAAGCCACTCTGTAGCAATTCTGGACGTGTGGGTTGTCGCATTATCCTGCTGGAATTGCTCAAGTCCGTTGAAATGGGCAATGGACATGGATGGATGGAAGTGAGCAGACAGGATGCTTACATACGTGTAACCTGCCAGAGTCGCATCTTGACATATCAGTGGTCCCTTATCACTCCAACTGTACAAGCCCCACACCATTACAGCTTGAATAGCCCCTGCCGACATGCAGAGTTTATGGATTCATGAGATTGTCTACATACCCGTACACGGCCATCCGATCGACACATTTTGAAACTAGACTCTTATGAAAAGGCAAGACGTTTCCAATCATCAACTGTCCAATGCTGGTGCTGATGGGCCCAGGCGAGGCGTAAAGCTTTGTGTCGTGCAATCAAGGGTACACTAGTGCGTCTTCGGCTCCGAAAGCCCTTGCCGATGATGTTTACTTGAATGGTTCGCACGCTGACACTTGTTGATGGCCCAGCATTGAAACCTGCAGAAATTTGCGGAAGGCTTGCACTTTCGTCACTTTGACGATCCAATTCAGTCGTCGTTGGTCCCGTTCCTGTGGGATCTTTTTTCCGACCGCAGTGATGTCGAAGATTTGGTGTTTGATCGGTTTCCTAATATTCACGGTACACTCCTGAAATGGTCGTACGGGAAAATCCCCACTTCATCTCTACCGCGGAAATGCTCTGTCTCATCACTCGTGCGCCGACTGTAATACCACATCCAAACTTACTTAAATCTTGATAACCTGCCATTGAAGCAGCAGTAACAGATCTAACAACTCTGCCGGACACTTGTCTTATATAGGCCTTGCCGACTGCAGCGCTGTATTCTGCCTGTTTACGTATCTCTGTATTTGAATACGCGTGCTATACTCTGTATTTGAATACGCGTGCTATACCAGTTTCCTTGGCGCTTCAGTGTATAACGTAAACAACAAACTGCAAGTCAGCTATTTTGCTGGGTGCGCTGTTTCAGACTCCACCTCAGTTTTGTTTGTGGTTTCTGTCGGAACTAATTTATTCCACATTAACGTCTTTTCCATTTCTTTGCTTCTTTCAGCGATATACACGACAAAGTAATAAATCAAGCATCATCACTCTCGGCTGCTGCAAAAAATTATTTCCTGGGCCCACTGAAAGGCATATAATTTTATTACTATGGTAAAGGGACACACGTTATGCAACAACAAGGACGGCTTGAAACCCACAGCGGATCTTCACTGAGAAGTTCATCTTCTCCGATGGTTTATGGAGCATAAGCTTTGTCGTTTTCGCTAGTACTCACTGTCTAGACGTGGGGAACTTCTCTTTGTGTTTCTCATCTTCGTAATTCGGTTTGTTGGGTAATCTGGAGCTTGTTGGCATTGTCAGCGAGTTGGGCTGCCGTGTTGTAGACGCTCGGAAATGAATATTGAGCTTGAGTGCCTGGATCTTTGGATGGACGTGGTAGAAACACAGCACGACTATACCAAAACAAGTACCCTCGCGCAAACCAACCACATCATGCATCTCAAGCTCTTCTTTTTGGGCGCTTGTATGATCATGGGCCACTTCAGACTGACAAAATTGCCTGAAGGTGGCGGACTCTGCGTACAGTACACCATATTTGGAGGACTGGTTTCCGCCTCTCGACCGTTTCGACCTCTCGGCCGTACACAAACAGCTTCTCGTCTTGTTCCTCACATGAGTACCGGACCATTCTGCTTCTTACAGTACGCTGCGTCAATCACACAGCCTGCAACAAACAAGGAACATACACACGTGGGCAGAGCAACTTTCATTCGTCAGCGCATTCTACCGTAGCAACGATGCATTCCGTACACATTTTCATAGGGCCTTTCTTCCTACATTTGCAGCCAGGAATCGGTCCCTGCAGTTTCTTGGTTTCATTAATGTTCAACCTTTATGGGAATGTTGTTTAATTGTTTAGTTAAACCCGCGGATGAAGCGTAAGTTTATTTCTTTACTGCATATGCAGTAGCTGAATAGCTAAATCACGTATCGGTAGCCCCTGTTTGTGTAAAATGTCGACTAAAGATGGCAGGCAGGTTAGACAGCACCAACAATAAATCTATTAGATTTTGATAACTACTGCTGCCAGGGGCCATGAGGCATCTTGCAAGCTCTGTGAAGTACTGATAACGGTGTCTTACACGAGTAAGTGGCATCTCTGCATTCTTCGCAGTGATCGCTCTACATCTGACACTGGTCACACCTCTTGTATACTCTACCAGGTCTGGTGACAACAATTAACACCAACAACACTAATACACTCTGGTGACTGCTGTACCTGTTACAGTGAGTTGCAATCGAAACGTCTGCATACCGGCCGATGGTCTACGAAGTTACATTTACATTCGAGCTTGTATTCTGGATGCTTCACAGTATTAGTTAGGAAGTGTATTTTGAAAGGAGGAACATTAGATTCTTAGAACAGTCGCAACGATCTAACAGTACAATTTCCACAGAAATTAGAAGACATTGTGCTCAGACTGGTAGCGACTGTTGGTGTCTGGAAATAGTTGGAAAAGTAGATATTACAATAATAATTTTCTGTACAGATGGTTGAAAGTACCTAAACCAATGAGGTGAATTAGGTTAAGAGACAAAAATAAAATAATGTAACTAAAGACGAGTTATAGTTTTCTTTTCTTAAAGATAAAATACATTACAATAAAAACTTAGGAAGATAGGATTCTAATAATAACAATATTATTTATTTAAAGAATTTCATTTAGGCACGAGGAATTTTTTCTGTGCTCTTCATTCACAGCAAATTGTATGGAAAATATGCTAAGTAAAGTCTCTACGCTGTACCTGTTCAAGACCATTTACAGTTGTACGCATACAAGCTATAGTCATTGCAGCAATTGTTTACTAGTGAATCTAATTTCCTTAGTTCCACCCATGCCATGCTGGGTGGTGGGACGTCCCGAATGAATAATTCATCTCTAACATCGCAAAATACAATGAAAAGTGAAGTAAACTCTGGTGACTCCAACTGTTTTGCCAACGAGATGCAAATTTATTCGGTGCGATGTTGTAAATAGCGGCAGTTCTAATCGGAATAATTAATTTCGATTACGTTGCTCCCAATTCGGGCAGGGAACTATTGTATTTGTTGTCTGAATATCGAATTCTATTTTTTTGAAGGTTAAATTGTTTCGTACAATCAGAATGTGATGCACTCAGTCGCATTTTTTATACTATCTATTCCCCTCTCATTCACCCTTCGACAGGCGATCCCCCTAACAGACTTTTATTGTATTCTTTATGCTTTTCTTAAGTGCCGCTGATAGTTAGTTAATCGCAATTTAGTCAAACTCAGGGAGAAATTATTATCACACAACACGAAGTAGTATGTTTTTTCATGTAGAATATATATGGTATAAATATACACTATGTGATAAAAATTATCCGGACACCTGGCTGAAAACAACTTACAAGTTCGTGGCGCCCTCAGTTGGTAATGCTAGAATTCAATATGGTGTTGCCCCACCTTTAGCCTTGATGACAGCTTCCACTCTCTCAGGCATACGTTCAATCAGGTGCTGGAAGTTTCTTGGAGAATGTCAGCCCATTCTTCATGGAGTGCTGCACTGAGGAGAGGTATCGATGTCAGTCGGTGAGGCCTGGCACGAAGTAGGTGTTCCAAAACAGCCCAGAGATATTCTATAGGATTCAAGTCAGGACTCTGTGCAGGCCAGTCCATTACAGGAATGTTATTCTCATGTAACCACTCCGCCACAGGCCGTGCATTATAAACAGGTGTTCGATCGTGTTGAAAGATGCAATCGCCATCCTCGAAATACTTTTCAACAGTGGGAAGCAAGAAGATGCTTAAAACGTCGGTGTAGGCCTGTGCTGTGATAGTGCCACAGAAAACAAGGGGTGCAAGCCCCCTCCATGAAAAACACGACCACAGCAAAACACTACCGCCTCCGAATTATACTGTTAGCACTACACACGCTGGTCGATGAAGTTCATGTGCCATCGGATTGCCACATTGTGTACCGTGATTCGTTACTCCACACAACGTTTGTCCAATGTTCACAGTGTTCACTCTGTACAGACGTATGACACAAGTGACACCCAATCACCTGACCACGTTCGAAGTCCGTGAGATCAGCATAGCGACCTATTCTGCTCTTTCACGATGTCTAATGACTACTGAGGTCGCTGATATATAGAGTATCTGGAAGCAAGTGGCAGCACAATGCACCTAATATGAAAAAAACGTGTGTCTGGATACTTTTGATCACATATGTTGTTCTCTTCTTCTCTTCGCTTAATAAATAATATCTTTTTCTAAATGTTCCGGAATAAAAATGTCTCTGTTGCAGAAGATAGGAATAATGATCATATAGCTGCGACAGTGTCGCGAATAAAACAGGGATCCATACATACAATAAGTTTCCTTCAATTTACGTCTATAGTCACAAACTTTTGTTAACAGATAACCAGTTTCGGTCTATAATGACCATCATCAGATCTGCAGCAAAAAATGGGAAATACATATTGTAGATTGTCTACAGCTTAAAAACAACAAATAGAGCATAATAAAAAGTACTACTGACACATATATGCATTTGTGCGCTTTAAGTGTGAAGAAGCATAACTGCTTTATAAGAACAAAGTTCTAATATACTGCAGCCATAGTGGCATCGTCAAATGTTAAATACGAAATCAGCACCAGCATCGTCAAATATATGTAAATGACTGTCTAACTTCCCCAGCTTAGATCTCAAGTTAAGATTCACAAAGATGGAAATCCGGTTCGTCCGATTGTGAACAATGTGTCATCACCATGCTATAAATTAAATAAGTTCCTTAACAACAAACTTAAATCAGTTTACACATTCCATAACTGTCTTAGGGTCAAAAACAGTGCTGAGTTAGCAAATATAATCAAGGATATACCCCCTGCACCACATAATGCGACATTAGCATCCTTGGATGTAAGAAATCTTTGCAGTAATGACCCAGTACAAAAAACTATTGACGTTATTAGACGTAATCTCCTATCCCACAACAATATTAGTACTGCAGAATGTACAGAACTAATTGAATTTCTAGAATTTCTCTTTGCTTACAATTTTTTTTTACTTTCAGTGACAAAAATTTATTATCAAAAAGACAGGCTTGGGATGGGTAATAGCCTAGCTGGTACTTTAGCAGATATTTTATCAATGATTTAGAATGCACATTTTTTGCCAAGTTTCCACAGCTAAAAGATAAAACGATTTATTTCAAACGGTATGTTGATGACATTTTATTACTGGTAGGTGACACCAGTGACGTCAACACATTTGCCCAAGCAATATTTAGCGTGTACCGAAAAATAACTTTTATCACTGAAATTGAAGAAGATGGCTCCATTAACTACCTTGACCTTACTATTAGGAAAGTTAACAACAAACATAAGTTTTCGATTTTTAGAAAACCTACTTGTACAGATAGTGTCATTAATGCCAGTTCATGCCATCCTCCCCGATACAAAAAAGCTCTCTTCACCGCCAAGGTTCACCGGCTCCCTCGTCAAACTTTGGACGAAAACGAAGTACGTAAAGAACTCAGCATTTTAAAGCAGATTGCGGTAGCTAAAGGCTTTTCTGTAAATAACGTCACGCGTCCCTACAGTAAGCTAAAGAAACGTATAAAAAACAGCAGGCACACACCCACCCACACACAGAGTAGCACCGGTAAAGATAGAATGAAAACCCTTTCTATGAATTTAACGGCTAAATGTCCCTGCAAACAGAAAAATGTTTTAAAAAGTGTGATGTCAGATGTGGCTTTCAGGTTAACAATACCCTATAACTGTGAATAAAACAAACTGTAAAAGGGAAGTATGAAAAATTTCATGGCTCTGGAGTATACAGGATTGACTGCAGTAACTGTGACGCCGCGGGGGATTAGCCGAGCGGTCTTGGGCGCTGCAGTCATGGACTGTGTGGCTGGTCCCGTCGGAGTTTCGAGTTCTCCCTCGGGCATGGGTGTGTGTGTTTGTCCTTAGGATAACTTAAATTAAGTAGTGTGTAAGCTTAGGGACTGATGACCTTAGCAGTTAAGTCCCATAAGATTTCAGACAAATATGATCATTTTTGAGTAACTGAGACAAATATCATATCGGTCAAACAGGCCGCTCTTTTAAATTAATGTTTAAAGAACTCTCATAGCCGCAGAACAAAGCTGCTTTGGGGCAGCATTTATCTGAAACTGGCCATTCCATGAGAATTGTATGCGTATTCTCCACTGAGTGGAAAAAGGCTACATGCTCTTAATTTGTTAGAGGAGCTTAAAATTTATGAAGCAAAAAAGAAAGACCCAACAACACTGCTTAACTGGCAAAGCGACTTTGTGCTCAATGCCTACTTTGCTTTGTTTGACAATGGTTCACTTTCATCACTTTTTTATTTTCTTTATTGAATTTCAATTCCCCATCAGGGCGGACTGGCAGCAGCATATGCGCTGCTCTTTAGCCAAAAGAAAATAATGATACAACAAAAGACATTTAAAATTACAAACGAGAAAATATGGAGGACAAAAATTTTAAAAATGCGAACACAATGGTCGAGAACAGACAAAAAAGTGGCGACTTTAAAGAGGAGACAAAAACCTTAAAAATTATTGACCACAAAAATCCACACACTGGGACAATTAAAAGAACACAAGGCGAAGTATGGCTCCAGCATAAAAGCATCGATGGACGGTGTAGCACATAACGATCACTGACAGTAACACTATGTACAAATCCAGCACACAACTAAAAGCACAGCTCTTGACACACAGGAGAACAACACCAAACACAACACTGGCGTAGCACACTGATGACGATGAGCAAAACGCAGGATCTGTCAGGGGCTTGTAGATGATGAAGAAGGGAAGAAGGGTGGGAGGGGGGGGAAGCGGAGTAGATGGGCGGAGGCGCGACGAAGAGGGCATGGGAGGGAAGGACGTGAGAGGGACGCAGTTGAGGAGTGGGTGCAGGGACTCTGGGGGGGGGGGGGGGGGAAGGAGGACAAATCTGTTCTGGGAGGAGGAGGGAAGAGGGGGTCCTGGGGAGGGGAGGGAACAAGGCCATGCTACAGTTGGAAGGAAGTCCAACATCCGGGAAGGGGAGGTGTTGGAAATTGCCCTGATGAAGGGGATGGAGTGTATGGAGGTGGAGAGAGGGAGGGATATAGCGATAGAGGCGCGGCAACAGGCGGTGGGGTGGAGAGGAAGGAGGAAACCAGGGGGTCATACAGGAGCTGTGTGGGGAAAGGAACAAAGATACATAAGGCAAGGCAGAGTGCATGAAGGTCGAGGATATGGAGGGCTTTGTAAAAGCAGGTGGGTGCTGAGATCCAGGCAACGTTGGAATACATAGGATAGGATGGATGAGGGATTTGTAGGTGTGGAGGATGGTGAAAGGATGTCCAGCCAGACAGGAGTTTTAGAAGGTGGATGTGGGAATGGGCTTTCTGCTGGATGGTGAGGAGGTGAGGGGTCCAGGTGAGATGACAGTCGAGGTTGAGGCCAAGGCCTCTCGGGGTGAGCTGGATGGGATGACCATAAAGGGTGAGGTAGAAGTCATGGAAATGGAAGGAGTGGGTGATGCGGCCTATGATGATTGCCTGGGTTTTGTAGGGGTTGAGACAAAGGAACCACTGGTTACACCAAGAGGTGAACTGGTCAAGGTGGGTTTGGAGGGTGCATTGGGACCGTTGAAGGATAGGATAGAGAGCCAGGAAGGCAGTGTCATCAGCATATTGGAGAAGGTGGACAGGTGGGGTGGCTTGGGCATATCAGTGATATACAGGAGACAGAGGAGAGGGGAGAGGACGGAGCCCT
Source organism: Schistocerca piceifrons (assembly GCF_021461385.2). Classification (NCBI taxonomy): domain Eukaryota; kingdom Metazoa; phylum Arthropoda; class Insecta; order Orthoptera; family Acrididae; genus Schistocerca; species Schistocerca piceifrons. Next base: position 990,585,834 of record NC_060138.1, read on the forward strand.
GGGGGACACCACCAGTGGGATAAAAGACATGGGATTTGGTGTCGAGGGTGACATAGGAAGGATGTTGTGAGAGGAAAGAAGTGACCAGACGGACAAAATTGATTGGCAGGATGTAGGTTTGGAATTTAAAGAGGAGAATGGGATGCCATACACGGTCATAATCAGTTTTGGAGGTCAAGGGAAACAAAAATGGCAGACCAACCGAAGTTAAGCTGGAGGGAGAGAAGGTGAACGAGGTTAAGTAGTTGGTATTCCGTGGAGAAGGAGGGTCTGAAGCCATACTGGGTAAGGGGGAGGAGGTGGTGTTGATGAAGGTGCTGACGGAAACGACAGGAGAGGATGGATTCGAAGACCTTACTGAAGACAGAGGTGAGACAAATGGGACGATGGCATTGTTGCATTTGGACAGGAGGATAAATGTAACGTCTTGCGCTTTAATTGGAGTGTTGATGTCGGAGGGGGTACTGGAACTAGGAGCAAGTGGAGCGACCGACATATCAGCGCATTCCATGACAGTGGGGGAAAGATAATAATCAAAGTGGAGAGGATTAGGGATGGAGAAGATCTCAGAAAGGTGGGAAGTGAATTGATCAGCCTTACTGAGGTTGTAGGAAGGGGGCGGTCGTTATGGAGAAGGGATAATGGGGTGCAGAATGGGAACCAGTAAGGCGATGAAAGACAGACCAGTACTTGGAGGAGTTGATATGAAGGGAGGTGTTGACTCATGTACAGGTCTGGCGCCAGTCCTGGCGTTTCTTTGCTGCAATAAAGTTCTACATGTGTCACTGTATTTGCCAGTGGCGTTGAAGTGTGTCCCTGTCATGAGTGGACAGGGAAGAGTGACAGAGGCAGTAGGATTCACGGAGGAGGATGCTTTTAATAGGAACATGGGCCTCTGCGGCGTCGGTATTTAAATTCTTAAGGAAGGACATGGATGATGTAAACAGGATGGTGATAGGTTAGAGAGTGGCTTTCAACATGGGTGGCGATGGATTCCAGGAAGGCAACCCAGTTGGCACAATGGTAGTCTTGGATGACCTTGGGAGCAGTTGCAGGATGGGGAGCCAGAGGGGGGTGGTGAGCAGAAATTATGGTGAGAAGGATGTGGAGGTGGTCACTCCCTGTGGGGTCAAGGATGACGATGGTGATACACCCGAGGAGGTTGACGGAGGCAATGACAACTTTGCGGGTGGTGTCACTTCCAGGACAGGCGTGCTGTGGAAGGGGAACAAGGTCAACTTGGATCATGGAGAGGAACTGATACCACCGCCGAAGGGCGGCAGGGGAGTGGCTATAGATATTGATGTCGGTCACATAGGTGGAGAAGGTGCAGTCAATGTGGAAGATGAAGTCATAAGCAAGAGGAACAGTGGAGCAGACATAGATGGTGGCGCAGTTAATGGTGAGGGAGGGGAAGAAGACGCTGGGGATAGGGTGTACGGTGGTGTCATTGAGGAGGGGTTGTGGCAAGATTGGTATATTCTTAAGGATGCCAATCACGACTTCACCCTGGGCTCAAGGACCATGAGCATCAGTGTGGTGGAGGATAGAGTGGTGCAGATAGAATGGTGGGGCTGGAGAAAGGTTTTGTTCAAGAGGAACTTGTTGACCTGGTGGTGGGAGAGGGTGTTCATGAGTAGGTATTTATTGGTGCAGCCGGGGCAGATGATGTGGAAGAGGATGCAACACTTGTGCTGCGTCATGACAAGAAGAAAGTGGGGGAAGAGAGGGAAGGGAAGAGGCTTAAACCAAGGCGTCAAGGCAGGTGAAGGTGAAGTGGGCTTGGTTGAGGGAGTAAGTGGGAAAGGTGTTCTGGTAGAAGACAGAGTAGGTGGCAAGGGAGAACTATTGGAAGGTTTGGGGGCACTGAAAAGGGTGAATGTTTTGGAGGACAGTGGTAAGGAACCAGTTTTTAAGAAAGTGGGAGGCCTTGCAATGGGGGTGGTTGCAGTTGGGGGTCAGGTGATTGTTGTACATGAGGCATCGCTGGCAGTGGTAGGATTGGGGAGGGGATTTGGAGGATTCAACAGGGTGGCAACAGTGGTAAATCAGGGCACCCTGAGTGAAGAGATGGTCAATGAAGGGGGCAGACTCCGGAAAGACCCAGATGAGGTAAGTGGGACCAAGGGCACTGTGGATGTGGCAGACAGAGCAGATTTCCAGGTGTGGGTGGGAGTTCAGATCCGCCAACACCTCATCCTCCATGATCACCTGCCTGAAATTATTGATCATGGCAGTGAAGGTGGGGAGATGACGGGGAGGCTGGGGCTGACAGGGAGAAGAGGAGGAGAGGAAGGGAGTCAGGGTTGCATGGAAGTCAACATAAAGCATGAGAGTTTATGGAGGAGGTCCGTTTGAAAGGAGGGGGAGGGAGACTCAATGAGGACTGAGTCCCTGTGAGGAATCAGCTGGGAGACTTTCGTATCTCCATGGTGAGGGTACAGGCATCGAGGAACTTAGGGTGTGGGGCTGGGGTATGGGTGGCAGGAGGAGGGGTGGTTTCCATGGGGACGACAGAGGGGACAGGGAGGAGGTGGTGACATTTTGTGGAAATAAGCAGGAGCAGAGTCGGAAATGACGCGCTTTTGGGGCTTTTTGGAGACAGTAGGCTGGGAGGAGGGGAGAGGGATGGAGAGGAGAGGGAGGTGTAAGGTGGCAGATCCCATTGGCAGGGTGGAGGTGCAGGAGAAGCAGCTGGTTCAGTGGTGGCATTGACAGCCTGGCATGACATGATGTGTGTGAGGGATGCAGATGATGAAGTGACAGTGGGGGTGGGGTGAGAGAGGGTAAACCAGCCACCTGATGGGTGCAGCAGAGGTATATGTGAGGGCAGGTGCAGGAGTGGGAAGAACTGTGGGTGTGGAGGCTGGGGGAAGGGTGAGTGGAGGAAGGGGTGGCGAGGTGTAAGGAGGGAGGCCAGGGGCGGCACTCCAAGAAGTGACCGTGTAAGAGGGGGAGGGGGAGGGGAGATGAAGATGACAGTGGAGGTGGGAAAGCTCATGATGAATGGGTGGAAAGCAGGCAGCAATGCTGGCAGCGACGGCGGCGGTGGGGCGGAGGCGATAGATGAACAGCTGGCGGCGGCGATGGACGAACAGCTGGTGGTGGTGGCGACGTGAGGATGGGCGTACGGACGGACAGCAGGCGGCGGCGAGCACTGGGCGGCGTCGGCTATGGCGAACAGGCAGGCAGGCAGTCGGATGGACAACAACACTGGCGGCGGCGGCGGCTATGGCGGACGGACGACAATGGGAGGCAGGCTGGCAGGCAGGCGAACAGACAGACACACAGACGGTCGGAAGGACTGACAGCCACAGCAACAGCAACAAGTGCTTCGAAAAGGTAGATTTCACCCTGAGGGTAGCCCAGGCTCTGGAATCTGATGTCTTCCAAGGAGGGGATCCAACCTTCATGATGCTTTCATAATTGTTTTTCCTTTATTGCATTTCGATTCCCCCCCCCCCCCCCCCCCCCCAGAGTGTGCGTCGGGCCTGCAGCAGCATAATATGCTGCTCTACAGCCGGCAGAAAAGTTATAAAACATAATGAGAATATAAACAAACAAGAAAAACAGGCGATAAAATGGTGACATTCTAAAAAAGCTATAAAATGGCGGAAAGTTGTGGAATTTAAAATAACAAAGCACCGCAGTGACAATGCGGATGTAGACACAAAATAGACTGGCACAATTAAAAAAAACATGGTGACAGTCTGCTTTCTGTTTGCATGAGATGAAAAACACAGCCGGCCGAAGTGGCCGTGCGGTTAAAGGCGCTGCAGTCTGGAACCGCAAGACCGCTACGGTCGCAGGTTCGAATCCTGCCTCGGGCATGGATATTTGTGATGTCCTTAGGTTAGTTAGGTTTAACTAGTTCTAAGTTCTAGGGGACTAATGACCACAGCAGTTGAGTCCCATAGTGCTCAGAGCCATTTTTTGAAAAACACAAATAGAGACAGGATGCTTACTGTTCACAACACGGATAGGAGTTGCTGAACACTCATTTATAACGGGACTATACAGGTGACACGGTTGCGCTTTCATCACTGTTTTTTTTTTTCGTTTCTCCTTTATTGCGATTTCATGCCTCAGCTGAGGCAGGCTGGCAGCAGCCGACATACGCCGCTCTTCGGCCAAAAGACACAACATAAATACACAGAAGGCATAGAAAACATAAAAAAACATGGTAAACACAAGATGAACACTGTGTGAGAAATCAGAAGTCGTTCGGCGGAAGACACCGTAATGTAGGGTGGCACCAGTGGAAAACACATGAAGACGTCCAGGTGGAGACACGAACGTAGTAGAAAACACTGACAAAGACACAGAACACAAACGGAGAGACGCTGACGCACAGAAAACACTGGCGATGATAATCGGCGAAGCACTCACTCTGACGAAGGAGGTGGGGGTTGCCTGCAGGTCATAGGGAGAGGTAGGAGAGCAGGAAGGGGGATAGAGCCAGTGGGAGAAAGAAGGGAGAGTGGGGGAGGAGAGAGGGGGTGGAAGCCTGTGGAGAGGGGTGAAAGTGGGAGATGTAGGGAAGAGGAAGATGAGGGGGAGAGAAGGAGTCCTGGGGGGACAATGGGGGGAACAGGAGAGGAGAGTCAGAGCTGGTAGGAGGGGTAGATGGATGGAACAAGGACATCATCAGGAGGGGGAGTTCGTGGGATCCACCTTGGTAAAGGATATGGAGAGTGTGAAGATGGAGAGCAGGTGGGATGCAAGAATATAGGCGCAACAGTGGCCAGGGATGGGCGAGGATGGGAGAGGCAAGTGGATGTGGGGGATCCAGCTGGCGGCAGGTGTAAAGGATCCATATCTGTTCGAGGAAAAGGAGATGGTGTGTGAAGGGAATCAAGTCGTATAGGATCCGCGTGCGTGATGTGTGCGATAGGCAAGATGGAGCGCATGGCATTCAAGGATTTGGAGGGACTTATAGTAGGTGGGAGGGAATGAGATCCAGGTGGGATGGGCATAGCAGAGAATGGGGCGGATGAGGGATTAATAAGTGTGGAGGATGGTGGACAGGTCAAGACCCCAGAACGAGTTTGAGTAGGCAGAGTCGGGAACGTGCCTTGGCTTGGATTGTCCAGAGATGGGGGTTCCAGGAAAGGCGATGGTCAAGGGTGACACCAAGGTACATGAGGGTTTGGGTGAGGTGAATGGGATGGCCATAAATGGTTATATAAGAATCAAGGAGGTGGAGGGAAGGGGTGGTTTTGCTTACAATGATTGCCTGGGTTTTCGAAGGATTGACCTTGAGCGGACACTGGTTACACCAAGTGGTGAACCAGTCAATATGGGATTAGAGAAGGTGTTGGGAGTGTTGCAGGGTAGGGGCGAGGGCAAGGAAGGCAGTGTCATCGGTGTACTGGAAAAGGTGGATGGGGTTAATGCGGCAGCATGTCCACTCTACATAGAAGGTAGAGAAGAGGGAGAAGATGGAACCTTGGGGCACACTGGCGGTAGAAGGTGTAGGAATCTGTGTTATGGATGGTGACAGAAAGGACAGTGGGAAAGAAAAGAGGCGATCAGACGGATATAGTTAATAGGAAGGGTGAATGTTTGGAGCTTGAAGAGGAGGCCGGAGTGCCATACATGGTCATAGGCACGTTCAAGGTCGAGGGAGAGGAAGATGGCGGGGCAACGGGAATTGAGTTGTTCGGAGGTGGAGAAGAAGGTCATCGGCACAGGAGGACGGCTGAAAGCCACACTGGGTAGCGGGAAGGAGGCGGTGCTGGTGGATATGCAGGTGGATGCGTCAGGTGAGGGTGGATTCCTAGACCTTGCTGAAGACCTAGGTAAAGCTGATGGGTAGGGACAGTAGGAGGAGATAGAGGATGGTGGTTTGTCGGGTTTGAGGAACATCAGGATCCGGGAGGTTTTCCACAGGCTGGGGTAGAAGCCAGTAGACAAGACCACATTATAAAGTCTGGCCAGGGTGGAGAGGAAGGAGGCGGGAGGGTCACGGAAATGATAATAGGTAACACGGTCGTGACCGGGAGCAGTGTTGCGTTTCATGCAGAATGTAGAGATGATACCTTGAGTAGTGATTGGGGCAATGAGGTCGGCGTGTGTAATGTTGTCCAAGTACTGGAAGCCAGGAGCAAGTGGAGGGGCAGAGGTGTCAGTTCGATCACGGACATCAGGGAAGAGGGAATAGTCGAACTGGGGATCGTCAGGGAGGGTAAAGACATTGAAGAGGTAAGAAGCAAAATGGTGGGCATTACTAAGGTTAACAGGAAAGTGGGTGGTCATCATCAAGGAGAGGGTAGTAGGGGGAGGGGGTTTAGATCCGGTAAGGTGGCGGAAGGCTGACCAGTACTTAGACGAGTTGATAGGTAGGGTAGCATTAAGACGGATGCATGTCTGTTGACAGTCCTGGCGTTTCTTGGCTGCAAGCAAGTTTCGGACATGTCATTGGAGTTGCCAGTGGCGTCGTAGTGTGTCCCGGTCACGTGTGTGAAGGAAGGCGCAGTAGAGATGGCAGGATTCATGGAGGTGGAGGACCGCCTGTGGGGGTAAGGTGGGACAGTGTGGGTGGATGGCGACGGTAGGGATGAGGGCCTCCACAGCCCCAGACAAGGTCTGCTGGAGAAAGGAGGCGGCACGGGTAACGTCATCAGGGTGGTGGTAGACGAGGGGGTGGCTATCGATCCGGGTAGTTAGGGTATCCTGGTCGGCATTCCAGTTGGCACAGGAATAGTCATGACATATCTTGTGGCTACTGTATGGCACTGCACCCTGTATGGGGATAATGCCACTGGAGCGAGGCAAGAGGACGGTTTTCTCGTTTCAAGGACGCTCGTTTTGACGTTAGTGATTCTCTGCGTTCAGGAAGACCTTTGGGATTTGATGAAGGTTGTTTAAATGCATTAATCGACAATGATACATGTCGTTGTACTCAGGAACTGTGATATATGATGAAACGTGATAATTCCACCTTTGCGCATCATTTCCATACAATGGGAAAGGTTTAAAAATCGATTGGATATGTACCGCATGCTCTAATGCAGAATCACGAAAATCAGCAGGTGGTCATATGTTCATCTCTACGTGCACATCATGAACTTGGTCGGGGACAATACCGATTATTCTTATCCCGTATTCTTACTAGTGACGAGAAATGGTGTCTTTATGTTAAAATAAGGAATAGAAAGTAAAGTTGAGCCCAAATTAAGCACAACGCCCCTTACAAAGACCTACGCCCACGCACAAAAGATAATTTTATGCATCTGGTGGAACAGCGACGGTGCGGTGTACTACGAATTTCTTCTCCAAATAGTAACCATTATTGCTGACATTTGTTGTCAACAACAGCAACGTCTTGCAGATGCAGTCCTAGAACAAAGACCAGAAAGGCTGCACGAAGTGATACTAATCTACAATAACGCCTGTCCTAATTCTGCTAGAGTGACAAAAAATACCATAGAGGAGTTGGTTTAGGACGTCCTTCCTCACCCACCTTGTACCCCTAGATTTTCACCTTTTCCACTCTCTAGCGAACAACCTTCAACTAAGTTCTTTTCTGGATGAAAATACTTTCCGAACACGGCTCGACGAGTTAGTCGCCTCTGTACCACATGATTTCTAATCTAAAATTACCCCAGCTTTGGTAAACTGTAAATAGTGAAGGAGAATATATTATCGATGGATGAGACCCACCCTATCTCACAGAGCATGTGTTGTCATATCTGTTACTGCTGTCACAGCTTAGGCAGTTACAGTTTATGATCACATCTGACATAACTGCCATATAATGTAAACAAGGAACTGACAGGTCGGAAACGTCCTTTAACAAATTTCCTACAAGGGGGAATACAAGCATTCAACATTTTCATATTGTTGATATGGTGCATTGTAGTCCTACTACCAGCACGACATTCTACACGTATTTTCCAAACGATACTTTGTAAAACACATGTTGTAATGTTGTCAAACTGTAGTGTGTCTCTACATTTACTGTATTAAATAATATTGAAAATAAATAACGATGTACATTAAAAGTGTTCTGTCTCGGGAATCGTTTGGAGGAGGGCATATGATCTGATGTTTGACAAAAATTCCTAACAAAATGCACAAGCTTCCTTTTTTGTTTTTTTTCTGGAGTTGGAATTTCTACTTTAAATGGTTTGGTCATATTTGTTTCGTAGAATAACCCATAGTTTCATTAAATTTGTGCTTATGAGTTGACCTAATTGATGATTTATTAGCAGTGCTAATGTGCAAAGTTATCTGGATGGTTTCACATTGATCGTCATAGCTAGGTAGAACATATAAGTAGCTACAAACATAAATTTTATTTTGAAAAACTGCTACCAGTGTACTCATTTATTGTTAGTTTTATATGCCAGCACATGTACAAATTTTTCATTACAATTTTCTATTAGTTTTCTTAAAATTGAAAAATATTACTTTCCAAAAATATGTCAAAATTTTTTTTATGCTTTTACTGCCGATCAGTACCATACAGTACCACATTCTTTGAAAACTACAACTTCCTATTTTGAATGTAACATGTTTTGTAAATAACGATTGTGTTTTAATTTACATGCCTTATTTTATTGAGGTTGTATAATATTGTCCTCTCAAAAGCACCAGTGAAAAAAATTCGTTGGGTATGTAATTCTCATTTTCTTTAAATCATCTCTGAATCAATGTGATCAATCTGAAACATTAATATCGATAAAATAAACAATCCTGGAACTATATGTTGTTATTGCTCTGAATGGTCTTCATATAGAACTTACCAGGTCATTAACGGTACATTCTTCATGTGACTGCATCGGGACAAGTGAATAAGAAGATTGAGGCAGGTTACTACTGACATATTTAAATGGGGGTAATTTTTAATTACTTGTCATGATTATCCCTCTGGTGGTCAGGGAAACAGGTTATAAACTGCGATAAGTGCGACATTTTTTATTCTTCGACAAAGATGATAGACAATGAAGTATGTTTCAAAATATTTTTTACAGCACTTTGATTGTCAGTTTAGTTTCAGTTTATACAAAAAATTTTATGAGTTAATACACTCGAAGAAGCAAGTAAATGTACTATTTCTAATCTTATTTTATTTTTTGTTTCACTTAATTTTTAATTTTTTTGTGTTTCTCTTAGATGTTTATACACTCCTGGAAATGGAAAAAAGAACACATTGACACCGGTGTGTCAGACCCACCATACTTGCTCCGGACACTGCGAGAGGGCTGTACAAGCAATGATCACACGCACGGCACAGCGGACACACCAGGAACCGCGGTGTTGGCCGTCGAATGGCGCTAGCTGCGCAGCATTTGTGCACCGCCGCCGTCAGTGTCAGCCAGTTTGCCGTGGCATACGGAGCTCCATCGCAGTCTTTAACACTGGTAGCATGCCGCGACAGCGTGGACGTGAACCGTATGTGCAGTTGACGGACTTTGAGCGGGGGCGTATAGTGGGCATGCGGGAGGCCGGGTGGACGTACTGCCGAATTGCTCAACACGTGGGGCGTGAGGTCTCCACAGTACATCGATGTTGTCGCCAGTGGTCGGCGGAAGGTACACGTGCCCGTCGACCTGGGACCGGACCGCAGCGACGCACGGATGCACGCCAAGAACGTAGGATCCTACGCAGTGCCGTAGGGGACCGCACCGCCACTTCCCAGCAAATTAGGGACACTGTTGCTCCTGGGGTATCGGCGAGGACCATTCGCAACCGTCTCCATGAAGCTGGGCTACGGTCCCGCACACCGTTAGGCCGTCTTCCGCTCACGCCCCAACATCGTGCAGCCCGCCTCCAGTGGTGTCGCGACAGGCGTGAATGGAGGGACGAATGGAGACGTGTCGTCTTCAGCGATGAGAGTCGCTTCTGCCTTGGTGCCAATGATGGTCGTATGCGTGTTTGGCGCCGTGCAGGTGAGCGCCACAATCAGGACTGCATACGACCGAGGCACACAGGGCCAACACCCGGCATCATGGTGTGGGGAGCGATCTCCTACACTGGCCGTACACCACTGGTGATCGTCGAGGGGACACTGAATAGTGCACGGTACATCCAAACCGTCATCGAACCCATCGTTCTACCATTCCTAGACCGGCATGGGAACTTGCTGTTCCAACAGGACAATGCACGTCCGCATGTATCCCGTGCCACCCAACGTGCTCTAGAAGGTGTAAGTCAACTACCCTGGCCAGCAAGATCTCCGGATCTGTCCCCCATTGAGCATGTTTGGGACTGGATGAAGCGTCGTCTCACGCGGTCTGCACGTCCAGCACGAACGCTAGTCCAACTGAGGCGCCAGGTGGAAATGGCATGGCAAGCCGTTCCACAGGACTACATCCAGCATCTCTACGATCGTCTCCATGGGAGAATAGCAGCCTGCATTGCTGCGAAAGGTGGATATACACTGTACTAGTGCCGACATTGTGCATGCTCTGTTGCCTGTGTCTATGTGCCTGTGGTTCTGTCAGTGTGATCATGTGATGTATCTGACCCCAGGAATGTGTCAATAAAGTTTCCCCTTCCTGGGACAATGAATTCACGGTGTTCTTATTTCAATTTCCAGGAGTGTATTTCGTAAACCACATCAAATACTGACGAATCGATTCCACAGACCGAAACGTGAGGTGAGGGGCTAGTGTAATTGGTTAATACAATCCATTAAAAATGCACAGAAGTATGTTTTTTAACACAAACCTACGTTTTTTTTAATGGAACCCCGTTAGTTTTGTTAGTACATCTGAACATATAAACAAATACGCAATCAGTGCCGTTTGTTGCATTGTAAAATGTTAACTACATCCGGAGATATTGTAACCTAAAGTTGACGCTTGAGTACCACTCCTCCGCTGTTCGATCGTGTGTGTCGGAGAGCACCGAATTACGTAGTGATCCAAAGGGAACGGTGATGGACCTTAGGTACAGAAGAGACTGGAACATCACATTACGTCCACATGCTAACACCTTTTTATTGGTCTTTTTCACTGACGCACATGTACATTACCATGAGGAGTGAGGTAAACGTACGCACGTGGTTTCCGTTTTCAATTACGAAGTTGAATAGAGTGTGTCCCACTGGAAACGCGTCGACGTATGTGGTATCAGCATGATGGTGCACCTGCACATTCCGCAATTAACACTAGGCTGACCCTTGACAGGATGTTCGACGGGCGTTTCATAGGACGTGGAGGACGCATAAATTGGCCAGCCCGTTCTCCTGATCTTACACCTCTGGATTTCTTTCTGTGGGGTACGTTAAAGGAGAATGCGTACCGTGATTTGCCTACAACCCCAGAGGATATGAAACAACGTATTGTGGCAGCCTGCGGCGACATTACACCAATGTACTGCGGCGTGTACGACATTCATTACGCCAGAGATTGCAATTGTGTGCAGCAAATGATGGCCACCACATTGAACATCTATTGGCCTGACATGTCGGGACACACTCTATTCCACTTCGTAATTGAAAACGGAAACCACGTGTGTACGTGTACCTCACCCCTCATGGTAATGTACATGTGCGTCAGTGAAGAAGACCCATTAAAAGCTGTTAGCATGTGGACGTAATGTGCTGTTCCAGTCTCTTCTGTACCTAAGGTCCATCACCGTTCCCTTTGGATCCCTAAGTAATTCGGTGCTCTCCGATACACACGATCGAACAGCGGAGGAGTGGTACTCAAGATTCAACTTTAGGTTACAATATCTCCGGATGTAATTAACATTTTACAATGCAACAAACGGCACTGATTACGTATTCGTTTATATGTTCAGATGTGCTAACAAAACTAACGGTGTTCCATTTAAAAAAAACGTAGGTTTGTGTTAAAAAACATACTTCCGTGCATTTTTTTATGCTTTGTATTAACCAATTACACTAGCCCCTCTCCTCACGTTCGGTCTGTGGAATCGATTCGTCAGTATTTGATGTGATTTACGAAATATATACAGCGGTAATGTTAGGCGACTCACCCTGTATATGTATAGGGTGGTCCATCTGAAGTTTCAGATACGATTATCTCGAAAACTATACAACAGGTAGAAATAGTGGGCAAGACAAGTTCATAAGCTCAAAGAGGGACAACAAATGATACTACACGTGACCTCCAGCCACCGCCCCCTTGGATGAAGCGGGGCGCAACTTTTAAATCTTAAATGGAAACACCCATTTTTATAGCAGATTCGGATTCTACATAAAAATGTAATCAACTTTTCTCTGAAACATTTTTTCAACCATTGACAGATGGCGCTGAAATCGAGAAAAAAGTTAAACTGGGAAAGAACTCCGATTTATTTAGAATTATCCGAGAAAGGTACATCAAATCGATAAAAATGTACACCAATTCTTTCGTTACGCCAAATTAAGGTATTTATATACAAAGTGTATTGTATCCTACTTTTAGCGTTACCCAGGAACAACGACATGGACGTAGTAGAATGATATTCCCATGGGGTGCCTCATTAGTGTGAGTCCCCTTGCCTCTCACATGTTGGGGTGCTTCATTAATGGCAGTCCCGTTGCCTCTCACATGTTGGGGTGCTTCACTAGTGTGAGTCCTCTTGCCCCTCGCAATTTGGGGTGCGTAATTAATGAAATTAGCCACGAAGAAATTGTTCAAAATTATCCCCATTTGCTTCAATGCATAAAGCCAATCGTCTGCAAAAGTTGTCCACAGTTTTGAGCAGCACATCCCGTGGCATGGCTGTCTTTTGTAAACAATATTTCTTAAATAACCTCATAAGAAAAAATCTGGAGATGTTGGGTCTGGTGAATTATTCCGCTGCATACTATCCACCGATCAGGGTACCATAAATTTAAAACGTTCCACACATTTCTAGCATAGTGGGGAGCTGCTCAATCCTGTTGGAACCTAATTCGTTGCCTAGTTTTTGAATCAATATCTTCCATTTAAAAAAAAAAAAGCACTCTGTCTTCAGGCCACAAAAGGCCCATAGGGACCATCCGACCGCCGTGTCATCCTCAGCTGAGGATGCGGATAGGAATGGTGTGTTGTCAGCAAACAGCTCTCCCGGTCGTTATTATGGTATTCTTCGACTGGAGCAGCTACCATTGGGTCTAGTAGCTCCTCAGTTGGTATCAAGAGGCTAATTGCACCCCGAAAAATTGCAACAGCATATGGCGGCCCAGATGGTCACCCATCCAAGTGCCGGCCACGCCCGACAGCGCTTAACTTCGGTGATCTGACGGGAACTGGTGTATCCACTGCGGCAACGCCGTTGCTAACGTCTTCCACTAGCTCCAACAAATCATCACGGAGAAGTTGTAAATAAGATTCCTTAGTAACATTTCAGTCAAGAAATACGGTTCTATCCAGTAATCGTTTAAAATTCCACACAATACCATTAACGACCATTTGTGTTGACTGTCAGTTGGAATGTGTCAGTATGGATTGACAGGGGACCAATAATGAAAACCATGACGATTTAATTCGCCACTGTTTTTGAATGTGGCTTCATCGGTGAACATAATGTATTTAAAAAAATCATTGTCACGTGTTATCATTTCCAAGGTCCATTGGCAGAAATACACGCGTATTTGCATATCTTTTGGCGTTAATGCTTGTGTCAGTGTGATATGATACGCATGATATTTATGTGCCTTCAAAATCTTCAAAACAGTTGATTTCAGTATTCCAGTTTGTCTCTGAATTGCACGACTACTCATTTTGGGATTCAGTTGAACACAGGCGAGAACGGTCATTTTCATTGTACTACCGATGACGAGGTGGACAGTGCATGTATCCATTTAATCATTATTTGTTACCAAGTACTCTATAAAACAAGTTATTAACCAACAATACAAGACTCAACCAAGGAAACACCAGAAGTAAACAATTCTTCACGCACCTCGTATTATAGCTGTTCAAGTAATAAACGAGATATGTGAGGAAAGCAACGACTCTGACAACAATGCGAGCGATCTGACAACGCCGTGTTGTTCTACTTGTGCAGAGCGCTGTGCTCATCCCTTCCAGGCGCTCAGTTTGAGGTCCGCTTACTCATCTGTAATTTTTGAAAGCGCCATCAGTGAAGCTGTGTTTTTGTTGTGTGTTACGAAAATGGAAAAGCGAAGTTTAGGGTAACATTGTGCCGTCAAGTTTTGTGTTAAATTTGGGGAATCCGTGAGTGTGACCTTTTAAAAGTTAAAATAGGCCTATGGGAAACATTTTTCATCAAGTGAAAAAATTTTTCCGCTGGAATGATTTAATTTTGGAAAGCCAAGAACACGTCGAATGTGAATCTCGCTCAAGAGGACAAACTTAGAAAACCAACGAAAACGTCACACTGGTACGTATTCTTGTGAGATTCTTCTTCCAGGACAAACTCCCAACCAAGTGAATTTATACAAAAATGCTACCGTAGACTGCTAAGCCGCTAAAGATCTATTTGGAAAAGCAATACCAAAATGGGAAACTTCATTGAGGAAGTGTAATTAATTTAATTATTAATACTAGCATGGTTGTGTCTGGGCTTGTTACGAAGTGTGTTGCTTGCGAAGTCAGTTCATACAAAGTAAAAATACATGTACTACTATTGTTTGAAAACAACAATATCCTACTAAATTTGAGGAGCTTCATAAAATAAGGAGGCACGTTTACGTTTTACACAGTACGGCCGGATTTCGCAATGATGTGTATTCTGTCTCTTAACAATCCGTTACCCATGTTCGAACGCCACAAATTCAGTTTTTAAAGTGGTTCATGAAAAAAAAGAGAGATGGGATGAGGTGGGATGTGGGGTTGCGGGATGGGGAGGAACAGGGGTACAACTAATGAAGTGAGATTAGGGTCTAACATTTCGTCAACAACGAGGTCATTGCACACGAGGCACAGGATCGGATTATGTGTCTTCTTTAGACAAACCATGGAAAGCGCATATCGTGATGGCCGCCCAGAGATTTAAATAGTCTTTTCCCTGAATGTGATATTAGAGCGTTAACATTGTACTGCTTCACCTCGGTTATCAAGTGCAAAGATTCTATTGTGAAACATAGTGATTTTTGATATGGTATACCATTCACACGAGACTCGATGAATCTTCGACAACAGAATACAATGATGAGCAATTGTATGTGCTTTGTACAGCTTTCTTTCTTTCTTTCTTTCTTTCTTTCTTTCTTTCTCGGGCCTTTGTCCCGCTCCAATGCGGGGTCGGCTTGGTTATGACGGATTTGGTAGTTTTAATGGCAGAGGGTGGCCGGATGCCCTTCCTCCGCCACCCCAAACCCCCAGGACGGAAGCAGTGTACCCTCGCTGTCTGTGTCTTGTGTAAGTCATGAAATAGTGCGAACGTTTTCAAATGTCTGTGAGTCATGTAACTGAGGCGGCACTTGGCGAAGAGCCCGGTATTCACCTAGCGGGATGTGGAAAACCGCCTAAAAACCACATCCAGGCTGGAAGCATGCCGGCCTTTGTCGTTAATCTGCCGGGCCGATTCGATCCGGGGCCGGCGCGCCTAACCGAGTGTAGGAAGCAGCGCATTAGCGCTCTCGGCTACCCTGGCGGGTCGTATGTGCTATGTACAGCGAGTGACAAAAGTCATGAAATACCTCCTAATATGGTGTCGGACCTCCTTTTACTTGGCGTGGTGCAGCAACTCGACGCTGCATGGACTCAACAAAATGGCTCTGAGCACTATGGGACTTAACATCTCAGGTCATTAGTCCCCCAGAACATAGAACTACTTAAACCTAACTAACCTAAGGACATCACACACATCCATGCCCGAGGCAGGATTCGAACCTGCGACCGCAGTGATCGCGCGGTTCCAGACTGAAGCGCCTATAACCGCTCGGCCACCAGCGGCGGGCTGGACTCAACAAATCGTTGGAAGTCCCCTATAGAAATATTGAGCCATGCTGCCTCTATAATCGTCCATAATTGCCGGTGTAGGATTTTGTGCACGAACTGACCTCCCTATTGTGTCCTATAAATGTTCAATGAGAGACCATGTCATTCGCCGGACCTGTCAGTAATGTTCTTCAAATTAATCGCAAACAACTATGGCCTGGTGATACGGCGTATCGTCATCCACAAGAATTCTATCGTTGTATGGGAACATGAAGCCCATGAATGGCTGGAAACGGTCTCAAAGAAGCCGAACATAAACACTGTGAGTCAATGACCGGTTCGGCGGGACCAGATAACCCACTCTATTCCCCGCAAACAAAGCTCACGCCACAGTGTAGCCACCACCAGCTTGCACAATGCCTTGCTGACCACCTGGGTCGAAGGCTTCGTGGGGCCGGTGCCACACTCTAACCCTAACATCAGCTTTACCAACTGAAATCAAGACTCATCTGTCCACACCATGGTTTTCCAGTCGTCTAGGATCCATCCGATATGGTCACGAGACTAGCAAGGCGCTACAGACGATGTCGAGCTGTTACTAAACGCACTCGCATCGGTCGTCTGCTGCCACAGCCCATCGCCGCCAAATTTCTCCTCACTGACCTAACAGATACGTTCACTGCGCGTCCCACAATTACGTCTGCAGTTATTTCACTCAATATTGCTTGTCTGTTAGCAATGACAACTCTAAGCAAGCGCCGCTGCTCTCAGTCGTTAACTGAGGGCCGTCGGACGCTGTGTTGTTCATGGACCTGAAATTTGGTATTCTCGGCGCACTATTGATGCTATAGATCTCGAAATATCGAATTCCCTAACGATTTCCGAAATGGAACGTCCTATGCGTCTAGCTCCAACCCGTCGTGCGGCCAAAACCGCGTCGGAAACCCTTTGACACGAATCACTTGAGTACGAATGACTGCTCTGACGATGTACTGCCCTTCTCTACCTTGTGTACGTGATACTAACTCGCTTTGCTTATGTGCATATCGCTATACAATGACTTTTGTCAGTTAAATGTATGTGCGTTCTGCATGTCTAAAACAATGACTGCTGGAGCTCGTTGAAAGGAAAATGTCATATTACCACTGGCTTTGGTAGTTCACGATTTCTCCTGTAGTCGGTTCTGCTTTGTTACGATATATTTTACTAATAACTCATTGGAAACGTAACTAACAAGGGAACCTCCCCATCGCACTCCCCCTCAGATTTAGTTATAAGTTGGCACAGTGGATAGGCCTTGAAAAACTGAACATAGATCAATCGAGAAAACAGGAAGAAGTTGTGTGGAACTATGAAAAAAATAAGCAAAATATACAAACTGAGTAGTCCATGCGAAGATAGGCAACATCAAGGAGAATCTAAGCTCAGGAGCGCCGTGGTCCCGTGGTTAGCGTGAGCAGCTGCGGAATGAGAGGTCCTTGGTTCAAGTCTTCCCTCGAACAAGAAGTTTATTTTTTTTATTTTCAGACAATTATCAAAGTTCAGGCACTCTCACATAATCAACTTCGCTCTCCAAAATTTCAGGACATGTTCAGATTTGCTTGGACATATGCAGGATTTGACGGTCTACCCACGGAACAATTTTAAAACGTTATGTTTTGACAGAGCACAGGGACAAATGTGCGTCGCCGGCCGAAGTGGCCGTGCGGTTAAAGGCGCTGCAGTCTGGAAACGCAAGACCGCTACGGTCGCAGGTTCGAATCCTGCCTCGGGCATGGATGTTTGTGATGTCCTTAGGTTAGTTAGGTTTAACTAGTTCTAAGTTCTAGGGGACTAATGACCTCAGCAGTTGAGTCCCATAGTGCTCAGAGCCATTTGAACCATTTGACAAGTGTGCGACTGTGAAGCTGTTGGACTGATTTGTTGCAGTTTATGTGACAAACTCTTATGTTTTCATCACTTTTTTGGGAGTAATTATCACATCCACAAGAAAACCTAAATCGGGCAACGCTGAAGAATCTTTTTGCCCACTCGCCAAGTGCACAAGTTAGGTGGGTCGACAACATATTCCTGTCATGTGACGCACATGCCGTCACCAGTGTAGTATAGAATATATCAGACGTGTTTTCCTGTGGAGGAATCGGTTGACCTATGACCTTGCGATCCAATGTTTTCGGTTCCCATTGGAGAGGCACGTCCTTTCGTCTACTAATCGCACGGTTTCGCGGTGCGGTCGCAAAACACAGACACTAAACTTATTACAGTGAACAGAGACGTCAATGAACGAATGGACAGATCATAACTTTGCGAAAATAAAGGAAAACGTTTAACTCGATGGGAGACTTGAACCAAGGACCTCTCGTTCCGCAGCTGCTCCCGCTAACCACCGGACCACGGCGCTCCTGAGCTCAGACTATCCTTGATGTTGCCTATCTTCGCATGGGCTACTCAGTTTGTATATTTTGCTTATTTTTTCATAGTTCCACACAACTTCTTCCTGTTTTCTCGATTGATGTGTGTTCAGTTTTTCAAGGCCTATCCACTGTACCAACTTATAACTAAATCTGACGGGGGTGCGATGGGGAGGTTCCCCTGTAAGTATTCCGAATTACGTTGAGGGAAAGGTTAGAAGTGTACAGCACTTCGAGAACACTGATATCTGCTAAGGTCACTTCAGCCCGAGCTTAACCTATATTCGGAGTGAAGGGGTAAGAGAAGCTAGTAAAATTGCTAGAAATGTTACAGTCACTCGAAAGTAGCTTCATAGGAATGAAGGCAGCTCAAAGGCCGGGAAATGCTCCTTTATCTCTGTGGCCCATTTTGCTGCGGGTTTACCGCAGGCTGCCCACAGGAAACTGGCTGCAGCTTGTAGAAGACGGATGGAATGGAAGGGCGTAACAAAAATATATGACAGGGGGACAGGGCCGTGCTTCCTTTTATTGCAGCCGCCGGCGGACGCAGTGGCGACTCGGAGTGGCAGAAGGAGCTGCCGGCATTGTTTGCTCCTTTGTGCGCCGGGATACGGCGAATTCTGGGGCATCCGGATTGGGGCGCGCCGGGCGCGTGTGTCGGCGGTATTCCGGCAAAGTTATTTCTCGGCTGGTATCTGCGGCCGCGCCGTATTGGGACGAGCACTCTGGCGGCAAATTGTGTTCTCAGCCGGCGCCTGCGTGCATCCTCTTGGGCCGAAACCTCCCAGCAGGCAGCCGGCTACGGCCCGCCACCGGGCCACTCGCGGCTGGGGGATCCATTAAAAGCTAGTGACAGTAGTGGACGCATTGCTAGAGCACCAAGGGGCAGTTGAGCTGCACAGATTTCATTAGAATTTCTCTATTCTACGTTGACTACGTGCCATGTACGTGGAAGTCGGCAGACAAGTGATATCCAGAAAGCGATATACAGCGAACATTAAGTTTACGTTTTGGTTGCCTTCCACAAAGCCTTCGTTAGCGTTCCACATCGTCGTCCACAGTATTCCAAATACGTGCAAACGGAATTCCAAACAGATACACAGTTGGTCTGAAGACTTCTTAACGAACATAAATATATCACTTATTTATTGATGCATTTATTTCACCTAACAGCTGAACCGTGATTTATTTTCAAAGAATGTTCTTAAGAATTTATTTTATTTACTAGCGATTCATCAAGAACATTAACACGTTTAATCACACTACGTAAGCATGGAAGTAGTTGCCAGGGAGTAACTGATGAAGTCATAACCAAATTCCTTTTAACAAATGGGAGTTTTATTCACTTTAATAGTGCCTAAAGGCATTTTCTTAAAAAAACGGATTTAAAATTATAATCAGAAAGCACCCTCTAAATATCAAAGTCACAATTTATTCAGAGGTAGAAAGAAACAAGTTTTGACTGTATGAGCTTTCGGGCAGAGAACCTTGCCGCTCCCTTTTGACACGGCCGTAGTAACGAACGCTCACAATAGCCTCTGAAAGGTTTCACTGGTGCAAATCTGCAAAACACCACATAACTATAAACTAAGTGTTTTAACAATTTACATAAGCAAACAAACTATGCACCCCCGTAGGATGGATGGAAATGGTACAAAACACTAACAATAAAATATTAACCTTGCCACCGAAGATGCAACTAGATTTTAACTTCCAAGAAAAGTCTTACGGTGAAAGGATGGCAACTTTATATACTAAAACGATCATTTAAATAAAATCCCATGAAATGCTATCTTATATAAAATTCTACAAGGTTAGCCAAACAATAGTTAAGATGCTCTACAGTACACACATACAGCCTCTCGAGATCATAGGCAATACTATCAAAGATTCCAAACATCAAAATATGTTTCAGCTATTAGGCCGTTACACTCCAAGCAATTAATTCGTTAAAACATCAAATACGACAAACATGACAGAGGCAGCTAGTAAGATACGGTGGATTGATAGGGAAATTACCGAACAACCCGAACCGCAGGTTGCTGTAACCCACCCCTACTGCACAAGGGAAAAACGGACCACCCAATTTATAAACAACCATCTTCCTGCGGGTGGGCTAACGGAGAAGAATGGTGGGACGACCCCAAAGCAAAATGGCTGGTGACCTCACCAAGAAAACAATTAGAATGTAACAAGAGTAAATCAAACAAGATATCACCAATCACTTAACTTCTAATAAACTGCGATTGCTCGAGAAGACCTGGCGCAGCACCCCCAAATCGCTCTCCCGAACTGTCCGCTGCCAGCCGCTTCAACGCAGAAAGGCGCGCCGATCTCCAGTCTCAAGGCACTTCACTTCGCACCGGCCAGACTGATGTCGTGGGTTGACTCCTGTTGCTCTCGTGTCGACCGCGAAGTCACTGCCGCTCGCTATACGCCGCGGCCCACTGGACTCACGTGGCGACCTAACATGCGCCGACGCTGAAGACAGACAAGTCATCTTGTGTCTCTCAGTGCGCGACCGACCAACCGATCGATCTAACCGCCAATGACCACTGCCTGAGCAAACTCGAGCAGACTGGCGGCTTAACGCGCAGACTCAGATGCAGGAACTAAGCCCCGACCGGGCGACCACTCGCTGAGTTCTCTTACTGGCGGAGTGGAAAGACTCTCATTTTTGCCGGCCTTAAAGGTTGATCCGAACGACTGACATACTAGGACTCCGAACGACAGATAGACACTAACTGCCTAACAAATGCGGACGAGAGACAGACAAGCAAGCTGGGGACGAGAGACTGACCCAGACTGACCGACTGGCGAGCTCATAGCGCCCCTTAAATACACGTGAACAGCCAACCTTTCCCCTTTTCCATCAGAGGGAGACACCAAAGCTGCGACTGCCACAGCGGCGCCACCGCCAGAAACGGAGGGCGACTTCTTCACACCACGCGCTGCGACGCGCTCTTCAGCAATTTTTGCCACGGCTCAACAGGGTTATGCCTTCAGGCCCTCTCTTACACCTAACTAGACGTCTGCAGTGAGGCTACATTGCAATTTTTACAACACATTAGCAACATGCAATGATGGTAATATTAATAATAGTAATAATAATAAAACATACAATGTATATAATAATGAATATATATGGAATTTAAGAAATGTTAGCCTTCATACCATTGTGTTAAGGGTATAGTAGGCAGCTAAACTGACAGTGTTAAAAATCAATTTTCCTCCATTCATATTCAGCCTAGGTTTATTGCTTGTTCCAGGATTGTAAACAGACGCTTACAATAATTTATAAAAACGATAACTGACTTAGCTCAGTTTCTTGTAGTACTGGATGTCGGTAACTCTGAAGCAAAAAGATTTACACCTGCAATTGTCATCTTCCGATGTTTACATATTAGACAAACAGCTTTTGGTTTGAAAGTGAAAGATTTGCGTAAAGTAACGAAAACACAATATTTAAACAATCAGAGACCTTTGTTTTATTTTTTTCTGTAACATGAAGTATAAAACATAATTATATACACAGGCAAATTCCTCGGAGAAGGCTTACATTTCCGAATTTATTCTTCTTTTTTCTTAAACATTAAGAATGTTATTCCAGTCATTTGGAAGTGTGTCACTAAAGAAAACACAATGCAACGTTTTGATGCAACGTTTAGTTTCTGAGAAGATGATAACTAAAAATGTGCATATATAACTTGTTGGAAAAAAAAACTCTAACCGTTTGTATTATCTCTTCCGATATTTGTTACTCTAATTGTTAATGAGTTTAAATGTTTGAGTGAAGATTTTAAATTTAATTTCTCATTTAGTTCCCAAGTCTATCCAGAAGGTTCAGGTAATGCATCAGGTCATGTGAACAAAGGTTAGTCTATGATCGGAGGGACTCCGCTATGTGCAAAGCGGGCCTGTATAGTGCAACTGGAAGCTCTCACAGCGGAGCCGTGAAACGAAGTCGGCCTTGCAGAAGGCTCATCCACAGCATCCAACACATCTATTAAGCCTGTACCGTCGTAACTGAAAATTTGGTTACTGATTAATAAAATAGGAAGCCAACGTAATTTGATTTGTGCCTCACCAGCGATCACGTGATAAAGATTTTATTCAACTCCTTCGTTATGACAGTTCATTTTTCATTCAGTTAGTATGTATTTCAAAAGACTTTTTATATCTTGTTGACAACATTCTCGTGAGTTTTTGCATTCCCTCCCGACTCCATACACGGATATCTCACAATACTCTCAACCAAACAATAATCAGTGCATGCACAGAGCGCATTTTACGTTTACGATTGACACACGTACAAACTTTGGACAACCAGTGGTGCACTGCCTATATACATAACTAACACTATTAACGGTTCGACACAGACACATTGAAGTGCGTGATTAGACAAGAAAAGGTGATACGACACAGTCAGTTAATTCACTTACATGCTATCAGAAAAATTCCGCCCCATAATGTACGACACAGGCGCGTGGAGCACGGTCTGGGTGAATAATGGGCAGAATTACCATATGATGTAGTTATTTATAGCAACACATACACTAAAGCAAGAAATCATCAATTTAAAATGAGTATCATGAGCTCACATACCGCGTCAAGCTTGACCAATCAACTACGCAACTCGTTAAGATAATAATTTAAAAAATTAAAACCATGATAAAGATTTACTTTGTTAAGACATAACTCCAGGAAAAGTGAAAATAATAAAAAGTTACTTCAAGGGCCACTACTCCATACTGAATTTAAATGTGGGCACATTAAATTACTATAACCCAAATACCCAAGTATTTACAAATGAACTGCAATGTGTAACAGTACTCTGAATTTAAGTTAAAAAGAACTGCAGCTAAGTCACTTAAAATTAAAGTAAACACAGTGCACCGCTATTTAATAAATGACTTTATATTCTGCTAACAGTTGAATTAACGATGCTAAAATACCTATATGCATCAGTTAAATTTGCTAACCATAATAATGAATTGATGCAGAAATAAATCCTGCAACCAGACTGTTTGTACTGTCGGTGAAGCGTACATTTGGTCAACCGTTGCAGAGACATGAAATATAACTGAATGTAAAGCATCATAGGCCACACAGTTCACTATACGACTGGCGTGGCCTCATAACAGTGTGCACGATACGACAGCACAGGTAATATGAAAGGAAATCAGAATTAGTGCTCACCAGTACACCAGTGATATTCCTAAACACAGAATGAGGTACGACAAGGAAAGCACGTAAGGGCGAACCCAGAATAGCGACGTCATTTGTCGTTTGAATTGCTACATTCATTGAACTACCACATAATAGCATGAATAAATAAATACAATAATCACAAAAATTTATGAGCGACAGGGTAAGACTAATTAATTGGTACAGCAATAATGAGCTTTACCTCAACAGTGCACAAAACTCAGTGTCGGAATAAACATAAAACAGTAAAACGTTTTTAAAAAAAAGCTCAAAAAAGCTTCTTTCCTTATAAAAGAAACTCGTTTCCCTATAAAACAGCAGCTGCTCAAAGGGCAACAGCAAAGATATCTTTAAGGCAATTTAAGGCCTTCAAAGGACTTTCGGGAAATTAATTTTTTTAAATCAAATAGGGCCTTAACACTCAAGAGGCAAAACACACTGACAAAATCGATATAATATCTATTGATCATTTTATCAAGTACCAAAACAGCAAAACAAATTAGGGTTGTTCACATGTGAGGCAAGTACAATCCCAATTTAGGCTCAAACAGTAATTATGGTTAAATGATTTGAAAACATTTGCTTAAGATAATAATGAAGACAGTACATTGTTCTTAAGCAAATTTTGAAAAAACTAGCTACTGGAAAGTCATAACAAGTGCCGTACAAGCATATTCCAAGGAAGATGTACAACTTCAGGTGAAACTGTAGATAAGGTTCCATAGATCAGAACATTAAGTACATTAGCCACCACTTAACTTAAAATGCATTAGCAGGCATCGGCAACCAGTGCGGCAAGAGGATCGTGGACGCGCCTCAAACGCAGCCATGGACACCAAGGCGGTGTGTAACAGGAACAAGCCTCCGCGGTCACCAGTCCCTGAAAAACTCACCACAAGGCTCAGAAGACTAAGTAGGGCTGTTAACAAACGCCACTTCGGTAGAACATAGGCCAAACAAACAATTTAAGCAAATATTAATGGCTGCCTTCTTGAGAAATGGTGAACATACGGACTCTTAATATGCAACCAGGTTTCAGAATTTATCCTTCACAAAATTTTAAAATGTTAAGAATGTGTGGTAGTGGCAAAGTTAATGTCTCTTAAACCATTTAGCTGAATAAAAAGTGACACAGCAAAACTTAATAAATGCCCAGAGAATAAGATCTTAGAGTAATTTAGGCAAACCACACAGCGAGGAACGTTGCGTGAACCAAAAGGACGTATTAGGAAAATGATAATCTTACCTCTGTGAGGGGGTACTTAATAGTTATTCCTTAAAAGAAATGCTTTCTCCTGTGGTATTTGGACATAGAAATCTACTACACAATTTTAAAACATACATTAAGTACAGGAAATGTCTGTTAAAGCAAACGAAATATAATATAGAAAATTAAATGCAAACTCCTTAAAAATACTTAACACCACTATTTAATTAGCAAAATTCACTTTCTCACAAGAATGTTGACGGCGATATCAATGGGGTAATCTAACATAGGTTAACCACTGAATTTAGTTTTAACACCGCTTTTAACCAACACAAATACACCACAATGAAGTTCTTAGTGGTACACAGAAATCTCCAATACAGAAAAAGTTACATATGCAGACAAATATTTGACTGATCAGAAATATAAATAACCTGAGGCAACAGCGCATTAGCTCATATAATTACGCTCAAAAAAATAATCCAGTAAGCTACCAAGCGCACGCATTTGAGATGGCCGTGGCGTAGTGTGAGAAATACTGACTATAAACGCACGATGTGGCAGATACCTGATAATCCTCGAAATATCCAGTGCGGCTCCCAGCGCAAAGTCGGACAAATCAGTGGGCGCGTAAAGAAGGACGCCGCACTCAACTTACTGTCGCAACTCCGACTTCACAGGTTACACCAAGTCTTGACATATACACAGCTGACAGCCAACTGACACCACTATATCCGGAACTCGGCCCATGATGTCCTCTAGTCCGCTGTCACTTGGCCTTACTGCTCTGCCCCACCAACGCTGCTCGAGGCCTACTTTAAGACTCGCTCTGCCAGAGATAGCCAGCGACAAGCTACAATCGATTAGAGCTGCCAGTAGTAGTGACAGTGAATAATGCCCAAAATCAAACCGAGCGAAATCGATTGCAATACGCCCGCGGCTCAATCTTTATACCTTAATATTCCTGAACACTTCCTTGCACTTATCAGCTGAAGTATTTCTTCTGTTACCCATGGTTTCTTCGCAATTACTTCCTTTGTACCTCTTTTCCCCTCCAACTTCTGTGATTACCCTTTTTGTAAGTGTCCATTCCTCTTCAACTGAACTGCCTACTGAGCTATTCACTATCGCATGATCTACAGATTCAGAGAACTTCAAGCTTATTTCTTCATTCGCACTCAAGCTCATTTCTTCTTTGCCCATTGATTCATCCTGAGTACTCTCTTAAACTTCAGCCTACTCTTCATCATTCCTAAATTGTGATCTGGGTTTATATCTGTTCTTCTAGTTACGTCTCACAATCCAATATCTGATTTCAATAAGTGTGCCTGACCATAATATAATTTAACTCAAATCTTCCTGTATCTACCGGCCCTTTCCAACTATATCTCTTCCTCTTGTGGGTCTTGAATAGAGTATTAGCTATTACCATCTGAGATTTATTGCAGGAGTCAGTCTTTCTCCTCTCTCGTTGCTGCGACCAAGTCCTTGTTCTCTAGCGACACTTTACGCTACTCCTTCCCATACAATCGCATTCGAATCCCCCATCACTATTAGGTTTTCATTTCCCATTACGCACTGAATTATCCGTTCAATATGCTCTTATAGTTCCTCTATCTCTTCATATTCGACGTATGATTTCGCCTTGTATACCTGAACTAATGTTGTCGATGTGGGTTTGCTGTCGATTCTGATGAAAGTAACACTATAACTGAGCTGTTCATAGTAATTCACGCTCTGTACTATCTTTCTATTCATAATGTATCCTACTACCAGTGTACTATTTTCGGCCGCTATTGGTATACCCGATATTCGTCTGATCAGAGATCCATGTTTTCTTTCCATTTCACTTCACTGACGCCCTCTATGTCTAGACTGAGCCATAGCATTTCCATTTTCAGGTTTTATAGCTTCCCTACGACGTTCAGCTTTTGACATTTCACGTCCCGACTCGTAGAAAGTTATTATTTCGTTGGTTATTCAATCTTCCTCTCATGATCACCTCCGTCTTGGCAGTCCCCTTCCGGATAGGAGACTAGTCAGGAATCTCTTGGCAATGGTGAGAACACCATGACACTTTTTCAATTATGGGACACATATCCTGCGGATACCCGTTATGTGTCCTTAATGCTGTGGTTTCCATTGCCTTCTGCATCGCTATGCCGTTGATCATTGCTAATTCTCCCGCCTTTTAAGGCTAAGAAAGTGACCTGAAACCCTGATCGTTCCACCGTCCTCTTTGACAAGGCTGTTTGCCAAACGAAGGTAACTTCCTAAACTGAAAGTCCTCGGCTACCATTGCTTCACCATAACCTTTATTTACCCTTATCTGTACGTAAGGTACAATTAACTAGTTTTATTTAAAAAGGCGTCGGGTATGATTACGGCATCCTCTATGTCCCCGCGTTTTGCCCATGCTGTCAATCCATGAACCGAAAATACAAGAAAGGTTCAAAAATGATATTAAAATTCAGGGTGAAAGGATATCAATGATATTCTGCGCTTATGAAATCGCTATCCTCAGTAAAAGTGAAGAGCAATTACAGAATCTGTTGAATGGAACGAACATTCTACTGACTACAGAGTAAGTACTGAAGGTAAAACGAAGAAAGACAAAAGTAATGAGAAGTAGCAGAAGTGAGAATAATGGGAAGCTTAAAATCGAAATTGATGATCAGGAAATAGATGGAGTTAAGGAATTCTGCTTCTCGGCAAAAAAAATTACCCATGAAGGACGAAACAAAGAGGGCACTAAAGCAGACTAGCACAGTAAAAGCGGCCATTCTTGGTCGAAAGAAGTCAGCTAGTATCAAACTTAGGCCTTAATATGAGGAATAAATTTTTCAGAATATACGCAAGGAGAACAGCATCGTATTTTAGTGAATCATGGACTATGGGAAAACCCGAAAAGAAGAGAATGGAAGCGTTTGGAATCTGGTACTGCAGTTGATAAGGAACGTGCAGTTTCTCCGCAGAATCGACGAAGAATGAGACATATCGAAAACATTGACGGAAAGAAGGGACTGGATGATAGGACGTGTGTTATGACATCAGGTAGTATCTTCCAGGCTACTACAGGGAGCTGTAAAGGGTAAAAACGTTAGAGGAAGACATAGATTGGAGTCCATCCAATAAATAACTGATGACATAGGGTGTAGCCCTACTCCGATATGAAGAGGTCGGCACAGGAGACGAAACCTTGGCACGCCACATCAAATTATAGCTGAATTGACATGTATAAAGTTTATAATATTTGTGCCGCTTTGATCTACATCACAGTAGTAAAGATCCGGCTACATTCGATGTGGAAATATTTTTCAAAAGTTTTAAATTGCATGTAGGCACCAGAGAGATTTCCTCCAATAATGCAACTGTTTGTTTTACTGAATACAAATTCTGATCCTAGAACAAGCCATTTCTTTCAATGTTTTTTGATGTGATTGATTACTGCATATAATTAAAAAGTACTGGAAGAACTCTTTCATAAAAAATCCACTCATCACTCTTCAGTATGGCAGGAGAATGGCTTGTGACTTCTTAATATTTAGTTTAAGACCCAAGTTCTTTGCCTGTGGTGATAGTGAACTAAGGCACTTATTTATACTTAGTAAGGTAGTAGTGATGTCTTTAGGGATGACGCTGTAATATAACCAGATATCATCACAATATATATGGTAGTTACAAGAATGAAGCACAGATGAAACTAATCGATATACAGCCAGAAAAGCGACGGACCAAGATCTGAACACTGACGGCCTGATGACCTTTCCGACACACAAACAACTCGTTGGCCTCGTCTTTTAAGGGGTCTGTCTATCAACATTAGTGTGCTGTTTGAGAAATTCAGTTGCTTCATTTTCGTAAGCAATAAACCGAACCAGCTGAATCAAGAGCTTTCCTGAAATCAAGCAGCCTTAAAATTTTTACTTCAAACCTATCAGTAGCAAATTTTGATCGAAGCAGTTGCTGTGCTAAGATATTTAAGCCTAATTTATATTTATCCTGGACGTTATAAGTTTGAAGATAATGCTTTACTGCATACTTCAGGTCTTTCGATACCCTGACTTGCGTATAGTAGCCTGGTTATTCTGTATTATCATTCCTACATGTAACAATAACAAGACAGACATTCAAACTATATATGAAATATAGAATAATAGTATCGAAAATGTTTGTAACCATACCTATGCTTACTGCATCATTATCTGCTGCCACAGAAGAGATTCTCGTGATTGCTTGTGCTGTGTGGGTAGAAACGTATGTCGTGAAGGTTCTATCTTGTAGCTGATAATTTATCGTAGTCTGACGAGATGAATGCTGTCGAGAAAAGAATGCTGCAGAGAGAAATTCGTTTGATTTGTCTGCAGAAGCTGGTAATACAGTATCAGATTTTATTTCTCCTGTGCTAAATCTAGTTATTTTCCACATTCACACCTGATACTGCAGCAGCGATGTCCTAAGTACTGCAAACAACAAAGTAGGAAGATATTAGCGTTCCGTGTATTTTGCTTCGCTTCGTTCTGCAGCTATCTGTGTACTTCAAACAAGGAGCCTATTTGATGACGACTTACCGAATGAGTTCTGGACGTATCGGATTACTGTGTTGCTTGCATCATTAATTCCGTAAATCGTTCTAGGACATGGCAGTCAGTGCTGCGTGTAGACATGCACAAAATTTATCTAGGGGTGTCTTTCTATTTGCATGTTCCCCATACAGTAATTAGTAAAATATGGGCTCATTTCACTGAAGTACTCAATGTCAGCAAGTACTTCAACGTCGTAAACTGGGCAACTTTGTGACTTTGGTATTATGTGTGACAACTGCATGCTCTAACTTTTTATTCTTAAATATTGTAACTTGGAGTAACATTCAACATATAGTTCTAATGCTGTGTGTTCTTGTGTAGTTGTGCCATTGGTGATGGGACTTTCTCGTACCTGCATTACCCTTGAGTTGGTCAAGAAGCCATTTCGTTTGCAAATGGATACTTTTTGCTACTGCCAATAAATTTCAAAACTTAACTAGCTGAAGGTAAAGTGACATAAATAAGTTATATGTGTGGACTATTCTGCATAAAAGTGGAACTGTAGAAAAATTTTACTCAGAATGTTGTTTTAAAAGGAATAATTGTTCTGTTTTCTCTCATACCACTTGCCTCCTAAATAAGTGTCTAGCAGTTTTAGCTAACTATCGTGGTCACACAGCTCCACTGAGCAGATATATAAATAGGTGTGTAAAAGATCTGTGTAATTACTCGGCCTAATGCATTTCAGATTTTTCATTTCACCGAGGATACGCGTATAATTATTTGGACTATAAGAAAATTAGAAAATAAATGTAACCGAACTAGCAAACTTTGTGACAAATATTTTTCTGTGTATTGATAAAACAACACTCAGAAAATTGAGCAAATCAGCAATAAATCTAAAACTGAGTGCCATAAAGCCAATTTTAGTTTCTATAACACAGTTATTTAAACCTACTTTCCTTACCTTACACTTCATATCATAATGCTGTACTTAGAGGGAGAGTAACTCTGCGACAATTACTAGTCCACATTCCGAATACTTTATTCTTAATACATGTAAAGAATAAAAGTCATAAAATTCCATTCAAGTGGAAATTTTAAGTTGTAGTACGTACTTACATGATATTACGTTACAAAACTTGCTAAAAGTGCCAGAGAGTTGCCCAGTTTTGCACTACGAATATACAAGCAGTAAGAATGCACCAGTTGATAACAGACAGCTGGAGGTAAGTGTTGAGAGTTGCCTGACTTTTACGACGTCTCTGATGGCAAGTATGATAAAAATCTGGTGTTGCATTGTGCTCCAGATTCCTAAAATCTTTAGCTCAGAAAATCTGATGGCCTATTGGTGTAGGCATTGAATAACAGCATGAATGTGAGACGGTTAAAGGCTGACACAGAATCTGGATACTCTGTCATCATGCACTTGCTTCCTGGAATGGCATTAAATTACCCTACTGAATTCTCTTGATATTTTCTTGTCACTTGGATGAAATACTCTGAATAATACCTAAGTAAGATGTGACATGAATCGATAACTTTAGTTTCTGTACTTCAAGAAGGTAAACTTTAGGGGCAAATTACAGTTTCTTTTATCTCTTACTGCCAAAAGATTTTTCTCCCTCTTTCGCTTAGCTGCTGCTAGAAGGATGTGCGGGTCTTGCTGTTGGTATACCAAGGCGCTAGTTTTCTGAAGTTAATGCAGCTGTAGCTATAGATACAAAACTTGCTGAGGAGGTGATGTACTTCATGTCACCTTTTCCCCTTAAAAACTGTTTGGTGAAATGAACCATTATTTAAAAGAGTAAGGTGGTGACAGTTCGGTTTTTGTGTGCACCGTTCCTTGAACATTACTTGCAATAATAAATGCTTTCCTCCGCATAGCAGACGACATTATAATCAAAATGCAGCGCATACCTGAAAGCGCAAAACTGTTGTATACAGGAAGTGAACGAAACTTCCTATACTTCTCTCAATATTACCTAACACTCACTTTTAAAAATTGCAAAAGAAGTTGATTTCGCTATGCAATTGGCTGTAAATACAATTCTTTTTTTTTTCTTGCAACATATTAAGATTCGAAATAGACCACCATGTCTTTGCGATTCCTATAGGTAAGACACATATTTTGAGGTACTTACTACCCACAATAGTTATATTAAAAGCAGAAAATAAATAAAAAATATCCTCTCAAAAGTACCCATAACGTTAAGCTATACCTTTTTAGGCGCCAGAGTGTAAACTAATGTAAGAAGAGAGAGAGTTCCTATTTTACTCAAAACAACGAAAAATGCAGTTTTCCTGGTATAGAACATGATGCGTTATCATCTTATTCCTTAAAATGGTGGCTGATGAAGGGAACCATTATTGAAAAACTTCTAAAAAAAGTCAGGCGATGAACGTTTTTGTGCCAGTAGTGCATCATAACCTCAACTAGGCCTAAAATCGAAACCAATAAAACACCACATTAGCAGTTACATTTCTCTCATGTAGTACTTGATACGTTAGCAACTCCTGTTCTAAAATGGTGGTTAGTGAATGATTGGTTATCGATACGAACTGCTCATGTAGCATCGCCTACCGTAGCTACAACTTCAAATTTCTCTTCTCCAAAATGTTAAAATACGTAATAACCTCAATTAGACCGTCATGTTAGCATCTCTTCTGTTCCTTCATAAAACTCTGGCTATACCTGGCCGTCGTTATGTTGACATATTCGTCGTTTAGTGGGCGAGTGCAAGTTGTGTAAGAAAGAAAAACATAACACCAACGCTCTCAAAGGATTGCTACAATCTCAGCGAGAAGAGAGCCCAATGGGTAAATTATTCATTGATTATGTGGGACTCCTTCCTCCCACTACAGGAGAGAATCGTTAAATACTAGAACTAGTCGATGCCTTCAACACATTTTTCTGGTTACTTCCCAGCAGAGGAGTTACTGCTTCGATTACTGCTCGTCATCTTACCAATATATTTTCTTTGTGTCGCTCTGCCTAAGATTCTTGTGGGCGACAACTCCCCCACCTTTGTCTCTAGTGAGTTTAAGCGTGATTGTTTCAATAACGCCGTTAAATATATTACGACTACCCCTTATTGTTCGCAGTCCTAATTCTCGGAAAGCGTTAAGAGAAATGTTAAGACACCATTAGTTATTTGTCATAATAAAGGTTAGATAAAATAGGATATATCTCTCACCTGGATCAATTTTGCCTTTAATTCTACTCAACATGTGGCCTCTAAGTCCGTTCCTGTGGGACTTATGGTCGCTGACTCCGTCAACTCCACGCTTGCCAATCTGTGGAATATCAATGGCCTTTTTCCGAAGCATATTACCCTGGAGGTTATCAAGCAGAACTAGGGCAGGGGTGCAAGGAATATTAAGTTAGCCAATCGCTGTCAAGAGAAACGTTGCAGTCAACGGTTTGCTGGGGATAAGTTTTTATGGGTAATCACAACCTCAGAAGAGATCAGCACGGTGCGGGGACTGGCAAAATAGTCCCCCGTTTCCCCCCTCCCGCCCCCCCCCCCAGTTTGTGAGGCCTTGTTCCATTGTTAGTTTCTCGAGTACTGTGAATCTTCTCGTCCGTGACCTGACAAATGCTAAACTGGCAAGGTACATGTGACCCAGGATAAGCAGGGTAATAAGCTTTCTGTCCAGAGGCAGGCTCCTACGGTTTGGGTGGGGGATGTTGAGCTATGGCGACGGCTCCTTATACATTCTCCCCTACCTTCCGTAGTCGTATGTGTCTATGGCGTTACATTTACCTTTGTGTGTCAATTCTTCTTATGAAGCAACATATCTGGCGGTGCATCTTGGAGGCAGCGGAACGTGGAGGGAGCCAGCACGACAAGAGTAACCGAACAGCTGGTTACGGCGGACCAGGACGACCAGCGGCAGCAGTATCTCTCGGCTACTCGTTTGGCTCATGGACTCAATGTGTCTCGTCGGCTGCAGTATTTGTGCAGACAGAGTCATTTTGTATGAATTACATTCGTCTTGACGTCAGTTGGTTTGTGATTCAGGCGATTTAATGCCATGTGCGACAGGATATTTAACGTTGCCCAAACAATATTCAACTTGCCTTCGTCTTTTGCACCATTGATGCACGGCGGTCGAACTACGAGAGCTTCTGACTTTGCCTGGTCTTCATGGTTTCCTGAAGTGTAAAATTTGATGTGAATACTGATTGAGCCCCCTTAATTTACTTATTGTTATTTTTATTATTTGTGTATTTCTGTCTTTCACTTCCTCTCTAAGGGTGATCTTCTGCATTATTCACTGTGTTTGTAATTTTGTCGCTGAAGTCCACTTACAGTGGCCGAAGCCAGATACTTAACTAACGTTATTTATCCTTTTTTATCCTTTTATTTTACTGATAATTACTTTGAAGGTTGCCATATTTCATTTAAATATTGGTGACTACAATTTTTTTAATAAGAATGTCGTCTACTGAAGTTTTGTCCTTTACTATTCTTTAAACGATTCTGTACTGTGACTGGGTCTGAGCTGTCTTATAGAAATTCTGACTACGTGAAATTCTGACTGAACTGAAATGTTTAATTAGCCATATGAACACCTTAGTCTAAAGTCAATTAAATTTAGTTGTAGTATTTTCTGCTACTGGTTAGTTTACCAGTTGCCTTTTCATTTGTGTAAAAACTTTGTACCTGTAATTAGTATGCAAATTGTGTTATATATTTCCTTGCTTAAAGAGTTGCGTGAGCAGCTAATGTGTGTGAGAACCAGTTTCATTCCTGTTCTGTAGAGGTAAGCTCATTCCTTCTTCCCTTATTGTGATATACGCCAAGAAACAGCTTGTTGGCCTGACAGTTATAGGTTCTATTTGTCGCTGAGCCTCTCATTATAATCGTGGCTGACCAGCTGAGTAGAGCTTGAGGCTGCCATTAATTCTCATGTTCTCTTTTCTTGAATAGAGATGTTTGTTACGAGAGTTAAAGATCAGTTGCTACTTTGTGGTATATTCTTGAAAAGGCTTCCTTTATAATTGTTAAACCGCTTCTTTGGCCTTTACTCATTTACTGAAAATGGAAAAATGAGGCCTTAGTGCCTGTTCCCACATTCAGTCTGCACTCGACCAAGCCATGTCGCTAATCGCAAAAACTGCTACAATTTATTGTACAATCAGTAATGTCATAAATGGCAATAATTCCATTCACAGTAACATTAACAATTCCTTATACTAAGAAAAGTAGAATATTTCGCCCCCTTTTTTACAATTTAAAAAAAAATAACACTATAAAGTGCCTCTAGAGGATACAAGGTGAAAGCAGTAAATTGGCAGTTCAGGCTAAAGCCAGTTAAAAGGAACCCCTTCAAATAATCTATGTAGCTCTAGTGGTTGAGAGAAGACTGGTACAGACAGTTACTTAAATCTAAAACTCTAATGGGCAGTATGTTGTGAGGGAAAGGGTACAATTTTGAAGAAGAATACAGGGCGTAAAACACACAATAGAACTTACTTTGCTCATTCCAACAGTTGGTCGCAATTAGTGACCATCGATCAGTCTCCTGGGTCAGGACACAAGTTAGCAAAGAACAAGGCAGAATGTAACATCAGCAGGATCTGTGGCCCTTGAGGCAAAGAGATGTCAGTGCAAGTTGAGAAAAGTTAGTGCTGTTAACAAAAGGCACTAAATATGCGAGGGCCAAAGAAACGTTTTAATAATTACAATTGAAGCACTTACAAGAACATAACGTAGAGTAGCAACTTTAACTCTCGTAGCAGAGATCTCTGCTCAAGAAAAGAGAACGTGAGAATTAATGGCAGCCTCAAGCTTCAATCAACTGGCCAGTCACAGTTATAATAAGAGGCTCAGTGACAAATACAGCCAATAACTTTCAGACCACCAAGACGTTTGTTAGCGTATCTTACAATAAGGCTAGAAGGAATGAGATTACCTCTACAGAACAGGATTCAAGCAGATTCTCACGCCCATTAGCTGCTTGCGGAACGCTTTAAGCAAGGAAATCTACATCACAGTTTGCATACTGATTAGACATATAAGTTTTTCCACGAATAAAACAAAAACAAAAAGGCAACTGTTAAAATAAACAGCAGCAGAAAATACAACTAGTAAATTTAATTGACTTTAGACTGAGGTGTTCATATGGCTGATTAAACGTCACAGTTCAATCAGAATTTGACGTAGCCATCCACAAGGAAACTTAGACCCAGTCACACCACAAAATTGTTTAAAGAATATTAAAGGACTAAACTTCACTAAACAACATTCTTATTAAAAAAAGAGGGTGGTCACCAACATTTAAATGAAACATGGCAATCCTAAAAGTAATCACCAATCCAATTAAAGGATAAATAACATAGTTACGTAACTGCCTTCGGTCACTGTAACTAACTTCGGCGTCCAAATTACACACGCAATAAATAACGCGGAAAATCAGATTTAGAGAGGGACTGAATGACACAAATACACAATTAATAAAAAAGACCAATGAATAAAAAAGGGGGGCTCGATGAGTAATCACATTAAATTAGTCTCCTCGATGCACCGACAGAGATGTTGCTTCACAAGGAGAATCGATACACAGACGTAAGTACGGCCCCATGGATATATACGGCTACAGAAGGCAGGGAAGAATCGACAAGGAGTCGTCGCCAGGACTCGCCATCTATTTGTGATAGTCACATATTTTTAGAGATATACTGCTCACAATGACTATATCGAAACCATAAAATCTAGCAAAATAAACCATAATATCCTTTCACACCGCTCACAGAGAAATATTTCACCATTTTAGGTCACCGGTGTGTTGAAACAGTTCTAACATGGGCGATGTCCGTCCCGTTAGCTGAGTGGTCAGGACGTCTGCCGGCGCCGGTTCGATTCCTCGCCGTGTCAGAGATTTTCTCTGCCCAGGAACCAGGTGTTGTCCTCATCATGACTTCACCAACACGCAAGTCGCTCGATTTGGCAACAACTGAAAAGACTTGCAACCCAGCTGCTGAACGTCCGGCCATCAATGCCATACGATGACTGCATTTTTCATTGACGATGGGGCTACTACGTTTGCCGCCATGCAGACGTCATGCCGTTCCCAGCACCACTGGATGAAAATGACATTATGACTCACCCATCCCTGTTGTAGGAAGCTCTCCGATTGGCTTGTTTCCAAGTAAGTTGTGTGGCCTAAGAAGGAGTTGAGAAATGGGACTGGATGAGCTGATAGGGCAAGAAAACACTGAGCTGTTACTGAAAGAGCTTAATACACGCAACAAATAGTCTTAGACTCCCTCTCATTGGCTTCTTTTCAAAAAGTAGCAGGGCTTGGGAAAGGGGAAAGTAGGGGAAAGGACATGGATTAAGGACGGTTGGAGTACAAGTGACGGGGAGATTGTGAAGGAGGGTGGCGTAGCTTAAAGGGGTAGGGCATGATGGTGACAAGTGCGTGCCCCTGCCCCTTCATCTAGGCAACCCAAGAGTAAAAGGCAATTTTGGTCCTTTGTCGTTGTTGCATTCCTGCTGGTAACAATTCAGAGGTTTTTGCAATATCAGCACATTTAATATCTGTATGAGTTCAGGAAACATGCTAACGAAGTTCCAAAATCATGATTGTTTCTCTCTTCTCCTGTAATTAGATCTCTAAATGGTACTGTTGACATCAGATTTGTAAGGACGTTCCTAGTAAATAGAAATAGCAAAACTGCTCTTAATTTTTCAGATAATATGCAGAAGTTTCCTCAAATTTACCGAACGTAAACACTTTACATATGGACATTACTCTAAAGATATTCTTAATTATACTACTAAAATTTCTAAACGCTTAAGAATGTTCACTTTCATAATATCACAATGGTTCCCTTTCTAGCGCTTACCATAGCCCTTCATAGTTACTTCGTTGTTTATTCAAGAACAAATAAAGGCACCAATTTTCACGGAGTAAACTGAAATTGCTAGTAAGATTTTTGGACTGCAGCAATTTTATGTCTAATGGGTCTGTTCAAATCTGGTCCTTTACTTAATAAGACCACAAGGAAGTAAAAAATACCGAAACCGTAGTTTTTGAGAGGATAATGGTAAATATCCAACGTCACAGCATTTCATTAGCTGTTTTTCTCTGGCGCTGGATGGCTTTCTGCGCATTTCATTTGTACAGTGTAAAAGCAGAGCAAGGTTCACAATACAAAAAAGATTTTGAAAACAAGATTTCTATAAAAATAAAGACAACCTCACAGAGAAACTGATTACTCCTGTTTTCAGTTACGACTTTTATTTGTGAATTGCGCATTTCTTTAAGTCCTGTCAGCCAGTTTATTGAACTTACATACGGGCGGCGACGTGATCTAGTGATTTCAGTGCGCAGCAATGAAACCTAAAATGATTATAATATAAACCGAGATTCCGGCCATATTATTTTATCTCCACGGTCTGCTGATCAATATAATGTCACACGGACAGTATCTGTCGCGTTGTTACTGTTCTTAATCACTTTACAAAACCTCTTTTCCAATTTCGA
Source organism: Schistocerca piceifrons (assembly GCF_021461385.2). NCBI lineage: Eukaryota > Metazoa > Arthropoda > Insecta > Orthoptera > Acrididae > Schistocerca > Schistocerca piceifrons. The sequence continues at coordinate 990,623,476 of NC_060138.1, forward strand.
TATCTGAAAACAACAGCTCCTCTATGGGCACCATACTGTTGTGAACGGATAGTTGCACTGGATGCATTATCTAACATCGAACTGCACACTCAAGCATATAGACGGAAACCGTAAAGCAAGCGTGGGCGACCTCCAAACCGCCGTTCTGTGGGCGCACTTAATGGAAAACGTGTGTACCGCCGTCAGGTCAGAGCCCAAGGCTGCCGAATACAGTCAATACACTGTTTTCAACTGTTGTTGTGGGCGACGCTGGTAACAAGTTCTCTCAGTCGAATCTTTTCTTTACTTACACCAGAAATCATACAAGTATATGTCAGTAAAAGACAAGCAGAGTTTACATCAGCGGTTTTTAGTTACACTGATACAATAGTCTGTACCTCCTCACCACCTTGAAGAAGACCATGGCAAAGCTCCAAAACGTTCTTTTCCTTAATTCGAAGTTTGATGAAATGTTATATACGTTAATATTTGGAGCACATATTTTGACACCATTCAGAAATTTGTGACAGAATTTGAAAGACTGCAACGTTGTCGGAAGAAGCTCAGTGTTGACTAAGTAATCAAATGCTTTCGTCTAAATGTAATATTTCGAAGAGCCACGCAAATAATTTAGTTACTTTGTCGTCGGAAAATATTCAAATAACGAATCTGATTTCACAGATGCATCTCGTGCAGCGAGGTCATTGAATATGAACCTAGTTCTGCATTTTTTTTTTTTCTGTGCGATGTTTTCCGATAGAAAACCGAGGCGGCTGCGACGCGCATACAGATGCGCCAAGTCTCCAACTATTCGAGTTCGGCTGTGCCTTTAACTGGATTGGATTCTCCCAGCTGAAGGGTTCTTCGACAATCGAAGGTCGTGTGGTGCGTGCTGCTGAATAGGAAGAAGTCTCGACCCACTGCGGTCTTTGTCGCTTTCTGTGATGAGGACTCACTGAATGACGTGGCCGCATAGCGAGCGAAGAATCTCTCGACTGGAGAGTCCACGGCGTTCCAACGTCAACAGTACATAGTAATTGTTTAAAGAACACCGTATCCAGCAAAGTAAGCTGCTGACTAAACAAAATATCTCATTCAATGCCAGTTTCGCCCGCACTCATCAATTTGGTATTAAATGAAGCATTTAGACAAATCTGCTGCTGATCTTGCTTAATACGACCCATTTGTATATTTTAGAAGCTCTGAGGCTCCATATGCATAATATTTTCTAAAATCGCTATAGTCTGGTTACAGAGAATTGGCACAATGTCTGCAGATGTAAAATTCTTGCTATATTTTTCAGCCCAGTGATGAAATTGAAACGAATGTAACAAAAAGAACATTTTATGTTCTTGTTCACCTGACCGGAGAAGAATGTCAGTTACCACTATGGATAGAAGCGTGAGGGAAGGTAAGTAAGTAGATAGTAGTCAAGCACTTCTCTCCTTCATAAGTGTGCAAACTCAAGGACGTGGACGTAATTATCCACTCTCTACCCCACTACATCAAAAGAAGCAACTTATTAGTTGTTGACGATTTCCCCTCTTCATGGGGTGGATTATGTGACGACGAAAGTTAGGAGCGTATCCGTGTCTATGTGTAATTCAAATGACTCTGACTATGAGACTTAACATCTGAAGTCATCAGTCCCCTAGACTTACCACTACTTGAACCTAACTAACCTAAGGACATCACACACATCCATGCCCGAGGCAGGATTCGAATCTGCGACCGTAGCAGCAGCGCGGTTCTGGATTGAAGTGCCTAGAACTGCTCGGTCACAGCGGACGGCCTGTCTATATTGCATGTGATACTACTGAACGTAGTTTTATTTAGGTTTACTTTTATTTACTGTCCGTATAAACACTTAATGTATAGATTACAAGGATTCTTCCTTTCCTAGAGTAACCTGAGGATGCGGTTTTAACGCAGTGAAGCCGTTTGTTAATATACTATCACTTAATGACTGTTCGAGTTTTATTCAAATTCACTTTATCATGAATTGTTACGTAACTTTCAAATCAGGTCAGATCATGGCTTTCACAACTCAAAAATGACTTCCCTGTATAAAATGCACAAAAGCACATACAGAAATGAACTTACGTCTTCCACTTGCGTAGTGAGTTATGTCCAAGTCTCTGTTGAAAATGTTGCTACAAAATGCAGTTCGCAGCTTACACTTTTGTGGCTCTGGATAATACTGCTTTCTTCTTCGTGCTACTAGTCAGTACCACATACCTTGAATTTTTATATCACCAAATTTGAATTATCTCAGCAGTAGTACACCTCTCCACTCCTGGTTTGTTCCCTGCAAAGCTTGCGTTCACAGTAAAGGGAAAAATACAACAGGAAAGGAACCAACACAAACATCACAGTCGTATTTCCCGCCACAGAGCACACTTCTTTGCTACATCTGGCATAGGGTATTCCAGAAGTAGGAATCTATTCAACAAACAGTTGTGAATGTAGAGTGCAGGTGCAACTCTCAGTTCACTGGGGTACACGGCAGTGGTGCTGTGGTGGAAACTTCACCAGGCGTTTGGTCAGTATTAGCGGACCTCTGCCCGGAGTAAAGGAGGGACTGTGTGTTGTAACTTACTTTTGCATTTACACGTGGCATAGGAAACAATTAACGCAACACTAACTGTATTTGATGGGCTGCTCATCTTGCCAGACTAAACTTCAGGTAAGGGATCAGTCTAGGAGTGTGGTATTTTTGAATGTTTACTTGTCATTTTCTTACACTTGTTTTAGTTTAGTTTTAGGAACTGTATTTATGTATCCAAAATGAGATTTTCACTCTGCAACGGAGTGTGCGCTGATATGAAACTTCCTGGCAGATTAAATCTGTGTGCCGGACCGAGACTCGAACTCGGGACCTTTGTCTTTGACGGGCAAGTGCTCTAGCATCTGAGCTATCCAAGTTCTGCCGGCACGATAGCTCAGCGTGTTCGGTCAGAGGGTATAGCTACCCTCTGTAATAAAAAACTGAGAGAACGGATCAACGAACAACTAGAACGAGTGTCATCGGACGTCCGCCACGAACAAATACAACGAACATTAACGAACAAAATGAGATTAAAAAAAAATCGCAACCCGTCCTCACAGCTTCAATTCTGCCAGTATCTCGTCTCCTACTTTCCAAACTTCACGGAAGCTCTCATGCGAACCTTGCAGAGCTGGCACCCCTGGAAGAAAGGATATTGCGGAGACATGGTTTAGCCACAGCCTGGGGGATGTTTCCAGAATGAGATTTTCACTCTGCAGCGGAGTATGCGCTGATGTGAAATATGCACTTGCGTATGTTACATTTTGAGTCCACAGAGCACTGAGCGTGAGCTAGGAACTGCTTTTCTTTGTGTGCCTTGATACCACACAATGAATTCTTGCTAAATATTCATTAGCGAGTTGCCTGTTAAAATTTTAGTTGTCTTATGACCGTTTCACAATTTTCCCATCAGTCAATATACATCTTGTTTGTTATTAGTTTATGGGCGACAGTCAATTTGCTTTTTTGACTGAGGTAAGTGCGATCTGAATTAGTCTGGTGTCACTAGTCATGCCCATTACCTGAATTCACTACCTCGTCATTAAGCAGACGGACTGAGTGTGTCTGTTGGACAACAGAATCTGGTAGTTGCTGCTTTGACTACTGTTGAAGAAATGTTCTCCGTTCTAAACATATCCTCTGTAGTATCAGTTATGTAAGGTTATGGGGAATCTGAATGCATGTAGCCTTCCTGACAAGCGTGTAACTGATGAACCTTTGCAGCAGACCTGTACAGTGAATCCTGTCACGCCGGAACAATACAACTGACACATGTATAACTCATACACATTGATGATATGACCTTTGTAGCGGTGCCTGTTATAAGAAAGATAATGCAACCATTGTCGAACAAGATATTATTTGAAGTGTAATCGCGTGCAACGGACTGCGAGAAAGCAGCATTATCGTTGACGCTCTCTCTATTCCTTGAACTAAGAGAGCTTTGGTTCGATGTTAACTGTTGTGAAGAGATAAGTCTAGCTTCTGATCTTAATGAGTATGGATGAATGTATTACGGCTGAAGAGAGAAGGCATTGGTGAGAGACCGCCATCTTTAATTGAAAGGCATTTTCTGATTTTGTGCGAGAATAACAAGCCAATAAACCAGTTTCTCGGCAGCATAAACAAGGTGTGTATTGCGTAAATTATTCTCCATCTTATGGTTTCACATTTTCAGCTATTTGTGTATGCCTGCGAGACATTTCTTTGGACTGTGGAAGGTCGAACCTGCAAACTCTATTTTGTTGTTGTGGTCTTCAGTCCAGAGACTCGTTTGATGCAGCTGTCCATGCTACTCTATCATGAGCAAACGTCTTCATCTACCAGTACCTACTGCGACCTACATCCTTTTCAATCTGCTTAGTTGTTTATCCGTCTACGATTTTTACCCTACACGCTGCCCTCCAGTACTAAATTAGTGATCCATTGATGCCTCAGAACATGTCCTACCAATCGATCCCTTCTTCTAGCCAAGTTGAGCAACAAATTTCTCTTCTCCCCAATTCTGTTCAGTACCTCCTCATTAGTTATGTGATCTACACAACTAAAATTCAGCATTTTTCTGTACTACCACATTTCGAAAGCTTCTATTCTCTTCTTGTCTAAACTGTTTATCGTCCATGTTTCACTTCCATACTTGGCTACGCTCCAGACAAATTCTGTCAGAAGCCACTTCCTGACACTTAAATCTATACCCGATGTTAACAAATTTATCTTCTTCAGAAACGCTTTCCTTGCCATTGCCAGTCTACATTTTGTATCATCTCTACTTCGACCATCGTCAGTTATTTTGCTCCCCAAATAGCAAAACTGATTTCCTAATCTAATTCCCTCAGCATCACCCCATACGCTCATTAATTTAAAGACTTTTGAACAAATCCACTTCGCCGGCCAGGGTGGCCGAGCGCTTCTAGGCGTTACAGCCTGGAACCGCGCGAACGCTACGGTCGCAGGTTCGAATTCTGCCTCGGGCATGGATGTGTGTGATGTCCTTAGGTAAGTTAGGTTTAAGTAGTTCAAAGTTCTTGGGGACTGATGAAATGAAATGTCGTGTGACGAGGGCCTCCCGTCGGGTAGACCGTTCGCCTGGTGCAAGTCTTTCGATTTGACGCCACTTCGGCGACTTGCGCGTCGATGGGGATGAAATGATGATTATTAGGACAACACAACACCCAGTCCCTGAGCGGAGAAAATCTCCGCCCCAGCCGGGAATCGAACCCGGGCCCTTTGGATTGACAGTCTGTCACGCTGACCACTCAGCTACCGGGGGACTGATGACCACAGCAGTTATGTCCCGTAGTGCTCAGAGCCATTTGAACCATTTGAATGAATCCACTTCGACGGACAGGGTTCCATAGAAATGAAAGTTGGACCGTAATTAACGTAGACTACGATTCCTACAGATTCAGCACGCAGTTCGACGACCGGCAGAAACATCGAGTATAGCTTACAGTCAGCGTGCAGAAGTAGATCTCTAGTCTACCATGCACAATCCCCTAAACATAAACGTCATCTAGTGAGATTTGTTTGGCTATTTATTCATTTCAAAGACTTAAACTCTTTCCTTAGAGAGACTGTTTACTAAAGAAATAATTCCTTGAATCATTAATAATAATAATATAATCAAAGCAGTAATTAATTGAATGATAATAATAATAGCAGCTCATCGAAGTTACTTTTTGTCTCTGAAAGGAAATTTTCAACGCAGATCTCCGTACAATAACTGGGTTCCGGGTGAAATAATGACTCGTCTCATGAATCATTCCATCTGAGTAAAACTATAACAGTTTACCTTTCACCTGATAGGGAATTATACCTGTTATTGGAGCTTTATGTATATTCCGTTTGAGTAAATGTCTAGACAAGTGAAAAAGATTATATGCCAGTTGCTGAAGCATGACTGAAGTTACAATCATTTATGTTTGCTTGACCGAGTGTTTCAATTGTGGTAAAGAAGCTTGGTAATTTCTGAACGAAAATTCACTTACTTGAGCAAGTAAACTGTTCAAATGTTCTTGTAATTTAATAAATGTTTTCGTGATGTCTAAATTTTGGTGTATTCCGTCTCAACCCAGCACGATCCATACCCATTGGGATTACATCCTTGCTACACCCTGTATGGAAGCGTGCTGAGCCCTTGGATCGAAACCACGCTCTTCTACCGCAGATGGCGTGGACTCCTGCAGCAGAGACATGGTTCTATGCAGTTGCCCACCGTGACGCGAAATTTAATCGGTGGCAGGGAGGGTGACATTGATAACGGCAGACTCAGAAATTGCTGCTCTCAGAAAAAGAGGTTGGCATAGGAGAGAAATTCGTGGTGGGCCACATCAACCGGTGAGAAGACTACAAAATAAAAATATAAGAAACGAAACATCGTTACTTGTTAGTACTTTGTCTATATCTGACATACAGTAATAATTTATAGAATGACAGCCTCTCAAATACAGTTTCTTCATCTACGTAAGCTCTGATAGTAACTAACACTGTACGTTAATTCATTCACAAATAACTTGCCCAATAGAGGCCTGTCGTTTTTCTCAGTTGCACAAGGTAAATTACCTATCAATCTGTGGATTGCTGGTATGGATAACGAGGTGCGTTAATCCTATGAAGAAGTGCTCAGTCCTGTTTAAAATCTAAGTAAACATTGAAAGGTGGCTACACTGTGCCACTGCGCCAGAGAGTGCGCCAAAGAGTACTATTAAGCCGCCTCCACAGTGCTTGTTATGAGATTGTAGCAGTCAGTGGTTGTTGAGAGTTCATGGCAGTCAGTGCTTGTTATGAGATCGGACTAGACAGTGCGTGTTAAGATCTCATGGCAGTCAGTGCTAGTAGAGAGCACAGTGTGTGTTAAGAGCTCGTGATTGTCGTGAAGTCGGAGTGAGATGTGGTAGTAAAGAGTGTTGCTCCTTGTTTTATGCAGTTATTTGATGGGAGAGATAGCAGATGTTATTGTAATGAGTGCATTTCGTCAATATATATGAAGGTAAAATTTATAATGTTTTTTTTTTATTAATTGTCTATCTGAAATAATGTGTTACTACAGGTTCAGTCAACAAAGCATCTGGCTTGTGTTCTTGGATTAGAGTGGAATTCTGGTTTTCTTGCGTAATTATAGTTTTCTAATTTTCTTTTGTCACGTCTGTATAGTTGGTATTTAAAAATTCTTGTCTTGTTGGAAAAGAACCGTGCCAGATGCATACGTTGAGTCACACTCCCACATACAGAACAGTTACATTTGTGCTTGGATTTTGTAGGTTTTTTAGTTGCTGGGGACTTAATTAATTAACTGTGTTTACGAAAATTTTCTTACATTGTTTGTTGCAGTCAGATAGCGTAATAATTCTAGTCAGGGCCAACCGTTTACGAGACTTACGTAATCGGACATACAGCTACAAAAACAAAAACTAAAAATATTTTCAATCAATTATTTATTTAATTAAGCCCCCATGCACGTGGCGACCCTGCCAGGATCGTCCCTTGGATTCTTCTGATTGTGAAAATTGTAGACTGTAGTATTGTTGTAGTAATTTTGAGTTTAGTGATTGTAGTCTGTATTGAGTGTGTAGATTTGGTAATTGTCATACTTCTAATGGTATTTTTCAAAATTTAATTTTTTTTATTGCCTTGTATACGCGTTTGACAATTTTGTGCAATTATTTCAATTGTTCGATTGATCGTGTTTGAGGGAGTCATTGCATTTGAATGGTATTGTTGAGATAAAGAGTCACCGTGTGTAATTTTCGTACAGTGACGAATTCTTCGTATATTTTGTAAATGATTACGCGATCAATGAAAAAGGCAAAAATGATGAATAGTGAGAATAACGAAATTGTTGACATGGCGAACTCGCCAACACAGGAAAACAGTATGGTGGATAATGGAGTTGAAAACAATGTAATAAGTCGGGAAAATAGTCCGGAAACAGTTCAAAATTTTTCACAATCGAAAAATTCTCACATTGCGGGGTTAACGACAGAAGAAATGGGGCAGTTGATGGGTGCAATATTAAATCTGGGATCACAAATAGGAATAATTAATACAGGTTTAGAAAGAATTAACTCGAAGATGGAAACTTTGACAATACATTTAGGCTCACAAATAGAAACATTTGGAACCGAGATGAAAGCAGTGGGATCACAGTTACGATCTGAAATTAGAACTGAGATGGAAGCAATGACAACACGGTTATGCTCACGAATAGGGACATGTTTCAAAAATACGAATGATGAATCAAAGAAAGAAATCAGAGAGGAAGTACAACCGATTTTGAAGGCTCACAATAATAGCTTAATTTCAACAGAAATCAGACAAGAGGAAGAGGACCGAGAACAGGAAGAAAAAGATCGCGTGATAGTACAGAAATTTTCAGAGTTAAATTTACAATGTGCACACGATAAAGAGGAAATACTTGAGAGAATCGAGGAATCCGTACCAAACGACAGAATAAATAACTTAACGCAATAGTATGACCAGTTCACTACTAAATGTGACAATACCGAAACCCGAGTCGCGACACTTAAAGAAGACGAAAATAAAGTGAAAGAACAATTAAGTGACTCATCGGAAAGAGTCGAGGAGATCTCAGATAAATTGACAAGTGTTAGTTTAGCAGAGGGGTTTGAAGAAAATAATTTGTTTCATTTACGGGATGCAACAAGAGAGCGCCAGGCGCGCGAACTTTACAATAATCGACATTCGGACTGGGACAGACGCGGTAGGTCTTTGTCGCCACGAGGCGAAAACTTTGATTATAAACACTTTTTGACTGTCCGGAAATTTAAGATCTTCCGCAATTCTAAGAATGACATACATCCATGTGCATGGCTAGATCAATTTATGTACGCACTTCCACCAAATTGGCCACTAAGTCACAAACTAGAAATTATGTGCGGCTATTAAAAGTCCTCAGGGGATTCACTACTCTAAGTGAATATGTGCCGTAGCGAGCATAGGGCCCCGAGCTGTAGTGGTGCTATTTCTCTTTTAGTTTTCTGTACCGCTGCCTACTCTTTTACTATTCTTTGCATCTGTCAAACCAACTCTTCGACTATCAATCTATCTAGAGAGTAAGGGAACAATAACCGGATATGACTAATTGTACCTAAAAGTGACTTTGGAAATTACCATGTGGAGTTACTATATTTTCTGCAGTATTCATTTGTAGCCTAAACGAAATTTTACCTGTTTATCTTCGTGACAATATTACTTCTTATGTTGACGACATTATTATCGCTAAACGTTCTTGGAGTGAGCACAGCAAAATTTTGGATTCATTGTTACGTATCTTTGCAAAAGTTGGCATGACAGTGAACTTAGAAAAATCTAAATTTGATCGTTCTCAGGTGAAAATTTCTCGGTCACATTATTTCTACAGAAGGTATTCTTCCTGATCCAAAAAAATTAGACGCTATTCGTAATTATGCTGTTCCTACCACAAAACGTGATGTTCGTAGTTTTCTTGCTGTCTGTACTTTTCTTAGACGCTTTGTTAGATTGGACGATTTGGCCACACCTCGTTTTTGCGATCTATCTGGAAAGTTCTTTTTCAACGAAAATCGGTCGACAACTTTGTTTGGTTAGTTTGTATTCCTGATGAGTGGGTTAATAAGCTGATTTGGTATACGCATTTCAGTTATGCACACTTTGGTTCCCGAAAATGCTTTCATAAATTACGGGAAAATTGTTACTTCAGTAATATGGAAAAACGTATTCGATCTGTTCTTGCCAAATGCAAATTATGTCAAATGGCTAAGCCTCCAATGATTTCTCACAGAGCACCGTTGTTTCCCGTCATTCCAGCGAAATTAAAGGAGATGGCTGCAGTCGATTTGTTTGGTCCAGTGGTTCGTTCTACTAATGGTTTTGCGTACATTTTCGTAGCAGTGGAACTGACATCAAAATATGTGTGTTTTACACCGTTACGCAAAGCAACAGCTCGTTCAGTATCTAACGCTTTCATCAAACATTTTCTTAAAGAAGTCGGTCACGTTGATAAGGTTATATCAGATAATGGATCACAGTTTCGTTCTAGAATTTGGCTTCGTACTCTTCAGCGTCGTAAAATTAAACCAATTTTCATTTCACTTTTTCACCCTCAATCTAACGCTTCAGAGAGATGGATGAAGGAAATCAATAAACTGTGTCGTCTTTATTGTCATCAGAATCACAGAACTTGGGATCAGTATCTTCATATTTTTCAAAACATTCTGAATGAACTTCCTAATGACTCAACTTCTTTACCGCCTCTATTGATATTAAAAAATAAAGCACCGACAACTCGCATTTCTGAAATAGTTCCTTTTCCGCCTTCACGGAAACTGCGGCATTCTGAAGTTGTCAACCTGGCTCTACGAAATATTGCATCTGCGGCTGCAAGAAGAGAGAAATCAGCTAGACGTCCTGGTCGTTCAAAAATCTTGTCAGTTGGTCAAAAGGTATTAATTAAGTCCCACCGTTTGTCTCATAAAGGAAAAGGCTTGTGTCGCAAATTTTTTCTGCTTTATAACGGTCCATATAGAATTCGCAAAATTATACATGATAACACTGTTGAAGTAGAAACTCTTAAATCTCGACGCTCTAAAGGAATACATCATATATCAAACGTTAAAATTTTTGTGGAATGACATACTTGTGAGAAACTAACAGCTACATGTAAACATGCGGAGAGTACAAGGATACCGCGCTATGTTTTGGCGGCGGCACATTCTCAAAGCAACAGTCAAGTCTGCGCGCCGCACAAGGCAGTCGTTGACCGCGAACAATTGCTTCCTACGTCACGCGCCCACAGCTGATCGAGCGCTCAGTGCGAATGCACTGACAGCCGTAAACAAATACTCAGTCTAATTTCTCCGATTAAATTCAGTATAAAGCTATAAGGACTTGTTGAATTCTGTTATTAACATTTAGTATTTTGCAGGATACGGTTGTATAAAGTATTTAAGAACTTCAGGTAAATTCTGTGCGTGTCCGACGTTAAGACGACTTGCTATCGAGAAATTTTCAGGAAGAATGTCATTTCGAAGAAGAAACTAATAAACTAAAAAAGGTAACTATTAATTGAGTTCATTTTTCAGGTAACATATTTCCACTTAGGTACGTACTTTAGACGTAATTTGCTGCTCGCGATTACGTGATTCATACTTTGTGCTAATTTCAGGTTCTATGAATTTACTTGTGAAGCGACGTGCTTGCGTACGTTAACTGATTTTGACAATGATTATTAATGAACTGGGTTGTAACTTGTGTATATTATGCATCGCTTGGCTGCGCTGCTTTTTCACTGATGTCCTATTTTTTTAATTATGTGCCTGCTGTGCTTAGTTATTTAAATTATAATTGTCACCTGATTTATTGTGCTGATATGTATGTAAGTTATACTTTGTGATTTATCTGCTTGCGCCTTCATGTTTACCTATTAAGATGACATATGAACATTTATTTGCTTATGCTGATATGATGCTAATGACCTGTTTATTACGTAAGATATATGTTTACTGCTATGCGTATGGATTACATATTTACACATTTCTGTTTTGTTGTCATAACTACTCTTTAATTTGGTGTATAGAAATACTGATATACTGTGTATAAACATAGAGTTTAGGTCACACTACTGTATTAATTATAGATTGTTCGCTTAGCAGAGCCTCGTTGTAGGAATTGTGCTGCATCCAATCGCTATTGCATGTTTTGCTTACGCTCAGTGCCTTATAGTTTTAAGATAAAAAAATTAACTGCTATTTCGACGAACGACATTAGTACAAGAAAGTCATAGAAGTCACATGAGCTGAGGTTTTATGGAAGCTGTATAAATTTATGCTAATAGGAAGGAAGCTAACGACATGACATACCAATACTAGGTTTAGACCATTGACAATTATTACACTGCATTTTTCGTGAGCAATTGAAATAGGAAGTGACACTTGACACAAGAAATACTCCACATGTTTGCTTCTGTTTGCCATGATTCTTGAAGTGGTGTACACACTGTGAAACATTATGATTATTCACACTCCGTAATCGTACTTAATTACTAAGAGTTATTCGAACTAAGTCTGTTAGAGGTCAGGTATGCATTTCTTTTATTTAATGATGGACAAGGAACCAAAATGTATCTTATAATTTATAATGAGTAGAAAATTTGGGTCAGATGGATTACACAGAGGTTGTGTGTTGACAATGTGTCTTCGGATTGTATGGGATGCTGACTTGAAGTTGCATTAGGATTTTATCTGTACTTGTTCGAGGAGACTGACTAGAGGAAAGAGTTGTGATGGAAGTGAGATGATATTGGTGCTGAGGTTTATATTTATCGACGTATTATTGAGGTATAGAAATTATATGAAGTTGAGTTGTTATGGAAGTGAAATGATATTGGTGCTGAGGTTTATATTTATCGACGTATTATTGAGGTATGATTATTGGAGTTTTTGTGGACAAGAGGTAAGGTAAATGATATTAATGATAAGACGTATTGAAGAGGTATTATTGAGGTATGATTATTGGAGCTTTGGTGTATAAGAGGTAAAGTAAGTGAGGAGCATATTTTTTTTTGTTGGTCTTATGGAACAAGGAGGATGAAGAGAGCAGACTAGAACACTAAAATAGAAAGAAGACAGTCTATACACACACTTTGTTAAATCACTAAGCAATATATACTTTTTTTTTGGAGAAAGGAAGTAATTGCATATCTTGGCTCACTGACAGTTGTTCAACAACAGTACATTTTGATCTGGCTTGGCAAACATTGGTCTTGACATGATGACTATGACGTTGACTAACTATTATTGACTGTTATACATTGCTGCCAGTACTAGTTGATACACATGATGAACATCAGATTTTGACAGAATTACATTTACACAGTTAACACTATTCAATTACACAGTAGCACTAATGTGGATGAAAGATGAGTGAGTGTGTTTTGTGTGTTTTCCTTTACTAATCCTACCCACCTATCTCCTAAATATTATTTTATTTGTTTGTAGTGGCTTGCACTGACACCCATGAATATTATAGGTTTACTGGTATTTGTGTATTGTAATAGTTAATAGGACAATTATCTGATATCATTTGTGTGTTTGTTATGATTTGTATGTTAGTGTAAAAGCACTGTATGTGTATTCAAACTATTGTTCATGCCTGGACTGTCTGATTGTGAAGATAAATATTCTGAACTGTTACCTGCACTTTTCAACATGATGTGTGACATTTGGTCGTGTTTAATTTCTGCTGAAGAACTGTGTGATCAGTGATTCTAAAAAATTATGGACTGTTATTTGTACCTTTTCTACATGATTGGTGCCACTAGGACATGTTTAATTTCTGCTCATAAACTCTGATAAACAGTGTGATCAGTGCTAGTGAATTTTTTGGAACTGCTTCTGCTGAGAGATGTGACTTTTTGCTGTTTGCACCTACTCAACATTGCTGGGTGCCACTGATGTACTGCTTCTACTGAAAAGATGTCCCCTGTTGCTGTGTGCACCTGATCAACATTGCTGATGCCACTGATGGACTGCTTCTGCTGAAATGATGTCACTTGTTGCTCTCTGCACCTGCACTCAACATTGCTGGGTGCAACTGATGTACTGCTTCTACTGAAAAGATGTCCCCTGTTGCTGTGTGCACCTGATCAACATTGCTGATGCCACTAATGGACTGCTTCTACTGAAATGGTGTCACTTGTTGGTGTCTGCACCTGCTCTCAACATTGCTGGGTGCAACTAATGGACTGCTTCTACTGAAATGATATCACTTGTCGGTGTCTGCACCTGCTCTCAACATTGCTGGGTGCAACTGATGGACTGCTTCTACTGAAATGATGTCACTTGTTGGTGTCTGCACCTGCTTAACATTGCTGGGTGCCACTGATGAACTGTTTCTACTGAATTAATGTGACTTGTTGCTGGGTGTACCTGCTAAACTTTACTGGGTGCAACTGATGGACTGCTTCTACTGAAAAGATGTTACCTGTTGGTGTTCTTTTTTTGTATAAACTAATCATTGAAGGCATTTTATGTGAACATTTGCATAAACTGATTTTTTGTATATTGTAAACTATTATGTAAAGTCACATGTATGAAAAGAAGTTGTATTGCTTACTGTATTTCATACATTAGGTTAGTGAAAGGTCAGTGCAAAGCCAAAATTTTTAACTAATTATGTGATGTTTAGGTATTAATATTATCTTTTATTTTTGTCTGTATTTTTGTGGACGAATTTGGTGGTATTTTCACCACCAATGCTGGCGAAAATACCATCAAATTCTGGCCTGTGGAGGAGGGGCATATGAAAGGTGGCTACACTGTGCCACTGCGCCAGAGAGTGCGCCAAAGAGTACTATTAAGCCGCCTCCACAGTGCTTGTTATGAGATTGTAGCAGTCAGTGGTTGTTGAGAGTTCATGGCAGTCAGTGCTTGTTATGAGATCGGACTAGACAGTGCGTGTTAAGATCTCATGGCAGTCAGTGCTAGTAGAGAGCACAGTGTGTGTTAAGAGCTCGTGATTGTCGTGAAGTCGGAGTGAGATGTGGTAGTAAAGAGTGTTGCTCCTTGTTTTATGCAGTTATTTGATGGGAGAGATAGCAGATGTTATTGTAATGAGTGCATTTCGTCAATATATATGAAGGTAAAATTTATAATGTTTTTTTTTTATTAATTGTCTATCTGAAATAATGTGTTACTACAGGTTCAGTCAACAAAGCATCTGGCTTGTGTTCTTGGATTAGAGTGGAATTCTGGTTTTCTTGCGTAATTATAGTTTTCTAATTTTCTTTTGTCACGTCTGTATAGTTGGTATTTAAAAATTCTTGTCTTGTTGGAAAAGAACCGTGCCAGATGCATACGTTGAGTCACACTCCCACATACAGAACAGTTACATTTGTGCTTGGATTTTGTAGGTTTTTTAGTTGCTGGGGACTTAATTAATTAACTGTGTTTACGAAAATTTTCTTACATTGTTTGTTGCAGTCAGATAGCGTAATAATTCTAGTCAGGGCCAACCGTTTACGAGACTTACGTAATCGGACATACAGCTACAAAAACAAAAACTAAAAATATTTTCAATCAATTATTTATTTAATTAAGCCCCCATGCAACATCTCAAGCAGATGTTTTTCTTTAGTAGTCATTGCCGTCGAAATTTATGAATCCTTTGCAGGTTACTTTTAGGATTGATCGTACAAGAAATGCACAAATTTTTCCGCCGCAGAATATTGTAGGATGACATCTCAGATAGTTCTTATCCGTTCATTGAAGTTCAGTGCACCACAGGCCTTCGTGCTCTCACTGCGATAGATTCACACTGAAACGAGAGGATCTAACATTACTTCTCGCCGTAAAAAGTGACACAGACGTGAAGAATCTTCCATAGTAGGAGATGGGAGTATAAGGAAACCTTGGTCTGCACCTCACGTGGTCTTTCTGCTTTGAGGGTCGGGCGCTGTACAGTTACTTTATTGCCGAGATGCGGAAATCGCCCTGCAGCGTTGCCAAGGTGTGCCTTTTAACCAGGGGCGGGCAGAAACTCTGCACGCGGCCGGCTTTTCGACGCGCGGGCCGCTGTCTCTCGCCTCAGTGCACATTGCTCCACCGCCCGCTATGCTGTCCGAACGGGAACTGCAAACGCTCCGCTTGGACGGTAGAACATTCGCGCACGAACACAGACTGGGTTGCTCGCGGCTTTGTTTCATATTATGCCATATTAGGAAATTCGAAGAACTTAAGCTTCCTGTCATGGAATACGATATTAAACTGGTTCAAATGGCTCTGAGCACTATGGGACTTAACATCTATGGTCATCAGTCCCCTAGAACTTAGAACTACTTAAACCTAACTAACCTAAGGACAGCACACAACACCCAGCCATCACGAGGCAGAGAAAATCCCTGACCCCGCCGTTAATCGAACCCGGGAACCCGGGCGTGGGAAGCGAGAACGCTACCGCACGACCACGAGATGCGGGCAATATATTAAACTGTTACCGACTGTTGGTACAAGCGCATATACCTACAAAAATAAAATATTAAAACTAAGTTGAGTGGTGAAGTACATTACGTGTTCAATATTGTACGGGTCACGTACTTCCATGAAAAATTCTTTTATAATTTGAGTTAATATATTAAAAAAGATGACGCAAAAACATATAGTGTCTATAGAATGCCGTTAGGGATAGAATAAATTATCATAACATCAAATAAAAGTTAAACAATAATGTTAACTAGCTCTTTCTAGCAGCAGTGCCATGGGTACAATTCTCAACAAAATATATCAGAAAAAAAATTTCTTATTTAATTACTTTCGGTTCGCTGAAGCACGTAGTAAAATTGACATCTGGTACAAACTGCCGCCAAACTGACAGGCGCAGGCAGTTTATCAGACCGTCGTCACTCAGGCAGCCACGTAATCGTGACTTATTTAGCTCCATTACCGGAAAAGATATTTCAGTTACATAAGTTGATCCAAACGAGGATATCACTTTTGCAGCCTCATTATGGAGACGTCGAAACTCTTCAAGAGGAAAGTCTCCCTATAACTTCTGGACAGTTTTAACTTAGTAGAATTTGTCTTCTGACCGGGTATTACGTCGCATATCGATCAGTTCAGTCTGCAAATGAGCGATGGTACTTTTAAGTGATACAGAAAATGGTCTTGAAAACGTCGCGAAAACAGATGTGAGGTTGGCAGTGTCCCGAAAACGATTTGAAAACGATTCCTGTATTTCTTCCAGCTCCGAAATGAATAGTTCAAAATTCGCACTATCTTTAACAACAGAGGACTCAGGGAAATGGGCGGTGTTCTTTTTCAGAAGTTGTCTCTTACAAAATGTAATTTTGATTTTAAATGCGTCCACCTCTCCCATTAATTCATACATTAATTGCAGCTACCTGGCAGATCTAAACTGTGCCGGACCGAAACTCGAACACGGGTCCTGAGTTATTCTTGGTCCGGCACACAGTTTTGATCTTCCAGGAAGTTTCATAACAGTGCACACTCCGCTGTAGAGTGAAAATTTCATTCCAGATATTAACTGCTTCTCATGAAACGTCTCACTGAGGGTGTTCAAGTGTGCAGCCAAGTCGACAAAAAATGCGAGGTGCGCAATCCATTCTGCATCTTATAACGTTGGTTCCTGTTTTCCTTTTTCCTACATAAATTGAACAGTAGCTGGTCTTAACTAGGATAATCGTTCCAGCCATGTCTCTCGACTCAATCAATGTGCGTCGCAGTAGTAAACTACCTCTCCATATTGTTGCTGTAATTCCATCAAAAACCGTTTAAACTGATGATGTAATAACCCAGGTGACAATAGGTAATTTGGTATTCGGACCATCAACTTCATGATGTGCTCCATCCCTGAAAATTTTGTACAATGTGCTTCTTGATGTGCGAAACAATGAACTCCATAGAAGTCATCTGTTGATCGTCGTAGTTTTTTGCGCAACAATTGTACGAGGCCATCACGTGCCCCTCACATCGCTAACGCTCTGTTGACTGTAACTGAGACGAACATGTTCTAATTCAGGCCAACGGCTTCAGTTGCCTTTCCAACAGTTTTCAGCAAGTCGATTCCTCTCCTTGTGTCTTTCATTGGAACTGAATCTAACGGTTCTTCTATCACCTGGAAATTTCTGTCGACTTCACGAACATGAGTTGAAAGCTGTACCGTGTCCGAAATGTCGACTGACACAACCAAAGCACTCGAGAATGCGGTGAGCTTGCTGGGACTGTCAGTTAACTGTAAATACCCGTTGCCTTGACAGCTGTGCGGCTGGGTACTACTTGTCACGAAAGACTAATTTCGGAAAACTTCTGCACCTCCAATGGCGTCACAGTTCCTCTGCTCCAGCAATGAACTCTTTAATGAACTCACCATCGCTGAAAGGTTTATTCGATCTGGCTATTTTAAGCTTCATTTTTTACCCTGCAGATGCAGTTTGTTACTGGCAAAAAATAAACAGAATGGACTAAGAGTATAAACACAGTGGATTTCTACAAAAAAATACGTGAAAAAATAAAAATATCACAAATACAATGATTTTTACGTTGAGATCGGCTCGCTGTGCAACACTGCCACATTTTACATGCATCGACAACTCAATCTTTATATTCCTTGCGCACTGTTGTTTAATGCCATTGTATCTACGGTGCCTCTCGATTATGCCACAGCGTAACAGACACTGAGAATTTTCATCCTTCTCTTCGAGAAAGCACTTTAACTGCCACTCATAATTAAATGCTCGAGAGAATACGGCGCTAGTCTTTTTTTTAGTTCGTGTGCCATTAAAACAAACACGATACCATTAGTCAGATTGTAACAGTTATTCTTATCATATCAGATTTGGAATTGTCTGCACACACAAACATTGCAGTGCGCGCCGGCCGCGGTGGTCTAGCGGTTCTGGCGCTGCAGTCCGGAACCGTGGGACTGCTACGGTCGCAGGTTCGAATCCTGCCTCGGGCATGGGTGTGTGTGATGTCCTTAGGTTAGTTAGGTTTAAGTAGTTCTAAGTTCTAGGGGACTTATGACCTAAGATGTTGAGTCCCATAGTGCTCAGAGCCATTTGAACCATTTTTTTTTTTTTTTTTTTTTTTTTGCAGTGCGCAGTGCATAGTCTAGTAACTTTCACAGACATCTTCTTCTTGCTGTTCTTCTTCACTTTAATAAATTGGCTTATAACCTGTTCCGTCTTCACAAAAGCCACCTTTTTCTTCGTCTTCCTGTATCTTTCTTTCCTTTAGGTCTGCAATCTGTGCCATGTTTGTCTACGCTTTCTGTCTCCATTGTTTCTACATGCTTCTTTAAGTTCGTTAACCAACGTTCTTTTCTTTCATTCATGTAACATATGTTTAGTTCTATCTTTATTGAAGAATTCCTTTACTTTCCCTCAGAATTTTGTTTCGGTGGATTTGATCTTACTTTGGTCTTTTTTAGTTATTGTCTAGGTCTCCCTGACGTATGAGAGCAGCAGCGTTCAATCTAGTTTCTAAAATTTTGTCTATATGTCTTTACTGATTTATTGGCTGATATTCTACGTACAGTGAATTTGTAATTTGATAATTTATTGGAGATGTCATTACCATATTCATAGCTTATATCACTATCTAATAACTAAAAGTTAAGCTGGTTTTTCGTTCAGTATTATTTTAAAACATGCTAAGTATGTTCCTTTGAAAACCACGACTTCATTTCTATTTTCTGATATTTTCAAGTTACAGAGTTTACCTATGTAGTCCAAGCGATGTAGAGCAAGTTGTAAATGGTTTTCCGTCCTTTTTAAAATTATTTTTCATTCAGCAAATGGTACAGTATTTAAATATGAGTTTCTAGCAATTAATTTTGTTCCTGGGTAGACCTCTCGTTTCCATTCTCTAACAGTATCGTAAATGAATATATTAAATAAAGTAGATGAGAGACTGCACCCTTGCCATACTCATTTATTAATTATTATCCCCCTGTCGTCTCTTTGGCTGTGTTAATTAATTAACCTTATCAATTGCAGTAAATGTTTAGGATAACCTCGTATTTCCATTATATTGCAAAGCATAGATGTATTCACTCTAACGAAGGTTTTTTCGTATTCTACAAATGCGATATGAGTCTCCAGTTTATGTTCTCGTTTCTATTCAGTTATCTGCCGCAATATTGTAGTACTGTCACTGCATGGTCACATTATTCTACAACCATTTTCCTCCTCTTATAGGAGGGCGTCAGTTACTCTTTTCAGTCTGTTATTAATTATTTGTGCATATAATAGATAGTGTTCAACAGACTTATTCCCCTGTCATTTTCACAAGCATTTCTTCCGCCAGTCTCCAAGAGTAGGGTATCATCTCCCATTTCCAACATTCACTTACTAAATGCAGCAGCCTTAGTTCTAATATTAATTCTCCACATCTGATAAGTTCTCAATTAATATCATAGGGTACCATTGATTTTCTGTTCTTCATCTGCTTTAGTGCTTGTCTTATCACTTCCGATGTTATATAGTCCCCTTTGTATATTTTTTATCTTCGTCTTTGTTTTTGTCTCTTGTTGCTAGTTCTATTTTATCATTTTTTTCTACCCATAATCATTGATAGTGTGTTATCCAAGCTTCTTCATCTATTATGTGAAATCGTGCAGAATCTTTTTCCTGTTTGTTAAGGTTTTTCAGGAATTGCTTAGACATCTCTTTTCTTCACTGCACTTTCGTTTCTTCTCTATTATGCTATAGATCTAACATACAGACTTTTTCCTTCTTTTTAATTGTCTTTTCTGTATGTGTTGTTGTTGTTGTGGTCTTCAGTCCTGAGACTGGTTTGATGCAGCTCTCCATGCTACTCTATCCTGTGCAAGCTTCTTCATCTCCCAGTACCTACTGCAGCCTACATCCTTCTGAATCTGCTTAGTGTATTCATCTCTTGGTCTCCCTCTACGATTTTTACCCACCACGCTGCCCTCCAATACTAAATTGGTGATCCCTGTATATTTACTGTATATTTGATACCATTACTACTCCTAAATTTCTTTTTCTTATCTCTTGTCTCCGTCACTTCTTGGCTCACATACTGTATGCTTTTATGTTTTCCTGTTTTGTATCTATAGTTTTTCCTCAGAGTTTACTGCTTGTAATAGTTTGTTCCTGCCACCTAGAAATCAGGTTTACCTTGACCAATGATCGTAAAATGATCTGACTAATTTGCTGGCTATATGTACTCTTGCATCTTGCACTATTCCTCCGAGACTTCTGTTCAGTCTCACATAATCATTCCGTAATATAATACAAAGTGACGAAACTCGTGTCCAGTATCATTTTGTATCTGTTCTCCTAAAGCTCCTATTGCTCTATGTGTCGGCAAATTCCCTCAACCGCACTAACTTTTCCACTTATAATCTCATAATCTGTTTTGTTCTAGTTGCTTCCTAAGGTCTATATAGAACACTTCAGTTTCTTCTCTCCTTCCTTCTCTAGTTGGATACGGCCTTGTAAGCCGGAAACCGGTTAACACAATAAAATTAATACTGTAGAACAAAAGAAAACCAGCGCATTGCGTTTATTGTTGGACTCAGTTAACTGTAAACCATTACATAATCATCCAAATCCTTTGTCCCTTTTAGTTTCTTTTTAGTTATTACTGCCCTATTAATGTCTCTGGCTTTTAGCTCTTTGCTTATCTGTTGTTATTTTTTTTGTAGTCTGCGTACATTCCTATTTTTATTCTTGCAGAAATTTCATATCGGTTGTCCTTGTCATTGGTTGTTTTCGTTGAGAGCTGTCCGGTTTTCTTTCGTAAAGACTGCGAGTGTGTTCAACTTTCCCCTATAACAGGATAGGCGATACCAGCCTATTACTGGGGTAGTCAGGTGATGGCGCTGCCGCCTTGATGACTCCTGAGCTGTCTGTTTCCTGTCGGGGTTTTCTTCCTTAGATGAAGATCCCAGTTTCAGGGTGCCAGAAACTTGGCTGCCACTCTTTCCCGTCTGATACAGTCCTAAAGAGAGCGACTGCATTTCCCAGGGGCTACATGGTTTTTACTTCGTGCACATGGGAGTAGGATTTGCTGGTAGACATGATAAGTGATCCCCGAGGTGTTACTCGAAGGTTTACTGCCCCAACCTGTTCGGCGTCTGCTGGAACCACGAGATTGTACCAGCCTTTATAGAAAGCTGTCTAATCAAAAGTATGCCTGCACCTATTAGTTGACATTAATATAGCGTGTGTTCTCCTTTCGCCTTTATGACGACGGTAACTCTGGAGAACACACTTTCGGTGTGATGTCTGAATGTCTGTGGAGGAATGGCAGCCCATTTTTCTTCAAGTGCCGAAACCAGAGAAGGTGGTGACGTTGAGGGCAGGGTTTGGAGTGTAGTCGACTTTCTAACTCGTACCAAACGTGTTCCACAGTATTCAGATCCGAACTCTGCGCAGGACAGTCCATTTCAAGATTTTCTATAAACCGTTTTCTGATTGACGGTTCGTTATGACAAGGAGCATACAAACAATCGTCGTCTCTGAGATTTCCTCTAATGTATGCAGTACACAATGCTGTCAAATGTGTTGATATCGTTCCATCTTTAGCATTTTGTAAAGCGCAATGAGGGGATCACACCTTATCCACGGTACACACCCTCGTACCACCATAGCACTTCCTCCTTCCTGCTTCATTGTTGGCACCCTAAGTCTCTAATGAGCTGGTCGCTTGGTAAACCGTGATTCTTCACTCCAAATCACTCGTTTCACTGTTCTGCGACGTCACTCTTTCTTCATCTCAAGCGTCGCTAAGTATTGACTTCAGCAATGTGTGGCCTATGACGAGCTGCTCGATTATTGTACCCCATCATCTGAATGACCTAGGCACAGCTACTGTGCTAGCTGAAGAGCTGGTAGTACATCGGAACCCATGAGTAATTTCTTCCGCTGATTTTCATGTGATATTTTATAACAAGCAGCTGCAAAGACCTCGATGGTACCTGTCAGGCAGTATATGCGGTCTGCATGGTCTTGGTGTAGCTGCGTATGTTCTTTCGCATTTCCATTTCACCTATAGTCGACATGAAGGGTTAAAATGTTCGTGCTGAACATGACACCGTAAACCACGACTACTTCAATTGCAAGAACCATCGATTATAACGAAAACCATCTACATTTTTTAACTGTTCAGTCAAAATCATGTGTAGGTAATTAACTAGATATATGTGTCAACTGGCAACTACGATCACGTGAGTGCAATGGTTACAAATTTAAACCTTATTTTTTATTTTTAACGGAAGAGTCAGGGTGTGGATGTAGGGTGAGGGGAATGGAGGCAGGGAGTGTTGGAAATGTGGATAAGGCCGGTATTAAACTATCAAATTTCTTTGTCAAAGATTTGATCAAAGATGTGATCAAATATTCCGTCAAATATATTTGACAAAGATCTTTGACGTAGCGCTACAAGGGGTATTACACTGTTATCATATTTTTCGTCAAACTTCAAGATGGCTGACATCAACAACTTGTTATTAACCGCAGCAGTTGCATGTACCACAATTGCACTGTTGCACTGTGTGCACATGCGGAAGAGAAGTGGGGGAAAAAAAAGGGAACGTACCCGGGTGAAGCCGTGGTTTTTACGACGACACGATAAAAGCATTCAACAAAACTTGTAATGTGAGCTTATAGAGGAGGACTTCAAGTTGTACATCAATTACTTAACAATGGATGAGCATACATTTCTGTATATGCTCAGTGAAGTGTATCCTCATATCACAAAGCACAATATTCACTTAAGAACTGCTACATCTGCAGAAGACAGGCTCACTGTAACACTTCGATTCCTTGGTACAGGAGAGGGTTAGGTTAGGTTAGGTTAGGTCAGGTCAGGTCAGATCTCCAATTTTCTTAATCTATTTTTGTATTCAGGGTGCCTCACATTGTAAAGCGCCTCATCAGCTTAATACATCTCTATTAATTTTGTAGTTGTCGGGACACACCAATTGTATTTACCAGCAATGTTTATAAAAATACTACAGACGAAAGAACGCTGCAGCGATGCTAGCGCTCCATGTGGTAATATGTCACATTGCAGTGAACAGAAGACAAGCGACGTCTATAGCGAGGCCCCAGATTTGATCAAATATTGGACGACATTTGAGAAAGTTCCCTATTACACCATCAAATATCTTTGACAAAGATTTTTGAAAGAGATATTTGATAAAGAAATTTGATAGTGTAATACCGGCCTAAGCGACATTAAAAGAATTAGACATTGGCGAGAGGAGGGAGCTCGACCACAATGGGGGAACTGTGGGGAGAAGGATTGTGGGGGAGGGGGGAGGGAGGTTTGGTGGAAGGGAGATAAAACGAGGGGTGATAGGTTAGCGGGGAGGGAGGGCTGGTACATTCTGCTGTTATTGTTTCTCTGATAACAACTAATACTCCCCAAATCCTTCCGTACAGGGGGAGGGGGTTCCCCTCTCTTGATATCCATTTGGCAACTCGGTGTTACGTAGGGGTGTCGGGATACAAGTACTTTTGGTCGGGTTGTGCATGTGTGAAAATTTAAGTTCTTCTAGTAAAAAGTTCTTTGCGGTAGTCAAGACGGCGAGAAACCGGCCCACGCACATGGATGTGCTGTTGTTTCAGCTTGAGAGCGCCGCCCCCTCGACCCTGACCTGGCCGCGCCAGAGCGATGCGCGGATCGCAGTGCCGAGGAAACCCGGCGGCTGCAGGCTGCGCGGGTTGCAGGCCTCGCGGGCGCTTCCCCAGGGAGCGACGGGTCCCGTGGGAAGAGCGCGGATCTGCCTGCCTACCCGCCTGCCCGCGGCCCAGCGTGGGGCGTCCCTCCTGCAGATTAAACCCCCACAAAGGAGGAGGCCAGAGCGCGCAATTTTTTAATTAAAAGCCGCCGCTCGTATTTTTGCGGCATGAACCAGGTCCCACTGAAAGGCGGCTTTTTAAGCTGCTTGACTGTTTAAGGAAATAAAGAGCACCGCTTCTAATTTGCGCTCCGACAATGGCCGTTTTTCGACCTTAAAATACTGTAATTTTCGAAACCCTATTACCGGAAGTGTTTGCATCTCTCCTTTGCGGCAATAAAAGCGAATATAAGATATTCTTTTCCACGAATAGGATCTTAAGTGGTGAAGAGGCGGGGGTGGGGGGTTGCGGCGGGGTCCGAATCCTATTTTTAACTGTGGTCCAGTTTTCAAACTTGGATTCAGATATACGTCAAGTCATTGACGTTGTCAAGGCTCACCCATGTTGAACTGTAATGCAAAACACGCTGGTTTCATTTGGATTACTATTATACCGCTCACACCTAACAGTTTTCACTGTTTCTCTGTTCTCTGCGGAAAGAAACTACTTTTAAATTGGGTAAAAACGCAGACTGTATATTTATATTGGTGTTACTTCAGACTTATAATTCAGTATATACCTTATTAGTACTCTAATAAATGGAAATTCCAGGTTTTCCATGGTTGAGTTGTAAATATATCCTGTATAAATACACTTCATAAAGACTGATTTCACCTTTATGTCTTATACATGTCTCATTAAATTTGATTCACTTTCCAGTTTTATCTCAGTGAAATTAACTTATAAGATTCCTATAAGGTTTGGTAATAAACGATGCATGCAGAATTGAGAAGATAAACATTTTTCACAATTAATGTTCAATATATGCGAATGAGAAAGAATTCTAGAACTTACTATCGTTGCAATAAATAACCTGAAAGACTTTGAAGAACTCCACGTAAACGAACACTTGGGATTGACGTGTAATAATAATCTGAAGATGAATAATAGAAACATGTTTGGCTTAATGTGAAGTGAGAAGATAGTGATTAAATGGATAGCGTAAAAGACGTTAGTTGACACTGTAATGAACGTCACTGAACTGTAGCTCGTCAAAGGATGTGGAAGAAAATATATTGGCTACGACAAAGGCAACCTATTTGATTATGTACCATGCGATGAGTAGACAATATCAGCAAAGAGACAGGGCATATTGACATACGAATTGCTAAAGATGCTAGTGTGGAGCTAAGTTAGAGATAGGCCAACCATCACAGCCGTTACAGACACTCAAACCTCCTTATGATACACAAATAGGCTGTTTTTCAATGTTTGCTATCCTCTAAAATAAAACTACTATCAAGGTAAAAAACCGTTGTTGTAGCACAAATGACAGTCAGTCACACAAATACCAACACGTTATATGTATTTTCTCGAATTTATTTTCTTCCGATTTGTTTCAAAGCTATTCCGCTTTTTTCTTTTTTTTAACATCGTAGTTGTTAATAAAATGTCTATTATAAACTTTTCAGCACTGATACTCCTTAACAATATAAAATTTTAAATCATATGTATAAGGTAGGTAACAATTTATTAATTTTATTGAAAAAGATTTACCCTCATATGCTGTTAAGTAAGTAGCTAAATGTACACGCGTTATTTTCTTTAGAACTGCATGCTTGTATCTTCTGAATGAATATTTCAAATGACGTCTGGAATTCGGAATATCAATTTACGTACTTTCTTGCATTCAGAGGTTCCTCTATTTTACACGACAAGCCTTACACGTCACCAGTCTGCCTTTTCCGCAGCTCACCCTGCTTTCTTTTGTCGAGCTCTGATCAAATTTTGAGAAAAACTAGTTTCGTTGAAATACCGTCCTTTGAAATTCTCATCTAATTGCTCTCGCAGCTAAAATTAGCTCATAAGAAATTCGTCTTTCTGCATTCTGTACAGCGCATCGGAAGTATCATAGTGGGACTGTCAAGTTTTTGCCTTTATAACTTATTTAGTTGTAAGATCACATTCATACGACTGTATCCACGCATCGTCTGCTGTCGAATATAAATAACCAGCCGAAGAGCTACGACTTCCGATATTTCTTTACTTTCAGTGCTGACATATACATGAATAGGGTGGGCTCTGGATAGAATACTTTTACAAAGCGTGATTAATTCGAAAGCATTTGAAATGGTCACTGAACGTAGTAATTTATATGTCTCTTATGAAACTAAAAATATTTTATAAGGTTGTTTTTCAGTAATAAATATTTCTATTGTAATAATACGCAAGGTACACTTACTAAAGTTGTTTCCCATAATGTGGACTGTAATGTAATGTGTAAACTGGCTTTAGAGCGAGATGAATTTCTTCAGCCGTTTCGACGTCTTTGTATTTGCAACCCTTCTATAGTATTCTCTGTAGCTCAACTGCCCCAGAAAATTCACGCAAATGGGACAAAAACCATTTGTATGCTTCACAAACAACTAGTATCAGTTCTTGTAAAGAGAAAGTAGTCCAAACGAAATTAATGAAATATTCCTGTCTGCCGTAGCTACCGTCGTGTGAAGTTACACGCGCGGCCGCTGCCTGGGTCCTCGTACTGCTGGCGATGTGGGGCGCGCGACTCCATTTGCGCGATGTGCTGCACTGTGGATTTAATCGAAAACTTTTCTGGTGGCCTATTTGACTGTCTACAGTGTCATACCATCCAGTCAGGTTAAATAAGGATCTCCAGCCTCGCTTCGATCAGCGAGACAGGGTCAGACTTCAAAGCTAAAGTTAACAATTAAAAAGTCCTGTTGTTACCTGACATTTTTCTGGTAAAAGCCCTTGATCCGGCCATTGTGTAGGGGAGATTCACGGCTACCAGTTCAATAACTATTAGCTATTGTCTTTGATAAATAACCTAGCAATCGAGCGGGAACACAATTTAGTGTCAACAGGGGAAATGTTACGCAAAAAATATCACTCCCAAACTCTTACTGATACATATGCAGTTCTTTAGTATCAAACAATCCTAGCCAACTCCGTCACTTGTAAATAAAAATAAAATCAAAGACACAACAGGATAACTCATAAGTAGAAATCGACGCCAGCGTAGGAAGGCATTTACGAGCTCTCAGTCTTCCGTATTGCACTCAGCCACTGGTTTGATCACGGAGGATTACGTACTCCTTACTTCTGACATATATTATGAAGACCCTATCTCCACTCCAGAGGGCACATCACTTCTATACCCTAAAAGCTCCGCCGGCTAAATATCATATTTCGCGCACTCACCATAGCTTTACGAAATCGTTTAAAATACACGCCTTCTGGCCAGTCAGAAAAAAAAGCATCATTATGAGCCGTTTTCCTGGTCTTGCTTACAGCGCATCTGTCAGATGCTGCCTCCTGGAAGGACCTTATGAACCCTCTCTGCAACGGTCGTCATGGAAACATTTCCCTCCCAGTAAACCGGCCTAGGTAACTACAAACGAACCCTGTTTGGCAGGATTATGGAAAATGAAGCCTCTCTGCAATTACTTCAGAAATTAGTAATTTTGGACAAGATAGTGTTTTTCTTTCTAAGTGAGTCCCTTATGCTTAGTTTGAATGGTTACTCGCTCATACAAACGCTGCGGAGGCGTCATAAAAGCGGTTAGAAGAAGTTACAGTGTGGCAAACTGTCAAAGTACTCAGCCTGTCCAGAAGTGTGTAAATGAGCTATTAGGTTGGCTACATAGAGTTGAACCCTCTGCACTGTTGGCAGGTTTCTTCAAAACCCAAGGCTTCAAATAACCCTCACAGAGAGTTCTGCCTCATTTGAACTCGAGGTATGCTATTAAGACGCAATTCCGCGACTAGTAAAGTCAGACTAAATGGCCATGCTGAGACAATTAATTTGCGTGCCACAGACGCCAGAAGGTTGATAAAAGGTTAGAGAAACAATTGCTAGCTAGTTGTGACAGTCAAATCATCGGCCATTACGATGAGAACTTGTAATTACGATCGTATCCGGGCCACCGCTAACACACTCATCAACGTTCCACTGTCATGTGCCATCATTAGGCAGTGTCTCTCTCGCGCACCCTTAATTACGTGTTCTACTTCCGACCCATGAGAGTGCGCGGGATCGAAAATGTGTGTATGACTGTATTTTTGCTAGACTCACGAGTAGTCGTTTACCTTGTTTGCATTCCTCGCGCAGATTGGGCAACTGGCGTATGCCGCTTTAAGCAGAGCGGTCGTTTCCGCCGGGACAGTCGTGTGCTGGAGGAAGTGCGGACAGTATCCGCGCTCGTGGTTTAGGCATGCTGCTTGGTTGTATAGCTGCCTGTTCTGGCTGAGGGGGTGGCTTGTACTTGGGGCCTTTGTTTCTGGTGTGTTTACTGCAGTCCTACGGGCTGTTACTTCGGGAAGCACCTTAAGAAGGAAGTGAGCCCGAGTCATAGAGTATATCTGTGGAGTCAGCATAACCTAATGCAACAGCGGTTCCGCTTCGAGCGCCGAGCGGGAAGGGTCTTGTTTATTTCACTTGCCGCAGCGACGCTTGTGTGTTTTCCTCGTTAGTGTTGTTCTGTCTGCCGTGTGAGTCGTAGCGCCTCCGCTCCGCCTTTACTGTCTCTTTGTGTTCGTCTACTTGCAGCGGCGTCGGCCGCTCCGCTATGGCTACCATGGTTTCTACGTATGTGCTACGAAAAGGTACTGTGAGCTTTACTTTCGATAAAATAACGCGACACGTTCAGCCCGGGTCTCTAGAAATCCACGACTGGCTTGTCGATTCAATTCATGTGAACTCTGATCAGGTCCACACCGTGATGCAGACGAGTACGTGTTTTACGTGAAATTTATGGATCACCTTCACGTTGAAGTCCGCTGCTCGTGGTCTTGCGGTAGCGTTCTCGCTTCCCGCACACGGGGGCCCGGGCCCGATTCCCGGCTTGGTCAGGGATTTTTCCTGCCTCGTGATGACTGGATGCTGTTGTGTCGTCTTATCATCATCATTCATCCCCATTATGGTCGGAGAAAGGTAATGACAAACCACCTCCACTAGGACCTTGCCTAGTACAGAGGTACGAGTCTCCCGCATCGTCCCCTACGCTCCTCTGAGTATGGGACCTCGTCGTCATCATCATCATCACGTTGAAAGATTACTGTGGCGACATGGCTCTCAAGTCTCGTTGAAGCTTTGCTATAATTCCGTTAGTATGGTGTCCCTCTTAAATGCTGAAATCGAATATAACAATGTTCTAGTGTTCATCCTCCCGCCGGAAGTTGATCACAATTTTCTGAAGGACGTATTGATACCATATGGTAAAGTGAAAAACGTCCGTCGTGAACGCTGGTCTACTCAACACAGATTACTGTGTTGTAGTGGAATTCGTTCCGTGGAAATGCATGTCAAACGCAATATTCTATCACATTTACAAGTGTGTGGTTAGCGCGACTGTGCCATGTATACTGGTCAAGAAGGAACCTGCTTCCTATGTAATGAAAATGGACAAGTTCCGTGTGACTGTACGCGGAAGCTTTTTGTGTTAAAGCCGTCATTAGTGCAGCGTCGCAAAGTGACGGTTGCTGATCTTGTTCTTTCCATTTCCGCCGTTGGGCCTACTTACGCTTCGGACTATAATGAACATACAGTAAGTTCTGATAATCGTGCTAATGAATTTCCTCATTTTCCTCCGCGACCGGTTCAGAATCCTATTGGCCCCAGGATAGAACCTATAACGGCGACCAACAAGCGACATCGCACTCAGGATGGTGAGGGTGAGGATTTGGCTGTGCCTACTACGCCAACCTCCTCCTCATCGACTGTATCGCTTGCTCCTCTCGATGTTACGGTACCTCCCGTCCGTGGTACGGTGAGTGGCGCAGAAGTTATCTCCAGCATCCCTGCTGCTCGCGAAGTGTGTCCTTCTGAGCTACCTGTGTGGTGTGTGGAGAGGGAGCGAAGTCCCCCCCCCCCCCCCCCCCTTCGTCTTTGCGTCCTCCGTTACAGTCTGAGACGATGCAATGTCCTCCTGCTCCTTCACCTTCATCCGCCGACGGTTTCCTGCATTTGCCGACTACAGCAACTCCCGAGAAGAATACAATTAGCGACGAAGTATCACCTGTTGCACTGGCAGTTCCACAGAATGCTTCCACCTTAATGACTGGAACTGCATTACACGACCCTGGTTCAGTGGTGCAGGAAGCTGTTTTTATGACCCCTCGCACACTTCCGTCTGCAGAAACCGCCATCCCACGTAGCAGACAGAAACAGCGTATACAACCTGGCCGTGCGGTGGCACGTAAGAAATCTGAGAAAAAAGGTTGCGATGACGGGGGTTCTGGTCCTCCGATGTCTCATTTCTCCGTGGATTACGCCATGGATCTTGACTCTCAGCTGTCTACCTAATGACTCAAGCCTACACGTTCCTTTCCTTAAACGTTAATCGTGTGGAGTCAGAATTGTGATTGGTTTCGCTGCGTCAATTCATTTATAATTCATCTGCGGACATAGTCTTCTTACAGGGCGTGTTATTTTGTAATTTCTCCTTACCTAGTTTTCGTATGATCCTTAATGTAGCACCCGAAGATTCTACGGAGACCGCCTTATTATTTCGCGAAGGCATTCCTATTGCTGAGGTGGAAATTTTGAATTCTAGCATGGGCATAGGTTGTCAACTCTTTAATCTTACCTTGGTTCTTTTATATGCGCCTTCTGGAACTGGTCGCATAGTGGATCGTTCGCGTTTTTATAAAAAGGATACTGTTTATTTGTTGTGTAAGAGTCCTCCGGGTATTCTGTTGGTTGGTGATTTTAACTTTGTTTTGGTCCTGCAGATCAATTCCCTAATTTTAATTTCTCTCGTGAATTACTTGAATTGGTCCGCTCCTTACACCTAAAAGACGTCTGGGTGTATAAATACCCGACGTTAGTTAAATTTAACCACTTTGCTGCGACTTCTAGAGGCAGGTTAGATAGGTTTTACTTATCAGACTGCCTGAGCGATAGTATTCCTAATGTTGAAATCATCCCAGGCAGGTTAGATAGGTTTTGCTTATCAGACTGCCTGAGCGATAGTATTCCTAATGTTGAAATCATCCCAGCCTCCTTTACCGATCACTGTGCCGTGGGCACAACTATCAGTCTTGAACGGCAACCAGTCAAATTGTTTCACCCTCCGTGGATGTTAAACGTCGCTCACCTAGCTCACCCCTCTCTCGATGACGTGATGCGAGTCGTGTAGGAGTGTACTCTACGGTCCACTGGGAAATCCACCCTTGACTGGTAGACACAGCTGTAAAAGCCGAGGCTTAGGCAAGCTTTGATACTTTTCTGTGCTGCCAAAGAGCGACACTTACGGAGAACTTATAAATATTACTATTCCATCCTGCGTGAACTTTATGCTGCTTCCGATCACGCTCTTCTGCGAATTGCGGATGTTAGGCGTGTAAAAACGAAATTGTTGACCTTGAAGAGAATGCAAATGGAAGGTTTGAAAATCCGATCGAAGCCGCGTTCATTGGTGACGGCAGAACTGAGTTCCTTATATCATTTTTTTCGGCATCAGACCCGTCGCCGACGCGCTTGTATTCATTCTCTCACGACAAATGATGGCCGTACCGTAATGGCGCAAGCTGATATTGTGCGTATCTTACACCAGCACTTTGTAGAAATCTATGATTTCGATAATTCCAATGAAACCTTTTACGACCCACTAGTCAGCATTTTGGACACGACAACTGCACCTGCCCATAATGCAACGCAATTAGCTGCCTTTTAGCCAGAGGAAGTTTACAAACTTATTGTGGAATAGCCTTCTCAAAAGTCCCCGGGTCTAGATGGAGTTCCAAAGGAATTTTACGTGCACTTTTGACCTTTATTGGGGTGCTGCCTTTACCTCCCTTTTGAATGAAGTGTTACAGAGTAGAGTAGTGCCGACCTCGTTCAAAGTGGGAAAAATGGTTTTAATCCCGAAACGCAATGCACCAGCTGCCCCTGAGAGCTTTCGCCCACTTTGCTAAACTTTGATCATAAGACTGTGGCGAGGGCAGTTGACAGTAGGATGTCGGCTCTGATGGAGACGATTGTTGCGAAACATCAAAGCTGCGTACCTGGTCGTACCATTCTTACCCATATAGTCGAGTGTCGTGACATGGTTTCCGTTGCTGCTGTAAGGTCCGTTCCTTGTGCCCTTGCTTTTCTAGACTTCGATAAAGCATTTGATCGTGTTAATCACGACTTTCTACTTCGGATTGTGGAGGCAGTTGGTTTCACTGTTGACACATAGCCAGTGCTCTCAAATCTGTTTACGGGTATTTCGGCTTCGGTGGTTGTTAATGGCCAACTGACGCCCACAGTAAGTATCAGCAGGGGAGTGCCTCAAGGAAGCCCGCTGTCCATGACTTTGTTTGTGTTGCCTCTGGAGCTCCTGCTGAGAGGCTGGACGCTTTCAGGAGGGACTATAGCTGTTCGTGCATACGCAGATGACGTGATTGTTCTACTTCATTATCCTCCTGAAATACCTCGACTGAATGCTGTAATCGATGATTTTTTTCAGTTCAGGTGCCAAACTTAATGAAGCTAAATGGAAGCTCCTTCAATTCTGAGGTTTTGGTGACGCGTTTGTTCCATGGGCTATTGCGGTGCATCGGCATACGTCTCTCGGTATCATCATTGATAGTTGTCCACTCAAAATGGCGACGCTCAACTGGAAGTCCGTTGCGGACAAAATTCAGGGAGCGATACTACAGCATGAAAGGCGTTCTCTTACTATGCTCCAAAAAGTCCGAATACTGGATACATACGTCTTATGCAAAGCTTATTACGTGGCCCAAGTTTATCCGCTTCCCTCGATGATGGCGAAGAAACCACAACAATTATCTGGTCGTTTCTTATGGCAGAGACATATGTTTCGCTTACGGTATGAGGTGATAACGAGGCCTTGTTCCTTTGGGGGGGGGGGGGGGGGGGGCTTGGGCCTGACAGATGTACGGAGGAAGACGCAGATGCTACAAGTGCGGCAGACTGTATTGACGATGACGCAAGAAACTCACACATTCACGTCTCATTTATATCTCTGTATCCATCCTGTTAGTCTTGAACCCCTATTGATGCCGGTCGCATAAATAATAAGTTAAAACACATTCATGACTTCTATCTTGGGTGAGCTATATAGAGGCTGACATCTTATAGAGACCTGTCCTCACCTGAAATTCCTAAAGACTCGATGGGAAGCAGTTCGTTGCCTGAAACCCGTTGAAAGAGAATCGCCGCATACAACCTGGTTCAATATCAGTCTTCCGATTTTGTCGATGCACTTAGCGTCCTCGTGGTATAAGGTAGTAAATAACTTGATTCCAGCAAACGAGAGACTTTTCCGTATTGGGCTTAGTGACACGGATTTATGCAGCCAGTGTCGGTCTCCGGATACGATACGTCATCGCAAACTGGTCTTGGCTCAGGATACAACTAGCATTCCTTACTCGATCTTATGAGACTGCATACATACACTACGTACATCATATTGCACCCAGATTCTTCTTTCTTTCCAAGATTGAAAACTCGTATCGTTATGTGACTGCTGGGAAACTTCGTTCAATAGGTTGTAGAAGGCGAGAGGGAAGATCACATGAACCTCATGCAGTACATATCACTGCCTATTGGACATGCTTGCGAATACCTCAATATCGAGACCTCTTCGCCAAAATGTTGACTCTTTGTTTTCTGTCGGCAAGGTGTTGGTTAATTTAATTTCTCTGATAAGTTTTTCCTTTGTTATGCATGTTCCCATCTGATTTGCTTCGGCTTGCCCTTCCACTGTTCGTTTTGATTTGTGTATTTACTCAGCATCGCTCCAGTTCTACTATAAAATCTGTATAGGTGAAGTATAGATACACATGAGCGTCGACAATCCTTGCAACCAAATTGGGGTTTTCTTAATTTGCTATTTCGTATGTAATCTGGTTTCGTTTCCTTTCTATTTGTAGATTATATTACAAACTATAAAAAAATAACAAAAATTACAAAATTACAAAAAACCATATAAAAATAATTATTGACACACATCATTTGAGTTTGGTGGTGGTTTGTCGGCTGTGTTATGTTCCTTTTTCTCTATTTTCTTTTACTTTTTCCATTTTTTATTATTATTCTGTTATCAAATTAATTTATTCTCCCATTTGCAGCTTATACACTCCTGGAAATGGAAAAAAGAACACATTGACACCGGTGTGTCAGACCAACCATACTTGCTCCGGACACTGCGACAACGCGACTCGGTACGATAGACTTTAGCGAGGGCTCGCTGCAAGCCGCGAAGACGTATGGGAGGCGGTCCTGAAGATTACGCCTCTTCCGGAGCACTTCAGCGCCCTCGCACTGAGGTCAATACAGTGCTGGGCATGCAAGAGTTCAGCCTAAGTTCGTGACCTCATATGAAGGAGTCAACATCATAGTACAGGGCCAACGCGATAGTTGAAGTTTCTGGTGGACTTGTCCATTTAAATATGGAACAATGTGCTGTGTGTTAACTTGCGCACCAAGTCATGCTTTAAAGGTCAATACGAGCTGTAGCTTATCAAGCAATGCTGTGGCAAAGATCTGTATCGAAGTTACGTAAAGCTTTTATTCATTTATGTAATAAATGAAACTACACTAAAGCGCCAAAGAAAATGATATAGGCATGCTTATTTCAATTCAGTGAGATGTAAACAGTTAGAATATGGCGCTGCGGTCGGCAATGCCTTTATAAAACAAGTGTCTGGTGCAGTTGTTAGATCGGTTACTGCAGCTGCAATGGCAGGTTGTCAAGATTTAATTGAGTCTGAAAGTAGTGTTACAGTCGGCACAAAAGCGATGGGGCACAGCATCTCCGAGGCAGTGATGAAGTGGGGATTTTCCCGTACGACCATTTCACGAGTGTGCCGTGAATATCAGGAATCCGGTAAAGAAATCAGATCTCGGTTATCAGGACCAACGACGACTGAAGGGAATTTTTCATCGTGACGGAAGTGCAACCCTTCCGCAAATTGCTGCAGATTTCAGTGCTGGGTGATCAACAAGAGTCAGCGTGCAGCAAAATATCATCGATATGGGCTTTCGGAACCGAAGGCCTGCTCTTGAACCCTTGATGACTGCACGACATAATGCTTTGCGCCTCGTCTGGGCCCATCAACACCACATTGGACTGATGTTGACTGAAAACATGTTGCCTACCGGTCGAGTCTCGTTGCAAATTGTATCGAGCGGATGGATGTGTACGGGTATGGAAACAACCTCAAGAATTCATGGATCCTGCATGTCCTGTTCAAGCTGGTGGAGGCACTGTAATGGTGTGGTGCGTGTGCAGTTGAAGTGATATAGAACCCTCTGATATGTCTAGATATGACTCAGGCAGGAGACATGTACGTAAGCATCCTGTCTGATCACATGTATCCATGCATGTCCATTGTGCATTCCGACGGACTTGGGCAATTCCAACAAGGCAACGTAACACCCTACACGCCCAGAGTTGCTACAGAGTGGCCCCGAACATTCTTCTGAGTTTACACTCTTCCGCTGGCCACCCAACTAACCAGACATTACCATTACTGAGCATATCTAGGATGCCTTGCAAAGTGCTGTTCAGAAGAGGTCTCCATCCCCTCGTACTCTTACGGATTTATGGACAGCCCTAAAGCACTCATGGTGTCAGTTCGCTCCAGCACTACTTCAGACACTAGTCGAGTCCATGAGACGTCGTATTGCTGCATTTGTGTTTGCTCGCGGGGGTCCTACACGATATTAGGCAGTTGTACCCGTTCCTTTGGCTCTTCACTGTAATATTTCATATATTCTAGTTCAGTGTGCCGCACCGAGAAATCAAAGAACCCACAGTTGTTGCGGGACGATTGTAGTTTCCCCTGGTCACAACAGTTATGATTGTCAAAATGATTTATTGCACGATTCAGTCTGGTGTTGCGCCTTATACTTGAAAGTGACACCCGGTCTGGAAGTTCCACAAAGTATATCTTACCTCTCGGTTGTTAATGCGACCAGCAGGGGAGCTGGAGCCTTTATTTCTGGCCGCTCGTGAAAGGGCCGCGCGGCAGTGCAGAGTGAGTGGAGAGCCAGCGAGTTTTTTGACAGCGGCAGCTGGCAGCCGCGTTGGACAGCGTCCAGAGGAGCTGCGCTGCTGGCTGACCTCCGCAGAGTTGCGGTCGGAGATCCACTGCCGGAGCCAGTGGTTGCCCCACACCAGCACCTGAGGGAAGCTCTGCCAGGGACCGCGCGGCGAGAGCTTACGCGTGAAGGGCTTAACACTCGAGGGAAATATGGGTATGGAAGGAGCAAACAGATAGCACGTTGCGTGGCTCACTTGTGCAGAGGGTGGAAACGGGCAGGTCGGTCGGATGTTCAAATGGCAAGTGACTGATAGAGACAGAATAGACCGAATAGAACAATGTGCTTACAAGACACACACAATGACTCGTAACACACTTAGCTTTTCTTGTGACAACAGTCTTCTCCTGACTGTTGAACACAGCGCACCACCTATCGAACTCTTTTTCCAACTTCTTCATCTCAGTACAGCATTACACCCAAGAGCTACAATCTTTTTTGGATGTATTCTAATCCGTGACTTAACTGTACTTTTCGCCCTCCATAGCTTCCTTCGGTAACATGGATGTTTCCCTTGATGTCTTAACATATGTACTATCGTCCTGTTCCATCTTCTTGTCAATGTATTGCATATTTATCGCCGATTTTGTGGAGTATCACCACGTTTCTTTTTAGTCCACCTCTTTCTCAATATCTTTCTATAGCAACACTTCACAAACCTTTTGATCCTCTTTTTCTCCGATTTTTCCACAATTCATATTTCACTTCCATGTACGTCGATGACTCGAACCAATTGGAGTAGATCTGTGGGTGTTCGGAAAACCTGTTTATGCGGATAATCTAACTGTATTTACCAATTTACTAATAAAAATGTATATATTCACAGTAAGATGTATCTTTTTTATTATTACGAGTACAAAGGGAAGTATAGTAGTAGTATAGCATCAGGGATATCGACCGTGCCCTTTCAAAGGAATCGACTCCACATTTACTTGGAGCGATTTAGGGAAATCACGGAAAACCTAAATCTGGATGACTGGAAGTTGGTTTCAACCGTCATACTCCCGAATGGGACTCCAGTGTGCTAACCACTGCGCCATCTCGCTTGCTAAATGCTTCAGAGCACCTAGTATATTCTTACCATCATTTTCTGGATCACTAGTTGATGAGATGCTGGTGGTGTAGCCTTTTGCAGTGACGAGGTTTACAATTTAGCTATACATGTTTTGGTGCCCAGTACCTACATCGTCCACACTTATCCATTCTTGAAAGTCTTCTTCATCTTGATGGCAATTGAGTTCATTTAGCAAATTGAGCATTTCAGATCCATCGTCCTGTTTGTAATTCTCAATTAGACTTTGGAAACTTTCCGCCGTACCCCAAATTTCATTCCAGGGTTTTGTCATTCCGCTCTTTTACACTACCTGATGCTGCTCCGATCCCACAGAGCGCATCTTTCAAATCAATATTTTTATCATTTCGGAACAGATTACCTATCCCTCCTCTTCTCGTTCTAATAACAACTTACGTAATAATTCTTTCCTGCCGTTTGGAAGTCTCGGTAACGCCTTCATCCATGGGCTGTTATAAGGAGGTTATCGCTGTTGGAAAAAACATCGCTTTTATGTA
Source organism: Schistocerca piceifrons (assembly GCF_021461385.2). Lineage (NCBI taxonomy): Eukaryota > Metazoa > Arthropoda > Insecta > Orthoptera > Acrididae > Schistocerca > Schistocerca piceifrons. The sequence continues at coordinate 990,661,474 of NC_060138.1, forward strand.
CTCGTCCTCTTCGTTTAAGACATCACGTAATGGTTAAGCTCATCCGCTGTCATAGATCGGTGATATTTTCTCATTCTTTAACTGATTAGCTTTCATAGAGGTTACAAAACCTTCCGCAAACCACTCCATGGGAATCGTCTTATGCACCTAGGCGCTCCTTTGTGAAGTGTGAACAATTGCCATAGGAAATATTTGAAAGTGTTTGAAACAACGCGGTATGTTACTTTTACGAATGCCGAGCATAGATATCCGTGGCTACCGGTAGCACTAGCACAAGCTAAAGCAGTAATCCTATCCTTGCTTGTCTTAGGACAATATGCAACTAATTCCAGACTTGAAGCTTGAAATTTTGTTGGAAAAACTTTCCAGTTTTGCCCAGTGCCGTCAGAATTGTGTACGTTTTCTAGAACCATCTTCTCACCCAAAATGTCCCCTGCTTTCAATTGGAGAAAAATCAACTGCTGAAGAATCAGAATGATTTAAAGCATGTTAACATGCTCGCTCGTGCTTGCTTTAAAATTCGACGCCGCCCCCCCCCCCCCCCCCCCCCCCGAGGTTTTCATTATACTGAACCACCTTTTCACATAAAACGGGCCCACAGATTGGCTGTGATTGTTTCTGTGTAAACCTCTTGTAAACAGCATCATCTGGATGCTTGTTTTACGACTTGTCACTCCATAGCTTTGACGTAAAATTTGTGATGCTTGTCTTTTTTTCTTGTATCCGTAAATTTCGACTTACCTACGTTGTACTCATCAGGTAACTAGTTTCAGATCGCAGATTCATTTTCTTCTAACGTTTTGTTGCTCTCGTATTTATTTCTTATAGAAAGGGCAACATGGTAAGGTTTAGGCATTTTATGCTGCAATTTAACTTTACGCCACAAAGCTCGAACAAATGAACGTAACAAAGCGCAAAGGGTTAATATTTTCGGCAACCCGGCATTGTTGTGCAGAGAGGTGGAGGGGGGGGCAATCACGGCGTGGCGAGGGGCGGAGGGGGGGGGGGGAGAGAGGGGCAGAGAGGGGGAGAGCGGCATACGCGAGCCCGTAACGCCTGTTTTACGCGTATGCGATTCTGTTTGGTTCGTTTTCGGTCATGTTTCGGTCCCTGCCGACAAATGTGGATGGTGCTTAGGTTTCTATTCTGTACCTAATACAAACAGTATAGCACCGAATACTCGCTAGAAACGAACGGGTTTCACTATGTTTGTATAAGATGCGGACTCGTGTCCAGGTAATATAAAGCAAGCAGAGCGTTCGCATACATACGGTTCAGTTTCTGTTTCAACTTGATAGCGAGTAGATCTCTTAAAAACTTATCTCTTTATTTTCTCGTAAAATGAATGGTTTACCAGGTGTTGATGTGGATTGGATGATATCTGCAGTGAAATGGAAACCAGTTCTGTGGGACAAAACTTGTGTCAAATGCAAGGAAAAGGTGAGACGCAGAAATTTTCAAGACTTTGATGAAGCTGACGTCGCCAAAATAATGAAATTGGTTAAGTAGCGAAAAATTAATTTTTGTCGAAGAAGGGACGTAATGCATTAGGACAGAGGGATGATTTGATAACCAAGAAAATAACCGCTCATATTTCTTTATAATACATATCAAATTTTGATACAGTAAACCATGTTTGTGATATGTATTAAGGTAAATCAGATTTTAGAAAATTGCCAACTCACTGAACCCACTTTAGTCATGAAATAATCTTTGAACGCATCCATTACATTTTTGGCTAACATACGAGTTACCTGATTTTTACTCGTTTCATCCGAGGGAACATATTCAAATCTTGAGATGGACAAAGAGTTTTCCATTTCAAAGCCATGTCGGTCTCATACGAAATTGGCAACATGAAAACAACTTGACTTCTCTCTACGATCATTGCTTAGCCCGTGCATGGAAGAAAACTCATGAACTGATATGGACCATGTATGTTTGAAATGGTTCCATTCGTTTTCGGTTGCAAATGAAAACGAACCTAACAGAATGGAACCGTATACATGTGAAACACGTCTAACAGTTCGCTTAAGCGGTCGTTCGGTTGACCGATATTCGGATAATCGACGCTCTACTGTAATGCCGAGCTCTAAGAATATACTGTCGAAATCTTCTTCCTGCAATTAAAGTCATTGATTGATATTAGCAGACTACTTTTGGCCAGGAAACTCCCCTTCACCTGTGCTTTCGTACGGTTAATTATAGCCTACCTTCACCCATCACATTTTATTTTGCTTGTAAGGTAGCAAAATTCCTTCACTTTATTTCGTTGCCCCAATTTTCATGTTACCCTTATCACTGATCTCATTCTTGCTGTTTTTCTTTCTTCAATTTACTCTCAGTTTTTGTTATGTCGCCGGCCGAAGTGGCCGTGCGGTTAAAGGCGCTGCAGTCTGGAACCGCAGGACCGCTACGGTCGCAGGTTCGAATCCTGCCTCGGGCATGGATGTTTGTGATGTCCTTAGGTTACTTAGGTTTAACTAGTTTTAAGTTATAGGGGACTAATGACCTCAGCAGTTGAGTGCCATAGTGCTCAGAGCCATTTGAACCATTTTGTTATGTCCTCATTACGCTGTCATTTCATTCAAATTTTTATGTCGTTCCTTCTCACTTTTACAGAGGATACCAATTTTATCAGTGATATGCTTTCACCTTGATTATTTATGCCACTCTCTGAATCTTTCTTTCATTTCCATCATTGCTTCTTCGAATTGTAGGTTGAGCAGTATGGGCGAAAGGCTGCCTCTCTACCTTATGTTCCTTGTAACACGAGTATTTCGTTTTTGGCCTGCCATTCTAATTTTACCCTCTGTGTTCATGTGCTACTGTATATTACCCAACTTTTCATACTGCTAACATCTGCTTACCTCAGAATTTCGTACATCTTTCACCGTTTTACATTCTCGGAAACTTTTACTAGGTCGACAATGCTACTTTTCCTAAGTCTTGCACCCGTTATCAAGCACAACGTCGGAACTGCCTCTCTGGTGCCTTTACATTTCGTAAAGCCAAACTGATCGCCATATACCAGATACCCCATAATCCAGAACATAAAAAAGTCATCGTCGGTCGTAAAATGGTTTTTTTTAATTACATTGCAGATCCAGATTTCAACTGACAGTGCAGTTACCATCAGCACGTTATAAGTAGTCCGATAGGCTGAATGTAATTTTGACACATTCTAACGTAACCCAGGAATGTACTAGCATTAGTCCAACCTATAGCTGACGACTGATACTTGGATTAACGCTCATACATGCCTGAGTCAGATCGAAATGTGCCGTTTTGAATTACGTTCGGTCTACATGACTACTTGCAGCGCACTGATGATACCTGCACTCTCAGTCGAAATCTAAATCTAAAATGGAGTAAAAAAATGACATTACGAAAAATGCTGATCATCTCTTTGTCATGAATTACATCACGGTCGTGGGGCAGAATCATTCCCACGGAATCAAACATGGTACTCCATAATACTTTCCATTTTTCTGTATATTATTCTCGACAGCAACTTCTACGCAACAACTGTTAAACTGATTATCCGATAGTTCTCGCAGTCATCTGTTTTTGCCATCTGCGTGATTATGTGGGCAATATTTTTCTGGAAGTCTGGTGTTATACGTCCTAATGTTTTGACAAACGTTCATATATTTACGGAAGTGTTTAAGCTCTGATCGACATCACCGACACGTCTGATGCAATGAGACTCCTGCGAGCCACGTCCTACGTAGCTTCGCTTACAAATACACCCGTTTGCTGTGATCTGGCTCTGACCCAGATCAAGTGGTCGCGTTCTTGTTTGAGTATTAGTATTTTCTTTACTGTGGAATATGTTTACATCCAGACTGCGTAATTAAATGTGTTTTGTTTATGCGCTTTCTTAATCAGAGTTCTACGCTTTACCGTATTCGCAGAATTAGTTTTCATTTCCCCAGCACAGACTTTAATTTTCAGCTTAGCCACTAGGGTATAAAAATACTGGCACGGCAAATTAACGTCAGCGCTGTTTGAGTGATATTTCAATTTATATTATCTCAGAGGACGAGCGCTTGTGTTTCGCCCGCCTGGCGGCTGGCTTTTGTGGCGGCCGCGCCAGTAGGACGCTTCCGCCGCTGAATGGCGGCCCGCAGACTTGATTACTGGCGACTGGAGGCTGGCGCGCATTCATTTCGCTCATAAACGGCATCTGGCTGGCGGCAGCGGCAGACGGAGGGGAGGGACCATTCACCGCCGGCGGCTAGCCGAGCACCGGCGCCGTGGGACAAAAGTCTGCGGGCCTCCTTTATTCTGGCACATCAAAAGGAGACAAGCAGTCCCCGTAACTTAGATTTCCTCGCGACGGGCGCTGCTTCGACTTGCTCGTCTGGCAAGACCATTAGCGCCGATGGGCTCACACGGTATTTTAACGACCATACTGCGCATTTCTTATTTAATTAGGAAATCCCAGTTACCTAGACCCCTTAATCTTCATTTATTTCTCCTGTTAAAGTCAGAGAGGCACATACACAGAGAGCGGTACTATCACGTACACAAGGTATAAAGAGGCAGTGCATGATCAGAGCTGTCATTTGTACTCATTTGGTTCAAGTTCCTGACGTGATTATGGCAGCACGAAGGTAATTAACAGCCTTTCAACGCGGAATGGTAGTTGTCTCTAGACGAAGGGGACATTCCAATTCGGAAATCGTTATGGAATTCAGTACCCCGAGATTCACTGTGTAAAGAGTGTGCCAAATACCAAATTTCAGGCATTACCTCTCACCACGGCCAATACAATGGCAAACGTCCTTCACTTAACGACCGAGAGCCGCGGCGTTTACCTATAGTTGTCAGTGCTAACAGGCAAGCAACAGTCAGTTAAATAACCGCAGAAATCAGTGTCGGACATACGATCAACGTATCCGTTAGGATAGTGCGCCGAGATTTGGAGTTAATGGTCTGTGGCAGCAGACGACCAACACGAGTGCCTTTGGGCCTGCAGCTCCTCTCCTGCGCACTGTGCAAACCGGTGGTGGCTATATATAGCGTCCCAATACGTATCTGCCACAAAAATTTTTATGTTTATTACGAATTAAAGAACTGAGTGACTATAATAAAAGAAACTCTGTGTAATATAATAACTAGTGAAAAAGAAAGTCGATGGTCATGGAAAATAAGATTATTAATTCTACAAAATGTAAATTTGGAGAAAACCTGTGACAACAGACACCTTATATAATGAGCTACGAATGAGTGCGCTTACATTATTGACTCTTACAATTTAGTACATGGAAAAGAACGTTTGGCGTCATTGGCCGGGAGGCCCCTTGCGGGGAAGGTCCGGCCGCCTTGGCGCAGCTCTTATTACATTCGATGCCACACATTGGGCGACCTGCGCGCCGGATGGGGATGAAATGATGATGAAGACAGCGCAGCACCCAGTCCCTGAGCGCAGAAAATCCACGACCCAGCCGGGAATCTAACCCGGGCCCTTAGGACGGCAATCCGTGACGCTGACCACTCAGCTATCGGGGCGGACATTTTAGTATATACGTATACAGAAGCGCGATTCTGATAGCGTCTCTCTCCTTGACATTCTCTCTCTAACGCTCTTTCTCGGACTTTGTCGTTGTTATAACATCCCTCTGCGTCTTCCATGTCTATACTACAGTATAATGTGTTACTGTGAAATAATTTTTAACTTAAAATATTATTTAATGCTTTCATTTCTTAGTTGTAATCGCCTTATTTCAAATAACGAAGCATTTACAGCAGCTCTAGCACGCTGGGCAGTCCAGACATTGTCGTTCGCAGGAGCTACGAGATAGCTACCATTACATGGCAAATTTGAATATTAATAGGCCTACTTTCCTTTACAGTCTGTAACCTCCCCCTCACTTATCGACCTTAATGTCAGTGAAAAATTAAACCGCATGTACCTAATGGAAATTTGGGAAAAGCAATCGTCACCGAAGTTAATGTGTCAGTAAAGAGGGAGGAAAGGGTTACATCTAAATGAAAGGAAAAATGCAAATGAAATTGGTGGAAATTAATTTTGAAAAGGGGTAAAGTTAATAAAGAAAGTAAATGGCGGTCGTTACGTAAACATTTAATTGGCTTTAATTAGATATTTGAGATTTGGGGAAAATTACGGTCGCCAGTCCCATGGACAACTACTATAATAACTGAAAATCAAAGATTGATGCACATACATTTAGCACTAAAAGCGTGGCAACTGAAGGTTGACACGTATTGTGTGAAAACTGAATGTTTGTCAGAAGTAATAAATTTCGCTACACTCTGACTTAATTTAGCAAAAGAATTAATAAAACCAGAAACTTGAAAGTTAATTTAGTGACTGAAATTAATAGTGAACTTTGTTTCTGAAGCACTACGAAATTCACTAAAATAAGGTTAGTCTTGGGCTACCTCAACAATCGTTTCAAAAGCTACTTGAATGTAGGCAATTTAGAAATAAGGGATTTAACTTTGAACCTGAATTAAATGATTCTGAACCATTAACAATAGTAAAATTTAGTACGTACCAAGCTGAGCTGCAGTCATAGGTAAGTTAAAATATGGTAACAAAACTCGCACTCTTAATTTATGCTTGTGTAATCTAAATATTGTAACCAGCTATGAATACTTTAACTGAACTTTGAAATTAAAGCAGTGAAATGGAATGATGTTACTTTAATGCTGGCGTATGAATTTGAACGACACTTGGGTTCATTCCGGAAAGGGAAGGGACCCTGCTTGGTAATGCAATTGGGACAATGAGCAACAAAGTTTCATGCTAAGTTACTGTGTATTTGGGATGCAACAATTTTAAAAGCTGAGGTCTGCCATACAGTTCTAAAACTTTACGTGCTTCCAGTCTTCCTTGCTGGATGATTGAGGGTTTGAAGTCGTCGATCGAGGATGTGGCGACAGTCTCTCATCGTCGACCGTCGCTGTTGCAGAAGCTGGATGTTGGCGCGCCTTCTTCTCGACACGGTCACCAGGCGAAACGGGCCCTTGATGTGCGTCAGCTAATGCTTCCCGTCCGCGACACCGTGTCAGAAACTATCATAGCAAGGTGAGCGCAATTACATACTGCCAGACCCCGAAAGCGCGGCAACTCGCGGGAGCGTCACACAACACACCTGCTCCACCGCCCTATTCCAGCCAGACCGCTCTGCCCGCGCTCCACACGGCAGCGTTAACACTACCAAAGATCCTAAACACTTTGGTTCTCCACACGACCTATCGATGTAATCGTTCGATAGCATAGTTTTCCCTAGGCAAGACACAGCGTAAAAATACAAATAATATTTCCAAAACAAACCAATTATACATCGACATAAAAGCATATATACACAAATAGCAAAACAATTACAATATATAAAGACACAGAAATGTCATATCTTCAGGTAGCAAAATAACAAAAAAAATTTGCAATACAATAGATAGAAATAGGAGGATATGCATTTCCAGCGTTACAAGTCGTGCAACTGCTCACGCAACTAGTGTGACACTTCTATTTCACGGGAGTCTGCGGACCTGAAGGAGATTTTATTTACACTGAAGCAAGTAGGTGTGCAATATATCATTGATTTTTCAGGTGACCTTGCTACGAACCAGCAAAGACCTAATTTCAAGTCATATCATAATGAAAAGGTGCGGGATTGTGCACTTTTAAACCATTGTAATGAGAAATATTTACAGTGATAGTCATTTGCAGTGGCATAGTTGACTTTATGGTAAGAAAATAGGTACATCACGTAGAAATAGTTGCGGTCGCTTGTCGTCACGAGACTGTTTTCTTCTTGGTCATTGCTTGTAGCAGTATTTACGCCAAGCAATCACAATAATTAGATGTAAACCGTGTAGGATGGATAAGCTTACTGAGCTGACTGAACAGTCTTCTGAGTATAAAGCGCTGCTAGCTAGAGAGCAAACACATAAACAAAAGATTTTGGGGCTGTGTAAAGGCATGGCTGAATCGCAAAACTCAGATACGACTTGGGCTAAGGAAATAACCGCATTCTCCCAAGCGAACAATATAAAACAGAAAATTCAATCCTGTTGTATAGGAGGGACATAAAAACGGATGTGTCGTTTTTTGGTTATCACAGTCGTGCATGAAATATTTCATTTAGTCTGCACACATGACTTTGGGGCATGTAGGAATTAATAAATGTATGACAATCATAAAAAGGAACTGTAGTGGCAATAAACTCAAAAGAAGAGTACAAAGTTGAAGCGCGTACGTATTCAGTACCAGCGATGGCGAGGCATGACAGAATCTCTGACCAGAGAGTTATTTATCGTGGCTAGTCTGCGCTTGACCGCGCGTGAGTGCAGTAGTTGTACGTAGCGAGTCGCGAGAGCATGTAGTTGTAGTTGCGAGTTAGCAGTTTCGAGTCGGAGTTGTATGTGAGGAGTCGGCGGGCGTCGACATGGGTCTCTGGTCAAGGTTCGGGACGAGGTATATTGTTAAGTAAGGTAATGAAGCAGCATTGCGCGCATCTGATAATGTAATGTATCTTAATTGTAATTAATTTGTTAAAGAAATGCCCCAATAATAATTTTGTTTTCAAAGCAATCATTTTAAAGAAAAGAATCATTCCAATTGAAACAATATTTCCTATGCTTTTCCTCCCAGAATCAATTTTTCAGGTTAATTATTGCACAGGGCCTAAGGTCAGCGTAGCTGCCCTTGTAAAATTTATCAGGTTGATCTTAACGTTAATTTTGTGGGGACTTAACATTTTTGCACATTTTATTATCATTGACTTTTATTACTGTGGGAAGCTAACAGTTGGCTCTTTTTGCAATTCTAATCAATTATTTTCATTTAAATATAATTATGGCGAGGTTACACTTAGCACGATGTCTATTCACATTTAAATATTTTCTTTTATTTTTGTGGGGAGGTTACACTTGGCGACATCCGGACCAGGATCGTATTTCTTTGAGAATCTTCTGAAAAGTAGTCAGACATCTGCTCTGATTTACTAAAATATAATTAGCATTGGGCGCAACGCGTTTACTAATTTTGTGACTTTCTTTCCTCAGATCATCGGCAATTCGTTGCTCTTTGTTGTGTTGGTATTTGTTGGATTTTGCATTGACTTTGTCTCATTGTGAATAATTGTGACTTGTGTAAAAATGCCGCGAAAGACTATTAATAGTGCATCGCGAGGAATAATGAGTGAAATAACTGAATTAAACAACTTGACCAATAGTACTTGTGACACGCAGTGTAATGATGACAATCCTGCGTTCACTGACAATCAGTGCTTTCCAACCACTAATGATGATTTTTATCTTAATGATGAACAAACGAACTCAATTGTGTCCTCTGTTCATTTGACGACAATTGATGACGCGGGGCGCTCTATTGTAATGAGCGCTACCCAGCTTAACACACCCGGTTTGGAAAATTCAAGTAACGTACAGACAAATTTTTCTAATGAAAATGGACAGTGTACTGAAAGTACGACGGATTCATTTAATTCCGAAATAGTGACCGACAGTGTATATTTGACTGGCAAACCTTTTTGTAAATCTCAGAATAACCAAATGGTTACAGAAAGCGAGACAATTCCAGATCCACCATTAAACAGCACAGAGAATAGAAATGCTAATTTTGGCTTGGATCAAACGACGGCATTATTGTTACAAATTCTTGAACAGAACAAACACCTTAATGAAAAACTAGACAACAATGATGAAAATTTCAAACACCTTAGCGAGCAGAACAAACAGTTTAATGGAAAATTAGACAACAATTCCAGACAGCTTTGTCAACAGATCAAACAGCTTAATGAAAAACATGACAGCCTTAATGAAAAATTAGACAACAATTCTAGACAGCTTAGCGAGCAGATTACAGCCGTTGCCGCGCAGTGTCATGATACTAAGGTACAGTTACGCGAGGAAATTGAGGCTTGTTCAAGAAAAAGTAGCGAAGAAATTAGATCTGTTGCTCAAGAATTAAGGGAAATGCAAACAGCTGCAATAGAAACACTTAGAAAGGAAATTAGTACAGTCGGTAAACAATGCTCTGAAAAAGCTACACAATTACGCGACGAGTTTAAACTAATGACAGCAGAACTTTCGCGCACAATGGATGCAAAGATAGACGCGACGTTCGACCAACAGAACACTCAGATTGACGAACGTTTTAATCACCACATGCAAAATAGTGATACACGTTTCCGCAAATTTATACAGGATCAAAATAAAGTAAAACGTCAAGTCATGGAAACAATCACTGCACAGAGACAAGAAGATAAACGTAAAATGTTTGCGAAGGCAAAAACATACGTAGACAACAATATTGCTACAGTATCCGATGAAATTAATACCATCAAACAGTCGAACACAGAAATACGTGACGAAATTTCCGATCTTAAATCGAAAACAGATACACACACAGCAGATATTCAAACAGTGACAGACAGACTCGAACAATTAGAACTAACACAGAATTCCGATGACATCAAAGCTCACGTTAAAAAATTGAACGAAACCATACGTAAATTGCAAAAACAGATTAATGCCTCTGACACTAAAACCGATGATCAGGTAAAAATACTGACTGAAAAATATGATGAATTGGCCAGTCGTATTGACGTTATAGAAAATAATAATGACAGCAAATCAGACGATAATGCACCGATCTTGTTTAACCAAACACCTGAATTCTAAAATCTACAACAGACAATCAGTGAGATAGATTCATCTAATAATACATAACGTAGAAAATTGTCAAGTTTACAGCAAGAAGTAACAGAGATAAAAAATGTTTCAGGGTTTAACACATCACAGCAGACGCCACTTAGTGAACATTTGTCACACTCACACAGCCAGTGTAACTTAAGCAATTTATAAAGACTACGCGACTTAAAATCCGAAAACATAAGCGACTTAAAATCTGAAAAGCTACGCAACTTGAAATCCGAAATGACACAGACAAACAGATTCTCACACAAACCTGAACGTGTTCTCAAATTCAGTGACGAGAACGTAGATTACGAGCAATTTTTATCCGTAAGAAAATCTAAGGAATTTAATAATGACAGAGCACAGAAACACGATTTGCACCGTATACGACAATTTATTTTTGTACTTTCACCGCTATTACCTGTAACGCAGAAACTAGCTTTGAACTGGATACGAAAATTTGCTCTTGAATTTTTACCAACATTTCGTGTAATGCAGAAACTACAATTAGCATGGATACAGCAATTTATTTTTGAATTTTCACCGGCATTGCCTGTAACGCAAAAGCTGAAATTTATTTGCAGTGCGTAATTGACCTCAGGGGATTCATTACGCTTTAATGAATATGTGCCGTAGCGTGCATAGGGCCCCGAGCTGTAGTAGTGCTGTTTCATCTTTAGTTTTCTGCACTGCTGCCTTCTCTTCTACTATCCTTTATATCTATCAGAACAGCTCTTTAACTATTGCCCTATCTATAATTAAGAAATATGTAATGAAAACCCGATGTGACAAGTTATACCGAAAGTGACAATTTTCATTAGGCACTCCAGAACTACCTGCGTAATTTTAATAACAGATAAAATTGTAATCATCAGTATGTGTAAAATTTTCAGCAGTCGCAACCACATTTTTAGTAACAATAGACGTTTTCCATCGCAACAGCATGAAACCAGCCGGTTAGCATACCTAACTAACAATGCAGTCTACAAGGTCAACCAAACTTTAATGTTTCGCCGCGTGCACGTATAGTTCCAGCTACTACAAATAGTAACGCACCGCAGCAAAGGAACAACTACGCACAGAAAACACAGTATTTCAATTCCTATCGCAATGCACCGTATAGGAATGACTATCACGACAGACGTAAAAACAATGAGCACAATTTTTCAGCGTACGTATCATAACAGTCGATCTTATCAGCAGCAAGAACATCAGCAACAACATATTATCATGGATGAACCAGACAATAGGTGTCATCCATAGCGTAATACGTCAGGAAGAAATAAGAGAACGGTTCAATAGTCGAAATGCCACAGAATCCTCCAGTAAATAACTGCACGTAAGATGGAATTTGACTAGTTACAGTACAGATTGCATATTCCAGTAACGCAAACAGTACTTTTGACACGCAGAATTTTGTTCACGAGAATGTTATTTGAAACATGCTTTGTTAAATGCACCACTTTTATCGCGCAAAGATCTTAGCAGAAATTTTTCCATTGCCACCGACAGTTCTAACACCGCTTTAGGCGTACATATTTTTTCAGGAAATTGAAGAAGATGGTTCTACAATAATTAAAATCATCGCATTTGCAAGTCGCATTCTGTCACCTGCTGAACGAAATTATTCTGTTACAGAACTGGAAATATTATGTGTTGTATGGGCTTTTACGAGATTTCGGCCTTTCTTTATGGCAGACATACTACCGTTTACACAAACCACAGAGCGATACAATTTTTACTTTCAGCTAAATTCACACACGACAGATTAAGCAGATGGAACCTTTATTTACAGGAATTTAATTTCACAATTGTACACATTCCCGGCACACAAAATATTGTAGCAGACGCACTATCTCGTTCTCTCAGCAACAATCAGCAAGACATCGCAACCAACTTCTGCAAAGCAAATTTCAGCGTTATGTACATTCAACAAGTTGCATTTGAAAATTTCATTTCGTCGTCATTACAGGACATAGCACAAGAGCAAAGTAAAGACAACGTGTGGAAAGAAATTAAACACCTTTGGCAAGATAAGAATAATGTTACGATTAGAAACCATTACACTGTACGCAATGACATTCTGTTTCGCCGCTCTCATCCTGACAGCAACAATTGGTTATTATGCATTCCTGACGAACTGGTTAACAAATTAATATGGTATACTCATTTAAGTTATGCACATTACGGAGCCAGAAAATGTTTTCTTATACTGAGACAGAACTGTTATTTTACCAACATGGAGAAACGTATACGACGAGTTTTAGCGTCATGTAAAATTTGCCAGAAAGCTAAGTCAGACACAAATTCACATATTCCTCCATTACATACGATTGTACCTGTTAAATTGAGACATATGGCCGCTGTAGACGTTTTTGGTCCAACTCCGAGAACTAATAGAGGTTTCTGCTACATCTTTGTCGCTGTTGAACTCACTTCAAAATTTGTTACTTTCACTCCGTTACGCAAAGCTACTGCTAAAACCGTTTCGAAAACATTTGTAAAGCATTTTCTATTTCATGTAGGGCATGTGTTGAAAGTAATTTCTGACAAAGGATCACAATTTCGTTCTGCTATATGGACACGTATGTTACGAACTAGAAACATTTCTCCGATCTATATATCCAGGTACCATGCTTCTTCGAACCCTTGTGAACGATTAATGAAAGAAATTGGTAAACTGTGTAGAATATACTGCCACAAAAGACATATTGATTGGGACACACACACACATATTCTCATTCCAAGAAGTAATTAATTCCATACCAAATGACTCTACTATGCTATCTCCGTCTGTTATACTGAAAAATGTTGAACCACCTAACAAAATTACAGAATTAGTAAACTTTCCTACATTTCGTCGACTACGACACCATGAAATAATTAACATTGCGCTGAACAACATCAAACGTGCCGCAGAGCGCCGGAGAAGACAGCAAAAACAAGTTTGTATACGCCGTGACTTTCACATTGGACAGAAGATATTAGTACCTACACGCTATTTATCCAGCAGAATAAAAGGTAAGTGCAGTAAATTTGAACTTCTATACGCAGGCCCATATCGGATTCGCAGCATTCCTCACCCCAATGTTGTACACGTCGAAACTCTGAGAACCAGAAAAAGTAAAGGCAACCACCATGTCTCCAATATTAAACCCTTTATTGAATGAAGACACTTTATGATTTAACATACTATGATGCCATTTACTAATTTTTATGATCACTTATGCAATTATATTCACATGACTAATTACTGATGATTATCATTTTTTTTTCTTGGCAAGTGCCTGGCAAGGTAAGGTTAGCAGGTCGCTCTTCTTGTCGTTACACATCAGACCGTTCATATTTTTTCAGATGAATTTACACATTTATGACTATTTCTGCAATTATATTTATGTGACTACTTATTGATGATTATCGTATTTTTTATGGCAAGTGCTCGGCAAGGTAAGGTTAGCAGGTCGCTCTTCTTGTCGTTACATATCAGACTGTGCACATTTTTTCCAGATAAACTTACGTATCTTATGAATAATTATGCAATGTTATCTAGTGACATATTAATTTCTATTAAATTTTCTCTCCATTAAAGTCTTTAATTCTCGCCTCTATTAACTACACAACATACAAGCTGAACACAACGAACGTCAAATTTTTTGTCTTTTTTATGTATGTACGATTGTTTCCATATTTTGTTTATATGCACTGTGAAATAATTAAAATATAACACACACCAGTTGACTTTGACATTTTGCCTTATGATATCTCAACATCGTGACTACTTTACTGTTACATTGTGATACACTGAGTACATTTTTGCCTCTGAACACTATATAAGTTTTTCACACATTACGTTTTCTGTCATGTTATGCTGTATGCTTAATTATGTTACCATAAACCAGTCATTATTTAGTGAGTATATGATTTAAATGCAAGACATTAATCTCTGTTCATCAATTTCAGAAAGAAATGATGCGTGAAAGAAATAAATTAAACAGAAATGGGGATTTCACCTTCGGAATGAACGAAAGAAGATGCAAACCTCGTGAGGAAGAGTAAATGGATCAGGATTAACAAGCATTAACAAGAATATACTATACACATCGTAGAATAGCAGTCTTAACTAATTTTTTCTTTCAGAATACAAGGCGATTGATGCAGGCTGTCAGACAGAACTACACATTTTAGTTTTGATGGAATATGCTAGAGATAAGGAATAGTTATGTAATGAGTAATGAAATGATTATTTTTTTTGCAGATGATAATGAATGCTGATGAATAATGATGAAGAATATGCTACTATGAATAATGAAGTTTTTCTTTACAGGTGATGATAATAATGGAGTTATGATAATGAAGTGATGGATAATGAAGTTTTTTCTTTACAGATGAGGATATTGTTGAAGTTATGTATTTATGCTATGTAGTTATTTAAGTATTTGTTGCAGTGTGCTTTGACAGCAGGTGTTATATTGCATAGTATAATGACGGAAGGTTTTGGAGAGGACAGCTATGGAACACATTTTTATACACATTTCATTACCTGTTAATTCGAAGTTCACTACTTTTCAGCATAAAATGCATTTCTTCTTTCAGCTTAATAATCCATTTTTTGTATATTTTTGCAGGAGAAATTATTTGTGAAATTAATGTGCTATAAGCAGTTGTTCATTAAATCTATGTCATTTATGAATGTGATTACATATACTCTACTTGTTTCATAATCTTGCAACAGCGGACTCATGACGAATGACGTTACACATTTTCATTTACAGCAACAACCCAGAAGCAAATTTTTTTTTTTGCTTTTCCCTATAATTACCCAAAGCAATGCATTGCTAACAAAAAAATGTATTACCAGTCCCAAATAATGATACCAGTTCAAGAGAGTTTTGAGTAATGCTGATCAGCTATGAATAATATGTCACTTGAATAATGAATGCTACTGATTACGGTATTGAAATGACCAATGATTAATAATGCTTTGTAACTAGGAAATGAATGCTACTAATTATGCTTTGTAACAAGGAAATGAATGCTACTGATTATGTTTTGTAACTGGGAAAAGAATGCTACTAATTATGCTTTGTAACAAGGAAATGAATGCTACTGATTATGCTTTGTAACTGGGAAAAGAATGCTACTGATTACTGTATTGAGATTATTACTTTATTTAAATGACCAATGATTAATAATGCTTTGTAACTAGGAAATGAATGCTGCTAATTATGCTTTGTAACAAGGAAATGAATGCTACTGATTATGCTTTGTAACTGGGAAATGAACGCTACTGATTACAGTATTGAAATGACCAATGACAATGTTGTCTGTAAATCAATTAATGAACATTTTTCTGTAATACTACATACATGGTACAGAAATGTTCAATAACTGGGCTATGAATGCCGCAAACTACTAATGTAATTCCCAATGAAGACTAGTATGTGACTTAATGTCCTTCACTTTCTGACCTAACTACCCTGAATTACTGCAATATCCATTTGTCCTGTATATCCTCTTAATCATGGAGCACTATATTTGGTTTTTGCACTAATTCTACGTTGGTGGGCCTTGTAAAAGCGTGGTGTTGACACGACATGCTGTCCACCACCGTGAGCGATGGAGACGTTATTTTGGTCCCACTGTTTGGTGTACCTGATGTACTGTCAAAATGATAACATGGAATATTACTACGACATTTCAGTGTCTTGGCTACGCTGATAAATACTTCTGGGAAAAGAACTTCAGATTGTCTCACTTGGTGTTGTAATTCTGTGGAAAGATATGGACTTTCAGTGCAGCAGCGTGCAACCTAAAGTGCTACAACCATGATGCAATCCTTCCCTTTCCTATCCTAATTCGTGTAACATAGTGAAAATCATTTTTTGCTAACACCATTTGTATTCATGGCCTATACATTTTTTTTCGAGCTACAGTGCGAGTGCACTTTTGTTATTTTCTAACATGATTACTACTCATTGTATGTACATTTCGATTTGCTGATATATTCTGAACTATAGAGCGTGTGCACTTTTGTCATTTTATAACATGATTACTACTCATTGTATGTACATTGTGATTTGCTGATATGTTCTGAACTGCAGTGCATGTGCACTTATGTCACTTGTCAACATGATTTTTTTTTGCCATTATGTTTATTTGTTGTGAAAATGCTAAAGAGTTTTTCAGTGCGTGTGCACTTATGTCATTTGTTAATATGTTTTGTACTCACATTCTGTCACTGCCTAATATGTTTTGTACTTGGTGCATGTGCACCATATTTACTTCATGTTCTATATCTGTATATATGCTGTAATTGTAAAGTTAATTAATTCTGAAAAAATTTGTTGCTCATCGCAAGTCCAAATGACTCACCATCGCTGCCAAATTTTTGTCCCCCCAATGGAGGGTTATGAAACGCGTACGTATTCAGTACCAGCGATGGCGAGGCATGACAGAATCTCTGACCAGAGAGTTATTTATCGTGGCTAGTCTGCGCTTGACCGCGCGTGAGTGCAGTAGTTGTACGTAGTGAGTCGCGAGAGCATGTAGATGCAGTTAGCAGTTGCGAGTCGGAGTTGTGTGTGAGGAGTCGGCGGGCGTCGACATGGGTCTCTGGTCAAGGTTCGGGACGAGGTATATTTTTAAGAAAGGTAATGAAGCAGCATTGCGCGCATCTGATAATGTAATGTACCTTAATTGTAATTAATTTGTTCAAGAAATGCCCCAATAATAATTTTGTTTTTAAAGCAATCATTTTAAAGAAAAGAATCATTCCAATTGAAACAATATTTCCTATGCTTTTCCTCCCAGAATCAATTTTTCAATTTAGTTATTGCACAGGGCCTAAGGTCAGCGCAGCTGCCCTTGTAAAATTTATCAGGTTGATCTTAACGTTAATTTTGTGGGGACTTGAAATTTTTGCACATTTTTATTATCATTGACTTTTATTACTGTGGGAAGCTAACAGTTGGCTCTTTTTGCAATTCTGATCAATTCTTTTCATTTAAAAATAATTACGGGGAGGTTACACTTAGCACGATGTCTATTCGCATTTAAATATTTTCTTTTATTATTGTGGGGAGGTTACAAAGTGTAATACAAACCTGTCAAATAAGGCAAAATCCCAAGCCCATGAAAAAGTCAAGTAAGAACGTATTATGTACAGTAGTACCAAATAGACCTATGCATTTAGTGGCAACTGACATAGGGGATGCTTACCCATGGTAAGAGATGGTGTTACAGTACGTCACAAAATGCGTGAAACTGCAGCCAATAACTCGAAATGTGGTAAAGGGCTACATATCCAAAGTAGGTAAATCTCAGACTTTTTATTTTACCAGTTTCAGATTGAAATAGTTCCTAAGGGAATAGGGAATTAACCAGGTATTAATATCACGTTTCCGCCAAAAGGCAAGTTTGGTGCAGAGAGATTTTAAGGAATTCAATAAATTTATAAGAAGATGCATACCCAATCAGCACCATTAGTGGGTTGATTACATGTCAGTCTTCGAGGAGATTCATAATAATCTATCGCACGCCGCGACTGGGTACTCACCAGCTGACGTGTTAACAGGTAGGGAGGAAAGAAACAAATGGATTGCTTCATTACATCGCTTACCAAGGACAGAAAAGTCCAAAGAACATAGATACACAGAATTCTTGGCTACTTTAGCGAAGTGAGCTGAGGCTAGGGAATTAAAGTATGACTGTGATGTATGGAATGCACTATCAAATTAAGTAAATGATTTAATCTTGTTAAGAACTCACCTGACGTCATCCATTATGCACAAAAGAAGCAAGACGTGGCAGTTGCAATAGGCAGCGCCATACGGGATAATAAGAATACAGCCGCGCGGGATTAACCGAGCGGTCTTGCGCTGCAGTCATGGACTGTGCAGCTGGTCCCGGCGGAGGTTCGAGTTCTCCCTCGGGCATTGGTGTGTGTGCTTGTCCTTAGGATAATTTAGGTTAAGTAGTGTGTAAGCTTAGGGACTGATGACCTTAGCTGTTAAGTCCCATAAGATTTCACACACATTTGAACATTTGAAATAAGAATACCACATGGATGTAGCTGCCTGTTAGCTGACACGAAGACAAATACGCAATGGTATTGTATCAATACAATGACGTAAAGAAATATAAGTTTTAAGTTGTTAATAGTAGATATACGTTTACTGTCGTAAGTGTTTTATTAATCATTTTCATGTGAAATGAGTATTGCATCTGGTATGTAAGTGTGTGTTCTCGTTCATCAGCCTGGACTGAACATTTGCAGATAAAGGAAATACTACATCAGGAGTACAATGTACAGTAATTTGCTAAAGGGAAGGCTACCTGGTAGACAAGACCCATTATAGGTCAAAGTAAACATTTAATTGAAAAGTAATGAGAAGTGCATTAAGCAGTATTTAATATTTTTCGTTCGAATTTATGCCACATAGGCAGAGACAATCGTACTTTGAAACTCATACGTAAAGATTTTCTATTGTAATACCTAGACATCTCCTGTGCATTCCACAAGATTAAATGTAGTAAAGTTGTGTGCCTCCTCCATGCACAGCTTCATATGGAAGTTTTATTGCTTTATTTCTGGGAGGAACTGCCATTATTCTTTATTTTTAAGATTCGCGCGTTACGTTGTACCGGAAAAATACACTGCCATTGTAACAAAGTAATCTTTGAATGGATTTCTGACACTAACTAAAATTAGGATTTGATTACACGGTAAAGATTACTATCAAGTCACGCCAGGGTCTGTAGCCAGGATGCCGCTCTTCTGTGATCCGCTACTTGACATGTGTGAATGAAGGAATGAAGTATGTACACCTGAGACAAAATGACAGATCTGTGTATACTATGATTATAAAGGAAACCTTCCCGTCCATAAGCCAAATAGAGGTCAGATGAATTAAGTGAATGTTATCTGCAGTTGGGTTACTAAAAAGTTCTTTAAATCAAAAGCTTGGTAGTGAACTGAAACTGTGATTGGTTTTTATGTATGTAATGAAAAATGAACACTGCGTGATAACAAACTGTGAAGAATTGAATCTTATTCATACCTCACAACAAGGTTTGGAACAGTTTTAAGGAAAGATGCATGGATGGTGGACCCACATATTTCCATCATTTGCTGTTCCATGGAGTGCACTTTATTGCTTAACAACAATTATTACAATTACAATTGCAAAACCTTTTCAAAAGAATAAGAATGCTCACAATAATTTTAAAAAAAATTGAACAGCATCAAATCATTTATGACAAACTTAAACAACTAATACCTTTAAGATTAGGGCTTGAAACCGGGAATATACTGTCCCCAAATACAAGTAATAAGTCACACCGACTATGTGTGGGTGGAAGCGGGTTCAACAAACTCAGTTTTATCAGTAATATGAATTACAAATGACTGCCACCAAATGTACTGGATAACATGTTCAACAAATGTATAATACCCACCCAAAATACAGAAAGGATGACAAAGCATGCCACTGATTGTGCCTGATGTTAAAGGCTTAACATCTACAAGACTTAATAAAATCCCTTAAGCAATAAAATACACAATACCCCAAAATAAAAACAGAGCAGGGAAGGCATACAATTTAAAATGTGACTCCCAGCTGGTACCCGCCAGCAGAAATATTGACGATAACCCTTACATAAAAATACATTCCACCAAAAAAACAAGACAATCTGGGATGACATACAATTCAAATGTGACTCCCAGCTGGTACACAACAGCAGAAACGTTGACAATGACCCTTAAATAAATATACAGTACCCAAAATGCAAAGTAAGCTGGCAAATACAGAAGGCGGGTATCACAGCCAATAGGCAACAAGTAGGCAAGTCTTACAATGAGTGGTGGTAGGTAATGACTGTGGATAAAAGGGAATAACTCAGCAGTTCCTACTCATAAGTAAAAGGCTATAAAACCTGACACACTACAGAAGTCGCAATATGGATGCAAGGTTTCAACGCTTAGTTACAGAGCAGATATAGTGACGAGGAACTTCGAGCCTGCAGAACAGGCTTCAAAGCTTGTGTGCATACTGAATTCACAGTATTGGGTAGATCAACAGTTCCCAATTAATTGGCGACACTCCGCCGTGGCACGTATCAAACGATCAAATTTACTTAACTTGAGCCAACACGAGGCGGCTGGTAGAGGCACCAGATTGCGGGCCAACCTAGACGTCGTGCGATGTCTGAAGTGCCGCCGCAGCAGAAAGAAAACACGCCTCTGCTCTGGGCCCAAGACACAGGAACGCGTTGTCTGCTGCCAGAACAACCCTGTCAACACACATCAGAAGGGAACAAAAATCTGCCCAAATAAAATTACTGACGAAAATGCCTAAGATGTAGGGAATATTAACTTATTGCGGAAGCAACTACACATAGAAGTTCCAAGCTTAACACTCCTTAAAATTACTTGAAGATTACAAGGCGAAATATCAGCGCTGGCTAATGCAATGACTAGGATATGCTCATCTACAAAGGGTGTCTTGCCTTCGACACAGACTATCTTACAATTTCATCAACTCAATTTATAACTAACAATATCCGTACACGCTTTTTACCATCAGTTCAACTGACCGATGACCATACAGACAATGACTTGGAAGCAAGCTAATGTAACATGTAAAATTTCACATTAACACAGACGTGACCTCACGATAACAAGTAGCAAGTAAAAGAACAACACTTAACTCCACTCAGGTGTGAAGGAGGCGTGACTTCCAAATTACAAGCTGGAGTGTTATGCCTTCAATCCGTACGGGCGGTCTTCGAGGCGCCGTAAAACCTAAGCCTGCAGAGTGGACAGAGAACTTGCGAACCAGGTTGCACGCGACTCCACTGCTCTCATTGCAACTCGCTTCTATCAATCCATAACCGAGCCGGAGAGGCTTTCCTCCGTCCGATTTAAACACTAGCGACTTCTCGAGGTCCGTACCAGACACCAGCAGTCCCCCAAAACCAATAACTTGCCAGCCATGAGCCCTGCAGCTAACTCTCAGTCCCAGGGCCCGCCAAAAACCAACAACACTCACCTCGACCAAAACCCTACCTCTCGGCATATGATCACGATCGATACTGACAGCCCAAGTAGTCAGTGTCGCCAGTGGAACGCCATGCCCGCCAAAATTAAAACCGCCACGGCTCAGTTAGTGTAAAAACTCGTCTACGTTGAAATGTCGCTATAAGCCTCTTGTCGTGTAAAACAAAGCTGTGTTTTATAGACATGTATCCAAAGCTTCTGTAAAAGTATCAGTGAATACGTATGGATTAGTTAAGATCAATTTGTTGGAGACTGCTAAGATTCACTCGCAAATAACAATCCGCATACGTCACTAAATATAGGCGACGCGGCTTAGACAGTATACGATTGCGGCACTGAATGTTTGCAGAACGCAGTATACCCGCGAGTGTCCGCGCATGTAAGTTTAAAAACGATATAAAAGCCATGCGACAGTGATGCGTGTACACATATAAAATACTGCGCCATAGGACGAAGACAATATGCAAAAAATTTAAAATATTCGAGTTGTATAATTGGAAAGAAAAACTATTTGGAGAAATTCTGTAAGACTTCATGCTTCATGCATATTTATGCATTCACATTTGATCTGTATATTTACAGATGGCTCTAAAATGTTAGCGTAATAGATCCCATTGAATAAAATTTTTTACAAATGCTAGACAAAAGTAATATCTGCGCAATATGGGAGTGGAGACAGGTCCTCCCCTGGTTTTCGAGCCGTTTTTCCAGTGAACGGCGCCTAATGGTAGGACAACAAACTTTCTAACAGCTTAAGCTAATAAAGCTCCACTCCAAAAAAACTAATTTGTATGAACAGCTGAAAAGCTATGTGCTTACAGGCAGCCATAAAAAGTAGACGCAAATGAAAGTGCAATAATACACATAATAACAAGCAGCACCAAATACTAGTTTATAAGTTTCAGAAACTTTAATTGCACCCTGTAACAAGATAGGTATGATGAAATGTTGTAAGCGTTTTCATAAAATAAACATTAACTAAAGAACTACATAGATGTTATGTGCAAAAGTCCGTGAATAATGATAGCACTGTGAATTGTTAGCGAAGGTGAACACAAACCGTGCGATACTACTTATGTGCTACGTGTTTTATAAACAACAGGAACGCTAGTACTATGCCCATTACAGACAATATTCAGATGTATTTATGGCCATTCCTCTCGGAAATGTAGCGTCCCCGTATTTATTTGTCAGGAATATTTTTAAATTGGTTACAAATTAAAGAACTGAGTGACATTAATAAAAGAAACTCTACATAATGCATTAGTTAGTGGAAAAGAAAATCAATGGACACGGAATATAAGCTTCTTAATTCTGCGGAACGTTACTTTGGAGGAAACCAATGGCAACAGAGACTTGATGGTATGAAACAGTACATTTATATCTCTGGCTCTTAGAATTTAGTATATATATAGAAGCGCCATTGGGATAGCGTCTCTGTCCTTGACATTTACTCTCTGGCGCACTTTCTCTGGTTGTGTCCTTATAGCATCCCTCTGCGTCTTCCGTGTCTGTACTACTGTATAATGTGTTATTAATTGTGAAATACCTTTTTAACTTAAACTATTATTTAATGCTTTCATTTCTTAGTTGTAATCGCCTTATTACAAATAACGAAGCACTTACAGCAATTCTAGCACGCTTGGCAGTCGAGACATTTTAGCTCGCAGGAGCTGCAAGATAGCCGCCATTGCACGGAAAATTTGAGTTTTAATACTTTTCTTTACAGTCGTGCAACTGCTCTTCTACCTAGTATATCATTTCTATTTCACAGGAGTCTGCGGATCTGAAGGAGATTTTATTTATATCGAAACAAGTAGGTGTGCACTATATCATTGATTTTTCTGGTGGCCTTGCTACGAACCAAAAAGACATAATTTCAAGTCGTGTCATAATGGAAAGGTGCGGGATTGTGCACTTTTAAACCATTGTAATGATAAATATTTGCAGTGATAAGTAATTTGCAGTGGTATAGTTGATTTTGTGGTAAGAAAATAGGTTCTTTATTTAGACAAAGTTACGGTCGTTTATCGTCACGAGACGTTTTCTTCTTGGTCATTGCTTGTAGCAGTATTTACACAACGCTAACACAGTAGATAGATGCAAGGCTAAATTCAAAATAATTGGAGTAAATTTGGCTAATACTCGTAATTTTCCTGTAATTTACGTTGCAAACGGAAGTGATAGACTCAGAACACGTGCAATATTTTACGAGCTAATTTCGACATTTGGAGTTATTTAAAGAAAACCATAAAAGTACTTAGGCCTATTTACAAAAAAATTAGAATAATTTTCAGACTCGAGACACCATATCTGTAATGGTGTGAGCACTTTTTACATGGAATGAACTGATCATTGATTAGAAATGGTTATTTTCGGCTGCTTGGAAACCATTTGCAGCCATTCATGGACTTCATTTCCCAGAAAACGATAGAATTTTTATGGATAGCAATGCTCCATTTCACCGGGCAGTTACTGTTTGCGGCTGGTTTCCAGAACATTCAGGAAAATTCGAGTGAATGATTTAGGCACCCAGATCACTAGATGTGAACACCGTCGCACATTTATGGGACGTAATGCCGAGGTCAGTTCGCGCATAAATCCTGCACCAGCAACATACAATTATGGACGGCTATAGAGACATCTTCGCTCAATATTTCTGGAGGGGATTTCCATTGACTTGTTGAGTCCATGCCACGTTGAGTTGCTACACTACGCCAATCAAAAGGAGATCCAACACGATATGAGGAGGTATCCCATCTCACTGTATACAAAAGCAATAAAAGAACATCCAGAAATATTATAGAGTCAATCGATAAGGCAGTATAGTTCCATAGGTTTTTCTTCTCCACACTTACACTTGCTGTCCTCCGATATGAAACCCCATAGTTTTCTGGAGCACTTTGCCCTATCAGTATTTGTTCTTAAGCTGTTAAGGCATCTTTAAACAGTTCAATCCTTGTTGTGGCCGGCCGGGTGATGTTCTCTCGTTTCATTCAGTATTGTTGTACTTATTTCCATCGATGAATTCTTGCTCTGTATGGAGGAATTTTGAAAGGTTCTAATGGTTTCTTGATCTTAGTGTGGGCTGAGGTAGGTCATTGCCAAATAGTGGGTGAATCGCAACGTACTCAGTCATTCATCATCAGCGACAACTTCTTCAGGAATATTTAGAGGGGCGATAATGGCAAGACAGTAAATCTTCTCACAGGATAGGTTTCAAGCTCTCTGGAATCAGCCTGCAACCTTCATCCACAGAAGGGTACACAGTTTTGGGATGTGACAATTTATGCATAGGAGAAAAGATATTAAGGATGAAAATCAGGGAAA
The DNA here is from genome assembly GCF_021461385.2 of Schistocerca piceifrons. Lineage (NCBI taxonomy): Eukaryota > Metazoa > Arthropoda > Insecta > Orthoptera > Acrididae > Schistocerca > Schistocerca piceifrons. Next base: position 990,686,555 of record NC_060138.1, read on the forward strand.
AAAGCAACTCTTTTTAATGTTCACTAGGAAAGAAAGGTAAAGACATCATCAACGCAAAGGATGGTTTGAACACTAAAGTTCTTCACTAGACATCGTCCTTTGCTCCAACTGACTTACCCAGCCAGTTACAGTTGAATGCGGTCTCTGAACCACGATGTAACTCAGGGAAGATGTATGAGTGACACATAAAATTTAATTTTTTTCTAGCTTCCATGTGGTTTACGTTTAACCCATGTGACTTATGTTTAATCTCATTATTTTGGATAAATGCTGCGCTCAGTTTGTAGCTGTCGTTCGGTGGAATGTTAACCGTCTTTCTGGACTAGGCTTCATTTTCTTATTCATTGAGGCTAATGTACTACTTATTGTGCTTCAGGTAATGTATATCGTGTGTTTACTTTACTTAAGTGGTTTATACAGAAATTTTAGTTCGGCGTAGGAGACATTGTCCGTTCTGTGCTTGTCCTGGGCTGTGTACGTGCCTAGGTGCCGTAGAATTTGGGCCGGGGTTGGTGAAATCATTTGCTCCAGCAGGATTTGGTGTAACTATTTCTCTATGAATTTTCTGCAAGCCAGATGTAAGTGGTGTCTTAAATTTTCTGCTAACGTCTTACACGACTGTTAAATTTAGAGTATCGGTCCGTAAGAAAATGCATTAACTATTGGGAGCGAAATTACTATTTATTATAATCTTGGCTGTGACTTGAGCTTGCGCCTGTTGGAATTTATTTTTGTTGCAGGGAATTTTGATCACACTGCATGTGCTCTCGCGTCGGTGCTGTTAAACGATCCTCCTCAGACCATCCATTCTGGTGTCAGTCGGCTTACACAGCGGCCTATTTATGCGATTCTGTGCACAGTACTGGGCAGCGAAAACTGTCGCTGTCCATCTCCTGCAATTTCATTTCTTCCAGGTGCAGTCGAGGCCTTTAATGCTGCTGTTTAAAGTTAAGTTGAAACTTCACAGCAATTCTGACTCATTCTATTTGTCAGTTAAAAGAGGCTCCCTTTTATAACGTTACTGCTTCTATAAGTTATTTAAACATTTTACTAGTGGTTGACAACTCAGCGGTCATTCTTATTGAATGTAAATTTTAATCATTTGAATGTTTTTGTGAAAGCCTGTAAGTCTTGCTACAATATCTGTTTTCGTTCTCCTTCCTGGTCGCTTCGTACTTTAGGATAAGAATTTTTGCTATTGGCCTATTATGTGGCCGGCTTAGTTTCACTAAATTTTTTATTGGTGTCTTCCGCTCATGAAGTTAAAATTTTTGGCAGTGGCCTATTATGTGGCTGGTTTAGTTTTACTAAATATTTTTTTGGTGTCTTCTGCTCATGAAGTTTTGGTAATTTTTATGACTGTTTGAATCTGCCTTCAAATTTGTACCATTAGTCTTTTATCTTATAATCTGGTAAACAGTGATTGCGTGCTTGCTATAATTGAAATTTCCTGCCATCACTGATTAGGTTCAAACTGATTGTTGCTCAGTTAAGTTCTTAATTGGCTTGAATGTAATTCTGCTTGTGCAAAATAAACTTGTATGTTCTACCAGTGAATGAACTGTGCCCAATCCCCATTGGTCTAGCCCTTCCTCGTTTTCCTTCCTGGTCAAATTAAGAGGCCGTATTTCCCCATTTCCGATTCATTTTTGTTTGTACATTTCGTGAAAGAGTGCACATATAATTTGTATTATTTGAGTCCATCATCCATTATAACGCATCTTTGAGTTTAATAACGTGTTCCCATTTAATAAATAAAGATGCTGCGGACTCATACATTAAAATGAAAATGGAATTTGGTTACAGAAGCACCTGTAACATTTAGCAAAGAATATGATTACATATCAACAAAGGCGTTGGATGGTAATTGCTTGGGGAAATAGTGACCGCTTGAGTGTGCCAGGTACCATAGCAGGTTATTATTTTTGTGATGATGGTATCTTCTATACACTGTGTGAATGTACTGGCTAATGACTCGTGCACACGTTAAGTGATTTTTTTCCTCACTGCACGAACTGTATTTTCAAGTGAGTTTCATGTTATTCAAACCACTGTTGACAAAATGAACCTTGCGGCGCCAGGCAAGTGTGTTATTTGTGGTATTTGTGATCGTATTGTTTGTAATGTTATACCATTCCTTGGAGTCTCCCAGCCAACTATGCTATACGAATTTACGTTCTTTATGTAATTTTTTTTATATTGTCACTTCTTTTGTTTTCCTTTTCTCAAACTAGATCTGACGACTAGCTGGTGGGTAGATCGAAGCCAAAAATCATTAATAAAAGAAATATATATCCAGACGTTTCTGTTCACTCATTCTACGTCGTATGTCTGCAACCTCAGTCACTGTTCAGAGCGTCCCAAGTGTATGGATTAATTCTGGGTATTGCAGTTTACACAATCATTATTTTATTTACTATCATGTTTATTGACTGCTTAATTGTAGTTGACGCAAATCTATATCTGAAATGGTACATTTCGTCGTAGGTTGCTACACCAAGTCCAGGGTCTCACAGCTATCACTTGAAGTGTCGAAGCCGGCCGCGTCACTTCACACATTGTGCCAAGTAACTCATGCTCTTAACATTTCAGTACTTTATCCGTTTCATTTCATTTCTTTACATTTCATTTTCAAAGCTGAAAAACACCACAATTGAGATCAATGTTACTGATAGACAATCAATAATGTCATTTATCAAGACTGCGGGGAGTATTGCACAGACGTTTGAACATCGTCGCACAATATGGGAGAAACTAACTGGAAGATATTGAGACATGAGTTAGTGAGCGTTTGACTTCTACATTTTCAAACTTCGTGTAAGCTGAATATACGTTCCAATCTAAAATTGTGTTTCTAACCGATTATCAGTCCCACTTCACTGCGTATGGTGCTCCAGTTCAGAGTCGATTGTTTCCTTTTGAATTCATCAGGTGTTTTGTGACACTGGATCTTAGTGATTAACAGATCGCAGTGTGGGTTGCCGCTACAATTCCCATTATTTTTGGAATTACAAGTTCCATTAGCTGCTGATACGCTGACTTTAACAATTTCAACATTGTCGTCATAATGAAATGTACAGTGCTAGGGGAAAGCATTATAATACTGAATAATGGTTCTAAACTACAGAGCAAGCCGGTACGTACTATTGGCGTGATGTTACCTGGCAGTGTAAGGACTGGACCAAGTAAGGACTGAACATCATTCGTATGAAGACTTTTACTAACGCTTACCAGCAAAATGACTTTGTTAACTGGGCAAATATGACGTTGACATATTAAGATCAGACTGTTAAATAAAATTGATCAACAGTTTATCAAATATTTCAGTGAGTTCAAGTAAGAAAATGTTATAGTGCTAATTGCGGTACTTGCTCTCAGCTGTCCAAATGTCATTCATGGGAGCATGAGGTATGAAAATTTAAATTTACAACAGATGTTATTCTCTTTGCAAAAATATACAAATATTGTATGCCACTGGTTACTATTGTTGAAATACTTACAGCAAATTTTAATAAGAGAAGCAGGATCATATTTAACCAATTGAAGTTAATCTTGGTTAATATTAATAACCAATAACATTAATCTTAATAATCAATCTCTTCAAACATTCTGAGAAAACTGGCTTCAGACAGTTAGTCCGCAAACATTTCTTGAATGTGTGACTAAAATACAACAAATAGACGTTTACCTAAAAGGGAGTTTACAACACTATACTGCACAGCGTATTATATCAACATACAATGTGTATTACCAAATATGGTATTACGATGCAGTAAATGTTACCCTCTGGGAGGATTTAAGTAAAATTTATCGTGAGTTATGTAATGGGATTGGATTATCGTACCTGAATTCAGTGCTACAGAAAAAACCAGAAAGCTAAAGATTGAAATTTGGAAAATGTTTTAAGGAACCAGGTTTACTTAAATGAAATAAAATACGGTCGCCAGCCTAATTAGGCATAGTAATATGAAACATTACCTTTACAGAATCTGTATCGAATTTTGGTAAAGGAAATCTACCATTACTTCTTTCCCAGAGAAGTGAAATGAAACTCTACTATAATAAGATAAGTGATACAGTGAATATTAGCACTCATAAATAGTGTGTGCAAGCTCTCACGGGAACAACAAACAGTTTATCTCTTCTCAACAGTAATACTTTGTCACATATAAATTATCTCATCATCAAATGTTATGAAAGACACTACTAAACCAAAAATGGGCATGGACATAGTCCAGTTTCAGTCATATAGTACAAATATAATTAAAAGTCACTGGCAACCAGATATGAAGTAATCTTGTTTCTGTTTTTATCAATAAAAGCAATTACTGTAACTTTATCTTTTATAGGAAAAGGTGGGGCTCTCAAACTGTCTCTCCAATTTTTACTACACAAAGCACACAAAACTCAAAATTTTTCTTCAACTGAAATTAATATATTCATCATTTAAGTAGGTTTATTCATTTTAAGCAACTCCAAATTGGGGACTCTTAAACTTTTCATTGCCATAAAGCAAACTAAACACATTTTCTGAGACAATTCGTAAGGTTCAAGTTTTGGTATTATGCTTTTATTAAAATTTCACTCACCTTACAGGACTTTTAAAGCAGTTAATGCTAGTGATTTTTCTATACAGGTTCTTAAGTATGACTTTAAATGCACTTTACTCTAACCAACCTCAAAATAACGTGCTTACTTTAGTCATTAGCACAACTAGTAATTTTCACTGACAGAATTAAATGCAGTTAATCTTTGAAGCAGATATACTTTGAATTAAAAACAAATCAAACATTATGGAGGTTTTCATAATTGCAATACTAACTACCTCCCTAGATTTCAATGAAACACACAGTATTTCTATATCTCTTGTTGCATTTATGATTGTGCAAATAATCAACCATTTATATTCATTAGATTTTAACACACAGGATACTCGGATGTCAGTATTTATGTGGAGTGGATCCTAAGACATATCATGAGAGGAACCAAATGAAGGATGGGACACAAGTTTCACACATTTTGCCTGATTATTGCTAATTAAACAACACTTAAATGGAATGGTTCATACTTTGACAAAATTCGGACCTCTTATAACTGCTGAAGTGATTGCGTAATATCGGTGGCGAGTACATAACGGCTACTGGTCTCTCCTCTGGATGTAATTGGCTCTATTATCTTCTTCTTGGCGACGACATTTCCAACATTATAGCCTTTTCCATCAATAGAGCAGCATTTTATAGCCGTACACACATGTGAAGCCTTCCCATATTTCATCCAGGTACTGGAAGCCTCATCCTGCACAGCTCACTCTATTGCTGCTCAGGCCAAAACTGTCCAGTAGCTAGCTGCCGACTGACTGTGCTGTCCTCTCTCACTTGCCGCCCAGACTGAGGGACACATCCACCTTTTAGCTCTCGCCAACCACTTTTTGGCGCGCGACAACTCTTCTGTTGCAGATGGAAAATACTGTTGCTTTTCATTTTATATAATGCAAGTCTGTAGGTAAGAACCAGCTTTTACATACTTGTAAACAAACATCTTTAAAAAAATCTTAATATTAATATACATTAACATGTCAACACAAAAGCCACATATTTATATAACCTTTTCCTCCAATGAATACAAAGAATTTAAACTTTCCACTTCATTGCCATAGGTCAAAGCCACTACACAGTGAAAATTACGTACTTGGCATTGAGCAGAATTAATCAGTACAAAATATCTACAGTATTAATTATGGTGTTACAAGTTCATTAAAAGGAAACGAAAGAATGCTGCTCGATATGAAACCACCACAGGTCGGGCAATGTGGTCCGGAAGAACGGACCCGAAATTACGTAGGGCCTCATACGCTGCTCACCACGCTTCTTTTCTAAGCAGCCATTGAGAACACGCACCAAGGCACAAACATACAATGATTGCCTGATCAACATAAAAGCAATTTTTAACTAAAACAAGTAAAACATAAGTCATCAGATTACACGCTGGCATTGACAACAGTTGTGAAAAATTGCTGAAAGACAAGGTAACTGGCGAATGCAACGACACCCCCCCCCACCACCACCACCACCCCTCCCATGTAACCGATAGTGAAGAAGTTCAGTAGCCAACCAGTATTCAGCTTACTCGTCACGAGGAAAGCGTAGGTGGAAAGACGCGAATGGCTGGCTGATGAACCTCACCTGTGTAAGCTTAAGTGTGGCTTGGAAGTATAACCCACCAAAATACATGTAACAGGATGTGTCCCGGTAAGGCGCATAAGCAACGGGCTCCACTGGAGGATAATGTGTTCAATTTCCGACGCGAGCTCTAGACCGTACAACGGTTCACAAGCGTATTCCACCATATGAGTCAAGAGAGGATTTTGGGGAAGAATACAATTAATACCCAAAAAATAAGCGGTCGAATAGTTACAGGGGCGGCAAATATTTAAAAAACAGGGTGGAGAGCATGCGGTTTTTGTAGAAATACAGATAGGCGTGAGAATATTCTAATAAAGCATACGTTTATTGTGGTCAGAGACAACTTGTAGACGTACTGTTTAATCATATTTGCTACCTGCAGCTTGATAACTGTACAGATTGTGGACGGACCAAATGCTGTTTTCAGTTACCAAAAGAGCAAACGCACAGGTTTTGATGTGTACCAAGCTACAACAGACTAAAGAAAGGGGTCATATGTGAATAATACTCTGAAGAACCAAAGAAACTGGTACACCTGCCTGATATCGTGTAGGGACCCTGCGAGCACGCAGAAGTGCAGCAACACGACGTGGCACGGACTCGAGTAATGTCTGAAGTAGTGCCAGAGGTAATACACACCATGAATTCTGCAGAACTGTACATAAATCCGTAAGAGTACGAGGGGGTGGAGATCTCTTCTGAACAACACTTTGCAAGGCATCCCAGATATGCTCAACAATGTGCACATCTGGGGAGTTCGGTGACCAGCGGAAGTGATGAAACTCTGAAGAGTGTACCTGGAGCCACTCTGTAGCGATTAGGGACGTGTGAGGAGTCGCATCGTCCTGCTGGAATTGCCCTAATCCGTCGGAATGCACAATGAACATGAAGGAATGCAGGTGATCATACAGGATACTTACGTACGTGCCACCTGTCACAGTCGCATCTAGACGTTCAGGAGTCCCATATCACTCCAACTGCACACGTCCCACACCATTACAGAGCCTCCACCCTGCTGACATGCAAGGTCCATGGATTCATGAGGTTGTCTCCATAGCCGTATACTTCCATCCGCTCGATACTATTTGAAACGAGACTGTCCCGATCAGGCAACATGTTTCCAGTCATCAACAGTCTGATGTTGGTGTTGACGGGCCCTGGAAATGTCAGAGATGTGATGTGTTACCGGATTCCTGATATTTACTCTACACTCGGGAAATGGTCGTACGGGAAAATCTCCACTTCATCACATCGGAGATACTGTGTCCCATCGCTCGTGCGCCGATTACAACACTATGTTGAGACTCCTTTAAATCTCGATAACCTGAGATTGTAGCAGCAGTAACCGCTCTAACAACTGCGCCAGACAAGGCGTTGCTGATCGTAGCGCTGTACTCTGCCTGTTTACATATCTCTGTATTTGAATACAGGTGCCTATACCAATTTCTTTGGCGCTTCAGTATACATGATGTTATTCTCATAGTAGCACGTTTATTATTTAAGATACGAGTTCAGTTCCTTTATGTTTGTGCATTTTACATAACCTGTGTTTCGCTGTTAGAATATTCGACTCGTATATCAGCGAGGCAAGTCTTTTCACATTCCTCAGCACTGTGATTAATACACATCCAACCCTTTAAATGTTACCATGTTTTCGGGTCCAAGGATATCACTAAGAATAACGCTGTTCTCCAACCACTTTACAGAGGGTTACAAAACTGGAAATATCAGATTTCTTTACTCATATCAAGCGTGCATAATCGCACAAAGAAGCAGAATAATTGCTGCAGTATATCTTATTGTTCGGTAAAGGGACGAATGCTGATTAATGTGACTTCTTAGGACAAAATGTCTCCTCATTCCTATATCACAACTTCTAAAAAATTTTATCTGCAAAATCTTCTTGAAATCATGCTGTGCGCTTTTTTCATTGCGTGAAAAAAATGGGAAGCGCCCAAAAGAAATGGAAGAAACGAAATTAGCTTCACGGTCTGAATGGGTATGTGGTATTAATTTACTGATTAAAATATCGAGTGTAGTTTACAAAGAACTTGGCAGTACGAACCCACCTAGCACTATGACGCTGACCCTGAAATCATGCGCTTATTAAGTTGGTAAAGGTGTCATAACACCGTTGAATCGTCTCCTGAGGCAAGCTAGACTACAACTGTTGAAGCTGGTCCTTCTTATCCCGGGTAGGAGTTAACGTCCAAACTAGGCTACACATACTCGTATCCTGACGGGACCGATCTGGTGATCCTGCTAACCGTAGACACATCTCTACAGCAAGCGCACAAATCATGCACCCACGTGCCATTTGTGGACCCGCATAGTTCTGCGAAAACTTAAAAACACTGTCATGTAGCATGAAAGGTAATTGTATATAAGGGCGCAGAATGCACTTGAAGTACCATTGTCGTGTCAGAGTTGCCTCAATGACTACCTGCCGTTACTTGATGTTATACCCATTGGCTCCCGAGATCATGACGCTAGGATTATCACCGCCGTGCCTATCCAAACATTGTGACGATTTTGGCGCCATACTCGCTGACGTTAGTCATCTGAGAGACTGCAGTAACAGAATTCATCGCTGAAAACAATGCGAAGTCATTCATCAACAGTGCAAGGTGCAAAAGATGCCATTTGTGTTGTGGTTACAGCAGTCTACGCAAGAGACGGAAATTCCGTAGCCTGACTGCTGCTGGTCTCGAACCAACGGTGCGGGATGACACAGCATGTTTCAAGCATTCCATTACTTGTTCTCGGATGCCAGACGCAGACGCGAAGGGTTTACGATGTGCTTGGTACACAATATAGCGACCCATCTTTGGGTTAGCTAGGCGCGGTCGACCAGAAGCCGGACGACGAGTATGTTGGCCATCACGTTCCCATACAGTCCAACATCACGCTACTGACACATCCAAACGACGCACATATCCGGGCGTTACACCATCTGGCTGAATCTAACAGTTGCTGATAACTCTGTCTCGCGTGAGTACGCACCATCTTCGTGTGTTTCACAGTGGTCAATCAACATTTGACGCTGTTCACGGCTAAAGTACTCTGATGGCCGTTCTACTTGTCACAGAGAGTTGCAGTTCTACCCATTTACATACTCGTCAATGGTGTGTAGGGGTACGAAGTAATATTGACATCGGACCATAAATTCTTGGTGCTTATTTTTGTCAGGCAGCGTGTAAAGATAGGTTTGATATAAAACCTTCACAAGCAGTATGATGGGTACCTTATTTCTACAGTTTTGTATATATGTGGGTTAGATAAAAGGTAGTGGCAAAACCGCCATAACATAAAGGATGTGCGTCACATATCGTGCCCGCTGCCTGCAACTAACTGCAGGTCAGTTGAAGAGTGCAGTGAGCGGCGACGGCTGCGTCAGAGTCAGTTGGTGTCTGTACTGTTTGAAATTGAAGAAGAGCAGTTCGAACACCGTAACAGTATACGTGGACCGAGATTGAAGTGGCACGTGGTCGGAGTGCACAACAATGTTTCCTTCTGGCACTGCGTCCCATCATCTTCATGACAATGCACGATGCCACACGGTGAACCCCGCGCAGGAGCTCCTGCGTATGTAGAGGTGAGAGCATCCGAATTCACCCGATATCAGTCCATGCGATTACGATCTTCTCGCAAAAATAAAAATATCTTTTCGTGGCAGATGCTACGATACAAGAGAAGAAAACATTATCCATGCCATAGAGCGGTCCTTGCGAGACGTCGACAGAGATGGATGTGCTGACAACGCACGACGCCTTCCATCGCCTCGGAGGAAAGCGATTGAAATGCAGGGCGATTATACTGAGGACGTGTAATATTGTGAACGTCTGTCAACAACGTTTGGTATGAACTATTAACCGTGTTGCCACAACTTTTTATCCAACCTGAATAGTAAATAAGTGCTTAGGACCTTGATTCCATGTGGCCATTTCAGAGCACAACAAAAATTTGAAGTTTCTTAGATGATGATCTGAACGTCGAAATTAGTTGCAGATCAAAAAAGCATCTTTTGGTGTTTTCCTCGCAGCTTCAGTCATGTATATGTTTGACACACACATTACACCCATTTCCTGCTCCCCTTTCTCAATGTCTACACCTTCCTCCCCCCAGCTCTCTGTCCACTTTATCCACCTTTATCTCTCCCTCTCCTCCCTCTGTCTCTATTTCCTGATCCATCCCGTCTTTGTTCATCTCCTTCACCGATCTCTCTGACCAAATCTTCCTCCCCCCCTTTTTTTGAGTCAGTCTTGTGACTGGTTTGATGCAGTCCGCCACGAATTCCTCTCCTGCGCCGACCTCTTCATCTCTGAGTGGCACTTGCAACCTACGTCCTCAATTATTTGCTGGGTGTATTCCAATCTTTGTCTTCCTGCGCAGCTTTTACTCTCTACAGCTCTCTCTACAACCAAGGAAGTCATTCCTTGATGTCTTAACAGATGTCCTATCACCCTGTCCCTTCTCCTTGTCAGTGTTTTTCACATATCCTTTTCCCCTTCGATTATGCGCAGAACCACCTCATTCCTTACCTTATCAGTCCACCTAAATTTCAACATTCGTCTAAAGCACCACATCTCAAATGCTTAGATTCTCTTCTGTTCTGGTTTCCCACACTCTGTTTTTCACTACCATGCAATGCTGTGCTCCAAAAGTACATTCTCAGAAATTCCTTCCGCAAATCAAGGCCTACGTTTGATACTAATAGACTTCTCTTGGCCAGGAATGCCCTTTTTGCCATTGCTACTCTGCTTTGATGCCCTCCCTGCTCCATCCGTCATTGGTTATTTTACTGTCTAGGAGACAGAATTCCTTAATTTCATCTACTTTATGACCATCAATCCTGATGCTAAGTTACTTGCTGTTCTCATTCCTTCTACTTCTCATTACTTTCGTCTTTCATCGATTTACTCTCAATCCACACTCTGTACTCATTAGACTTTTCATTCCATTCAGCATATCATGTAATTCTTATTCACTTTCACTGAGGATAGCAATGTAATCAGTGAATCGTATCATTGAGGTACTTTCTCCGCGAATTCTAATTCCTCTCCTGAACCTTTCTGTTATTTTGATCGTTATTTCTTGGATGTACAGATTGAACAGTAGTGGCGAAAGAATACATCCTTGTCTTACACCCTTTCTAATACGAGCACTGTGTTCTTGGTCGTCCACTCTTATTATTACCTCTTGGCACTTGTCTATATTGCATATTACACGCTTCTCCCTATAGCTTACCCCTTTTTCCTCAGAATTTTGAACCTCTTGTGCCATTTTACATTGTCGATCATTTTTCCCAGCTTGACAAATCCAATGAACGTGTTTTCAATTGTCCTTAGTCTTGCTTCCGTTATCAACCGCAACATCAGAATTACCTCTCGATGCTCTTACCCTTGCTAAAGCCAAACTGATCTTCATCCAACACATCCTTAATTTTCTTTTACATTCTTCTGTATATTATTCTTGTAAGTAGCTTTGATGCATGAGCTGTTAAGGTGTATGTGCGATAATTCTCGCACTTGTAAGCTCTTGCAGTCTTGGGAATTGCGTGGATAATATTTTTCCGAAATACTCAAATATCCTATATACAAATGTGAATCGTTCTTTTGTTCCCACTTCCCCCAATGATTTTAGAAATTCTGATAGAGTGTTATCTATCCCTTCTGCCTTATTTGATCTTAAGTCCTCCAAAACTCTCCACTATCTCTTCCAAATCGACTCCTGTTTCTTCTTCTGTCACATCAGACAAATTTTCCCCTTCATAGAGGCCTTCAATGCGCTCTTTCAATCTATCCGCTCTATCCTCAGCATTTAACGGCGATATTCCCGTTGTTTTCTTAATGTTACCACCCTTGCTTTTAATTTCACCAAAAGTTGTTTTAACTTTCCCATACTCTGAGTCAGTCCAACAATCATTTATCTTTCGCTTTCCTCACATTTTTCCTGCAACCATTGGGTAATAGCTCTCCTGCACTTCCTACTTATTTCATTTCTCAGCGACTGTATTCCTGAATTTCCCTGAATCTTTTTTGTACATTGTTTCTTCATCGATCAGCTGAAGTATTTCTTCTGTTACTCATGGTTTCTTTGCAGTTACAGTTTTTCTACCTATTTTTTCCTTTCCAGCTTCTGTAATTGCACCTTTTTGAGACGTCTATTCCTCTTCAACTGCACTTCCTACTGAGCTATTCCTTACTGCTGTATCTACAGCTTCAGAGAACTTCTAGCGTACCTCGTCATTCTTTAGTACTTCCATATTCCACTTCATTGCGTATTGGTTCTTGCTGACTAATCTCTTGAACTTCGGCCTGCTCTTTATCACTACTAAATTTCGACCTGAGTCTATATTTCCTTCTAGGTACGCCTTACAATACAATATCTGATTTTGGAATCTCTGTCTGACAACGATGTAAGCTAACTGAAATCTTCCCGTATCACGCGGCCTTTTCCAAGAATACCTCCTTCTCCTCCTCTAGTGATTCTTTAACAGAGTATTCGCTATTACTATCTGAAATTTATTACAGAACTCGATTAGTCTTTCTCCTCCCTCATTCCTCGTCCCAAGCCAATATTCTCTTGCAACCGTTTCTTCTACTCCTTCCCATGCAACTGCAGTACAGTACGCCTTGAGTACCAGATTTTAATCTCTCTTTACGTGTTGGATTACCCTTTCAATATCCTCGCATAGTCTTCTTCTTCAGCTATACTCTGGTATGTATACCTGGACTGTCGTTGTCGGTGTTGGTTTGTTGTCGATTCTGACAATAGCAACCCTATCACTGTTCACAGTAACACACTCTCTGCAATACCTTCCTATTTATAACGAATCCTACTCCCCTTATACCATTTTATGCTACTGTTGGTATAATCCTATACTCATATGACCAGAAATCCTTCTCTTCTTTCCTTTTCACTTCATCTCTGCTATATGTATATTCAGCCTCTGCATTTCCCTTTTCGTATTTTCTAGCTTTCCTACCACATTCATGCTTCTGACATTCCACGCCCGCACTCTTTAAATATTTATTTCCTCCTCCCCATTGCAGCTCATCCATACCCATCCACACGTGTAGCTCCTGCAAGTCATGTCGTTACAGCCCTGAGAAGCACAGTCAGTATATACTAGGGTGTTGCAGTCACTGATGTAGTATTCTTCACGTTTTACTCTTCATGATAATACATAAACTTATCTGGGACAATTCTATCGAATGGGCAGAAATCGTTTTGTTTGTAATGGCAAATGGACTGACACTTTCCGTCAACACTGGGCGTCGCATGAAAGACATGTTGAGCAGTATTTATTTGGACTGACTCTAGCTAAATATTGCAAAAACTTAATTCCAAATATCCACCGGAACGTGAGGGAAACTCTGCCTGACGACCCTTATGAGGTCCTATAGTGCGCGTCATTTATGTTGGCGGCCGAGTTTAGGTTCGTTCCGCGCATCTGACGTCACAAAACACAGTCAGCCAATGACCAGAGAACGACGTTGCTAAATCTCGACTGCAGTGCAGAGCACAGACGAGTGTCTTCAGTTTTAGAAACATTCAGTCAAAAATAAAGTAATAGCACAAAATCAATGTCTTGATAGCAGACTTTCTTTTATAGAAAGTTTTGAAAAAGCATTCTTTATACCAGTTGCTTCATATTCTATTAATTAATTAAACCAAACAAGCAATAAGACTCCTAATTCAGGCGCTAGCAAGGAAAGGTGTTTGTATCAATCTCACGAACCGCTTTTTCGCAATAAACGAGCTGCGTTAGCGTAACAGTTGGGGTGTTGGACTGCTAAGAGGAAGGTTATGGGTTCAAACCTTGTGCACTGCTTAAATTTTCTTTATTTGAAAACAATATTGAAGTGCCTTGCTTCACGAATTTTATTCGTTTGAATGCAATTTTTTGACATTTCTAGTGCTTTGTCTCTTCATTAACCCTTTCGCTGCTGCAGACACGTGCTCCCCACATTCCGCTCTGTGTGCGATTTTAAAATAAAGCCAAACGTGCCCGGTGTAAATAAAATTTTCGTTACAGTCGCGAATGATGGAATATTTCTCAATATTACATACGACACCTATGTGGTACTTAAATTAAATGAGATATTGTGCCGGCCGTGGTGGTCTCGCGGTTAAGGCGCTCAGTCCGGAATCGCGCGACTGCTACGGTTGCAGGTTCGAATCCTGCCTCGGGCATGGATGTTTGTGATGTCCTTAGGTTAGTTAGGTTTAACTAGTTCTAAGTTCTAGGGGACTAATGACCTCAGCAGTTGAGTCCCATAGTGCTCAGAGCCATTTGAACCGTTTTTTGAGATATTGTTATACAGTAAATTTTATATGAAATTTAGGTATCTTGTCCACATTTCATTGTCAACATTGTGGCAACTAAAATCGACCATACGGAAGGTATACTCTGTGGACTTTTACCTCTGCAAACTCTTCAAAATTTCGTGCAATGGTTTACTATATTTAATGCTGCATAATAACTACATTAAACATCGAAACATAATTTAAGTCATTTATGGGGGGAAGGTATCAGTCAAGAAGATGTGTAAAAAACTAATTTTTGGGCCAAATAGTTTTTGTGGAATCGAATGATAAGAGTGTCAAAGCAGTCGGAACACCATGTGTCTGCACAGACGAGCATTGCAGTGACAAAATCGCACACAGCACGGAATGCAGGGAGCACGTCTTTGTAGCAGCGAAAGGGATAATGCGGCCGTGGTGGCTTTACTTCATGAACTGCGCGCTGCCCCCTAAACGTAAGCTTGCGAACTATGCTATATTATGGCGCTGCTTCTCTTGGCGCGTACAACTGGCAACGCAGCAATCTCCCGCGTCTGGGCGGGCATGCGCGAGCCGCCAAGATAAAAGAATTGAACTATAGGGATTTAATAACAGATGTATCTCACCTGTATACGTGTCAGTTGTAATTGGTCTCCGTCAGAGGATTTGAACTCAATATGATGCAGACTACGTGTAAAAGTGACTGGAACATTGCTCAGAATTACAATGACGTGATCAGATTTATTTGCAAATAATGGTTTTAGACGCTAATTGTCGGATTCGTATTTAGTCTTCAGCCATTTAATCAAATACCAGTGATGTGTGTAACGTTATTACTACTCAAAACGCTATCACCCTGCACTGAAGGTAGTATCGTAAACTCTTGGAGCGCGGCGGGGGGCCCGTTGGCCAGGTAGTCGGTCGGCGCTTCGTCGCACTAAGCCGCCGCCAGATGTTGGCCGCCCGTCGTCGTCGCCGCCGCCGCCGCCGCCACGGCTGCAGCTAATCCTAGAGGGCCCCGCGCGCCAATTCCGATGGAACTGCCCACCCACAACTTATCACTCCACCCTTAATCCGCCCAAAAAGCTTACTTGTTCCCACGGTAAGGAAAATAAATGGCAGCCTAGCGGGCGGAGGGGATCCCAAACGAAACCCTTCTGATCGATACTGGACTTAGACGTTGGCCTTCTGCTGTTCTCAGACGAGAAGGTCGCGTTTCTTCCTCAGACACCGTTTTCTCTATTATCTTCCAGCCAACGTATAAGTTAAGTCCTGAAAGTTCAGTTCTAATCTGATATCAAGTTTCCAACAAAATTGATGTTGTTGGTTTACTTAGAAAAGCGTGCAAAATTAGTATGATCTCAACATAAGATAGACATAAGGTCAGACGTAATTTACTAATAGGCGGATTCTTCAACCGATATGGGACCCTTAACACATACTAATCTCGAAAAAATTGACTAATCCTCATCTGTAGATTTTTCTTAAGTGATAATTGCCCCACATCTTAGCCATATCCAGATGTTTTGTAGACCTTGCAAACATAGCCCCTCCCGCTCCCCCCCCCCCCCCCTCCACGATTGTGGTAGTCGGCATTAAAGTCTTTTTTCTGTATTCTGTTACTCCTAAAGCCGATCTGCCACCGATTACTTGCTATTAATTTATATTATTATTTATTCTACGTGCATCAGATGTATTTGTATGATATTTTATATTCACAATACCTCGTTCCATTTGTCTTGGTAAACCACAATTGGGATCCTCTTGTAATATAATATAATTTTATATGGCCCGATAAGTTGACTGAGACTCATTGTAGTTACTTCTGTATTCACAAATAATAACGCCATGGATAGCGCTCCCTATGAGTCGGCCTACAATGACTATCAAAGTAAAGGGGCGCAGGGAGGGCGGGAGGTGCAAGTTTTTGCGTTATGCCCGACCTTTAACTAAACTTTTTCCGTACTGTTATTCCTATCAGAGATCATTTCCTTCTTTCCTAATAATTTTTATCTGTTCTTTTATTCTTTCCTTGTTTTTATTATTCGACATGAGAGGTTGGAGGTTTCTCAGTTGTGAAAACTAATATTGCGAATTAAAACAAAGATTTAACACTTTTGTTGATAAAACAGATTTTTCTCATATTCACGAAAACAGTTTAGACTCTATTTTTACACAAATATACAATCTTTCCGGACGCAGTAAATAGGAATGGCAGTAAAATAACAAAAATTCTGTCTTCATTCGTCACCCATTATCACGCAGAGCACTCATTTCACTATGCACTATCGTTTAAATACGAGGGTTGGAACTTAAACAGTGGCAACTATTTATTCACAACCGATACAAAGGAGTTACATATTTGCACCTGTTACTGTCCTTCAAAGTAGTCACCAGCTTTGTGTAGAAACCGTGGCCAGCGATGTGGAAGGCGTAGTACGAGGTGCATTCAAGTTCTAAGGCCTCCGATTTTTTTTCTAATTAACTACTCACCCGAAATCGATGAAACTGGCGTTACTTCTCGACGTAATCGCCCTGCAGACGTACACACTTTTCACAACGCTCACGCCATGATTCCATGGCAGCGGCGAAGGTTTCTTTAGGAGTCTGTTTTGACCACTGGAAAATCGCTGAGGCAATAGCGGCACGGCTGGTGAATGTGCGGCCACGGAGAGTGTCTTTCATTGTTCGAAAAAGCCAAAAGCCACTAGGAGCCAGGTCAGGTGAGTAGGGAGCATGAGGAACCGCTTCAAAGTTGTTATCGAGAAGAAACTGTTGCGTAACGTTAGCTCGATGTGCGGGTGCGTTGTCTTGGTGAAACAGCACACAGGCAGCCCTTCCCGGACGTTTTTGTTGCAGTGCAGGAAGGAATTTGTTCTTCAAAACATTTTCGTAGGATGCACCTGTTACCGTAGTGCCCTTTGGAACGCAATGGGTAAGGATTACGCCCTCGCTGTCCCAGAACATGGGCACCATCATTTTTTCAGCACTGGCGGTTACCCGAAATTTTTTTGGTGGCGGTGAATCTGTGTGCTTCCATTGAGCTGACTGGCGCTTTGTTTCTGGATTGAAAAATGGCCTCCACGTCTCATCCATTGTCACAACCGACGAAAAGCAAGTCCCATTCGTGCTGTCGTTGCGCGTCAACATTGCTTGGCAACGTGCCACACGGGCAGGCATGTGGTCTTCCGTCAGCATTCGTGGCACCCACCTGGATGACACTTTTCGCATTTTCAGGTCGTCATGCAGGATTGTGTGCACAGAACCCACAGAAATGCCAACTCTGGAGGCGATCTGTTCAACAGTCATTCGGCGATCACCCAAAACAATTCTCTCCACTTTCTCGATCATGTCGTCAGACCGGCTTGTGCGAGCCCGAGGTTGTTCCGGTTTGTTGTCACACGATGTTCTGCCTTCATTAAACTGTCGCACCCACGTACGCACTTTCGACACATCCATAACTCCATCACCACATGTCACCTTCAACTGTCGATGAATTTCAATTGGTTTCACACCACGCAAATTCAGAAAACGAATGATTGCACGCTATTCAAGTAAGGAAAACGTCGCGATTTTAAGTATTTAAAACAGTTCTCATTCTTGCCGCTGGCGGTAAAATTCCATCTGCCGGACGGTGCTGTCATCTCTGGGACGCATTGACAATGAACGCGGCCTCACTTTAAAACAATGCGCATGTTTCTATCTCTTTCCAGTCTGGAGAAAAAAAATCGGAGGCCTTAGAACTTGAATGCACCTCGTACATCGTTAGCGGAGCCTGTTCTATTGATGTTGCGAATGGAGCGGTCTACTGCCTGTCGAATCTCTGGAATAGTTCTGAAGCAAATGCCACGAAGCCAAAACTGAAACGCCAATCCAGAGACTGGCGTCATTATGGGTCGCCTCGAAAGTCGAAAGTGCGTCAGAGCCCCAGTATGGTGAAAGTTATGGTGACTCTCCTGTACGACTGTGATGGTGTTATCCTAACGTACAACGTTCCTCCACGGCAGACGGTCAATGCACAGTATTACTGTTCGTTTTTGGAGCATCACCTGCGACTAGCTTTGCGAAAGAAGCGGCGACGCTTTCTGCCCAACCCACCCATCATTTTGCACGACAGTGCGCGGGCGCATACAGCGCAAGCACTGGCTGCTCTGTTCGGTCGACGGTACTGGTAAGCACTGTACCATTCACCACACTCCCCGGACTTAAGTCCTTGTGACTTTGATTTGATTCCGAAGATGAAGGAACGACTTCGTGGCATTGGCTTCAGAACTGTTCCAGAGATTCGATAGGCAGTAGACCGATACACTCGCACCATCAACAGGCTCTGCTAACGGTATACTACTCCTTCCACATCGCTGGCAACGGGTTCTACACAACGCTGTTCCAGAGATTACGATCAACATAATAGGTTCTGCTAACGGTATACTACGCCTTCCACATTGCTGGTAACGGATTCTACACAACGCTGGTGATTACTTTGAAGGACAGTAACAGGTGCAAACATGTAACTCTTTTGTATCGGTTGTGAATAAATAGTTGCCACTATTTAAGCCCCAACCCTCGTATTAATAAATGAGAGGCCAACAAATGAGAGTACCAGAAGCTTGCACTATATCGTCTCATAGTATATAGCTTTACAATGTCTTTAAAAAAGTGATCGAAGTTAATTTACATTAATTATATAAATGTCATACAGGAACCTACCTACTGTGGCTTATGATCATTTAAATGTACCACACATCACATTTATAACTCATAACTAAACCCCAACTTTAATCCAAAAAAAAAAAATCAAATATACTCAGCATCTGTATTTCTATCGTAACGCTTATTACCGTTCGGTAGTGGTGGACTAAGCTACAATAGATTTGAAATAATCTGCGTCTATATGACTATAAATGTAACCACTAAACCAATCCATAATTTATAAAGATAAATCAGAAATGCACCAAATCTGCAATAATCTGCGTCTATATGACTATAAATGTAACCACTAAACCAATCCATAATTTATAAAGATAAATCAGAAATGCACCAAAATTTATCATTTTGTATCAAATACGATTTATGTTCACATTTATTGTGGCAAGATTTAAGCTTTTATTGTACGCACTACATTAGCCAGAGCGCACGTGGAAAGGCACGTGGTATAAAAACATATCGCAAATAAAACCTACCTAAAACACGTAAAATGTTAACCACTTTCATTACGCTTGCACATTCTGATGCACATTACGTAATAGCCATAAAGCATTTTATTGACCATCAACTACAGAGAACTGTGTCTACCGGACTTGTACAAGTCCTCACTCCACAAGGAAAACGGCCACTAAATCGAAATAAAAAAGTTATTCCACATGACTCTGAGCTCAGCTAAAAACTTAATACAGCAGGTAATTCCCTGTGCTGCAGTATGTTGAACAACACCACAGTACAAAGAAAACTGCAAAAATATGAAAATTTGCCCAAAATCGCAAGTTTGACGAAGTTTCCAGACGTTTAATACACATTTGAAGCCAGTAACTAAATAAGAAATTCCACATTATAAGCCACATACACGCCAAACATACGTACAACTACTGCACAACGAAAAGGTTGTTAATTTTGATAGAAACCTCAAATAACAGTGTATCAGAATGAAAAATTTTACTCCCACTTTTACTTATTGAACATTCAGCTTAGGTTTATCCACACACGGAGATACCAGACTGTGTAAATACACCACATTAAGTTACCAAGTCTTAACTAGATAAACGATCAAAATTATGAAAATCACGCCATATTCTACTATTTCCCTGTCATCGTTGACTTTAACACGTTTCCACTTTGATCGACGATGATGTACCTCATTTTGCTACAGCGTTGTCTTACCAAAACGACGTCCGGCGTGGAGACGACTGGTTCAGATGGCTCTGAGCACTATGAGACTTAACATCTGAGGTCATCAGTCCCCTAGACTTAGAACTACTTAAACCTAAGCAACCTAAGGACATCACACACATCCATGCCCGAGGCAGGATTCGAACCTGCGACCGTAGCAGCAGTGCGGTTCCAGACGGAGACGACTGGATTAGAGTCCTGCATGGCCGAGTAAGCGATCACAAAATACGAGATGGGGCGAGCACACCCTAACTGGATAGGCTGCCCGCACTAGTAATAGTGACCGAATACGTAGCACGTAACTTCAAACACATTACACGTGTCTTTATCCGTGTGAGACTGCAGCTAGTACGGGCTTCTCATTTTTGGTGTGTCTCTCTCTGTAATCATTCAGCGCGAGGAAGCCATTGCAGTAAGACGTAAGATTGAAACCAATGTTACTCACTAAAGAAACGGGAAGGTCTAAGAAACCTAGTATGGAGTACATTTCTGTTGGTTGTAGACGAAAACAGTGCGTCTACTGGGTACGTATCGTGCATAAATGGCTCCACATTATTGTGTTTCCAGTCGGGAACCACTCATTTAAAGAAACAAAGTTGCAAGGAACTTCACAAACTTACAGCTCCTTCAGAGATACCGGCAGTAATAAAAAATAGTATTACTGCAAAGTGTGTGCAGTGTGTGCTAAAGATATGAGACCTTTTAATGCTGTTTCCGGTGAAGGTTTCAGAGAACTAGGCCAAGAATTCATACATCTAGGTGCACATTATGGAGAAGTTAACGTGGCAGAGGTCATGCCACATCCCTCTATTATAAGCAGACATGTCAAAGAACAAGCTGATGCAATACGAAACAGCATAAAGTCTTCTGTTACTGCGGAAATTATTAATAAAACATGTGGTGCGACAGTTCATATGTCGACTGAGTCGGATAATCAGGTGCACTATTTGACGCTTACAACACATTACATTAACACAGATTGGTCTCTTGTGAACAATGTTTTATTTACAACAAAATTCCCGGATGTTAAGAAGACGGAAGTAAATATTATGAAAAAAGAAAAACAATTGAAGAGAGGATGGCTGATTGGGATATTTCGGCGGACATGTTGCACAGTTTTGCTTTTGTCTCCGACTAGGGTGCCAATGTAATAAAGGATTTGGAAAATCACGAAATGATTCCTTGTGCTGCTCATTGTATAAACACAGCACTTAGCCGTACCTTCGATGAAAATAACTTCTAGTTAAATCATGCCCCGAACATTGCATCAACAATAAATACTGCAAAATGCATTGTAAGGTACATTAAGAATAGTGGCCACAGCTCGTCTTTGAAATCATTGTTGAAACAAGAGGTCTGCACACGCTGGAACAGCTTGTACACTATGCTGAAATCCTTACACACTCAGTATAACGAAGTTGCTGCTTTGCTGAGGGAAAAGGACTCCGCTTACAGATTGCAAGGATATGATAATGAGCTTGCAGCACAAATTGCGCATTTTCTGAGACTATTTAAAGAGGCCACAGATGAATTAGAAGGCGAAAAAGAACCGACAATGCAATTAGTTCTTCTTTGGTTTCACAAACTGCAACAAATCTGCAGTGCCACTGACACTGACTATCAGGTGAGCAATTACTGCAGTTAATAGCACTGTTTCATTATGGTACGCGATAGATTTATAATTAACTAGCGTAATTGATGTGTACTAATACATATGTATTTTAGCAGTAGGTATTAAGGATTAAAAATCGAGCCCTGACGTTCTTTTGTGAGAAGATTGTGATCACTTCCAGACATAAAATTGCTACGTTTCTTTGGCCATTTAAAGAGGCCACAGATGAATTGGAAGGCGAAAAAGAACCAACAATCCAGTTAGTTCTTCTTTGGTTTCACAAACTGCAACAAATCTGCAGTGTCAATGACACTGACTGTAAGGTGAGTAATTACTACAGCTAGTAGCATTGTTTCATTATGGTATGCGATAGATTTATAATCAACTAGCGTAATTGATGTGTATTAATAGATACGTATTTTTTAACAGGAGGTACAAAGGATTAAAAATCGAGCCCTGACGTTCATTTGTGAGAAGATTGTGATCTCTTCCAGACATAAAATTGCTACGTTTCTTTGACCGTCTTTCCGTGATCTTAATACGCTTTAAATAAATGAAAAGCAGGAAATTTTAGCGATGTGCGACAAATGTGTGCTACTTACGCAGGTACAACATGTGATCATTAACATAATCGTTTTTGCATAGTTAGTGGATAGTGTATTATAGAGAAACGGGAATGTTATAATTCGTATAATATTTCATTAACGTAAAACACCTCGGTTTTAGGGGAGCGTTTCGATGTTTTCCACATCAGTTCCGTATTACTTTTCTCTTTTGTTTACTATCATAGACCCTTCAAGTACTGTGTCATCACCATCCAGAAAGAGAGATCGTTTCAAGGAATGGAGGAACAACAGATCATCCGCAGCAGATGAAGTAGATATCTACATTTTAATGCATCCCGGAGATGATGATGACATCTTAAAGTGGTGGAGCAGACATGAAACAGATCTGCGAGGCCTGGCGGCAGATGCAAAACGTATTTTATGTAGCCCAACAACAAGCAAACCTAGTGAAAGATGCTTTAGTAAAGCCGGCATGTTACTAACAAATCGCCGCAGCCAGTTAAATCCGGAACGCGTTAGTGATTTACTGCTGATGAACAATAACTATAATTTTGTTTCTGTTGCAAACAAGTGAAAAGTATGAAAAGTTACGTCTATAAATATTTTATGTTCTTTGTATGCTTTCTTTATGAAGATGGTTGTGTTCTAGATTACAGGAACAGCAATTATTTAATGTTTCCTATTAATGAGAGGGAAAATATATCTTCTGTTTGGAAATGAGACTCGTCCTCTATCCGCGATTGTATTGAAATATCATTTTACTTTCCAAGTGATTTATGAATTTATCTGTGTCACGTACCCGTTCTTGAGCTGGCTGGAGTGGTCCAGCGGTTCTAGGCGCTTCAGTCTGGAACCGCACGACCGCTAGGATCGCAGGATCGAATCCTGCCCAGGGCATGGATGTGTGTGAGTTCCTCAGGATAGTTAGGTTCAAGTAGTTCTAAGTTCTAGGGGACTGATGACCTCAGATGTTAAGTCCCATAGTGCTCAGAGCCATTTGAAACATTTCTACCCGTTCTTGGAAGCGTTAATTTTGTATTAAATGAGAGAGAGACAGAGATAAATACATTGTGTGTGTGTGTGTGTGTGTGTGTGTGTGTGTGTGTGTGTCTGTGTGTGTGTGTGTGTGAGAGAGTGTGAGAGAGAGAGAGAGAGAGAGAGAGAGAGATAGAGAGAGAGGCGGCGTTGGATTTGTACAGTACAGTGCAGCGAGCCGGGATGAGGCGAGCTGAGACGTCAGCGGTGACCGGTCATCCTCGGTTATCCGCGTGTCCGGTATCCGGTCAACAGGCATGGGGCGAGTACGTGGCCGTCGTCAACAGGCGAGCCGTGACCGGTCAAACATTGAGTGTTGCAGCACTCGACTGTATACATCAGCTTCTAGTGACAGAGTGACAAACAAGGCCACCGGGCCGCTAGTATACGACTCGTTCAAAAACTGACCGGCCTAACTCCCTCTAGACTATTGATACAGCCCGAAGCCTCTGCTTGCCTCTTCACTCTACCTTCTATTCTACTCGGTCTTCGTAAAAATTGAAATTTGTGGTGAGGACAATGGGACCAAACTGCTGAGGTCATCGGTCCCTAGGCTTACGCAATACTTAATCTAACTTAAACTAACTTAGGCTAAGAACAACACACACGCACACTCATGCCAGAGGGAGGACTCGAACCTCCGACGGGAGGAGCAGTGCGAACCGCGACAAGACTCCCAAGACCGCACGGCTACCCCGCGCGGCTCGGTCTTTGTAGACCACAACCTTCTACGCATCTTTGGTTAGCCGTCTGCTAATTATCTGCACACATGCTTTTAGTTATTCACATGCGTCCCACGAAAGGGAGGACGGAATGAAGGAAGTGTGACAATAGAGATAAAATAAAACACTGTTTGCAGACATTTCTTCATTCTACTGTTTTGTAGCTTGCCATTATGCTACCAAAGTTATTATCATTTAAAAGTGCTTGTAAATATTTCAATGGAGTGTACTTACAGTAACGCTTCAACCTTGTGGTTCACATGCCACACATTTTCGTTAGACGCCGTTGCACGTGACACTATTGAGAATAGCGTTGCGGCACGGCTGTATTATTAATCATATAATATGTTCCACTGTTGCCTGTTACCACATTCAGGTATTCATATTGATGACTGTACATTCCTGATGGAATCCTGGATGGGAACACGAATTACAACCAGCCAAGAAATAATTACATACCATTCTCATAGAAAGCATGGTACCTGTACTAAATCATTACAGTGTGCCAGTCAAAACGGCCGCAGCAAAATGAGTCCTTTATTCTTGGAAACAAGTTATTTATAGATCATTGCCTCCCACGTTAGTCTACATTAAATTTTCAGCATATCACGCATATTTACGAGATTAATTTTAATTCTCGTTTATTATCCACCCTTATATATTCTTCATAGCATTCGATGTGGCTTTACACGTCATCTTTGCATGTC
The DNA here is from genome assembly GCF_021461385.2 of Schistocerca piceifrons. Taxonomy (NCBI): domain Eukaryota; kingdom Metazoa; phylum Arthropoda; class Insecta; order Orthoptera; family Acrididae; genus Schistocerca; species Schistocerca piceifrons. The sequence goes on from NC_060138.1 coordinate 990,711,551, forward strand.
ATAACAAAATAGTCTTCGTAGCTATTTAATCGAGTTTACGAAATACCGAAGAGATATTTTTATCGCATTTCTGAATTCCTTAAGAAATTAAAATTCCATATGACTGGAAAAGCGATTGCAAAGACGCTTACTGGCTAAGTCTTCATACAAATAAAAAAATTTCCAAAGTTTATTAAAGTAAACTATTTACGAATTATCGCCAAAAAATTAATTACTCTTGTTAAATCCGAAAAATATCATACCTACTGTTTATTTTCTGCACATTCGTCTCTTTAGACATATTTCTGGGTATTCGTGTAGCACAAATTGGAAATACTATGAAATCCGCTCTCACTCACTCAGTTCGCCTGACAAATTGTTAGTGAGATATAAAATATGTCTGACTATCACTTTTACCTCGTTTTTCGAGTTATAGGTCTGTCTTGTGGTATGAGATAAAGCTACAGCTAACAGCTAGAGCCTTATTAGTTGTGGTCCTAAAAGAGAGAATCTTCACCGGTCTAGGGAATATGTCATGAAGTACATTCTCAGTGGAATTAGCTGCTTAATTTCTTAAAACTTAGACTCAACTGCTTTCTGTCTCTCATGCCCTTCAATTTGGCGATTTGCCACTGCATTAATGGTCGGAGCCTAACAAGCCTGCTGGTAGTGATTTAAGTGCATGTGAAAGATTGGTTCAAGCATGTGAAGGTTCGGTTATGTTTTTGAAGATTATTTTGTGCTTGTATGAAACGGTTATGGCGTTTTCACTGGTGCATTCTGCAGGTCAGTGAGCTGCTGAAAGGTAGTGAGGTCTCTTTGCTTGGATATGTCACCAATAATCAGAAAGTGTCATTATCGTTCTGAACATTAGAAAACTCTTTGATATTACTAATGAAAAATGGTTTACAGAAACTGTGTCGTGTAGTACAGATCAGTTCTTACTTCTGCTTTTACTTTCATTCGTAACTAATATTTAATTCGTGGTATTGTACCTACACGCGCACCTTCTCTTCTGTATCAGGCTCATAGTAATGGAGATAATCAACATGGGACAAGGAAAATAGTAGGCTATACCTGTTATTTGCCTTTCTGAAATTTCTAATCAACAATCCCCATCTCAATAGGCACTGGCATTAGAGTTGGAAGAGAACACCAGAATCATCAAAAGAAAATACCTAACACCAGGCAATCTACAGCGATGTGTGACATTCTATGTATATATCTTAAATTACTTTAATTACCTGTGACCTCTAACGTGATGTTATCACACAACAGAAAAAAAGGATAAATTACCATAAACTTAGTAATCTAGAAAACTGTGCATAAAAGTTAGTAACATCAGACAGCAAAATTCATTGCAGTAAGACTAAACACCATACTAGTACTAACAACCGAGCAAAAAAGTGCAACGAATAATCAACAGAAAGGCACTCCACCACGCTGCCGTTTTATCCCTGTACTCGTACGCAGTCTTATTAGTACCTCTGTGAACTAAAAATTTTAATTTAGTTTCAACTTCAGTCTTTTCCAATTGGCTCAAGCTTTCAACGCAATAAATACACTTTGATTTTGCTGTTTTGCAGAAGGACCTGCTACTATTTCTCTAGCCCAGAATTCACTTTCAAATCTTCTGTTAACATGTGCTCCTGTTTCCCAATATTATATTTCACTACGAATTCCTCCAAAATAATGCATCAGTCTCTGTTCACACACCAACCTTTTAGCTGAATTTCTAGTTTTACTAATGAGGAACACAACCTAATAATCATTGAATATTTAGCAAGAATCAAATAAGAATTGAGAAAGCTAAATCTTATTGCTCTCAACACACCCATTCAAAATTTTCTTCTGTTCAAATACACAGATACACAAAATATAATAATCTAGTAAGTATATTCTCTTCTTAAATCTCTTTTCAAAAGCGTTCTCAGGTATACTGAAGGTTCAATATGACCTGTATGGAGAGGGGTTGGTTGTACCTCCAGACTATCAGTTTCACATTCCGGAAACTAAAATGGAACGTTAATCACAGCAGTCCAGTTTCAAATGGACAAAAGGTGAAAATAACACTCTAAGTAACCTAGGAAGCTATCAAAACTGGTTACTGTTCCTGTTTGGTGGTACCACTGCATAACATTTGCAAGTTCACAAAGTATCACCTCTGCCTACTAAATTTCAAAATAATAGCTTACTTTACATAAAAAAAACAAAGATCTCATAATAATCCAGTCAAAAGAATGTACAAGATAAACCCATAAAACTATTCAATTCACTAACACTGTGAGGTGAGGTGTAGTTTACAAATCAGAGCATCGTGTACACGCCACAAGATTTTTATCGAGTTAGAATCTGTCTCAACATTTGTTAAGAGAATTTCGGTACTACACTCGCTGTAGAAATATCACTGAATATGTGTCTTAGACACATTGAAGATTAACTTATGAAAAATTCCGCATTCTGTACAGCATGAGGTTAATTTTGTTTCTGCAGAGCATAAACAATCACACAATTTTTTCTAATAGACCAAGTATCAGATAAATTACCTCAAGAAATATCGTTAGCAAATGTATCACTTCTGTAATCGCAATATGTCGAAAACTGCATATTATTTCCCAGTCCAAAAGAAAATTCAATTAAATATCACTCCAAACAAATCACTACACAATGCATCTTTATATACATAGACAAAAAGAACATTTACAGTTGTGGCAATTGCTGAGCAGAAGCTGAGCGTTTCGAGTATCTTGTTATTCATATCCTCATGCTTTTAGCCAACTAATTTAACTGCTGCTCAGAAAATTCCAGTGGAGTCAAAATCATACGCAACTCATTTGTGAAACTCACTAAGTGCAGCTTATTATCTTTAACTGTGATTTCTTTAAATATGCAACTATGTAAACAAAACTTTGGCTGTAACATGTAAGTCTGTGTTCTGTGGAACTTTCTCTAATTGTAATCAACAATTTGACTTAACATTTAACTTTTGAAATTTGGACCTTACAAAGAAGTGGATACATGTTCTTCTGTCCACAAAATACTGCTGGTCGTAGACCCAAAATAAAATGTTACTTGAATAATGGAAGAAATGCTTCGCTCTGCAACAGCACCTAAAATATAACTGTCTGCGTCTGCACCTGAAATACGGCATGTTGTTGTGCAACGTGAATGCGCTTCTTTGTGCAAGGTTTTTCAGCAGTAAAGAACTAAGGAGGCCGGTACATTGTTAAAGGACACCACTTATTTTGTAAGTTCGGTTGTAAGCATCTATCTATACACGCTAATTTGTCATTTAAAATCACGCGTGGGCGGGCATGGAACACAAAAACCATACTAATACAATCTTCTTCTTTTTCCTGCTCTTAGCGCATATCTCCTGGCGTCAGCGGGTTATTCGGGCCTTCACCATGTTGGTGATAGAGGGTAGCCGGATGCCCTTGCCCTTAATGTCGCCACTGCTTGTGTCACAGGACAAAGTAGATCATTCGCAGAGGTCATCATTGGCTCCAGTCGATGAACCGTCGCATCTACCGCCACTACCGTCAGCTACTACATCATTCAGAAAAAGGAAAAAGAAACTAAATGGGGAAAATGTTTCACTTTTTCAATTCGATATGGACAAGATACCTCTGTTGAAGACACAGCAAGATATTACCGAAGATGATGGCACTAATTACTTCATTATGTGTCTCAGGTCTTGACTGTTCTGCACATACTGAAATCTGTTATAGTCCATTCCGCAATACGACTAAAATTTTTCAGATAAGTGTTTACTTCTTTATGTAACGTCAAAAAGTCTCCTAAACATCTGTCACTATACATGGGATGAGTCCATAACCTCTTATTTCTTCAGTGCTCCTGAATTGATTCAAAGAGTCAGATCTTTCTAAACAGTGGATGAAGAATGATTCGAAAAAAATGAATGGTGGCTCATCTGACTTCAAAATACGATTCTAATGGCTGTAATGCGTGGGATGAAAATTCTCCTACAGGCTGCTGCAACGGCATGCCACCCCACATCTTTAAGCTACAAAAGTTGTGTACACCTCGTGCACACGTGGATTTGCACATCTTACTAGTAGATAAGGCTTTTCTATTCCATGAAAACAGAAAATAAAGAAAGCTCCTGTTTTTTATCGATTTATTGGCTGGTGGGCAGTAATACTAATTGTTACGATATGAAAGTAAACACAACACTTTACTCAGTCTCAGAGTGAAAAAAAATCTTCAACTCACCTGGGAATAGAGCCTGGGCTCCTTCACTTCAGAGTCCACCACGCTGACCGCGCAGCTACCGGGGCAAAGGAGACACAAGCGCTTCAGTACAATAAATTAACACAGAAAACACTTCCAGCATCATATTTGCACTTTTGTGTTCAAAAGAACATCTCAAATTTCAGAAGTTCATTCAATGTTTACACACTTTTGAGTGAGTGTTATTTCTTATCCTTTGACTTAGCACCGCCCTCGACATATGTTGCCAGTGATCATGAAAGCTGATGTCTTCAGCCATCGTGCGATCGGAGCGTATCGCAAAGCGATCCAGGCGTCACACCCCTCCCAACAGCTCAGGCTCCCCACCACTCTCACCGATAGGACCCTAAGCAGTTTCACTGGCTCACTGCTCCCCACCAGTATCAGGGATCAGACTGCATGATAGCTCTCTAGCTCACTACTTCCCACCACTCCAACAGATCGGACTGCAAGCTAGCTCACTGCTCCCACCAAAGCAACTAGCTCTCACGGTCGAGAACGCATGGAGCAGACCACATGACGACTTGAGGCGTCACTCCATTCTCTGCGCTCTTGGGACAGTGATACAGCTTTCTTGACTGAGAAGCTCTTCATCTGAATTTAACTCTTTACTCTTTGTATCCTTATTTTATTTGTTCTAGTCATCGTCTTCTTGTGTCGTTGCTCTTCTGTTGTGTGAGTGTTCTTGTTATGTGAACTATTATGTCTTCTTCTATGTCTGTAGCATTTATAGTTGCTGTTGTTGGTGTGTTGGTGGCCTTTATGAAGGTTTTAATTACTTAGGGTGAGTAGGATACTAACTATAATGGTATGTATAACACATAATTATTTTAAAATATATGATAATCCCTGCGTAAAGGTTATCTCAGGAGAAATGGTGACTACTGAGACACATGACAGGAACGACCATTTGCAGCAAAAAACTAAATATGAGCATGTGCCCTGCCCCAATTTTTTTCTGAGATCGAACATACTTTTGTATATTTTTCTTGGATGACACGAAATCCGCGGCTGCTAGCGGAAACTTGTTGCTGTATAAAGTTAAACTACATTAAATTTCCTTTAGAAAGGTCCTATTCAATTTTTCTCAACGAGTTACAGGTTGCGTGAAGAGAGCGAAAGAGTAAGGAAAATCTTGTGCAACTTGTTTGCGTCGAGGTGTAGGTAAGCCAGTTTGCAGTAGTTTCGCGACTTGATAGACCACGTATTCATATCAAATTATTCGTCTCAGCTTCGTCTAAACTACTATGGGTATGCTGTAAACAATGAAAATGTATTGAACAATAAAGAAAATAAGTAGCTAACAATGTCCGTTAAATATGTTCTGTCTCCGAAACCATTCAGAATAGTGCATATGTCCATATGAAGTATTTTGCGTCAAATGACTGTTCCTGTCTATCCCTGATTACCGACTATCCATCGTGGGACCTCTATATTACGTTTACTTTACTTATTCATTTAACCTGGACAGATTAATGCCTTCAGGGGTCCTCTTACATCAGATCAGAGTCTTATATGGAATTACAAAACTTATTAACATCACAGTTACTTAAAAAATCATAATATTTTTAATATGTTAGCTCGTCTTCTCTTTGCATATACAACGGTATTACACATTTGACAGTTACGCCTCCTTAGTTGAAACTGTTGATTTTCTTCAGTCTTCCTAAATTTCTTCTGCCCGGTGGGTAACAATTATCATCAGTTTTGGCAACCTGTAGCCTTCTGTTCTTGTGACACAATCCTTCCTGTTGTTTCTGTATTCTTTTATCTGCTCATTTATGTTTTTCACTCTCAATTCTTCTCGATGTCTACATTCAATCTCCCATCATACAGAATATACCCATCTACTCTTCTTAGCAGTCGGATCTCTAGTGCTTCTACTCTGATGGGAACGAGTGTTTCTGCTACGTTGTCCCGGTAAGAGCTTCAAAGTCTAGGGAGCAGTAATTATTATGAGCAGTAGTGGTTCAACAATAAGGTTGATCATTTGGACTGCGATGCCGTCACGTACAGTAAATGCTGAGCTGAAGGATTTTTCGACAGCTTTATCAACTCAAGATATAATTTCTCGCTACTACCTTCATTTACCTCCGCAAAATAATCAGTAAGTCTGTTTTGTGTACGGTTCAATGAAGATTATCGCTAAAGTCAAGTACTGGTTTAGTACTTTGGTTGGGACAATGGGAACAGCTGCATCTTCTACTTTGCCTACTCTTCCCTAGATCACAGAAGCTTTTCCATAGAGCATCTGGTCTTTATGTTCTAGTTTAATGTATTGCCATGTCTTAGGTGTCGTTTCTCTGTGACTGACTGTTTGCTTTCTGCTTGTAATCAGTTCTGTTTTCAAGGTTAGAAGGTAGTTTATAAGCCTGATATGAAGTGTCTCCAAGATTCATGAACTGTTTCGCTCTTCTGTTAGCCAAAGTTCCGGTTTTCCCTTCATGTTTCTTATCTTTGGGGAAGCCGATTTAGTTAGTAATAGAGTTGCTTTGGTTGCACATCCATGCAGTTGTTCTTTCGCGTCCAGGAATGGTGTGGAAGTCTTCTCCCAAATAATGTTTTGTGCCTCCACTGCAAATTTAGGTCGGTCGATTTGAGGGAGGGGACCAAACAGCGAGGTCATTGGTCCCATCGGATTAGGGAAGGATGGGGAAGAAAATTAGCAGTGCTCTTTCAAAGGAATCATCCCAGCATTTGCCTGAAGCGACTTAGGGAAATCCCAGAAAACCTAAATCAGGATGGCCAGACGCGGGTCTGAACCGTCGTCCTCCCGAATGCGAGTCCAGTGTGCTAATCACTGCGCCACCTCGTCCGGCGCAAGTTCAGGCGCACTGACACACGTAAAGTCTCCACATGTTGGCACAGTTTATTCCTTGCATATTTCAGAGAGAAAGTCATGAATATTATTTTGTAAGCTGATATTCCAGGTACTAATTACTTTTCTTGTGGATTTCTTGCAAAATATATGTATGGGAGGCGGACTATAGGCTGCATTATGGGTAGGTTCATTTGAAGAAGAAACTATACACTTGAATTTCACAGTGAAGTAGCAGAATATTTACGTTAGAGTTCCTAGCATTATTCGTATGCTCCTAAGTCGAACTGAATTTTGAAAGGTAAGTTTTGAAGCAGTCTATCCTGCCTACTTTCGGAGATTTGTAGAGGACGCACATTTGGCAGATTTTCTTAAGGGATTTGATATTTACAGATACATGTTCGACTTGTTTGTCTTAATTAGTAGTGAGTGTGAGTAGCACGGTCGGCAAAAGTTAAAGCGTTTTTAGACCACTACTCCACCTGCTCATCTGTTATTTCTGTGGTGTCTTAGGACAGTACAGTCTATAATTAAGAAAATGTACTTTTGAGTGCCGCACAATAATATGTCATCCACATTGCCTTCGTCTAAAAGAATTACGATCGATATTCGGTACCATGTTACCAAAATGACAGAAAAAGGAAAATGCAGCTACCGTCATCAGATAATTGTCATGACTTCTGGTTCATCATAAACCCTGAAGAGACCTCTAAAATCGAAGCATCCTACAGCACCTGTGGAACGATGTAGGTCAGGAAGTCAATCAAGATTGTTATCATCGATACAGAAATTCAAGAAATCATTTCTCGTGAACCGTTCTCACTGACGTCTGCTTCTACCTCGGGTGAGGGTATCCTCCCAGAAAGGCAAATTGAGTGTCGAGCTGTATCCAGCCCATGAGTGATGTCAGGCTCGAGCCACGTCCTGATTTATTTCATGTACAACAACCAATAACTTGTTTAATGTTATAAATCACCTCACAAAGTACGGCATTAGATGTACAGCTTTTAAAAATGATTTGCAGAGAATACCATCCTTTCTATAGTTGAAGAGACAGATTGTAGTACACACACATACACACACACACACACACACACACACATATATATATATATATATATATATATATATATATATATATATATATATTGCCCAAATTACAATTAACCAAATCGAAAAACGTTGTCAAACTCCCTAATGGCCAGTCTGCATGGTAAGTTATTTTTTAAAATTAAAAATAATTTGCACACCACAAAGCCAGTCTGCCTTTCGTGTGACGTGTGGACTAGTGCCAATGTCATTAGTTTCTAAGCACTCAGTGCACATTACATAGATGATAAGAGGGAACTAATGTCATACCTTTTAGAGTGATCACAATTCTAAGACAGACCTACTGTAGAAAACATCTAAAACTGAGTAAAGTCTGTTATCCCAAATAGAATATCAATTTTAAAATCACTTCCATAATAACAGAAGATGCGTCAGATATGGAATTAACTGCCATGTTACTGAAACTTCCACATATCCCACGCTTTTCACATACTTTAAACCTCACTGCACAACACACAATTCAGAAATCTATACAGAAAATCGTTGACGAGGTCAAATGAGTTAGTTTTTTTAAGGAGAAACCCTTTGCTTTACGCAAACTTGCTGGAATGCAATAAAATTTAAACAAGATGTCTCAACAAGATGGTACTCTACTTATGAATTGTTGCAAAGATTTACTTTAAATAAAGTTCTCATAATTGTTGCCTCGCTATTTTAGATAGAAATTCGGTCGCCTTAAACATAAAAGGTACAGACTGAGAGAGAATGCAACAGGCTCTAAGAATTTTGAAATTTTTAGATCTGGCAAGCAAAGAAATGTCCTTATAAAAAGAAGTCTCACTTTTAAAACTGAAAATCTTGCCAAGATTAATGGAACGGTAACTAAAACCTTTTAAAGATAAACATATAGAATACGGTCAAGAAGTATAGTCACTGGTTGATAATTTGCTTAAAGGGTTATCAGAGTGGTTTGGTGTTATCTCCACCAATGAACTGATTAGTCAGGTAACGTTACTGGACCCCCGATGCAAAGACAAGGATTTTCAGGTGACAAAATATTTCAGGACTGCTACACGAAGGATATTGCAAAAATGTCAGCGTTGGTTGTTGAACAAGAAGAAACAGTGCTCATTTCCCAACCCCTTACCACTGTGACACATGAAACTACTTCACTCGGGGAGGAGGTCAATTAAACTATTATCTTCAAGCAAGTCATGACCAAGAAAGTGCGAAAACTGTAGAACTGGACAAATATTTAGTGGAGGGAAATCTGTCTAGTAACAGCAATCCCTTCAAATGGTGGGAAATAAGAAAATTACTGCGACCAGCGCTGTATCAACTGGTTATGTACCACAGCAACAACAGTGGCCTGTGAAGGAATACTTTAAAAAGCAGGACAAATGTGCACTAAGAAGAGTGCACACTTGAGTCTCAGGACGTGCACTAGCTGTGCGCTTCATTTATTTCAAGCGTCAACTTCGCTTCACAATTTCTCGGGATGTAACTGACGTATTGTGATGCAACCAACGCTATTATTTATGTAATATTTCATGCTATTGATTGCACACGAAATAACAAGGGGTGTCCATTTAAAAATATGCAAGTTTGTGTTGAAAACAATATTTGTTTACGTTTTAAAATTTCATATAGTGTTTGGTTTCCTAAGCCCCTGCCGTACGTTCATACTGGTGAAAACCGTTTTTGAATATCTATTGTTGTTCCAGAGATATTTGAGGCGGCAGGGTTAGGTGAGACACCCTGTATTAGAAATGGCAGAAGGCTACTTCACTTTACTTGCGAAATAAACTCATCGTCGGCGCAGTGGCCGAACGGTTCTAGGCGCTTCAGTCTGGAACCGCACGACCGCTAAATTCGCAGGTTCAAATCCTACCTCGGGCATGGATGTGTGTGATGTCCTTAGGTTAGTTAGGTTTATGTAGTTCTGAGTTCTAGGGGACTGATGACCTCAGATGTTAAGTCCCATAGTGCTAAGAGCCATTTGAACCAATAAACTCATCATTTTCGGTTCACTAGGTAACGTCCCGTCTGTTACTACGAACCGCGACCTTTCAGTCAGGAAATCACCAATCTAGTTGCACAACTGGTGCGATGGTCCTTAGGAAAGCAATGTAGTTGGAAGCTGCTTATGGGAAGTGCATTAAAAAGCCTTTTCCGAACTCTGTAAACAAGGAATCAATTTCAGAGCCCCTGTACGCTGTACGTCCAGTACGTCAAACGGATAAAGTACCAGCTGTGTCACACAAGAGTGACGCTTTCAAGCTGGTTTGATGAAAATAGGTAACATATTTCTTCGTATTTCATAACATTCGAAAAAATATTCGTTCATACGTCCTGCTAGATGTCGATGCCTATGAAATGAATCTGTAGCTCAGTGGATTACATTTACTTCCTTTTGTATGTATTGCGGTGGTCTGTGCAACTTTCCATTCATCTCCCTCACCATAAATACTAGTCTACTCCTCATGACGTCGTAGGGAAAGTAATTAAACCTCTGCTTCGTTGATGCACAAGATGCGCTCCTAAATTGTTAGCCCACTTAAGAAAAACATTGCCTGCATAAACATAATCGTCCTGCTATGGCAATGATAGGATCATGACAACATAGTGGAACATGTTTGGTGACGCTGATATAGTTTTGTTACCTCCCGGAATGACAAAGATTTATCTTGCAAGATTCAATGATAAATTCATGGTATACCAGTCAGAGATTGTGAATGAATCCCACTTTGGTGTTTCACAGACAGAAGAGATTATTTTCACGGAGCAGCTACAACTAATCTCGTTCTCTACACTGCGAATGATCTGTATCTGCCATCATAAGGACAATAAGGTCCGCCCCCGGTAGCTCAGTGATCAGCGCGACAGATTGTCAATCCTAAGGGCCCGGGGTCGGAGATTTTCTCCTCTCAGGGACTGGGTGTTGTGTTGTCCTAATCATCATCACTTCATCCCCATAGACACGCAAGTCGCCGAAGTGGCAAATCGAAAGACTAGCACCCGGCGAACGGTCTACCCAACGGGAGGCCCTCGTCCCACGACATTTAGATTTTTAGGGCAATGAGGAGGCGATGAACGCTGCAGTTGGTTGCTTGCTCCATGAAAATGTAATGTTACGTAATATCATAGGACCTTCATCTCTTATTTTAATTTACTGTGAGATTCTGAAACTATTGGCACTGGACTAGAATTTGAGCACCAGTTTCTATTTTCCTCTGGATTTGAACTCTTCCACATGATACTGTCCCATCATTTGGTTGCCGGTCTAGGTGGCCGAGCGGTTGTAGGCGCTACAGTCAGGAACCGCGTGACTGCTACGGTCGCAGGTTCGAATCCTGCCTCGGGCATGGATGTGTGTGATGTCCTTAGGTTAGTTAGGTTTAAGTAGTTCTAAGTTCTAGGGGACTGATGACCACAGATGTTAAGCCCCACAGTGCTCAGAACCATTTGAATTTATTTTCCATGTTCGGACATTCGGCCTTGTAAATTGATACTAGTGAGCCCTTCGATATTCTACGTCTCTCGATTAGACACACCAGCTTTCCAGAATGAGATTTTCAATCTGCAGCGGAGTGTGCGCTGATATGAAACTTCCTGGCAGATTAAAACTGTGTGCCGGACCGAGACTCGAACTCGGGATATTGCTGCAGAGTGAAAATCTCATTTTGGAAACATACCCCAGGCTGTGGCTAAGCCATGTCTCCGCAATATCCTTTCTTTCAGGAGTGCTAGTTCTGCAAGTTTCGCAGAAGAACTTCTGTTAAGTTTGGAAGGTAGGAGACGATGTACTGGCTGAAGTAAAGCTGTGAGGACGGGGCCTGAGTCGTTCTTGGGTAGCTCAGTTGGTAGAGCACTTCCCCGCGAAAGGCAAAGGTCCCGAGTTCGAGTCTCGGTCCGGCACATAGTTTTAATCTGCCAGGAAGTTTCACACCAGCTTTGTTTGGTTAACAGTGGGTTCAAACTCGGATCACGAACTACAATGCGTCGTGTCATTTAATGAGTGTGATGAGACTTCCGAAGTGTCAATTACTGAAAGAAATTTAATTTATAAGCGTTAAGAACTGTCTCATCTCTAATAACGTGTTTTCTAATACTGGTTTTATCACGGTATTGGTTTACATCTGGACTGACTGCCATAAGGGACAGTGTTCTCTAGTAGCCTCTTATGGCATCCATTGTCGTGGGCAGGCTGTTCCAACCGAGCTCCAGGGAGCCGGAGCGCTCCGGAGCTCTCACTGCGGCAGCTCGGAACCTGCGTGGAGGGGGAAAGCGAACTCACTGCCCCCTGGCCGCATGCAGCCGCAACTGACGCAACAATCCGTGTTCAGTGACTGCTTGTACCTCTGTTGGAGGATACCTTTCTATTCATTGAGAGGGATGGTCGTCCGCAGTGTCTTGTATGTCATAAAGTATTAAATTCTGCGAAGAGGTACAATATACAACGACATTATACACGTCTTCACGCAGCGCACTACGATCAGGTAGAAGGTGTTGCACGCAGAGCACTGGTAGCCAGGCTTAAGAACGACATACCAGGAGACGTAAGTTTAAAAACGGTTTCGTAATACGGAGGGTATCAAAACATGCAACATAGTTGGTGTAATGCGTTTATAACTTTCAGGTGAATGAGAGCGGAGAAATACTGAATCTGCAGCTCGAGCAAGATACAGGGTCGCTCACATCATTGCGACGAGTAGCAAGCCGTTTTCGGTGGGACCACTCGTAAAATCGTGCATGGTTGCAGCTGCAGAATGTTTGTTTCCAAGGGAGGTGCAGGCGATTGAAGGGGTTTGCCTTTCGAAGCAAACAGTGTCTCGTCGAATCCTGGACATGGCAGCGGATTTAGGGACACAGCTCAGGAAAAAGGCGGAGAGCGTTGTTGCATTTTCGCTACCGCTTGACGAAAGCACTGACGTATCGGACTGTGCTCAGCTTGCAGTCTTTGTGCGTGGTGTCGACATGGAACTGCAAGTAACTGAAGGACTCTTGGATTTGGTACCACTCGATTACACCGCAACAGGACGTGACATTTTTGAAGCTCTTTGTGAATCAGTGGACAATTTGAATTTGCCGTGGGATAAGCTCCATTCTATAGCGACAGACGGTGCACCACAAATGATCGGGCGTCACCAAGGTTTTGCTTCTCGTTTGAAAAATAAACACAGGGACGAATTCGGGAAAGACATTTTGACTCTTCATTGTTTTATTCACCAAGAGGCACTGTGTGCTGAAACAGTAGAGCTAGGTGGCGTAATGAAAGGTATCGTGATGTGTGTGAATTTTGTGTGGTGTCACGGTATGAATCGTCACCAATTCAAAGGATTCCTGAAAGATATTGAACCGGAGCATGAGGATATACCTTACCACAGTACAGTTCGTTGGCTGAGTCGGGGAAAAGTTCTTGAAGTTTTCTTTGCCATTTGTGAGCAAATGTCCCTTTTTCTCGAAGTGAAAAGGGAAGAAGTGCGTTGTCTGAGAGATATAAAATGGATATCAGACCTGACGTTCCTAGCTGACATAACTATGCATCTGAATAATTTAAATCTGTCATTGCAGGGCAAAGGGCAGCTAATCGTTCACATGCACGACCAGATCAAAGCGTTCATGGAAAAGTTACGTTTATTTGAGAGTCAGATGAGTAACGGACATTTAACGTTCTTCAATCGTCTTACTTCTTTAAAACTACCTGAAGGTACTACTTTGGAGATTACCAAGCAAAGTTAAAGCAGCTCATCACGTCGTTTGAAACACGATTCCGAGACCTCACTAGTTTGGAAATGGAACTTGAAGTGTTCAGTACTCCTTTTTCAGTTTCCCCCGATGACTTGTCATCGTCACTTCAATTGGAGATTATTGATTTCCAAAATTCAACTTTGTTGAAATACAGGTACTACAACACGTTGGATTTGTCACGATGGTATCGTTCATTACAGCAAAAAACATTTCCCAAGCTTCACAACAATGCCGCTCAGATGATGTGCATGTTTGGATCTATGTAGTGTTGTGAGTAGATATTCTCAGCAATGAAGAGAGTAAAAAGTAAGGAACGATTGTTTCTTCAGAATTCAACAATGAAGGCCATCCTCTACATTAACTTTGACGCCTGAAATTTCCAATCTTGAAATGAAAATGTCAAGCTACAGAGGCCCAATAAATTTAGTATGCAATTTCTCGTAAAACAGTTGTTTCTTATTTATTTCCTGAACATCGTATTTCCTGGTGTAGCACGCCGCCACGTCTTAGCAGCTAAGAGTCTGAGGTTGTCGATCTTGAAAGACGCAGCTGGCACATCAAAACGCTTGCCTTGCCGCCTGCCTCAGCCAGCCGTGCCGGCGTGCCGGCCCACTTGAATGGTCCCAGCGAGCGACATGGTTCCCTGCAGCAGGGAGCGCTCCGTGGCTCGCAACGGAGCCGACGAGCTGGAACAGCCTGGTCTAGGGTCATACGACCCTATTGCAAAGGCTTTAGAGGACCTGTGAGGTAGCAATTCTGTTTAGGTTGCGTACAGTCATGTGCAGCCTACAGAATGGGATTCAGGGGTGATCCACTTTTTGTGCTATGGAGTGTACACTGCACTGCTCGCTCAAAAACTGGTTCCAGTGGACGTGCACTCACTGTTCGTAGCAGTCTCCTTGGGGTTAGAAACCGATTATCATTGACTAGGAGTGACATTTGTCTCCAGAATCTGTGTGTGTCAGGATGTATTTATGACCATTATTAGCTCTACTCTCTCTCTCTCTCTCTCTCTGTTTCTGTCCCCCCCCCCCTCTCTCTCTCTCTCTCTCGCTATATATATATATATATATATATAAATATATAAATATATATATATATATATATATATAGTGTTTTTCCCTTAAAGACCGCAGTTGGACTAAACTACATGGCCAATTCCTTTTGCTGCCTTCCTTTGTGCCCAAACTTCCCTCGTTCGCTCACTGTGTTTCTGTTTGCGGTCCTCTGTCCATGCTTCTTGTCGGCTTCGGGTCTTCGGCATCGTGTCTTCGGCTTCATCTTGATTGCCTTTTTGGTTGCCAATATTTCTTTCATCTTCCAGCTGTGATCTTGCTTGCGTTCTTCGGTCCATTTTACGCCCGTTCGTTCATCACGGTGTATCTCATGTAGTTTACTTTTCTTAATGATGTTTCTGAATTTTATTCTGTCGTTTATTGTGTCTGCTGATATGTTGAGTTGGTTCAGGTCGTTTCTTACCTCTGCCACCCAGTTGTTGTTTCTAGTGGTAACCCAGTCAAAGATCTGTTTGGTCAGTCTGTGTGATGGTATTCTTTATAGGTGTCCATATAATTGTAGTCTGCGTTTTCTAATCTTTTCTGTGATTGTCTCCGTATGTTTGTATAGTTCCTCTATATGTTTCTTGATCCATATTCCATTGTTGTTAGTTGCACCAAATATTTTCCTAAGTACTTTCCGTTCTACTTTTTCTAGTTGTCTGATACGTATATGCCCTAGGATTAGTGTGATCTCTGCTGCATGTAGTGCCTCAGAGAGCACCACCGTGCCGTAGTATATATAATGTCAGGACCTTATCGTAAGAAATTTAATGTTAGTTGGATTTTGTACTGGCGTACGTTTTGCCCGGAGCCCACTAATCGTTTTTCTCTGTGGGACTAATAGTTTGTGCATAGTAAACGAGAGAAAATGTAAACCTTTATATGTGTATAGAAACACGGCAACTTCATTCCTTGCCGGCCGAAGTGGCCGTGCGGTTAAAGGCGCTGCGGTCTGGAACCGCAAGACCGCTACGGTCGCAGGTTCGAATCCTGCCTCGGGCGTGGATGTCTGTGATGTCCTTAGGTTAGTTAGGTTTAACTAGTTCTAAGTTCTAGGGGACTAATGACCTCAGCAGTTGAGTCCCATAGTGCTCAGAGCCATTTGAACCATTTTTGAACTTCATTCCTTATTTTTGGTCATGGGCATGTCCAAGCGCGATAGCTCCTTTCCGCTATTCTGATTCTTATTGTGTTAATGCTACATATGCTCTCGGGATGTGCACATCACTTCATTGCCATCATTTACATCAGCCTGGTAAGAATTCTACACAGCTTCAAACTTCTTTTGACCAGTGTGATTACTTTTAAGTATTTAATAAACTGCCACAACATTGGGTCGTGTCTCCTATGAAACGTGGAACACTACACTTGTATGCCCTCCCAGTAAATGAGAAGATGAATCATTCGTCAGAAGGGCGCATAACGACAGGAATATTCCACCTTTCAGTGACTTCAGTTGGTTCGCCGAAGCCAGATGCCAGAAAATTTCGTTTACTGCTAAAGAGGATTAAGGAGCTTGAGGATTTGGAGAGTAGGCAAGCTACCTCTCATAAGTTTACGAAAACGTCAGACCTGTTGACTTACATTGTCTGATCCAAAGTTTGAGGACATTCATAAGCGGTGTCTCAACCCTCCACCTTTGTAACAGCTTGATCTCAAGTGTGTGTGTGTGTGGGGGGGGGGGGGGGGGGGGGGGGACACTTCCAACGAGGCCTCTGTGGAGAAAAGGTAGCCCATTCTTTCTCAAAAGCCGAAACCAGAGAAGACAGAGCGTAATGATGTTAGAGGCTGGGGTCTGGAGCAAAGTCGACGTTCTGTCTCATCCCAAAAAAGTTCCACTGGGTTCATGCCGGAACACTGTTAGTATCATGGCAACGTACCTTGACTTAAAGCAACATCTGTGCAGAAAAGGTTCGTGGGCAGTAACATTCCATAAATGAAACTTTTTAACTATACACAGTGCACAGTGCTGGGAAATACGTCCATATCCTAACGTATTTGCCGTTTTCCTGAACACAGTTAAAGAAAAGCACCGTATACCGTAATTCCATCTCTTCCATAATTCATCTCGACACTACACATGTTGACGGATCAACTGTCTCCAGACATTCGTCCACTCCAATCTCTACCTTAGGATTTCCACAGTGCATAGCGTGATTTATCATTACAGATCACTGTTTCCGTCATCCACTCTCCAGTGGCATCACTATTCACCAACTCAAGAGTCGCTCCCCATTGACTACAGAAATTTGTCGCTTATGAAGAGCTGATAGACCATTCTGCCCCATTCGTTTTACTCCCTACACACAGACACTGTTGTAGTTAGGCAGCTGGTAGCACTTTGAAGCTCATGAAAAATTCCGTCTGCTGATTCCAGGTGATTTTTTACAGCTACCCTCTGCAATGTTCAACTGTCCCCCTCCGTAGGAACACATGGCCGGCCTTGTTTTGGTTTAGTTGTGGTCGTTCCTTAGGCTTACAACAACAAAAACACATCAACAACAGTCGACCTGGATAGCTTCAGAAGGGTTAAAATGTCCCTGATTGATTTATTACTCATGTGACATTGAGTGACTAATCACCGTTCTTAGTCTCTGAGCCCCCACTACCGACTCTTGCTGCTGTTGCTGCTTCTCAACTGGTAAAACAGTACCCCCCGCCTACTTTCCTGTTGGGGGGTTGACCTCTGGTGATGTCTAGTGCTCAGTTCCACTTGAGGGTGTCCGCACGCTTTTGGTCAAGTTCAAATTCAAATGGCTCTGAGCACTATGGGACTTAACTGCTGAGGTCATCAGTCCCGTAGAACTTAGAACTACTTAAACCTAACCAACCTAAGGACATCACAAGCATCCATGCCCGAGGCAGGATTCGAACCTGCGACCGTAGCGGTCGCGCGGTTCCAGACTGTTGCGCCTAGAACCGCTCGGCCACATCGGCCGGCTTTGGTCAAGTAATGTGTATCGTATGGTGGTCAGAATTGTTCTCAAGTCCAAGAATTCATTAGGATTCAGACATTTGTTTCTGCTGCTAACACGGTTCTGAAAAGCTACATTTAGGTTCCCAAGGGAAAACAACAACGAGGACCGATCAAGAAATCCGTCTCTTTAAGTCTCAACTGGAAAAATGACATGTTAAATACAACATTGTAAACTTTGAACTTTCACGGCCAGAATTGAAGCACTTAATAAAATATTTCGGGCTGTTATGGCATGGTCGAATGGATTTCACCTTAAAACCCGACGTTTAGTTCCGATATGAGGAGGACATTTTCAAGGGGGATCGTAGCTTTGTTGGCTGTCCGGTTCACAGCCTGGCTCGCTACTGAATACAGCAAAATTCCGCTACCCTGAGCTTTCGTGCAGAGGCGTGACGTCACATCATTTGAATACGCGAGCGCAATTGACCGTTGTCGACTGCCGTCGTCCGCCTTTGCTGTCATCCCCTGATGCAAGACTGGTACACATCTTCTTCGGCACCGTAATCCAATTTCACGCCCCCCTCCTTCCTATCAAAATTCTCAGGATGTTTGATTGTCTCTAAGGCCCTCTTTATTGCCTTTGGTGGTATCCGCTTGTGGCTGCCAGTGCTTGAGTCCTATCAAAATGAAAGCGGTGGTCTCCTGGCTGTAAAGCACGTTCCGCAACAGCTGATCTGTCAACCTCCCCTCTTCTGCAACAGCCCTTGCTCTTCGAATTGTTTTATGGCAGTTCTTTTTGTAGCACCCACGGCCAACTCCCCACTATTACACGGAATCCTATAAATTTCAGCTTTTCCCAGCGAGTACCCTCCGCCGAATTTCGGTGATCTCGTCTCTTCCACGTGGGTCTGTAGATTACCGCGATGTTTCACTTTTTCAAGATTTTTCCAATGCGGTCGCGTCCTTAATGAATGGTAGGAAAACTTCCAATTTCACCGGCGGTTGAGCATCGCTATGACCTCAATGCCATGGCCTTCACGCTTTTTACACGTCAGCAAAAGAATGACCATTCTTGAGCAATGCATTAGGGATCTGTTTTAATTCTGCATCAAGCAGTTCTGTTTCGCAGATTTTTCTTGCTCTATCCGCCAACGATTATATTATGCCTCGCTTTGGGTTGTGGGTGGGTTTTTGGTAAATCGAGGGGCCGAAGCTGTCATCTTCTTTCTTGAAATCTAGCATATCAAGAAAATAATCTTCCTCCTACCTCCTCCTTCTTGGTAAATTGAATCTTCGGACTGATCCCATTCAGATGTTTATGAAAACGATCTAGTTCATCCCTACCAAGCCGCCACAAAACAGACTTATCATCCACGTAACGTAATCAAATATTCGGTTTCTTGTCCGGAGTTTCCAGTGCCTACTTCTCGAATTTTTCCATAAGTGCGCTGTAATCGAGCTTAAGGGGCTCCTCATAGCGACGTCATTCCTCTGTTTATATAACTCTTCGTTCCATTTGAAATACGTGGTTGTGATATAATATTTAAAGAGTTCTGCAACATCGAGAGGAAAAATCCGATTCAGATGTTGCAACACTTCACTGAGTGGAACCATAGTGAGTAGCGACACCACATCAAAACTAACTAATATATCTTCCGGCTCTCCCACTATGTCGTTTAATTTACTGATAAAATGTGCCGAATTCTTGAAACACGGATCTGATCGGCTCACATGCGGTCGTAATAATGTTGTCAAGAACTTGGCACTCGAGTAAGTGGGCGAACCAACAGAACTCACTAAAGGCTTTACAGGAACATGTTCTTTGTGCACCGCCGGTCGGTGTGGCCGGGCGGTTCTAGGCGCTACAGTCTGGAACCGTGTGACCGCTACGGTCGCAGGTTAGAATCCTGCCTCGGGCATGGACGTGCGTGATGTCCTTAGGTTAGTTAGGTTTAAGTAGTTCTAAGTTCTAGGGGACTGATGACCATAGATGTTAAGTCGCATAGTGCTCAGAGCCATTTTCTTTGTGCACCTTCGGCAATCCATAAGGCCTTGACCCTAGCACAACTGAATTGAACAGACTTTTCTGAACGCTCTGCTCGAAAGAGGACTTCTGTATCAACCGTGTAACATTTCTAAGAACTTTGTCACTGGGATCTTTACTTAGTTTCCTATAACAATAAGTTGTTAATCTTACTACAATAATCGGTCACATTCAAAACAACAGTTACATTTCCCTTGACAGAGAGGAGAATGATAACACTATCGTCCTGATTCAGGCGTTTCAAGGCATTCCTTTCACCTACAGTTAAAAAACTTTTTGGATGCTTTGCGCGAGACAGTACTCTTACAACTTCTACACGGATTTCTGCAGCCGTAACCTTGTCCACACTACGAATGCCTGCTTCTACGTTGGCTCTTATTTCTTCCGTGGCCACAACTCGTAGGATAATGGTAAAATTTTCACCCTTGGCAAGTATAGATCTCTCATCGTCAGATAACCAACGTCCGGATAAATTGATAATCGTGGGGGAAGCGTCTAAATGGTAGATCCACTTATTAAGTTGCAAGTTATCAAATTTCTTCTTCTGTCTGTTAGACGTTGTCGACATACGCTTCCCAATAGTATCGTGAAACAGTCTGTCAGTTGCATCCCACTCACCACTAAACAATTTATTGCTGATAGTAAGAAGGAGAGACATTAAATTATAGTCTATGCTTGCCAGGTTCAGGCGGCTCTATTGAATCCGTTCTCGTAGTAAACCTCTTCCGTCCGTTTGAAAATCCGGTGCGCCTTGGCCGAGCTGCATAGTCGCTTGATCCTCAAAAACTTCAGAGTAACACTGACCGCTCTGCAGCGAGACAGAAATGTGAGGGAACACAAAAGCTGCACTCTCTTTTTCTGGAGACCTTCCATGCGTGGTACATTCCTTGAAATCTCCTCCCCGTAGACGCATCTAATTGTAAAATGTATTCAAAGCCGGAAATGCCACTATTAATAAAACATTCTGGGCTAATATGTCGTGGTCGAATGGATTTCACCTTAAAAGTCGACGGGAATGTGCACGTGGATACTACAAAAAGAACTGTCAAAAAACAACTCGAAGAGCACAAGGGCTATTGTAGAAGAGGGGAGGCTCACGGATCAGCTGTTGCAGAACATGCGTTACACCAGGAGACAACCGCATTCATTTTGATAGACTCCAGTACTGGCAGCCACAAGCGGATACCACGAAAGACTTTATAGAGATGCCATTATGAAAGATCCCAGGAATTTCAGTAGGAAGGAGGAGGTCGTGAAATTAAATGAAATTTGGATTCCGATGCTGAAGAAGATGTGTACTAGCATCCCACCAGGGGATGATAGCAACAGCAGACAACGACAGTCGACAACGGCCAATTGCGCTCGAGTATTCAAAGCATGTGACGTCACGCCACTGCAAGGAAGGTCACGGAAGCGGAATTTTGCTGCGGTCAGTGCCAGGCCAGAGTGTGAAACGGCCATCCAACAAAGTTACGATCCTCTTTGAAAACGTCCTCCTCCGATGTGGACGAAACTTCGGGTTTTAAGGTGGAATCCCTTCGACCGCGGCATAACAGCACGGTATATTTTATTTACTGTAAATACAACATTTACTGCAGGCTACATCTGCACTCAACAGGACTGTTGAAAGTAGGAGCGACCTGAATGTGAAACGATCCGCCTGACACCGAGGGCAGTGCTAGGCAATAAGATGGCCCGAAAATATAAGAGCTGAAAAGAGAGGTATTAAAGTCCCTAACACTGATAATACGTTTGCTCATTAGGAAACTGCAGTTACGTCAATTTTTCCATCTCAGGTATTCGAGATGTAATTGAAAGAAACATTGACGTGTCGACGATGCTCAGAAGCATTCAGCACTTCGAATAAACTACATTACTGGCCATTAAAATTGCTACACCAAGAAGAAATGCAGATGATAAACGGGTAGTCATTGGAAAAATATATTATACTAGAACTGACATGTGATTACATTTTCATGCAATTTGGGTGCATAGATCCTGAGAAATCAGTACCCAGAAAAACCAACTCTGGCCATAATAACGGC
Source organism: Schistocerca piceifrons (assembly GCF_021461385.2). NCBI lineage: Eukaryota > Metazoa > Arthropoda > Insecta > Orthoptera > Acrididae > Schistocerca > Schistocerca piceifrons. The sequence goes on from NC_060138.1 coordinate 990,733,467, forward strand.
CTTGATACGCCTGGGCATTGAGTCAAACAGAGCTTGGATGGCGTGTACAGGTACAGCTGCCCATGCAGCTTCAACACGATATCACAGTTCATCAAGAGTAGTGACTGGCGTATTGTGACGAGCCAGTTGCTCGGCCACCATTGACCAGACGTTTTCAATTGGTGAATGATCTGGAGAATGTGCTGGCCAGGGCAGCAGTCGAACATTTTCTGTATCCAGAAAGGCCCGTACAGGACCTGCAACATACAGTCGTGCATTATCCTGCTCAAATTTAGGGTTTCGCAGGGATCGAATGAAGGGTAGAGCCACTGGTCGTAAAACATCTGAAATGTAACGTCCACTGTTCAAAGTGGCGTCAATGCGAACAAGAGGTGACAGAGACTTGTAACCAATGGCATCCCATACCATCAAGCCGGGGGGATACGCCAGTATAGCGATGCCGAATACACGCTTCCAATGTCCGTTCACCACGATGTCACCAAACACGGATGCGACCATCATGATACTGTAAACAGAACCTGAATTCATCCGAAAAAATGACGTTTTGCCATTCGTGCACCCTGGTTCGTCGTTGAGTACACCATCGCAGGCGCTCCTGTCTGTGATGCAGCGTCAAGGGTAACCGCAGCCATGGTCTCCGAGTTGATAGTCGATGCTGCTGCCAACGTCGTCGAACTGTTCGTGCAGATGGTTGTTGTCTTGCAAACGTCCCCATCGAGTGGTGGCTGCACGATCCGTTACAGCCATGCGGATAAGATGCCTGATCTCGACTGCTAGTGATACGAGGCCGTTGGGATCCAGCACGGCGTTCCTTATTACCCTCCTGAACCCACCGATTCCATATTCAGCTAACAGTCATTGGATCTCGACCAACGCAAGTAGCAATGTCGCGATACGGTAAACCGCAATCGCGATAGTCTATAATCCAACCTTTATCAAAGTCGGACACGTGATGGTACGCATTTTTCCTCCTTACACGAGGCATCTCAACAACGTTTCACCAGGCAACGCCGGTCAACTACTGTTTGTGTGTGAGAAATCGGTTGGAAACTTTTCTCATGTCAGCACGTTGTAGGTGTCGCCACCGGCGCCAACCTTGTGTGAACGCTCTGAAAAGCTAATCATTTGCATATCACAGCATCTTCTTCCTGTCGGTTAAATTTCGCGTCTGTAGCACGCCATCTTCGTGGTGTAACAGTTTTAATGGCCAGTAGTGTACATAATATTAGATATGCCTTTTGTTCCGTAAATGAGGATCCATAGTGAGAAGACCACAAAAATGTAGAACGTCTAATATTGCTTTCTTACATCCTACGAAAAATGGTCTTCAGGAATGCTAAATAAGTAACAATCTGAAATACGTTCTTTTTTAGAAGGTAATTACTAACTTATCACAGACAGTTAACTTCTCGCATTGAAGTGCATTAGATCATTTTTAGGCTATATTAGTCACGTAACATCACACAAAAAAGCAGGTTGTAAGACTTGTTTACATTCATCAAGTTGCTGCACTGTAGATTTGCAGGCCACATTACCAGTAACATGTCGTTGATGGTTATTAATAAGATATACATCAGGTGATTACCGTATTCTATGAAATTCCTCACATCTCCATCTAAGTCTACACCTACACGGATACTCCGCAAATAAGATTTAAGTGCTTGGCAGCGGGTTCATCGAACCACCTTCACAACAATTCTCTATTTTTCCAGTCTCGTACAGCGCGCGGAAAAAACCCACATCTATATCTTTTCATGCGAACTCCGATTTGCCTTATTTTATTATGATGATCGTTTTTTCCTATATAGGTCGGCCTCAACAAAATATTTTCGCATTCGGAGGAGAACGTTGGTGACTGAAATTTTGTGGGAAGATTCTAACGCAACGAAAAACGCCTTTGTTTTAATTATCTCCACCCCAAATCCTGTACCATTTCAGCGACACACTCTACTCTATTTCGCTATAATACAAAATGTGCTGCCCTTTTTCGAACTTCCTCGACTTAGTCCGTCAGTCCCACTCGGTAAGGATCCCACACGGTGCAGCAGTATTCAACAAGAGAATCCCATTTAAGTCGTTTGTAATTGTAATTCCTAGGTATTTAGTTGAATTTACGGCCTTTAGATTTGACTAATTTATCGTATAACTGGTTTAACGACAGCATCATCTGAAAACAACCTAAGACGGCTGCTCAGATTGTCTCCTAAATCGTTTATATAGATAATGAACAATAGCATAACCCTGGGGAGCACCAGAAATCACATCTGTTTTACTCGATTACTTTCCGTCAGTTACTAAGAACTGTGACCTCTCTGACAGAAAACATCGAATTCAGCCACATAACTGAGACGATATTCCATAATAACGCAATTTCACTACAAGCTGCAAGTGTGGTGCAGAGTCAAAAGCCTTATGGAGATCTAGAAATACGGAATTGATCTGAAATCCCTTGTCAATAGCACTCAACACTTCATGTGAGTACAGAACTAGTTGTGTTTCACAAGAACGATGTTTTCTAAATTTGACTGTGCGTATTCGAGGTAATACATAATGTTCGAACACAATACATTTTCCAAAATTAACCTAGATATCGACGTTAATGATAATATGGACCTGTAATTCTTGTGGATTACTCCTACAATCTTCCTTGAATATCGGTGTAACCCGTGCAACTTTCCAGCCTTTGGGTACGGATCTTTCGTCGATAGAACGGCTGTGTATGAGTTTTAAGTATGAAGCTATTGTATCAGGGCGCTCTGAAAGGAACCAAACGGGTGTACAGTCTGGACGAGAAAACCAACTTTTGTTAAGAGATTTAAGTTGCTTCAATACTCCGAGGATGTCTACTTCCACGCTACTCATTTTGGCAGCTTTTCTTTATTCGAATTCTGGAATATTTACTTCGTCTTCTTTGGTGAACGAATTTTGGAAGGTTGTGTTTAGTAGCTCTGCTTTGGCAGCACTGTCGTCCATAGTGTTTCCATTGCTATCGAGCAGAGAAGGAATTGAGTGTGTCTTGCCGCTACCATACTTCACATACGACCAGAATCTCTTTGGATTTTCTGCCTGGTTTCGAGATAAAGTTTCACTGTGGTAACTATTACAAGCATCTCGCATTGAAGTCCGTGCTAAATTTCGAGCTTCTTTAGAAGATCGCCAATCTTGTAGACTTTGCGTCCGTTTAAATTTGGTATGTTTTTTTCGTTGTGCCTGCAACAGTGTTCTGGCCCGTTTTGTGTGCCAAGGAGGATCAGTTCCGTCGTTTGTTAATTTATTTGGTATAAATCTCTCAAATGCTGCAGATACCATTTCATGAATTCAAGCTACATCTGGTCTACACTTACACAGTTAATTTGGAAGGAGTGGAGATTGTCTCTCTGGAAGGCGAGTAGAAGGAGTTCATGGATAATCCGCCCCTTAGCTTCCTACGAAACTAAGCTTTATTAGTCCGCCACACTCTTTATGACGACAGACCAATTATTGAAAATGTGTTTCCTTGAATATGCGAAAGTAAGTGTTTCTAATGTTTATGCAGGTTGCCCTTACTTTGGGTACTGATTAGACAAAATGAGCTGTTCGTCAAAAAAAGAGGTACACTATTTATGACAAATTTCATTAAGGAATAAATATTTTTGAAGCCAGCAGTTCGTTTCAGCATTTCATTGAAGAGGCTACTGCAGAGCGTTCTTGAGTTTACAACACAACTAATTCGTGTTATACGTTTTTGGATTCGCAAGAATCTAGCTTGGCTTGTTAGGTAATGTAGTTCAATGATACCCTGTGATATTATGGAACGGACGTAAGCGAAGTGAGTTAGCAAGCAAGTAAAAAACAAAGCTCCACGTTCTCCTGATCCGGACGGATCAATCGGCACCGATCGACCTCAGTATCACACTTTGCAGATGATGTCATTTTGATGTGGTACGGAGGAACATGGGGTGAGCACACTGCTCTTCCAGTCTTTGGCAGTTTAGTGCCGTGGGAGCCACTACGTCTCGAACAAGGACCTTCTCAATTGACATCACGAGGATACGTCATTCCAGACCTATCACAGAGGAAAATATTCCTTGCAGTACTCAGAATCAAGTCCAACTTTTGCATATAGCAGCCAGACAAAATGACCATTGTGCTATAGAGGCAGGCACATTCATCCTCCTTTTTTTGGTATTACTTATAACCAACCTGCTCGGCATTGCGAATAAAGTTGCATTTAAATGCTTCAGCCCTTCTCTGGTATGATTCTCCCCATCACCACTTTTTGCGCAGATAATGGGAGTAAACCTCTCAGAAATTCTGAACCGCGTAAAGAGTGTCCTTTCGAAGCACAGTGACAAGACTTTGCCGACGTACGTATCCAGCAAGAGGATCACTCTTACTGCTTAAAACTGACCATTCAAAGGAACAAAACGATACGTCCGATGGCTAGCTACCACCACTAATTCGCTATACCTGCGACGGACGAACACGCAGTCAGCTAAGTTGATTACGTCTCGTAAACAAGCCGCAGCGTCGACCATGTCACTTCACCGTCGACATAATTAAGACCACGATACGTGTAGAGAAGGCTAGCGTTCGCTACATATGAATGAACTGTAGATATGTGCTTTCTATAGACCAAGATCATCGATGTCATAAATGTATACCATTGAAACATAGCTTGTTCTTATTTTTGAGTTATCTTCTGACTGGCTGATGCAGATATTCTGGATGTATTTCAATCTCTCTCTTCCTCTGCAGTTTTTACCCTCTACAGTTTCCTCTATTACCATGGAAGATAATCCCTGCTGTCTTAACAGATGTCCTATGTTCCTGTCCCTCCTTGTCAATGTTTTCCATGTATACCTTTCCTTGCCAATCCAGCAGAGAACCTCCTCATTTCTTACCTTATCAGTCCATCTACTTTTCAACATTCGTGTGTAGCACCACAACTCAAATGCTACTATTCTCTTCTGTTCCGGTTTAGCCACTGCCCAATTTCACTACCACACACTACTAGGCTCCAAACATAGATTCTCAGAAACTTGTCACATTTAGGAATATGTTTGATACTAGCAGGCTTGTATTGACCAGGAAGGCCCTTTTTGGCGGTGCTAGACTGTTTTTTTATATCCGCCTAGCACCATTCTTCATGGGTTATTTTGCTCCCTAGATAACAGTATTCCATCAAGTTTCTTGCTGTTCTCATTTCTGTTACTTCTCATTACTATTGTCTTTTCGATTTACTCTCAATCCATGTTCTGTACTCACTAGATTATCCAACAGATCCGACAATTCTTCTCCACTGTCACTGAGGGTGGCCATGTTATCAGCGAATCTTATCACTGATAAGCTTTCACTCTCAATTTTTATCCCATTCTTAAACCTTTCTTTCATATGCATCATTGGTTCTTCGATGTACAGATTGAACAGTAGGCGCGGAAGATTGCGTTCTTGTTCTTACACCTTTTTTAATCCGAGCACTTAGTTCTTGGTCTTCCAGTGGTCTTGTTCCCTCCTGATTCTTGTACATGTTGTATATTAACTGTTTTTTTCCCTCTAGTTTAGCACTATTTTTTTCAGGATCTCGAATATCTTGCATCGTTTGACATTGTCGCACGCTGTTTTCAGGTCGAAAAATTTAATGAACGTGATTTTTCTTCAGTCTTGCTTCCATTATCAACCACAGCGTGAGAACAGCCTCTTTGTTGCCTTTACCTTTCCTAAAACGAAACTGATCGTCCGGTGAATCACATGTTGAAACAAAAATTTATAAGGAAATGTTTGCATTAATCAAGTAGTGAGCAACATTAGAGCGCCTGCGTGTGATATAGCCAAACGTCTCGCTTTGTTACGGAGATCGTTGGTGGGAAAATGCCCACATCACATCCGTAGCTCAGCTTGTTTTATCAATAGACAGGGGGCTCTCCGTCCAAGCTGGTCTGACAGTTTGGTTAGCTTTGATGTGGTATCACTTTTACCGTCACAGATTCTTTGGCGGTATTTGGTAAAAAGTGTCAGACGGTTATCAATGCTTTTTTTCGGCATGGTCTATCCTCAAGCTATTTTATGTTCAGCCAAGAAAATTTTGAACAGTCTTACGGGGACGCCAAGGGCAGCCCTCTACCTCCCTTGATGGCCAAACTTTTTATGGCAGATTTCGATGAGACATCGCTTGAATCACTTGTTTTTAAGCCAACTGGACGATACTTTGATAGTTTTGCCTCATGCAGATGATAAACTGACGTAGTTTCTTCATCGCCTCAACTCCATTCATAACGACATTCGGCTCACCATGGCCATGGAAATAGAGAAAGATGGTTGTCTGCTTTTCTTGGATGTCTTGGTTAGACGAATGAATGATGGTTCTCTGGGGCATTCAGTTTATCGTAAGCCCACGCCTACTGATTTTTATTTGCAAGCGTCGTCATCACCCGTCGAAAACTATGAGCGTGTCTTTAACACTCGTACTCAGAGTTCACACCGTCTCAGATAGTTAACCTAGAGTTCACTAACCTAAAGACATGTTTACAAAGAATGGCTATTGCAACTAGGATATTAACAGGGAACTGTCGCTTAAAACCAAGAATTAGGTTGTGGATAAAGAGGACAACACGCCGGAAAACTATTGAGATTTCTTACTTTTTCCGGAAAAATTTCGTTTAAAATAGCAAGAATCCTCTGTAACATTCAAGTGAAAGTGATTTTCTGTCCACCATCTAAGGTTACAGACCTTTTGGGATAGATGAACGACGACTTGTTATTGCGGAAGGCCGGAATTTACAAAACACCTCGTCAATGTGATATGGTTTATATAGGAAGACGGCACACATTGAACATCAACGTTACACTCGCCTTTTGTAATTAAGCAAGTCTGCTATTGCCGAACACTATATTTCCAATGAACACTCAATGGAATATGATAAACGTTGATTCTGACCACAACTATATCTTTCTGGAGCTCCATTATTAAAGAATCCGTGGAAATAAGCCTGGCGGAAAGTCTGCTGAACTGTGATAGCGGCTACCAGTCGGACAGTGGGTGTAACCAAATCATCTCCACGATTTGTTCTAATCGAAGACGACAGAGTGCCCCAACGGTGGTGGCGAGCGGTAATACAGAAGACAGCTGATTTCTGCGGTTGCACCAGCGAGAGTGCTACCGCCGTGGTGTGGTCCGTCTATCAACTTGAATTTCGACGCACGCGCGGAATAATCGCAGTGCGCTTTATAGGGCGAAACGGAGGATGTCATCGTTCACCCACCCTCCAAATTCTGTAAGTCCCTCTAGATCTACGAGCGCCATGCACTCCGTCTCGCCTTCCGTATACACCTCCCCTCCCCCACGCAGATCCTCTATGACTGATTCCTTTCCCCCATCTGCTCCTTTTCCTCGAACATATCCGAGTCCTCTACACCTCCTACAGACTTGATCCCCCCCCCCCCCCCCTGCTTGCTCCTCTCCTCTCCAACCCCCGCCCGCTGCTGCGATTTCACCGATGTCTCTCACCTACCCTCCACCTCTACACCATCTCCTTGCCTAAGGTGGCTTCCGTCAACTTCCCTGTCCAGGTGATGCCCTCTCTCCCTCCATTTATCCCTCCTATCAACTCTGATCCTCACCTCCCCCTCCCTACCTCTGTCCTTTTCCCAGGCTCCCACCCCCCTCCCCCTTCCATCCTGTTTTTCCCCACCTACCCTCTCTTTGACTCCCTTTCTCTTCCCCAAGTCCTTTTGCATTCCCGTCCTCTGCCTTCTCCATTCCCTCTTGCGCCCACCCTGCCCCCTCTTTCATGTGTCCTCTCCTTCCATTGGCTTCTCCCACCCTTTGCTTTTTTCTCTCTTCCTCCCTTTTTCTCCACTCGCCTGTCTGTGTCATGCCCCCCCCCCCTCCCGCCCCCACCGGCCTTAGTCTGTGGTGTGTCATCTTCGTGTCTACTCTTTAGTGCAGTGTTTAAATGAGTGTTAAATGTTGTGCATCTTTTTAGAAGTGTCTGACAACAGAAACGATACTGTCGCTAGGTGTGATTTTTTATCTCTTGCAAACAGAAACCAGACTGTCGCTGAGATTTTGTCTGTCTACTATTGTACCTGTCTGCTTACTGTGTGTCTTAATTAGCATTGCTAACCCTTTGTTTTTATATTTTAACTTTCACAACTTTCCGCCACTTTACAGTTTAAAAAGTCTCCGTATTTATCACCTGTTTTTATTGGTTATTATCTTCTTTTTATGTTTTTAAATATTCTGTAGGCTGAAGAGCGGCATACTCAGCTGCTGCCAGCCCGCAACTCTCTGGAGAGAATCGAAACCCAATAAAGGAAAAAAAAGTCCTTGGTGTCTCACCTGGAGTGGGAGGTTCCCATTCGAAACATCGCGACAGTCTCAAGCCCAAAATTTATTTGAACAGATCCTCAAATTTCTTTTCCACTCTTCTGTATACTATTTTTGTCCATAACTTGGAGGCATGAGGTGTTAAGCTGATTGTGCGACAATTCTCGCACTTGCCAGTTCTTGCTATCTTCCGAATCGTGAGGATGATGTTATCCGAACGTCTGATGAAATGTCGACTGTCTCGACGTTCTGCATACCGGCTATGCTAGCTATTTATCTATCTTCATATTAACAAAAGCCCCAAGAAAAAATATAATTATCTGTAATGTTAATATTCTATTCAACAGATGAATTAGAAACTCAAACTACTTGGCGCCTCACACTTTTAACAAAAATGTAGTTCAATTAAAATTCCAGGAAAGAAATTTCTTAACCTCAAATAATGTCTCGATGAGGAAGACATATTTTTCTTCTAAATGTCTCTGTTTTCATTTACAAACTACTAAAGTATGGCTGAAATACATGTTTTCTCCTTCTTACGTGGTATCTATATAGGATGATTCAGTTGCCCCTACCGATAGGTTTTATGCCACCCACAACATTTTCAAAAAGCACGTGCAAGATTTTCATATTTCCTCACTTGCTTTGCGTGACCTATCATTTGCACAGAAAAACAGGAACCTGAGCAGACAATTTAATGAAGTTTTTCTGTAGTGCTAATAGTTTGCACGCAAGAAACAAGGGAGTATGGAAGTCTTACATGTGGTACTTGATGGCATTGTGGGTTGCATAAAACTCGCGTATAGCGGCAGCGAAAATAGCCTGTATTACAAAAAAATTCTAGTACCACTGGAATGTCACAGATTCAGGTATAGAAACATGAAAGACAAAGCCTTTTATTTTAGCTTCCTATTTCGACATTCATAACAAATACGTTTACTGGACAAATATTGGTCATTTCTTTAAAGGAGATAATTGGCCGCTCTCGAGCGCTGTTAATGAACTGATGTGGCTCTCAATAACTGATTTTTGGGTGCCAGCTCGTTATCTGTTATCAGCAGGATAGGACGACATGGGGACGTCACAGAATTTCAGAAAAGAGCTCTCGTGTTTGGACGTCGCTCTGACCATAACGGGAATGAATTTTCTCGGTTTGTTGGTGTATCAGCACAGATATCCAATCGTGTTTGCAATACAGTGTAGGAAGTTTGGTCGGAAAAATATCCTAACCGACAGCGGCCAGAGGTGCGCATCAAGCTTTGTCAACAACAATCGATATCAGTCTGGACAAGTTTCTGCTGTCAGTGAACGCAGATCCATCTCGACCAGTTTCAAAACGAACATTGCGAATTTAACTGCATTTCGCGTACATTGCAAAAGGCTATCGTTCACTGCAGCTTGTAAAGCTGTAAGTAATCACACAACACATAAATTGGACAGTAGCAGAATGGGGCACGCAGTGTGGTCTGGCGCGTTTCGATTTTGCGTATTTTCAGGTGATGTAGGATATTTATTTCAGTATTCTTGGTGATAAAGTGTTGCCCTTCCTTCTAAATATTCATAAAGATCATGCAGTGCACATTCCAGAATTCCAAAGAACACAACAGCTGTGTTTACGGCACACATACGTCCCGTATTTGCAGACCCCTAGACCCCTTAGCACTCCCCCATTGGCCCACGAAATAACCCGATCTTAGTCCCATATAAATTTTCTGGTGTTATTTGATACGTCGAGCAAAAAGTAGTAGTCAGCATGCGTGTCTTTGATAGCTAATCGGAATCTAATCATCAATCAGTGGTTTCTACCGTATATGGCAACATAATGAAATTTCTGTATCGAATTAATGCCGTTATCTGGGTTGCACGTTATTAATAAGAACTCCCCAGTTGTAAATTCCTTCGTGCACACACGTCTATGGCGCACTAACGATCCCCTATGCTGTTTCAACATATTTCTTGATTGAACGATGTCCGTTTGTGTACTAAACCAAGACAGAGTAGCAACCAAGTTGAAAAATTTTCGCTTTATTGATGAGAAGTCTTAAATTATACCGACGCTCTTCAAGCGTTCTGCGCAGTGTTGCATGTTCACCTCAGCCTACGACCATATTCAGATAAACATCCGGGTTTTCTCTGAAACAGATTCCACTTGGCGTTTTTAATACGAGGAGAATCTATTTAAAAGAAACTCTGCTCACTCTTAAATCTGGAAAGGCAGGGATTTGCAGAATATTTAAATTTAAGAGCAACAGAATTGGGGGATTTTTATATCAGAGTCGGCCTAAGGATTAGGCCTATAGCTAGTAAAATAAAAAGGACAGTGACTACACTACATAGCTTCATTATCCCAAGATCAGGCTTATCAAATGGCAAACGTATGGAAAGACAAAGCCACTGTTACATTTCCTTCCAGAGTTCCATTCTGACGTATAAATGTGTATGAACGTAAATAAATGTAACATACTGCGCAGAAATAGGCAAAGAAATTCACTACTGTACAACCATGCTATTGAGCAAAAATTGCCGGAAACAGAGTATACCCAGTAGCAACTATAAAGAGCGACCATAAGTCGAGCAACCACTTAAAATAAACAGCAGGAAAAGCAGGCGCCAGGATGAGAGTCATTAGAAGAGTCTTACGGAAATGTAACTTATCCACGAAGTAAGTGGCTTATAAGGCACTTGCTCGACCGGTTCTGAAATACTGTTCATCAGTCTTTGACGTATGGGTAGGACTGATTGGAGAGACAGATAATATCCTACGAAAAGAGCCACGTTTCCTCACTGAGTCGTTTAGTCGGCGCGAGGCTTTACAGAAATGATCACAAAATCCATTGGCAAACGCTACAAGAAATGCGATTGCACCACTGAGAGTTTTGCTATTGAAATTTCTAGAAAGTACTTTCCAGGACGAGTCTGACTTCCTCTCACATACAAGTCACGAAACGACCACAACGAGAAAATTCGGGAAATTAGAGCTAATACAGAGGCTTCCCGACAATCATTCTTCTCACACGCCATTTGCAAGTGGAACAGGAACGAGGGGGTTTAGTTAGTGGTGACAGAAGTACCCTCCGCTACACACCGACACGTGGCTTTCCTATTGACATGTATATTGATAACACCATATTGTTTATCAAATTTCAAATGACGTAATGCCAGTACCGCTCAGTGTAACTTTCATTATTCTTTTTCAGGAATGCACCTTTTTATTGCTGCTTTGGCCCTCTGTGGACCACGTTTAGCTTATAATTTTCATTTTCCTCCCAAAACATCTTTATGTTGTGCCTTCTAGCCTCCCTCTGTGCGTGAATTAGTGTCGCCTATTGTTTCTCGGGTTTCCTGAAATTTACTTTCCTGGAGATCTCTGTCGCTAATATTTTCTGTGGTTAGATCTGGCTCTTTTAAGACTTTTGAAACTGCTTTCAGCCATGTAGTGATAGTCACGCATTTCATAGTACACTTCCAGATCCTACTAAGCAAAGGCAGAACCGTTCACCAAAAATTATGTGACTACAAGGATATCAGGGCCACCGCTGAAGCTTGCAAAATAAAATACGAAAAGATGTCGCTGGATTTCTAAGAAGCTTTCGATAAACCTCTCCTATCTCTTCGACACTATGTGAGCTACGATTTCCACGACGTTTCATCTGCATCCTAGAGGAATTCTTCAAAAACACCATATCCATAATTACGGTAGATGGTCAACTCAGAAGTCCAGTCCAAATCAGTAGCTCAATAGGCAAGGGTGCCCGCTGTCACGCGGCACTCTTTTCAATTGCTATCGACCTTCTCCTGTTTAGTCTAAATAATAACTTCCAAGGGTTAATGATACGTTGTCAGCGGATAGATGCAAGGCGTATGCCGATGACATGGAATTATTACTAACGGACGTCTGCGAAATAGAAAACGCATTACAAATAATAAACAAGTACGAACTAGCATCAGGCGTGGAAATTTAAGAGAAATAAGTCTCGAATAATGCATAGTGGTCGTGTATTAAAAGCTCTCCCCCAAGGAATAATTGAAGATTTACCAAAATGAGATGTCTCGGGATAGACTTCAGACGTAATATATGGCACAAAATTGCTATAAAGTACAGAAAAGTACTCGCTAATATACACACACCAAAAAGTTTAGCATCACCTCGGTTCCGAGAGTTCTGGAACCTGTACAGATAATTGGAATAGAGATCAACATAAACATCATTTCCGCCCTTTTTATTGCTCATGAAAACCACACATTGCATATTGTACCACCATACAGCGAGATCTTCAGAGGTGGTGATCTAGATTGCTGTACACACCGGTACTTCTAATACACAGTAGCACGTCCTCTTGCATTGATGCATGCCTGTATTCGCCGTGGCATACTATCCACAAGTTTATCAAGGCACTGTTGGTCCAGATGGTCCCACGCCTCAACGGCGATTCGTCGTTGATCCCTCAGAGCGGTTTGTGGGTCACGTCGTCCAAAAAACAGCCCTTTCCAATTTATCGCAGGCATGTTCGATAGAGGTCATGTCTGGAGAACATGTTAGCCACTCTAGACGAGCTTCTGCGACGATTAATAGAGTTATTGGTCACATTTTTCTTCTGGGACTCCACTATGGTCCACTGAATGTACCAAATAAACTGGTTTACCTAACAGCAGACTTTTTGAAGGAAGCCATTCACAAGATGTGGCTCGAATTGTCGTCCATGAAGACGAATGCCTCGCCAATATGCTGCCGATGTGGTTGCACTATCGGTCGGAGGATGGCATTCACGTATCGTCCAGCCGTTACGGCGGTTTCCATGACCACCAGCGTTCTACGTCGGCCCCACGTAATGCTACCCTAAAACAGTAGGGAACCTCCACCTTGTTGCACTCGCTGGACAGTGTGTCTAAGGCGTTCAGCCTGACCGGGTTGTCTCCAAACACGTCTCCGACGATTGACTGGTTAAAGGCACATGCAACACTCATCGGTGAAGAGAACCTGATGCCAATCCTGAGTGGTCTATTCGGCATGTTGTTGAGTCCATCTCTACCTCACTGCATGGTGTCGTGGTTGCGAAGGTGGACCTCGCGATGGACGCCGGGAATGAAGTTGCGCACATGCAGCCTATTGCGCACAGTTTTAGTCGTAACACGACGTCCTGTGGCTGCACGAAAAGCATTATCCAACATGGTGGCGTTGCTGTCAGGGTTCCTCCGAGCCATAATCCGTAGGTAGTGGTCATCCACCGCAGTAGTAGCCCTTGGGCTGCCTGTACGAGGCATGTCATGCACAGTTTCCGTCTCTGTATCTCCTCCACGACCGAACAACATCGCTTTGGTTCGCTCTGAGACGCCTGGACATTTACCTTGCTGAAATCCCTTCCTGACGCAAAGTAACAGAGCGGACGCGATCTAACCGCGGTATTGACCGTCTAGGCATGGTTGAACTATAGACAACACGAGCCGTGTACCTCCTTCCTGGTGGAATGACTGGAACTGATCGGCTGTCGGACCCCCTCCGTTTAATAGACGCTGCTCATGCATGGCTGTTTACATCTTTGGACGGATTTAGTGACATCTCTGAGCAGTCAAAGGGACTGTGTCTGTGATATAACATCCACAGTCAACATCTATCTTCAGGAGTTCTGGGAACCGGGATGATGCAAACCTTTTTTGATGTATGTACAAGCCAGCATACGTCAACAAAACCTAGGGATTCTTGACCGAATACAGAATGTAAATTTGGTAAACATCTATACAAAGTGCAAAATAAGTAACGTAGCTTAAGTCCTGCCACTGCCGAAAGATGTGAGCAAAAGAATTTCATCAGCCGCGGACATATATTTAGGATGAAATATGAAACACTGACATTGTCCAGAGACAATAGCGTTTATCTCTTACAGATGTGTACAATAAACCACGAGCGCTGTACATTTGTAAAACGTATGAACAGTGGAAGAAGTCGTGTAGTAACATGGTGGCATCATTGTTAAATGAAATAGCTGTCTCCATCCTTGACCCCCTGCAGATGTCCACCACATCCCGGACAAATGTCGGAAACAGTTCCTCTTAGAATACAGTTATACTACAATGAGAACACCTGAGAAACATATGACCAAAGTGAAAGTGGTGTACAAGAATTCGGTGAAAATGAAAGTAGGAATGACGAAGAAAAAAAAAAGTATAAAGATTTCAACTGACACAAAATCTGGAAGAATACACACGACACGTTGTTACCGAACCAGCGTAAAGGCAATGTACTACGTTGTCAACAGAAATTTCCCAACAAACTCAAGACTTCACCCCATTCATGTGACAGATCCTGCACCGTGTGCCGCTTGCAGTCTAACTTATACCGAAGAACATCAGTTTGTTTGTGGCATTGCAAACAACGAGTGGCTGTCCGTCAGAAAAAATTACGCAGTATCCAAAGGACACCGCCCAACATGATAACACCAATAACCCCTACATCCAGATGAAGAACCTCATCCAAAAATGAAGAAAAATTCCGTCAACTGAGGAACATATGTTATTTTCATAATCTCAAAAAGGGATTCCTACGAAGAGGGTTTCTACATGTATATTACTACCACAAATTAACAGTTACTATGAGAAATATGCAATCTTACTCAAAAGAATTGTAATGTGAATTCAACGCAAGTGTCATATAAGAATGTATTCAATTGACAATTTCTTACAGGTCTCCATAATGAAGACTTAAATATGAATGTGCTGTAAAGTATATAACTATTTTTATAAAATGGGTTTCGTTGTGTGGTACGTTCTGCTACGTGATGCGGTTACATGAAACTGTAAAATTTTAAATAAAGTATTTAGAAAAAAAATAATGGCCAAAACCTGTCGCCCGTCAGCCCGTCGTATCCTCGTTTCATTGACCTGTGTGTACAGCTTATGTTTTCTTCTTTACTTCCAAATCTCGTACTGCAGTGCCTGTGTTATTTCGATAACAAAGCGAAGTTCCTTTGGACGTGCATGCAATATACAAGTACAGGTCGTTGACGCATTGTTGTAGACATATGGAGATTTGGGTCTGGTTGTGAGTCGTGCACGGATAGCCAAATGGGTGCTTCCTCCCGTCGGAGGTTCGAGTCCTCCCTCGGCCTTGTGAGTGTGTTGTCCTTCGCGTAAGTTAGTTTAAGTTAGATTACGTAGTGTGTAAGCCTAGGAACCGATGACCTCACCTGTTCGGTCCCAAAGGAACTTAAGACAAAGCCCCCGGTACGCAATGCCGGGTGGCCGGCTGCTCACCTGTAGCTGACGCAGTCAGCCTTCAGCGGCGCAGTGGTCCGGACGGTGTTTACCTCTCTGTCATACGTGTGCGCGAGAGATGTTTACGGCCTTGTCGTTTCGCAAATCGGCACTGAAATTTAGTTTCGTTAACGAATTTGCTCAACCGAAGGCTTACGAGATAGATCGTTATTTACGGGATGAGGTTAAAATCCAACCTGATGCTCTAGTTGGAATACACTTATCTGTAGTCGGCAGTTTGGTCTTTGTCAAGCTCATCAAAGAAGCGGCATGTGACGAACTACTACTCCGACACTGACAAGGACTTCGTTTCTGTCATTCGGACGCGAATGTTGGAGCGGTTACAGTTAAACACGCAAGCATGGGACCACGAACGATCCGCGTCTTTGAGCTTCCATTCGAAGTGCCAGAAGAACTGGTGACAGACGCCCTGCGTCCTTAGGAAACGGTCCTATCTCATATGGCTGAAAAACGGGCGAGTTTCAAAACGTACCCTGTCCTCAAAGGCGTCAGACAAATACGGATCTAACTCCGAAAGCATGTTCCGTAATACTCGTAAATCGCTGGTCAAAGGGCGATTGTCATCTACGACGGACAACCAAGGACGTGCTTTCGGTGTGGGAAGGAAAGACACGTACCTTTTGAGAGTATTCAATGAAAGTTGTTACAGCTACCACGTGATGATCCACCAATAACACCGCATCCGACTGCTGGTCCCCATGACCTAAGTCGCCGCATTACGCGATGACGCAGACAATGGATACAGAAGAACTGCCTAGCGTGAATGCAGGAGTTCCCAGCGAAACGGTGACACGACCTTCCGATGACGATGCTCCAGAAACAGCGGAGGAGTTCGATCGACGCAACAGGCTACCGAGGAGGCTACGGCGCGTACAACGCAACGATGGGAAGCTAGGGGACTGGTCAGAAGACCCTCCCCCTTGGCGAACAGATGATGAACTGTTCCCAGGCACTCTCCCGGTGTAGGACCGGAAGAGTGTATGGAATAACTGCAGACCATATGAGGGGACGACGGGGGACGTTAGGAAGAAAGCAGAATGTGTACGGATGAATTAGCAACCGTAAGGTGCCCCATATACGTTGACAGCGGTGCAACAAGCTTATCGGATAGTACCTGTTAACAACAATATCACTGCGACGCCGGTAAAAATCAAGATGCTCAGTGACATGATAAAGGTTGCAGACTTAGACATAGCGCTGCTACAGGAAGTTCGGGTGCTTCCGCCCTCAGACTTTTACGGTTACGATATTTACTATTCCCTGTGAGACGAGAGAGGCGTTAGCACTGCGTTACTATTGAAGGAAGGGTTACGTGCAGACAAAGTAGAGTATTTGCCTTCCGCCCGTGGTACAGCCGTGACCATAGGTGGAATATGTTTGATCAATATATACACGCCCTCAGGTTCGGATAAGAGTATGGACCGAGCATATGTTTACGCCCATGAGATTACACCGTTGTTCTGGGGACGATACGATGCTTACATATTCGGGGGAGATTTTAATTGTGTGCTCGACAGAAATGAGCAACATCCTAACTATATTCCTAGCCAATAACTTCGGCAGCTGGTCATCGGAATGGAATTAGTCGATACATAGGACCTGAAGTATCGCAACCAACCAGGATATACACTTTTTACCAGCCTTTCCGCGAGTCGTTTGGCTCGGATCTACGTTTCAACGGCGTCAGCGACGTCGACAGTGGACGTATAAATCTGGCCTACCGCGTTTACAGATCATATATTTGTACGATTACTTTTGCTATATAGCAGGTATGGAGACGGAGGGGTGATAGGAAGATGGACGTCTCCCACCTGCGTGATGCAGAATGCCGACACATGGTGGAGCACGCGTGGCATGGCTGCTTCCGTCGACATAATTCTTACGGTCCTGTCCTACAGTGGTTGATCGAGTGCGCGAAGCCAACTTTACGGAGGACGATGATAGATTGTGGGAAGGAGGTTTCTCCATAGTAGCGCACGTCCACTGCCTTTTACTTTACGGCCCTCCGGGAACTGTTCACTCAACCACCTGCACCAGAACGCCAGACGGCCGTCAACCGAGTAAAGGTCAAGTTGGTACAACTTGCGACGCTAAGGATGGCCAGTACAACGATACACCTGAGGTCGCAGAATTGCCTACCCAACGAAGTTCCCTCGACGCATTATGTGATAAAGGAAAGGAGAAGAAGACGAAGGACGTTAATTCTTAAAATCGGGCTCGGTGATGGTCGTCGTTTCTCAACACAAAGGGGCATAGCACAGGCGTTCACGGATTATTTTAGCCGACTCTACGCGAGCGACGGGGAGGGCCAGTGGGGGCTGGAAACGTCCTGGAAGGGAGTCCAGACGCGACGCATGTGAACTGGGTACCGGGCGTGTTATCTGAACTTACGTGTGAGGAGCTGGAGGAAGCGATTACACGAAGTGCCTCCAACAAGTCCCCAGGACCAGGCGGATCCCCGTTGGAATTTTACCGTGTCTTTGTGACCATTATGACACCGATGTGGTTGTGCATGTCTAATGAGCTTGTGTGGCAAGAAGTACCGGTTCCCATAAAATTCATAGAAGGGCTCATGATCCCGATACCCAAGCCACGTGGTTGCAAACGACCTTGTGATTAGCGCCTTCTTGACCCATCTTAATACTGAGTACAATATCTTTATGCACATACTGGGCAGCCGTATCAGAACGTCGCTGGTGGATCGAATACATGCCAGCAGACTTGTCATGGAGGCATCAGTAGGATCCACACATCCTTGAAACTATCGTGTCGTTGTCGCCCTCGCTGCTGCATACCGTCTCTGGGGGCATACCGTCTCAGATCAGCGACAGTGATCAACGGAGGGAGAACAGGTTTTAAGATCTTAAGATCAGTCAGACAGGGTTGCCCCTTTTCGAACCTGCCCTATGCGATCGACTTAGAACCGCGCCTCCCAGGCCTTCGCCGCCATATTACCGGGATCTCCCTGCGGCATCTATCATTCAGGTGTAGAGCATACGCGGATGGCATTGTGTTCCTCGTCCGGAAATAGGGGGAGACTCGATCAGAACTGGATTGGCTACAGATGTACGGAGTGGCAGCTGGTAGCGAGATCACCTTCGGAAAATCACAATTCATGCATGTGGGGCACGGACTAGAAGTAGGAACGGAAAGACCATTACCTGTGCTGCAAACCCTCCCCTTCTTGAGTATCACCTTTCATAAGGAGACGGCGGGAACGGCTGCGGACAACTACCGACGGCTTTTGCTCAGAGTCCGCACGTCAGTACGACTAAAAGCCCTACGGTCGATGGATATCCTGCAGTGAGTGTCACTCGTCAACATTTATCTCATTCCCAAGATGTGACACCTGAATCACCTTCTCTCCTTGTCGGGCACGATGGCTTTGCGAATTCAGGCGTCTTTCGGGTACTGTGTAAGCCTGGGATAGCTCTTTAAGATTCAGTACCACACGGTTACCCTCCCAGCGCGATAAGGGGGCGATGGTTTAGTGAACGTGCACGAGAAGGCGCGTGTCATGGATATATTCTAAAGCGGTGGCGCAGTAGGAATCACTTGCTTACAGGGACGATCATCGAAGAACTGGTACCAACATCGCATCTTCCCCCGGTCAGTATCGGTGATATATCACCCCCGTTAACGTATGTGCACACGTTCATCGTTGAACACAGTTACCTTCGAAGAGCGTCTAACGACTTCCCGACAGTCGACATCGAAGGACGTGTACCATCTGCTTCTTCGACAGATCGCCGGGAACAGGGTGAAACTGAGACATCCTGCCGTTAATTGCCACTTGATGTGGCGCACGGTACACCACCCCCACCTACCTACAACAGTCAGGTCAACATGGTACATTGTAGTGAGCCTCAAATACCCAACTAATGATAAGAAGTACGCATTAAATTTGACGGATTCGCTCATGTTTCAGCAATGTGACATGCTGGATACGCACGACCACCAGCTCGTCTGCGGTGAGGCGTTGGCTGTATGGACTCTAGCAAGGAAGAGAATAGCGTTCATGCAGCGCACTGTGTATACAGCAATATCTCCCGACATAGTATCCAGAGGAAATGTATTTTCCGCGTAATAAGACGAACGCAGTGGCGTGGATCACAGGCGTGGCGGTCCATTACATGTATAGAGACACAGTTCTGGACGTACTGGATTACTGGCAAAAAACTCTTAAGGCTGCGAAAGTACCAGGAGTGGTATGCAAATTTCCTAGTAACGGTTTTTGCGGACCCGCCGTATACTTAGGGTGTGCCGGGTGCGCTATGATGAGCGGCGGTGCTGTCGTTGTGGAACCGACCAAATAAATTGATCAGGTAAGAGAACTGCTCGAGTATGCGACCCAGGAAGATCTAACTCTTGCACATTTAGCAGTGGAATGTATCTTTGAATTTTGTTTTAATATCTATAAATACTATAAATATAAGTGAATTCAGTTGTAAATCCGAGCTAGGCGCCACAAATCGAGAGACCCTAATTAATTAGGCGCTGATAACGTCGGCGTTGACGGCCCATAAGCTCCAAGCGTACACACACACACACACACACACACACACACACACACACACACACACACACACACACAGACGAACACACGTGAACCAATTGTAATGGTTATAAAATTATATGGCCCTGTGGTTGTCAATAGTTTCGAACATTGGGAAAGTCTTGTAACATTTATCCTGAAACAACTTTGAATAAATCACATTTCGGTTCAATATGTCACAAGACCCACTTTGGAACAGTGTTGGTGACGGGTTACGGCGACACAAACCACCTAAAAATAGTATGTCCGCTTGCTATCTATTGGTTGAGCAAAAAGGAACATGTAAAGAAATAATTTACCAAAAGTCTCTTACATAATCTTGATAGAAAATGTTCCCAAATGTAAATGTAAAATATTCAAACAAGAGAAACATTGTAGTCAAGCAATTTGAAACTGAATCAGACTTAAGGATGAAGTACTCTGTAAGATGAGCTATTTGAAATGAAGTAGTATTGCCAAGAGCGCTTTCTTCAAAACTATTATTGTCCACGAGAATTTCCCATTTTAAAAATGAATGAGTAACACTTATATTGATATCGAGGAAATTGGAAAATGGTGCAGTATGGTAAAAGACCTACTCTGTGGGTAAATGTTAGCGGTTAGTTACCCCATCATAAAATTAGGAATTAGTTCTCACCTGTAAGCAAATCAGTGGTTAATACTCGGCAGGGAGTTTTGTCATCTGAGGTAGTTAATCAGCCTATGGAAATAACATGCGTTGATTACCTGTGGGGACCTTTTCAGATTTCGCGAGAGAAGAACCGGTACACTCTTATATGCGTGGATAGATTTAGACGTTATCGCTGGTTAACCCAGACGCAAGGTATTACCTCCAGTACTACCATCAAATGTCTCTAGTCAATATTTGGCACGTTTGGCCCCTGTAGGGTGTTGGTTACGGAAGATAATCCTAACTTCACCTTGGCATCCTTCCGTAACTTGTGTTTCGATGTGGGTGTTAACCATGCTACGACTGCGGCTTATTATCTTTCGCTGCGCGAGCGAACAGGAACTTGCGTGTGGCGATCATAGGTCTCCACAGTGCGGACCGCATGCGTTGGGATACCTCCCTACCCTGGCTGGGATATGCTTTTAATGCCGCCAGGCACTGACACCCATAGACGAACTCTAGTTGCTTTAATGTTTGTCTTTAGAACTAATTCTCGATTGTCTAGTTAACGGTTGTTGAGTGGTTTGCTTACTGAGAAAGTTTGTGCCATATAAGTTTTGGATCAAATGTTAAGAGGTTCAAATGGCTCTGAGTACTATGGGACTTAATATCTGAGGTCATCAGTCCCCTATCACTTAGAACTACTTAAACCTAACTAACCTAAGGACATCACACACATTCATGCCCGAGGCAGGATTCAAACCTGCGACCTTAGCAGTCGCGCGGCTCCGGACGGAAGTGCCTAGAACCGCTCGGCCAGCGTGGCCGCCCTGTTAGGAAGAAGCCAGTCTCTTTGATATCATCTGATAGTGTCTGTGTTAAAAATTTTTTAGATGGATGCCGGGGGCAGGATAAAGTAATGGGGCATCTCTTACCCAGATTTGTGCGCACGGTTGAGATCCTGCGTTTTGTGACGCTGGTCGCCTTGCTCGTTAGTAATCCGCACACAAAGCAAATATTTCGGGTATGCATTTCAAAAACTAAGTCTTTCAGTATCGGTTACCCCTTGTTTAAGTCCGTTGAAGAAGTGATTACTTACGAAAGGTGTAAAGATTATAGAACTAGTTCATAAGTGCTTCGAAACTTGTCACCAGCCCTGTAATCAGAATCGGGTGCTCTTTTAAGCACCGCAGTGAGTATTGTGACAGTCTTCATATGACGACACAGTGCTGGAATCCAGAGACTGATATACCTTGCGCGTGTTTCATCGTTTCTTCCCTTCCTCCCGCGCCTTTGTATCTAAGGTAAGGGAGGATGTGACGGTTCATTTTCGTCACCAGTACTTGCGGATTTGAATTTTCGCGCGCGCCGCTGGGGTAACGACACGTTGTCCTTAACTGAATGCTGGGAGGGCGCTTCGCGAATTTGACGAGCAGTACTGCGCTCCCGGCGGCCACACCTGGCTAAGCGTCAGGATCCGATGGTGAATCGTCCCGTGTATTGAGTGCTCACAGCACTTGTTATTGACAAGCTACTATATCGTGAATCGAGAGGAAGTGAGTCTCGCATAGTTTGGAAGCAGTTTCTCGGTAGCATTCTGACTTAATGAATATTGTATTGAACAAGAGGGAGAATGTATTAATTTCCACGTTCTGTGATCTAAGAGCAAGTGAAGTTAGAATATTTTGTAATCCATCTGGCGACGCCGGTATTAGTGCCCGATTTTAACAGTGCCTAGTCTATGAACTCTTTATCTGTTCTTTAATGCATCTCTGGGGTAATCGAATATCAGCACTTGATATGGAAAGTTCATTTCTTGTTCTGAAATGTTCAATTAATATTCTCCAGGCCAAGTGCCGGCTAAAGATTATTTATTTTAAATAAGATTGGTTGCTGTGAAACTAAATTTTTTATTATTAGAAAGTTCCTTAAATGTCTGTGTCACGGTCGACCAACTTCCGAAACAGTTCTTTGACCTCATATTCATGATTATGATTTGTCTGTTTCTTAATTCCAGAATGAGATTTTCACTCTGCAGCGGAGTGTGCGCTGATATGAAACTTCCTGGCAGATTAAAACTGTGTGCCCGACCGAGACTCGAACTCGGGACCTTTGCCTTTCGCGGGCAAGTGCTCTACCAACTGAGCTACCGAAGCACGACTCACGTCCGGTACTCACAGCTTTACTTCTGCCAGTACCTCGTCTCCTACCTTCCAAACTTTACAGAAGCTCTCCTGCGAACCTAGCAGAACTAGCACTCCTGAAAGAAAGGATATTGCGGAGACATGGCTTAGCCACAGCCTGGGGGATGTTTCCAGAATGAGATTTTCACTCTGCAGCGGAGTGTGCGCTGATATGAAACTTCCTGGCAGATTAAAACTGTGTGCCCGACCGAGACTCGAACTCGGGACCTTTGCCTTTCGCGGGCAAGTGCTCTACCAACTGAGCTACCGAAGCACGACTCACGTCCGGTACTCACAGCTTTACTTCTGCCAGTACCTCGTCTCCTACCTTCCAAACTTTACAGAAGCTCTCCTGCGAACCTAGCAGAACTAGCACTCCTGAAAGAAAGGATATTGCGGAGACATGGCTTAGCCACAGCCTGGGGGATGTTTCCAGAATGAGATTTTCACTCTGCAGCGGAGTGTGCGCTGATATGAAACTTCCTGGCAGATTAAAACTGTGTGCCCGACCGAGACTCGAACTCGGGACCTTTGCCTTTCGCGGGCAAGTGCTCTACCAACTGAGCTACCGAAGCACGACTCACGTCCGGTACTCACAGCTTTACTTCTGCCAGTACCTCGTCTCCTACCTTCCAAACTTTACAGAAGCTCTCCTGCGAACCTAGCAGAACTAGCACTCCTTTCTTAATTATTAATAAAGTACAAAGTTAACCTGAAGGTCATTCCTCCCAGTAAAGAACTTGTGTTTAAGGTTATTTTAACAAAATAAAGAAATATTAAATTTTTATCAAACTGTTATCACACATCTTGATCCCAATGCCACCACAACTAAAACTGTTACAATAATCATTTCTTTGGGTGAGAGTGGATAAAACACTGAAGACAGAAGATGTGTTATAGTATCAGGCAGATTCGGGCAGTGTCCGTAGTCGAGCATGGTCCGAAGTTGATGGCCTGGACAGAAATCTATTCACCACAGCAGGTTTATTGTTAGTAGTCTTTGTTGAGAAAGCGAATAACTTCATCAAAAAAGAGTCGGACGATGATCGTAGCCGAGTGCGATTGTGAATATTAAGTCACTCTGTAATTATACGGCAACAGCGTCAATCTTTGTGAGATTTTATGTTAAAAGTTATGTTAAACGGAGGTATAGAATCCGTAATTATAAACTGTGTTCGATATGATTAGTATTCACGAGCATCCAGTGATGAGTTATTTGAGTGACGTTAACAGCGCCTAATCAAGAAGTACAGCATACAGCAAAAAAGGAACCCGACTGCTCGGATAAAGATCAGTGGGAAATTATTCAAAAAGATTCGGATCCATAAAGGAATCTGACAAGGTTGTAGTTGGTAGCTCTTGGTACTTAACATTTATTCAGAACATATGTTTCAGAAAGTTGTAGCAGACTCTGAAATAGGTGCGAAGGTGGACTAGAGTCTGTATTAACTTTCTAAATACAGAGTGCTCAGAAACAGTCTGAAAATATTGTAAGGATGTTACATCATACACTATATCATGAAAAGTATCCTGACACCTGACTGAAAATGACTTAAGAGTTCGTCGCGCCCTCCATCGGTAATGCTGGAACTCAATATAGTGTTGGTCCGCCCATAGCCTTGATGACAGCTTCCACTCTCGCAGGCATATGTTCAATCTGGAAGGTTTCTTGGGGATACGCTGCACATTCTTCACGGAGTACTGCACTGAGGAGCGGTATCAAAGTCGGTCGGTGAGGTATGACGCGAAGTCGGCGTTTCAAAACGTACCACAGGAGTTCTATAGGATTCAGGTCAGGAGTCTACGCAGGCCAGTCCATCACAGCGAAGTTATTGTCGTGTAGCCACTTCGCCATGGGCCCTGCGTTATGAACAGGTGTTCGATAGTGTTGAAAGATGCAGTCGCCATCCACGAATTTCTCTTCAACAGTGGGAAGCAAGAAGGTGCTTAAAACATCAATGTAGGCCTGTGTTGTGATAGTGCCACGTAAAACAACAAGAGGTGCATGCCACCTCCATAAAAAACACGACCACACCATTACACCACCGCCTCCGAATTTTACAGTTGACACTACACACGCTGGCAGATAACGTTCACCGGGCAGCCGCCATAGATACACCCTGCCATCCCATAGCCACATTGTGTACTGTGATTCGTCACATCACACAATGTTTCTCTACTGTTCAATCATCCAGTGTTTACCCTCCTCACACCAAGCGAGGCATTGTTTGGCATTTACCGGCGTGATATGTGGCTTATATGCAGCCGCTCGACCATGAAATCCAAGTTTTCTCACCTCCCGCCTGTCATAGTACTTACAGTGGATCCTGATGCAGTTTGGAATGCCTGTGTGATAGATGTCTGCTTGTTATACATTACGACCCTCTTAAACTGTCGACGATCTCTGTCAGTCAACAGAGGAGGTCGGCCTGTACGCTTTTCTTCTGTACGTGTCCTTTCAGGATTCCACTTCACTATCACATAGGAAACAGTGGACCTATGCATGTTTGGGAGTGTGGAAATCTTGCATACAGACGTATGACACAAGTGACACCCTATCACCTGACCACGTTCGAAGTTCATGAGTTCCGCGGAGTTCCCCATTCTGCTCTCTCACGGTGTCTAATGATTACTGAGGTCGCTGATATGTAGTACCCGGCAGTAGGTGGCAGATCCTAATATGAAGACGTATGTTTTTGGGGGTGTTCGCATACTTTTGACCACTTAGTGTATGCTGTACTGAGAAAGAGTTGTTAAGAAAAAATTCGATACGTTGCTCCAAATCCGAGCCAATTAGCATTGAAGTTAAACAATCAGGCTATTGAGATTTAAGCGGCCTATCAGATACAATTAGCGTCAGTTGTTCTCATAGCGTAGATGAAAGATCACGAGACAGGCCAGTCTCTGCTTGGGTTCGATCCTTCTTATCGTCCAATTACAAAATTTTGTATCACTCTTTTGTTCGGTTTTAGGAAACCAAACGAAGACACGTTTGGCGACACTGTCTCTGGTGGGTCTCTTGAATTTGCGCGCTTAAGCTGTAAACAACAACGGAGAATTCATTAATGATTGATTTGTTGTTCATTTCTTATATACTTATGTAGAAACCTAAAAAAAGAAGAGATCCTACAATTTATGGGCCAGTGCAGTGAAAGTGTACAAATTTCAAACAAGCAATAAATACAATTTTACTTCACGACAGTACATATTTAGGTTTACTGTAAATGTATCTATTACATGAGGCGTTCCGCTTGTCGGCGGCCTTATGTTTACTAAAACGTTTTTACCTCTACTATAGTATATTTTCAACCGTGTATGTTTTGGCTGTTAATTACTCTATACCACGTAGAGGAATTTGAAAGGTGGACCTACCACGCTCTCCCAAAAATTCCTTCCACAGCACGAGTGACATTTAAAGAAATCGAGAGTTGTTACTTACTGTGGAAAGTAGGTAAATTGATTATTATGGGCATCTAATAAGCAATTCGAAATATCAATTATTGCAACTGATCATTGATTGAAAATTAGAAGCCGCCAGGGAAAAAGTCGTTGGAAGATGTGGCTGCATAATATCTATTGATGGACGGTTTATAATACGCATGGCAATGGACGTTTTGAAGGAGGACCATGTGGTCGCAAACAGACAGTAATCGATACACCGCCAGAGAAGAAAGAAGATTACAAATAGAATGGATAACAACTCAGTTCAATTCCAATTTACCTTAATAAATCCTTTCACTTCATACGTATTACCGGAGTTGTGTGCTAGCATGATGGGCTTTTACACAAATAATCAAAGTATAGCTTAACCATTGTCTTAATCTACAGTTAATTAATACAGCTTACATCGATACTGGTGCGCGTCTTTTCCTGTTTATATATTTAAACTGATTTATTCAAATGCATGTATTTCACTAGCACTCATTAATTAACATTTGTTTTAAATACAATGTTTATCCAATGAACCAAAAAATAAACCACTACATACAATTTTTTTGTGCAAATATCAAAGATATTCTGTTGTTTTATTCTATTACACTTGCAGGCTAGCTCTGTCCACATGATGTAAATTCTGTCTGGCAGTTTCTCTGTTCCACTGTCAAATTCCGAAAGGTTTTACTTTTCTTCCCTATACCCTACAATACTTATGACACTAGTCCAACTGTTAGGATATGAAATATTTTACTTCGTTCTTTCTCAATCAAGCACACTTCCTTGAGCTTTACCTAGTTTACAGCTTCTCGATCCATATAAAGCTGATGCCTCCTTTCTTATCCGTGACAAAATGATGCCGTCGTTCCGAAGGAAAGTTGAAGGAACTGCCTTGGGACTCTCCTAATGAATATAAACGACTAAATTATTGGGAAAGTGATCTCAAGTTTTATTACATTTCTGCCACCAGCGCACCAGCGCCCCGTGATGCTGCTCCAGTGGCGTGGACAATAAGTCAGCAACCTGGAGCGTGTTAAGATGCCTTAATATAGTATTCTTGTATTCGATGAACCGCAGCTGATCTTGTAGAACAAATTAGTGCAGAGTTATTGTTTCCATAAACTGAGGAAGATACATCTTTTCTTTAGGGTCATTACCAAACGAAACATAACTTCCGTAACACTTCTTACAAAGATCTACTGGTTTTTCTAAACCAAAATTGCATTTACCTACATTGAAGACATGAATAACATATTACTGTAGAAATTGGTAAGTGTCTAAATTGTACATGAATTATTTACGCTATTTATTTTCAGATCACATGAAAATGATTTCGCGAAACTATATGCTACCTTACTCGTAAGTAATATGCAGGTTGTCTTCCAGTTTTGCATATATTCCTCTGTGTTGTTTTAACGACAGGCGAAGTGGAAGAAAACTGTTACATTCAAACCAGGAATGGAAATAAGATTATTTGAAAGCATTTCTACAATTTCTTCCTTCTCAATTCATCTCTTATGTTCCATAAGCATAAAAAATCGAGTCAGTTATGTGTAGCTCAACACTAGATAGAGCTGGAGAGAGTGATTTCCAAGCAGTGCACCGATGAATAATGAAATGCTTATTCAGTAAATAACACAGAAAGCTGTTTTCGCAAGGTTATCCACGTGATCAAATGGAAGCAGCATTTCTATCATTTCATATTTCCAATGTACATCGAGGTTACTGTGATCGATAAAAATATCGGTATTATTAAAATTAATTTACTCAACTCTGTTGTATAAGTAAAATATATTGAAGAGATTTACTGACTGTACGAACTTATTCAAAATCCATACCAACTAAACTGATCGTTATTGTAAAGAAATTTTCGAAAGTTATCCAAAATAATGTAAAAAATCTTTTAAAAAATTCTTGAAAGTGAATGAAATTTCTGCAGAGCCACATTAACTGATACAGGTTCCTTTACTACGCAAATCAACTGATTGCACACCATTACAGGCTCATCTTCAGGTGATAACAGCTTTTCATTTCATTATTATCAGCTCAAGATGCGCCTATGACGGTGTGAAACCGGTTGTGTTGCCTAATAAAGGAACCTGTATACAGATAATGCGGCCTTGACGAATTTTCATTCATTTTCAGATATCTTTAAAAGATTTTTTAAGGTTACTGTGAAGAATTTGTGTAAATTTCTTTGCAGTAACAATGTGTAGTCTAAGTTGTCGTTGCCATAACTACGAAATAGTCTAAACTGATTGCATTTCAGCTGGTCTCAGATTATGTACGTTATCACTGGGGAAGAAAGTGCCTAACCAGTCTCTGCAGTGCTTTCATAGCGCTACACACATAGTAAGGACTTACACTCGAACAGAGCTGACGGGCACTGAAATGTGGACATAAAAAAGCAATGTTCGACAAAACCTTTGTAATGTTAAGTGTAAAGTGTTTAAAATTATTGGTCAATCGAGGTCGACAGGCAGACAACTCATTTGACTGAGAGCTACATATAAACAAATGCTGTAAAAGTTTATTGAAGAAAGGTCTTTTCCTAAGAAACCTTTGCACACCTTTAATACAGTCGGGATAGAGATTCATTACATTTGATAAAGCACTGCATAATCATAAGTAAATTCAGCAAAGATTTGTTACAACTGGAAAAACTAGATCTGGTACCTAACAAGGAACACTTTGCGTGTGAGGTCGTGAAAGGCCATTAATGTTTACGGCGTTCGACTCCTCACTTATTGTCTACCACGAAACCACAACATTTGCTGCTAATGGCAACAAGGGGCGGGATACCTCCATATCCAGTGATGAGCACAACACGGGGCTACAGAGCGTATTTGAACTACCAAGTCGATGAGGAATTCACAACTGTGCTAAAGCGCTAGTGGTCTTGATACAATGCAGAGCAATGAAAACGATGAACAAAGCAAACAATGCATTATATCTGAAACAACAGTTGCTGAAGTTGAAATTTCGTCAGAAAAGAACCTTAGTAATTTTGCAGAAGAAGGAAAAGTGGCACTTGAAATAATAGCGTTTCCGCGAGATGAGCCAGTGGAATGTTGTATACGCTCGACTATGCTAACAATGTACATGGGGAATACAATGATGACAATACGTGCTTAACAACTGAAAATGATACTGAAACAGATGTTGAACCGTGCAATTCATCATCCTTGTCAAACACGGAGCCACAAATTCCGTCTCCAGTCGTTGTCCAAGGAGCGTCTGCTGAACATAATTACTTACGTGGAAGATCATCCGTAGCATTTAAAAAAAAGATTAGGAACAGATTTCGAACAAGTTCGCAGCAATATGTCCGTGTAGTGCATAAGACGTACTCCGGATATTCAAGGGGAAACAAGGCACACCTATTATAAAAACCGGTGTTTCCGCATTTCAAGAATGGTCTATACAGTTTGGAAAGATGGAAATTTGTGGTAAGGACTATGTGACCAAACTGCTTAGGTCATCGGTCACTAAACTATACAGTTCACAGGATGTTAATGATAATAACCTACTACGTTATGCACATCAGATTGCACGAGGCATAGAGTACAATGATTTCAAGGAAAATAGTGGAGGATTCATGACTTCAAAGAGTGCTGTAGAATTGGAAAAGGTAAGATAACGAAATTTCAAACACAACATCAACTTGACGATGCACAGAAAATTGCAGAATCAACCAAAAATTTGTAGAAGAGGTAAACAAACTTATCCCATCGTTCAGTAAGGAATTTGATTTCATCTCTGCCCAGTCGGGATTTGAAGAGGAAATGTATATGAAAGAAACCCTGGATATTAGGTGTACCAAAAAAGTTGTATCAGGATCAACTAACATCAATGCCATAACGCATTCGTTTCCAAATATGCCGGCTGTTAATATGGATGCTAAGCTGGCTGGTAAGTTATTATTGTGCTTTGAGAAGTTGGATGTGCTTTGTTCCCTACGATTCTGTCTCGAGTCCATGATCTTGCAAGGGCCGTAGAGAATACCTACATCACGAAAAGCAAGAGAGGGATAATGACCGTAAAGAAACTACAGCTTGGTATGAAAACTGCTTTTGGACAGTAGCTGGTAAAAATAATCTGCTTTTGCATGGTTCCTGGACTGTGTATAAAAATTATACTCTTTTAGAGCAAACTATCTCTCCTGGAAAGTGTGTGACATTGCAGTTCATACCACCCGGAACCACTGGAAAAAGTCAGCATCTGGATGTTTCTTTTCCATGCCTATAAAAGGTATTATCGCACTATCTGCAAATACGCCTTGAAGGACACCCAGTTTCACGATAAGCTTCACGATACATTGTTTCGCATTCGGTTGCTTGCCATCACGATCCATCAACTCTCATCACCCTATTACACCAATATGATTCTATACGCATTCTGTAAGAGTGGATACCTAGCTAAACGCCGGTAGGAGTGGCCGAGCGGTTCTAGGCGCTACAGTCTGGAACCGCGCGACCACTACGGTCTCAGGTTCAAATCCTGCCTCAGGAATGGATGTGTGTGATGTTTCTAAGTTAGTTAGGTTTATGTAGCTGTAAGTTCTAGGGGACTGATGACCTCAGAAGTTAAGCCCCGTAGTGCTCAGAGCCTTTTGAACCAACATAGCTAAACGTTCTGCAGGGTTTGTGACTCCCAAGGAGTTCACCTTCGATCTTGATGGTAGAAAACTTTGCAATCACTGCGACGCGCAATTTTTCATTTGCTGTTCATGGTACAAGTTAATGGTTTGTTTTGAACATTTCTTGAATGTCGACGATGTCCAGTTTGTGAAGTTTAATACATACGTCCCATAGAAGATTCCACCTCCCGGACACTAATCTTTTATCGCTCTACTGATGCATATGATAAGTCATTAGCAGCTAATATTCTTCCTCTCATAATTGTTAAGGCAACACTTTCAAATGAGCCCTACTGAAGACTGAAACTGCGATCTCACACTCAAGCGGTTTCTTGTAAGGGTCTTAGTGATTATTTATCTGTAAAGTTATTTCCACAGCCTTCAAGATATTTGTTATACAGTGGCACAAGACGGTCACTCAGCTATTCTCAGAATACGTGCTTTGAGATACTCATGTGTGCAACGTCAAGAAGAACGTCGTTGCTCTGCAGTATCTATGCGACTGTACAGTGTCCCTATAATGTGGAGCACATGATCCTAGAATTATTCAGTGATTCTGTCAGAAACGGTTGACAAATGTAACTATACTGTAGTGTGTAGATTCCGTTTCAAGTTGAACGGGAGGCTTCGTGCGTATACAGAGGAGAAAAGATCGAAAGTTAAAATACGTGTTTGTTTCATGGGAGAATGACTGTATCGATGTTATAGCATTTCCGTTAAACGCACCTGTGGCGCACAGGCTAATAAATACTTTGGGAAGCATAGAACAAGAAACACAGCGACTAGATACGAGAAACGTTATTGCGTAATTAAGCAGAAAATAAGGCAAGACGACGGAACTGATACTTGACGAAACTTAATTGTTGTCGTGGTGAAATTGGACTAATTGAAAATGACGTGCAAGAGCATAGGTTATAAATGGGATTGTGAACTCATTAACCGATTTTTAAAAAGAATTTTACAAATTGGGAAGGAACAAATACTAGCTACTGACGAAAATTTAGAGTCATCAGATTAAAGTACTTTGCAAGTTCTGTACAATTAACCCGATGAAGTTTAAGTTATTGATGAAGTTCCAAAAGTATTTGGAAAAAAATATAATTATTACGTTTCTGATGAAAGGAAGAGTGGGTAGATGTGACAATTACCGCCTAGTCAGTCTGTATCGCATACATAAAAAATATCTAGTACAGCACTTCATCAAAGAACAGAAGGAAATATTTAAAGAATTTTCGAGAACTAGGGGCATTGTAGAAGCCATTTTAGCATTAAAATTAATATTAAAGGGCAGAAATAAGGTAAAGATAGGAAAATGCGTTATATTCGTTGATATGGAGGACTTCGATAACATAGTCGAATAAAATATTTTTATATTCTTAAGCAGTCTGGTATCAAGTATTGGGGCTGAAGGGCAACACTTCCTCTTGAATGAACGTAGACTGTAGTAGCCAACACTGGCATAATGACACAAGGTTACTGGTTATTTACGGCGTCCTGCAGCCTGTATGTATCAAGTAAATAATGACATTTTATGTACGAGTATATACGCAGAAAAGTCTACTTACTTATTATTTTATCCAGTCTGGTTGAAGAGTGCCGCTGCTGTTTTCACAAATTACACTGTAGGATATACTGCAACCAGTCACAAGTACAGTGTATTTCATTTATTTATTCGTTTTTTATGTAGTCCGGGCCGGTATCGGCCTACAGACCCAGTAGTCATTAATGTTTAGTTGGTTTTTGGCACATCCTCGTCGTGTTACAGATGATGCTTGGGTAGCAAAAGGAGGTCCTATTCCGTTTACACCTCATCAACCTCACCTTATCCCTCCTGGTTTCTCTTTTAATGTCGTGTAAATATATGAAACATTTCTGCAAACTGACGAGGACCAGGCAGGAAGTATGCCTGCTATTTATAAAATGGTTCAAAAACCACAATGAGCATTCGAATGACTACAACACAATGTAATATCTGCATGGAAGTTAGGTGACGTCAATTTATAAAACTATTGTGAATGCTGAATCTTGTGCGAGTGGTACACATAAATAAACTTAGTGTAAAAGAGCCGAAACTTGGATTTTATCGTCGTTGGCCGATCAATGATTGATTTTAAATTTCCTAGCCGGCCGGAGTGGCCGTGCAGTTCTAGGCGCTACAGTCTGGAGCCGAGCGACCGCTACGGTCGATGGTTCGAATCCTGCCTCGGGCATGGATGTGTGTGATGTCCTTAGCTTAGTTATGTTTAATTAGTTCTAAGTTCTAGGTAACTGATGACCTCAGAAGTTAATTCGCATTGTGCTCAGAGCCATTTGAACCAACCAAATTTCCTATTTTCGCTCATAACTCCCGGGTCTGTCATTGTCGGACCAGAGCTACTTGTCTCAAAGTGGTGAATAAGTTATTTTTCAGCACCTCTCAATATTTTTGTCATAATCATAAAACGCTACACAAGCAATGATTATTTTACCGTTCCATCCCTGGTGGGACTCGGAAGAAAATTGCCAAGTGGAAAAATTGGAAATATGCTCTGCCGAGCACTCTTCTGTGAATTCTAGTCTATAATGTAACTGTAGTGGATCATTGCTATTATAGAAGAAAAGAAATGGTCAACGGTTCTGAATTTCACCGTGTCATCAAAGTACGTTTATCTAGCCGAGCATTACCATATATAGCAATATTGCGGGTCAAACATACGAGTTCAGCTCTTGTTCAATACAATGGTAACGAAGCAAATTTCCGAATGTTTTCACTACAAGAGGCCTCTGACAATACAACTGGCGTGTGCGTGTAGAACTCTGATTTATATCCATCAAG
This sequence comes from Schistocerca piceifrons, assembly GCF_021461385.2. Classification (NCBI taxonomy): domain Eukaryota; kingdom Metazoa; phylum Arthropoda; class Insecta; order Orthoptera; family Acrididae; genus Schistocerca; species Schistocerca piceifrons. Next base: position 990,767,278 of record NC_060138.1, read on the forward strand.
TTTCTCGGAGAAAAAAGTCCTGTCGGGGCATTAACGCCGGAGGTAATGCCACTCTAATTTCCTCCCGGACTAGATCGTCGTGCAGTGGCATTGTCCGATTCCAAATTATTGCCAATCCTGACACTAAGCTGTGACATCCCATGTTTTCCGTACATGAGCCACATAACGATAAGCTTTGCGTCAACCCACAACCACCCAGGCATACATCTGTCAGCCACCACAGTGAATTAAACAAATAGCAAGAGGTGACTGACGGGCGGTGTAGCTACAAATTCTTGTGTCGATCGTACGCTCTATCTCAGACTTTTATGCGCCTTCTTTTATTTCTGTGTAAGTACAGCTATTCCACCTACCGGACGGGGCATTTACACTCTCGGTTTCTCTGTCGATTAGATACAGCTTTCAAATGACGCTGCATTGCTTTTCTATTAACATTTATTACACACTTACCGCCAATGGGGCAAGTGACATCTCTAACATGTCTCCTCATCCTATTTTGACACTGAAAAGAGAACAAATACCCAAATTTTGCTTGTTGCGCAAATTTCAGTGGTTACGCCCACCACGGTGTCTTTGACCTTTAAAGAAATATATGAATCTGCAGAGTTGTTTTAGTCAACTTCAAACATCCAGTCTAGCCTTCATTTTAAATAATTCGCTTCTCTTACCAGCCTTTTGTTCTCTAGAGTGATGCTGCCCACTTTAATCTGTATGTGTGTATAAATCGATGTATGTTCCAGCCCATGGATCAGTTGTAACCTCCCATATAAAAAGCATGAGGGTAAAACACCACTGTGAATTTTCGAACAATGCGGAAATCTTGGTCCAACTACGTATACAAGTAATTTATTAACCGGAAAATATAGACATCAAAAAAATTTTTGCATCATCTCGTTCCAAGAGTTCCGGAACCTGCACAGAAAACTGGAATAGAGATCAACATAAACATCATTTCCGCACTTTTTATTGCTCATGAAAACCACACATTGCGTGTTATACCACCGTACATCGAGACCTTCAAAGATGGTGGTACAGATTGCTGTACACCGGTACCTCTAATACCCAGAGCACCGCCTCTTGCAGTGATACATGCCTGCATTCGTCACGGCATACTGTCCACAAGTTCATAAAGGCGCTGTTGGTCCAGATTGTCCCACTCCTTAACGGCGATTCGGCGTAAATCCCTCAACAGTGATTGGTGGGTCACGTCGTCCATAAAGAGCCGTTTCCAATCTATCCCAGGCATGTTCGATAGGGTTCATGTCTGGAGAACACGCTGGCCATTCTAGTCGTTATCGTGAAGATGTGCGCGATGTGGGCGCGAATGCCTTGCCAATATGCTGCCGGTTTGGTTGGACTATCGGTCGGAGGATGGCACTCACATATCGTACAGCCGTTACGGCGCCTTCCATGACCACCAGCGGCGTACGTCGGCCCCACGTAATGCCACCCCGAAACAGCAGGGAACCTGCACCTTGCTGCACTCGCTAGACAGTGTATCTAAGGCGTTCAGTCTCACCGGCTTGCCTCCAAACATATCTCCGACTATTGTCTGGTTGAAGACGTATTTGACACTCACCGGTGAAGAGAACGTGATGCCAACCTGAGCTGTTCATTCGGCATGTTGTTGGGCCCATCTGTACCGCACAGCATGGTGTCGTAGTTGCAACGATAGACCTCGCCATGGACGTCGGGAGTGACGTTGTGCATCAGGCAGCCTACTGCGCACAGTTTGAGTCGTAACACGACGTCCTGTCGCTGCACGAAAATCATTATTGAACATGGTGGCGTTGCTATCAGGGTTCCTTCGAGCCATAATTCGCAGGTAGTGGCCATCCACTGCAGTAGTAGTCCTTGGGCGGCCTGAATGAGGCATGTCATCTACAGTTCATCTACATCTACATTTATACTCCGCAAGCCACCCAACGGTGTGTGGCGGAGGGCACTTCACGTGCCGCTGTCATTACCTCCGTTTCCTGTTCCAGTCGCATATGGTTCGCGGGAAGGACGTCTGCCGGATAGCCTCCGTGCGCGCTCGAATATCTCTAATTTTACATTCGTGATCTCCTCGAGAGGTACAAGTAGGGGGAAGCAATATATTCAATATCCCATCCAGAAACGCACCCTCTCGAAACCTGGCGAGCAAGCTACACCGCGATGCAGAGCGCCTCTCTTGCAGAGTCTGCCACTTGAGTTTGCTAAACATCTCCGAAACGCTATCACACTTACCAAATAGCCCTGTGGCGAAGCGCGCCGCTCTTCTTTGGATCTTCTCTACCTACTCTGTCAACCCAACCTGGTACAGATCCCACACTGATGAGCAATACTCTAGGTCGAACGAGTGTTTTGCAAGCCACCTCCTTTGTTGATGGACTACATTTTCTAAGGACTCTCCAAACCTGGCACCCGCCATACCAACAATTAATTTTATATGACCATTCCACTGCAAATCGTTCCGTACGCATACTCCCAGATATTTTACAGAAGTAACTGCTACCAGTGTTTGTTCCTCTATCATATAATCATACAATAAAGGGTCCTTCTTTCTATGTATTCGCAATACATTACATTTGTCTATGTTAAGGGTCAGTTGCCACTCCCTGCACCAAGAGCCTATCTGCTACAGATCTTCCTGCATTTCGCTGCAATTTCCTAATGCTGCAACTTCTCTGTATACTACAGCATCATCCGCGAAAAGCCTCGTGGAACTTCCGACACTATCTACTAGGTCATTTATATATATTGTGAAAAGCAATGGTCCCATAACACTCCCCTGTGGCACACTAGAGGTTACTTTAACATCTGTAGACGTCTCGTTATTGAGAACAATATGTTATGTTCTGTTTGCTAAAAACTCTTCAATCCAGCCACACAGCTGGTCTGATATTCTGTTGGTTCTTACTTTGTTTATCAGGCGACAATGCGGAACTGTATCGAACGCCTTCCGGAAGTCAAGGAAAATGGCATCTACCTGGGAGCCTGTATCTAATATTTTCTGGGTCTCATGAACAAATAAAGCGAGTTGGGTCTCACACGATCGCCGTTTCCTTAATCCATGTTGATTCCTACAGGTTAGATTCTGGGTTTCCAGAAATGACATGATACGTGAGCATAAAACATGTTCTAAAATTCTGCAACAGATCGATGTCAGTTTTGCGCATCTGCTCGACGACCCTTCTTGAAAACTGGAACTACCTGTGCTTTTTTCCAATCATTTGGAACCTTCCGTTCCTCTAGAGACTTGCGGTACACGGCTGTTAGAAGGGGGGAAGTTCTTTCGCGTACTCTGTGTAGAATCGAATTGGTATCCCATCAGGTTCAGTGGACTTCCCTCTGTTGAATGATTTCAGTTGCTTTTCTATTCCTTGGACACTTATTTCTATGTCAGCCATTTTTTTGTTCGTGCGAAGATTTATAGAAGGAACTACAGTGCGGTCTTTCTCTGTGAAACAGCTTTGGAAAAATGTGTTTACTATTTCAGCTTTACGCGTGTCATCCACTGTTTCAATGCCATTATCATCCCAGAGTGTCTGTATATGCTGTTTCAATCCACTTACTGATTTAACGTAAGACCAGAACTTCCTAGGATTTTCTGTTAAGTCAGTACATAGAATTTAACTTTCGAATTCACTGAACGCTTCACGCATAGCCCTCCTTACGCTAACTTTGACATCGTTTAGCTTGTGTTTGTCTGAGAGGTTTTGGCTGCGTTTAAATTTGCATTGAAGCTCTCTTTGCTTTCGCAGTAGTTTCCCAACTTTGTCGTTGAACCACGGTGGGTTTTTCCTGTCCCTCACAGTTTTACTCGGTACGCACCTGTCTAAAACGTATTTTACGACTGCCTTGAACTTTTTCTATAAACCATCAACATTGTCATTGTCGGAACAGAAATTTTCGTTTTGATCTGTTAGGTAGTCTGAAATCGGCCTACTATTACTCTAGCCAAACAGATAAAACTTCCTCCCTTTGTTTATATTCCTCTTTACTTCCATATTCAATGATGCTGCAACGGCCTTATGATTACTGATTCCCTGTTCTGCGCTTACGGAGTCGAAAAGTTCGGGTCTGTTTGTTATTAGTAGGTCCAAGATGTTATATTCTCTCTGTATCTCCTCCACATCCGAACAACATTGCTTTGGGTCACTCCGAGACGCCTGGACACTTCACTTGCTGAGAGCCCTTCCTGGCACAAATTAACAATGCAGACGCCATCTTTCCGCGGTATTGACCGTCTAGGCATGGTTGAACTACAGAACTACAGAAAACACGAGCCTTGTAGCTCCCTCCCGGTGGAATGACTGGAGCTGACTGGCTAACGGACCCCCTCCGTCTAATAGGCGCTACTCATGCAAGGTCGTTTACATCTTTGGGCGGATTTAGTGACGTCTCTTAACAGTCGAAGGGACTGCATCTGTGAGACAATATCCAGTCAACGTCTATCTTCAGGAGTTCTTGGAATCAGGATGATGCAATTCTTTTTTTAAATGTGTGTAATTCTGACTGGAAATCATCTCTAATATATGTACATCTGAGACTGTGGAAGTAAAGAGGGTGACATGTAAAAATGACGAGTGATTTTAAGCTCACCGGAGAAAAGATATCATCTTAACCATAGGAGTACCAATGAATTTTCCTTAACTTCCATTACCTAGTGTTGATACGTTATGCCCATGATAAAAAATTAAAAAAGTAATTTTTTTAATTTTCGTTGACCTGTATTAACAACACACTTTTTAAAGATGTGCTGATACGTTAGTAGGGTCCAGAAGATTAAAAGCACACTGTTACCAACATCGACGACTCTCAATATGTACTACCAACAGGGGGCGAGGGTTACTTTATGCCCATCCTAAAAAAAAAAGTGCAAAAGTCGTTAATTTTTATTGATATTTACTCACAACACAATTTTTAAAGAGGTATTGATATATAAGGGCCCGAATCTGAAAGTATCGAATATGACATTCATTGGAGAATGTGCCACCTACTGCTAAAAGATGTTGTTTCCTTTAACTGAAAAATTTCAGTCATTTATGGTATCAGGTAGCAGAATTAATGTCAAAAAGATTTTTCTCATAATTTTAAAACATAAAGTAATTGACTACAACATTTCCGAAAGATGGGCATAAAATAGCTTCCCCCTCCGCAGCACCCCCATCCAGCCAACCACCTACCGTCGGTATTGCGAGGGTTAAAAGCGCACAGTGGTCGGTTTGTAATGCTGTAGATAGCGGAGAAAATGCTACACAACGTGTCATGTGACCCTCTACGGCCTACGAAGGTCGTGGAAGTGATGTATGGACCAGTCGTTTATATGGAATGCTTCTATAAGATACGTCAGCGTGGTGACATGAAAGAAAGGTAAGGAAGACTTGCAACGTCTGGATGTGCCACATCTTGATTGAAGCTGTCCACTTTATCACCTTCGACTAGCCAATGCATCTACTAGGAATAGTATCTCATCCGCAACCATGCAACACGGCGTGAGAAAAGTAGTTGTAAAAATATCCTAACACGAGTTTCACACCTTCTCAATAAGAATCGGTTTCAAACACGACAAATATCGCTCCTGTCTGTCCATCCCAACCAGTTTCAGTGCTAACATCCAGTGGACATTCTCGTAAAGGGCCGTTGTCAGCGCCAGACAAATATTCCCACATCTGTAATCCAACGACATAGAAATTGGACAGTTGCTCACAAGAGGGTGTACTGTGGTCTAGCGAGTTGCAGTTTTGCTTGTTTTCATATAATGCAGGGCATCAAGAGGACCAATGGCCCAACGAGGCGTACAGTCGGCAGTGTGTAGAGGGCGTAGATCAGTTCCGGATGGTTCTGTGATGCTTTGGTGTTGTTTTCGTACCGTCTTTGGTGACCACGACTTTTCCTTTCTCCTCCAGTTTTATGAAGAGTGTGCTGTGAACAGTTCCGTCTTCCAGAACAGCAGCTTTCTTGACGTTTCTGATTTTATCAACTTTCGGGGACTGTATCGCACTTCGACTGACCTGATGTATCAACCGATGTTAATCACAAGAAGAATGGCTGGTACTATTTCGTACGGTGGGTGAAATGCACCAGTCGACATCCCCGGACTCAGGGCTACATGCAGGCCATAATGTTTCGGAAACACAGAGCAATTCTATCGCACTTCGACTATATCACTTCATCTTCATCCCACTCATAACTACTGGATTTTCTTGGAAAGGCGATGAAATGTAGCAAGGAACATACGCGCAATTTTGAAACTCTAAGGGATCTAATTATCAATGAGTGGCTTCGTTCTGATATTGTGTACCTGAAGAATCTGTGTGGACTAATGTTCTCGCAGAAGAGGGGCTATTTTATGTGGTGATATTTTATGTGAGTAACAATTTTTTGTCCGATGTGCTTATTGTCGGATCTGTTGTCGATACAGTGCCTGGAGAAAGTGATAACATTTAACCACAAAGAGTGGGAGGTGATGTGGATTACGCTGACCTGTGAAAGCTGATATTAGCGCCTGACTACTCACGACTGCGAATTGGATAGGAGGCTACCAGAAACTTAGGCTTTTTTACTCGGAAGTGTGTATATGCAATTATTATCCAACCTCCACTAGAAGGAAAATTAAAATTTTGTCTATAGTAATGTAGCTTAGGTAATATAGGGTATTAGATTTACAGTGAGTGTGTATTATCAATGTTTTGTTGGTAATTTGTGCTCTGTACTTACCCATTTTAAAGTGCATCAATTAATGTACGAATACTTTGATTTTATAATACACACAGATTCTATTACTTTTATTATTAGAAGCTTTTCATATACGTGGTGAGTCTGAACTCCGCAGAAAACATTTTCGCAGTTCGGGGACGTTTTCTGAATATTTCACTATAAGAGACCAGTTGCCTCCGGTAGCTTTTTACTCGGTAATTGCACTTCGTTTGATTTATTACCCATATTTACTTTTGTATCTCCATTGCACTTCACTATGATGCAGCTCTCAATGGTATGAGTTATGCGTCTAGTCTGTGTCTTGTTTCACTTACAGTTCCTGCTGGTGACAACAGTAATACCAACTTTAACTCTTCACCTTCAAATCTGAATTCAGTACTGCTCTGTAAGGTCTCAGCTTTGTTTCTCCAGCGGTGTTGCTGTACGTTGTTAGTCTTAGGCAATAGTACTGAGAGGTTATCCTGATTAAGAATTTCCTAATATACACCACCCTTATGAATCCACTGAATGAAGTCAGAGTGGTACGACGATGCCATCCCGTGCTGTTCCTGCATTGATGGCCAACACGTCATTATTTTTCCGTTTGTGTGTTGTGTTGTACGTTTTGTGGTTGCATTTTTCAGGTTTTTCGCAAGTATTCACAGAGAACGAAGGTAACAGGCGTAACAAACCGATTAAATCCCTATCGAATTATTGTTCCGTACCGAGCCCTCTGAGCTCACGAGTCCCTTATACCAAAACCAGCAGAAATTATTTATGTTAAAAACTTCCGATTAATAGTGACAACGGAAATCCTGAAGCAGCACGAAAACATGAAACTGGCATGCGGCTAGAGGCCCACGGCGTCCTGGTTGCCATTAGTCGGGGTACAACGGGCCGCGTGTGACGGTAGGGTAGCGGCCTCATAAGACACTGCCGCGACCGGCTAGACAAAGTTCTGCCCAGACGTTGTTTCCATTTTATGCTCAGAATTTTGACAAAAGAGCCAGCCGCTCATCAGGTGTTGCGAGATTTGCTGTTGTGTATACTCACTTGCCTTATGAGCCTACCAGTCTTTCCTAAAATAACATTGGTGAGTGTTAGGAGAGAACAATGCGATATGTGGCATGGTATTTGTGGGCGACACAGCTTGTTGGCGGTTCGTGGCCCGCTAGGTATCAGCGACGAGCTTCTGGGGATCGTGGATTCCTGCTGGTAGACTCAGGGAAACCACGCTAGTTGTGCGAACGTTGTAGGACCTCTCAAGTTCTCTCGTCGCGATTGATTAACGCTGGCCATGCCAACGCGTTTTCCGTAATGCGCATTATGAGAGAGGTTACTTTATATCCACAAATAAAAAAATTAAAAAAAATATTTGTCAATTTTTGTTGACTTGTACTAACAACACACTTTGTAAAAACGAGCTGATGTGTAAGTAGTGTCCAGAATCTGAAAATATCTTCTAGAGTGCTCTTAGCTGTATCAAAGAATTTTCAATAACGTCTGCTACCAAGCTGGGAGTGCTTAATGGCCATCACAAAGAATTTAAAAACTGCAGAATTTGTTTATTATTGTTGACTTTTCCTCACAACATACTTTCTAAACGGATACTGATATGTAAGCAAGGTAATGAACCTGATAATGTTGAATATGATATTCGTTGTGGAAAGTGGTATCTACTTCTGACACTTGAATTTTGTGGTTAAGTTTAACTGAAAAACTTAGAACACTTACGAAGTCTACGACATCTAGTAGAAAAATTCATTACAAAAAACAATATTTTTCAAACTTTTAAAATTAAGTAAACTGACCAGGTTTCAATTTCTGCCTGCCCCTCCTAGGTATTGTGACGGTTATTTGTGTGCTTCCTGGTGTTCCAGCCTCTGTCTCCACGCCTCCAGCCATCACCACCCGCCACAAAGAAATTCGGTTCTAAAGACTGGTCCGTAGAGCTCGAACACTTTCACACTAGGAGAGCCTCGACGAGGAGCTACACCAACTACGAACAGTGTTCCGCAGGAATGGATACTCATCTCATCAAATTGAGTGGGGAATACAGTGAAAGTCTAGAATGGCTAAGAAAGAAGTCGAGACTGAACTCGAGGAAGAGAAGCCAAAAATCGCTAGTCTACCTTATATGACATCGTTGGTTTAGTGGCACCTTTAAAAGAGTGATATACTGAAGCACACACGCCGCAGTTAATCTTTATTTTCCCTAAGGAAAGCCCCTGTATCACGGCGGAAACGGTTCGTTTTGGTATTTTATATGCTGACGGGACAGTACTGCCACAAGGAGTTTAACGAGACCCCGAATTTTTGTCGCCGATTTGCGGGTTCAGCAAGTATAAATTATTGGAAAACTCAAGGAATGCTTCCTGTTAACGTATTAAATAAAGTACTTCTTTTCGTAATAGTGACAAATACGATATTTTAGACACTTGCATTAATAGTAAGAACTGATCATAAAGTGCCGACTCTGCATGTAGCGAAGAATGATGCGAACTGTGGACCACGTACTCGTTTTTCTAGATGCGTCCTTACAATTTCAGTTCTGCAGAGTCATGTGACATCGTCAAGGGTTAGATCAAAAAGCGTAGAATCTGTATGTTTCGGGAAGTGGTTTGAGTTGTGGACCAGGTAGTCTTACAATTTCGGTTCCGCAGTAGCTCATACCATACCGTCAAGAACTAGGTCATAACTATCGAATCTGTATCTTTTGGGAAGTGCTTTTAACTGTGAATCACATACATGTTTTCTAAATCCGTTCTTATAGTCTCAGTTCTGCGTTAACCCACAGAACTGGGTTATAAAGTGTCGAATCTGTCACGTTCGGGATAGGTTTTGAATTGTGAACCACATACTTCTTCTTCTAGGTCCAGTCTTACGATTCCCATCCTGCAAGAAGTCATACCATATCTTGAATAACTATGTCATAAATCATCGAATCTGCCTGTAGCGAGAAGTGCTTTGGCTTGTGGAACATAGACTTGTTTTCCAACTCCTTTCTGATCCATTCTACAGTAACTCGTATGACACTGTTAAAAGGACAAGAGGTGCGGGTTTGTTGTAAATAATCTGGATAAGCGCATGATTTGGGAGACTGGGTTTATTTTACAAAAGTTGTACAGTGGTTATGTTGTAGACGTGGTGGTCCATCACCGCAGCAGCAGTAGCTGCAGCTGCAGAGCAAGAGCGGCGTGTAGCGCGGGCAGCGCCCCTGGCGGCAGGCAGGCGCTGTCGCTGTGGGACCTGGCGCCCAGCTCTCGGGGGCCGCGCGACGGCTGAGCCAGGTTGTCCGCCGCGCCGCCAGCGCCGTCCCCGTACTCTACAAGAGTCCCACGAGATGCAAAGTATCTGATACAAAACACCAAGAAAATGGAAACTAAACTTTACGAGACTTACAAAGAGACCTTATGGCCCTGGCCCTCTTCGATTTTCTTAGCACATCTACATCTACATAGATACCCTGCAAATCACATTTAAGTTTCTGGCAGAGGGTTCATCGAACCATCTTCACAATTCTCTATTATTCAAAACTCGTACAGCGGGTGGAAAGAACGAACACCTATATCTTTCCGTACGAGCTCTGACTTCCACTATTTTATCATCATATAATTTGAAGCTCGGTGCCCGGCGGTCGATTTCCCAAGGCACGAAGACACAATTTTCAAAAAATATCGAGAAACAACACCATTAAAAAGTCAAAGATTTCGGAGCACAGACATACAAACATCTATACAGGGTGTCCCAGAAAGAATATTATTCGGGGACATAACAAGTCGCTCATTTGCTGCAACTATCTTCATCTGGACGAATGTTCTATTTCAAACAGTTTCCGAGATATAACGCAATTAATTTAGGTTTGTTTTTGGGCTGGTGGTACGCACGTTTTACTCACCTAACCTCATTAACGTTTTATCCTGTCCAACCTACCGCGTTGTTTCAGCCCCTGTGCTCAGAAGGTCGTTTTGTCAGTAAACTAGCCCGCCGAAGGCATGACGGAGTGTCTCCATACTTTACCAGGCGTGTGAAGGAACGTCCAAACCACACTTACTCCAATCGCTGTATTGGTCTTGGTAGTACAATTAGCTGACCAGCAAGATCGCCAGACCTTACGCCACTAGCTTTTTGTTTATGGGGTTGTATGAAATCTGAGGCGAGCAAACAAAAGGTCGCATCATGGACGCTGCTGCCCTCATTAGGGCACATGCAGGGGCACTCAGACAAGCAACACAACATGTTCTCCCAAGAGTGCACAAATGCATTGAAGTTGACTTTGAGACACTTGGATATTTATTGTGAACTGTAACATGACGAGCACGATAATGTTTAGAGGTGAATGTGAAACTTTGTAAAACGCGTGCTGTAAAACGCATGATGTAATGTTGTCCTAGTGTTGTACGTGTGTACATGGGTGAACCTGACAATGTACCGAATAATGCAGAAAATAAATAACAAGGAACATTAAGTGTGTTCTGTCTAGGAAACAATTCGGAACTGGGCATATATCCATACGAATTTTTTTACTTCAAGTGACTGTTGCTGTCATATCACTGAATAATGGACAATACTTCCGAGACACCGGGTACAAATCGTTTCATTTTAACAATAAGGCATTTTGCATGCATGTATAAATTTTTAATTTATTTTCATGAGACTAGTAATTAAAATTAAAATACAGTATTTTTCTAAAAATTCTTAGTTCAATAATTGTTAAATATGGAATTTAAATAAAAATGGGGAAAAGTTGCCACAAACGAGATTCGAACCAGTGATTTTACGACTGTAAAATTCTTATGCTATGCACTCAGCTATCGCTGACTGTATTAACAAGCACAAAATGTCTTGTACTTAAGAGCGCTCGAAAATCGAATTTCGCCTTATTGCTTTAAGATCGTACTTTGACCCTAAAATTCTATAAGTATGAAGAAAAAGAGAGCTAGCTCGTAAGGCTCATGATCAGGACCTACAAGTAACCGGTGTCAAGAGATTTTACCCCATAACGACTAAATCATAGCAATCACGAATGGGAAAGTCTGACTGGATATCTCAGTTGGTAGAGTGTAGCACGATATTCGCAACGTATGGGTTCGTCTCAAAGAGCAAATAGACAGAGAGAGAGTGAGAGAGAGAGGGAGAGAGAAAATTATATTCTCAATATTATCAAAGTGTTCAGCTGTCACCCTCCTTCATCCTTCTTTGGCTTTGCTGGTGTGTAGTAGGTTGTGTCAGCTTACCGGAGTCCCTCCACTCCTCGCGGCCGAAAACGCCCAGCACGCGGCTCTCGGCATCCGCAGCTTCTCCAGACCCCACCAGTCCTGCAACAACACCAGTAGTCAGGTAGCACAATAAAATTCAAGGTGGCAAAACTACTCGATTAGAAATGAGGGCAAACTACATTGTAGCTTAAAATTTTAGAAAGCATTCTTTCAATGGAGATTTGACAGTGATCGGTGTCAGATGTTAAAATTGAGTAAAATAGTCTCGATCGCAACAAATAGTTACTATGATTGGCAGCCGGTTTCGGTCTATAATTTAGACTACCTTCACGCCGTAAGCACCATGATGGCGGCTTGTACGGTCGACAGAGATCTGTAAGCCGCTGTCGTCGGTGTTGTTATGGGTCTTCCTCCATCCACCGCTACCAGCCGCCATCATGATGCTTACAGCCTGAAGGTTGTCTAAATTGTAGACCGATACCGGTTGCCATCATAATAAACATTTGTTGTGATCGACACTGTTATACTGAGTTTTAATCGTCATTGCTGCATTAAAAGCTCGCAAAACAAGTTTCCCGTAGCACGTATTTGAAAACAGAGAAGAAATGTGAGTGCAAATTTGTGATGCAATGAGAAGCAAAGTCGCCGCTAAATTAGGAAACAATGATGAGGTATGTTAAAATAATAGCAAAAACAAGAAAAAAATTCGTTATTTATGAACTGTGAACATTAACTGTCCGACAAACAGTTCTTCACGTATCTCTGGAAAAGTAACATAACAAGAAGCTGGACATGTAAAATAAAATTGATAACTGCATAAAACAGAGGCAAAAGAAGCAGCAGAAAGGCATATTTTCAGCAGGAAATGGTTCAACAGAAGGATCCGAAGGCAGAAGTAGATTATGTGTGGTCTGACGGAAAAAAACAGGTGTGGTGGAAAGATGTATCAGTAGGAGACGAAAGGAAAATGGGAAATGGGACGCAATAGAATTATCATATGATTCCTAGTTGGCCAAAATAGAAAAATAAAATAAATTTGCTACGACCTTGCTCTGTTTTATGATTTCAATAATAAAACACTGTACCAGTTGCGTTTTTTCTTGCATAGCACGACGGGTTTCGAGAATTTACTTCATTATCAAATGAATCTATTTTCATTGGTATTTTAGATGATGTTTGCGTTTGAGACGTTCCGCCTATTTTGCGCTGTAGTCTACTTTTTGTGGCTTTACTGAAGTCAGAAAATCAGACAAAATAAATCAGTCGTTGAGAAGTTTGCTGCTTGCTTTTTGTGGTGTACAAAAATTTCAATCTTCTCGATCCATTGTATGTGTTTCTTGGAAGTGATTAAATATCTTAAGACCTTCTTCCACGTTTCAGAATGGATGTCCAGTGTTTTTTATGTGAGTTGCTAACCAGTTCACAAAATCAACCACAGCAACATAAAAACATTCTCTATCACTTCCAGAAATCACATACAATCCTTTTAATAGAGTATCTGCAAATTTTTGTACACCACAATAATCAAGAAAAAAAAATTGTCAGTGACAACGTAGATAGGGACTCGATTAATTTCTTCAAATATTTCTCCCGTATGTAATAAGTAGAGAAAATCCGTAAATATGTTCATTCTTTTATACACTTCACTCAACTTTTGCAACAAAATAGTATGAAATAAAATATGGTCCACAATAAATCATTTAAGTTTTCAGTAAGATGGTAATGCAATTCACGAAAAATGTAGCTGCCCTTATGGTATCCAAACTCTTCGCGAAGCTATACTGTCGTTGTATCTTCATACGACACAGAAACAGTGTGAGTGATGAGTTTCATGTGTGTGGATTTTTTCATGCGGAAAGAGGCACAGCACCAATAAATAGATTTTCCGACATTAACCCGTAAAAAAAAATCACAAGATACATTATTTCCATTTTTCCAATTGCAGTAAACCACAAAAAGTCGTCTGCAGAGAAAGAGAGGCCGAAGAAGAAACACGCAAACATAATCAAATATCAATGTACTTATTTGTCCTTGATAATTCGAAACTCTAAACTGTACTATACATGAAAAATTGTTATGTGCACTGTTTTATCATTTAATTCATCTATGTCACAGCTGCGGGCTTTCGAAAAACATAGATCTGTAAAAATAAAATTAATGCTCTATTTTAGTTATACGCTATACAACTTTCCGTCTATTGTGGGAAATGTAAAGTATATACTTGCAAACTGTCCCGGCCGATCGATAATCAGGAATGAGTTAGACTATAGCTAGGGACATACTAATTTCTCTGTAATGGTAGTGCATCGAAAACGGCAGCTTTTAAATGCGTGATACGGATAGGGTAATTTTTAAGTAAAGGTAGGAATTTTACTGTTTTCGACAAACGTTGATATGACACGCATAAGCTGAGGTGAGTGGTAGAAACCGTCCTCCTGTGTTTTAGTTTTAGATATGAATCTCGCCTAATGCCACATCGATTATTCCTATTAAAGGAAAACATGTTAGCTAAACAACACGATCACTACTATCTCCTGCAACACAATCACAAATAGCTCCTCGTCACAACACTTCGTTTCGAAAATGGAACCATTATATCAACTATAGTAGTCGAGTAGAGCCATTCCATCAACTATGGTATTCGACTGTAATTTATCTTCGGTTAATAGCAGTGATCAGTAAGAAATGGTGTAGATCTTCTCACTCTCTATGCAACGTTAGCAGAACGTACAATAAATAGAAAACATTCTGTACTCACCATTAACAGATTATAACGGTTACATCTATAGGATGTTGGGGGAAACGTGTCGGTCTGCTATTGATCAAGTGACCTTTACGTTCTTTCTAGAACTGTTACGCCATTATCTGGTGGGTTTTTAAGCTTTCTGTCTTTAGTGTCGCCGTTGTACTTTGCTATTTCTTTGCATATTTTATTTTTATTCTCATTTCTATTCTTCTTATAGATATGTGACTAATGGTATTAGGAAAAATGTTACTACTGTCATTTTTATGGGGAAAATACGTAGACAGTTAGTGAATATATATAGTATGATATTACACCGTCCAGAAAATAGTACTGGAATTCAATATTTCATTTAACCTAGTATCAGAAAGAGAAAAAAGGGTAAACGACGAAGTGAAATGTTTTCTTTACCATCTTCCTCGAATTTTTATAGATGTTTGTTATAGGTTTACGGGATTTTTAAAAAGTAACAGTTATTAAGGAGAAGTAACTGTTCATTTTCTCAGAATCTGCATACATCTTTTGGACGAAATATACAAATAAATTTTAACGTTTTTTTCCCCTTGCCTAGTTCCCTGCAGATATGTATCGTCATATGTCGCTTGAAATGTTTCACAAGAATAATGAAGAAATTTTAAAACCTAAAAATAACATTTTGACAGATTCTTTTTAAACATAAAACTAAAGAGTAGTGAAATGAGGAAAAAATAAAAAACTATCAGAAAAAATTAATGGCTAAGCAAAATTAGTTCTTTTGTTCTCCGCTAAACATCAGTTAAGTTTAGGATGTGTTAAGCGACGAAAACAGTTTTTTGAGGCGTAGAGAGACACAGCTTATATTGCATTCTGCGGAAGTGGAAAATGAAGCAGTACCTGTTAACGGTCATGAAGAAAACGTCTTGGTACAACTGAAAACAATGCCAAATATAATTTTATGATAAAAATTCCAATACATTATAAAGGGTGCACCACGTTACTGAGACACCTTAAATTAGAAAAGCTGTTCAAGTTATCAAAATGACGGTTTCAAAAAAATGCTGCAAGCAAAGAGGCATGGTTAGTTTTAGTAATATATTTAGAGATTTTAAAGAAACTATGGTGATGCATGGGGTCAGGATAGAACTGCCCTTTTTATAAAAGTTTCATAAAAGTCAT
This sequence comes from Schistocerca piceifrons, assembly GCF_021461385.2. NCBI lineage: Eukaryota > Metazoa > Arthropoda > Insecta > Orthoptera > Acrididae > Schistocerca > Schistocerca piceifrons. Next base: position 990,783,079 of record NC_060138.1, read on the forward strand.
CACTGTGATTCGACAGTTGAAAATATTTTGATCTTCGTCCATAATGTCGTAAATTTTACATAAAGGACTTATTTTACTATTCGTTTTTTAAATCAGTAAAGACACATTATTCCGGTTGTTTTCAGACTGATGCAGTATATTTCTTTTAGAGGCACCAGTTATTTTCTAATTCACAACATTCCTGTAACGCACTCTTAATAATTAGTCTAGAACCACTTTGTAAAGATAATCCGCTTGCGATGCTTCTTCATGAATTTTCATGGTCTGGCCTTGCAAAATGTATTCCTGTGCAGCCACGTGGACAATGCAGCTCTATTTTTGACTTTGAAAACGATTCGGGGTTTTCAGTGTCGCTAAACTATCACAGTAAAAGCAATTCCGATGCTTGTCCACAAACATGCTTCATCTAACCACAGACTCCTCGTCAAAAACAGCGTTGCTCTTCGCCTTCTTCTGCTGAATGCAAATAGTACTTCCTTCTTAGTGCTACTGATTGTAGTACTGAATTGTCTCGTCTTCAAAGAGTTTATTCATCATATGGCGATATCACCACGGTGTCATAGTTTACATAGTCGATATTTATACTATGTTGCTTCACGCATTCCTGATAAAAGAAAAGCCTATGCTCTTTCATGCGACGTCCAATGATAACTCAGAGACTTTGCATTATTTCTATGGAGCACATACACTCCATCGTCGACTATCGATTGTATGCGACTAGTTGTATGCGACTGCTAGAGGAGCATTCTGGGTGGCAAGAGGGCTGTTTCAAAGATAAAGAAATGAATACAAAATATACACTGCCCAGTTAAATTAATGCGACCACCTCTCAAAGACCTGAATGGCCTTATTTTGCAGCGCCGTTCGCTGCGAGACGTACAGATAGTGTGTCATTGAGGTTTTGAAAGGTATCGACAGGGATGTGGAGTCATGATGACTCCAGTAGCGTGGCCAGCTGTGCTACGTTTCTCAGTTGAGGATCCATGTCGCATACAGCCCGATCGAGGTGGTCACGGATTCTCGATCTGGGCAATTTGATGGCCGGGGCAGTACGGCAAATTCATCCTGGTGCTCTTCGAACCACGCACGTGCACTGCGAGCTGTGTGGCACGTTGTATCGTCCTGTTGGTTGATGCTTTCGTACCGAGGAAAAACTAACTGCATGTAGGGATGGACATGGCTCCCAAAGGTAGGTGCATACTTTTGTTGATCCATTGTTCCTTCAAGAATGACGAAATAACTCAGGAAATGCCAAGAAAATATTCCCCAGACCACAGCGCGACCCCCTCCGGCTTGAACTCTTCTGGCGATTGTTCGGCTTGCCTGCTTTCAGGCGTTTCACGTCGTACATGTCAGCGGTCATGTGTGTGATGGAGCATAAAACGTCAATCATCTAAAAAGGTTATCTATCGCCAGTTATCTGTCGTCCAGTTGCGGTACTGACGAGCAAATTCTATCCTTCACCGCCGATGAACAACAGTCAGCATGTGTATTAAGAAGGCGGAGGACTATCCACACCAACGTTCACAGAGCAGTCGTTGAGCAGACACTGTTGGCAGGACCTTGTTTCATCTGGGCGGTCAGTTTATCACGATTTGCACGTCTGTTTGCCCATACACATCTCCAAGGTCGTAGTTCACCCCCGTCATTTATAGCCTGGGGTGTACAGAAGTTGCCTCGACGCCAGTTTTGAATAGCGCCATTTTGCCATGCACCAAGGCGGCATGTGAAAAGTTCACAAACTCTGCAAGCCAACGACCATGCCCTTTGGGACGTGAGATAAATAGCACCGTTAGTGAATTACAACAACGAGTGTACTGTTTTCTGCGTCCCCTGACGTGCTTGATATACCCTGCACTGCTAGCGGTGCCACCTCCCGTCTGTAAGTGATTACTGCACGCTGACATGGAACATATGCGGTGGTCACATTAATGTGACTGGGCCGTGCATTTTCGCATCCGGTATTCCTTGTGTGACGAAGAATGTAGATGTGCTGGCTTCAGTAATCAATGATTATTAACAAGACAGCGCCACCCGTCGAAAACGAAAGACCGTGACTGCGGGGCCAAACTTCAGTAGAAAGACGGGCTTCATGTTACCTGTAGTCTGGCTGCCAAATCTTTGCTTTAGCAAGAAAACAATCCCCAGGGGTAGAAACTTACATCTGAGAAACTACGTGGTAGCCAAAAATAGTGACCAACAAAAGGTGTGAGCTATCAGGCAAATCCGAGACAAACCAATGGCAACTACTATCTTCTGATTAAATCCCCTTGGTTTAGCAGCTAACCATTTCCCCGCTATCTTTGTTACTGTACTTCGGTATATTCGATCACCAGTTTTTCGTATGCTTTATCATTATTCCACCCTCCGCTTGCCAGATAACTCAACAGATTCTAATGCGCTATACAGTGCAGTACTAAAGAGTACCGTTTACATGTTTATCAGACAGATTTTTTATCCTATAAAACTGTTCGACAGCGTAATATGGAACAAGATGTTAGAAATTCTTAGAAAAATAGGAATAAGCGAAAGACGGATAACAGTCATATAAAAGAACCAACAGGTTAAGTATAAGAACGATAGATCAAGAGAAAGGTGCTCAGACATGGGTATAAATGTTCTCTCTTACTGTTTAACCTGCACATCGTAGAAGCAACGGTGGAAATTAAAGAAGGTTAAAGAATTCGACTAACATTATGAAAAATGAATCCAGTGATAAGATTCGTTGATGACGCTGGTAGCCTCAGGTGAAGTGAAGAAGAATTACAGAAACTGTTCAGTGAAATGAACTGTCTAATGAGCAGAGAATGTCGACTGGGAGTAAACAGAAAAGTTAATAAGATCAACGGTGAACTTAACATCGAAAGTAGGTAGACAAAGATAAAGAAATTTGATGTCTTGGTTGTAAGATAGCTCTTGGCGGATGAAGCAGTGAGTAAGTCTTGTGTCAAGTGGCTTTGTACCTAAACGCGCTCGGACACAATTACTCAGTTGCGTAGGTTAGTAAAAGGACACAGTAAAGTAAACCGTTGTGCGGCAACCCCCACTCTGATTAAAGAATAAGGCTGTCAGTGAAAAGGCACGGACATTCTTTATTTAGTAGGGTTCACTTCCAAAAATGTTCAAATGTGTGTGAATACCTAAGGGACCAAACTGCTGAGGTCATCGGTCGCTAGACTTACACAATACTTGAACTAACTTGTGCTAAGAACAACACACACACACCCCTGCCCAAGGGAGGACTCGAACCTCCGTCGGGAGGGGCCGCGCAATCCGTGACATGGAGCCTCAAACCGTTCAGCTACTCCGCGTGGCCGGTTCATTTCCATCGCACACAACACAGCAGTTGAACGCGACCGTCAATTGACCTGTATTTAAAAACACAATGTATAGCTCGCTCGTTCTCTCTCAGTCGAGATGCTAAATAACTCGTCTCTGAACTAAATTACTCGTTCAATATCAGCCAGTATTACTTGATGAAATGGAAACCAAACTTGATTTATTTTGAATACCAGACAAAACATTATGTGGCGGATTGCCGTGTCATCCCGAAAGAACAAACATTGCAGTTGCGATGGTCATTACAAAGGTACTAGACGTAGCAGTATAATTAATATAGAATTGAAGCTCAATCCATCCAAAATCCAAGTTGCTCTTGTTGTTTATTCAAGGCTTATTTACAGGGAAAATTTCGAGATACGCTACCATTACGTCAAGTAGTACCATTAGAAACTGTATATATTTCTTGAGGCAACATATCTCATGGTGCGCAAATTACCGAGAGTATATTCATCCAGCATTTGAGAGTGTGTGACTTGCAACTTGCAATGCATAATTCCAAATATTTACGGAACTTTTTCTTGGTGACACCTCCAAAAACGGCTGAAAGGAGACACGTTTATCGCTTAATACATTTCCGCTGTCCATGCAGCATCAAGTATGACGTATAGATTTATTACTTCTTTCCTAGTAATACCGTTCGCAACATATTTTGCAGATAGTATTTACATATACTATTGAATATACACGGAAAAGTACATCGTTTTGTGAGACACAGATGCAGAAATTCGACGTTTTATACACGGGAGTTCGATTCTTTAACGGATTGGAGAGGATTTCACTAGTACCTATTAAAACAGCAATAATGTCTGCCTTTGTTCTGTAAGTACTACTTACACAGTTAAGTATCTTCTTTCGCAACAGACCTTCCTCAATTTCAAGGTTCAAATGGCTCTGAGCACTATTGAACTTAACTTCTGAGGTCATCAGTCCCCTAGAACTTAGAACTACTTAAACCTAACTAACCTAAGGACATAACTCACATCCATGTCCGAGGCAGGATTCGAACCTGCGACCGTAGCAGTCACGCGGTTCCTGGACTGAAGCGCCTAGAACCGCTCGGCCACCGCGGCCGGCCAATTACAAGGGCCCCTATTTGGTGCAATCTATCTGAAATTTCTCCCTCAGAAACAGCTATGTTACTTTTATACACCCATCTTTTATTTTCCACTGCCAGTATGTTTTCATTAATATTTGCGTTAGCCATACTACTCCTTGCGTTATTATTTATTATTCCGAATTCAATTATATGAGTCATGCCTTGTTTTATACTATTTTTAATTCTATTATTTCATATTCATAACATTAAAATTTTCAGTGTTCATTAACTAAGTTTGATGAAATACGTATTATATGTCGAAAAACATGCTATGATGTAAGAGATTAAACAAATAACACAATAATGTACTCGAAGGATGAGGGAGCAGTCGAAGTGTTTCTGCACAGAACGTGCCAACTAAATACAGTGAATGCTCTGAGCAGTGAAGAGAGCTTTTTTGTGTCGAGTGAGTTGGGGAACGGGTGAATAACAAGGAGAGCTGCCGATCCATCACACCTGACGCAGCAGGACGGGTGCGAGTAATTCGTCACGCCAGGCTGCGCTCCAGGTCGATCCATTGCGACGCCGGGTGGCGGAAACAGCTGACTGTCGCGTTGGCGACACACGGCTACGTGCGAACTGCGACAGGTGAGAGCTGCGCCAGTGGCGGGTGGCGGAGTGCTCTCCTTTTTTTATTGGCTTTCGACTATTGCACCATACGGTCTGCATATCGCTAATGAATCTCAGGAATTTTATCGCTGGTTACTGTATTTTCTATTAGCAATTTACCGTATTTTTCAGTAGCAGACATACAGTTTCGTAATTAGTCTTCGTCTATGTAGACTACATAAAATAATGAAATATTTCAAGCAACCCAATGACAGCATTGACAGCGACATCAGTGGCCGTTTTACGTATAAATCGTCCGAAACAACAGTGGTCCAGCCGGGCTATGTGGCCGAGCGGCTCTACGTGCTTCAGTCTGGAACCGCGTGACTGCTACGGTCGCAGGTTCAAATCCTACCCCGGGCATGGATATGTGTGATGTACTTAGGTTTAAGTAGTTCTAAGTTCTAGGGGACTGATGACCTCAGATGTTAAGTCCCATAGAGCTCAGAGGCATTTTTTAACCGTGGTCCAAAGGAGTGCGATCCTTGAGGCTGGGGATGTTTCAAATTTTTGTTGACGAATGCTAAAATCCGAATAAATATTGCTTGCTTGTAAGTCTTCAGTCTTCTTCTTCTTCTTTCATCATGGTCTAGACCAAAGGCCTGTTCCGTTTTGTAAGTACCCAGTCATCAGTTTCTTGGTCTTCTTTTGGATATTGTACCTAAAGATCTGAAATTTAAGACCTGTTTTACTAGCCTTAAATGTGACGTTCTTTGTAGACGTTCTAGCCAGTTTTCTCGATTGTACTTGATCTTCTCATTTATAGCATATAATTCAAGCTCTGGTCTTTTGCCTTCATTTCTTAGTCCATTAATCCTCTACAGCCCTTAATTCATTTTAGAAATTTCAGTTGTGCCGCTGGATTCTGCTTTCTTGTTTGCTAGTAACTGACGAGGTTTCTCTTCCAAATACCAATGCGGGGGTTCCCATTAACTTGATTTTTGTGTCTTTTCTCACTTTATTTCTCGATGTTCTGTTGATCGTTCCTCATATCATTTAACATTTCTCTTGCTTGTTGTCAATGTGGGATTCTTTCTGGTACCTAATAATAATTCCCAGATAACTGAAGTGACTAACTTGTTAATGGTTTTGTTTCTCATTATGACCTTGTTCGTCAGCGTTTTTGTCCCTTTGAAAGACATGATTTTTGTTTCTGGAATGAATATTTTCTTATTACATTCTTTAGAAACTTTGTCTATGGTTGGATCTTTGTAGCTATGTCTCACTATCCTGTACAATTGCAGGGTCGCCTGCAAAAAGTTTAGTATTAAAAAATACGTCATGTGATAATCTCATGTTTCCATGTTTCAATCACATCGTCAATGTTGTAAGGTGGTCGAATAATTTTGGTTTTCGTATGTTATCGATGTTCACGCCAGAGAGAGAGGAAGTTACGTTACTGTTGAATAATCTTTGATCTTTTCGTGACACAGTCTTTGCCTCTTCGCAGTCTGATGCATTCTTGTTTGAAGTGTGGTGGGTGATGGACGTATTCAGCAGCGCTGCGTTGACTTGTTATGGCGTCTGTTAGATGAAGAAAGATTGGTTGTAAAGGACACCGAAGATCAGTAAGATGAGTTCATTGGTAGGCTAGCAGAATGTGTATTTTGAGTGATGTTATTATTTTTCAAGAAAGGAAATTTGTCGGAAGACAGCAGCAGTTTGTACCTAAGAATGATTATTGTCAGCTGTTTCACTTGCTCAGAGCTGGGAGAAAGACAACCCCACTTCTCTGAGTCATGCATTAACATATTAATTGATTAGGCTGTTTGATTTTTAGAGAAATGTTCTGTTAACATTGTACCCTTTCCATATCATTGTTCACTTTGTTAAGGATAGTATTGTTCAGACCAATGTTACGTGTGGAGATCATGCGAAGTTTTACTCTGTCTTCCTGAATACATATTTCAGTCTAAATTGGTTTTCTTGGAATATCATTTTATTGGAATTGTTGCTTTCCCCACCCCACTATTTATCATTACGCATTATCTCATGTAACAGTTTGAATATGTATTTAGGAATATAAATGTAGCCTAGCTGCTGCCTGCGTGTTACTTGCTGTTGTGCTTTCAAGAAATCTGCAACAATATTGTCATGTGGAAGTAAGTGGAAATTTTGTTTAGGGCCAGATAATTGATTTACTTCAGTTGCGCATTTAATATAAGACAAGTTGCATTCAAATCAGTTACAGTTCAGTTCAAATCAAGTTCCATTTAGTAGAAAGTTATCATATGAGTTTAGATTGGATGACAATTTGCGGAAACACAATTTTTCGTAATACGTATATTTTATGGAGTAGAAGGTAAGTTAGATTACGTTTCACTCAGAAACATGTTGGGGAGGTTACAATATACGGGGTGTTACAAAAAGGTACGGCCAAACGTTCAGGAAACATTCCTCACACACAAATAAAGAAAACATGTTATGTGGACATGTGTCCGGAAACGCTTAATTTCCATGTTAGAGCTCATTTTAGTTACGTTCTTCCACCTGCGCTCAATGGAGCACGTTATCATGATTTCATACAGGATACTCTACCTGTGCTGCTAGACCATGTGCCTTTACAAGTACGACACAACATGTGGTTCATGGACAATGGAGCTCCTGCACATTTCAGTCGAAGTGTTCGTACGCTTCTCAACAACAGATTCGGTGACCGATGGATTGGTAGAGGCGGACCAATTCCATGGCCTCCACGCTCTCCTGACCTCAACCCTCTTGACTTTTATTTATGGGGGCATTTGAAAGCTCTTGTCTACGCAACCCCGGTACCAAATGTAGAGACTTTTCGTGCTTGTATTGTGGACGGCTGTGATTCAATACGCCATTCTCCAGGGCTGCATCAGCGCATCAGGGATTCCATGCGACGGAGGGTGGATGCATGTATCCTCGCTAACGGAGGACATTTTGAGCATTTCCTGTAACAAAGTGTTTGAAGTCACGCTGGTACGTTCTGTTGCTGTGTGTTTCCATTCCATGATTAATGTGGTTTGAAGAGAAGTAATAAAATGAGCTCTAACATGGAAAGTAAGCGTTTCCGGACACATGTCCACATAACATATTTTCTTTCTTTGTGTGTGAGGAATGTTACCTGAAAGTTTGGCCGTACCTTTTTGTAACACCCTGTATATTAGAAGTATGGTTGATAAGCTACAACCTTGTCGAACCCCTTGGTTTATCAGTATACCTTTTGATATGACGTAGTTAGTCTTTATTATTATTTTTATATCTGTATATAGAATTTCTGTGACCATTTTATTTGCTGAGGATATCCATTTTTGTGTAATATGTCCTGTAAAATTTTCGTATTGCATGGCCGAAGGCTTCCTCTACAGGTTGGTCCATTGATATGGACCGGGCCAAAGGTCTCACGAAATAAGCATCAAACGAAAAAACTACAAAGTACGAAACTCGTCTAGCTTGAAGAGGGAAACCAGATGGCGCTATGGTTAGCCCGCTAGATGGCGCTGCCATAGGTCAAACGGCTATCAACAACATTTTTTTAAAATAGGAACCCCAATTTTTTATTACATATTCGTGTAGTACGTAAAGAAATATGAATGTTTTGGTTGGACCACTTTTTTCGCTTTGTGATAGGTGGCGCTGTAACAGTCACAGCCACGACCTGCAACAAATGACGGCGCCCAAGTAGGTGTTTTAGCTGGTGTCGCGATTAATCCGCACATCAGTAGCAGACAAATTGAGCGAGAATCGGGAATCTCAAAAACGTCGGTGTTGAGAATACTACATCAACATCGAATACACCCGTACCATATTTCTATGCACCAGGAATTGCATGGCGACGACTTTGAACGTCGTGTACAGTTCTGCCACTGGGCACAAGAGAAATTACGGGACGATGACAGATTTTTTGCACGCGTTCTGTTTAGCGACGAAGCGTCACTAACCAACAGCGGTAATATAAACCGTCATAATATGCACTATTGGGCAACGGAAAATCCACGGTGGCTGCGACAAGTGGAACATCAGCGACCCTGGCGGGTTAATGTATGGTGCGGCATTATGGGAAGAAGGATAATTGGCCCCCATTTTATCGATGGCAATCTAAATGGTGCAATGTATGCTGATTTCCTACGTAATGTTCTACCGATGTTACTACAAGATGTTTCACTGCATGACAGAATGGCGATGTACTTCCAACATGATGGATGTCCGGCACATAGCACGCGTGTGGATGAAGCGGTATTGAATAGCATATTTCATGACATGTGAATTGGTCGTCGAAGCACCATACCATTGCCCGCACGTTCACCGGATCTGACGTCCCCGGATTTTTTTCTATGGGGAAAGTTGAAGGATATTTGCTATCGTGATCCACCGACAACGCCTGACAACATGCGTCATCGCATTGTCAATTCATGTGCGACATTACGGAAGGCGAGCTACTCGCTGTTGAGAGGAATTTCGTTACACGTAATGCCAAATGCATTGGGGTTGACGGACATCATTTTGAGCATTTATTGCATTAATGTGGTATTTACAGGTAGTCACTCTGTAATAGCATGCGTTCTCAGAAATGATAAGTTAACAAAGATACATGTATCACATTGGAACATCCGAAATAAAACGTTCAAACGTACCTACGTTCTGTATTTTAATTTTAAAAATCTACCAGTTACCACTATTCGTCTAAAATTGTGAACCATATGTTTGTGACTATTACAGCGCCATCTGTCACAAAGCGAAAAAAGTGGTCCAGCTAAAACATTCATATTTGTTTACGTACTACACGAACATGTAATAAAAACGGGGGTTCCTATTTTTAAAAAACGCATTTGATATTCGTTTGACCTATGGCAGCGCCATCTAGCGGGCCAACCATAGCGCCACCTTGTTTCCTCCTTCAAACTAGACAAGTTTTGCTCTTTGTTGTTTTTTCGTTTGACGCTAATTTCTTGAGATATTTGGCCCAGTGACGAACAATGGACCACCCTGTATAATGCAATGGGTGTTTCCCTATTGAGTCTCTTTGTTTTTCTAATATATGCTTAAGTGTGATAGCATTGTCAATACAGAATCTTCCTTTTCTGAAACAATTATGCTCTTCGGCTTTCAGATTTTCGACTATAATTTGGACATTTGTAAATCTTATGCGCTGTGTCCGGTAATGTTATCCCTCGATAATTATTGCATTCATTTCGTTTACCTTTCTTAAAGACTGATATGACATCTGCAACTATCCATGGTTTTGGCATTTGGCGTCTTTGCCAACACATATTGTATAAATGAAAAAGTCCAACTTTAAAAATAATCCCTCGTAACTCTGCATTTATGCTATCTGGTCATGTTGTTTTGCGTTTTTTTTCTTTTTGTTTTTTTTTTTTTGTTTTGTTCAGAGCCTCGTTTAGTCCTTGGATCGTTAAAGATATAGATTGTCTTCCGAGGAAGTCGCTTTCAATTCTAGTAAAAATGTATTATTTTCCAGCGACCCCACTACTTGGATACTACATGCTGTCGGGAAATGCGTAGTAAACATGCACACCAGACAAAACATGTGTCACTGCCACGAGAGAAAACATTAATACCGTGTAAGACTGCATATATACCTAACAATGGCGTCAATTTGGCAAGAAACAGATTCCGCATGTTGCTTCAGGTATGCCATATCCAGGTGAAGTTACTCCCTGATGATTAGGATAGCTAGAGCTACCAGATTGCGAGGATGCTGACTACTACGTTTCACCTATAGTTCCAAACAGTCCCAGACATTTCCAATGGGATTATGGTAAAGTTATTCAACAGGCTAGTTGAGGTACGATAGATATTCTTAGTGTTCGTGAAACCAGGAACGTTTGAGAACAGCCATGTGAACACTGCTGTAGTCCACAGCGTACTCGTCATGCAGCTGTAAAAGAAAGGCCACACCTGGTCACCGACAATGTTGAAACAAACATCCTCGTTTATGTCAAACTTGAGTTTCTTCCGACACGTAAAATATTTAAACAACTTACGAGAATACAGCAGGGTGAAGTCTTCGACATCTGCCGACATTTTGACATATGCACACACTGTCGTTTCTAAGGCACAAATACAACGAGAGAGGGCTGGGATAGGAAATTTAAAATCTCGGTCAGACTTTCACGGTCGTATCCGGCCACATACATACAAATTCCGCCTGTTCGGCTTTTTTGGACTTTTTAAGGATTAAGCTGGGCGCGACGATTATCAGAAACACATCAAAACCCGGTTGGCTGAATTTAGAACAGACACAATTAATGTGTCTATAATTGCCAAACACTGCTTAAAGTCCTGGACATGTGATTGTGCCACCCAATTAAAGCACTTTCAGCGGATGACATTAGTTGATGTTACTGTCCAGGAAAAAGCTGCAGAAACTATAGATATTTGGTCTAGCAAAAAGTAAAGTTGGAAAATAGTAAATGTTTTGATCAGTGGCCAAATTTCACGAAATTCATGCACCAAAAGAAAGACAACTTTGGCTTTAAAAAGTTTTTGCCACATGAAAAGCGGACAGTTTGTTTCAAATCACAGCAGAAGAAATAACTTTTTTCAGGAGAATACTTTGCATTTCCAGGCCATAATGCCAACGCCGAAAGGGTTTTGTCTTCCGCGAACGCCCAGTGGATAAAGAACCTCATTGAATTCGGTAATGACACAATCTCAACGATGATGTTGTTGTTTAGTTTAAAATTATCGTGTAAAGAGAGCAAGAAAAATAACGTTCTCAATCATGTCGGCGCAAATGAGAAATATTAATACTGAACTACCGATTGTTACTATTTCTTTTCAAGCCTAACTTAAATCACCCAAGTTATTCAATATCTTTCCTCTTTCCGTCCCACAAGAACAGATAATAGCCTATTTTGTTTAATGAAGAACTTTTAGTGTGATATAACATTAGCTTAGCAAGATGACAGCATATTGTTTACCCGGCGTAATTCCCGGGAACCTATCAAGCAGATGCAGCGCCGGGAAAGCCTCAAACAGCACATCAAGATGACAGCAATTTCGAAGACTGAGCACTTAGTAGCTATCAAAATTCCCGAAGTATAACGCTGTTTAATGATTTTTTTAACTTAACCACATTTAAGTTTGATCTTTTCTATTTTTGGACCTGGACATCCCGTACGCCGTGCATATACTGAAAGACAAAATACAACCACTCCGATTCCCTTGGGAAGGATGTCATCAATCTGTTTTATCCTTTCCTGAGGCAAGCTGGCCCACAATTGTTGTAAGTAATCCATGATATCCTGAATATTGACAACTGAATGGAGTTGAAGTCCTAGCTGGTCACACTTATGTTCTGTTGGAGTCAGATCTATACTTCAGTATTGCTCATCAGTATGGGATCCGTACCAGGTCGGGTTGACAGAGGAGATAGAGAAGATTCAAAGAAGAGCGGCTCGTTTCTTCACAGGGTTATTCGGTAAGCGTGATAGCGTTACGGAGATGTTTAGCAAACTCAAGTGGCAGACTCTGCAAGAGAGGCGCTCTGCTTCGCGGTGTAGCTTGCTATCCAGGTTTCGAGAGGGTGCGTTTCTGGATGAGGTATCGAATATATTGCTTCCCCCTACTTATACTTCCCGAGGAGATCACGAATGTAAAATTAGAGAGATTCGAGCGCTCACAGAGTCTTTCCTGCAGTCGTTCCTCCCGCGAACCATACGCGACTGGAACAGGAAAGGGAGATAATGACAGTGGCATGTAAAGTGCCCTCCGCCACACACCGTTGAGTGGCTTGCGGAGTTTAAATGTAGATGTAGATCTGGGGATCCTGCTAGCCATGCGAGTACTCCAAGAGGCTGTTCCTAAAGACAGACGAGCACTGTCGTGCTGAAACGTGGCTCCATGATACTGGCGCATGAGAGGTAACACATGAGGAGTCCGTGAGGTACAGTTGTGCCGTCAGAGTTCCCACAGTCACTACCAGCCGTGACCAGGAGTCACACACACTATGCTTCTCTCTATCATGACGCTAGGGGGTAACGTCGCTGTGCCTCTCGAAAATATTGGAAGAATGGGACCACTTCCGAGGTCGCCACCATACTCATCGACGACGGTAATCCGCTTTAGCGTAGAAATGCGATTCATTGTTTAACACAATGCGACGTTGTTTATCAGCAGTCCATGTTTCTCGGTCATGGTGCCATTCCAAACGCAGCCGTTTCTGCTGTGGTTTTAACGGCAGCCTATGCAATGGACGGCAATTATTCTCTATCCCGACCGTTTCTAGTGTCTAACCAATATTGCGGGATAACACAGAATGGGTAACACAGCATGTTACAGGGAGTCCATTAGTTGTTCTCGGATGACGCATGTGAAGGAATTACGATGCGTCTAGTGCACAATACGGCGATTCTCTGTTATGGTGGACAGACGTGGTCGAATGCCTGTCATCACATTCTCAAGAAGGCCAACATTTGGCCAATGGAACATTTAAATGACTCACAAATGTGAACACGGCTTGCTTTAACTGGTCGTCCAATTGGAGACCAACAATGAGCCCCATTAAACTCTGTAAGTGCTGATAACGCTGTCTGACATGAGTACGCTGCGGTTCTGTTTTCTTAACATCTGGCACCAACAGCGCTGTTAGCGCCCTTCATATACCCTACCAGGCTAGCCAACAACACTAAACAAGAGTAACAGTAATGCAGTCTGGTGACCGTTCCTCTTGTCGCAGAGACTTGCAACTCCAATTATTTACACACCCGCCGATGGTATGTCCGTGTAAGAATCTACACTGGTGTCCAAAATTAAAGCAACAAAACGTTATTTCCCCCTCCTGTCTCTAATACACGATATAATCATACAAACTGTTAACATATGTCCGTACAATTGTGTACTGCAAGGAGGATGACATTCTGGTCAACGGACCACCACGCCAATGATGACGTCTCCTATTAAACGGGATAGTGTATGCCGGGTAGTCCCACATCCCCGATCGCTGTGTACACAATCACAGAAAGTGCAGTATGGCACAGAGAAGACGCCTTCCAAGCTCTTTGCAGAGGAAGCCCATAGGAAGAATGGAAGCAGGACAGCCTCAAACTGATGTGGCCCGATTGCTTAATGTGAATCGTTCTGTTGTTTTTCGGATGGGGCGACAGTTTACAGAGGTCAAAACTATCCCAAAGAACATGGCGGGGCCGACCACGTGTTACATCAGGAAGAGAACTGTTATCTGGCTGAAAGGGCACGGAGGTACCGCCTTAGAACTGCGTGACAACTGGCATCTGACCTCGTGGTATGCACTGGACTTGTTGCAGCGAGGCAAACTGTGTACAGATGGCTTCGACAGAGTGGCTTTTGTTGTTGGAGATCTGCTGTGTGTGTACCTATGATGCGTCTTCACAGAAGGGAACGTCTTGAGTGGAGCCCTCAACATACCACCTGGACGATCAAACAGTGGACCAATGTTATTTTCACAAATGTCCGCCGGCCGGTGTGGCCATGCGGTTCTAGGCGCTTCAGTCTGGAACCGCGTGACCGCTACGGTCACACGTTCGAATCCTGCCTCGGGCATGGATGTGTGTGATGTCCTTAGGTTAGTTAGGTTTAAGTAGTTCTAAGTTCTAGGGGACTGATGACCTCAGATGTTGAGTCCCATAGTGCTCAGAGCCATTTGAACCATTTGAACCACAAATGTCCCGATTTGGTTTAGAGATGATTCTCGATGCATACGCATCGGGAGGGAACGTGGAACACGATTTCGGGACCCAATCATTGCGGAAAGAGACTAATATCTAGAGTGATCCGTAATCGTGTGGAGAGGAATTACATTGACCACTCAGACACGTCTTCATGAAATTGTATGGCTAAATTGGCAAGGTTGAACTGCCGTCAGGTATCGTGTCGAGGTCTTGGGACCCCATGTGCGGTTGTTGTGAGGTGATGTGGGCCCAGACTTCGTATTGCTGGACGATAATGCTCGATCCCACAGAGCACGTGTTGTTGGTATTTTCCTGGAAACGGAAGACATTACATGCATGGCGTGATCATCTCGCTCTCTCGTTTGAATCCCATAGAGCACGTCTGGGATGCACTAGGGACCAGGGTTGCATCACGTTAGCATCCACCAACCTCTCTTCAAGACTTGCGAGCAGCGCTGCAGGAAGAATGGCGTTATTGCCTCAACATGAGATTGATGACATTAGACTGCATTACTGTTACTCTTGTTTAGTGTTGTTGGCTAGCCTGGTAGGGTATATGAAGGGCGCTAACAGCGCTGTTGGTGCCAGATGTTAAGAAAACAGAACCGCAGCGTACTCATGTCAGACAGCGTTATCAGCACTTACAGAGTTTAATGGGGCTCATTGTTGGTCTCCAATTGGACGACCAGTTAAAGCAAGCCGTGTTCACATTTGTGAGTCATTTAAATGTTCCATTGACCAAATGTTGGACTTCTTGAGAATGTGATGACATCATTCACAACATGCACCGTCGTTTGTCAGGCCTGTATTGCTGCCAGAGGTGATTACACACCATACTGAGCGGATTAACCAGTTGTCGGAATGTTCGTGTGTAAATCTGTTAAGTTGGAAAAAACGAAGAACATTTTTGTCTACCGTTATGTATGTTGTAGTTGTTTACGTTCTGTAATTTTTATATTGTTTCTACTTTACTATCCCCTCTTTATGCTTGTAAAACTTCGGCTTGCTGCTTTAATTTTGAACACCATTGTACGCTGCTATCAGATCATGCCTTCTGTCTGCTTCGCTTCTTTTATCAGGCAGTGTTAAATAATCCTATCGTGTATTACAGTGTCACATAGGATCTTCAAAACGAAGTGATAATCTTCTTGTTATTGCTCAAAGCGCAAATGATGCAATGACATTGAGTAGCACATTGGCTATGTGTTTGCTTTGGTTCAAGGAGAGGCTAATCTCTCTCTCTCTCTCTCTCTCTCTCTCTCTCTCTCGTGTCCGGATTCAAGAGATTTTTAATTGTGCATATATTACACTGATTTAGAGTGCCAGCCACAATTTGGACTCGTCCTTTCGTCTATGATCACGGTTACGTTTGCAACGTGCCGTCAGTTGTTTTTCGTTGTCTTTCATTCCTTTAGGACTTGTTTAGAGCCAGGCTAGTGTGTACCCACAGACATATTTATCTATAAGCCAGTATTTCGACCTCGTTATCTCCAGTACGAATGTTTTCTATTAGTAATTATATTCCGTAACTGTCATTGTTAGTGTGTTAATATATTCATAGTCTGACACAAATGTGCATCCATTAAAGTTATAAACTGTGTTCATACCGTATAAAGCCTTCTCGCCCTAATTCGTCAGAGAGAATTTGTTGTCTCGAAACGTTTACACTTCGTGACCGAACATTCGCCGTGCGGCTGTTATCCAGGTTTACACATGTAATTACAATGCCGATGTGCGCTTCATAATCATTATCGCTACCACTGCTACCTCCATCCCTGCCGTGTGCCCACCGACAAAGTACACGTTTCGGTTTTGTTTGTGGTGCGTGTTCTACTGCTGCAATATGAGGATGTGGCACGCTCCCAAAATGAATCTTTCGTTCTGCAGCGGAGAGTGCGCTGTACTGAAACGTCCTGCCAAATTAAAACTATGTGCTCGACTTCGGAACCTTTGATTTTACGTCAGCATTCTTACCTACTGAGCTAACTCGACACGACTCCTAAGTCTTTCTCAGAGTCTTACAGCCACCAGAACTTTTCTTCTCCAATTTTTCAGAAACTCTCCTGCTTACCTCACTGGTCTAGCACTTCTGTTCGAAATGGCTTAGCCACAGCCTAGCGGATTGTTTCCAGAATTAATCGTGTCTCTACAGATCAGCTGCTTAGAGCACTGTCGGCGAAATCTAGGGTTCCAACTTCAAATCCCACACAGTTTTAATCTCCCTGGCAGATTCTGAAACAATCGTCTATTCTCTAAGAGGAACCATTTTTTTATTTTAAACTTTTGCGTTATTTATACTGCAAATAATCTGAAGTAATGCTCAATGTGTATTGCATTTATCTATGTCATCGTAAAATGCATGTAAAGGAAAGGCAAAAAAGAAAACCGGGATTGAAAATAATATACGATAAAGAATTGTACTTACGTCGTCCACTAGGACTCTGCGAATGTCTGTCCAAAAAGGAATTGTAATTAAAACCTACAGAACTTCATTTTGACCTCCGACCAGGCTTTGGAAGATGTCCGCGAACGATAAGTTCCCCTGTTTGTTCGATGAATATCACTCCAGTATGCGTAAAACATCAACTGTAAAACAATAAAAGAATCTAATTTTATATACGATGTTTTCGTGTATCCCATACAATCCTTCCCTGAAAGTTCTTTTACAATCTCAAATTTTCGTTTGTCTTTGCTTTTCGTGTTTCTAATTAAAAAGTTAGTAAATGCAATTTATTGAGAATTATTTCGGTTTATTTCCAATATAAGTAACGCAAAAGCTGAAAATAAATAAATAATGTTTCCACGCATTGACATGATCTCACGACCCTCGGATTATCGTTGTATACTCCGTCTGCTCCGCCAAACGCTGGCTGGTAACTTTGCTAACATGAACGGCTCGTGCCTTGCCTGACCTGCTCCACAATTCATTTTTTCTAAACGCTTGGCCATCTGAAGCTCAGCTTCTCTCACTTTCATTCCTAGCCAGCTCCTGCATGTACCATAAATTTGAACTAAATCGGTGATGACGAGTTGGCGCAGTGCCCTAGTAAGCCATTTCTCCGCAATACCCTTTCTTCCACTAGGCGAATTGAGTAGGCAGGACACCTATTGTGAAATCTGGAAAGTGAGAGACATGTAGAGGCAACTAACACTGTGATGACAAGTGATACGTCATGCATGATGGCTCGTCCGCAAAAGTCAATGTCCTACATTCAGATTCCGGTTCGGCATACAGCTTTAATCTGCCAGTTTTAAATACAAATAGAATTTGATATAAATTGACAATTAGGGGAGCGACTGTATGATGTACATAATTTTGTATTTAATTACTTTGATCGCCAAGTTGCTCGAACAGTGTTACCGATTACCGCTACGCAATAGCTATCTTCAGAATCTCTCATACTGTTGCAATGTAACGAGTTTGACGTATGTTATGTTTACATGGTTATGACTTGTTACAGTGCAGGAGAATGAGATTCTGCAGATGGCTATTGCATAGTCGAACCGGTAGTTCCATTCAGGAAAACTTTGCTATCAGTACAATGAAACAAAAAAATTATTTACCACAAAGTTATTTTAATGAAGTGAAAATCGTCGACTGTAAAACTGGAGACACTGTGTAACAACAACAACGCTGTACTATTGTACATATATGTAAATTTTTTTTCTTCTGATTTTTCGATAAATTAGTGTAATCGATGTTCTGATTTCATTTCCTTTTTGTTTCATGTCATTGTGTTAAGAAAACTGTAAACAAATTTCAATGTGAATATTAATGTCTATGTCAAATGTCAAGCAATATTGTAATAGAATTGAAAGGTAACAAATGTTGAAACTGTTGTAACATGTTTAAAATTGTAATGTGCGTCTGGCCCAAACGTAGGCAATGTGTTAGGATATGTAGAATGCAAAACCTCGGGTGAATACCCTGTCTGTAAGGGAGCGGTAGAAGGTGGATGGCAGGCGAGCGCGGGAAAATGCGCACGGGCACTGCACGGAACAACGGGCTCAGCAGCAGGAGTAGTTGGAGTTTGGCATTGGTCTGAGCAACACCTTCTGGAGCGAGGAGGCTCTCCTGGAAGACGTAGTTTCATTGAGCCTCGGGCATGCCGTTCCAACGCCCATACAGCATGGCAAAATTCCATAGACACTAAACGGAAAAGTATTGCGACGCTAAGGAGTAAAGTGCCGATACATCAATAGCCATAGCTGTGGTTGTATGTGTGCTCTGTGCCTCGCCATCTCGCCGCCCGCCAACCGCCACGTCGATACAAACAGGTTTAAACTTTTAGTACTGTATTCGTAAGGACCAGTGTTACTTTTGTTCCATACTGTTCAATAACAACTTAAATTTTACCAGAACTTTCCTATCATTTAATTATCCTCATAACTAACCTAGACAGGGTCCTTTCCAAATGTTGTGCAATCCGAGTGTCCCGAAATGAAAAATTAAATTTTGTGTTGATAATAATTACTTGCAGACCTAACTATGTAAAAATGGTGTTTAAAGAACTGCTTTGTTAATGAACCAGTAAATGAATAACGAAGGTCTGATAAAGTTGGAAGATAAATTTAATATTGATTTAGTAATGAAGTTTAAATATTTCGAGACAGGTATAAAGGTATTTAAATGAGTAGGAAATAAGATAAAGAGAGTAGTAACTCATATATTGGAAATCTTGAGCGTAATGATTTCAGTAATTAATTTTTTTAATACAGTGATCATAACAGTTTCAAGTCCCCCCCCCCCCTTTTTTTTTATCCATTTGAATTCTGAAGTGTTCTGAATTGATTTGACCAGCAAAAGTTAAAGTCAATGTAAAAGCCAAAATCTATCAGTGTTTTATCTTTATCAAAATTGACATTTTGTTTGTGGCTTGAAATTACTATTTCTAGGGTAACTTATGCCCGATTTTAATCAGATCAATAGACAGTACGAAGTTTTGTAGTATACATTTGTAGTATACATTGTAGTGTAGTGTTATGTATTTATGGTTTTTCCATATCGGTACAGAACGTGAAACTATCAGTTCAATAGATTTTCTGGTTCTAAAATTTACTATATTATGCAGTGTTACTACGTGTTGGTTTGCATGAATATACACCAACTTGTACAGGAAAGAAACTCAGTTAATGCCTAGTTAGGCTGGCGACCGTATTATTAACAAATTGGTAGCATCTTCTGTGTTGTTTCTTGTGCGTCCTGACGTGTAGTTGCATTTCGGACTTACTTGATGTATCATTGTTATTACAGAGTGGGTGTAAGTCTGATTTGCCACCATTCAGGTACACGCGGTCAATATCTATACAAAAATCCTGTCTCGTAAGGTGAACCCCACTCACCATAGTACCGGCTTTAGTGAGTATTGTGTGCCCAACGCACACGTTACAACTGGTTGCCGCAATACGTTGAAGACTTTTGGCGTTCAATTACTTACGGAACCTTCAAGAGGTTCAAATGGATCTGAGCACTATAGGACTTAACATCTACGGTCATCAGTCCCCTATAACTTAGAACTACTTAAACCTAGCTAACCTAAGGACATCACACAACACCCAGCCATCACGAGGCAGAGAAAATCCCTGACCCCGCCGGGAATCGAACCCGGGAACCCGGGCGTGGGAAGCGAGAACGCTACCGCACGACCACGAGATGCGGGCCCTTCAAGAGGAATGTTAAATTTTTCAGGAAGTGAATTCGAATAAAATAGCCCATATAACAAGTTTCTAATTCTTGTTTGTTACAGAGTTTCAGTTTCGCGCAATCGCGTTTATCAACTAGCTTAGCGCCCGCTGCTTCACTCGCTTAGACTCTATGATCTGCACAGATTTTCTTTTTTTATTTAATAGAATTTTTATATTCTTCAAAATTGCAAACATCTCTTAAACGTTTCATGCTAATTAAGGCCATAGAAGCATGCTCTTTTCTGACCAAAAAGCAATTCTGGTAGTTGAAGACCAACGTTTTTATTAATCATGCACTTTGTGTTCTGGCGGTGATATTTACACAGAAACTTTCATTCCCTAACATATATTTCTTTACCTCCAACCGAGAAATGAAATAACAATTTCAGTAAATTTAGCTTCAATTTTTTTTTAATATAATGAAACAATTTTCTAAAAATTTTCACTCTCTATTTCACCCCCTTAGGGGTTGAATTTCCAAAAACAATGAACCACGTATTATTTTATTTATAACTGAGAAGTCAAATACCAGTTTTCATATACGAAATTTTAGAAAGGCTAAGTAGTTCTTGAATTCCTATTTATTTTCAAAAAAGCTTTTCAGCCAATATTTTAGCCCCTTAACGAATTATTTCTTTTCTTTCTGACTGGGAAACCATACAACAATTTGCGTGGTTGTAGCTGCGAAGTTGCCGTAATAGCGACGTGCTTTCAAATGGCCTTTGATCCCCTATTTCACCCCATTAGGAGAGGAATTTCGACAATCCCTCTTTAAACAATGCCTACAGTATAAGTTCCACACAATCTTCAACTTCCAGGTTTCTATCCTTAGCGCTTAGAGCCAGGCAATTATGAATCAGTGATTGAGTTTCATCCTATTTCATCCTTTACGGGTTGGATATCCAAAAACAATGAAATATGTATTTTTTTCTAACCGAGGAATCAATTCCAATTTTCATACATTTAGCTTAAAAATGCTTTCATAAAACATTTCATTCCCTATTTCACCCTCTTAGGGGCTGAATTACCAAAAACACGTATTTTTTAGATTCTAACCGAGAAATTAAATACCGGTTTTCATAGATGTAGCTTTAAAAATACTTTAGTAGTTCTTTTATAATGATTTGTCTTCAAAACAACTTTCACCCACTATTTCGCCCTAACAGGAGCTAAATTTACAAAAACGTTGAAATGCGTATTACTTTATTTCTGACGGAGAAACCAAATACCAGTTCTCGTAGATCTAGCATCGAAATTTCCTTAATAGTAACATATTTTCGACAGCTTTTCATCTGCTATTTCACACCCTTAGCGGTGGAGTTCTCTTGTTTAAGCCCGTCTACAATATGGGATCTACACCATCTCCAAATTACAAGTTTCTGTTGTCAGTGGCTTGGGCATGGCGATGGTGAGTCAGTGCGTGAGAGTCAGTTGGAAGATTGCCTTTGATGTCGATAGACTTATTTTTGTTTTCAGTTCAAATTCTTAAGTTGTGCGTGAGCTTGAATTGTTCCAGTTTTCAACTTTAATTGTGCTTGCTACTTGTTAACCAATTCTACTGTACCGTTTAATCACAGTCTTACAGGATCCCGTTATCTACACTTTCTTGAAAACGAGTTTCCAGCGTTATTGGAAGAGATTCCTTTGGCTACATGGATATGTGTCTTCTTCCAACATTACCGGGCTCCTGTCCATTCTAAGTGTTGGGCTAACACATTGTGTAGATCTAACAATCCCTCGGAAGATTGATCGGTAGAATTAGTCACGTTTTTGGCCATCAAGATTCCTGGACCTTATATCTAGAGATTTTTGCCTGTCGGGTGGTTGAGAGGGGATGTCTGCGAAGAAGAATGTTAACCTAATGGATGGATTGATCGTTACGATTATGAATAGACTGCTATCACAAAAGAACGGCAATCCGACCTCAGAAGAGATACACGTTTGTTGTCAAGAGAATTAGAGCGTGCATTGAAGTCGGAGTTGGAATTTACGAATATCAAATTTTGAACTTAATCATTTTGTTTGAAGAACACTTTCTGTGGTTATTTGTGCTACTTTCTAACAGCTGTATTTCTGTAATAAATGAAATGTGATGGTACATGAAACGTAAAAACACTTACAATTTCACGTACGGCGTAACCTGAGATTTTCAACTTATACACGAATCACCGCCAGAGATTTTTTAAATGATTCCATCTGCGGTAACTGTCAGTTTATACACTGACGGAGAAAAAACCACGACACCATGAAGGAGTTGTGCGACGTAAACGAAAGTTGGTAGACGTGTTTCTACGTCTAAAAGATGAAGTATTATCAAATTACACGCCAGTCGCATTAGTGTGGCGCTAGTAAAGTCACTGTGAGGATGTAAATCAGGATTGCTTTAAATACACGCTGTAATGGTCGTCAGCGTTAATTATCTTTGTGATTGGACGTGGTGAGCTGATGTTAATCAAAGGCCACAAAGACGTCATTATTATCACCTCATTGACTTTAAATGAAGTCGCGTAATACGGCTGCGAGAAGCTGGAAGTTCCTTATGCGATACTGCAGAAACACTAGGCAAGAATGTAGCCATTGTACATGATTGCTGGCAGTGGAGGTCACCAGAATATACGGTTGCAAGAAGACGGGGCTCCAGACGACTACGTGGCATTCCGAGAGGGAAGACCATCGAGTTCGACGTATGACTGTAGCACGTCATACTGCGTCTGCAGTAGCGCACCTGGCACCACACTGACACAAGTAACTTTTACAAACCGGTTGCTTCAAGGACAGCTCCGAGCCAGACGCCCCGTACGATGCATTCCGCTAACCCCAGACCACCGCCATTTGCGACTTAAGTGGCGTCAAGCGAGAGTTCTACCTGGACATATTGTCTGTGGTGCGATTTCGAATGATAGCTGGAGTACTCCCTTGCTTATCCCACGCGTTTTAACTGCAAAATTGCACGTCAGTTTGTTGACTAGACCTGTTACCTTACCATTCATCAACAACAGTCCAGGGGGTGTTTTCCAACAGGACAACCCTCGCGACATCGCTCTGGTGTAACCCAGCAAGCTATACAGAATGTCGACATCTTGCCTTGACTTGCTCGATCACCAGATCTATCTCCA
Source organism: Schistocerca piceifrons (assembly GCF_021461385.2). Taxonomy (NCBI): domain Eukaryota; kingdom Metazoa; phylum Arthropoda; class Insecta; order Orthoptera; family Acrididae; genus Schistocerca; species Schistocerca piceifrons. The sequence goes on from NC_060138.1 coordinate 990,806,565, forward strand.
ATAGAGCACGTTGTAGGGAAGCAGCCTACTCACGCTGTAGTAAATTCACATCAGTTTCCATTGTGTGCCAGCCAGTCTGCTGTAACTAGCTCTGACGTCATAAATGTTGCGCAATACCTTAAAATCAAGCAAATGAACTAAAACTTTTCTAGCATGTCAGAAATAATACTAAATTAATGTGTGTTAAATATCAGTTCGATAACTTCAGCCATTTCCGAGATTTGGACGTTTTTCTGGAAAAATCATTGGCGCAACAGAACAGAGCTAGAGACTTCAAAATTTATATTTAGATTCATCTTTCATAATGATTTAATAAAAACAGTACTTTGGATTTCACAAATTAAGACTTTAGTGGAAATTCATGATTTTCTGGTTTTCGTCTCAAAACTGAAGGAAGCAAGATAGATTAAGTAGGCTAGTAAATAAGGCTAGGATGTTTAGATTTAAATAGGTTGGAGGTCCGCTATGATTATGAAGATGTGTAAAGTTTCTTTTTAATACCTATAAAATTATAGCGATAGCGGATCTCAAAAGGGACAGTTCAGAGCTCATCTGCTGCGTGCAGGGTAATTAGATTAATTCTCTCGCTCAAAGTATTTAACTTAGCCACGTCAAAATTTTATTATTAATACTTACCTGTGTGCTGAATGCACGTTTAAATTAAGAGCTTCTTCGGCCATCAGCCAAAGAAGCTATAAATTATTATGTATCTTGAAGTGGTGCGTTACTAGCCCAGCGGCTAGTCGGGAGAGCGGATTTGATCAGGCGATCCCTCAGCCGTCCGCACCGCGGCTTTATATATAAGAACACTACGCGAGGAAGGAAGGCCCCAGTTCTCTCCAGACGCTGAATGACACGCCATCTGTGTCGGTAGTCGCGTCGCATCAGTGTATCTGCTACAAACAGCCTCGGGTGCCGTATTAAGTTACTAGAGATACGCGGAACCATGAAGACATTTTATGTGAAGTGTTAATTCTGGGATGATTTTCATTAACTAGCTTCAGTTTGCGTATTGTCGTATTTTCACGTGCCGTCGCGGGACAGACATTCTACCAAATATTTAGCGTGGCGTTTGATGAAATATTTTCATCAAATTATGGCGAGCATTCTTTTTAACATTTAATTCGGACATTTATAGTTGCATCAGCGTATTAGACTCTGAACTGCTCTGTTAGTTAGGTTGTAGGGATACTTGTGTTTTTTATCAGTGAATTTCAGAATATACTCAACTATTTTGGAAAACCGTTTTTGATTAGAAATCCCGGACAATCTCCTAATTCCTCAGAGCTATAAGCTGCAGCTATAAGAACATTCTCAGGTAAAGTGGGCACTAGGATATCTATTTACTGGCTCCAAGTTTTATTAAATCACTTTCTGGGGGTCACGGAGTAAATAGAGAGCCAGTGTTGAGAACGGCAAAAGACAGCAATAACAACATTCTAAAAGCTAGAAACTGTTTCAACACGCAAGCATATATCCCGCAATTAATTAAATTATTGTTACAAACTCATCCGCCGCCCCACATATGGTGCATCGGCCGGGAAATCAACTAAGTGAAAGTGATTTTTAACTATTCGGATTCGCGAGTGAAATGCGACACGCAACTGAGTATAGAACAGTGAATGTGTTACGTGTGCATGTGGACGACGCAATTGGATTAACAACACATCTGGATTGACGGAGCTGGCACTGAGTCTAGCGGTGCTGCCGGCATCGCGAGAAGCCAGTTTCGCCGCATCACAGTCGTCCGCTGGAGCAGCCGGCGCAGAGCCTGCAATTGCGGGCCACGCAAACACACAACAGCCGTCGGAGAGCCGTCTGCAGTTCAACGTGCCACGTCGCATCAGGAATCCTGGTACGCCGCGCCGGCAACGCCATACGTCGTGCAGAAGGAACTAAGTTAAGTGAAAAGCTGTTAAAAATTTTACTAACCTGTACTAAAAGACTGTCGGCGATGGAACCGCCAAAAGAAACTGAGGTTAAACTTAAATCAGAACCTATGTCTGTTGTGGGAACTGTAAATCCAGACAACGGTTCAAGTGTAAATATGCATGAAAGTAGTAATGTTAAAGTGAAATATGAAGTATTGTCTCCTGACAGTAGTGTGCGAAGGGGCAATGATTCAATAATAGAGACCCCTGTAGTAAAGCGGAAAGTAGAAATGGTAAATTTATTGGATGATAGTTTCTCTGATGAATTAAAAATGAAACAGTCATCAGAGATGGTAGAGTTTAAGAAGGAGAAGTTAGATATGACTAATCAATCAGAAGTTTCATTTAATTTTGATGATTCTGGTATTGGAGCTAGTTTTTCGTCACCTGAGTGTGATAAAAAGCCAGCTAGTGAGCAACCCAAAGATGCTGGGGCTGTTGATTTAAATGTTATATTACAAGCAATAGCTGCCAGTAATGCTAGAATGACAGCTGATTTAAAATCTGATATAATTGAAGTAAATAACAGGATTGTGGCCAGCCAAACAAATTTTAATATGCGATTTGAGGCGATGGACAATAAATTAGAATCCAATAAAGCTGAATTAGAAAATTCTTTCAAGGCTAGTTGCAATAAGTTGAAAGAGGATCTGGACAGTTTGAATTATAAAATTGATTGCAATCATGAGGATATTAAGAAAAAGGTTGCTCAACAGTTTTCTGAAATGTATAAAACAGTTAAATCCGAAGTTGCTGAGGTTCGCAAAGACTTCCAAATGGAAGATGCGAAGCTGGAGCACAAGTTAACAGAAAAGATCGAGGCGGAATCTGAACTGTGCTCAGATAGATTTAAAGAGGTTAATATAAAAGTAAACATATGTCAAGCAGAAGTAGAAGCAATCAAAACTGACACTACTCATATTGTGCAAAGAGTAGATAATGTTGAAATGAAAGTAGAAAATATAAGTACTAACATTGCTAACATTGAGAGTAAAGTAGCTTCAGTAACTTCTGGTAATGGTAACATACAACAAGTGGTAGCTGCAAACGCCGCTTTTATCGGGTGTCGGCAGTTCTTGCGGTTTGATCCAGATAAAAATATCCACCCGCTAGATTTCTGGAACGATTTTGAAGATGTGATTCCACCAAATTGGTCTGAACGAGAGAAAATCTCGTTTATTAGAAGCCATTTAGCAGGTGACGCCATGCGTTGGTCAGCTGATGTTATGTTAAAGTGTAAAACATTAGCGGAATTTAAAACAGCTTTTATTAATGAGTATTGGTCTAGCAATAAGCAAAATGAAGTGTTGAGAGAATTTTGGAGTGGGAAACGCTTCAATGCAGGCAAGGAATCAATTAAAGAGTTTGCTAGGTCATGGATTTCACGTTTGTCACATTTGGCGGAAAAGCTAAAACCAGAAATGATTATACCAGGTCTGGAAGCTAAACTGCCATGGTACTGGCAAACTAGAATTATATCAGCCCCTAGAGACAATCTGGATCGTTTCATTGAATATTTGGAACGTGTAGAACGTGTTGCTGCCAATGAGGAGCAAGCTAGTAATAACCGAAATGCCAATAACAATAATAGTAGTAATTTTAGGAACGAGCAAAATGGCAATGTAAACATCAGAACAGTAGGTGTTCGTCATCCTAAGAGAGGTAGGAATTGCGGAAATAATTATCAGAACCAACAATGGCGTCCAAGGGATAATAATGTTGTTCCAAACAGAAATATGCATGTAAACAACAGTAAGCAAAGTAATGCTATGCCAGCTAACTATAATGAAACTAAAGGAAACAGTAGTATGCCGAGGCAGGAAAACTAGTTCCCGTCTATGAGGACACTGGCGCTCACCAGGCGGTTACTTTTCCTATGCCAGTAGTTAAGAGAATTGGTAAGACAGATCAGAATACTCAAACCGAACATGTGGATGAAGAGTCGGTAGCACCTAAGGATACAACAGAAATATTAGATCACTCACAGTATTTGATAGATACCGTGTTAGAGACGCTTTCTAAGTGGGAAGAGAAAGAGAAGGCGCAGCAGTGTAACAGTAGGGATGAGCTACAAAATACTGAATTGACAGGTGAAGAAGCAGAAGAAATTCATGCTTATATTTACGATGAGGATGATGTGCTCTTATCTAAAGTGCCTGTGCAGGATGTTGATAATGTACTAATAGATTTAGGACAGGAGATAAGTGGGAATGTAGAGGGTAGGCTGTTTGGGGTCGATGAACCCAGTAGCTGTGACCAGTTGTCACTTGAGAAGGAAACCGACGATAGTGGTGAAAGTGGTTTAGCTGTAACTAATGTTATGCCCGGTCTGGAGGCGCAGAATCGCTCAGACTACAGTAATTTGGGTTATGTTCAGCAAACAAAATGTAATGAAGTCGTGCGGTGTTTCGATTTAAAATTAATAGACCGACTGGAAAAAGCAGCTGAGAATGTAATTCAGGAAACCCCTACACACTGTGACCTAAATGTAATGAAGACAGATGTTGATCACTTTAGTTGGAGACAAATCCAAAAGGAACTATTAGATGAATTTGAGGAACCACCTGTACAACCTAGAATAAGCCACCCTATAATAATAGTGAATATGTTGGGTATCAATGTTCGTTGTCTCTTAGACAGTGGAAGTGAGGTGAGTGCAATATCTCAGTCCTTCTTTGATGCATTACCTGGTAAAGATAAGCTTACAGTAATGAGGGTATCAGGACTAAGAATAATTGGTGCTACTGGCAAGGTGTCAAAAACGGTAAAGCAAGAAGCTTTACTACCCTTTAACATTAATGGTAATTTAATTGATCATCCATGTTTAATTGTAAACAATCTCAGTATTGAGGTTTTAATTGGCATAGATTTCTTGTCAAAATATCAGAGTGTTGTTGACTTTGAAAGAAGCCAGTTAAAAATGGTCTTGCCAATAATCGGAGTAATTACAGTCCCTTTTAGTGATAAACATGTAGTAACTGATCATGAAACTTGGGAGCTGCCTATACGAGTTCTGAAAAATAGGAGGTATTGGGACGAAGGTGTTAATCTTAGTAACAGTAAGCTGAACACAGAAGAAGAAAAAGAAGCAATTATTTTAGACAAAATAAAAGCTAAATTGCAGGAAATCGATAAGATTTCAGACAATCAAAAGGAAGAACTGAGACAGGTTCTAAAAAGGCATCACAAAGTATTTTCAGATCGACGTGGCGTGGTCAAAGGTTATGAATGAATGCTGTAGGGAGGAGGTTGTTCTGTAACCTCTACACAGTGTGGCAGCTGTGCAGTCCCAGCTGTGTGAGATCTTCTTTCCTTTTCAGGTCTCACTCACTCTTCATCTTTCCTATCCACCTAAAATTTTCTAACTCTTCTTTACAGAAATAAGCTAATGAATGCTGTAGGGAGGAGGTTGTTCTTTAACCTCTACACAGTGTGGCAGCTGTGCAGTCCCAGCTGTGTGAGATCTTCTTTCCCTTTCAGGTCTCACTCATTCTTCATCTTTCCTATCCCCAAAAATTTCGACCTCTACTTTCCAACACAAAATTTTCCGTTATGATAATCAAGCCAGCATTAAACTAATGAATGCTGTAGGGAGGAGGTTGTTCTTTAACCTCTACACAGTGTGGCAGCTGTGCAGTCCCAGCTGTGTGAGATCTTCTTTCCTTTTCAGGTCTCACTCACTCTTCATCTTTCCTATCCACAAAAAAAAAAATTTCGACCTCTTCTTTTAGACATGAAAATTTTCTGTCATGGCTATCAAGCCATGAGTTATGTAACCATTCTATCTACCGATCAGTGAAGAAAAATACCTAATGTGACAAACCTAATAGTGACAAACAATAGGGAAGTATGAAGTAATTAAGATACAAATGTATTTGAGTAACAATTATGTATAGTACCCTGGTAATATAGTAAGTACAAAGTGTTGTTTTATTGGAAATGGTCCACCAACAGTAATTTAAAAAGATATATGAATTCATGTACAAGCAGGATCTGAAGTGGTAGTGAAGCCTAGTGTATGCATTAGAGCTAACTAAGAAATAGTAAAAGAGATTGCTTAGTGTTAGGAAAAATATGCAAATAAGTTGTAAGATTAAACTCACCTGGTGTAGCAAGGAAAAGCAGTGTATGGAATTGGGCAGTGTTTGTGGTTGAGACGTGAAGGACACGTCCCTGAAGTATTTATACGGTTGGAGTTGGCCATTATTTTAGTGTAGTGTGTGACAGGATACACCTACACGTATTGAGGTTATGAGTTGGAGGCGTGAATGCGACCATAGGTACCCTTATGTTACATGAGACAGAGCAGCTCATGGTGTCCTATAGGTTTAAGGAATTTAGCATTACGCTCGTCCATAATTACTTGATGCACTTTAGTGGTAGGTCTGAGAGAGACTACCTGTGGTTTCAGCGTCCGATCGAGTGGAAATGGATTGCCACGTGAGCAAACTAATCAGCTGCAGTACACTATGAATATGAAATAAATGTGCTATCTTATGCTTTAAATATTAAGAGAGTGAGTGTTAAATAAGTACATACACTAGCAAAATAAATAAATAACATACTGACAGACGTGAAACCTTATTTTAGCTCAGCATAAATACACTTCAAAGTAAGTAAGTACCTAATTGCAGATGTGGAACTGACAACAGCAGAGGACCAATAAGTGGATTTAGTAGTCAACTAAACGTAGTGTGTTTTGAACACTCACAATTGTACTATTACCAAAAGTTACTCACATGTACAAAGAAGCTGCGAAAACAACCACTAATCATACTCATACTATCTCTAAGAATAAGGTAATCAAAGATGAGTCAGCTAAGTGCTTAAAATACAAATGTATCAGGAATGTACCGAGCATTGGTTCAGTGTTCCGGCCCAGAAATAATAAATTGATATTAAATAGGATTCATGATTGTATGCCTTGAGCATAGATTTTCTCTAGTACGTGACTAACGGCGTTTTGAGCCATTTGTTTAACGATTTTATGACAGTTAAGTAACCGTAAGAGTAAAATTGAGAAAGGTTCTGTTAACTTTGTTCCAGCAACATATTGAAGGATAAAATGTATATATCCCCATTTCATTGTGACCCACCCTTAGATATTAAGTGAACAGAGTCTGAGGCCCTCTTTTTGTTTGTTCTACAGGACAAACCAGATAATGGCAGCCTGGTAGCTGCGTGAAAGCGTGGAGTGACTTGGACACAACTCACAGTGACCCCTCCCCTTTCCCCCATGTAATTTAGAGTGATCGAGAAGGACGCACACCATAGCAACTTCCCCTCCTCTACCCTTGTGAATGGAAGTGTAGGACGCCAGCCAAAGCGGCTACAACCATGTGTGTAAAAATTATTTGTGAACTTTTCTTTCAGGTTTAGAAAAGACTACTAAGAGATATATATCTGTTTATGTATCATGTTATTTTCTTTGAATAGGTGTATGTAAAAATGTATTTAATGGATCTAAGATTTTCATAATTTTTCAATTTGTATGTGTTTGTTTGTCTAAGGCAATATGTATGCCAAAATATTTCATTGACTTTGCTTAAAATTTTGAGTAATGACATTGTTTAAAAGGCAGTGAATATGCCTACAATTTAAATAATTAATATAGGTAATCAGTTTTCTTCAATGTTTCCACAGGTTTATATTTCAATTTTGATTTTCATAGGGAGTTAAACTGTACTCTTGCTTCCCTTTTTGTAATTAAATTTTTTTTTCATTCATTAACACTCATAAACAAAAAATTTAAGTAGAGGGTGATGTAGGGAAGCAGCCTACTCACGCTGTAGTAAATTCACATCAGTTTCCATTGTGTGCCAGCCAGTCTGCTGTAACTAGCTCTGACGTCATAAATGTTGCGCAATACCTTAAAATCAAGCAAATGAACTAAAACTTTTCTAGCATGTCAGAAATAATACTAAATTAATGTGTGTTAAATATCAGTTCGATAACTTCAGCCATTTCCGAGATTTGGACATTTTTCTGGAAAAATCATTGGCGCAACAGAACAGAGCTAGAGACTTCAAAATTTATATTTAGATTCATCTTTCATAATGATTTAATAAAAACAGTACTTTGGATTTCACAAATTAAGACTTTAGTGGAAATTCATGATTTTCTGGTTTTCGTCTCAAAACTGAAGGAAGCAAGATAGATTAAGTAGGCTAGTAAATAAGGCTAGGATGTTTAGATTTAAATAGGTTGGAGGTCCGCTATGATTATGAAGATGTGTAAAGTTTCTTTTTAATACCTATAAAATTATAGCGATAGCGGATCTCAAAAGGGACAGTTCAGAGCTCATCTGCTGCGTGCAGGGTAATTAGATTAATTCTCTCGCTCAAAGTATTTAACTTAGCCACGTCAAAATTTTATTATTAATACTTACCTGTGTGCTGAATGCACGTTTAAATTAAGAGCTTCTTCGGCCATCAGCCAAAGAAGCTATAAATTATTATGTATCTTGAAGTGGTGCGTTACTAGCCCAGCGGCTAGTCGGGAGAGCGGATTTGATCAGGCGATCCCTCAGCCGTCCGCACCGCGGCTTTATATATAAGAACACTACGCGAGGAAGGAAGGCCCCAGTTCTCTCCAGACGCTGAATGACACGCCATCTGTGTCGGTAGTCGCGTCGCATCAGTGTATCTGCTACAAACAGCCTCGGGTGCCGTATTAAGTTACTAGAGATACGCGGAACCATGAAGACATTTTATGTGAAGTGTTAATTCTGGGATGATTTTCATTAACTAGCTTCAGTTTGCGTATTGTCGTATTTTCACGTGCCGTCGCGGGACAGACATTCTACCAAATATTTAGCGTGGCGTTTGATGAAATATTTTCATCAAATTATGGCGAGCATTCTTTTTAACATTTAATTCGGACATTTATAGTTGCATCAGCGTATTAGACTCTGAACTGCTCTGTTAGTTAGGTTGTAGGGATACTTGTGTTTTTTATCAGTGAATTTCAGAATATACTCAACTATTTTGGAAAACCGTTTTTGATTAGAAATCCCGGACAATCTCCTAATTCCTCAGAGCTATAAGCTGCAGCTATAAGAACATTCTCAGGTAAAGTGGGCACTAGGATATCTATTTACTGGCTCCAAGTTTTATTAAATCACTTTCTGGGGGTCACGGAGTAAATAGAGAGCCAGTGTTGAGAACGGCAAAAGACAGCAATAACAACATTCTAAAAGCTAGAAACTGTTTCAACACGCAAGCATATATCCCGCAATTAATTAAATTATTGTTACAAACTCATCCGCCGCCCCACAACGTGTATGACATCATCGAAGTCCAGCGTCGTCAAAAAACACCCACATCTACATCTACGTGATTACTCTGCTATTCACAATAAAGTGCCTGGCAGAGGGTTCAATGAACCACCTTCAAGCTGTCTCTCTACCGTTCCACTCTCGAACGGCACGCGGGAAAAACGAGTACTTAAATTATTTTGTGCGAGCCCTGATTTCTCTTATTTTATCGTGATGATCATTTCTCTCTATGTAGGTGGGTGCCAACAGAATGTTTTCCCAATCGGAGGAGAAAATTGATGATTGAAATTTCATAAGATCCCATCGCAACGAAAAACGCCTTTGTTTTAATTATTGCCACTCCAATTCACGTATCATGTCTGTGACACTATCTCCCCTATTTCGCGATAATACAAAACGAGCTGCCCTTCTTTGTACTTTTTCGATGTCATCCGTCACTTTCACGTGATGCGGATCCCACAACGCACAGCAATACTGCAGAATGGGGCGGACAAGCGTGGTGTAAGCAGTCTCTTTAGTAGACCTGTTGCACCTTCTAAGTGTTCTGCCAATGAATCGCGTCTTTGGTTTGCTCTACCCACAATATTATCTACGTGATCGTTCCAGTTTATGTTATTTGTAATTGTAATCCCTAAGTATTTCGTTGAATTTACAGCCTTCAGATTTGTGTGACATATCACGCAATCGAAATTTAGCTGATTTCTTTTAGTACTCATGTGAATAACTTCACACTTTTCTTTATTCAGGGTCAACTGCCACTTTTCGCACCATACTGATATCTTATTTAAATCATTTTGCAAGACTTTTTGATCATCTGATGACTTTACAAGACGGTAATTGACAGCATCATCTGCAAACAATCTAAGACGGCTACTCAGATTGTCTCCTATGTCGTTAATATAGGTCAGGACAATAGAAGGCCTATAACACTTCTTTGGGGAACGCCGGATATTACTTCTGTTTTACTCGGTGACTTTCCGTCTATTACTACGAACTGTGACCTTTCTGAGAGGAAATTACGAATCCAGTCGCACAACTGAGGCGATACTCCGTAGGCACGCAGTTTGGTTAGAAGACGCTTGTGAGGAACGGTATCGAAAGCCTTCTGGAAATCTAAAAATATGAAATCAGTTTGACATCCTCTGTCGATAGAACTTATTACTTCACGAGTATAAAGAGTTAATTGTGTTTTACAAGAACGATATTTTCTGAATCCGTGCTGGCTATGTATCAATAAATCGTTTTCTTCAAGTTACTTCATAATATTCGAATACAGTATATGTTCAAAACCCTACTGCAAATCGACGTTAGTGATATAGGCCTGTAATCAAGTGGATTACTCCTACTTCCCTTTTTGGGTATTGGTGTGACTTGAGAAATTTGCCAGTCTTTAGATACGGATCTTTCTGTGAGCGAGTGTGACTTGAGAAATTTTCCAGTCTTTAGATACGGATCTTTCTGTGAGCGAGTGGTTGTATATATTTGGTAAAGATGGAGCTATTTTATCAGCATACCCTGAGAGGAACCTGAATGGTATACAATCTGGACCGGAGTCCTTCTCTTTATTAAGTGATTTACGCTGCTTCGTTACACCGAGAACATCTACTTCTACATCTACATCTCATCTTGGCAGTTGTTCTTGATTGGAATTCAGGAATATTTACTTCGTCTTCTTTGGTGCAGAGTTTCGGAAAACAGTGTTTAATAACTGTGCTTTAGCGGCACTGTCATCAGTGACTTCACCGTTGTTATCGCGCAGTGAAGGTATTGATTGCGTCTTGCCACTGGTGTGCTTTATGTATAACCAGAATCTCTTTGGGTTTTATACCAGATTTCGAGACAGAATTTCGTTGTGGGAATTATTAAAAGCATCTCGCACTGCAGTACGCGCTGTGTTTCGAACTTCTGTAAAACTTTGCCTATCTTGGGGATTTTGCGTCTTTTAAATTTGGCATGCCTTTTTCGTTGCTTCTGCAACAACGATCTGACCCGTTTTGTGTACCATGGGGGATCAGTACCATCACATTTAATTTATGTGGTATATATCTCTCAATTGCTGTCGGTACTGCCTCTTTGAAAACATTCCACAACTTTTCTACACTTACACGGTCAGATCGGAAGGAGTGAAGACTGTCTCTTAAAAAGGCGTTAAGAGCATTTTATCAGCTTTTTTAAGTAGATATACTTTGCGTTTCTTTTTGATGGTTGTAGGTGTTACGGTATTCAGCCTCGCAGCAACTGCCTTTCGGTCGCTAATCCCTGTATTCGTCACAATACTCACTATTTGTCCAGGATTAATTGTTGCTAAAAGGTCAAGTATGCTTTCGCAACCATTTACGCTTCGATTGGGCTCAGGAACTAATTGTTCAAAATAATTTTCTGAGAAAGCATTCAGCACAATTTCGGATGACGTTTTATGCCTGCCACCGGCTTCAAACGCATAATTTTTCCAGCACATCGAGGGTGGATTGAAGTCACCACCGCATATAATTGTAAGAGCGGGGTACGTATTTGAAATGAGAGTCAAGTTTTCTTTCAACGGTTCAGCAACTATATCTTCTGAGTCGGCGGGGGGGGGGGGGGGGGGGGCGTAAAACGATCCCATTAATAGTTTAGTCCGATTGTCAGGTATAACCTCTACCCATACTATTTCACACGAACTATCTACTTCAATTTCACTACAAGGCAAACTACCTCTGACAGCAGTAAATACTCCACCACCAACTATATTTAATCTATCCTATCTGAACACTGTTGGATCGTTTGAAAAAATTTCAGCTGAACTTATTTCCGGCTTTAGCCAGCTCTCTGTACCTACAACTATTTGAGCGTCAGTGCTTTCTATTAGGGCCTGGAGCTCTGGTTCTTTCCCAACACAGCTGCGACAATTTACAACTAGAAAACCAGTCAAAAAAAATGGTTCAAATGGCTCTGAGCACTATGGGACTTAACATCTATGGTCATCAGTCCCCTAGAACTTATAACTACTTAAACCTAACTAACCTAAGGACAGCACACAACACCCAGCCATCACGAGGCAGAGAAAATCCCTGACCCCGGCGGGAATCGAACCCGGGAACCTGGGCGTGGGACGCGAGAACGCTACCGCATGACCACGAGATGCGGGCAAAAACCAGTCGTTTCTACAACTACCTTACTGTGTTTCACCTGCCCACTTTTAGACGGACGTCCCTTCTGTGGTCCCCTGAGACCCTCTAACTTAAAAAACCGCCCAGTTCCTTCCACACAGCCCCCGCTACCCGTGTAGCCGCCTCCTGTGTGTAGTGGACTCCTGATCTACACTACTGGAAATTGAAATAAGAACACCGTGAATTCATTGTCCCAGGAAGGGGAAACTTTATTGACACATTCCTGGGGTCAGATACATCACATGATCACACTGACAGAACCACAGGCACATAGACACAGGCAACAGAGCCTGCACAATGTCGGCACTAGTGCAGTGTATATCCACCTTTCGCAGCAATGCAGGCTGCTATTCTCCCATGGAGACGATCGTAGAGATGCTGGATGTAGTCCTGTGGAACGGCTTGCCATGCCATTTCCACCTGGCGCCTCAGTTGGACCAGCGTTCGTGCTGGACGTGCAGACCGCGTGAGACGACGCTTCATCCAGTCCCAAACATGCTCAATGGGGGACAGATCCGGAGATCTTGCTGGCCAGGGTAGTTGACTTGCACCTTCTAGAGCACGTTGGGTGGCACGGGATACATGCGGACGTGCATTGTCCTGTTGGAACAGCAAGTTCCCTTGCCGGTCTAGGAATGGTAGAACGATGGGTTCGATGACGGTTTGGATGTACCGTGCACTATTCAGTGTCCCCTCGACGATCACCAGTGGTGTACGGCCAGTGTAGGAGATCGCTCCCCACACCATGATGCCGGGTGTTGGCCCTGTGTGCCTCGGTCGTATGCAGTCCTGATTGTGGCGCTCACCTGCACGGCGCCAAACACGCATACGACCATCATTGGCACCAAGGCAGAAGCGACTCTCATCGCTGAAGACGACACGTCTCCATTCGTCCCTCCATTCACGCCTGTCGCGACACCACTGGAGGCGGGCTGCACGATGTTGGGGCGTGAGCGGAAGACGGCCTAACGGTGTGCGGGACCGTAGCCCAGCTTCATGGAGACGGTTGCGAATGGTCCTCGCCGATACCCCAGGAGCAACAGTGTCCCTAATTTGCTGGGAAGTGGCGGTGCGGTCCCCTACGGCACTGCGTAGGATCCTACGGTCTTGGCGTGCATCCGTGCGTCGCTGCGGTCCGGTCCCAGGTCGACGGGCACGTGCACCTTCCGCCGACCACTGGCGACAACATCGATGTACTGTGGAGACCTCACGCCCCACGTGTTGAGCAATTCGGCGGTACGTCCACCCGGCCTCCCGCATGCCCACTATACGCCCTCGCTCAAAGTCCGTCAACTGCACATACGGTTCACGTCCACGCTGTCGCGGCATGCTACCAGTGTTAAAGACTGCGATGGAGCTCCGTATGCCACGGCAAACTGGCTGACACTGACGGCGGCGGTGCACAAATGCTGCGCAGCTAGCGCCATTCGACGTCCAACACCGCGGTTCCTGGTGTGTCCGCTGTGCCGTGTGTGTGATCATTGCTTGTACAGCCCTCTCGCAGTGTCCGGAGCAAGTATGGTGGGTCTGCCACACCGGTGTCAATGTGTTCTTTTTTCTATTTCCAGGAGTGTATTAAGCGGAACCCGGAAACACACCACTCGATGGCGCAAAGGACCACAATCGGTTCTGTCGACGATGCTGCATATGGTGAGCTCCACCTTAATCTCAGAAGCTAGACTGGCAGTCTTTACCATTTCCGCTAGCCGCCCGAAACCAGACAGAATCTGCTCCGATCCAAAGCGACACATGTCATTGGCACCGACATGAGCCACCACCTGCAGTTGGCTGCAGCCTGTACTCTTCATGTCACCCGGAGGCATCCTTTCCACATCCGGAATGCCTCCCCCCGGAATGCACACGGAGTGCACACTGGCTTCCTTCCCCTCCTTGGCAGCCTTGTTCCTAAGGGGCCCCATTATGTGCCCAACGCTGGAGTTCCCAACTACCGGCAAACCCACCCTCTGTGAATGCCCAGACCTTGCAGGCCGAGAAGCTTCCTCTGGAACAAGATGGACATCTGCATCCAGCTCAGAGACATCGTCAGCCACAGATAGTGCCCGAAACCTGTTCGTCGAATGAACTGGGAAGGCCCTAGAATCAGCCCCTCGGAAACTTTTTCGCTGCCTGCCAGACTTTGGAATGATCTGCCACTCGGCCACAGATGAGGGGTCAACCTCAGTGCAAGCAGTACCCGGGGCAGCCACAGCAGTGGACCGATCGGAGGACACAAGGGACGTGCTCGACGTCCCTCGGATCCCCGCGTTCGATCCCCCACAGTGACGCCCCTTGGCAGCAGCCTCAAGCTGTGTGATGGAAGCCAACCCAGCCTGGAGCTGTGAGCGAATGGTTGCCAACTCAACTAGCATCTGTACACAACAATCACAGTTCCTATCCATTACTGCAGTCGCTCCTGCTTGAAGCTCGTAAAAATATATAACAAACGAACGGTGTACTCGCCTTATTAGCAGCGGGAAATTGAACTGCTCTCTCACTGATTGTCTAAACGACACTGAGCTGTTCTAACCAAACAAACAAAAGCCTGTACAATACGAGGGTCGATGGCAACAGCAGTACTGTACACTACACTGTTATTGAAATACAAGTTTGTGCCTAGTAAGCACTCGAACACGCAAGAAATTATAAAAATAAACTAGTAACTTCACAGATAACTAAAAATAAGTCGCTCCCGTTTAAAACTCGTAATAAATATGTAACAGGCGAACAGTGTACTCGCCTTATTAGTAGCAGGAACTCGCGGTGCGCTCTCGCTGACGGTCTAACAGACACTCAACAGTAACTGTTCCAGTATTGACCGACCAAGTGCAACAAGCATGCAACTCCATGCCACAAACTGACATCCGGCACCTATACAACACAAAGCATGCACGTTTGCATGCTTGCATTCAACATTCTGGCTGTTATATCAGTTATTAATGTACCAATATTTCACATGTGGAATAGTTTGTCTCGCGCTTGCATTAACTTGTGATCTTGCAGTGTTAATGGCTTAAATACATTACCCAGACAAATGTATTCCCGACGTTTGATTATTCTATATTAATTATTTTTTGGTTTTGCGATTTTTTACGTCAGTGTAGCTTGTTTTGTGTACTATCGTACAATATCGTAGTTTGATCACTATTAACTGCCTAAGTACACACATCATAAAAAGTTTTGCATCACCCTAGTTCCCAGAACTCCTGAAGATAGATGTTGACTGTGGTTGTTGTATCACAGATACAATCCCTTTGGTTATTCACAGATGTCACTAAACCTGCCCAAAAATTTAAATAACCATGCACGAGCAGCGCCTATTAGACGGAGGGGGTCCGACAGGTGATTAGTTCCAGTGATTCCACCAGGAAGGAGGTACACCATGCCTAGACGGTCAATACCGTGGTTGGATCGCGTCCGCATTGTTACTTTGTGACAGGAAGGTGCCGTAACGGCTGTACGATACACGGATGCCATTCTATCGACCGACAGTGCAACCATATTGGCAGCATATTGGCGAGGCATTCGTCCTCATGGACGAAAATTCGCGCCCCCATCGTGCATATCTTGTGAATTACTTCCTTCAGGATAACGACGTCGCTCGACCAGAGTGTCCAGCATGTTCTCCAGACATGAACCCTATCGAACATGCCTGGGATAGATTGAAAAGGGCTGTTTATGGACGACGTGACCCACCAACCACTCTGAGGGATCTACGCCGAATCGAAGTTGAGGACTGGGACAATGTGAACCAACAGTGCCTTGATGAACCTGTGGATAGTATGTCACGACGAATACGTGCATGCATCAATGCAAGAGGACATGTTACTGGGTATTAGAGGTACCGGTGTGTACAGCAATCTGGACCGCCACCTCTGTATGGTGGTACAACATGTAGTGTGTGGGTTTCGTGAGAAATAGAAATAGCGGAAATGGTGTTTGTGTTGATCTCTATTTCTACTTTCTGTACAGATTCCGGAACTTTCGGAACCGAGGTGAGGCAAAACTTTTTTTGATGTATGTACATTAGCTGACAGTTTCATAATCAGTTTAAGCGATGATTGTCTTGTTGGTCAGATGTACATGCTGTATTTAAATAATGCCTTGTTCTTATAAAGGCAGATATGATGTCTGTAGTTAAAAGTGTTCAACTAAGCCATCAGGATGGCAGCACGTAACGAGGTTAAAAACCACAAACATATAAGCGTTCCAAAACATACCAGTGGTGTTCTATAGGATTCAGACCAGTAAAGGCAACTCCATTGCAGGGATGTTATTATCGTGTAAACACTCCGCCACAGGCCGTGCATTATGAACAGGTACTCGATCGTGCTGAAAGATGCAATTGTCATCCCCGAATTGCTCTTCAACAGTGGGAAGGAAGAAGGTACTTAAAACATCAATGTAGGCGTGTGCTGTGATAGTGTCACGCAAAACAACTAGGTGTGCAAGCCCCCTCCAAGAAAAACACGAACACACCTTAACACCACCCCCTCCCAAGTTTACTGTTGGCACTACACACGCTGGCAGATAACTCTCACCGGGCATTCGCCATACCGACACCCTGCCATAGGATGGCCACATTGTGTTCCGTGATTCATCACTCCACACAACGTTGTTCCCCTGTTGAATCGTTTAATGTTTACGATCCTTACACCAAGCGAGGCGTCGTTTGGCATTTACCGGGGTGATGTGTGCCTTATGAGTAGCCGCTCGACCATAAAATCCAAGTTTTCACACCTCCCGCATAACTGTCATACTACTTGCAGTGGATCCTGATGCAGTTTGGAATTCCTCTGTGATGGTCTGGATAGATGTCTGCCTATTACACATTACGATCCTCTTCAACTGTCGGCGGTCTCTGTCAGTCAACAGACGAGGTCAGCCTGAACGCTTTTGTGCTGTACGGGTCCCTTCACGTTTCTACTTCATTATCACATCGGAAATAGTGGACCTAGGGTGATTAGGAGTGTGGAAATCTCGCATACAGACTTATGACACAAGTGACACCCACTCATCTGACCACGTTCGAAGTCCGTGAGTTCCGCGGAGCGCCCCATTCTGCTCTCTTACGGTGCCTAATGACTACTGAAGTCGCTGATATGGAATACTTGACAATAGGCGGCAGCACAGTGCACCTGATATGAAAAACGTCTGTTTTTGGGGGTGTTCGGATACTTTTGATCACATAGTGTATTTAGATACCCTAAAGTAGTCTAAGACTAAATATGTACTATAAAACAGAAAACCAACAAAAAATTAATTATTACAAGCAGAATGATGCCATTTAGAAACTGTTAGCAACTATGACTCAGTTACAAAGTAAATAAAAGATACAAAGCTTAAGTGACCGAAAATTGCCAGGTCCGAGTAAGAATTGAACGTCGAACCTCCGTATTTTTGCGTGACATTTACTCAAAAAATAGTGATCGAACTAGAAAATGGTAAGCGGATATGTCAACAAAATAATTTCAGCACTTGCTCATATGAGGTTTGAAGATAAATAGGCGGTTTTACTTACCTTTCCTCCTAACTTCTGTTGCTAGCGTAATATATCCTACTGTCGTCGTTGACCTGGTTGTGGGTACCGGGATTTCTTAAACATAAGAAAAGCAAAACATTAACATTAGATATGCAGAGGCATCAGCAAGTATAATGCATGCCGTTTACGTGACAGCTAGAACTGCGTAATATTTCAAATCCTTCTCGTTTTCCACTCGTGCAACGTTTCTCCATCGCTTCTAATTCTTTAATCGTTATTCAAGATAACACTAATTCACTCGTCTGTACATTAATGTGTTCTTATAATTATTATCTGTGTTAACGAATGGTCAAACGGCTCAAAGAGTTAGTTTTGGGTTGTGTATCCCGGGCCAGCCGTTTCGCCAATATCATCCAGATGTTTTCAATAGGCTTAGGGAGACAAAGGCAGGAATGCAATCCGATGAGCGACGAAGATGTTTCAAACGCTGCGTACCACGTGTGGTCGCGCATTATCCTATTGTAATGCGGCCGTCAGCAACCTCCGAAGGTATGCGAGGACAACAGACTCCAACACTTTAGAGATGTAACGCAGTGGATGGTTAGAGTTGCGGCAGTGCGTGAAAGGGCGTGCAGGAGTAGAATCCAATACCAGCCCAAACCATAATATCGGGTGCAGGACCAATATGGAAATGCATGAGCCAACATTTCAATAGTCTCTCACCACAGTGTCTCCAGACTCTAATCCGACCATCGTGGTGGTGCAGGCAGAATCGGCTTCATCGGTAAAATCAATATCGTTCCATTCAATTGTCTTCGTTTGTCGTTCATCCCAGCATTGCCGGCGAAAACGCCTGTGGCGTTGACTCAGTGATAAAAGCAGCTATGGACGACTTGTGGACAGTCCGCTCTGCTGCAAACGATGCCGAATAGTACATGGGGACTCTTGTTGTTGCGCATCACGCCGAATTTTTGATGACGCGCTTCGTGATGAGGTAGAGCGATCTGTCACTCTCATGCGCAAAATATGCCTATCATCGCATGTGGCGGTGCAACGAGGTTGGTTCAATCGCTGGCGTCGGTGCTCAGTTCCCTTCTGCATTCAGCGATTACAGTTGCCTGGCTCCGTCGGATACGATCACCGCTTTCTCTGAAGGGTAATCCGCGATCCTCTTCCACCGTTTAACTCCGAAACGGACTCGAAAGGCGCTCACCGTCTTCTACATGCGCTACTAAGGCTGCTTACCCAAAACAGCCTCAAGAAAGAACAATTCCAGTACTAATCGAGTGCATCTGTTGTCGTCACAAACGCATGCTGCAAATTTTCCTGGTTTGGAGCTTCCTTCAGGGTACTGCATCTTGGGTGGCCAACAGTGTGCATGGGAGTTCGATTTTTTAATGAATCGCTGGTAGGATGTTAGTCGTTTGCCTTCTAGTCTACTCTGTTTGATCATCGGATTACACAAAAAGCAAACTGGAATGGTTTCTCAGAATAATACTCATTGGATAACCGGAAAGACGTGCAGCTACGGTCAAAGATGATCGGAGGTTTACAGATAGTTTGCTGTGACGCAATAACTTTTTAGTAAGTTCTCGAGTTACGGTATCTTGTTCTACGGAGGTATTACATGCTCGCTGAAGTACATCCACATCTACATCTATATCTGCATGGATACTCTGCAAATCACACTTAAGTGTCTGGCAGAGGGCTCATGGAGCCACCTTCACAACAATTCTCTATTATCCCACTCTCGAACAACTATATCTTTCCGTGCGAGCTCTGATTTCCCTTATTTTAATATGCTGATAGTTTCTCCCTATGTCAGTCGGTGCCAACAAAAGATTTTCGCGCTCGGAGGAGCAAGTTGGTGGCTGAAATTTCGTGAGAAGATTCCGGAGCAAAGAAAAACGCCTTCATTTTAATGGTGTCCGATCCAAAAGCTATATAATGTCCGCGACACTCTCTCCCTGTTTCGCAATAGTACAGAACGTACTGCTCTTCTTTGACTTTCTCGATATATTCTGTTAATCCTATCTGGTAAAGATTTCACACCGCGCAGCACTACTCCAAAAGAGGACTGACAAGCGTAGTGGAGGCAGTCTCTTTCGTACATCTGTTACAATTTCTACGTGTTCTGCCAATAACACGCAGTTTTTCGTTTGTCTTCCCAACATTTTCTATCTGTTCTTTCCAATCTAAATTGTTCGTAATCGTATTTCCTAACATTGTCTGTGTGTTCTTTCCAATTTAAATTGTTCGTAATTGTAATTCCTAGGTAATTAGTTGAATTTACAGCCCTTAGATTAGACTGATTTTCCGTGTAAATGAAGTTTAACTGGTTCCTTTTAGTACTCATGTGGATGACCTCACACTTTTATTATTTAGTGTCAATTGTCAATTTTCTAAGTCGTTTTACAATTTGTTTTGATCTTCTGATGAGTTTACTAGACGATAAATGACAGCATCTTCTGCGAACGATCTAAGAAGGCTGCCCAGTTTGTCTCCTAACTCGTTTATATGGATAAGTAACAGCAGAGGGCCTACCTTGGGAAACGCGAAATACGTGTTTTACTCGATTACTATCCATCGCGAACTGTAACCTCTCTGGCAGGAAATTACGAATCCAGTCACATAAGTGACACGATGTTCCATAAACACGCAATTTCACTACATGCCGCTTATTTGGTACAGTGTCAAAAGCCTTTTTCAGATTTAGAAATACAGAACCAATTTGGAATACCTTGTCAATAGCACTTAACATTTCGTGTAGATAAAGAGTTAGTTGTGTTTCACAAGTTGGATATTGCCTAAATCCGTGTTCACCGTATGTCAACAGACCGTTCTCTTCGAGGTAATTCGTAATGTTCAAACACAACATATGCTCCAAAATCCTGCTGCATATCGTCGTTGATGATATGGGCCTGTAATTTTGAGGATTACGCCCAATACCTTTCTTGAATATTGGTGTGAACCGTGCAACTTTCCAGTCTTTTGGAAGGTTCTTTCGTCGAGCGAGCTGTTGTATATGATTGTTAAGTATGGAGCTATTGCATGAGCACACACTCAAAGGAAACTAACTGATATACAGTCTGGACCAGAACACTTGCTTTTATTAAGTGATTCACTACTCCGAGGTCATCTACTTCAGAATTACTCAAGTTGGCATGTGTTCGTGATTCGAATTCTGGGATATTTACTTCGTCTTCTTTGGCTGACGAATTTCGAAATGTTCTGCTTAGTAACTCTGTTCGAAAGGCTGTGTTTAGTAACTCTGCTTTCAGAACACTGTCGTCGATAGTATTTCCATTGCTATCTCGCAGAGAAGGCATCGATTGGTCTTGCCACTAGCATACTTTACAAACGACCAGAATCTCTTTCGATTTTCTGCCAGGCTTCCAGATCAAGTTTCGTTGTGGAAAGTATTATAAGTATCTCGCTTTGATGTCCGCGCTAAATTTCAGGCTTCTGTAAAAGATCATCAATCTTGTAGGTTTCTGCAAAAGTTTTCTGATCCGTTTCGTGTACCAAGCGGGAATCAGCTCCGTCGTTTGTTAATTTATTTGGTATAAATCTCTCAACTCCTGTCGATACTATTTCTTTGAATTCAAGCCACATCTGGTCTGTACTTACATTGTTAATTTGGAAGGAGTAGAGGTTATCTCTTATGAAGGCGTCAAGTGAATTTTTATCTGCTCTTTTGAATAGTTATAATTTTCGTTTATTTTTGGAGGATTTGTGGGTTACAATATTCAATATCGCCACGATAACCCTATGTTCCCGAATCCCTGTATGTATTTTCATACTTGTTATAAGCTCAGGGTTATATTTTACTAAGAGGTCAACAGTGTTTTCACAACCATTTACTATTCGTATGAGTTCATGAACTAAACGCTCGAAATAATTTTCCGAGAACGCGTTTAGGACAATTTTGTCAATTTTTCTTTGGACCTTTCAGCAGTTGTCTGAGTTGGGAGATGCGTAAACGGATCCAATTATTATTTTATTCCGGTTTCCATAAAAGATCTCTGCCCATACTGATGATGATGAAGTCCCATACTCCGTAACAGAGCGTAGGGGCCGATGCGGGAGACCCGCACCGCCGTACTAGGCAAGGTCCTAGTGGAGGTAGTATGCCATTGCCTTCCTCCGACCGTAATGTCTATGCCTATACTAACTTATAGGAATTACCTGCTTCAATTTCGTAACAAGATATACTACTTCTAACAGGAAAAAAACACGCCAACGCCAACTACGCTTAGCCTATCCTCTCGGAACACCGCTAGGTTCTTCGCAAAAATTTCGGCTTTATCCAGCTTTCAGTGCCTATAACGATTTGAGCATCACTGCTTTCTGCTGGCACTTGGAGCTCTGGTACTTTCCCAACATAGCTACGACAGTTTACAACTGCTATAACGATAGTTCGTGTACCTAAGTTCTTCTTATGTTCGACCTGCAATATTTGAGACTGAAGCTCTTCCGGTATTTCCCCGAGGCCCTGTAATCTGAAAACCGCTCAGTCCATGCCACACAGCCCCTGCTACCCGTGTAACCGCCTGCTGCTTGTAGTGGACTTCCTAATTATTCAGCGGAACCCGAAACCCCACCATCCGATGGTGCAAGCCGTGGAACCCGTAGACTTCACGGTCGCAAAACGATCTAAGCCTCTGATTGAGAAGCTCCACTCGGCTCTGTACCAAAGGGCCACAAACGCTCCTGTCGAATACGCTGCAAATAATGAGCTCTGCTTTCACTTCGCAAGCTAGACTGGCATCCTTTACAACTTATGACAGCCGCTTGAAACCAGAGAGAATCTCTTCCGATCCAAAGTGACGCACATCATTGAAACCGACGTGAACCACCACCTGCAATTGGCTGCACCCTGTGCTCTTCATGGCATTCAGAAGGACGCTTTCCACGTCTGGAATGACTCCACCCGTTAAGTACAGGGAGTAATTTTACGAAAAATTTATAGATCAGTATGAGTATGCATCGGTTACACGAAATGCTAACTACTTTTCAGGACCGTCTTTTCCTTTCGGTATTATGAAGTGATATAAAGAGCCTACCCTTCAGTTTTCTCGCGGCCACCATGTAGCTGCTGACGAAATGTTTATTAAATTTATCAAATAAGTTTTTCTTTGGATAAATGCATTCCCCTGAAGACTACATTCAAAAATTCGTCTTGCCTTTATTTGCCTTATTACTTCCTTTCCGCTACTGTTTGCCAACATAACCTCTATTTATGCTTGTTTACCTTTACATGTGTCTCTCTGTGTCCTTTGGGGATGTGCTTGGACATATATGGACACTGGTGTTCGA
Organism: Schistocerca piceifrons; assembly: GCF_021461385.2. NCBI lineage: Eukaryota > Metazoa > Arthropoda > Insecta > Orthoptera > Acrididae > Schistocerca > Schistocerca piceifrons. The sequence continues at coordinate 990,829,719 of NC_060138.1, forward strand.
AACTTAAAAGTCAAAAGTAGCTTCCGCATGATGTGTCACGGCCAAGTAACATAGCTCTCTGAAATTTGGATCATACGTAGAAAGAGCTTCAACAGTAATGTACAGAAGGTCAGTGAAGGAAGTACGCAATGAGTCGAACAGAAATTACAATTTTATTCAAAGGCAATAATTACACTGAAACCACTGGGACTCACGATAGTCCCCTAGACATTAAAAATGGCGTGAAAAGGTTCGTAACAGTGTGTGTGATCATCACGGACGACCATGCATGCTCTGCAATGTGCTTCCATGTTGACTAGAAAGCTGTTGAGGTGATCTTGTGGCAGAACGTTGCATATCTCCACCAGCACGGTTAATATATGCTCGATGGTAGTTGGGGCATGAGGCCTTCTGCAATATGTCTTCCCAAATTAGCCCAAGTTTTCTCGGCGGGTTTTAAGTGGGGAAATCGAGCAGGACAGTCCTTCCGTGAAATGTGTTATAGTTCCAAGAGCTCCTTCACCTTCACGTTTCGACATGGTCATGCATTGTTATCCATAAAAATAAGTGCGAAAGCACCTCCGAAAAATGCATCTATGGAAGGACTATAGTGTCGCAATGACGTTGATCGGTAGCTGTTCCGTGTTCAAAGACTCGGTACCCCCATGCAACATTATGCCTCCCCACACCATTACACCTTGACCAACAAAACGACCACGTTCTACAATGTTCGCGGATGCATTACGTGCTTGAGCCTCTCGCCAGCGGAATTATTGTCTTTGACTAAAAGTTTCATTTATGTTCGTGTAATTGTGTATTCCTCTCAGTTACTCTACCACGGTTCGACGTTTGGACCCCTGTGGTAGGATGTTCTTCAGGATTCCACGGGAGTTCCTATATGGCTACACACCATCGAAAGACAGTATGACCTTCACTTGTAAGAGAAGCAGGACAATGGTTTTTTTTTTTATAATAGAACGCGATACCGTCTTTAGACAGTGTTCAGACATCCTGGAATACCACTGGAATCCTGAAGAACATTCCAGCACAAGGATCGGAAGTGCAACAATGAAGAAGTCTGAAGGGAAATATGGCACGACATAACGACTCAGATGATTTTATCATCAATGGCAACGACAAGGATAGCCTGAAGACTTACATATTCAGGAAGTCGTGAGTGGTTCTGCTTACCTTCATAATTACTTTTGGACAATAAAATAATTTGTTTGGCTTATTTTGAAAAGGATTCACGGGAGTTTGCGTTTATTTTGAGTTTTGTTTGCTAACGGGAAACGTGAAATTTACAGTAACGTTAATATCTAAAGGGGTTTTCCATCTCTTACATGAGTAAATGTTGTTTCGTTATGATTATCTGCTAAGTTATTTAGGCACTTACTGATGAGAATAATTTAAATCGCTAATGCTACCCATCCACGCACTCTTTTGTGACACAAGAAACTGACAAGAAGGACCGATTCACTCGATTTAGAGCATTTTCTCTTATTTTTCTATTAACAGAAGAGAGAGTGGAATTCTCTCATTCTTTCCCCTTTCCCAGCCTGCTGTATCATCTAATCTGGAAACTGTCTTACTGGATAGCATACGATAGAAAAGACCATGTTCATCGGTGTTATAAACTAGATCGAGAGTCACCTTCTCAAAAAAATGAGAATTTTGAATTCCTTCTTGAAGTTTTCAGCAGCTATCGTACCAAATGAAAAGACTTTCAATAGTCACTGACAGCTAACACAATCCATAACAATCTTTTCATCTTTGAAAACAACTATGGATGACTGAGGAGTTCTTTTCTAAACTTATAGCTTGTTCTTGTAATGTGGAACCTTAAATTTGGATATCACTTTCCCTCATTGCAATAAACCACAAGAAAAATGCGTCATCGAGAGATTCATTATTTGCTTTTTCGGTTGCCCCGCGTCTCTGTAAAGTGACCATTGTCAATCTGAAACAAAACTTTTGAGCTTCTTCCAGCTTATACGACACCATTGAAGTTCCAACACCTAATTCAGCAACAATGTTTTTCAACAATTCCGCTTTATGTATCGTACGCATGGGCACTAGCACTTTCTTTTTTTAGTGTCACTTTACAATCACAAAAAAGGCCATACAATGCTGTACAGTCCATTTTCAACATGTAACTGCGTCAGAATCACTGTCTGTTGATTGTTTCAATTTAAATTTGATGACTGTCGTCATTACCTTTATTACATCTTGACTACTAAATACTACACAGTTATTGTACTAAAACAAAATATCCGAATGAACCAGACACTCGGATAAATGAGGACCGGGTCGGCAAGGTTCCATTGTAATGCTTCTTCAATTTTTAAAATCTATAATCACCTGCCAATGCTTGAGTGCTTCTTATTGGAAGTATTTTTGGAAGTAGGAGTAATTTTTTGGAGCTGTGCTGGACAGAGAACTCAAATTCTGGAACACTATGATCTTATGCACAAATCACAGAAATGCGTCAGTCATCGTCCTGTGTGTAGCAGAGCGTAGTTTAGCACAAAAAGCATTACCTTCGAGTCTGATGACGCCGTCCGCTTCACCTAGGGAATTGCTGGCAATGCAGCGGTAAGCGCCGAAGTCCTGTGGAGACACGGCGCGGATCTTGAGCAGCATATACTTGTGGTAGCCGCTGTCCACCGTCACCGCCTCGTATTTGTCACCTAATCCAACAACAAGTACGTCACTCATTAGGGAATCGCTATCACCGATGGCCAGTTGAACACCTGGCACATAACGTGCACAATGGTTTGTGAAGTAATCAAAGCAGGAACCTCAGGAAGTATCAGGTTGTTCAGTAGTGGACATATAATTGGTATAAGCTGTGGAATTTACACAATTATTGTCGTGGCATTTTTAAGAACACGTAAGAGTATGACCTTATAGAGTTTCTGTACCTTCCCGTGAACTGCGGTGTTTACTCTTTCGTCATGAAAGTCATCATATCGCCATTATAGCAGTTTCACTTCACAACAAGTTCCGGTCACTGACCAGTCTTTACCTTCTATAGTTACATGAACCACCAACAAACTGCTACCTCGTATTTACCCCACACACTTATGACGATGTTAAGAAATTATTGAAAAAAATCAAATGAGGCGGTCGTTACTGATCACTGCATGCCTGCATTGTATTACAGTAGATACATGTCTAGACAGTTAATAACAAATTCATGACAAAGAAATTGTTACTGTTTTTATCTGTATAGACCGAAGCGGTCAGTGAAATTTTGAACCCTGATCTCCTGTTTACTAGGCAAGTGCGCAGGCCACTTGGCACTTGGCACAGCGGTCCTCACAACTGCACAGATGACCCAGGTACGTTCCCTCCTAGGTCTAAGTTTTCACTCCCCGCTTCAGTCTATGTACATAAAATCGTATCTGTATGAGACCAGTAAAGTCTCTGATATTGTGCCATTTCATTTGTATAAGTACCTGCAAATGGGTTGCAGGCTGGATCTCCCATTTACGTTCTCAGGTGCTATTCCAGAACATGGAATTCTGTTCATGTGTCAGGGAGAATTTAAAGCAGACTGGGGCAGCAGTGAGAATTTGGATGGAGGACGGCGGCATACCAGAGCAATCTGTGCAATTGTACGAACCACTGTGCGCAGGTAGTTTAGTGGCCAGTGCACCTGCCTCGTAAGCAGAAGACCCGGGTTTGATTCCAGGCCTTGGTACAAATTGTCACTCGCCGCTTCGGTCTATATAGATAAAGTTTAACTGCATGAGACCATAATGTCTAGAAATAGTGTCACTTCATTTGCAACGCTTTTGCTACGACCGCTTCTTCGCTCCATCCATCCTATTCGTTTTAATTTATATTATTTTACACTTGAGTCTGAAACCTTCTCTCAGGGTTTTGAGATACGTTAGTGTGATTTTCGAATTTATTCTTATTTCTCGTCAATATGAATACGCACACGTGAAATAAGAATACTAATCGAAAGAAATAAAGTTTTACCTGTTGATTTTCCAAAATTTCAATTTTTTCGCCAACCGATTTCCGATATCTCTGGCAATCATAATCTCCTGCAAGCGCAGATAAAATAGCAATTATGCAAGAGATAATAAACAACACAGGGACTTCATTCAAAAAGGAAAATATGTATTAAACACAGGTGTTACGAAAAACAAAATAGGTACATGTAAAAAGTGCTCTTGAAGTTTTGCAAAAGCAAATCATCGATCCTCACACAATTACAATAAAAAAAGACCATTCAGAAATGACTGTAAATCACAACCCTTGATCATACGGCTCAACGCCAACCAATCAGTAACGACAAAACATTGTGCACTATCTTACTCATTGGATAGATTTCTACGACTTGCAAATAAGAATTAAAACCGTCAAATTCCAGAACTTCATTTTATTACGTAAATACCTCATTCAGGATAAATAAAGTCAAATGGAGCAGGTCTATATTCAAGATCAATTTCACAATTTTGTGTGTCGTAACTTCTTTATCGCCTTTCAGCTCAGTAGGTCCATAGGTTTTTTTTTTTTTCCTGCGGCTGTGATAGTGAATAAATTTTTTTCCAGAATAAAGATAAAATCTTTCTTCTTTGTCATTTAAAAATCATTTTGCTATCTCCTGACGTGATCCATTGTCAGTTATGGAATAGGTATATCAACTGAGTAGAGAGGTATATATACAATATGAAATTAGCAAAGGTCGTGACAAGTAAATGAAAAGAGAAGAACTAAGTAACAGTTGTGTTGGTACTGTGTCAAAGCAGAGCGATACATCCGTCTCACCTCATAACAAGTTTTAAGTAACCAAAGGCTGTTTTGGAAGCTGTAAAGAATGGTACTTATCCTTTTTCTTCTTCTTGGGTTCTAAGAGACTCAAAGCTCACGTGTCGATCTCACATGTTGCCTCCAGATGCTTCCCTCTTGTGTTATTTCCTGTCAGCTATTTACAACCATCCAGTTGCACACTGTTTTAATTTCATTTACCCTTGTACACCTGTGTCTTACGCTTGGTCTATTATCAAATTACTTCTTCATCGATGTCGTCGAAACCACTTGATCCTTTCATTCTCATCAGCTGGCCGGTCCACTGAAGCCTTCTGGAATTTATTGTGCTCGTTATCGTTCTTGTTATGACAGCATATGGATTTCTGTATTTTGTCTTCTCCTCCAGCTTTGCGATTCATTATCGTAGTATTGAGCAGAAATATTCCTATAAACTTTGTTTTCAAATGCTTGTGACTGGTTATCTTCCATTTTAGTTAAACTCCATGTTTCTGGCCCACAGGCTAGGACTTGTCTGATGAGTATCACATAGCTTCATTTTAGTTTTCATTGTTAGTATTTTAGACCCTAGAAGTTTTTGTATTGATTTGTAGGGTGTGTTATCTCTTTGTAGTCCCATTTTTCACTTCTATTTGTCTCTGATTTGCTTCAAAATGGCTCTGAGCACTATGGGACTTAGCTTCTGAGGTCATCAGTCCCCTAGAACTTAGAACCACGTAAACCTAACTAACCTAAGGACATCACACACATCTACGCCCGAGGCAGGATTCGCATCTGCGACCGTAGCGGTCGCGCGGTTCCCGACTGTAGCGCCCAGAACCGCTCGGTCACTTCGGCCGCCTTCTGATTTCGTACGTCTGTCATTGCACCCGGATATATGAACTGCTCAACACGCTCTAATTTATGGTTGCCGATTATTACATGCAATTGTTTGTCCTGTTCATTACATTTTGTTTTCTGGGCGTCTACTTTTAGGCCAAATTTGATTGCTTCTTCTAATAGCTCCACAAGTAACCATCTGTTCTCCATTTCACTTTCTGCACTGAATACTACATCATCTGCAACACTAAAACCTTAACTTTATTTCTTTTGAGGATCAAGCTGGTACTTGTTTCGATTTTCTCGCAACTCTCTCGAAGACTACAATAACAAGAAGAGAGGACAGAGCATCTCCCTGTCGTACTCTAGTTTTATTTTTAAAATGGTCAGATTTTATTCCTTTTAGCAAAACACTTCTTATGTTACCATCCTTGCACATTTTACAAATATTTATACGTTTCATTGGAAAATCCAAGAACCAAATCCCAGGGAGTCATAAGCTTCAATGAAATCAATGAACAAGTAATGTATTTTTCTTTTATATTCCCATAGTTTCTCATTTATTGTTCTGATTACAAATATATTGTCAGTAGTGGATCTCTTTCTGCGAAAGCAGTTTTGATAATCCCTAATTATAGTTTCTGCCAACTATTTCAACCGCTTCAACAATAAACAAGATGAAATCTTATAGACTATGTTAAATAGTGACACTCCGTTGCAGTTTCCGAAGTCTGTCGCTTTTTTATGTATTGGGACTTCTTTCCGTTCGGGTGGTGTATTCATAGTTTTCCAGATTATCTGTACCTGGGGCTACAAACATGTATGCAGTGCTCCTCCCTTCTCAGGTGAAATTCCAAATTGCATTGCTATTTTTTTAGGCATTAGTACTTACCGGTACTTCTCTATATGTTGGTCATTATTAGGGCTGCTTCTGGAATTTATAATCAGTGATTATGGATCACATTCATAAAATCGCTTCTTCCTAGCTTATTACTTGCAGCTAGGAGGATGACTCCTTTTATTCTGTTCTATGACTCGTTACTGGTCATTTCATGATTTTATCTCTCGCTACTTAAAATATCAGATCGGTTTGAAACTTCAACCTTGTATGTTAGTGTATTTTCTGTTCCTGTTACATTTTCCAGATCAAATCTTGTCACGTTTCTTGGGCTGATTTTCGGTTTAGGTGCTGCTTTCAACCTGATTCTCACTGTGATGTTTCTACAGCACTAAGAAATTCATATAAATCATATATTACGTAACATTCAGCCAGTTTTAGTCTTTCAACTTTCCGCCCTCCAGTTTTTCGCCACTGCTTCTGAGAATTTTCATTCGAGTAAATGCAAAATCTGTGTTGAACATATCCTGGAATAGTCAAGTGCATTTCATTGGGCCGAAAAAGATCGACTACAAGAGAAATTAATCACACTAGTGTATCTCTTTTACACTGATATATTACACATATTTTGCTATCAGTAAGAACGGAGTGGTCTTATTCAATACAGCTTGGTAACTGTTATTGGAAATTTTTCGTGAAAAACCACGCGTAATCTAGAATTTCTGTGCGATTCGGTTTACAATCCAACTCAACGAAAAGAAATGCGCAGTGGAAGAATGGATGTGCGAGAGTGAAACCAGCTGACTTAGTGCCCTCAGCCGAGCTCTGAGTGTCTTTCCCCGTAGCTGTTACGCAGTTTACAAGCGCGGCGACTGCATTAGAGTCGGCAGCAGGGCAGAGTACGTACCGGAGAGGATCATGTCTCCGCGGCCGTTGGCCCAGTAGTTGATGGAGGCGGGGTACGCCTCCGAGTGGCACTCCAGGGACACGTCCTGCCCCAGATAGGCCGCCTCCAGCTGGTTAGGGATCGACAGCAGCGGCGGAACTACGAACAAATAAAACAATCTCAAAACAGCTACAGTATCGTATCTTACGTGAAAAGCACAACGTAACGGTGAATCCCCGGAACAGCTGTACACGAGAGCCACCATTTAAATACACTACCGGCCATTAAAATTGCTACACCAAGAAGAAATGCAGATGATAAACGGGTATTCATTGGACAAATACGTCGTACTAGAACTGACATGTGATTACATTTTCATGCAATTGGGGTGCATAGATCCTGAGAAATCAGTACCCAGAACAACCACCTCTGCCCGTAATAACGGCCGTGATACTCCTGGGCATTGAGTCAAACAGAGCTTGGATGGTGTGTACAGGTACAACTGACATGCAGCTTCAACACGATACCACAGTTCATCAAAAGTAGTGACTGGGGTATTGTGACGAGCCAGTTGCTCGACCACCATTGACCAGACGTTTTCAATTGGTGAGAGATCTGGAAAATGTGCTGGCCAGGGCAGCAGTCAAACATTTTCTGTATCCAGAAAGGCCCGTACAAGACCTGTAACATGCGGTCGTGCATTATCCTGCTGAAATGTAGGGTTTCGCTGGGATCGAATGAAGGGTAGAGCCACGGGTCATAACACGTCTGAAATGTAACGTCCACTGTTCAAAGTTCCGTCAATGCGAACAAGAGGTGACCGAGACGTGTAACCAATGGCACCCCATAGCATCACGCCGGGTGATACGCCTGTATGGCGATGACGAATACACGCTTCCAATGTGCGATCACTGCGATGTCGCCAAACACGGATGCGACCATCATGATGCTGTAAACAGAACCTGGATTCATACGAAAAAATGACGTTTTGCTATTCGTGCACCCAGGTTCGTCGTTGAGTGCACCATCGCAGGCGCTCCTGTTTGTGATGCAGCGTCAAGCGTAACCGCAGCCAGTGTCGCCGAGCTGATAGTCCATGCTGCTGCAAACGTCGTCGAACTGTTCGTGCAGATGGTTGTTGTCTTGCAAACGTCCCCATCTATTGTCTCAGGGATCGATACGTGGCTGCACGATCCGTTACAGCCATGCGGATAAGATGCCTATCATCCCGACTGCTGGGGATACGAGGCCGTTGGGATGCAGCATGGCGTTCCGTATCACCCTCCTGAACCCAAAGATTCCATATTCTGCTAACAGTCATTGGATCTCGACCAACGCGAGCATCAATGTCCCGATACGATTAACCGCAATCGCGATAGGCTACAATTCGACCTTTATCAAAGTGGTAAACGTGATGATACGCATTTCTCCTCCTTACACGAGGCATCACAACAACTTTTCACCACGCAACGCCAGTCAACTGCTGTTTGTGTATGAGAAATCGGTTGGAAACTTTCCTCATGACGCCGACCGCGGTGGTCTCGTGGTTCTAGTCGCTCAGTCCGGAGCCGCGCGACTGCTACGGTCGCAGGTTCGAATCCTGCCTCGGGCATGGATGTGTGTGATGTCCTTAGGTTAGTTAGGTTTAATTAGTTCTAAGTTCTAGGGGACTGATGTCCACAGATGTTAAGTCCCATAGTGCTCAGAGCCATTTGAACCATTTTCCTCATGACAGCACATTGTAGGTGTCGCCACCGGCGCCAACCTTGTGTGAATGCTTTGAAAAGCTAATCATTTCATTATCAAAGCATCTTATTCCTGTCGGTTAAATTTCGCGTCTGTAGCACGTCATCTTCGTGGTGCCGGCCGAACTGGACGTGCGGTTACAGGCGCTGCAGTCTGGGACCGCAAGACCGCTACGGTCGCAGGTTCGAATCCTGCCTCGGGCATGGATGTTTGTGATGTCCTTAGGTTAGTTAGGTTTAACTAGTTCTAAGTTCTAGGGGACTAATGACCTCAGCAGTTGAGTCCCATAGTGCTCAGAGCCATTTGAACCATCTTCGTGGTGTAGCAATTTTAATGGCCAGCAGTGTATTTACAAGTGAACAGTGGATGGCTCTATTGACGTGCGACGTTGCCATTATTTAAAATTCGTCGTATGTTGTTGTTAAAGCAATGAAAGCTTAGAAACTGATGGAGAAATTTGTTGACAGTGAGCTTTTAAAGAAGCGGTGTCGTGGAAGACGGAAACTTCTTGTGTAGGTTTAGATTGGATGATTTTTTGTAATTGTTATGATTTGTCCAAAAACCCGAAATGAAATAGATTAGAGAAACATTTGAAGCGTCTTTGAACAATGCTGGAACTCACGTACATCAAATAAGCTGCCGTGTCTCCATTACCTACCTGACAAATAATCATTAAACTTTAAATTCTGAAGCGGTATCTCGCTGTACAAGTTTTCGAGAAATAATTCAAATGTACTTCATATATTACTGTAATCTTTTTGTTTTCTTACTATGAGGAGAATCTTTTCACAAATCATCTGAACGTTTCCTTTTTCATTATTTTTATATTTTCAAATTTCCTTCAGAAAGCATGAAATATACTGTCTTTAAATATCTGCCAGGTTTATATTATCAGAATTGCACAGGGTAACTGAAGAGGAATGGTCTGTATTTAGGCATGCGACAGAAGAACATTCGAAGCAAAAAAGGCAAGTAAACATACCTTTAAAATGCATACCTTAAGAGCTATGAACACTTTTTCTGTAGAATAGATGTTTTTACATTAGCGAAGATGAGCACGTGCTCTTATCTCTTAGCCGGCCACTGTGACCGTGCGGTTCTAGGCGCTTCAGTCCGGAACCCCGCGACTGCTACGGTCGCAGGTTCGAATCCTGCCTCGAGCATTGACGTGTGTGATGTCCTTAGGGTAGTTAGGTTTAAGTAGTTCTAAGTTCTAGGGGACTGATGACCTCAGATGTTAAGTCCCATAGTGCTCAGAGCCATTTGAACCATTTTTCTTATCTCTTAAGATACGGACCTTAGAACCTATGTTTACTGGAACTTTTTCTTGTTTTGATGCATACAACAAATCCTCAAAATATTGAAAGCAAAGACCTTGAAGTAGAATGGGTTTCTTTCACAGTATGAAGATGAAGAAGTGCTCATAGCTCTTTGTTGTTGTTGTTTTTGTTGTTCTTGTTGTGGTGTTCAGTCCTGAGACTGGTTTCATAGCTCTTAAGGAATGCGTTTTAGAACCCATGCTTAGTAGATTTCTTTGCTTCGAATCTTCGTACATTTCATATCCGTGAATACTGACGATTCCTCCCGGGACACACTATATAGATCAGGAGAAAGCAGCTTTTCGTGAAATATTTCCATTTCACCTGAAATTTATAATGTCCCACTCAAGGCACGCTATGTTGACCAGCCGCTGTGAGATTCTCTGCCATACGGCGTCATCTGGATTCGGTTTAGGGACCTTCGACTCAGCACTCCTTTCTACCGGCCGTTGTTGTCTTTCACAGCTTGGAGCCGCTACTTCTCAATCAAATTGCTCCTCACTTGACATCATGAGTTGGAGTGCACCCCATTCCAGTCCTCCCACTAAGGAAAAATCCTGGCAGTACCGATAACAGAATTCGGGTCCTCAAAGCGAGAGTTAGACGCTACGATCACTCGTCTACGGAGGCGAACAAAATCACTAGCTGAGTTTTTCTTAATTAGCTTGGTTACATTCAAACACTTAAATCTTTCTGTGTAAAACCTATCCTCACCCTGATCAGTCTGATATCCGGTTTGTGGATTTAGCACTCTTCGTTTAGCTGTGAAGTGCGAACAAATATTTTCCCTCTGATTACTTATTAAGTTTCTCTGAATTACCCTGATTTCTTTCGGTACATACCTTTTTCTTTTTCTTAATTCATTCTGTAATTTCAGGGGGAACCTCGCTTTCGTTCCACTCAAACATTTGACGAAAAATAACAAAGCTGTGCTCAGCGCCACTGAAGGGGACTGGGATGTGGCTTAGCGACAGATAGCGACATCCTTAGCTATATCGAAGACTGCAGTAGGTCTACAGTCAATTTTGCGTGAACATTTAGCTGCGAAAAAGATTTGTTTCCGATGGGTTCCGCATAACGTGAACAAAGCTCAAAAAAGGCTCGTGTCGCCTGGCGTAAGGAAATGCAGAAAAAATGAGACTGAGGAAATACAAATCCGTATACATTTTAACAGGAGCTACTGAGGAATGATCAGTTGTTTCGGTGTTACAAGATGAACCGAAACTAACAAAAACAGATCAGTCATCAATTGTATCTTTCGCAATACTGGACTTGATGTCACGATTGTTTTGGAGGATCAAGAACAGGCAATGACGAACGGAATATTGCTATCTGCTTGCCGCAAATCATCGATGAAATGAGGAAGAACAACCGACATCTTAACCATGTCAAATGTCACTCGACAGGTGAAACAATTATTTATTTGGCAAAAAAAAAAAAAAATCATCGAGTCACTGTATCTCTGGTCGCATTCGCCCCGTATAGCACTTAACAAACTTCTTTCTGTTGTGGTGTGAACAGCGATTTTCAATATCTCAAGAAGCTGCTGTATCTTTCCAAAACAATCTCTTTGCTTCGCCAATATCAGCGAGCCATGGCGGGGCTGCTCATGTCTCATTTCGAATTCCTGGCGCCACTAACTCGATCTCTCGTGTGATGTCCCTGTGGTTTCAGTTCACGAAGATCTTTGGTCGAGGTTGTTGATAGGGGAGAGGGCATTCGTGGCGACTTGGGGAGTGGAAACAGAGCGACTAACGCAAGCACTTGCGCAAGCGTCATGGGCGAGCAGAGGCATATTTATGGGCCGATTTCAATCCGTGGTTGACTTCGAGTGCCGCCTCCGTGCGTGGCCTGGCCAGCCAGCTCTGGGTGTGTGTGTGTGTGTGTGGGGGGGGGGGGGGGGTTAGGGGGGGTGTCCAGCCTCAGCATAGAAGAAGCACGTTATCGCTCTGTCAGGAAACAGCATCGGCACGCACAGTTTAAGATCTCCTGTTAACAAACAACCAAAGGTAGTATCGACTCAATAAAAGCAAATAACAGCCCCAATTCAAGAATCCAAGTGATGTTGAAATACATCGGCTAATGAATCGAAACGATCGTAACAGACCTATAAGTGTCAATATGAAAATAACAGTTAAGGCCTCAAAATCCAAAACTTGACTGAAGTTCATGTATCGAAGCTGAAGCTTGCCTGTTCCAAAGGGGGCACAGAATTCAGCACGGCGCAGAGCTGGCTGGCCAGGCTACTCACGAAGGCAGCACTCGAAATCAGCCACGGATGCAAATCGGCCCACAAATATGCCCAGCAACCATTCGCCAGACTCCGCGCCCAAGACGCTTTCGCAAGTGTTCGCGTTAGTCGGTGGGTGGACCTGTCACACCGTCCTCCTCGCTCTGCTACCACTCCCCAACTGGCCATCCCACAAGACGCCCCGTCCCCCATCAATAAGTGTGGAAAAATTGACTGAAATGTAAGTAAAATAATGTAATTTAAATGCGAATATTTCGAGAAAGCCTGGTGCGATTTTAGGCAAAGAATGTAGAGTTATTAAAATACACGGTAGGGATCACGAAATGAGAGCACAATAGCAAACTACGGCCCTGACGTCGTAGCCGACATCAGGCACACCAGGCACAAGGCACTATCATAACCTACGGTGTGGTCATTGCGGTTTTGAGTTAATAAAACATTGTTTAATAGATGTGACAGCCTCCATTCATTGTTCCGCAATCGTCTGATCGTGCAATAATGGGTCTCTCTGCGTATTTATACTCAGTACGTTACATTCTTGATGTTCAGGGTTAACTGCCAATGCTGCACCAAATGTCGAACCTCACATAAACCATCATCATCCGTGACTGATGATTAAGAGCAGAGTTACGCTAGAGGCAGCGGCGTATTGTTGGGTTTTGAATTTCTTTTAAGTGGAAATTAATGGTTTTCTGCGCGGCAACGAGTTTTACTAACCAGTGCAGACAACAAAAACATTTATAAGTTTTATGTAATTCCTAAGAACAATGAGACAAAAATAAAACGGACAAATGCATGTGGACGGGCCGATATGGTTACGGTTGCTAGTGATTAATTGTGCTCAGTACATTTTTCTCATGTGGATTACGAAAGAGATTAGAAAAATGAACCGTTGAATCTTTCTCCGAAACAAAGTAGAAGCTGATGCTGTTCCAACCTTGTATTTTCAATCCTCGAGTTATTATTAATGAAGTAGTTATGAACCTAAAAATCAGGGAAAAATACGTGAGCAGAAACAAACTTCCGTAAAGACGTAGAAGCACTTTCACGGGTTCTTATACTGTATTATCAAGTAATGGAGAAGTTGCTTGTAAAGGAAACATTAACTGTGAACACAAACTGTGCTGTAAAGCGACACTGTGCATTTCTGCCAGCAACTGGAAATTGCTGAAAAATAAATAGAATAATTTAGGCCAAAGAACACAGATTTACAGATTCGTCTTCTTGGTGTAAAGCTGAGTTATTTAATAAACACTGATAAGCTAAAACATTACGACCACTGCCAACCGCGAAGATGCATGCAGCCTGGTTGCGTTCAACGCACATGACACGTTAGGAAAGGTACGTAAGCGGAGAAGACACGGACGGGGCATCCCCTCGCGAACATATGGTCTGCAAATCGGGGAATCCATTGAGATAAGCGACTTTGACAAAAGACAGATTATTATTATGCAGAATCTGTGAGCGAGCTCTCGAAAACAGCGAAACTGGCCGAATGTTCATGTGCTACTGTACTGAGAATCTATGAAAGAGGTAGAAAGACAGTGAAACTACCACTGGGCGCTAAATGGTTGCAAGTCAACGATTCTTCACAGGACACGGGGTTCAGAGGCTTATCTGCTCTATAAAGTAGGGCAGATGGTAGTCTGTGGCATCTCTACCGAAGGAGCACATTACTGGTGCACGGACAAGTGTTGCGAAGTACATTATTGATCGCACATTGTTGAACGTGGAGCTCCACAGCAGACTGCTCCTACGAGTTCACATGTTGATCCAACCACATCGCCAATTACAATTTCAGTGGGCACAGGGCCAGTGGGATTCGAGAGCCAATCAATGGGAACGGGTCGGCTCTTCGGGTGCAACATATTTTTGCTACACTAGGTCGACGGCCGTCTCCACAAATGCCGTCATCGAGATGAACGGCGCCTCGAAACGTGCGGCGAGTCGAAGACGCAGGCTGGCGGGAACAGTATTATCCTAGGGGAGACATTCTCCTGCGCTTGCATGGGACCTGTGACAGTAATCGAAGACACGCTGACAGAAGCGAAGACCAGCATCCTTTATGCCTGATGCCTTCCCCGATGGCGATGTCATCTTTCAGCAGTTCAAAATGGTTCAAATGGCTCTGAGCACTATGGGACGCAACTGCTGAGGTCATTAGCCCCCTAGAACTTAGAACTAGTTAAACCTAACTAACCTAAGGACATCACAAACATCCATGCCCGAGGCAGGATTCGAACCTGCGACCGTAGCGGTCTTGCGGTTCCAGACTGCAGCGCCTTTAACCGCTTTCAGCAGTGTAATTGACCGTGTCTCGGAGCCAGAACTGTGCAACGGTGTTTTGAGTAGCATTATAGTGAACCCACATTGATGTCTCGGCGACCAGATTTGTCTGATGTGATTCCTATGGAATACACCTTGGTCGTTATCGGGCGCCATCACCTCCTGCGCAGATCAGCGGCCTGATATTAACGCGAGTTACATGCGTCTGTGCTCAGACATCTAATGTCACATACCTCTATAAACCTACCAACAAACTGTCGTATCCCTGATACGCAGAATCAGTGATGTATTTCATTACAAAGACGGACAAACGAGCTATTAAGCAAGTGGTCATATTGTTTAAAGTTATCAGTGTATAACATTTTGGAAAATTGGTCTAGGGCTCTCTTTCTTACTATCAACAGAAAGTTGTTATGAAAGGACGGTGTACTAACAGGTGATCTAAAGTTACAGGAACGACAGTTTTTAAATGATGGTAGCATTGTTTATATAAGTAATAAGTTAATAATGGTAATACACAGTAACATGAAAAATACCCATTGTATTCTCAGTGAGGGTAGAAGTGTGCGCGGAGTGCCTGTTACCTTCTATGCGTTACTGTGTGGCTAGAGCGTCAGTGGTCGCCTGACACCTACTGTGTATCCTGGCAGGAGTGAAGAATGTTTTTCTCTCGTTGTTAGGTTTCTGATTTAAAAGGGTACTCACACTGGACGCGCAGCACGATCCTGCGGCTGGCGCTGGGCGGCACGCCGTTGCTGGCGATGCACAGGTAGGCGCCCGTGTGCAGGCGGCTCACCGACACCAGCCGCAGCTCCTCGCTGGGCACCTCCGGCACTGCGGCACAGGAGGGACAACCTCTCAGGTGGGTACCGTTGTGTCACACAGAGCAACATGCATTTACAGCACTGATAAAAACACACTATCTGACCAATAGAATACGAGCACGGGGTGCGCTCATCTTCCACCTTCAAGACGGTTTGAGCCCTGCTGTGAATAGTTTCAGTGAGGCAATTGAAGCATGTCCGACGGAACACTGTATTTTACTTTTTGATATATACCGACTCTGCTATTTCGTATTTATTCGCCAATATCACGCTCTCGACTCTCAATAAATATGTCCTTCCTGGAAGGGAGTATACGTAACGTACGAGTGCAGAGTGTGACACACAGACTACGACGTATGGAAATTTGGGTCTGGCCGTGATTCGTGCTCGGATGGCCGAAGCAGTTAAGGCGACCACTTGCGTAAAACAGGAAATCCGGGTTCGAGTCTCGGTTCAGCACAAATTTTCATTGTCGTCATTCCTATAGGCAGCCGAATGTGATTCATATCGCAACTAAGAAGACATTTTCTGTGTTTTTTCACTGCTATAGTCGCCTTGGTGCTGAGTGTCCGAAGGAACATTGCACTGTACTTCTTAACTACACGAGACTGCTGCTTCGTTCCTGCTACTTCGTTCCCTATAAAATGTGTTTATATCCTTTGACAATTACTGTTACCTTAGAGTTAATAACCACTAAAAACACTCCCATACCGTATTCAAACTGAAACGAGACTGAAGTTATAAGAGTAAGTCAATGTGTCGTCCAGTGACACGAGTGAGATCCTGAAGAAGATTCCAGCAGAACAATCGAAACATCGGGCTCTGAGAAAGTTTGAAGAGAAATACAACGCGACTTAACTACTCAGAAGATTTTACCATCAATGCCAGAGGGGCCCCTAACTTGTATGTCTGTCCTCTCAGGTGCTAGTCCTGTAGAGCGGGTTATGGCATTCCTGAATACGATTCCATATTCGCACGATAGTGTGGGATCCCACCAACGCTAGCAACCAAACTGGAGAACAACGGCCTCGACAGACCACGATCCTGAAAAATTCCTGCAGTTTGGTAGACCTTTCTCCTCCTTACATGAAGCATAACACGATCTTCTCACAAACTCCCGTACCACAGCACTATCTTCTCCGTACTGTTTGCAGTACGCATTATAGTAACATTTTCTCCAGGCATTCGACAAACATACCTGTCGGATTGCCGCAAAGTACAGCACGATTCAGCATTCAAAATCACTCGTACAATGTCTGCGGTGGTCGCTCTTTTTTCATCCTGAAGCGTTCGCATAGCATTGACTGCAGAAATATGCGGGTTGTAAAGAGCTGCTCCACCATTGTCCATATTCTCTTTGAAACTCAGAGTGATTCCTTCCGATGATTTCACGTTATTCTCGACACCAAACGTCCTAAATTCTCGACGGCTCCTTTCCGTCAGTACATGGGCCCTACCTGGTCTTGGTTTATCTGTGATTGTTCCTTCTTGTTTCCAGGTCACGATTACATCACCAACAATGGACTTGAAAGTTTCAGAATGTATGACACTTCCCGACGGATTTGTTACTCGTGTGACATCCAGTGACTAGTCCATTTTCGAAGTCGATTAGTTTTCCTGAGCGACTCATCCTCCTATTACCGGTTGTCTACTGGTAAAATTATAATCGCCGCCTCCATTTATACCTGCCGATCGGACTGGTCTAGTAGTCAACTCTACGATACATAGAGGTGTCAGGATACTTTTGATGAGACAGTGCGTTCTTACACTGGTAACCACAGAACTGCCAAGACGTCGACAAAATGAACAAGTCCAGCCAGAACCAACGTCCATTTCGGAACGAGTATGTTGGTCACATCACTTAAAGAAATTTTTTTTAGAAATTGTATCAGTGGGTTTTAGATTCTCGAAAGCAGATGCGAATAACAGCACCACATCAAGAACACCAGTTAAATGAATCACCTTTAACCGACAGCGGTGTCTACTAATCTGCCTATGATCAGGGACTGCACGTGGAATTGGATGTGTTTCTTTGTATCAATGGCACTTTTTCTTATGAGGCCAAGGGCTTTGCAGTTTTTCTCTTTACCGGCTGAAGTTGTTGTATTTGAGTTTATTTTACTGCCGAAGTAGTCAAAGATATTTACTGGTCTGAGTAGTACATCTCTCATATCTATCACGATACGTTGGCGGTTGCTAATTTGTGTCTTCTGTGGACTGATTTCCACGCTATACCTTGTTTTGTGATCTTGTTTATTCTTTATTTTTCTTCAGTTCCCCTTCGTTTTCGTGAATGACAGCTACGTCATCAGAAGATTTTTATTTCCATTCCACTGAGTTTTAGTCCTTCGATGATCTACTTAAATTTCTTAACGTCTTTCTCAGTATATATATATATATATATATATATATATATATATATATATATATATATATATATATATATATATAATGGACAAAACTGCTGACAACCGACACCCCAGACATACTCCTCTCTTGTATTTCACCATTTGTGTTCGTGATGACTCTTTAGTTTTCACACATTCCTAATACCTGCACGTAAACATAGTTTATATACACTCATGCTCATAAATTAAGGATAATGCTGATACATGGTGAAACAACGCTCTGGTGGGCGGTTTACGGGTTTAAATCACCTCGGGGTATGACCATGCGGTGCATTTGAAGTTCGGTCGTCGCACTGTGGCGCTGGCAGCAGTCCACATACGCAGATGTGATTTGGTGCATGTCAGAGTAGGACGCAGCGAGTAAGTGTGCAGACGTTTTAAGACGTGCTAATGAGTCGTCATTATGTGTTCTTTGAGCCATTTTCACCACACAGTCACGTGTGGTGAAAATGGCTCAAAGAACACATAATGACGACGTTATGAGGGAGGGAGTACTGCAGGTAGCCTTGCTCGGGACCTTACTGCAGCCACTGGAACAGCTGTCTCTAGACAAACAGTCTACAGATGACTGAAAAGACATGGTTTATTCGCCCAGAGACCTGCAAGGTGGATTCTACTGACCCCTGGTCACAGGAGAGCCCGTAAAATCTGGTGTCAAGAACACAGTAAATGGTCATTGGAACAGTGGTCTCAGGATATGTTCACGGACGAATCCAGGTAGTGTCTGAACAGTGATTCTCGCCAGGTTTTCATCTGGCGTGAACCAGGAAACAGATAGCAACCCCTTAATGTCCTTGAAAGGGACCTGTATGGGGGTCGTGGTTTGATAGTGTGGGTGGGATTAGGATTGGTGAACGTACGCCCCTGCGTGTCTTTGACTGAGGAACTGTAACAGATCAGGTGTTTCGGAACGTCATTTTGCACCAGTATGTCCGCCTTTTCAGGGGTGCAGTGGGTCCCACCTTTCTCCTGACGGATGATAACGCACAGCCCACCGAGCTTCCATCGTGGAGGAGTAGCTTGAAACAGAAGATATCAGTCGAATGGAGTGGCCTGCCTGTTCTCCAGACCTAAACCCCATCGAGCACGTCTGGGATGCTCTCGGTCGACGTGTCGCTGCACGTCATCAAACCCTTACGACACCTCAGGAGCTCCGACAGGCAATGGTGCAAGAATGGGAGGCTATACCCCGGCAGCTGCTCGACCACCTGATCCAGAGTATGCCGACCCGTTGTGCAACCTGTGTACATGTGCATGGTGATCATGTTCCATACTGATGTCGGGCTACATGCGCAGTAAACAGTGGCGTTTAGTACCACATGTGTTTCGGGATGGTTTTCTCAACTTATTACCAATACCGTGGACTTACAGATCTGTGTCGTGAGTGTTCCCTATGTGCCTATGCTATCAGCGCCAGTTTTGTGTAGTGCCACGTTGTGTGGCACATTCTACAATTATCCTTAATTTATGAGCATGAGTGTATAATTTGCCTGTCCCTGAAATCTAGACCAATAACAGACGTAATCTTTATGAAAGTAATACCGCTCACTTTATTAAAGGCTTTCTCTCGATTTGCAAATGGAAGAATTAATGGTTTCCTTACATCCTGAATTTTGTCTGCAACTCGCCGTAAGAGCTTCTTCTCTTTTCCATCTAAATGTAAACTGATTTCCAGCTAGGTAAGTTTCTCTTTTATTTGCTTATTGTTGTCAACATTTTCGACGTGTGCGAAAACAGACTCAGGGTGCGATATTCATCACATTTTATAGGTGAAGGTGTCTTTGGTAGTTGGATTCCGAGACGCTTTTCAGAACATTCTGCAATGCATAAGTTTAGGTACTGTCTTTCAGAACCTAGTAGTTTACACTGGCGATTATATTGGCTTGTACCATCGATGGTTCAATAGCAGGAATATTAGCATTAAACACGGCCCCCATCCGCACCATAACAAATGAATAACTTGCGAAGCCGGAGGAAAACGTTAAATACATAATCAACGAAACGGGTATCCTATGAAAGCTGCGGTGAGCTGCTGTAGTGCAGAGCACCACCTCGACAGCACTGTTAGGCAGCAGAGCGGCAGGAAGGGGGCGCGGCGCACGCACCGTGGCGGCCGGCGTAGGCGATGGTGCCGCCGTCCTCCCGGCGCCAGGTGACGGCGGGCTCGGGGTGTCCCCTGGCGCGGCACGACAGCGTCACGTCCTGCGACTCGCGCACCACCACCTCCGACGGCGTCGACTGCTCCTCCAGCGTCGGCGACACTGCAACAGTCGAGCACGCAATCTGCTTTATACCCAGCAGACACGAACCAGCTTCCACGCATCTCTGACTCTGCCAGCAGTCGAAATTTCTGCATTACCCCTTTATTTCGAAATACACGGCACAGAAAACAGAAACTGGATGTGAGGCATGCTCATACGAGGGGCGTTCAAAAATTAATTGAAGTGGTTTGGTTTTATTCAGGATTCCATTTACCGCATTATTCCCCACTCTTTTGGCTACAAAATCACAGTTTTCCACATAATCTCCGTTCAATACGACGGCCTTACGCCAGCTCAGTGGGAAGGTCTTTATGCCCACATGGCACCACTGTACCGGTCGTTACCAAAGCCTTGCTGCGCCAGTAACCTCTCCATCATCTATGTACCGTTCCCCGTGGACTGCGTCCTTCATTGGGCCAGACACGTGTAATTCGAAAGGTGCGAGATTCGGGCTGTAGGGTGGATGAGGAAGAACAGTCCAATGACAATTTGTGAGCTCCTTTCGAGTGCTTATGCTTGTGGCAGGCCTTGCATTATCACAGTTGGCCGCTGTGACCGAGCGGTTGTAGGTGCTTCAGTCCGAAAACGCGCTGCTGCTACGGTCGCAGGTTCGAATCCTGCCTTGGGCATGGATGTGTGTGACGTCCTTAGGTTAGTCACGTTTAAGTAGTGCTAAGTCCAGGAGGCTGATGACCTCAGATCTTAAGTCCCATAGTGCTTAGAACCATTTGAACCATTGTCGTGGAGGAGGAGATCATTTGCAGTTTCTTCATCTTCCTGAAATGCGCAATGAGGGAAAACATCAAACCGAAATACCCCTTTCGATTCAGAAGACCGCAGCCTTCACATAACCTTCTGAAGGTGTGTATTTGAACTGCTCAGGAGAGAAGGCACGTGGGAGATCGGACAGGTTTGCACGACGTTGTTACAATGATAACAGGCGCCTCGCCTGACGACTCACTCAGCTTTTCTTCAGTTGCAGGCCTCTGTAGGCATTCCGCAAGCGCCTATGAAAATCTGCGAAGCTCTAGTTTTCCACCAAAAGAAACACAGTGGTAGCTATCTGCTTGGAACGCACCTCCGTTACAAAAAAGGTTCAAATGGCTCTGAGCACTATGGGACTCAACTGCTGAGGTCATTAGTCCCCTAGAACTTAGAACTAGTTAAACCTAACCAAGCTAAGGACATCACACACATCCCTGCCCGAGGCAGGATTCGAACCTGCGCCCGTAGCGGTCTCGCGGTTCCAGACTGCAGCACCAGAACCGCGCGGCCACTTCGGCCGGCTCCTCCGTTACAAACACCATTTTGGAGGCTGCGCATAGCACCGCCACCAATTGCAACGTATTGAATCTATAGGGGCTCAAGCAGGAATATTCCACGACGCCCCGTAACAAATTCTACACTGTTCAACCGAAATTAGCAGAGAAAAAAGTGACGTATTGCTTATCGTACTGCCGTAGTATATTAATTTGCAGTGTGTCCAGATCACCAAATGAAAAAGGCAAACATTTTTGTAATGACAAAACCATCTGTTTCCCAAGGGGGGTTTTTACAGCTCTCCTCAGCAACGTCAATACGTAGTAGAACATGCTCTTGCTCGGATGCTGGTTTGAGTCCGGCGTTGCATTCCATTCTACATCTACATCCATAATCCACAAGCCACCTGACGGTGTGTGGCGGAGCGTACTTTGAGTACCTCTATCGGTTCTCCCTTCTATTCCAGTCTCGTATTGTTCGTGGAAAGAAAGATTGTCAGTATGCCTCTGTGTGGGCTCTAATCTCTCTGATTTAATCCGCATGGTCTCTTCGCGAGATATACGTAGGAGGTAGCAATATACTGCTTGACTCCTCGGTGAAGGTATGTTCTCGAAACTTCAACAAAAGCGTGTACCGAGCTACTGAGCGTCTCTACTGCAAAGTCTTCCACTGGAGTTTATCTATCATCTCCGTAACGCTTTCACGATTACTAAATGATCCTATAACCAAGCGCACAGCTCTCCATTGGATCTTCTCTATCTCTTCTATCAACCCTTTCTGGTACGAATCCCACCCTGGTGAGCAATATTCAAGCAGTGGCCGAACAAGTGTACTGTAACCTACTTCCTTTGTTTCCGGATTCCATTTCCTTAGGATTCTTCCAATGAATCTCAGTCTGGCATCTGCTTTACCAAGATTAACTTTATATGATCATTCCATTTTAAATCACTCCTAATGCCTACTCCCAGATAATTTATGGAATTAACTGCTTCCAGTTGCTGACCTGCTACATTGTAGCTAAATGAGGTGGGATCTTTCTTTCAATGTATTCGCAGCACATTACACTTGTGTACATTGAGATTCAATTGCCATTCCCTGCACCATGCGTCAATTCGTTGCAGATCCTCCTGCGTTTCAGTACAATTTTCCATTGTTGGGATCATCAAGCCAGCCCTGGTCTGGTTGTCCCATATTTCAATGACATTCTACGTAAGTCGCGCAGAGTAGGTGGTCGTTGTCAACGTTGTTCACGACAGCAATACGATGAGCACACGAGTTATTAGCATCTGAGCAAGAGCGTGTTCCACTACGTATTTACGTTGCTGAGGAATGCTGTAACCCCCACCCCCCCCCCCCTCCCATGGTAAACAGACGGTTTTGTCATTACAAAAATATTTGTACTTTTGATTCTCACCAAAATCATGGCGATACTATTGGTTGAGGAATCTCGTCTCCGTAGTGAGATTGCCCTCAAGAATCACAAGAAGTGACCGTAGACCTATGTAAGGCCAGAGGTTCACCCCGCCACCACCATGGGGCACATGTGAGAACACAGTGTTGGAGACATTCGATATTACCCGGCTGTCTCCAAACTCGTTGTCTATGATTATCAGAGCACAGATATTTCGTCGAAAACATCCAACGCCAGACCTGAAGCGTCTATTCTACATGATTTCTTGTCCGTCTATAACAGTGTCCACTGTGTTATGGTGTTTAACGTGGTCCTCGCTATGGTCTTTGGGAACGGAAAATCGCTTCATTCAATAGTCTCCTAACATTTTTATGCGGTAAATGACGTCTTGTGGCCTTTTCGAATGCCAAATTCAGTTCTGGAGCATTCAGCCCATGCATCCATTGTCTCAAAGGTCGTAGATATCGATCATCTTGTTCGTAATTAGTGAAACTGTGTTGGTGTCTTTCTTGTTACCAGACATTTCATTATTACAGCATTTGAGAAGGACGAACTGGAAAGTAACAACTTCCGTAGCAGTCAATTCCGATTGCCAGCCCCATTAGGTACACGGTCACATTAATAATAATTATTCCGATTATTTATCCCGACCTGATCTGATCGAATAGCAGCCCAATAATTATTATTAATGCGACCGTGTACCTAATGGGGCTGGCAATCGGAATTGACTGCTACGGAAGTTGTTACTTTCCAGTTCGTCCTTCTCAATACTGTAATAATGAAATGTCTGGTAACAAGAAAAACACCAACACAGTTTCACTAATTACGAACCTATATTCGTCTCAAAAAACACAAAAAGGAGGAGACAGCCACTGCCTTCGTCATACATATCTAAATACGGCTAATCTCAGCACAGGCCTTTTCATTTTCCATTATCGTCACACGCTAATCCATCACTGCCATCCAACACTGCAATCCAAGGAGATGCCGGCGCGGTAGACGCGAAACCAAAATATCAGCACTAGAAATATCACTGACCATTTCCGTAATTATACTTCTTCACTTTCCCGGAAACCTGAATGATGGTTTGTGAAAAAGTAAATAATTTGGAGATAGATGGAGAAGCAATTGTGGTAGATGTGCAAATGGGCAAATTTATCTTGGGATATTATTATTCAATAAATAGGGCACAAGCGATAATGAAATCATTGTTAGGAGTAATAAAGGATGAGCCGTTACAAGGAAAATGAACTCTGTTCTGTGGAACAAAAAATGAGAACAACTGAGAAGAGAATTCATAAGACAATAGCCCAGAGTGTAGCTTTGTACGGAGAAGATGCCTGGGACGTTAGCAAAACATGATGGATTACTTAAGACGAAGACCAAGCTCAGGCTGTACTAGGATGGAAAGGATAAGAAATAAAGTAATCAGACAAAGGATGAAAATGGATAGGTATATCTGTGACGACATCCAACAGAAACAGCTGATGTGGTTTCGATCTTGGTATAGACAGAATGAAGATAGAATAACACATAGGAAGCTATGATGGCTACAGTCCCAGAGAAAGAAAATGGGTCGCCCACGACGTAACTGACAGATGATGTGGAGGAGGCAATGTAACGAAGGAACATGTACGTTGAGGAAAGTCAAGACAGAAGAAAACGGCTACGGGGGGTGCAGAAGCGGCGCCAGCAAGAAAACGATAAAGGTTGTTTGTGAGAGGATCGTGTATTGCTTCATAAGAAGGAGAAACGTTTATCATCAGGTGAAGTAATTAGAAAATGGCAGGATCATGGTTTATCGAGAGTACGGTATATCATTCCACAGTAATGGTGCTCGTCTTGTTGGCGATACCACGATTCTTATGTCAATATGGAATCGATGTGTTTATGAATGCTGCACCACGCCCTAAGGACAAGCGCCTGAGAGAGCTGAGTTCACAGACCGTTGTCGTTGACGGTAAAACCTTGTGAGTAGTTAAGCCGCATTGTATCCTCTTCAAACTTTTTAAATTCTCAACGCTTTGATCTCGGCTGCTTGTATCTTCTTCAGGTTTCCATTCGCGTCACAGGATAGCTCAACACTCGAAAGACCGCGTCACATTCACTTACTCTTATAATGTAAGTTTTGTTTCTGAATGAGTTGTAACATTTTGCTCCCTGTATTTTACCCTTCCTACCCGCAGAATTTCAAAGAACATATTCCAGTCAACATTTCCAATAGCTTTAGAAGTCTACAAGCGCTATGAACGTACATTTACCATCCTTTAACCTATCTTCTAAGGTAAGTAGTATGGTCAGTACTGAATTTCATCAGAGTCCAAACCGGTCTCCATCGAGGTAGGGTTCTGTAAGTTTTTTCTATTCTTCTGTAAATTATTCGTGTCGATATTTAGCAATTATGAATTATTAAACTGATAGTATGATAATAACAACGTCTGTGAGCATCTGCTTTCTTTGGAAACAGAATTACTACATACTTCTTAATGTGTGAGGGTAATTCTTGCACAACGGGTGAAATAGTTTTGCCATAGCTGACTCCCCAAGGATATCAATAATTTTGACATAACGTCACCTAATCCAGGGGGTCTCGTTATGACTCAGATTTTTCAGTCTGTGTCAAATTCTGAGTGCTCTATCCGAAAATTACCTCGAGAAATTAAACAGAGAACCGACTCGTGGAGATAACATCTTGGACCTACTGATAACAAACAGACCCGAACTTTTCGATTCTGTAAGTGCAGAACAGGGAATCAGTGATCATAAGTCCGTTGCAGCATACCTGAATATGGAAGTTAATAGGAATAAAAAAAAATGGAGGAAGGTTTATCTGTTTAGCAAGAGTAATAGAAAGCAGATTTCAGACTACCTAACTGATCAAAACGAAAATTTCTGTTCCGACACTGACAATGTTGAGGGTTTATGGAAAAAGTTCAAGGCAATCGTAAAATGCGTTTTAGACAGGTACGTGCCGAGTAAAACTGTGAGGGACAGGAAAAACCCACCGTGGTTCAACAACAAAGTTAGGAAACTACTGCGAAAGCAAAGAGAGCTTAACTTCAAGTGTAAACGCAGGCAAAACCTCTCAGACAAACAGAAGCTAAACGATGTCAAACTTAGGGTAAGGAGGGCTATCCGTGAAGCGTTCAGGGAATTCTAAAGTAAAATTCTATGTACCGACTTGGCAGAAAATTCTAGGAAGTTCTGGTCTTACGTTAAATCAGTAAGTGGCTCGAAACAGCATATCCAGACACTCCGGGATGATGATGGTATTGATACAGAGGATGACACGCGTAAAGCTGAAATACTAAACACCTTTTTCCAAAGCTGTTTCACAGAGGAAGACCGCACTGCAGTTCCTTCTCTAAATCCTCGCACACACGAAAAAATGGCTGACATCAAAATAAGTGTCCAAGGAATAGAAAAGCAACTGGAATCACTAAACAGAGGAAAGTCCACTGGACCTGACGGGATACCAATTCGATTCTACACAGAGTACGCGAAAGAACTTGCCCCCCTTCTAACAGCCGTGTACCGCAAGTCTCTAGAGGAACGGAAGGTTCCAAATGATTGGAAAAGAGCACAGGTAGTCCCAGTCTTCGAGAAGAGTCGTCGAGCAGATGCGCAAAACTATGGACCTATATCTCTGACGTCGATCTGTTGTAGAAATTTAGAACATGTTTTTTGCTCGCGTATCATGTCGTTTTTGGAAACCGAGAATCTACTCTGTAGGAATCAACATGGATTCCGGAAACAGCGATCGTGTGAGACCCAACTCGCTTTATTTGTTCATGAGACCCAGAAAATATTAGATACAGGGTCCCAGGTAGATGCTATTTTCCTTGACTTCCGGAAGGCGTTCGATACAGTTCCGCACTGTCGCCTGATAAACAAAGTAAGAGCCTACGGAATATCAGACCAGCTGTGTGGCTGGATTGGAAAGTTTTTAGCAAACAGAACACAGCTTGTTCTTATCAATGGAGAGACGTCCACAGACGTTAAAGTAACATCTGGCGTGCCACAGGGGAGTGGTGTGGGACCATTGCTTTTCACAAGATATATAAATGACCTAGAAGACGGTGTCGGAAGTTCCATGCGGCTTTTCGCGGATGATGCTGTAGTATACAGAGAAGTTGCAGCATTAGACAATTGTAGCGAAATGCAGGAAGATCTGCAGCGGGTAGGCACTTGATGCAGGGATTGGCAACTGACCCTTAACATAGACAAATGTAATGTATTGCGAATACATAGAAAGAAGGATCCTTTATTGTATGATTATATGATAGCGGAACAAAAACACGTATCAGTTACTACTGTAAAATATGTGGGAGTATGCGTGCGGAACGATTTGAAGTGGAACGATCGCATAAAATTAATTGTTGGTAAGGCGGGTACCAGGTTGAGATTCATTGGGAGAGTCCTTAGAAAATGTAGTCCATCAACAAAGGAGGTGGCTTACAAAACACTAGTTCGACCTATACTTGAGTGTTGCTCATCAGTGTGTGATCCGTACCAGATCGGGTTGATGGAGGAGATAGAGAAGATCCAAAGAAGAGCGGCGCGTTTCGTCATAGGGTTATTTGGTAACCGTGATAGCGTTACGGAGATGTTTATCAAACTCAAGTGGCAGACTCTGCAAGAGAGGCACTCTGCATCGCGGTGTAGCTTGCTCGCCAGGTTTCGAGAGGGTGCGTTTCTGGATGAGGTATCGAATATATTACTTCCCCCTACTTATACCTCCCGAGGAGATCACGAATGTAAAATCAGAGAGATTCGAGTGCGCACGGAGGCTTTCAGACAGTAGTTCTTCCAGCGAACCATACGCGGCTGGAACAGAAAAGGGATGTAATGACAGTGGCACGTAAAGTGCCCTCCGCAACACTCCGTAGGGTGGCTTGCGGAGTATAAATGTAGATGTAGATGTAGACCATTAAAAAAAGTTTTGCATCAGCCCAGTTCCCAGAAATCCTGAAGATAGATGTTGACTGTGGATATTGTATCACAGACACAGTCCCTTTGACTGTTCAGATATCTCACTAAACCCGCCCAAACATGGAAACAACCATGATGCATGAGCAACGCCTGTTAGATGTCGGGTCCGACCGCCAATCAGTTCCAGTCGTTCCACCAGGAAGGAGGTATACGGCTCGTGTTGTCTGTAGTTCAACCATGCCTAGACGGTCAATAGTGCGGTTCGATCGCGTCCGCATCATTAATCTGACAGGAAGGGCTCTCAACAGGGGAAGTGTGCAGGCGTCTCGGAGTGAACCAAAGCGATGTTGTTCGGACTTGGAGGAAATACAGAGATACAGGAACTGCCGATGACATGCCTCGCTCAGACTGCCCAAGGGCCACTCCTGCAGTGGATGACCGTTACCTATGTATTATGACTCCGAGGAATGCTGACAGCAACGTTACCATGTTGAATAATGCTTTTCGTGCAGTCACATGACGTCGTGTTACGACTCAAATTGTGCGCAATAGGCTACATGATCCGCAACTCCATTCCCGACGTCCATGGCGACGTCCATCTTTGCAATCACGACACCATGCAGTGAGCTACAGACGGGCCCAGCAACACGATGAATGGACTGCTCAGCATTGGCATGGGGTACAAAGAAGGAGCCTCCTAGAAGATTGTGAGCCTAAAGACTGAAGACAGACACAATCGGGCGTACCCTGGAAACGGTGGAAGATCCTAAAGACTGAAGACAGACACAATCGGTCGTACCCTGGAAACGGTGAAAGATTTCACCGGCTAAGCCTTCTAACACCAGATCAAGTTAAAGTCCAAATTAACATCAAGATACAACGGCCTTTATCAAGACCACCCCTTGTGACGATCTCGATAAATATTGAGGGATTCTCTAGTCATAAGAGTGTTTTATTAGCAGACATGTGCTATAAGCATAAATGCGACGTATTGTTGTTGCAGGAAACACACCGGGGAGCCACCAGCCACAGACCTAAAATAGCAGGAATGGATTTGGCCATTGAAAGACCTCATGACAAGTATGGGAGTGCGATTTTCATCAGACCCGGGCTCAACGTAACATCAGCCGCAATGACAGAAGTAAATAACATTGAAGTACTTACCATTCGCGCCCAGAAGTTCTCTGTGACGTCTGTGTACAAACCACCAGATGTGGACTTTGTTTTCCATGAACCAAACAATTTTGCATATGACCATATTAATTTTGTCATGGGCGATTTCAACTGCCATGGTGAAACATGGGGATATAATGAGACTGATGAGAATGGTGTACAGCTTGAATCCTGGGCTGACACTAATGACCTACAACTCATTCATGACCCAAAACAGCCAGCATCGTTCAACAGCAGAAGATGGAGAAGGGGATATAACCCTGATAACATCTTCGTGAGTAGGAAGTTGGCAGCACAGTGCATGAAGCTTGTTCAAGAACCTATCCCAAGTACACAACACAGACCCATCATTTGTGTTGTGAATACCATGGTTAAACCAGAGGAGGTGCCTTTCCGAAGACGTTTTAATTTCAAAAAGGCAGACTGGCAGAAATTTAAAGAGCAATTGGACGAAGAGATTGAGAAAATCCCTCCTCGACCAGATGAGTATGGTAGATTTATCGATCTTTTTTGTGAAAGGGATCTCAAGGGAAAACATCGCAAGGGGTTGCCGTACCCAGTACATCCAGGGTCTGACGGGCAGCAGCAAGGTCTTACTTGACAGGTACCAAAATCTGTTCACTCAGGACCCCTTCAGCAAAGATACGATGGAGGCTGGGGAGGAACTATTGCAGGCTATTGCTGAGGATGAGAGATCACGGTGGTGCAAACTAGTCGAGAATCTTGACATGAAACAAAACGGCAGACGTGCATGGAAATTACTGAAAAACTTAATTGGGGACCCAACTGACCACCAGCAGAAGGACAACGGGGTAACAGCAAATCAGATTGCTAGCCAACTTCTGAAGAATGGGAAAACCAAAGGGGAAAGAGAATGGGAAATAGTTATACCCCAACAACAAAAAGATTACGGACTCCTCAATGCTTCATTCACAGCAACCGAACTGGAAGACGCCATTCAGAGTATGAAACTGAATAAGGCCACTGGAACTGATGACCTCAGAACGGAGCAGATAAAACAGTTTGGGCCCAAAGCTCGAAACTGATTACTACAAATGATGAACACCTGTGTTAAAGAGCTGAATATTCCAAAACTATGGCGGCAGGCGAGATTGGTGGCTTTACTAAAACCTGGCAAGGAGATAAAGGACCCCAAAAGTTACAGACCAGTGTCACTTCTATGCCATATCTATAGGATACTGGAGCGGATGATTCTCAACCGGGTGGCAGAAACCATAGATGGAAAGCTCATAAAGGAACAAGCCGGTTTCAGACCAGGAAGATCTTGTTGTGGGCAAATACTTAATCTGACGCAACACATAGAAAATGGGTTTGAAAAAAATTAATAACTGGAGCAGCTTTCATAGATACTGCTGCATACGACACGGTAAACCACAGAAAGCTATTGCGCAAATTATATCATCTCACAGGGGACAGTAAATTGACGATGGTTATTGATCTCTGCTTCACATGACGAGTTCTCAGTGAAAAGTGCCCCTAGGTATTTGAATTATTGCACTCTCTTGTAGGACTGGCCCCCAACGTGCAGTGATTGTAGATGATCAGCAGTCTGACAATGACCACGCGTCATAACGAGGTACTCTGTCTTGGCTTCGTTTCTGTTTAGCCCAAATTTGCTGGCAGCCTCCTTTAGTGCTTTGGCCATTTGCTCAAGCTCCTCTTCCGACCTAGAGAGTAAGCGGATGTCGTCTGCATAGGCTAAGTATGATAGTCTCTTTCCTTCGATTTCAATCCCTTCGTTCTCTTGGAAGGTCTCGTGTACGATCTTCTCGATGGCAAAGTTGAACAGGATAGGGGCAACCCATCTCCTTTCCAGAGCCCTGTCACAATTTCAAACTCCTCAGTTACGCGATTTCCCATCTTTACCTTTGCACGTGTTTCGTTCAGACAGATCTTTACCAGATTGATGAGTTTCTCTGCTATGCCAAACTCCTTTAAATAGTTGAGCAGGCTCTTGCGATGTATGCAATCATAGGCCTTCTTTAATCAACGAACAAAATATGCAAATCTTTACCGTATTCCCCAGTCTCTCAGTGAGCTGCCGGAGACTGAAGATGTGATCTACTGTTGACGGTCCTGGCCGGAAACCGCCCTGGTACTCCCCAATCACCGACTCTGCCACTGGCTGAATTCTATGTATGAGGAAATTGGACAGGATCTTATAGCAGACGTTAAGCAGAGCAACTTATTCCTCGATAGTTGTCACATTTCAGTTTGTCGCCCATCTTATGTATTGGACAAATCAGAGCTGTTACCATTCTCCTGGTAGTTCTTCTTTGGTCCTTATTGCCTGTATCAGTCGGTGTATTTTTTCTGCAAGTTTTTCTCCTCCTGCCAGAATCATTTCAGCTTGTATTCCATCTTCACCTGGACTCTTATTCTGTTTAAGCTATCTGATTCTTGTTTTTATCTCATCCAGAGCAGGTGGGGGATAGTCTGCATCGGCTGTGATTGGATACTGGAAATCGAACTGCAGTTCGGGTTCATCACAATTTAGTAGCTGTCGAAAGTACTCTTCCATCTCTCAGATATGTCCCTATCGTTCGACAGGATCTTATCATGGGAATCTTTGACAAATGTCTGCTTGGCCTGGTGACCTTTGCAGAGGTACTTCACCTTCAGAAACATTTCCCTAGTCTTTTGTCCTCTGAAGTCTGTGTCTGCTTCAATTATGATATCCCTTATGTATTTCCTCTTTGCTCCTCTCAGAATTGCCTGTGTAGTCTTTCGGACCTCCTCAAATTGTGCTTCTCTCTGTGCCAGATTTTTCCCCTTCAGCCACTTGCTCCTGGCTTCCTTTCTCCTTTCCAGGGCATCTGCACATTCCTTTCCAAACCAGATCTTCTTACCCACTGGGTTTCTCATGATTGTTTCCTTTGCTGTATCCCTAACTGAGCTCTGGATGTTTCCCCACATTAGTTCAAGGTCCTGATCCGCGTCTATTTCACTGAGTGCTTCAAAGCGGTTACTAAGTTGCAGCTGGTATCCGGTCTTCGTTGCCTCATCTTTTAGTTTCTCCACATGGTACCTTTCCACTTTTTTTAACTTAGGCCCCGTTCTTCCTTTACACTGTATGTTTAAAAGGCCTCTGACCAGGAAATGATCACTCCCACATTCGGCACCCCATGCTGTCTTAACGTCTAACACCCATCTCTTGGCTCTGAGATCAATGGATACATGGTCTATTTGATTTACAGTTCTCCCATCTGGTGACACCCAGGTTCCTTTATGTATGTTTTCCGCTGGAAGTTTGTGCTGGAGATGAACAACCCTAATGATGTAGCGAAGCTGATGAACCTAACGCCATTGTCATTGCTTAGGTTGTGTAGACTGTGGCTTCCTGTTGTGTCTTGGAATATTTGTTCTTTCCCAACCTTGGCATTTACATCACCAAGGAGGATCCTTAGGTGTCCATTTGGTATAGCGCCCATCACTGCCTCTAGCTGTGCATAGAACTCGTCTTTCACTTCACTTTCACTCTCCTCCGTGGGAGCATGACAGTTCACAAAAGTCGCCTTAATATGCTTTACGTCCAGTGTTAGAACAGATATTCTTGGGGTGACTGAAACAAATTCTGAAACATTAGTGGCCAAAGTCTTACTGACGCAGAAACCAGTGCCTAACAAATGACCTCGTTCACAGGCTCCATGCAGAATAGTACAGTTTTCAACATCAATGCTGCCAGCATCGTCCCACCGGATTTCTTCTTCACTAGTTCTCACAATATCTAACTTCAGCCTATCCAATTAGATTTTTAAATTCTCTCATTTACCTACATGATTGAGTGGTCTGACATTCTATACTTCGTCCCGTAGAATGCCAGTTTTTTCTCTGATGGTGAAATCCTCCAGATTAATCCCTGGACAGAGATCCGAATGGAAGGCTATTGTACCTCTGGAACATTTTAACAAAGAGTCTTAGATCATATTTCAACCATACAGTGGATCTCCCTGAGCTCGAGACAAATAATGGATTTAGCTTACCCTCGATTTCAGCTGTTCACATTGCCAGTTGGCTAATGTTACAAGGCCATGACTTAAATGTTGTTGTATCCTCGACCACCTTCTTGAACCACAGAGCCTGATAAAACTACTAGCGGAACTTCGTAATAAATTTTGATTGTTATTTTTTCTGCTAGACGGATGCTACCTTCAATCTCTTACTCTCTTTCGTTACTCGTTTGTCTTCGAGAAACCTTACAGCCGTCACAGTGTGTTCTACACACCAGAATCTGCCATACAATATATTTACTCCGCTGCTGGCCTCATTTCTTCCCGGATGCTTTGAGAGCATTTCTGAAATCTGCCTCTTGATCTAAAACAGGTTTCTCATGGACTTTTTTCTACAACTGCATTATCTTCTAATTTCAAACTTAATCTTTCCACTTAACGGCCCAAATACAGTTTTATTTCTAGGTCACAGAAGATGTTTTGCTGGAAGGACATTCCTCCGCCTGCAGCAATAGACTTCTAATAGATTTCATTTCTCACAAACGGTTTGCAACCATATGTTTGGTGTGAAAATGTTATTCTACTGTGGCGCCCATCTCACTTTTAATATTAAGCAAGTCGCCATTCTTCTTTCTTTTTCATCATCATCGTCAACATAGCCTATATTGTAAGTGCAATATTCACATTATTCAACAGGTCTTGCCGGAAGAAATTTGTTTGTCGATAAACCTTAGTGTTGGTATATTTTCTCACTACAGTTTTAATTACCTCGTGAAAAGCTCTATAGTTAATTCACTCCTTGTTCGAAATAAAAGCAACAGAACTGGTAGTAAACTACAACTCTCGCTTGGATAATTCTTAATTCCGTATTTCAGACGGACTGTCGGTTGAAACAGCGACCAGCACAATTAGAAAAAATAATCGGCTTTAATCTACAGTCGCACTTTTATTTTGCACATTTGCATCTGGTTTCGGCACTAACAAGGAAACCTCCCCATCGCACCCCCCTCATATTTAGTTATAAGTTGGCACAGTGGACTGGCCTTGAAACACTGAACACAGATCAATCGAGAAAACAGGAAGAAGTTGTGTGGAACTATGAAAAAAATAAGCAAAATATACAAACTGAGTAATCCATGCGTAGGATATGCAACATCAAGGACAAGGTGAGCTCAGGAGCGCAGTGGTCCCGAGGTTTTGCCGGCACGGTAGCTCAGTGTGTTCGGTCAGAGGGTAAAGTGCTCTCTGTAGTAAAAAAACTGAGTTAACAGATCAACAACGAACAAAAATGGATGTCTTACGACGTCCGCCCCGAGCAGTTGCAACGAACTAAAATAAAAAAAAAAGGTTATCGTTAGCAGCTGCGGAACGAAAGGTCCTTGGTTCAAGTCTTCCCTCGGGTGAAAATTTTAATTTTTTTATTTTCGCAAAGTTATGATCTGTCCGTTCGTTCATTGACGTCTCTGTTCACTGAAATAAGTTTAGTGTCTGTGTTTTGCGACCGCACCGCAAAACCGTGCGATTAGTAGATGAAAGGACGTGCCTCTCCAATGGGAACCGAAAACATTTAATCGCAAGGTCTTACGATTCCTCCACAGGAAAACTCGTCTGATATATTCTGTAAGACACTGGTGACGGCATGTGCGTCACATGACGGGAATATGTTGCCGACCCACCTAACTTGTACACTTGGTGAATGGGTAAAAAGATTCTTCTACCTTGCCCGATTTAGGTTTTCTTGTGGATGTGATAATCACTCCAATAAAGCGATGAAAACATAAGAGTTTGTCACATAAACTGCAACAAATGAATGCAACAGTTTCACAGTCACACAGTTTTCACTGTGCTCTGTCAAAACATATGTTTTTAACGTTTTCAAATTTTTCCGTGTGTAGACCGCCAAATCCTGCATATGTCCAAGCAAATCTGAACATGTCCTGGAATTTTGGAGAGCGAAGTTGATTATGTGTAAGTGCCTGAACTTTCATAATTGTCTGAAAATAAAAAATTAAAATTTTCAGTCGAGGGAAGACTACAACCAAGGACCTTTCGTTCCGCAGCTGCTCACGCTAACCACGGGACCACTGCGCTTCCGTGCTCACGTTCTCCTTGATGTTGCATATCCTACGCATGGATTACTCAGTTTGTATATATTGCTTATTTTTTTCATGGTTCCACACAACTTCTTCCTGTTTTCTCGATTTATCTGTGTTCAGTGTTTCAAGGCCTGTCCACTGTGCCAACTTATAACTAAATCTGAAGGGGGTACGATGGGGAGGTTCCCTTGTAAGTACCGTCATCAGACTATCCCTCTACAAACAGTCGTCAATCTCGCTTGCTAACTTAATTCGATTCCTTTTCCTCTTCCACAGTCATTACTCACTCTTTGGAAGTTGTAAATTGTCCTTATGCTCTCTTTGTCTTAGGGTTTTGAACATCTCAGCCCATTTTACTTCTTCTAAGGCTTTCTCTAAATGGAAGATGGTATTCGACTATCTCTTTTTTTATATCTTTTTCCGAAGTCAGAGTTGTACCTGTCGTACCTTTTCTGAATCCGATTTTCCTCAGAAACTCATCAACTTTTCTTTCTGTCCCTGGATAGTTATGTTATTCTGGTGGCCAGTTCGGTCTGATGTGAGACTGATCGATCACTAGTTTTCAAATTCATCTGATCAGGTCGTCCATCACAGATGATTACAGTAAGTCTGAAATTGTTCTTTGACGCTTGACTTTTTCGAGCACCCTTAATTTTTTTATGCTTTTCATTTTGGAGACTGGTTTGCTGCAGGTCTCCTCTCCACGCTAGGCTTGCCTGTACAAGTATTTTCATATCTGTACACTACAGCTATTTGAACATGGTTACTGCATTCAAGTCTTGGCCTCCCATGCTACTGTTAACGCCGAGGCTTCCCCCATAACCAAACTAAATATTCCACGATGCATCTAAATGTTCCATACCGACTCATCTCTTCTTTTAGTCGTGTCATAAGTTTCCTTTCTCGCTGATTCGATCTATCCATCTTAAGCGTTCTTCCCTAGTACCATATTTCGAAAACTTCTATTCTCTTGGCAGTGTTTATCGTAAAGGTTGACCTACCATATAAAGATGAACTCGAGGCAAAATTTTTCACAATTCTGGAATCTATATTTTATGTTAATATGTTTTCCTTTTTCTGAATAGCTTCTCTTGGTGATTCCATGTGCATTTAATACATCTCTCACTTACCGTCGTCAGTTATTTTGCTGTCTATCCCTTATTAATTCCCTCAGTTTCACTTGACTTGATTCCATTAGCCTACCCCTACTTTAAATTTATTTATTTCTGTGCTAAAATCTGATCACATTAATTCATCCCATGTTTCTTCCAGATTAAACTCTTTCCTCCATCAGATTTTAGGACAAATGTTTAATTTGTTAGAGCATTGCTCAGTTTGTCAGAACTACTTTCGGAAATTAGCAATCAAAAAATGTCGATGAATTTATTATTCATCCTGCTTGATAAGCCAGTTTATAAGAATTAAATTTACTAACTATAAAACCAAGTTTGCATTAGCAATCAGTAACAGTATAGGAAGAAGTGTGCACGTTGCAAGACAGTAGTTAAAGTACAAAGTTTTTTATTTCTAAAAATATGTGTGGAAAATTTGATTGCAGTAACTTTTTTTTATTATGAAACATTCCACACAAAAAGATTAAAAAATGAAAAAAATTATCTGCCCATTGCATTAATAATTGTCTTAGGGGGACTTTTCTTTATAATTATATCTCTTATTCAGACAGATTTTTCCCCATTTGCACTTCCTACAAAATCATGTTTACGAAACCTATAGCACTGGTTTATTATACCACCGTTTACATTTGAGTGTTTCCTTGTTTCACTACACGTACGGTAGCATGTCTCACTCTAATTACTTATTTATTTACTGCATTCCACTATGTTAAAATGCACTAATAATTATTTTACCATTCGACGAAACATCATTAATAAGGGCTTTTGGAGCCGAAGGCCCAGGCGTGCACCCTTGATGACTGCACGACAAGTTTTACGCCTCGCTTGGGCCCGTCAAGAACGACATTGGACTGTTGATGACTGGAAACATGTTGCCTGGTCGGACGAGTATCGTTTCAAATTGTATCGAGCAGATGGACGTCTACGGGTGTGGAGACAGTCTCATGAATCATTGGACACTGCATGTCAACAGGGGACTGTTCAAGCTGGTGGAGGCTCTGTGATGCTTTGGGGCGTGTGTAGTTCGAGTGATATGGGACTCCTGATACGTCTAGATGCGACTCTGATAGATGACAAGTACGTAAGCATCCTGTCTGATCCCCTGCATCCATTCATGTCCATTGTGCATTCCGACGTACTTGGGAAATCCAGCAGGACAATGCGACATCCTAGACGTCCAGAATTGCCACAGAGTGGCTCCAAGAACACTCTTCTGAGTTTAAACACATCCGCTGGCCATTAAACTCCCCAGACATGAACATTATTGAGTACATCTGGGGTGCCTTGCAAGGTGCTGTTCAGTAGAGATCTCCTTACCCCCTCTCCCCCCTACACGTCGTACTCTTACGGATTTATGGACAGCCTTGCAGGAGTCATGGTGTCAGTTCCCTCGAGCACTGCTTCAGACATTAGTCGAGTCCATTGACATCGTGTTGCGGCACTTCCGTATGATCGCGGGGCCCTACACGACACTAGGCAGGAGTACCAGTTTTTGTCTCTTCGGTGTATTTATGCCAGTCTAAGAAGAAACGGCAGGGGTGCGAGCGCTCCAAATTCGGTCTTCAGTAGCGCAGATGAACGAGAAACTCTGACGCACGTGCCGAGGCTGTCAATCATACTAGTGCGCTGCCGCCGGAGGCCCTAGCGCCCTCTTTCGGGAGCCGTCTGGCGTAATACGTGGAAGACAGTGACAACCTGTACAAAGGGACTGTCACTTACAGGCCAACAGTTGACACCATCCTGCACAATAAAGTGGCGTGCTTAGGCCATTGGTCCAGAGAGCGCGGGCCATATCGCATTCAGACAGCTTATCGGAAGAGCTACGCCACCTCCGTAACGCATTTTTACAGAATGGATATTCTGAACTGGAGATTCACCGTGCCTTACACACAGCGCGTGTTAGATAAAGTGAGGAGCTCTAACAGTGTAAAACACAGAGAGATGGTCGTCTTGCCATATGTCGGAGGTGTTTCTTCGAAAATAGGAAGATTACTAACGATCTTAAATGCGTCTTCCGTCCGTCAACGAAGCTCAGAGCTCTTTTAGGCCCAGTAAAAGGTAATCTTTTCTTAAGAAGGCCTGGTGTCTTTAAATTCCCTGTAGCTGCGGGACAAACCATTCGCACCGTGAAGAACAGATACGTCGAACACTGACAACACACACGTGGGGACAAGCCAGAAAAATCTGCAGTGGTTCAGCATTGTCACAGTACAGGACACAGTGTGGACTACAAAAACTCGAAAATTGTCTCTTCCGTCTTCGTACTGGAACAGCGCTTTCAAAGGAGCAGCTAAATAAGGATACAGGATACCTAATTAGCACAGCATGAGATACAGAGCCGCCCATGCTAAAATCACAGTGACCACAAACTATTGTTGGTACGAGGGATGAGCTGCGGTGGCGGCGTAGAAATTCCAACTGTGAGGAGAGGCACACGCCAACTCAAAGACTTATATTATCTGCAGGGGTTTCCCGACAGGGGGCGCTGGGCAATGTGAGGGCAGTGCTCAGTGTAATTGACAGCCTCCGCCCTTGCATCAAGGCTGTTGGTTCATCGTCCAGCAGGTTGTGCAACTGTCTCTCTCCCGCTACCGATCGGGATATCTGCGCTGTTGGTCACTGAATTGGCGCCTGCACGACTTTTTCTTAGACCGGCATAAGTAGGAGGTTACGGTGACAGCTTCAGTTGTGTGTTCACCACACCTGAAGAGTCTGTCAATTACGACGATGAAATATTGTGGAAATTTCACAACGACTTCCGACATCTCACCCGAGAACCGTATCTGCAATAATATGGCTGTTTCTACGAATCCAGGATAATTTTCTGTTCGCTCCCACGCCCGGGTTCCCGGGTTCGATTCCCGGCGGGGCCAGGGATTTTCTCTGCCTCGTGATGACTGGGTGTTGTGTGATGTCCTTAGGTTAGTTAGGTTTAAGTAGCTCTAAGTTCTAGGGGACTGATGACCATAGATGTTAAGTCCCATAGTGCTCAGAGCAATTTGAACCATTTGACAATTTTCTGTTGTCTTCTGAAAATGTGTAGTCGACTTAAGGGCACTCGTATGTAAGACATGAGATTTTGTATCCATTTCCTGCACTATATATACATTCCTACACAATATAAACATTTTCAGACGGTATGAAATACTGGCGAAGTTATTTTTCACTCCTCTGATCTTTATTAAAATCCTTAAATCGCTTAAGAATTTCTTTCGTAAAAGAAATACGTTAGATTTCATCGTATACAAAGACAAGACAGAATAAACTGCCCTCAGCAGTGATGACCCATTCTTATTTTTAAATGTGATAACATGTTCCAGTGGATCCCCAAGGCACTAGTTCGCAGCGACGAAGACGTCTATTTTAGTTACCTCACGAGCTCGTTTTAGTTTATTAGGCGATTTAGTGCACATTGTGAATATCCATTTACATTGCACGAATCACACCTATCAGGAGTGATTCATTAACACATATAGAAAGTATCTACGTTAGATCTCTTTTACGTCTTACGGTGACAATATCTGTTGATTTATCTTGTGTCAAATCTCCATTTCATTATTCCCTGGCGCTGTGAGAAAGTTCACAGTCGCTACATGCGTATAACATACATTTAGTCAGATCGCGTTTCTATTCACTTATGACTTTTTTACATAAAAGGAAATGTTTCAGAGCACTAAAACCGGACCCCTATTTAATTTAGTGGCAGGCTTCCGCCTTTTCACACGTATTTCAGTATTTTACTCAGTGTTAACTCCACTCTGACAGGCGCCTCCCACAGGCGCCTCCCACCTATTTGAATTACGGACTTCTCCGGAATATTTTGACTAATGGGAGGTCATTATGACACTTACTGTAAGAGGCCACATGTCCAGTGGATACACATTATGGATCTTTATTTCATTTGTTTCCTTTGCATTTCGCATACTCATATCGATAATCAAGCCTGATTCCTCCACCTTTAAGGGCATTTTTGCACTCGACAGGCATGAGGTTTCCCTGAACCTTCATCTGCTCTGCCGCTCTCTTTTCACATGGCATTGCAAGTCTTCTACCTTCTTTGCTACAGATCTTTATAGAGAAACTAAGCAGTGTCTGGGTGGTCGAACCCGGGACGCATAGCGTTTGAATTTGCAGGCAAACACACCTACACCTATTTCAGTAATTTATGTCAGTAAAATTACTATGCCGCAAACGCGAACCTTATTTTGTTAGTATATGGAATAAAAACAGCAACCGGCTGCGGATGGTAGTAGTCCAAAGTTCTTGTCATAGGTCTCAACCCATCTAACTTGACCTTCTTCAGAAGTCTTATTACGTTTCAAACGCTGATCATAATGTGCCGCCAACAGGCTTAGTCAAAATTAAAACTGGCTATCGTAATTTGTCAGTTTTAATTATGAATAAGCCTGCCTATCGTAAAACTGGCTATCTTAAATTGTCAGTTTTAATTATGAGTAAGCATACTGCCGACACATCATTATCGAAATTTGAAACGTAATAAGACTTCTGAAGAAGGCCCATTTATGTGGGTTGAAACCTAGGTCGACAGTTGTTGACTACCAACCTTCCGCAACTGGCGGCTGTTTTTATTCCAAATATTATATTTGCACAGTTGCTGCTGCAGCTATGCTTAAGATCCTTATTTTGTTACCTTCATCCAGAACACGTTTACTCGTGGAGCATAGGGATGGTCGCTAATTTTTACACATATCTATCCCAAAAATTGAACAGAAAAAATGTCCGTCCCCGGTAGTTGGGAGCTGGCTGCCCTCTGTAATAAAAAAACTGAGTGAAAAAAAAGTGTCAAGCGCGACTGAATGTCAATCCTAAGGGCCCGGGTTCGATTCCTGGCTTGGTCGGAAATTTTCTCCGCTCAGGGACTGGGTGTTGTGTTGTCCTAATAATCATCATTTCATCCCCATCGACGCGCAAGTCGCCGGAGTGGCCTCAAATCGAAAGACTTGCACCCGGCGAACTGTCTACCCGACGGGAAGTCCTAGTCACCCTACATTTACATTTTTTACAGAGGGTACCCGTGGTCTAGGGGTAGCGCCTTTGATTCATAATCAAAACGTCTGCGGTCCCGATTTCGATCCCCGCCACTGCCTACATTTTGATAAATAATCAGCATTGGCGGCCGAAGACTTCCGGCATAAGAAGTCAGCCTCATTCTGCCAACGGCCTTGTCAAAGAGGAGCGGATAGATAGCGGATAGAGGTTCAGGGCACTCTCTTGTCGTAGGGATGGGAAATTGCCCCTAAAGGCGGAAGAATCAGAAACGATCAACGACATGAGGATGCAGAAGGCAATGGAAACCACTGCATTAAAGACACGTAACGTGTATCCACAGGACATGTGGCCTGTAATTGAAGAAGTGTCATGATGATCTCTCCATTGGCAAAAGATTCCGGAATAGTCCCCCATTCGGATCTCCGGGAGGGGACTGCCAAGGGGGAGGTTACCATGAGAAAAGATTGAATAATCAACGAAAGGATAACGTTCTACGAGTCGGAGCGTGGAATGTCAGAAGCTTGAACGTGGTAGGGAAACTAGAAAATCTGAAAATGGAAACGCAAAGGCTAAATCTAGATATAGTAGGGGTCAGTGAAGTGAAGTGGAAGGAAGACAAGGATTTCTGGTCAGATGAGTTTCGGGTAATATCAACAGCAGCAGAGAATGGTATAACAGGTGTAGGATTCGTTATGAATAGGAAGGTAGGGCAGAGGGTGTGTTACTGTGAACAGTTAAGTGACCGGGTTGTTCTAATCAGAATCGACAGCAGACCAACACCGATAACGATAGTTCAGG
Source organism: Schistocerca piceifrons (assembly GCF_021461385.2). Taxonomy (NCBI): domain Eukaryota; kingdom Metazoa; phylum Arthropoda; class Insecta; order Orthoptera; family Acrididae; genus Schistocerca; species Schistocerca piceifrons. The sequence continues at coordinate 990,871,905 of NC_060138.1, forward strand.
TATACATGCCGACGTCGCAAGCTGAAGACGAACAGATAGAGAAAGTGTATGAGGATATTGAAAGGGTAATGCAGTATGTAAAGGGGGACGAAAATCTAATAGTCATGGGCGACTGTAATGCAGTTGTAGGGGAAGGAGTAGAAGAAAAGGTTACAGGAGAATATGGGCATGGGACAAGAAATGACAGAGGAGAAAGACTAATTGAGTTCTGTAACAAGTTTCAGCTAGTAATAGCGAATGCCCTGTTCAAGAATCACAAGAGGAGGAGGTATACTTGGAAAAGGCCGGGAGATACGGGAAGATTTCAATTAGATTACATCATGGTCAGACAGAGATTCCGAAATCAGATACTGGATTGTAAGGCGTACCCAGGAGCAGATATAGACTCAGATCACAATATAGTAGTGATGAAGAGTAGGCTGAAGCTCAAGACATTAGTCAGGAAGAATCAATACGCAAAGAAGTGGGATACGGAAATACTAAGGAATGACGAGATACGTTTGAAGGTCTCTAACAGTATAGATACAGCAATAAGGAATAGCGCAGTAGGCAGTACAGTTGAAGAGGAATGGACATCTCTGAAAAGGGCCATCACAGAAGTTGGGAAGGAAAACATAGGTACAAAGAAGGTAGCTGCGAAGAAACCATGGCTAACAGAAGAAATACTTCAGTTGATTGATGAAAGGAGGAAGTACAAACATGTTCCGGGAAAATCAGGAATACAGAAATACAAGTTGCTGAGGAATGAAATAAATTGGAAGTGCAGGGAAGCTAAGACGAAATGGCTGCAGGAAAAATGTGAAGACATAGAAAAAGATATGATTGTCAGAAGGACAGACTCAGCATACAGTAAAGCCAAAACAACCTTTGGTGACATTAAAAGTAACGGTGGTAACATTAAGAGTGCAACGGGAATTCCACTGTTAAATGCAGAGGAGCGAGCAGATACGTGGAGAGAATACATTGAAAGCCTCTATGAGGGTGAAGATTTGTCTGATGTGATAGAAGAAGAAACAGGAGTCGATTTAGAAGGGATAAGGGATCCAGTATTAGAATCGGAATTTAAAAGGGCTTTGGAGGACTTACGGTCAAATAAGGCAGAAGGGATAGACAACATTCCATCAGAATTTCTAAAATCATTGGGGAAAGTGGCAACAAAACGACTATTCATGTTGGCTTGTAGAATATATGAGTCTGGCGACATACCATCTGACTTTCGGAAAAGCATCATCCACACAATTCCGAAGACGGTAAGAGCTGACAAGTGCGAGAATTATCGCACAATCAGCTTAACAGCTCATGCATCGAAGCTGCTTACAAGAATAATATACAGAAGAATGGAAAAGAAAATTGAGAATGCGCTAGGTGACGATCAGTTTGGCTTTAGGAAAAGTAAAGGGACGAGAGAGGCAATTCTGACGTTACGGCCAATAATGGAAGCAAGGCTAAAGAAAAATCAGGACACTTTCATAGGATTTGTCGACCTGGATAAAGCGTTCGATAATATAAAATGGTGCAAGCTGTTCGAGATTCTGAAAAAAGTAGGGGTAAGCTATAGTGAGAGACGGGTCACATACAATATGTACAACAACCAAGAGGGAATAATAAGAGTGGACGATCAAGAACGAAGTGCTCGTATTAAGAAGGGTGTAAGACAAGGCTGTAGCTGTGGTGTCACCGCCAGACACCACACTTGCTAGGTGGTAGCTTAAATCGGCCGCGGTCCATTTAGTACATGTCGGACCCGCGTGTCGCCACTGTGTAATCGCAGACCTAGCGCCACCACCAAGGCAGGTCTCGTGATACGAGAGAGCACTCGCCCCAGTTGTACGAGAACCTAGCTACCGCCCAGTTGTACGAAGCCTTTCTCTCTCATTAGCCGAGAGACAGAATAGCCATCAGCTAAGTTAATGGCTACGAACTAGCAAGGCGCATTAGCCATACAGTGACTGAACTTAAAGTCTCCTGTGTATCGTCAAGATCGATGTACCACAATGATATTAAAGATAAGTATTAATCCTGCTCCGTACTTTTCTTCCTAACATTAATTACGTATCCTGTTCCAGTACATCACGCCCGTCTGCGTTAGTCTAGCGTGCATTTTCAGCCATCTCAACTTCACGGTGTCGGCCCAGATACCGACACAACAGTAGCCTTTCGCCCCTACTCTTCAATCTGTACATCGAGGAAGCAATGATGCAAATAAAGGAAAGGTTCAGGAGCGGAATTAAAATACAAGGTGAAAGGATATCAATGATACGATTCGCTGATGACATTGCTATCCTGAGTGAAAATGAAGAAGAATTAAATGATCTGCTGAACGGAATGAGCAGTCTAATGAGTACACAGTATGGTTTGAGAGTAAATCGGAGAAAGACGAAGGTAATGAGAAGTAGTAGAAATGAGAACAGCGAGAAACTTAACATCAGGATTGATGGTCACGAAGTCAATGAAGTTAAGGAATTCTGCTGCCTAGGCAGTGAAATAACCAATGACGGACGGAGCAAGGAGGACGTCAATAGCAGATTCGCTATGGCAAAAAAGGCATTTATGGCCAAGAGAAGTCTACTAATATCAAATACCGGCCTTAATTTGAGGAAGAAATTTCTGAGGATGTACGTCTGGAGTACAGCATTGTATGGTAGTAAAACATGGACTGTGGGAAAACCGGAATAGAAGAGAATCGAAGCATTTGGGATGTGGTGCTATAGACGAATGTTGAAAATTAGGTGGACTGATAAGGTAAGGAATGAGGAGGTTCTACGCAGAATCGGAGAAGAAAGGAATATGTGGAAAACACTGATAAGGAGAAGGGACAGGATGATAGGACGTCTGCTAAGACATGAGGGAATGACTTCCATGGTACTAGAGGGAGCTGTAGGGGGCAAAAACTGTAGAGGAAGACAGAGATTGGAATACGCCAAGCAAATAATTGAGGACGTAGGTTGCAAGTGCCACTCTGAGATGAAGAAGTTAGCACAGGAAAGGAATTCGTGGCGGGCCGCATCAAACCAGTCAGTAGACTGATGAAAAAAAAAAAACAGACAAAATACAGGAACGTCACATGATTATTAATATTGTGGTTCTGTCAAATTCACTACCGTGAATCGAACGCGACCTCTAGCCGCGCGGGATTAGCCGAGCGGTCTCGGGCACTGCAGTCATGGACTGTGCGGCTGCCGGGCGTACTGGCCGAGCGGTTCTAGGCGCTACAGTCTGAAACCTCGCGACCGCTACGGTCGCAGGTTCGAATCCTGCCTCGGGCGTGGATGTGTGTGATGTCCTTAGGCTAGTTAGGTTTAAGTAGTTCTAAGTTCTCGGGGACTGATGACGTCAGAAGTTGAGTCCCATAGTGCTCAGAGCCTTTTGAACCATTTTGAACTGTGCGGCTGATCCCGGCGGAGGTTCGAGTCCTCCCTCGGGCTTGGGTGTGTGTGTTTATCCCTAGGATAATTTTTGGTTACGTAATGTGTAAGCTTAGGGACTGATGACCTTAGCAGTTGAGTCCCATAACATTTCACACACATTTGAACATTTTTTTGAACGCGGCCTCTACTCATCGCACACATACGCGTTCATAGTTCAGCTACAGAGGTGGACAAGATAGTAAGGCGGCGACATCTTTAATACGGTGTTTCTGTACGCGCTTTTTCGAATAACTTAGTTGCAACAGATATTAAAATTAATTGTCCTCATGAAGGTAAAATTTCACCTGTTCTCTACAAATATAAAGGAAATAGCAAAAAATTAATAAAAAGTTGATATTGAAAAGTGTTTCGCAATTGTGTTGACGCAAGACTCCGAAGACACATAATTCTGAGTACTTGTGTTCACACAGTTAGATAGATCCATCAGAACGTCGAGGGAGGGAGGAGGGGGGGGGGGGAGGGGCGGAGGGGGAGGGTGAGAGAGGGGGTGAGTACAGTACGCTATAGACACTATTGATGAGGAGAAGCGAAATGGAGTGGACATAGCTTTCGCTAGCACTTTGATCACGTATGAAGAGTTAAGTTCGCAATCACAAGTACGGAGAAACTCCGTTAGTGAAATACAATCTTAAGTAGTTTTCCATCGATAGCGTTAAATACTCTTAAGTTTAAAGCACTTCCCTTGGTAATTCTGCTGTGGCTAGAATCGTTCTGCTTGCATCTGTCCCACCCATTTCGGCACCCCTAAACATTCGTTTATTTTGGCGGAGTTCGCGTTAACTTGGCTCTTTGTATCCGCTTGGGGACGCCCGCTCGCCAGTTGAACTGTAGTTTGGGAAGGGAGAAGCTTAACAGGAAAAGTTGTTCCCGATCCGCCACGGCGGCGCTCCAGCCAAGAAAAGAGGTGGAGGTGGGTGAAGGTGAGCGGGTGGGGGCGCGGGTGGGGGACAGGGGTGCGTGAACTCAACAATACCTGGCCGGCGAGGAAGTCCTTCCCCTAAGAATCTGTCAACAGACCGCGAGGACGGAAACGCTGCGCCAGCGGACCGCCCGTAGGCTTTTTCTGTGACGACAAATCCGATTAAAGACTATTTATGTCCCTCAGATGATTGTGTTCGCGAACAAAACATTGTAAAGAAAGTCGCAGTGTAAGAGTAATACAGTTACTCGGCGTAATTCCATCCAGCAAGTTGCTAGAACACGCAATCTGAAGCGGACTATGCGCGACGCAGCTCTGTGACAGAATTTTTCCCTTCGTCAGCTTCGTATAAACGAATTACACGGTGAACATGGTGTTACGTCCGCAGTTGTGCAGTGCTGTAACGTACGGTGGCAAAGAATTTACGTAACGCAGCGTTGACTTCACAATCCAGATGAAATTCTGTTTAAGGCGGTTAGAACGTCAAACGGGTCGACTTGGAGCAAGAGAGGCACCACAGGACATTTTAATTTCCAGTGTCTATACTTTTACAAGTAAATTCATAAAACCTTGCCAGCATGACCAGGAAGGATTCACGATTCACACTCGTAGCAGAGGAAGTTAAATAACACAATAAAATAAATTTTTTCACATGTGAACTTTCATCATTTTTTCACATACTATCGGCTGCATTTTTTGCTATAGATAAGCTTTTCTTCGTAAGTAAGAGAGAGTCTTCCATGAATTTTGCACGACATACAAACCATTTTTAGAGGTGTATTAAACTCTTGAATTTATTTAATTTATGAAAAAGTGAATAAGCTGTTACATTTTAAACTTCATGTTAAGAAAAATTAAAATTTTTAAATGATCATCTCAATTTTTACCACAGTTTTTAATATGTTTGGAAAATTGTAGAGGTTTGCATTAAGGAGTTTGTGTTTAATAAGCATACCAATTTTGAAAGTAAGAGAATATTTGTTTTGGATGTTTCATGTACCTAAGGACAGAAATTTGTCATAGAAACAGAATCTTCCGTTGGTTCTTGGTAGAACAACATTATAATAATGAATGAAAAGCACCAGTTTGCTTTTGTTCTACAATATTACTTTTATTGTTAGCCGGTTTTCGGTTTACAAGGCCATCTTCAGACATTTACTGAGTATTATCGCCAAAGAAGTTAAATGTTAGCAGACAACATTGGAAGAGAAGTAACACATCTAGACTGAAGTAGAAACATACAGTAAGTAACATCTTTTCAATGTTACTTACTATATGTTTCTACTTCAGTCTAGATGTGTTACTTCTCTTCCAATGTTGTCTGCTAACATTTAACTTCTTTGGCGATAATACTCAGTAAATGTCTGAAGATGGCCTTGTAAGCCGAAAACCGGTTAACAATAAAAGTAATATTGTAGAACAAAAGCAAACTGGTACAGAAATTTGTGGTTTGTGGAAAATAGCCCTTAAAGTTTCTGCTTGTATTTGGCATTCTTTTAGAATTTTCCAGCAGCATAAGCAGATTCTTTTTCATTTCATAAATGCGTTTCCTTCCTTTTCACATTCCTAATTTCCTATGATGCATTCTTCTTGACTTTATCACCTCCAAAAATGATTTATCAGCTTTCACTACACGCTCTCTGTCTATCGCATAGAAAGCTTTGTGCGCTTCATCCCGAGCTTAAATCCAATTTTCTGCAAAACATATTTCCTGCTTTGTACACCATAATTAAACATGAAACTGCATCATAAACACTAATAGCAACTGCAGTTCTTCCCACAAAAATGGTTTTAGCAATCTTTCCCATACATATTCGTTAAAACTTTCATTTGGATTTTGGGGTATCGCCATGAAGACATTTCTTCAATAAGTTTTCATTTGCAAGGTCCCTGAATGTAGGTTTGCTGGCTTCCATAACAGCAGGTGGTAGATAATTCCTGTGATGATATTCTTCACTTAGGTATGACCGAATAATGCCGTGCAAAGGTGTGTGGCACTGTGTCTTGGTACACTTAAGACCACATAATGTGCCTTATAATCTCTTTTATATATATGTTCTATACATCAAACCATTCAGGAAGATGTGTGCTAAAAACAGGCATATTTTTTGAAAAATCGATTTTCTTTTAATTTTTGACACGCTCCCACCCCTTAAATTCATTCTGAGGAAAAGACATCAGGGGAAAAAACTTAAACCTGATTTAAAAAGTATTTGATGTACTCGTCAAGGACAGCGTTATCCGCACCTGACAGAGTATAGAAGAGACCGCATTTTTGGTCACCATTTTGCCGGCTGGACGAATCGGACAGTATCCAGATTTTTGGGGCATTCGGATGTGACAGTGGTCCGCTGTTGGATTGCAAAGGAAAGTGAGGCAGGCATACTCGTCGTCAAGAGTCCGGTCGATCACTGTGACCACCGTAAGAGAGTGTCGCCGTATTGAGCACCAAAAGCCTTGTAATCCCACGACATTTGTCCCTGCCATCCGAGAGTAAGTAATGGACTCCCTGCAACATTCTGTATCGTCCAGTATCATTCGTCGAATACTAGAAGCAGCCACACTAGCGAATTATCGTCTCATAAATAGGCAGCCGTTAAGGCCACAACACAAACGGCTGCGTTTTTGAGTGATGCCGTGACCAATAACCAGGGATTTATGATGCACGGTATCACATTTTCAGCGATGAATCGCATTTCTACACTGCCCCAGATGACGATTGTCGATTAATATGGCGCCGACATTATAGAGGCACAGTGGTGTTACTCCTGGCGTCTTGATTTGCGGAGCCAAAGGGTATGACTTAAGGTCACCGCTGTTAATGGTTTTGGTAACTCTAACCGCATAATGGTAAGTCGCGGGCATTCTGTGCCCTCATCCATACAATGCTCATCCTAGCGTGGCCCTTGTCTGGAATGGCTGCGTTCAGCCGTGGGGGAATCGCTGGCGCCAATGATTCCCCATCTGCACTATGTGATCAAAAGTTATCCGGACACCTCGCTGAAAATGACTTACAAGTTCGTAGCGCCCTCCATCGGTAATGCTGGAATTCAACATGGTGTCGTCCCACCCTTAGCCTTGATGACAGCTTCCACTCTCGCAGGCATACGTTCAATAAGGTGCTGGAAAGTTTCTTGGGGAATGGCAGCCTATTCTTCACGGAGTGCTGCACTGAGGAGAGGTATCGATGTCGACCCTGAGGCCTGGCACGAAGTCAGCGTTCCAAAACATCCCAAAGGTGTTCTATAGGATTCAGGTCAGAGCTCTGTGCAGGCCAGCCCGTTACAGGGATGTTATTGTATTTTCGAGCATTATGAATAGGTGCTCGAACGTGTTGAAAGATGCAGCCGCCGTCCCCGAAATGCTCTTCAACAGTGGGAAGCAAGAAGGTGCTTAAAACGTCAATGTAGGCCAGTGCCGTGATAGTGCCACTCAAAACAAAAAGGGGTGCAAGCCCCCTCCATGAAAAACACGACTACATCATAACACCACCGCCTCCGAATTTTACTGATGGCACTACGCACGCTGGCAGACGACGTTCACCCGGCGTTCGCCATACCCAACAATCGTCAAATGTTTACGCTCCTTACACCAAGAGAGGCGTCGTTTGCCATTTACCGGCGTGAGGTGTGGCCTATGAGCAGCCGCTCGACCATAAAGTCCAAATATTCTCGCCTACCGCGTAACTGTCATACTACTTGCAGTGGATCCTGATGCAGTTTGGAATTCCTGTATGATGGTCTGGATACATGTCTGCCTATTACACATTACGACCCACGTCAACTGTCGGCGGTCTCGTTATTCAACAGACGAGGTCGACCTGTACGCTTATGTGCTGTACGTGTCTCTTCGCGTTTCCACTTCACTATCATATCGGTAACAGTGGACCTAGGGATGTTTAGGTGTGTGGAAATAATGCACACAGACGCATAATACAAGTGACACCCAATCACCTGACCACGTTCGAAGTCCGTGAGTTCCGCGGAGAGCCCATTTCGCTCTCTCACGATGTCTACTGAGGTCGCTGATATGGAGTACCTGGCAGTATGTGGCAGCACAATGCGCCTGATAAGAAAAACGTATGTTTTGGGGGTGTCCGGATACTTTTGATCGCATAGTGTAGTCAGGGCATAGTGTAGTCAGTCGTGTTCTGACATGCTCGTTTCCTCTTTGATTTTCCTCTTCTGGCCGCCATCTGAGCGCGGCGCTTCCGGCTATGGTTCTCTTTGTTTCCCGCTCCGGGGCCTAGTGGTCGTGCATACATGTAGCTTGGCCATTTTTTATGTCTGTGAGTAATGGAGTGACTGTTTTGCAGGAGCGTTGGTTGCTCGCGGCGCTTTATTAAGATTTGAGGAGTGTATCGGCGGTGGGCTGGTGGCGATGGCCTCCAATGCACTAGCAAGTGTGTATATAGTCAGCTTCCGATGCTAGATGCATATGTGTGCTATGTGGATTCTCGTCGTTTGCTGCTAGTAATGGTGGAGCATCTGCTATTTCTTTGAAGTTGTGTTTTGTCATCAATCTGATCGTAATTTGCGTTCACAGCCGGAAACAGTGATCTGTATGTGGTTATCCCCGCCGTGGCAGGAATAAGAAATTCACTCTTGGTTCCGGTATGTGTTGAGTAGTGGTGTGAAGAGTGTAAAAAACTACTCAGTGACGGCAGCACTAAGCGTGAGTAGCGTGAAGGCTGAATGAGTCATTCTAGGATAGTGCGCAGGCCATATTTAGTGTTAAGACAGTGTGTTGTAATGTTACTTGCGTATCTTATTATTTATTGTGTGGTCTCCGTTGAAGCGGCTGTGACTTTGATGTCTTGTATTGCGGGTTTTTATGCTCTTGGTTCGGCAGGCCGTTAAGTGCTCCAGACTTTGTGCTTGTTATTGCAGTTTGCCTGTAAGAGTAAATATTTATGAGCTGTAATAAGTAAATAATATACATACTATTTGTTTAAGGTCATGCTTGTGTGAAGGGTACTAAATTTAAAGTGGAAGGGGGCTTAACTCTGAAATAAGAGGGTTTGTTTGTGTCCTTTGGTTTGGTTGTCTGCATTTTTTTCTTTTTTTATTGTTATAGTGTACTACGAGCGGCGGGCTCAATCAGTTCCGGATTGAACAATACGGGGGGCGGCGCCTCCATTGAAATATGTTCGAACGCCGTTAGCTCGGCCAGCTACGTTTTGATGACGCTTGGTGTTGCTTGGCTGTATTCTGTCAGAGTCGCTGCTCGCCCCAGTAGCTGACAGAAGTTGAGTATTCTCTCTTATAATCATTTGGAGATTCCTCTCGTTAATGTGTTTGGGCTGCGCCAAGGTGTGTCCCTTGTTCCTAGTAGATTGATCACTCTTGTATTAGGGTGGGTCATCCGTTGGGGTGTGCCTGCTGTGGCGTTGAACTTAAACCGATTATGAAGATAACTGTCTTTTCTGCCTAAATAGTGTTATTATACTTGAGGTATTTCACGAGTGAGTTCAGTGGAGTAAGTCATTATGTGAAACTTCCTGGCAGATTAAAACTGTGTGCAGGACCGGGACTCGAACTCAGGACCTTTGCCTTTCGCGGGCAAGTGCTCTAGCAATTGAGCTACCCAAGCACGGCTCATGCCCCGTCCTCACAGCTTTAATTCCGCCAGTACCTCGTCTCCTACCTTCCAAACTTCACAGAAGCTCTCCTACGAACCTTGCAGAACTAACACTCCTGGAAGAAGGGATATTGCGGAGACATGACTTAGCCACAGCCTGGGGGATGTTTCTAGAATGAAATTTTCACTCTACAGCGGAGTGTGCGCTGATATGAAGCTTTGCAAAGGTCCCGAGTTCGAGTCTCGGTCCAGCACACAGTTTTAATCTGACAGGAAGTTTCATATCAGTGCACACTCCGCTGTAGAGTGAATATTTCATTCTGAGTCATTATATAATTGCTGGGATTCCGTTGTTCTATGATCCATTTACTGGTGTAATGTTCCTGTTGGAGAATTTGTTGTTTTACTTAAAATTTGTTACTTAATATTCTCTATTGATGCTTGTCTAACCAATGGGGATCTAGTCCCGATAAATTCCTATTACCTTTTTGGGCAATTATGCTTGTCATCTATATTTATCTGGGTCTATTTGTTACTTAGTCAAAAGGAAGCATCTTTACTTAATTTGTTTCACTCCATATACTGTTGTAAAGGGTGTATAGGTTTTCTAATTATATTTGTTATTGGTGGATATTGGAGGGCCAGTTTTGTAAAAGATTAAAAGATTTTGTAAAATTATTTTTGGGGATATGTGTAATAAATCTTTGTGAACTATAAGCCTGTGTTTGAGTTTTCTTCTGATTGTCCTTTGTGACTGGTTTGAGGATTGTAAATTTCACGTAGGATTCGTAATGTTGAGGTACTCTCGCGGTAAGCAAGAGCATCTGATCTGTATCCGCTAGAACATGTGTGAGACCATCTTGGACGTCAGTTCCATCTCTGGCAAATACCGAGGATGTCAAGGAGCAGTTGCAACAGCTGCGTCGGCTCAGGAGAGGATACAACCGTTTTTATGACACACTACCCACACGAATCAGTGCATGCATCCAACGTGGGGGGGGGGTCCTTCATCTTAATGATAAATGGGCTATTATTGCCAAATTCTTTGTAAATTTCATACTGTTTTTTAAAAAATGAAATAACATCACATACCATCAAAACCCTGAACTTTCATTTCACTATGTAACTCAGCTACTTTAAAAAATTTCAAATACTTTTGCTATTATTTTGCTAGCTAGTCTTGGAAAAAATGGTTCAGATGGCTCTGAGCACTAGGGACTTAACATCTGAGGTCATCAGTCCCCCAGAACTTAGAACTAGTTAGACCTAACTAACCTAAGGACACCACACATCCATGCCCGAGGCAGGATTCGAACCTGCGACCGTAGCGGTCGCGCAGTTCCAGACTGAAGCGTCTAGAGCCGCTCGACCACTCTAGAGCCGCTCGACCACCCCGGCCAGCCAGTCCTGGAAACAAACGAATCAACCTTCTGACGTATTTTGCATATGTCACTTCAGTTATGCCTTGGGAATTAATTTTCCGGTGTAACCCACCACAAAGAAAGAAAACATAAATTGCACAAAATCGATCAGTAAGGATAACACGCTGTGTTCACCCATGGTCATAATGTAGGTGCATATTAAAGGATTTAGGCATATTAACTCCACCATCGCAATACATATATTCGCTAATGAAATTCGCCATAAATAATTCACGACAATTTGAGAAGAGCAATGATACCCACACATACAATGCTAGAAGAAAAATGGCGTTTATTGCCTTTATGAAGGCTGATGTGGCTAAAAAGAAATTTAATATGCGGCAATAATAATGTTTGATCATTTGCCCAATAACATAAACTGTCTCGCAGTTAGCAAAGTTCGCTGTAAATCTAACCTTAAAACATTTGTTATCGACAAGTGCGTCTATAACATGATCGAATTTTTATTTAAAGTAGTTCAAATGAAAAACGCCTTATCATATTCTGCACTTAAGGTTTTTTGTTTATCTTGTGCACGCAGATGCGTTTCTCCTTCAAATAAAAGAAAACTTCATCCGCAGCACGCAAAAGCTGTTTTTTTTTAACTATTGTAAATGCGTAAATGGGCAGCACAAGAAACTTGTAGCTTGTTAAATAAACCTAGTTTTTAAGGATAGTTGCAGAGTGGGACTAAAAATTGTTTGTTCATGAAACTAAATACTTATCACGTTTACATCTCCTGTAAACTGATTCGTATCACATAATTTAGATAAATAAATCGTTCAAATGATTTATGGGACATTTAGAAAATCAATTAACTAATTGATCAGTACAACGAAGATCTGTGTTAAGCTGTTTTAGAACTGATAGTCTCTGCACTAAGTGGGCCCGCCACAATTTACACTCCTGGAAATGGAAAAAAGAACACATTGACACCGGTGTGTCAGACCCACCATACTTGCTCCGGACACTGCAAGAGGGCTGTACAAGCAATGATCACACGCACGGCACAGCGGACACACCAGGAACCGCGGTGTTGGCCGTCGAATGGCGCTAGCTGCGCAGCATTTGTGCACCGCCGCCGTCAGTGTCAGCCAGTTTGCCGTGGATTACGGAGCTCCATCGCAGTCTTTAACACTGGTAGCATGCCGCGACAGCGTGGACGTGAACCGTATGTGCAGTTGACGGACTTTGAGCGAGGGCGTATAGTGGGCATGCGGGAGGCCGGGTGGACGTACCGCCGAATTGCTCAACACGTGGGGCGTGAGGTCTCCACAGTACATCGATGTTGTCGCCAGTGGTCGGCGGAAGGTGCACGTGCCCGTCGACCTGGGACCGGACCGCAGCGACGCACGGATGCACGCCAAGACCGTAGGATCCTACGCAGTGCCGTAGGGGACCGCACCGCCACTTCCCAGCAAATTAGGGACGCTGTTGCTCCTGGGGTATCGGCGAGGACCATTCGCAACCGTCTCCATGACGCTGGGCTACAGTCCCGCACACCGTTAGGTCGTCTTCCGCTCACGCCCCAACATCGTGCAGCCCGCCTCCAGTGGTGTCGCGACAGGCGTGAATGGAGGGACGAATGGAGACGTGTCGTCTTCAGCGATGAGAGTCGCTTCTGCCTTGGTGCCAATGATGGTCGTATGCGTGTTTGGCGCCGTGCAGGTGAGCGCCACAATCAGGACTGCATACGACCGAGGCACACAGGGCCAACACCCGGCATCATGGTGTGGGGAGCGATCTCCTACACTGGCCGTACACCACTGGTGATCATCGAGGGGACACTGAATAGTGCACGGTACATCCAAACCGTCATCGAACCCATCGTTCTACCATTCCTAGACCGGCAAGGGAACTTGCTGTTCCAACAGGACAATGCACGTCCGAATGTATCCTGTGCCACCCAACGTGCTCTAGAAGGTGTAAGTCAACTACCCTGGCCAGCAAGATCTCCGGATCTGTCCCCCATTGAGCATGTTTGGGACTGGATGAAGCGTCGTCTCACGCGGTCTGCACGTCCAGCACGAACGCTGGTCCAACTGAGGCGCCAGGTGGAAATGGCATGGCAAGCCGTTCCACAGGACTACATCCAGCATCTCTACGATCGTCTCCATGGGAGAATAGCAGCCTGCATTGCTGCGAAAGATGGATATACACTGTACTAGTGCCGACATTGTGCATGCTCTGTTGCCTGTGTCTATGTGCCTGTGGTTCTGTCAGTGTGATCATGTGATGTATCTGACCCCAGGAATGTGTCAATAAAGTTTCCCCTTCCTGGGACAATGAATTCACGGTGTTCTTATTTCAATTTCCAGGAGTGTATATGGAACAACACAGTACAGACACCACGTATTAACTTCCTGTTTCACTTTAATTAAACTTAATGTGTGTTTATTTTGCTGTGTGGGGCACGATTTATGGCACATAATTTTATGTCAGTTTCCTTTAATTTTATTCTTCTGACTTCACATTTTGATAACGTGTTGTTAGTAATTTCTGTCCTCCTCGTTTTTAGCATATTCGGAAGCACAATGACGAAATACAAGTTGTTTTCAAACTCAATAATAGTTCTAACACGCATTTGATGTGTGGTACTTTTGTACGTATTTCATTTACGGAGGGATGGAATTTACGCCATAGTCTGTGTATAGAAAATACATTGTGCTCAAGTATATGTCGTAGTGATAGTCAGTGACCAAAAAGGGTGGTAACGCTGTAAATATTCATGCAGCTGCATACCTTGAATTGCTTTAAATTAAGAATGTGATGTCTATGCGCCATAATTATTCTTCCCAATTTTTATCAAACTTCACAGATAATAATATTTTTATAATTATTTTTAGATTTCTAGTAACTCTTCGTCTGTCCTATTCACATGTCTAAGACGAACGTATTTTTGTATCCTCTGTTGATCGAGTCCTATAAGTGTGATGAGGAAGCAGGAGTGATTGGTGGTTTCATGTGCCTGAAATTTAACCTAATACACGATGTCTGTGACACTTTACCTTGTAGCAAGCCGATTGGATGCACCATTTTTCGTTGTGAACTTTTCAGTCATGTTTTTATCAGTAGTTAGTGCACTTTTTCTTTCCTGTCTCCCTTTAAAGGTCACATGATGACTGATTATCCGTCGAAACTGCTCACCTTAGACAATATATTAGTGCGATCAAGAAAAATAAACTTTATCTCCGAGGCAAGTTAAAAGGCATGGCGAAGTGTATGTAGTCCCATTGGAACGTCAGTGCAAGATGGAAAGACCAAACGTTAAATGGTGAAGATAATAACGACTTGGGCTACAGGGGATTGATCAAAACACATTACCATGCCTAGTACGGCGTAGGTAAACCGTTCACACTAAAAACAGCTTCCACTCGTCTTGAAATGAATACTCCTAGGTCCGGCATGGTTTTGAATGGTTTCCTGCGAAATAGTGGCAAGTTGCGATAACGATGATGAGATCTGGTGACTGTGGTGGCCACTACAGATACCGTAATTCATCCTCGTGTTCACAAAACCAGTCCTGCACAATGAGAGCTATGTGAACAGGTATCCTGTTGTCTTGGGGAACAAACACTGTACCATGGGGGTGTACCTGATCAGCCAAAATGGTAACATAATAATTGGTAATAGTGTTTGCGGCGCGGTACGCTACTTTTTACCGCCCTGCCAGTGTCCAGCAATGTCCTTTTGTCTAGCTAAAAGCTGTAGTAGAAAATACTAGACCGCTATTGTCTATTGCAGGTCGCAACATACATAGAATTGTCCAGTAAACGGGATGTGGCTAGCTACTGAAATAAAAGTTTTGAGTTGGCAACGTAAATTTTCAGGTGTATTTTTACTATAAAGATCACAGTTAATACTGCCAAGTCCGTACTAAGTAGTTACACAATGTAAAGTTCCCACGCACACCACAATCACACACGTAGCCAGCTTATGGTATTTACACCCGTTACCGAAGTTAATAGAGTTCACCGGATCGTTTAGTTATGAAAATGCTCGCTCAAATGTTGAGCACTCTGCTCTACACGTAATACCTGTTCCAGTCTTAGATAGCACAACACGCCACGCGGTTTTAATTAACAGTCAAAAGCAATAATTTTGATATTCCGACCGAAATTCCACACGACTTCCACTATACCGTTCACTGAAGTACACTTTGTACTACTTCGCGAACTTGTAATTAGCATTTTTCTGCGATTTTACAGTACTTTCGTCGGAGCTGCTTTCAATGAGATGTTACTAGTTCGAACCCTCAGCCCCGACCGACCCTAGATCACACCAAAGGCTTTGTTCCTAGCATAGATTGGCGCGAGCCTGCATTTTTCTGATTGGCTGATATCACAAACAGCAAATCAGGTTGCAGTGTTATCCCACACTAACCCGCGCTTTACTTCAATGACCAATCATGGTAAAACATTTCTTTCTATGGCAATTGCTAAATAAATAAATTTAGAAGAGTATCAAATATAAAATTACTCCTTCTGAAATTACCGATTAATTTGTGTTCTAATCACGATTTATTAGTACCATAAACTGACTGCACATTTAACTATAGTAAATCCCCTGTATAGTTTAACCGGTACTTCGTGAATAAACAAAACAATTTTCATTTACTTCTGTTCTTCTTCACTCATTCAACACTCACACTGCTAATTACTACACATATAAAGCAATTATAATTATGCAAATACATTAAATATTAATCAAACATAACTTTACGTCATTGTTTTGACTACGACTGCTAGCACTGTCCGTCAACTGCTGACCTCTGCCACCTACACACTACGTGCAGCTCTGTAACTCAGGTCCATGTCAGCTGGTGACATCTGTCGATGACTCATGCCTATAACGATGTCGTCCTAACAAGTGACAGGAGCGATGCGAAGGCGCTACGCCTCATGTTGCCTGCTGAGTAACCATGTGGCTAACGGAATGCCAGGATACGGCTGCCCCCTTCATAAACGAATCCCGCCTTCACTCTTGGGACGTAAATTTGGCCAGACGTTAGAAACAGTGTGAAACAACTTATCCTACAAAATGACATGCTTCCATTTTTCCGTAGTCCAGGTTCTGTTGCTTGGCACCACGTTTCTTGTTAAGGGCATTTGCGTCGCTGCAGAGTGGTTTTGGAATTCCAACTCGCCCTGCAGTCCCATACCTAAGGCGCTCCTGCGGTGTTCTTTTGGTGGTGATAGGGATCTTGAGCGCGATATTCAGTTCTGCTGTGACTTTTGCCACTGTTGTCTTCTTATTTTTCGTCACAATCCTCTTCAATGACCGTCTGCCACGATCACTCAGTACACAATTTCTTCCGCGCTGTGACTTAACTGATAATGTTTTTCCGTTTTCCACGTGTGCGGTGTAAAGCTTCGTTACGGTGCCTCTTGAAACACCAAACACTTTTTCCATGTATGCAGTACAAGTCTTCGATACGGTGACTTTCGAAACACCAAACACTGGCGCTCCCTCGGTTGCGGATGCACCCACAATACGAGCACCAACAGTTTTCCGACGTTCGAATTCAATTGTTACTTCCGATGAAATTCAGTCGACAACTACATTGAATACTATTCTGACCAGTACTGACACTTGCGACGTTTTGGGTTGATTAAAGAGTTGCCGTTCGCGATCAAACACAATGGAGTACCCTGAAAGTCTGGCTAGCATCTGCATTTATGTTCAAGCATACATTTCCCGTGGTGCTTCCATATTTTCGTCCAACCCTTGTATATGCCGAGGAAACTGAGGAATTTGACAAGTGACATTTAAAAATAAAGAAAATAAAGAATGTGTTAATGGATGATGCGGAATAGTATGATTTGGATCGTGATAATTCCAGTATTAAATGTTGTTCATCTTATAGATATCTAGGTGTAATGACACACGAGAATGTAAGGAATGTAGAAGATGCTAAATACTGGACGATCCTTTGGACTAAATGATCACAAACAAAACGAAAAAAGAATACATGCAAGACAATGGTTAAGAGTAAATGTACATACGAGTGAGAAAAATGGTTCAAATGGCTCTGAGCACTATGGGACTTAACATCTTAGGTCATCAGTGCCCTAGAACTTAGAACTACTTAAACCTAACTAACCTAAGGACATCACACACATCCATGCCCGAGGCAGGATTCGAACCTGCGACCGTAGCAGTCCCACGGTTCCGGACTGCAGCGTACGAGTCAGATGTTTTGAAAATAAGAGAGAGAAGAGAAAGGTTAACTGGTACCTGCGACCGTAGCAGTCCCACGGTTCCGGACTGCAGCGTACGAGTCAGATGTTTTGAAAATAAGAGAGAGAAGAGAGAAGAGAGAGAAGAGAAAGGTTAACTGGTATTCATGATTTACTGGAAATGAACTGCTGGAGTCTCAAGATTGGACTACATCAGAATGGAGGAATAAAGAAAATTGGGTTGGGTTGGCTTGTTTGGGGAAGGAGACCAGACAGCGAGGTCATCGGTCTCATCGGATTAGGGAAGGACGGGGAAGGAAGTCGGCCGTGCCCTTTGAAAGGAATCATCCCGGAATTTGCCTGGAGCGATTTAGGGTAGAACCGTCGTCCTCCCGAATATAAGGAAGGTGATGGAAGTGGAACAGAACGTAACGGGAACTACCGAGAGCAAGACGTTACGATGGTACGGCTGTTTAAAATGAATGAATGATAGGGGGCAAGAAAAGGTACGGAGGTGGAGCCCAGAGGAAAAAAAGGAAACTAATCCCGCCGGCTACACCCAAGACGATGGTTGACAGTCGTAAACAGGCACTCTTGAAACTACAGGACAACAGAAGTAAAAATACTCCAGTTAACACAGGTTCGCAAACAGGCCATTTGGGAAATAATTGTGAATGTGCCACCAATGTCTTCAGTATGATGCATTTTGTTAATACAAATGTATTTGAAGTCTACGCTATCTCTTACCGTTTGCTGCACACTCGTATCTGTTAAAGAAGGTGTGCAAGGTGTCGTCACGTCTCTGCTTCTGAGTTGCGAATTCTTTCACAAACTCCCAGATTTTCTAGTAAATCTTGACTGGACTGTACAAATCGCTGTTCCAGTTCTTCTGCCATATCAATGGCAGTGCTTGCACACTTCACATCTGAGGTGACCTCAGACAGAAAGATCAGTGCGATTCGCGTCAGATAACCTTTGAGACCAAGGTACAGGTGCTTCTCGACCTATACATCTTGGGCAGTGTTGGCGCCTTAGATGCCTCACATCAGAAGCAAAATATGTCGCTGCCCAACCATGCACCTGCTACATTCTTGAAGTAGGGGACATGTGTGACACTGAAACACAGTTCTATATAAACTAAATGGTAAAAGTTACATATCAAATACATTTGCATCAACTAAGATAATGAACCATGGACCTTGCCGTTGGTGGGGAGGCTTGTGTGCCTCAGCGATACAGATGGCCCTACCGTAGGTGCAACCACAACGAAGGGGTATCTGTTGAGAGGCCAGACAAACGTGTGGTTCCTGAAGAGGGGCAGCAGCCTTTTCAGTAGTTGCAAGGGCAACAGTCTGGATGATTGACTGATCTGGCCTTGTAACAATAACCAAAACGGCCTTGCTGTGCTGGTACTGCGAACGGCTGAAAGCAAGGGGAAACTACAGCCGTAATTTTTCCCGAGGGCATGCAGATTTACTGTATGGTTAAATGATGATGGCGTCCTCTTGGGTAAAATATTCCGGAGGTAAAATAGTTCCTCATTCAGATCTCCGGGAGGGGACTACTCAAGAGGACATCGTTATCAGGAGAAAGAAAACTGGCGTTCTACGGATTGGAGCGTGGAATGTCAGATCCCTTAATCGAGCAGGTAGGTTAGAAAATTTAGAAAGGGAAATGGATAGGTTAAAGTACGATTTAGAGGGAATTAGTGAAGTTCGGTGGCAGGAGGAACAAGACTATTGGTCAGATGAATACAGGGTTATAAATACAAAATCAAATAGAGGTAATGCAGGAGTAAGTTTAATAATGAATAAAAAAATAGGCGTGCGGATAATCTACTACAAACAGCATAGTGAACGCATTATTGTGACCAAGATAGACACGAATCCCACACCTACTACAGTAGTACAAGTTTATATGCCAATCAGCTCTGCAGATGATGAAGAAGTTGATGACATGTGTGATGAGATAAAAGAAATTATTCAGTTAGTGAAGGGAGACAAAAATTTAATAGTCATGGGTGACTGGAATTCGAGTTTAGGAAACGGGAGAGAAGGAAACATAGTAGGTAAATATGGATTGGGACTAAGAAATGAAAGAGGAAGCCGTCTGGTAGAATTTTGCACACAGCATAACTTAATCATAGCTATACATGGAAGAATCCTGGAGATACTAAAAGGTATCAGATAGATTATATAATGGTAAGACAGAGATTTAGGAACCAGGTTTTAAATTGTAAGACATTTCCAGGGGCGGATGTAGACTCTGACCACAATCTCTTGTTTATGAACTGCAGATTAAAATTGAAGAAACTGCAAAAAGGTGGGAATTTAAGGAGATGGGACCTGGATAAACTGACTAAACCAGAGGTTATACAGAGTTTCAGGGAGAGCATAAGGGAACAATTGACAGCAGTGGGGGAAAGAAGTACAGTAGAAGAAGAATGGGTAGCTCTGAGGGATGAAGTAGTGAAGGCAGCAGAGGATCAAGTAGGTAAAAAGAGGAGGGCTAGTAGAAATCCTTGGGTAACAGAAGATATATTGAATTTAATTGATGAAAGGAGAAAATATAAAAATGCTGTAAATGAAGCAGGCAAAAAGGAATACAAACGTCTCAAAAATGAGATCGACAGGAAGTGCAAAATGGCTAAGCAGGGATGGCTAGAGGACAAATGTAAGGATGTAGAGGCTTATCTCACTAGGGGTAAGATAGATACTGCCTACAGGAAAATTATAGAGACCTTTGGAGAAAAGAGAACCACTTGTATGAATATCAAGAGCTCAGATGGAAACCCAGTTCTAACCAAAGAAGGGAAAGCAGAAAGATGGAAGGAGTATATAGAGGGTCTATACAAGGTCGATACACTTGAGGACAATATTATGGAAATAGAAGAGGTTGTAGATGAAGATGAAATGGGAGATACGATACTGCGTGAAGAGTTTGACAGAGCACTGAAAGACCTGAGCCGAAACAAGGCCCCGGGAGTAGACAACATTCCAATAGAACTACTGACGGCGCTGGGAGAGCCAGTCCTGACGAAACTCTACCATCTGGTGAGCAAGATGTATGAGACAGGCGAAGTACCCTCAGACTTCAAGAAGAACATAATAATTCCAATCCCAAAGAAAGCAGGTGTTGACAGATGTGAAAATTACCGAACTATCAGTTTAATAAGTCACAGCTGCAAAATTCTAACACGAATTCTTTACAGACGAATGGTAAAACTGGTAGAAGCCGACATCGGGGAAGATCAGTTTAGATTCCGTAGAAATATTGGAACACGTGAGGCAATACTGACCTTACGACTTTTCTTAGAGGAAAGATTAAGGAAAGTCAAACCTACGTTTCTAGCATTTGTAGACTTAGAGAGAGCTTTTCACAATGTTGACTGGAATACTCTCTTCCAAATTCTAAAGGTGGCAGGGGTAAAATACAGGGAGCGAAAGGCTATTTACAATTTGTACAGAAAGTGTAGTGTCGGTAGCTGGACCGACACCGTGATGTTGATTGCTGAAAAGGAATGCTAAACTAAAGCTGTAGCCGATAGTGCACGCACGGCAATAACGCATACGGGCGTGAAGTCTGGAACATGTGAACTTATGAATGAATAAGAAGAAAAGTATGTAGATGCTTTTTACTTAACTTTTAATAATTCCTTGGAATACATCTCTCTTGATTACTCGTAAGCTATAGGCACTGATACAAATGGCTCCTTGCTAGTTCGTAGCCATTAACTTAGCTGATGGCTATTCTGTCTCTCGGCTAATGAGAGAGAAAGGCTTCGTACAACTGGGCGATAGCTAGGTTCGCGTACAACTGGGCGATAGCTAGGTTCGCGTACAACTGGGCGGTAGCTTGGTTCTCGTACAACTGGGGCGAGTGCTCTCTCATATCACGAGACCTGCCTTGGTGGTGGCGCTAGGTCTGCGATTACACAGTGGCGACACGCGGGTCCGACATGTACTAAATGGACCGCGGCCGATTTAATCTACCACCTAGCAAGTGTGGTGTCTGGCAGTGACACCACAGAAACCAGATGGCAGTTATATGAGTCGAGGGACATGAAAGGGAAGCAGTGGTTGGGAAGGGAGTGAGACAGGGTTGTAGCCTCTCCCCAATGTTATTCAATCTGTATATTGAGCAAGCAGTAAAGGAAACAAAAGAAAAATTCGGAGTAGGTATTAAAATCCATGGAGAAGAAATAAAAACTTTGAGGTTCGCTGATGACATAGTAATTCTGTCGGAGACAGCAAAGGACTTTGAAGAGCAGTTGAACGGAATGGACATTGTCTTGAAAGGAGGATATAAGTTGAACATCAACAAAAGCAAAACGAGGATAATGGAATGTAGTCGAATTAAGTCGGGTGATGCTGAGGGAATTAGATTAGGAAGTGAGTCACTTAAAGTAGTAAAGGAGTTTTGCTATTTGGGGAGCAAAATAACTGATGACGGTCGAAGTTGAGAGGATATAAAATGTAGACTGGCAATGGCAAGGAAAGCGTTTCTGAAGAAGAGAAATTTGTTAACATCGAGTATAGATTTAAGTGTCAGGAAGTCGTTTCTGAAAGTATTTGTATGGAGTGTAGCTATGTATGGAAGTGAAACATGGACGATAAATAGTTTGGACAGGAAGAGAATAGAAGCTTTCGAAATGTGGTGCTACAGACGAATGCTGAAGATTAGATGGGTAGATCACATAACTAATGAGGAGGTATTGAATAGAATTGGGGACAAGAGGAGTTTGTGCCACAACTTGACGAGAAGAAGGGACCGGTTAGTAGGACATGTTCTGAGGCATCAAGGGATCACAAATTTAGCATTGGAGGGCAGCGTGGAGGGTAAAAATCGTAGAGGGAGACCAAGAGATGAATACACTAAGCAGATTCAGAAGGATGTAGGTTGCAGTAGGTACTGGGAGATGAAGGAGGTTGCACAGGATAGACTAGCATGGAGAGCTGCATCAAACCAGTCTCAGGACTGAAGACCACAACAACAACAACAAGATAATACTAGACACTAAAGACAGTGTCGGCTCGCAATCATACATTATCACAGCAAGAGACCGATGTGTACAAGCCGTTTTATTTCCACTATTTTATCTTGTATCAGTTTCCACTATTTATACATATATATATATATATAATTTATGAATTTGGCCAGCTATGGACTGCATAGAACTTAAGACTTACAGTGTTTTCTTTCTTCTCAGTACTTCTTCATTTTCTCGCCAACTGCTCGTCTCTGCTCATCTGTTCACACTCTCTTGCGTGGAGGTTTTGGCTCATGTTCTTCAAAGTTTGCGTTTTCTATCGGTACCCTGCAGTGATTGCTGTCACGTGTTATTTCTTCTGTAACACCTATTTTGTTGGCGTCTTTCTTTACTGCTTCTATCCATCTTACAGTTTTTTTCCAGCTTACTAACCTAATTAAAAATTTTCTTTTTAATCCTTGTTTCTTCCATTCTTTTTAAATGTCCATGAAATTTTAGCCGTCTCTTCCTCATTGTATCTGTGACCTGTTCTGTAATTTTGTATAGGTCAATATATATATATATATATATATATATATATATATATATATATATATATATACAGGGTGAGTCACCTAACGTTAACGCTGGATATATTTCGTAAACCACATCAAATACTGACGAATCGATTCCACAGACCGAACGTGAGGAGAGAAATAATTGTTAAGAAAAAAATTCGGTACGTTGCACCGTTTCTGAGTTGTTTAACATTGAAGATAGCCAATCAGGTCATTGCTGGTGCAAACTCAAGCAATTCATGCTCTGTGGAGCCGTTCGTTACCACTTATTGAAATACTCATTACCGCTAAAATACATCTGTTGGTAAATGATAAATTTAAGCTAGGTCAGTAAAAGCTACGTTTGCTCGGTTTGAGAAAACCAAACGAAGTACGCGTTTGGAAACATGTCTCTAGCAGGCTGCTTGAACCTTTGTGTGTGACGACCTGAACGGCTAACTACAACGCTAAGTAATTCGGAAACTGCGCAAAGTAGCATATTTTTTTCTTAGCAATTATTTCTCAGCACAAACTCCTCTTCAACACCCTTACAAGCTCTTTATACAGTTTCTGACCACGCTGTGTACTACAACGCGTGCTGCAAGTAACAGTTCTGAGCTTCACGGAAAGTAGAAGACAAATGGGAGGTAGTGGTACTCACCGACCACCTGCAGGTAGCCCTGGCGACTTCGCATGGGGTCTGTGTTGAGCTGGCACATGTACCAGCCGCGGTCCGACTCGTGCACGTCGCGCACGCGCAGCAGCCACGAGCGGTGGTCGCCGTGCGACAGCGAGATGCGCGGGTTCTGCGTGATCACGTGCTGGTGGATCGACAAGATGGTCTGCGTGTCCACGCGCACCCACGCCACCTGCAAAGCGCAGCAGGCATGTAGTCACGTGTCACGCCTGCGGCTCTGGCCTTTGTGGCACAAAGGAACAAGCGGAGTATAACTTCCGTACACTACAAATTTTCTCTTTCCTGGGAGCTTAAAATAAAAATAATTAATAACGATAAAAAGCTAGAGAGGGTAATAAGATAGGGCACTAAACAAGAACTAGGCAATGTATGACATGAAATGAGTAAATACTGTAAAAACCTACTTCGCTCTATTGTACACTACTGGCCATTATGACATGAGGAAAGTTCCCAACAGCAGTTGACCGGCGTTGCCTGGTGAAACGTTGTTGTGATGCCTCGTGTAAGAAGGAGAAATGCGTACCATCACGTTTCCGACTTTGATAAAGGTGGGATCAGGCGGATGATACGGAACGCCGTGCTGCATCCCAACGGCCTCGTATCAATAGCAGTCGAGATGACAGGCGTCTTATCCGCATGGCTGTAACGGATCGTGCAGCCACATCTCGATCCCTGAATCAACAGATGGGCACGTTTGCAAGACAACAACCATCTGCACGAACAGTTCGACGACGTTTGCAGCAGCATGGACTATCACCTCGTAGACCGTGGCTGCGGTTACCCTTGACGCTGCATCACAGACAGGAGCGCCTGCAATGGTATACTCAACGACGAACTTGGATGCACAAATGGCAAAACGTCATTTTTTCGGATGAATCCAGGTTCTGTTTGCAGCATCGTGATGGTCACATCCTTGTTTGGCGACATCGCGGTGAACGCACACTGGAAGCGTGTATTCGTCATCGCCATACTGGCGTATCAACCGGTCTGATGGTATGAGGTGCCATTGGTTACACGTCTCGGTCACCTCTTGTTCGCATTGACGGCACTTTGAACAGTGGACGTTACATTTAAGATGTGTTACGACCCGTGGCTCTACACTTCATTCGATCCTTGCGAAACCCTACATTTCAGCAGGATAATGCACGACCGCATGTTGCAGGTCCTGTACGGGCATTTCTGGATACAGGAAATGTTCGACTGCTGCCCTGGCTAGCACATTCTCCAGATCTCTCACCAATTGAAAACGTCTGGTCAATGGTGGCCGAGCAAATGGCTCTCTTGATGGACTGTGGTATCGTGTTGAAGCTGTCTGACTCAATGCCCAGGCGTCTCAAGGCCGTTATTACGGCCAGAGGTGGTTGTTCTGGGTACTGATTTCTCAGGTGTATGCACCCCAATTGCGTGAAAATGTAATCACATGTCAGTTCTAGTATGATATATTTGTTCAATTAATGGCCAGTAGTGTATCTTTATACGTTGTAATGCAGCAGAAAGTTCTATCACTTCGCACTAGCGCGCACGGCGTACCCCATCTTCCCGATGTAAGAGTGATGTGTGCACGCGGTCCCTCTAAGTGTGCTCCTCATTAACAGGCTTTGATCCTAAGAAGAGGCTCTCATTCATGTTCTGCGTTGGAGACATTGCAGCGTTTCTCTGGTGTTCGACGTGAAGCCTGATGTCTTCTTTCTGCCGACTTTTGACACTGTTGGAAGAGACGCACACGGCACACTGCATTTGTGGAAACGTCAGCCAGAACACACTACAGTCTGTACCGACGGGCTAGTGGCAGACAGACGGCAGCTGTGCGTACGCTACTACTAGCGGAATACCAAAGAAAACTTAATACGGTAAGAACGTTAAAAAAGGGAAAACACGCTTTGAACTTTCCTATTTATCAAGTCTGAGTCATTTGTGTGTTTCTGCACATGGTGATTGCAAGTCCTAACTTCAGGTAATTTTTTCTTTAATTTGCCACGCATCATTTGCTCTTTCAGTTTCATTGTAGTGTCGTCTGACTCGGATTGTATTTTCAGTTGTAATGGTTATAGATCCCCCGGCAGGATAAAAAAAAAATTGTGTGCTAGATTATGGCTAGTTTTGCTGGCCTTACAGACACACGTCGTTATAAGCCGGAGTTCTATCACTCTTTATTGTCATTGGGTTTAAGAAGCGTTTCTATGTTATGTTAATGGATCCTTTTGTTAGCAACTTTAAGGATTTTTAATTTTTTGTTTTTGAGAATTCCGAAAGCTTTTTTACTGTTCGTCTTCACGTTTTTTATTGTGTGTGTTTTATCTGTTTCCAGGGGTTACGAGTGTTTTTCAAATGCTATAGTTGCCATATACTGTTAGATACCAATTACGGAGCCAGAAGTCATACTGGAGGTTTCATGTCTTAAAAAAGAACAAATTCAGTGTGAGTTAAAGCTTCGTTGCCAACCGGTGGAAGGTAGTTTCGCAGAGCTATACGGATAGCTCCGTGGCACGATGGGCCCCCACCACATGCGAATGCGGCCAACATGGGAAGGGTAGATGCCGCCGTCCATGTTCGTTCCACCTTACTCTCTGCTTAGTAGGAAAAAATTGAGATCGAAGAATCCAGTATCCCGTCTTGAGCTCAGATTTACCGGGCTCATGTTCGGATTAATTATCTGTGTAATCGAGTCCAAGATTTAAATTCAGTAAATACAAGGTCGAAACAACTTCTGGCGTTTATGAATTCCAAAATAAGATTTTGCAGTTGCAGGTCCGACTTCATGTATTAAAATGGCAAGGTGTCTCATTCGATAGTAAGGGTACATCTTTTCCGGGTGGGCTCGTAAGTCACGTGTCGGCTGACCGGTTGTTGAATTGTTATGGTATAGAGAGGTCTAAACGGTGTAACAAATTACCTAATCCTATTTTGCCCATTATTCAGTATATTGGTACTTTATCTATTGAAACATGTCAAACATTTGTTAAACCGTTGTAGGTCTCCGTTCGATAAGAACACCATGTCAGTAAACTTCAAATTTATCATTTAGTTATTCTTCATGTAGTGCGCTTTATCCGTTACCTCAAGATAGCTTTAGTCTTAAATTCATGAACGAAGGATAGTGTAGAGGTAAAAAAAGTCCTCGAATACAAGTTACTGAATGAGGTTGGATTCTTCCTACACGTGATCAGGGGGCTTGAATATGGTGTAGTGAAATTACATTCGAAATATAGACGGCTGAAGGAATTTCAGAATTTACATTTTTCTTGAGTAGAAACGTTGCCAAGGTTTCGAATTAAAAAGTTTACGTGACAAGTTTGCTCAGCAGAACATATCCAGGAGGGCTAGGAACGGGATGGTTAACGAGAATTTTTTTTTCTGGTACAGACTAGCGATGAAACATTCTTCCAATATATCGAACAAATTAGGACCGCTATGTTGGCATTGTAATTAAAGTTCACCCACGCAGAATCTGTCAGTAATATCTTGGAGGGAATGTGAGCTGAATATCGTTAACATATATTGCTCACTGATAAACACGGTACCTCTTGACAGTTTCTGCATAAGTGTGGAGAGCATTAGCTTCAGTGATGAAAAACGCGACGCAGGGATCAAGGCCAACCTTTTAAACTCATTTTGTCTGTATATAAGAGGGTGGTACGACTCGGTACAACAGGAACTGTTATAATTCTAATAATAACCTGACACTCCGTTGGAATTTGGGGACTTTTTCTAAGGAATATATTCCGTATGCGTGCGCGGCCATCAACCATGAGCCTATGTGCGCTTTATTACTTATTCGAGGACGACGGTTCAATACCGCGTCCGAACATCCTGATTTAGGTTTCCGTGATTTCCCTAAATCGCTCCAGGCAAATGCCGGGATGGTTCCTTTGAAAGGGCACGGCCGACTTCTTTCTCAATCCTTCCCTAAACCGATGAGACCGATGACCTCGCAGTTTGGTCCCTTCCTCCAAACCACCCAACTCTACCAATTTATTGGAGTCGAGGACCAACATTTGTGACTTGGACTATGAGTGGTATCTTAAGCACCGGGATATAAGTAAATTCTCTCTATTGCAACCAGTTATTCAGAAGTGTCGGACAGCCAGCGGATACGTTTTGCCATTGGTCGGCTAGGTACGCGGTACCGTAGCGTAAGCATGCAGGGTTTGTCATAGCCGGCACTTTTCGTGTTTGTCTCCCACTGTTTTGTAAGGTTGATAGATTGTATGAAAACCGCTTCGGTTCTTGATTATTCTGGCAACAAGATCAATTTTAAATTTCAGCACAACGTTAATGGATAACGTAATCATAATTGCACAAAAACCGCTAATGACTTACAAGATAATTCTGTTGAACTTGATGTTTCTCATTTGAAATAAGTAGAGGCCCCACAAATTTTAAGAGTTCTGGACCAAATTCCGGATGTATTGGGGGTTACTGATAAAATTCAGTGTCAGATTCAGTAGACTGATGATATACCCGATACCCCTCCAGATTATCGACAAGTTACTTGGTGAGGGTGTCATTAGGTCATTCATCTTGCCCTGCGCTTCATCTATCTTTCTGGTACCAAAGGGGAATGGTATGAGCTTTAGTCCAGTGGTAGACTCTCGTGCTCTCAATCAAAAGGTTTTCTTGCAGTCGGCCCCTTTACCAGACGTACACAACTGCTCAAACAGTTTGCGAGGATGTGTTATTTTACTGTGTTAGATCTTAAACCAAGCCTACCAGGTGGTGTCCTTAACGGCACAACCCAAATATCTTGCAGCGTTTTGTATCGATTGGAATTTACTTGAATTTAATCGCATTCTATTTTGTTTATCGACAGGGGCAGCGGATATTTCACCTTTACTGCACTTAATTTTTAGCAAACGTAGATTTACGTGTGTTTATATACATATCTTGACGATGTAGTGATGTATATCAGAACCTTCCAGGAGTATTTAGACCATTTAAGCAACGTTTTCATTCGACTACAAGAAATTAGTTTACCTGTTAAACCAACAAAAATTAATCTGGCCCACAATGGAATTTCCTGTTTACGGCATTTAGTTTCTGCCGAAAGGATGAGAACTGATGAAAAGCGCACAAAGGCTATTCAGAATTTCCCTTCAACAAAAAACAATAAAGGTGTTGATCATGTCTAATTTTGCCCCGAGGACCACGCCCTTGAATCAGCAGCACCGTAAATAGGAAGATTTTCAGTGGACCGATAGTCAGCAGGTGGTGTTTGATGCAGTTAAACTTGCAGTGAGTAGTGCTCCTGGTTTGGTTATACTGGATTTTGCATGTCGATTAATAGTGAAAACTGGTGACTCCAATGCTGGGGTTGTAGCTGTATTCTTCCAGGAGCATGACAGCAACAGAACACCGGCAGCTTACGCTTCTGGAGCCTTGTCTGTGGCTGAACTGAAATATTTCGCATACCAGTTAAAAGCTCTAGTGGACCTTTTCGCCTTAGATAAAATTAAGTTTTACCTCGGACATATGGAACTGTTGTCGGAAACCGATAATCAGACCTTAAGGTGTCTGCTTCCAAGAGTTCTTAAGACTTGCCTTTCAGTTTTGCGTAAATCATATAAGGGGATCAGATAATCAGATTGTGGACGTCGTGAGCCTTATGTTTGACGCTGATCCAGAGGTGTTTCAGGACACCGAATGTGGGACACAGGTTTCGACGGTATTAAGCGAAATAGCTTTCGCTATTTGGTAATTTAAGGGAAAAAATATAGTTACAGATAATGTTAAATAGAGGCTTCTAGGTGGTGGAAAATTTCAGGGTTACCAATTTTGTAAAGTACACTTTGTTATGACACCCGTTATGATGAAAAATTAAAATTTTTTCTCCTCAACGAGCCGGTTCCTGCAGATTTGCGATGTATTCAAGAATTATAGTTTGAGGCATTTGGGGATCTATAAAACTATAATGTAAACTGAGGTGCATCTCACCTGGACTACATTAAATAAGAATGTAAGAAGGCTGGTCAGTGAGCGTGAGGACCATAAGGTCGCTAAGTATAAACCTAACACTCGTCGTGGTCGTCTCCTTTCAGCCTGTGAAGAGAAGACAGAACTTATAGTTTGGAGGCTTGACCACTCTGTGAAGCAAGAGATGAGGCGGTGTGTGGCAGAGCACAACGCTGGTGCTGACACACGTTTTTCGGAGCACACCTTTCAGAGGACATTGCTACTTTGTTGTACTTGGGGCTCCTCATTAGAAGACCTCTACATGTTCCCATCTTGACCCAACGACAACTGCAGTGGGCGCAGGAAAGCAGAGAGCGCATCGTGGTCCACTGGAAACGCATCTCCTGTCCGGATGAATCAAGTTTCTTTTTTACACTAGGTCAATGGTCATGCCCGCATATGCCGTTACTCAGGCGAACGACTGCGCAAAACATGCACCGCACCACAGACACTAGGGCTACGCTGGGCGAGGGCCTAATGCTGTGAGGATATTCACCTGGGCGTCCTTAAGATCTGTGATAGTAGCCGAAGGCACCATTACAGCTGCAGACTACATGAATATTTTTCGCACCACCTGTATCTTTTCATGCTTGATGTCTTCCCTTGCGGCGACAGCATCTTCCAGCAGGAAAATAGCCCTTGTCAAAAGTCCAGAATCGTCCCACTGTGGTTCGATACCGCAGCCATGTTGATTTACTGGGCAGCAAATTCCTTAGATCTCAATCGGATGGAACACAGCTGTAACGCAGTAGGACGTGAGCTCCGCGGCTGCAAACAACGGCCTCGAAAATTTGTAGGAGTTGGGTGACCTGTGCGTAGATCTTTGGTGTGACGTCATAAGCGAGTGATTGTGGGTGGGGCTGGTAATAGTATTGATAGGGATGTGGAGTATAACATAGATGGTGACCTGGAAAAGATAGCCACTCAGACTGGCAACACGAATGTGCATTTCGTGGAAGTGTTTCAGCGTCACAATCGGCCTCACCTTAATACAGCCGTCAGGCGTAATAACATGAGACTTGGGGGTGCGCTGATGATAGAAGGCATGGGTCACATTTCAGTGGTGTCGGTGGAGTCTATCAGCAGGACGGGTTTCACTAGACATGGCCTGCACCTCAACAGGTATGGGAAGGGGAGGTTGCAAAGCTCATAGGTGACAGCATAGGTGGGGTTGGTGGGATCACTCATGGGAAAATTCCTGCAGTAGTGGGTGTTAGAGCTGCACCTTTTTTAGATTGAAGTCAGCTGATAGGTATTTCTGCTTAAGGGAAGTCTCTCTAACAAGGGCATCACTTTTGACAAAACTTAGGTATCCGAGTAATGAGGGAATTAGTATATTTCATCAAAATATACAAGGTATTAGAGATAAAGTTAGTGAACTGCTTATAGATGTTGACTCTGAAATTATTGGT
This sequence comes from Schistocerca piceifrons, assembly GCF_021461385.2. Taxonomy (NCBI): domain Eukaryota; kingdom Metazoa; phylum Arthropoda; class Insecta; order Orthoptera; family Acrididae; genus Schistocerca; species Schistocerca piceifrons. The sequence continues at coordinate 990,903,016 of NC_060138.1, forward strand.
ATATCTGAACACTTCTTAAATAAGGAGATAATTCAGAGGCTTCTTTTACCAGGATACAGTTTGGCTGGCAGCTTTTCGAGAAGCTCTTTGCGGTGTGGGGGAGTAGCCATGTATGTGAAAAACGGCATCCCATTTGAGACAATTGATGTTTCAAAGTACTGCACTGAAAAGTTGTTTGAATGTTGTGCAGATGTGGTTAAATTTAACCGAGCTAAACTTCTAACTGTTGTTATTTATAGATCCCCAGACTCCGATTTCACAACATTTTTGGTAAAGCTAGAGGAGGTTCTTGGTTCACTTTATAGGAAATACAAAAAGTTAGTTATATATGGTGACTTCAGTATTAATTGTATAAGTGATTGTGCAAGGAAGAGGATGCTGGTAGACCTCTTTAATTCATATAATCTTATGCAAACCGTATTCTTTCCAACGAGAGTACAAGGGAATAGTAGAACAACCATAGACAACATTTTTGTTCATTCCTCATTACTAGAAGGGCATTCTGTTAGCAAAAAGGTGAATGGCCTTCCAGATCATGATGCACAAATTTTAACTTTAAAAGATTTTTGTGCTGCAACACGTGTTAAATATAGTCATCAGCTGTTCAGGAAAGCTGATCCAGTTGCTGTAGAGACCTTTGTAAACCTTATAAAGGAACCAGAGTGGCAAGATGTTTATAGCGCTGATACAGTAGACGATAAATATAATGCTTTTCGCAAGACTTTTCTCATGCTCTTTTGAAAGTTGCTTCCCTTTAGAACGTTTAAAACAGGGTACTAGCACAAACTGGCAGCATGGGTGGCTGACTAGAGGGATAAGAATATCTTGTAGAACAAAGTGGCAATTATATCAAAACGTTAGAAACAGTCAAAATCTAAATGCAGCAGCCCATTACAAACAGTATTGTGCTTAAAAATGTTATTAGGAAGGCAAAAAGTATGTGGTATGCTGATAGAATAGTTAAGTCTCAGGATAAAATTAAAACCATTTGGTCAGTCGTAAAGGAAGTTGCTGGTCTGCAGAGACAGGTCGAGGATATAGAATCAGTGCGTAGTGGGAATGTCCGTGTTACTGATAAGTCGCATATATGTACAGTATTTAATAATCACTTTCTGAATATAGCAGGTGAACTAAATAGAAACCTAGTCCCAACAGGGAGTCATATAGCGCTCTTAGAAAAAAGTTTTCCGAGACTGTTACCTGAAATGCTCCTCCATGATACTGACAAGATGGAGATTGAGTTAATAATTAAATCACTAAAGACCAAGAACTCTCATGGATATGACGGGTTATCAAGCAGAATACTGAAGTATTGTTCTATGTATGTTAGCCCAGTTCTGAGCCATATCTGTAACTTTGCCTTTAGGAGTGGTCGGTTCCTGACCGATTAAAGTACTCGGTAGTGAAGCCACGTTATAAAAAGGGAGACATTGATAATGTTGACAATTTTAGACCTATTTCTATGCCATCGGTGTTTGCTAAAGTTATCGAGAAGGTTGTATATACAAGGTTACTGGAGCATTTAAATTCACATAATTTGCTGTCAAATGTTCAGTTTGGTTTTAAAATGGTTTAACAACTGAAAATGCTATATTATCTTTTCTCTGTGAAGTTTTGGACGGACTAAACAGAAGGTTCCGAACGCTAGGTGTTTTCTTTGATTTAACGAAGGCTTTTGACTGTGTTGACCACAAAATATTACTGCAGAAGTTGGACCATTATGGAGTAATGGGAGTAGCTTACAGTTGGTTCGCCTCTTACTTTAAGAACAGAAATCAGAGGGTAATTCTCCGCAATATTGAGAGTGGTAGTGATGTTCAGTCCCAATGGGGCACTGTTAAGTGTGGCGTTCCCCAAGGGCCGGTGCTGGGGCCACTGCTGTTTCTTATTTATATAAATGATATGCCTTCTAGTATTACAGGTGATTCAAAAATATTTCTGTTTGCTGATGACACCAGCTTGATAGTGAAAGATCTTGTGTGTAATATTGAAACAGTAACAAATAATGTAGTTCATGAAATAAGTTCGTGGCTTGAGGAAAATAATTTGATGCTAAATCACAGTAAGACTCAGTTTTTACAGGTTCTAACTCACAATTCAACAAGAACCGATATTTTGATCAGACAGAATAAGCATATTATAAGCGAGACGGAACAGTTCAAGTTCCTAGGCGTTCGGATAGATAGTAAGCTGTTGTGGAAAGCCCATGTCCAGGATCTTGTTCAGAAGCTAAATGCTGCTTTATTTACCATTAGAACAGTATCTGAAATAAGTGACACTTCAACACGAAAAGTAGTCTACTTCGCATATTTTCATACGCTTATGTCGCATGGTACTATTTTTGGGGTAATTCTTCTGACTCAAAAATGGTATTTTTGGCTCAAAAACGGGCTGTTCGAGCTATATGTGGTGTAAGTTCGAGAACCTCTTGTCGACTCCTATTCAAAAATCTGGGAATTCTGACATTGCCCTCACAGTATATATTTTCTTCAATGTCGTTTGTTGTTAGCATTATTAGCCTATTCTCAAGAGTTAGCAGCTTTCACTCAGTTAATACTAGGCAGAAATCAAATCTGCATGTAGAATGCACTTCCTTGACTCTTGTGCAGAAAGGAGTGCAGTATTCTGCTGCATCCATTTTCAATAAGCTACCACAAGAACTAAAAAATCTTAGCAGTAGCCCAAACTCTTTTAAGTCTAAACTGAAGAGTTTCCTCATGGCACACTCCTTCTATTCTCTCGAGGAGCTCCTGGAAGAGCTAAAAAATTAAGCAAATTCCAGTGTTACATTGTTGATTTTCTTCATTTAAACTTACGACTTGTCACCTGAATATGGTTTTTTTTTTATATTTCATTTTATCTGTTTCTAATATCGTGTTATAATTTCATGTATTGACTCGTTCCATGACCATGGAAACTTGTCCTTAATTTGGTCCCACGGAACAATAAATAAATAAATAAATAAATAGACGTCTGCCGCCGCATTTTTCCGGAAACTCACCGAGAACTTGTGGACTCATGTCACATTCTTCGGCTGCTTTCCAAAGGTGGGCCAGTGCGATATTAAGTAGTTGGTCACACTGCTTGAGCTCATCAGTGTAAGTGAGAGACGCGTTTCACCTGATGATCATGGTGCTATCGTAATGAACCTGATAACTAAAAATTGTGAAAAAAGATAGTACAGTAAAGGCAGTTAGGCAGAAGGGAGGGGAATAACTGAATCATTTCTACTTCTCTTTACCAATAGTACATATTTGTCTATTCAACCCACTAATATTACGCGGAACTCGGTATTTGACGTAATATTCTTAGATACATTATGATGTTAACTTATAGAAAACGTGTAGCTAGTTCGTTCAGTAATTAAGTGTTCAAAAATGGTTCAAATGGCACTGAGCACTATGGAACTTACCTGCTGAGGTCATCAGTCCCCTAGAACTTACAACTACTTAAACCTAACTAACCTAAGGACATCATACACGTCCATGGCAGGATTCGAACCTGTGGCCGTAGCGGTCGCGCGGTTCCAGACTATAGCGCCTAGAACCGCTCGGCCACCCCGGCTGGCCAATAATTAAGTGTATCATATTACAAGAGCATACAACTAAAACGATGATGATACCATTTAAATCTGCTTGTCCCTTAATTTTGTTTCCTTTTGTCTCCCATGAGAGCGAGAAGGCTGGTACGTTACCAGCGTAGTTGACAACTGCTACGTGCTCATTATTGGTGCAAGTGGACGTTCTGTAACACGTCTCCCAAACGCGTTCCACATGTGGTCGACAGGAGTTACACCGAAGAACCGACACGCAGTCTATTCCCCGAATATCCTTCCGTTCCAAGACCGATGTGGTCGCAAATGGTCATCCATAAAAATGAAATTAGGGTCTAATGCACCTCTGAAAAGACGCACAGGGGGAACAATAACTCTGACCGGCGATTGTACCGTGTTCAGAGATTTGGAGGTCAGACAGCCCATGCAACATTATGCCTCCCCACACTCTGGACCATCAAAACGACCATATTCCACAATACTGTTGAGTGCATTACATGATCCCACTTCGCAACATATGAGTGCACCCCAGAATCACTAAGCCTGAATGTTTTCTCATCCGAGAGGAGCACGCAACCCCACTCTTTGTTAGTCCAGTCCCTAAGCTTTGGCACCATCGCAAACGGTTCCGCCGATGTCCTGGTGTCAACGAAACACAACGTACCGGTCGTCGGGCAAGGGGATTCCTATTCAGTGTGGTTGCAACTGCACCCGGTGCTTACTTGCGTCCCTTCTTGCCTGTTGCACAATGTAGCTGTCATCTGCTGCTCTAGTCGACCAGGGTGGAAAACTTCCTCCCTTCGGGCAGCAAGCAGTTCCTGTTGTTCAGAGCGCTCCCCATTCAGGTGAAACAATGCTGTGGGCAACACCAAACCCCTGGGCTACACTCGTCACACTCCGCACTTCTTCCATTTTTCCGATGATTCTTCCCCGTGTGAAGTCATCCAGATGTTGCCTCCGGACTTATTGTAATGAAGAACACCACCTCAGCGTACCGTAAGTGCTCGATAATCGACAAACTGTCTTTTCCCGTTCCTTCGACTGGCACGTGTTGGGGGGCCAGCACCTTTTGGTTCTATAATCACGCTGGCCTCGCGCCAATTGACGGCCGACTTTCTGTGAACGTCTGGAGACCTCTGGCAACTTGATATCGCACTTTCATTCTTCTCCACTGAGAAGTTAATATGCTATGTTACTTTATTTAGCAAGTGTTTAAATTTTGCTGAGTACCGTACGTGGTAGCAATCAGGCTATAGTTATTTAGCGTAAGGTTTTCGACGTTTTGACGTGCCCATGGAAGTTACTGAATGTAGTAAATGTAATTCCGTTCCTGACACAATGTCCTTTATTAACATTGCTACCAATTACAGAGAATTAACCGTCATTCTTCAAGAATTGTAACGAGACTAATTATAACTAAATTTAAAAAATAAAGCCTCCGGTTTTATATGCAACATCATTCTTACTCACAAAACTATCTTCTTTCCTTAATTTTGTTTCTCACATATTTCCATTTGCAACGCTTTACTTGGCTGAGTAAATTCATCACAAGCATACCCATGGCACTTACTGAATGCACTAAATATCGTTCCACCTCTGCCACAATATCCTTTATTAGTAATGCTATCAGCTTCAGAGGATTAATTCCTCTGCAGGCATCGTGAAATGTGACTGTAAGTGTCCCCACTAAAAGACCTCCTGTTGGAGAATTAACCCTCTGAAACTGGTATAATTATAGATAAAGGACATTATGGCAGATATACAAATTTAATTACTGATTTCATTAACCGGTAAGGACACGAGACCCAGAAGGTAGCAGATACTGGTGCCCAGGTTGATGCCGTGTTCCCTGACTTTCGGAAGGCGTCCGATACGTTTCCGCACTTCCGCGTAGTGAATAAGATACAAGTGCATGGGAAATCATGTCAGCAGTGTGATTTCTATTGAAAGGTTCTATCAAATGGAACACATCACGAAGTAATTTCGGGCATACCAGAACGGAGTGTATTAGGACCATTAGTATTTATTATAAATGTAAACGACTTGGTGGATAAAGTCTCAATGAGGGTCTTCGTGGATGATGATGTGTAGCAGAGAAGTCAAAACGCTAGAACACTGATGTACAGAGATAACTTTAGGATATCGACCCTTGATGCAGGGACTGGCAGTCGACTTTCAACATAAAAAATTCCATACCACATGAATGGGTGGAAAGACTTCTTAGTGTATTATTACACGGATGCTGAACCAGCATTGGAAGCGGTCACTTCTATTAAACATTACAAGACTGCAGGCCCTCTTGCCTCTTCATACACTCACTAAGGACCATCAAACCAGCCTATCTTGTATTTCTACGATCTGAATTTGCAAACATGCAAATTAATGTCATTTTGCTACCGTATTACACTTGGGGGGGGGGGGGGTCAACACAACTGATCACTGGGAATTTGGAAATTACAGTTGCGGAGAGAGTCCCGACCCGTGTTTGGTGGCTGCCTCCTTTGGTGTTGGGTCATAGTGGCAAAGAGTGACAGACACTCACTATTTTTACAATGGGGTAGTTTTCTCGTGAAAGCCTCATGTTTCGGGCATGAATGCACCAGCTCCGTGGCACGGCTGTGCTATTGTTTGGGGCTTTCGACAAACTGGTCGCCAAGCTCCAATGGCGCCAAACATAGCAAAATAATTATCATGTTCCATTGGCAGCCGTCACCGGAAATCTTCCCAGCGCAAATTACATCAGCACACGTTTGCAGTCACCGCTGGCATCTGGCGGGAAGGAACGGTATTGCAGCTTAAGTTGATAGAGTAAGGTCAGTGTCTAGATGAATTTATTGTAAGGCCATAATTGGCGAAAGCTTTTCTTTATCGGCGACAGTAGGCCGAGTTCTGGCACAAACAGTGAGGTCGCTCTCTGAGCGCGAGGTGGAAGACAATTTGAGGTTACTTATATTTTCTGTTTTTATTTATTCTTCAAAATTTCAGCTTATCGTCTAAAATGCTGAAATGGCCATTCAAATCACATTTTCTTGGATAGTTGTAAGTCGTGTATTACTCACTTATTTCTGATACTTAAATTTCTTTAAAGAAAAGAGAAATTAAAATAAATAAAAGAAACTACAACTACTTCTACTACGACAAAACAACATTAAAACTCTCAACCAAATACCCAGCTACTAATGTGCTACAGATAGTAGAATTTGTTCTCTGTTTGTTTGTTTATTTTGGTGCTGTTAGCTTGTACATGGTTGTTTCCGCTACTGGATCCGCCCTCATGATACCCCCGTCAACCGACATAGCCTGCTGGATTCCTTGGGCATCGGGCAGCACGTCAGCAGCGTTTCCATTGTAGCGAGTAGTTCCATCCAGCACTGTTACTTCTTAAAGTCCACACTTCTATGATCACTTGCACCAACGCCGTACAGATTCTTGGGGCAGTATTTCAGTCGGTGGTCGCCGACCTCAGTCCTCTTGAGCTGCAGATGTTGTCTAGCCTGGACGGCAGTATGACGACTTAAGGTTGAATACCTCTTGAAGTTTTCCTTAGCCGTTCTAGATAATGCGGCTGCAGTATCGACCAAGATCCGCCAGATCGACTCGCTCCTTAGTGCTGCTTTTGGATCCAGTATCCTTAACAGGTGCGTCTTCAGAGAGCGCGCAGTCCCACAGTGAGTGTTCTGGTGAGCCCAAGCGGCCGCAGGCGGAGTTCTTTCATCTGTCTTCTGATTTTGTATAGATACGTGGCATATGGGCCATGGCCAGTCAGGTAATGTATCAATCCACTCGATGGTTAAGGAATCTCATGTTTAATCTCTCCCTGATGTTAGGGAGAAATTCGTATGTTCTCCTGCCAGCGCCTGAAGCGTCCCATTCATTTTGGCACAGTTGTAATATGCGATCTTTTATTGCCTTTCTCGAATGGCCTCAGTTCCAATCATCCATCGTACTAGGTTCTTACCAACACCTTTATCAAATGCAAACTATTTGCAAGTTTGGTTTACGTTAGTGTAAATGATTGTTCCTCGTACAAATTCATGATCAACTTGTGGTTCTTTTAAAGAAAATTAATGTAATTGTAAAGTTTCTGGACGACATTTATCTGTTAAGCAGTCACACTCAACAGAATTCTTTCCCCTCATCATTTTTGGAGGGGAACTTCGATCAAATAATTTAATGAATTACTTTTACCAGAGGCCTACGCAGGATTTGTATCAGAACTATATCAGATAGCGTTACACGCCTTATGCTGATTCAATAGAAACTCACTAGGGTGTGATTTGCATAATATCGTGGTCCTGTCCCGTAATTTGTACGTCAGTTAAGAGCCCTCAATAGCAAACATGTATCTAGTTTTCAACACGTGCATATGGTCTAAAATGGTATGACCACACAAGACTTATCGGGGAGTGAGATTCACTGGAAGAATCTTCAGAAATGTGGTTCACCCTCGAAGAGATAGCTTAGAAAACCCTCGTTCGTACGTTAGTTGAATATCACCTATGTGTGGTTTACTTTCAACGTTGCGAAAGCGTACGCGTCTAGAAGAGTCATTCAATACATTGCTTCCCACTGCTTACATCTCGCGAAGACATCATGGACGTAAAATCAAAGAGATTCGAGCATATACGGAGGTTTACCAAAAACCAGACTTCACGCTCGCCATTCGTCGCTGGAACAGGAAAGGAAATCGCGACAGTGGTACAGCTCTGGTAGCTTGCTCTTTTGCCACATGACTGTAATTGCTCATGTTTAAATAACTGCCGCTGGTACCAAAGCCTCAGAAATTTTCCAGTACCAATGCTGCTTCTGTCGCCCTTCTGTACTACTTCGTTTCTTACTAAACCTCCTCAGAAACAAAAAGGAAATACAGGGCTTGTGGATGAAATAAGTATCATTCGACAAGGCACGATTTATTTTATTTAGAATAGAGAGCTGATCAGCGAGATTATATTCTGTCGACGCGCAATGGTGGACATTGCTAATACCAACGATAGCTTTTCACTAAAACCTTAGCTCGCCAAAGGAGGTCCATATAAATCGAAGTTAATTAACCAGACCAAACAAATAGCAACTATTCGTTTATTTTTACCTAACTTCCGTCATAAAATTTCGGTCAGTCCGTCTCAGCCTCACTCATCGTGACCTGCACAATCACATTGTCTGACATTTCTTAACATGTTCAGATTTTCTGAACTGTCAAGAACACAAATCATGCAAGACTAAATCTGTAAGAATTACATAGAGATTTGTTGTTAGTTGGAAACTTAGAAAAACATTGATGACAAATCTACCCTCGTAACACATCAAAGTCTCCGTAATATTTTAGGGTGTAAGCCGAACATTTCACAGAACCTTAAAAATCATATCGAATTCGTGTAGTTGACAGTTAAAGCAGCTGTCAGATCTTGAAACAAATAACTAGCGTTTCTAACAATTTTCTAGTGGAATAGTATTTTTAAAAATGAGTGCAATACTTCATCTTCTTACGAACTAACATGTTGTTCTACATGTGAATTTATGAAACAAAATTTTGAAAATGATGATACATTTTTGGGCCCAGTCAGCATAGGGGTAGCGTCTTTGATCAGTAATCAAAACGTCCTTCGTCCCGTGATCGAAACCCGCCACTGCTTAAATGTTGATTAATAATCAGCATTTGCGGTCGAAGGCTTCCGGCATAAGAAGTCACCTCACGACCTTGTCAAAGAGGACTGAGAAGCAGACAGAGGTTCAAGACACTCTCTTTTCTTTGGGATGGGAAACTGCTTCCGAAAGGCGGAAGAATCAGCAATGATCAACGGCATGGGGATGCAGAAGGCAATGGAAACTACTGCATTAAAGACCCATAAAGTGTATCTATAAGACATGTGGCCTGTAATTGAAAAAAGCGCCATGACGATCCCTCCACAGGCAAAAGATTCTGGAATAGCTTCGGACCTTCGGGAGGGGACTGCCAAGTGGGAGGTGACCATGAGAAAAAGATTGAATAACCAATCTAAAGGATAACGTTCTACGACCCCGGGCTTGGAAGGTCGTCTGAATGTGGTAGGGAAGCTAGAAAATCCGAAAAGGGAAGCACAAAGGCTCAATCTAGAAATCGTAGGAGTCAGTGAAGTGAAAGGAAATGAAGATAGGGATTTCTGGTCACAAGAGTATGGATTAAAATCAACAGCATCAGAAAATGTTATAACGGGAGTAGGATTCGTTGTGAATAGGAAGGTAGGGCAGAGAGTGTGTTGCTATGAACATTTCAATGATTGGGTTGTTCTTAACAGACTCGACAGCAAACCAACGCCAACAGCGGTAGGCAGTACACTTCAAGACATCTCCAAACATGATAATCACAGAAGTTGGAAAGAAAAACATAAGCACAAAGAAGGTAAATGCGAACAAACCATGGCTAATAGTAGAAAAACTTCAGTTGATCGATGAAAGAAAGCAGTACAATAATGTTCAGGGAAATTCAGGAATACAGAAATACAAGTCTGTGAGGAATGAAAGCAACAGGAAGTGCAGGGAAACAAAGACGAAATATCTCCATGACAAATGTGAAGAAATCGAAAAAGAAATGATTTTTGGAAGGACTGATTCAGCCTTCGGTGAAATTAAAAGCAAGGATGGTAACATTAAGAATGCAACGAGAATTCCAGTGTTAAATGAAGAGGAGAGAGCGGATAGGTGGAAAGTGTACATTGAAGTACTCTATCAGGGAGAGATTGGTCTGATGTGATAATAAAAGAAACAGGAGTCGATTTAGAAGAGCTAGGGAATCCAGTGTTAGAATCAGAATTCAAGAGAGTTAAGGATAGGTAAATTCCCATCAGAATTTCTAAAATTATTGGGGGAAGTGACACAAAACGACCATTCACGTTGGTGGGTAGAATGTATGAGTCTGGCAAAATACCATCTGAGTTTCGGAAAAATATCATCCACACAGTTCCGAAGACTGCAAGAGATGACAAGTACGAGAATCATCGCACAGTCAGCTTAGCAGCTCATGTGTCCAGGTTGCTTACATGAATAACACACAGAAGAACGGAAGATAAAATTGAGAGTGTGTTAGATGACGATTAATTTGTCTTTAGGAAACGTAAAGTCACCAGAGAGGCAATTCTGGCGTTGCAGCTGATAATGCAAGCAAGAGTGAAGGACTTGCAGGACTTGTCGACCTGGAAAAAGCATTCAGCGACGTAAAATGGTGCAAGATGTTCGAAATTCTGAGAAATATAGGGGCAAGCTATAGGGAGAGACGAGTAATGACAATACTTACAAGAGCCAAGAGCGAATAATACGAGTGGACAATCAAGAACGAAATGCTCGGATTGAAACGGGTGTCTAATGAGTACAGGAAATGTACTGAGAGTAAATCGAAGAAAGACGAAAGTAATGAGACGTATCAGAAATGAGAAGAGAGTGAAATTTAATATCACGATTGACGGTCTCGAAGTAGATTAAACTAAGGAATTCTGCTACCTAGGCAACAAAATAATCAATGACGGACGGAGCAAGGAGGACATCAAAAGCAGACTACCACTGGCAAAAAGGGCATTCCTGACCAACAGAAGTCTACTAGTATCAAACATGGGCATTAATTTGAGGAAGTATTTTCTGAGAATGTACGTTTGGAGCACAGTAATGTGTTTTATTGTAACATGGACTCTACGAAAACTGGAACAGAAAAGAATCTAAGCATTTCAGATATGGCGCTACAGGCGAAAATTGAAAATTAGGAGGACTGATAAGGTAAGAAATGAGGAGGTTCTGCCGCAGAGTCGGAGAGAAGAGGAATATGTGGAAAACACGGACAAAAATGGTTCAAATGGCTCTGAGCACTATGGGACTTAACTTCTGAGGTCATCAGTCCCCTAGAACTTAGAACTACTTAAACCTAACTAACCTAAGGACATCACACACATCTATGCCCGAGGCAGGATTCGAACCTGCGACCGTAGCCGTCGCGCGGTTCCAGACTGTAGCGCCTAGAACTGCTCGGCCACTTCAAAACACGGACAAGAAGAAGGGATAGGATGGTAGGTCATCTGTTAAGACATCAGGGAATGACGTCCACGGTACTAGAGGGAGATGAAGAGGGCAAAAACTGTAGAGGAAGGCATTAGAATATATTCACAAATAATTAAGAACGTAGGTTGCAAGTGCTTGTCTGACATGAAGAGGTTGGCACAATAGAGGAAGTGGTGGTGGGCCCGATCAAACCAGTCAGAAGACGATGACTCAAAAGACAAAAATGTTAACATATGTACAAATGGTTTCTGCTAATGTCTATAAAACAGGTGATAAAAGTGATTCCGTTCGAAGGCCTTACGGTCCAGAATCGGTACGCCAGTCAGGCAAAATCTTGTTGAGCGTAGGGAAATCACCCCAACGAAGTTTAATATAACAGTTTGGTAAAACACCGTGTGCTGCTGCGTGAAGAAATCTATAACTGCTAGCTGCACATCCTCGTCTGGCAAGAATCTTCGACCATTTCTAGGCCTCTTTTAAGGGGCCGTAGGCGTGATAATCGCATGGGGGAAGGACTATTTGGCGGTTAACAAGTGTCTCCTTCTTGATTTGGCATAACGACATTTGATATTTTGGGGGACATTTACTATAACGAAGCCGGAGCATCCCTTGCAGTTTTCCAGGACGTTTCACCTTTATTAAACGTAGTAATTTCTCCAGTGTTGCGAAGTACAGCTCCCAGTGTTCGAGAGACCACGTTCGTTGAAAACAATTAGCAGTGGGCCCCGGCAATCAAAGAACAGAGTGAGCATCACCTTCCACCAGATGACTGGCACTTTAACTTATTGGGACGACGGTGATTGATGATACCACTGTGTCGTCGACGCTTTCGACTCTGCTTCTCAGTGGTGACATTGGATTTCGTCGCCTGCAACAATGTGCTCAAGGAATGTGTTTTCATCAACACTGAAACGCATCAGGTGCCTCAGGCAAACAGCCATCCAACTTGCTTTTTGTCCGACATTCAACACCCGGCGTGTCCACTGGCTGCCGACCTTACGGTAGCCTAGCTCCTCCGGATATTGTATTGCACGCTTCCGAAGCTGATATTGAGATCCTTTGCTAGAGCACTAATGCCAATGCGCCGGTCCACCCTAATTGCACCATCAACAGCCCGCTTGCTGTTGTCCATAGTAAATAAGACTGGCTTCCCAAATCGACTGTCTTCTTGTGTCGAATCGCGACCAGAAGACAACTTGACGCATTATTCCACGGAGGTGGTTTTCGACAGACATGAGGCCGTATACAAATTCTTCAGTCCCCGATGGACTTCTAACCCTGCTTATCCGTCAGCAGCCAAGAAAAAAAGAACAGCACGTTGGTCCTATTTGGACACATTTGGTAATAATGTCACCATAGTTTAAAAGTCCACATTTATCGCATGAACGTCGGAAAGTCTCATATGCCGCACTAATCCCGTGCGTACATGTAGGTGCTAACGTATTCGCTACGGAGTCACGCTGAGTTCCATATATACTGCAGCAACGACCTCAGATGGTACCGTTTTGATGCCCCTTATATGTTCAGAACCGCTCCAGACCAAATTAAATCAAATAATTTCTCTTAAGATAAATGTAGTTCAAAACCTTTCCGACCTTCATAAGAGTTAAGATCATTACTTGGCATAGTAGCCTGCGTCGAACGACCCATGATCTTGGGAATTTTATACAGGGACGGAGGGATGCTGTGGTGTCACCGCCAGAAACCACACTTGCTAGGTGGTAGCCTTTAAATCGGCTGCGGTCCGTTAGTATACGTCGGACTCGCGTGTCGCCACTGTCAGTGATTGCAGACCGAGCGCCGCCACACGGCAGGTCTAGAGAGACTTCCTAGCACTCGCCCCAGTTGTACAGCCGACTTTGCTAGCGAGGGTTCACTGACAAATTACGCTCTCATTTGCCGAGACGATAGTTAGCATAGCCTTCAGCTACGTCATTTGCTACGACCTAGCAAGGCGCCATTATCATTTGCTATTTATCTTGTGATGCATGTACCGTCAGACCGATGTTCACCAATTATGGATTAAAGTTAAGTATTCAAGAAGCTACGTACTATTTTTGCTACTATAAAGACCTTGTCATTTTCCAGACCTCACGCCAGCCTGCGTGAGCTTTAACCCGTGCCTTTCGGCTACCCGTCACAGTGGATTGGCTGTCTTGCCAGTCCACAACAGATGCACGTTGGACAGCAAAAATAAGGTCTCTACAAATGCCCACAAACTTTGATTAACTCTTAAGAATGTGCTATAATTCCTATCAAATGCATATCGGCTTCGTTTCCATAACAGATACGTACTACAAAAGAGTTTAACTTGTTAATACAGATAACCAAAATTCATTTTGGCTTTAAAGAGAACTTCCTAAAAAGTTGTATCAAAGATAGTGTCATTTTCATATCACACTAATACGTATTGACAAAAATAAAAAATTCTGCTTCAAGATATGAGGTAATTATTCTGAAAGTTTTGACTGTAGAGTGAAGTGTTAGCGTATGAATTAGAGTGAGATATATACGGTTGGGAACGTTAAGAATCACAATGTAATCTCTTGCTTTATTCCGAGATGATGTAAAACACACACGGCGAAGATTATAAAATGCTAATGAAAGACAAATATTTTGGTTCCGGACATTCCACTAGCGGTGACAATAACATAAAATACCGTTTGTCTCGCACAATTAACGTACAGGAAATCAGCGCAATAAATATTCAATTGAGCGTGCCGTTGCTCTCTACAGGCTATTATAAAAGCGTCTCTCGAGAATAATAACACTCTTTAAAAATGCATGACCTGTAGGATGATTTGCAATTTAATCAAGTCGTAGTATAAATTACAGCGGGCTGAAAAAGGCGATTTGGCCATCGTGTATCCTTGCATAACGAGCACAATAAGTTTGATAGCGACCGCAGCTACCAAAGGTGTCAGAGAAGGTCGTTGACTGATTAAAAAATCTGATAATTTGTAGCGCCACTCCGAGATTCTGCAGTTGTTTCAACGGAGAACAGACTGGCAGCATAATCCACACAAATGCACGTCTGGAAGGATGTACGTATGTATATGTGTATGTACGTATTTGTGTTCCACATCTTCTGCTACATCACGGGACCGATTTCACGCAAACTTTGCAGACATATCATTTACTGTCTGTGAAGAGTCACTATTGGAGTATGAACCACCCATCTATGAAAGAGGTGGGGGTAAAAAAGTAATGTAGCCCACGACGCGAGAGTACATATACTGCCGTCAGCCAGTATTTGAGAATGAAAGCATTTAGGGGCTTGCAAAATACTTTGCACATAATTTCGAGCCTTTACGAAACTTTTCTCGCTGTAAACCCCGACAAAATGATGAAAGAAAAACTATATTTTAACTAAAGTTCAGCCTTGATCACAACAGTTATGTCTCAATAACATAGGTGAACGATTTCGGTTATATTTATATAACCATCTTCAGACCAATGGCTTCCTTGGAGGATGGTAGGCGGAGCTCTCCTCAGCTGCTACGTAAGAAAACCGGCCTGCTACTCGGGTGAGTGTGACAACGTGGATAGGAGGGAAGGCCGAGGACATGAACTGACAGCAAGAAGGAAGGGAGAGATAGGCACAGATAGGTGGAGGAGATGATGGACAGAGATAGGGGAGGAGAAAATGGGCAGAGGGATGAACAGTGGGGGAGGAGGAAATTGGCTGAGAAAGTTAAGACAAGAAGATGGACAGTGGGAGGGAAGAAAGGGGAAGAGATGAACAGGGAGACAGGGGAAGAGATGGACAGAGATTGGGGGTAGGAGGAGATGGATAGTGGGAACGAGGAGGATATTGAAAAAGAAACGTACAGGAGGATTAGAAGAGGGGGAGGAAATGGGTAAAGGGGGAAGGAACAGGTGAACGGAAGGGAGGGGAGCAAATTGACAGAGAGCGGGAAGAGATGGACAGAGTGGCGGCTGGAGGAAAGGGGCAGAGAGGGGTGTGGTGGAGATGGACAGAAAGATGTAGAAGGAGGAGATGGACTGATATAAGAATGGAACAAATACATACCCAGGCAACACCGGGTACTCAGGTAGTATTAGAATAAAATTTTAAGCTTGTTGTTCATTTGCTTTTGTTCTTGCACAATTATGCGCATCTGACTAATCGTGATTATGTTCCTAACTGCTCAACATCTTAAAGAACCAGTCGGAATAACACATCCTTTATTTTCATTATTGATAGGATGAAGCAACTCTTAAAGGGTTTGTGAACAACAACGCGATTTGTCAAAGGGACATATTGACATGGAAAAATTGTTACTTCCTACCTAATGAAGAAAATAAATTTTTCTCGCAGTTGTTTTGACTGTTTTCGTTCAGAATCTGCCAATAATTCTTTCCGCATACATTCCTATCTATAATAAGAAGGCTATCTCAGATTATCATTATAGGTAAATAAAAGATTTTTCATGTTGATACTGAAATGAACCATCATGAAAGGATACTATTGATGCAAGTACTTTGCTATTTACAAGAAAAATGTGATGAAATTTCCACCATTGGTGCACTTTATACCGTTGTTACAAATTCAGCGTTTATGCTAATTTCAGTGCTGAGCGGCAACACTTGTCACCACGATAGAAAACATTAAACAGACGTGACGTTAGGTTGGTCCTGTCAGTATTCATCGCAGAAAGAAAATCACTAATGCGTAAGAAGTAAAAGTAATCTACGTAGACTGCCTTTCTAACATCTTCACATCTCCATGACATACGTAAGCCGTTACACATGTAGACACGCTGTAGCTGCTAGTTGTCGTTTGGTTTCCAGTTTTTTGTATATCATGGGCATATTAAGACATAATGCAGTCTTATGAGACCACTTTCACTTTGATGTTTACTAAAAATTGAACGTCTGAAATGAAAGTTGCTGGAAAGGTCGCTTCAGGATATGTTTAGAATTTTTATAGGTGTTGCGTACATTATTACACCTATCTGATATCGAAAAATTTAATTAATGAAGATATTTTGCAATACAAGTAGTGAAACTACGTTGCCATCCTAGCAGTCGAACGATTCGGAATGTACCTGGTAGTTTGAGATCAGCCACCTCGGAGCCCTGGTCTCATAACAATGGATTATAATATCTTCCGTAATCTCTAGAAATGTCTAGTTCCGTGACGTTTCCAATACGGTAGAGCCGACAATTCTCCGTTCGACCTGATTCTGGCTTGCTGCATTTTGAGCTGTAGGTAAATTCTATAGCGATTGTCGTCAGGTACAGAAAAGATTTCGCTAACATTACGCCGTCCTTTTAATCATGCATTACATGAATTCCAAAAATCGGCGACGGACGCTACAAGGCGAAACTGGTAGGGTGATCCAATTTTTTTGGGTAAAAATTACTCAGATGGATCCTAAGCTGACAAAGTACTTCGCGAGAAAGATCTATTAGAAGGAATTAATACAATATACGAGTACAATTTCTGTTCGTATCAACGCTTTACATCTTACAGTAACAACCTAAACCAGTGACAGGAAGTTCGCCACTGCACTATTACGCTGAACAATCCATTGATATACTGGGTGATCAAAAAGTCAGTATAAATTTGAAAACTTAATAAACCACGGAATAATGTAGATAGAGAGGTAAAAATTGACACACATGCTTGGAATGACATGGGGTTTTATTAGAACCAAAAAAAAATTACTAGACGAGTGAAAGATCTCTTGCGCGCGTCGTTTGGTAATGATCGTGTGCTTAGCCGCCACTTTCGTCATGCTTGGCCTCCCTGGTCCCCAGACCTCAGTCCGTGCGATTATTGGCTTTGGGGTTACCTGAAGACGAAAGCGTATCGTGATCGACCGACATCTCTAGGGATACTGAAAGACAACATCCGACGCCAATACCTCACCATAACTCCGGACATGCTTTACAGTGCTGTTCACAACATTATTCCTCGACTACAGCTATTGTTGAGGAATGATGGTGGACATTTTGAGCATTTCCTGTAAAGAACATCATCTTTGTTTTGTCTTACTTTTTTATACTAATTATTGCTATTCTGATCAGATGAAGCGCCATCTGTCAGACATTTTGTGAACTTTTGTATTTTTTTGGTTCTAATAAAACCCCATGTCATTACAAGCACGTTTGTCAATTTGTACCTCTCTATCTACATTATTCAGTTATTTATCCAGTTTTCAAATTTATACTGACTTTTTGATGACCCGGTATACGAACTTTGCATGCAGAACCATTTATCCACCATTAACAGTAACAACAAGAATTTCGAAAATATCGGTCATGTCAAACCCAGCTTGCACATGACGTCCAGAAAGTCACGGATCAAGGTAGTCGGGAAGTTGCAGTAGCTCTTGATTCCGAGAAGAGCTCTTGATTCAGAGAAACATTTGACTCGGTACCAAACCAACGTTTGTAAATGGAACTAGAACCATATGGGGAACCAAATGAAGTCCGTGATTGGCATAAGGATTTACTGGCAGGGGGTACGCAGCATGTTATCTTGGTGGGAGAGTCATTAATATACAACATGAACATCAGTGGCTCCAAACTCTTCCCTGGGGTACGACTGGAGTTACTTCTTTGGGAGTAGTAATCTCTGTACTGTCTGAAGACAAAGCTGCTAAAATATTGTGTGTGTGTGTGTGTGTGTGTGTGTGTGTGGGTATCGGCATCCTTACAAACGAATGTGGAGAAAATGGATAAAACTTCTGTCACACAGTGAGGAGTAAACCCACAAAATTAAACTCACTCCGACTTCACCGTCGTTGACCCAAACAATCAATCTTATACACTGTAACACAGATCACAATTTAGTAATGATGAAGAGTTGCCTAGGGTTTCAGAGACTAGTCAGGGAGAGTCAGTGCTCGTAGAAGTTTGATACGGAAATACTGTGGAATGGAGAGATAAACTTCAAGTTCTCTGAGACTATAGACAATGCGGTAAGGAATAGCTCAATAGGCAGTTCAATTGAAGAGGAATGGTACCTCTAAAAAGGACTATCACAGAAGTTGGAAAGGCAAAAGGAAGGCAACTATGAAGAAACCTTCGATAACAGATGAAATAATTCAGATGATCGACGAAAAAAGGAAGTACAAAATTGTTCTGGGAAATTCAGGAACAAAGAAATAAGTCACTTTGGAACGAAGCAATTAGAAAGTACAGGGAAGCTAAGGCAAATGGTTACATGAAAATGTGAAGAAATTGAAAAAAAATACTGTCGGAAGAATTGACTCAGCATACAGGAAAATCAAAACAGCCTCCAGTGAAATTATAAGCAACATTATATGTAACATTAAGAGTGCAAGGTGCAGAGGAGAGAGCGAATAGGTGGAAAGAGATCACTGAAGGACTCTATGATTTAGAGGACTTGCCTGATGACGTGATAGAAGAAGAAACAAGAGTCGATAGGGAAGAAATGGGGGATCTAGTATTGGACTCAGAATTTAAAAGAGCTTGCAGTGAAGATGGCACCTCTTCTCAAACTTTCCTTTGACGATCATTTGGCTTTCTGAGCGCCAAAATAAGAGCAGTAGAACGAATTGCAGCAAATGATGTGAATTCACCGGAATTTTTTGTATTGCAACTTTTTCTAGCTAAACACTCGATAGTCGCATAAAAACCGAACTAGTCGTGGAACGAGCAGAAATCTCAATAAATAGAGCCTAAGAGGCAAAATACCGCATTCGTTTAATGCACTTATGGCTGTGGTACGCATTACAAAGAAGATATTTGCTGCTCAGTTCATATACGTCAACAGGAGAGGAAAATTCGTTATTACACTATCTGATCATATATATCGGACAGTCCTATTTAATGCACAAATGTCCACCAAATGTCACGAGAGGCGGACCCGCCAGTGTAAATGGAGGCGGGGAATACTGTGTTGTGAGTGGAGAAGCAGTAACAATTGTTGGTTCGGCCAACACAGAGGAGACACTTCGCACGTCGACTAGTCATTAGATGCCGCCTGAGTAACAAATTCATTGGTTACGTTTTAGCCATTCTAAAATTTCCTAAGTGTTGGTGACGTGACGAAGAAGACGGTTCTCTACCGCCCAGATTCGCACATTGTGTCTGTTCACTTCACCATTAAGAAAAAATGTTGCTTCATCACTGAAAACAAGTTTCGCACTGAACGCATCCTCTTCCATGAGTTGTTGCAACCGCGCCGAAAATTCAAAGCGTTTGTCATCGGGTGTCAGGGCTTGTAGCAATTGTAAACGGTAAGGCTTCTGCTTTAGCCTTTTCCGTATGATTTTCCAAACCGTCGGCTGTGGTACGTTTAGCTCCCTGCTTGCTTTATTCGTCGACTTCCGCGGGCTACGCGTGAAACTTGCCCGCACGCATTCAACCATTTCTTCGTTCACTGCAGGCCGACCCGTTGATTTCCCCTTACAGAAGCATCCAGAAGCTTTAAACTGCGCATACCATCGCCGAATGGAGTTAGCAGTTGGTGGATCTTTGTTGAACTTCGTCCTGAAGTGTCGTTGCACTGTTATGACTGACTGATGTGAGTGCATTTCAAGCACAACATACGCTTTCTCGGCTCCTGTCGCCATTTTGTCTCACTGCGCTCTCTAGCGCTCTGGCGGCAGAAACCTGAAGCGCGACATCAGCCGAACAAAATTTTATTAGTTTTTCTACGTATCTGTAGTGTGTCGTGACCATATGTCAATGAATGGAGCTACAGTGAATTTATGAAATCGCTTCAATCATTTGTAATAGCCCTATACATCTCTCGTGTCCCGCTGCAGTTGTGGTGTTATTGCTCCTGCAATTGTAGTCATCACGCATGTATTTCAACTAAAAGAGTATACAGCGTCTGGCGAATCAAAAACAGTGTCCGGGGATGAATTTTTAAAACCAGAATTTGATCACAGCTGTATTCACTACATGCAAAGTCAGTCCTCATGGCGAAATTGTACAGCACTAACTCTCATCTATACCCGATCCTGAACAGAATTTATCTGGGTGAAATTAAGCAGCAAAGGTCGGCCACAAATAGTAACCGGATGCCTTTATAAGTCGCCTGGGTCAGGCACTATAGTGCTAGAACGTTTCAGAGAGTGTGGTGTCACCGCCAGACACCACACTTGCTAGGTGGTAGCCTTTAAATCGGCCGCGGTCCGTTAGTATACATCGGACCCGCGTGTCGCCACTATCAGTGATTGCAGACCGAGCGCCGCCACACGGCAGGTCTAGGAGACTTCCCAGCACTCGCCCGAGTTGTACAGCTGACTTTGCTAGCGATGGTTCACTGACAAATTACGCTCTCATTTGCCGAGACGATAGTTAGCATAGCCTTCAGCTACGTCATTTGCTACGACCTAGCAAGGCGCCATTACCAGTTACTATTGATGCTGTAAAACATGTACCGTCAAGAGCGATGTTCACCAATTACGGATTAAAGTTAAGTATTCCAGCAGCTACGTACGTTTTTTGTTAGTCTCATTTCCTTGACTTGTTCCAGACCTCACGCCAGCCTGCGTGAGCTAAAACGTGTGCCTTTCGGCTTCCTCTCATAGTGGGTTGGCTGTCTTGCCAATCCACAACAGAGAGAACTTGCAGAATAGCGTTAATATCTTTGCTGATCATTCCGTTGTAATAGGGGCGACTTAAACTTTCCAGGTATAAACTGGAAGAGTCTTGCTATCAAAACTGGAACCAGAGACAGGCATTTGTGTGACATTATTATGAATATTTTGTCCGAAAATTACTTCGAGCAGATAATTAGAGAACCAAGAAGTGGAGGCAACGTCTTAGACCTCCTAGCAACAAACAGACTTGTACTTATCGTATCAGTTAACGCATAGTAAGGTATCAATGATCATAGCGCTATGTTATCAAATATGACTAAGGGTGTTACAAGAAATGTTGAAATATAGGAAAATTCCTTCGCAAGAGTGACAGGGTAGAAGTTATAGAATATCTGAGTAGTCCACATCAGATATTCACTGCCGAGGACGAAAATGTGGCACAAAAATGGAAAAAAACTCAAACGCATCGTTCAATATGCCTTAGACAAGTATGAACCGAGCAAGGTCGTGAGGGATTGGAATGATCCACCGTAGGTTAGCAGCCGTGTTGAAAGCTTCTACGTAAACAAAGAGAGCTTCATCACAGTTTCAAGAGAAGTCAAAACCTACTAGACAAACTAAAACTGAACGAAACCAAAATGAGCGTAAGGAGATCAATGACAAAAGCTTTGAATTCCTTTGAATGCAATATTTTGTCGACTAAAATTAAGAGATTTTGGTCTTAGGTAAAATCATTAAGCGGTTCTAGATCACCTATTCAGTCACACACTGACGAAATTGGCACCGAAACGGAAGACAACAGAGAGAATATCGAAATACTGATTTCGGTCTTCTGAAATTGTTTCACTGCGAAAGATCGTAATATGCTCACATCTTTCAATAATCGTACGAAAGTATAGATACTGACATAACTGATTGCGGAAAGGAAATGTGACTACAGTCGCTTGGTAGAGGAAAGGCATCAGGCCCAGATGAGATATCTGTAAGATTCTACAAAAGATATGGCGAAGAATTTGCTCCCCTTCAAGCAGTAGTTTATCACAGTTTGCTGGAGCAACAAAGAGGACCTTGCGACTCAAAAAAAAGGTATAATGGCATTGTGCTCTGCAATTCACATTAAATATGACATTCCCTCTCTACCAAGTAGACGTTAGGTTGAACCACAATAAAGTCAGGAGTGGCGAAATGTGGGAACTCTATCACCAGTAACCTCTATTATACTAGTTATTTATTTCTAGTGACGAAACAAACGCTATGTAGGGTCACAGGACACTTATTCCATCTTTTATTTGAGCTTCTGTATGTCGATAAAGTTGGTTCTGAACTTGGAATGCAACTCAGACAGCTCTTAACGCGAAATTTGATACCTTCTTGACAATACAGCTCGACTATTATTTGTTGTTTATTCAAAATCGCAGATTCCTCAACATCTCCACATATTGTGCGTGAATGGGTTCGAATCCTGGCCTGGCACTAAAGTTCTCATTATGTATTAGCAATCCCTAACATGAGAACACCTATCTAGCACTCCGTCTTCAGGCCACAAGTGGCCCACCGGGACCATCCGACCGCCCGCCGTGTCATCTTCAGATAAGGATGCGGATGGGAGGGGCGTGTGGTCAGCAACCCCCCCCCCCCCCCCACCGGTCGTTATGATGCGTTTCTTTGACCGGAGACGCCTCAATTGGCATCCGAGGCTGAGTGCACACCGAAAAATGGCAAATGCGCATGGCGACTGTATGGTGGTCACCCATCCATGCGAACACCTATCTGCTGGTGGATAATAATTATGATTTTTAATGCATTTTCATTCGCTGTCTAACGATATTTGACGTCTTCGACTCCCAGTGAGACACAGAACTATTTGAGAGATCACTGTAAGTTCAAGCATGTTATTCCGAGCTGCTGGTGGAGGAAAATTTGGTACCTTACGTCTGTTTGTGTGTAGTCAACAACGATATGTGTGGGGTTCGATTCCCAGTCAGCATTGAACTCTTCGTCATATTATTTCTAGTTCAAAGATACTCACATGTCGCTGCTGGTGTAACAAACCCATATTTAACGTTCGTTTTCTCTAGAATATAACAGCGATAGGTGCCGGGTAGGAGTTCTGGGAAGGAAAAAATTAATGTTTCGTCTCGTCATTTCAGTTAAAACATCTAACTACTGCCGAGAAATTCCGATATGTCAATCCGATTAGGTTCTGGGTTCGAATCCGTGTCAAACACAAAGCTTTACCTCATGGCATTTCAAGTACGTTACTTGCGAAGAAGCAATATTTAACATCTCTCGTAGTTCGTTAACAGGGACAATGGACGCTGGGAAGGAATTCGCGTCCGTTAATAATGTTTACGTTATGTAATTTAAAGTTGATATTTGCTAATTGATACTGTCTGAAATCGAGGTATATCACTCTCTGTATGCCTTGTCAGGATTGACTGTTAGGTTCCGTCAGTCACGAAATCTTAGTCTGCATGACCTAGGTTTGAATCCATATGCAAAACGAGACGATTCGTCGTGTCATTTGAAGTTCATACATATTCTCAACTAGCTGCTCGCGAATAACTTAAATTTTTAATGTCATTTTGTGTTAAATAACAAGTACGGTATGTTACATTGAAGAGGAAATCATGAATACGACGATCTTACTACGTGCATTACCTATCTGACGTAATAATGAGAGTGGTAACATTTCAGGTATGTCATTTATTGCAATAAATGTGAGCTGACAAGCCTTAAGGACAGTCTTATCTGTGATAAGGTGTTCCCTGATATTTCTAGTATCTTGGTATTACTTTGCATCTTGTGTTATTGCGATACAGAGCAGTGTTCTGTAGTGGTGACTTGTTGGAACCATTTTCAATAGTCAAACGACTGTACCAAGTGGCGATTAGAGGACCTGCTAGACAACTGCGTTATGTGGGTTGCATGCGAACCAGGCGAAATGCAATTTAGGTCGTTCGGATACTTCTGAGCATGACTGTACATTTTGCGAAATAACTACGATTAGGAAATTCGAGAAATTAGAGCTTATACAGAGGCCTACCGATAATCATTTTTCGCACGCGCCATTCGTGACTGGAACTGGTTACCAAAAATATTCGGAGTATTGAGGTGCATGTACACTCCTGGAAATGGAAAAAAGAACACATTGACACCGGTGTGTCAGACCCACCATACTTGCTCCGGACACTGCGAGAGGGCTGTACAAGCAATGATCACACGCACGGCACAGCGGACACACCAGGAACCGCGGTGTTGGCCGTCGAATGGCGCTAGCTGCGCAGCATTTGTGCACCGCCGCCGTCAGTGTCAGCCAGTTTGCCGTGGCATACGGAGCTCCATCGCAGTCTTTAACACTGGTAGCATGCCGCGACAGCGTGGACGTGAACCGTATTTGCAGTTGACGGACTTTGAGCGAGGGCGTATAGTGGACATGCGGGAGGCCGGGTGGACGTACCGCCGAATTGCTCAACACGTGGGGCGTGAGGTCTCCACAGTACATCGATGTTGTCGCCAGTGGTTGGCGGAAGGTGCACGTGCCCGTCGACCTGGGACCGGACCGCAGCGACGCACGGATGCACGCCAAGACCGTAGGATCCTACGCAGTGCCGTAGGGGACCGCACCGCCACTTCCCAGCAAATTAGGGACACAGTTGCTCCTGGGGTATCGGCGAGGACCATTCGCAACCGTCTCCATGAAGCTGGGCTACGGTCCCGCACACCGTTAGGCCGTCTTCCGCTCACGCCCCAACATCGTGCAGCCCGCCTCCAGTGGTGTCGCGACAGGCGTGAATGGAGGGACGAATGGAGACGTGTCGTCTTCAGCGATGAGAGTCGCTTCTGCCTTGGTGCCAATGATGGTCGTATGCGTGTTTGGCGCCGTGCAGGTGAGCGCCACAATCAGGACTGCATACGACCGAGGCACACAGGGCCAACACCCGGCATCATGGTGTGGGGAGCGATCTCCTACACTGGCCGTATACACCACTGGTGATCGTCGAGGGGACACTGAATAGTGCACGGTACATCCAAACCGTCATCGAACCCATCGTTCTACCATTCCTAGACCGGCAATGGAACTTGCTGTTCCAACAGGACAATGCACATCCGCATGTATCCCGTGCCACCCAACGTGCTCTAGAAGGTGTAAGTCAACTACCCTGGCCAGCAAGATCTCCGGATCTGTCCCCCATTGAGCATGTTTGGGACTGGATGAAGCGTCGTCTCACGCGGTCTGCACGTCCAGCACGAACGCTGGTCCAACTGAGGCGCCAGGTGGAAATGGCATGGCAAGCCATTCCACAGGACTACATCCAGCATCTCTACGATCGTCTCCATGGGAGAATAGCAGCCTGCATTGCTGCGAAAGGTGGATATACACTGTACTAGTGCCGACATTGTGCATGCTCTGTTGCCTGTGTCTATGTGCCTGTGGTTCTGTCAGTGTGATCATGTGATGTATCTGACCCCAGGAATGTGTCAATAAAGTTTCCCCTTCCTGGGACAATGAATTCACGGTGTTCTTATTTCAATTTCCAGGAGTGTAGATGCAGAGTAGTGATAGTCTACTTGCAGAAAATTAGAAACCTACCACAACGATATAAAGTATCCTCTGTCACGCACTGTGTAATGGCTTGAAGTATGTACATAAATCTGGATCTAGATGTAGATGTTAACGTATATTTCTCCTACAGAGCTTCGAGCGCCTCCATATGTGGTGACGCTTCCCGCCACTCTGGCGCACAAGCAGTACATCATTACTTATTGTTACTGCAGTTTTTAAGCCATGACATTACCGTAAATTCCAAGTCGTCCCTTGGTGCAGCGCGCTACCTTCCTTCATGAGGTAAATGTCCTCTAGCGCCCAAACTTCCCCGCATCTGACCATTGCTGAGTTTTCTGCTTCGAAAAAGAAAACAGTGTCTCTCCTGCAGCTACCGCCGAACGGCATAGAGAAATTGTCAGTCACTGTATAGCAGACGTTGCTTCTGGACTATTGTTTCTGTATGGGATACCTGAGTGCAATCAGGTTTTAGGAGAGAGTGAAGGTGAAGATGGGTAGCCACCATTCATAAGACGCGCATACATGAAATATCTGAAAAACGTTGCGGTCACCTTCAACTGTTAATTTTTTTTCCAATTTACTATTGCAGTTTTTTATTTAAAACTGAAACGCAGTAGAGCTACAAAAAATTTAAGAATTGGCAACGACCACGATGTCTTTTAAAAGTTTTATCTGATCCGATCCCAGAAAACAACATGACATGCTTTATATTACATCTGTCTGAAGTATTTGAGCCATTGCGTTCAGGACGTCATGTGTGAAAAGCGCAGGTTGGGTTCTTTATAGTCAGTGTTTTCGGAACTTATGCTGATTGTCATGGAGGAGGCCTCTTTGTTCCAGACACCTCATTACATTTGAGCTCTAACTTCTGAGATGCTAATCAGATGGATGTCACAGATTACGTAAGGCAATTTGGGGATAACTTTTGCCACCCTCCTTGTGCTTTCATCCAACTGCTGGTCACAGTTCTTGTTTGAGTAACCTACAGTATATTATGAACAACTTCGCCAGAATTTCTGTATAGAATCTGACAGTCACCATTGAGCCCTGAAACCTTACTCACTATTATCGGTTTAGCTGTTTCTCAACGTGACTGACATTAATGTCAACATCATTCAAGTTTTCAGCAGTGCGAGAGCTAAATTGAAACAGTACTCTCTTTCGTTCGGAAACGATATTAATTAGTTTTCCTTTTGCTTTGCTACTCTTAATTTCAGTTCCTCTGCAATCCATGAGCGTCTGGACACTTAATTTGGTCCCACGATACTCAGAACATATGACCTGAAATTCTGTGAATTTTTTGAGAAGAATTTCGGTAGCATTAAGTATGGTAGACGTTGAACTCTCCCCCCATTGCCTTTCGCATTGGTGCAATGAATGTCAGCTTGCTCTAAGCGTATAAAAGTGTACGTTAGTGTACATGAGTAGGAAAATCAAACCCGTAATGTTCGAATACAGCAGTAACAGTAATAGTTGTGTGCTGCTTGACACACTCACGTCCGGTTAAATATATAGGCGTAACGTTGCAAAGTGATTTGAATTTGAACAAGCACTAAGGACGGTAGTATGGAAGACTAATGGCCAACTTTGGTTAACTGGGAGAATTTTAGGAAAGTGTAGCTCATATACAGAGGAGACGGCGTCTAAAACTCTAGTGGTGGCCGTTCTTGAATAGTGATTGCGGGTTTGGGATTCCCTCTGGGTCGGATTAACGGAATACATCGAAGCATTCAGACGGAACCGCTAGATTTGTTACCGGTAGGTTCGATTAGTTCTTTCGGACATGTCCGAAAGAACAGCCACCACACATACAAATATATGCGCCTTGACATCCATTAATTATCAATCAGTGCAATGCACTCTCGTGTGCTTGACTACGCAAACAGCTACATAATCTACATTACGGTCCACTTATTTCACAACATCATTTGTTACATCAGCAAAGAAAAATGTTCTTGAGTCAGCTGTCATGCTTAGTGACAAATCATTGATTTATATCAAGAAAAGCAATGGACCTAGAACAAAATCTTGTGGCACCCTCGCATCACGTGACCCTAGTTAGGTTCACTGCATGGTCCACACAATCAGAGGCCTTTGTTAAGCGAATGAAAATACCTTGTGTCCTAAACCTATCGTTTAGTCCTGCTAGTGTAACACACAATTCCATCACGATAACACCATCTGCTTTTTGATATACTACTTGTACGGAAAGAGTTGAGGGAGATAGAAGGGAAGGCGGTAGTTGATACCGGAATCAGACCTGGTTGTAGCCTGTTCCAGTTGTTATTCAATGTGTACATTGAGTAACGGCTAAACGAAGCCAAGTAAATATTTTAGAAGGTATTAGAGCTCAGGCAGAAGAAGGAGGTCATTGGGGTTTATTGATGACGTTGTAATTCTCTCACAGACGGCAAAGGATCTGGAAGAGCAGTTGAACGGAAAGGACACTGTTTTGAAAGGAGGGTGTAAGATGAACACTACCAAAAGCAAAACAAAGGTATGGAGGGTAGTCGAATGGAAATACGGCGATGCTGAAAGAACTGTACTAGGAAATGAGACACACTTAAAGTGTTTTTCTATTTTGGCAGTAAAATATCTGACGATGGCTGAAGTAGAGAAGACAGAAAATGTAGACGAGCCACGGTGAGGAAATCGTTTCTGAGGAAGAGAAATTTGTTATTATCTCTACATTTCTATATCATATACAAACTGAAGGCGCTTTCTCGCATCCGTCATCATATGTAGGCTATTCTCAGGAAATGCTGTAAGGAATTTGATCCCGTTTCGAGTAATAGATACAATGATGCACAAAGAAAGCATTTATATATAATTTATAAATATTTTGTAAGATTTGTCTGAATTATGATGAATGAAACTTAAATTGTTAAAACGATACCATTGTCATCTAGCGCACTGCTGCCACAACCCATTAGAGCAGCAGAGCCTCGATAACGCAGTAAATCGGACAAAACTCGCATCTGGTGTCGTGGACTGATGTTTGCTCCACTGTTGGTCAAAAAAGGAATTAAACTTTTACAAATGTTATAATGTTTTTAATGTACTGTGTAATGTATGTGGAGAAACGACTGTAAATGTTAATGGGCTGTAATATCAAAAGCTTCTGTCAATGTAGTGGCTGGAAACTGAAAGATCGAATCTTATCAGGGACACTTTATACTGTAAATTCTTGTTTCCCTGACATTTTCTATTTTATTTTTATTTTCTTGGTCATTAGTCTTTTGACTGGTTTGTGCGGCCCGCCACGAATTCCTCTACTGTGCCTAACTCTTCATCTCAGACGGCGGGGTCAGGGATTTTCCCTACCTCTAGATGACTGGGTGTTTGTGTTGTCCTCATCATTTCATCACCATTCATAAAAGTTGCGAGTTTGAACTGAGCAAAGGTTGGGAATTTGTACGGGCGCTGATAACCGAGCAGTTGAGCACCTCACAAGCCAAACATCATCCTCATCTTCATCTCAGAGTAGCACTTCCAACCTACGTCCTCAATTATTTGCTGGATGTATTCCAGTCTCTGTCTTCCTCTACAGTTTTTGACCTCTACAGCTCCGTCCATTACCATGGAAGTCATTCCCTTTTGTCTTAACAGATGTCCTATCATCATGTCCCTTCTCCTTGTTTTCCACATATTCCTTTCCTCTCCGACTCTACGCAGATCCTCCTCATTCCTTACCTTATCAGCCCATCTAATTTTCAACATTCGTCTGTAGCATTACATCTCAAATGGTTCTACGCTCTTCTGTTTCGGTTTTCCCAAAGTCTTCGTTTAACTGCCGTACAAAGCTGTGCTTCAAACGTACTTTACCAATCGCAATTCGCGCTCTTTATTGACTGCAGATTTTCGAACAATGGGGCAGTGAGTTATTCAGCTTCAAAATATCGTTACGTATATGACCAATAACGAAAAGATAACCCCTTATAATCAGACTGTGATGCGAGACTTACAATTTGAAATAATCAAATATTTTTACATGTGGTTTCCCTCCAGTCGTTTGAGAACAGTTGCTTGCGAGAAACCAACACGAATCCAAAACATGTAGAGATTTGTTTTTTATACTACAAATAAAATTTTTTCCGATAAAGTACTTCAGCATCTTTGCTTTGTTAAGGTATTACAGCCTATTAAAATCTATAGTTCTTGTTCCACATACATTACACAGCACATTAAAAAGTGTTATAACATTTGTAAACGTTTCATTCATCATACGACAAACAGTGGAGCAAATATTAGACCCCGACACCAGATGCAAATTTGGTCCTGTTTACTGTGTTATCGAGGTGCTGCTCTATTGGGTTATGGCACCAGTTCGCTAGATAACAATGGAATCGTTTAATTTCATCATAAAGTTCTTCCAAGAGTGCTGCAGATAACTCAGCCCTCAGCTTTCGGCCTTCCTTGAATCAAACCTAGGTGTCAATGCGATCCTCCGCATCCCATGAGATGTAACTCCAAAAGCCAATTCAGTATGGAACACAAAACATTCAGCCGGACAACTGTCCTGTTGTGAGCTGCTTACTTCGTGTTAGGTATCTGTATGTGGCGATACTCAAGTACTTAATGCTCTTCTCTGAAATTTATTCGTAACTCCACGCAATGGCCCGCAAACAAAATACGCGAAACCACTAAAGCCGTCTGGCCGTAGATACTAAATGCTGCCCCTGCGAAACCGGAGCGCGTTGCTAGTATGATATAAATTTAAGTGTCAACAAGAGTCTTCTGAAAGTACACTGCTGGCCATTAAAATTGCTACACCACGAAGATGAAGTGTTACAGACGCGAAATTTAACCGACAGGAATAAGGTGCTGTGATATGCAAATGATCAGCTTTTCAGAGCATTCACACAAGGCTGGCGCCGGTGGCGACAGCTTCAACGTGCTGGCATGAGGAAAGGTTCCAACAGATTTCTCATACACAAACAGCAGTTGACCGGCGTTGCCTGGTGAAACGTTGTTGTGATGCCTCGGGTAAGGAGGAGAAATGCATACCATTACGTTTCCGACTTTGATAAAGGTCGGATTGTAACCTATCGCGATTGCGGTTTATCGTATCGCTACATTGCTGCTCGCGTTGGTCGACGTCCAATGACTGTTAGCAGAAATGGAATCTGTGGGTTCAGCAGGGTAATACGGAACGTCGTGCTGGATCCCAATGGCCACGTATGACTAGCAGCTGAAATGACAGGCATCTTATCTTCATGGCTGTAACGGATCGTGCAGCCATGTCTCGATCACTGAATCAACAGATGGGGACGTTTACAAGACGTCTGCACGAAGAATTCGACGACGTTTGCAGCAGCATGGACTATCAGCTCGGAGATCGTGGGTGCGGTTACCCTTGATTCGGATGAATCCAGGTTCTGTTTACAGCATCATGATTGTCGCATCCGTGTTTGGTGACATCGCGGTGAACGCACATTGGAAGCGTGTATTCGTCATCGCCATATTGGCGTATCAGCCGGCGTGATGGTATGGGGTGCCGTTTGTTACACGTCTCGGTCACCTCTTGTTCGCATTGACAGCAATTTGAACAGTGGACGTTACATTTCAGATGTGTTACGACCCGTGGCTCTACCCTTCATTCGATCCCTGTGAAACCCTACATTTCACCAGGATAATGCACGACCGCATGTTGGTGGTCTTGTATGGGCCTTTCGGGATACAGAAAATGTTCGACATCTGCCCTGTCCAGCACATTCTCCAGATCTCTCAGCAATTGAAATCGTCTGGTCAATGGTGGCCGAGCAACTGGCTCGTCACAATACGCCAGTCACTACTCTTGATGAACTGTGGTATCGTGTTGAAGCTGCATGGGCAGCTGTACCTGTACACGCCATCCAAGCTCTGTTTTACTCACTGCCCAGGCGTATCAAGGCCGTTATTACGGCCAGAGGTTGTTGTTCTGGGTACTGATTTCTGAGGATCTATGCACCCAAATTGCTTGAAAATGTAATCACACGTCAGTTCTAGTATAATATATCTGTCCAATGAATACCCGTTTATCATCTGCATTTCTTCTTGGTGTAGCAATTTTAATGGTCAATAGTGTATTATGGGGTGTACTCATCTATGGAGATGAAACATGGACGATAAATATTTTAGGCAAGAAGAGAGTAGAAACTTTCGAAATGTAGTCCTACTGAAGAATGCTGAAGATTAGTTCCGTAGATCACGTAACTAATGCGGAGGTAATGAATGGAATTGGAGAGGATAGAAATTATTGCCAATAACCTGACTAGAAGAAGGGAGAGGTTGATAGGGCATATTCTGAGACGTCAAGGGATCACCTGTTTAGTTTTGGAGAGGAGTGTGGTGCGTAAAATTTATAGAGGGAGACCAAATATAGAATGCAGGTTCAAATGGATTTAGGAAGCAGATTTAGACTTGCACAGTACAGAGTCGCATCAAACAAGACTTCAACCTGAAGACCACAGAAACATGCTTACGCTGACCTACGGGTAAACACTGTGCGCTTACCTTGTAGCCCCTGAGGTTGTCCACGACGCAGGCCATGACAGCGGTGCCGCCCACCGTCACGGTCACGTTCGGGATGGGCTCAGCAAATCGCGGGTACAGCGACTCTGAAACAAGCATATAACACACATGCATACAACGATCAATATAGACATGTTCTGTATTGTAAAAATACAGAATATCTCGACAACACCGTTTCATGAAGTCTTCTCTTGATTCTAGACAGTAAACTGGCGTGTAGGAAGGAAAATTAGGTGTTAATGTCCCGTGGTCATTAGAGCCCAAACGTGTATGGTACATGGGTGAGGAGGTAAGTCAGCCTAGTACATTTCACAGTTCATTCGCCGTAACCGATATCTGAAACGCACGAACATACACTGAAGCGCAAAAGAAACTGGTATAAGCCTACGTATTCAAGTACAGAGATGTGTAAACAGGCAGAAAACGGCGACGAGGTCGGCAACGCCTATATAAGACAACAAGTGTCTGGCGCAGTTGTTAAATCACTTACTGCTGCTACAAAGGCAGCTTATCAAGATTTGAGAGACTTTGAACGTTGTGTTATAGTCGGCGCACGAGCGATGGGACACAGCATCTCCGAGGTAGCGATGAATTGGGGATTTTCGGGCGTGGCCATTTTGCGAGTGTGCCATGAATATCAGAAACCCGGTAAAACATCAGACCCTGTCATCGCTGCGGCTGGAGAAAGGCCTACAAGAACGGGACCGACTGGAGAGAATCGTTCAACGTGACAGAAGTGCAACCCTTCCGCAAATTGCTGCAGATTTCAATGCTGGGCCATCAACAAGTGTCAGCGTGCGAACCATTCAACGAAACATCATCATTCAACGAAGGCCCACTGGTATACACTTGATTACTGCACGGCACAAGGCTTTACGCCTCCCCTGGGCCCGTCAACACCGACAATGGACTGTTGATGACTGGAAACATGTTGCCTGGTCGGACGAGTCTCGTTTCAAATTGTATCGAGTTGATGGACGTGCACGGGTATGGAGGAAACCTCATGAATCAATGGACGGTGCTTGTCAGCAGGGGACTGTTCAAGCTGATGGAGGCTCTGGGCCGTGTCCAGTCGGAGTGGTATGGGACCCCTGATACGTCTAGAAACGACTCTGACAGGTGACACGTACGTAAGCATCCTGTCTTATCACATGCATCCATTAATGTCCATTGTGCATTCCTACAGATTGGGCAATTACAGCACGACAATGCGACACCCCTCACGTCCAAAATGCTACAGAGTGGCTCCACAACACTCTTCTGAGTTTAAACACATCCGCTGGTCACTAAACTCCACAGATATGAACACTATTGAGCATCTCTGGGATGCCTTGGCACGTGCTGTTCAGAAGAGATCTCCACCCCGTTGTACTGTTACGGATTGATGGACAGCCATGCATGATTCATTGTGTCAGTTCCCTTCAGCACTAGTTCAGACATTAGTCGAGTCCATGCCACGTCATGTTGTGGCGTTTCTGCGTGCTCACGAGGGCCCAATACCACATTAGGCAGGTGTACCAGTTTCTTTGGCTCTTCAGTGTATTTTCCTCCTGTGCCTTACTACACTGGTTTAGGCCAACTACTAATCTCAGCTCTGACTCTTTAGTACCGTCCCCCTTTTGCCCTTTTAATTCTTGCGTATTTGCACTATGCCATCTAGTGTTAATCTAATAATTCGCTTATCTGATTCAGGAGTTGAAATAGTACACATTTGCATCCGGAGCAGGACTGAGGTAGTATTTGAAAGTAATGTTCAGCTTGAAAACAACTGGTAAAAGGCGAATAGAGCTATAAACTAGCACAACCTCACCACTGTTGGTTGTATCAAATGGAGCGACGTATCCTGAGCCACTTGTTCGGCAGCACAGCTTGTCTCCTGATGTATCACAACATCACTGCTGTTACTAGCACTCCCCTCCGGACTATCCACCAATCTAGTAGAATCAGATTACATGAAACGAAATTCTCTAAATTTGTAACTTTGCCAATTTTCGTCATACGCTCTAATGTAAATGTAAATGAACTAGTCTAACAGACGTGACAGATATATGTGTGTGTATTGATTTTTGTCATTAACAGATAATAGAAAGCTTAACGCTCGATGAATACGATTAGCAACCCTTTCACAAGCTGCCACCCACGGGTTTTCTGTAGCTTAACGTACAGAGCTCTGTCACACTTGACTCTGCCTTTTACTCTTTTATGCAACCAGTCGGGTCCATCCGATATGCTTCTTCTCCGGTAACTATGCTTCATGCCAGGTATTATCTCACTCAACTCCGGCTGTCGCTCTTCTCGTCTCTGTATCCATTGTGTCACAACTATAGGAAAGGACTTAGTCCTTTCTAAAAGAACTCGTAACTGCCTCGGTATGGTTTTTCACCGCGATGTTGCCTATCTTTATTCCAAATTGTAGGTAGTATGCTTAGATTTTCTGTTACTTACCGTTTTCTCATCAAACGTTGTTTGTAATGCTTACTCGTATTTCTTGTGTTCCATCAACTTGTACCTCTGTACTACGCTTCAGTTCTCTTACAAGTTTTAAGCTAAATACGATATTCTTATCCATTCTGAGACTGTTTGTGTTAGTACCATAAGGTCATATAAAAGGAATGTTGCTATGGAGACTGTGTACTTCCGTTTACTTAGATCCTTCTTTGCTTTCTCACAGCACTAAGGAAACGCAGAACAAGGCTTGTTTTTAAGATATAGGACGTGTTACTGAAGGCCCCAGCGAAGATCTACGCATTCCATGGTCCAATATGTTATTGAATGAGCGTCATGTGACCCGACTGGCAACTTTGCGCTTCTGCAGAAATACATATACACTCCTGGAAATGGAAAAAAGAACACATTGACACCGTTGTGTCAGACGCACCATACTTGCTCCGGACACTGCGAGAGGGCTGTACAAGCAATGATCACACGCACGGCACAGCGGACACACCAGGAACCGCGGTGTTGGCCGTCGAATGACGCTAGCTGCGCAGCATTTGTGCACCGCCGCCGTCAGTGTCAGCCAGTTTGCCGTGGCATACGGAGCTCCATCGCAGTCTTTAACACTGGTAGCATGCCGCGACAGCGTGGACGTGAACCGTATGTGCAGTTGACGGACTTTGAGCGAGGGCGTATAATGGGCATGCGGGAGGCCGGGTGGACGTACCGCCGAATTGCTCAACACGTGGGGCGTGAGGTCTCCACAGTACATCGATGTTGTCGCCAGTGGTCGGCGGAAGGTGCATGTGCCCGTCGACCTGGGACCGGACCGCAGCGACGCACGGATGCACGCCAAGACCGTAGGATCCTACGCAGTGCCGTAGGGGACCGCACCGCCACTTCCCAGCAAATTAGGGACACTGTTGCTCCTGGGGTATCGGCGAGGACCATTCGCAACCGTCTCCATGAAGCTGGGCTACGGTCCCGCACACCGTTAGGCCGTCTTCCGCTCACGCCCCAACATCGTGCAGCCCGCCTCCAGTGGTGTCGCGACAGTCGTGAATGGAGGGACGAATGGAGACGTGTCGTCTTCAGCGATGAGAGTCGCTTCTGCCTTGGTGCCAATGATGGTCGTATGCGTGTTTGGCGCCGTGCAGGTGAGCGCCACAATCAGGACTGCATACGACCGAGGCACACAGGGCCAACACCCGGCATCATGGTGTGGGGAGCGATCTCCTACACTGGCCGTACACCACTGGTGATCGTCGAGGGGACACTGAATAGTGCACGGTACATCCAAATCGTCATCGAACCCATCGTTCTACCATTCCTAGACCGGCAAGGGAACTTGCTGTTCCAACCGGACAATGCACGTCCGCATGTATCCCGTGCCACCCAACGTGCTATAGAAGGTGCTGGCCAGCAAGATCTCCGGATCTGTCCCCCATTGAGCATGTTTGGGACTGGATGAAGCGTCGTCTCACGCGGTCTGCACGTCCAGCACGAACGCTGGTCCAACTGAGGCGCCAGGTGGAAATGGCATGGCAAGCCATTCCACAGGACTACATCCAGCATCTCTACGATCGTCTCCATGGGAGAATAGCAGCCTGCATTGCTGCGAAAGGTGGATATACACTGTACTAGTGCCGACATTGTGCATGCTCTGTTGCCTGTGTCTATGTGCCTGTGGTTCTGTCAGTGTGATCATGTGATGTATCTGACCCCAGGAATGTGTCAATAAAGTTTCCCCTTCCTGGGACAATGAATTCACGGTGTTCTTATTTCAATTTCCAGGAGTGTATATTCCCAGACACAAAAAATTACCAACAACAGAAACAGAACCACAAGGAAAACAGCTTTGATTACAAGTTCCTTGCTTCGAAGCAAGTAAGAAAATTAAAATACCGTCGTTCATGTGAAGCAGAATTAATAAGACAGAAGAAAATTGAAAATCTCGTGTTGCAGCATTTTCGGGGTTAGCACTGGAGAAAGGCTGGAACTTGCTTTTATGAAATCTAGTAGTTTTCGAACCACTGTACCGAGTGACGCGGAGCAGTAGTTTCGACACTTGGAAAGTTTCATTTCATCTTTATTCACTGTGAAATTTGTTGCAGAACCCATTTAGTATTTTTCCTCTCTCATTCCTACTACCGAACTCATACTCTTCCGCAGCTCTCTTCTATTCCCTCTCTTGCTACAGCGGTGCAATCCCCCATGACTTTGGGAACACAAAGAAGAATTTGTGGTGGATCGTATCCATCCAAAAAGAAGACTGATGAGTTGAACACTTTATTTGCGATGATGAGTACCTCAGTATGCAGTTGAATAAGAAGGTTAATCACTGAAAAGAGCAATCACGGAAGCTGGAGGTACAGAAACAGTTACTAGGAAAGTTATGGTGAAGAAACATTGGGTAATGGAATAAATGCTTCAATTGATTTATGAAGCAAGCAGCAACAAAAATGTTCAGCGAAAGAAAAGAATGAAATTAAAAGTAAGTGCTTCGCAGGGAAGATGAAACGACTACACGAAAAATGTCTAGAAATCGAAAAAGAGATGTCCACCGGAAGATTTCATTCAGAATACAGAAAAGTCAGTTGAAATTAAAAGCAAGGTAAGCAACAGTAATGGTACAACAAAATTTTCACCTGCAACATTAATGATACAGTGAGAGAGCGGCTGGTTTGAAAGAGTACATTGAAGGCCTCTACGACGGTGTGGATTTGTCTGAATGTCATGACAGCAGAAGAAACGTAAGTCAGTATGGATTATATACGGGATCGGTTATTACATACAGACTTTAACAGAGCTTTAGAACATCTGAGAAAAAGACAGAAGAGGTAGATAACACTACTTCGAAATTTCTAATGTGTGTAGGGGAAATTGGACACAAACGACCATTGTAGTGTGTAGAATCTACGAGACTGGCGACGTATGACGTACCAACAGACTTTTAGAAAACTACCGCTCAGACAGTTCCGAAGGTAGCAAGGGTAGATTAATGGGAAAACTATCACACAATCAACTTAAAAGTTCATGCACCCAAGTTCCTGACAAGATTAATATATAGAAGAATGGAAAAGAAAACTGAGGATCTGTTACACGACCATATTGGGTTCAGGAAAGGTAAAATCGCCAGAGAGGCAGGTCTGACGCTGTGCTTGATAAGGGAACCAAGACTGAAGCAAACTCAAGACACGCTCATAAGAATCGTCGACCCAGAAAAAGTGTTTGACAATCTAAAGTGGTACAAGATGTTCGAAATTTTGAGACCAATAGGCGTACGCTGTACAATATGTATAAGAAACAAAAGGGAACAACGAAACTGGTTGACCAAGAACGAAGTGCTCAGAATAAAAAGTGTGTAAGACAGCGAAGCATTCTTTGCCCCCAGCTCTTCAGTCTATACATCGAAGGTACAGTAACAGAAATGTAATAAAGGTTCAAGAGTGTGATTAAAATTCATGGTTATAGGATCTCAGTGATGACATTACTATCCTCAGTGAAAGTGAAGAAGAATTACAGGAGTTATTGAATGGAATGATTAGTCTCCTGAGAACAGAATATAGACTGAGAGTAAACAGTAGTGCTACTCTGAGACGAGTAGGTTGGTGCACGGAAGGAAATCGTGGTGGACCCCAGTAAACTAGTCAGAACACTGAATAAACTAGTCAGAACACTGATGACCCAAAATAAAAATAAAAAATTGTACAGAAAACTGTACTGAGGGTTTTGCTTAGGCGGTCCTGCAGATGATTGATAGTATCTTTGGAGTTGTCTTATAGTTTGTTGTCTTGAGGTTAACTAGACAAGTTAATTTTATTGTGTTTTTCTGCTGGGGTGAAGTTGATTTGAATTTTGTTTTCATATTGTTACAGCTATTTTATGTTGTTTGTCTCCTGTTGAGCCCTGGCTTCAAGAACTGTACTGGGCCATTAATTAATTTCTGGTTTTTTATAATTTTTCTCTTCTCGAGAAGAATATTTTATAATTGGTAATTAACGCAACCAGCCACAAATACTTTTTAAATGTTTTATTTTAGTGCCATAACCGATTTCGGGCTACCACACTCATCATGAGATGGCTAATATTTTTCGTTACATAGATGATGTTTTCATCAACAGCAGGTCGTCTGTTGATCAAAACATATATGTAACGAAAAATATTAGCCTCTGAAGATGGACATGGTAGCCCGGAACCGGTTATGGCACTAAAATAAATATATTTGAAAAGTATTTGTGGCTGGTTCCACGATCCACCAAATATCATAAACGGTCGCGGACTTTAATAAAATAATATAGAATGTTTTACGTTTAATAAATTTCTACAACTGAGCCCACGCCGTCACAATCTCCAGATCGAGCTCCACTTCCACTCAAATACTACGACACATATCAAAGAAGGGATAACGGAAATAAAAGAAACGTTCAAGTGTGGGATTAAAATCCAAGGTGAAAGGATATCGACGATAAGATTCACCGACGGCATTGCAATACTTGCTGAAAGTGAATATTAATTACATGTTCTGTTGAATGGAATAAACAGTCTAATGAGAATAGGATACGACTAAGAGGAAGCCGATGAAAGACGAAAGTAATGAGAAATAGCAGATATGAGATTAGCTTTAAACTTAACATAAAAATTGGGGACTGCGAATTATAGGAGATGAAGGAATTCTGTTACTTAGACAGCAAAATAACCCACGACGGACGAAGCAAGGAGGGCATATAAAGCTAACTTGGAATGACAAAGACGGCATTTCCGGCCGAAGAATTCTACCAGTATCAAACATCGGACTTGGAGAATGAAATTTTTCAGGACGGACATTTGGAGTACTGCATTGTATGAAAGTTAATCATGCACTGTGAGATACCCGGAAAAGGATGGAATCGAAACACTTGAGATGCGTCGCTAGAGAAGGATGTTGGGAATTAGGTGGACTGATAAGAAGAGAGGAGGAGGGTATCCGCACAATCAGCGAGGAGAGAAAGATTTAAAACGTTGATAAGAACGGTAGGGACATTGTAAAAACATCTGATAATAACATCGGTGATACTAGAGAGAGCGGCAGATGGTGAAGGCTGTAGGGGAAGACAGAAATTAGAATACAGCAAACAAATAATTGAGGTCATTGTGTGCAAGTGCTGGTCTGAGATGAAGAGATTGGCGCAGGAGAGGAATTCGTGACGGGCCGCACGAAACACGCCAGAGGTCTGGTTGAGAACAACAAACTATTTTCAGTTATTATCGTCAACGTGAAATATTTATTTATGTTCTTTGTTAGCTAGCAGTCCCTCTACACGTCTTCCTACATTTTGTAACTGTCTTCTGGCGATGCAACATTTCTCTTTAAAAAAAATCATGGTTTGAGAACGTCCCCAACTATGCCTACACTGTCGCTCTTAAACAACACTCCCTTTAGTTACTTCCTAAATTATATCTACATAAGGTGGTTTCCTTTATCTGGGAGGAAATACTGAATTCAGTCCCAAAATTTGCTCCGATACTCGGTACGTTTGTATTTTGTTCATTAAACGATCGTGTATCGAATGCCTTGCGGAAGGAGGAACACTGCGTGGGCGCAGTTGCTTATGGTGCTCTAGATCTCATAGAAGGATAGAGAGAGATGAGTATTGCAAGATCTTTTTATACAGTCATTGTTGATTTTTTATCGGTTTTCGATCTCTAAAAATATCGTAATGCGCATTAATTAATTCATCTCTCTAGCAGCTATAGATCAGTTCACCACTAGTTTCATTACTGCTTTTCGTACTAGTACACATTCGCAAATCCTCGATCACTGTAGCACCTTAATCTACCTAATTTCTTCTCATTTCTGGCAGTCACTAACTAGCTCCGCTAGCGGCAATCCCCTGCACAATTTAAATTTACTCCGGGGTCAAAAAAATCATGAGATAGTATATGCAAATATAGCGATGGCGGTAGCATTGCGTACACAAGGTGATTCATGTGAAGAGGTTTCCGACGCAATTATGACCAGACGATGAGAATTAACAGACTGAACGCAATATGGTAGTTGGACCTACATGGTATTCACAGTCCCAAGAGTGGTTCTGGAATACCAAATTTCAGGCATTATGTCCCACCACGGACAACACGGTAGTCGACCGCTTTCATTTGACGACAGCGAGCACCAGCGTTTGCGTAGAGCTGTCAGTAATAACGCACGAGCAACACTGCGTGAAATATCCGCAGAAATCAGTGTGGGTCGCACCGCAGACCACCGACAAGTACCTTTGCTAACAGGAAATCACCTGCAGCGTCTCTCCTGGGTTCGAGATCATATCGGTTGAACCCTAGACAATTGGAAAAC
Organism: Schistocerca piceifrons; assembly: GCF_021461385.2. Classification (NCBI taxonomy): domain Eukaryota; kingdom Metazoa; phylum Arthropoda; class Insecta; order Orthoptera; family Acrididae; genus Schistocerca; species Schistocerca piceifrons. The sequence goes on from NC_060138.1 coordinate 990,943,971, forward strand.
CGTGGCCTGGTCAGATGAGTCCCGATTCCAGTTGGTAAGAACTGATGGTAGAGTTTGACTGTGGTGGAGACCTCACGGAGCCATGGATTCAGGTTATCAACAAGACACTCTGCATGCGGGTTGTGACTCCATAATGGTGTTGGTTGTGTTTACATGGTATGGACTGAGTGGTCTGGTGCAACTTAACCGATCATTGAATATAAGTCGTTACGTTCGGCTAGTTAAAGACCATTTGGAGCCATTCATGCACTTAATATGCCCAAACAGCGATGTCACGTCACTGGGCCATAATTCTTCACGGTTGGTTTGAAAAATGTTGTGGACAGTTCGAGCGAATAATCTGGCCACCCAGATAGCTCGACGTGTATCACATGAAACATTTATGGGATATAATCGAGATGTCAGTTCGTGCAAAAGATCTTGCACTGACAACACTTTCGCAATTATCGACGGCTCCATATTTCTGCAGGGGACTTCCAGCGACTTCATGAATCTATGTCACGTGGCACTGCAGCACTACGCTGGGTAAAAGGAGGTCCATGGAGATATTACGAGGTGTCCCAGACCTTTTTCATCTCATTGTACAGTGTGTAGTAATAGCCTGCTCAGTCTGGTTCTTCTCCCATTCAAGAATTGTTTCGAATAAGTTACTCCGTTTTTTTTTTTTTTTCTCACATTCAGCCGCTTCACTTGGTAAATACCATTACGGTTAGCAGACTGATGAGGGACAAAGCGGATTTGCGATGAAACTTCCTCACTGACAACCCTCAAGTGAAGGTGAGATATTTCAACTAATCGTGCACGCAAGACTTTAACATGGTCTAGCCGTCAAAACTGCCAGGGAATGACCAAGCTGTACATAACAACAACACTGGTCAAAATGAGTCGTCCTATATCCAATTCTATTCTCACCAAATCCCTGTTAGTTATGAGAACTTCGCACAAGGATGCTTGGCTACCTGCAAAATACTAACAGACAGCCGTAATCCTGTGATGTAGAAAAATGTGTGTGAACAGATTTATCGACGACTATAAGACCAGTTCCCGAATGAGGAAAGATACGAATACGTCGCTTACTAATACTGTATCTCAACCAGTGCCTATATTCCCATAGCTAAGACATTCATCGTCCACCTTCTCCAGAGATTCTCCAGCTTTCCACCGCTAGGCCGCTGGTGAAGTTATCGAATCCGGCGTCGATTTCCTCGGTCCTCAATGACTAAATTTTTGATTCAAAACAGGAATATCGAAACGCACACAGTATATAACTATACGCAGTGCATCCCACGAACAGTTTTCAGTTATTAGGAAAGGAAGTCTTGTCGTTCCAGCATTATTCAACGGAAGCTCCTCGCGCGTGTATTGTCGCTCTACCGGTGGCGCCCGCCTTCTCCGCCCTCAGGCACTGCCTGCAACAACATTCTGGCAATTTGTTTGTTACCTGCATGCTATGACCTCACAACATCATGCTCCAGAAAGTTTGTTTTAGTGGTGCTGTAGTACCGTCTGTTTGTAAACGGTCTCAACCTCTTAAACAGAGTCATCCCTCTATCCTCACCTCGCGAGGATGTGTAACATATGGTGGCGTTGTGGGCATATGACACGGCAAGGAAGGTATGAAAGTAAAAGAGAAACGAATGGGGAAGTACCCTAGTGACGATATGAGCTCCAATAAGCGACATATAAGATTGGAAAATGGTTGAAGGACAGTGAAAGCACGAATAAGCGACGATGTGTCGGACGACCACAGTTCATCACAGAACGTTGAGGTCGAAGGCTTTCCCGTTGTGTCAAGTAGAATAGGTAGGGATCTCTGGCAGATCTGACGACAGAGTATAATCCTGGTGGAGACAGAAATCTTTCGGAGCACTCCATTCAGCGCACAGTTTTGAACACTAGGCTTCTTGGAAAACGACTTTTAACGACTCTTATGTGTTCCCATGTCGAACCTACAAGATCGTCAATTACGATTGTAGTTTATTACGTGACAGTGAGATTGGACAGTGGTCCAGTGCAAACTGTCAGCTTGTCGAATGGATCATATATCTTGTTACACAATATCGATGGTCGTGAACTGTTACGCCGTCATCCAGACGAGCGGCATCATGATATGTACCATGTTATGGGAGACGTTCACCGAGCTTGTACAGGTCCTTGCATGTTTGATGTGTTCCCCAACAGCGATGGCACACTAACTATCGTTGCCACAAGGCCAGAACCATGCAACAATGGTTACAGGAGCTTGATAGTGAACCCACCGCCTGATACGAAACAGACGAAACACACCTCGGATGTTATCGCATGGCAGTTCGTAGAACCACAAACTACTGGCCCGTAATCTAAGGGAATTGCGTGACCAGTGCGTAGACATTTAGTATCACATTCGTCCGGTACCTACTGAGGACTAGTTGATTGGACACCGTTGTTGTAATGCATTTTAAGGTTAACAAACGCGCTAGTAACAAGTTTTCAAATGTAAGCAAGATACAGTATTTAATTTATACGTGATTTGGGGGTGCACAGAAAGCGAAAGCAAGTACACACAACTGCCACATCTGGCGACAACACCGGCCCTAATCCAGGTCTACTGTGGGTCGAACGGAACATGAACGAGAGATTCACGCACATTTCTGTATCCTGCTTCAACTTTTCACACACCATACACTGAAAGGAACATAACTGGTATGTAGTGTGGACCGGAATAATTGCTTTTATTAAGCAATTCAAGTTGCTTCACTACTCCGAGGATATCTACTTCTAAGTCACTCCTTTCAGATTACGCTGATACAATAGCTCCCTACTTAGCAATCATATACAACTGCTCGCTCACCGATAGATCTGTACTTACAGATTGAAAAATTGCGCAGGTCGCACCAGTGTTTAAGAAGGGTAGTAGGGGTAATCCATAGAACTACAGATCTATATCATTGACATCGGTCTGCAGTAGGGTTTTGCCGGCCGAAGTGGCCGTGCGGTTGAAGGCGCTGCAGTCTGGAACCGCAAGACCGCTACGGTCGCAGGTTCGAATCCTGCCTCGGGCATGGATGTTTGTGATGTCCTTAGGTTAGTTAGGTTCAACTAGTTCTAAGTTCTAGGGGACTAACGACCTCAGCAGCTGAGTCCCATAGTGCTCAGAGCCACTTGAACCATTTTTTTTTTTTTTTTTGCAGTAGGGTTTTGGAGCATATACTGTATTCAAACATTATGAATCACCTCGAAGGGAACGATCTATTGATACGTAATCAGCATGGTTTCAGAAAACATCGTTCTTGTCCAACGCAGCTAGCTCTTTATTCGCACGTAGTAATGGCAGCTATCGACAGGGGATCTCAAATTGATTCCGTATTTCTAGATTTCCGGAAAGCTTTTGACACCGTTCCTCACAAGCGACTTCTAATCAAGCTGCGAGCCTATGGGGTACCGTCTCAGTTGTGCGACTGGATTCGTGATTTCCTGTCAGGAAGGTCGCAGTTCGTAGTAATAGACGGTAAATCATCGAGTAAAACTGAAGTGATATCAGGTGTTCCCCAGGGAAGCGTCCTGGGACCTCTCCTGTTCCTGATCTATATACATGACCTGGGTGACAATCTGAGCAGTTCTCTTAGGTTGTTCGCTGATGGTTCAAATCGTTCAAATGGCTCTGAGCACTATGGGACTTAACTGCTGTGGTCATCAGTCCCCTAGACTTAGAACTACTTAAACCTAACTAACCTAAGGACATCACACACATCCATGCCCGAGGTTGGATTCGAACCTGCGACCGCAGCGGTCGCGCGGTTCCGGACTGTAGCGCCTAGAACCGCTCGGCCACTCCAGCCGGCCGTTCGCTGATGATGCTGTAATTGACCGTGTAGTAAGGTCATCCGAAGACCAGTATAAGTTGCAGAGCCATTTAGAAAAGATTGCTGTATGGTGTGGCAAGTGGCAGTTGACGCTAAATAACGAAAAGTGTGAGGTGATCCACATGAGTTCCAAAAGAAATCCGTTGGAACTCGATTACTCGATAAATAGTACAATTCTCAAGGCTGTCAGTTCAACTAAGTACCTGGGTGTCAAAATTACGAACAACTTCAGTTGGAAAGACCACATAGATAATATTGTGGTGAAGGCGGGCCAAAGGTTGCGTTTCATTGGGTTAGAAGATGCAACAAGTCCACTAAAGAGACAGCTTACACTACACTCGTTCGTCCTCTATTAGAATACTGCTGCGCGGTGTGGGATCCTTACCAGGTGGGATTGACGGAGAACATCGAAAGGGTGCAAAAAAAGGCAGCTCGTTTTGTATTATCACGTAATAGGGGAGACAGTGTGGCAGATATGATACGCGAGTTAGGATGGAAGTCAATAAAGCAAAGACGTTTTTCGTCGCGGCGAGATCTATTTACGAAATTTTAGTCACCAACATTCTCTTCCGAATGCGAAAATATTTTGTTGAGCCCAACCTACACAGGTAGGAATGATCATCAAAATAAAATAAGAGAAATCAGAGCTCGAACAGAAAGGTTTAGGTGGTCATTTTTCCCGCGTACTTTTCGGGAGTGGAATGGTAGAGAGATAATATGATTGGTTCGATGAACCCTCTGCCAAACACTTAAATGTGAATTGCAGAGTAATCATGTAGATGTAGATGTAAATGTAGATGATTGTATATTGCGGCTTGCACACTTTACGTTCTACCATAATCTCTTTGGATGTTCTTCTAAGTTTCGAGACAAAGTTTTTTGTGGAAACTGTTATAAGTATCTCGCATTGAAGTCTGCGTTAAATTTCCAGCCTCTGTATAAGACCCCCAATCTTGGAGATTTTGCGTTCGTTTAAATTTGGCATGCCAACACTTCGGCTCTCTTGTTTACCGAAGCAGCTGTTATACGAGCGCCAACAATTTTCCCACGTTCAAATTTACTTGTTAGGTCTGACGTAATTCATTCACAACGACATAGAACACTGTTTTGTACATTACTGACACTTGCAATGTATTGAAGACATTGCACAGGTAACGTTTGTGGTAAGGTAAAACACCACAGTCAGTAGCCTTGACTGGAATTTGCATTTATGTTCTAGCATGCATTTCTCGTGATGTTCCGCATTATTGTCATGACTTTTTTCCGTGCGCCGTTCGAGATTGGAATAATACAGGATGTGGCGCTTAAATCCGCACAAATTTCAATTTGAGTGTCCCATCATATCGTAGGTCCACCTGAGGTCGCGATTGGCATCTAGTAAACAGTCATAACCTCAAAATGGGTGAAATGTCACGGACAAGTGCGAAATACAACCGAAGAATCGTGGTAATCGAAAGTCTTCGCGCTGGGCGTTCACCCACTAAAATATTTCGATTCTTCGAGTACGATATTGAGGTTACGCACAATGCTTCGAAGAAGTCTGAGGAAGGTTCCGCTAAAACAGGGAAACCTCATTCGAGGAAATGCGTGTCACGAACTGCGACAGTCATCGAAAGGGACAAGTTCTGATGTTGGGAGACTAGGAGCAATGGCTGAGGAAATTGGGGTCAGTATTGAACGTCAGCGACCGAAAAATGCGTCACATGAGAGAGAAGGACCTCATTCGAGCCATTTAGCCGAAAAGTGGCTCTCGGATAAAGTTGACATGTTCTGGTCAAAGGAGTTCTGGTCCCCGAATAATCCGGATTTGATCCCACTGGACAACGTTTGGAGCGTAGTCGAAAGAGTTATCAATAAGACAAGGCACCTTAATGTTGCATCTACACGCAGGGCTATCGAAGCAGCATTCGCGAGTATGGCCAGCGCTGTTTGAGAGAGTGCGTGCAATCACTTCAGGACAAGATTGGAGGCGGTTCAAAAAAATGGTTCAAATGGCTCTGAGCACTATGGGACTTAACATCTGTGGTCATCAGTCCCCTAGAACTTAGAACTACTTCAACCTAACTAACCTAAGGACATCACACACATCCATGCCTGAGGCAGGATTCGAACCTGCGACCGTAGCAGTCCCGCGGTTCCGGACTGCGCGCCTAGAACCACTAGACCACCGCGGCCGGCTTGGAGGCGGTCATTGTGGTTGAAGGGAGCTACATCGAGTAATATTGCTCTTTAGAGATACCGCTACTTATATGTGAAACGGTTTCGTTTTAACAAATGTGCTTTTAGAAAAAAGTTTTATTTGTCCGTATTAAAGCGCCGTGACCTATAGAGAGAGTTATTCCGAAGCTGGTTCAATGAACCATCTGCGAGGCACTTAATTGTGATTTGCAGGGTATCAATGTAGATGCAGACGTAAATGTAGAAGGGTGCGTGATCAGTATCGGCATCCCTCACCGTTACCTGAACTTACTATTATATTGCAGGAATAATTTTATAAGGTTTCCTTGAAGAAAGTACAGGACCTGTATTTATCCATTTCAAGACGACTGTGTGGAGTGGCGGGTGGATGTTTTTTTGTTATTAAATGTAGAATGTAATGTAGAAAAGATGCATTTCCCGGCCGATTAGCAACATATGTGGGGCGGCGGGTGGAATAATTGTTATATAATGTTTTGTATTTATGCTGTGTTGTTGTTTGCCGTTCTCAACACTGGCTCTCTAACTACAATATTGGCAACCAGAAAGTGATTAGCAAAACGTGAAGCCTGTAATTAGAATTCCTAGTGCCCACTTCATCTGAGAAATACATTTATAGCTACAGCTTATAGCTCTGAGGAATTAGGAGATTGTCTGGGATTCATAATCAAAAACGATTCTCTCTAAAATGTTCACTATATTCTGAAAGTCACAGACAAAAAAAGAATCCACACAATCCAACTACCAGAGCAGTTCAGAGTCTAATGCGCTGATACAACTATAACTGTTCAAATTAAATGTTTAAGTGAACGCTCGCCATAATTTGATGATAACGTTCATCAAACGCCACGCTAAATAATGGTAGAACGTCTGTCCCGCAGCGGCACGTGAAAATATGACATATGCAAACTGAAGATAGATCATTAAAGTCATCCCAGAATTAACACTTCACTCGAAAACGATTTCATGGTTGCGTGTATCCCGAGTAACTTATTACGGCATCCGAGGCTGTTTATAGCAATGATACCGATGCGACGTGACTCCCGGCACAAATGGTGCGCTAATCAGCATCTGGAGAGAACTGGGGCCGTTTCTTCTCGCGTAGCGTTCTTATATATAAAGTCGCGGTGCGGACCGCTAAGGGAACGCCTGATGAAATCGGCTCTCCAGACTAGCCGCTGGGCTAGTAATGCACCACTTTAAGTTATCGAATTAATCATTGCTTCCTTTGCTGATGGCCGATGAAGCTCTCAATATAACTGTGCAGTCAGCATACAGGTAACTAATCATAATAAAAGTCTGACGTGGCTAAGTCAAATATTTTAGGCGAGAGAATTAATTTAATTACACTACACGCAGTAGACGAGCTCTGAACTTGCCCTTTGGAGATACGCTATCACTATAGTTTCATAGTTATTTAGTTGAAACTTCTCATATCATTATGATTATAGCGGATCTCCCTTCTACTTAAATTTAAACACCCTAGCCTTATTTATTCGCCTACTTAATCTATCTTGGTTCCTTAATTTTTAAGACACAAACCAGAAAATCATGAATATCAACTAAAATTTTTATTTGTGAGATCCACAATACTGTTTCTACTAAATTATTATGAAAAAGGAATCTAAGTATAAATTTTTAAGTTTCTAGCTCTTTTCCGTTGCGCCAATGATTTTTACAGAAAAACGTCCAAATTTCGAAAATGGTTAAAGTTATTGAACTGATATTCAACACATATTGATTTAGTATTACTTCTGACATGATAGAAACGTTTTAGGTTATTTACTTGATTTTTAAAGTATTGTGCAACATTTATGACGTCACAGCTAGTTACAGCGGACTGGCTGGCACACAATGGAAAGACATGTGAATTTTATACGGTGTGAGTAGGCTGCTTCCCTACAACTGGAAACTATTCTCAATGCTAACAGGGTTTCTACACTGTATTAGCTATAGTAATTATGATAACACGATCCAGACGTGTTTGAAAGCCTGCCAGAACGCAAGGACCTAGACGATGCTGCTAGATCCAAAAGCGCTGCTGTTGCCGGCTCAGCACTGTGCGCTGGCCACGCCCCCCCCCCCCCCCCTACCTCTCGCGACAGCCTGTCGGAGCACGCGGCCGTGCTGTCAGGCTAGCAGCGCAGGGGCTCGGACCTCAGTCGTGTTACGACTGCGCTCCGTATCGTCAATTGCACTCAATATTTTTTGGTTCCTGATGTTGCCACGTCCTGGTCATGAGAAGTCTGCTAGTATCAAACATAGATCTAAATTTGAGGAAATAAATTCTGAGGATGTACGTTTGGAGCACAGCACTGTATGGCAGTGAGACATGGACTGTGTGAACACTGGAACGAAGAGAGTCGAAGCCCTTGAAATAAGGTGCTACAGAAGAACGTTGAAAATTATGAGGAATGATAAGTCATGAAATGAGAAGGTTCTCCACAGAATAGGCCAGGAAAGGAACATTTGGAAAACAGTGACAAAAGGAAAGGACGGGATGATACAACGTGGGTTAAGACATCAGGGAGTAATTTCCATGGTCCTGGAGCGAGGTGTAGGGTATAAAATGTAGAGAAAGACAGAGATTGTAATACTACCAGCAGATAACTGAGGCTGTTGGTTGCAACTGGAGATGAAAAGATTGGCGCAGGGGAGGACTTCGTGGTGGGCTATATCAAAGCAGTCAGAAGATTTATTACTAAAAAAAGTGCTATATCTAGCATATCGTTTTAGTTCACTCTGAACTTGTCATTCTGCCGTGTTCTAGTCGTTGTCCGTCCATCACTCTTGTCTTTCCGTGTTCTTCGGCGATTCACCGTCGACGCCCTCAGCCAGTTGGCCAGTGGAGACTCCTGGTTGTGCCCCATTCTGGTGACTACAGTAATGTTTCGTGTTTCTGGTGTTGCCACATCTTTGTTGACACTACTGTAGGTCGCACCCACCACGCTACACATATCAGATCTGTGCGATATCTGTAAAAAGTACCTGCTATATGATCCAGAGATGATGATTTTGTGCACCCAGTGGTAATCCATACCATAACAACATGTACTAAACCCATATGACAATGACGATTGTAATCTGGCATTTCTCATTCTTGTCTCAAGGCATGACTACGTTAGTCGTGATTTTGTAAGCAGAATCTGCGCTCGTCTGAAAAGACGACAACAGACCACTCCTCAATCCCGTGTTGTCGTTGGGAGTACCATGGACGGCACGACATGCCCTCCTGCCGCGACTACGGTCGTCGTGCTGAAGGTTTCTGCTGATCCCAACGTTTTCATCACACATGTGCATCTCCTGACTCAAATTACATCACGTGCCGTAAGATCTTGCAAGGCCAAGAGATATTACTTCCGCGTTCTAGAGCACTAGTCACTTCGGAATTTTCAGATCCTGCACGGCGTTGAGTGTAGCTCTCCTAAACCGCTCGAGTCCACACTAGCATGATAATCGTGGGGTCTGACTAACACGAGCAGCATAATGTGGAACGATAGACCACACTCACGACGCCTAACACGAGCTTGTGACGAACATACAACATTTAGATACGATTTCTGCACAAGAAATCAGTTGCTTTCCTTGTGCAACGTAATTCAGCTGCCCCTACTGATGTAGTTCTTTACGACACCCAATCCTGTACCAAACCTTCAAAGACCATGTGCGAGATCTTCACATTCTCTCGCTCGCCACGCGCAAACTATTATTCTTACAGGAAACAAGAGCAAGATCTTTTTGTATGAAATTTAATATAGTTAAATTTTGTACTGTGATACCTTTTCGTTACAGGTCACAGTTTTCGAGTTCTTCAAGGAAAACGACTCCCACATTCAGCCCCCACCGGATTTCTAGTAATGTTGTTCACGGCACTCCCTCCTACGAATTTACAAAAATTTGAGACTGCACTGATTATTTCCCACATTCGACCTTCTTCAGTCTTCGCTGACTGTCGTTATTACGCCATCGGCTTAGTCGAGCACTTACAAACTGTAAAATTGACTGTTGTGGAAATTTTACCAAACAATTTTCTAATAAAGTTAACAATTATATCGTTGTATTTGTCATGCTTTCTGACTACGAAAAACTGTACTTGTAAGGGTTAATTTTGCATCCAATTATTAAAATTATTAGCTTTAGAGTAAGGTTTGCAAAAGTCGTTTTTCTTTCATTTCTCTCATTGGCACTATTAAATTAGTAATGTTAACGAAGTAGTCGACGATCCTGCTGCCGTATTAGCCCAATCAATAGGCCCCAAATAGGTCGAAAATCGAGAGCAGTTCGTACAGTTGCAACTGCTTGTACTGTGAGAGGAGGGAGTGCAACGTACAACATACTAGAAATCCTGACTAGTGAGGAAAGAGTGTGAGGATGGAGCTGCGTTTAGACTTATGTACCTACGTTTTTCTTGAATAACTCGGAAACCTAGGGGTCCAGCGATATCGTATCCTAGTGCAAAATTTAACTACATTAAATTCCCTACAAAATGCCCCTTACATTTTTTCTGTGGGACTAACAATTTGCGCGCAGCGAACGAGAGAATATGAAAATCTCGCTTAGGGTGGTTCATTGATCGTCACCGGGCCAAATATCTCACGAAATAAGCGTCAAACGAAACAATTACAAAGAACGAAACTTATCTAGCTTGAAGGGTGAAACCAGATGGCGCTATGGTTGGCCCGCTAGATGGCGCTGCCATAGGTCAAACGGAATTCAACTGCGTTTTTTTAAGTGAGAAACCCCCATTTTTATTACATATTCGTGTAGTACATAAAGAAATATGAATGTTTTAGTTGGACCACATTTGTCGCTTTGTGATAGATGGCGCTGTAATAGTCACAAACATGTTGTTGTTGTGGTCTTCAGTCCAGAGACTGGTTTGATGCATCTCTCCATGCTACTCTATCCTGTGCAAGCTTCTTCATCTCCGAGTACCTACTGCAACCTACATCCTTCTGAATCTGTAAAGTGTATTCATCTCTTGGTCTCCCTTTACAATTTTTACCCTCCGCGCTTCCCTCCAATACTAAATTGGTGATCCCTTGATGCCTCAGAACAAGCCACAAACATATTGATCACAATTTTAGACGAACAGTTGGTAACAGGTAGGTTTTTTAAAATTGAAATACAGAACGTAGGTACGTTTGAACATTTAATTTCGGTTGTTCCAATGTGATACACGTACCTTTGTGAACTTATCATTTCTGAGAACGTATGCTGTTACAACGTGATTACCTGTAAATACCACAGTAATGCAATAAATGCTCAAAATGATGTCCGTCAACCTCAATGCATTTGGCAATACGTGTAGCGACATTCCTCTCAACGGCAGGTAGTTCGCCTTCCGTAATGTTCGCACATGCATTGACAATTATCTGACGCATGTTGTCAGGCGTTGTCGGTGGATCACGATAGCAAATATCTTTCAACTTTCCCCACAGAAAGAAATCTGGGGACGGCAGATCCGGTGAACGTGCCGGCCGTGTTATGGTGCTTCGACGACCAATCCACCTGTCGTGAAATATGCTATTCAATACCGCTTCAACCGCACGCGAGCTATGTGCCGGACATCAATCATGTTTGAAGTACATCGCCATTCTGCCATGCAGTGAAACGTCTTGTAGTAATATCGGTACAACATTACGTAGGAATCAGCATACACTGCACCATTTAGATTGCCATCGATAAAATGGGGCCAATTATCCTTCCTCCCATAATGCTGAACCATACACTAACTCGCCAGGCTCGCTGATGTTCCACTTTTCGCAGCCATCGTGGATTTTCCGTTGCCCAATAGTGCATATTATGTCGGTTTACGTTACAGCTGTTGATGAATGACACTTCGTCGCTAAATAGAACGCGTGCAAAAAATCTGTCATCGTCCCGTAATTTCTCTTGTGCCCAGTGGTAGAATTGTACACGACGTTCAAAGTCGTCACCATGCAATTCCTGGTGCATAGAAATATGGTACGGGTGCAATCGATGTTGATGTACCATTCTCAACACCGACGTTTTTGAGATTCCCGATTCTCGCGCAATTTGTCTGCTACTGATGTTTGGATTAGCCGTGACAGCAGCTAAAACACCTACTTGGGCATCATCATTTGTTGCAGGTCGTGGTTAACGGTTCGGACACTTGGATGATGTCGTCCAGGATACCGAGCAGCATACATATCACACGCCCGTTGGGCATTTTAATCACACTAGCAATACATCAACACGATATCGACCTTTTCCGCAATTGGTAAATGGTCCATTTTAACACGGGTAATGTATCACGAAGCAAATACCGTCCGCACTGGCGGAATGTTACATGATACCACGTACTTATACATTTGTGACTATTACAGCGCCATCTATCACAAAGCGAAAAAAGTGGCCCAAATAAAACATTCATATTTCTTTACGTACTACATGAATATGTAATAAAAATGGGGGTTCCTATTTTAAAAAACGCAGTTGATATCCGTTTGACCTATGGCAGCGCCATCTAGCGGGCCAACCATAGCGCCATCTGGTTTCCCTCTTGAAGCTAGAGGAGTTTCGTTGTTTGTAGTTTTTCCGTTTGACGCTTATTTCGTGAGATATTTGACCAGGTCACGATCAATGGACCACCCTGTTGAATTGCAGGTGGCGTCGGCAGGTGCAGCTGCATCACCATGTATACAGAATGCAGATGGCGTTACTCGGGCGATTGCAAGGATATGCTAAACACTTGCATATCGAAGGATTTACTACACTTCACTCCAGTTTCACGTTTGTTGCATGCCGTCATCACAGAGTTGCAAATTTGAAGGACAGCACTGTATGTTTATATTACGCAGTGGTTATGCAAAACTGTGGTCATACTTGCTTCTGCTCTTCGTTACTACACATATGTTTCCAGACATGAGTTTTTATAAAATTTTACACAAATTCATTTATTACAAGCTAAATTTAGCAGTTTCCGGTAAAATTTTTCAGTTTCCGGTTTTACGTAAACTTAAATCAATGATTATGTTTTACTAATAGTTGCAGCAGCGCTTTATGTCCGCCGCTAGATTAAAAGGGAAAAAATCACGTTGAACATTTTCCTGTTCTTGAGATTGGTTTTTCTTTGCTAGGACATTTAACGCTTCTTGGAGATGCACTTCCATTTCTGGATTTCTGGAATGCTTCTAGTGTTTTCCATAGCGCAGTTTATTAAGTTACAGGCTATAATCCCACTCCTCAACACGTGGACAGTTTCTGTACACTGTTCGGCATGTTAACGTCGGAAATACGCTTATTTTGAAGACTTTTTTGAGGATGCCATGCCGGAAAAAGTTGCAAACATTTAGTGACAGCTGGACATAAATGCTATCTCGTCCTATCTGTGGTCCCTCTATGGAAGATCTTACTAGGTTTTAAAAACCACACTGCGGTTCAAAACAGGACACGCTGTGACCTTTCATTCGCATTCGTGGAAATCAGTCACCAGAACTCCGCAGTATATTTCAAAAGAATTTCATTATTTCTGCGAAATTCTTCCAAACTGCGGCATGATACTTTTCGGCAGCTCCGTCCCTTTTCTGAATAAGGTAAAGGAAGCAAAATTTGGACTCCATTTCAGGAAATTAATATTCAAATGAAAGAACTCTCCTTCTTTGGTTTCCGCTATATCTTACAAACAACTTTTATTAACTTCTGAAAACAGAAAACGCGAAACGCATGTCGACATTCAGCGAATTCTCGGAGAAATTATTTCGGTGGTATTTCATCACAGCTAGCTCTCCCCCCTGCTGTTCAACGTCCACGGTTCTCGGCTTTGCTGGAAACGGACCCAACTCATTAGTATTATCTGTTTCTACACCCGTGCAATGAAAATTCACTCAAAAGGCTTTCAAAAGATTACTTGTTATTATATCATATAATAAGGGTACTTTTCATTAGGTTCAAGTCGGTTTGTGGAGAGTAAGAGGCATGTTTACAGGCCACTGTGTGGATTGTTCATACTCAGTCCTCAATATATTGAAAGATTTGTAGTTTTCAACTGTCCTCCATACTTCCTCTGGTCTGTTGTTTTTCTGTTCTTCAGGAGGCGTTCGATAACCCACGTTATCAGGCATTAGTATTTATATTCAAGTCGTTTAACTGAGAAAAACGTGTTAATGGATTATTCCGTCGCTTCTTGGTAGTACAGTAACCACAAAAAGCATTTTTTTTATTTTATTCCATTGATATTCCGACTCGTTTGACGCTGGTGGCATTCAGTTTGTGTCTTGTACCAACCTCTTCACCTCACCTCACAGAAGCACTTGTACCCTACGTCCTCAGTAATTCGTTGGATGTATTTCAGTCTCTGCCTTCCTGTACAAATTTTACCATAGTACCATGGAAGTTACTTTCTCGTGTATTAACACACGTCGTATCATTCTGCCCCATCTTCTTCTCAGAATTTTCCACATGTTCCTTTCTTCGGCGATTCCACGGAGCGGCTCCTCATCATTTAACAGTCCACGTAATGTTCAAGGTTCTTGTGCAGTACATCTCAAATACCTCCATTTTCTTCTTTACTCTTTTTACACAATCCATGATGAAATAACATACAGTGCTTTAGTTCAAACGTACAATCGCAGAAATTTCTTCCTCAAATTATGGCCTATGTTTGGTGCTAGTAGCTTTTTTTCCTCTTTGCTTTATTCGTGGTGGTTTATTTTTCTCTCACGATAGCTGAATTCTTTCACTTATCTACTTCGTGGTCAGCAATTTTGATAATAAACTTCTCACTAATCTTATTTCAACTGCTCCTCGTCATCTTCGACTTCCTTCGGTTTCCTTGTAAGAGGAATTCTTATTCACGTTCCCTGAGAGCAGCCATGTCGTAGGCGAATCTTATCACTTGCATGCTTCAAAATGAATTTTAATCTCACTCTTGAACTTTTCTTTCGTTTCCATACCTGCTTCGTCGATGTACAGATTGAACAATAACGGTGAAAGAGTGCATTCCTGTCTTACGCACGTTTTATACAAGGACTTCGTTGTTGGTGTTCAGTCTTATTTTTACCTTTTGGTTTTTCCACATGCTGTATATTATCTCTTTTACCCAATAGCTAACATATACTTTCCTTGAGAACTTGAACGTCTTCAGCCAGTTTCCGTTGTAGAACACTTTTTTTTTAAGTTGGCGAATCCTGTGAACGTGTCATAGATTTTCCACTCCCAGGCGCAACGTCAGAACTGCCTTCCTGGTGCCTCTACCTTTCCTAAAGACATTTTGCTATCATTCGATTTCCATGGATGATACTCTTCCGAAAGTATGATAGTGTACCTCCTGTCTCCTATGTTCTGTACACCAACCTGAATAGTCGAATTGTTTCGACTTCCCCATATGACTTTACAAATTTCGCAGCAATATTATCTATCCCTTGTTGCGTTATTTGACCTCTGTTAAATTCTAATGTTGGATCCCCTGCGTCGTCCATATCGACTCCCAGTTCTTCTTCTCCTCGTCACTAATGTTTTATTTTTTCACCTATCCGCTGTCTCCTCTGTGCTTAACAGTGGAATTCCGATTGCCCTTTCTTTCAAATTCATCGAAGTTTATATTAACTTTTCCATATGTTTGATTTGTGAGGCACTCACTGTACACTCATCAGTGCCCGTACGAAGTCCCAATTTTCACACAGTCCAATTTTTATGCAATCAGTCTAGTCGCTGTCACGAATAATGATGACGATAATGAAATGATGAGGACCCCACAAACACCCACCCCCGGGGCAGAGAAAATCCCCAAGCCAGCCGGGAATCGAACACAGACCCCACGATCCAGAGACAGCAACGTTAGCCACTAGACCACTAGC
Organism: Schistocerca piceifrons; assembly: GCF_021461385.2. Lineage (NCBI taxonomy): Eukaryota > Metazoa > Arthropoda > Insecta > Orthoptera > Acrididae > Schistocerca > Schistocerca piceifrons. The sequence goes on from NC_060138.1 coordinate 990,959,830, forward strand.
AACGGACTGACTTTTCCATATTCTGGGTCAATCCTGCTATGACCATTTCTTTCTAGATGTCCTCAACGTGTTCCTGATGATTCTTTGCCATGGCTTTTCTACGCTTCCTCTTAATTTCATGCACAACTGCTGCATTTTTTACTTTCCCTGAACATTTATGTACCTAATTTCATCGATCAGTTAAAGTATTTCTTCAATTACATAAAATTTCTTCGCAGTTACCTTCCTTGTATCTATTTATACCCAACTTCCGTGACTGCTCTGTTTATAGATGTCCATTCCTTACAACTGGACTGCCTGCTTTGGTATTCATTATCGCAGTGTCTACAGCCTTAGAGAACTTTTAATGTGTCCTAAGTACATCAGTATCCCACATTTCCCAAATTAATTCTTCTGGACTATTCTCTTAAACTTCAGTCTGTTCTTCATCTTTACTAAAGTGTTATCTGACCGTTTCTTATTCTGGGTAGGCCTTACACTCCAATATTTGATTTCAGAATCTGGGTCTGACCAAGATTTAATCCTGCTGGGATCATCCCATGTCTGCTAGTCATTTCCAAGGATACCTCCTCCTCTTTTGGTGTTTGTGAACGGCGTGTTCGCTATTACTACTTGAAATTTATTGCAGGTCTCATATTTTCTGTTCTGTAACTCCTACAACCCAGAGAGACGGCTGACAGCGATGAACACATGTGGAGGCCACATAATCTGTTTTCACATTTATTGATTTCGTTGCCAGTTTTTCATTTAAGTGACTGGTGTAACGCAAGATTTATATTATGGTTGATCTGATATTCTTCCTGTGCAGCTAAAGACGGTTTATTTGAAAATGATGCGTTGTATATGTGGCGCATGCGCTTCTGGAGTTGTGAATACAGTGCAAATGCAGTGGCAGACAATCAGTCTGTGAAAAACCATGAATCACAGGCAAAGATGAGGCTCTGATGCTTGAAGATAGCTTATCACAATCGAAGCTATAGTAGGCAAATTATAATCAGTCACGTATCGGTTTCCAATATCTTTTGGGGAGGGGGGGGAGGGGGGACTGCCATGGTGTGGTGTTAACAGATTATGTTCGTAAGGGGAAAACCATCACATGTTGCAGAAGGCAGTCAAGACGAAGAGTCGGAGGAAGCTGTCAAAGAGACTGTGTTTATCCACGACAACTCTCTGGCTGAGCTTATTTTTTGGGCTTTAAAATTTTCCCTCGCCCCTACATCCCGACGGCCTTGAATGAAGGTATCATTGTGTGGCAGGTACTTCCCGAATGAGGTAATTTTCGAGGGGGAACGTCTCTTGAGTATATAAAATACAGACTTCAAAAATAAAGATAACCATCATGTTATCAATCGTCGGGAAAAATGTGCCACATTGAACGATGAATACGTAGAAGAGGACTGACATCGTCAACAGGTTTCATGGACACAGCTTCAGTTTTTGGTTGGTTGGTTGGTTGATTTGGGGGAGGGGAGCAAACAGTGATGTCATCAGTTCATCGGATTAGGGAAGGATGGGGTAGGACGTCAGCCGTGCACTTTCAAAGGAACCATCCTGGCATTTGCCTGAAGGGAGTTAGGGAAATAACGATAACGGAAAACCTAAATCAGGATGGGCGGACGCCGTTTTAAGCCGTCATCCTCCCGAATGCGAGTCCAGTGTGCTAACCACTGCGCCACATCACTCGGTCTTCAGTTTTTTCAGGCGATAATTATAGCTACATAGCGCCCAAAATAAAACGGCCCAGAAAATATCACATGCACCTTAAGATAGGCAACCCAACTTACATAATCCACTCCAGGTGTAGATGATGTAAGCTGTGTTGCCTACCTCAAGGGAAAATTGCGTAAAATCAATCAAAACTGTTGAAATTTCTTTTGCCGGCTTATCTGTAGCGTGTTAGAAGTACTGTTTACAATTTTCAGAGTTTAGTTCTTGCTACAAATGATGTAAAACCCATCATGTTTCAACCAATGCTCAGTCCCATCCTCACTTTTGTCCACGACTCTGGACTTGTTTTACTGTATCATGACGTCAGAGAAGCATCTGGCGAAATCTTAAATGTTATAAAGCAAATCTTTCGAATTTTATCTCAGCCAGATTTATTAATGAAATGCATACATAGTAGAACACAAAACCCGAACGAAAGATTTTATAAACTCATTTGGAAGAGATGCCCATAGTCAACATTTTGCACAATTGCGATTGTTAAAGGTGCCTCATTTGACGCTTGTCTGCTGTTCGTTGATGGTAACAATGGAAGAACTGCGTTTATTGCAGGATGCCTCACTGAAAACGTACTGAAGAAGACTGACAAAGTGTGTATTGGTAATTCTGAAATGTCAGTGAAGGATATTCCCAAAAGGGCACGACAAAGGATCAGATTAGAAGAAAAGGCAGACCAAGGAAAACAAATGTACGGATGTGACCAATATTAAGGTATTTGTTTATTAGATAAATCTTTGGTTCAAATGGCTCTGAGCGCTATGGGACTTAACATCTGAGGTCATCAGTCCCCTAGAACTTAGAACTACTTAAACCTAACTAACCTAAGGACATCACACACATCCATAGATAAATCTTTTTCATATCTCGCAACTTTCGCTTTGCAATGTATAAGAAACATTTACTGCTTAACTACTACAGATAAAAAGGTGAAATTTGTTACGGATTTTGTACACAGCGTAACACAACTTCCTGGGGTACAAAATTATTCAAAGAACATTATTGTCAAATTTAACCAAATTTTTGTGGAATAAAAACAAGTAAGGGTCACAAACACAAAATTGAAACATTTCTGCGAGCGTTGTGAGACTAATAATAAAAACCTGGTATAAAGATTTGTTTATCTAATTACTAAGAATAGCCTTCCACTCTGTGAAAGTGATAAGTAAAGTGACGTTCATGTGATAGAAAGTGTTCTAAATGTATCAGCAATGTCCTGATCAAATTATATAACAAAAAACTTGAAAATACCTGACTATATCCAGTACCACAGTGAAAACATGTAAACTCTGATTGAACTGTATATCAAAGAAAAAATAACATTAAAGTATATGTACTGTGCTCGTGTATTTCCTCATATGTCCTCCATTAACGTGCACGAAATATTTTCCAAACCAGTTTTATTTTGTCCACTCCATTGATATATGTACAGTAGTAATTATACTATGGCTTCTTTCAAAAAAAAATTTCAACGATAAGATTGTCATGCTTTTGAAAGTGGAATTCTGAGTCCTCCTAATGGAGCCTGGGTCGCAGAATTATGACGATAACGATTGCTTTCGTCGATACAGATACTGCGATAACGAAACAGATGTTTCGATGCTGCATTTAATCCCGTATGTTTAATTTACGTCCATTGGATCTTTCACTTTCCTTTACACTGAAAGGAGAACTTTGAGGCTGGCGCCATGTTTGTCGGCTTTCTCTTGAATTAGTAATACCAATACGCCAACACTTTCCAGATAACATTCAGAGTATTTCAGAAACAGTTGTCTTACCAGTTTCTTCGGCATTACTCTTCTAATCAGCAGTTTTACAATTTCCGCTTTAGCGGTAGGTTTCGTTCGACAGATATTTTCTTTCTTGACACCTTGCTTTTTTGAGTAACTCAGTTGTATGATGTCCTTGTGGTTCTCTAGAGATTTATTGCTTCAGCGTAAATTATTCGATTGGAAATACCTTTCATCTTCATCTAATCTACTTGTAGAGAGTCACTTTTTGCAAGCTAGACTTTAAGACAAAAAAAAAGTATGAGCCATGAAGAATTCACACGAAAGGGTTGGAAATCGGTAGGTGTGATGCAAGTACAAGCAAACAAATGATTGCAATTTGAAAAACAAACTGGAAGATTTATTCAACAAATTGAGAAATTGAATAAAGCGTTGCCGACCTCTTGAACTCATACATACAGTCAGTGACAGAGTTCTAGACATTCTCCTGAGGAGCATAGCGCCAAAAGCTGTCCATCTGGAGCGTTAGATCGTCGGAGTCCCAACCTGATTGGAGGGCCCTTCCCATAACGCTCCAGACGTTATCAACTGGGAAGAGATCCGGTGGCCTTGCTGGTGAAGTTAGGGTATGGCAAGCACGAAGATAAGCAGTATAAACTCTCGTCGTGTGTCGGCGGCTATTATCTTGCTGAAATGTAAGACCAGGATGGCTTGCCATGAAAGACACAAGAAGGGTCGCAGAATATCGACGCGACATATAGTTTAACTGTAAGAACGTCGCTGACAACAAGCAAATTGGTCTTGATATGAAATAAAATGGCACTCTACATCATCACGTTTGTCACTAGACAGTTAAGCCGTCGGCACACGGACCGTGCATCTAAATGTTGAGCGTTGAGTGTGCCGAGTCTCTGACGTCATAGCTTGGAATAGCACATTCGGGAATCCTTCCGAACGTGCAGAGCGACATCTGGCATGTGATATATTCTGAGAATGCGTCTGAGCGTTGACCAATGAGATGGCACAACGCCACCTACATCACACGCACGCCGTCTCCCTTCAGTACAGAGTTATGAGGCGCCATATTGGCAGTCATTTCAAGCCCATATGTATATATGCCGTTTCTGAGCACCAGAAAATTGAGAATCCTGGAAAACCCGTTGTTAGTTGTGTGATTCGTTCCAATAAAATAATTGCATACATCGTATTTGTGGCAAAAGAATTACTGTAACTTGCGTATTATGAGAGTAGGCTATTTGAAGGCAGCGACACACTGAAGATCCATGTTCTTGGTATAATTTGTTATAATTAAATATCAATTATTAACATAATTATCTACGATTAACGTTTTCAGTAAGGGTAATATAATATGATTCCGAAAAAGGAGCATGTTGTTGGTTTAGAGTAATGAGTATGCCGGCACGGTAGCTCAGCGTGTTCGGTCAGAGGGTTAGCTGCCCTCTGTAATAAAAAATCTGAGTTAATCGATCAACAACGAACTTAAACGGGTGTCTTACGAAGTCCGCCCCGAGCAGATGCAACGAACAAAAGCGAACAAAATGAGATTTAAAAAAAAGCGTCTTCGTTCAGAGAGCTGGTTGGCCTCTGTAATAAAAAAACTGAGTGGAAGTATCAACAAAGGGAATAAACGGATGTCATGTGACGTCCGCAACGAGCAAACACAACGATCAACAACGGAAAAAAAGGTAGCGTCAATGCCCCGCAATGAGCTTTTATGTAGGCAGTGGTTCGCGTGGTAACACTTCCAAATTTTTTTCCTAACATTCGCGTTTTTATTAGGTTCTGATACTTTATTATTACTTTAACATAAGTATATGCCATAATATTTTTTTGAGGGGTGACTTTGTTTGATTGGCTTAATCTACAGGACAGGTTGCGCTACTTGTATAAAGATGTTTTGCTATTTTTTCATTTAAGCTTCGTAATTCACATGCTGCAAAGATTCTGCTACTGGTTAGGCACAGTGATCAAGTAACACTGACCTTGGGGTTTTACTAAAATGTGGAAATGATGAAATAATGTTTATCTCATGCGGAGAAGTATTCCCAATTTGTACCGCACCGTTCGTAATGGAACTTTTATAAGCCTGTGTCCTTATTGATTGGACATAGGACTTTCCTTTTCGTGGACGATGGAGAAAATGTGCGTTTTAATAGAGCTAACGTGGGAATTTTACGCGCGCCCGTTGAGTAAAGAGTGTGATTTACGAACTAGGAACGTCGCTCAACTGCCGCTGGAGTGCGTTGCGATCGCATTTACCACGTTGGGGCCCACGTACCGCCTGCACAAGTCGCATCGATCCTGAGCCTTCAGCAGCACGTTGGACTTGGCACGCTCAACGTTAACGTTCGACAGCACGATGCGTGTGCCGATGGCTTTAGGCTGGTATGTCACCATTGTCCGGTGCGTCTCTAGACACGTTTTCACTGGCCATCGGGCCTCATTTTGAAGCGGAACTCACCACTGAAGACAATTCAACTCCAGCCAACGAGATTCCAGGCGGATGACGTATCTGGAGACGCCCCGGAAAGCGGTAGCATATCAGTCTCACTATCGCCCGCCATACGGCCCGACAAGCAGGAGTGGTGGTTTCAGGTGCTATTTCATTTCATAATAGAAACAGTTTTGGTGTCGTGCACGGTAGCCTTACAGCATAGTGGTACGTCGATGATGTTTTACTCCCCATTGTCTTGTCCTTTACGTTTCAGCACGATAATGCCCACCCGCACACGGTGAAGTTTGTTGTGTTTGTTTTTGTGCTTGACAAACTCTACCGTGGCCAGTAGGATCGCTCACTCTCTCCGCAACTGGGAACGACTGGAGGATTACGGACAGGGCCCTCCAACCAGCTCGACATTTTAACAATCTAACGCTCTAGCTGGACATAATGTGGCACGGTATCCTCTAACAAGACGTCCAAACACTCCATCATTCAATGTCAAACCGAATAATTGCTTGCATTTGGCCAGAGGTGGATCAACGTTTCACTGTCTTGCTCAGTTTGTGAATCCCTTTCTGTTGAATAAGTAATCAAGTTTTTCTGAAATTGTAATCATTTGTTTCGCTGTACTTGCATCACATAACAGATTTCCATCCCAGTAGCATAATATCTTCGTCGGGCTTCGCTTTTTTTTCTTTTCTAATATTGTCTTGGAGTGTATTTCAGAATATCGTTAGCATTCTTAAAACACTGCGTCGAAAAATGCCTCTTTTGTGATAGACAGGATGTAACTTCTGTAAGCTTTAGACGATTTGAGTATTATTACACTATGTAAGTAGGCTGTTTAGGTTTTCTTATTGGTAACGCCACGTAGCGCTCTGTATGAAAATCACTGACTGTGCTGTGTGCAGTCTGTGGCTAGTTTACATTGTTGTCTGCCATTGTAGTGTTGGGCAGCTGGATGTTAACAGCTCATAGCGTTCGGCAGTTGGAGGTGAGCCGCCAGCAGTGGTGCATGTAGGGAGAGAGATGGCGGAGTTTTGAAATTTGTAAGACTGGATATCATGAACTACTATATACATTATGACTTTTGAACACTATTGAGGTAAATACATTCTTTGTTCTCTATCGAAATCTTTCATTTACTAACTATGCCTATTAGTAGTTAGTGCCTTCAGTAGTTTGAATCTTTTATTTAGCTGGCAGTAGTGGCGCTCGCTGTATTGCAGTAGTTCGAGTAACGAAGAATTTTGGTGAGGTAAGTGATTTGTGAAAGGTATAGGTTAATGTTAGTCAAGGCCATTCTTTTGTAGGGATTTTTGAAAGTCAGATTGCGTTGCGCTAAAAAATATTGTGTGTCAATTTAAGCACAGTCATGTATAAATTTTTCTAAGGGGACGTTTCAGCTATACTACAGGATGAGGCGAAAGACCTAATAGGCTCCTATAAAAGTCGAACGGTGTTAGGAATCATAATAGAGTCTGGTATGGGGTAATATCAACAACAGGGAAAATGGTGTAACGGGTGTAGGATTCGTTACGAACAGGAATATAGGGCAGAGAGTGTGTTACTGTGAACAGTTCAGTGATAGGTTTGTTCTTGTCAGAATCGACAGCAAACCAACACCGACAACGATAGTTCTGGTATGCATGCCGACGTCGCAAGCTGAGGATGAAGAGATAGAGAGAGTATCAGGATAATGGAAGGGTAATACAGTACCTAAAGGGAGATGAAACTTTAATAGTGATTGGGGACTGGAATTCAGTTGTAGGGGCAGGAATAGACGGATTCGGACAAGGAATGAGAGAGGAGAAAGATTAATTGAGTTCTGCAATAAATTTCATCTGGTAACAGCGAATACTGTGTTCAAGTATCACAAGATGTGGAGCTGTACGTGGAAAAGGCCGGTTGATAGAGGAAGATTTCAATTAGATTACATAATAGTCAGACAGAGATTCCGAAATCAGATACGGGATTCTAAGGGATACCCAGGAGCAGATAGAGGCTCAGATCATAATGTTATATTGATAAAGAGTGGGTTGAAGTTCAAGAGATTAGTCAGCAAGAATCAATATCAAAGAAGTGGGAGAGATTAGTCAGGAAGAATCAGTATGGAAAGAAGTGGAATACGGAAGTACTAAGGATTGACGAGATATGCAGGATGTTCTCTACGGCTATAGATACAGAAAAAACGAATAGCTCAGTAGCCAGTACAGTTGAAGAGGAATGGATATCTCTAAACAGTGAAATCACAGAAGTTGGAATGAAAAACATAGTTATAAAGAAGGCAATTGCGGAGAAACCATGAGTAACAGAAGAAATACTTTAGCTGATCGATCAAAGAGGGACGTACGAAAATGATCAGGGAAATTCAGGAATGCAGAAATACAAGTAGATGAGGAATGAAATAAATAGGAAAAGCAGTAGAAACGATTGTCGGAAGGACTGACTCAACATACAGAAAAGCCAAAAGAACCTTGGGTGAAATTAAAAGCAAGGGTGGTAACATTGAAAGCGTAACGGGAACTCCACTGCTAAACGCAGATGAGAGAGCGGGTAGGTGGAAGGAGTACGTTGAAGGCCTCTATCAGGCGGAAGATTTGTCTGACGTGATAGAAGAAGAAACAGGAGTTGATTTAGAAGAGAAAGGGGTCCAGTATTAGAATCAGAATTTAAGAGAGCTTAAGGAGAACTTAAGATTAAATAAGGCAGAAGGGATAGATAACATTTCATTAGAATTTCGAAAATCATTAGGGGAAGTAGCGACAAATTAGATTGTGTGCAGAATGTATGAGTCTGGTGGCATTCCATCTGACTTTCGGGGAAATATAACCAACAAAATTCCGATGATTGCATGAATTGACAAGTGCGAGAATCATCGCGGAATCAGCTTAATGCGTCTTAGTTACTGACAAGAATAATATACAGATGGGAAAAGAAAATTGAGGATGTGTTAGATGACGATCAGTTTGGCTTTCGGAAAGGTAAAGACACCAGAGAGACAATTCTGACGTTGCGGTTGATAATGGAAGCAAGACTAAAGAAAACTCAAGACATTCATAGATTTGTAGACCTGGAAAAGACGTTCGCCAATGTAAAATGGTACAAGATGTTCTAAATTCTAAGGAAAGTAGGGGTAAGCTACAGGGAGAGACGGGTGGTATACAATATGTGCCGAGCGGTTCTAGGCGATACAGTCTGCCCTCTGTCAGGTGCCTTAACTGGCAGCTAGTACAGAACAAAGAGCCATCTTGATGTACTATTTATTTTCTGAAAGCAGTGGCTAGTAAAGATACTTGTCTCCTTCTATTAAAGCAGCTGTCCAACCAGTAATTTTCTACAGTAATTTTTAAATGTTTGATCCACATTTTGGATGGTTCGATACTTGTGATATTACCACCATTTTCTTTTATTATCTACTGTTCTGTCTTTCTCTGTTGCATCAGTGGGCAAAGATAATTTAATTATTCTGTATTTACTGTTCCTGGCCGTTAACATTTTCTATTAAATAGATCATCAAGAATATCTATTACATTTCAAAAACATTTTTTGCTTCTTCCATCAAGGTGTTTTTTCTGATTTATTAATTTGGTGCCAGAAGGAGTTTTACTTAAATACCTAGCGTCTAAGACCACGTTAGCAGCATGTTTATTATTGTTCTAAGGCGCTTGTTCTGGCTAAAAAATAAATAAAATAATTCTTAGCTAGTGCCGTCATGTATCGGCTTTCAGTCTCCGAATTGTAACTGGCCGTTGTATGTGAATTTTGACTGAATATTGTTGTTATTATTATTATCCTCAGTTGTCCTCGTCAGTCATTCAGTGTAGCAATCTGTATATCTTAAGTTCGATTTGCAGACCTTGTAAGCTCTTCGGAGCAGGCGTGTGTGTTTACTCAGTGCGCTCGTAAATATAGGTGTTTTCTCGCGGAAAAACAATTTAATAAGGCAATATTATAGCTTAAATAAGTAAATTAGTATCAATTGTGATCTATATATTCACGGTCTCACGTTTGCTTGCGTAGTTCTCGTGAAAACTTAACTGTTCTAAAGTGCAAGCCGTTGGCGTGTGTGTTTGCTTAGTGCGCTCGTAAATATAGTTGTTCACTCGTGGAAAAACAATTTATTAAGGCAATATTGTAGTTTAAATAAGTAAATTAGTATCTATTGTGATCTGTATATTGATGGTTTCGCTGTACATGTGCAGTTTTCGTGAAAAGATAACTATCCTAAAGTGCAAGCCGTTGGCGTGCGTTTGTTTTCATTATCGACCACAGTAAGTTATGTGGTTATTCAATAATTTCCAGGTAGTGTCTGTGTAGCTTTATTGTGAAGAGTATCGTACATGTATAGTTTGCATTCGGTTCGTGTTTTCTTGGTTTCTATACTTCCATACAGTTAATTTTCCATATTGTGCAGTAAAGTCGTTAAGCGGTGTTTCTGTTTCCATTAGAGTATTTATACACAATTCAGTGAAAGCGCCTGTTCAAATTTGTCGTTAGAAAATATCGAGCCTCTACAGTTTCTTACTAGTTTCGTGATTTCCGCCATTATAACCTACGCCAGCAATTAACTCAGCGCTGTTTACATTCGCCTGCTGCTACATTCACCTGACGTCCAGAAGTTCTCTGCTCATCTCACCGCAAGCTAAGTTATTTTCTGCTAATTATTAACTGGTGTAGGGGAATTGTTTATAGTGTAATTTGTATTGTTTATATTTGTGTTGTTTGTTTGTAGTGTAATTTGTATTGTTTAATCTGCCGTCATGTGAGACAAATGTTGTCGTAGATTAGTGAGCACAGGGATGAAATGTCAGAATTGTGGGTTGGTGTTTCACTGGGGACATTGTAGCGGGCAAGCTGTCATAGTGCCAGATGAGGCTCGCCATTGGAGTTGTAGATTATGTAGCCGTAACAAGAAAATCGTGGAGCAGGGAGAAAAGATTTGGTCCTTCAGGCTGAACTAGAAATAGTAATCTTTGAATTAGACAGGTCGAAGGGGGAAAGAGACAATGGTAGCTGGGAACAGGTAGCAAGTCGTAGTTAAAAGGAGAAAACCCCAGAAATCACTTCTCAGATTCCAGTGAGCAATCAGTTTGATCTGTAACCTGAAGTAGAAGAACCTCAAACAGTTTTTGAGTAAAGTAGGGTGCAGGAGACTCGTAGTAACAATTGTAATGCTAGGTCTGGAGCAAAGACAAGCAGAAAGAAAAGAGTCCTGCTGTTAGCTAACAGTTACAGGAGAGGTGTAGGCCAGTTGCTACAGGACAGGCTAGGAGTCGAGTACCAGGTCACAAGCATTGTGAAACCTAGTGCTAAGCTTAGCCAGGTTACAGAAAACCCAGGGGCCTTGTGCAAAGATTTTGATGGCGAGGACCGTATTCTTATAGTAGGAGAAGCAGGAAACAGACCAGCTAGCAATTCGGACTATAGTATTAGGTGTGACCTGGATGTAATAGGTGCAGCAACAACTCACACTCGTGTGGGGTTTGTGGATGTTTTGCAGCGCCATGACCAGCCCTGGGTTAACCGTGTTAACAGAGAGCTTTGAGGGTTACTGTTGGCAGAAACTAAATCTCATATCAGTGCTGTGCCTGTTGATGCAATTGGGAGTTGGAGTTACATAGTCATGGCCTACACCTGAACAGGAGGGGGAAGGATAGATTAGTTGATCTTCTTGCAGAAAACGTAAGAGGGGCCACACGCACACAAGACAAAATCCTTGTGGTTACTGGAGTCAGAGGGACACATTTTTAGGTTAGAGTCAGGTTATAGGCAGAGTATTGAAAGAGATTAAAACAGAACAGTGCCATAATGTATTCAAAGAAAAAAAATTTGTGTGTTCCATCAGAACATTAGAGGACTGTATGCCTAGAAAATGGGGTAAATTCTGAACGTATAGATGTTTTAAGGGTTTACGGATTAGCATCTTATTCATGTAGAGTCAACATGGAAAAAGGAGTAGTTTCTGCTTATATAAAAACTAGATACAAAGTCAAAAATATTGAAAACAATAGTTTTTGTGTAGATCAGATCCTTGAAGCATGTGCTTGTGAGTTACTACTGCAATACACTTCTATAGTAATTGTAACAATCTACAGATCGCCTCAAGGTAACTTTCAACACTTCATGAAAAATCTAGAGGCATTATTGAGCTACCTGTTAGGCAAAAACAAGCAGTTAGTGGTTTGTGGTGGTTCTAATGTAGATTTCTCAAAAGATACGAATAGTAAAAATGAGGTAGAATCTTTGTTGGTTGTTTCAATCTAGTATCTGTTATAAATTTTCCAACTCGTGTGCCGCAGGATAGTAGGTCACTTATCAATAACATTTTAATAGACAGTGCTCAGGCCAAAACAATTAATGTGGACCCAGTTGTTAATGGGCTATCTTATCATGATGCACAGTTAGAGGAAATAATACATACAGCACCTTATAGGCTTCAGAAAGGTTTACACAAGGCAGGGAGGCTTACTGGTGCGAACAGGGTACAGGGTTTTAAGAGGAGCCTAGAAGAGGTACAATGGGATGAAGTATATACAGAAAATGATGCTGATGCCAAATTCAATTTATTCTACCGTAAATTTGTCTCAATATTTGAGAGTTGCTTTCCTGAAACGTTATCCAAAAAAGTCATTTCAAACTCATGTAAGCCATGGATTACTAAGGGAAATATATCGTGCAAGAGGAAGAAGGAAATATATGGACAGGCCAGAATAAGTCAGGATCCGATGCTACTTGCTTACTACGCAAGGTACTGTAATAAGGAAATTCATTAAAAAGTCGAGAAGGTTATGCGTTCTGACAGAAATTAATAATGTGGATAATAAGACTGAAACTATATGGAATATTGTCAAACGGGAGACGGGGCAGCCTGACAGTGCACAGCATACCATAGCAATAAAGCTAAATGATGATGTTGTGAGTGATAATTCTGAAGTTGCAAGTATTTTTAACAATCACTTTCTGAATGTAGCAGCACAAATAGGGTTAAAGGTTTCAGTTGAAGAAGCAAAAAAATAGGTTAAAAATGCCATTGCCCTGGACTTTAGGCCTTTAGAAATAGCACCATCTCCCACTGAAATTAAAGGAGTTATAAATATACCGAAAATCAAGAGCTCATGTGGTGTTGATGGAGTCAGTCTCTAACAGACTTTTGAAGTGTTTTTCTAATTTAATAACTCGGGTCCTTAGTAATATATGTAATGCTTCACTGGCACAGAGAATTTTTCCGGACAGTTTGAAATACGCAACTGTCAAACCCTTTCATAAGAAATGGGACAAGAGTGACTAAAATAATAATAGACAAATCTCACTGCTGACTTCATTTTCTAATAATGCTATCTGCACATTTACCCATCAAATAGTACAAGCTCTAAATAACAAATTATCGCTAGTTGGTATTTTTTGTCTCTCTTCAGGCATTTAACTGTTTTGATCATGTCACATTCTTAGAAAAACTCAGGTTTTATGGAACGGAAAGCTATACACACAGCTGGTTTGAATCATACTTAATGAACAGAAAGCAAAATTTGTGCTGAATACCACAAATAATGTTGGGAGGGTGGTAAATTCTAGTGAATGGGAAGTTATCTCAAAGGGAGTCCCACAGGGTTTAATTTTGGGTCCTCTGCTGTTCCTCATTCATGTGAATCACCTCTCACTTAACGTTCAGCAAGCAGAACTAGTACTTTTTGACGATGACACGAGTGTTATAATAAATCACATTCGAGAGAAAGCAGCTGAGGATATTGTTAAGTATGTCTTTTAAAGAATTATTAAGTGGTTCTCAAAAAATAGACTCTCCCTTAATTTGGAAAAAACTCACTATATCCATTTCTGTACACCGAATAGAGTCATACCGACAATTGATGTATCATATGAACAGGGCTCAGTTAACAGGGTAGATTTCTCCAAATTTTGGGGTGTTCACATTGATGACAACTTGTACTGGAAGAAGCATATTACCGAGCTTCTCAAACAATTAAGTTCAGCTTCTTTCACTCTTCGTATAATCGCTAGTCTTGGTAATAAACAGGTCAGCCTCCTAACGTACTTTGGATATTTCCACGCAATAACGTCTTATGAAATAGTTTTCTGGGGTAACTCAACTCTTAGACACAGAGTATTGATTGCACAAAAGAGAGCAGTGAGAATAATTAGTGGTGTTCACCCAAGGAAGTCATGTAGGCACCTTTTCAATGAGTTAGGTATTTTAACTGCATCATAAGAGTACATATATTCGCTAATGAAATTCGTTACAAATAATCCATCTCAGTTCGCGAAGAACAGTGATGTTCATACATACAACACTAGAGGGAAAAACTACCTTTCCTATCCGTTATTGAGGCTGTTAGTTGTTCAAAAAGGAGTACATTATTCAGCAATAGAAATCTTTGATCATTTGCCCAACAACATAAAGTGTCTGGCAGGCAGCAGATCAAGTTTTGAATCTAGCTTAAAATCATTTCTTTTGGTCAGCTCCTTCTATTCCGTCGACGAGTTTCTGTTTCAGAACTGGTAAAAAAAATGAACCTCTAAACGTAGTTGCATGTGTAGATCAAAAAATTTCACTAATATTAATATTAGCACTATTCATATGTGTGTATATATATCTTGTAATCTGACTTGTTCCACATCATGTCGATAAAATAATCGAGAAAATGATCTACAGAACATGACATAACTCAAACTAAACTGAAACTAAAACCACTTACTGTAAACTTACAGTTCACCACTGGTCATAATCGTTTTTTAATTATTTATTTATCATTTGCAGGAAGGCCTTGTTCATTTTAAAAATTTTGAAATTCGATTTTTTAAAATATTGCCAGAAGGCGTTTAAGATGTTCATAATCTTATATTTGTTTGTGGTGATACTAAACTGCCTTTTTAAATTGCTTTCTCGGTGGAGAAACGTAATACTTATTTATTTTGCCCAGAATGGTTTCGAATTTTAGTAGAGACAGGATGCAGGACCTCTTTTTCCCCGGTATAAAATGACAACCCAAAGAGTTTAAAGAAGTACCTGGATACTCACTAAATAGAGGATGCCCTGCTATTGAAACTGCTATGATTGGAAGGACAAAATACGGATACCCAAGGAATTGCTTTCCCCTGTTTTCTGGCACGTCCATTGTTCTCTGTGTGGGAGGGGGGCGGGGCACCTAGGGATATACAAAACAATAATGAAAATTAAAGATTTTAGGAAATTAGTTGTCCAGTGTGAGGGGTGTATGAGAGCTAAGAGCAACCCGAGTACCGCCATTTATTACCTACAACACTCGCCTGCTAGCTGTGTTAATTGGAATTAAATGTCAGCCCTGGTTGCTTTCCATGTCCATTCCTAGACTTTGTGGGATCAGTCTACTGGATGGCTTAATGTCACTTTCAGTACCACTGTACACGAATTGCTCGAGACCACCCTTACCATCCTCATATTTACCTTCTCCATAAATCCAACAATGTCTAACTTGCGGACCATTAAGGACCTCTTGCCTGAGAATAACAATCCTAAAGTCATTAGGGAAAACTAGGAAGGTATGAGGAACAATATTCAGATTGCACACTGGAGGGAGGTTGCCCAGTTAAAAAGAGAAGGTGCGCTATTTCGGTATTTTTTTGGAAAGTTTTCTGTAGAGAGCGAAAGGTCATAGATGGTGACTTCAAAAATGTTGCCTCAGACTGTGGGGCCACACAAAAAAAATATTCAGAGTGATTTCCCCAGTGAGCTTCTCGATCGAAGATCAGTCCACCCAGTTGTGTATCAGGGCAAATATCAGTAAGTTACCGATCTCTTCTGGTAACCACGCGCGCCACGCCCACCCCCACCTGTTTCGACTGAACCCTTGGGTGCATGAATGGCTGGATTTGCAAAACTGCATGACGCAGGTCTATAATATCCTTGTCTCAGAAGAAAGAAAAAAAGCTATTCATTAAAAAATTATTATGAAATCATGATGGATTTGGCAACACATGATAAATAAGATAGTATTTATTTTGATGTTGTGATCATTTATTACATGAAATACGAAATCGTAAGGTGCATCATAATTTTTCTGAGATTAAGCAAAAAACATTCGCTTTTACTTGACCTACATCAAAAGTTCAGCTAGTGAAAAATACCCGATTTATAAATAATTACACTATGTTTTCACAACTGATTTTCGTGCACTTGCTGCATTTCTGATCATTCTTTGTATCTAATGTATGTGGGCACACAGAACATTACCTTTTTGATGATCTCTCAGTCCATATGCAATTTTCAGGTATTGGCGAGTAACTCCACAGTGTTCCATGGTTTTTAGAACATTCTTTATGAGGTGTAGACTGTTAACTCCCTTCCCCATATCAATATCATTTCTTGTTCAAATTCAATCAGTAAAATTCCTCGTTTATGAGGAATGCCTTCCTGGTCACTGGACCGTTCCTACGAAAATAAACAGCGTACTTATGGGTTGTACAACCATTCCATTTGCACATATGTCAAAAAGCTGTCATATTGGCTCTCTACTGCAGTTGTATGTCAAGAATATCAACACTTGATTCAGTTCTGTTATTGAATAAAACCATCTCTAGATCCTTTTCAGGTTCTTTATCTAACGTGCCATAGTGGTGCAGAGAACTGAGCTGTATAAAACTGTTGTTGGTAAAACTTCGCTAGACTTGGAAACATTCGTTTCTGGTGGAATTACCTTGTTGTGTTGTCTCTAATTTAACATTGTTGTAGTCTTTATCTGCAGTAGTTCTTCAAATAATGAGCACTTGTAAAAATTATTCATTGTAATATTTGTTGAAGTTCCCCCTGTCCCCCAACATCTTTGTTGGTGTATATACTGTAGTACAAGCAACACTCGTTTATTTTGTCTGACAGTGGTCCAAAAATGCTTTTGTTTCCTCAGGCTAATAACCTGCCATTTTCTTCTAGATACTGGCCTACCTTCTAAATCAGTATAACGCACAATTTCCTCTTACATTATTTGTGAGATAAGGTAAACCACTTTGTTCTTAGAGTGACAGTTACATTACCTTGTATTGGTTCAGTAGGAATTTTCGTAATATTGTGTAATCCATTTATTCTGAATAGTAGCCTGCGTTTCGCTTCACTGAGTTCCATCACTGCCAATAAAGGAGTAAACACTCTTCTAAACTGTCTACATTTGGAATGCTAGAAGGCGCGGATTCATTATCCTGGGGATTATCAGTGCCACCCTCCCGATCAAACAAAACTTCCTCGTCTACCCATTTTTGATTCCAAATTCTGATCACATTTGCTGCTGACTTCAGTTGATATTCTTTCTCTTCTAACAGATAATATGCATGCATGCTATAAGTGAAAATTAAAAGTACCTCACATAACGATTCTGCTCATGAAACTATACTTACGCTTATCTCAACCAATTTTAGCGTGAAGACGTACATTTACCTTCAAAAGTATACCCAATTGAAGCTTTTGCAATATTTTCGACTTATCAACAATAAGTGAAGCTGTGCCAAACGTAATTGTTGTCGGTAATTCAGCAAATAATAAGCCAGACAGACCTATAATAAACTATTCGAAAAAAGCCTTGTTTGCTATGATGTCGAAAGGTCGCGCGCAATATATTAGACTTGTTGGATTACAAAATTAGTAAAGAAATGTAATTAAATTGACTTGCAACAGATAATTTCTTTCCTAAAGAACTCAATTGTATTATCAAGGATTACACAGCACGTAAACTAAAATATGTCATTTTTTAGGGATTTAGTTGGTAAAATGAAAGGTTGTCGCGTCAAAAAGACCCCTGTGATTCAATTAAGGGTCTTGGAGGAGTGAGAGGGGAGGATTGCTCTGTGTGCGAGCCATATCTGAGCCACACGCGTGCGATATCGAATATCGATAGCAGCCGATATTCGGGAACAGCTTTGCTCGGTTATTGGGTAAGCATTTTTAAAATTTTGGATTTCTGTTTCTTTTAATATTACTATGAGTCGTTTAGGTTGTTATAAAGCTTTTATTTGTCCGTGGTACTAGAAGAATGTTCACGAACTGTGTTCCTAATTTACTTTCTCGGTCGAGAATCGTTATATTTATTTATTCTGCAAGGTGCTTTTCCGAGAACCATGAGAGCTTCCACGTCAAGTGTTTGCTGTTTGTTTTTTTTTTTTTTTTGTGACTCTTAATGTTAGTAAATTGTTGTTAAAATTTTACATGCTTTTGTTCGTCTTCTCACCCTACCATCTTCCTACTGCTTCAATGTTTAAGGATGCATACTCCTTTCTTGTCTTGAAATTGTGTGGGTAATGTTCTGCTGATAGTCCGATGATATGTTTGCTGCCACATACTTTCTGCACACTAACCTGCATAATCTTTTGCTTGTCACTTTCGCCAATTACTTTACAAATTCCGAAACAATGTAACCTATCCTTTCTAGATTGTTTGATTGGATGTCTCCCAAAGCTCTGATTAACTCTGACTCTAAAACCGGTATCTCCTATGTTTTCCATATCGATTCCCATTTATTACTCGATCACAGTCATCAGATAAATCCTCCTGTCGTGGGAACGTCAGTGTACTCTTTCCACCTCTTGCTGTCTGCTCTGTAGTTAACAGTGGAATTACGATTACGCTCTTAATATTGACATCCTTTAATTGTACCAAAGGTTGTTTTGCCTTTTCTATAGGATGAATTTATATTTTCGATGGACATTTCTTTCTCGATTTCTTCACATGTTGCCTGCAGTCGCTTCACCTTGGCTTCCTTTCACTTCGTTTTTACATTAGTCCTAAGTTACTTACGTTTCTGTGTTCTTCAATTTCCCTGAATATTTCCATACTACCTTTCGTCGATGAATTGAGGCACTTCTTCCGTTACTCGTCGTTTTCTCACACTTACTTTGCCGCGCGGGGTAGCCTCGCTGTCTGAGGCGTCTTGTCACCATCCGGGCGGCTCCCGCAGTCTGAGGTTCGAATCCTCCCTCGGGCATGGGTGTGTGTGTTGTCCTTAGCGTAAGTTATTTTCAGTTAGATCAAGTAATGCGTAAGCTTAGGGACCGATGACCTCAGCAGTTTGGTCCCATAAGACCTTACCACAATTTTCCAAATTACACTTACTTTCTTAGTACCTGTGTTTGCGTGTCCATCTTCTGTTATCGCCCTTCCTTGATATGTCCATTTCTCTCCAAGTGAAATGTCTACTGTGACAATCATTGCCGCAGTATCTATAGCGTCGGAGATCTTGAAATGCATCTTATCATTCCTCAGTAGCTCACTTCTTTGCTGTGATCGGAGTCCACATCTTCTCCTGGGTACACCTTACAATCCAGTATCTGATTTCGAAGTTTGTTTCTCGCCATGATGAATCCAGCTGGTTTCTTCCCATGCCTCCAGGCGTTTTCCAGGTATATCTCCCCTGCTTGTGTTTCTTGAATAGCGTATTTGCTTTTGCAAGCTGAAATTTACTGCAGAACTCAAGCCACCTTCTTTCTTCCTTAACCCAATTACCGTGCCCAAATCTTCCTTAACTATTTATTCTACACCTCCCCTACTGCATCGTTCGAATCACTTATAGCTATTCGATTTTCATCTAATTTCATACAGAGTTACTTGTTCAGTGTCTTCATGTACTCTTTCTATATCTTCAACTTACGCTTTCGGCATCAACATGTGCATCTGAATCATTGGTGTAGCGTAGGTTTTGCTGTGGACTTTGATGTCAATAATTCTGTTATTGGTTGAGAGAAACTCAGTCTCTGCCCTTCAGTTCTATTCATAATGCATCCTACTCCCGTTACCCCATTTTTGCTGCTCTTGGCAAGCTCAGCGGACAACATTTGAAACATCCCCCCCTAGAAGAGCACAGTAATCAATCTGGAGCCTGTAATTAGACTAGAACTGGTACCAGGCCGTCATCTAACCATTCACCACTGACGTAATCATGACCCTGGAGTACTGTGTATGTGCGAATCGCTTGTATGGTGAGTCGTCGCAATGACGGGATGCTAGAATGGAGCTATCCTTTTATGGACGTGCTCATGATCAGAGCGTGAATGAAGTTGCCAGATTTGTTGATGTCTTAACACAAAATGTGGTATGTGTCTCCGAAGAATGGTGTATTATTCTCAGCCACTCGGCGTAACAACAATCCCTGGAAAGGTCCTAATCGGTAGGGATATAAGATGACTGTCATATCTTGTTAATGATAATTGGTTTCAAACTCAATATTAATTGCTAGTGACAGTGAATTCACATCCATCTTAATCAGTTCCCTAGCGAATATTGACAAGAGAGCCCTATGTACTGAACATTTGGAGTCCGGTACCAAGCAAACCTGGGGTGGCGTCTTTGATCAGCAATCGAAACGTCGTCGGTCCTTGGTTTGAACCCCGCTACCGCTCACGTTTTGAATGAAAGTTTTCAGCAATGGTGGCCGAAGACTTCCGCTATAAAAAGTCACCCTCATTCCTCCAATGGCCTGGTCAAAGAGAGCAGAGGAGCAGACAGAGTTCAGGGCACTCTCTTGCGCTTGGGGTGTGGAACTGCCCCTGAAAGACAGACGGGTCAGCAGTGATCAACGGCAATAAGATGTCTTTACAAAGAATGATTCTGCTTCACATGGCTGTGATTGCATTACCGTGGCTATCGTTCCTTGTGGCGCTACTGAAAGTGCCGATGGAAGAATCAGCAGTGATCAACGGCATGAGGATGTCTTTACGAAGAATGATTCTGCTTCACATGGCTGTAATTGGATTACCGTGGCTACCGTTCGTTGTGGGGCTACTGCAAGCGCTGATGGTCTGGAGAGTTTTTATGGACGTTATGTTATTACTTACAGTAGTTTTCAGATTAGTGATGTGTATTATAGAGATGTTAGTACATCTTATTTTAGTTGTAATGTGCCTCTTGTTGTTAGGACTCCCAATAATCGTAAGGTGGACGACTCAGAGGCAATTTGTGTATCATGAAAAGGTGACGGTGTATGTAGAAGTATAAATGTTTTAGGTGATCTGACTGTGTATGACCATAAATGAAGTTGTGACCGTCAAAAAGACCTACATATTGGTCTTACCACAAATACACATGACGTATATCCAGAGGACATGTTGCCTGTAACTGAGAAAGTGTCAGATGAGATCTCCATTGGCAAAATATTTCTCATTAGTCCCCCATTCGGATCTCTGCGTGGGGACTGATACATGAGAAAAGGACTGAATAATTAAAGAAAGGGTAATGTACTATGAGTACTCACGTGGAATGTCAACAGTTTGAACTTGGTAAGGTTCAAAAATGGTTCAAATGGCTCTGAGCACTATGGGACTTAACATCTGAGGTCATCAGTCCCCTAGAACTTAGAACTAATTAAACCTAACTAACCGAAGGACATCACACACATCCATGCCCGAGGCAGGATTCGAACCTGCGACCGTAGCGGTCGCGCGGTTCCAGACTGAAGCGCCTAGAACCGCATGACCACTGCGGCCGGCCGAACTTGGTAAGGAAGTTAAAAAAATCTGGAAAGGGAAATGCTAAGGCTCACTCTAAATATAGTGCGTATCAGTGAAAAGAAATGGAAAAGAGACAAGGATTTCTGGTCAGCAGCAGCACAAAATGGTATTAGGAGAGTGGGAATCGTTATGAATAGGAAGGTAAGTCAGAGAGTTACATTACTACGAGGGTCACTCCAAAAGAAATGCACACTATTTTTGTAAAAATACACTTTTCATTCTGACTGTGTGAGACTTTTACAGTGTGTGGATACATCCTTCCCTCTTGTTTTCATTCTTAGTTCAACCTGTTCCCGTGAGGGGCGCCGTCACAGCATGTCTTCAAGGTGGCTGCTACACTTGACGTTCGTCAGAAGCAACGTGCTGTCATAGAATTCCTGTGCTGTGAAAACTAGACAGTGGGAAACATTCACAAGAGGTTGAAAAAGGTGTATGGAGATGCTGCTGTCGATCTCAGAACAGTTAGTCGGTGGGCAAGCAGGTTACGTGATGAAAGTGGGCACGGCAATATCGAGGATTTTCCTCGCAGCGGCAGGTCTCGTACTGCACACACTCCAGACAATATGCAGAGAGTTAATGAATTGGTGACTGCTGACAGACACATCACAGTGAACGAATTGTCACGCTACGTTGGGATAGGGAAAGGAAGTGTTTGCAGAATACTGAAAGTGTTGGCGTTAAAAAAGTTTTGTGCCAGGTGGGTTCCCGGGATGTTGACAATGGCTCACAAAGAAACAAGAAAAACGGTATGCAGCGAGCTTCTGGAAAAGTACGAGAATGGTGGAGATGAATTTCTTGGAAGAACTGTGACACGTGATTAAACATGGCGCCATCATTTTTCACCGGAGACGAAGAGGCAATCAGTGGAGTGGCGTCATGCAAATTCACCCAAGAAGAAAAATTCAAAACCTCGCCTTCTGCTGGAAAAGCTAAGGCTACTTTTTCGATTCCGAAAGACTCTTGCTTGTGGACATCATGCCAGGTGGAACAACCATAAATTCTGATGCATATGTGACGATACTGAAGAAACTTCAAGCTCGACTGAGTCGTGTTCGACCACATCGGCAAAAGCAGGACGTTTTGCTGTTGCACGACAATGCACGGCCACGTGTCAGTCAAAATACCATGGAAGCTATCACAAAACTCGGATGGACAACACTGAAACACCCGCGTTACAGTCCTGACCTGGCTCTATGTGACTATCGTCTCCTTGGGAAATTGGAAGACTCTCTTCGTGGAACAAGGTTTGAAGATGATGACTCCCTTTTGCACGCTGCCAAACTGTGGCTCCAACAGGCTGGTCCAGAATTTTACCGTGTGGGTATACAGGCGCTGATTCCAAGATGGCGTAAGGCAATTGAGAGGGGTGGAAATTATGTGGAGAAATCATAATATTGTTCCTAAAGGATGCATCTACACACTGTAAAACTTTCAAACATGTAGAATAAAAGATTTAAAAAAAAAATAATAGTGTGCATTTCTTTTGGAGTGACCCTCGTATAAACAGTTTAGTAATAGGATTAATCTCATTAGAGCCGACAAGAACAGTTCAGATACTCACGCCGATGTCGAAGCAGAAGATGAAGAGATAGGGAAAGTATATGGGGATGCCCAACGGGTAATTGCGTAAAGTACGTAAGTGCATCAAGGGATCACCAATTTAGTATTGGAGGGCAGCGTGGAGGGTAAAAATCGTAGAGGGAGACCAAGAGATGAATACACTAAGCAGATTCAGAAGGATGTAGGTTGCAGTAGGTACTGGGAGATGAAGAAGCTGGCTTAGGATAGAGTAGCAAGGAGAGCTGCATCAAACCAGTCTCAGGACTGAAGACCACACCAACAACAACAACAACGTAAGTGCGGGTAAGTACGTAAAGGAATGTGAAAATTTAATAATCATAGGGGATCGGAATTCGGTTGTAGGGGAGATTTGCAATAAATTTCAGCTAGTAATAGCGAATACCCTGTTAAAGAATAACAAGAGGAGGAGGTATACTTGAAAAAGGCCGGGAGATTTCAGTTAGATTACAACAAGGTCGAGCAGAGATTCCACAATCAGGTATAGTATTTCAAGGCGCACCCAAGAGAAGATGTAGACTCACGTCAAAATTTATAACGACGAAGAGTAGGCTGAAGTTTTAAGAGATTAGTCAGGAAGAATGAAAGCACAACGGGATACGGAAATACTAAGAATTGACGAGGTAGTATTAAACTTCTCGTAGTCCGTAGATACTGCGATAATGAATAGCTCAGCAGACAGTTTAGTTGAATGGATGTCTCTAGAAAGGGACAATCACAGAAGATGGAAATAAAAACATAGGGTCAAAGGAGGTAACTGCGAAGAAACCAGAGGTTAAAGAAGAAATACCTCAGCTGATCGACGAAGGAAGTAAGTACAAAAAGGTTCAAGGAAATTCAGGAACACAGAAATACAAGACTCTTAGGAATTAAATTAATAGGAAGTGCAGCGAAACTGAGGCAAAATGGCTGCATGAAAAATTTGAAGAAACCGAAACAGAAATGATTATCGGAAGGACTGACTCAGCATATAAGAAAGTCAACGAAAAAGAAATGACTGTCGGAAGGACTGACTCAGCATATACAAAAGTCAATACAAACTTCGGTGAAATTAAAAGCAGGTAGTGTAACATTAAGAGTGCAATGGGAATTTAATCGTTAAATGCAGACGACAGAGCGGATAGGTGTAAAGAGTACATCGAAAGGGGAACCAATACCCTATGACGCGACAGAAGAAGAAGCAGGAGTCGATACGGAAGAGCTAGGATATCCAGTACTAGAACCAGAATTTAAAAGAGCATTGGAAGACTTAAGAAACGGAGAAGGGATCTATAACAGTCCATTGAAATTTCTAAAATCATCGTAGGAGGTCGCAACACAACGACTATTCACGTTGGTAGAGTGTATACAATTGACGATATACGATGACTTTCGGAAAGCGTCATCCACACAATTCCGATGATTACAAGAGCCGCCAAGTACGACAATTATTACACAATCCGCTTAACAGCTCATGCTTCCAGTTTACTAACAAAAATTATATACAGAACAGTGGCAAAGAAAATGGAGGATTTGTTAGATCACATGGGCGCTGACAACCTCTGCATTGAGCGGCGGTAAGCTCCAAACACACTCACACATGGTGATCAGTTCGCGTTTAGGAACGATAAAGTCACCAGAGAGGCAGTTCTGACGTTGTGATTGATAATGTATGCAAGATTATGAAGTAAAATGGTGCAACATGTTCGAAATTCAGAGAAAAATGGGGGTATGCTGTAGGGAAAGACAGGTAATATTCAATATGTACAACAACCAAGAAGGTACAATAAGATTGCAAGGCCAAGAGCGAAGTGCCCATATTAAAACGTGCGTAAGACAAGGAGGCAGCCTTTTCTTATTGTTCAATCTATACATCGAGGAAGCAATGATGGAAATAAAAGAAAGTTTCCAGAGTAGGACTGAAATTTACGGTGAAAGGATATCAATGATACGGTTCACTGATGTCCTTACTACTCTTAGTGAAAGTGAAGAAGAATTATCGGATCTTTTGAAAGGAATGAGATGTGTAATGAGTACAGAATACCGTCTGAGAGTAAATTGAAGAAAGACGAAAGTAATGAGAAGTAGCAGAAATGAGAACAATGAGAAACTTAACATCGGGATTGATAGTAACGAAGAAGATGAAGTTAAGGAATTCTGCTACCTAGGCAGTAAAATAACCCATGACAGTTGGAACAAGAAGGACACCAAAAGCAGAATAGCTCAGGCAAAAAGGACACTCCCGACCAAGAGAAGTCTACTAGTATCAAACACAGGTCTTAATCTGAGGAAGAAATTTTTCAGAACGTACTTTTGGCCCAGAATTGCATACTACTGAAACATGGACTGTGGGAAAATCGGAACACAAGAGATTGCAAGCATTTGTAATGTAGTGCTACTGAAGAATATTGAAAGTTTGGTGTATGGATAAAGAATGAGGAGGTTCTCCGCAGAATCGACGAGGAAATGAATATATGGAAAGCACTGACAAGAAAAAGGGACAGTATGGTAGGAATTATTATTATTATTATTTTTTTTTTTTCATTTTCATCAGTCTACTGACTGGTTTGATGCGGCCCGCCACGAATTCCTTTCCTGTGCTAACCTCTTCATCTCAGAGTAGCACTTGCAACCTACGTCCTCAATTGTTTGCTTGACGTATTCCAATCTCTGTCGTCCTCTACAGTTTTTGCACTCTACAGCTCCCTCTACTACCATGGAAGTCATTCTCTCATGTCTTAGCAGATGTCCTATCATCCTGTCCCTTCTCCTTATCAGTGTTTTCCACATATTCCTTTCCTCTCCGATCCTGCGTAGAACCTCCTCATTCCTTACCTTATCAGTCCACCTAATTTTCAACATTCGTCTATAGCACCACATCTCAAATGCTTCGATTCTCTTCTATTCCGGTTTTCCCACAGTCCATGTTTCACTACCATACAATGCTGTACTCCAGACGTACATCCTCAGAAATTTCTTCCTCAAATTAAGGCCGATATGTGATATTAGTAGACTTCTTTTGGCCAGAAATGCCTTTTTTGCCATAGCGAGTCTGCTTTTGATGTCCTCCTTGCTCCATGACCATCAATCCTGATGTTAAGTTTCTCGCTGTTCTCATTTCTACTACTTCTCATTACCTTCGTCTTTCTCCGGTTTACTCTCAAACCATACTGTGTACTCATTAGACTGCTCATTCCGTTCAGCAGATCATTTAATTCTTCTTCACTTTCACTCAGGATAGCAATATCATCAGCGAATCGTATCATTGATATCCTTTCACCTTGTATTTTAATTCCACTCCCCAACATTTCTTTTATTTCCATCATTACTTCCTCGATGTACAGATTGAAGAGTAGGGGCGAAAGGCTACAGCCTTGTCTTACACCCTTCTTAATACGAGCACTTCGTTCTTGATCGTCCACTCTTATTATTCCCTCTTGGTTGTTGTGGATATTGTATATGACCAGTCTCTCCCTATAACTTACACCTACTTTTTTCAGAATCTCGAACAGCTTGCACCATTTTATATTGTCGAACGCTTTTTCCAGGTCGACAAATCCTATAAAAGTGTCTTGATTTTTCTTTAGCCTTGCTTCCATTATTGGCCGTAACGTCAGAATTGCCTCTCTCGTCCCTTTACTTTTCCTAAAGCCAAACTGATCGTCACCTAGCGCATTCTCAATTTTCTTTTCCATTCTTCTGATTATTATTCTTGGAAGCAGCTTCGATGCATGAGCTGTTAAGCTGATTGTGCGATAATTCTCGCACATGTCAGCTCTTGCCGTCTTCGGAATTGTGTGGATGATGCTTTTCCGAAAGTCAGATGGTATGTCGCCAGACTCATATATTCTACACACCAACATGAATAGTCGTTTTGTTGCCACTTCCCCCAATGATTTTAGAAATTCTGATGGAATGTTGTCTATCCCTTCTCCCTTATTTGACCGTAAGTCCTCCAAAGCTCTTTTAAATTCCGATTCTAATACTGGATCCCCTACCTGTTCTAAATCGACTCCTGTTTCTTCTTCTATCACATCAGACAAATCTTCACCCTCATAGAGGCTTTCAATGTATTCTTTCCACCTATCTGCTCTCTCCTCTGCATTTAACAGTGGAATTCCCGTTGCACTCTTAATGTTACCACCGTTGCTTTTAATGTCACCAAAGGTTGTTTTGACTTTCCTGTATGCTGAGTCTGTTTTTCCGACAATCATATCTTTTTCGATGTCTTCACATTTTTCCTGGAGCCATCTCGTCTTAGCTTCCCTGCACTTCCTACTTATTTCATTCCTCAGCGACTTGTATTTCTGTATTCCTGATTTTCCCGGAACATGTTTGTACTTCCTCCTTTCATCAATCAACTGAAGTATTTCTTCTGTTACCCATGGTTTCGTCGCAGCTACCTTCTTCGTACCTATGTTTTCCTTCCCAACTTCTGCGATGGCCCTTTTTAGAGATGTCCATTCCTCTTCAACTGTACTGCCTACTGCGCTATTCCTTATTGCTGTATCTATAGCGTTAGAGAACTTCAAACGCATCCCGTCATTCCTTAGTACTTCCGTATCCCACTTCTTTGCGTATTAATTCTTCCTGACTAATGTCTTCAGCCTACTCTTCATCACTATTATATTGTGACCTGAGTCTATATCTGCTCCTGGGTACGCCTTACAATCCAGTATCTGATTTCGGAATCTCTGTCTGACCATGATGTAATCTAATTGAAATCTTCCTGTATCTCCCCGGCTTTTCCAAGTATACCTCCTCCTCTTGTGATTCTTGAACAGGGTATTCGCTATTACTAGCTGAAACTTGTTACAGAACTCAATTAGTCTTTCTCCTCTTTCATTCCTTGTCCCAAGCCCATATTCTCCTGTAACCTTTTCTTCTACTCCTTCCCCTACAACTGCATTCCAGTCGCCCATGACTATTAGATTTTTGTCCCCCTTTACATACCGCATTACCCTTTCAATATCCTCATACACTTTCTCTATCTGTTCATCTTCAGCTTGCGACGTCGGCATGTATACCTGAACTATTGTTGTCGGTGTTGGTCTGCTGTCGATTCTGATTAGAACAACCCAGTCACTGAACTGTTCTCAGTAACACACCCTCTGCCCTACCTTCCTATTCATAACGAATCCTACACCTGTTATACCATTTTCTGCTGCTGTTGATATTACCCGATACTCATCTGACCAGAAATCCTTGTCTTCCTTCCACTTCACTTCACTGACCCCTACTATATCTAGATTGAGCCTTTGCATTTCCCTTTTCAGATTTTCTAGTTTCCCTACCACGTTCAAGCTTCTGACATTCCACGCCCCGACTCGTAGAACGTTATCCTTTCGTTGGTTATTCAATCTTTTTCTCATGGTAGCCTCCCCCTTGGCAGTCCCCTCCTGGAGATCCGAATGGGGGACGATACACGTTACGTATCTTTAATGCAGTGGTTTCCATTGCCTTCTGCATCCTCATGTCGTTGATCATTGCTGATTCTTCCGCCTTTAGGGGCAATTTCCCACCCCTAGGACAAGAAAGTGCCCTGAACCTCTATCCGCATCTCCGCCCTCTTTGACAAGGCCGTTAGCAGAATGAGGCTGACTTCTTATGCCGGAAGTCTTCGGCCGCCAATGCTGATTATTTATCAAAATTTAGGCAGTGGCTGGGATCGAACACGGGACGTGTTGATTATGAATCAAAGACGCTACCCCTCGAACACGGTGGTAGGATATCTGGGAGAAAATCAGAGAATAACTTCTATAGTACTGAAGCGAGCTGCAGAGGGTAAAAACTGTAGAGGAAGATAGAGATTGGGAAACACCCAGAAAATAACTTAGGACGTAGGCTGCAAGTGCTACTCTGAGATGAAGAGGTTGGCACAGGAGTGGAAATCGTGGTGGGCCGCATCAAACCAGTCACAAAACTCATGATTCAAAAATAAATGAATAAATAAAATAAACAAATCAAAAGGCTATTTGATAAATCTGCAGGCCCTAATGGTCAATGAGTGGTTTTATCTGACACGCCTGAAAAATACATGTGGACCCACTTTTTCAATGAGCTGGTGTCGTTCTTAAGGAAAGAGGTGGTGTTGCACGGCAATTTCGTGATGATCCCTGGAGGCTACTAACTGTTTTCCTGGAGTGCGCATTATCCTTTCCTGCACACCATCATGCTGTCCAACTACAACTGTTTGATTGCGTAGTAACCAGCAGCCTTGCTGAATATTCTTTGTTGTGAGAAGTAATCCATCAAATACTTCTGTCTATATGGCTAAGTTGCCACTTATGTTCAGTTTGTCGACTTATGTTCAGTTTGTCCTGTGAGACGTGTTAGTGATGACGAGGAGGTCGGATAGATTCGAGAACATTTATTCACACTAGCGACATATCGTTTGACCCTTTCCTGCGTCAAAAATTCGTTGCCTTTCCCTGGGTTTTTGATGGGATATTTAAAAATAAATCTAAATCTAAGGATCCGGGAAATGGGTCGTTGTTTGCTTTTGAAATAAGTACTACGTTGACATTCCTCTGTAACAGAAATCTAATTATGAATCTGTTTCCAGTGCTAAATCTTGAAAGAGGGAACCATTTATTTACATTTGAGGTAATTTCGGAGACATTTTTACGCTTTTTGTGAAGGTATAAAGAACTACATTTATTAATATTCTAGCTTCAACAAATATGCGCTATGTATTAAAATAAGTGCAAAGCAACAATACATAATTTTTGTTAATATTTTGCTTTAATAATGGAACTTGTTAATTCTGTAATTTACAAATTATTTCATCATCTGTTGGAAGAAGTGAAGTAGATATACAAAGCATATCATCTAACTTTCACGTGTCAGTCTTGGACCATACTGACACATTAGATGTCGTGTCATATCAGCTGCAAAATGCGCCTGTGACCCATTAATCACATAATTATAAAATGGTTAAACTGGAGCGATGATACAGATAATACTGAGGGGAAAGTAAACCAAAGACTGCGTTTTATTGGCAGAATACTTAGAAGATGCAACAGGTCTACTAAAGAGACTTCTTACACTAGGCTTGCGCGTCCTCTGCTGGGGTATTGCTGTCCGGTATTGGATCCTTTCAGATAGGGCAGGGAGGAGATCAAATAAGTCAATCGCGAAATAGGGGAGAAAGAGCCACTGATGTGACAAGGGAGTTGGGGTCGCCATCGTTAAAACAAAGACGTTTTGCTTTGCGGCGAGATCTTTCCACGAAATTTCAATCAACAACTTTCTCGTCTGAATGTGAAAATATTTAACTGTCGCCAACCTACACCGGGAGAAATGTTCTTCCTGATAAAGTAAGAGAAATCATAGCTCGTACAGAAAGATTTAAGTATTCACTTTTCCCACGCGCTGTTAGAGAGTGGAACGGCAGCGAAATAGCCTGAAGGTGGTTCGAAGAACCCACTGCCAGGCATTTTAGTGTCAATCGAAGAGTAGTTATGTAGATGTATCTCATTCCTCATTCTTGCGCAAATTAAGGTGAGGCCTTGAGAAAATTTGACGGCTATTAGACGGCAACTTAATAGAAATTTTTGTCTCGCAAACAGTCTGTTTGCGGAGACATGTCCGCTGGAAAGGTTTTGCCTCTATTACTGTACACTTTCATTCCTGTATTTCCACTGTTAATTATGATACACCCTATATACAAATTTATCACTTAGGGCACCTATGACGCCCCTCTCATGTCGACATCCCAGGCAGCCTTTTTTGTCGCCTGGGCCTTTAGCCTGTCCTGCGATCAGTCATGTTGAGAAACGAACAAAGGGCAACGAAACTTGATAGGATTGGAAAACCATAGCCTACCTGTTTCACAATTGAAGATTTATAAAGCCTTTACCAAGGTTTCGAAAAATATAAATTTGTCTTCTTCAGGTGGGACATGGGCTTGTAGAATCACACATTGACGGCTCTTGTCTAGTACAATGTTCATGTCAACAACAAATATCAACAGTTGAAATGCATAACTGAAGGTAGTAGCCTAGAGCTGCAGGGCTTTGTGATGCCACTGGAGCCAGCTGACATTTAGTATGGCTTTACGATAAAGACTCTGGAGAAACTTTCAAAGGCCAAGATCGCTAGTATAACATTTATTACATGTAGGTAACCGGTTTCGGCCAAACTATATTGGTATCTTTGGATCTTAAGCCTTACAACATTACATCATCCGTTTCATTAGTACTGTAAGTGGTGTTACTTCACGTGCATATATAAATCTTAGCTGGAACCAATAGCACTAGTGTTTCATTTTAAATGTTTTACGGCAAAAGTCTACAACATTAGACTACTATCTTCAATTATGCATTTTAACTATCGATATTTGTAGATGACATGCACATCGTACTAGACAAGGGACCTTTGCATCAAACAGCCGTTTCTCTCAATTTGTGATTTTACGAGTATATTTCCCTTCTGAAACATACAAAATTTATATTTGTCGAAACCATGATCAAGGGTTAGTAAACTTTTAATTCTGCAACTAGTTGGCTGTTATTTTCCAATCCTATCACGGTTCCATGTGCACTGTTGCTGCAGCGCAACCATGTTTAAAGTTCTAAGTGGAGAAAGACTCCAGTGCCTCTGCAAAGGAGTAGTTGAGGAGCTCTTAGTCAAGTGCCTCACTTGGGGTAAATTAGGGCACGCATCACGGTATATAGTATGTGCCCTACGGGACTAACCTCTTTTAAGTTTGTGTCGAGGGGCGAGGGGAGTTGTGTAGGATTTGTCACCCGCAAATGTGGACCCGCTTCCCAGTGAAGTCGTCCTTTCTGTGGTTACAGCGCCTCGCACAGAAACATCGGTGTCTTGTCGGTATCTTCGAGAAACCCACGAATGGCTCTGAGCACTAAGGGACTTAACAGCTGATGTCATCAGTCCCCTAGAACTTAGAACTACTTAAACCTAACTAACCTAAGGACATCACACACATCCATCCCCGAGGAAGGATTCTAAATTGCAACCGTAGCGGTCGCGCGGTTCCAGACTGAAGCGCCTAGAACTGCTCGGCCACACCGGCCGGCCGAGAAACCTACACTGACCTGGATTGTGCATAGAGCTTCAATTCCTTGACAGGAATCCTGCAACTGCAGACAATACACTAATATGTGCTGACCATATTACTAACAAGATTTTTTTTTTATTTTGTTGTTTTTAGTCAGGAGTGAAGGTGCTGAAGTCAAGGTGTGGGTGGTGCATGAAAGGGAAGATAGATGGCAGTTTTCTGGCTCTTTGGAGCAGACATTAAAATTCAAATCACCTCTTGAGGTTTCCTGTTGTTATTCGTCAGAGCATATCAAAAGTAAGTTATAATCGCTTTAGATCTGATCCCTAGATTGTTCAGATTTTTGTTTCATTCTTTGCACTTGGTAAAGTTTCATTTTGGGATATGCAGCGATGTTGTTTGTTTAACGCACCGACACTTTTGTAGAGGAATTCGCTGATATTCGATTGTACAGTCAACGGTCAATCAGTATTACACGGTACAACACGTTCGTTACAGACGTGGCAACGCATTTGTGACTACCTATTCAGCAAGTGCTATGTCTTTTAGTAGCTTGCTGAGCTGGACAGATCTTATTATCTGGATCAGGTACGAAACATTGGGAAGCTTTTTTGTTACTTAATGGAACCTTAAAGTCCCTCTGATGCTCTGTGAATAAGGAAAAATGTCACAGATACCTTGTTGTTTATTGACAATGAATACAGTTTATTCACTGCAGTATCTAATATCTTAGTATTATTGAATTCGTTACCTTTAAACGTTTTCTCGGTTGGACTAACCACCCTACTGCTTCGAGCTATATTTAAAGAAAGACATCGTTCCACCAGGCTGTATTTTAAAATTTTACTTTATTCACCACTACTAGTTCCGAGCCTGGCTGAATTTCAAGTGTGATATGCTTAAGTACCTGGTAGGATGATGTCTTCCTTCAACTATATCAGGTCTGTGGTGTCCAACCAGAAGAAATTGAATTAATCCAACTAAGAAAATATGTACACCATCTCCTAGTTCTGGAAATAAACGTTGGCCAAATTGGCAAAGACTGACGAATTCTCCCATTTGACACGATTTCGTGTGAAATAGGGGCGGTAGGGAGAGAGAGAGGGGGGCTTGCGTAAAGACATTTCGTATTTCACCTACACAGCAAGTATTACCGCCCAAAATAAATTATTTTCGAAAAATTATTCTTTCTCTGCCCCACAAATGGGAAAGAACGCCCATCTATGAAATTCGACATAGTGTGTAATGAAATATGAATCTGATACTCACCAAAACAGTTATGTATATTGTACGAAAATGACAAATGGACGGCTATGATTCATATTCTATTCTTTGAAGACTGAGGGGTATATGGCGCGCCAGATTCATGACCAAAAGTGAAACGTAGAAGCAACTATTCCTGGTATGGGCAGTTACGAAATAGTGAGGACTTATGCTACTGTATAATTGAATTCTAATAATAATAATAATTACACACAAAGTCCGATTCAACGGAAAACATTGAAATTTGTGTTTATGGTTCAAATGGCTCTGAGCACTATGGACTCAACTTCTGAGGTCATAAGTCCCCTAGAACTCAGAACTACTTAAACCTAACTAACCTAAGGACATCACACACATCCATGCCCGAGGCTGGATTCGAACCTGCGACCGTAGCGGTCGCGCGGTTCCAGACTGTAGCGCCTAGAACCGCTCGGCCACTCCGGCCGGCCTGTGTTTATGAGTACCGAAGCGTGACAGGTAGGCCCAACCAAGACATTATGCATTTATCTGAACTCCACTTTGTGTGGAATAAATGCGGAACATCCGAAGCTATTGGTACGATACTGAATTCACTAGTTACACCAGAAACAGTGGCCTGATTGTGAATACAAGTCTGCGTTATTAAAACTACTCTGATCGGTTTTCACTGCTATATTCGCTAAGACCTCAGTTACGCTCATTCGTGTTATTTCTTCCATAGGAAAAAGCACATAGATTCTGTGTCATAACGAAAATTACACTCTGAGTCGTAGTGAAACGATGCTACTTGAAGCTGATCTGATGAAAGTAACGAGGTGAAATAACAGTTCACGCCACAGAACACCTGTTTTCACCCCTCTGTTTTCTACAGATATTCTTTTATTCCGCCGAGCTGTGCTAATCAAGGCTTAAAGGGGCATCAAAAAGTAGGGGGAAAAAACAAAAAAAAAAGGAGAAAGAAGGAAACGGGAGGTGAGCTCAGCTGTGCGAGCACTGTGTCCTTTCACCTGCAAATATTTAATATCCTGTGCTTGCACATTCACTTTTATCTCAGCGCGCGTGGCGCCGGCTGTAATCTGAAACGGGCTTAAGGCCCGCAGCGACGCCGCTGCCGCTTGTGACGGAATATGAAACGAACACTCGACACGGAATGCGCCGGCTGTCGGCCGGCGGCCGGGGTGGGGGTTTTAAACCGAGGGCGCTCGACGTCACACCACACCACAGCGCAGCACACCACAGCACGCACACACGCTATAGCAGGCTCACCGTGGTGAAAGTTGCCGATGGCGTTCTGGATGCTGTTCGCGTCCGGGTCGCGGTTCCAGCGCTCTGCAACCAAAAGAGAGAGGAACATTGTTCTGTGGCACGTTACGGTGCAAACAGCTTCACAATTGCACAACTTAGCTACACAGAGAAAATAGTGCATAACGCGTTTTCAGGTATCACACTTAGCTAAACGTTTACATGCTAACCTTCACCTGTCACCATTACGCGCCTCATCTATTAACCCTTTCGTGGTTGATGAGACTCATATGCCCCACTACAACACCATGAATTTTTAAACATTGGGACTTCTGTATATATCTGTTGCTAGCATGTACGGAGATATTTTGGGGCTCGGAGAAAAATACTGCTGACCATGGAGTGAATATTTAGCAGGCTGTGAGCGATCAAATGGGGCGGAGTGTATTTATAGTGTCACTGTTTCATGAAAATCAAATAAAATCATCATCTTCTCCATTCCAAGAGCGTCTGAAGTACTAAATGTGTGTTTCTAAACGTGATAGACTTTGAAGCTTCCTGGAAGATTAAAACTGTGTGCCGGACCGAGACTCGAACTCGGAACCTTTGCCTTTCGCGGGCAAGTGCTCTACCAACTGAGCTAACCAAGCACGACTCACGCCCCCTCCTCACAGCTTTACTTCCGCCAGTACCTCGTATCCTACCTTCCTGCATGGTTCGCGGGAGAGCTTCTGTAAAGTTTGGATGGTAGGAGACGAGGTACTGGTGGAAATAAAGCTGTGAGGACGGGGCGTGAGTCGTGCTTGGGTGGCTCAGTTGGTAGAGCACTTGCCCGAGAAAGGCAAAGGTCCCGAGTTCGTGTCTTAGTCCGACACACAGTTTTAATCTGCTAGGAAGTTTCAGATAAAAATGTTCTTCGTTTTTTTGAAGCTTAACGGATTTTCACACAAATCCTGACCACTGGTTAATGTGCTCAGTACGGAGTGTGACGACCTCTACCAGCAATACAGGCTTGACAATGATGGGGCATACGATGAATGATGTTTTCAATCTCACGGTGAGGCAATAATGTCCGTTCTTTCTGCAGAACTGCTCACACGTCTTAGAGAATGGTTGGTGGATGCTAACGTGATGCATTCCGTCTCACTAGTGCATCCCATGCTATATGGGATACAAATCGAGAGAGCGAACAGGCCACGCCACGCGTGCATCATCTTCCTTTTTCAAGAAAACATCAGCCACACGTGTTCTATGAGGTCGAGCATTATCGTCCATCGATACGAAGTCTCGGCCCACAGCACCTCACGACAACCGCACATGAGGCCCCAAGATCTCACCACGATGCCTGAAAACAGTCAAACCTTGCAGATTCACCTGTACAATTTCATGAAGAGGTCTTCGAGTGGTGAACATAATCCCTGCCAAAACCATTAGGGGTCTACCTCGATATCGGCCTCTTTCCACAATATTTGGGTTTCTAAATCGTTTTCCTTCACTTGTGACTCTGCCGATAATCACTGTCCAGACGAAATCAAGACTCATCTGTTCGACCGTCAAGGTGGCATATTGACGACTCCACTCTACACGTTCCCTTCTCTGAACACGTGTCAGAGGTACACATACACCAGCTCTCCAACAATAAAAGCCACTCTGCCGAAGCCTTCTGTACACAGCTTGCCTCAATACAACACGTCTAGTGGATGGTGCTAGGTCAGATCCCAGTTGCTTTGCAATGCTAAGGCGGTATCGTCGTGCCCTTAAGATAAAAGTCCCCCCTTTTTGATACTGCACTTGGTCAGTCCTGCCCTGGTCTTCGGGATACACTTTCGGTCCTTATAAAATGTCGCCACATCCGAGAAACAACAGAACGATTCACATTAAGCCATCGGGCCACATCAATTTGCGACTGTCCCGCTTCTATTCTTCCTATGGCCTTCCTCCGCAGAAAGTCTGGTAGGCGTCTATGACATACTGCACCATCTGAGACGGTGTATCTACATCTACATATACATCCATACTCCGCAAGCCACCTGCCGGTACGTGGCGGAGGGTACTTTGAGTACTGCTATCGGTTCTCCCTTCTATTCCAGTCTCGTATTGTTCGTGGAAAGAAAGATTGTCGGTATGCCTCTGTGTGGGCTCAAATCTCTCTGATTTTATCCTCATGGTCTCTTCGCGAGATATACGTAGGAGGGAGTAATATACTGCTTGACTCCTCGGTGAAGGTATGTTCTCTAAACTTCAACAAAAACCCGTACCGAGCGACTGAGCGTCTCTCATGCAGTCTTCCACTGGAGTTCATCATCTCCGTAACGCTTTCGCGATCACTATATGATCCTGTAACGAAGCGCGCTGCTCTCCGTTGAATCTTCTCCATCTCTTCTATCAACCCTGTTTGGTACGGATCCCACATCGGTGAGCTGTATTCAAGCAGTGGGTGACCAAGTGTACTGTAACCTAATTCCTTTGTTTTCGGACTGCATTTCTTAGGATTCTTCCAATGAATCTCAGTCTGGCATCTGCTTTACCGACGATTAATTTTATATGGTCATTCCATTTTAAATCACTCCTAATGCCTACTCCCAGATAATTTATGGAATTAACTGTTTCCAGTTGCTGACCTGCTATATTGTAGCTAAATGATAAAGGATCTTTCTTTCTAAGAATTCGCAGCACATTACACTTGTCTACATTGAGATTCAATTGCCATTCCCTGCACCATGCGTCAATTCGTTGCAAATCCTCCTGCATTTCAGTACAATTTTCCATTGTTACAACCTCTCGATATACCACAGCATCATCCGCAAAAAGCCTCAGTGAACTTCCGATTTTATCCACAAGGTCATTTATATATATTGTAAATAGCAACGGTCCTACGACACTCCCCTGCGACACACCTGAAATCACTCCTACTTCGGAAGACTTCTCCCCATTGAGAATGACATGGTGCGTTCTGTGTCAGTAGGCTGTTTAGGTTCTTATATTGGTAACGCCACCGCCACCTAGCGCTCTGTATGAAAATCGCGGGCTGTGCTGTGTGCAGTCTGTGGCTGGGTGGCATTGTTGGAATTTGTCATGTATAATTGTTCAAAGGGGACGTTTCATCTGTTATCTAGGAACTCTTCACTCCAATCGCACAATTGGTCTGATAGTCCATATGCTCTTACTTTGTTCATTAAACGACTGTGGGGAACTGTATCAAACGCATTCCGGAAGTCAAGAAACACAACATTTACCTTGGAACCCGTGTCTATGGCCCTCTGAGTCTCGTAGACGAATAGCGCGAGCTGGGTTTCACACGATCTTTTCGAAACCCAGTCTGATTCCTACAGAGTAGATTTATAGTCTCCAGAAAAGTCATTATACTATAACACAATACGTGTTCCAAAATTCTACAACTTATCGACGTTAGAGATATAGGTCTATAGCTCTGCACATCTGTTCAACGTCCCTTCTTGAAAACGGGGATGATCTGTGACCTTTTCCAATATTTCGGAACCCTACGATCTTCTAGAGACCTACGGTACACCGCTGCAAGAAGGGGGGCAAGTTCCTTCGCGTACTGTGTGTAAAAGCGAACTGGTATCCCATCAGGTCCAGTGGCCTTTCCTTTTATGAGCGATTGTGGCTGTGGGAGTACCAGGCAAACATCCTGTTTGATAAGTGCCCTGACGTCATAGTGGGTTTGGTAGTCCGTTGCCAGAATGCTATCTTCCGTGCAGAACACAATCGTACTGACGTCTCATGACAGTTTTTATGGTTATACTGTGAATCAGGCGCAGAACGGAGACGTTGTGGTTTGTTGCTATAATTTTGGACTGATGTGTAGTTAGATTCAGGGATCACATGTGTCCGACTTCGCAGATTTTTCAAAATCGTTCAGCTTAAAATTCTGTTGGTAGCGAGAGTGAATTATTTATCACAAAGGGAGACAGATTCTGAGTTTTTATTTTTTAAATATATCTAAATAAATTTTAATCCTGAAACGTTCAAATGAACGGAGAAGAGAATAGAGTTTAATTTATACACGTACTGTTGGTAGGCTAGGAGAAAGTGAAATGTATTATGGACAGCACTAGAAAATGTAGGAATTTTACGGGTTTGGTGTTTGCTGATGATCAGTGTCGCATGAAGATAAACTGGTGACCTATAGGTAAATTGATGAATATAAATAAATAGCCATATGTTAAAATATATCATGCAAATGCGTAATGCATATGGATTTCTCTGTCCCTCCCCGTACACATTATGAGGCGTCTGCCAGTAGGATTTACTTTCGGCACATAAAAAACAGGTTTTGTATAATCAGAACTAACGTGTAACGTACCTGTAACGAGTAGCACGGCGACGGAATTCTCTTGTAGCCACTGATCGATACAGTTCCCCACAGTCGTTTAATGAACGAAGTAAGAGCATATGGACTATCAGACCAACTGTGTGATTGGGGTGGAGAGTTCCTAGATAACGGAACGAAGCATGTCATTCTCAATGGAGAGAAGTCTTCCGAAGTAAGAGTGATTTCGGGTGTGCCGCAGGGGAGTGTCGTAGGACAGTTGCTATTCACGATACACATAAATGACCTTGTGGATAACATCGGAAGTTTACGGAGGCTTTTTGCGAATGATGCTATAGTAAATCGAGAGGTTGTAACAATGGAAAATTGTACTGAAACGCAGGAGGATCTGCAACGAATTGACGCATGGTGCAGGGAATGGAAATTGAATCTCAATGTAGACAAGTGTAATGTGCTGCGAATTCTTAGAAAGAAAGATCCTTTATCATTTAGCTACAATATAGCAGGTCAGCAACTGGAAGCAGTTACTTCCATAAATTATCTGGGAGTAGGCATTAGGAGTGATTTAAAATGGAATGATCATATAAATTTGATCGTCGGTAAAGCAGATGCCAGACTGAGATTCAATGGAAGAATCCTAAGGAAATGCAATCCGAAAACAAAGGAAGTAGGTTACAGTACACTTGTTCGCCCACTGCTTAAATATTGCTCACCAGTGTGGGATCCGTATCAGATAGGGTTGATAGAAGAAATAGAGAAGATTCAACGGAGAGCAGCGCGCTTCGTTACAGGATCATATAGTGATCGCGAAAGCGTTACGGAGATGATAGATGAACTCCAGTGGAAGACTGCATGAGAGACGCTCAGTCGCTCGGTACGGGTTTTTGTTGAAGTTTCGAGAACATACCTTCACCGACGAGTCAAGAAGTATATTGCTCCCTCCTACGTATATCTCGCGAAGAGACCATGAGAATAAAATTAAAGAAATTATAGCCCACTTAGAGGCATACTGACAATCTTTCTTTCCACGAACAATATGAGACTGGAATAGAAGGGAGAACCCATAGCGGTACTCAAAGTACCCTCCGCCACATACCGTCAGATGGCTTGCTGAGTATGGATGTAGATGTAGATGTATATCACAGATCACGTAGAACTGCTTACGACACAGACGAGAAAGAGATCTCCAGATCATAATATGTCATTGGAATGTTCACATCACACTTGAAGCGGGGATAGATCTACCTCATCCTACGGTGCCAAAGAGCTTACCTCGAATTAAAAGTAAGAGAAATGCCTTAGTATTTGACTGCGGCCTCGAAATGGAGATAGGTTACAGCTTGCAGAATATTCTAACCTACAGGCTTACGTAATTTACGAAACCTGTACAGACGTCAGTCTATTCTGTACACGGACACAGCAGTTACGCGAGACTGTCATCCATTGACGGGCATCAAAAGAAGAGGCGAGAAGTTGAGGTGATGAAGGATTCTACACTTTCAACGTTTCTCCACTTTCAATGTTCCGTTTCGTCAACAGAGTTGGCATCCCTCTTAATTCCCTGAGTTACTATTCGGAGTCTGTGTTTGCTCCCTTTGGCGGTTATAGGTGCTTCCTCGTAACTGCGGACGGTGGTAAAGGACTCCTCTGACAGCCGAGACTCCGGATTGCGAGCTGTAAGGGACGCTTTTGTTACTCTGTTGTTAGGTGACCTATGGCGTAGTGAACGTAAATGTTACATGCTGAGAGATGCTAGTATTTCAAATTAACTCGCAATGGCTAGTGGCCTGTAGGGGCTGATTTCATTTATTACTTGTTATTAAAGGTACGTCTTTGTAAGACATTTCTGTTCTATTTAAGCTATTTGGCCTCACCAGAGAATGTACAACCGCTCTTTTAATGAAGAACAATATTATCGGGCTTATATAGGGGAGAGGTGATCGATAATATCGGTAATAATTAATAGAATCGAAAAAGTTTTAATTAAAATTATCGAAACACAACCTTTCATCAGAATAACGCCCGCGCCGCGCGGGATTAGCCGAGCGGTCTAGGGCGCTGCAGTCATAGACTGTGCGGCCGGTCCAGGCGGAGGTTCGAGTCCTCCCTCGGGCATGGGTGTGTGTGTTTGTCCTTAGGATAATTTAGGTTAAGTAGTGTGTAAGCTTAGGGACTGATGACCTTAGCAGTTAAGTCCCATAAGATATCACACACATTTGAACAATAACGCCCGCAGCAAAGTATCACTTCAGGTAAATCAAAGAGAGTTTAACACGGCTACTTTGTATCTAAATCCTACTATCTGTGGACTATACGAATGTACGTGTAAGAACGGAACTGGACTCTTAGCTTTGTGAAAATAAAAGCGTACTAAGTTTGAATGATTGTATCGAAGTATAGTAGTGGACCATAGTCCTTGCTATAACATCTCTGAGTGACGAACTATAAAAATCATGGACATTTTATTACCATAATTGCTGAGAGTAATTGTAGGACCAACGCTCCTTTTCCCTCTACAGAATACGCAATCGTTCATGATCATTTGATTGTTATTGGATGTTTTTAACAAAAAAACTAAAGTTATTTCGATAGTTACGTGTGTATTAGTAAATAATAACTAACATCCGAAGACGTTGTTAACTATCTTGTCTTCGGTAACGCAGCAACAAATGAAGGGTGATCGGCTGAGCAAAAGGTTAACATTAATTATTATCAAAACCCGAAATTTAGTCTCCGTTACAGTGAAGATGTTTGTGGCTGGTCCATCTGAGGTACAGATATAACTAAAAGCCGGGCTTATACAGTAGATAACAACATAAATATCACACGCCAGAGAAGTGGACGACAGCAGATCGACGGACGGCGGCTACAAAGGGTATGTTAAACTGATGCTGTTACGTGTTGTTGTGCCCTGTTTGCAATACTGAATAGTTTCAGGAAAAGCTTTCAGTAATAGCTAGTTTAATATATGAAATAGATGACTGGTTATTGAGTAAAAATTATCAAGCGTGTATGGTAAAACAAGGTTGTTTACAAGCTGCCAGCTTGAGCAAGATCGGTTGGGTTCTAAACACGGAACCATGGAAAACAGATAAGCTACCTGTTTTGTCAACTTACGCGACTATTTTCATGTTCTGTTGTATATTGATTTTATACCTGTTAAGCTACATTTTAAAACGCTCTGATTTTTGCACAGCGTTTTCAAGTTGTTAAGCTGCTTTTCTACTCTAGAGAGGTTTGAGTATATCCCTTGTGAGCCTTGTTTTTACTGCAGTGATATAAGGTATCGATACTGGAGCTGTGCTTCACAGTTTGTCATGTTATTTTAATAAATATTCATGGTTTGTAAATGGTAACTCAATCAGTCGATCCTATCCTTTCATCCTTGTGCTCGGTACAGCCACACTAATTTTCCAGGATGGTGGCCACGAATACTTTCCTTTACATAGAAGAGGTCTTCATTAGCCCAAAGATACGGGTACTGTAAAGTCGTTGGCGGTTAGGACCAACCAGATAATGGTGGCCTATCACAACCTTTGATTTTCGTCGAAGCTGGCTTGTAAAAGCGACCTAGATGTTTTCATGAATGTCCAGTTGAGGTGACGATATAAAATACAGCTATCTCGATAGCCTGCCCTTTTTTTATGGATGACTCCTGAAATAAGACCTAGGAGGATCACCCAACCATATTCTTGGCAATTTTCTGGAGCAGCTAACAAGTAATGCCCACGTTTAGTGTTTTGTGTCCACCATAATGGCCTACCTGCTAGACACCATGTTGGCGAGAAATTTGTACTCAAACCTCATGCAGTCAGAGTAGTAGTAAGAATATTTAATACAAATGGCGACGATTATCAATCTCGCGACGTCAACTACCTTTGCAATTCACTCAGTCGAAAGATAGATTGCCTGTCCGGAGTCTACAGTCATGCTTCGAGATGCTCCCGCTTACAGGCTATATACGTCGTTTCCGAATTCCTATTACAGGCTCCTACGGATTGTCAAGGAGACTTTGTTTTGATAAGTGACTCGTGCCCAGAAATAGACCGTTTGGACTTAAAATGCACTACTGGCCATTAAAATTGCTACACCAAGAAGAAATGCAGATGGTAAACGGGTATTCATTGGAGAATTATATTATACTAGAACTGACATGTGATTACATTTTCACACAATTTTGGTCGATAGATCCTGAGAAATCAGTACCCAGAACAGCCACCTCTGGCCGTAATAACGGCCTTGGTACGCCTGGGCATTGAGTCAAACAGAGCTTGGATGGCGTGTACAGGCACAGCTGCCCATGCAGCTTCAACACGATACTACAGTTCATCAAGAGTAGTGACTGGCGTATTGTGACGAGCCAGTTGCTCGGTCACCATTGACCAGACGTTTTCAGTTGGTGAGAGATCTGGAGAATGTGCTGGCCAGGGCAGCAGTCGAACATTTTCTGTATCCGTAAAGGCCCGTACAGGACCTGCAACATGCGGTCGTGCATTATTCTGCTGAAATGAAGGGTTTCGCAGGGGTCGAATGAAGGGTAGAGCCACGGGTCGTAACACATCTGAAATATAACGTCCACTGTTCAAAGTGCCGTCAATGCGAACAAGAGGTGATCGAGACGTGTAACCAGTGGCACCCCATAGCATCACGCCGGGTGATACGCCAGTATGGCGATGACGAATACATGCATCCAATGTGCGTGTACCTCGATGTCAACAAACACGAATGAGACCATCGTGATGCTGTAAACAGAACCTGAATTCATCCGAAAACATGACGTTTTGCCATTCGTGCTCCCAGGTTCCTCGTTGAGTACACCATCGCAGGCGCTCCTCTCTGTGATGCAGCGTCAATGGTAACCGCAACCATGGTCTCCGATCTGATAGTCCATGCTGCTGCAAACGTCTTCAAA
The DNA here is from genome assembly GCF_021461385.2 of Schistocerca piceifrons. Lineage (NCBI taxonomy): Eukaryota > Metazoa > Arthropoda > Insecta > Orthoptera > Acrididae > Schistocerca > Schistocerca piceifrons. Next base: position 991,003,492 of record NC_060138.1, read on the forward strand.
CTGTTCGTGTAGATGGTTGTTGTCTTGCAAACGTCCCCATCTGTTGACTCAGGGATCGAGACGTGGCTGCACGATCCGTTACAGCCGTGCGGATAAGATGCCTGTCATTTCGACTGCAAGTGATACGAGGCCGTTGGGATCCAGCACGGCGTTCCGTATTACCCTCCTGAACCCGCCAATTCCATATTCTGCTAACAGTCATTGGACCTCGACCAACGCGAGCAGCAATGTCGCGATACGATAAACTGCAATCGCGATAGGCTACAATCCGACGTTTATCAAAGTCGGAAACGTGATGGTACGCATTTCTCCTCCTTACACGAGGCACCAGAACAACGTTTCAGCAGCCAACTCCCGTCAACTGCTGTTTGTGTATGAGAAATCGGTTGGAAACTTTCCTCATGTCAGCACGTTGTAGGTGTCGCCACCGTCTGAAAAGCTAATCATTTGCATATTGCAGCATCTTCTTCCCGTTGGTTAAATTTCGCGTCTGTCGCACTTCATCTTCGTGGTGCAGCAATTTTAATGGCCAGTAGTGTTAGTTTGATGACCGGTTCACTTTCAGACCTCCCTTATAACGGCACACCCACAAACTGAGAAGTGGGCACCATCAAATGTTCAAATGTGTATGAAATCCTACGGGATTTAACTGCTAAAGTCATCAGTCTCTAAGCTTACACACTACTTAATCTAAATTATCCTAAGGACAAACACACACAGCCATGCCCGAGGGAGGACTCCAACCTCCGCCGCGACCAGCCGCACAGTCCGTGACTGCAGTGCCCTGACCGCTCGGCTAATCCCGCGCGGCTTTGGCACCATCATCAGTGCCTGTTGCAGTTATGACATCACATACTACTTTCGCCCAACTACAGCAGAGCCTGCTAGAAGCTGGTAAGTTCGCAACAGGAGGGCTGAGTGTGGCGCTCCACGGACGCGCCCCACTCTCGTCTTTGAAGAGGAAGATCTTCGTACTGTACAAGCATGGCCGACGACGATTACCCGAAACACTTCCCATGACTTTCTCTTCTAGAGCACACAGGTCAAGAGCATATTTTCCCCGCTGTTTGGGTACCGTGAGATTTGAAAGTTATCCGATCTTCAAACTTATTTTACATCCAAACGTTACATTCCTGTGCATCAATGCCTTACCAAACGTTTATCTACTATGTTCCCCCTAGCACCCCTAGAAACCTGTAGTGTGAAACATCACGTAGTTCGTACGTCGAAAAACATCAGAGACAGTTGGCGTTTTTTTTGTCACCTTTCAACTGCAAAGCACAAAAGGCTACAGACGGTACCAAAGCCACACGACTAACGGCTGTGATGGTGTATACAGTTACGGCAACTGGGAGACATTGCGATTGAGACGTACAAAACATCGTGTGACATTATAGGCTGCCGCGCCGTTCCTAGTTCGTCAGAGCTGCTCTTTCGCTGTATGAGCTATATGTAACAAGCCCCCAGGATCCACTGTACCGCCTCATTGCTTACAGTTGTCTCTTCCTCCCTCCCCTCCCCCCCCCCACTCTCTCTCTCTCTCTTTCTCTCTCTCTCTCTCTCTCTCTCTCTCTCTATCGTTCACTCGACCCCATAGCACTTTTCTAAACACAAGATGTTCATAAGTATTCTCTTTGGCTTTGTGCCAGGAAACCCTCACCGCCAGTTCTTCAAAGAATCAAATGCTCTTGTATAAAAGAGCTTCAAAGGTCTTATTGCCTTACAAACGAGTTTAAAATTTTACATTAAGCTAACATGACATCGCCATCCTTCGTGAAACTGAAGAATTATAGGATCTGTTGCATGGAATCAACAATCTAATGACTACGGAATTGAAAATAAACCCGAAAAACACAAACTAACGAGAAGTAGCAGATATAAGAATACTGAGAAACTTATCAAAATTGTTGACCACGAAGCAGACGAAGTTAAGGAATAATACTACCTTTGAAGCAAAACAACGATAACAGATGAAGGAAGAAGACATAAAAAGCAAACTGACACAGGCAAATAGAGCATTCCTGGTCATGTGAAGTTTCCTGGTATCAAACGTAGGCCTTCCAGTTCACCTGCCATAACTAATCTTGGTCAGTGAAATAACACACTATTTAATTCCCGTCAGTATTCTCGAGTATGATGCATTTGAGGGAACACGGAATAGAATTCATCTCTTTGGCTCCCACTTCTTGGAGGGATTAATGGACTGGAAAGCACACACACTTTCAGAAGTGACTGCAACATCACGCATCGGTACCTGCCATCACGAGATTTAAGCTCGCGTTATACCTTCATGACCCAAAACATTATGCCGGCAGCGTGTAACACTTCGGTTTATTCTTCTGACTTATCCCGCTCGATCGGGATCTGATGGCAGCCCAAATTGATATTAATTACTGTGACCGTGTGCCTAATGGGGCTGGTAATCGGATTGGACTGCTACGGAGTTGTTACATTCCATTTTGTCCTTCTCAAATGCTGTAATAATGTACTGTTTGGTGGCAAGAAGAACAACACACACAGCTTCACTAAACAAAACCTATATTCTTATCAAAAACCACAAAGATAAGGAGACAGCCACTGCCTTCGTCAATACACTGTTAATAACGGCTAATCTCAGCACAGGCTTCCTCGCTATTCATAATCGTCACACGCAACATACAATCACTGTAATCCAACACTGTAATCCAAATAATGCCGGCGCGGTAGACGCGGAATCTCAATAACGGCACATAAATATCACTGAATCACTCTGTTAATTATACTTTCTCACTTTCCCGTATAATACTAACACAAAGGGGTTGAACCTCGGCGATGGCCACTCCCTTTGTCGGTAATTTCTATCAATTGCTGGCTTCTGCTCAGCTCTGCCCGCCTCGCGGGAACCTACAACACGCACTCACTGAACTCTCGCTCTCGCGACCCGACACACTAATCGATAGTTGCCCTGTCGAACTGTGTGAGTGCAAACCTAGTAGTAAGGGCCTGCGGACCCCTTACATCCCCGCCCTCGAAAACTTCTTTAGAGCCGCAGGCGAAAAAGAATCGGCAAGGGAATGAAACATTGCTACATTTGAACAAACACACAGTGTAAATAATTAATGAAATTACAATTCATCAAATAATCCCTCGACTCCGGTAGTGGGCTGCCTCCACAATAATTTTTACAAAAGGTTATACATCTCATAAACATGGCATTGTCCAAATTACAATTTTTATATCAACCAGCAATAGTCCTCTCTAGTCCAATATTGAATGAAACACACAACATATACACTCAAAAATTATTACTTAAAACAGGACATATGAATTACTATACTACAAATTAGTTATTACAGGTTTTATACTCATTCTTAGATAATCTTCGACATGAAATATGCAATTCTAATTGTAATACATCACAAAACACAATGTAAATAAACCTTTCCCTTTTTCAAATGTCCATTTTACAGCTAATGTCCTAAATATATCTTAGCAGGTTTATTCGGGTCCTGGTAGCCCTCACTCTTGACCAGACATCACCTGGAGTGTCATTCAGTTTTCCGGTCTCTCCACCTCTTCTATATGCACCGTGTCATTCATTCGCCTATCCCATCTTCTCTCATGATCTCTTGGTTCTTCACTCCTTCTCCAATCATTTCTCCATTGACGTTCACCACCATGGTTCCTGTACCTATGACCACCACCTCTTCCTCTATAATTAGACGAATTACCAAAATGATTCCTTGGGTCATTACCTCCCCCTCGGTTTTGATCATTAGCTTGATTGTGTCCCTGTGATCGAACAGATTCCAACTGTTCCAGTATCTCCATCAAAGCCTCCCTATTTTTAATTAGGCTCCCAGTTACAGTTTCTTGCATTTTCTGATTCAATCTTCTTTTTATCGCAGATATCATTACGTCATCACTCAGGGGTTGTTCCAGGGTCTCGTTCAATTCCCACAAATGTTCAGCAAACTCTCTCAACGTTCCTCTCCATGTACTAAGTGACTTGCGATGGAGTAGGTCCTCAATCGCTGCACATTGATGGCTTTTGGACCAGTATTTCTTCAAGAATTCCTCTTCAAACTGATCATAACTAGTAGTCCCTTCCTTCTTCCTGACCCCCCAAGTGAAGGCCTCACCTTCCATTCTATCTATTGCAAATTGAATCTTGTCTGAGTCCTTAAGATGTGCTGGGAAAACTCCTTTTAGCCATTTCATAAATATCATTGGGTGCAACCCTCCTTTCGGTCTAAATTTCTGCCCTGTATTATTTTGGACGTACCGATTATCACTGCTCATCAAGGTAACTACCTTACCTCCCCCAATGGCTAAGGTGGCGTTGCTAATTCGTTTATCAATTTCTTCTCTCTTGCTCTCCAATTGCTGCACTCCCTGTTGTAACTGCCTGACCTCCATTTCAACCCTCTTGTTATCCTCGTTGCACGGCTATGGCATTTCTCAGATTGACAGCTAGTTGGTTTTGCCTATCTCCTATCCCCTTAACTGCATCATTGCATTGTTTCTGCATCTGCGCCACCTCGGCGATTCGATGATTGCAATTTGTTTCCACTTCGTTGATTCTTTCTCCCAATTCGGCTTTCGTTTCTTCAATATCGTCTTCTATCTTTTTTGTTAACTTTCCTTCCACCTTCTCCACGTCTCCCTGGACTTGGTCTATACTCTTCTGCAGCTTATTCTCTCTCTCGTTGATATCCATATTCAACTGTTCTTGTAGCTCCTGTATTTCCTTCTTCAGATTACATTCCATCTTCATTTGCGATGTTTTGATCTCTTGTGCTATAGTTTCTTGTAAACTTTTCTCTAACGATGCGTTAGTTTCTTGTAAACGCTTCTCTAATGATTCTCGGGATATTTTTCCCTCTTCTCTAGTTTCTTGTAAACTTTTCTCTAATGATTTGGTCCCCTTCAGCAACTCTGCTAACATCGACTGTATATCTGCATCCTCTGAAATTGGCTTATCTCTCGTCGTTTGTCCCGGTGTCTCGGGATAACTAGTTGAGTGTGCTAATGGGCTATCTAATGACACTCCATAATCACTGATTCCCGAATCATCTCTGTCTTCCTGTCCTATCCCTTTCTTTTCAACTACTGCCTCACAAACCTGCTTATCTTCAGTAGACATGTTTGTTTATTTTTAATGCACAGGTAGGTAATATGGAATAACCTCTAGTAACCCAAAACACTCCTAATTACCATGAAACTAATCGTACCTGAAGTATTTTCAGTTAATCCCCAAAATGACACAACATGCATGAGTACTGAACATTACAACTCTCAAAAACCTAATAATTTCCAACAACAACTTCCACATACACAGTTTATGTAAAAATGTTTTAAACAAGATAATCACAACACTCATAAAATCTATAAATGTAAAATCCCCAAAAACAATGAGCATATCTGTATAATTACCATTTAGACAGTGCAGTGTGCATAAATAAGTATGCTATATTTCAGAGTATGCTTCGCAAATTTTTCGGAAATTACTACAATTGGGCACTTGTCCTAATGTAAATATCAGTTAAAAATTGTTTATTTATCGCGAAGACTGCACACCGCAATTTAATGTTATGCCAACCAGTCGTCTTCACTCACCAACTGATGTTACCGCGAGTCGTGATGTTTTGACGTTTGAGGTGGGCGTGGCGCTGTACTGCCGCTGGAGCTGTGTGAGGTTGCGCTGCTGTTGCAAGTCGTCGTAGTTCTCCGTCGGCCGCTCCGTGGCGCTGCAGGCGGGCGTAGTTTGTAGTTTGGCCGCTAGGTGCCGGGAGTGTGCTCGGTGTCTCGAAGTCGCGTCGCTCAGCCGCCCGCTCCGTGGTGGGATGTTGTGTGAAATCACCTCGCGGATCGAAGCTCTTTGGTGCAACTGCTACACGGGTCTGCGTGACGTCACTCAATAATTGCGTCGCCACAATACATTGTCGTCCGCATAACAGTTTATGGGTCCACATGAAGCTGTCCGAATTTCACCATTCAAAAAACAATTTCAGTCAAAATATTACTATTAAACACTTCTTTAAAAGCTTTCGTGACGAATTCTTGGTTCGTTTTGCTATTTTACTGTTCACACGTGTCTTTCTTTGGCGTTCACTTTTCACAGTTTTTCGCGCGGATTTATGCATTTGCACATTATAACACAGTTTATTGACACTATTGTTCTATTTAATATGGCAAGAAAAAACAGTTTAGTCACAATTGTAAGATATTATTACTTTGTATTGTTCAAAAATGCACTGTTCCTTGTCGCGATTTTACAGTTCCTACTCTGTCTCGATCCAAATTGAAGAAACACTTTCTTGCGTTAAGCAAGATAAAATTATATATTGTTCTTTACTACTCATCCGAAGATTGCAGGTTCGAGTCCTGTCACGGTCGCCAAGAGTGTAACACTCCGGTTTATTCTTCTGACTTATCCCGCTCGATCGGGATCTGATAGCAGCCCAAATAGATATTAATTACTGTGACCGTGTGCCTAATGGGGCTGGCAATCGGATTGGACTGCTACGGAGTTGTTACATTCCATTTTGTCCTTCTCAAATGCTGTAATAATGTACTGTTTGGTTTCAAGAAGAACAACAAACACAGCTTCACTAAACAAAACCTATATTCTTATCAAAAACCACAACGATAAGGAGACAGCCACTGCCTTCGTCAATACACTGTTAATAACGGCTAATCTCAGCACAGGCTTCCTCGCTATTCATAATCGTCACACGCAACATACAATCACTGTAATCCAACACTGTAATCCAAATAATGCCGGCGCGGTAGACGCGGAATCTCAATAACGGCACATAAATATCACTGAATCACTCTGTTAATTATACTTTCTCACTTTCCCGTATAATACTAACACAAAGGGGTTGAACCTCGGCGATGGCCACTCCCTTTGTCGGTAATTTCTATCAATTGCTGGCTTCTGCTCAGCTCTGCCCGCCTCGCGGGAACCTACAACACGCACTCACTGAACTCTCGCTCTCGCGACCCGACACACTAATCGATAGTTGCCCTGTCGACCTGAGTGAGTGCAAACCTAGTAGTAAGGGCCTGCGGACCCCTTACAAGCGGTGGCCGAGCGGTTCTAGCAGCTTCAGTCCAGAATCGCGCGACTAGTATGGTCGCAGGTCCGAATCTTGCCTCGGGCATGGATGTGTGTGATGTCCTTATGTCAGTTTGGTTTAAGTAGTTGTGCGTTCTAGGGGACTGATGATGTTAAGTCCCATATCGCTCACAGCCATTTGAACCTTTGAACCCAAAACATTATGATCAATGCCCACCGCGCGGTTGCCGCATTTGGCGTTGCTGGTATGCGACGCGATAAGGAAGCTATGCAATCGGAGCCGAGACGCATCGGAATCATCCTAGCGATGGTACAAGCCACAAATGGGGAAATCCTCTGACATAAGAGACTCTAACGATGGGCAGGTTATCGTGGCCCATCGCTTGGGAGAGAGAATCTCGTAAACGGCGAACCTTGTTGGATTTTCGCGTGATACTGTCGTGATCATTTATGAAGAGAGGTCGAAAGACGGTGAAAACACAAGTAGGCGACAAGGTGTTGGACGTCGACCCCACAAAGCTTGCAGGCCAGTTATGTAAGCAGGAGAAGCGACGATTTGTGTCAGATATGATGACAGGCCGCAGTGCTGGTGCAGGCGCAAATGTTTCGGAGCACACCATTCAGCACACATTATTCACCCAACGACAACACATTTATTGTCAGCCAGATCGATATTCATGTCCAGATATGTCACTAACCAGACGAGCAGCTGCTCGAAACATGTATCGTGCAACGAATGCAGGCAATGTGAGACGTTCACCTCGGCCCCCATCGGAACTGCAGTGATAATTAAAGCGCCATGAGAATTGTGGACCATGTGAACATTGTTATGGACTACCCGCATCCTTTTGTGCTTGATGTTCCCCCCAACGGCGATGGTTCTTCTAACAGATTAATAAAGCTAGAATGATGCTGCTATGGTTTAAGGGGCACGATAGCGAACTCATGTTGATTTCTTGGACTCCGAATTTGAAGGCTCTCGATCTTCCACCATAACCGAGTCCATCAACATGAGGTAGCAAATATGAGGCAGCCAAGGAGGTGGAATTGTGGGTTCTACTATGCCAAGACTGCTTGGTAGCTACAACAGGAAAGCACAATTAATTAGCAGGAGTACAAAATAAGAAAGTATTTATTACTTAACTTTGTTGTAGTTCATGATCTGTTGGTTGACAATTATAGAAGACGGGGCTAGACTTAGCGTCTGAAGAATGACATAATTTTCAAGTCACAAATCTTGCAGTGACGAATTAATCTCTCGTAATCTTCAATGTTGAATCCAGTGAATTTGAAGAGTAACTTGGCACTGGGCTACAAACACTTGATGGCAGCAATGACTGAGATGCAGATGCAGATGCAGAGCGCGACTACGAACTGTAGACTGGCACAACTGCACTACACTCCTGCTACACATGAAGTGGCCTAGCGGCGCCTCGCGCCCAGCATAAGTACTGCGACTGGCTGTGTACTCTTTGCTACCACAGCCGTTCTTCTGTTCCGTTTATCGAGAGAATCTGATCCGGCGGATAGGTCTCTCAGGCGGCGGTGTGGTCGTACGACTGACACCACGGAATTCCCCTGATCTCAACCTGATGCAACGCATCTGGAAAGCTAAAGGGTCCAGTTCGATGCCTACAAACCATTGGTTCGTAGTTCACGGGAATAGCGTGACCTCAAGGAAGCTATCAGTACCTAATCTAATCCGTTACACACAAAATAGCTGCTTTATTACGTTACATAAACGAACCAACACGCTAGTAGGCAAGTGTGCGTATAATCCGGGTTAAAAAATATTTGAAGAAATACATAAGCTTTGTTAAAATTGTAGTCAACTTGGTCGAAATATAGGGGAGGTTGGGTTATATGACAATGTTCATTTTTGGCTCTCAAAATATATTTCAGTGAAAGGCAAACAAGGCATGAACAACCTTTACGAACTATGAGGACTTATTTTTGATGGTTTAAATTTGAATGAATGTAACTCAGCACTATGCAATAAGCGGTTGTACCTCATACCTTGGGGTAAAAGCAGGTTCTTTGTGGGCACAAACGGACAATGTTATGTTTTCCGGCTGAGGCATGGGACACACCCATACTCACATCACCAATACTCTCACAAGTCATCTCCAATCTACCCTGTACAATCTTCATGGAGCCACTTCTTACGCTTTAAATACTACACCCACTCATCTGATTTTCTTGTTGAGGAGTAGTCTCTGCAAAGAAGAAAAGGCGTTCTATTATCGTCTTCAGAAGCGCTGTTTGTCTCACACGTCTTCAAATTCACCTGACTCTTTTTTGTGGTCTAGATCCGGAGTCATGCAACAATTTTTTTTTTTTCACCTGCTAGGAAGATGTTTTTGTTACAATATTGTAAATATGGCGCATTTTCCTCGTTATGGTCTCTAGAAATGAGACTTTGACCTTACACTCTTCGGTGATAGTTTGTTTGCACATCAGTCGTGGAACCAGATGTGGAGAAGAAACAGTAACTTACTCTGGTGTGTTCTGGGAATCTGGTGTCATTCTTCTTTTGTGTCACCTTTTCGCCAAATGCAGTTGCATTATCTGTCTTTTTAAACAAAGACAGTTCGTTCTCCATCCTTGCTGTTCTACAATGAAGAGCCAATGAAACTGAAAGACCTGCCAAATATCATGTAGTGCCCCCGCGAGCAAGCAGGAGTGCCGCAAAACAATGTGGCATGGAATCGACTAATGTCTGAAGTAGTGCTGCAGGAAACTGACACCATAAATCCTGCAGGGCTGTCCATAAGTCCGTAAGAGTACGAGGGGCCCAGCATCACAGCAACTGCAGAGCCTCATCAGCTTGAACAGTCCCTTGCTGATATGCAGGATCCATGGATTCATGAGGTTATCTCCATACCCGTACACGTCCATCCACTCGATACAATTTGAAATGAGACTCGTCCGACAAGGTTACACGTTTTTAGTCATCAACAGTCCAATGTCGGTGTTGGCGGGTTCTGGCCCAGCGTAAAGCTTTGTGTCGTGCAGACATCAAGGGGACACAAGTGGGCCTTCGGCTCCGAAAGTCCATACCGATGATGTTTCGTTGAATGGTTTGCACGCTGACATTTGTTGATGGCCCAGCATTGAAATCTGCAGCAATTTGCGGGAGGGTTGCACTTCCGTCACGTAGAACGATTCTCTTCAGTCCCGTTCTTGCAAGATCTTTTTCCCGCCGCAGCGATGTCGGAGATTTGATGTTTCACCGGATTCCTGATATTCACGGTGCACTCGTGAAATGGTCGTATGGGAAATCCCCACTTCATCGCTACCTCGGAGATGCTGTATCCCATCGCTCGTTCAAACTCACTTAATCTGCCATTGTAGCATCAGTAACCGCTCTAACAACTGCGCCAGACACTAGTTGTCTTATATAGGCGTTGCCGACTCCAGCGCCTCATTCTGTCTGTTTACATGTCTCTGTACTTGAATACGCTTGCCTATACCATTTTCTCTGGCGCTCCAGTGTAGTACACAAAAGTCTGAACAACTGAGCTATTTGGTATTGGCTTGCAACTCTCCCTGGATTGCCGTTAGGCCATGTCATATTTTCCTGACGATATGAAGCACTTAATGGCCTCAGCTGAAATGAAAATATACCTCTTCAAATTATTAGTGACAATAATAATATAAAAATTGGTTCAAAATAATTGTAAATTCTACATCTAATTATTAAACTGTGGTTACTAAAACGTGTGCCCACAAGCAGCGTATCGTTAGAAGCATATACTTCTTACACCACACACGTTAGTTATATTTAACGAAGTCAGTGGATAATATGAGGTTACCCGACTGCTTCCATCCAGTTTTACCCCAACTCTATGTTATCTGTAAAATTCCTTCTGCGTAAAAAAGAGAGTGAAGAATTGTTTAACATGGCATATGTCCATAAAACCGTGACTTATTTCAGCTTATAATACGACGGTGTAAGTTCCTTATTAAACATAAATATCGTAAAGTAAGTTACACAACCACAAAAGCCTAACAAAGTATTTTACTCTACAACTACAAGTCTGACACTACCAAGCCTTATGGCGGTACTGAAGTTGTCGGCTGTCTTCATAGTCTAACAGCCAAACAACGATGTTACCAATCCGTAAAGAGAAAAATCAGGGTTCCTGGTTTCACCCTCTTACCCGACTATATCCCTACTTTCCCTATTCTTTTTATACGACTGTTTACATGAGACACACATTTGTAAATTAATGTATTACGTATATCTCTCCAACCCGTCTTATTATCCATCCAATCAGTCTATTGTTTTATAGCACTCTCAACGTAGCAGACCACTCCGTTTGATATAATTTTAATTAATTATCCCTTTATATCCCATGTGGAACCTACACTGCTTGTGGACGTCGGTGAAATTTTCTAAACACAATAAAGACAGTAAAATGTGTTACTTGCTGAATCAAAGCTGTCACGCGTGCAGGCTGCCTCTTAGAGGATATTAAACATTTTTCACGTTTGCATACATTTTAATCATACCGTTTCGCTTTGATCTGTAAGCTGTTAATTGCTAAAACTGACTGTTTATTTCACATTTCACAATGTCCTTTTTTTCCATCCTGTCTGATTATATCACGACGATCATGGTGCGCTCAGTCACTCATAACGTACATAACAGTATCAAAAGCAAACCACGTCAAAAGTCTTTTGCAGTCGCGCGTTAACATAGCGGTGTGAGTTTTCGTCACAAAATTGATTATCGCCTGGTAGGTAAAACTTGTGTTGTCTTCCTTTCTTTTCATCTTTACATGTTGCTAAGTATCATGTAATTATTGCTAAAGCTCCTAAATTGAGAATAACTAAGTTACTTCTAACTGATAAAGATAACTTATTTATTGTTTCCCTGAACGTTAATGAAAGACCTTTGACTGATGTCCATGAACATGCTATACTAAAAACTAATTTAAGCGCACATTTGGCTCTTATAGACGAGGAGTGGGCTGGAATCCCCTTTTGCGCAAGCTCATTTAAAGTTTCTGTGTTTTCTAAATCGTTCTTGGTAAACAAAGCCACAGCACATAACCCAATCCCTGCCGAATATTCTCACCCTTTTTTCCGACTGGACTAGAGTTCCATCGACAGTTAAAATCATATTGACAAGACGTTACACTCAAATATTCTTTTCAAACTTTCGGTTAGAGCTTTGACGACGAACCAATCTCGGTACGTTTCTACAGATTTCACAATGTTGTAAAGGTAACACAACGTCAGTAAAACAGAGTTACGTGGAAGGTTAGCGATACGGACGATGCACGTGAGTCAGTGGAAATCTACGGAGAGTGGCCCTCACGACGAGATGCGTCGAACACGCCCCTTGCCATTGTATTGTAGTGGTATAAAGATAGATGCACTGAAGCCTTTTATTTCACTTGGTTCTCGAAACTTCCCTACGCTATTATCCGGACTCGAACTGGTTTCCCTCACGATGATCTCTGCTGCATTTGGACCACGCCCACGGTTTCTTTACGTCGAGTCTGTATACGTCCTGCTACTGGACAACAGCTCCGTCTTCAGACGTTCTTCATGTCACTGGTCAGACAAACTCACGAACATGTCTTACTATACCGTTATACACAGAGGTGAAAAATTAATGGGATAGCGATGTGCACACATTCCGAGGGGGGTAAAATAACGTAAGAAGGGCAATGAACTGCTGAAGTCATTTTTGCTCGGTTCTTCATGTGAAAAAGTTTCCGCATGATTATAATTGTACAACGACAGATGACGATAGTTGGAGTTAGACGTTTCGGACATTACATTTCGGAATACGTTAGGGAATTCAGTAATACAAGATCCACAGGTCAAAAGCGTGCCGGGAATACCAAATTTAAGGCATTAACTCTCTCCATGGAGAACTCAGTGGCCACCAGCCTTTACATAACGACCGAGAGCAGAGGCGGTTGCCGACAGTTTCCAGAGCTAACAGAGAAGCAACAGTGCGTGAAACGCTCGCAGAAATCAACGTAGGCGTACGAAGACGGTATTCGTTAGGAAAGTGCGGTGAAATTTTCCGTTAATGGGCTATGGAAGCAGTCTACCGACGCGAGTGCTCCTGCTAGCAGCAAGGCATCGCCTGCAGCGCCTCTCTCGGGGTCGTGCCCATATCGGTTGGACCTTAGACTACTGGAAAACCAGGGCCCGGTCAGATGAGTCCCGATTTGAGTTAGCTGATGTTACGGGTCGGTGTGGTGCAGACCAACGAAGCCATAGATCCAAGTTGTCAACTAGGCACTGCGGAAGCTTGTGGTGGCTCCATAATGGTGTGGACTGTGTTTACACGGACTAGACAGGGTCCTCAGGCCCATCTGAACCGATCAATGATTGGAAATGGTTATGTACTGCTAGTTGGAGACCAGTTGCAGCTATTAATGGACTTCGTGAGGATAGCAGATTGTGCGATAATTCTCACACTTGTCGGCTCTTGCAGTCTTCGGAATTGTTGCGCGATGTTTCTCCGTCATATGGCATATCGTCAGTCTCATACATTCCATGCACTAACGTGAATATCGTTTTGTTGTCACTTTCACCAACGATTTTATAAATAACGACGGAATGTTATCTATCCCCACTGCCTTAATTGACCTTAATTCCTCCAAAGCTCTTCTAATTCTAATACGGGATCCCTTATCTCTTCCCTATCGACTCCTGTTTTTTCTTTTATCAGGTTATCAGGCAAGTCTCTTCCCTCGTAGAGGCTTTCAGATTACTGTTTCCCCCTGTCTACTCTCTCCTCTGCATTTACCAGTAGAATTCCCATTGCACTCTTATTGTTACCACCCCTGCTTTTAATTTCACTGAAGTCTGTTTCGACTTTTGTATATACGGAGTCAGTCCTTCCGATAATCATTTCTTTTCGATTTCTTCACATTTTTCATGCAGCCATTTCTCCTAAGGTTCCCTGAACTTTCTTTTTACATCCTTCCTAACGGACTTATTTCTGTGTTACTGAATTTCCCTGAATGATTTTGTACTTCTTTCGTCCGTCGATTAGCTGAACTATTTCATCTGCTAACCAAAGTTTCTTCGCAGTTGCCTTCCTTGTACCTATGGTTTTCTCTGCTACTTCTGTGGTTGCCTTCTTAGAGATACCCATTCCTCTTCAGCTGGGTTATTCCCTATCGCAGTATCTATAGCCTGAGTACTTTCATATCCCCCCTCTTTGCGCATTGATTCTTTCTGACTAGTCTCTTGAGCTTCAGCCTACTATTCATCATTACTAAATTGTGATTTGAGTCTATATCTGCTCCTGGATAAGTCATAAAATCCAGTATCTGATTTCGGAATCTCTGCCTGACTATGATGTAAACTAACTGAAGTGTTCCTGTATCACTAGGCCTTCTCTAACAATGGCTCGACCTCTAGTGATTCTTGAACAGTGTATTCGCTGTCACTAACTGACATTTATCGTAGATCTCAATTAATCTTTCTCTTCTCTCATTCCTACCAGCAAGCCTATTTTCTTCCGTAACCCTTTCTTCTACTCCCTCCCCTACAATCGCTTTCAATCCTCAGTGGCGATTAGATTTTCTTCTCCATTTTCGTACTGAATTACTTATTAAATATCTTCATATATTTTCCCTATCTCTTCATGCTCTGCTTGCGACGTCGGGATGTGTACCTAAACTATTGTTGTCGGTGTTGGTGAGAACAACCCAGTCACTGACCTGTTCAAAGTAACTCATTCTCTGTCCTATCTTCGTATTCGTAACGTACCATACTCACGTTATACCATTTTCTAGTGCTGTTGATTTAAGGGTACAAGGAAATATTTTCACGTTGTTTTCAGGAAATTGCTTGAGGTTTATCACATTTTCGCTATGATCAGCTGCTGCAACGTGCTGTAATTACTGGGAAATATAAATCATCAACTGTTGTTGTTGTTGTTGTGGTCTTCAGTCCAGAGACGTGTTTCATGCAGCTCTCCATGCTACTCTATCCTGTGCAAACTTCTTCATCTCCCAGTACCTACTGCAACCTACACCTTCTGAATCTGCTTAGTGTGTTCATCTCCTGGTCTCCCTCTACGATTTTTACTCTCCACTACTAAATTGGTGATCCCTTGATGCCTCAGAACATGTCCTACCAACCGATCCCTTCTTCTAGTCAAGTTGTACCACAAATTTTTCTTCTCTCCAATTCTATTCAATACCTTGTCATTAATAATGTGATCTAATCATCTAATCTTCAGCATTCTGTAGCACCACATTTCGAAAGTTTCTATTCTCTTCTTGTCTAAACTATTTATCGTCAGCCGGCCGCTGTGGCCAAGCGGTTCTAGGCGCTTCCGTCTGGAACTACGCTGCTGCTACGGTCTCAGGTTCGAATCTTGCGTCGGGCATGGATGTGTGTGATGTCCTTAGGTTAGTTAGGTTTAAGTAGTTCTAAGTCTAGGAGACTGATGACCTCAGATGTTTAGTCCCATAGTACTTAGAGCCATTTGAACCATTTTTTATTTATCGTCCATGTTTCACTTCCATACATGGCTACACTCCATACAAATACTTTCAGAAACGACTTCCTGACACTTAAATCTATACTCGATGTTAACAAATTTCTCTTCTTCAGAAACGCTTTCCTTGCCATTGCCAGTCTACATTTTATATCTTCTCTACTTCGACCATCATCAGTTATTTTGCTCCCCAAATAGCAAAACTCCTTTACTACTTTAAGTGTCTCATTTCCTAATCTAATTCCCTCAGCATCACCCGACTTAATTCGACTACATTCCATTATCCTCGTTTTGCTTTTGTTGATGTTCATTTATATCCTCCTTTCAAGACACTGTTCATTCCATTCAACTGCTCTTCCAAGTCCTTTGCTGTCTCTGACAGAATTACAATGTCATCGGCGAACCTCAAAGTTTTTATTTCTTCTCCATGGATTTTAATACCTACTCCGAATTTTTCTTTTGTTTCCTTTACTGCTTGCTCAATATACAGATTGAATAACATTGGGGAGAGGCTACAACCCTGTCTCACTCCCTTCCCAGCCGCCGCTTCCCTTTCATGCCCCTCGACTCTTATATCTGCCATCTGGTTTCTGTACAAATTGTAAATAGCCCTTCGCTCCCTGTATTTTACCCCTGCCACCTTTAGAATTTGGAAGAGAGTATTCCAGTCAACATTGTCAAAAGCTTTCTCTAAGTCTACAAATGCTAGAAACGTAGGTTTGCCTTTCCTTAATCATTCTTCTAAGATAAAAATAAGTCATAAGATTATTAAGTTGTAGTGTCGAGTCTCAAGTCCTTTGAGTGCCTAAGGCGTACTCCTCATGAAATTTCGATAAATACATGTGTTGCCTCACAGATGTAGAGCGCTAACCAACTATGACCTAATTAGTCCAGTAACTTTGAGGAAGAAGACTTACAGGATCTGTTGAATGGAATGTACAGTCTATTGAGTACAGAATATGTATGGTGAGTAAGTCCATAAAAGTCGACGGTAATGAGAAGTAGCAGAAATGAGAACAACCAGAAACTTAACAACGGAATGTGTGATCACGAAGTAGATGATGTTAAGAACTTCTGCTTCGTAGGCAGTAAAATAACCTATGACACAAGTCACAAGGAGGCCGTAAAAATCAGACTAACTTTGGCAAAAGCATTGCATGGTAATGAAACACGGACTGTTCGAAGATCGGAACAGAAGAGAATCGAAGCATTTGAGATGTAGTGCTACAGAAGGATGATGAAATTTAGGTGTACTTCCACTGACCGTAGACAACCACTCAACTCAGACGAACAACGGTAGTATAATCAACCATGCGCAGTTAAATGAAAACATCAACTAAATATACAACTTAACTGAATGGGCTGCGTATACATTTACGAGAAAAGTGGTAGATGCGTTATAGAGTAACTGCAAAAGTTTTAACGTTACTCCGTGTTCACGCCCTATCACCTCATTTGTATGGTTTTTTTTCCAGCAGTTAAAACACGACAAGTTTCTGGTTATTACATATGAAATGCACGCTAAATCGCGCAGGGCTAACGGGTAATTAGGATTGTGGAAAGGGCCAAGGGAGTTGCGGTCGGATTCATTTCACTGGAGTCTCCAGTGGATAGGTCTGCCCTCGTTCACTTATGCGAGACAGGTGGTGAGCACAACTACACTAAATTCGTGCGAACCCAACCAAGGGACAGTCACGCACCGACCGACCAACTGCTTGCTTGCCAGACGGAGTACACGAGAATTCAAGGCCTCAAAAGGTTACAATTATCGTTATCCCCAAACAAACGGGTATGTGAACTGAGCTGCCAAAACTACACACCATGTTGGGCAGCAACAACCGGTGAGGAAAAGACACTGCCTAAAAATTACGTTAGCGGCTAGGGCAGGTAATCAAACATTAACGGTCACAAGGAAAAATATTTCGCTAGTGCACTTAACTATAGATAAATTAATTTAATTAATTCCACCTGACGGCGGCTATCTCGAACACTTCACTCGATTTTTCTCACAGAAAAACCTCCACAACAGCAACGCCGGAACCAAGTCGGCGAGCGACGATGCTCGTACCGATCGGACAGCTCCAGACAGACTCCGACACTACGAAGAGACCGCCGGCGGCCCGGTCGGAGATGTCCTCGGACCAACCGACCGACAAACAATCCACCAAAGGTCAGGCCCGGCTTAAGTGATGAGTGGCGGCAAAGGTCGGGCGGGCGATGTCCACGCACGGCTGACTGCTGCTGCAAGCCGGCGGCTGGATGGCCCGGGCTGCGCTCCAGACGCGTTGCAACTGACTGTCAGGGCCCAACTCACGACCGTAACTGTCACCGTGAACTCTCCTCCTCGCACGTTCCGACCGACTCGCCCCAGAATGCCGACATCATCTAAAATAGTCGTCAGTGGAAATAACGCCAACTACACACACAACCTGACAAACACTGCTCGATGACCTGAACAATACCCAACAGTCACTAAGCACGCACGAAGACAAATCGGGCGTCGATGCATACACATACTGCCGACTCATGAACGATCGGCGAGCCAAAACGCGTCGTCCGGTAGGACGACCGACCGACGATCCACCCAGAATGTGGCCCATGTCAAGTGATGCGTGGCGGCAGAGGACGGACGAGCCATGTCGGCGCAGACCTCTCTGCTGCTCCAACACGGCTGCACTGGTGCCGAATGCAACTCCCCGAGTGGCAGGTCCGGACTGCGCTCCAGACGCATTCCAACTGACTGGCAGCCCGAACTCGCCACCCGCACTCCCTTACGACGGACAACGACCGGGAAGTAATAGCAGTCGAGCAAAGATACTACGATAGGCGCTGCTAGCGCCGGTTACGGTCAGGCAAAGCAGCAACTCAGTGACAGTAGTACTTCAAATTAACGTAGAGATGTGGAAGTACGTTAAAAACAGGGTGTAAAATACGTTATGGCGGGAACACAAGCCACGCACGGCTCACAAACCCGTCATCAGATGTGATAATGAAAACAAACAGGAGTCCAAACTTAATAATAAGTTTTACATACACCACTACGCATGGGGAAACGTAAAAATCATAAAACATTTTTAAAAATCAGCGGACGGGCTATGAGCGGTAAAGCGTAAGTCAATGGGGAAAGCGACACCAAAAAATCTGTCGCTTTATGGACTCGCACTGTTTCCCTGTAGATGCATTTTCGAAGGAGGGAGGAGACTGAACTGTTTCATGCCCATACTTCTCGTTAGATGATTACAGTCGAACGAGAGATGCTACCTGAGTAAGAAGAGAAGACATGATTTAGCTAGATACAGAACTTCACTGCTGGTGTTTCTTTTCTTTTCTATTGACTTTTCTTTTTATGGACCTAGCCCGACCGTTGTTTTCTGAAAATATTATATGTTATTTCTTTTTTGTTTTCTCATGTGTACTACTGCATCTAAAGATTATTATTAGCTGTGGTCTCTTGCTTATTTCCAGTATCACATCTGATGATGGACGTGTAATAGCCCGAAACCGGTCGTGTTCTAAGCATTGAAAAATAAAAACTACCTTACAACTGAAGCGTTACTTTCAGTCTCTACTGTTGCGGATGTTCCTCTGGCAGGGTTATTTGCGTCTGCGGGTGTTTTAACCCCTACATGAGGCGTCACTGATAAGGCTGTGTGCGCCGCCATATTGGCGGGTGACCTTGAACGAGTTTCGCTCGGCCGCCGCTTGAGCTCGGAGGATCGCGCTATAGTTTTAACTAAGCGCGATCCGCTGCAAAAGGGTCTCTTCCGGCCGCCATGTTGGATTTTTTGCGCGCGACTTCCTGCCGCGCCCAGTGTGGCGGCACTTATCAGAGGCAACTTCCGCAGTACAGGCAGCTGCACGCTCATTCGACTTGAGGCAGCCGCACTGAGCACACAGCCATGCCGTACAGGAGGAGAAGATATACAAGAAGATCAAGAATGCCTGTGTACAAGACTGTGGATACATTTACTCTTACTCCTAATAATGTAGCACAAGAAGAGCTACTAATTGGACCTATTACTTTTGTAGGAGCTAAGATTAATTTTTCTTGTACAACTACAGAGGTTGTAACTGGTAATAGTTGGTTAACGATTGCTATTGTAAGGGGCAGTGATAAGCCTCTATTAAGTTTCACAATTGCCATCTAAGAGCGCCGTCTGCAAGTCTGTATTTGACAGCCTCTGGTTGGGTCGACACGCTGCTCAATGAACGTACGTACACCTTCCTGTCTTTGGCACTGTAGCGCGTCGAAAACCCAATCTTGTAATACAATCGATTGCTTATAAACATGCCTCAGAAGCGTTTGTATTTGGAAACGATATAGTAGGCACATTGTCAGTTAAGAAAGCACAGTTATCCGTCACGTATAATGCTATTTAGATTCTTGTTGACGTTTGATCTGGCAATACTTTAACAATCTGTCAATAACAATCTATCCTTCGAGGAACTAAATCGGGTGGTGAATATATACCATACAACGTGTATAGCAATTGCCATTTTCAGCGCCATACCGGCAAATAACTACTTGTATTTCACAAGACCGATATTTTCTGCATCCGTGTTGACTATTTCCCAATAGGCCGTGCAGTTGCGTTCTCGCTTCCCACGCCTGGGTTCCCGGGTTCGATTCACGTCGGGGTCAGGGATTTTCTCTGCCTCGTGATGACTGGGTGTTGTGTGGTGTCCTTAGGTTAGTTAGGTTTAAGTAGTTCTAAGTTCTAGGGGACTGTTGACCATAGATGTTAAATCCCATAGTGCTCAGAGCCATTTGAGCCATCTTATTTCCCAATAACTCGTTTTGTCCGGGTAGTTCATAATGTTCGAACCCAACATATGTTCCAGAATCCTACTGTAAATCGACGTTAGTGATATGTGTCTGTAATTTAGTGGATTACTCCTATTCCTTTCTTGGATATTGATGTGACCTATAGAACTTTCCTGTCTTTGGGTACAGAACTTTCTATGAGCGAATAGTTGTATATGGTTGTTAAGAATGTAGCTATTGTATCAGCAAATTCTGGAATGAACGTAGCTGGTATACAGTCTGGACAGGAGGCCTTCCCTTTATTAAGTGCTTTAAGCTGCTTCGCTAAACCGAGTCAGTTTCTTCGCAGCACGTTTCTCGTCACTGTGCATTCAATCTTATGGGTTATCTGGCATTTGTTAAAAGTATACTGAACCGAGGACATTTACTTCTAAGTTATTTATGTTGGCAGTTGTTCTTGATTAAAATTCTGTAATATTTACTTTGTCTTGTTCTGCGAAGAACTTTCGAAAAACCGTTTTTAGTAACTCTGCTTTAGTGGCACTGTCGTCAGTTACATCACAATTGTTATCGCGCAGTAAAGGTATTAACTGCATCTTCTTGCCGGATCTGTCAACTATGTGATGTACTTCACTCACGAATATCTTCGAGGTTTCTTCCAAATTCCGAGAGAGTTTCATTGTGGAAGCTCTTAAAAGCATCACATATTCTCTTAAATTTGCGTTGTTGGGGATTTTGCTTTCTTTTAAATTTGGCATGCTTTTTTCTTTGCTTCTATGGCAGTGTTCTGACTGTTTCCTGTAGCATGTTTTGCGTTTTGGTGTAATTTTTAAAGCTCAATCATACTTCATTAAACCCCACCCCCCGGCAGATTCGCTCTTCGTCCGAATAGCATTGCAAGACAGATCTGTGTCCTCCTCGGCTCTGGCGCAACAGTGGAACACAGGAACAGTGGAACATATCGTACACTGACAGTCCGTCGAAGTTTATTACGGTATGAGTTAACTTTTACGAATGGGCAGAAACATGCTAAACGGCAATGGTGTATGGAACGAAGTCACTGGGGACAGGAATGATGGTAGTCTGTCATCTGGCGGGCCAGTGCAAAAAGCTGACATACTGTGACCCCGAGAACGCTCGTGTTCGTGCAGCGACATGTAGTCGTGCATTGTCTTACAGAAAGGATTTTGTCGTGCAGAAAGGATATGGCTACGGCTGACAGGATGTCATTCACGTAAGTGGGGGTAGTCTGGGTGGTGCGACCTGCCCCATCTCGTCGTGTTCTACGGCCTTCCGTGAACCATTCTGCACACACTCGTTGCACTGCCGATACACTTCGTCCCACACAAGCAGCAGTTTTCCGGAAGGATGCATCACATTCTCTCGTGCCATTAATGCATCCTATTTAAAACTTACTGATTTAACGGTACGGTTCGCGCATACGTCTGCGAGGCATCCCGTACGTCTGCTCACACTGATCCATTACCTGAGACTTATAGCGACAACGAGAGGCGCAGGTACAATTTACGTATAGGTGGTGTCGCGTCGCGATATCGATATTGACCTTGAACCCACGAGCCGACATGGTTCAAATGCTAATCATTTCTGCCAGAAGTAATGTGCATATCTTGTGAATATAAACGTCCTGTCTCTAGTCTGTAAGGGTGTTCCTTCTGAACGTTAGCGTATTTACACGCTCATGGGCTGTGCTTGCTTGGGCTTTGCTATGCCTTGCAGCATGTACACTAAGCATTTCTGTGGTTGCTGGTATGGAAAGAATGTTATTCCTAGATAGCCATACATGACAAGGCTGGAACGTATTTCATTTTTGACTTGAGCACAGCTGCTCTAAATTCTGACCATTTCTTTCTCAAAATGTAATTTTACCATTTCTCAAAATTTCGTTCTGAGGAAGACACCCTTAGTAGGTGTCGAAACACAGGTCAATTGCACCAAACAGTTATTTGCTACCGGTTGGCCTAATAATTCCTGTGTTTGAAAATTGTATACCGTTGCTGAGAGACAGCCTTGTTTAAAATTGTCACTTCAATAAGACAAAACCTGTTGTCAGAAATGTGCAAATTAACCTCTTCTCAAGATACGTTATTGTAAATTCCTGGATTTAGAGCACCTGACGTAATAATTTTTCAATGAATAGGTTAAACAATTGACCTCCGTTATAAAAAGATATGGAGAATGCTGCTCGTAGGTATCGAACGTTGGTCAGTTTCTTCACAGCACGTTTCTCGTCACTGTACGTTCAATCTCATGGGTTATCTGGCATTTGTTAAAAGTATTTCTGTCGATTTCTCTGGAAATATGCATTTGTGGACACCATACTTGTTGGCGAAAAATGCTGATTATTCAGTTATATATTGATTTTCTCAATGTAGAGTCGACTGGGCGTCATGAACGTTAGCGCTGGTTTTTCTATAAAGCTACGCCTCCCTAGCTGCGAGAATTTCCTGCAACGTGCCGCGCGACACGCCCACGAGTCCGCACTTCCCACTGTGTAGGTATTACAATAACAGACCATTTTCTAGGGTTAGGACATTTCAGTGCCACTAATAGTCTTAACTGTAGGGAACAGTTGCGTGCTTTAGGAGGAGTCTGTCCTGCATGTAGCAGCGATTTACTTGGGTCGAAGGGTGGGGAAAGTCGAAAAGAGCATCAACAAATTACTGGGGGACAACTGCAGTATTTATTTCGCGCGCACAGACAGCAACAGAGAAGCTAATTCTTCCGTTATAATTAGTGAAAAAATTTATTGGGTGAATATCCGAACAGCATATTTTGTAGACCATGGCTAATTACTTCTTAGTTTGTCTTCAACTTACGAAAGAAGATAATGGAACTGACTGGATGTGAATCTGAAAAATGCCTTAAACTTGTCCGCATCATAGAGCAAATAGTGTCTCTTCTTCACAATGTAAGTACGTTTGTCTGGATGTTTCGAGCATTCAGAGGACTCTTCCCAGCACTGTACAGTCATCTTCCTCTTCCCTAACTTCCATGTACTTTCGTAGCGCCAAAATTAACGTTTTTCAGATCAAGCGCAGCTCTGCAGGTTTGGCTTTCGCTGTCTCCGCTACTATCGTTGAGCTATGCTGCCTCACGCCTACAATATTTTGTTTGGAGCACGCTAGAACTCGCGTCGCGTTAATGAACCACACAATACTGGTCTCGTATAGGAGACACTGTAGCACACACCGACTTATAACAAACTGTAAAAATAAATTCAAACTTTACATAACTTTTTTTCGCTTACACCCTCCAAAATACAGGCGAAAGGTAAAGGTTGTTGCTTATTACATTTCAGATGTTGGCCTGGTAAAAGTTCTGTGTTGCAATAACACAACCATTTCAGTGAATTAAAAATTATGTCAGAATGTAGTTGTTGTATCACTCTATCAAAAAGAAAAAAAAATGGCTCTGAGCACTATGGGACTTAACTTCTGAGGTCATCAGTCCCCTAGAACTACTCAAACCTAACTAACCTATGGACATCACACACATCCATGCCCGAGGCAGGATTCGGACCTGCGACCGTAGCGGTCACGCGGTTCCAGACTGTAGCGTCTAGAACCGCTCGGCCACTCCGGCAAATTATAAAAAAACACCACTTTCATTGTTTACGTATTGTATTGTATGTTAACCGGGGGCCTAGAAACGACGGAGAGGCTCCGTCCCCGCCGCAGCCGCAGTGGTCCACAACCCCACGACGGCTACTGCAGTCCACTTCACCCCTCCGCCTCCCCACACCGAACCTAGGGTTATTGTGCGGGTGTGTTTTCATCACTTTTTTGGGAGTGATTATCACATCCACAAGAAAAACTAAATCGGGCAAGGTAGAAGAACCTTTTTACCCATTCGCCAAGAGTACAAGTTAGGTGGGTCGACAACATATTCCTGTCATGTGACGCACATGCCGTCACCAGTGTCGTATAGAATATATCAGCCGTGTTCTCGTGTGGAGGAATCGGTTGACCTATGACCTTGCGATCAAATGTTTTCGGTTCCCATTGGAGAGGCACTTCCTTTAGTCTACTAATCGCACGGTTTTGCGGTGCCGTCGCAAAACACAGACACTAAACTTATTACAGTGAACAGAGACGTCAATGAACGAACGGACAGATCATAACTTTGCGAAAATAAAGAAAGTAAACTTTTCATCTTTTTTTTTCATTTTGTTCGTTATTGATCGTTGCGTTTGGTCGTTGCGGACGTCGCAAGACATCCTGTGCAAGTTCGGTGGTTGATCCTTCCACTCAGTTTTTTTATTATAGAGGCCAACCGGCTCTCTGGCCGAACACGCTGAGCTATCGTGCCGGCTTCACTTGAGGGAAGACTTGAACCAAGAATCTCTCGTTGCGCAGCTGCTCACGCTAACCACGGGACTACGGCGTTCCTGAGCTCGCACTCTCCTTGATGTTGCCTGTCTTTCGCATGGACTACTCAGTTTGTATAGTTTGCTTATTTTTTTCCTAGTTCCACACAACTTCTTCCTGTTTTCTCGATTGATCTGTGTTCAGCCTTTCAAGGCCTTTCGACTGTGCCAACTTATAACTAAATGTGAGGGGAGTGCGATGGGGAGGTTCCCTTGTAAGTATAGATACGTTGCGGGTTAGCGGCGTCGAAGGCGAATCCGAGAGAGACGTCAACCCGAAGAACTTGCTCTAATTGCAGTCTGTATCGTTTCATAGACCAGACAGTCTTATGGAACAGTGCCAGTTCTTTGCTTGCGTGGTCTCCGCACAAACATTTGCTTAATTCTTTCTACTGTTTCATTCGAAGTGCGTGGTTGACCGGGGCTCTTACGCTTGCATAAAAATCCTTTCTCCTCAAACAGACCATACAGCGAATGTTTTTCAGCAAATGTGGAAATTCAACCTGGACTGTAAACACGAGTCACTCTTGCTACACTCGAGTACACGAAACGCCTTCTGTTGAGGAGACACCGTATTGCTACACAGTAACTGAGAAGAAGTATGAACTGGCATCTAGCTCTAGGGCACACCCAGTTAGTCAGCACTCATTTCCTGTCCCACACCTCTATTGTTTCGTAATTATTACACTCTAACTTCAGGTCATTCTTTTTGAAACACGCTGTGTATTAAGAGTCGTTCATTTAGCGAAACGTAGGTGGAACCGTTTGGCCGTGTCAGCGTTGAAAGGACGAGTGACGAGTATCGAGATGGCGACACTGTGTGCCGCTGCAGACGGCGCGGCGCCAGATGAAGAGGACGGCGGGCCGGCGGCTCATCTGGCGCCCGGCACACGTAGCCGGCCTCAGCCACGGCGCCAGCCGGGAGCCCGACTAATCAGGAGGGCCGCAATCGATGCGGTCGCGGCCCGCCCGGCGTTTAATTGCGGCGCGCTGTCTCGGCGGCGCCGGCGTCCGTGGCTCTGGCGCAGCGCCTTTCTTGCTGCGTGGCACAACACACACTTCATCGCGGACGCACCGCGCGTGCCAAGTTTTTCCTCCACGGCCTTTGCCGCCACAGTTCTGACTTACACGTCGTCGTCAAAAGGCAGAAACGGAGCAACTTTCTAAATCAGTTTGCCGTAAATTGGACGATATTAGCTCCAACGTTGAGAAGCAATTACTTCTAATTACGGTTAAATCTGCAGTAATCTTCGGGGTAGAATCTTATTTTCTTCCATAACATGTCAGGAAATGTGGGAGTGGGAGAGTGGATGGTGCCAAATGTCAATTCATTATTTATTAAAAAGAGACCAGTTAAGGGGCTGAGAGTACAAGTGGAACAAGTACTTACTCAGTAAGTAAATCAATGCCAAGTCGAATGGCTACTTATGAATTATATGATATTTTCATCCGGTATTTGAAACGATCACATAGATAATGTTGTGGGTAGATGAAACCAAAGCATCCGATTGATTGGCAGAAAGAAAGTGCAATAGGTCTACTAAAGAGACTGTTTACAACACGCTTGTCCACGCTATTCTGGAGTATTGCAGGTGGCACTGACGGATGACGAAAAAGTCCAGAGGAGGGCAGTTCATTTTGTATTACCGTGAAATGGGGGAGACAGCGCCACAGACATGATAAGTGGAGTGGCAATCATTAAAACACAGGCGTTTTTCGTTGCGATGGGATCTTTTCATGAAATTTCAATCACCAGTTTTCTCCTCCGATTGCGAAGTCATTCTATTGGCACCCACTTACATAGGGAAAAATGATCTTTCCAATAAAATAAGAGAAATCATGGCTCGCACAGAAAAATTTAAGTGCTCATTTTTCCCGCTCGTCGTTCGAGATTGGAACGGTAGAGAGACGGCTTGAAGGTGGTTCATTGAACCCTCTGCCAGGCACTTTTGATAGCAGGGTAATCACGTAGATGTAGATGTAATTTTTTTTCTAATGGTCATTTAGTCCTTAGGTTGTATCGACACTGTACCGCCTTTGCATTATTTTTTATAAATTATTAAAGGTACTTATACACCTTCGAAGTTAAAGCGTTTTAAAATAAAATAGGTGCAAGCGCAAAAACATTGTCTCTACTGTGCATTATTCTGGAGTTTGATTTTATTTTATTTGGTACAACACACATGATGCTCACAGTACAGTGTATGTTCATTATAAAAGAAAAATAAATGTGTAATCAATGCAAAATTATTAGAATAAGCCGAAAAATGGTAGGTAAATAGGAAATAAAATACATACCAAAACAAAAAGATATTGGTGTGGTTCCAACGAGTACTACAGGCTATTCATTGTCACTTTCTACAATTGCGTCACAGTCAGTGCCTTAATACAGAATCAGAAACATTTCCTTCCGTGACATAGCTTAAAGAACGTCCTTCCTGAGGCAACACTCGTCGTGCCCCATACCAAATGGTTCAAATGGCTCTGAGCACTATGGGACTTAACTTCTGAGGTCATTAGTCCCCTAGAACTTAGAACTACTTAAACCTAACTAACCTAAGGACATCACACACATCCATGCCCGAGGCAGGATTCGAACCTGCGCCCGTAGCGGTCTCACGGTTCCAGACTGTAGCGCCTAGAACCGCTCGGCCACCCCAGCCGGCTGCCCCATACCATTTCGTTGTTCATTTCTCAGCCTTCCTTGCGTCCTCCTATGACTATGTCGTCTTCTTTCTCCACTCTCTCTTCTTACACCCATGGTAACGGCTATCTGGGAACGGAATATATTATTACAAAATTCATGATAAATTGAAGAGACGTTGTTCTTTTATTTCATGAAGATTTTTTCACTTCTCAAATTTTATTTCATACCATACTCCTCTTGAAGCAAAGGCTCCAAAAAGGTATTGATTGGCGACCAATGTTGTGGCTCCTAAGATCCGCTTGACTTAAGATTACATTTTAGTGGATACTTGGACTGCATTGTTGGAGGATTTCCTCTGGTGATTCTGATAATATTGCTCCACTGTATTTTGTGTCCTTGAGTTTCTTTATCAACTTTGCCCTTTGCTATGGCGTCCATTGCTTTAATTGAAAGAAAATTCTGTGTTTTAATTTCCACTACGGAAAAAAATGGTTCAAATGGCTCTGAGCACTATGGGACTTAACTTCTGTGGTCATCAGTCCCCTAGAACTTAGAACTACTTAAACCTAACTAACCTAAGGACATCACACACATCCATGCCCGAGGCAGGATTCGAACCTGCGACCGTAGCAGTCGCGCGGTTCCGGACTGAGCGCCTTAACCGCGAGACCACCGCGGCCGGCCACTACGGAAAACCTTAGGCTCACCTGTTTCGATGCTTCCACCCTTTCTTGGGAAACAAATACACATCTGAAGTGTTTCTTCGCATTGAACGTATGGCTAGGTTCAACGAACCTGTGATCTGTTGAATCAGTATACTGATTTTTTGTCAAAGTGTGCATCCACTATTTCAAAATGGGGTCTATTTAAACATCCATTAAATATTGATAAAAGTAATCTTAAAAGCAAACACTTTAGGCTATTGCATTACTTTAGAAAAGGCATATGGAAGCTTCATTAAACGTATCAGCAGTTCTCCTTTCTCCCTCTATTCCTCTTGTGCTAGTTGTATTCTTAGTCCTGGGATTGGCTTAGAGCCTAAACTTTGTCATCACAGAATGCAGAACTACTCTTTTATTCTGAAGAGATGCACACTTTATCTTTACAAATGAGTGCATAGATCATTTTCTTATGAAATGTTGCTTGTAACACTTTTACTCTCAGCCCCTCATATATAAATGCTATACTTAATTATAAGAGCGACTCCACGTTGGATGGTGACAAGAGTTTGATCTCAAAGTACACCTCATCACATTTACTTAGAAGGGATAAACATTGACAGGACAGATTCTAATAAAAAAATGGTTCAAATGGCTCTAAGCACTGTGGTACTTAACATCGGAGGTCATCAGTCACCTAGACTTAGAACTACTTAACCTAACTAACCTAAGGACATCACACACATCCGTGCCCGAGGCTGGATTCGAATTTGCGACCGTAGCAGCCGCGTGGTTCCGGACTGAAGCGCCTAGATCCTCTCGGCCACAACGGCCGGCCGATTCTAATCGTTATATACTTAATGACATTTAACATAAGAAATTAAAAATATATTTGTTCCCATATTTGGTATCAATAAACGTCGGGTTCTCAACAAGTAATGTAACATTTTTTTTTTCTCGGCCAATTACGATCTTAAAAATGTGAAATATGTTGTGGGATATCGTGGTATATTTCCGCTTCAACTGTTATAATTTCATAAAGCTCCGATGGCTGGTGGCGGTATAAGTACCCTACAAAATGGCATCTATATAGGAGGTGCTTTCGAAGCAGAGAGCTGCCAGTGGTTTTCTTTTGGTGGGAAACCACAACGTCGTAAATATTCATAGCCGCTTCCAGGATGTCTTCGGAGATCTGGCAGCGAACACGAGCACGGTGAGTCGTTGGGCGAGGCGTCTGTTATTATCGCAACAGGGCTGCGCACACCTGTCCGATCTCCCGAGTGGCGGCAGACCGTCACGACTGTGACTCCAGCGATGTTGGAACGTGCGAACACTCTCATTTGAATTGATAGACGAATCACAATAAAACACCTCGTTGCTCAAGTGGGGTTCTCTGATGACAGGCTGACACACTCGTCCACCATTAGGGGTACTCAGAGGTGTGTGCCCGCCGGATTCCTCGCCGTCTAAGAAGAGATCATAAAGAGAAACGAAGAACACTCTGTGCAGAATTGCTCGACCATTACGAGGCTTATATTGCTAATTTCTTTATCGAACATCGTCGCAGGCGATGAAACATGGTTTCATTGCTTCGAACAAAACGACAATACATGAAAAAGAAAACGTTCAAAGTTGCGCCCTCAGCCAGTAAAGTCTTTGGGACGGTCTTCTGGGACCATGAAGGGATTATTCTGTTTAGTTTCCTCCCGCATGCCTCAACGATCAAGTCTGATATCCTCAGGAAACTGAAGTACGGACTTCAGCGTGTTTGTCGCTACAAAAATGCAAATGGACTTCTCCTTCTTGGTCTGTTCCTTCTCATCAACTTTACAGCCCGGATCTCGGACCTTCTGACTTCCATATATTTGGCTCAATGAATGACGCACTCCGTGGGAAGCAGTAGGTGGATGATACTGAACTTTTTAATGCAGCAAGAAGTCGACTCTGACGTCGACCATTACATTGGTGATTCTAATGACAAGTATTTAAATTTACAGTTACTGCAATTTCGACATCATTGATACTGTCTGTTTGTGAATCGTCAAAATCGTCAAAGCCATTTACAAGCAATGACTTTTTTTTTTTTTTTTTTCAAATGAATGTTCAAGCAGCTGCGCGGGATTAGCCTAGCGGTCTAAGGCGCTGCAGTCATGGACTTTGAGGCTGGTCCCGGCGGAGGTTCGGGTAGTGTGTGTGTTTATCCTTAGGACAATTTAGGTTAAGTAGTGTGTAAGCTTAGGGACAGATGATCTTAGCTGTTAAGTCCCATAAGACTTCACACACATTTGAACATTTTTTTTAATGTTCACGCAAAACTTTTACAGAATCGAAACATACATTGCCCATGTACATGTGTTGGATTAACCTTAGCGCAACTGACTCACTAAACTTTATAGTGTCAGTAATAACACATTTACAAGAAGACAAACAATTCTTTAAGTAAATATTCAACACTCAACTCCGCAAAAAAAGAACATACATGACTGTACATCAGTTCGCTTAATACACATCGAAGTCTTAACATAACCTTGGCGCACCAATCCTTACAGAATAGAACAGTAGCAACCTGAGCTCAATAGCTTCAAATATTTGGATCCCTCTAAGAGACAATCTCAGGCAAAAAATATTTAACGGTACCAGAATAACGGGAAGCTTCACGTTTTAATCTCGCAATAAAACGTAAGTATCCTTTGCGGCACGTATCATGCTGGGATATACAAACAACAGTCCAAGCTAAACACTAAATTCAGCCAACATGGGCAAATGAGAATAAAGTTTCACATTCTCAAACATGGCATTATCTTGCTTGTACCAGAAACCACACGGATTTTGATACACACTTTAACAAATACACTAACTCAAGCGCAGGAGGCAACACTAATACAACTCAATAAACTATACAA
This sequence comes from Schistocerca piceifrons, assembly GCF_021461385.2. Taxonomy (NCBI): domain Eukaryota; kingdom Metazoa; phylum Arthropoda; class Insecta; order Orthoptera; family Acrididae; genus Schistocerca; species Schistocerca piceifrons. The sequence goes on from NC_060138.1 coordinate 991,034,401, forward strand.
ACATAACATAACATTTTTGCGTAACAAAAATTTCTTCAACGGTATACAGCCGTTACTTGACATTTAATTTCGGGTCTCCTCGTCCAGTTCACCGAATGTTTCTTCAGTCTAAGTCATAATGTTTCATTTATTAAAAGGTTTATTGGCTGTATTTCATGTTATATCGTTTTCTACAGGCTGTACGATTCAGCCCTTTCTATATTTTCTATAATGACGTTTTTATGCTTCAAACTGTACTTCTAAAGATCTGATGTAGTCAAAATGTTACTTTATCTGTCCCTGTTAAACAAAATACTGCCTTTTACATTATGTACTGAACAATATTCATTATAATTTTCGCCTGTCTACATTTGAATGTTAAGTAGCCAAGTTGTACCTGTGGCTACTAGATGGCGCTCTCACTGCAATGTCATGTTCAGCTGCCGCGCTTATTAACGCGGGCGCCTGTTGCAACCTGTGATTGTACAGGTATGAGCAGCCCTTAGAAGCTTGCCTTCACACGTTCCTTTTAAATATTTTGTGACTAAAGCCCTTCTGGATTGTTATTTACTTTATACGTGACATGTAAGTAATGTCTCTGTCTTGTATCGTTAGTCAGTTCTCACACTTTTTTGTATAAAAAAATTTCTTCACACAAATTTGTAATTACATTATAGACTAGTTTAAATGTTAAAATTATGATGAAGGCACTCTTAGAAGTGTTGAAACCTGGTAAATAAGGCTAAAAAAATTGTGGCCGATGGGTCATTTGTTTCAATTTCAATTTATAAACGGTCACTGAACCAAACAGCCATGTTCAAAACTTTTAGAATAACATTTACAAAAATCCTTTTCTTTTACCATCACAGGCACGTTTAAATTAATAATGTTAACGAAATATTCTACTGCGCCGATGGTGTAATAGTTCAATCAATAGGGTCCAAAAAGGGTCAGCCGGACCGAGTGGCCGAGCGGTTGTAGGCGCTACAGTCTGGAAATGCGCGACCGTTACGGTCGCAGGTTCGAATCCTGCCTCGGGCATGGATATGTGTGATGTCCTTAGGTTAGTTAGGTTTAAGTAGTTCTAAGTTCTAGGGGACTGATGACCTCAGAAGTTAAGTCCCATAGTGCTCAGAGGCATTTGAACCATTTGAGCCGAAAAGGTCAATATCTGGAATATTTCGTGTAGTCGGAAAGTTTTCTACCGTATTAGGAGGGAATGCCACCAGCAACATACTAGAAATCCTGATTCGTGAGGTTGAGTGTGGGGCTTGAGGTGCGTTTGAAGCTCACTTCCGTATGTTTCCCTTGAATAACTAGAAAACTGTGGCCCCCAGCGAAAACGTATCTCTACATTAAATTTCCTAACAAAAAATCGTGTACCTTTTCTATTCAGGACTGACAGCTTGCATGCAGCGAGCGAGAGAACATGAAAAATCGTGCGCCTTGTTTTTGAAAGCCATCTATAACATAGTGGGTTGCATAAAACGACATCGGTAGGGACAACTGAATTTCCCTCTATGGATAAGAAAGTCCATCCCATAAGTTCCAAATAACGATCACAAGTCAACAAGCGAAGAGCAGTTGTGGTGTAACAAGTCGGTGGCGAAAATCCAAGAATGTGACATAGTGAGAATATACATTGCCCACAAGACGCACCAACAGCAGAGTCCACACTCTCGCGTTAGCACTAAGTTCCATTTCGCTGCTAGAGGTCATACGCCCATGCAACGTTGTGTCTTCTTACACGGTAGCACCTGGGCCGTAAGAACGATCATGTACGACAATGCCACACGTACCTTCATACAGCAAGAGGTGGTAAGATGTAATGCACCCTGGAACGTTGCCGAACGTGACTGCTTTGGTGGTCCAAGTGTTATGGAGGAAGCATAATGCTGCATGGGCATATGACCTCCAAATCTTTGAACATGGTGTACACACCAGACAACGATAACGTGACACTGTACCCCTTCCGCATGTGCGTTTTTTCAGGGATGCATTCGGCTCTGATTTAATTTTAATGGAAGACAATGCGCAGATGCATCGAAGAGCGCAGGTGAAGGAGCTTTCTGAAAGAGAGGATTTTCGACGAAGGGTGTGACTTGCCCGTTCACTACCCAATAGTCGCCAACCGCGCTGCCGGAGAAATGGATCTCCCCATCACAGTAGCCCCATACCAAGCTTGTGGCTAGCATGGGAGCACATTGCAGTGCATGCATTGTGAATCGAGATGCTTTCAGTGTAATTACAGCATTTGAATAAAAGTGTCATTTTTATTCGTTGTTCGTCTCCTTGGGTATACCTTTCAGTTAGCTTCTATACCACATTCTAGCAATTCTTTCTGTGTATGGTCCAAGTTTCATAGAGCTGCATTACTTGGTGAACCGTGTCGGTTTCTTTCTTCCAAATCCTCTGCCGTTCGCTCAAGAGAATTGGTGATTCACCGCCAAAGTGAGAGCTTTGAAACTAGGAGGCGCGGCTGTGCCACAGCTAGCGGCCGAACAGTTGCCCTTAGCGGCATTGGGGTTTTCGGCATCAAGCCGGACGCGGCTAGGCTGGGTATGATGCGCTGTGTAGGGCCCGGGTTAGGTCACGTTGGCAGTTAGTATTTGGTACGAGGCCTTTTGACACAACGGTTCTCCGACTTTATTCCTGAATACGCATTGTTGAAGATATGTTGGCCCTTCGTTGAGCGCCAAAATTTATTTCATTTGTACGTTCAGGTCATTTTCCCCTCATTTGGGGATTCAGCTCGTGTGAACTAATGTACGGAGAGTCTGGTGTTCTGGAAACTCTGATCTATTAGGTGCTTTCGCGTTCGGATCAACGGATTACCGTGCTGTCCGTTGGTCCAGTGAGCTCCGAGCATGTTAGACGCGCTGTCAACAGAAGGTCATATTGATGGCGTCTAGGTTTGTTTCCTGTCCTGGTGTCTTGCCACCCTGTACTGGGCAGAATCACCGGGCTGCAATGACTAAGACGTAATTCTAGTAATCGTAATTTCCTTACATTTTATTGTCTACCGCTGGCCAGGTTTAAATTTTTGAAGAGCCGCGCGGGGTAGTTGCGCATTCTAGGGCGCCTTGTCACGGTTCGCGCTGCTCCCCCCGTCGGAGGTTCGAGTCCGCCGTCGGCCATGGGTGTGTGTGCAGTCCATAGCGTAAGGTAGTTTAAGTTAGATTAAGTAGTGTGTAGGTCTAGGGACCGATGACCTCTGCAGTTTGATCCCATAGTGCCTTACCACAAATTTTCCAAAATTAAAATTTTTGAAGACGCATGATTGGCCGTTTCTCAATTTGTTAAACTTTTTTAAGGTTTTATTATCTAGCACTAGCTAGAGTTTTCTTAATTAAAGAGGCAATAAATTATGTAGATGCAATTAATTAATGGGATACATTTATAAGCAGTTGTCCTTATTACCCACCATGTCCTCGGTTTCATATTAGTCGAGATCCCGTTTGTAGATATGAATTGTGGTATAAAAACCTAGAAGGCCAGGTGTTCCTCTTTATCGGGATAACTACGCCACAAGGCTTTTATACTTTTTCCCTTTTTTTCCTAAATATGTAAATTCAATATTAGAGTAAATTCAGTCATTTCCTGTTCAAGTTTTATTTAAATGCCCTGTGGATTTGTTCTTAAGTTGTTAAAAAAAAATTTTATTCAGTCTATTTTAAATATATTAAGCGACAATCGCAGTTGAGTATATTCAGAAAGTTTTCACCTTCTAGAATTGGATGTTTGATGTTTTCACTTCATGATCTTTTATAATAAATGTTGTACAGATGGCGAATGATGTTTACACGAGCCCCGGTCCATGTTTCTATTTAGCATTGGCCACTAGTCATTCACATTGGCGACGATTCGTTCGTCGTCATCATAACACTTCGTGTTGGTGTAAATGGTCTCTGTTCGTAAATTCTGATCTACCAAGCTGTTGTCGACAGCATACGTACTTCCGATGACAATTAAGTACCAAAACACTGTGTTCGCAGGCGGTAACTTTTCCGTAAATGTAGGTTCGTACTAATACTTTAAATCGTAAATCAAAGAACGAGTAGGCTGGCGCTTTCTGTTCCACTAACTATTAGAGTGCGGACACTGTAACACCGCAATCGGCCTCGAGCATAAACAAATGAGAATTTAGGCCACTGGTGGGGTGAAGGGCGCAGAGGGCAAGTCCCGCCCCTAACCGAAGGGGCGCAATTTCGATTCCCGGCCGGGACGGAGATTTTCTCCGCTCGGTATTTGGGAGTTGTACTGTCTTCATGGTCGTATAGCCATAACTGACACGAAAACCGGGTGCATCGCGTCGCATGACAAGTTTGAACCTATGTGACTTCTCACCAGGCTACGGCTTCACCTTAAACAGTGTACTGAACTGTCGTAACAAACGTCGTACCGTCTTCCCATAGTTGAGATGGCTCAATAGGCATGTGCCGAAGGCAATAATTACGAAGAAAAGGAAGCCCCGCCCACCTCTCACCAAGCTGGCAGCGTGAGTCCGTGTTCTGTGCTCCACCCACCGATCGCAGAGCCCTTCTGTGTTGTCAGGGTAATATTGTAACGTGTTACGTAACAAGGATAGTCTCTCTTCAAGCATTTCAAAATAATAAAAGAAAACGAGCAAATCGCAACACAAAGCAACGTACGTAAATAATTCAGTAACGGCTACATTTATAAAATGGCCTAATTGGTTTAGACCTTGATACCCGTCAGTCTATTCCTCTACACCACTCCTAATAGTCCTGCAAAAGCTGAAAGTACCTCCAAATAGTGTGTTGCGTTACGTAGCAGGTACAACGAGCAGGCATGCATTCTTGCACCACGCGCCCACTCCTCTGTCGAGATTGAAGTTTGAGAGTAATTCTGGCAACTTCGGCCGTTGAACATTTGCATTTAATGGGATCTGAAGTCTAATACAGTTGTCTGCGACAACATACCTGAAGCAGGTGTTGTGTGTATTTCGAAATTTATTACGATAAAATTTTACTCGGGTTGTGAATAATTCTCACGACGTAGTTACTAGTAATGAAATTTCATCCCCAATATTCAGACGCAAACACTTTTTTTTTCCAAAATAAAGTCCAGTCATCGGTGTTAAATGTGTTTTCCCGTTGTGATGGCACTAAATAAATTATCTTCTTCCGATCTTCTCTTTAATGATAATGAGTGTCCTCTGCCTCTTCTGCCCCAGATTCGCCGTACTTCAGTTTAAGGTTCGAATGTATAGAAGAATATTATGCGAAATCTGTAATGTCCACAAAATGTGACCATAGTATGTACCTCATTATTAATAATATATCGAGAACGGAGAATTTCCATGGATGGGAACACATTGAATACAGTCTTTTTTTGTGACGAGTATCAACTAGTGACGAATGTGACGTATTTATATCTGGGAAAAACATTAAACACGAAATAATCGTACACTCTGACAGACGTCGCAGTACAGTAATATTGGGCTGATGTGGGTAGGATTCGTAATTGCTCACCAGAATATAGTTACTGAAACCGTAATTAACCCTTCACGTAAAATAACGTTTATGAAATCAAGTGGTCGGAGCTAACTTGCGCTTAATACTGGCTTAAAATAGTGTACCATATGGCAGAGGCACTTATTGGACAAACGTCACTACCGCACTTCCATCTGCAGGAGAGGAATAATAGTTCCTGTTGAATTTCTCAATGTACAAATATGTAATTTTAAAATGCACGGAAACAGTAGTAGTAGTCAGCTAAAAATGTCGTAGTCACTACCAATTCTCGTTAAAAGCGAACTTATTATGAAGACGTTCCGTTTGCGTGTCTGTATGATATCTTTTCTATTGGTAAAGCAATAAGAAACAAAGCATGCAAGAACTAACTCATATACCATTTCAGTGATTGCTCAAGTACAAGCTTCTACAATTTGGCATTTTTTCACTGGTTCGGCAATGAACGTGAGCGCACCTTTGGTTCTACTGATTTAGGAATTCATGACCCCGAAAATTTTGTCAATTTGAAAAATACGAGCAATATTCTCATTACTAGCATTGGAGAGTCAGTAAACTGAAATCCGTGTGATGTGTGGGTGAAAGAGATGCTATAAATGTTTAGTTCTCGTGTCATATTCCGGAAATTTCGCATCTGTCCACTATATATCTTACACAGTTGAATGTGCAGTCTGATCATCACTCCTCATTACCGATAAGCCAATTTAGTCCAGTTAAGTAGAGCAAAGTTGGTTGAACGTTGTAATCAGATAGAGCAATATCAGTCAGTTCCGCCAAATAGTATAAGATTACCCGCATATACCGTTCTGCAAATCCGTCTCTGATTTATGCTTACGACAGCCAACCCTATAATACCTAAGCAGGTAAAAACGTTCTAACAGTGTTGCGTAGTACGAACTGCATGCCATATTTTGTTGTTAGACAAATAAAGTGTCTAAATAGTGAAATACAGTGCAGTTAAACATCGGTAATGGGTCTGCAGATCCTTCCCATCACCAACGATTTGTACTCCACATATATGTATCCTGTATCTGCTTCCAGTATTCGTTATTTCTCACATTATTCCAATGGAGAAGTTAAACAGCGATATCATAAAGCTTTACGTATCTGCTCCTCTACCTAACAACACGCAGCAGGAAAAGACTACAGTGTTCCCTGTATATGCCTGGTGTTATTACGCAAAACACTTCAATTTATGTGACTAGATCCTGAGAGCTAAACGTACCCTGGAGCATTCTATACTTCATAAAGCCTCTGACCACAAATTCTGCGGTCACTTTAAAATTTCTCCTTTCTCAGTCTTTCAAAATTCTTGATTTGCTTATCTCTAAATTCACAAGATTTCTTTGCAGTTCACAATTGAGGGCCTGTCAGAGGGTTCACTGAACTATCTTCCAGCCATTTCGTACACTCTCGAAGAGCGCGCGGGAAGAACGAACACTTAAATCTTTCCATGCGTGCTCTGATATCTTTTATTTTATTATCATGCTCATTTCTACCTATGCAGGTGGGCACGAATAATATATTATCACACTCTGAGGATAAAGTTGGGCCGGCCTGGGTGTCCGAGCGGTTCTAGGCGCTACAGTCTGGAACCGCGCGACCGCTACGGTCGCAGGTTCGAATCCTGCCTCGGGCGTGGATGTGTGTGATGTCCTTAGGTTAGTTAGGTTTAAGTAGTTCTCAGTTCTCGGGGACTGATGACCTCAGCAGTTAAGTCCCATAGTGCTCAGAGCCATTTTGAGAAAGTTGGTGAATAAAATTTCATTAGAAAATGCTGCTGCAACAAAAACACTTTTTTTTTTAATGATAGCCACCCCAATTGGTGTATCATATCCGTGGTACTCTATCTCCTATTCCCCGATAGTACAAAACAAGCTACCATTCTTTGAAATTTTTCGATATCCTACGTCAATCAAATCTGATGCCGATTCAACACCGCTCAGCAACCCTCCAGACGAGGACAGACAAATGTAGTGTAAGCATTCTCTTTGGTAGGCCTGTTGCATTTTCTAAGTGTTTTACCAATAAATCCCAGTCTTTGGTTTGCTTCCCGTACAACATTATCTATGTGATCGTTCAAATTTAAGATATTCGTAATTCCAATCCCTAAGTATTTCGTTGAATTTACATTTGTATGATTTATCGCGCAACGGAAATTTAGCGGATTGCTTTCGATACTCACGTGGATGACATCGCACTTTTCATTATGTAGAGTTAATTGCCACTTTTCGCACCATACAGATATCTGACCACGAATTTTTATGGAGTATGACTTAATCACATTGCAATAAACAGTGGCTTAATGTTCACAAACTAATATATTTTGTTTCAGTGCATACTTTCTACTTTGTACCTTCAAATTACCAGAAGAGAACGTGATTTTTATCTTTGGAAAACATTTTATGTTAGTAAAATAGCGTGGTCTGTCTTGTTGGGGACGATTCAGTGACGTGACTGAATGTCTGTGGAGGAATGGCAGACCATTATTCCCAAAGAGCCGGAACCAAAAAAAGGAATTGTTGATGAACGCTGGGGTCTGGTTCTAATTCACCCCAAGGATATACCACTGGGCTTAGGTTTGGACCAGCATTGTCTCACAGATGTTGGTTTATGACAGAGAACATTGTCATGCTGGCCCAGTCAGTCATCATCTCCAAATCCTTCCTCTACTCTATGCAGTACACAGTGCTATAAAATGTGATCCTAAACTTACGCATTTAGCGATTCCCTAAGCACAATAAGAGAACACACCCTAACTACGAAAAAGCCCTCAAACTGTAACACCACTCACTCCGGACTTCACTGTTGGTACTAGACATGGCAGGTAAGGTTCTCCAGGCATCCGCCTAATCCAAACCTTTCCATCGAGTTGCCATAGGTTTTTAGCGTCATTCTGCACTCAAAATCACTCGCCTGCAGTCATCGATTGTCCAGTGGCGTCGTTCTTTACACAAACTCAATCATCGCTCAGTATTGAGTACAGGAATACGTGGCTTATGAGAAGCTGCTACACCACTGTGTCACATTCTTTGCAACCCCCGACGCACACTGCGCCACCTGGATTTCGGAATCCACGTATCATTTCTTCGGCAGATTTCATGAGATATTGTACAACGATCCTCCACAATGTTCGGCAGAGCCTATTCGTCAGAGCATGAGGTCTTTCTTGTCTTGGCTTAGATGCGGTTTGTTCCTTCACGTTTCCATTTCATAATCACATGAGAAATCGACCTGTGCAGTTTTAGTCGGCTGAAATGTTCTTCGTGGATTTTTTATTCAAGTGATATCCAATGACTAGTCCACGTTAGACGTTATTGTACCATCCCACGCGATTCATTCTGCTGTTACTGTTTCTCTACTGACAGCACAATATTCTTTGCCTCCTTTTATAATGGTCAGCTCCATGTACAAAGGGGGCGGCCGCTTTCTTGTGATCAGATGATGTGTAGGTGGATACGGATTGCAATATATGTGGCGAATAGCGTTAGGAGTAAAGAAGTAATACATTAAAACGGCATAACTGATGCTGAAGATGTGGTGCGTGGGAAGAGAAATATAGTACCTGATGAACTTTCTTTCCTTTCATTTTTTCTTGGGCGTGTTAGCAAGAAAAATTTTCGAGAAGGTTTTCAATTAAGTGTAAAGATTGTGGGAAGTCGCTAAGTGCTCTCATTATCAAATACCTGTAAATCTACATGGTTACTCTGCAATTCACAATTAAGTGCCTGGCTGAGAGTTCATTGAACCACCATTATGCTACTTCTCTGCCGTTCCACTCTCGAACACTTAAATCTTTCCGTGCGAGCTTTGATTTCCTTTTCATTAGGATGATCATTTCTCCCTATTTAGGTGGGCGCTAACAAAATATTTTCACCCTCTGTGCAGAAAAATGGTTCAAACGGCTCTGAGCACTATGGGGCTTAACATCTGAGGCCACCAGTCCCCTGGAACTTAGAACTACTTAAATCTAACTAACCTAAGGACATCACACACATCCATGCCCGAGGCAGGATTCGAACTTGCGACCGTAGTGGTCCGAGGCACCTAGAACCGCTCAGCCACATCGGCCGGCCTCTGTGCAGAAAGATGGCGATTGAAATTTTCGGAGAGGGTCCTGCCGCAGCGAAAAACTCCATTGTTTTAATGACTTCGACTCCAATTCGTGTATCATATCCGTGGCACTCTCTCCCTTATGTCCTCCGTTAGATCTGTTTGATTCGGACAAGCGTATTGTAAGTAGTCTCTTTTCAGATTTTCTAAGTGTTCTGCCAAGTGCAATCTTTGATTTCCTTTGCCCACAACATGACCTATGTGGTCGTTCCAGTTTAAGTCATTTTTAATGCAATCCCTAAGCATTTAGTTAACAGCCTTTAGATTTATGCGATGTACAGCCGTGCTCAAAAGTATCCGAACGACCTGAATTGCATTTCACCTGATTCGCATGCAACCGGCATTACGCAGCGTCTAGCAGGTCGGTCCTCTAATCGCTCATTGGTAAAGTCGTTTGAGTGTCAAAAATAGTTCCAACAAGTCACCACTAGAAAACACTGCTCTGTATCGCAGTAACTCAAGATGTAAAGTAATACCACGATACTACAATTATCAGGGAACACCTTATCACAGATAAGACTGTCCTTAAGGCTTGCAAGCTCACATTTATTACAATAAATGACATACCTGAAACTTTAGCACTCTCTTTATTACGTCAGATAGGTAATGCACGTAGTAAGTTCGTCGTATTCATGATTTACTCTTGGAAGTAACATACTGTACTTATTATTTAACACAAATGACATTAAAAATTTAAGTTATTCACAAGCGGCTAGTTGACAATATGTACCCGTACCCGTGGTCTAGGGGTAACGTCTTTGATTCATTATCAAAAGGTGTTCAATCCCGGGTTCGATCCCCGCCACTGACTAAATTTTGATAAATAATCAGCACTGGCAGCCGAAGACTTCCGGCATAAGAAGTCAGCCTCATTCTGCCAACGGCCTTGTCAAAGATGGCGGAGGAGCGGATAGAGATTCAGGGCACTCTCTTGTCCTAGGGGTGGGAAATTGCCCCTAAAGGCGGAGAATCACCAATGATCAACGACATGAGGACGCAGAAGGCAATGCATTAAAGACACGTAACGTGTATCCACAGGACATGTGGCCTGTAATTGAAGAAGTGTCATGATGATCTCTCCATTGGCAAAAGATTCCGGAATAGTCCCCCATTCGGATCTCCGGGAGGGGACTGCCAAGGGGGAGGTTACCATGAGAAAAAGATTGAATAATCAACGAAAGGATAACGTTCTACGAGTCGGGGCGTGGAATGTCAGAAGCTTGAACGTGGTAGGGAAACTAGAAAATCTGAAAAAGGAAATGCAAAGGCTCAATGTAGATATAGTAGGGGTCAGTGAAGTGGAAGGGAGACAAGGATTTCTGGTCAGATGAGTTTCGGGTAATATCAATAGCAGCAGAAAATGGTATAACAGGTGTAGGATTCGTTATGAATAGGAAGGTAGGGCAGAGGGTGTTACTGTGAACAGTTCAGTGACCGGGTTGTTCTAATCAGAATCGACAGCAGACCAACACCGACAACGATAGTTCAGGTATACATGCCGACGTCGCAAGCTGAAGATGAACAGATAGAGAAAGTGTATGAGGATATTGAAAGGGTAATGCAGTATGTAAAGGGGGACGAAAATCTAATAGTCATGGGCGACTGGAATGCAGTTGTAGGGGAAGGAGTAGAAGAAAAGGTTACAGGAGAATTTGGGCTTGGGACAAGGAATGAAAGAGGAGACAGACTAATTGAGTTCTGTAACAAGTTTCAGCTAGTAATAGCGAATACCCTGTTCAAGAATCACAAGAGGAGGAGGTATACTTGGAAAAGGCCGGGGGATACGGGAAGATTTCAATTAGATTACATCATGGTCAGACAGAGATTCCGAAATCAGATACTGGATTGTAAGGCGTACCCGGGAGCAGATATAGACTCAGACCACAATATAGTAGTGATGAAGAGTAGGCTGAAGTTCAAGACATTAGTCAGGAAGAGTCAATACGCAAAGAAGTGGTATACGGAAGTATCACACAATGATATAATTTTGTAGGTACATGGATCGGCATCTCGCATTGAAGTTGGTGCTAAATTTCGAGCTATTGTATAACTTCGCCAATCTCGGGGATTATGCGTTCTTTTAAATTAGGCACGCTTTTTTCGTTGTTTTTTTTATTTATTTATTTACACCCCAGGTTCGTAGGACCAAATTGAGAAGCAAATCTCCAAGATCATGGAACGTGTCAGTACATGAAATTAAGACATAAAAGTAATAAAAGATAAAAATAAAATGTCAATGAATCTTGTTTCTACAACAGTTCCTGACTTGTTCTGTGTACCTTGAGGGATCAATACTATTTCTCATTAGTTTATTTTGTATATGTCTCTCAACTATCTTCGAGGCTATTTCATTGAATTAAAACAACATAGATAGATTAGGAAGGTGGAGGCTGTCTCTTAGGAAGGTGTGAAGTGAATTTTTATCTGCTTTTCTAAATAGTGGAAGAATATGTCTGCGTAATTTGTGCACATTGAGCTACGCTGCGTCAAATACATATTATAACTATAATAATGTGTTAAATCTTTAAGAAGGATTATAACTCTTAATGAGTAGATTATGATAGCATTTAAACATCTAAATCCGATCAGTAATTATATGAAATACTGAAAATCAAAGTTTCGTTGATCCTGGAAACCGATAGACAACCAAATTGCAACTATCATGGGATGAAACGCTGACCTCTTTACCTTTATACAGATCCCTCACGTCGTTTCTGCAAGGACATTCCTTTCAGATTGAACCAAGAATTAAAGAATGGTTAAAATAAATATCAGTGAGTGCCATGTCTACTGGAAATGGAAATGAAGTCCCATGCTTCTTTACAGAGCATAGGGGAACGATGCGGGAGACCCGCACCGCCTTACTAGGCAAGGTCCTAATGGAGGTGGTTTACCGTTGCCTTCCTCCGACCGTAATGGGGATGAATGATGATGATGACACAACAGCAGCCAGTCATCGCGAGGCAGGAAAAATCCCTGACCCCGCCGGGAGTCGAACCTGGGACCCCATGCTCGGGAAGCGAGAACGCTACCGCGAGACCACGAGGGACGGACTATTATATTTCTATATTTAATTCGTCTTCTGGTGGTGTTCAGCTGTAGTTGGGAATCTTACTGAGTGCAAGTTTAGCAGAGGCCAGCCGACCAGGTGACAGTCATCATCCGGCCATTAAGAAGAGCCGTTGGCCTTTTCAAAGTGCAAACACTATCAGGGGAAGGAAGAGAGCAGGTAGAAAGCAGGGACCAGCATATTGCGTGTGGGCTTAACTCCACCTAAGAGACGCTGTCCGGGATCAGCAAATCTCAAACTCAACATGTGCTCAGTCAAGACGGTGAGTACATGTACGTTTCTTTCTATAGTTCTTCCTTTCCTCTCTCGTTAACATTCAGCGACCAGTGTGCAAAATCCATGAACGTAATTCTCCCCCGGATATTGTGTTGATCTTCACGTATTTCCCTCCACCTCGTTACCCGATCCTTGTCAAGATGTTGATATTTTAATTCCGTTGTAAACTTTTATTAATACTCAATGAACGTAACGATTTAATTTTCATGTGCACTTGTGCTTAACGTGAAATCCACAGTAAATTATAATAGTTTCATAGTGACATTGTTTCACCAAGCATTCTCATGAAACTCAGTATCATCTTGTGACTATGCTAGGGCCATCCCTGTTTAATAAATTAAATCCATTAAGTTATCAATAGTGTGACACCTGTAACTGAATTGTGATTGTGTATGTGTGTGTGTGTGTGGGGGGGGGGGGTCATCTTTTTGACGGCAAGGGCATACAGCTCTTTCTGATATTCACAGAGTTTGGTTGCTGTCACAGCTGTAACTTTACATTTGCTTTATCACTATTTCGTGTTCTTTTATAGCCTATTTCGCCATTTCTGCAGTCGCTCTTTCTCATAGATAAGGCAATTTAAAAACACTCCACTAGTTTTAGGCTCTTTTACACTGTTTATGCGTCAGCTTAGCAGTTTTTCCCCGGTATTATCCAAGAGCAACAATGTGGCACACTGTATTAATTCAGAAGTAGCGAAGACGCTTACACATAAAAATTATGACAGAGAAAGGTATTGTAATGTTACGTGAATAAAAATATGCACCAATTAAACCAGAAAATTAACAGAAAAACACTTCACGTTTGTATGTATGTCATAATTAGGAGGAAACAGTAGAAAATATTGATTATCGTTATTGCAACCACGCGGTATCAGACAGAACCTTGAAAATACAGATACACTTTCTTCTGTTGTTCGGTAGGGTAAAGAACTACATCTCTATCATTACAGATTAAGTAAGTACCACTCCCACCGTCTCTACATGTTTTATTCACTTCAAAATCGGTGGATGAGGGAGTTAAGAGTTGAATAAGCGTAAAAAACAGACAATTGCTAAAAACGGCTGTACTGTTCAAAGAAGCTGATTATGTCGATTATCCTTTAAGCTACTGCAGTGATCAACGCAAGATGCTTGTCTCTTTCCTACAACAACACATTAGTAATGTGAATAGTATGTGATTTGGTACCCTAGTAATAATGCCATTGAACAAGAAATAGATGTTTTATAGCCGTCGTTATTTGAATGTGACGAGTCTCGAAACCATACGAATGGAACAGCAATCAAGCAATTTGAACTTCCTACACAGGGTTCGAAAGCTCATCCAGTATTATTGATATGGATGCTCCGTGGTTTTGCTCTTCACTTGAGTGCCTGCTCGACTTGCCCGGCACTGCTTCGCCTGATTTCACCCCGCGTCATATCTTTCTTGCGGGTGCTCAGTCTTCTAAACTGGTTTAAATCTGCCATTCTCTGTAGTATCACACGTGAAAAACTTCCGCATTGTGCATAACGTTTAAATTTGTTACTTCTTTTCTTCTATCTCAATACATGTCGCAGACAATATCCACATATGCCGATCCATGTACCTACAAAATTATATCATTGTGTGACGCATAAATGAGGAGATATGACGTGATAGACACTGAAATTTGTGAAGAATTGCCGGATCATGCATGAAGTTTTAATACAGTTTTCTTTACTGTTAAGACACTCGTACAGTCGAGTGAAATTAAGGAAATACCTGACACCTGCCCGCCGCGGTGGCCAAGCGGTTCTAGGCGCTTCAGTCCGGAACCGCGCGACTGCTACGGTCGCAGGTTCGAATCCTGCCTCGGTCATGGGTGTGTGTGTGATGCCCTTAGGTTAGTTAGGTTTAAGTAGTTCTAAGTTCAAGGGGACTGATGACCTCAGATGTTAAGTCCCATAGTGCTCAGAGCCATTTGAAGCATTTGAACCTGACACCTGGCAGCGCCTTTGACAGCTTTGACAGCTTGTTTCTTAATTTGGATACAGTTCTTGGGCATTTGTACGTGTGCAAATTTCTTTGTAGAACTGTTGCATAATTTCAAAAGTGTTTTCACATACATGGAAATGTAATTTTTTCGTTACATCGCTACAAATACAGCTCATTTTGTGTTTTCGTCTCTAATAGCAAATTGGCATAACAAATGCCTGGGCAATGGCAGGTTTCGTCACTTAGTAAAATTTTAAAAAGCAGAACTATATGACGGGTTCTAATTATAAGTGTTGACTACATTAAATAAAGCAACCGAAGCCCAATAGCTGTGGGACATACGAACGTTAGCCTGAGTCGGATACAATACCACGATTTCTTTTCCTGTGATATTCCCTACTCGTATATATCAGAGTGACACTTCTTCAATTAGGCTACTTCTCTTTTTCTAAAGAAGTCGATATCAACGTGAAGTCTGGCCTTTGTCTCTCGCTTGTAAGTCAGCGAGGATCACGTGATGAATCCTGGATCCTGGATTCTGCGAATAATGTGTCAGAAAGTGTCAGCGTCTCCAGTGGTACAGCGACCAATTTAATAATTCGATAGCACGTCTCTGGTCGGGATTATTCCAGTGCACGACTGTGGTCAGCACGCCACTCACACATGGTCCAATAAATAATTCTAAAGTTCCTATCCGGACGAGTTTATTGCGTTGCATCGCTGTGATCTGTTCTCCATCCTTCATAATCAGACTCCAATTACTATTGACACAGTATTGGCAGCCGTAGTGGAGGGCCTCCAGTGGTGCAGTCCGCGGTGTCAGGCGGGAATGTCACGTGAGAAGGGCAGGCGCTAAGGCGCAGCCGAGCGGTGGCAGCCGGCAGACGGCGCTAAACTCGAAGCGACTGTAAAATATTTACGAGACGGCAAGTGCACGGTATTTCCCCAGCGTATGGCGCGGGTCGGGCACTAACATCTCGCGAAAGACGCCTCCGCTGTGCTGCGATGCGGCCGCGCGGCGGCTTTCGCGAGCGCACTAAACCAATTTGGAGCAGCCAGCCCCAGCCCGCTGTCGCCGGGAGTCGCAGGGCGACGGACTGAGCGCCGGCAACGGTTCACCAGCGACGCAACTCTCTGCTGCGCGTCAGGGTTGGCAACCAGTGCCGAGACTCACAGAAGCCGTGTTCAAGGGACTGGTTCTTGAACATGAAGGAAAATCTTGAAAAAAAATGTAAATTTTCTGAATAGTGTAGCACAAAGAATAGGAGTCTTAAGCCCGTGTAATGCTTACTATCTTTTGGGAGCAATCTGATGTACGAATTACAGCATATGGTTTTACATTTTTTTTCTACATCGTACTTTGTGTTGCAAGTGAAGCAAAGAATGGTTCAAATGGCTCTGAGCACTATGGGACTCAACTTCTGAGGTCCCCTAGACTTAGACCTACTTAAACCTAACTAACCTAAGGACATCACACACATCCATGCCCGAGGCAGGATTCGAACCTGCGACCGTAGCGATCGCCCGGTTCCAGACTGTAGCGCCTAGAACCGTTCGGCCACCCCGGCCGGCCACGCAAAGCATGTTAAGTACACACACTGAGGTAACAAAAGTCATGGATTGTCTCTTAATATCGTGTCGGACCTCCTTTTGCCAGGCGTAGTGCAGCAAATTGACGTGGCATGGACTCAACAAGTCGTTGGAAATTCCCTGCGGAAACGTTGAACTGTGCTGCCTCTACAGCCGTCCATAACAGCGAAAAGTGTTTCCAGAGCACGATTTCTTGCACGAATTGACGTCTCGATTGTGTCCTTTAATTGTTCGATGGGACTCATGTCGGAGGATCTCGGTGTCCAAACCATTCGATCGAATTGTCCAGAATGTTCTTCTTCGAACCAATCGCGAACAATTTTGGCCCAGCGACGAGGCGCTTTGCCATTCATCAAAATTCGACCCTTGTTTGAGAACATGACGTCGATGAATGGCTTCAAATAGTCTCCAAGTAACCGAACATCCAGAGGACCCAAAGTATTCCATGTAACCACAGCCCACACCATTACGTAGCCACCAGAAGCTTCCTCAGTTATTTTAAAATGCGAGCAACAGTAGCCAAACTTCCACATATTGAAAGGGATCTCTACTGGCTGTAGAATATTATCCACTGACAGTCACGACGGTTTGCCCGTCACTATGAAGATTCTTTATCACTTCAGCAAGCGTCTTCTAGTGGCGCGAAACCGGTCGTGACTTTTAATAAAAGGTATTTGATAACTTGCACAGTTCCTTGCTGACAACATGGGGCCATGGCTTAGTGGGGTCTGTGCCACATTCGAACGCTATCATCACCTCTTACCAACTGAAATCAGGACTCACCTGACAAGGCCACGGTTTTCCAGTCGTCTAAGGTCCAATCGATAAGGTCACGAACCAAGGAGAGGCGCTGCAGTCGACGTGCCGTTGCCAAAGGCACTCGCGTCGGTCGTCTGCCGCTATAGCCCCTTAACACCAAATTTCGCCACACTGTCCTAAATAATGCGTTCGTCATACGTCACACATTGGCTGCGTTTATTTAACGCAGTACTGCTTGTCTGTTAGCATTGACCGCTCTAAGCAAATGCCGCTACTCTGGGTTGTTAAGAGACAGCCGTTGGCCAATGCGTTGTCCGTGACAAGAGGTAATTCCTGAAACATGGTATTCCCGGCACACTCCTGAGTTCGTCCGCAGCTCGTGGTCGTGCGGCAGCGTTCTCGCTTCCCGCGTCCGGGTTCCCGGGTTCGATTCCCAGCGGGGTCAGGGATTTTCTCTGCCTCGTGATGACTGGGTGTTGTGTGATGTCCTTAGGTTAGTTAGGTTTAAGTAATTCTACGTTCTAGGGGACTGATGACCATAGCTGTTAAGTCCCATAGTACTCAGAGCCATTTGAACCATTTGAGAACGCTCCTGAGTTTGTGGATCTCGGCATGTCGAATTGCCTAAGGATTTCCGAAATGGAACCTCCCTTGTGTCTTCTGAACTAATCTGGACCTTTTATTGGCATCATGCCCATATATATACATACAAAATAGTATTGATTTCAAACGTTCTGAATGTGTATTTTTGTTAGACTTAATTGCGTCAATTTTCGCTATTACCATTTTTTATTCTGCTGTGTATCTAGGAAATGTGACGTCATACAAAAAAACTGATTTTACCATTGTATTCAGCATCCCAAAATTAGGTAAATCCACCCATTTACGAACCAGACGCAGAAAAAAAGTTTAAATTTGTTAACTAGTGTAATCGTATATCACTAACACTTTAGACTAAAAAGTCAAGAGAAGCAAACAAGTGAGAACAAAATTCTGCCTGCGTGATATGGGGGCGTCCTCATGTGTGCAGAGACTTTTAAATTCATCAGATTTTGGGCCTTTCTTCGGTACAATTTCCTCGAAGTAAACTTTTTCTAGTTCAGAAAACTATGAACAATTTTTAATGAATTTTATCCATAGTGGATGCTGTCGAACTCCGTGACTGTTCCTTTATTGGTTGTAGAAAAATACCAGTCACAATAAAAGGTTATTTATTTGTCACACGACCGGTTTCGGGCTTGCGCCCATCTTCAGGTGTTTTTAAGATAAAAATTAAAGAATTATTTTTTGACACTTATTCACTTACTAGTCTCCTTACGCTAGGCTAAGTTTGCACGAGGCATGGATATGTGCATGTGTCACGTTTTATTTCTAGATTTCTCACATTGGCGGGCGTCACCACACTAGTCTTGGGTCGTAGGTGGTTCACAGGGACTGAAGTAACTACGAAGAAGTGGTTCAGCTGATGACCGAAAACCGATTGTGAACGAGAAACAGGTTATCAAAAAACAGGTTATCACGACATGGAACTCAATAGTATATAGACAATTTTAACAATATACTAAGAGTATCTCATGACCAATTTAATAAACTTGTAGGCTGCTTTTCACTGCTGAATCAGATACTGATTCGACTCACGTAGGGCCCTCAATCAAGTCAGCAAACATATTTTGATGAAATCTGTTGCGCAATCAAGTTTCACATACATCGTCACTCACATTACATTCAAGAAGGAAGATTTTTGTTCAGAGTCCCTTCTACGACTACGAGATTGGGCACAGAGCTCGAGGACTTGCGTGTAAGGAAGGCGGCATTGTGATGTGTGCGTGTAAAAGTTAGGAATCTTAGTGACTGGTGATATGATTGTTGTTCAAAGTGTCTTCTACGACGACACGATTTGACACGGAGCTCGTGGTTGAGTTAGTGAACTTACGGAAAATGTGAATCAGGTTTCTGGAAATGGGATTTGCAAACCGATACAGCTGCATGCGTACGTTTCATTTACGTCCCGTCAATGCAACTATCGACAAACCTGCAGTTTACCTGTTGGAGCTATACATTATTTCTTCAATTTTAAAGCATAATAAGGGTCGAAAGATAGCTCCAGATTAAAATTGTTTGACGGACTGCGACTTGAACAGGAACAGTGCATTTACAGGTATCAGCCACGATCCGCCCGCTGCTTCAATTATGCCAGTATCTGTTCTCTGCTACAACGTTTCACAGAAGTTCTCCCCATATCTTGTTGCACCGGCACTCCTGGATGAACGGATATTGTGAAGAAGCTTAGCGACAGCCTAGAGGCTTTTTTTCTTCCTTTAGAGAACACGAGTAGGTATATGCAAAACACATCCTTATGTGGATGCCTCAGGGGTCTAGATCAACTGACTACAGCCATTTGAGAACTGAAAGTATTCGATGATGCCTCCGAAGGGCAGGCAGATTCCATTACTCATCCATTCGGAATCCGCGCTTGAGCTCCGTCTCTAGTGACCCCGCCGTCTAAGGGACGTTAAATCCGTCATTTTAGTTTGGGTCACATGTATAGAAACACCTGACGTTTATAGCAGGACAAGCGTCGGGAAGTTTAGAAAATTCTCAAGGTCATTTAGTGCAACTCAAGTTATTTCAGGTCTACGTAAAGGAAGTGTTAAACTCTCTGCTGTTTCTAATCTACACTCCTGGAAATGGAAAAAAGAACACATTGACACCGGTGTGTCAGACCCACCATACTTGCTCCGGACACTGCGAGAGGGCTGTACAAGCAATGATCACACGCACGGCACAGCGGACACACCAGGAACCGCGGTGTTGGCCGTCGAATGGCGATAGCTGCGCAGCATTTGTGCACCGCCGCCGTCAGTGTCAGCCAGTTTGCCGTGGCATACGGAGCTCCATCGCAGTCTTTAACACTGGTAGCATGCCGCGACAGCGTGGACGTGAACCGTATGTGCAGTTGACGGACTTTGAGCGAGGGCATATAGTGGGCATGCGGGAGGCCGGGTGGACGTAGCGCCGAATTGCTCAACACGTGGGGCGTGAGGTCTCCACAGTACATCGATGTTGTCGCCAGTGGTCGGCGGAAGGTGCACGTGCCCGTCGACCTGGGACCGGACCGCAGCGACTCACGGATGCACGCCAAGACCGTAGGATCCTACGCAGTGCCGTAGGGGACCGCACCGCCACTTCCCAGCAAATTAGGGACACTGTTGCTCCTGGGGTATCGGCGAGGACCATTCGCAACCGTCTCCATGAAGCTGGGCTACGGTCCCGCACACCGTTAGGCCGTCTTCTGCTCACGCCCCAACATCGTGCAGCC
This sequence comes from Schistocerca piceifrons, assembly GCF_021461385.2. Classification (NCBI taxonomy): domain Eukaryota; kingdom Metazoa; phylum Arthropoda; class Insecta; order Orthoptera; family Acrididae; genus Schistocerca; species Schistocerca piceifrons. The sequence goes on from NC_060138.1 coordinate 991,054,958, forward strand.
CGCCTCCAGTGGTGTCGCGACAGGCGTGAATGGAGGGACGAATCGAGACGTGTCGTCTTCAGCGATGAGAGTCGCTTCTGCCTTGGTGCCAATGATGGTCGTATGCGTGTTTGGCGCCGTGCAGGTGAGAGCCACAATCAGGACTGCATACGACCGAGGCACACAGGGCCAACACCCGGCATCATGGTGTGGGGAGCGATCTCCTACACTGGCCGTACACCACTGGTGATCGTCGAGGGGACACTGAATAGTGCACGGTACATCCAAACCGTCATCGAACCCATCGTTCTACCATTCCTAGACCGGCAAGGGAACTTGCTGTTCCAACAGGACAATGCACGTCCGCATGTATCCCGTGCCACCCAACGTGCTCTAGAAGGTGTAAGTCAACTACCCTGGCCAGCAAGATCTCCGGATCTGTCCCCCATTGAGCATGTTTGGGACTGGATGAAGCGTCGTCTCACGCAGTCTGCACGTCCAGCACGAACGCTGGTCCAACTGAGGCGCCAGGTGGAAATGGCATGGCAAGCCGTTCCACAGGACTACATCCAGCATCTCTACGATCGTCTCCTTGGGAGAATAGCACCCTGCATTGCTGCGAAAGGTGGATATACACTGTACTAGTGCCGACATTGTGCATGCTCTGTTGCCTGTGTCTGTGTGCCTGTGGTTCTGTCAGTGTGATCATGTGATGTATCTGACCCCAGGAATGTGTCAATAAAGTTTCCCCTTCCTGGGACAATGAATTCACGGTGTTCTTATTTCAATTTCCAGGAGTGTATATAGACGATCTAAGCAGCTTTCTTGTACTCATATTGCTCGTAGATGATGCCGTCGTTTTCCTGCTAGTAAAGGTTTGGAATTCTGCAGGACATTTTCTCTGAGAATATACTTCGGCCAAGCTTCGAAAAGGCGGAACAGTAAAGGTACCCGAAGTTCCACATCAAGACACCAAAACCGGCAAGACCTGTCTTCAGTAAATTGATTGGGACTAGAGGAATCCATTCTTCATGAGGTTTTTATATTACGTTGTTGCGCGCAATAAGATTTTGAACAGCGCTTTGAAAATGCTGTTTCTTATGTTATGATGCGATGTAAGAAATTGTCACGGTAATTTTTGTTAAGGGACCATTTAACCCTTCTGTGACAGGAGTTCTATCACTAGCTATTCTGTTGTTCACATGGAGTACATTTACTTCTTCCTCGAGAGGATCTTCACCAAATTTCCGCTTCTTATAGTGTAAACTTAAGGTTTACTCGATAGGGGATTCAAGCGATATTCTATCATTAGACTATCGGAATTTTGACGTTGGTGTAATCGAAGACATTACTTGTCCATGATCTGAGAAATAGCGCAGCGTGCACAAAACCTTGGAACTCGTTATTTGCCATTAATTTGCTTTGTGTGGTGGTACTAATACGTAGAGGGGAAAGTCTTCACAAATCGCAATACTAGACCACAGATGGCGCACTGTTATTTTGTAAGTGCACCGCTCACCTTAACCAGAGGCAGTGTGCCCTTTCATTCGCCACTGGTTCTCTTTGAACTGCAACACGTTGGGTATAGATGATATGTATTGTGTGGTTGAACAGTGTGAAGTTTGCCGAGTTTGAGTCCGGAATATGGTAGTGAGGTGTGTGGTTCCATTACGGACAGGTAACAGCGGACAGATGAAATTATTTCGCGAGCGACTTACACAGAACGTATCTTACGTTGATTATTTCACATAACTGGAAGAATTATCTTCTTTATTGGACTTGCGTGTATGAAAGGTGGCATTATGGTTTCTACAGTTTGCACATAAAAGCTAGAAATCTTAGTGACTGATATCTGACAAGAAATTCTAAATGTGTTGAGAAACTTGATTGTCCACCTGAGGACGGCGGGCGACTGCCGAAACCGGTCGCTGTGAAATCTTAAACCGACTGAAATGTAGTATTTTCCAACAAGTACTCCTGTTGAGAGTCCAACAAACTAGTCACATCGAGCAGCCAGCAAGCAATATTCGTGCATGGTTCATTGTGAATTTGGTAGCCGTCATGCTGAAGTCATCATGGTCGTATTGAGGCTTGTTATACACACCGCACCACACACTAACATTTTCTCGTAATGTTCTTTTGCTTTGTTCCACTGTAGCCTTTTCTCAGCACAACGAGCAGTGTAGTAATAGTATCTCTCCCTCACTATTATATTTTAACAAACGAACGAGTCCAAAGTTTTCTCCCTTGGATTCGCTCTTTCAATCTAAACTTTTTGTACACAATAACAAGGCTGCTTTGGATGTTTCGTAACTCAAATAAAATTTTGAAAATTTGTTACTGTACTTTAAGATTATTTTCTCTTGTGTTTATATGTGACAAAATTCTGCTGGATCGGGTTCGAATTTGGATCCCATCGTATTACTGCCAATGGGCTACCAATCATATCACCTTTTAGCGTGATGTGGCAAACGAGAAAAATATACGTACAAGTATATCTCAGAGTTATACAATGTTGGAACCCGATTATTCTTCTGTACTTCTTTCTAAATTTAATGATCCTTTTAAAATGAAATTGATATTCCACGTACAAGTGAAGGCACAGCAATTCAAATCTCACAATCCGGAATCCTTAGTAATAAAGTTACAAAGGGACTCACCAAACCAACGGAAAATCTAAAGGGGTTAAATTTCTTTATAACGCGAGTCGAGTGTCTTAATGTATTCGACATCTCGCTCAGTGAGTCTTTGTAAGACGACATGAAGATAATCTACCGTCACCACATCTACAGTGGCCCAGAAAGGAATGAAGATTTACAAATTAACGCTATAAATCAAGGCAAGATACGGTGCGCAATGCAGAAAGTTAATGAGCCTAAATTTTCTCGGCCCGTTTGTGGTAAACTATAGGCCTTCTAAAAGCAGTTACTGTCCCGATGGACAATGTTTCGCTGCCACGTCGCCTCACTAACGAGGAGTAAAAGGCAAGTGCCATAACCTGATTTTTCAGAAACTTTGCGAGGTTGAAGAGGATTCAAAATAAGCGAACACGTGTCTCGGCTTATCCGTAGATACGGGACCATTTCTGAGAACACTCGAGGTACCTGATGTTCCTTTTAGTGAGTAATTAGTTCAAGCGAAGCGTTAGCTCACTCGCTAGCATCGCGGTTTCTGACTCTAGCAGCCCGTGTTCGCAACTCAATTAATATTTTTGTTTTTTGTTTATCTATTAGGACCGTTGAAGATCACTACAACAATGTTTTCCAATTTATATCGAAATAACGTTGTTCTTATTCTTCTAATAACAGTTGTCTGGTGAATTAATAAAAAAAATAGAAGAAAAGAATGAGAAAATAATTTGAAACTGCTTTCGGTGAAATTCCTGAAGCGTTTGTTGTATAATAATCAGTTGCAAGCGCCAGTTTTCGGTAAAATGATCAGTTATGCGTGGTCTGCTGCGAAATTATTGCCAACTTGTGAGATTTTCAGAAACTTTAACGACGTATCTCATACGGAGAAACGTCATTGTGGCAAATCTACCTTCGCGCGATGCTCGTGGTGTTCGAATATTTCTGCGATGGGTATCGTGCAAGAGGTTGCATCAAATCTTCCTGAAGAATAAACGTAAGAGTAAAATATAAGAATTAACGTAAAATCAAATATAAGAATATGAGAATTTTAAATAGCATACTAGCTAATAATTGTGTGATTAAAGTTCAGATCTTCTCGGTTGTTAGGCTGCGCCATATTTCCTTCTAAAATAAACGATGTTTCGACATCTCAGCTGGGATCTTATTCAGGATGCTGCGATGCCTACTACTGCTGGAACACTGTCACAGATCAGTACTACGTTCTCTTATACAAGGGAATTTTACCGCGATTGTGCTGGAGAAGTGAGTATATCGGTTAAAATTCTCGTGCATACCATTGGCGGGCCATCGTCATAGGCTAATATTCCCGCAGAAGAAGGAGCGTTGTTGGCTGAACTCGTATGACTACTATCGGCTGCCCATCATCATTGGATTTTTCTTTCTTTTGGTCATCAGTCTACTGACTTCGATGCATGAGCTGTTAAGCTGATTGTGCGATAATTCTCGCACTTGTCAGCTCTTGCCGTCTTCGGAATTGTGTGGATGATGCTTTTCCGAAAGTCAGATGGTATGTCGCCAGACTCATACACTCCTGGAAATTGAAATAAGAACACCGTGAATTCATTGTCCCACGAAGGGGAAACTTTATTGACACATTCCTGTGGTCAGATACATCACATGATCACACTGACAGAACCACAGGCACATAGACACAGGCAACAGAGCATGCACAATGTCGGCACTAGTACAGTGTATATCCACCTTTCGCAGCAATGCAGGCTGCTATTCTCCCATGGAGACGATCGTAGAGATGCTGGATGTAGTCCTGTGGAACGGCTTGCCACGCCATTTCCACCTGGCGCCTCAGTTGGAGCAGCGTTCGTGCTGGACGTGCAGACCGCGTGAGACGACGCTTCATCCAGTCCCAAACATGCTCAGTGGGGGACAGATCCGGAGATCTTGCTGGCCAGGGTAGTTGACTTACACCTTCTAGAGCAAGTTGGGTGGCACGGGATACATGCGGACGTGCATTGTCCTGTTGGAACAGCAAGTTCCCTTGCCGGTCTAGGAATGGTAGAACGATAGGTTCGATGACGGTTTGGATGTACCGTGCACTATTCAGTGCCCCCTCGACGATCACCAGTGGTGTACGGCCAGTGTAGGAGATCGCTCCCCACACCATGATGCCGGGTGTTGGCCCTGTGTCCCTCGGTCGTATGCAGTCCTGATTGTGGCGCTCACCTGCACGGCGCCAAACACGCATACGACCATTGGCACCAAGGCAGAAGCGACTCTCATCGCTGAAGACGACACGTCTCCATTCGTCCCTGCATTCACGCCTGTCGCGACACCACTGGAGGCGGGCTGCACGATGTTGGGGCGTGAGCGGAAGACGGCCTAACGGCGTGCGGGACCGTAGCCCAGCTTCATGGAGACGGTTGCGAATGGTCCTCGCCGATACCCCAGGAGCAACAGTGTCCCTAATTTGCTGGGAAGTGGCGGTGCGGTCCCCTACGGCACTGCGTAGGATCCTACGGTCTTGGCGTGGATCCGTGCGTCGCTGCGGTCCGGTCCCAGGTCGACGGGCACGTGCACCCTCCGCCGACCACTGGCGACAACATCGATGTACTGTGGAAACCTCACGCCCCACGTGTTGAGCAATTCGGCGGTACGTCCACCCGGCCTCCCGCATGCCCACTATACGCCCTCGCTCAAAGTCCGTCAACTGCACATACGGTTCACATCCACGCTGTCGCGGCATGCTACCAGTGTTAAAGACTGCGATGGAGCTCCGTATGCCACGGCAAACTGGCTGACACTGACGGCGGCGGTGCACAAATACTGCGTAGCTAGCGCCATTCGACGGCCAACACCGCGGTTCCTGGTGTGTCCGCTGTGCCGTGCGTGTGATCATTGCTTGTATAGCCCTCTCGCAGTGTCCGGAGCAAGTATGGTGGGTCTGACACAGCAGTGTCAATGCGTTCTTTTTTCCATTTCCAGGAGTGTATATTCTACACACCAACGTGAATAGTCGTTTTGTTGCCACTTCCCCCAAAGATTTTAGAAATTCTGATGGAATGTTGTCTATCCCTTCTGCCTTATTTGACCGTAAGTCCTCCAAAGCTCTTTTAAATTCCGATTCTAATACTGGATCCCCTATCTCTTCTAAATCGACTCCTGTTTCTTCTTCTATCACATCAGGTAAATCTTCACCCTCAAAGAGGCTTTCAATGTATTCTTTCCACCTATCTGCTCTCTCCTCTGCATTTAACGTTGCACTCTTAATGTTACCACCGTTGCTTTTAATGTCACCAAAGGTTGTTTTGACTTTCCTGTATTCTGAGTCTGTCCTTCCGACAATCATATCTTTTTCGATGTCTTCACATTTTTCCTGCAGCCATTTTGTCTTAGCTTCCCTGCACTTCCTATTTATTTCATTCCTCAGCGACTTGTATTTCTGTATTCCTGATTTTCCCGGAACATGTTTGTACTTCCTCATCAATCAACTGAAGTATTTCTTCTGTTACCCATGGTTTCTTCGCAGCTACCATCTTCGTATCTATGTTTTCCTTCCCAATTTCTGTGATGGCCCTTTTTAGAGATGTCCATTCCTCTTCAACTCTACTGCCTACTGCGCTATTCCTTATTGCTGTATCTATAGCGTTAGAGAACTTCAAACGTATCTCGTCATTCCTTAGTACTTCCGTATCCCACTTCTTTGCGTATTGATTCTTCCTGACTAATGTCTTCAGCCTACTCTTCATCACTACTATATTGTGATCTGAGTCTATATCTGCTCCTGGGTACGCCTTACAGTCCAGTATCTGATTTCGGAATCTCTGTCTGACCGTGATGTAATCTAATTGAAATCTTCCCGTATCTCCCGGCCTTTTCCAAGTATACCTCCTCCTCTTGTGATTCTTGAACAGGGTATTCGCTATTACTAGCTGAAACTTGTTACAGAACTCAATTAGTCTGTCTCCTCTTTCATTCCTTGTCCCAAGTCCATATTCTCCTGTAACCTTTTCTTCTACTCCTTCCCCTACAACTGCATTCCAGTCGCCCATGACTATTAGATTTTCGTTCCCCTTTACATACTGCATTACCCTTTCAATATCCTCATACACTTTCTCTATCTGTTCATCTTCAGCTTGCGACGTCGTCATGTATACCTGAACTATCGTTGTCGGTGTTGGTCTGCTGTCGATTCTGATTAGAACAACCCGGTCACTGAACTGTTCACAGTAACACACCCTCTGCCCTACCTTCCTATTCATAACGAATCCTACACATGTTATACCATTTTCTGCTGCTGTTGATATTACCCGATACTCATCTGACCAGAAATCCTTGTCTTCCTTCCACTTCATTTCACTGACCCCTACTATATCTACATTGAGCCTTTGCATTTCCCTTTTCAGATTTTCTAGTTTCCCTACCACGTTCAAGCTTCTGACATTCGACGCCCCGACTCGTAGAACGTTATCCTTTCGTTGATTATTCAATCTTTTTCTCATGGTAACCTCCCCCTTGGCAGTCCCCTCCCGGAGATCCGAATGGGGGACTATTCCGGAATCTTTTGCCAATGGAGAGATCATCATGACACTTCTTCAGTTACAGGCCACATGTCCTGTGGATACACGTTACGTGTCTTTAATGCAGTGGTTTCCATTGCCTTCTGCGTCCTCATGTCGTTGATTATTGCTGATTCTTCCGCCTTTAGGGGCAATTTCCCACCCCTAGGACAAGAGAGTGCCCTGAACCTCTATCCGCTCCTCCGCCCTCTTTGACAAGGCCGTTGGCAGAATGAGGCTGACTTCTTATGCCGGCAGTCTTCGGCTGCCAGTGCTGATTATTTATCAAAATTTAGACAGTGGCGGGGATCGAACCCGGGACCGAAGACGTTTTGAGTATGAATCAAAGACGCTACCCCTAGACCACGGGATGGATAGAAAGGCATTGTTCCACACTTACGCTGGGGAAGGTGTATTGGTTGAAATTCCTCCTACTCCTGTTAGTTGGCCATCATCATTGGCTAGATGCGAAACGGACAAAGGAACATAGCGGGAATCTTTGCTCAGAATATTATTGTCCACCGAGGTGAGTTGCAGAGCGTCGTTTGCCTTTCTTGCACACCGGTACCGTATATTCACTTCCTTGACAGCGGGGAGTCACGATGCCGGAAGCCTATAGCCGTCCTCTCTATTGAAATTACAAGTATTCTTGTAAATTTCAACCGCTTCTCGGACCTTTCTTCTATAAATGTTGGTTTCTTTAGCCAGTACACGTACGTTATTAAAATCGATGTGTGAGCCACAGTTCTCATGATGTTCCGCTTCTGCCTATTTTACACTTTGCTTAAGCCGCGTGTGCCTTTCGTGTTCCTTAACTGTATTCTTCTCTCGTCTATATACACTCTGCAACAGCCATAGGTCACTTGATGGACGTCTGCATTGTGGAGGCAATCAGGTGCATCCGTTTTTCGTCGGAAAAAATCTTTTATTTCGTTTTGACTAAAGGAGCATGTCTTGATACCATTTTTCTTTAAAATTCTGCTTATGCGTTCAGTGACCCCAGAAACGATCGATAACCTAACGGATTGAGAAGGCAGTTCCTCGTCATTGTTATTAGTGTGACTAATAGTCCGCCTAAAAGTCCTTTCGATTGAACAACTATCGTAGTCTACATTTTCCTCTTTAAAAAAAATCCCACTCCGATTCCAGATTGTCGTCATCGCCGATACGGGAGGCACGTGAAGACAATGTTGCTTCTGGGTTGTGTGGTGGTGCGAAGTGGCATCTAAATACCTGTTTGTGTTGGTCGGATCTCTATACACTCTGTGACCTAGAGCGTTATCAGATCTTCTATATACCAACACATCTAGGAACGGGAGACCGACCTCACTCTCAATCTCCAAGGTAAATTTGATTTTGGCGTGAATTCCGTTGAAGAAATTGTGGAACGTATGAAGTTCGTCTTCACCGTGTGGCCCTGTAACAAATATGTCTGTCATCCACATAGCGGAGCCAACAAGAAGGCTTCAAAGGAGCAGTACTTAATCGCTGTTGCTCAAAATATTCCTTAAAAATGTCAGCTGCAACTGGCGATATGGGTGAGCCTACAGCAAGGCCGTCTGCCTGCTCATAGAACTCACCATTGTATTTAAAATAGCTCGAACGAAGACATAACTCAATTAAGCCACAAGCATCTGAAGCAACTTTCTCCGTTATGATCTCCATTGTATCTGATACTGGGACGTTAGTAAATAACGATCATATCGAAGCTAACAAGAAAGTCACCTGCAGATATCTTCACTGTTCGTATAATTCCTAAAAAATGTTTTGAATCTTTGATAAAAGTATTTGTTTCACCAATTAGATGTCTCAGTTCTCCAGATAAATGAGGTACTACAAAGTAGGTTGGTGAGTTAATCCCATTGGCGATAGGCCTCAAAGGAACCGATTCTTTATGCATCTTGGGTAGTCCATATATTCTGGGTGAGACAGGTATTCGAGGTGTTAGATTCTTTGTAATACAGTTGACCAATCCGGAGTCTGATATTAGGTGTCCCACTTTCAGAACAATTCTGTTCTTCGGATCGCTTTTTAACTTGCGAGACACAGGATCAGCTAGTAGTTGTTCCAGCTTCCTGTGATAATCACAGCGACCAAAACAACTATAGCATTCCCCTTACCCGGTTTCTTTACAACGATGCTTTCGTTTCTCCTGAGTTCAGTAAGAGATTTCTTTCCTGCGCCGATATGTTGCTTTTGGGAGGTTTCGATTTCCTTAGAACTCTCGACACATCTTCTCTTACGTCTGCGACCTACACCTTCGGAAAATGAAACAAGGGTACTTCAACGGCCCTTACGATTTCTTCGATAGGTATTCTCTTCGGTGCAGCTGCTAAATTCAGACCTTTGCCCAGAAATGAAACTGCTGCTTCATTGAGCGCTTCTGACGAGATGTTCACTACCACTAGTTTCGGGTCCGCACAGGCGTCTTTCATGTGCACTCTAACGGGTAGCTCCTCGAGCTTCTCTTTTTGTTTCATAGCAGTGAATCAGAAAACGTTATTCTCTTCACTTTATCTCAGTCCTGGGATGCGAATGTTGATGCCAGTGAAAAATGCACATCAGTTAAAACCGAGATAACATAATTCAAGTCTCTGTGTTTCTGGAGAAGTACTTGGCACGCCCTTTGGTAGATCCTCCTGGCTTTCCCTGTCTGCACATAGTTGCTAATTCTGGCGAGTTGGGAATAACATCATTATCACGACACTGGGAGAGAAAGGTCAGATCGCTTAGTAATTTACCTTTTACGGGCTTCCGGCATCTTGGCTCCCCGCCGTCAAGGAAGTAAATATGCGGCCGCGGTGTGCGAGCTATAAAAACAAAGCGCTGCAAGTCACCTCGGCGGACAATAATATTCTGGGGAAACTTTCCCGCTCTCTTGATCTGTTCGTTTCACATCTAGTCGATGATGATGGCCAACCAGCAGCAGTAGGAGGAATTTCAACCAATAAACCTTCTGCAGCGTAATATCACGTTTCTATCCAATGACCATGGGCCACTAACAGTATCCATAAGAGTTCAGCCAATAACGCCGTTTCTTATGCATCAGCGCGGGAATATTAGCCTATGACGATGGCCCGCCAATGGTAGCCACGAGAATTTTAGCCGATACTCTCACTTCTCCAGCACAAACGCGGGAAAATTCCCCTTTATAAGAGGACGCGACACTGCTCTCTGACGGTTCTAGCAATAGCGGACAACGCAACTTAGTAAAGAAGATCCCAGCAGAGGGGTCGAAACGTCGATTATTTTAGAAGGAAATACGGCGCGGCGTAACAACTCAGAAGATTTTAACTTTCGTGACAACGGTCACGAAACCCTGCAGACTTACATAAATGTGTGATTCTTATTGCGAAAATCAGTTGTCATTTTAGAATTAATATAACGCCCTTCTATCCCCTAACTTGATGAGAAACGTTCATGTAGTAAGTTTGTACGGACATGTGGAGATAAATGAAAAAAGAAAATAAATAAATTAAAAACAGTAACTGGGCCTCGAAGTCGAGACCCAGAAGGTGACAAGTCGTGGCGCCAGTCTCTGCACCAATATTTCGGCTGTGATTATCGTGCACCGAAAGGTCCCTAAATTACATGGGAAACCTTGACTATCATTTTGTCAGTAACGTTCGAGCATCTACGGATAAGCCGGACACGTGTTCGCTTATTTTGATTCCTCTTCCACTGAACACAGTTGCTGGGAAATCGGGTTATAGCACTTGCGGTGTTCTCCTTCGTAACTTAAAGTTTGCGTTATTCATACGCAACAGCTTGCAAACAACGTGAACAGTTACATTCCGTCCTCCTAGATTTCCGACACGCGTTGGGCACCACACCACACAGCAAACAAGATACGATTACACGTTGTTCTGGAGGACAATATTCTGTAATAACAATGTGGAAACACTCTCCATTAGACTAACTTCGGAGAGCCCAATACGTTATTCCAGAAGAATAATGTTCTAAATAAACGAAAATAACATCGGGCGTGCCCCAAGGTAGCGTAACAGCTAGTTAGTTAGTTAGTTTCTTCTAATGTATTCATTATACATAAGTGATTCATCCGACAGAATTAACAACACTGTGTGATTGCTCGACTACGAAGCTGTTTTGTGTAGGACAGTACCGTTGATGGACAATCGTAAGCAATTGCAGAGTGGCTTGGATATATTGGTGCAATGAATGACTGCTCTCATTAAATGTGGACATATGTGACATAATAACTGTAACAAAGGGCAGAACCCGACAGTACCTGATTAAGATAAGTTGTGAACATTCTCGGACACGTCTGTATTTGGACTAGCGGAAGACTGAGTCGTTTGAAACATTCTGAGAAAACACAAAGCATCTTTAAAAGAAATCTCATACAGGATGTTACTGCGACCATTTCCGTAATATTGTTCCAGTGTTTGAAGTCCTTGTCAAGTAGGGCGACCAGGTTCGCTACACTTCAGTATAGCAGCGTACGAAAGTGTAACAAAAATATTCGAGGAATTCAAATGGTAATACTTGAAAGAAAGACGACATATTTTTTGGGAAAGCCTTTCTCATAAACTTAGAGAATCTGTATTCGATCACCTGTCAGAAGCCTGAATAACCAGCTTTTGCAGCGCAGATCATTGCAAGATGTGCAAGAAGAGAGCCGGCGAGGTCCTGGAAGGTGCTGGCGGGGACGTGGAGCCACACTGCCTCCAGTGACACTGACATGTGCGCCAGTGATCTCGACTGATGAGCACTGGCATCAACAGCGCCATCGAGGAGGTCCTACTGATTCTCGACGTGGTTTAAATGTGGCAAGATTGATGGCCAGGGCAGACGGTAAACTCATTCTGTTACTCTTCAAACCACACACGTACAATTCAAGCTGTATGAGACGTTACATTGTCTTGTTGATAGACGCCATCGTGGCGAGGATAAACAAACTGCATATTGGAGTGGTCACGATCCCGAAGGATAGATGAGAAACTCGTGTTGATCCTGTGGTGTCACCGCCAGACACTACACTTGCTAGGTGGTAGCCTTTAAATCGGCCGCGGTCCATTAGTATACGTCGGACCCGCGTGTCGCCACTGTCAGTGATAGCAGACCGAGCGCCGCCACACGGCGTATTCCAGCAGCTACGTACGTTTTTTGCTAGTCTAATTTCCTTGACCTTTTCCAGATCTCACGCCAGCCTGCGTGAGCTAAAACGCGTGCCTTTCGGCTTCCTCTCATAGTGGGTTGACTGTCATGCCAATCCACAACAGATCCATTGTATCTTCCACAATGATCACGCAAAAATGCCATGGAAACATTCCCCGGACCACAATGCATGCAGGATGTTTGCATTCAGCCGTTTCGCGCCTTACATGGCAACAGCTATCTGTACAATAGAGTATAAAAGTGATTCAACTGAAAAGGTCACCTGTCTCCCCCCAGCAGACATCCACTTGCGCTACTTCCGTGCAAATTCCAGCCTACGTCACAGATGAACAGCAGTCAGCATGGGTGCATGAACCAGGCACATGCTGCGGAGGCCCATACGTAGCGACGTTCGCTGAACGGTCGTTGAGAAGATACCGTTGGTAGCCCTTTATTTCATCTGCATGGTCAGTTCCTCAATACTTGCACGTGTGTTCGCCCATACACGTCTCCGCAGCCGTCGTTCACCTCCGTCATCTACTCTACTGGCCACTAAAATTGCTACATCACGAAGATGACGTGATACAGATGCGAAATTTAACCGACAAGAAGAAGATGCTGTGATATGCAAATGATTAGCTTTTCAGAGCATTCACACGGGTTGGTGCCGGTGGCAACACCTACAACGCGCTGATATGAGGAAAGTTTCCAACCGATTTCTCATACACAAACATCAGTTGACCGGCGATGCCTGGTGAAACGTTGTTGTAATGCCTCGTGTAAGGAGGAGAAATGCGTACCATCGCGTTTCCGACTTTGATAAAGGTCGGATTGCAGCCTATCGCGATTGTGGTTTATCGTATCGCGACACTGGTGCTGGCGTTGGTCGAGATCCAATGACTGTTAGCAGAAGAATATGGAATCGGTGGGTTCAGGAGGGGAATACGGAACGCCATGCTGGATCCCAACGGCCTCGTATCACTGGCAGTCGAGATGACAGGCATCTTATCCGCATGGCTGTAACGGATCGTGCAGCCACGTCTCGATCCCTCAGTCAACAGATGGGGACGTTTGCAAGACAACAACCATCTGCACGAACAGTTCGACGGCGTTTGCAGTAGCATGGACTATCAGCTCGGAGACCATGGCTGCGGTTACCCTTGTCGCTGCATCACAGACAAGAGCACCTGCGATGGTGTACTCAAGGACGAACCTGGGTGCACGAATGGCAAAACGTCATTTTTTCGGATGAATCCAAGTTCTGTTTACAGCATCATGATGGTCGCATCTGTGTTTGGCGACATCGCGATGAACGCACATTGGAAGCGTGTATTCGTCATCGCCATACTGGCGTATCACCCGGCGTGATGGTATGGGGTGCCATTGGTTACACATCTCGGTCACCTCTTGTTCGCAATAACTGCACTCTATACAGTGGACGCTACGTTTCAGATGTGTTACGACCCGTGGCTCTACCCTTCATTCGATCCCTGCGAAACCATACATTTCAGCAGGATAATACACGACCGCAGGTTGCAGGTCCTGTACGGGCCTTTCTGGATACAGAATATGTTCGACTGACGCCCTGGCCAGTACATTCTCGAGATCTCCCACCAATTGAAAACGTCTGGTCAATGGTGGCCGAGCAACTGGCTCGTCACAATACGCCAGTCACCACTCTTGATGAACTGTGGTGTGGTGTTGAAGCTGCATGGGCAGCTGTAGCTGTAAACGCCATCCGCGCTCTGTTTGACTCAATGCCCAGGAGTATCAAGGCCGTAATTACGGCCAGAGGTGGTTGTTCTGGGTACTGATTTCTCAGGATCTATGCACCCAAATTGCGTGAAAATATAATCTCATGTCAGTTCAAGTATAATATATTTGTCCAATGGAAACCCGTTTATCATTCGCATTTCTTCTTGGTGTAGCAATTTTAGTGGCCAGTAGTGTATTTCCCGCAGTGCACCACAGTTTCCTTGGCGCCGGTTTTGGATAGCGGCAGATTGCCATGGACGGTATACCTTAACCACGGCGACAAGTGAACAGTTTACAGATTTAGCGTTTACGTAAATGCTGCCACCTTTGGCCGAAATCCAATGATCATTAACTTTTGGACGCTAGATAAATCCCTCTGTTGCCGTGTTATGACACCGACTGGATTGTTTTCCGCGTCCCCCCCCCCCCCTCCCCGACGGAACATGTTATACACCCTCCTCCGCTAGTGCTGCCGCCTGTCGAGCCTAGGTGGTGGTCACATTAATGTGACTGGACCCTCTATTTATAGGTAAGGAACATGAGACGAAAGTAATCTGTTGTTCTTACACCGCTAAGTAGCTTAGCAACGAATAAATATTTATAGTATGGCGTTATAAACGAAGGTGATGTACAGTGGTCAATACAGAGGATGCACCAGGTGCACAGCAGTCAATGGCAAAGACAAATCAGCTACATTCTTCCTCGACATTCTGCGTAGTGAACTGGACGACCTGCTAAACGCAATTTCCATATCACTGGAGAATGCTGCAACCCGTTACTCCTTCCTCGAAAACTATCATAATCGCTGCCAGAATGTTTGAGTCAGTAAATGTAGCTGAGTTCCTGACAAACTGTTCCGCCAGAACGAGCCGTCGTAAACGCCGGAGTACGTGCGACGCGCCTCGGGCACGCGGCGGCCAAATAGCGGCACAAAATATCTGCTCGGGATCGGAGCGTCGCGTCTCGTCGCAATAACGAACTTGGCTGCAGCGTTCGGCAATTAGGATTCCGGAGACTTTACGGCGCAGCGGCCGTTAAGCGCGCCGGAGCCGACCCGAACCTAGCGCGCCCTAATCAGGGCGAGTGGCGGCGTAGCGAGCTGCCTATCTGCCGTCCCCTGCCCTCCATCAGCTGCCAGTCACGTGCTCCGCGCACTTCTTCAGGGGCGACCCAACTCTGGAGCGCCACCCAAAGCCGCCGTCGCCGATCGTGCGTGAAACTTCACTGGAATCTTCGTACATGATAGCGTCTGACGTAAGATTACCTTCAGATACTGCGCTCAAGGTTCGTTTCTGTTTTATACTCCCCCCCCTCTCTCTCTCTCCCTCTCTCTCTCTCACACACACACATACACATAGCATCATCATCGTCTGTGAATAGTCTATTCTCAAGACATTAATAACCACTTGAAAATGGATTAAAAATAGTCTTGATCGCGATAAAATATTTATATGCAATGGTAACCGGTTTCGGTCATAATGTGACCGTCTTAATACCATTTTTACTGAAATGTGTATAAATTACACATGTTTTGGGAGATATAATGTTGTATTTTTTAATACTAGAAACCAAGATCATTTATGTGAAATGGTTTATTTCATGAACAATTTCCACGGTAACTAGCTGTCATCTGGAGATTCTAAGATTTTCCAGAAATATAATTACACATCAGTATAGTCGACATGGTTTATTTCATGAACAATTTCTACGGTAACTAGCTGTCATCTGGAGATTCTAAGATTTTCCAGAAATATAGTTACACATCAGTATAGTCGACATACTGAGAGCATGCTTCAGTTATAGTGTGTTCGGAAATTCCCGTTATCCATGTCCGGAAACGTACCATTTCCGTTCTGCGACGGCTTCAGTTCAGATGTGTTACGAGTCCAAGTCTGCTGAGGAAAAAAGAATAGTCTCTAAGTTGCTTGTCGTGGTACGCAATAGGGTAGATAGGATGATTGTACCACTTCTTGTGGGGTCGTATGTAAAGTTTAATTTACGACTCTCCTGTAGAAAAAGGAGACGCACAATATGCTGCGTTTTTTTCTTCTTTTTTTTTCTTCCCAATAATGTATAGACGTAATGTTCAAGTGTTAATACAAAGATATTTGCTTAAGTGATAGGTGGGAGCTTCGTTATGTTTTCTTTCTCATTATTACCTAATAATTGTACGGTGTCAAGTCTAATTCACTTCCTCAAGCAGAAGTAGATGAGTGAAACATCTGAACTGAAACCGTCGTGGAACGGAAATGGTACGTCTGCATACATTGGTTCCTATTCGAAATATTATGAACTCGCTCCCATCTACAAGTCCCAGAAGTTTGTAACGGGGATTTCCGAACACCCTATATGTTTCTTGGGCAATTCGATTGAAAAAATGTAGGATATAGTTTCATGAAGTTCCGAGAGCTGGTAGTGTTACACGTAGCGTTCAAAACGACATTTATTGCGGAGGTGCGTCCCAGGCAGAGAGCTCTCATTGAGCTGCTTTCGGCGGAAAATCAGAGCATCACAGATATTCATAGACGCTTTCAGAATATCTACGGAGACCTGGCAGCGAACAAAAGCTCGATGAGTCGTTGGGCGAGGCGTCTGTCTTCATTGCAAGAAGATCGCGCAAACTTGTCTCATCTCTCGCTTAAGGGCCGGCCAAACACACAGCTCATGCCGTGTTGGAATGTGCCGTCACTCTCATTCAAGGTGATCGACGGATCACATTCAAACAACTCGTTGCTCAACTAGACGTCTCTGTTGGAAGTGCTGACACACTAGTCCACCAGCTGGGCAGTCAAAGGTGTGTACCCGCTGAGTTCGTCGCCTACTAATAGAAGACCATAAAGAGCAACGAAAGACCATTTGTGCGGAACTGCTTGCTCTTTACGACGCTCATCGTGACAGTTTTTTTGTCGAATATCGCCAAGGGCCATGAAACATCGGTTCATCAATTCGAACCGGAAAGAAAACCAATCTATGGAGTGGCGCCGCACCACCAGCGAGGAAAAAGTTCAAAGACGCACCCTCGGCCGATAAAGTGATAGCGACGGTTTTCTGGAACTCTGAAGAGGTTATTGTGTTCGATGTCACCCCTCAACGGTACTCTCAGGAAATTGGAGAAATGACTTTAGGATGTTGTCGCCACAAAAATTCAGACGAGTTTATTCTCCCCCACGTCAGCGAAAGGCCTCAAGTCTGCGCATCTCATAGGAGCTCCGAAGACTTCACTGTACTGTTCTTCCTATTCCACCCTACAGCTTTCGCACCTTCCGACTTCCATCTGTTTTGCTCAATGAAGGATGCACTCCGCAGGAAGCAGTACGTGGATGATGTCATTGATGCAGTAAGACGTTGGTTCCCACGCTCAGCAGTAGAATGTTTCCTCGCTGGCATACAGGGCGTCCCAATGAGACCGTCGCATTGAAAAATGGATTTTTGTGGCCAAAAGAGTGGTGAATAGCATTGTTTGATGGAATCATGAATAATCCAACCCACTTTCAGAAGGAAATGTATTGCAATCTTTACTGAACGCCTCTCGTAGAAACAACTGAATATTAATTTACGTATAACTCGTGTGACAAGTTTTAATTTATGTATGTTCCATGAGAGATGGAAAATTATTTACTGTCTGCATATCTTAGTAGTTTGACAAAAGCTTTCATTTCATAAATATAAGAGGCAATTAAAAAGTTTCAGTTCGGAGGCAGCACAGTCCAGAATGTGTGAGCCAGTCAAGCAATATCAATATGAGCGTTGAGGAAGTCATCCCATCGCTGCACCAGGTTGAAGATAGTCGTTTAGTAAAACACCTTGTCCAGCTGCTCGAATAAATCCGTAACTCCCTGCTGCACGTCTTCGTTGACCATTCAAGGCCTGTCTTAAGGGATCAAAAGGGTGACAATGATATGGGGAGAGATAACACGGGTACTCGATTATCTTCCACTTGAGTTGCCGCGACTCCTACATTACGGTATTTGTGATAGTGAGATGTATGCTTTAATGAACCAGCAGCATCGCCGCGCGGGATTAGCCGAGCGGTCTCAGGCGCTGCAGTCATGGAATGTGGGGCTGGTCCCGGCGGAGGTTCGAGTCGTCACTCGGGCATGGGTGTGTGTGTTTCTCCTTAGGATAATTCAAGTTAAGTAGTGTGTAAGCTGAGGGACTGATGACCTTAGCGGTTAAGTCCCATAAGATTTCACACACATTTGAACAGTTTTTGAACAAGCAGCATCCTTTGTCACAGTTTTCACGCATTTCGCCTTAATTTCACCTCGTAATTACACAGCCTTCGTTCTCCGATGGATGACAGCGGTGTTTGTTCTTCAGCAGCAAAGGAGAGAGGCATTTGGTAATAACGTCACCACAGTTCCCACTTAGAAAAGGTCGGGTGATACGGGGAGATTTCAGTTAGATTACATCACGGTCAGACAGCGATTCTAAAATCAGATACCGGGTTATAAGACGTACCCAGGAGCAGACATAGACTGAGATCACAATGTAGCAGTGTTGAAGAATAGGCTGAAGTTTAAGACATTGATCACGAAGAACCATTAGCTGAAGTTTATGACATTGATCGAAGAACCATTACGTAAAAAGGTGAAGTTCGGAAGTACTAAGGAATGACAAGATACACTTGAAGTTCTCTAGGGCTATAGATAGAGCAATAAAGAATAGCTCAGTGGGCAATACAGTTGAAGAGGAACGGACATCTCTAAAAATGGCCATCACAGAAGTTGGAAAGAAAAACATAGGTACAAAGAAGGTAACTGCGAAGAAACCATGGGTAATAGAAGAAATAATTCAGTTAGTCGATGAAAGAAGGAAGTACAAAAATATTCACGGAAATTCGGGAATACAGAAATACAAGTCACTAAGTAATTAAATAAATAGGAAGCGCAGGGAAGCTAAGACGAAATGGCTGCATGAAAAATGTGAAGAAATCGAAAAAGAAATGATCGTCGTAAGGACAGATTCAGCATACAGGAAAGTCAAAACAACCTTTGGTGACATTAAAGGCAATGGTGGTAACATTAAGAGTTCCACGGAAATTCCACTGTTAAATGCAGAGTAGACAGGTGCGAAGATTACGTTGAAAGCCTCCATGAGGGGGAAGATTTGTCTGATATGATAGAAGAAGGAACAGGAGTCGATGTAGAAGAGATAGGGGCTCCAGTATTAGAATTTAGGAGAGCTTTGGAGGACTGAAGATCAAATAAGGCAGAAAGGACAGACAACATTACATCAGAATTTCTAAAATCATTGGGGGAAGTGGCAAGAAAACGACTCTTCACGTTGGTGTGTAGAATGTATGAATCTGGCGACATATCATCCGACTTTCGGAAAAATATCATCCACACAGTTCAAAAGACTGCAACAGGATCACCGCACAATCAGCTTATCAGCTCATGCATACAAATTGCTGACAAGAGTAATGTACAGAAGAATGGAAAAGAAAATTGAGGATGTGTTAGATGAAGATCAGTTTGGCTTTAGAAAAGGTAAAGGCACGAGAGAGGCAGTCTGACCTTGCGGCTGACACTAGAAGCAAGACTAAAGAAAAATGAAGACACGTTCATAGAGTTTGTCGACTTGAGAAAAGGCGTTCGACAATGTGCAATGGTGCAAGATTTTCGAAATTCTGAGAAAAGCAGAGGTAAACTACAGGAAGACGCGGGTAATACACAATACATAAAACAGCCAAGAGGGAATAATAGGAGTGGACGCCTAAAGTCGAAGTGCTCGAATTAAGAAGGGTGTGAGACAGGGATGCAGTCTTTCGCCCCTACTGTTCAATCTGCACATCGAAGAAGCAATGATGGAAATCAAGGTGAAAAGATATCAAAGATACGATTCGCTGACGACGTTGCTATCCTGAGTTAAAGTGAAGAAGTATTACATGATCTGCTGAATGGGATGAACAATCAAATTGCAAAAAAGAGACATCTAGTGGTACACTGACGTACTTCTACAAACGTAGTGCTTGTAGCAGTCATTTAAAGTAGAGCTTGCGTCAACATTCCGTTACGTGACTGCAGGAGATTGTGACCTGCTGTCTCTCTCTCTCTCTCTTATTTTTTTTTTTTTTTATGTGTGGTTATATTAGGGCTAACATTGACAGTGAAAGTAAATACACCTAAAGTTATTGTAAAGTAAATTTGTCTTTGTACTACTGCCTGTATGAATGGTTTCGAACCACTGTAGCAGTATGTACTTTTATGCACTTTTGATGTAAATTTAATATATTTTAGGTCCATTTTTTCTTGTTACTTATCACAATAATTTGTTTCAGGAATTATAAGTTCATCGAAGTTTCCAGTTATGGGATTGTGTCTAGGAAAGGTGCGAAACTTATTTCACATATATCACATGAAATTACGGGTGGTTGAAAACTGTATGTCCCAATCCTTAAAACAATTGATTGTTTACTTTTTGACAATTTTTTCTTGTTTTCGTTGCTTATTGTGAGAATGAAAGTTAATTTCCTGTAAAATTTTAAATTAATTTCTGTTTTCAATTTGTTTGGGACTCGAAGGGTTAACTTACACCGTACAACTGCAATGACTAATCATTCTTGAAATTCTCCAGTTTGGCATAACATGGAACACTTAACGATTACCGTATCTGAGAGCCTACTGAATCTGCCACTTCCATAGCACAAATAGAATAGTATGGGGGATACAGAGTGTACAAACTACAGCTGAAGTGTTTTGTTATAGAGAGCCATCAGTAAGCATTAGAGTAATGTATGGCCAATATGGTTTAACGTAAGCGCTGAAAGTTGGCTTTATTGTTCCGAATCCATTTTCGTTAGAAGCCACGGTAGTTAACGCTTTTCAAGGCGACGTCACACTTGTAAACATCCATCACTGGCTTTCATTTCTAAACACAACTTTGTGCCGTTTAGTACGGTGAGGAAGCGCGAAAAAAGACGTGAGGAACAAGAGCCTCCCCCGTAGCCCAGGTTTCGACAGACGATTCAGTTATTTTTGTGCAGTGGACGTGGTATCGCCCGATACAGCAAGTCATGAATTTGTATGCAGCTGTCTCCCGGGACCATGCTGGCGGCAGTGTGATTGGATCCACCGTATGAACTAATAAATGATCTCCTACAAATTATTGAAGACAGAAAAAATGACAAACTTCTGTAAATCACGGCCAGCCGCTGCGGCCGAGCGGTTCTGGGCACTTAAGTCCGGAACCGCGCTGCTGCTATGGTCGCAGGTTCGAATCCTGCCTCTGGTATGGATGTGTGTGATGTCCTTAAGTTACTTAGGTTTAAGTAGTTCTAAGTTCTAGGGGACTGATGACCTCAGATTTTTAGTCCCATAGTGCTTGGAGCCATTTGAACCATTTGTGAATCCTGTCAAGATTTTCGACAGGCGTTCCAGGGGCCTTGATAGTATTTCTCCTCCACTACACTGAAAACGAAGTACCTGGTTTAGATTTCCCGATTGCCTTAAATCGCTCCATGCCAATGCCGGGATGGTTTTTTTGAAAGAACACGGCCGATTTCTTTTTCCATCCTTGACGCCATCCGAGCTTGTGCTCCATCTCTCCCGATTAACGGGACGTTAAACTTTTTATTTTTTTTTTTTATTTACGTGGCAACTGCCTTGAGAAATCGGAAGCGATTGAAGAGAAATGGAAGGGAGGTGGTATGTTTAGTTTCTGCAGCACATCGCTGATGTAAGGATATCCATACGGACTTGTATATAAGCACGGTTCGGATCCGTCTGTTCCATCAGTCGACTGCTGACTGCTCACCCTGACCTCTACTTGAAAAATCCGCATTCCATCCGTGTGCCACCATGTGACTGGGCGGACAGCAGGAAGACTTTGCCATATGGTCGCCGTTGGCCACACGGAGTTGAATGAGTCCATGGGCCAGTACGGCGTATCTGACCACCTGTAGATGGGCGTCTTTCTGACAGGTAGACGGTGTAACACGCCTACTGTAACTTGTGACTTTTCCTACCAATGCGAAAATCCCAGAGTCCAAAGAACTTCACATGGTAATGGCCAGGTGGCCATTTTGCAAGGCGTTGTAGGAAAGATTGTCGCCAGTAGTCCGAGGCAAGCAATTCGGTGATTTTACGATAGAAAGTTGGAATCAAGTGACAGCTCATTGAAAGAAGGAAAACTATCGGGAGAGGGACTTGGATGACAGATCAAAAGTTGTAGCTAACGGGTGGCGAGAGAGGGAAAGCGCTGGAGAAGTGATGAACAAGGTTGGGCCGTAAGCAGCCAGCCGATCGACATAAAGGTGACGTGAAAGCAGTTTAGACTGCATTAGACGAGCGTGGATGGGTGGAAAACAAGCATTCTAACATAGGAAGAGACTTACTAACAGATAGTTGAACGGCAGAGTTTCCGATCGCTGACTGGCGATGGGCGTGTTAAAACCGAAATAAGTTTCCAGAGTCGGAGTGGCATTTGTAAGCGTGGGAGAAACTTGATTTTGCTAGAGTGGATTTGGAACTACAGTCTTAAATAATGATTATTTTGTAGTACTATTTGCGTTGATGTGTTTCCTTCAATATGGTCAACCTATCCTTTGCATTGTCTTCAGTGATGGTATATTTTTTATTGTGACTGAGCTTGTACGTAAATAATCTTCTTGTATTTTCCCGACCCATCGATCGGCCAGAGATGTCCGTCACTGAAGTAGTCAGAGACCTTAATAAATTTTAGGAGCTTCATAGTCTTAGTTTCACGGTATTTCTAAGGAAAAGTGTGGCTGGCAACCCGTAATATACAGTCTATGAGAAATAGAAAGAGCCAAACAACTAAATAGGATGACTGACGAGTTGTGTCTCCAGGGAAGCTGGTATTGGAAAAATTTACTTGCGGGAACAAAATTGCATTAAACTTTCTGTCAGAAACAACAGATATTTCACTTCAAGATAGGTTTATGTGGCACCATTCTAACTTTTATATACATCTGTCTCTTCATGTCCAACATGTGGTGCAACTGTTCCTAGAATTTCTACTATTGCAGCGGGTATAATCTTAGCAGATGAAGAAAAATCTAATATTCTCGATACAAGGATAAAAACTGATGAAACTTCATATTTCAGGCCTAAAAACGTTTAGGGATCCACCGGAAAGACTAATCAGAGGCCCTAACCAGAGGCCACAAACCCGAAATAGAACCTCTACATCTACATCTACATCTACATTGATACTCCGCAAACCACCCAACGGTGTGTGGCGGAGGGCACTTTACGTGCCACTGTCATTACCTCCCTTTCCTGTTCCAGTCGCGTATGGTTCGCGGGAAGAACGACTGTCTGAAAGCCTCCGTGCGCGCTCTAATCTCTCTAATTTTACATTCGTGATCTCCTCGGGAGGTATAAGTAGGGGGAAGCAATATATTCGATACCTCATCCAGAAACGCACCCTCTCGAAACCTGGATAGCAAGCTACACCGCGAAGCAGAGCGCCTCTCTTGCAGAGTCTGCCACTTGAGTTTATTAAACATCTCCGTAACGCTATCACGGTTACCAAATAACCCGGTAATGAAACGCGCCGCTCTTCTTTGGATCTTCTCTATCTCTTCCGTCAACCCGACCTGGTACGGATCCCACACTGATGAGCAATACTCAAGTATAGGTCGAACGAGTGTTTTGTAAGCCACCTCCTTTGTTGATGGACTACATTTTCTAAGTACTCTCCCAATGAATCTCAACCTGGTACCCGCCTTACCAACAATTAATTTTATATGATCATTCCACTTCAAATCGTTCCGCACGCATACTCCCAGATATTTTACAGACGTAACTGCTACCAGTGTTTGTTCCGCTATCATATAATCATACAATAAAGGATCCTTCTTTCTATGTGTTCGCAATACATTACATTTGTCTATGTTAAGGGTCAGTTGCCACTCCCTGCACCAAGTGCCTATCCGCTGCAGATCTTCCTGCATTTCGCTACAATTTTCTAATGCTGCAACTTCTCTGTATACTACAGCATCATCCGCGAAAAGCCGCATGGAACTTCCGACACTATCTACTAAGTCATTTATATATATTGTGAAAAGCAATGGTGCCATAACACTCCCCTGTGGCACGCCAGAGGTTACTTTAACGTCTGTAGACGTCTCTCCATTGATAACAACATGCTGTGTTCTGTTTGCTAAAAACTCTTCAATCCAGCCACACAGCTGGTCTGATATTCCGTAGGCTCTTACTTTGTTTATCAGGCGACAGTTCGGAACTGTATCGAACGCCTTCCGGAAGTCAAGAAAAATAGCATCTACCTGGGAGCCTGTATCTAATATTTTCTGGGTCTCATGAACAAATAAGGCGAGTTGGGTCTCACACGATCGCTGTTTCCGGAATCCATGTTGATTCCTACATTGTAGATTCTGGGTTTCCAGAAATGACATGATACGCGAGCAAAAAACATGTTATAAAATTCTACAGGAGATCGACGTAAGAGATATAGGTCTATAGTTTTGCGCATCTGCTCGACGACCCTTCTTGAAGACTGGGACTATCTGTGCTCTTTTCCAATCATTTGGAACCCTCCGTTCCTCTAGAGACTTGCGGTACACGGCTGTTAGAAGGGGGGCAAGTTCTTTCGCGTACTCTGTGTAGAATCGAATTGGTATCCCGTCAGTCCACTGAATTTCAGTCAGTTATATGAATTGCGTTCATTGAAAGCGATTATTTTTTGCATCCTGAGCGATTATGTGGCCACCAGATGTTAATCCATGGAGATCATTGATAGCAATTAAAGCGAAACGAACCAGCAAATGGAGACTTTTCAGACCAGGTGTATGAAATTTGTTTTGCTAGTTATTTAGCTAAATACGAATCACATTTAAAGTATAGCCCTGGAAAAAGCCTCGGGAGTAGGTGAAATATTCTAAATTGCACCAATACGTGAGAGACACCAGTTACATAAGCTTATTGGCGTTTCGGGTAAGAGACGCAAGCTGGAAACAAATATTCACTGCAGATGACTTTCTGTTTATTTTTCTCCATATGAGGAGAGATTCAATATAGATGAACACTGAAGGAGAGTGCGAGCTGAGCAAATACGTGGTTTCACGTACACCGATTGTATTGCTCGTCTCGCTGGAATTTAATATTTCTATCTCTGTCAAGGGGTCAGAAATAAACGAAAATTGTTCACGGATCAGGTGTATGTGTGCAAATATCTCAATATGATCATATTCACGATAAAGCTATTAACACAATAGAACGAGAAAAATTGAAAGAGAAACTCAATTTGTTTCTTTCCTCACCCCCAACCCTCACAGACTCTCTGCACCCAAATGCAGCTTGTAACTGCAAGAACTCGTCGTAACGGATATCCTTCCTAACGCCTGACGTTATGCCACATGTAAACATCTTTTCAACTGTCATGACTATAGTCTTTTGGTAGACAGCGTGTAACAGGTTTATCTTCTTACATAGACAGAATCTTGTAAATCTACTGAATCACACGTTGTACAAACGTAACAAAGGTATCAAACAACGTCTGTTACAAGATTCTGAGCATGTTTCACATCAGCTGGCCATTCATTATATTTTTACGGGCTTTTTCAGTAATTCTACCCGTGGATATAATCACGTGGGGAATGTCACAACCTGTCACCATTAACATGACGAAGATGCTTTATTTAAATGTGGACTGTAGGTCTTGGTTCAGCTTTTGCGGACGGAGAAGGCTAACGCCATGACACTCACTGTGAAATTGCAGTTTGTGGAGAAAGTAAAGTGGATGCACGCCGCACCCGGAAGTAATGATTTGTGTTTCAGAAAGGGCCAACCGGTGCTGAGAGATGAGACGTCTCAGAGAAAAACAACAGGCCACATTCTCAGGACACATTCTTTCATCTCTTTTTAGCGTTCCTTACCTCAACCAGTAAAACTGAACCCTTGTAGGATCAATTGCTTTCTGTCTATCTATCTGTCTGTCCGCATATCCATCCGACTGTTGCAAACCCTTTTTTTCTGAGGAAAAGTAAAGATATGAAGTTGAAATTTATGACGTACTGGGGTGTTTAAGCATTAACGCAATACAATCAAAAGGCGCGAACATTTATGTCATATATTTTGATACTCGCAAACTCACTTCCCCTAGACCTAGACTCATATAAAAAATGAAATGAAATGTCGTGTGGCTAGGGCCTCCCGTCGAGTAGACCGGTCACCTGGTGTAAGTCTTTAGTTGACGACACTCCAGCGAATTGCGTGTCGATGGGGAGAAAATTTCCAACTCAGTGGAGAATCGAACCCGGCCCCATAGCATTGCATTCCGTCGCGCTGACCACTCAGCTATCGAAGCGAACAGAATCATATAATTTGGCAAGAAGCTGGGCTTCTCAGTATAAATAAAGCAAAAATTCTTTTTTTGCATTTTCTGTCCTTCTGTTGGTCCGTATATTAAAACCCCGTTTTCTTATTAACGGGTAGACGCATCAAAGATTAATTTATGTCGAAAGCTAAGGTCTACTGTCCCTTAGCGATGTACTCAATGCAACAAAAAGGTTGAATTAATGTCATTATCTATATACATCATTAAATTTGGACGGAACTCTCACAGAGTGAATATTACTCGTACTTTCAATCTTCTTTCATTTCTGCGTTTTATTTTATTTTTTTTTATTTTCTTAAGAGATGAAGCACATCTTCCTTGTTAACGCTTGTCTTGCGGGTGGAAAAATTGATGAATTCCCACGTAAACTACAGTACAGTTAAGACAAATACCGAAGCACTAAGCCACCTATGTGAAATTGCAATAAAAACGAAGCAAGTAATGTGTATTTCAGTTTTTAATGCTGTCGGAAAGAAAACTGGCCTTTCGTACCTCAGTCCTTGACACAGCATGGCGCTTTGTAATGGTTCCGCGCCGCCGAAAAATTCTGAATGTGGGAGCAAGAGCTCCGTCATGCCGCATGCGCCCAGTGCCACCAAATTACGTCACTTCTATTGCGCAATCGTTCTAAAGTAATTATAATTATTTGTGTAATAATGTTACTACCTGAGTGTTAATTTATACGAAAAGAGATAACATTTGACAAATTTTCAAATATATGAAGTAAATATTTTTTCCAGTTATTTCATGTTACTTCCTTATTTCTGAGCGGCAGGAAAGTCCAAATAAGGCATAAAGCAACAATTTTACATACAGTATGCTTGCAGTTTTATGTTTCTATATTTCCTGTACTAAATGAAAAATTTCGGTGAAATCTAATGCCATACAGAATTGATACAGTCTCTGAACGATTATCTTTATCTGGGTATTACACTTTTGAAACTAAGTGACATGGTGTGGCGTGGCCTTTGACTACTGTAGCATTATTTCAGCCGGTATCCACATTTTCAGAATGTTTTCAGAGCAAAAAAATGGTTCAAATGGATCTGAGCACTATGCGACTTAACTTCTGAGGTCATCAGTCGCCTAGAACTTAGAACTAATTAAACCTAACTAACCTAAGGACATCACACACATCCATGCCCGAGGCAGGATTCGAACCTGCGACCGTAGCGGTCGCTTGGCTCCAGACTGTAGCGCCTAGAACCGCACGGCCACTCCGGCCGGCGAACGTTAAGTCTGTATAGATTAAATGTTTCACAGTTGCGACTGATGACAACCATAAGTTGTAGAATGGAATAACGACAATGAAAATTTGTGCCGGGTTGGAACCCGAATTGCCGGGTGGGGTAGCCGTGCGGTCTAGGGCGTCTTGCCACGGTACGCGCGGCGTCCTCCGACGGAGATTCGAGTCTTCCCGTGGGCATGGGTGTGTGTTGTCCTTAGCGTAAGTTAGTTTAGGTTAGGTTAAGTAGTGTGTAAGCCTAGGGACCGATGACCTCATCAGTTTGGTCCCGTAGAACTTACCACAAATTTCCAATTTTTTTATTTTTTATTCATTTATTTATTTTATTTTTTACTCTAATCCGGATTTCATTTCCCGTTTATCGCCAACAGTGGCCTTACCATTTAGCTACCAGTGCACGACTCACTGCCAGACCCAAACTTCCATATGTCGCCAACCACGCGTCTACGACCTGGTCTCGTACTTCCGTTATGTATGTTCTTGTACAGATCACACTTTGTACTTTGAAAGTAGCTTGCCCGGTGTCGGAAGAGACGTATGGTTGACGACATTTGGAAGTTTTGGTGTGGCAGTCACTCGTGCACGGATAGTGATATGGTAAGGCGACCGTTCGCGATAAGAGGAAAATCTGAGTTCGATTCCCGACCCGGCACAGATTTTCACTGTCGTCTTTCCATGCATGCATGTCCAAAAGAACTTTGCATCGTAATCAGAATAACACAGGCACTACATTATCATATTAAGTCTGTATGGCCGGGCTCTAATTTGAATCATTGTCCTCCCGTATGCGAATCCAGGGCTGACGTGGTCAAGTTTCCCTCAGATACGTCACTGTAGGAATATCTAAAGAGCTAGCATTCGGACGCTCAGAAAGAAATTCTTGCTGTCAACGTAAGTTGCCTTCGTGGTTACTTTAATTTGTGGTACTTATCTATGAAAAGTAACTGTTCCTTTCACTATTTAGATATGCGTCTCAAGCAGAAACAATTATTCGCGATTAGTGTTACTAATGAATTAATGTTACTAATGAATAAATGTATAAAGGAAACAGGAGAAATATGCGAACTAAAGATTAGGTCTTGGTGCAAAATGCGAACAAATAAGATTATATTACATCATGTAACAATTGCGGCTTGATGTGGGCGACATGTGCAGTACGCTATGCCTCATCGATATATTCGTAATCTATGTGAGATATCAACACAAACGCTTATTTTCCATTGTACGGGGATGTCCCAAACGTTTTGAATCAAAATTATGTAGGTGATAGAGAGCTAAGGACAATGGACGTAAATGAATATTTCAGGCAATACGTAGTTCTGACAGTGCAATGTGTGCGGGTCACAGGTAACAGTCGCATCAACCTTGGTGACGCTAATTTGAAAAATAAAACATAATTTTCTGAGTTACCAGCGGTGTGTTTAGTTACTGTTTACTCTTCAGAAATGGTTGTCGAAGGCTGCATTACTTGTAACAGGATCTTAAGACTTGTGTTTAATGTATAGTACAACAGGATACTGTACCCGAAAGGCAAACCGGATGTACACTCAGGAAACTTTGCTGTTCGTTTACGGTTGGTGTATGAGACGCTATTGGAAACTGCTGGAAGCTGCTTGTTAGGATCGTAGCTGCCTGTCTCGTTGTATAATAGCCACGGATATTTGAGTGACAGTAGCAAAAGTTTTACGCACAGTTGTAATGCATGCATAGTAACCAGCAACACTTTCAACTGTTGCTAAGACCGTATTTTGTTGCTACAAGGCTAAGAAACTTTCCAGTGGTTCCTTATCTCAATGCACTTAGTTTAGAATTCTCATCAATGTGCATAGTTTTGGTACTAATAGCTTGCAACCTCTTTACAAATCATCGATTTCTTATATTTCCTCTGTAGGATTTGTCCCTCTCTGTAAATGCTAATTGCGATAACTTTAAGCTTCATTCGTATGATAGACATCTGCTTCTAAATTATACCTTCTCGTGATGGATTTTCCCGCTGCGCTGCCAAGCGGTTCTAGGCGCTTCAGTCCGGAACCGCGCGACTGCTACGGTCGCATATTCGAATCCTGCGTCGGGCATGAATGTGTGCTACTTCCTTAGGTTGGTTAGGTTTAAGTAGTTCTAAGTTCTAAGGGACTGATGACCTCCGATCTTATGTCCCATACTGCTCAGTCATTTGAACCATTCTTTTTTTTTTCTTTTTTTTGCGTGATGGATTTAATTTTCTTCAAATCTCCTGACATATGAAGTAATGGGTAAGATATGAAGATTTCTCACTTTTATTTAATACGCTGCACTGCTTTTCTCGCTATTTCACCATTAATGTTATAAGTTCTTCGATAAAGGAAATAATACTGAAATCAAATAGAAAATGCACAGTATATCAACTGCTGTAACACCAAATTTTCCTTTCTCATTGAGCCTACAAAAGTTGTTTGTTTCTGGAGAAGGATCATTGCTATATGACCGAAATGTTGAATCACCTCACATTCTGGGAGCGAACTTCAGTTTCCTGTGGGCCCATACAGGTTAATGTTTTTCGTGGGATGAGTTCCTTAAAATGTCCATGGCATTACTCACTTCCGTAGCTATGAATTCATTTATTTTGGCTTATAGAAATGAATGGAGCATTACAGGAGAAACACTAAGCTGGGAAAGAAGACAACGTAATCATCCAGCAGCAAGAATCGAACTGCATGCCTTAGAGTCGAGTGCCACCACATAGGGCAGCATTAGAGTCCTCCGGTAGGGATCAGATTATTTTCTCCGGAGCTCTATGTACACATCCAATAAAAAGTTATTTTAAAATTTTTGATCGTAAGAATAAGAATAAAACCGTGGATGACTGTTAACTGGTAACAGGCATCGCTAGATCACTAACACAGATTCATGGCTATTTCAAGATTATTGTTATCATTTGAGTCCCGTTATTAGGACCGTGAAACAAGTGAAACCTTTCTGAAGACCCTTTTTTATTTTTTACTTTATATTTTTCCGGATGAGGCGGCGCCAGTATAAACTAAATAAATTAGTTTTCGGAAGGAACGGGATTCATATCTCTAACCACTCAGGCTTAGATTTTCCTTGGTTTCCCTAAATCAGTTAACGCGAACGGTTCCTCTAAATACGGCATGAACAGTTTCGTTTCCTACGCTCATCTAAGACGAATTGCAACTGCGTCCGTAACTACCTGCTCTTCGATGGGTCGTTAAACCTCAATAATCCTTCGTTCCTCGTATTTACTCCAGCATGCGCGCACTTAAAATACGCTAGAAACACACGACTCCGTTCAGGACTGCGGAATATTTATTTTTTACTCTACCTGGTGCAGTAAGCATTAGTATGTCGCCAGTGTGTTGTGTGTCTGTGTGCGTGTGTGGAGCTGGAAGGTGGTGTGCGGTCTACGGGTCGCAACTGTTTTGCGGCTTTATTTGCTTTTCATTTTCCACGCCCGGAGCGCTCATAGCCCGAAGAGCAGTAAATAACACTCGTTATTTAAAGTTCAGCGCATCTGGAAAATAAATGTATATGCCGCACATTTTAATTAAAACATTTGCTCCACCATTCAAGGGGCTCTTGGGAGCCTTTCGCGGAAGTGCGTTAGGTATCCTGAACGTAAACCGATAGGTTTTTGAATGGAAATACATTGAGGTGACAAAAGTCTTGGGAGGTAGCGACGTGCACATATAAAGAAGGCAGTAGCATCACGTTCACAAGTTATCGAAGGGTAGTTCATAGAGCCGCGCGGGATTAGCCGAGCGGTCTGGGGCACTGCAGTCATGGACTGTGCGGCTGGTTCCGGCGGAGGTTCTAGCCCTCGGGCATGGGTGTGTGTGTTTGTCCTTAGGATAATTTGGGTTAAGTGGTGTGTAAACTTAGGGACTGATTACCTTAGCAGTTAAGTCCCATAAGATTTCACACATTTGAACATTTGGCAGTTCATAGGCATAACAGAGCCAGCTGGTTGCAACAAGAGTTAACTTGACCTGTTACGAGGAAACAGGCACTGGAGGTGGCGTCAGACCCCATCCACCTTCGGTGCTTATTACCTGGTACAGCCCTTAGCGGCGCATAGTGCGCTATGTCAGGTAGCCATAATTTTTACTGACAAGTACCATTATTATGTCAGCTTCAAGAAGTGTAATTTTTTTATGGTTTTAACTTTGATGTTAAGAAATCATTTTATGTGACGAGAGCGTTTTGTCATCGATTGGTTTTTCCTGATGGTCTACATTCCGTGTCTAAACCAGGTCAAGTTAAATCTTGTTCCACCATGTTCGGTGTATTACACAAGTAATGTTCGCTATTGATTTGGAGAATATTCTGGACAGAGCGAGTGTTTTGACAACCTAGATCTCCCAGGATGAATCCCATCGAACTGGTCTGTTCGTGCACAGTCTGTTGCACCGACAACCCTTTCGCAGCGAGGCTCAGAAGTCTGCAGGAGACTTCCGACTTGCTGAGTCCGTGCCAAATCAGGTTGCTGCACCACGATGAGCAAAAGGAGGTCCGATACGATATTAGGAGGTACCCCACGACCTTTGTCACCTCGGTGAAACTGTCGGACAACTGTTGCTCTTTTTGTGCAGTCTTAAAGCATCGACTGCACACCGACCAGCTCAGTTCCGCGAAACGACATAAGGAAGGCGCTGACCACTTCGCCACTGGAAAGAGCGGCCAGCGCCACCCCTACAG
This sequence comes from Schistocerca piceifrons, assembly GCF_021461385.2. Taxonomy (NCBI): domain Eukaryota; kingdom Metazoa; phylum Arthropoda; class Insecta; order Orthoptera; family Acrididae; genus Schistocerca; species Schistocerca piceifrons. Next base: position 991,087,237 of record NC_060138.1, read on the forward strand.
GAGAACAGAGTTCATCGCCCCTTGTCAGTGCTGGCTTAACGAACCGCGCTTCGCTCTTCGGCCATAGTTCCGTCGATGTCTTCAAGAGCATCAATGATGGGTAACAGGGAGCCGATACTTAGCCTGCATTCTGCGAGTAGTAATAGTGAAAAGTTCTTACACGTAGTAGGCACAGGAAGTTAAGTATTGTTTTTCCCTTTTTATAAATAAAGTATCGTATTAATCAGCACAGGATATGTACAAATCATTTTGGATTCCTGCCGCTGGCTATCCCTACTTCTCTCCCTCCTTGTTTGTTCAAAAATGGTTCAAATGGCTCTGAGCACTATGGGACTCAACTTCTGAGGTCATTAGTACCCTAGAACTTAGAACTACTTAAACCTAACTAATCTAAGGACATCACACACGTCAATGCCCGAGGCAGGATTCGAACCTGCGACCGTAGCGGTCTCTCGGTTCCAGACTGCAGCGCCTAGAACCGCACGGCTACTTCGGCCGGCCTCCTTGTTTGTGTCGGTGCTGATTCTCACAGAAGACGACACAACACTTTTCATGCGTCTAAGCTCTAACATCATGGTACGACCGCCTGAAATAAGAGCTGCAAATCTTTAGGTGGTGCAATGCAAACCCTTTGCTCTCCGCAATGTTAAAATGCTGTCGTCTTCTCTACGGGATGAATTCCGTAGAGAGTCATGCCAGAGTGGCATGACTTTCGGTTCTGTTGAAGTTGTCGGTCTGTCATAATGTCTCTCCTATGTTTCCAAACACCATACAGCGTATTTCATCACTTTTTTGTGTTGGCACGGCTTTCAAATTTTGGATATCTAAAAACCCAGAAGTGATCTGAACTACATATGTGATCTGAAAACTGAGCCAGAGTGACATGCGTTTCTGTTCTGTTCACGTTTTCGGTCTTCCATATTGTCTCCCATATGTTTCCAAACACCATACAGCGTATTTCATCACTTTTTGTGTTAGTACGGTGTTCATAAGGCGGTGTTTCTAAATGTAATTAATACGAAGGGTACATTTCAGAGAAAAACTTCGTGATTCAGTGCGAGTCCGCCACAGAAATGCTGACTAGTCTGCCGTGAGAGACGCAACGGAATGAAGATTAGATTTGGATTTTCGTTCGACAATCGTTTGAAATTCTTGAGAATAGCTTTCTTTTAAGCCGTTAGCAGAGGTCACCACATAAGATCGTGTGTACTTCAAGTATTTGTTACGACTACTTGATGTGCTATGGTGCGTTATTTTACTATCTGACATGCTCATTACATTGTTCTCGCACTCGTGACGATTAAGTGGTGTCTTCATATACATGTCCATTGCGCCAGTAATTGCACATACTCTGACGGAAAAAAAGATCCCAGCACCGAGGAGTTGTGCAAGACAAACGAAAGTTGGCAGGCGTGTTTTTATATCTGAAAGATAACGTCTACGCATATTTCGCGCCAGTCACATAAGAGAGGCGCTAGTGGTACCACTACGAGGATGCAAAACAGATTTCCTTAAAATAGGTGCTGGAACTGCCGTGACCGTTAGTTCCCTTTGAGATTGGACATATGGAGTTGAAGTAGGTCAAGAATATCTTTAAGACGAGGAAGACGCGATTATAAACAGCTCACTGATTTTGAATTAAGTCGTGTAATAGGGCTACCAGAATCTGTATATTCCTTATGCGATACTGCAGAAAGAATTGGCAGAAATGTAGCCACTGTACACGATTGTCGGAAGAAACCGTTGCAAGGAGATCGAGCTCCAAACGGCCACGTGGCACGTCTAAGAGAGTAGGCTGTCAATTTCGGCGTGTGGCTGAGACGCTTCGTAGAGCGTCTGCAGCAGTAGTTCCAGCAACAGTTGGCACCACTGTGACACAGTGAACTGTTATAAAACGGTCACTTCAAGGACAGCTCCGAGTCAGACGCCCCGTATCGTGCATTCCCCAAACCACCTCCGTTAGCGATTTCAGTGGTGAGAAGCGAGAGCTCTATGGAAGGCGGAGGTCTCTTGCGTTTTCTAATGAAAGCCGGTTCTGCCTCGGTGCCAGTGATGGCCGTGTGATGGTTAGAAAGAGGCCAGATGAGCGCTTGCATATAATCTGTCTGTAGCCTTGAAACACTGGACGTACGCATGGAATCATGGACTGGGGCGCGATTTCGTATGACAGTAGCAACATTCTCGGGGGCATGCCACGCACCTTGACTGCAAATGTGTATGTCAGTCTGGTGATTCGATCCGTTCTGCTGCCATTCACGAACAGCATTCAGGGTGACGTTTTCCAACAGAATAACGCTCGCAGCATACTACTGGTGAAAACCAACATGCTTTGCAGATTGTCGACATGTTGCCTTGGCTTGCTTGATCACCAGATCCGTCTGCAGTCTCGCACGTATGGGGCATCCTCGAACAGACAGCTCCAGCGTCGTCCGCAAACAGCATTAACTGTAACTGTATTGACAGGTCGAGGGCAACAGGAATCGAGCTTCATCCCGCAAACTGAAATCCGGCACCTTTACAACACAATGCACGCACGTGTTCATGCTTGCATTTAACATTCTGGCGGTTAAACACGTTATTAATGTACTAGCATTCCGCATGTGCAATGGCTTTTCTCGCGATTTCATTGCAGTGAACTTGCAACGATAATCACTTAAATATGTTACCTGTTAAATTCCCGAAATTTCGTTACTCTACATTGATTATTTCCTGGTATTGGTATTTTCTTTCTGTCAATATGAATCAGTCGCCGCCAATCGCGAGCCTGAAATCGGCAGCAATCTGGTACACTGCATATGTCGACTAGTTGCCAACTTTGCTCTGTACACACACATGCACACACACAATAAGCGTTAATATTTTCTGTGTGGGACAAGCTGGTCCAGAATCAAAATAAAAATATCTCATCCTCCGGTATTTCCTATTGTAACTCCTTCTGCCTCCTTACCAGCTCGGCTGTTATTTGGGTGAAAAGACCCCGTCTGGGTGGGGTCTCGAACACCCTAAGCGCCTTTACAATGGAGAACAGAAAGCAATGACTGAAAAAGATAGTTATATTCCGTGATTGTTTACTTATTGCGGTAACTGTCGGCAGCTATTGGTCCTCCCTCTACATCCTGGGATCGAGGTTCGATTCCCGGCCGGGTTAGCGTCTTTATCTCTTCGGGGGATGGTTATCTGTGTTGGTCTCAACGTTTCAAATCGTCACGGTCCCACGAGGCGCCGATGTGACGTCAAACAGAAACACTAGCCCAGACGGTGTCGATCAGGCCTCAGAACGTCCACCAGTACCGACCGACGGCCATATCGTCTTCAGTCAATAGATGGCATCGGAGGCGGATATGGAGGGTCATGTGGCCAGCACACCGCTTTCGCACCCGCTACTTCTCAATCAAGAAGCTCCTCAATTGGCCTTACAAGGGCTGAGATGAGTGCACCTCGCTTGTCAACAGCGCTTTCCAGACTCGAACGGTCACCCATCCAAGCCCGATGATCTGACGGGAAGCGGTGTAACCATCGTGGCAAGGCCGTTGGCTACCGATGTCTCTTGACCAATAATACCATGTCATTTTTCTACATCTACATAGATACTCCGCAAGCCACAGCACGGCGCGTGGTGGAAGGTACCCTGCAATACTATTAGTCATTTCCTTTCCTGTTCCACTTTCAAATAGAGAGAGGGAAAACGACTGTCTATGTGCATCCGTATGAGCCCTAATTTCTCGTATCTTATCTTCGTGATGCTTACGCTCAATGAATGTTGACAGCAATAGAATAGTTCGGCAGTCAGCTTCAAATATCGATACTAAATTTTCTTGAAAGTGTTCCTCGAAAAGAACGTTGCCTTCCCTCCAGGGATTCCCATTTGAGGTCCCGAAGCATTTTGTTCGAACCCACCCGTAACAAAACTAGCAGCCCGCCTCTGAATTGCTTCGACGTCTACCTTCAATTCAATCTGGTACGGATCCCAAACATTCGAGCAGTACTCAAGAATAGGTGGCATCAGCGTCCTATGTGCGGCTTCCTTTACGGGTGAAGAACTCCTTCCTAAAATTCTTCCAATAAACCGAAGTCGACCATTCGCCTGTCTTACCACAGTCCTCACTTGCTTATTCCATCTCTAATCGCTTTGCACGTTACGCCCAGATATTTAAACGACTTGAATGTATCAAGCAGTACACCACTAGTACTGTATCCGAACATCACAGGTTCATTCTTCCTACTCATCCGCATTAATTTAAATTTTTCCATATTTAGAGCTAGCTGCCATTTATCACGCTAATTTGAAATTTTGTCTAAGTTGTATTGTATCTTCCTGCAGTCACTGAATTTCAGCACCTTAACGCAGACCACATCAACAAATAACCGCAGATTTCTGCCCATTCTATCCGCCAAATCACTTATGCATACAGAGAACAACAGCTGGCCTACCACATTTCCCTGGAGTACTCCTAATGATACCCTTGTCTCTGATGAACACTCGCCGTCGAGGACGACAAAGTGCGCTCTGTTGCATAAGAAGTCTTCGAGCAACTCACATATCTGAGAACTTATTCCATATGCTCGTACCATCGTTTACGGTGGTAACTGCTGCTTGGGCATGATCTAATAGTATGTAATTTTCTTTTAATTTCTAAACTGCCGACAACTATGATCCTTCGTTAATTTCGTAGTACCCGTGTGTATGTGCAGTTTTGTTTTTTGGTAGGCCCGCTTGGAAATGTGCTTGTAGCTAAAAAGAGCCTGTAAGTGTACACTATTCCCTTCTAATACGCTGTCTTGGTAGAAATAATGCCTCGTTTCTTTTCCTGTATGAGTAATTAAAGACGAATAAAAATAATAATTTCCTCCTACACACTTCTCGCGTCATTATCATGACAGCAGAAGTAGAGAAAATTAGGCCTAAGTTTATATCAAGATATACAGTTCCCAGTGCACCATCGGAGGAGACGTTAGGAGTAGTGTGAAACTATACTTGTGCCCTGTGTACTAACCACAACACACCATACGGTGCCTTGTAAAGCAGAAACGTTACGGCAGATATGTATATTTTATTACTGACTTGAGTTGGCGTGGAAGATTTAGAGGCAGTGTGGGAGGCACTTGCAGATGTACACACTGGACTGGCTTGTGCGGGATCACAATAGAGCTCAGCCAAAGCCTCGTATTGGAGTCTCATTCCCGTACATAAAATGCTAGTAAGTTTACACTAAGGTGACAAAGGGCGTGGGATACGCACGTACAGATGGCAGCAGTATCGCGTACATAAGGTATAAAACAGAGCAACGGCGAAGCTATAATTTGTTACACTCAGGTGATTCAAGACACGATTTACGACTCGATTATGTGCGCAAGACGGGAAATATAGACTTTGAATGAGGAATAGTAGTTACAGCTAGAAGCATGGGACATTCCATTTCGGAAATCGTTAGCGAATTCTACATTCCGAGACTCAGTGTCAACAGTGTGCTGAGAATACCATGTTTCAGACATTATCTCTCACGACGTACAACACAGTGGCCGACGGACTTTCACTTAACGATCGAGAGCAGAGGCGTATGAGTAGAGTTGGCAGTGTTAACAGAGAAGCAACACTGCATGAAATAACCGCGCAAATCAGTATGGGACCTACCACAAACGTATCTTTTAGGACAGTGCGGCGAAATCTGGCGTTAGTGGCCTATGGCAGCTGACACCCGACGCTAGTGCATTTTCTAACAGCACGACATCGCCTGCAGCTTCTCTTCTGGACTCGTGACAATATCGGTTAGAACACAGACTACTGGGAAACGTGGCCTGGCCTCATGAGTTACAATTTCAGATGGTGAAAGCTGATGGCAGGGTTCGTGTGCTGTGCAGACCCCACGGAGTCACAGACCCGTCAACAAGACACTGTGCAAGCTCCACACTGGCGTGGGCTGTGTTTACATGCAGTGGAATGGGTCCTTTGGGCCAACTGAACCAATCATTGGCTGGAAATTGTTATGTTCAACTACTTAGAGATCATTTTCAGGTATTCATGGAGTTCACATTCTCAAGTAACGATTGAATTTTTGTATATAACAATGCGTCATGTCACCCGGCCACAATTCATGACGACTGGTTTGAAGAACATTCTGGAAATTCCAGCGAATGATTTAGCCACCTACATCATCCGTCATGAACTCTATCGAACATTTCTGGGACTCAGTCGAGAGGTCAGTTCGTGTACAAAATCCTTCACCCGTAATAGTTTCGTAATTATGGGCCTGTATAGAGGCAGCGTGAGCCAGTATTTCTGCAGCGGACTTCCGACGCTTTGTTGATTCCATGAAATGTGGAGCTGCTGCACTACGCCGAAAGTATGTTAGGAGGTATCCCATGACGTTTGTCATCTCAGTGTAGTTAAAGTTTACTCCGTCGCAGAGGGATAGATCTATTATGTGAAGCACTTACTGTTTGTGTTGTTGTACACAAAAATTCATGAAGTTATGTAAGCATTTTAGAACAACGAGTAAACGTAAGGACATAGGATCATCCAGGAAACATCACAACAGAATCAAGTGTGACCACGCATACGGGCTTAGAGATCATACTTTTTTACTTAGCGGCACAGACTGCAAACTGACTGAGCATACTTAATCACAAGCTATAAGAAACACTCAGCGGGAAACCTCACGCAGAGGAAAACCTAAGATATACTACACAGGAACCCCATGCTAAAGCTCAGCAACCTATGCACTAGCTAATAAGCCTACCGGACACAAATTTAATCAAACTCAGAACACATTGCGCTGATATCGTTTAACACCGCCTCGGTCCTTGACAATGCTCTCAAATAGGAATCCACAAGTTTCTCGAGACCGTAGGGCCACCAGATTGTAGAGAATTTATTTACTACTTTCCATCTGCTGTTCCAAATAGTCCGACTCTTTCCACAGGATTAAGATGGAGTGACTCAGTGGGCCAGTCGAGGTGCGATAAAGTGTCCGAGTGTTCATCAAACCAGGAATATTCCCTAGTAGCACCACGGATACGTCAGTTGGAAGACGGGAATGTGTACCATGAAGATGTAACAGAAAAGGCAATACATGGTCACTGTGCATCCTGTGCACCTGTGGGAATACATCTAATGCTACATTCCTCCTCAAACATACCAACAAATTGTCGGTGTCCAGATACGCAGAATCAGTGAGGTATTTCGTTCCAAAGACGGACAAACAAGTTTTTAAGCAGGTGGCCATAATTCTTTGGTACATCTGTATACAGCCGGCTCACAGGCGACCACAAGGTTTAAGTTAGATTAGATTAGATTAGTTTCTCGCTCCGTAGATCCTTGCTGAGGAGATCCTCGTGGATGTGGAATATGTCATTTTTTTTCGAAGCTGAAATAACAATACTAATAGCATGAATATACACAATACCTCATTTGTTTCCATTAAAAAATTCGTCAATGGAGTAGAAGGAGTTGGCCACTAGTAAGTCTTTCTGGCTCCTTTTAAACTGATTTTTATTTGTAACTAAATTTTTTATGTTTGCTGGCAAATCATTGAAGATGAGTGTTCCTGAGTAGTGGACCACTTTTTGAACTAAAGTAAGTGCTTTGAAGTCCTTGTGCAGATTATTTTTGTTCCTGGTATTGTATGTGTGAACTGAGCTGTTTGTTGGAAAAAGAGATACTTTATTTAGGACAAATTTCATTAAGGAGTAAATATACTGAGAGGCAGTAGTTAGTATACACAGTTCTTTGAGGAGGTTTCTGCAGAACGTCCGTGAATTTACTCCACAAATAATACGTATTACACGCTTTTGGACTCTGAAAACTTTAGTTTGACTTGAAGAGTTACCCCAAAATATTATACCATATGACATTATGGAATGAAAGCAGGCAAAGTATGCAAGCTTTTTCATTTTTATGTTGCCTATGTCTGCTAACACTCGAATCGCAAATATAGATTTGTTAAGGCGTTTCTGCAGTTCTGTGGTGTGCTTCTCCCAACTGAATTTATTATCAAGTTGTAATCCCAGGAATTTAAGACTGTCAACCTCTTCTATCTGCTCTTCTTCATACTTTATGCATATGCTGGGTGGAAACCTCTTACAGGTTCTGAATTGCATATAGCGAGTATTTTCGAAGTTTAATGTGAGTGAGTTGGCTTTAAACCATTTATTAATACACATGAAAATATCATTAGCACATCTTTCTAGAACTACACTCAACATATTATTTATTGCAATACTTGTGTCATCTGCAACTGCTTCTAGCAGTGTAACTGATGAGAGATCATTAATGTACACAAGAAAAAGCAATGGCCCTAAGATGGATCCTTGTGGAACACCACATGTAATTTCTTCCCATTCTGATGATGACTGATGACTTAATTCACTAGTCTGTTAATACATTGCCGGCCGAGAAACGGGCCGAGCAGCTATAGCTTCTTCTTGTTTCTTCTTCTCTATTAATAGACGGTTTTATATGTTATATACCATTGGAAATCTGAGAAATTGATCTATTTAGTGGTGTAGAATACATTCGATTTCTTTCGATATTTTGCGAGTTATAACCAATCGTTTTCAGATTTTGTTATATTTATCCTCCCCAGTCCGGTAAAGAAAACACCCTCCAGAAACCGTGTAGCGTGCAAAGCAAGGAAACAGTAAAGTGATCCACGGCATGAGTTCGAGAAATGTCTAGCGACGTTGCACACGTCTGTATTTTTTGGGGTATATCGCACAGACAAAACTTCTAAAACAATTTTATCTTCACTTCCCATCACTCGAATAAATCGTAAGAATAGAATTGTAAAGAATTCCTATGAACAAAATTATATAATTTTGAGAGATGTGTTTCAGAGAAATTGTGCTAAATTAAATGCGGTTAAATTTAAACATGAAGTTCAGGATCGACAATAGTGAAAAATATTAGTGAGCCAATGGGTTAATAAAAGACTCTCGAATGCTATATAGGAGTACAAGGTTTATTTCTAGGTGCCGCAGTAATTCGCATACCATCATTTGCTTATAACCTTTTTTTTCGGTATATTACACGAACCTTCAATGGATGGTGTGAATAGTATTTTAAAGTGAACGAGCCCGGTGTGTTTTTGCCGTACAATGAACTGAAACTGGCAAATTATTTTACGCATAAATTGTCTTGGCAAAACATCAGGAATAATTCATTTGAACCCCAGAGGTAGCACTCCTGGAAATCTCGCCGTCTAAAAGGGCAGTGGTTGGTGCAGAATGGCTTTAAGCGGCTGATGGACGAGCGGCGTTGCTGTTGACCGGACAACGTGGCGCCTGATGAAGGCTTAATGAACTCCGCGGTGAGAGCAAGTTGCGGCGGCCCGCAGGAATGCGGCACAAACTTTGGCACCGCGCGGCGCCGCGCCCTCTGCTGGCAAAAAGCCGCCGGCAGTCGCTCTACTCTCTCTCTGCCCTGCTCTGCTCTGCCGCCGCATTCCTCGGGAATCTGCCGCCGCGCCGGGTGACTGCTTCATTTTACCCGAATCGTCTCTCCTTACATGAAATCCAAGGATAATCGGTGAACTATGACCTGCCAAAGTTAGCCGGCATCTCTGTTAGATGCGTTATCTGAACAAAAGAAAAAGGAAAAAGAAAACAGAAGTGCGTTCTATATCTGGTGTACACACTGCGAACCACTGTGCATTGCATGGCGGAGGCTGCATCGTACCAGTACTCCCGATATTCAGTCCTGTTTCACTCGCGTTTTGAGCGCGGGAAACATTTATTCATTATGTTGTTGTTGTTGTGGTCTTCAGTCCTGAGACTGGTTTTATGCAGCTCTCCATGCTACTCTATCCTGTGCAAGCCTCTTCATCTCCCAGTACCTACTGCAGCCTACATCCTTCTGAATCTGCTTAGTGTATTCATCTCTTGGTCTCCCTCTACGATTTTTACCCTCCACCCTGCCCTCCAGTACTAAATTGGTGATCCCTTGATGCCTCAGAACATGTCCTACCAACCGATCCCTTCTTCTAGTCAAGTTGTGCCACAAACTCCTCTTCTCCCCAATTCTATTCAATACCTCCTCATTAGTTATGTGATCTACCCATCTAATCTTCAGCATTCTTCTGTAGCACCACATTCCGAAAGCTTCTATTCTCTTCTTGTCTAAACTATTTATCGTCCATGTTTCACTTCCATACATGGCTACACTCCATACAAATACTTTCAGAAACGACTTCCTGACACTTAAATCAATACTCGATGTTAACAAATTTCTCTTCTTCAGAAACGCTTTCCTTGCCATTGCCAGTCTACGTTTTATATCTTCTCTACTTCGACCATCATCAGTTATTTTGCTCTCCAAATAGCAAAACTCCTTTACTACTTTAAGTGTCTCATTTCCTAATCTAATTCCCACAGCATCACCCGACTTAATTAGACTACATTCCATTATCCTTGTTTTGCTTTTGTGATGTCCATCTTATACCCTCCTTTCAAGACACTGTCCATTTCGTTCAACTGCTCTTCTATCTAACTAAGTCCTTTGCTGTCTCTGACAGAATTACAATGTCATCGGTAAACCTCAAAGTTTTTATTTCTTCTCCATGGATTTTAATACCTACTCCAAACTTTTCTTTTGTTTCCTTTATTGCTTGCTCAATATACAGATTGAATAACATCTGGGATAGGCTACAACCCTGTCTCACTCCCTTCCCAACCACTGCTTCCCTTTCATGTCCCTCGACTCTTATAACTGATTAATATTTTCATATTTTTGGATCACAGTCATGTAATAATGTTCGAATGATGTTTCCGCCTAGTCAGGTATTTCGTGATGTTCTTCGATTTCAACGTACGAAGATCAGACTTGTAAAAACTGACGAATGTATGAGATTCAACAAAAAGTGCGGGACCGACAAAACTGTTCCAAATTACACCCAGCTAAAGGCGAAGTCTACCACAGGGCCAGCAAAACGGGCACTAAAATGTTGTGGTTTATAACGACTTAAGGCCTAAATTATGATGGTAAAGTAAAGTAAAGAAGTTTGTATAGTGAAATGGTGCAAATATTATTCAAACATTTCTTTATCAACTTATTTATCCACAGGCCGTCTTACAATGGTATAGCATTTATCATCGTAATACGAAGGTAATAGATAGCTCAGATACACAAACACATATAGTACATCACTACGTCTCTGCTAGCATAGGACACGTAAACTGATGCGCCCTTGCTGACAAGGGGAAACTCTGCATCGCACACCTCTCATATTTAGTGGTAAAATGGCCCAGCGGACAGCCCGTCAGATACTGAACATACACTCCTGGAAATTGAAATAAGAACACCGTGAATTCATTGTCCCAGGTAGAGGAAACTTTATTGACACATTCCTGGGGTCAGATACATCACATGATCACACTGACAGAACCACAGGCACATAGACACAGGCAACAGAGCATGCACAATGTCGGCACTAGTACAGTGTATATCCACCTTTCGCAGCAATGCAGGCTGCTATTCTCCCATGGAGACGATCGTAGAGATGCTGGATGTAGTCCTGTGGAACGGCTTGCCATGCCATTTCCACCTGGCGCCTCAGTTGGACCAGCGTTCGTGCTGGACGTGCAGACCGCGTGAGACGACGCTTCATCCAGTCCCAAACATGCTCAATGGGGGACAGATCCGGAGATCTTGCTGGCCAGGGTAGTTGACTTACACCTTCTAGAGCACGTTGGGTGGCACGGTATACATGCGGACGTGCATTGTCCTGTTGGAACAGCAAGTTCCCTTGCCGGTCTAGGAATGGTAGAACGATGGGTTCGATGACGGTTTGGATGTACCGTGCACTATTCAGTGTCCCCTCGACGATCACCAGTGGTGTAAGGCCAATGTAGGAGAACGCTCCCCACACCATGATGCCGGGTGTTGGCCCTGTGTGCCTCGGTCGTATGCAGTCCTGATTGTGGCGCTCACCTACACGGCGCCAAACACACATACGACCATCATTGGCACCAAGGCAGAAGCGACTCTCATCGCTGAAGACGACACGTCTCCATTCGTCCCTCCATTCACGCCTGTCGCGACACCACTGGAGGCGGGCTGCACGATGTTGGGGCGTGAGCGGAAGACGGCCTAACGGTGTGCGGGACCGTAGCCCAGCTTCATGGAGACAATTTGCTGGGAAGTGGCGGTGCGGTCCCCTACGGCACTGCGTAGGATCCTACGGTCTTGGCGTGCATCCGTGCGTCGCTGCGGTCCGGTCCCAGGTCGACGGGCACGTGCACCTTCCTCCGACCACTGGCGACAACATCGATGTACTGTGGAGACCTCACGCCCCACGTGTTGAGCAATTCGGCGGTACGTCCACCCGGCCTCCCGCATGCCCACTATACGCCCTCGCTCAAAGTCCGTCAATTGCACATACGGTTCACGTCCACGCTGTCGCGGCATGCTACCAGTGTTAAAGACTGCGATGGAGCTCCGTATGCCACGGAAAACTGGCTGACACTGACGGCGGCGGTGCACAAATGCTGCGCAGCTAGCGCCATTCGACGGCCAACACCGCGGTTCCTGGTGTGTCCGCTGTGCCGTGCGTGTGATCATTGCTTGTACAGCCCTCTCGCAGTGTCCGGAGCAAGTATGGTGGGTCTGACACACCGGTGTCAATGTGTTCTTTTTTCCATTTCCAGGAGTGTAGATCAAGCGTGGAAACAGGAAGAAGCTGTTCTGACTGCAATAAAAGAAGCAAGATCGAAACAGTGAACGGCCCAAGCTCAAGATGTGCAACATCAAGCGAGTTCAAATTGCCACGGCGTCATGGTTCTGTGGCCATGCTGTTGGGTTACGCAAGGGAAAATCCATGTTCAATTCTCCCTTGAACCTATACTTTTTTCCTCACAAAATTACGACCTGTCCGTGCGGTGCTAGGCGCTGCAGTCCGGAACCGCGGAACTGCTACGGTCGCAGGTTCGAATCCTGCCTCGGGCATGGATGTGTGTGATGTCCTTAGGTTAGTTAGGTTTAAGTAGTTCTAAGTCTAGGGGACTGATGACCTCAGATGTTAAGTCCCATAGTGCTCAGAGCCATTTGAACCATTTTACGAACTGTCCATTCGGTCATTGACGTGTCTGTTCATTGTGTTTAAATTTGGGTATGTGTCCTGGTGTAAGGTCCGTTTTCAACAGCGTGGTGTAAAGAAGGAAACTCCAATCTTACGTATCTCCGTTCAACACAAGTATCACATGTTATGAGTCTTGCGCTCTGTTTTGGAAATTTTTAACTCTTGAATTTCTTTGTTGGAACATAGTTCGCCCGCTTATTTGGTGTTTTCATTTCTGTGAGAGGTCTATGCGGCATCTCGCCTGCTGTCACTATTCATCACATTTACTTGCGACGGTAATCCATTTTTACGACATGACTTATATTTTATAACCAATGTATAGTATGACAATTTCCAAGACTACAGAAGGAGAACTGATAATCAGTGGTGGTACAGAAAGTTCATAATTATATGAAAAAAATTGGAAGGAGAGACGATTGGTACAGAACCTACAATCATGACAGGAAGTAACAGTAAGAACTGGAAATGTCTGAAGGAAGGGGTCTCTCGCATTTATTGTTGATCTTATACCTGGAAGAGATTATTACGAAAGGCTCAGATAGAAAAAGCGGAGTCTATTTTTGTGGAAAGAATAGAACGTACACGAACTGCTGAAAACATGGTATTATTGGCAGGCATTGAACGAACTGTGAATAAAATGCTAAAAGATCTGAATGATGATTGTGTGGGTATGGAACGAGAATCAGTATGTAAAAACAAAGAATATGGTGATCGGCAAAGGGAGGAGATCGGCACATATTAAGGTAGGATAAATTGTTATTAGTCAAGCTAGAGCATTTAAATATCTTGGAAGTACGATTACTGAGGACTTGAGATGCAGTCAAGAGGTGAAAACTCAAATTGCCATCGCGAAGAAGGCATGTAATAAAAAGGAGATTATTACGTGACACACTAGAGAAGGAGATTATTACGTGACAGACTAGACCAAGGTCTGAGGGAAATACACTCCTGGAAATGGAAAAAAGAACACATTTACACCGGTGTGTCAGACCCACCATACTTGCTCCGGACACTGCGAGAGGGCTGTACAAGCAATGATCACACGCACGGCACAGCGGACACACCAGGAACCGCGGTGTTGGCCGTCGAATGGCGCTAGCTGCGCAGCATTTGTGCACCGCCGCCGTCAGTGTCAGCCAGTTTGCCGTGGCATACGGAGCTCCATCGCAGTCTTTAACACTGGTAGCATGCCGCGACAGCGTGGACGTGAACCGTATGTGCAGTTGACGGACTTTGAGCGAGGGCGTATAGTGGGCATGCAGGAGGCCGGGTGGACGTACCGCCGAATTGCTCAACACGTGGGGCGTGAGGTCTCCACAGTACATCGACGTTGTCGCCAGTGGTCAGCGGAAGGTGCACGTGCCCGTCGACCTGGGACCGGACCGCAGCGACGCACGGATGCACGCCAAGACCGTAGGATCCTACGCAGTGCCGTAGGGGACCGCACCGCCACTTCCCAGCAAATTAGGGACACTGTTGCTCCTGGGGTATCGGCGAAGACCATTCGCAACCGTCTCCATGAAGCTGGGCTACGGTCCCGCACACCGTTAGGCCGTCTACCGCTCATGCCCCAACATCGTGCAGCCAGCCTCCAGTGGTGTCGCGACAGGCGTGAATGGAGGGACGAATCGAGACGTGTCGTCTTCAGCGATGAGAGTCGCTTCTGCCTTGGTGCCAATGATGGTCGTATGCGTGTTTGGCGCCGTACAGGTGAGCGCCACAATCAGGACTGCATACGACCGAGACACACAGGGCCAACACCCGGCATCATGGTGTGGAGAGCGATCTCCTACACTGGCCGTACACCACTGGTGATCGTCGAGGGGACACTGAATAGTGCACGGTACATCCAAACCGTCATCGAACCCATCGTTCTACCATTCCTAGACCGGCAAGGGAACTTGCTGTTCCAACAGGACAATGCACGTCCGCATGTATCCCGTGCCACCCAACGTGCTCTAGAAGGTGTAAGTCAACTACCCTGGCCAGCAAGATCTCCGGATCTGTCCCCCATTGAGCATGTTTGGGACTGGATGAAGCGTCGTCTCACGCGGTCTGCACGTCCAGCACGAACGCTGGTCCAACTGAGGCGCCAGGTGGAAATGGCATGGCAAGCCGTTCCACAGGACTACATTCAGCATCTCTACGATCGTCTCCATGGGAGAATAGCAGCCTGCATTGCTGCGAAAGGTGGATATACACTGTACTAGTGCCGACATTGTGCATGCTCTGTTGCCTATGTGCCTGTGTTTCTGTCAGTGTGATCATGTGATGTATCTGACCCCAGGAATGTGTCAATAAAGTTTCCCCTTCCTGGGACAATGAATTCACGGTGTTCTTATTTCAATTTCCAGGAGTGTACTTGGCAAGTGTGGAGTGTGACAATCTATGGGGCAGAAACATGGACACTGAAACGAAAGGATGAGAATAGGCTAAAACATTTGAGATGTGGATTCGAAGGAGAATGGAGAGGATCAGCTGAATGGGAAGAGTAAGTAAGAGTGTTGCAAAGTGTTGGTGAGAGCAAGTTATAAGAGAAAGGAAGAAAAAGTGGATGGCACATTCGATGAGACGGGAGTGTCTGCCAACAGACGCATTGGAAGGTTTAGTTTGAGGGAGGAGATTAAAAGGAAGGAGGAAATACAAGATGACAGTCGACGCAAAGGGATGTTGAAATTACGCGGCCCTGAAGAGGATGGCAGAGGACAAGAGAGCATGGAGACTCATCACGTGAAAACCTGCCCGTGGGTACCAGAACACTGATGACGATGATCTTTAAGTAACATTTTGTCTTTGTATATGAACGCCAGGTGATGAGGAAAACTGCTTGAAACGTATTGCAATATGCGGTTCTAGGTGCTCAGTCCGGAACCGCGCGACTGCTACGGGCCGCGCAGGATTAGCCGAGCGGTCTAAGCGCTGCAGTCATGGACTGTGCGGCTGATTCTGGCGGAGGTTCGAGTTCTCCCTCGGGCATGGGTGTGTGTGTTTGTCCTTAGGATAATTTAGGTTAAGTAGTGTGTAAGCTTAGGGACTGATGACCTTAGCAGTTAAGTCCCATAAGATTTCACACACATTTGAACATTTGGACTGCTACGGTCGCAGCTTCGAATCCTGCATCGGGCATGGATGTGTGTGATGTCCTTAGGTTAGTTAAGTAGTTCTAAGTTCTAGGGGACTGATGACCACAGATGTTAAGTCCCATAGTGCTCAGAGGCATTTGAACCATTTTTGAACACATAAAGTAAATAACTGTGACTGCTAGCAGAAAAATATAAATAATTATTCCATACTGTCATGGTTCCTAAACTTAAAGAGCAAGGCCATAATTAACTAATTCTAACTAATCTTTATTTTGTGGTATGCATAATTTATGGAGTTGTAATAGCTGCCTTTTTAAACATGAATATTAGTAACATTTTTTTTATCTCGTTAGGCAACTAATTATACAATTTTATTCCATGGTAGAAACGGATGTTTTGAGTGTCTGTTTTTTCTTGGTAAACAGATTGGTTGAGGCAGTAAGGATATCCAGTTTCTCTAGAATGAGCCAAACAAGTATTTATTCTTAAAGTTCTTTCCTTTGATCTGCTAAATATATCCATTTTTTGTGCTTTTGCTTCCCAAAAAAATATCTCATAGATAAGAACTGAATGTACATGGGAATCGTATGTCACTGTAAGACAGTGGCTGTTGCAAGGAAGCGAGGAAAGAACTGCTTAGGGTTAGAAAGACAGGACAAGGAACTGGCAGCGGGCAGAAAGAAGAGAAGAAAGAAGACAAGGCCTGAGAATTGCGCTGTGCGCACGGACGACAGGCTTCTGCAGCTATCAAAGTGGAGAGCTTCCTCAGAAGTGAGTGTAGGAAATCGCGCAGCAGTCTCCAGCAGTGAGAGGGAGTCTGCATTAGGGAAAAGGAACTATGGCTGCTAGGAAGTCACTATGGGCGAGATGTAGGCCCTCAGTTGCAGGAAATGCTAGGTCCAGGATATCAGTTGCTAGCATTTTTAAACCTAGTGCGGAACGGAGTCTAGTGACAGAGGGCTTACGGTCGTTATCTAGGGATCTGAGCGAAGCTGAGGCAGTAATAGTAGACTGGCAGGAAACAATTTAGATAGAGGCTGATCACATGATACGTGTGCAGACCTGAACGTGACAGTTTCCCAGACACGTGCACCAGCGTGAACTTCACTGAGATGTTCTGGCACCAAGACTGACCAAGCTTCAGTAGTGCTATATAGCGTATTAATGCTGGGACGAGACTGAATCTTCTGAGGCTGACTTTTTGCATGTTTCATTGGTGCCAGTTGGGGTTATAAGCCAGGGGGGTCTTCACAAGGCAGGGCTTGCGACTGAAATGGACTGAGAACGGGGATTTAGTTGAACTAATTAGGGAAAGCATAACGCCAGGGTCTTTGGCCACACACGGTCAAATACCTGTTGTCATTCGTAGGGGAACTAGGACCTATTTAGGAGAAACCCAGACAACAGAACCCATTGTACGAAATATGCCCCCATTGCAGTAAAAACTTCCCCAATCAGCTCACAAAAGAGCAGATTCAGCCAGCAAATACCTTGCTTATTGGCCATCAGAAACAGAAACAAGCATAGTGCCAAGTAATACCGGAATCTAACTACATTTCAACACAATAGCTAGTCAATAACGACATAAAATACAGCAATTTTAAGTTGAATTTCGATCTTTAAACAGTACAGTCGTTTGCATCGTAGAACACTGCTGTAGAAATAAGAAAATTTCAGTTCGGCAATCGATGAACTGAACGACACTGCGTATTCACCAGCGTACTATGGCGATATGTATTATCCAGATTTTTGGAAACTATAGTGTGGGTTTCACTAAAGATATTTTGAATGCGACTGATCGGATACCTTGTACTGTCCATAGAGAATCAATTTTTAGTATTGATCAACAGATATCACTATTTAACAACATTGGTAAGTCGCGCTATGACTGGTACTATATGCCGTCTCTAGCATACATAGAGGCTGATTTTTAGGATTACGCCTCTCAATCTGTAAAAAAGGAATCCTTGTAGGATCGGTTTGTTTCCCGCCTGTCCTTTTTCTCAGGGATGGGTAGGCGTATCATGTTGAAATTTATTTCACATACTGAGGTCTACGGTCTCTTGGCTGTGTAAAAGACTCAAGCTTCTAAGTCAATGCAATGAAAAGATACGGTGATTTATGTCAAATATTTTAATGCTTGCAAACACACTCATCAAAACTTCTGCGGTACCTCCCGTTAGACTAGAATCAATGAATTTGGTATGAAACAAGATTTAGAAGTACAACCAAAGGAAAAAATCCAAAAACTCTAAATTAGTAACTACATAACACGAAAAAAATTTGTAATTTATTATTGGATTTTCCGTCGGTCAGTCCAAAACAACTTTTTCTCAGGTCAGGTAGGCGTATCACTTTGAAAGAAATGTCACCTATTAACGTCTACGGTCCCTTGGCGGTGTAAAAAATTGAAGCTTATAAGACAATGTAATCAAAAGATACAGCTTTTTATCTCACAAATTTTGATACTTGTAAACTCGCCCATCGAACCTGTAGGGTATTTCGCCGGCCGATGTGGCCGTGCGGTTAAAGGCGCTGCAGTCTGGAACCGCAAGACCGCTACGGTCGCAGGTTCGAATCCTGCCTCGGGCATGGATGTTTGTGATGTCCTTAGGTTAGTAAGGTTTAACTAGTTCTAAGTTCTAGGGGACTAATGACCTCAGCAGTTGAGTCCCATAGTGCTCAGGGCCATTTGAACCATTTTTTTTGTAGGGTATTTCCCGTTGGGCTAGAATGATGAAATTTGGCAAAAAATACAGTTTCATAGTCTAACCATAAGAAAAAATCTGATAACTGTACAACTGCAATTATATCACATGATAAAATTTTTTTCGTCGTTTCTTATCTGATGGTGGTTGTTGGGATGTTTAAGGGGGACTAAACAGCGAAGGTTTCTTATCTGACTCTGTCCGTTCGTCCATCTGTTAAGACCTCTTTTTCTTACGAAAGGGCAGACATATCAAGTTCAAATTTATGCCAGATACTAAGGCCTTGGTCACTTAGCTGTTTAAAAAATTGAAGCTTCTAAGTCAATGCAGTCAAAAGATACGGCTATTTATGTCACATACTTGGACACTCGCAAGCTCATTCATCAGAACAATAGGGTACATCTCGGTGATCTAGGATCACGAAATTTGGTACGAAACAAGGTTTCACAGTACAAGTAAAGAGAAAAATCCAGAAATTGGTACTTTGTAATTATATTGAATGAAAAAATATTTATTTTGTCGTTTGTTATCCGAAGTCACGCTTGAAAATAATAAAATCTCCATTCAGGCCGACTGGATTGTAACGACAAAAGTCAGACATCAGGTCAGTAATGACTTTATTGCTTATATCAAGCGTTAAGGAATCTATCCATCATCAGATACTCAGGAGCCATTGCTGCACGTTTCAAGCTGTAAGCGAAATATACGAGGGCGGTTCAGAAAGTAACCTCCGATTGGTCACAGTGCGGGTTGTGGGGGGAGTAGCGACGCCATCTGTGCGTTCACGCACTCAACAGGTCAGTCGGCATCAAGCCGTGGTCGAGTGAACGTCGTACCTGCGCTAGTTTAGTTTTTGTGGCAGTTTGAAATGTGTGCTGCAATAGAAAACCCCGCCAAATGTGAAGTGCGTGCTGTCATAAGGTTTTTTACAGCCAAAGGATATTCTGCAGCAGCTATTCATCGTGAGCTTTGTGCCGTGTACGGACCAAGAGTTATGAGTGAAGGAGTTGTCCATGAATGGGTACGTTTATTTAAAAGTGGACGAGAAAACGTTCATGATGAAGAGAGGAGTGGTAGACCATCATTGGTGGCTGACGAACTCGTTCAGACAGTTGACGCAAAAGTTCGTGAAAATCGACGTTTCTCAATGTCGGAATTGTCTACTGGTTTTCCACAGATTTCTAAGACTCTCTTGTACGAGATAGTGACAGCAAGATTGGGTTACCGTAAGTTCTGTGCACGATGGGTGCCCAAAATTCTTACCGACCACCACTAAACTCAAAGAATGGCCTCTGCATTAGACTTTCTGTCACGTTATGAGGACGAAGGAGAACCATTGTTAAACAGAATTGTGACCGGTGACGAAACCTGGATTAAGTACGTGAACCCTGAGACAAAAGAACAATCAAAGATGTGGGCACATTCAAATTCACCTACCAAACCAAGAAAAGCCTCGCAAGATTTTTCTGCCAGAAAACTGATGGCAACGGTGTTTTGGGATGCCAAAGGGGTGTTGTTGGTTGAATTCATGGAACGTGGTACGACCATTAATCAAGACGTGTACTGTGAAACAATAACAAAGTTACGACGGGCTATACAGAACAAACGCCATGGTATGCTGACTTCCGGTATCGTTTTTTTGCACGATAACGCCCGTCCTCACTCTGCTCGCAGAACAACGACCCTTCTTGAGTCCTTCAAGTGGGACGTTATCAACCATCCACCTTACAGCCCAGACCTGGCGCCAAGTGATTATCACCTCTTCATGCATTTGAAGAAATGGCTCGGGTCACAGCGGTTTGATGACGACGAAGAGCTCAAAGATGCGGTCACAGGCTGGCTCCAGGCACAAGCGGGTGATTTTTATGCAGAAGGAATTTCAAAGCTTGTGAAGAGATACGATAAGTGCCTCAATCGCTATGGAAACTATGTAGAAAAAAAGTGCAAAGATGTAGTTGTAAGATGTATATATTAAAATATTTTTATTTAACTTGGTGTATTTTTTTAAATCAACCGGAGGTTACTTTCTGAACGGCCCTCGTATAATCGCAGACTAGTCTGCGAACCCGGTCATGTAATAGTCAGTTTTTCAAATAATGCTCGTAGAATTTATTGCTGGTGACGAGTCAGTCTACGATAACTCTCTTGACAGAAAAAAAATAAACAGAATGGTAAAAATGGTCTGACGTGCTCTCAGTAAACTAAAAAACGCTACAATCTATTGTATCTTTAGATTTGATTCAAGGCAATGAAACATGGACTTCCAATGCAAAAACCATTCAGGATCTAAGGACTGCTTTAAGACCAATGGAGAGGAGCATGTTGTGAGCTGCTAAGCAAGAAAGCAAACCAAACAAACGGATCAGGGAACAGACTGGAGTGGACGGCGTTATTATTACTGTAATCAAAATAAAATGGAGGAGTGGGGGACAAGTATCCAGGTTGATGGATAGGAGTTGGACCACAGATGTTCCTTGCCAATTTATTATTTAACAATGGATGACAAATGGCTGAAGCTGCTGCTGCTGATGATTAAAAGTAGGCTTAAATAGCAGTAATTGAGGGTACTACTATGTTCAACAATAACTCAGATTCACCGCCAGACTTAGTATCGATACGCAGTCTACGATACCACCACCAGTGGAGTTACACGCTTACATACGCGCTAGATGTGACGTACTTCCACTTGCTTGTTCTCTCTCAAAGCCTTCAGCCCGCGCCATTTGATACAGTGCTCGACTAGTGCCTGTTTACAGTTTTCTCTCTTTTTGGTATTTCATTCTGGACCGATGCTGTGTGTTTACGAAGACCTTTCTGTGTTTTGGACTCATTTTCTAGCCATCCGGTACTGCCATTTGTTCTACAGGTCTGTACGTGTGAGTGATACTGACATTTTGCTGTATACGCTTAGTAGGAAACTAAAGTGGTGATACCATTGTTCCTGACACTAAAAATAATTCTTAAAAGATATTTAGAAATTGCTGCGTGAATTTTAGCCCTGGACTGGCGAACAGTTACATAGATGAATACATAACTACAAACACAACCCACAAATTGGGCTATATAACTGACAGTATAGGACTAAAACGCTACGATTCTCTTCTTCCTAGTCCAAGTCCTTACTATGAAGCGATGCCAAGTGGCTTGCAAAATTCGTAACTCTGTGAATGCTTGTTTTTTTGTGTTGCACTCCAGTCAGAATTCGAGAAAAGTCTCAGTATTTCATAAGTTTCTTCTCTTTGCTGGGACAGAAAATGACATTTTCTGACTAATGCAGTTGGGTTCACAAAGCAAAAATGGCCGTACCTACTCCATAAAATGTTCTTCAGGATTTACCAAAATCGCTCTTCTGTTTAAAACTATAGCTTCACAAGCTAAAAGAGGTCTTGTTTACACGTAAATCCGTGATTAACCTGTGAAGAGGGAAGAGTAGCTGTGCCTTTTTGGTAAATGGGCATAGATGTCGGCGTGTGTACTACGCTGGTAAGGGAGAACTCAAGTGGTCGGCAATTTGCGACGTCCTCTGCGCGTAAGATTGTTGGACGGCCCGGAGATTATGTCGGCACTGTTCGGTGGAGGTCTGCGTCACCTGTGATTGCAGTTAAGTGTCGAAACAACCGCTGTGGCAATGAAATGGCAAAATTTCTACTGTGCAGCTTAACAGATATAGTTACATAATATTGTGACTGCTAAAGCCACAGTACCTTCAGCCGCGTTTTGCAAC
Source organism: Schistocerca piceifrons (assembly GCF_021461385.2). NCBI lineage: Eukaryota > Metazoa > Arthropoda > Insecta > Orthoptera > Acrididae > Schistocerca > Schistocerca piceifrons. The sequence continues at coordinate 991,109,822 of NC_060138.1, forward strand.
GCTAAACCTACGGCTTCGTGGAATGTACACAATGATTTCTGTAACTGTGTGAGAATTCTGTAATAATGTAAATGCTTGTACCCCAGATTACAGAAGGCGGCAAATGCTCCCCCTTCCCCCTTGACCACCCTGCGACGCCTATGCCTATGTCGTATGTAACATAGACCATACGTGACGTCACTACTTTGAAACCAGCGTATCCATCCGCTGACTGATGGCTGCATCCACTTACAGACGACTTCCGGAATACGGTTCAATTTATTTTAACTGTAGTATTTTGACTAAGGTTTCTTTATTATTATAGTGAAAACATGTGCAGCATTTAGTTGTGTCGAAAGATATATAAAAGAATGTAATATTTCACTGCACAGATAAAGTTGTTTTAAAACACGAAAACAGTTGCGAACACTTTTTCGAGATTAAATAGTGAATGTACTGGCTCAAGCTAAGGAGTGTTATCATTACCAAGCAGATGCGAACGGTCTTGTGTATAAGAGTTTCATTTGTGGCAAATCTTACGACAGTGTCTTGTATGAATATGTACACAGCCATTGGAAATTTCTTGTGATAAACGATTTTCTTTGTGTAGGCTTTATCAATAAATATTACGGATTAAATTATAAGGATCTGATTACCCATTTTATCGGAATATTGCTTCAGTATCTGTAGTGAACTGGAAGAGATAATAACCTATAAAAACATAATAAAACACCATACACATAGTGTTGGCGAAGCATTAGGAAACTTAATATTTCCTCCCAAAAACCGGTATTTTGTGTTCTAGTCCTGAGGAAGCAGTGAACTAAAGGAGTAACAGCGCTAGAAATACAGGAATTCACAGAAGAGCTGGAGATCCATCGCTTGCAACATGAAAGAAGTGTGGATGCCATGTTTCAAACTTTTTTTGTTTTCCTTCACATGGACAAATGAAAAAGATAACCATCTCATTAATATTTAGAATTTCGGAGAACTTACGTTAACATGTGCAATACTAATGCAACAAGTCATTCATTGTTAAGCTTGAAACATGTTTGGCTGAGGGGTATACTTCCATTACTGTAGTAATCTATACCAAGATTTATTAAAGCTCTGAATTATACGGTGCACGTGATCACATATAAATAATTATTTCATTCAGAATGTTTTGTAACTATTAAAAGAACTTAATATGAGCTAACGCCAAGCACAACATGGGTGATTTAAAATATGGTAATACAGATTAGTTATTACAGCATTTATTTTAAAATAAACGAAGTAATTAAAGTAAATGGAGACACTAATGATCCAAAAACGCTTTATCTTTCTTTGTCATTATATTCAAAAAGCGGTCGAAATTTTATTAAAGACGTTTCTCATTAAAACTTTATTATTGAGTACTTCGTTATGTTTGACGATTGCAATAGTTTAGCCAGTGTTATCAAATTTTATTTAAAGAAATACGACGAAATTGCTATTTCCCCAAAGTAAGAGCTATACAAAATTTCTACAGAGGTAAAAGTTAATTTCATTAGCATTGACATACCTTAACTCAAACCTCCTTTTCTCCATTTTTCAAAGAACAGTTTTCAAAAACATTTTTGATACGTTTTGATTTATCAAAATGGTCTAGTATATTGTTCTGTAAGATTGAAAAAGATGTGACTAAGCAACATTGTAGTCTCGTAACGCATTCTCAGATCTTTTAAAAATGAATGCTTTTGTCAAAATTATTGTGCCAATTATAAATTTAACAATTTACTGTTTCGAGAAAATTCTCGAGGGAAATGTAATATTGTGGTTGCCACCAGTTCAGAAAGCCTGCCTTCAGCTTATGACCTGTGAAGATAATATTCCAGTAAGTTTTTTGTTTAGCTTTCCACTTGTGAAGACACTATGTAGTTTGGTAGTTTGGTATCACCTGTGCATAGAAGTTGTCTTATAGTAAATACCGAAAAATATGAAGAACTCCATTTTAATCAAGTGATAAACCAGACCTTAGACAACGAGCTGGAAGCAAGAGAGAAACCATATTCTGTTCGTAATCTATACTATCGCGTGCGCCTTGCCCCGCAGTTACGCAGGGTCGGCCATGGTTAATCGGATTTGGCATGTTAATGTTAAGGGGTAGCTGGATGCCCTTCCTGACGCCACCACGTACCCTCCGGGACGGAATTAGTGTACCCCAACTGTCTGTGCCTAGTGGAATCCATAAAATAGTGTGAATGTGTTCAGACGTCTGCGAGCTGTGTAACTGAGGCGGAACGTGGGGACCAGCGCGGTATTCACCAAGTGGGATGTGGAAAACCGCCTAAAAACCACATCCAGGCTGGCCGGCACGCCGGCCCTCGTCGTCAGTCCGCCAGGCGGATTCTAACCGGGGCCGGCGCGCCTACCCGAGTCCAGGGAACAGCGCGTTATCGCTCTCGGCTACCCTGGCAGGTCAGATTCTGTTCGTAATCATTCCTTCCTAATGTTACTTAATTATTTAAAAACTGGTGACCACTTATAGCTACTTATATCTTGGTTTCAAACTTCAACTCGGTAGGGATAGGGCCGTGCACGGATTTTAAGTATCTAAGGACTAAGCCAGGAGTGTGTAGCCTAGTGTCACTCACCGGGTGTTGTGTGAAGCGCCCAGACGCTATTGAACAGCTGGTGTACAATTTTGTCTCTGCAGTAATTTCTCTCTAGTATGCTCTTACGCTGGATTACCAGTTACTGTTACACAGGTACGAGGGCAAATGGCGACCGCTGTTAAGATGTGAGTTGTCCAGCAGGTGCCTGTCCACGCCGCGCCTCGCCACGCCCTGACTGGGGGCACGCAGCCGGCTGTTATGTCTGCAAACAGCGGCCGCGCAATAACAGGGGGCGTCGCTGTTTGTCGTGTGGTAGCCGGGCCGGCCTCCTCGCGCCGAAATCAGGCCGCAGAGCCGCCCCACCGCCAGTGGAAGCTGGCTGCTGTGTTTTTGTGCCGTGTTATTGCTGCCTGCGCGCCTGCGCTGTCCGCGGACTGCTGCGGATAACAAATGGCTGCAGGACGGCATGCCGGAAAACATCGGCGCATCGCAGGGCCTAGCCGCGCTGTCGCTTTCTTCTGACGCAGCGTGTTGACATCGCAGCTGTCAGCTGCAGTCGGCATAAGCAGCCTAAGAGCTGCCCAACTTGACCACCCGCAGCGTGTTGTGTCCTTAAAGAGTGCAGCAGAATCTTGATTATCCGTCACTTTTGTGACCAGAGGTTGGTCGGAACGCTAAAAACGTCGGATAATCAAAGGAGAATGTTGAAAATTAGGTGTACTGAACAGGTAAGGAAAGAGGCGGTTCTGTTCAGAATCGGAATGGAACGTGCTCTATGGAAAAAACTGGCAAAAAAGGAGGGACAGGATAATAAGACATCTGTTAAGACATCAGGGAATAATTTCCATGGTACTAGAGGGAGCTGCAGGGGATAAAAACTGTGGCAAATGACTCTGAGCACTATGCGACTTAACTTCTGAGGTCATTAGTCGCCTAGAACTTAGAACTAATTAAACCTAAGGACATCACACACATCCATGCCCGAGGCAGGATTCGAACCTGCGACCGTAGCGGTCACGCGGTTCCAGACTGAAGCGCCTTTAACCGCACGGCCACACCGACCGGCATAAAAACTGTAGAAAAAGACAGAGATTAGAATAAATACAGCAAATACTTGACAACGTAGGTTGTAAGTGCTACTCTGAAATGAAGGGGACGCACAGGAGAGGAATTCGTGGTGGGCGGCATCAAACCAGTTGGAAGACTGATGACTCAGAAACAAAATCAGAGGAGACTCAAATAAGTCATTTACAGAACTCAAAACAACGTAGAAAATTAAAATTAACTAAAAAATTACATTTTCTAACAAAGAGAAAGGAAAACAGAAAATTTTAGACAGTGACAAAACTGTTTAAAATAGTGCAAAATGTCTTTTGTTTCAATTTCTTAAACCTTGCCTTTGCGACTGTATCACACCACTTCTTTGTACGCATTATGCCCGTAACTACAGTGGTTGGCTATTGTTCCAAATACTCTTAGAGGGCAGTCTCGAACGCGTCCTTTGCTACAGAGTGGCTGATCGTTTCGGCTTCTTCCTATTCTTCATCATCTGACTCCTCTTGCTCAATAATGTACTGTAGAAAAAAAAGATCTATGATCTGACCATCTTTAAGTTCTTCATTCGTGACAGTAGCATTGTCACTTTCCGCTGGCCATTCCTCCGTATCAGCAGGCTGAATATCATTCTGAAGAGTCTGCAAATCAGTGAGTAAATCTGCATTGTTTGACTTATTGGTTCCTGTGAGTTCTTGCATTTGGTTTTGGCTAGAACAAAACTTCTCTATAACTTTTGCAAACTGTTTTTTTTTTTTTTACGTTCTTCCCAAACTTTAAGGGTGACATAAACTGCATCTTTTATGTTGAGTCTTCTCATTTCTTCAAAAAGATCATAACCCTCTTCTGGGTTCTCTAACAAAGCACCGACCCATTTCCTCCTGCAATGTCATTTTAACGACTCAATAACATCCTGGGCCATACATTGGGGGAGGGTGGCGGGGATGGGAAAGGGGCAAAAACATAGCTTTTATATCTCCTTGTGGAAGTTCAGACTCAGACGGGTGCCTTGGGACTTGTCTAGCAAATCCGTCGCACGGGGTGGCATGTTTGTCGACTAAAATACGTCGATAACGCTGGTACACTGTTCGGTGCGGAGCACAGACGGATGGTTGCACACATGGTTGGATAATCCGAGGAGCTTCTGCTGTAGTTTGCTCGATCTACAATTTTTCATTTGTCACAATATCCAACCTGTACAGACCAGTAATAAGTACATCTGGCAATACTAGCAAAAGGCATATAAATACGTGGAATAAGTGCGTAACAATTAACTGTTTTACATCTCCCACTTTTAAAACAACACAATTTTTAAAAACAATTTAAGACCCCATAATGCAATCTCTAAGTTTCAATACCCTTTAAATTAAAAATACTTTTAAATAAAATACAATTTCCAGGAATTTCAAAATCTTAAAAAAATATTTAAGAACGACTTCGCTATAAAAATTTCAGAAAAATTTCAAAACCCAAAGAAATTTTCGAAATCCTTTAAAACAGATGCACCTTTAAGAAAATTTCAGACTCTTAAAATATTTTAAGAACCCTCTGACAAAAGCACCAAAATCAAAAACCATTTGTAAAATTCTTGAAAAAGCAGCGTCATCGCCAAATCAATCAATGTTTCATGGGCAAGGAAGCTTTTAAGAAAGTGAATCCACTACAATAATTTGAGAAGACACGAAAATAATACTAATATGTCAGCCCACCAACGACCACGCACAAGCACAACAGGGACGCTGGTGGCCCCATCTTACGCTCCCACTGGGCATTCCCTGTAGGTACGGCCCGTCGCGCCTCAGAGCAGGGCGCATATCGAGAGGCAAATAAAATCTTTCTAAAAAAAAAACGTTAGATTTAAGCTTATGGCTGTCTGAGAAACCACAAGACAACCAAATACACTCTATCAGAACAAGTTGCCAATAGAAAACCAGCTCGCAGCAATTTTGTACATGGATGAGAGTTGCTGCTCAGTTAAATTTAATAACGGCAAACACTCACTAACATGAGCACAACTTAAGGGAAAACGCTAATTTACTACATGGGAGAGAGCCCCTGAACAGTTCAATTGACTAACAGCAAGTACATTGCCTTTTTAATATAGCGTGACCACGATTTAAAGAAAACAGTTTTTGATTGCTAGGTTAAATTTACTAAGAACGAAAGTGCTAATCAGCGGTCGTCGTAATTCTTACAGCTTTCTGACATCCGGAATACAGGTTCGCACTGGATTCTACGAGCCCTTGACTGACTTAGTACTCTTCAGTGTGACAGAGCACAAATACAAGCAGCCACCCGATGTTGCAGTACCAAAGAACCGTAAACACACCATGGTACAAGGAGACTCATCATTTTGTAAGTCCCTATTCATATAGGAGGCCAGTCGACGAGCATCAGGAATGAAGCAGACTTTCTCAATAACACGGACATACTACACACCACAGGAGGGACCTTACAGTGCAACAGCACAGCCATTCCGCTATCACGCGTTGCCATCATACAGACAGCGACCTCATCTTCCACCTTAGTTCTCCCCGTGACTAACTGTCCACCTTGTCCTCATCCAGCGCACCACCACCTCTCTCCGTGCACACACGCCTCCCCTTACCACAAGTACCAGAGCCTCCTTGTTCCATCTGTTGTTTAGCGTTCTTTGGAAACAGTAACTCAGCGCCACTTCAGTACAAACACTAGCCATGTGCATCGATGGACGTATCAGTTTCTTGTTAACGATTCACGACACAAACCTGGGTGAATTATAACGTACACATACAGGGTGTTTCAAAAATGACCGGTATATTTGAAACGGCAATAAAAACTAAACGAGCAGCGATAGAACTACACCGTTTGTTGCAATATGCTTGGGACAACAGTACATTTTCAGGCAGACAAACTTTCGAAATTACAGTAGTTACAATTTTCAACAACAGACAGCACTGCGGTCTGAGATACTCTATAGTACGATATATTCCACATATCCACCATGCGTAGCAATAATATGGCGTAGTCTCTGAATGAAATTACCCGAAACCTTTGACAACGTGTCTGGCGGAATGGCTTCACATGCAGATGAGATGTACTGCTTCAGCTGTTCAATTGTTTCTGGATTCTGGCGGTACACCTGGTCTTTCAAGTGTCCCCACAGAAAGAAGTCACAGGGATTCATGTCTGGCGAATAGGGAGGCCAATCCACACCGCCTCCTGTATGTTTCGGATAGCCCAAAGCAATCACACGATCATCGAAATATTCATTTAGGAAATTAAAGACGTCGGCTGGGCGATGTGGCCGGGCACCATCTTGCATAAACCACGAGGTGTTCGCAGTGTCGTCTAAGGCAGTTTGTACCGCCACAAATTCACGATGAATGTCCAGATAGCGTGATGCAGTAATCGTTTCGGATCTGAAAAATGGGCCAATGATTCCTTTGGAAGAAATGGCGGCCCAGACCAGTACTTTTTGAGGATGCAGGGACGATGGGACTGCAACATGGGGCTTTTCGGTTCCCCATATGCGCTAGTTCTGTTTATTGACGAAGCCATCCAGGTAAAAATAAGCTTCGTCAGTAAACCAAATGCTGCCCACATGCATATCGCCGTCATCAATCCTGTGCACTATATCGTTAGCGAATGTCTCTTGTGCAGCAATGGTAGCGGCGCTGAGGGGTTGCCGCGTTTCAATTTTGTATGGATAGAGGTGTAAACTCTGGCGCATGAGACGATACGTGGACGTTGGCGTCATTTGCATCGCAGCTGCAACACGGCGAACGGAAACCCGAGGCCGCTGTTGGATCACCTGCTGCACTAGCTGCGTGTTGCCCTCTGTGGTTGCCGTACGCGGTCGCCCTACCTTTCCAGCACGTTCATCCGTCACGTTCCCAGTCCGTTGAAATTTTTCAAACAGATCCTTTATTGTATCGCTTTTCGGTCCTTTGGTTACATTAAACCTCCGTTGAAAACTTCGTCTTGTTGCAACAACACTGTGTTCTAGGCGGTGGAATTCCAACACCAGAAAAATCCTCTGTTCTAAGGAATAAACCATGTTGTCTACAGCACACTTGCACGTTGTGAACAGCACACGCTTACAGCAGAAAGACGACGTACAGAATGGCGCACCCACAGACTGCGTTGTCTTCTATATCTTTCACATCACTTGCAGTGCCATCTGTTGTTGAAAATTGTAACTACTGTAATTTCGAAAGTTTGTCCGCCTGAAAATGTACTGTTGTCCCAAGCATATTGCAACAAACGGTGTATTTCTATCGCTGCTCGTTTAGTTTTTATTGCCGTTTCAAATATACCGGTCATTTTTGAAACACCCTGTAGAAGCTAAATGTTTACTTTATAGTCGGTTGTAAGATGGCTGTTCATATAATACCCGTCAGGGAGCCAGCCGGTGGAGTTCGTTCATTGTACAACACGTGTCGAGCCTTGATGGCGATAGAACAGTAACAAATGGCGTTTTTCTTTTCACCTATTGCAATTTAGTTACAACTGTTCTGCGTTATTTCTGTCGATAGTACGGAATTGCATTTCACAAGTTGACATAGGGGCAACTCCCTGCTAAGCTAGAGTCCTGTGCACCAACCTCACTGACAACAGAATCAGTGTAGAAGGTGTTTTGAAATTTTGTCAGACCTCCTACCCAAAATGTTGAGGAAGTGAAGACAGTGAGATCTGAATGGATGGATCGGATGCCGCTTTTTTTAAGTAGCCAGCAACCAACAGGCAGCTTTTCATAAAGATCTTTTCCCCAAACGGCTAGAGGATTTTAACACATACAAATGACCTATAGTCAGCGTGGGAGCGATGTGCAGTCTTATAAACACAGGATAAATATTCAGCTGCCAACATCGCTAAAGCAATTTATTCATATAGATTACCGGCTTCGGCAATTCTCTTTTGCCATCTTCGGATCTATGTAAACATCATCACAAAATCTCCTCCTTCAGTGAGGCAGATGGTGCTATACGGGTAAACCAACATGGACATACATTGTATAGCACTACTCACCGTATTGAAGGAGAAGATTGGTAGTGATGTAATCATAGATCCGAAGAAAGCAACAGAGAATTGCCGGAACCGGTAATTACATCAATAAATGGTTTTAACGATCTTGGCAGTCTAAAATTTATTCAATGTTCATCATGATTAATTAGTGTTGATATAGCCATAAATTCTGAAGGAATCTGCTAGTATGTGATCCTGGGGAATCCTCACAGTGATTTCGCTTGTGAAAAGAGGGATTATTCAAACCAAAGAGTGTGTATGTTGATAGTAATGACGCTGATGACCATGCTGCTGAACGCCCTAAATTCATCATCATCGTCATCCAACAGCTCGACGATGGCAACAGCACTTTCAAGCCATTAGTTTTTCATATTTGTTTGTTCGAGACGTAGACCGACTTCACCAGAATTTTGCACATTGTCAATGCAAGTACACTCAGCATGCCAGCCGAGAATTAGCCATGTGTCTGTCCGCTCTGTTTTGCGGCGGCGTGCGTAGTCCAAACGGTACGGAATGCATCTGCTATAAGCCCTTCAAGATTTTGATAAATAGCGCATGTAGACTTTTGTTAAGCCATTCTGGACACAGAGATGGAAGAAAACACTTTCACATTTGATAATTCGTAGCAAGTCTTGCGCTTGGATAGGATGATCTGTCGGTGGTGTTTGTCGAGCTGCTGGTGTCTATCCGAGCTTGGATGTGGCAATGCGAGACGTAGACTACGAAGTCTTGAGCTGACCAGCACTAAAGCCGGAGTCGTGGACTGACCAGCAGACAGCCGGAGAGCAGTCGGGCCTTGGACTGCGAGCGGCTGGACACGGTGGTCTGCTGGCGCAAAGGATGGGGCTGCCCGGAGTTACCTTGAGTACAGCAGGGCATGTTCCTACCGCCAAGCGTGCTGTAAAAATGTCCATTCATAGGGTCCAGTGGTTTCTCACAGTGGTCGTGAGCTGGAGGAGAGCTAAGAATGGTAAGCTTCTCCGAGCTAGTACACCAAGAAACTGCCTACAGGATCTCACTAGCGGTCAGTGCGGGGCATGACTGCTGTGCGGACATAAACAACCCAGTGAAGTGCTCGGAGTTTATTCCCAGACGACAGGATGGCGATACCAGTGGAGACACAGGCAGTGGCTTCCACATTACAATAAGAGTGCTTTATTGGCTGACAGCAGCACTTTGGTTGGTCGAGTGATGCAACATCGTGTTCAGTGAACAGTATCAGGTGATCAGTACTATTGCATACGGATGGTACATGGGTACCGTGCAATAGTTATGTGTGTGCAGGGTGGGAGTTCGGATGTTTTCTCTAAGTGAAACGTAACTCGATTTTTTTTTTTTATTTATACGCCGTGAGTGTGATTAATTGGGTACGAGCCATTACACAGATGATGATCTTATTATTACGCTGCTGGCGTGACTGATTTTGTTTATACCATATTAATGAAAGCTGTCTTGTTGTTTCAGTAAATCAGAGTGATCTGTTTTGTATATCACATTGTGCAAAAATTTCTTTTGCGGAATCTGCGTAGGAAACGCTGAACGTAATTTTCCGTACCCTTCCTTTAGCCGTTAGTTGGTGATGGGAGCGGTCGTACATCTATATTTAGCTGAGTGCTAATGTAAGTAGTAGTAATAAAGTCAGATGGTTATCTTCTAACATGTTGTCGTGCGGTTATCTGCAAGTGGCAGTGTATGACAGCTACACTGTCCACTTACGTTAATGTGTCCACCAGTCAAAAACCTGATTAACCACCTGCTGTGAGACGTACAGGAAGAAAGTGAGGCTCTGGGAGGCACCAACAGGGATGTGGAGCCACACCAACTCCAGTCCCGTGACCAGCTGCGCTACTTTTCTCGGTTGAGGCCCACGGAGCGAACAGCCCGGTCTAGGTGGTTCCACAGATTCTCGTTGGGTTTAAATCCTTGCCGTCTTGTGGCCAGGGGAGTACGCTAAACTCATCATCGTGCTCTTCGAACCACTGAGAGCTGTGTAACACATCGCTATTTTAAAAACCTTTCAACAGCCAATATCACAAAAATTAATTTTTTATTTAAGACAATAGGTTTCAACAGACTTTGCTGTCATCTTCAGCTCCTAAAATATTTTGTTGTGAAACATCACTTGAAGCTGAAGGCATAGTCTACTGAAACAGATTGTCTTAAATAAAAAAAAATGTTTATGTGATGTTGCCTGTGGAATGGTTTATAGCAATTAAACAGATCGCCCCTCAGTTCTCCCAAAATGAGAAAATTTACTCACTTTGCTATGTTCTGCTGGTAATGCTACAAATATAGCACCATTCTTATCCATCATCTATCAGAGGTCAATGGAACAGCGGGAAGTTCCACGGGACTGGAAGAAGGGCCAGGTCATAGCAATCTACAAAAAGGGTAGAAAATCGGATGCACGTAATTAACAGCCAATTTCACTGACATCGATTTGTTGTAGAATCATGGAACATATTTTGTGTACAGACATAATGAACTTTCTAGACTCTGAGAAGCTCATCTGCAGAAACCAGCACGGTTTTAGGAAACAGTGGTCATGCGAGACGCAGCTGGCCCTCTTTGTGCATGATACAACAGTCTCTAGATACCGGCTCCCAGGTTAACGCCATATTTCTCGACTTTCGAAAGGCGTTCGACTCAGTTCCGCACTGTCGCTTGCTCCAAAAAGTGCGCGCTTACGGTCTATTCGATGCGGTTGGATAGAAAGTTTTCCAACAGACAGAGAGCAATATGTCGTCCTGAATGAGGTGACTTCAACAGAAACAAGCGTAACTTCAGGTGTGCCCCAGGGCAGCGTAATAGGTTCTCTGCTTTTTACGATTTACATAAAGGATCTGGTTGATGGTATTGACAGCGGCATTAGACTCTTTGCCGATAATGTTATAGTCTACAGGAAAGTAGTATCACACGAAAGTTGTGAACGACTCAATGCGGATTTGCAGAAAATAAATCCGTGGTGTAACGACTGGCAGCTATCTCTCAATGTTAGTAAGTGTAACTCCCTGCGTATAACAAGACGAAAATCCCCATTAATGTAAGAGTACAAAATAAATGCCCAGTCTTTGGAAGTGGTATAATCCGTCAAGCATCTGGGTGTGACTTTTCGAATTGATTTCAAATGGAATTATCAAATTACACAAGTAACGGGTAAGGCGAACTCTAGATTGCGGTTTATTGGTAGAATCCTGAAGCGATGCTGTCCTTCAACAAAGGAAATTGCTTACAATACGTTAGTTCGTCCAGTATTAGAGTGTTGTTCGTCTGTATGGGACCCTTACCAGTTGTGTCCGATTCAAGAGTTTCAGAAGATCCAAAGAAGAGCGGCAAGACTCGTGACTGGTACATTTAGCCATCGCGAGAGCGTTACAAATCTCATTGAAAGTCTGAAGTGGGACACACTTGCAGATAGACGACGCGCTAAAAGGAAAGGATTGCTCACTAAATTCCGAAATCCGATATTCGCCGAGGAAGTAGAGCATGTATTATTACCACCAACTTTCAAATCGCGCAATGATCACCATTCAAAGATAAGGGAAATTAGAGCTCGTACTGAGGCGTTCAGACAGTCGTTTTTCCCTCGCGCGATCCGCGAGTGAAACAGAGGGGGGGAAGTATGACTTTGGCGCGAAATGTGCCCTCCGCCACACACCGCTTGGTGGCTTGCGGAGTATGTATGTATATGTAGATGTAGATACTGCACATTTTTCCGAGAAAAAATAAATTCCATACAGAGGTGGACATAGTCCCCAAGGATAGATGCATAGTTCTGTTGATCCATTGTGCCTTTGAGAATGGCGAGATAATCCAGGGAATGCCACAAGTACATTTCCCAGACCATAACGCTCCCTCATCCGGCCTGGATCCTTCCGACGATTTTCGCGTGGCCGTACATGCCACGGCGAGCTGTCCAATAGTGTATGAAACGTGATTCATCTGAAAATGCCGCCTGTCGCCTGTCGCCAGTGGACGTCCAGTTGCGGTATTGGTGTGCAAATTCCAACCTTCATCGGCAGCGAACAGCAGTCAGCATGGGTGCATGAACCAGGAACCTGTTGCAGAGGCCCATACACGGCAACGTTCGCTGAACGAGACACAGTTGGTAGCCCCTCGGTTCGTCTGGGCAGTCAGTTCCTCCACAGCTGAACGTCTGCTTGCAGCCGTCGTTTACCCCTCTCATCTAGGGCCCCCAGTGGATCCCAGTTGCCTAGGCGCTGGTATTTGGATAGCGCCATTTTGTCACGCACGGTGTACTTTAACCACAGCGGCACGCAGACAGTTTACAGTCTTAGCCGTTTCGGAAATACTTCCATCCTTCACTCGGTTGCCAATTATCATGCCTTTATGGGCGTCGGATAACTTGCTCCGTTTGCTCATTACGACAGCGACCGCACTGTTTTCCGCATCCCCCGACCCGCTTTATATCCCCTTCACTACTACTGCTTCCATCTGCCGTCTCTGCGTATTTATCGCACGTTGACGTCGGATATAGGAGACGGTCACATTAATGTGGCTGCAATATGTACTATTTTCGTTGGGCCGATTCTTTCTGCTAGAGCGAAGTATCTTTGAATTTTCTTTCTTTCTTGCTTAAAGTATTTTATGGTATTCTCTTGCTGAGCTCAGCTTTCAAAAATCGTGTTGGGCTGCAAATTCAGTTCCGTTTGATTCTTCCTCTATTCTCAAATACGCATATTTTAGCTCTTGCAATCACAGGTCATTACACTAGAGACCAGCCACAGTTTTTCATCTTCATCTGAAGCCACGTCCGGTGGCCAGTCAGAGACCTTATAATCCAACACTCATATTTAAATCTCCCATCCAAAACACAGTATTTCACGATTTTTCAGCTCAATCTAAGGTCATGTCACTTAGCAAATCAGAGGGTTTCCAAGCCAAACCACACATATTTTGCTCTCCTCTAGTCATAGCCCAGTATTTTACCATCATTGAAATGAACAAGCCAATCGTATTCCAGTATTTTACTGGCCATTAAAACGAAGCAGCTAGTCCTCACCTTGATTCTCTGTAGCTACCACTTACAAAAAGCAGTGTTCGATGTTAGTACTTTCAAGGAACGAAAAATTGTTTAGGTACGAAAAAACTAAAAGATTAGTTCTTTAACAAAACACACGTGGCTCACGTAAGGCACTAACGGTGAACACTTACTGTCAATGTTATTTCTCTGCCTCGTGATGACTGGGTGTTGTGTGATGTCCTTAGGTTAGTTAGGTTTAAGTAGTTCTAAGTTCTAGGGGACTGATGACTATAGATGTTAAGTCCCATAGTGCTCAAAGCCATTTGAACCATTTTTTTGTCAATGTTATTTCCATGTCTAAAACGTTTGTCGAAAATACGTAAAGGGTGTAGGTTACAGTATGTCCACATCTGTATTACTTATCAAAAATACTTTAACATATACACATACACACACACACACACACACACAAAATTCTGACACCTCAACGTTATTTCCAAATCTGAAATGTCTGTCAAAAATATGTAAAGATACTGACAACATTGGTGTAATATAAAGTATTTCCCTGCATTATTCATTACAAGCAACACGGACACAATGGATATGTTAATATTATTTTAACATCTAAAATGTATAAAAGTACGTAAATATGGCGACAATATTGGCGTAAATTACAATATTTCCACGACTGGCTACGTTCTACTGGAATACGTAAACTAACTGCTGGAGATTTACGGATCGGAACTATAATACCAAGTCTATATTAAAAGTTTGGAGTATATTTCCATTATTAACTACTGCATAATGCCATGTTTATCCAGGAACGTCACTTTTTCTTACACTTAATCATAACAAATTCTACAAAAATTGTGTGTTTTCGTGAGGTCTTTATTGCACTGTACCATTTAAACTGATATTTTCGAAATACACAACTTCAAAATGCACCAGATATGGTAAGTTAGCACTACACACTTGCTTATGTCAGAGACAGTGATGGACAAGGTTGCACAAAGAGGGAAGTTACGTCTCTGAAAAATTCGGTATGTCCACTAAATTAAACTTGTCTGTATTATTTACCAAAATACTTAAAGATTTTTTAGGTAACAGAACAAAACACCCTCGGCTTATTTATCGTAATACTCCGAAACGCCTCGGAAGGCCAAACGGTACCGACCGACCTCCGTGTCATCCTCATCCGACAGGCGTCGCTGGACACCGCTCTCTCGGGCGCTGTCAGTTTTTGTGACCGGAGCCGCTACTTCTCAATGAAGTAGCTCCTCAACTGGCCTCACAAGGGCTGAGTGCATGCCGCTTGCCAACAGCGCTCAGCAGATTTGGATGGTCACCCATCCAATTACTAGCCAATTCCCTTCGCGGTAGACTTCTATGATTTGACGGGAACCGTTGTTCCCGCTGCAGGAAACTCGTTGACTTATCATAATACGCAAGACTATTAATCACAACTGAAGAAAGATTTTTTTCATGCACTTCATTCCCTACTACTGTAGTTGGGCAGGCTGTTGTAGAACGTTATTCGTTTCAGCCAAATATCTCAGTTAACTGGAAGTAGGGCAGTGGGGGCAGTTGAGGTATTTGCGACAGGATATCCAATTCCTTTATTCACCTGATGGTCAAGAGAAAATAGTAACGGCGTCTGACGGTACAGTAACTGGCTGCGAGACCACGAAGGCTCACTGTAGATGACTTCGATGAATTAGTATAGATCCTAGTACTGAATTTGACGTCTTGGTGACGATAAGGAAATTGGAAAGGCGAAACGTGGAATCGGCACAACGCCTGTTCCTCTGATAGCCTGGTGATTAACATCTGCACCGCGTACCTCTCATGCCCTTGTCACCGATACACTAACCGAGCTGTTTCCGCGTTGAACGCTCTGATAAATATTAGCGGATTACTTTATGAGATAATAATTCCCCAACTCGCGACACTGGACTCGCATTCGGGAGGACGACGGTTCAATCCCGCGTCCGGCCATCCTGATTTAGGTTTTCCGTGATTTCCCTAAATCATTCCAGGCAAATGCCGGGATGGTTCCTCTGAAAGGGCACGGCCGACTTCCTTCCCTAATCCGATGAGACCGATGACCACGCTGTCTGGTCTCCTTCCCCAAAATAACCAACCAACCCAACTCGCGTTCATACTTTATGAGATAATAAATCCCCAACTTGCGTTCACCCCTTGTGGAACTTTTTCCCTAAACAAACTCTTTTAAACCGTAATCTTCTAGGACGAATGCAGTGTAGTTCCTTATTTTTCTTTTCTTTTTTTTTCAGAATATCACGTATACTTTCTTTGTGAAAGACAGACACAATTTATTTCATTAATGAAATGCTATCTTCGCTAACGTTAAACTAACGTGCTGATAGTGTACCGTCGGCTCAAGTCCGAAGTGAATGACAGGCTCTTAATCCGTGAATGCCGGCGATAGCAACTCACTGTGGCTTCATGTCGTACGGAATCGGCAACGCGAGCAAGCACCGTTGTACGGAAGTAAAGCGTCAGCGAGCAGACGCGCGAGGAGATGACATAAAATGTCCATCTGGATCCGTAGTTTGAACTGGAAACGACTACGTCAAAACCACAATACTGGTTGCTCCGAAAGTATTAGCTCAAATTAATACAAGAGGCAGAGAACATCCAAACATACTTTGTTACGGCACGCTTGGTCCCTGACGGCAATTTCTGATGTCATTGATGATCTACACAGAAGGTAGTTTAGCATACTAATTGCAGCAGTGGCATTCACAAGAACTGCTCGAATGTGCGACCATTGACCTGTATGCACGCAGTGCAGCGTCGGATCATTGTCACGAAGATTCCTGACACGCCTGCAATGCTACCAGCACCAACGGCAATTGTAGTGACGAGGTCTCGAGGTCTTCTTCTGTTTCCATGACGGTTTCGTACGCCAGGTGCTTCAAATGCCCCCCCCCCCCCCCCCCCCCCCGAGGGAGAAACCCAGACACGTGAGGTCACGTGGCCTGTGTGGCAAGGCCACAGGGCCACCTCGGCCAATCCATCGATTCCTCGCAGCAATACTGAAATGGGCCGTCGCCCCATCGTGCTGAAAATATAACCTTTTGCTAACACTCAAAGCTACATCGTTCAGCAGCTCTGTCAACACATGTTCCATAGTTTTGAATATCCGTAGAACACACATTCCCAGTAAGTGGTACCTACACAACAACTTACCTCTGTACACTAACAAAATGTTCCCTAACATTACAAGCTGACGTCAGAGTCCATATGTTTCTTATCGACATATGTTTATATTGATGTTCTCTACTTCCTTTTTTTCAGAACGCACTGAATATGGGATGAGTGAATGGTTCCAGATGTCGGAACGAGATTTTCGGCAAATGGTAGCATACTGAGGCGCACGTAATATTTTCTTTGGATAATTCTGTGAAATCTGGTATCAACCGAGATATTGAACCGTTTCGCAAAAGAACCCGAGAAACGTACTGGAATTGGAAAGCACTGCGGCCAGCGTTCAAATGTTCAAATGTGTGTGAAATCCTATGGGACTTAACTGCTAAGGTCATCAGTCCCTAAACTTACACATTACTTAACCTAAATTACCCTAAGGACAAACACACACACCCGTGCCTGAGGGAGGACTCGAACCTCCGCCGGGACCAGTTGCAGAGTCCGTGACTGCAGCGCCTTACACCTTTCGGCTAATCCCGCGCGGCAGCCAGAGTAGGCTACTGCAATTAAATAACATCAAGCACAGCTCTCGTGCCAGACTCCGTCGTTATATCCAGCAAGACAAACTTATGCTACTAGGATAACAGCTCATTTCTTATACGACGCAGATGCAGGATCAGCTATGATTTTTGTACTTGGAACTACGGCACACGCTAGCTTCTATCGCATCAGGCGGAGCTTGGGAAAACTAATTCACGTAATTATACGTTTCTAGTATATGGAAACAACTACGCTTTCGTAAGGCAGTTTTAGATTTAAACCTTCCCATTGTTGCTTACATGTCAAAGCCGAAACAGAAACGTCGGTCTTTCATCATGATGATAAAAAGCCTTATTCAAGCGAAAAAGAAACTACTGCATTAACTAAAGTTGATCTAAATAAGCCCTCTGTTACAATTTTTAGTCTTTGTCACCAGGTTTCAACACTTCTATGAGTGCCTTCATCAGAAATTAAATATTTAATGTGGCCTATAACATAAGTCCAAATTTATGGGAAAATCTTTTCTATGTAAAAGTGTAAGTACTGCCTAACAGTACAAGAAAGAGACATACTTACATGTCACGTTTAGAATAAATACCAAGCCAGAAAGGCTTGTCACAAAAAATTTTAAAAAGAGCACATGAAAGGCGAGCCACTATGGGCTGCTCATACCTATAAAGCCACAGGTAGCAGCAGACTGAGGCGCCCGCATTAGTAAGTGCGGGCAGGTGAACATTACACCAAGAGTGCCATCTAGTAGCCGTAAATTTAAGTAGGCTACTCAACATTTAAAATATGGACGGCTTATTGTTAAAATGAACAGGCAAAGTTTTATTTGACAACAGCAGACATGGTAATATTTTGCTTATGTAAAAGCATAGAAATACAGTTTGAAAACTGAAAACTTACTAACAATACAAAAGACGCAGTACTTACACATCACGTATAAAATAAATACAAAGCGAGAAAGCCTTAGTCGCAGTTTTAAAGTAGAATGCGTGGAAAGCAATCCACTACGGGCTGCTCGCATATGTCGAGCTACAGGTAGCATCAGACTGAGGCGCCCGCGTTAACAACTTCGGGCAGGTGAACATTACACCGAGAGTGCCATCTAATAGCCGCAAGTACAATCTGGCTATTTAACATTCAAATAAACAGAAGAATATTATGATGAACATTATTCAGTACATGATGTGAAAGGCAATATTTTGTTTAACAGCGGCAGATAAAGTAACAGTTTGTCTACATCAGAGCTTAGAGGAACAGTTTTCATAAACATCATTATACAAATTTGTACTTTTGTTATAGGCCACTTTAAATAATTAATTTCCGATGAAGGCACTCACAGAAGTGTTGAAACATGGTGAAAAAGACTAAAAATTGTGGCCGAGGTCTTATTTAGATCAACTTTAATTCATAAACGGTCACTGAACCAAGCAACCATGTTTAAAACTCTGAAAAAAATACTGCATTAACTTTCTTAGATATGGAAAACAGAAGTAACTCCCCTGTCTTTTCCTGGAGACGCCTGAATGCTTCTTAAAGTAAATCGTGTGCGATCGGACAAATGTTTCTAAACATACTACTGGAAATTGTAATTGGACGTATTAAATTTTAAATAAACTTATCAGTTTATTCAGAATGACTGATCACATGTCACTCAAAAAATAAATTCTTTTCTTAACGAAACGTACTTTTACACTTCACTTACGCATGAGCCCAGGTTATTTACCAGCGACTGAAACGCATATTTGCAATCGGCGTTCGAGAGACAGATGAACACATGCAACTACATTGGATGATTGCCGCAGTATGCTCCGGCGCTTCAACGGCGTATATCGTCTGTGACTTCACGATAGACTGCATCTGTCAGATCTCCCCAAAGAAAATCGCTTTATAAAACTAGCACGCCTAACTTCTCGTTGAAGCACATGTCTGCATACGAGGAATACAGAAGCAGAAATGACCTGCCAGAAGACGACACAGACCTCCTAGTACCGCAGTGCAGACAGATAAACAGTCGAAAGGCTTGCTACAACAACGAGGCCTGGCATGAGCCTTTTCACAACACGACAGCCGATTTTCCTTTCAGTTTCAGAATATTTCTCGTATTCTTTGCGAAGAACTTCAACCTCGAAATTAACAATCGTTGTATCACTGTACTCGTCTTTTCAAGTGCATTTCATTAAAAAGTGTATCACCCTTGATTCATTATCTCCATCCACACAATAGTTCACACTATTTATCAATTAACAGAAGTATGTGCCCCTCAGCACACTATCATTTGCCGAATACTTCGTTTCGATGTCTGGAACCGTTCATGAAATAAAAGGGCTATTACAATTTATGTGTCTCACTTTGTATTTATACAGCGTGATTCAGCTGCCCCCACCTGTGGGTTTTTTGCATCCCGGAATCCCTTAGAAAACCATGCATGAGATTTTCATGTTCTCTCTGTTGCTACGAACAAACTATTGCTCTCAGAGAAAGAATGAACGGACAGTTTTTATAGGAAAGTTAATGTAGTTAACTTTTATACTGGGGTACTTTTTCGCTGGAGGGCACGGTTTTCGAGTTATGTAAGAAAAACATATTTGAAGGTAACTTTTACACATTTTTCCTGAATAGTTCGAAAACTACGTTTTCTAACGAAGACACCTCTCAATAGAAAATTTAACTACATCGAATAAATATCCTGTTAATTTTTTTGTATTTTAGGACTAATAGTCTACGCATAACAAGCGAGATAATCTGAAAATCTTGTGCGCGCTCTTCGAGAACGTTGCGGGTTGCATAAAATCCATAGGCAGGGGCAGCTTACTCGCCGTGTATGCCAGGTGTGTCGGCTATGGTCGTCAGTGCACTTTATCTGAATAGCGGCAGATATTTGCAATTTCTTTTTTACAACATGTAGTAGCAGCAAATACTGCTGATTACGTCTTTCGTGAAACGCCAAGCGTAGTCAGAAGGTGTTGATTTGTTCCTAGTTCTTTTTTAAAAAAAGAAAAAAAGTGGAATTATACGTGACTAATCGATAGAGCGGTCCCAAATTAGTCTATTGCGTTACTCGTTCTATCGATGTGTTAAAAAACTGTAAAAGACGGAGAATAATTACAACTCTGGCAGCGACTGAACAGTGCTTTTGCACAGCGGTAACAGGTAGCGTGGGCCAGGGCCAGGGTGGTGCTGTCGCTGATGGAGCATTCGATATTTATCATGTTTTACTGTTCCTGATCACACATATCGATAAAATGAATAATGCACTAAACTAATCTGGGCGGAATCCAATGGTCACTTAAAATTCCACTGTAAAATTCACTTCTTGATAACTATTTGATAACGTTTCATCGACACAGGACGTCGCACATTTCAAATATCTCCTCAACAGTTGGAACACCAGAAAAATGCGCTCTATTCATTATTTACCGAAAGTACAAAAACAGAAGAAAAGGAAAAGAAAAGAAACAGAAACACACTATGTGATCAAAAGTATCCCATCACCTAACTGAAAATGGCTTACAAGTTCGTGCCACCCTCCATCGGTAATGCTGGAATTCAATATGGTGTTGACCCACCCTTAGCCTTGATGAAGCTTACACTCTCGCAGGCATACGTTCAGTCAGTTTGCTGGAATGTTTCTTGGGGAATGGCTGCCCATTCTTCACGGAGTGCTGCACTGAGGAGAGGTATCGATGTCGGTCGGTGAGGCCTGGCACGAAGTCGGCGTTACAAAACATCTCAAAGGTGTTCTGTACGATTCAGGTCAGAGCTCTGTGGAGGTCAGTCCGTTACAGGGATGTTATTGTCTTGTAACCACTCCGCCACAGGCCATGCATTATGAACAGGTGCTCGACCGTGTTGAAAGATGCAGCCGCCATCCCCGAATTGCTCTTCAACAGTGGGAAGCGAGAAGGTGCTTAAAACATCAATGTTGGCCTATGTTGTGATAGTGCCACGACAAAACAACAAGGGGTGCAAGCCCCCTCCATGAAAAACACGACCACACCATAACACTACAGCCTCCGAATTTTACTATTGGCAGTATCCACGCTGGCAGATGACATTCAACCGGCATTCACCACACCCGCACCCTGCCATCGGATCGCCACATTGTGTACCGTGATTCGTCACTCTGCACAACGCTTTCCTACTGTTCAATCGTCCAATGTTCACGCTCCTTACACCAAGCGAGGCGTCGTTTGGCATTTACCGGCGTGATATGTGGCTTATGAGCAGCCACTGGATCATGAAATTCAAATAATCTTATGTCCCGCCTAACTGTCATAGTACTTGCAGTGGATCCTGATGCAGTTTGGAATTCCTGTGTGATGGTCTGTATATATGTCTGCCTATTACACATTACGATCCTCTTCAACTGTCAGCGGTCTCTGTCAGTCAACAACAAGTTGGCCTGTACCCTTTTGTGCTGTACGTGTCTTTTCGCGTTTCCACTTCACTATCACTTCGGAAACAGTGGACCTAGGGATGTTTAGGAGAGTAGAAATCTCGCATACATACGTATAACACAAGTGACACCCAGTCACTTGACCACGTTCGAAGTCCGTGAGTTCCGCGGAGCACCTCATTTTGCTCTCTCACGATGTCTACTAAGATCACTGATATGGAGTACCTGGCAGTAGGTGGCAGCACAATGCACCTAATATGAAAAACGTATGTTTTTGGGAGTGTTCGGATACTTTTATCACACAATGTATGAAATTTCAATAAATGTTGGTTTATACGCATCACCCAAGGTATATCTTCAGCAAATGAAGACATGAATCAGGAAGTAAAACCTTTATTGATTGTGTTACGTGTTAGAGCTTACAATGGTTATGTTGAATAAAATAAAAATTTTGTTTCGTCTGATAGCGAGTGGTCCGTCATATGACGGACTACCGTGTCGAACGGTTAAGATACGGTACTTAGGACTGGAGTCTCAGAAAAAGACAAACTATTCAAGAAATTACGATGTTTGAAGGATTCCACCACGTATTCCTTAATAAATGTTGAATTATATTGTTGAACCTAACCACTTCTATTTCATTGATGAGATAATTCCAAGTTGCTAGCAAGAATAATACAAAGCATAGGTAAATCAAAGCTGTAGTTCTGTTAGACGATGATCAGTGTTGCAGTACGCATGTACAGGGACAAGACAGTCAGTTACAACGTTCTACTTGATAATGGAACCAACTGAAGATCTGTTAGCCGACGATCAGTGTGGCTGTAGGAAATCAGTTTCTTATGATTTATTGACATAGAAAAGCGTTCGACAGTGTACAAATGGCGCAAGGTGTTCTAAATTCTGAGAAAAATAACAGCGACCTGAAGGGGAAGCCAGGTAATGTACAATGTATACAAGAAACAAGAGGTAACACTGAGAATGGAATATCAATAACGAAGCACATAAGGCAGGGAAACCATCTTTCTCTCTGACTGTGCAATCTATATATCGTAGAAGCAGTTACGAAAAGAAAAGAAAAATTCAGAATGGAATTTTAAGGTTCAGGGTGAAAGGGTATCAATCATAAGTGTCAATTATGACAGTGCTATACACAGTTAAGGAGAGTGATTGGACCTATCGGAATGAACGGCCTAAAGTGTGCAGAAAGTGGACTGAAAATAAACCGCAGAAAGACGAAAGTAAAAAGGAGTAGCAGAAATGATATTAGCGATAAACTTATCATAAAAATTTATAATACCGAAGTTTTGGAAATAAAATAATATTTGCCGAAATTGAAAATTCGACTTCAACCGCAATCGAGCCTTTAAATTAATTCAATGGCGGAAAGTAAAAATTTGTGCCGGACATGTCTTAAATGACAGGTACCACTTGTATAATTAATGGCGCCTTGACGGGAATTAATGATCATTCAGTGTAGATTCACTCTTTGTCCGACCTCTTGCGGGAATCAGCGAGAGGCTGCGAGCAATAAGAGTAATGTACAGGGGACGTTACGTTAGTAGTGTGCGACAAGCCGGGAATTTTTGTTGGCCCTGAACTGCTCGGCAGCCGAACAGTTAATGCGACCGCTCGCCTGTAGAGGGAAACCCGGGTTCCCGTCCCGATCAGGCACAAATTTTCACTTGTAGCCATCAAATTCTCTCCAGTGCCAGATTGCGGCTCAGGTCCGAATTTAAATTTCGTCATGTATATACAGGGTGTTACAAAAAGGTAGGGCCAAACATTCAGGAAACATTCCTCACACACAAATAAAGAAAAGATATTATGTGGACATGTGTCCGGAAACGCTTAATTTCCATATTAGAGCTCATTTTAGTTTCGTCAGTATGTACTGTACTTCTTCGATTCACCGCCAATTGGCCCAATTGAAGGAAGATAATGTCGACTTCGGTGCTTGTGTTGACATGCGACTCATTGCTCTACAGTACTAGCATCAAGCACATCAGTACGTAGCATCAACAGGTTAGTGTTCATCGCGAACGTGGTTTTGCAGTCAGTACAATGTTTACAAATGCGGAGTTGGAAGATGCCCATTTGATGTATGGATTGGCACGGGGCAATAGCCGTGGCGCGGTACGTTTGTATTGAGACAGATTTCCAGAACGAATGTGTCCCGACAGGACGACGTTCGAAACAATTGATCGGCGTCTTAGGGAGCACGGAACATTCCAGCCTATGACTCGCGACTGGGGAAGACCTAGAACGACGAGGACACCTGCAATGGACGAGGCACTTCTTCGTGCAGTTGACGATAACTCTAATGTCAGCGTCAGAGAATTTGCTGGTGTACAAGGTAACGTTGACCACGTCACTGTATGGAGAGTGCTACGGGAGAACCATTTATTTCCGTACCATGTACAGCGTGTGCAGGCACTATCAGCAGCTGATTGGCCTCCACGGGTACACTTCTGCGAATGGTTCATCCAACAAAGTGTCAATCTTCATTTCAGTGCAAATGTTCTCTTTACTGATGAGGCTTCATCCCAACGTGATCAAATAGTAAATTTTCACAATCAACATGTGTGGGCAGACGAGAATCCGCACGCAATTGTGCAATAACGTCATCAACACAGATTTTCTGTGAACGATTGGGCAGGCATTGATGGTGATGTCTTGATTGGGCCCCATGTTCTTCCACTTACGCTCAATGGAGCATGTTATCATGATTTCATACGGGATACTCTACCTGTGCTACTAGAACATGTGCCGTTACAGGTACGACACAACATGTGGTTCATGCACGATGGAGCTCCTGCACATTTCAGTCGAAGTCTTTGTACGCTTCTCAACAACAGATTCGGTGACCGGTGGATTGGCAGAGGCGGACCAATTCCATGGTCTCCGCGCTCTCCTGACCTCAACCCTCTTGACTTTCATTTATGGGGGCATTTGAAAGCTCTTGTCTACGCAGCCCCGGTACCAAATGTAGAGGCTCTTCGTGATAGTATTCTGGACGGCTGTGATACAATACGCCATTCTCCAGGGCTGCATCAGCGCATCAGGGATTCCATGCGACGGAGGGTGGATGCATGTATCCTCGCTAACGGAAAACATTTTGAACATTTCCTGTAACAAAGTGTTTGAAGTCAATCTGGTACGTTCTGTTGCTGTGTGTTTCCATTCCATGATTAATGTGATTTGAAGAGAAGTAATAAAATGAGCTCTAACATGTAAAGTAAGCGTTTTCGGACACATGTCCACATAACATATTTTCTTTCTTTGTGTGTGAGGAATGGCTCTGAGCACTATGGGACTTAACATCTATGGTCATCAGTCCCCTAGAACTTAGAACTACTTAAACCTAACTAACCTAAGGACATCACTCACATCCATGCCCGAGGCAGGATTCGAACCGGCGACCGTAGCAGTCGCGCGGCTCCGGACTGAGCGCCTAGAACCGCTAGACCACCGCGGCCGGCGTGAGGAATGTTTCCTGAAAGTTTGGCCGTACCTTTTTGTAACACCCTGGATACGGTAGAGGTAACATAAAATGGCGCCTGTTCTTTTCAATCAGGCACACGTTTTCTCTTGTCGCCATTGAGTTCTTTTGAATGCCCCATTGCGGCTACGGTCCGAATTTCAATTTCTTACTGCTTATAAATACGGCTAAAGTAACATAAAATGGTGTCTGTTCTTTCGAACATGTCCCTGAGAACAGACACAGCACATATAAAGATAACGCACGATGGACGAAGCAAGGAGGACATAAAATGCAGACTCCTACAGGCAAAAAGCGCGTTCCTGGACAGAAGAAGTGTATTGGTGTCACACATCGGCCTTAATTTGAGGAAGACGTTTCTGATAACGTACGATTGGAGCAGAGCATTGTATGGAAGTGAATCATGGCCTGTTTGAAACGCGGAACAGTAGAAAATGAAGGGTTTGAGATGTGGTGCTACAGACGGTTGTTGAAAATTAGGTTTACTGAAAAGTAACGAGAAAGGTCTCCACACAACCGGTGAGGAAAGAAGCACATGGAGAACACGTGTTAAGACATCAAGGGTTAACTTTAATGGTACTTGAGGCAGCTATAGCAGGTAGAAATTATAGGAAAAGACTGACATTTGAATACGTAGAATAAATAGTTGAAGTCATAGGCTGTAAGAAAGGGTTTGGCATAAGAGGGAAAGTCATGGCGGGCTTCATCGAACCATTCAGAAGACAGATGACCTCAGAAGGCGAAAACTCCATAGATACATAAGCTGTTGTTATATAACGACTGTTATAGTCATGCTGCATGAGAGACAGTGATTGAGCTCGTTCCGATGCGCAAGTGTTACTTAATAATAGGGCTGGTGGCGTCCTGCAAGTATTTAAGTGAGAACGTTTCTGAGAGGCTTAACTGTTTCGCAGTTGCTCTCGGGTGGTGAAGCTGCTCTCTTGGCCCAGGAATAATCATTGTGTTCCGGAGGAAGCGGAGGCTTTGCCGCGCAGATTGCGCGCCCCACCACCTTCACCGGCAGCAGGCGCCAGTAATAACTTGGACCCTAATCAGGCTCCCCGCTAAACTTCCGAAGGGACTCCAAATAGGCGGTCTCCGGCCGCGACGGCGAGCAATGGGCTGGCAGCGGTGCCTGCTCCACCCCTAAACCTGTCCCCCCTCCCCCTCTGCTCATCACTGTGCATCCCAGCACTGAAAGTGAGTCAACAACAAATGATTCTCATAAACTGTTATAACGAACAAATTAAGGATATGAACCTGCTGTACCTACAGAGAATATTCAACTCGCCGCTCTTTTCTGTAAATCAACGATCGATTGTGGCTGCTCGGTGTATTACAAATCGACTGCTTCAGACAAATACTTCTTTGTAAACTACGAGGGTGATCCCAAAAGTAACGTCTCCTGTTTTTTTTGTAAGTACAGAACTCTGTGTGGCAGTTGGTCACACTGTTATGAAGAGTGCTTCACACGCTGTGTGTAAACATGCGTACGCCGCGCTCAGGCGCTCAGTCTTGGCTTAGCAGCCGTTCAGTATGGAGCTCCCGTTGGATGTTACCGACAAGCGCGAATTATTCGGTTATTGAATGCAAAGGGCACTGCGCCGATTGAAATCCATCGCCAATTGATGGAAGTGTATGGTGAGTCGTGCATGGATGTCAAAAATGTTCGTAAGTGGTGTAGAGAGTTTGCAGTTGGTCGGACAGAAATTCACGACGAACAAAGGAGCGGGAGACCGTCAGTTTCCGAGGAGACAGTGTTGAAGGTTGAGCAAAGCATGCGTGAAGATCGGCGGATCTCCCTGGATGATCTCTGCACGTTGTTTCCTGAGGTTTCCCGAAGCACCGCTCACGGAATTTTAACGGAAACATTGGACTACCGGAAGGTGTGCACAAGATGGGTGCCAGGCATGCTGACTGAAGACCACATGCGGCAACGAGTTGATGCTTCCCGCGCATTTCTTCACTGCCTTGCAGCCGAACAGGAAAACTTTCTGGACTGGTTAAAAGAACATTTGGCCGGAAAGCGATTCAGCTCCGACGACTAGGTGAAAGAAGAGGTTCATAACTTTCTGAACAGCATGGCAGCGAGCTGCCACAGCGTCTACATAAATGCATCGACAGAAATGGTGATTATGTCGAAAAATAGCTAAATGTTCAAGCTGTAAACTGATATAAACCATTGTAGAAATAAACCCTAGTACAACCTAAAGCTCTATGTAAGGAAAATTGTTTCTGATATAACGTAACACACAATTTCGGCCACTGCATTAATGCTTGATATTACTCATATCTTTCTAAAATGCCGAAGGAAATTAATAGACCCTTTTATAGACACACAATTCGTTCAATATTTATTACAGCAACAGTGGATATGGAGTACGTGAGGTAATTTCTGTACAGATCAGTAGCATAAGACCAGTAGCATTACTACGTGGTGTAGTCTCCATGGGTGGAAATGCAGCCATGACTGTGCACATCCAATTGATCGTACAGATGGTGAATACTGGCTTGGAAAATGTTATGCCACGCCTGCTCGACGTGTTGACGTAGTTCTGTAAGAGTTGTTGGATGACGCATCGCACGAGTCACTTCCCGTTCCATCGCGTCTCACACGTGCTCGATTGGAAACAAGTCCGAAGATCGTGCTGGCCAGAGAAGTTGCTGAACGTACTGCATAGCACGTTGACTTTCGCGGGCAGTGTGTGCGTGAGCATTATGCTCTTGGAACAACACATCATCTTTCTATTGCAAGAATGGCAAAAGAATGGGTCTAACAACATTCTACACGTACTGAGTTTTGGTTAGTATCCCCTCCTAAAGCATTAAAGGTGAAGGAGAGTTGTTGCTTATCACACAAGAACATAAGGCCTGGGGTGGGGCTAGTGCGACTTCGATTAATGCACTTTACAAGGCAGCACCCACCAGGTCTACGTCGCATGCGCATAGGACCATCATCTGGGTGGAGGCGTAATCTATTTTCACAGCTGAAGACCACTGTGCGCTATTCCATCTTCTCAGCGATCCTCTGACGGCAGCAGTCGAGAAATGCACGTCTATGCTGTATCGTGAATGGAATACGGGCTAGAGATGTGCGTGCCCGTAGTCCCACAGCTAATAATCGGTTCGGTGCTGCGGTAGCTGTAAGATCTGCCACTGCTGCCTGTACAATATGACAAGCCTAGCGAGCGTTTGTGATGCGTGAACGTCCAGAACCTCGTGTATGGGTGTGAGAATGTTCACATGACCACTGACACCAGCGTCGTTGCACAACTTACGCAGCATGTCCAAGTCGTGTGTCATTTCTCCGAAAGTACTATCCCGCTACTTGGAAGGCCGCAATTTGTACCCTTTGAAATTCGTTCAGGTGGCTGTGGGAAGCACTAGTGCGTCTCTATGGCGTGGTTGCCTGCTTGTTTCACAAGTCTGCACCTCACTGAGTCCTCTGACAGTGAGCACACAGTATTAAAGGGCGGAAACGACCGTCCGGTAGCTACGCCACTAAAATATCAGCTGCCCGAAGGCGTTGAAACATTTATAAGTACATCTACTATCATCCAGATGACATTACCATCATCGGATCATCCCCGGCAGTGTACATCGAACTATTTACCTGCATTTACTTTATTAGCTTTGCCGGCCTAAGTGGCCGAGCGGTTCTAGGCGCTACAGTCTGGAACCGCGCGACCGCTACGGTCTAAGTTGTAGGGGACTGATGACCTCAGAAGTTAAGTCCCATAGTGCTCAGAGCCATTTGAACCATTTATCAGCTTTCTTCCTCTAGTTCCAGGTTTCGTGCTTGGTTTCATTCTTAGAAATGATCCCCAACTTTGCTACTTTGTCTACTTTGTATTGAAAGTCAGAACCACCTATTATTCACAGTGACGTAATGGGTTTCCGTAAACTAAACCTGCAGACCAAGAAATGAGAGCACCGCTCAAAGTAATTTTGGTTCTTTTTCAGAAAATTCTTTTGAATGAGTTTAAGTATTGCTCAAAATATCTCAATTTCTAACTAGTTCAATTAAACGACGATGTCTTAATTACCGTTAATTAAATACAACATCAGAATGTACATAGGTACCTTCTATAACACTTTGCCTAGACATAATGCAATTTCAGTTTCGTAATCCTCTGATACAACGGTGCCGTTTGATATACGTCATTATAATATTCTGTTTTCAGAATTCTTCATTCTGAAAAGCTCCCCCAGGGTGAGGGTAACAACCTCTCTGCAATATCCTTTCTTCCAGGAGTGCTAGTCGTGAAAGTTTCGCAAGAGATCTTCTGTGTAGTTTGGAAGATAGGAAATGAGGTACTTCTAATTACAACTGTGAGGACAAATCATGGGTCGTGCTGGGGTAGCCCGGATGGTAGTGCACTTGCCCGTAAAAGGAAAAGCTCCCATATTCGAGCCTTGATCCGGCATACAGTTTTAATGTCATGAGGTTGCACTATTCTGTTTGATTTCAACTTCGCCATCTTTCGAGGAAAAGGAAGAAGGAACAAACTTTAGTGTTTAATGTCCCGTTGACAACGGCATTTTTCTAGTAATGTTTCTTTTTTCTCTGTATTTTTAGCGTTTGTACTCGTGTTTCAGTATGGTTGAATCAATATACACTGAAGAACCAAGGAAACTGGTACACCTGCCTAATTTCGTGCAGGGCCCCCGCGAGCAAGCAGAAGTTCCGACAAATGTCTGAAGTAATGCACGACTGAACTGACACCACGAATCCTGCAGGGCTGTACGTAAGTCCGTAAGGCTACGAGGGGTTGGAGATCTCTTCTGAACAGCACGCTGCAAGGCATCCCAGATATGCCCAAAATTTTTCATGTCTGGGGAGTTCGGTGGCCAGCGGAAGTGTTTAAACTGGGAAGAGTGTTCCTGGTGCCACTCTGTAGCAATTCCGGACGTGTGGGGTGTCGCACTGTCCTGCTGGAATGCACATTGGACATGAACGGATGCAGGTGATCAGACAGAATGCTTACGTACGTGTCACTTGTCAGAGTCTATCTAGACGTATCAGGGATCCCTTATAAACCAACTGCGCACGTCCGCCGGCCGCTGTAGCCGAGCGGTTCTAGGCGCTTCAGTACGGAACTGCGCTGCTACTACGGTCGCAAGTTCGAATCCTGCCTCGGACATGAATGTGTGTGTTGTCCTTAGGTTAGTTACGTTTAAGTAGTTCTAAGTCTATGGGACTGATGACCTCAGATATTAAGTCCCATAGTGCTTAGGGCCATTTGAACCATTTTGCACACGTCCCACACCATTACAGATTCTCCACCAGCTAGAACAGTCCCATGCTGACATGCAGGGTCCTTGAATTCATGAGCTTGTCTCCACACCCGTACAAGTCCATCCACTCGATACAATTTGAACCGAGACTCGTCCGACAACGCAACATGTTTCTAGTCATCAACAGTCTTATATTGGTGTTGAAGGGCCCAGGCGAAGCATAAAGCTTTGTGTTGTGCAGTCATCAAGGGTAAACCAGTTCTCCTTCGGCTCCGAAAGACCATATCGATGATGCTTCGTTGAATGGTTTGCTCGCTGACTGTTGATGGCCCAGCATTGAAATCTGCAGCAATTTGCGGAAAGGTTGCACTTCCTTCACGTTGAACGATTCTCTTCAGTCGTCTTTAGTCCCGTTCTTGCAGACCTTTACACCACCAACCATCTAGCCATCCCTAATGACACTGTCATCGACAAGACATTAAAACCTCTACATTCCTTCCTTCGTTTCTTGAAAAATATAGCCGCTAATCTTTGTTTTTGTAGCGTTTAGGAAGCTCGGTTAGCATCCCTCATATTTCAACCAGTGTCATTTGGATCGTTATGTTGTGTCAATGTTCCGCTTCTCAGTTACAGTCTACTGTTAGAGACGTACCTTCACGCATGATAGTCTTTTATACAGTGATTCATGGAAATTAAGTAGTGATAAAAAGTGAAAGTTCTAGTAACTAATCTGTTATAAAGCCAAGCGAAAGAATTGGCGCTTGTTCGCCCGATTCTTGAGTATTGTTCATCTATCTGGGATCCCCATCAGGTAGGCCCTAGAGAGGAGACGAAGAGCGGCGCGTTTCGTCACGGGATCGTTTAGCTGACGAAGATGCTAAACAAACTCCACCGGCAGACGTTACAAGAGAGGCGTTGTGCATCACGGATAAATTTAGTATTGAAATTTCGTGACTGCATTTTTCAGGAGGAGTCGGACAACATATTACTTTCCCCCACGAGGAGAAAATTCGAGAAATTAGAGCCAATACAGAAGCTTAACCGATACGCACTATTAGCGAGTGGGACAGGATTGGAGGGATCAGATAGTGGTACCGAAAGTACCCTCCGCCACACACCATTAGGTGGCTCGCGGAGTATGATGCAGATGTAGAATGAGCGAGTGATTTTGTGTGTGTGTTTATGTGTAGCGTCTTTGCTAAACCAGTCTGAATTAAATGTGGTTAAGATATGTAGAATGGTCGAAGCATTTCCGAAAAGGCTCAATTTGTAAACTGTTCCCATGCTGCCATGGTTAAAGAATACCGTGAGTGGCAAAATGGCGCTGTCCAAAACCGGCACTGAGTTAGCTGTGCTGCTCCGTGGACCATCGATATCAGCGGAATAGACGAGAAACTGATCGCCCAGAGGAACCAAGTGGCTAGCACGAGTGTCTTACTAGTGTCTTCTCAATTACCGTTCAGCGATCATTGTCGCATACAGGCAGGCCTCCGCAGCAGCTGCCTGGATCATGCACCCATGCTGACTGCCGTTCGTCGGTGACGAAAGTTGGGATTTGCACTCCACTACCACAGCTGATTGTCCATTGAGAGGCGACGGATGGCCTTTTCAGATGGTGCTCCGTCGGACAGATGGCCATTGGCGTGTTTGGCGTGAAACGTCTGAAAGCATATGGTACGCGTTTTATGCTCCATCGGACAGATGGCTGTTGGCCTGAAACTTCTGCAAGCAAACGTATTCTGAAGGGTCCATACCGGAGCAGGGAGCGTTACGGTCTGAGGAATGTTTTAATGGCGCTCTGCAGGTGATATCGTCATTCTGGAAGGCACAGTGAATCAAAACACGTGTGCATCTGTCCTTTGGGGCAATATTCAGGCTTTTGGCTGGTTGTAGCTTTAATGTGACTGGACAGCGTACAATGCATGCTTCCACGGCCAGTATTTGAGTCGCTGGCGAATTTTGTTATACGGGCGTGAGGTATGCATGTAACATGGTAGTCAAGGGAAGGCAGGATTCCGTTACGGTTGTGGACGGGGCCGTAATAAGTAACTATTCGTTGCCTTTCACAGTTACACACAATTTGTTTTAAATCAGTAATTCCAGATTCAACAATAAATAAAAATACAACACGTTATTAATGAAGAAATAAAGAACTGTGTAAATACAAATACCATATTAGAATTTTAAGGCAAGTGACCACAATCACGGCTGAAGGCCTTACACGCCATGAATGGCAATAAATTAAGAATTGTTTAAGAACTCGCTGCAATTTACAACTTACAGATACTGAAATATTAAAGTAAGCAGCCACAAACACCCCAGAAGTCATCAGACGCCAGTTATGGCAGTAAATAAGGTTTTAAGGCTTACTGCTAAATACAATAGCAAAGGTTAATTAAAAAACAAGCAACTGATCGAGAAACGGATGAAATAAGATGATGATAAACTTTGCAACACAACCCTTAACATTCACTGAACACTACACTGCTAGATTTATTCCACAAGGCGAACAGAACCATTAACTAGACATACATAACCTTTAATGTAGGCATTACAAGATATTGTAATAAATAATACAATAACAAAACACAAGGATCAGTGCATAAGTTCCTTCAAGGGTACTGAGGCAGATTATACCCGCAGAAGGCGTGGGCTGAAGGAACGTTACACTGAACTACTGGCCATCAGACCTTACAAGAACCAAGGGGCCACATACGGTGCTCCAGGAATCGACCTCTGAGAAGGTCTGGCAACAAACACTTTCGCGAGCGATGAGATAGGCAGTCAAGAGTTGCATTCACTTCACAAGATGGTAACTCAGACTAGTGGCAGTATAACGAATGACTAATGATAATCTTGCTGAAGCTACCTGACGTCCGATAAACAAAATGCAACGATGGAACGATACGCCAAAACCGGAACCGGCGGTCTGCACTACGACCCCAGAGTACTATGTTTAGAGCGCCCGGAACGAGAAAGAAACCACTACCACCAGAGTAGAAGAATCACCAACCAACCTACAATCAAGAAAGCTGTCAAAACTACACGCCTTACCGGACAGCAGTGGCAAGGCGAGGAAACTTACATTGCCTTTACATACACTAATCCCCAGGGAATGTAACTGGGGCGTTAGCGGCCACCAGCCAAGAAAAATTACCGCTGGTTGAGCTTAACAAATTGTAACAAGTTGAACGCAGTAAATAGTAATAACAAGCCGAGGAAAGATAATCAGATACGCCTTCCCCAAGCACTCCACTCGCTGCTCTTCGCTTCAGCGACACTACAAGCAGCAACAAGAGCCTGAGTCACTGGAGAATCGCTTGAAATCACACTGGTGGAGGTTTCTCTACTTGGATCGAAATGCACTCATCTTAAAGTTTGCTGGATCCGGTTTACCACGAGGTCGTGCACTCTCGTGACCACAGCCCATCCATCCGGTAGTCCATGCGTGCCACCAGCGGTCCCCGCACTGCACAGACCTGGCTCCTCCTGAGTCCCCAAACGAACTCGCATACTCACACGACCTGGAAAAACATCGACGTCGCCCCAAATATAGGGCAACAGTTGCTACATATTAATAACCGCCACTGCTGCCACTAGCGGACAGGCAACGCTTACGAAACCGAGTGGCGCCAGTCAACACGAGAAGAAGACAAACAACCGCAACTACGCCAACTAAACGATACCGTCTGGCCTGCAAGAGAGGGCGGAAACCTACAAACAGCACCAACACGAGCTGTCCTTGGAGACAATATTCAGACTTTTGACAGGTGCTCACTTTAATGTGACTCGACAGTGTAGAGTGCATGCTCCTACAACCGGTATTTGCGTTGTTGGGGAATTTTGTTCTACGGGCGTCAGGCTGTGGTATATTTGTGTGCTTATCTATTCGTCTCCTAACGCAAAATAGCACACATCGGCTCTACTCCGCGGTCTTGGGGAGTGACCTGATGCCAATATATCTAAGCAGTGCCCCCTGCTGGCTTTTTTAAATTTGCGATATGAGTCTTCTTAGCCTCTGAAGATCTCTCCTGCATTATGAGAGGAGATGTTAGACCCACATGTATACCCTAAACCGCGGCCTAATGCCCATGAAACTGTGCCGTGATTATGTGACAGTTAGAGTCCCATTCCACTCAGCAGTAGTCGCGAAGGGTAGTGACGTCTTCCACCGCGGCAGTGTGTGTGCGAGGCATCGAAACGGCCAAGAGTAGCACCACCGCGAATTGACAAGCGGGCAAGTGCCAAAGCAGGGAACGTTATTGTGTGTGTTCGGGACTCAAAACCAGCGGCGGGGGTGCGCGCAGCAGCCGACCGTCAACACATCACGCGGGGCGCTGAGTACATGGGGAGCCGTAGCGTCCAGTGTGACTGTTCCGGGGTGTGTGGGTTGGGGGATTAAAAGTTTTGTTATTGCTGCATGAGGTACTCTTTGTTCCCAGTGCATTTAGAATGCGTTTGTGCAGTGCCGTTTACAAAAGCCTGAAAATTACTCGAGCTGACCGCCAGAAAATAATAGAGAAGCCTGCAGCCCATGATCTCCAGATCACAACTCCACAATCCAACTCGCAGAATTTGACTACAATCTTCTAATTTACCGTTTATAATGAAAATCACTCGGGGCGATAATTGAAGGTTTACTGTATTAACAAATCAATGTATTCTAGAAAAGTTCAATCGACCAAATTAACACCTCTAAAATTCGTTAATGTTTTCCAATCGTAACCAGCACTCGATACGGGTCAGAGACGACCTCTCCTCGAAGTTCCAAGAATTACTAATTATTTGTCTATATAAGTACAAACAATTTCTCACCTTAAAAGTGGTCAGTATTTGTAAGATATGCCACTTGACGCGAGGTCTGACTGCAACACTACCAACGGCACACGAAATGAAAACATCATAACAAAAACAGATGCTTTCCAGTAAATTGTCAATCCACGAAAGTTCACCTCTACGTATTTGCGCAAAATGCGCGATAAATAATTCAGTCGATAAACACAAAGGTCAGTCGTCTTCAGTGCCATTCCGTGATGGTCGCAGACAGCAGTATGGCACATCCTCAGATATAGCGAGATACACCATGGGTGACGGAAGACGATATAATGACTCATATATACCGCTACGTGGTCCTTTTATAGTGTCTGTGCGACTTCGCCACTGACGGCAAACAGAACAACTGTACTAAGAACACCTTAAGCATCTGCAGCAGTGTTCAAATGGCACCCTTTCTGATTAAAAGATCTTAGATATCGTTGTTAGTTGAAGACTAACAACTTTCTCAATTTTTCCGTGAGCAATACTTAACTATACTTATGATCCATAAAAATATCAGTTGGATAGCTCTTAAATTGTGACTACTAGAACTTTTCTAAGGAAACTGAGGGTAGATTGCGACCTCTGAAATGACCCTATTCTACCGTGTATACTCTCCGCAGCTGTATAATTATTTGCAATTTGGTGCAGCCCCATAATTACTTCTAATTAATATAGTTACGTAATTTTAGTGTTGTAACTTATTTCTAAAGGCTAGTTAACCTACCATGATTTTTCAAATGTTGGAACAAGAATCAGTTTTTACTTAATAACTAGAAAAATAAAAAACTTCATAAAAACCTTTACGGTATGTCCGAAAGAACAGATACTACGCATTCGTATAACTGATTCGCCTCGACAGTGCGGATGCACCAGTACGTCCGTCCTCCTGTGGGTGTCTCAAAGTAGCGAGCTTGGAGAAAATGGACGGGGATTGTGGATAGGTGACGCTACGTGGGAATGTGGGTCCACCGAGAGATGTACATCTACATCTACATGGATACTCTGCAAATCACATTTATGTGCCTGGCACAGGGTTCATCGAACCACCTTCACAATTCTCTATTATTCCAATCTCGTATAGCATCTTTCCGTACGAACTCTGATTTCCCTTATTTTATCGTGGTGATCGATCCTCCCTATGTAAGTCGGTGTCAACAAAATATTTTCGCATTCGGAGGAGAAAGTTAGTCATTGGAATTTAGTGAGAAAATTCCGTCGCAACGAAAAACGCCTTTCTTTTAACGATTTCCAGCCCAAATCCTGTTTCATTTCTGTGGCACTCTCACCCATATTTCGCGGGAATACAAAACGTGCTGCCTTTCTTTGAACTTTTTCGATGTACTCCGTCAGACTTATCTGGTAAGGATCCCACACCGCGCAGCAGTATTCTAAAAGAGGACGGACAAGCGTAGTGTAGGCAGTCTCCTTAGTAGGTCTGTTACATTTTCTAAGCGTCCTGCCAATAAAACGCAGTCTTTCGTTAGCCTTCCCCAGAACATTTTCTGAGTGTTCTTTCCACATTAAGTTGTTCGTTCTTGTAATACCTAGGTATTTAGTTGAATTTACGGCTTTTAGATTAGACTGATTTATCGTGTAACCGAAGTTTAACGAGTTCCTTTTATCACTCATGTGGATGACCTCGCCCTTTCCGTTATTCAGGGTCAACTGCCAATTTTCGCATCATTCTGATATTTCTTATAAATCGTTTTGCAGTTTGTTTTGATCTTCTGATGTCTTTATTAGTCGATAAACAACCGAAGACGACTGCTCAGATTGTCTCCCAAATCGTTTATATAGATAAGGAACAGCAGAGGGCCTGTAACACTACCTTGGGGAACGCCAGAAATCACTTCTGTTTTATTCGATGACTTTCCGTCAGCTACTACGAACTGTGACCTCTCCGACAGGAAATCACCAATCCAGTCAGATAACTGAGACGATATTCCATAAGCATGCAATTTCAATACGAGCCGCTTGTGTGGTACAGTGTCAAAAGCCTTCAGGAAATCCATAAATACGGAATCGATCTGAAATCCCTTGTCAATAGAACTCAACACTTTATGTGAATAAAGAGCTATTTGTGTTTCACAGGAGCGATGTTTTCTAAACCCATGTTGACTGTGTGTCAATAGACAGTTTTCTTCGAGGTAATTCATAATGTTCGAACACAATATATGATCTAAAATCCTGCTACATATAGATGTTAACGATATTGGTCTGTAATTTAGTGAATTACTCATACTACCTTTCTTGAATATTGGTGTGATCTGTGCAACATTCCAGCCTTTGGGTACGGACCTTTCTTCGAGAAAACGGTTGTATATGATTGTTAAGTATGGAGCTAATTCATCATCATACTCCGAAAGGAACCTAATTGGTATACAGTCTGGATCAGAAGACTTGCTTTTATTAAGTGATTTAAGTTGCTTCGCTACTCCGAGGATATTTACTTCTACGTTACTCATGTTGGCAGCTGTTCTCGATTCGAATTCTGGAATATTTACTTCGTCTTCTTTTGTGGAGGCATTTCGGAAGACTGTGTTTAGTAACTCTGCTTTGGCAGCACTGTTTTCGATAGTATCTCCACTGCTATCGCGCAAAGAAGGCACTGATTGTTTCTTGCCGCTAACATACTTCACATACGACCAGAATCTCTTTGGATTTTCTGCCAGGTTTCGAGACAATGTTTCGTTGTGGAAACTGTTATAGGCATCTCGCATTGAAGTCCACACTAAATTTCGAGTTACTGTAAAAGATCGCCAATCTTGGGGATTCTGTGACTTTTTAAATTTGGCATGTTTGTTTCGTTGTTTCTGCAACAGTGTTCTAACCCGTTTTGTTTACCAAGGAGGATCAGCTCCGTCGTTTGTTAATTTATTTGGTACAAATCTCTCAATTGCTGCCGGTACTATTTCTTTGAATTTCAGCCACATCTGGTCTACACTTGTATTATTATTTGGAACGAGTGGAGATTGTCTCTCAGGAAGGCGTCAAGTGAATTTTTATCTGCTTTTTTGAATAGGTATATTTTTCGCTTATTTTTCTGGGATTTGAGGATTACAATATTCAATGTCTCTACGACAACCCTGTGTTCACTAATCCCTGAATCGGTTTTGATGCTCGCTATTAATTCAAAATTATTTGTTGTTAAGAGGTCAAGCGTGTTTTCATAGCCGTTTATTATTCGCGTGAGCTCATGAAATGCTGGAAATAATTTTCAGAAAATGCGTTTAGCACAATTTAGGGTTATATTTTATGCGTACCTCCGGAATTAAACACGTATTTTCACCAACATATCGAGGGTAAATTAAAGTCACAACCAACTATTATCGTATGAGTCGGGTAAGTGTTCGAAATAACACTCAAATTTTCCTAGAACCTTTCAGCAACCGTATCATATGAACTGTGAGGTCGGTAAAAGAATCCAATTATTATTTTATT
Organism: Schistocerca piceifrons; assembly: GCF_021461385.2. Classification (NCBI taxonomy): domain Eukaryota; kingdom Metazoa; phylum Arthropoda; class Insecta; order Orthoptera; family Acrididae; genus Schistocerca; species Schistocerca piceifrons. The sequence continues at coordinate 991,148,536 of NC_060138.1, forward strand.
CCGGATGCCAACAATGACCTCTTACCAAACTAACTCACAGGATGTTTCTACTTCAATTTCGCGACAAGTTAAACTACTTCTGACACCAAAAAACACGCCACCGCCAACCGTGTTTAGCCTATCCTTTCGGAACACCGTTAGGTTCTTGGCAAAAATTCCGCTGAGCTTATGTCCGGCTTTAGCCAGCTTGCAGTGCCTATAACGATTTGAGCATCAGTGCTTTCTATTAGCGCTTGGAGCTCTGGTACTTTTCAAACACAGCTACGACAATTTACACCTGTTATACCAATGGTTCCTTTATCTACGTTCTTCCTGTATTCAGCCTGCCCCCTTTGCGACTCAAGCCCTTATTGTGTTTTCCCGAGACCCTCTAACCTAAAAAACCGTCCAGTCCATGGACCGAGGTACTCCGCGCAACTGAGATGAACGCTCTGTCCGGATGGCGCAGTAGTTAGCACAACTGCCTAGCAAGCGCCGGCATGGTAGCTAAGCGTGGAGCTGGCTGCTCACTGTAATAAAAAAACTGAGTCAAGGGATCAATGATAAACTTCAGCGGGTGTCACGTGACGTCCACCAGGACCAATTGCAACGAACAACAACAAAAAAGTAAACAGGAAATCCTGGGTTCGAATCCCTGTCTGGCACACATTTTTCATTCGTTACCGCTAATTCCACATAAAAGTCTCGAAGCGGCTTACATCAGTAGTTCCTTCCATTTCCTGCCCCCCCCCCTTCTCTCGCCACCCCTCCACCTTCAATGTACGCGATACGTATCATAGCTGTTGATTCCGCGAGGTGTCCGTTCTTTCGTACTTGTCCGAAAGAACAGACACCACGGTTCATATAAATAACACCGTTGGCGCTAGTGCTCCCAGTCGTAAAAGTAAGGGCAGAGAAGTAATGCGAAACATCGTTGGTGTGGTACAGATGTATATGTTGACGCGCAAATGTCAAAGAGTTTTAGTTGAAAATATTGTAATATGTGGCCAGGATAGTTATAAGTGGGCAGGTAAGTATGTGACTGCAGTACATGGTTATAAGCGGAATTTGGAATTAATGAAGAATCCTGTGTGGGCCAAATTTATTTTAGTTGTTCAAAATGTGTGTGAAATCTTATGGGACTTAACTGCTAAGGTCCTCAGTCCCTAAGCTTACACACTACCTAACCTAAATTATTCTAAGGACAAACACAAACACCCATGCCCGAGGGAGGACTTGAACCTCCGCCGGGACCAGCCGCATATTTTAGCTGTTCACTAATCAAGAAGAGCCTGCGTCAGTAATGGGTTTCATAATAAGCACTACTCCGCACGACAAGCAACGCACCACAAAGTAAGAACAGACTAATATTTTTGTAGCTAAGCAGTAGGCATGCCAGCGTCTTAGTAACGTTTTGGAACTTCATATATATATATTTTTGTTAAAGATCAAATTTGTGAGGAGAAAACTGATTGACCAGAATCGTCCACCATAAATTCCGAGAAAGTCGCAAGGAAAGAAATATTCAAACGAAGCCAAAACTAGTTCAATTTACGGTTGATTTTCAATGAAGTACTTATTGTGTTCAAAAGCAGTAGTAACTAAACCGGTTCAGATAGTATTGCACTACTACTGCAGAAAATCAGCTTAAATTAAAAGTGATTTAAATGAAATTCAGTTTCTGTAGCAAAAGTATGCTGGCTTTCTTTTAGTCAAAGTAGTTATGGTAATTTATCTAGTATCTTGTAAATGATAGGCTACTATGTTTATAAGTCTACGTAACATTGTTACCAAAAACATTCGTTGTCATGGACGAAAATTTTTATTCCATTAATCTGAAGAGCAATCATTTACAAAGTAACAGCTAAAAAATAATACTGAGTTTTTGTCATGATTAAGCATGTTTTCTGGCGGGCAGTATTTTGGTGAGTTATGTAACTCAGCACATTTTCCGTTAAGTACTGCTAGTCATTCTTTATTATTCGTGATCATTACGGTAAATAACCCACTTACATTCCAAATTAACGTCTTTTGTGCCCATGTTACGCGTGTTTCTTTGTAAGTTTGCGCGTGTGCATTTTGTCCAATTGCTGTTTTGTCGTTTTCACACGATATCTGCGTGCTTTCAAATTCATTATAATCATTAAAGTCATTTACCTGATTTGATTTTTGCTCGTTTACAGCCGGCGATCGTCTTATTCTGCGATCTAAATTTATTCGAACTAAATTTTTGCATTCAAAATTTCTGCTAACTACAATGAAACTTCGATATCTTATCACTTTTTACACATCGATCCTTAGTGTACGTGGTTACAAACACTCGTGCGATAGCATCCAGGCTGTAACTGCCTATATTCTGTCGGTAAACAGTGATCTTCGGATTCGATGCCTTCTTTCCTCTAACAGCGGAACATTACGTACAAGTCCCGATATAAAACCTTACATACACCGTAGAATATAGCTACGTTATACGTGGCTAAACCACACGACTGGACGTAATATTTCAACATATCGGCGCTATATCGCAGTTTGTACATGAGAGCCGTGGTGTTCGTTCAACATGTCTGTACAGTTCAATTTTACATCGCGAACCGAGCCTTCACCGACTAGGGAGTTGCACATCTTTTTCCAGCCTGTGCAGTGATGGACTATATTTTGGATTTCGGGCGAGTTCCTGCTGCCTTGGGCTGGTGGATATGGCCACACACACTGCTCATCATTTTCTGTAGCCTGATACAGAAACGACGGTGAGCACCATTTGTGGTGGGCGTTACGTGTTGATCATGAGACACCCTTATGCAGTCACTTCTGAGCGTCGTTTGTTACTTGACGGTAAACTGATTCAGATCGTTCCACTGACTGTTTTTGGCCGATGCCTTTATGTGGTTCAGCATTATGGCGATAAGAAATTGTCTAAATGGAATAATTACAAAAGGCGTTCAATAATTAAAACTTTTTTCCTAAAGTAAGTTGGTTTTATTTAGTGTTCCAACACACCATATCATTTCCCGTTCTTTTGGCTGCAAAGCCCTATTTTTCAACATAATTTCCAGTCCATGCTACGGCCTTACGGCACCTTTCTGCCTGCATGTTTCCACTCTACTGGTCGACGTCGGAGCCAACGCCTTGCTGCATCAATAGCCTCTTAGTCATCCACGTACTGCTTCCCGCAGATTGCATACTTCATTGGTTCAAAATGTAATCCGGAAGGTGCGAGATACGGGCTGTAGGGTGAATGTGGAAGAACAGTCTAACGAAATTTTGTGAGCTCCTCCAAGGTGCACAGAGTTGTATGAGGTCTTGAGTTGGCATAAGGAGAGTTCTTCTGCATTTTTTTGGCGACGAACATGTTGAAGTAGTTTCATCACTTTTCTAAAGGTAGCACTACAGAGCAGCGGGAAGGCACCAAACTGAATAACACTTTCAGAGTCCCTTCGCCATGACTTCACCTGCCGACGGTGCGGCTTTGAACTTTATCTTCGGAAGAGGAGAGGTGGTGTGACGCCACTCAATGGATTGCCGTTTTGTTTCGAAGTGGGGAACACATGATTCATCGCCTGTTACAATGTTCGACAGTAAATTGTCAGAGTCAGCCTCCTAAGGCGCAAGCAGTTCCGCGCATATGGCCTTTCGTTGCTCTTTACGGCCTTATGTTAGGCGGCTGGGAACGCGGCGGGCGCACACCATTAAGTAACCCAACTGGTGGACGAGTGTGTCAGCAGTACCGACAGAGACGTCCAGTTGTGCAGCGAGGTGTTTGTTATCCGTCGATCACCTTGAATAAGAGTGTCCGCACGTTCCAATATTGCTGGAGTCACGCGGGCGAACGGACAGGTTTCCGCGGCCATGTTGCGATGATGACAGACGTTTCGCCCAACGATTAACTGTGATTTTTTGTTCAGTGCTGGGTTTCCGTAGACATTCTGCAAGCGCCTATAAATATCTGCAATTCTCTGGTTTTACGCCAAGAGAAACTCAATGACAGCTCTATGCTGGGGACGCACCTCCGTTACAGATGTCATTATGAAGGCTATATGTAGGGCCGTCCGTTGTCGAAGGAAGCAGGAATATTCCGCGATGCCCTCCAAAAACGCGCCGTTTTTCAGTGGAAATCTGCCGAGAAAGAAATGTGCTGCACTATTTATTGAACGCCCTTCGTGTTGATACGGTATAATTTTTAGAAAGCATATGTGTTTCCTAAATTAACTTTTCATGCCTGCCTTGGCCTGTATTTTGACCGTAGTTTATTATTTTTGGTGCCAAATGTATTACTACGTATGACCTCGTGTTTGTGTTGTGATTTTGGGTCCGCGTAATGCCTGCCATACACTTACTGTGAAAATTTTATTTGTAACTTATTTTTAATATGTGTGTATGTGTCAGAATTTGTCGAGCAACTGTCTGAAGTGACGGCCGAAATTGAGGCGTTGGTATATTTACCCCTTCTGCTGATTGAGATTTTGTTGCTCGTACGATTGGTTGGCCGCCGTCTGCTTCGGTGGAAAAAATGAAATGTCGTGTGGCTAGGGCCTCCCGTCGGGTAGACCGTTCGCCTGGTGCAGGTCTTTCGAGTTGAAGCCTTTCGGCGACCTGCGCGTCGATGCTTCGGTGATATGTACATTGTTTCCAATTTCCTGTTTTCTACGACTGCGCCTTTTAGTCAAATATTAATTATCTTCGGGTGCTTCACAGTTGTGTACGCAAAGTTAAAAGAATTTACTACTAATTTTCTCATCTATGAGACTTCTTGATGCAAAAGTCTGTTACACAGAAGTGGGTATTTCAAACTTACTGCTTTCCGTGATTGTACAAACTTGTGAGAAAACAGTCGCCTCTGATTACTTCGCAGCTGTGCATGTATTTTTTTTTTAATTTTGCTAGTAATTTCATCCACGCGTTATGGTAATTATTGTTGTTACAAACTGCCCTGACTGCTTTAAAGACGTGTGTATTATTTGAAGTTTTGCATATTACAGAAATTGTCGTTAAAATGCATAAATAATTTCTTTAAATTTTCTGCTGTAGCGGGATAACATTCTCCGTGGTCGCTTCATTGCCGTCTATGTAAATTTACTACTATTAATTCGTTCACCTATGTGTTTTGATATTTATTGGTGCCACAGTCTATTCTGTCTGCCATTGACGCATGTATTATTTCCAGTGTCACCAGTCTACTGATGTTTATTACAAAAACTTTTGTTTGAGAAATTTATTTATACAACTTGGGTGAAACAAGTATTACTTGCTTTAGCAAATTAAAAACCTATCTTTATGGTAGATAAATAAACAAATAATTTTCTTTGAGACTTAATTTTGTTTTCGCTCAGCACCTTACTACTCCCAGATCTTAGCTCCCTGACAGTTCAGTTATGGATTTCGCCGCTTACAGCTGTGTACTAGTCTAGTCGTGTTTGTTGTATTTTGAACTTGTACGGATGATTGCTCACTATCAGCTGCAGATGACTGCGGACGCAATGTCGTTAGCAGGGTCACCTTGCCTACCTTTAGTGACATTGTTAATGTTTGTGGGAAGGCCTCAGGGCAAATTTCTGTTTGTACTGATAAAATATTGTTCTTAAATTCTCAAGTTTTAGAGTTAGGTATCATGATTTCTTTCAGGATTGATGTTTATTTATGTGAAGGGCTCGTCAGCCACTTAGAATCTCATCTTATTCATGTTTTCGGATTACGTGTTGTATACAAGAAAGGTTTACAATTTGTGTAATGTTTGGCTTAAGCCAGCAATGCGGTGTACATAGTTGATTATGTTTCATTCGTACTGTCTAATGTAAGTTTCAGTTGTAGATTAATTTTATGGCTCTTGGGTTCGAGTTTTAGTGTTAACTTGCTCATTATTCTCCCACTGTGTTTTCGAGTATTACTGAGTTAGAACTGCTTGTGAATTGTTTCACTGGACACTTCTGTATATCCTGTCGAGAATTATATTAATTGATTTCGAACCAGTAAGATTTTGCTTATATTATTGTGCTCTTTTCAAATAATTGTTTAATGAGTATTTTACTTAGTACTTTAGTGATTGTGTTCAATAGCAGTGTTGTAAACAAATTGTATCACTCCTAACTTATCCTTACACTTTCACAGCCCCTAGCCATTTCCAGTCGACAGCCTACGTTGCTGCTTACGCCAGCTTCTTTATACCAAAATAGAATCCACCAACGACCTGTCGCGTGTAACTACTCACATCCTCAACTAATCATAACTAAGACGTTATTCTAAAAACTCCTAAGAATGATGTGGTGTGCGCTAAAACAACCTATAAAACTGTGGCTGTCAGAACACCTGCAAAACCACTACGTGAATTAATCACGCTAACCATACATTAACACTTCTCCCATCATAATTCAGGAAGCAAGTCAGTCATTTTGCAAGGTCTTAATAGTCGTGTGCCATTCTTTTCTTGGACTGCTAAACAGACAACGGATTATTTACATTTCCTATTCTCTTCAAGTGTTAATACGTCTTGTCAGACGATTCTCTCAAGGCACTTAAATACACTCCTGGAAATTGAAATAAGAACACCGTGAATTCATTGTCCCAGGAAGGGGAAACTTTATTGACACATTCCTGGGGTCAGATACATCACATGATCACACTGACAGAACCACAGGCACATAGACACAGGCAACAGAGCATGCACAATGTCGGCACTAGTACAGTGTATATCCACCTTTCGCAGCAATGCAGGCTGCTATTCTCCCATGGAGACGATCGTAGAGATGCTGGATGTAGTCCTGTGGAACGGCTTGCCATGCCATTTCCACCTGGCGCCTCAGTTGGACCAGCGTTCGTGCTGGACGTGCAGACCGCGTGAGACGACGCTTCATCCAGTCCCAAACATGCTCAATGCGGGACAGATCCGGAGATCTTGCTGGCCATGGTAGTTGACTTACACCTTCTAGAGCACGTTGGGTGGCACGGGATCCATGCGGACGTGCATTGTCCTGTTGGAACAGCAAGTTCCCTTGCCGGTCTAGGAATGGTAGAACGATGGGTTCGATGACGGTTTGGATGTACCGTGCACTATTCAGTGTCCCACGACGATCACCAGTGGTGTACGGCCAGTGTAGGAGATCGCTCCCCACACCATGATGCCGGGTGTTGGCCCTGTGTGCCTCGGTCGTATGCAGTCCTGATTGTGGCGCTCACCTGCACGGCGCCAAACACGCATACGACCATCATTGGCACCAAGGCAGAAACGACTCTCATCGCTGAAGACGACACGTCTCCATTCGTCCCTCCATTCACGCCTGTCGCGACACCACTGGAGGCGGGCTGCACGATGTTGGGGCGTGAGCGGAAGACGGCCTAACGGTGTGCGGGACCGTAGCCCAGCTTCATGGAGACGGTTGCGAATGGTCCTCGCCGATACCCCAGGAGCAACAGTGTCCCTAATTTGCTGGGAAGTGGCGGTGCGGTCCCCTACGGCACTGCGTAGGATCCTACGGTCTTGGCGTGCATCCGTGCGTCGCTGCGGTCCGGTCCCAGGTCGACGGGCACGTGCACCTTCCGCCGACCACTGGCGACAACATCGATGTACTGTGGAGACCTCACGCCCCACGTGTTGAGCAATTCGGCGGTACGTCCACCCGGCCTCCCGCATGCCCACTATACGCCCTCGCTCAAAGTCCGTCAACTGCACATATGGTTCACGTCCACGCTGTCGCGGCATGCTACCAGTGTTAAAGACTGCGATGGAGCTCCGTATGCCACGGCGAACTGGCTGACACTGACGGTGGCGGTGCACAAATGCTGCGCAGCTAGCGCCATTCGACGGCCAACACCGCGGTTCCTGGTGTGTCCGCTGTGCCGTGCGTGTGATCATTGCTTGTACAGCCCTCTCGCAGTGTCCGGAGCAAGTATGGTGGGTCTGACACACCGGTGTCAATGTGTTCTTTTTTTCATTTCCAGGAGTGTATTACAACTGTTTGTCGTAGGAAAAGGAGGGATCAAGAGGCCAGGGCGGGAAAACTGGCCACTGCATATCTTTTGCCTTGGACAGTGCTGCTACCTACCAAGAAGTGGTCAAACTAGTTTTAATGTACACCATCCCTGTTGTATGTGAGTTTGACAGAGGAAGCTCATTCTGTTATTGCGTAGTAAAAGCTTTTCTCATTTTCGGTCTTCTGATGTAAAGTAATTCATTACATTATTGTAGTTAACTCATTTATACGTAGAGTGTTAATTTCATACAATATCAATGTTGAAACAGCAGACTGTGGTGTACAAATGTAATGCCTTCTTCTTTTCCTGCGGTCTGATAGTTTCATCTGTGGGCCACTAATGTCGACATGACACCTGATCGTCAAAAGTGAATAAGATGGCCACTTTTCCATCAGTATATTTTTAACCTGTTTGCCACAATGATATATAAAAAGACAGAGAAGGCTGAGGAGGACTATAACCAGAACAATAATAAACAGTTTCACAGGACAATGGATAGTTATAGAAAATGGTACAGAGCTTAGGCTGTGATAATGAAGGACGAGAATGGAAAATTGATCTCTATGAATGAAGGAAATTTAGAGTACTGAAGGAAATACTTCAAACAACTGCTCAACAATCCGGTAGATACCTACAACAATGAAAACAAGGCAGAAAACAATCAGAACGTACAACCATTAGTCAAAGAACCAACTCTGATGGAGGTGAAGGAGGCAATAAAAAGCAAAAAAATGAGAAGGCCCATGGAATAGACATGATATCAGCAAAGCTCATCAAAGAATGGGGAGAGAAGATACATGAATGGTTATCCGAACTGATAAAAGATACATGGAGAAAAGAAATAATGCCGGAGGAATGGAAAACTGCTGCTGTATGTTGCATACACAAGAAAGGAGACAAAATGCTGACACAGAACTACAGACGGATATCTCTCCTATGCACATGCTATAAAGTAGTATTAAGAATTTTACTGAACAGGCTCAACCCATACATTGAGGAAATATTAGACACAGAACAAGCACCGTTCAGAAAAGGTAAATCAACAATCGACCAAATATTCAAACAGACAAATATTAGATAAGAACTGGGAGCACAATCATGATACCTTTTGCCTGTTTATAGATTTCAACAAAGCATATGGTAGCATAGTAAGGGAGGGAATGTGGAGGATAATTGCAGAGTATGGAATACCTGACAATCTTATAAAGTTATCTAAAATGTGTGTGACGGAATCAAAGTGTAGAGTGAAAGTATAGGGGGAGTTCTCAGAGGCATTTGAAGAAAAAACAAGAGTGAGACAGGGAGATGATACATCACCAACACTGTTCAATTTGGCCCTCGACAACACCCTGAGGAGAGTAACATGAGAAAGTGGAGGAGTCACCATAGGAACAAAGATAAATGTCCTGACATTTGTGGATGATATTGTGCTGATAGGAAAGGACATGGAATACCTGGAGGGAATGGGGACTGTGCTAATTGTAGAAACTAAGAAAAGTATAAATGAAAGTAAAACAGAGTTCGTGGTAGAAGGAAGAAGAGCTCATTTAGGACCAAACCATCCAAAAATCGGAAATCTAACAATACAGAAGACAAACACATTCGTGTAGCTCGGTGTCAATATCAACCAACAAAATCTTATAGAACAAGAAATAATAACAAGAATTCAATCTGGGGGAATATCGACGTTACTATCTAGGCAGGCAAAAATAAGAATATATCAGACCATCATCACACTAATAGTGTGCTATGCAAGTGAGACATGGACCCTGACAAAGAAAACACAAAAAAAAACTCATCACTTTTGAAAATAAAGTACTGAGAAAAATATATGGACCAGTGAAAGAAAACGAATAGTGGAGAATAAGGAAAAACAGAGAACTGAGACAATTATACACACTGCCTGACATCATAGCGAGTGTGAAAATTGATAGACTAAGTTGGTACGGACATGTGAGGAGGAGAGGGGAGAACACGGTATGGAAATGGAAATGTCGTGTGGCTAGGGCCTCCCGTCGGGTAGACCTTTCGCCTGGTGCAGGTCTTTCGATTTGACGCCACTTCGGCGACCTGCGCGTCGATGGGGATGAAATGATGATGATTAGGACAACACAACACCCAGTCCCTGAGCGGAGAAAATTTCCGACCCAGCCGGGAATCGAACCCGGGCCCTTTGGATTGACAGTCTGTCACGCTGACCACTCAGCTACCAGGGCGGACAGAACACGGTAATAAAGGCTGTAATGGATGGAATAGCTGAAGGAAAGAGACAACTGTGACGGCCGAGTATGAGATGGAAGGATAATACCATGGGAGACATGCAAATACTGGGTCTGGGAGATGAAGATGGCCGGCCGCAATGACCGAGCGGTTCTAGGCGCTTTAGTCTGGAGCTGCGCGAACGCTACGGACGCAGGTTCCAATCCTGCCTCGGGCATGGATGTGTGTGATGCCCGTATGTTAGTTAGGTTTAAGTAGTTCAAAGTTCTAGGAGACTGATGACCTCAGATGTTAAGTCCCATGGTGCTCAGAACCATTTGAACCATTTAGATGAAGATGCAGCTGACAGAAAAGTGTAGAAGGCTGGACTGAGTGAGCCCAAGGACCGGCTGTGGTTTGTGTGTCCAGTATAGGTAAGTAGGTAAAGTTGCCACAATGAGCGTTAGTTGCTTCCATAGTCACAATAATAGTGCAGATTCACTTTTAATTTCTTTTATACATTGTGGTCAGAAACAGTCTTTTTAGTATGGGTGTTGCAGGGTATGCTGTGTTGAGAAAGAATTGTTAGCGAAACAATTCGATACGTTGCCCCGTTTCCGAGTTGATTAGCACGGAAGTAACCAAAAGGCCGTTGCTCGCGCAAATTCAAGCGGCTGGGAAAAGACGGTCTCTCCAAATGTGACCTACGTTTTGTTTTCTAAGGCCGAGCAAGAGAGCGATACAAAAGTTGGATCGGGGACAGCAGTATGGATCGAACCCGAGCCAAATGCTTAGCAGTCTCGTGAGGTATCATCTACGCTATGAGGACAATTGACAAGCGCAAAAGGACCTGATTGGCTAATTTCAATGCTAATTAACTCGGAAACGGCGCGACGCATTGAACGTTTTCTTAAAAATTATTTCTCAGCATAAAATATCATGCAACACCCTTACAAGCTTTTCAGACTTTCAGATAACTGTAAACATAGCTGTCATCCGTGATTCTGTGCCTTTGCGACGATTTTGAATTAATTCATTTCAGTTCATCTCTGTTCTGTTGCATCTGGCCTAGTTCAAAAATCCGTTTGAAAACCGTCTTCTGCTGCCGTTTTGTAGTGCTTTAGATTTCTAGCGCATCAACTTGCATTGAACATCCCATATTTCAGTGCCTGTGCTGTTCTTCTTAACAACAGAGGCACTGCAATGTCGTATTTTTCCGGCGATATCCGGCATCGTCTTTCAGTTAAAATGTCTTCCTTTATACGGAAATTACATAATGTGTGCAGGCTATGGCGGAAGGACGACGACATGATGGGTCTGGCCGTGAGTCGTGCACGGATAAATAGAGCAGTTAAGGCGACAGCTCGCGTAAAGCGAGAAATGCGGGTTCGAGTCACGGTCCGGCACAAATTTTCATTGACGTCAATCCTTTACACAGCTGATGGTTATTCGTATTCGTAACTGCGAATGTATTTCGTGCCTTGAAAATATGTCAACGAATCAGAATCGTGTTGCGATGGAAAATGCGACTGAGGCGGTAAAGAAAGATAAGATGCTTTTTTCAACAGCAGAAAATCAAATTAATGCTTCACCTACCACGCTGAGAAAAAGAGTTCCAGGGGAAAGTGGAAAACGAGTACTTGGTAGAAAGATCATGGAAAGCTTGAAAAGTGTGTTCAGTGGAGAAAAAGAACAATAAATCCTTCATTATATTTTTTAAAATCGGAAAGCGATTTTATGCATTTACAGTTAATGACCTACGGAGATTAGGATTACAGTTGGCTACCACAACATTTTTAGTGTTCTGTTCTTCAATCGGTTAAAACAGAACCCTCGTACGATTACTTCGTAGTTTTTTTTCTTCTGTTAAGAACCCGTAGGTTACGTCAAAAACTAAGGTCTCCTCCCTCGGCTGTGTAAAAAATTTAAGGTTCCAAGACAATGTAATCAAAACATACAGACACGTCACATATTTCAATACTCGCACTCACTCAAAAAAATCTATAACGTAGTTCCCCTTGACCTTGAATCATGAATTTTGGCAAGAAGCGACATTTCAATGTATAATTAAAGAAAAAAAATCGAAAACTGTTAATTTGTAAATGTAACACATAAAAAATATTTTCTGGCATTTGTTGTCCGTGTGTCTGTCCTGTTAAGACCAATTTTTTGTCTGTAAAAGGGTACATATCAAATTGAAATTTATGTCAAATACTAAGGTCTCGGGGCCTTGGTGCATTAAAAATTAAGCTTCTCAGTTAATGCAACCAAAAGGTATGGCCATTTATGCTCGCATACTCACTCATCAACAGCTATAAATCTGAAATGAATCTTCATAAAAAAGTAATCCAGTTTTGTCTGAAACATTTTTTAAACAATTGACGGATGGCGCTGAAATCGAGAAAAAAGTTAAATTGAGGAAGAACTCTGATTTATTTAGAATTATCGGAGAAAGACGCATCAAATCTACAAAAAATGAGCCAAATTAAGCGATTTTTGTACAAAATATACTGTATCCTACTTTTAGCATTACCCAGGAACAACGACATGGACGTAGTAGAATGAAGTTCCCATGGGGTGCTTCATTAGTGTGAGTCCCCATGCCTCTCACAATTTGGGGTGCTTAATTAATGAAATTAGCCACGAAGAAATTGTTCAAAATTATCCCCATTTGCTTCAGTGCATAAAGTCAATCGTCTGCGAAAGTTGTCCACAGTTTTGAGCAGCACATCCCGTGGTATGGCTGCACACGCTCTTCAGATGACTTGATCCATATCGTTTCGGGTTGTGGGCTGTCTTTCATAAACAATATTTTTTTAAATAACCCCACGAGAAATAAATCAGGAGATGTTAGGTCTGGTGGACATGGAGGCCACTGAATTGGTCCGCCGCGTCTTATCCACCGACAAGGGTAATGTAAATTTTAAACGTTCCGCACATTTTTAGCATAATGGGGAGCTGCTCCTTCCTGTTGGAACCACATTCATTGCCTAGTTTCTAAATCAACATCTTCGATTACCCCCAACAAATCATCACGGAGAACTTGTAAATAAGATTTCCCAATAACATTTCGGTCACAAAAATACGGTCCTATCAAGCAACCGTTTAAAATTCCACACCAGACCATCAACGGCCATTTGTGTTGATTGTCAACGGGTCTGTGCCAGTTTGGATTGACAGGGGACCAATAATTACAATCATGACGATTTAATTCGTCATTGTCTTTGAATGTGGCTTCATCGGTGAACATAACGTATCTAAAAAACTCATTGTTACCTCTTATCATTTCCAATGCCCATTGGCAGAAATGCACGTGTATTTGCATATCTTTCGACGTCAATGCCTGTGTCAGTGTGATATGATTCGCATGATATATACGTGCCTTCAAAATCCTCTGAATTGCATGACTACTAATTTCGGGATCCACTTGAATACAGGCGAGAACGGTAAGGGTACGAGCGTCATTTTCATTGTATTCGCGATGACAAGGTGGACGGTGCATGTATCCATTCCGAGTTCGTTGAGTACAATTTCGAATAATGTTTTTGCTTGGATGTCGTCTGTTTGGGAAACGATGCGCATACAACTGCGCAGCTGCATTGCAATTGTTATGGCATTCACCTAAAATTAACATCATATCAATAATCTCTGTATGAGGATAGTGAGCCATGTTTCGCTACAGAATAATTTACTTTCGTCAGTTGCCGTTTACGGTTCACAATCTGAAAGTGAAGTGACGTCTGATAGCATTGCACCAACCTTGATACTGAGCCATAGTTCGCAGTTTGGCCACGGTAGCGCCACAGTCGGGTGAGTAATGCAATTGTGAAGAGTTCCCTAACGAGATTTTAATACCATTCCGCCTCCCTCCGTCAAAAACTGTGGTGGGTTGGATACATTTTATAAAAAAAATAGCTTAATTCGGCGTAATGAAAGGATTGATGAACATTTTGTATCGATTTGATGCGTCCTTCTCGGATCATTCTAAATAAATCTGAGTTCTTCCCAAATTTTAATTTTTCTCGATTTCAGCGCCATCTGTCAATGTCAGACGAAACTGGATTACTTTTGTATGGAGAATCCGAATCTGCAATGCAAGCCGGCTGGAGTGGCCGTGCGGTTCTAGGCGCTACAGTCTGGAACTGCGAGACCGCTACGGTGGCAGGTTCGAATCCTGCCTCGGGCATGGATGTGTGTGATGTCCTTAGGTTAGTTAGGTTTAAGTAGTTCTAAGTTCTAGGGGACTGATGACCACAGATGTTAAGTCCCATAGTGCTCAGAGCCATTTGAACCATTTGCAATACAAAATGGCAAAATGGGGGTTTCCATTTAAGATTTAAAAGTTGCCCCCCCCCCCCCCCCCCGCCCCACCCAATGGGGTAGGGGCTGTGGGTCACGTGTAGTATCATTTGATGTCACCCTTTGAGCTTACGAACTTGTCTTACACACTATTTTTACCCGATGTATAGCTTTCGAGATAATCTCATCTGAAACTTCAGATGGAGCGCCCTGTATATACGTAATTGAGGGGAGAAGTAAGCGAGAGATACTAAATTTGTGAAATTTTTTTTTTTTGCTGTTCATTTACTACATGGTATTTAAATTTCAATTCATGAATATTACGTTCCAATTATACTCCTAAGAGTGATAAAAGTAATAATTGGCAATAGCTTGCACGGGGTCATGCTCCATTCTCGTTCTGTATTTCCTCATTTTGTTTATTACTGCGGCTTTTACTTCCATTTTTATGCCATCACAATGCAGAACATGTTTCTGTGCGTGTTTGAGTGCATGCGAAAGTTCAAAATTCTAATGAAATTTACAACTCCTGATATGGGAACCGTGCCCCAAGGAAGCATTTATTTCCACATCTGCTGTTGTATTAGCAACTTACGATGATTGGTTAGATTTTAACTGTGGTAATCTTGGCAGACTACGAACTCTACAGAGGCTAGGACTTCATTCAAGAACTTTCACACTGTCGCTATGGAAGGAAATCTATCAGAGGAGAACTGCTGCTGCTGACATACTGCAATTCAGTTTGGAAATCGGAGTACAATACAGTGCATAAGGATGAAGAGGAGTACGCGTACGGTTTGTAGTAATTCACCAAGGTAATGTAAGAGCTAATACAAACGCTGTCAAATCTTTGTTTCAGGTTCCCAGTTAATTACATTTTGGAAAGTTTATGTACCTTTTCCTCACAATCCAGTGACGTTCGAGTGCTTACATTTGGCGTGCGATTAGCCAGTACATTCTGTGGAAGTAAGTTTCATTTAAGACGATAGAGAGACATTTATAAGTCTTTACAGAACCCTCGGGGTGCGAGTCTTACTCACATCCATTATATTAATAAGCTATAAGGAAAGATGTTCAGGCATGCCACATTATGCCGTTAAGTAGGGAAAATTGGACACTATGGAGTATATGTCCTCATAAAAATGCAGATAGTTCCTTTATATTATTTTCTTTTCCCCTTAAAAATATTTGGTGTTATTCTTTACTCAAAATGCGTCATCGGCAAGCTTCTACCGATAACCGTGGTTTCGTGAAAATTGAGTTTGTCTTGGAGTGAAAACTTTACCTCGCTTCCTCCTACACTAACTGTTGACGTGTCAATACGATTGTGGCAGCAGTATAATAAGAGCTCGTATGAGAACTAGAAAGCATCTCACATACATATTACATTGTCAGGTTACCGAGAGATGCGATGAGAGTTAACACGTTGTGTTTACCCAAAAGGAGTAAATAAATTTGCTTATCATCGGTCCCACATTTTACTAAACGCCAGGCATTTGATCAAATAAACTTTTCCGCGCAGCTTCTTTTTAAAAAACATTTCCGCTGGCATACGTCTGTACCCTGTCCGCCGAACACCGGCTGCGCAAGCGTCAGAAGCTAAGCCGGCCCTCGCCGAAGCGCGTAATCACGTTACAGGAGGCGTCCCTCTGAAAGGAGAGCGCTTTTTGCAGGCCTGGCGCGGGACGTGCCGCTAACCACCTTTCCTCAGATCGCCTAATTACACTGACGCGCGCGGCGCCGCCTTCGAGAGGAGCCATGTGTCACGTAGATCCGCCCTAAATTACATTTCCCTCGCCGCCTGCAATGACGGCGGACGCCGCCGCAGCCCGCCCCCGCCAGCGCCAGCCTCACTCCGTCGCAGAAGGGACGCCTTATCTGCTTTTAATAGCGGCTGCGGCGGCTGCGAGATGAGTGCAAAGTAGGAAATAATGGCGCCAGTCTTATCGGGCGCGACATTACGGGCCGCCGTATGCGATGAGCTCTGAAATACGCCGCCAAGGTCGGTGCCGGTCTTATCTCAGATTCGTCCTCTCCCTGCGCCGCCGCTCCACATCCGCATTGCTTGATGGCAATGTTTATGACATTTGGAGAGCCGGTTTTTGCCAGGAAGTGGCGCCAGAGCTGGTTCGAGAGATTGTGGCCGTTCGCCGGGACTGTGCCGAATTGAAGGGGCTGTGGAGACCGTTTTGGGCGTGAGTGGGTGGAGGGGAGAGAGGGTTGTGGAGACGGCGGGAGGCGGTGGGACGGAGCTTTGGGAAGGAAGGCGCAGCGCTCCTCGCTCGGCCGCCCTAACGAGGTCGGACGCCGCCCCAGGGACGCTTAGGAAATCCACTGTGCGTGTCGCTACCTTCGGCACCCTTTCAGCGCAAGCGAAATGACGGCACCGATCAGCAGGATCAGTTGCCAGTGGGAAATGTTTTCTCTTTCACACGAAGTAGTTCCACATAACGACCTGACCAGGAAACAAATACGAGTATAGACACAGTGATTTCTGTTTATAAAATAACATTTTTTGTTCAACTATGCACTAGTTGAACAGAATGGACAGTGTCTTGAAAGGAGGGTATAAGATGAACATCAACAAAAGCAAAACGAGGATAATGGAATGTAGTCGAATTAAGTCGGGTGGTGCTGAGGGAATTAGATTAGGAAATGAGACACTTAATGTAGTAAAGAAGTTTGGCTATTTGGGGAGCAAAATAACTGATGATGGTCGAAGTAGAGAGGATATAAAGTGTATACTGGCAATGACAAGAAAAGCATTTCTGAAGAAGAGAAATTTGTTAACATCGAGTATAGATTTAAGTGTCAGGAAGTCGTTTCTGAAAGTATTTGTATGGACTGTAGCCATGTATGGAAGTGAAACATGGACGATAAATAGTTTAGGCAAGAAAGAAGCTTTCGAAATGTGGTGCTACAGAAGAATGCTGAAGATTAGATGGGTAGATCACATAACTAATGAGGAGGTATTGAATAGAATTGGGGAGAAGAGGAGTTTGTGGCACAACTTGACTAGAAGAAGGGATCGGTTGGTAGGACATGTTCTGAGGCATCAAGGGATCACACATTTAGTACTGGAGGGCAGGGTGGAGCGTAATAATCGGAGAGGGAGACCAAGAGATGAATACACTAAGCATATTCAGAAGGATGTAGGCTGCAGTAGGTCATGGGAGATGAAGAAGCTTTCACAGCATAGAGTAGCATGGGAAGCTGCATCAAACCAGTCTCAGGACTGAAGACTACAACAACCACAACATGCACTAGAAATAACGTAGTCAGAATGAAATGGAACTTCAGTTAAGGCGGTACGTGATCTAAAACGGTTACTTGTTGTTCAAACAATTTTATACTGACACGCTTTGAGCGCAGCCCATCTTCAGAACGTCAGACAGATTTTCTTCATAGAAGGTAAGACGTCACATACGTACGTCCGTACCACCAGTGCACTGAGCACTGAAAGTGAGGAGGCATGAGCGTGACGCCATAGTTCATGCGAAGAAAATCTGTATGACATTCTGAAGATGGCTTGCACCCGAAAATCATCATTATATAATTGTGATGGTTTGTGGTTCTACTCAGCTATGAACTGGAAATGGTTGCAAACTCCATTTGTGCAAAAAAAAAATGTTATGCTGAGCTGTAATTCTGTTCGGCATGCGCCACATTTTGCGTGGCAAGTCACAACACAATGCATTTTGGGTGCCACATGGCGTATTATTGTTTTGTTGTCTAATCCATTCATGACACTATTTGTTGGTAAAGTTGGAAACTTCCTGGCAGATTAAAACTGTATGCCGGACCGAGACTCGAACTCGGGACCTTTGCCTTTCCCGGGCAAGTGCTCTAGCATCTGAGCTACCCCAGCACGACTCCCGACCCCTCCTCACAGATTCAGTTCTACCAGTTGCATATCAGCGCACACTACGCTGCAGAGTCAAAATATCATTCTGGAAAGTTGATCTTCTTTGCTGCTTTTGTTGGCTGCCATTTAGAGCGAAGTCTGTTATGGTTGGTGTCATCGATATTTTTGCGGACTGGTATATTTCTATTATCCACGATTTTTACTCGTTACTGAGAGCATTCATGCATCATAATTGAGGGGATGCAATGTGGCTTAAAATTCTCAGACACTGATTAGTGATTGATTTGATAGTTTCAGCAATAATTGTCATGGTTCCTTTGTGCATGCGCGTGGTTATGCGAAAGTGAGGCAAAAATCTTCGCCGGTTGGGAAGACAGCGAAGAAGAATGCAAGGTTGATGCAGATGCTCCCCATGTTGTACCATATAGCTTTTGAATGACCATGTTTATTGTTTTCAGTACATTTACTGTTCTCATAAGTGTCTCTCTGAAGATATTTGTCAGTGATTATCCCAAGTACTTTGGGGTTTCATTACAGGTATAGTGTTTTGAAGCTTTCCACTGAATTTTCTTCCAACAAGTATATTATTTAAGTGAATGCAGGGAACCTTGGTTTTGGTGGCGTTTGATTTAAGTCTTCCCCACAAATGGATCCACCGTAAAGGTTTATTTTGATTTTGTAATGGAGAACCTGTTGGTTGCAAGTATTCTGTCAGGTTAAAAAGAGTTTCTTAGTCTGCCTGCAGTGTACAGGCCGATGGGAACTGGAGCAACGACAAATTTTTGTGGTTGACTATTCTTCGCAGCAAAAAAAAAAAAAAAAAAAAAAAAAAAAAAAAAAAAAAAAAAAATGTTCAAATGGCTCTGAGCACTATGCGACTTAACTTCTAAGGTCATCAGTCGCCTAGAACGAATTAAACTTAACTAACCTAAGGACATCACACACATCCATTCCCGAGGCAGGATTCGAACCTGCGACCGTAGCGGTCGCTCGGCTCCAGACTGTAGCGCCTAGAACCGCACAGCCCCTCCGGCCGGCCTATTCTTTGCACAGCTATGTCCTGAACCGTAACTACTCGGAACACTCTGTAGTTTAGCATACTGCAGATAGTCAGGCGGATGGCTGGCTGTCAATTACATGAAGAAGCTGGTATATCATGCCTTCTCTCCTCACGGTATTGTGGGCTGCTGATAGGTTAATGAAACTGGCTATAGCTTTTTGTTTTCGTTGATATCCTGTCTCGATGAAACTTTCTGGCAGATTAAAACTGTGTGGCGGACCGAGACACGAACTCGGGACCTTTGCCTTTCGTGGGCAAGTGCTCTACCATCTGAGCTAAACTACAGAGTGTTCCGAGTAGTTACGGTTCAGGACATAGCCGTGCAAAGAATAGGGCGGCACGACTCACGATCCGTCCTCACAGCTTTAATTCCGGCAGTACCTCGTCTCCTACCTTCCAAATTTTACAGAATCTCTCCTGCGAACCTTGCAGAGTTAGCACTCCTGAAAGAAAGGATATTGCGGAGACATGGCTTAGCCACAGCCTGGAGGATGTTTCCAAAATGAAATTTTCGGTCTGCAGCGGATTGTGCGCTGATATGAAACTTCCTAGCAGATTAAAACTGTTTGCCGGACCGAGAATCGAACTCGGGACCTCTGCAAAGGTCTCGAGTTCGAGTCTCTGTCCGGCACACAGTTTTAATCTTCCAGGAAATTTCATATCAGCGCACACTGTATGTAACTGGCGACTCATCAAATGTCTAGGCAGGCCAGTCAAGGATCCATACATTACACAAGGCGTTTGTCATGTGAAGTGCAGTGCTGAGGCTTACATTATCCTACTAGAATATGCCATTTGTCACCTTCGTTATAAAGGGCTTAAAAAAAGGCTCTATCATTATTTCCACATTCTATCGAAAATGATCCCTCCTTATCGAATCAGTCCTGTTGTCATATCCAACGGCTCACCACATCATGATTCCAGACGTTTTTGAGTCATAGGTCGTGGCTTCCTTTGAACATTCAGGAGGTCTTTAATGGACAAGCTGGCATCCATATGACTCGTAAAAAAGTAAGACTCATTACTTTCCACTAAAGTATATCACTCAATGTCTCAATTGGCTGAAGGTCTGCATCAGCTGAGTCTCCGTTGTCTACGGTACTGTCTTTGGAAACAACATTGTACTCTAGGTCCTCTGTTAGCTGAACTTTGAGGAAGGCTAGACCAAAACTGCTGTCTTCGTCAAAGAGGATAGTAAGGCAAAGGTAAAGTCTGTGGGTCAGGCTGTTGGTCTTCCTGTGGATAGAGTGTAGCCACTTTTCGCCGCAGCACTAGAAGGGGGCAAGGGGAGAACGTAGCTCCCCGGCTGCGTATTACCACAGCGAAAGATCCTTGGCTCTATTAAAAATATAATAAAAACAGTCTAGACCACGTGAAATATTATATTTTAAATACGGTGACCGGTTTCGAAAAGTTTGATCATGCACAGATCGTTACTCTGTAAATGGAGCAACATGAGAGTTACTAGAGAACATATGAAGATAAGCACAACGGCAGAAAATGATGTTAACTACAATGTAAGTAGAAGGAGAGATGCCCATGCTGATTGCTAAAGCTGGTGGCATGGAGCACGAAATGTTCTAGGCTGGTGTGAAGAGAAATTGCTACATCACATGAAGTTGTCGTCGCATACATAGCGAGAGCTCCGTCCATCGTCTCCCGAATTAGGTCACCGATAGCTAATGGCCATGAAATACGAATAAAATCAGTAAAAATATAATCGTGGAATGAAATATTTAGATCACGACCAGAGTCATGTATATACAAGAAAGACCTGCACACATAATGATAAAAAACCTGTACAAGAAGCATAATAAAGAAATAAACCATTAACATTCGAACTAGATCCAACATGCCCTCGGTGGAGACCTTTGCACAACGCATGTAGACCACAGATAGCACCAGTAACCATAGTAATTGTGTGAAGATCTGTATGTTCGGCTTTCATGTCAAAGATACACAAGTAAGACCTACAATTTTTGACTGGGAATGTAGTCATAATTACACACAGAAGAGGTAATTGGTAAATTGTATACAATAGGTTCAATACCAATGGCGCTAAAAATATAAGCAAACTACCACAGCATTATAATGCAATAAACATTTGACACCGGAATTAAACACGAAGTGCCCTCTATGGGGATTTGCACGTAACATATTATATAGACCAAGATGGCTTAAAAGGACGCCACTAGTAACTGTAGTAGCAATATGATTATCAAGGTGTTCCGATTTCAAATCAGAGATTCACAAGTATGGCTTACAAATTTTGACTCGAAAAGTAATCATAATTATATACGGAGGAGGTAACAAGTACACTTAATAAAATAGGAACATTACCAAAGACGCTAAAAAATATGAAGGAGCTACCAAAGAACAATAAAGCAACAAACCATTTACATTAAAATTAGACTGATTGTGCCCTCTATGAGGAAATACACGTAACATGTGTAGAACAAAGATAGCGTAAAAGCACACCACCAGTTACCATAGTAACGGGATGAAGATCAATGTGTTCCGAGTTCAAACAAAAGATACAAAAGTATAGCTTTCAATTTCTTTACTCGTTTTTTACTGTTGCATTTAGCTTGCTGTGCCCTCCAACAACTTTCACGTTACTCCATTTACAGAGAAATGGCCTGAGGATGGTCAAACATGGAACGAAAGCGGTCACCGTTTTTTAAATAAAATATTTGATGCGCTGTAGACTGTTTTATTACATTTTCAATAGTACTTTATGGCCGCTGGCGTTTCCAAAATCTATGTTTCAAAAATCTGTACGTCCCCGGTTCGCATTTGACAACACACTGAGAGGACCTGGGAGCGTCCTGGAGGTCCTGGAACGAGAAGAAGTCCCCGCCCCTATCTGGGATTACAGAGTCGGAGTCCAGCGCTCTACCCGCTAGACCACCACAATCATTGTTTAGCATAGTGACCACGTAACAAAAGACATTAGTGTACCTATCGTGGCATATAAGTTGTCATTACGGATTTAAGAATAGTTGTTATAGTTGGCATTACGTATGCAGATTTCGATTAATGAGAAAATGTTGTGGACACCTGATAATAGGATTGTACAGTCACTAACTCGAGCACGAATACCTTAAAGATAAAACCACTACGTGGAAATTTATCCAGTTAATGTTAAGAGGCCGGCCGGTGTGGCCGAGCGTTTCTAGGCGCTACAGTCTGGAACCGCGCGACCGCCACGGTCGCAGGTTCGAATCCTGCCTCGGGCATGGATGTGTGTGATGTCCTTAGGTTAGTTAGGTTTAAGTAGTTCTAAGTTCTAGGGGACTGATGACCTCAGTAGTCAAGTCCCATAGTGCTCAGAGCCATTTGAACCATTTAATGTTAAGAAAATACAGCACAAAACCCCACTAATCGAGCTGCGGCAGTGTTTTTGCTAGATACCAGGCCGTACGCACTAGAAGGTATGCGCAAAAGACTGGGTGTGAAATTCACAAATACCTAACAGCGAACAACGTAAGTTTAAGATACTAGGGCAAGTCAATAACTTTTATTTTCCTTTACGGTAGGTTGACAAGACTGAAAACTAAATTCCTTAACCATGCTGTTGTTCTTACCCGTTTGTGTTTGTTCAATGAATTGTCCTATTTGTCTTGATTTCTGAGAATTTTATTGTGAATCTGTGCTTGTGCAAAAAGCAAGAAATAAGAGGAGTTATTTGTTTTCTGTAACCTGGACTAAAGCTGCAGGGATTATTCGCAATATGCAGCTGCAGTAAGGTGAGAAAAGTGTATCTCTTTGCGGCGAAGAGCGTTAGGATATGGCATTCAGTTTGAAAACGGACCGGAAAGTCGAGACCGTTGAGTCAAAATTGATGGTACTGCACGTGAATTGAACATTAACCAGGGATTAGCAGCTTCAATCATCGATGAATCTCTAAACGATTCTGAGTTTGTCCTCGTCGGGTTCCAGATCAATTGACAACAGAAGCAGGTGAGTTTGGAAA
The DNA here is from genome assembly GCF_021461385.2 of Schistocerca piceifrons. Taxonomy (NCBI): domain Eukaryota; kingdom Metazoa; phylum Arthropoda; class Insecta; order Orthoptera; family Acrididae; genus Schistocerca; species Schistocerca piceifrons. The sequence continues at coordinate 991,171,876 of NC_060138.1, forward strand.
TGTCAGTTTAAGGAGAAGAATTTCTTTGATGATACATGGACTCATTTCCATGAACCAAGGAGTAAGCCGCAGAGCATACTGTGTAAATGTCCATCTTTACCTGTGGGGTAAGTTTAAGTTGAGAGATTTTTGTGATATCAAAGGTCAACTGCGGATTTATTATACAACTAAAAGTCAAAAAGTGAATTGTGATAGCTGCTGTGATTTACTTCAAGATCTGAAACCACTGAATAACAAGTCACATTAAAGAAAGATATCGAAGCAGTTCAGTGGTGTACTGCTAGATTTGTGACCAGTCGGTTCGATTAACACATATACGGAAATCCTAAATGAACTCAACTGGGAATACCTGAAGGGTATTCTCGCGAACCACTGTTGAGAATGTACAGAGAACTGGCATTTACGGCAGACAGCTGAACCAGTCTACTGCCACCAACGTACATTTCCCACAAGAACAGCTATGAGAAGATAAATCAGGACTCGTAGGGAAACATATAAGCAGTCGTTTTCCTCTCGTTTCATCTGCAAGTAGAGCAGGGAACTGAATGATTAACAGTGGTACAAGATCCCCTCCGCCATCCACCATATGGTGGCTTGCGTAATATAACGTATGTACACGTATGAAAACGGAGCAGGGAGCTTTCCTTCTGGATTATGCTCACCATCAAAAAAATGGAAAACAGTTAACTGAATTGAGGTGTGTCAACATCCACCATAAAGTCCGCTCCAAGTGACTTTCATCAATTTTGTTTTATGAAGGAACACCTGCTTGAATCCAAGTCCTCCTCGGATGAAGAAGCTGTGGAGGGAGTGCAAGAATGGATCTTCTCAACGCCACATATCGTCTTCTAGTCCGAAAGTTGGAAGCTTGTCAGATGGATCGAGTGCAGGAAAGTTTTAGGAAATTGTGCAGGAAATGATGTTACTTGCAATGTTTTTACTCCAGTAAAAAATTTCTTTTTAAACAATTGCTTGTCCTTTTTTTTAATTTACCTTGTTAAAAAAAACTGTGGTTAACGTTCCCACGTAGGAATACAGTTTCACGTTCGACAGACAGCGCACCTCTTAAAACAGAAGGTACACCCAATTCCCTTAGTGGCAGCAGCGATTTGGACTCGTGCCCCTGCAGCGGTGGGAAGTAAGAATTGGTCCACTTGCCAAGATGACTTTCTGTTGCTCACCTTGGTCTTAATCGTTTGCATCTCACGAGGGCGGCTAATGTGCTTGCAAGTCCAGAAAGCCTCCATTGTTCACATCCATACCCAGACGTCTACAGAGAAAATCTTATCAAATTTTGTATTGTGGGTAGCCGCAGGCGTAGAATTGAAGCATGATGACTAACACCGCTTCAGCTGTATGACACATTTTTATTTCTGATCGAATTACTTTCGCGGCGTTAGAGCCACATGCTCAGGGACACAGGTTTATAATTTATTCCAAATGATAAGCAGTAGATGGTCCAATATTATTCGACCCATCGTTAAAAAAAATGTTTAATTGTTAAGAGGCCGGTAGTCCAATTTAAAATAAAGCGGAATGTAGGGAACATCATCCAGATACAGGAAAACTAAGGCTTAACATCGTCGTGACAAGATGAGGTCCAGCACCAAATTTTGATGTTCAGTCGTGAGAGGTAGCGTTTCCTCTACTTCGTGTGAAAACACCTGGTTATGCCCAGTGGCGTCCAGTCTCCACATAGAGGGACAGCCGATTGCATCCCCCTGAGAGGAGTATCCCTTGTGACAGTCCATTAAACCTTTTGGCAATTGCGAATATGGACAACAATCAGCTCTAAAATAGAATGACGACAGTCAAAATCTGTGCCAGTCTGGGTCTCGAACCCGTATTTCCCACTTATCGTCAGTGCTCGCCGTGCCATTTAGCTATCCGTGCACGACTCCCAGCCACACCCTGGTCAGCAGAACGTGACCCCTGCTCAAACGGGGGAGTTGTAGTACCTTTACAATGACAATTGAAAAAGCTGAAAAAATTACAGCAATATTGTCCAGTAAGATGCAAGTAAGTGAAGATCTGCTTCTTTTTCTGTTCGTGATGAAGAAATTATCAAAGAAATGAGTTATCGTGCGAAAATTAACGCGTGAAATGTTAGATACTTACCTTTTCCAAAATTTCACCAGCATTTCGAAACATAATATCCAGTATCTTGTAAATGCCATTAATCAAAGAATTTTTCGCAAGCGTACCAGTGTGGAAGACACAACCCACACGTTTCTTGCTACGAATGTTTCACGCACTTCTAATTGATATGTTCCGTGATTCAGAAGTTTACACACCTTGGTGGAACTGCTAAAGGAATCCACTGAGTTAAATTTATTTACATCTTCATGGATACTCTCCCAATCACCCTTCATATTATTTATGTCTCGAACAGTGCGCGGAAAAAACGAATACCTATATATTTCCGTGCGAGATCTGACTTCCCTTATTTTGATGATCGTTTCTCCCTATTTAATTCGGTATCAACAAAACATTTCCGCATTCGGAGAAGAAAGTTGGTGATTGAAATTTCGTGAGGAGATCCGGCCGCAACGAAAAACGTCTTTGTTTTATTGATATCCACCCCCAAATTCTGTACCATGTCCGTGATACTCTCTCCCCTATTTCTCGATAATACAGAACGTGCTGCCTTTCTTTGAACTTTCTCGATGCACTAGGCTAATCCTATCCGGTAAGGTTCCCACGCCGCGTAGCAATACTCCAAAAGAGGACGGACAAGCGTAGTGTAGGCAGTCCCTTTAGAAGATCTGTGGCATCTGCAAAGTGTTCTGCTAATGAAACGCAGTCTTTGGTTAGTCTTTCCCACATTTTTTGTGGGTTCTTTCCAATTCAAGTTGTTCGGAATTGTAATTCCTTGGTATTTAATTGAATTTACGACATTTAGATTTGATTGATTTATCATTTAACTAAATTTTAAAGGATGTAGGTGACATCACACTTTTCATTATTTTCGGTCAACTGCCAATTTTCGCACCGTACAGATATCTTATCTAAATAGTTTTGTAATTTGTTTTGATCTCCTGATGACTGCACTAGACGGTATACGATGCCATCATCCGCAAACAACCTAAGACGGCTGCTCAGATTGTGACCTAAATCGTTTGTATAGATAAGGAACAGCAGAGGGCCTATGACACTACCCTGGGTACGCCAGATACTGCCGCTGCTTTACTCGATGACTTTCTGTTAGTTACTGAGAACTACAACCTCTCTTACAGGAAATCACGAGTCCAGTCTCATATTTGAGACGATATTCCACTAGCACGCAGTTTGATAACAAGCCATTTGTGAGGTACTGTGTCACAAGCCTTCTGAAAATCTAAAACACGTGGAATCAGTTTGAAATCCCTTGATGATAGCCAGCACTTCGTGTGAGTAAAGAGCAAGTTGTGTTTCACAGCAACGAAGTTTTCTAAATCCGTGTTGACTGTGCATCAATAGACCGTTCTTTTCGAAGTAACTCATGTTCGAAAACAATATATGTTCCAAAATTCTGCTGCATATCGACGTTAATGATATGGGTCTGCAATTTTGTGAATTACTCCTTTTGCCTTTCTTCAATCCTGGTGTGACCTGTGCAAGTTTCCAGTCTTTGGGTACGGTTCTTTCTTCGAACGATTGGTTGTGTATGGTTGTTAAGTGTGGAGCTATTGCTTCACCATACTCTGAAAGGAACCTAATTGGACCGGACCGGAAGACTTGCTTTCCTTAAGTGATTTAAGTTGCTTCACTTTTCCGAGGGTATCCACTTCTAAGTTACTCGTGTTGGCAGCTGTTCTTGATTCGAATTCTGGAATATTTACTTCGTCTTCTTTGGTGAAGGAATTTCGGAAGGCTGTTTTTAGTAACTCTGCTTTATCAGCACTGTCTTCGATAGTATTTCCACTGCTGTCGCACAGAGAAGGCACTGATTGTGTCTTGCCGCTAACATACTTGATGTATGACCAGTCTCTCTTTGGATTTTCTGCTAAGTTTCGAGGCAAAGTTGGACGAATATTGCGTTGAAGTCCGCGCTAAATTTCGAGCTTCTGTAAAAGATTGCCATTTGCTTTTGTTTAAATTTGGCATGCTTTTCTCGTTGTTTCTGCAACAGTGTTTTGACGCGTTTTGTGACCGTTGGGGATCGGCTCCCTGAGCTGCTGGTAACTACTTCCACCGGCAACAAACACGCCACCGCCAACTGTATTTATGCTGTCCTTTCAGAACACCATTAGATCCTTCGCAAAAATTCCACCCTATGTGATTTGCGAATTTTAAAGTTTTGTTCCGAAAGATATTATTACTATTAGGGGTATGTGCTTTGCATCCGTTCATTGCGTTAACGGCGACTGCTGATGTAACACGAAAGAGTGCACTACCTGTCACAGACTATGTATTGACGATGTATTTATATTATATGTGACAACGGTGACATATTCGTGGTTTATTATCTGACCTCGATGATTTCATATTCACCTAATATGAAACTCTAAATGTTTTTAAGAACTTGATGATACTCTGTCCTCCGAAACTGCTTGCTAAATTAACAATTTTATGAGCACCATGAGGCTGTATTACAATTTTTTTTTTTTTCAAATACGTACGAGCTGTGGGTTACCACATCCCGAAAATATATCAGTTCCACTGTTTATGAACCAGCTTGCCTCAGGTAAGAAGAATAGCCAAATTACGGAAAGACAAAACCATGTTTATAGCATTTGTAGAGTTAGAGTCAGCTTTTCACTATGTTGACTGGAATACTCTCTTTGAAATTCTGAAGATAGCAGGGAACGAAAGGCTATTTACAACTTGTAAGCCGGCCGGGGTGGACGAGCGGTTCTAGGCGCTACAGTCTGGAACCGCGCGACCGCCACGGTCGAAGGTTCGAATCCTGCCTCGGGCATGGATGTTTGTGATGTCCTTAGGTTAGTTAGGTTTACGTGATTTTAAGTTCTAGTACCCGTGGTCTAGGGGTAGCGTCTTTGATTCATAATCAACACGTCCCGTGTTCGATCCCAGCCACTGCCTAAATTTTGATAAATAATCAGCATTGGCGGCCGAAGACTTCCGGCATAAGAAGTCAGCCTCATTCTGCCAACGGCCTTGTCAAAGAGGGCGGAGGAGCGGATAGAGGTGCAGGGCACTCTCTTGTCCTAGGGGTGGAAAATTTCCCCTAAAGGCGGAAGAATCAGCAATGATCAACGACATGAGGATGCAGAAGGCAATGGAAACCACTGCATTAAAGACACGTAACGTGTATCCACAGGACATGTGGCCTGTAATTGAAGAAGTGTCATGATGATCTCTCCAATGGCAAAAGATTCCGGAATAGTCACCCATTCGGATCTCCGGGAGGGGACTGCCAAGGGGGAGGTTACCATGAGAAAAAGATTGAATAATCAACGAAAGGATAACGTTCTACGAGTCGGGGCGTGGAATGTCAGAAGCTTGAACGTGGTAGGGAAACTAGAAAATCTGAAAAGGGAAATGCAAAGGCTCAATCTAGATATAGTAGGGGCCAGTGGAAGGAAGACAAGGATTTCTGGTCAAATGAGTATCGGGTAATATCAACAGCAGCAGAAAATGGTATAACAGGTGTAGGATTCGTTATGAATAGGAAGGTAGGGCAGAGGGTGTGTTACTGTGAACAGTTAAGTGACCGGGTTGTTCTAATCAGAATCGACAGCAGACCAACACCGACAACGATAGTTCAGGTATACATGCCGACGTCGCAAGCTGAAGATGAACAGATAGAGAAAGTGTTTGAGGATATTGAAAGGGTAATGCAGTATGTAAAGGGGGATGAAAATCTAATAGTCATGGGCGACTGGAATGCAGTTATACGGGAAGGAGTAGAAAAGGTTACAGGAGAATATGGGCTTGGGACAAGGAATGAAAGAGGAGAAAGACTAATTGAGTTCTGTAACAAGTTTCAGCTAGTAATAGCGAATACCCTGTTCAAGAATCACAAGAGGAGGCGGCATACTTGGAAAAGGCCGGGAGATACGGGAAGATTTCAATTAGTTTACATCATGGTCAGACAGAGATTCCGAAATCGGATACTGGATTGTAAGGCGTACCCAGGAGCAGATATAGACTCAGATCACAAGATAGTAGTGATGAAGAGTAGGCTGAAGTTCAAGACATTAGTCAGGAAGAATCAATACGCAAAGAAGTGGGATACGGAAGTACTAAGGAATGACGAGATACGTTTGAAGTTCTCTAACGCTGTAGATACAGCAATAAGGAATAGCGCAGTAGGCAGTACAGTTGAAGAGAACTGGACATCTCTAAAAAGGGCCACCACAGAAGTTGGGAAGGAAAACATAGGTACAAAGAAGGTAGCTGCGAAGAAACCATGGGTAACAGAAGAAATACTTCAGTTGATTGATGAAAGGAGAGAGTACAAACAAGTTCCGGGAAAATCAGGAATACAGAAATACAAGTCGCTGAGGAATGAAATAAATAGGAAGTGCAGGGAAGCTAAGACGAAATGGCTGCAGGAAAAATGTGAAGACATCGAAAAAGATATGATTGTCGGAAGGACAGACTCAGCATACAGGAAAGTCAAAACAACCTTTGGTGACATTAAAAGCAACGGTGGTAACATTAAGAGTGCAACGGGAATTCCACTGTTAAATGTAGAGGAGAGAGCGGATAGGTGGAAAGAATACATTGAAAGACTCTATGAGGGTGACTATTTGTCTGATGTGATAGAAGAAGAAACAGGAGTCGATTTAGAAGAGATAGGGGATCCAGAATTAGAATCGGAATTTAAAAGAGCTTTGGAGGACTTACGGTCAAATAAGACAGAAGGGATAGATAACATTCCATCAGAATTTCTAAAATCATTGGGGGAAGTGGCAACAAAACGACTATTCACGTTGGTGTGTGGAATATATGAGTCTGGCGACATACCATCTGACTTTCGGAAAAGCATCATCCACACAATTCCGAAGACGGCAAGAGCTGGCAAGTGCGAGAATTATCGCACAATCAGCTTAACAGCTCATGCATCGAAGCTGCTTACAAGAATAATATACAGAAGAATGGAAAAGAAAATTGAGAATGCGCTAGGTGACGATCAGTTTGGCTTTAGGAAAAGTAAAGGGGCGAGAGAGGCAATTCTGACGTTACGGCTAATAATGGAAGCAAGGCTAAAGAAAAATCAAGACACTTTCATAGGATTTGTCGACCTCCAAAAACCGTTCGACAATATAAAATGGTGCAAGCTGGTCGAGAATCTGAAAAAAGTAGGGGTAAGCTATAGGGAGAGACGGGTCATATACAATATGTACAACAACCAAGAGGGAATAATAAGAGTGGACGATCAAGAACGAAGTGCTCGTATTAAGAAGGGTGTAAGACAAGGCTGTAGCCTTTCGCCCCTACTCTTCAATCTGTACATCGAGGAAGCAATGATGGAAATAAAAGAAATGTTCAGGAGTGGAATTAAAATACAAGGTGAAAGGATATCAATGATACGATTCGCTGATGACATTGCTATCCTGAGTGAAAGTGAAGAAGAATTAAATGATCTGCTGAACGGAATGAACAGTCTAATGAGTACACAGTATGGTTTGATAGTAAATCGGAGAAAGACGAAGGTAATGAGAAGTAGTAGAAATGAGAACAGCGAGAAACTTAACATCAGGATTGATGGTCACGAAGTTAATGAAGTTAAGGAATTCTGCTACCTAGGCAGTAAAATGATCTGCTGAACGGAATGAACAGTCTAATGAGTACACAGTATGGTTTGAGAGTAAATCGGAGAAAGACGAAGGTAATGAGAAGCAGTAGAAATGAAAACAGCGAGAAACTTAACATCAGGATAGATGGTCACGAAGTCAATGAAGTTAAGGAATTCTGCTACCTAGGCAGTAAAACAACCAATGACGGACGGAGCAAGGAGGACATCAAAAGCAGACTCGCTATGGCAAAAAAGGCATTTCTGGCCAAGAGAAGTCTACTAACATCAAATACCGGCCTTAATTTGAGGAAGAAATTTCTGAGGATGTACGTCTGGAGTACAGCATTGTATGGTAGTGAAACATGGACTGTGGGAAAACCGGAACAGAAGAGAATCGAAGCATTTGAGATGTGGTGCTATAGACGAATGTTGAAAATTAGGTGGACTGATAAGGTAAGGAATGAGGAGGTTCTACGCAGAATCGGAGAGGAAAGGAATATGTGGAAAACACTGATATGGAGAAGGGACAGGATGATAGGACATCTGCTAAGACATGAGGGAATGACTTCCATGGTACTAGAGGGAGCTGTAGAGGGCAAAAACTGTAGAGGAAGACAGAGATTGGAATACGTCAAGCAAATAATTGAGGACGTAGGTTGCAAATGCTACTCTGAGATGAAGAGGTTAGCACAGGAAATGAATTCGTGGCGGGCCGCATCAAACCAGTCAGTAGACTGATGACCAAAAAAAAAAAAAAAGTTCTAGGGGGCTGATGACCTCAGAAGTTAAGTCCCATAGTGCTCAGAGCCTTTTGAACCATTTTGAACAACTTGTAAAAAATTAGACGGTTGTTATAAGAGTTGAAGGGCACGAAACATTGGTTGAGAAGGGAGTGAGACAGTGTTGTAGCCCTTCCCAGATGTTCTTCAGTCTGTTCATTGAGCATGTAGTAAAGTAAACTAAAGGATAAGCACTTCAGGGAGAAGAAATAAAAGCTTTGAGATTTGCTGATGACATTTTAATTTTGTCAGAGACAGCAAAGGACATAGACGCGCAGTTGAAAGGTATGAACAGTGTCTTGAAAGGAGGATGTAAGATAAACATTAACAAAAACCAAAAAAGAATAATGTAATCTAGTCGAATAAAATCTTGTGATTCTGAGGGAATTACATTAGGAAACGAGACACACGAAGCAGTAGAGGAATTTTGCTATTTGCGCAGCGAAATAACTGATGATGGCCAAATTAGAGAGGATAGAAAATGTAGATTGGCAATGGCAAGAAAAGCATTTCTGAAGAAGATAAATTTGTTAACATCGAATGCAGATATAAGTTTTTTTTTCTGAAAATAACTGTATGGAATGTAGTTTTGTATTGGTGTGAAACCTGGACGATAAACAGTTTCATCAAGAAAAGAATAGAAGTTTTTGATATGTGGTGCTACAGAAGAATGCTGAATACTAGATGGGTAGATCACGTAACCAATAAGGAGGTATTGAATAGAACTGAGAAGAGAAGAAATTTGTGGCACAACCTTACTACAGGAAGGGATAGGTAAACAGGACACTTTCTGATATCATTTATTACTGGAGGGAAGTGTGGTTAGTAAAAATTTTGGAGGGAGGCCAAGAGATGAATGCAGTATGCAAATTCAGAATGATGTAGGCTATAGCAGTTATTCGGAAATAAAGGGGAACGCGTTATGCAGATCTTGGTGCCTCTCGCCTCCATCTAGAAAAGATAACTTGAAGATGCCTAAATAAGGCGAAACGCGTCGTTGAGAAATAAAAAACTAAAAGTGCAACCAATACTGTTAAGCACTGGTTTTCTGTATGCCACATATGGATTGGAAGAAAGGCTTGCACAAGATAGAGTACCATGGAGAACTGCATCAAACCAGTCTTATGACTGAAGTCCACAACAACAAATATTAAGGCGCCACGTAAACGCTGCGTTATCGTTCGCTCAAAAATATTCATTACGCAGTATTGGGAAGATCCCCATTCTTTCTTCGGTGATATTACTAGACGTGTAGATATACAACGAAGTTAACTGTGTGGCTTTCTAGTGTGAAGAGATAAAGAGAATGCCAGCGTACAAAAATTATAACGGTCCAAAGCAGTCGAAATGCTAATGATTACTCATAACACATGTTCATGCGGAACTTAACAGTGAATCTGTCTTGATGAAAGACACTTAGATGCCTAAGAGATTTAAACGAAGTTCTTCTCACTGTCGAAGTCTGTCATCTATTGTTCTAGTAAAGAGAAGCGTATGTGCGGCGTGTGGCAGTTCCTTGTCAGTAGATTGCGACCCCTTGGGGAGGATGTTAAGTTCAGGTAAGGACGGAGCGTGAACACTGTGAGTGGCTAGATAGCGGCTCACAGACAATGGGTGTAGTCCGGAGGGGACAAGGGCGCCGGCAGACAGATAGAGCACCCCTGCAGACGGCGATCCGCGCTCGTTAGCCGCCGGCAGTGCCCGACAGCAATCACTGCCAGAGTGGGCCCGCCTTTGATCCCCGCCGGCGCCTTTGCCGCCTGTGTCTTGACCTTTAATCAGTAGGATGGCTGCCCTGCCGTGCCCTGCAGACTGCTTTCGGGCCCGGAGCGGCACCCCCTCCGACAATAGGGACGGCCCTCCGGGGCAGCCAGAAAGCCTGTCGGCGCTATCGGGCATCTTGTCTGTTGTCTGTCTCTACCCAATGCTGATCTCTCTCTCTCTCTCTCTCTCTCTCTTCCGCTCCCCGCTTCTCTCTCTTCACCCTCTGCAACTCTGACTCACTCTGTCTTCACCTCTTATGGTCTCTGTTTCCGTTCTGAAAAGCTCGTGACAAGCGCGTCTGGGACGAATACCAGTGGCTTTTCCTGTTAAAAACAGCCACTCTGGGAAGTCCTACATCGATATCCCACCAAGGTGAACACCAAAGTTTTAACTCTTTTCATTTACAGCTTCCGTGCTGAGAGGCCTAGTGCGATGTATAAAGCTATTGACGTCAGAACTAGAAGGAAAGTTCATCTGGAAACCAATACCTGCTGAGATATGGGCCGATCTGCCCTCTCATTTCCATGACTTACGCAGGAGTAGAAAGTACTGACAATGCTGCGTGTGGTTACCACGAATCCAGACACATCCATCTTCTTCGCAGTGAATCACGCACTCTTTCGAATACACCAGGCTCCACTCATGTACATTGGTCACATGCTCCTTCAACGTCTGCACATTGTCGGCGGGTGGGCCATACACCAACGACTTTAAAGCATTCTCAGCCAGAAATCCAACGGAAGGAAGAGTCCATGTTACCGGACCTCCTCGACGGTGCGGTGCGGTGAGGTACTACCGCACGATCCATAGAAAATGAGGTGGTGAAAGGTCGTGCACAAACCACAGTCGTCGTCTTTCTTCATCGGTAACGATCTCCAATAGTGCAGGATGTTGTCATTCGTCACGCAGAAGTCGATGATACACAGCACTAGTTAATGAGTTTTGTACGAACTAGCTAATCGTTTGTATAAACCTGTCACCTTCAATTCCTGCTTGTACAGTGGTAGTGATGCCATTCATGATGCCTCCCATCCACGCTTGTTCGAGGGTTTGCATCTACTAACTTGTGCGTATTATCCTAATTTTCGATGCAGTCTCTTGTGACCGAACACTACACATTACTCGTCACAAGTGAAACTATCCATATTTCAACTGGTGTTGATTTCCGGACGTATAATGACATGAATTTGTCTTTTAAGTTGGACCACATCCTGCAGGAACATGTGACACTTCTTTTAAACATGCTATGTACGATCACAGCTTCTCACTCAGAAAGTTTTAACTGAAGAAAGGACGGTCCTTGAAAGCCTACATTATACTGTTAAAGGTTTAACCGTTCTTGCCAACAACTGCTGCCAAACAAAAAATCTTATTTGAAGTACAAGACCTAACACAATATTTTAAATTTTAACTTGCCTTTCGACTAGTCTGATGCTGTCCCCCAAGTTTTTCTCTCACGAGACAATATCTACACCGGTACATAAATATTTGTGATCAACATACTGGGTTTCTAGTCTTGGTCTGCTTCGACAGTTTTTCCCCTTCACTGTTACTTACAGTGCCCATAGCAGATCTCACTGACATGCCATTTCTCCACATCAGACGGTGCTATCTTTGGTAGCACAATTTTTTGTCCGGTTTTCTGCACCATTCACGAAAAGTAAGCGGGAAGAATACCTCTCGAAACTTACATATGAGCTTTAATTTCTTGGATTTTCTCTTCGTCGTCAATTTGTGAGTCGTATGTGATAGGAAGTAATATGTTGAATGACCTTTTTTTTTCAAATATATATACTCTCGTAATTTCAATAGTAAATCCTCCATAGTGCGTAACCCCTATCTTTTAGCCTCTACCACTGGAATTTTTGAGCACCTTTATTCTGCTCTCGCGCCGGCTCAACCATCTTATGACAAAACGCATCAAATCGTCGTTCGATCTTCTTCATCTCTTCTATTACTCTAAGTTTCTATTGGTTCCACGCTGATGAATAAAAGAATCGATCAAATAAATTACTTGTAAGCTGTTCCTTTTGTGGATTAATAACATTTCCTTAAGATTCTACCAGTTAATCCGCCTGAAAACTGCTTTCCTTGCTATTTCTTGTACGTGGTCAATCCACTTTAAGTCGTTATACTTGGTTACTCCTCGGTATTTTTCGGTAGTTATTGTATCGAAGATCTATGTTTGTGTAATCCATGTTGAAATGAAATTAACTGATCGTATGGCATTGATGGCCGGGAATCCCCACCTGTGCGAGTTCGGCCGCCCAGTTGCAAATCTTTTCAGTTGACACGACATTGGGCGACATGCGAGTCGTTGATGATAAAATAATGATGAGGACACTATAACACCCAGCCTCCGAGCAGAAAAGTCTCTGACCCGGAGGGGATTCGAACCAGGGCTTGCTGCATGACAGTCAGGCGTGCTGACCACTAAATTGGGGGGGGGGGGGGGCAGACATCCATCACAATTTGTGTAGAGGAGATTTTTGCTAACCGAAAATCGTAATTTGCTTCTATTGAGACAGAAATTCCCTCCAGCCGTGGTAAGTCTTTCTCGTTGGAAGTCCTTACAACGATGACTGGATGGAACCTGTAGTACACCTTCCGGCCGCTCACAAAGACTATTGGTGAGTTTGGAGGTCCTTTTACCGCTTAACACCTTGAACTATGGTGCTTCACATCAGAGGATCCTAAGTGTGGGCGTAGAGAAGAATGAGGTATGGGACACCTATGCCAGTGCCCTATTTCGACAGTTTTCCTGTTCGACGCAGGACCTTATGCTTGCAATCGATTGTACCCTAGATGTGGCTCAAATTTAGAAAAATGTCATTTGACTTGCATATTCGGGAGATGATATTGTTAACTGTTTCCTTTTTTGTAAATACGTACACTATGTGATCAAAAGTATCTGGACACCTGGCTGAAAATGACTTACAAGTTCGTGGAGCCATCCATCGGTAATGCTGGAATTCAATATGGTGTTGGCCCACCCTTAGCCTTGATGACAGCTTCCACTCTTGCAGGCATACGTTCAATCAGGTGCTGGAAGGTTTCTCGGGGAATGGCAGCCCATTCTTCACGGAGCGCTGCAATTAAGAGAGGTATCAATGTCTGTCGGTGAGGGCTGGCACGATGATGGCGTTCCAAAATATCCCAAAGGTGTTCCATACGATTCAGGTCAGGACTCTGTGCAGACCAGTCCATTACAAGGATGTTATTGCCGTGTAACCACTTCGCCATAGGTCGTGCATTATGAACAGGTGTTCGATCGTGTTGGAAGATGCAATTGTAATCCCAGAATAGCGCTTCAACAGTGGGAAGCAAGAAGGTGCTTAAAACATCAATGTAGGCCGGTGCTGTGATAGTTCCACGCAAAACAACAAGGCGTGCAAGCGCCCTCCATGAAAAACACGACCACACGATAACACCACCGCCTCGAATTTTACTGTTGGCGCTACCCACGCTGGCAGATACCGTTCACCGGGAATTCGCCATACCCACACCCCGCCATCGGATAGCAACATTGTGTACCGTGATCCGTCACTCCACACAACGCTTTCCCACTGTTCAATCGTCTAATGTTTACTCTCCTTACACAAGCTAGGCGCCGTTTGGCATTTACCGGCGTGATGTTGGCTTATGAGCAGCCGCTCGACCATAAAATCCAAGTTTTCTCATCTCCCGCCTGTCATAGTACTTGCAGTGGATCCTGATGCCGTTTGAAATTCCTGTGTGATGACCTGGAGAGATGTCTGCCTGTTACACATTACGATCCTCTTCAACTGTTGGCGGTCTTTGTCAGTCAGCAGACGAGGTCGGCCTTTACGTTTTTGTGCTGCACGTGTCCTTTCACGTTTCCACTTCACTATCACATCGGAAACAGGGGACTTAGGGATATTTAAGAGTGTGGAAATCTCGCGTACAGACATATTACAGGAGTGACACCCCATCACCTGACCACGTTCGAAGTCCGTAAGTTCCGCGGAGCAGCCCATTCTGCTCTCTCAGGATGTCTACTGACTTCTGAGGTCGCTGATATGGAGTACCTGGCAGTAGGTGGCAGCATAATGCACCTAATATGATTACGTATGTTTTTGGGGTGTCCGGATACTTTTGATCACGTAGTGTATATCCTCTGCGACACTGCATACTGTAAACGTATGCTTGTGACACTAGAGAACAAATAAATACAATGAAATCGACTTCCACTCTCAACTATTCTTCTTAGTACTTTTTCATTCCGCGTAATGTCTGTTGACTTAATTTTTAGCTCTCTGAGATAATGTCATATGTCCAGACTTCATTAGTTTCATAACGATATATGATACCAGAGAAGCTCTTTGACTGAAGAGTGCATTCTTCACCCTTGACTATGTATTTGTGCTGTTATATTCCTTGATTCGGTCATCCCGTATAACTTTGCTCCCCAGTGGAAGCATTTTTTTCACTTCTTCCGCTACTATATAATCCCTAATATTGATTTTAAGCACGTCTTTATTCTCATTTCCATCACTCTTCGTCAATAGACCGTTCCATTTAATTATAACCGCAAAGTGGTGCACACACTTTCTAAAATTTCGTACGTGCCACGACTGTGAAACCAAAATCGCTTTCATATAAGATACAAGGTTTACTAGAGAATATGGTCCTGGTATTAAGGTAACGTGGAAAAGGTCCTGAGTCAGCTGGATTACATCACGGTCAGGCAGAAGATCTACAATCTGATATCGGATTGTAATTTGTTCCCAGGAGCAGATACAGACGCTGATCACAATTTAGTAATGATGAGCCGGCCGGAGTTTCCGTGTGGTTCTAGGCGCTACAGTCTGGAACCGAGCGACCGCTACGGTCGCAGGTTCGAATCCTGCCTCGGGCATGGATGTGTGTGATGTCCTTAGGTTAGTTAGGTTTAATTAGTTCTAAGTTCTAGGCGACTGATGACCTCAGAAGTTAAGTCGCATAGTGCTCAGAGCCATCTGAACCCATTTTGAACCATTACATTAAAGACAGTGGGATGGGATACTGAAGTACTGGGGAATGATGAGACGTGTTTGAACTTCGCATAAGATATGGGTACTGCGATAAGAAATGTCATCAGTTAAGGAGGACAGGGCATCTCTTGAATCAGCAGCGGCATATACTGGAAACACAAACATAAGAATTAGGAAGGTAACCGCGAAGAAGCCTTGGGTAATATAAGAAATACTTCTGTTGATGGAAGAAAAGACAGGAATGCAGCAATATAAATCAGTAATGAAATAAAGAGTGACGTTCAGAGTAGAACGAAAGATGTGAGAAACCGAAAAAGAAATGGTCGTCAGAAGACTGACTCAAAATACAGAAAAGTAAAGACAGAATTTGGTAAAATTAAAAATAACAGTGGTAACACCCTAAATGTGCAACGGGAATTCAACAGTTAAAAGCAGAGGAGGCGTCTGTGAGGGAGAGGAATTGTCTGATGACGTGACAGGAGGAACTGAAGTCGATGTGCCAGAAAAAGGAGATCCAATATCACAGACAGAATTTAAAACAGCTTTGGAGCTCTTAAGATCAAGTAGGGCAGAAAGGATGGACCGCGTTCCATCGGAATAAGATTGCAATGTGCGACAGGTGCAAGAATTCTCGCACAGTCAGCTTAAGAGGTCATGTTCTCGGGTTGTTGACAAGAATAATACACAAGAGAACGGAACAGGAAATTGAGGTTGTATTAGATGATGATCAGTTTGACTTTAGAATAGGTAAAGACACGAGAGGTGCAATTCGGACGTTTAACTTGAAGATGGAAACGAGAGAAGAAAAATAAAGAAATGCCCATACAATTTGTAATCCCTTAAAAATCGTTTGACAAAATAAAATTATGCAAGGTGTTCTAAATTTTTAGACAAATATGACTAAGGTATAGCGAAAGAAGGATAATATACAATATGTACAAGAACTAGGAGGGAACAATAAGACTGGAAGACGAAGAACGAAGTGCATGCATTAAAAAGTGTGTGGGACAGGGGTGCAGTTTTACGCACCTACTGTTCAATACGTACATCGAAAAATTGTTGGAAATAAAAGGAAGGTTCAAGAGTGAGACAAATTCAAGGTGAAGTGATATCGATGTTAAGATTCGTGTGTAACATCGCTATCCTCAGTCCTGTTGGATGGAATTAATAGTTTAATGAATAAGTAATACAGATCGAGAGTAAATGTAAGGGAGACTAAAGTAATGAGAAGTAGCAGAAATGATAATAGCGAGAAACTTAACATCAAAATTGGTGATCAGGAAATAGCCAAAGTTAAGGAATTCTTGACGCAAAATAACCCATGACGGACGAATCGAGAAGGACATATAAAGCAGCCCAGCACAGGCAAAATGAGGTTTCCTGGCCAAAAGATCTCTAATAGTATCAAACGTAGACGATAACTGGAGGAAGATATTGCAGAGAATGTACGTTTAGAGCACAGCAGGTAGTCAGTCATGGACTGTGATAAAACCGTAACGGGAGAGAATCGAAACATTATAAGTGAGGTACTACAGGAAGTGCAATACTACAGAAGTATGTTGAAAGTTAGATGCGCTATAACATAAGGAACGAGGAGGTTTTTCACAGAGTTATGAAGAAAGGAGCGTGTGGGAAACACTGAAAAGAAGAAAGGATAGAATATAGGACATGTGTAACTTCCATGGCACTAGAAGTTGCTGTAAGGGGTAAAAACTGTAGAGTAAGGCAAAGACTGGAATATATCCAACAAGTAAATGAGGACGTAGGGTGGAGCTCTGAGAAGAAGAGATTAGCTCAGGAGAGGAATTCGTGGCGAGCCACATCAAACCAGTCAGAAAACCAACCAAAAAAAAAATCACTGTAACATTCACATCAGAGCTTACTCCTACTGCTGCATGCGCGTATGGAGCGCTGGGAGAACGATTTCTTTAATGTTTCTGTGAGCAGGTTTATATTATCTGCGATGTTTCTATGGGCGCTCCCATAGGAACCTCGCAGATAATATACCTACGTAGATAATGCACTACTGCATTCCTTAATTAATACTGGTTCTTGAAACTTTGTGAGTAAACTTTCGCAAGATAGTTGGGGGTCTGTCTTCAAGAATTTGGCACTTTAGGTTTTTAAGCACCTCCGTAATACACTCGCATGGTTGACTCTGCGACAATTCGAGCTGCAATTCCTTGCATGCGTTCCACACCCTCTGTTAATCGTATCTCATACGTATCACACATACTTTAGCTATATTCTAGAATACGCCTCAAGAGCGCTTTGTGAGGTATCTCTTCCGAGTGCATTTTTACACTACGATTGAACCAATATGACTGAATAATCACATACTCATATCATACAAATGCTTATATCAGATATTTATAATGAGCTGGTTCATTCATATCGTGGCTCCTTGATAATATTGCTCTTGAATACTACGTCTTTGTGTTCTGTGAAGTGCACATTTTTAGATTTCTAATTTAACTTGAGTTGTTGTCACATGTGTGAAATGCACACATGCTCATGAAGTTCAGGTATCTACGGAACCAGATACGACTATTGGGGCCTTGTCTTATACATGCAGGAGTGCTACCTGGTGTCATCTGTGCGGCAGACCTGCATATGACGTGATTGGCACACTGAAACTGGCTGCCTAATAAAACGATTCCAAAATAATGGCTGCTGATGCAGTATTATCAAATTTCATCGACCACCGGTGTCCCACATTCCTGAGGCCGCGATGGAGCGATATTTACTATCCTCTTCCGTTCTCCCATGAGAAACAAAGCTCCAGATTCGACTCGTGTTCCACCACAAAGTAAATTTTTAAGGTAATTTCATTAAATTCCTTAAGGAGAATGGTTTTAGTTAAATATTAAGTGCATCATCTGACAGCGTTAGCGACATTTATCTTTTGATATGAGAGGTAAGTTATGGACCATTTTGTATCTCGGAATCTGGTTGTTGCGGTCACTGTTTGTAGGATTTCCCAGTCTCCAGATTGGACCTTGGCTCTCACAATCAGAACAGCTCTTAAAGCACTGGGTGAACATATACGAGATCAAGCTTGGCTGGCTGTAGATTCTGCCAAACGTATGCTCCTGTTGTCCCTAAATATGGTTTTTTGGCCAAATCCTGTTTCCACAATGTTCTTGTGGCTCACGTAAAAGGATCCAGTATTTGAAACAAGGTTACTAACTCTAATAGAATCACTGCAAATTCTTATAAGTTATTGGCTATTTTTTTAATGCGTCATCACTGGTTTGATGCGGCCCACAACGAATTCCTCTCCTGTGACAACCGCTACATCTCAGAATAGCTCTTGCGCCCAACGTCGTCAGTTATTTGTTGGATTTTCCTCAATCTCTGTTTTACTCTATAGTTTTATCCTCTTCAGTTCACTCCAGTACCATGTAAGTTATTCCCTGATGTCTTAACACATCTCCTATCATCCTGTTCCTTCTTCTTGTTTTTACCTTCCATAAGGTTTTTTTTTCTTCCGAATCCGCAGAGAACCTTCTCATTCCTTACCTCATCAGCCCACCTAATTCTCAACATTCTTGGTAGTGGTAGGATAAGTCTGCAAGGACGTGAAATTTTCTTCCAAAATGGCGGTGCTACTTTGCACTTGGAAGTATGGGAATTAGAAAGACAATTTCTGTTGATGTAAGGTTCAATTTGAACGTTAATCTTGTTCTTGGCTTGAGTGAACCATGTTAATCAAGAGTGAAAAGTGTTCAGAATTAGTGTTTGTAACTAATTACTTAATTTACTTGTCTATGGGAGCAATAGACGTAATACTGTCCCAAAATTCTTAGGTAGTAACATATACATTAAAAGTATTTCCACGTCAGGCAACACGTTTATCTATAAATCACCTTGTATTTGTAACAAACAAAAGAAGAGTACATAACAATAGGCTTACAAAATTTTGCAATTGGGTCCTGAAACTGCAAGGTAGAGCTAGACTGTGTGATATCTGTCCATTGTCGTTACAAAACCGCTACGGATTTCTTTCTTGCTCGGCGGAAACTGGCAGCGTAGCTTAATTAATATTTTTATTAAATGGCTTTAAGCGGCAATTTGTTTACCTATAATTTAACGGGTGTTCCCGCTGCATCATTTTATTTTTCAGTCGCCAAATTTAATTAAAACTACTACATACTGCTCCATTTTCAGGCAGATACAAAAAAGTAAATTCCACCGATATTTCATTGAGGGATACTGGATGTGTGACAGCTGTAACTAGAAGTCAGCATTACGGAAAAAAGCTTTGAAGCCTGGCAGTTGGAACTGCGTCGACCTACGGCAAATAATTTTGGTGTGTACACGGAATTCACGATACCATAAATCGGAGTATTTTTATTGCAGACAGGATCTCGTTGCAGCTGTCGTGTATTACTGTGTGACCGTAAATAATCTCACGATTAATTGAAATTTTACTAAGATGGGAGTCGTTAACTACCCAAGATGAAATGACACCCGAAAAGCAAAAATTCTTCGTGGCAATGTGCAGAGCATGTTTTTATTACAAAAACAGTGCCCAGATTGAAAAAGGAGACGGATTGAAAATGATCAGCACAGCGTTTAACCTATTTTCGGAAATTTATTTATTTACTCTCCAATATAGCCTATTACATAATATTCTAGAATAGGTCGTACTTATTGCCTACAATTGAATTCCTGCATTTAGTTTAAATAAAATAACTGCTATACATTTAACAGTATAGCAAGAGTTATTGTCAATATTACTGTCACTATTAGTACTGCTAAAACTACCACCATGACCATCTTGAAACCCCTGCTCCGTTCCACGACCAATACTTGAGTGAAGGACACTTGAGCGAAGAACATGTACACGACATCTAAAAATAACACCCAAGTCAAGGACCAGAAGCAACAACCAACTAGGGCAATTAAGCCACATAACAAAAATTGAAATGGCTCTGAGCACTATGGGACTTAACATCTGAGGTCATCAGTCCCCTAGACTTATAACTACTTAAACCTAACTAACCTAAGGACATCACACACATCCATGCCCGAGGCAGGATTCGACCTGCGACCGTAGCGGTCGCGCGGTTCCAGACTGAAGCGCCTAGAGCCTATCGGCCACACCGGCCGGCAAGCAACATAACAATTAGTGCTCTGCAAGGCTTAAGGCTTTGTAGGCGTGCCGGCCGAAGTGGCCGTGCGGTTAAAGGCGCTGCAGTCTGGAACCGCAAGACCGCTACGGTCGCAGGTTCGAATCCTGCCTCGGGCATGGATGTTTGTGATGTCCTTAGGTTAGTTAGGTTTAACTAGTTCTAAGTTCTAGGGGACTAATGACCTCAGCAGTTGAGTCCCATAGTGCTCAGAGCCATTTGAACCATTTGTAGGCGTTTCGCAACGTATTTAGAAATGCGATCCTGCTCGGCTTCATATAATCTGCCTTATATGAAGTCTAACAATTAAACACAGCAAGTGAACGGCTTTAACCGACGTAAGGTATATCGGACATTAGCTCCACTACAATTCAGACTTCTCTTAAGGCCCTGAAACAAGAACTGCAAATTACAAACATTGGCAAGTCACGACAACGACGTGTTAAAAAATTTGGTGAACTAACGTCACTGAATTCCGGATCCGCCGTAAATATAACCACAAGCAACGCCACCCTATTACTGTTTAGAAAAATACTTGCAACAAAGGGAAAGGCCCTTCAACAGATGCACTCATGCGAGGTTCGAATGCGTTCATCATGAATATTACTAACACCGAAGGACTTACACACGACAAAATGACAACGACGTATCATCACAACACCAGACTCAGTAGGTGCCCAGCTAATAGGAGCAGCATTTCAAACAACATAATCAACTAGAGCAAAGCTAACCAAGCTTAACAAACGTCAATTGAATTCTTCTCAAGCAAAAGTACGCAAGCACAATAACGTATCAAAAAGCGTGATAAATTCTTAGTCCCCGCTCGTATTCTATTAAAAGCTTCCAACACGAACAGGAAAACACTTCACTGAACTTGCAAACATGGTCGGCCGAAGTAAACAACAATAGAAATACGCAGTTCTTCAAAGGATGTAGACTAAACAAAACAAAACAAAACAAAAAAGCATCAGGAAGCAAGACTACTCGTGGCAGTTCTTTGCAACGTGAAAGGGCATTGCCAACTTACCCATCAAGCAACAGCTTGAAACAGCAGATTTT
This sequence comes from Schistocerca piceifrons, assembly GCF_021461385.2. Classification (NCBI taxonomy): domain Eukaryota; kingdom Metazoa; phylum Arthropoda; class Insecta; order Orthoptera; family Acrididae; genus Schistocerca; species Schistocerca piceifrons. Next base: position 991,193,294 of record NC_060138.1, read on the forward strand.
TAAAATTAGTTAACGGCCGGCTCCATGGTGCACTGAAGAGGACTTTGTGGAGGAATCTGAAATATTCCTCCATTTTACACTGCAGAAAAAAAAAAACTGGTACACCTGCCTAATATCGTGTAGGGCCTTCGCGAGCACGCAGAAGTGCCGCAACACGACGTGGCAAAGGACTCGACTAATGTCTTAAGTAGTACTGGAGGGAATTGACGCCATGAACCCTGCAAGGCTGTCCATAACTCCGTAAGAGTACGAGGGGTGGAGATCTGAACAACACATTGCACGGCATCCCAGATTTGCTCAATAATATTGATGTCTGGAGAGTTTGATGGCCAGCAGAAGTGTTTCGACTCAGAAGAGTGTTCCTGGAGCCACTCTGTAGCAATTCTGGAATAGTGGGGCGTCGCATTGTCCTGATGGAATTGCCCAAGTCCGTCGGAATGCACAACGCACATGAATGGATGCAGGTATTGTGACATATCACTCAAACTGGAACGGCTCACATCATTACAGTCCCCTGCTGACACGTCCATTCTCTCGAACAATTTGAAAGATACAATGTGAAACGAGACTCATCAACAGTCGAACGTCGGTGTTGACGGGCCCAGGCGAGGCGTAAAGCCTTTTGTCGTGCAACCATCAAGGGTACACTGGTGAGCCTTCGGCTCCGAAAGCCCATATCGGTGAAAGGTTCGAACGCTGACACTTATTGATGGCCCAGCACTGAAATCTGCAGCAATTTGTGGAGAAGTTGCACTTCTGTCACGTTGAAAGGTTCTCTTCAGTCGTCGTTGGTCTCATTCTTGGAGGATCTTTCTCCGGCAGGAGCGATGTCGGATATTTGACGTTTTACTGGATTCCTGATATTCATGTTACACTCTCGAAATGGTTGTACGGGAAAATCCCCACTTTATCGCTAACTCAGAGATGCTGTGTCCTGTCGCTCGTGCGCCAACTATAACACCACGTTCAAACTCAATTAAAACTGGATAACCAACCATTGTAGCAGCAGGAACCAGTCTAACAGCAGCGCCAGAGAGTTTTTGTCTTGCATAGGCATTGCCGACCGCAGCGCCGTATTCTGCCTGTTTACGTAGAATACGTTTGTATTTGAATACCAGTTTCTTTGGCGCTTCAGCGTAGTTTAGGTGCAGTCTTTGTCTCCACTCTTTCATCTTGTGCTTCCCTGTCGCAGTGGAACATCCCGTGTCCTGAGGGCACATTTCCATATCTACTGTCCATATTCACTGCATGATAATGCGCGTCACCCCCGCTTCTCAGGTACCTTGGATGGGCAGATATGTACTTCATCTGCTTTGCCAGTGACTGTGTGTATGTACATCTGTGTGTGTGTGTGTGTGTGTGTGTGTGTGTGTGTGTGTGTGTGTGTGTGTGTGCTCAACGGCGAAGTTATTAGCTCCTTACGAGAATTAGTAGAACTGAACGTGGTTAAAACGTCTAAAGAGTTATCAAATAAGAGTGAGTCTTACATAAAATTGCATTCATTCTCTTCCAATATCACTCAAGTCATCCGCAGAACTACACTACCTCAAACCCTTGAAGCAGCAATATATGCTAAAACCACCAATTAGAAGTCAATACAATAATGCAAGAGGAAATTGAAAATAATTACACAGAGATATGTGAGTAGCTAATTACTTCCGGAAAGACATAGATGAGCCAACCACCTAATAACACATTAAAAACGTCTCCCTAAAATTTTAGGAAAGGAGGCACACATTTCACTAAACCTTCAAAGCTTTACGACATTCTTGTAAATGTCAGTTAAAATAGAACGCAAATCTATATCTGCCCCCTTATCTGAATATAAAACGCAATCAACCAAAAAATGGCCCCACGAGCGCAACATATTGGAGGATCCACTCGCTAGAACAAGAAGTCGTGCGTCATAGAGGTGTCCAATGCGAAAACGAGTTAGAAGAACCTCATCTCGTCTATGTGGCTGGAAGGAGATACACCATAGTCGAACTATTGAATCAGCTAGGTTCAGCTTATTGTCTGTCACTCCCAGCTGCTGTTCTTCTCATCTACACTATGTGATCAAAAGAATCCGGACACCCATAAAAACATACGATTTTCATATTAGGTGCATTTTTCTGCAACCTAGTGTCAGGTACTTCATATCAGTGACCTCAGTAGTCATTAGACGTCGTGAGAGAACAGAATGAGGCGCTCTGCAGAACTCACGGACTTTGAACGTGGTCAAGTGATTGGGTGTCACTTGTGTCATACGTCTGTACGCTAGATTTCCACACTCCTAAACATCCCTAGGTCCACTGTTTGCGATGTGATAGTGAAGTGGAAACGTGAAGGGACACGTGCAGCATTTCCACACTCCTAAATATCCCTATGTCCACTGTTTGCGATGTGATAGTGAAGTGGAAACGTGAAGGGACACGTGCAGCACAAAAGCGTACAGGCCGATCTTGTCTGTTGACTAACAGAGACCGCTGACAGTTGAAGAGCATCGTAATGTGTAATAGGCAGACATCTATCCGGACGATCACACAGGAATTCGAAAGTGCGTCAGGATCCACTGCAAGTACTATGACAGGCGGGATATGAGAAAACTTGGATTTCATGGTCGAGCGGCTGCTCATAAGCCACACATCACAATAGTAAATGCCAAACGACGCCTAGCTTGCGTAAGGAGCGTAAACATTAGACGATTGAACAGTGGAAAAGCGTTTTGTGATGGGACGAATTACGGTACACAAAGTGGCGGTCCGATGGCAGGGTGTGGATACGGCGAATACCCGGTGAACGTCATCTGCCAGTGTTTGTAGTGCCAACAGTAAAATTCGGAGGCGCTGGTGTTATGGTGTGGTCGTGTTTTTCATTGAGGGAGTTTGCAACCCTTGTTGTTTTGGACGGCACTATCACAGCACAGCCCTACATTGATGTTTTGAACCCCTTCTTGCTTCCCACTGGCAATTCGAGGAAGGTGATTGCATCTTTCAACACGATCATAATGCACGGCCTGTGGCGGAGTGGTTACACGACAATAACATCCCTGTAACGGACTGGCCTGCACAGGTTACTGACCTGAATCCTATATAATACCTTTGGGATGTTCTGGAACGCCGAATTCGTGCCTGGCCTCACGGATCTACAACGACACCTCTCCTCAATGCAGCACTGCATGAAGAATGGGCTGTCATTGCCCAAGAAACCTTCCAGCACCTGACTGAACGTATGCCTGCGAGAGTGGAAGCAGTCATCAAGGCTAAGGGTGAGCCAACACCATATTGAATTCCAGCACTACCAATGGATGGCTCCACGAACTTGTAAGTCATTTTCAACCAGCTGTCCGGATACTTTTGATCACATAGTGCATGTGACGCTTTCCCAGCAGCGTAGGGAGGCAGCCGTTTGGGAAACAGGTTAGTCGCTGCCATCATTCATCGGCAGCTACATCCGCAAGCAGAGAACATTCTCAGACAACGTGCTAGAGGGTGCCGTCTTCACCGTTGGATCATTCATTTGTTTCTCTCCATATGATTAAGTACGTGGGATATGGACCGTGGCCAGCCAGAAAGCACGCAGTCTTCATGAGTTGTTGAGATATCGTAATCTGAGACTTTGATGTTTGGAAGTAAGTTGTAGGCTCGTCTTCCTGTTTCACGGCTACCCCAGGTTTCCTCCCAAAGGATGAGGATCCGATTTCTTACTGATCTGCAGTCTGCGGCTAACACTCTAAGGAAATTGGTGCTATTGTTCCTCTGGAGTAGACCTGTTGCACCTCTCCTTGTCAAATCAGCGTCTGTAGCCTGCGGCCCAGTAGACAAAACGCTGTCCCCACATTCTGATGCAAGAAGCAAGTATTGACATGATAGAAGTCTGTAACCTGGCCCTAGACAAAAAACTGTTGTCATATGTCCATTCCTCACTGCTGCAGTGGAACATTGTTGCTTCATAATACACTGAGGAGACAAAGACACTGGTACACCGGCCTAATATCATGTAGGGCATCCGTGAACAGGCATAAAAGCCCGAAAGAAGACGTGGCATGACTCGAATAACGTCTGAAATAGTGCTGGAGGGAATTGACCACAATTACCTCTGCAGGGTTGTCCATAAATCCGTAAGAGTACGAGGGTGTGGAGATCTCTTCTGAACAGCACGTTACAAGGCATCCCAGATATGCTCAATAATGTTCAGGTCTGGGGGGTCTGGTGGCCAGAGGAAGTGTTTAAAACTCACAAGTGTCTTCCTGGAGCCACTCTGTAACAATTCTCAATGTGTAGGGTGTCGCCTTGTCCTGCTGAAATTACCCTAGTCCGGCGGAATGCACAATGGATATAAATGGATGCAGGTGATCAGACGGGATGCTTACGTACGTGTCACCTTTCAGAGTCGTATCTAGATGTATCAGGGCTCTCATATTATTCCAGATGCACAGGCCCCGCAGAATTACAGAGCCTCCACCAGTTTGAAAAATCCCCTGCTAACATGAATGGTCCATGGATTCCCGAGGTTGTCTCCATACCCGTACACGTCCATCAGCTCGATACAATTTGAAACGAGACTTGTCCGACCAGGCAACATGTTTCCACCCATCAACAGTCCAATGTCGGTGTTGACGGCCCCAGGCGAGGTGTACAACTTTGTAACGTGGAGTTGTCTAGGGTACATGAGTGGTCCTTCGGCTCGGAAAGCCCATATCGATGATATTTCGTTGAATGGTTCGCACGCTGTCACTTGTTGTTGCTCCAAACTGAAATCTGTAGCAATTTGCTTAAGAGTTGCACGTTATCACGTTGAACGGTTCTCTTCATTCGTCGTTGGTCCCGTTCCTGCACAATCTTCTTCCGGCCACAGTGATGTCGGGGATTTGATGTTTTACAGTATTCCTGATATTAACGAGACATTCGTGAAATGATGGTACGGGAAAATCTCCGCTTCATCACTACCTCGAAGATGCTGTGTCACACCGCTCGTGCGCCGACTGTAACACCATGCTCAGTCTCACTTAAATCTTAATAATCTACCGTTGTACTAGCAGTAACCGACCTAACAACTGCGCCAGGGACTTGTCTTATAGAGGCGTTGCCGATCGCAGCGTCCTACTCTGCCTGATCTCTGTATTTGAATACTCATGCCTGTATCAGATTCTTTGGCGCTTGAGTGTAGTACGGCCGCCAGTCTACCGCGATCTGGATGCGGATTACATGACATCCTAGCCTGGCACTGCGTCGATTACGGAGGTTACGTGAGAAGAAATGATGTACTGTCACAACAGGGTGGGGGAAAGCTACCATAAATACTACGCGCCACCGCTATGCAGGATCAGTCATCGTCTGCAACTAGCTCCGATACTCTACAACGGTCTTCGGCCTGACACGGGCTGAACGTTTGCCTTGCAGCTGGTGCCCAACAGCCGACTGACTTCAGCCGATTTCAGGGTGCCTAGCTGGAAAACATAATTGAGGATATGCTAAATAATAATCGTCGCTGTTAATAATGGTAGCAAAACTGAAGGAAAATCAGGACGTTCATAGGATTTGTCGACCTATGATTGTTACAATGGTTGTCATGTTGTGTTCTATAAGTGATTGTATGACAATTCATTTTGATAGGAATCCAAGAAATGGACGTAAACCTCCAATGTCAAAAGGTGCAAGATGATAGAAATTCTGAAAAATACACAATATGTACAAGAACCAAGAGCGAACAACAAGAGTGGAAGACCAGGAACGAAGTGCACGGATTAAAAAGTGTGTAAGACAGTGATGTACTCTTTTGCCCCTGCTGTTCAATCCCTACATTGACGAAGCAGTGAAAGAAATAAAAGAATGGCCCAGGAGAGGGGTTAAAGCACAAGGTGAAAGGATGTCAATGTTAAGATTTGCTGATGGCATTGCTTTCCTCAGTGAAAGTGAAGAAAAGTAACAGAACCTTTTCAATGGAATAGACAGTCTAAAGAGTACAGAATACAGCAATGAGAATAAATCGAGGAAAGACGAAGGTAAGCAGCAGAAATGAGAACAGCGAGAAGAAGTGATGACCACGAATTAGATGAAATTCAGTAATTTTGATACCTAGGCAGCAAAATAGCCCCTGACGGACGGAGCAAGAAAAACAGACTAGTAGTGGCAAAATGGGCATTCCTGGCCAAGAGAAGTCAACTACTATCAGAGATAGATCCTGATTTGAGAAAAAATTCTGAGAATGCACGTTTAGAGTACAGCATCGATTGGTAGTGAAACATGGACTGTGAGAAAACTGGAACAGAAGAGAGTCGATTATATGTTGCTAGAGAATCACAAAAAATTATGTTGACTGATAAAGAAGGGAACGAGGAGTTTCTCCGCAGAATCTCGGATAACCAAATGGTAAGGTGATCGCTCGCGATAAGCGGGAAATCCGAGTTCGACTCCCAGTCCGACACAAATTTTCATTGTCGTCATCCCACTACATTATTGATGGTTGTCCATATCCGCAACTGCCAATATGTTTCATGCATTACATTTAAGGGTCACTTACGTTAAGCAGTTTTCCTTTCCTCTTCTCATATAGGCCTAAGTGATCAGGCCTAATTGATCACTCTACTTTCAGTAACATATAACATCTGAAGGGCATATCCCGATGCTGGTCTGTGGGGGAAATAGACTGATAAATAGATCTTGTTGGGTTTTCCATATGGGAGCGTCTCCTACTTTGCATCTGTTCGGTAACTGAAATGTTTTTTCGGTAACTATAGAAGCTGAAGTACTGAATTAAAATTTATACCAAGGCTGGGACTTGAATCCATATCTGCTGCTTAGTGGGCATATGTGTTGTCCATTACACTACACCAGCCTAGCATTGTGGTTAACACAGCTCCACTTACTTCCCTACTTCAGTCCCCTCCGTAACACACACTTTAATTCACGCCTCAGACCATTCTGATCCCCCCCCCCCCCTTTCTCAAATCGCCAGTATTACCTAGTAAGCAGCAGATCCGTGATCAAGTCCCGACCTTGGCACAAACTTTAACTCGTTACTTCGGTTTCTACCCTAATCGTAGATGAAACTGAGACTCAATATCTCTCCAGGAAAATGTAATTCCACCAGATGAAAAATTTTCAATTAGGAAAATCTGCATACATTTTGCCATCGTTGATATTATCTCTGTATGAGCAACTACGGTAATTCGTTTAGCTGCAAACACGTGTGATGAAATTCGCTAATATTCTGAGATTTACATTACTGGCCTTATATCTCTTGTCACTGAACAGGTCGGTAAATCGACGGTACGTTTTTAAATGAGATACGCTGCACAGGCAAAGTGTACAACCGACTTTTAAGTTCTTTTGCGTCATTCGCGGCTAGTGTGTGCCAATGAACCCGTCGCATAGCCCAAGTACTGTTCTGTCATTTCCAAGAAGTATTTAAATTGCAAGCAAGGTATGTCTGGCGGAAAATACTCGTCTCCGACAGCGTGTGTCCACAGTTTACGAAATAAATCGTTTATTTCAGACCTTTGTATGAAGCGATAGTGCAACAACTGACCGATAGGTTTCCCTTTGTGCAAAAGCTCAGCTTTCTTTAGAGTTTCCATTTCCGACACTAATTAAATTTCTCATCTCTTCTTTTGTTCCTGGAAATAATCAAAAATCTGTTTGCACTGATGATGAAAAGCGAATGCGAGGACTTGTAAGCCTTGAACAACAAACAGCAATTCAGAATTAGATTGCAGATATCTTTCTATGTCCACGAGAACACAGAAATTTTGTAGGTCCCTAGACCGCTCGCGCGGAAAGAAACACTTTTAGAAGAGATTGACTAGTTGCACATCCACCAGTATAAGTGCAAAATAGAGATAAGATCAGATCTGTACCTGCCACAGTTCACTGCCTAATCTAGCTGGCACGACCAATATGGCAGTTCAAATGCCTCTGAGGTCATCAGTCCCCTAGAACTTAGAACTACTTAAACCTAACTAACCTAAAGACATCGCACACATCCATGCCCGAGGCAGGATTCGAACCTGCGACCGTAACGGTTATATGACTTAAGTGTACACGTTGATTCTTTTGACTTGCAACGGCAGGTCCTTTGTACTGGAATTATGGGATATCTTAGATACAATCCTCCAACCGCCGCACACTGATAATTACTACATTAAAACTTGACACTACCACAAGTGCTGTATGTTGTATGTCTGTACGAAATATATTTATATATTACGCTTTGTGCTTGGTTTTTTACTCCGGTAATTTTCATATCGTTTTGATATAGCAGTCAAAATTATCGTCTCTCCTTACTTAAGACAAATTTAATATCCACAAGTTGCTATGTTGACTTCGTATGACTTACTGCCGTTACATGTTACTGTGGTTTTTCCTAATTTTCGTAAAATTCGTAACTCTACGAGCAGGCCCAGACGAACACTCGATACCAACCGCCTTGTCTTCCTGTGACATAAGGCGTCACGCAGATTTGGTAAGAGGAGGCTCGGAGTTTGCACACCGCTCTCCCCATCACTGTTGGCTTTCCAGACCCTGGAGTCCCGCTTCTCATTCAAGCAGCTGTTCTATTGGTCTCACAACGCTGAGTGCGCCCCATTGCAGTCCATTCACCAAACAAAAATCCCAAGCCGTACCGGGTACTGAAATAGGTGAAATGGTAGTGGCAGTTCTGTTTCATTAGAGCAGCCGTTTAGTATTCCCTGGCGTGTTCATTACAAATGAGTCGCGCCTGATGTTGCTCTTTTGCCGTCGTGCCTTTGAAGGGAGAATGAATGGGAAAAATGTGTTTATGTATTATGTAATTGAATTGAACCTATTTCATCCGCATTCTTTCCTGTCTACCCTTCTGAGAGCCTAAATGAATGACTAAGTCTGTATTGAAGGTTCTGCGGGAAATCACAGTGTTAACCACTCTCCCCAACACTTTCTGGGGAGGGGGGCAGGCGGGGGGCGCGACCGAAAAAAATTGCGAACGTTAGGTCACTCTTCTCCTTCTTCTTCACATGGTGGCTGAACTTAATGGTATATTTTGGAGTAGGAAAACGGTTTGATTCAGTTCAAAAGTACTTGTTTCGTTCAGAACTGTAATTCAATACAGTATTTCACTATTACATTTTTTGTTGTTTTCTTTATTCAAATGTTCAAATGTGTGTTAAATCTTATGGGACTTAACTGCTAAGGTCATTAGTCCCTAAGCTTACACACTACTTATCCTAAATTATCCTAAGGGCAAACACACACACCCATGCCCGAGGGAGGACTCGAACCTCCGCCGGTAGTAGCCGCACACTCCATGGCTGCAGCGCCTGAGACCTCTCGGCTAATCCCGAGCGGCTTTTCTTTATTATTTAAATTATACGTGCAGAGCGCACTATAGCGTGATGGGTGACAAGCCCGTGAATTTGCAGTTCACTGGGTTTACTTTCTTGTATGAGTTGCTTCATTCACAGTTCTTAGAGCGTATCTTTTTACGAATGTTTCGAAGATTTTTCTTTGAGTACTCACGCCGTTTTTAACGGATTAAACCGTAGTTTAGGCCTTCATCCTTTGTCTGTGAGTCTGCCATGTGGTACCATAGTCTATATTCGTTCTGAGTAGGTTAAATGTAAGGACTACCGTCTTTAGCGATCTAATTTAGTTATTGCCCGCCCCTCTTCTTTCGAATATTTTATGCACGTTAACGAGATATCTTTCAATGGGGAGCATAGTCGTAGTGTGTAGACCACACTATGTGTTCTTTATGTTGTATCCATCAAGTAACTCTGTGTTCGATGTTGTAATACATACCATTCCACGTAGAACGAGTACCAACATGCATAAAGAATTGGCTCTGAGCACTAAGGGACTTAACTTTTGAGGTCATCAGTCCCCTAGAACTTAGAACTACTTAAACCTAACTATCTTAAGGACATCACACACATCCATGCCCGAGGTAGGACTCGAACCTGCGACCGTAGCGGTCGCGAGTTCCAGACTGTAGCGCCCAGAACCGCTCTGCCACTCCGGCCGGCCATAAAACAATTCTTTCTTATTTTAATTAATAAATTTTTGCCACTATGGTACCAGGCCAGTAAGACGCCTATGTTCTCCCTGCTCTTATTGCAATACGTGTAAGTGCAATCGTTTACCACTCATAGCATCCTAGCACGTTACTGTCTGAAAATTTTTGTCCTTGTTCCATACTGTCCGCTCCAAGACTGCAACTCATATGAGTCTCACCATGTCTGTAATAACTTCTCCATACCCAGCATTTTGAGTACTAAAGGAGTTAAGGGACCATTTAAATAAGGCTATATTATCATCCTTTCTTAATTGTGTGTTTGTATGCTACAGATGTCCATGTGTCATTTGTGAATATTCAAGGATGTTTCATATTTCAATAGCAAATAAACTGACATGCTTTATAATTACTGACATCCTATTTTTAATTGATGCAACGTATGAATCGAAACTTGGTTCCTTCACTTGTGTTTAACCTGCTCCAGTGACGTGATGAATGTTTCATAAAGGTCTTGTGATTGATTAATCGTAATGCATACTACGCCATCTCATGCGTTATTATGTATCACTGAGTTCGCATGTTTACACCAAAATAATCCACTACATGTGCAATCAACATTAATGCTTTTACTGGGCCGATACATTTTTGTAGTGACAGACAATCCACATCAGACCAGTAGGCCGTGAACACAACGTAACCAACATGATAAAATTTGTTCTTTGCAATACAAACCCTTGAAGTTTGGAAGGTAGGAGACGATATACTGGCAGAAGTAAAGCTGTGAGTTGTGCTCGGCTACCTCTGATGGCAGAGCACTTGCACGCGAAAGGCAAAGGTCCCTATCCCATGACTTTTGGCAGAATTAGTAATGAACCAGGATGTAGCGTTATCATATCAAAATTGTATATATCAAGGAATGTGGCGTGTCTGACGTTTGGATGAACAGTGATAAATAGGAGTAGCAGGTGCTTGTCCGAAGCAAAATGCGATATGTGTTGACTGAGGACGGATATGTAGCTAATGGTAGTTTCACTCCAGTGACACAAAAAGCCTTTTGATCGTTCACCTTGGCAAAGTCAAAATATGAACGGTCGCGTAGTGAACGACTTTAATTGGTGTTTTGAAGTTATATTTGTGACTATGACGACACCTACAGCATTAGACGTTGATAGGTTAGGGTGAACCAAGCTTAGGTCACGTTGTTGTGTCGTGTCTTATATCTTGACGACGGTAAAGCCATCCTCACAAGGGGGGGGTCAGGTAACTATTACATACCTGTACGCGTTTTTTGACGTCACGTCGTGTTATTTTACTTTGAGGAGCCACTGACTCGCTTGAAACACAAAATAAGTTATAATATATTTCGCCAACGTGCAACGAAACTTGAACCAATACTAGGCAAGAACACTCTCTATATCACAAGCAGAGCTTTGGAGATGCCGTACTGAATTTTTCGTTTCCAGGTGAGGCCTATATTTGATGGGCTCTGAACACTATGGGACTGAACATCGGAGGTCATCAGTCCCCTAGAACTTAGAACTACTTAAACCTAACTAACCTAAGGACATCACACACATCCATGCCCGAGGCAGGATTCGAACCTTGCGGTCACGTGGTTCCATACTGTAGCGCCTAGAACCACTCGGCCACCCCGGCCGGCTTTTGTTGTAATAAAATAAAGGATTTATTGTAATAAAATCATGGCAAACGTCATTTTGGTAGTCAAAGAATTTTCATATTTAGTTATTTTCGTGCTGTAACTCGCGTGTTATGGAAGTTTGCCGTTTTGAGGCAACGGCACACTGGAGATTAATGAAAAACGTGTCTTTCTTGGTAGTATTTGTTATAATTAATGTCAGTTGGTACCACATCGGACATTAAAGCCTTCAGAAGATCGTAACATATAATACAAAGTGAGCTGTTGAAGTTAAGAGTTGCTTGTTTGGTAGGGGTGCTGGATTATGAAGACAAGTGTAGTGTGTTCACGTTTTTGTGTATTACAACCTTTTCTTTCATCTTCTCATTTTGTAAAAGATTGTGGGACTTTGTTATTAAATTAATAGAAATATATTCCTTAATATTCTATGTTATGAAAATGTAAGTACGGTGTCTCTGAGGAGTGAGTTTGTCCGGTTTCTGTGAAGTTTTATACGCTGATGCCCTTACTGGCTGGACGTGGAAATGCTCCTTCTTACATGTTCATGGGTATTGCAGTTTTTATTTGTGTGTCCTACATATAGAACAACATGACTAGCGTATGGACAAGGGAGGAAATGCGCGTTTTAACAGAGCTAACGTAGGAATTTTAAGTGCGCCCATTTTCGGAAGCAAACTGCGTCGTTTTCGAGCCGACTCCAGCCGCTGGAGGGCGCCACCACCGTAAATTGCTTTCAGTAGCACGTCCCATGTGAAGCGGGTGATGTTTGTCGGGAGGCTGGATTTCTCGTCTGCTTCCATTGAAAGTTAACTGCCTCGTTCCATGTGATGACTGCTGAAGTAGGAAAGTGCTTTCTATCTTGTTGTGAATTTTCTCAGTTTCTTTTTACTTTTCTGCTTTTGGTCGCAACTGGGGGTGTCAATTCTTATCGTCTTGAAGAAGGCAGTGCTTAGTTGCCAAGTACATTCAGAACTATCCCAGTGTTCCCCTTTCAAACCTTGACGTGGCTGCATTACTACTGTGATCTGAAACGGGAGTCGCTACTGAGTTAAATTTAAAAGTGTTTCTTGTCAGTCGGAATTAGCGGCTACTATTTAGGCTCTGCAAATCCTGGTTCGTGGCGATGGTATTTTTTCATTTGTCCTGTTACTTCTCTGTATACCACTGCATACCAAAGTAGTCGGAGGTCTTATGACCTCAGCAATGCAGTGTGATCTTACCTGAGTAGTGTGTTATTTATGGAATTGTTACGAATCTCTTGGCTAGTTCTGTTGGTTAACGCAATGAGTAGCTATGTCACAAGAGCTGAAGCACAGTATAAGAACGACTGTAAGAATGGGTAGGTTTTACCAGGTAGAGGATGTGCGGATGGAGTACGCAAAACCAGAAGGTAGGTCCGTTATCCGCAGACCAGCTCGTTTTTGGTGTACTCTTCCTATCCATTGTAAATTGATGCATTAATTATTCTTGTCTGTCTGTTCAAAGTAGTGCAGTTTTAAATCAGCGCACTGAGGAAGGAGGTTTGAAGTTTTACACTGACCGTTCTGCAACGAAGGTCGACATCAAATTATGTTTACTTCACTTGGTTCCAGTCACTGGTATCAATATTCAAATTTTATTTACTTAATTAGAAACCTGATATCGTAATACGTCCCAGTACCGTCAGTGTACATTCTCTCAATCTTCTAAGGTGTGTCGAATTATTGAAGAACATAAATAGGTCTATATCTCTCATTCCCGCCTATTTCGTAACGTTGCGTTATTGTAGTTTTATACATGCCGCAGTCATTAAGTAAATGGCGTACAGCTCCACTTCCAGACTTTACAGCCTCCTCACCGTGGACCTCCTATGGCAGCCACTCAAGGGAAATTACACACGCAGTAGTCCTCCCGGACAACTCCGGTTACTCTGTGAACCGTGAACCCTGCCAATAGCAGTGGCTCCGTTGTGGTCTGCTGAGATCCAACAGTCCACCACGCCACATCTTCGAGAACAAGGCTCGCCTGCGGCCCGATCTATGCCGTCTGTCTCAAGCCCAATGCATTCAGCAACACCGGATATGTGGCGGAGTGTGGTGGCGACTTGGCGCCGTTGCCAGTCATCCCCATCTTAACACACTCAACAATATTCCCGTACGCCATAAGGGCGCGCATGTGTCGGCCGTGTGCAGAGCGATCGGCATTAGCTTTTCCATTCGCTGAAATGTGTTTTATCCCATGCTACATCACTGGCTTCGCAGCCGAGGTAGTTCTTATTTTGTCCACTAAATGAAACAGGAGTTGATTTACAAGTGCACCTTTACTGAACATGTTCTACTTGTACAAACATCAGACACTAGCTGTCGGAACTGTGAAGATCGGAAAGGCCTAGGAACAAGCTTCAAAACAAGGAGACTAAGGCAACTTGACTTTTATTTTTTTATTTTATATTATTTTTTTATTTTTTGATGGTCCTATGTCAGCTCTCAAATGGAAAAAATAAAAGTTATGTATATTGCCTATGCACAAAACATCGCACAACCATTAAAGAGGTTATTATAACATAAATAAAAATTGTGTAACCGTTTTACAGCTACTAGGCCTAACCAATCGGAAACAAAACAATGAAAATGGTGGAAAAAACTTTTCTTTCACACTTTTCTGGTGCTTACTGTGTATGGCTTTCTCGCGTCAAGGACGGCACCAAGCTAAAGATGTCACTAGTGAAATTTATAAGAAAAGTTAAAGTGGACCACGTAGCTGCAGATGGAGACATTCAGTCGTTGGAACCAACACCAGCCACTTGCCTAGATAGACATTTTGACGCCATTTTTCGGAATAATGGTCACAGCTATCAACGTAAACGCCACACGCTACTGTACAATTTGCTCTGACAGTTGAAATAAACAAACTGGCTAGCAGCTAAGGAACGAAGACTGGTTGGGCTACAAAGACTGCGATATTGGACTTCTGTATCACTATGATTTCAAAACTACCATTTAACTACAAATTACAATTATGAGTAAATTACATGTAATAATTTTTTGTCATGAAATACGAAATAAATGTATACTGATGACGTAATTTCTGTGTTTTTATTTCTGCTTGAAATCTTTGTGAGAAAATGTAATACTTTTCCCGGGGGAGGGGGGCGGGAATTCGTGTTTTTGGCAACGCTAATACACCAATAATTATACGAACATATATATAAGTAATCAAATTTCCTAATCTACAAAGTATGGTGTTTAAAATTATCTTGGATGTGTGCCACCACTAAGAGGCTTGAATATCTAGTAATTATTCTTTAAACGTGCTAGAAAATCACCAGTTCGCTTTCGCTAACGAAGAGGAGAGATGGCAGTGTTGAATGTGTGAACAAATGGAACAACGTACGCAGAAGTCGCATGGTGGCGACACGACCATTCCTTGTCCAAGACTCGAGTCCCAAAATGGTGCTTGGCGGAGAAGTGGAGCGCTGCTGCTGTTTTCATGGTAGAGTCAAATGCTGTGCCATGCTTTTTGACTAATAACGAGACTGAATGATTTCTACCACTTGAGAAAGTTGAAACCACAAAACAGGTTTATCTGATAAAATCAGATTAGCACTTGTCGTAAGAGAAGCATCTAAACCATCGTCTACAATACTCTTGTAAATAAAATTCTATACGTATGACTTGTGACTGCAATGGCTATTCTGAAATTAAATGGGTGGCCGTTTGAGGAAGTATGTGGGAAGACATTTTTAAATAAATGTTTGTGATTGTAACTAATTACTTGCTTTTTTTTTATTTGAGGTCTGGAGACTGTCCCCGCACTCATCGGAGTATTCTTGTGTAAAATGTAAATAATCTGAGTGGTAAAGTCGACTTTCAAAGGACTGCAACACAATTCTCAATCATGAGTTCCAATTTTTTTTTCCACCGTACCAAATTCGTCGCTCGTTTGTAAACAGAACCCATAAGATTGATTTAATTATCTTTCTGCCAAGGGGGAACGTTACATTTGTCGCGAAACAGAAAAGAACGTTACACTTACATCTGGTAATGGAACAGATTATGGAATATTAAGGTTTTACTGTCGCGAAGCTCCTACTGCTACGAAGTGCTCATCCATCGATGAGGAGTTAGATACATCTCTATTGCATATCCAGTGTATCCCCATCCTTTTGGGTCAGACTGAAACAGGTGAGAGTGGGGCCACAACTGTTGACATTGACATAGGTAACCAATGGTCGAAAATGTGTACTTTTTGTGTTGGTAATCAGCGTAAGAACGTAGCAATTGTATCTGTTCAAACTGACGACCGCCAGTCTCAGTGCATGCATAGCAACGGCGTATGAAGTTCTGCTGCACTCTCTCTAAGATCGCTGGTGTCAGTTGAACCAGGACGCAGGCAGCTTGGACCCTAGCAAGCAGGTCTTTTCCCGTTTCTACGGGGGTTTCATACACCAACATATTGTCGTAACCTCAGAGGAAAAAGTCCAAAGGTGTTCTTTATGACAGGGGTGTAACAACTCTTCAGCCAGTACTCCCCATACTGTAACCTTCGAAATGAGCATTTTACGGCATAGTCGACGGGTGCTTATTGCTGAGTGGTCGGCTAAACAACCCAACACCACCACCTCAAAGTCTCGTGTTCGCGCATACCTTGACCGGCTCTCTGTGGTGTGAACGACTCCGTCTCTCGTAAGTTGGTATCCACGCAGATAAACTTCTTCCCAATAAGGATAAAATCTGCTAGGAAAGCGTCCTCCGCACACTCGAGCTGCTTTGCGAGCACCACATCCTGCCGCACCGTACGTTAAATGTACGTCTGCCAACTCTCGTAACGAATAACGTTCCGACACTGACTATGCTGCATGCACTGTACACAGTGACATACCACACCATAGACATCGTCGTAAGCTCTCTGATTCTATAGACAACTGACGCTAAGGATAGCGGTGTGCAACCGGCACAGGTTTATCTATCTTGAAAACATATAAATATTTCGTGATAAAGGACAGACTACTCAAAGAAGTGTAGAATTGTTTCACACCTGTAACGAAAAATTTGGTCGCTGACGAATTCGCGTTTTGTTTGATCAAGTATAAGCTTCCAGCGAGAAGGTTGTTAACAGAGTTATAAAATTAATTTTGGTAACGTCTGCGATATCGTTATTGTATTGGGTCATTTATGAACGTGATTAATTTCAGGGAGACTGAGTGGCAGAACCCCAACATTATTCCCTACCTGCAGTCACAGACTCTTCATCATTGCATCTTATCACCCAAAGCACAGATGTACACTATCCAAAAGTCTACAGGAAACGGTTGTTTCTTAGTACCACAGAAGGGTAAACTTGAATAACGGGCGTAATTCTACGGATGACGTGTGAAGTGAGACTTTCAGAAACAATTCTGTGAATACTTACTAAAAGCTCTATTGAATCCTAGAATTTCATTTTTTTTAAATCTCTGTAGCTCGTAAGAACCGCATATAGTACACCCTTTAAGGAAAAAGTACATGCAATAAGACAGCAATCAACAGTAGTTAAATGTAGAATGTTGGTTAAGATTTTATACGCGCATAAATTTGTGTGCCCTTGCTACTGATTCACCGTCAGTGTTTTCACTCATTCGTATTAAAATTGATAATACTGTGGCATCCCTATCGCTCTGCTTTGCACAACACTTCCAGTTGATTTATGTATTTAGCCCAATCTCCTTTCGCAACATAACCCAGAACTTCATATGCAGGGTGCTGAATATCGGCGAGCTTGAAAGTTTGGTCCCTTTCTCCTGCATCTCGTTTTAATAGGATAACACTGGCAGCAGTATGACGGAAGTTGCACAGCTCCATGTCCCATTTCATGTGCAACGTAGTCCAATTCATAGATCTTAGCACCCTTAATGCTTTGCTTGGATAAAAGGTCATCCTCAGTTTCAGCAGGACGTGAATGCCCTTCTTCTGGAAACAAGTCACGACGTTTGCTTCAAGCCATCTAGACGACGATGGCCCGTCGACTTAGACGAAGTGGTAGCTTTCATCATCCATTACGGTGTATAGCTTTAGTCCAATGAGCGCAACATAAAAATGTACCAATTTTTGAAAAAACCCTGTTCTTCACTGAATCTTAACCAAATTCGACGGAATTCTTATGGCCATAAAATGCAAGTTCTGCTCCTGGTACAAAACTAATATTTTCGGATCCAGTCTGAGCCACAATAAGGCCTATAACTACTTTTAGGACACCATTTCCTTTGTAGTTGTGCCAAAAGTTTGCTTATAGTTTTGCAAAAACCAGTTTCGTACATCAAAAAACTATTGTCCTCCAAAGGCAGTAAAAAAAGTAGTCCGCAAAAATAAACCCTTTCGTTTCACAAGAAATTTGCATCCATCGTTACATCTAAACTTGAAACCTGCGTCATTTATATGGCGAAGAATGGACATTTCCGAGCCCTCATATTCAATGCTGTTATTATTTATTTATTTATTTAGTTATTGTTCCGTGGGACCAAATTAAGGAGAAGTCTCCATGGTCATGGAACGAGTCAATACATGAAAATATAACACGATATTAGAAACAGATAAAATGAAATATAAAAAAACATTCAGGTGACAAGTCGTAAGTTTAAATGAAGAAAATCAACAATGTAACACTGGAATGTGCTTAATTTTATAGCTCTTCCAGGAGCTCCTCGAGAGAATAGAAGGAGTGAGCCATGAGGAAACTCTTCAGTTTAGACTTAAAAGAGTTTCGGCTACTGCTAAGATTTTTGAGTTCTTGTGGTAGCTTATTGAAAATGGATGCAGCAGAATACTGCACTCCTTTCTGCACAAGAGTCAAGGAAGTGCATTCTACATGCAGATTTGATTTCTGCCTAGTATTAACTGAGTGAAAGCTGCTAACTCTTGGGAATAGGCTAATATTGCTAACAAACGACATTAAAGAAAATATATACAGCAAGGGCAACGTCAGAATTCCAAGATTTTTGAACAGGGGTCGACAAGACGTTCTCGAACTTACACCACATATAGCTCGAACAGCCCGTTTTTGAGCCAAAAATACCCTTTTTGAGTCAGAAGAATTACCCCAAAAAATAATACCATACGACATAAGCGTATGAAAATATGCGAAGTAGATTACTTTTCGTGTTGAAGTGTCACTATTTCAGATACTGTTCTAATGGTAAATAAAGCAGCATTTAGCTTCTGAACAAGATCCTGGACATGGGCTTTCCACAACAGCTTACTATCTATCCGAACGCCTAGGAACTTGAACTGTTCCGTCTCGCTTATAATATGCCTATTCTGTCTGATCAAAATATCGGTTCTTGTTGAATTGTGAGTTAGAAACTGTAAAAACTGAGTCTTACTGTGATTTAGCATCAAATTATTTTCCACAAGCCATGAACTTATTTCATGAACTACGTTATTTGTTACTGTTTCAATATTACACACAAGATCCTTCACTATCAAGCTGGTGTCATCAGCAAACAGAAATATTTTTGAATCACCTGTAATACTAGAAGGCATATCATTTATATAAATAAGAAACAGCAGTGGCCCCAGCACTGACCCTTGGGGTACGCCCCACTTAACAGTGCCCCATTGGGACTGAACACCACTACCACTCTCAATATTGCGGAGAATTACCCTCTGCTTTCTGTTCTTAAAGTAAGAGGCGAAACAGTTTAAGCTACTCCCCTTACTCCATAATGGTCCAACTTCTGCAGTAATATTTTGTGGTCAACACAGTCAAAAGCCTTCGTTAAATCAAAGAAAACACCTAGCGTTCGCAACCTTTTATTTAATCCGTCCAAAACCTCACAGAGAAAAGAGAATATAGCATTTTCAGTTGTTAAGCCATTTCTAAAACCAAACTGAACATTTGACAGCAAATTATGTGAATTTAAATGCTCCAGTAACCTTGTATATACAACCTTCTCGATAACTTTAGCAAACACCGATGGCATAGAAATAGGTCTAAAATTGTCAACATAATCAATGTCTCCCTTTTTATAAAGTGGCTTCACTACCGAGTACTTTAATCAGTCAGGAAACCGACCACTCCTAAGGGAAAAGTTAAGATATGACTGAGTACTGGGCTAACATACATAGAACAATACTTCAGTATTCTGCTAGATACCCCGTCATATCCTTGAGAGTTCTTGGTCTTTAGTGATTTCATTATTAACTCAATCTCCCTCTTGTCAGTATCATGGAGGAGCATTTCAAGTAACAGTCTCGGAACACTTTTTTCTAAGACCGCTGTATGAGTCCCTGTTGGGACTAGGTTTCTATTGAGTTCACCTGCTATATTCAGAAAGTGATTATTAAATACTGTACATATATGCGACTTATCAGTAACACAGACATTCCCACTACGCACTGATTCTATATCATCGACCTGTCTCTGCAGACCAGCCACTTCCTTTACGACTGACCATATGGTTTTAATTTTATCCTGAGACTTAGCTATTCTATCTGCATACCACATACTTTTTGCCTTCCTAATAACATTTTTAAGCACCTTACAATACTGTTTGTAATGGGCTCCTGCATTTAGATTTTGACTGTTTCTAACGTTTTGATATAATTGCCACTTTGTTCTACAAGATATTCGTATCCCTCTAGTCGGCCACCCAGGCTGCCTGTTTGTGCTAGTACCCTGTTTTAAACGTTCTAACGGAAAGCAACTAAAGTTAAAATTTGTGCATCATGATCTGAAAGGCCATTCACCTTTTTGCTAACAGAATGCCCTTCTCGTAATGAGGAATGAACAAAAATGTTGTCTATGGTTGTTCTACTGTTCCCTTGCACTCTCGTTGGAAAGAATACGGTTTGCATAAGATTATATGAATTAAAGAGGTCTACCAGCATCCTCTTCCATGCACAATCACTTATACAATTAATATTGAAGTCACCACATATAACTAACGTTTTGTATTTCCTATAAAGTGAACCAAAATGTTGTGAAATCGGAGTCTGGAGATCTATAAATAACAACAGTTAGAAGTTTAGCTTGGTTAAATTTAACCACACCTGCACAACATTCAAACACCTTTTCAGTGCAGTACTTTGAAACATCAATTGACTCAAATGGGATGCCGTTTCTCACATACATGGCTACTCCCCCACACCGCAAAGAGCTCCTCGAAAAGCTGCCAGCCAACCTGTATCATGGTAAAGGAAGCCTCTGAATTATCTCCTTATTTAAGAAGTGTTCAGATATACCAATAATTTCAGAGTCAATATCTATAAGCAGTTCACTAACTTTATCTCTAATACCTTGTATATTTTGATGAAATATACTATCTCCCTCATTACTCGGATACCTAAGCTTTGTCAAAAGTGATTTCCTTGTTAGAGAGACTTCCCTTAAGCAGGAATACCTATCAGCTGACTTCAATCTAAAAAAGGTGCAGCTCTAACACCCACTACTGCAGGAAATTTCCCATGAGTGATCCCACCAACCCCACCTATGCTGTCACCTATAAGCTTTGCCAACCTCCCCTTCCCATACCTGTTGAGGTGGAGGCCATGTCTAGTGAAACCCGTCCTGCTGATAGACTCCACCGACACCACTGAAATGTGACCCATGCTTTCTGTCATCTGCGCACCCCCAAGTCTCATGTTATTACGCCTGACGGCTGTATTAAGATGAGGCAGATCGTGACGCTGAAACAGTTTCACGAAATGCACATTCGTGTTGCCAGTCTGAGTGGCTATCTTTTCCGGGTCACCATCTATGTTATACTCCCCATCCCTACCAATACTATTACCAGCCCCACCCACAATCACTACCTGATCCTCTTTAGTAAAATCCCTACATAACCCCCCCCCCCCCCATGTTAACAGTCACCTGAGCCATCCCTGCGTTAGGCTTCACAATGCTGGCGACCTGGTACTCACTCCCCAGCACATCCTGCAACTGCTGGCCTACACCTCTTCCATGAGAACTACCTAACAGTAGAACCTTCATCTCCCTCTTCGACTTTGCAACTGTTCTAGGCACAGTAACTACTGAGGTCTGCTGCATACTTCCTACATCTACAGCTACTAGAGATTCCTCTCCACTAGACTCTGACAGTTGGTCATATCTATTGTAAACACCAATAGTAAAACTATCTGAAAATCTTCTTCTCCCAGCAGATCTCTTGCCAACAGCCAGCTCCCATTCCCCAACCCCCTTCTCCCTCCTCATCCTATCTAGCTCCTCCTCTGCGTTTTTCAACTGCACCTGAAGGGCACAGATCTTACGCTCCTGCTCCTCTCTCAACTTACTATTGCTACATAACCTGCAGTTCCAGGAGAGGATCTCACCAGAATGCCCACTGGCTTCCCCACTGCATTCCCCCCAGTGAAAATACTTCGAACAAGTCTCAAACCGCAATCCACTACTCACGAACCTACGGCAAAGCCCACACTTCTCACTCATGGTAAAATTTTACTTTTTCTAAGTTCCGCTACTACAATAAGAAGATGTTAAAAACCTGACTACAATAATCACAAACTTACTCTACAAGGGAAGTAACGACTATTATTAACAGTATTAATAAACAACAAATGTGAATATAACAAAAGACTAATACAGAAAGAATCAAACGTCTAATGACACAGTAACGAAGCTGAAAACAGTTCCCAAAAGGTTCTTCTGAAATTATTTCACCAGAAAACACCAAGAACACCGGTTGAAGACTACTAAAGTTCCTAAATAAACCACTATACACAAACAATTAATTAGTAGTGTTGTACAGATAGTAAAAAATCTGAATAAAAATGAAGCACTGGGAAGTCTACGCAGATTTTCGATGTTCAGACTTCATGCGAGTGATGGATTTCCTAATGTGAAAGTTCTTAAATAAATGTAACGTCTACATGCAAAACCCAACCAGATTCAAAGCGCCAATCTTGAACCACAAAACAATATGAGACATGGGATTTATGGATTGCAGGAAAGGTATGCACGGAGCCTAATCAGTTACCGATGGTTGCGCAGAAAAGACATACACTTTATTTTTAGAAAAACTAAACTCTCAACAATCATTTTTAAAAGATTTTACTACACTGGCAGCTGAAAGCCTTATTAGAAGAATTGCAGGTTATTGTCGGCTGAAGGCCACAAGCAGTGTTACAAACAATTAACGGCTGAAGGCTGAAATTACAATAAGTGGGGAAAGCAATAACATTTTAAAACATTACAGTAAATTTTTAAAAATTATGACAACTTCTCCAGATAAAGGGGAGTGATCCACAGACAGTGGTGCTGCCAGGATCGACGTGAGGAAGGAGACTACAGCTGTGTAAGCGGTGAGACAAGCAGCCAAGAGTTTCACTCACGTAACAGGATAGCAACTCACACTAGGGGCAGCTTAAGAGGCGACCGACCGATTAACCAATCCGCCTAACGTCCGATCACCGGCGCAACGATGGAATATTTTTAGGCAAGGGCGAAGAGACGGACAGAACTACGTCTTCAGAAAAACACCCAACGCTGAAGGAAACACTAGAACCAACGTAGACGTCCCAAAAACATATGCACAGTACAATTCAAGAGGCTGTCGAACTACACGCCATGTCGGACAGCAATATGACGAGGAAAGGTATACTACCAAGAAAGTGCGCTAATCTCCAGGGCAGGTAACTGGGGCGTTAGCGGCCACAAGGCAGAAAATACCGCTGGTTGCACATCACTAATAATAATAATACTAAATCCACTAACATCAATGAGTAAAAGGCAGCTGATAGCTTCCGCCAACCTGACAGGCTCCACTTGCTGCGGTTGGTCTCACTGCCTCTGAGAGCAGCAACATGCAAACAACAGCGAGATCTGAAACAGTGGAGGTTTCAGTACTGGATACGGTTCACTCAATTTCAAACGTCCTGGGTTCGGTCGTCGGCCACAGCCCCTTGGTCTGACAGTGCCTGCACGCTGCCAGCAGTCCCGGCCTGCCCTTGCGCTGTGGACCTCCTCGCTGCTCCGTCCGAAGCCGAACTGATGCGTTCGCAACTACTCACTCCAAATCAAGTACGCAGACAGCATTAAAATAACTGCTTATTCAAAAGCACAAGATACACACGGATACGGGAAAACAATTCCACGAACAACTCACAATACTGAAACCAGTCACTGTGAGACAACATAGACAACACGGAGAAGCCAGAAGAGGTCTAAAGACAAAATGTACGTCGTCCGCTGAGACGAACAACCTAACGACCAACCAACAGTCGTCCCCACTCGAGTCCAGCACGGGAAAGATCCCAATATAAATCGTCAACTGACAACTTATTGGCATGAGGTCACTTCGACTGGTGGACACACACACACACACACACACACACACACAAGTGAAAGTTGCACTACTCGAATATCACGGTCCATTCAACTAATACTCGCTGAATCCGGTCCTTGACGTGGTCGTGCACTCTAACGACCACATCCTTCCGTCGGACAGTGCTTGTGTGTCGCCAGCAGTCGGGCTAGTACTGGCTGTCCGGACCTCACTGCTGCTCCGTCCCAACTCAACTCGCTCGACACACGACGACCCGGAAATACTAGAGGCCGCTCCAAAGATGGTACCACAGTACGTGCTATCGATAAGCGCTGCTGCTGCTGCCACTCACGAACTTCCAAGGCGAGCAAACGTAGTGGCGCCAGTAACATGAACATCGAAGTGGACTGGTGTACAGTCGATAAAACCAAGTCATTTCGTGGAGAACAAGCAGTACAGTCTCCAAGAACTGTGGCAGCATATCTCACAGGAACACCAGGTTACGTGGACATGGACAATGCCCACCCACACGTTGAGAGAGAATCGTTGCCGATGGTCATCGATATAGGAGTCGTCGGGATTGTCCTCACTCCAGAAATGGCTGTTGCGGCAGTTAAAATCACCATCACAGGTGAATGAGGCCTCATCCGTGAACAATAAAAAAAGTACTGCAGCACTGCGGTGGATAATAACCACACGGGGCTCAAAATCTGTTACTCACAGTGCTTGTTCACGTTCGCTATTTTGTGGTGTAACACCTGTTCCATCAGTACTCTCCACACTGTATCCTTCGAAGCGTGCGTTTCAAGAGCAAGTAGACGAGTACTTATTGCTGGGTGGTCGGCCACAATATCTCCTCAACGTGGACACACACACACACATATAGGAGGTGTCGGGATTGTCCTCACTCCAGAAATGCACATCTCTTTGGCGGGAACCTCGGCTTGAAAGACCCCGTGTCTCGTAAATTGGCAACCATGGAGATAACCTTCTTTCAATTAGGATTAAACCTGTCGGGAAAGCGTGCTTTACGATCACTACATCCTGCTGCACAGTACATCAAATTCATGTCTGCGAATTCTCGTGAAGAATAACGTTACATCTGTGACTACACCTCGTACACTGTACACCGCAACACATCTACATCTACATCTACGTGATTACTCTGCTATTCACAATAAAGTTCCTGGCAGAGGTTTCAGTGAACCACCCTCATGTTGTCTCTCTACCGTTCTACTCTCGAACGGCACACGGGAAAAACGAGCACTTAAATTTTTCTGTGCGAGCCCTGATTTCTCTTATTTTATCGTGATGATCATTTCTCCC
Organism: Schistocerca piceifrons; assembly: GCF_021461385.2. Lineage (NCBI taxonomy): Eukaryota > Metazoa > Arthropoda > Insecta > Orthoptera > Acrididae > Schistocerca > Schistocerca piceifrons. Next base: position 991,218,484 of record NC_060138.1, read on the forward strand.
TATGTAGGTGGGTGCCAACAGAATGTTTTCGCAATCGGAGGAGAAAATTGGTGATTGAAATTTCATGAGAAGATCCTGTCGCAATGAAAAACGCCTTTGTTTTAATGATTGCCACTCCAATTCACGTATCATGTCTGCGACACTATCTCCCCTATTTCGCGATAATACAAAACGGGCGGCCCTTCTTTGTACTTTTCCGATTTCATCCGTCAGTTCCACCTGATGCGGATCCCACACCGCACAGCAATACTCCAGAATAGGGTGGGCAAGCGTAGTGTAAGCAGTCACTTTGGTAGACCTGTAGCACCTTCTAAATGTTCTGCCAAGGAATCGCAGTCTTTGGTTTGCTCTACCCACAATATTATCTATGTGATCGTTCCAATTTAGGTTATTTGTAATTGTAATCCCCAAGCATTTAGTTGAATTTACAGCCCTCAGATTTGTGTGACTTACCACGTAATCGAAATTTAGCTGATTTCTTTTAGTACTCATGTGAATAACTTCACACTTTTCTTTATTCAAGATCAATTGCCACTTTTCGCACCATACAGACATCTTATCTAAATCATTTTGCAAGTCGTTTTGATCATCTAGTGGTTTTACAAGACGGTAAATGACAGCATCATCTGCAAACGATCTAAGACGGCTACTCAGATTGTCTCCTATGTCGTTAATATAGATCAGGACAATAGAGGGCCTAAAACACTTCCTTGGGGAACGCCGGATATTATTTCTGTTTTACTCGATGACTTTCCGTCTATTACAACGAACTGCGACCTTTCTGACAGGAAATCACGAATCCAGTCGCACAACTGAGGCGATACTCCGTAGGCACGCAGTTTGGTTAAAAGACGCTTGTGAGAAACTGTGTCGAAAGCCTTCTGGAAATCACACCTCACTATCTGCACATCACAAACTGTCTGATGCAATGGAGCACTGACATTATGGATAGAGTGCACCTGCAGCACAGGTTAATGCGCCAGTGGAATGCATGCGGTCGCCAAATGACACACGTCCTATGAGCTAATTTATGCACAGTATGCTTTCGGGGGTGTACGCTGTTTATCACTCACAGTCTGCTTGAGTCTGTGACAGACACAGGGATCTTTGTAACAGTGCAGCAAAACAGTGTGCTCCGCTGAATAACACGCAATGAGTTTTGAGCATTTACTATGAGCTACATTGTTGTCACGTGGCATATGATGTGTACGTCCGTAACACAATAAATATGCGTTTCTAATCATCGTTTACCTGCCTCAATATAATCGGTTGTGGAGCCACTATCACCTGTTTCAACCTGACCCAAAAGCTTTGAGAGACTCTGTATACTCCACAAGCCACCGTATGATTGGGCAGAGGGTTAATTGAATACGGCTGTCATGTTCCCTTTTCTAGTGCAGTTCCGAATGATCCGCAGGAAAAACAGTTGTTGGTAAGTCTCTAGAGTTGGATGAGATACTCCACGATGCTTCCGCACTACCTAAATGGATCTGTGAGGAAATTCACTGGTTTTCCTTGGGTATTTTTGTATTTCCTGTATCAGTTTTATGTTCTACAGGTCCCAGGCATGGAGCGATATTCGTACTGGGACTTTATCTAACGGTTACTGCTTGTGTAGTTGCTCTTCCAAACAGCACGTCATACGAGCAAACAATTTGCGCCTTTACCCGTGGCTACTCATACCCTAGCTACTCGGATAATGCATGGTTCTGCTTGAAAAAAAATGCCATGCATGTCTTGCCCCACAGGTAATTCACTGCAAATAATAGCTAGTAGCTGTGACCCTGCAGTCAAACAGTCTATGCATTGGTTAGAGTTGCGAGTTAACTAAATACACAGAAACACAAAATAAAAGCTAGATGAATAATTTAATAACAATGGTTCCGTTTGAAAGTATGTAATTATGTAAATGACAGAATAATGTTCATTCAAGAAAGGACATTTCAAATAAACGGGAAGTGATCCTACGATATTCAATTAGAAAAAGAAAGAAAATACCATTATCAAATGCAGTAGAGTTGCGTTGAGAGTGTTACGAGAATGGTGGCAAATTCCCCAAACTAATCAGTCATCAAAGATAAACGAAAACTAAGCTCATTTCATAAGCACAGTACGCGAAATATTCACCAGCTCAAAAATTAATACAAGCAAGATGACGAGTAGAAATTCATACTCTGTCTATCCTCAGTTCCGTATTACGAGTGTAAAAAGTTAGGGTTCTTCTCGGGAGCACATCCAAAAATCTCGGAATATGAACTGTTTTTAAAAAGTAGAATACTGTAGCGGCAATTCACTGCCCAGAGTCTATCAGCGACATGACTGAATATCGAAGATTACTTCTTCCACTAGATCTCCACACAAAGTGATTCAAAATTTAAAATCTCATAGTGGTCATTCACCACCCAGAATCTGTCACTCACTCGATCAAACATCACCTGATACCACAGACGGGTCTGCCTTCTTCCAGAACGCCTCGTTCCCTTGAGCTCTTCATTCGAAAATTCCCAGTGTCCACTTGACGAACGTAGTGTTTCTCTACTGTCTGCTTTTCCATTGGCTGAAGGCCACCCCCACCAAAAATACATTTTTCTTCAGTTCTACAGAAATGATATGATTCAACTTTACCATTTTCAGGACTAAACAAATATATTACAACAATGCTTAAATAAAGAAATATTGTAAATAGTCTGTCACATTCAAATCATTCACAATATTTACAAATAAAGGTTTGTTCATTAATAAGTCACTGCTATCCTTGTACAGCGTGCTCCTGTTAAATTACAACGAATTGTCCTTAAATACTGTTTAAACAATTATTTATTCCTTCTTCACAGAAGTGTCTTTTGGTTCTCTTTTCAGTTGTGGTATCCACTAACACATGCAACTGACAACTTTTAAATTAGCACTGTTTTTCAATATCATTTGCAATCAACATTTAAATAAAGTTACAGACAAAATAATAAACTGTTCAGTAAATAACTACATAAGAATTTCAAGATATATTGTATTCATGCTTCCATCATATGCTGTGTGGAGAATACGATGTTCTGAAAACATTTGTGTAATAAATAAGATGAAAAGACGTCATAAGTCATTAAATGAAGTAGATACAAATGAACAGCTTTCTGGGATGATAGCTGTCATGCAGTGCTGTCATCTTAGATATCGATTGCTGAAATCATATGGCGTATTTAAAATTTGTCAATTCAAAGTGTGAAATTTAAAAATGTTTAGTCACTGCAAAACATTATCTTATGGAGTTTTAATGATATTAAAAATATTGTTCGTGTCATTGAATTTTGCCTCATTTTCCTGTCATCATAAACGTATTCATATTTGCTTGAATACATGCCTCTAAAATATTAAGAGCTGCAAGAAGCCATCTTTCAGCTTGTCTGACACTCTGCCATTTCTGGTGCATCTCCTGTCATGCGAGCAACACCTGTCCAGATTCCCAGCTTTGGGATTTACATATTTCCAGTGACACTGCTCGTCTTTGTACCTGGACTCGCTTTGATCGAAGGAGGGTTTTGTAAGCTACCACATTCGTGGAAGGACTGCACTTCCTGAACATTCTTCCAATGATCCGCGGTCTGCTTTAAATGCTGCCAGATTTATGCACGCTGGCATGGTAGCTCAGCGTGTTCGGTCAGAGAGCTGGTTGCCCTCTGTAATAAAAGAAAACCGAGTGAAAGGACCAACAACGAACTTGAACGGACGTCATGTGACGTCCGCAACGAACTAAACATAACGATCAACAACGAACAAAATGCAAAAAGAAAGGGGGTAGCGCCTTTGATTCATAATCAAAATACCTTTGGTCCCAGATTTCAAATCCGCCGCTGCTTAAATTTTGATTAATGATCAACATTGGTAGCCGAAGACTTCCGGCATAAGAAGTCACACTCATTCTGCCAACGGCCTTGTCAAAGAGGGCGGAGGAGCGGACAGAGGTTAAGGGTATCCTCTTGTCCTAGGGGTGAGAAATTGCCCCTAAAGGCGGGAGAATCAGCAATAATGCAGAAGGCAATGGAAACCACTGCATTAAAGACTTGTAATGTGTATCCACAGGACATGGGGCCTGTAATTGGAAAAGTATTATGACGATCTCTCCATTGGCAAAAGATTCCGGAATAGTCCCCCGTTCGCCGGGAGTGGAACTGCCAAGGGGGGGGGGGGGGGGGGTTACCATGAGAAAAACATTGAATAACCATCGAAAGCATAACGTTCTACGAGTCGGGGCATGGAATGTCAGAAGCTTGAAGTGGTAGGGAAACTAGAAAAACTGAAAAGGGAAATGCAAATAGATATAGTAGGGGTCAGTGAAGTGAAGTGGAAGGAAGAAAAGGGTTTCTGGTCAGATGAGTGTAGGGTAATATTAACAGCAGCAGGAAATGGTATAACGGGAGTACGCTTCGTTATGAATGAGAAGGTAGGGCAAAGAGTGTGTTAATGTGAACAGTTCAGTGATAGAGTTGTTCTTATCAGAATCGAGAGCAAACCAACACCGACAACGATAGTTCAGGTATACATGCCGATGTCGCAAGCTGAAGATGAAGCGATAGAGAAAGTGTATGAAGATATTGAATGGGTAATGCAGTATGTAAAGGGGGATGAAAATCTAATAGTCATGGGGGACTCGAATGCAGTTATAGGGGAAGGAGTGGAAGTTAAGGTTACAGGAGAATATGGGCATGGGACAAGGAATGAGAGAGGAGAATAACTAATTAAGTTCTCTACAGATTTAATTGTCAGGAAGCCGTTTCTAAAAGTATTTGTGTGGAGTGAAGCCATGTATGGAAGTGAAACGTGGATGATAAATAGTTTAGACAAGAAGAGAATAGAAGCTTTCGAAATGTGGTGCTACAGAAGAATGCTGAAGATTAGATGGGTAGATCACATAACTAATGAGGAGGCATTGAACAGAACTGGGGAGAAGAGAAATTTGTGGCACAACTTGACTAGGAGAAGGGATCGCTTGGTAGTACATACTCTGAGGCATCAAGGGATCACCAATTTAGTGTTGGAGGGCAGCGTGGAGGGTAAAAATCGTACAGTGAGACCAAGAGATGAATACACTAAGCAGATTCAGAAGGATGTAGACTGTAGTACGTACTGGGATATGAAGCAGCTTGCACAGGGTAGAGTAGCATGGAGAGCTTCATCAAACCAGTCTCTGGACTGAATACCACAACAACAAGTTTCAGCTAGTAATAGCGAATACTCTGTTGAAGAATTACAAATGGTTCAAATGGCTCTGAGCACTATGGGACTTAACATCTGAGGTCATCAGTCCCCTAGACTTAGAACTACTTAAACCTGACTAACCTAAGGACAGCACACACATCCATGCCCGAGACAGAATTCGAACCTGCGACCGTAGCAGCAGCGCGTGAAGAATTAAAGGAGGAGGAGGTGTACTCGGGAAAGGCCAGGTGATACGGGAAGATTTCATTTAGATTACATCAGACAGAGATTCCTAAATTAGATACTGGATTGTAAGGTGTACCTAGGAGCAGATATAGTCTTAGATCACAGTATAGTAATGGTGAATAGGCTAAAGTCTGGAAGAATCAGTACGCAAAGAAGTGGGATACGGAAGTACTAAGGAACGACGAGATGTGATTGAAGTTCTCTAAGGTTATAGATGCAGCAATAAGGAATAGCTCAGTAGGCAGTACAGTTGAAGAGGAATGGACATCTCTAAAAAGAGCCATCATAGAAAATGGGAAGGAAAAAATAGGTACAAAGAAGGTAACTGCGAAGAAACCATGGGTAACAGAAAACATACTTCAATTGATCAATGAAAGGAGGAAGTAGAAAAATGTTCCGGGAAACTCAGAAATATAGAAATACAAGTCGCTGAGGAATTAAATAAACAGGAAGTGCAGGGAAGCTAAGACGAAATCGCTGAAGGAAACATGTGAAGACATCGAAAAAGAAATGATTGTCGGGAGGACAGGCTAAGCATATAGGAAAGTCAAAAGGACCTTCGGTGATATTAAAAACAGGGGTGATAACAGTAAGAGTGCTACGCCAATTCCACTGTTAAACGCAGAGGAGAGAGCGCATAGGTGGGAAGAATACATGGAAAGCCTCTATGAGGGGGAATATCTGCTTGATGTGATAGAAGAAGAAACGCGAGTCGATTTAGAAGAGATAAGGGATCCAGTATTAGAATCAGAATTTAAAAGAGTTTTGGAGGATTAAGATGAAATAAGACAGAAGGGATAGATAACATTCCATCAGAATTTCTAAAATCATTGGGGGAAGTGGCAACAAAACGACTATTCACGTTCATGTGTAGATTGTGTGAGTCTGGCGATATACCATCTGACTCTCGGAAAAGTATCATCTACACGATTCCGAAGACGGCAAGAGCTGGCAAGTGTGAGAATTATCGCACAACCACCTTAACAGCTCATGCATCCAAGTTGCTTACAAGAATAGTCTATAGAAGAATGGAAAAGGAAATTGAGGATGCGCTAGATGATGATCACTTTGGCTTTAGGAAAGGTAAAGACAAGAGAGAGGCAATTCTGACGTTGCGGTTAATAATGGAAGCAAGACTAAAGAAGAATCAAGACACGTTCGTAGGATATGTCGACCTGGAAAAAGCGTTCGACAATGTCAAATTGTGCAATATGTTCGAAATTCTGAAAAAAGTAGGTGTAAACTATAGAGAGAGACAGGTCATATAAAATATGTGCAACATCCAAGAGGGAATAATAAGAGTGGGCGACCAAGAACGAATTGCTCATATTAAAAAGGGTGTAAGACAAGGATGTAGCCTTTCGCCCCTACTGTTCAATCTGTACATCGAGGAAGCAATGATGGAAACAAAAGAAAGGTTCAGGAGTGGAATTAAAATTCAAGGTGAAAGTACATCAATAATACGATTCGCTGATAACATTGCTATCTTGAGTGAAAGTGAAGAAGAATTACATGATCTGCTAAACGGAATGAACAGTTTAATGAGTACAGAATTGGATTGAGAGTAATTCGAGGAAAGACGAAGGTCATGAAAAGTATTAGAAATGAGAACAGCGAGAAACTTTAAAATCAGGATTCATGGTCACGAATTAGATGAAGTTAAGGAATTCTGCCACGTAGGCAGTAAAATAATCAATGACAGACGTGCAAGGAGGACATCAAAAGCAGACTAGCAATATCTAAAAGGGCATCCTGGCCAAGAGAAGTCTACTAACATCAAATATCGGCCTTAATTTGAGGAAGAAATTTCTGAGAATGTACGTCTGGAGTACAGCACTGTTTGGTAGTGAAACATGGACTGTGGAAAATCGGAACAGAAGAGAATCTAAGCATTTGAGATGTGGTGCTACAGACGAATGTTGAAAATTAAGTGGACTGATAAGGTAAGGAATGAGGAGCTTCTGCGCAGAATCTGAAAGGAAAGGAGCATGTGGAAAACGCTGATAAAGAGAAGAGACAGAATGGTAGGACATCTTTTGAGACATGAGGGAATGACTTCCACGGTACTAGAGGGAGCTGTAGAGGGCAAAAACTGTAGAGGAAGACAGAGATTGGAATATATCCAGCATATAATTCAGGACGTAAATTGCAAGTGCTACTCTGAGATGAAGAGCTTAGCACAGGAGAGGAATTCGTGGCTGGCCGCATCAAACCAGTCAGAAGACTGTAAGAAAAAACGTATACGAGGTCCATTCAAGTTCTAAGGCCTCTGATTTTTTTTTTCCGGACTGGAAAGAGAAACATGCGCATAGTTTTAAAATGAGGCCGCGTTCATTGTCAATACGTCCCAGAGATGGCAGCACCGTACGGCAGATGGAATTTTACCGCCAGCGGCGAGAGTGAGAACTGTTTTAAATACTTAAAATGGCAACGTTTTCCTTACTTGAACAGCGTGCAATCATTCGTTTTCTGAATTTGCGTGATGTGAAACCAATCGAAATTCATCGACAGTTGAAGGAGACATGTGGTGATGGAGTTATGGATGTGTCGAAAGTGCGTTCGTGGGTGTGAAGGTTTAATGAAGGCAGAACATCGTGTGACAACAAACCGAAACAACCTCAGGCTTGCACAAGCCAGTCTGACGACATGATCGAGAAAGTGGAGAGAATTGTTTTGGGGGATCGCCGAATGACTGTTGAACAGATCGCCTCCAGAGTTGGGTTCTGTGCACACAGTCCTGCATGACGACCTGAAAATGCGAAAAGTGTCATCCGGGTGGGTGCCACGAATGCTGGCAGACGACCACATGGCTGCCTGTGTGGCATGTTGCCAAGCAATATTGACGCTCAACGGCAGCATGAATGGGACTTTCTTTTCGTCGGTTGTGACAATGCATGAGACGTGGATGCCATTTTTCAATCCAGAAACAAAGCGCCAGTCAGCTCAATGGAAGCACACAGATTCACCGCCACCAAAAAAATTTCTGGTAACCGCCAGTGCTGAAAAAATGATGGTATCCATGTTCTGGGACAGCGAGGGCGTAATCCTTACCCATTGCGTTCCAAAGGGCACTACGGTAACAGGTGCATCCTACGAAAATGTTTTGAAGAACAAATTCCTTCCCGCACTGCAACAAAAACGTCCGGGAAGGGCTGCACGTCTGCTGTTTCACCAAGACAACGCACCCGCACATAGAGCTAACGTTAAGCAACAGTTTCTTCGTGATGACAACTGTGAAGCGATTCCTCATGCTCCCTACTCACCTGACCTGGCTCCTAGTGACTTTTGGCTTTTTCCAACAATGAAAGACACTCTCCATGGCCGCACATTCACCAGCCGTGCTGCTATTGCCTCAGCGATTTTCCAGTGGTCAAAACAGACTCCTAAAGAAGCCTTCGCCGCTGCCAAGGAATCATGGCGTCAGGGTTGTGAAAAATGTGTACGTCTGCAGGGCGATTACGTCGAGAAGTAACGCCAGTTTTATCGATTTCGGGTGAGTAGTTAATTAGAAAAAAAATCGGAGGCCTTAGAACTTGAATGCACCTCGTACTTCCAGACACTTCAGAAATGTGACTGCTTTCGGTGATTATGTCTCGTTTAATCATACAATAATGGGTCTTTTTGCCTATTTATGCACAGTGCGTTACATTTTTCATGTTGACTGTGAACAACCGAGTTAGAAAACTGCTACGGAAGCAAAGAGAACTTCACAGCAAACATAAACATAGCCAAAGCCTTGCAGGCAAACAAAAATTACACGAAGCGAAATGTAGTGTGAGGAGGGCTATGCTAGAGGCGTTCAATGACTTCGAAAGTAAAGTTCTATGTATTGACTTGGCAGAAAATCCTAAGAAATTTTGGTGCTATGTCAAAGCGGTAGGTGGATTAAAACAAAATGTCCAAAATGGAACTGAAACAGAGGATGACAGACTGAAGGCCGAAATACTAAACGTCTTTTTCCAAAGCCATTTCACAGAGGAAGACAGCGCTGTAGTTCCTTCTCTAGATTGTCGCAAAGATGACAAAATGGTAGGTATCGAAATAGATGAAGAGGGATAGAAAAACAATTAAAATCGCTCAAAAGAGGAAAGGCCGCTGGACCTGATGGGATAACAGTTCGATTTTGCACAGAGTACGCGAAGGAACTTGCCCCCCTTCTTGCAGCGATGTACCGTAGGTCTCTAGAAGAGCTTAGCGTTCCAAAAGATTGGAAAAGGGCACAGGTCATCCCCGTTTTCAAGAAGGGACGTCGAACAGATGTGCATAACTATAGACCTATATCTCTAACGTCGATCAGTTGTAGAATTTTAAAACACGTATTATGTTCGAGTATAATGACTTTTCTGGAGACTAGAAATTAAAGGAGTCAGCATGGGTTTCGAAAAATAAGATCATGTGAAACCCAGATAAACAATTACCCTCCACGTGAGTTTGATTCTGAGCCAGAATGTAATGTAAACCACATCTTGTTTACTTGTCCCAAATTTGACTGTGAATGATCGGAACTTTTCAAGACATCGATGAATATAGGCTATCACCTCTCTGAGTCAGCAGCTTCTATGTGTTAAATGCTTTATTTGTAAATGGCCGATTTAAATGCATGTGTTGCACAACTCACAGTTACCGGTTTCGGCTTACTGCCATGAACACATCTTCAGAAGGTAATTAACTGGCAATTGTGAGTTGTATAACATATGTGATCAAGACAGACAAGAAAAGTGACAACCGGTCGTGGTGACCGAGCGGTTCTAGGCGCTGCAGTCTGGAACCGCGCGACCACTACAGTACTACGGTCGCAGTTTCGAATCCTGCCTCGGGCGTGGACATGTGTGATGTCTGTAGATTAGTTAGGTTTAAGCAGTTCTAAGTTCTAGGGGACTGATGACCTCAAAGTTAAGTCCCATAGTGCTTACAGCCATTTGAGCCATTTGAAGAAAAGTGCCAAAAATGATTGAGGGCTCGTTTACAGATTTCATATCTTCATGGATTTATTTATCCTTAAGAATATAGGACAAAATATACAGTTTTAATGGTATTCACATTTTCACTTCTCTTCTTTAGTCCTTTAAATTTGACGATTACTGTGAATTGAAAAAATCAAAATGTACGAGGAGCACTCCAAAGGAAATGCACACTATTTTTGTAAAAATACAGATTTCATTTTGCATGTGGTAAAGTTTTACAGTGTGTAGATATTTTACGGTGTGTAGATACATCCTTCCCGCCTGTTTTCAAACTTAGTTCAACCTGTTCCCGTGAGTGGCGCCATCACAGCATGTCTTCAAGATGGCTGCTAAAGTTGACGTTCGTCAGAAGCAACGTGCTGTCATAGAATTCCTGTGCCGAGAAAACGAGACAGTGGGAAACATCCACCAGAGGTTGAAAAAGGTGTATGGAGATGCTGCTGTCGATCGCAGTACAGTTAGTCGGTGGGCAAGCAGGTTACGTGATTAAAGCGGGCACGGCAATATTGAGGATTGTCCTCGCAGTGGCAGCCGTCGTACTGCACACACACCAGACAATGTGCAGAGAGTTAACGAATTGGTGACTGCGGACAGACGCATCACAGTGAACGAATTGTCACGCTACGTTGGGATAGGGGAAGGAAGTGTTTGCAGAATACTGAAAGTGTTGGCGTTAAAAGAGGTTTGTGCCAGGTGGGTTCCCAGGATGTTGACAGTGGCTCACAAAGAAACAAGAAAAATGGTATGCAGCGAACATTTGAAACAGTACGAGAATGGTGGAGATGAATTTCTTGGAAGAATTGTGACTGGTGATGAAACAAGGCTCCATCATTTTTCACCACAGACGAAGAGGCAATCAATGGAGTGGCATCATGCAAATTCACCCAAGAAAAAAATTCGAAACCACACCTTCTGCTGGAAAAGTTACAGCTACGGTGTTTATCGATTCCGAAGGACTCTTGCTTGTGGACATCATGCCAAGTGGAACCACCATAAATTCTGATGCATATGTGACGACACTGAAGAAACTTCAAGCTCGACTGGGTCGTGTTCGACCATATCGTCAGAAGCAGGATGTTTTGCTGTTGCACGACAATGCACGGCTACATGTTAGTCAAAAAACCATGGAAGCGATCACAAAACTCGGATGGACCACACTGAAACACCCGCCTTACAGTCCTGAACTGGCTCCATGTGACTATTATCTCTTTGGGAAACTGAAAGACTCTCTTCGTGGAACAAGGTTTGAAGATGATGACTCCTTTGTGCACACTGCCAAACAGTGGCTCCAAAAGTTGGTCCAGACTTTTACCGTGCGGGTATACAGGTGCTGGTTCCTAGATGGCGTAAGGCAGTTGAGAGGGATGGAAATTTTGTGGAGAAATGAAGGTATTGTTCCTAAAGAATGTATCTACACAACGTAAAACTTTCAAACATGTAGAATAAAAGATGGATTTTTTTAAAAAAATAGTGTGTATTTCTTTTGGAGTGACCCTCGTATAATTTACTGATCATGTCATTCTATAAAAATTTGATACGGAAAAGATTGTGAGGGTTTGAACTTTTAACTCTGTAAATATGCATTTATGTTTCTTATCCATACAATTAAGTATAAATACGTGATTTAGGTAGTTAAATAGAGCAGAAACTCAGGTAGGCAAATAAAACAAAAAAAGAAAGAATGAAATTTTATGTTAGTCCTTTCCGCTCTGTTGGTCCGATATTGGTTTTCGAATGACTTTTTAGGTTTTCCGTCAACACTATTTTTGTTTATTTTTGTGTTCATCCTTAGTTAACGGTTGGGTAGGCACCTATAAAAACATAAAAGTAGAATTCTGCATATAAACTGCCTTTCATCTTTTGCACAAGGAATTGCCCTCTGACATTTGTTTGAAATCTTTAGAGATCCGCTGTAGCTGATAAACAACTTACGACCGCAGTCAAAACATCAGTAGTTAGTTGGGACCTCATTAAATACCGCCACTCAACGGAATATGTGTGTGTGCGTGTGCGTGTGTGTGTGTGTGCGTGCGTACGCCTTCCTTTTGCAACACTGCGACCCACCTTCACGAACCTGAAGATCCACGATAGCTGGCAATATGGAAGCTTGCGAGATCTCTGTTCCCTCCATGCCTCTGCACTACCAGAAATTTTTCTATTTCAGTCCTTTTCTCATTCCCCAGCCATCTGCTGCCGGTTAAAAACGACCAGAGCGAATAATTTTAGAATTCGCCGTAGCAGAGAGACGCGGTACAGCTCGAGCGCACGCCGCGCCGAAGGCTGAAGCAGTCAGTTCCGCGTGTCCGGTACAGGCCATCGCCGATATTTGTGGATTTTAATTAATTTTTTGCCAAAGAATCGGTTTCATTGGGAGAACAGCGTGCCACGTGAGCGGATAAAGAGAATATTGGGTCCTCGCTTCAAACGCACGAATTTATGTCAGAGTACTCCGTACCTCGGTCGTGCTTTAACTGTCGCCCACTTCCAAGATTTTAGAAATGCAGTGTATTATATACCATGTGCTCTAGAGAATATTCCTGCGTTCGAAATATACTGGTGCAATAGTGACTACAGTGAAAAAAGCAATGAACGCAGAGTTTTTCGTGTACCGGTTGTATTCCCGGGGATTTTTTAAAGATACAGTTCGCGACAAACACACTGCCGTTAGATCTTTCATATACCCTAACAAGTAGAGCTGTGGACAGTGCAGTACATAACCGAAGCAGGACGTCATCGAATTCGCGAGCGGATGTAATGTGTATCCAATGGCCCTTTTTCACAGATGAATAGACTCAGACTCGTACTATGTTTATGCCTCAGGCAGTCAACAAAAACCAACAGATTATAACGACTTCGCAGCCACACGACGAACACACATTTTTACTTGACTTGTATTCCGTACTCTGAGAAGAAGAGCGATGGAGTTTGGAAGTATTTCCTGCTTTCATTTCAGTTCCCTGTACCGCATTCAAAGATGTGGGAATCGAGGTAATTGTGCATGATAATTGTGTTCCTTACACACCTGTCGTCTGCCTCTGAAGTTGATTGTTAAACGCAACAAACCCTCATCTGGGAGACCTGGCTTCGATTCCTGGCACTGCCAGAGATTTCTCCTTGACGGGAGGACTGGACTGGGATGCACTCATCCTAGTGATGCCAACTGAAGAGCTCCCTGTTTGAGAGGTAGCAGCAACCAGCTCAGAATGTCGACAACCACTAGGAGTGTGGTGTGCTGATCCCATACCCCTTCATACTGCATTCGATGATGAATGTCTGACAAGAAGTCTGCCTAGTCCGTCATGTCAAAACCTCCCCTGACTTTCTTTAAGCCGCGCGGTATTAGCCGAGCGGTCTAAGGCGCTGCAGTCATGGACTGCGCGGCTGGTCCCGGTGGAGGTTCGAGTCCTCCCTCGGGCAGGGGTGTGTGTGTTTGTCCTTAGGATAATTTAGGTTAAGTAGTGTGTAAGCTTACGGCCTGATGACCTTAGCAGTTAAGTCCCATAAGACTTTAAAAAAAATTTTAAAAAAATAAAATAAACTTTCTTTAAACAGGAAAAATACACTGAAAGAAACATAATGTCAAAATTTTAGCTGTTAAGACAGCTAGCGCAACACAGTGAGTACCAATCCTTGATTGATGGCACGTCGGTAAACATCATATGTAGCATGGCACAACGCGATCGTAACTTGTATAGCGAATTTCAGCTTCCGTTAATAGTTTCTCTGATATAACTGTTCACAGTTATTATTCGCTCCAATTTGTAATTCATTTAATGTCCATAATAATTAAAAGTTGCCTTTGTAGTATCACAAACTGTTAACAGTGGGGATAAAACTGAATTAATTTTATTTGTGATTTCTTGGCACGTGCTTTCTAATAGCACCTGTCTTTATGCAGGTCCCAGCGTTTCACAGTAACGTGAAATCCAATTAATATTTTCAACCTTACAAAGATAAAACCTGAAAAACGCGGTATGCGAGCAAAATAATCTTCTTCTGCTGGAGACCTACTTATGTCTTATTTATTAGTTAATTACTTGTACAGTCATTCCAATGGTGTAGATATTTCGTTGGAAATTGTGGTAGCATTAGAAGAAACGGGGAAAAACACGGACAGTTCCGTGAAAAGTGATTCAGACTATGGTTATTCTACTAATTAAATTCTAGGGCAAAATTAGAGTACCTTCCAATCACAAATAAAACATGTACAGTAACATCTTGCAGTGAGGAAGAAATGGCTGTAAATTCTTTGGTTAAACTAAGCAGGAAGAAAACGCTTTAGCAGTGTGCAAAGCCGGTTTCGTGTAATAAATTCTGAGCATGAAACGTATAAATAGAAGAAAGATTAACATGAAGTACGAAATATGCCTCAAAAAGAAATCCATAAAAGTGTGAAACTATTCAAAATATTAAGAACCGCTCGAGGGAGTCAATGCACCGTTACCGAGGGAGACATACGAGACTGGGCGTTCTGAATTTCAAATTAGGTGAACACTATTGGCTTCCAGGCTCCTTCTACCTGGTTAAACAGGTTCAAGAAATTATATGAAAAAGGAAGTCGCAAAATTACGAAATTTGCCTCAAGTAATCGCGTAGAGGCGATGTCATTAGTAGCACATACTACACAGAAATTCTTAGCTGACGTGAAGACGATGCTTCTTGTTACACCTTAAAAGCTGCGTACAAAACCAGTCAGTCATGTCTGATGCAAACCGCACTTCGTCATTTCGAGCGAAAGAAAGACAAAGTCGGCTGTACAATGGATGGAAGCTGTGACACATTTGTATACGACAATGCCTGTGATACATATCAGTGGATTACTATTTCCGCAACGTTATCTCTATCCTCAGAAATATCAAGGAAAATTACGATCAAAAATTTTAAAAAAAGGACTAGTTCCTTGCACAAGTCTTGCAACTGACGTAGTAAAATCTGGAAAAATAGGCAAGAATAATTTTCACTGTTACGTCTGAAACATCTTACCATTTGCATGGAATAATTCATTGCTCTTGTTGGACTCCTTGTACATAACGACAGCTCCGTCTTCAGAAGGATGACGAGAGAGAATAAAATTCGGATTCCAGCCGGAACTAGTAGTGTGATTCAGCGTCTCGAGAAAAACATGTCTCAACGTTGTAAAGCATATTTCAGATACCGGTAATTGTCAGATAGCATAATTTTCGATTGCAAATGTCAGGTTTGAGGACGAAACATTGTTGCTAAACTTCAGTCATTTCTGCATTGTCAGTTAGCACCACCACATTCACCAATTTTATCAAGTATGCCTGCCACGCAGCACAATATCCGAAACAATGGCCACAACGTTTCTTGTTCCGTTCCAGTTCCGTGTAAATAAAACTAGTAATTACTATGAAGTGTCTGAGTTCATTAACTTTTCTTCGCATTTTTGATGACTACAGGGAATAAACAATGAATGGTTTGATTATTAACAAAACATTCATTAGTCAAAAATTATCATAATAACTGTAAAATATTTGAAGTCAACAAATTAAAATCTCTGTTCATGAAAGACTCCTGTAATGTAACTTGATACACTGCCTTTCTTTTCTTTTCTCTGCTAATCACTTCTGTAGCAATTACATCTGCAACGGTTTAGCTGTCTGTATGAAATGAAAGTTATTCAAAAAATTATTAAAAGAAAAGTGTGACTCTTTGGCATTGTTTAAGTGCTTAAAATTCAGGTGTGTGCAGTTTGGACACCGCGATGTGCGGAGCTACATCCTCTTTTCATGGTTACTTCTGGTTATTCGCCGCTTCCGGCACTAAACAGGAAGGTCTGTAGAAACCACTGTTATAAGCGGTTCTTCGTGCAGCAAAAGCTTGAATGTTTCTTTAAATACTTGCAGTGTACCTTAGCAGGTAAAATTTTCACAGTGCATTCCTTTCAGTGTATTTCGCCTGCGTGAAAAATTTCAGAGTAGGTTTCCACAGGTCGGATTGGACCATTCTATTGTGAGGCCGACACGACGATCAGTCAAGTATCGCTTGGTCTACAGGGCCTCATAACGGGGTTCCCTTATCTTTCTTTATGTAGGCCTTTTTAGGTGTGGCTATGAACTAGGGAAAAAGGGATAGGAGAGATGAGAAACTGTAATGAATTTCAGCTAATAAGAGCAAATTCGGTGTTGAAAAGTCACAAAATAAGAGAATACACGTGATAAAATTCAGGGGATACACGAATATCTCTGGAGAATCACATAGTAGTGAGAGAGGTTCCGAAACCAGACATTTGATTGTATAGCGTACCCAGGAACAGATTTGGCGTGCGT
Source organism: Schistocerca piceifrons (assembly GCF_021461385.2). Lineage (NCBI taxonomy): Eukaryota > Metazoa > Arthropoda > Insecta > Orthoptera > Acrididae > Schistocerca > Schistocerca piceifrons. The sequence goes on from NC_060138.1 coordinate 991,235,171, forward strand.
AACAATTTAGCAATAATGAAGAGAGAGTCGAAGTTTCAAGTCAAGTGTCAGGAAGAGCTAACGTGAACGCAAGTTGGTGATGAAGTACTACCGAATGATGATGCATTTGAAGCCGGTGAGACGCAGCAATAACGACAACGGCAGTATGTAGTTCAGCTGAGGGAGAATGGGCATCCCTAAAAATCATACAACATGGACAGACAAATATTACGTACATTAAACTTAACTGCGAAGAAGTTGAGCGTAACATAGGAAATACTTCAACCGATCGACTTGAGAAGGAAAACATTAAAAATTATAAGCTTGTCATATGGTTTCGTAATAGATTATCGGTTACCGAAGTAAAGTCGATCGTCATAAGTAACAACAAACGCCTTGACCCTAACCAAAATTTATAAAGCGAATTCCATTGTTTCTTATACGTAAGATATATTCATGGCAAAAGCACATCATTACTGATTGTTTTCTGTATCCATTGCTACCACGCAATTCGTCCATGACTGTATTTTAGGATTCTATAGGAATCTATATTCCGTATGATGCAACCGCTTTAATACGTTATCCCCTGTTCCCTAGCATAAATTGAGGATCGATGACAACTAACGACCTCAGTGGTATAATAGGTTTCATAGGGGGCCTATACATATGGTTAATTTCTAAATTTTATCACGTACTAATAACGAAGCTGTTGTGCAATAGTAAAATTCAATTAAATGACAGTTTTTAAAAGTAACGTTTTTGCAGTGAATGCTGTAGGACAAAAGATCGTTTTACACATTCAACTCTAATCAAACACGTCAGCTGAATTAATATTACAAGAACATAAGTCATAGTGTTAAATCCTCCATACCTTCTGGAATATTACAAACTCACAAAATCTAAGACTAGTTTCTGTATCCACAGGAAAATTCCCTTAAGATGAGACACTTACCCAAAAATTTCCAGTCATTTCAAATCTAGTAAGAATTTCACTTATGTTGATTTGCAGAGATGGCAGTTATGTTTGTGGAAAAAAGTATGGTAACTACCTCCAGAATGAGATTTTCACTCTGCAGCGGAGTGTGCGCTGATATGAAACTTTCTGGCAGATTAAAACTTTGTGCCGGACCGAGACTCGAACTCCGGACCTTTGCCTTTCACGGGCAAGTGCCCTACCAACTGAGATACCCAAGCATTACTCACGCCCCGTATTCACAGCTTTACCTCTGTCAGTACCTCGTTTCCTACCCTCCGAACTTTACAGAATCTCTCCTGCGAACCTTGTAGACGTAGCACTCCTGAAAGAAAGGAGAGCTTCTGTAAAGTTTGGAAGGTAGGAGACGAGGTACTGGCAGAGGTAAAGCTGTGCGTACGGGGCGTGAGTCGTGCTTGGGTAGCTCAGTTGGTTGAGCACTTGCCCACGAAAGGCAAAGGTTCCGAGTTCGTGTCTCGGTCCGGCACACAGTTTTAATCTGCCAGAAAGTTTCATGGTAACTACCTCATTAACACACAATCTAACAAATTTCATAAGCAGCAGCAAAACTCTTTTACGTTAATACTAACATAAATTAAAATAGTGTTGTCTTCAGGCAAGTAAATGTTTATACATCGTTTCCTGACACTGCATCCATTTAACTGATGGAACGAATAATGTTTTTAAATTGATTTCAAAGTGAAGTAATGTTATGGTCTGTCTTGTAGACCTGCAGTACCATTAACTATTGTGAATGCCAACCAGGTGTAGGTAGGCAACAACGCAATATCATATATGATGTCAGTTGTGACTGTCAGCGTCTTTTGTGAGTTGTTTACGAAATAAATGAAGAGGCAACAGGAAAAATGATGGATGTCATTCGGAGAGAGAGAGATTCAAATTCGCAAATTCGATTTCATTCTAAGCAGTGATTCTCTTTCTACAGCATTTTGAGACTGGAACTTTAATTAAGGACATCCTGTAGTTTGTGGCTTCATTTACGCCTGTGATCGGCCAAAATAAAATTTGAGCCCCAATGTAAATATTCCACAAATCAAACGTGCGGATTTTATCAGCGTAATGTGATTAATTAAATGGCGGCAGTTGATTAAAGGTCTTTGGTCCCAAAGTTCATTTATGCTATCAGGTTTTTGTTACTACATGCAATGTAAGTGCCGATAAATCAAAACATATCTTCACAGTACAGTATATGAAGAGGCAAAAATGATGGATGTCACATTTTTGTCGAACATGAGTTAGGATTAGCAATACATAGCTGAAGATATGCAGAATGGCCATACAGTGTTATATGGCATGAATACTGTTAGTCGTTTTGTGGTAATAATCTGAAAATTGGCTATGAGAGGAAACAATGCTAGATTTCAATTGTGACGTAGGGAAAGAGCATGACTGGCATTCCCGCATGTTTCAGAATCTGTTTCTTTTATTCTGTATTCCTTGCAATCTCTGTTGGCAACCCTGCTTTTATTGTTCTCAGCCTTTAGTTTTCGTAATTATTATTCTGTGGATGTTGTTTATTTGAAAGACGATAACATGGAAAGTGTGGAAGGTGACGTAGATGACATTCAAAATGTATCTAACACAGAGAAGTTTTCTAAGAAGAGAAAAAGCTAGGCAGAATGTTAGAGGTAATGAAAACACTGCATTTATCATCTCACGAGGCCGGCACAGACTGTAGGTGTAACAGATTAAAATGGTTTGAAAATACGTCCGCTGAACAGGCATCACAAATTCTTAAAGAATTTAATAAAATGAGGAAGTATGATGAGCTGAATTCCTACTTGTTTGGACTGATGTCATATAAACCCGATGAAACAGCGTTGACCTCGACATAATTTCGGCCACGCTAGATTCCATGCCAAAGTGTATTCTTATAAAGTGCGTAACTCAGATGGTCGAAACATGACCGTGATATCTATCTGTGTCTAAGCCTTTATTACTATTCACAGTATCACGTTGTCTTTCATGCCTTGCGCACTTCCGCTATCCGGCGGTATAGTAATTTCCTTATATGGTGCTTATCTTTGAGTCTATTTTGATTCTAAATCTTTAAAGTTTCTTTCGAGGAAGAATTTTTAGCTCTTTCATTGTCCTGCTACAGTTTTCATTATTATGTTTAATCTATATGCTATTAATCAGTCTGGTACAGTTTTATGATTGTATATTATTCTGTTTCCTATTAGTTAATACCACTGGAAGTGTTTTTTTCAGTTTGATAAATCTTAGCATGTTATGTTAAAATAAAGACAGAGTTCACAACACGAATCATGTTCATTCTCCTCCAATCTCCCTTTCTCCTTGTACTTCCTACCACAGACAGCCCGACGCGATTATCTTGTACCAATGTTGTTAATATAAATATGGATGCCACATTATTTTATTCAGTGGTCTGAAATTACATCTTCATACGATTAAATCCAGAATATCCAACGAGCTAAGAAATAAACTAGAAAGCATTTAACACTTTTTCCCTCTCTTCTAAACCCCATTTTTAAACATGTTTTTGGGATTAAGTATAGATGCACATTCTCACAATATAATAACGCTGTGTTCTTCCGAGTGCAGGACAATAGCTCTGTTGTGTAAACCAGAATAAAGAATCTGCAAGCCCTCACCAGTTTTCTTTTCCCACAGATAAACTGAAAACTACTGTTGTGATTATGTCATGGTTCAAGGGGGGCGGGGGAGGGGGGCATTCTCATGGGAATTCGGGTCGCATGACTGGTACGTACTCTACAAATGGCTCTGAGCACTATGGGACTCAACTGCTGTGGTCATAAGTCCCATAGAACTTAGAACAACTTAAACCTAACTAACCTAAGGACAACACACACATCTATGCCCGAGGCAGGATTCGAACCTGCGACCGTCGCGGTCGTGCGGTTCCAGACTGTAGCGCCTTTAACCGCTCGGCCACTTCGGCCGACCGTACTCTACAGTACTGCGACGTTTGTGTGATGGAACTCGATGACATAATCCGTGCGCCAGAGTGTTGTACCGGATCCTTCCCGCAGATCTGTCGCAGACAATTATTGCTAGAAATGCGAGAGAATGCTGTAATGAATAGGAGGGCTGTAGTTGATTCCTGGAGGCGGGCGTGTCTCCTCTTGCCCCTTTTTGGGGACGCTTATGTTTCCAGTTCTTTCTCCTTCATCATTTTGAGTTTCGTGAGTGAGCTGCCCGAGAAGAAAGTATAACCAAATGGAAAAAAAACGTAAAAAAATGGTTCATTTATTTATAAATAAGCCACAGCCTGGTGCCTTATAATCACTGTTCCGTACCTGCAGTGCCATGACTGCATTTCTGGCAACATTGCTTCGTTACCGGCCACTTTAATCTTTGTCATTAAACCGGAATTTCGCTAGATGAAACACACATTTAAATCCCTTTATATTTTTTCTCTAAAAAAGGAAGCGCGCATACAGCGCGTTCATTAAGACCGTCCATTAATTTAAAAACGATCGCTTAGTTTAATTTCATGTAAATTTTGAAACATTTCATTAATATTTAATCCGCCACGAATTACGTTTCACCCTACATTCGTTTGATTAAAATGAGCATCCGCCAACAAATGCACGAAGGTTAAACAGGTAGCCTATTTGTTGTCGTGCAGATAAAGGAATGACAATGGCAAGATTACGAAAACTGAACTTCTTTCCTTAAAAAGCAAACTGCAGCAGATATGCGTGTAAGAAACCTGTTGCGTAGATATGAAACCAAATAACAACACAGGAAAAGCAACATTATTTCCGAACACAGGGATTACGTTAAACACAACGCTTGCTCTTCACAGATGATGTCCTAAGAGCGAGTAACTGACTTATGGAAGTGGATGTGGTGCTCTTCAACGTTCTAAAAGCATTGATTCTGTACTGCACTGACGCACTATCAATTTTTTTGAATGGGATATTTATCATTCTTTGTGATTTGACCGAGAAAGGACAAGAATCAACTTAGGGTGAATACAGAAGGCTGTTGATAGAGAAATTTCTGCTGAAGGTGTTCATTGATGACTAGTCGGACGAGCTTAGAATCACAGTCTTTCCGTAGATGAAGTGGGTATCTATCAATAAATGTTACCTTATGATGGGCGCAGTAATATAAAGTTATACACTGAAGTGCAAAACTTAAGGACGAAAGGAACTTTCGCATAATGTGTCGCTGTCAAGTAACACTGCTCGATGAAGTTTGGACCATACAAAGAATTAATGCTACCATACAAAACAGTACATTACAGAATGTAATTGAAAGAAATACGCAGTCTTTTATTCAAAGACAATAATTGCACAAGTCACGACAGTCCTTAATGGTCCGATGTACATTACAAACGGCAGGACGTGTGTCATAACCATCGAAAAAGAATGGATGCTCTGTAACGTGCTCCCCTGTTGGCCACAACGTTGGTAAGCACTTAGTATGGTAAGGCGTTCCACTCCTTCATCAGAGCGGTTGACAAAGCTGAATGGTCGTTGCTGCATGTGCACGTGCTCCGGTACACATGCATCGAGTATAGATTTAAGTGTCAAGAAGTCCTTTCTGAAAGTGTTTGTATGGAGTGTAGCCATATGTAGAAGTGTAACATGGACAATAAATAGTTTAGACAAGAAGAGAATAGAAGCTTTCGAAATGTGGTGCTACAGAAGAATTCTGAAGAAGCGTAGATCACGTAGCTAAAGAGAAGGTACTGAACACAGTTTGGGAGAAGAGGAACTTGTGGAAAAACTTGACTATAAGAAGGGATCGGTTGGTAGGACATGTTCTGAGACATCAAGGGATCACCAATTTAGTATTGGAGGGCAGCGTGGAGGGTAAAAATCGTAGAGGGAGACCAAGAGATGAATACACCATGAAGACTCAGAAAGATGTAGGTTGAAATAGTTACTTGGAGATGAAGAAGCTTGCACAGGATATAGGAGCATGGAGAGCTGCATCAAACCAGTCACTGGACTGAAGATCACAACAACAAAAATGTTTAACAATATTGCAGCTTAAAATATTTTTAGATTAAAAACTAATTGAGGAACGGAATTCCATCGATCATAGGGTGATCAAACAGTAGATTACCACAAATGGTTGTGCTATGAACTTAATAATGAGAGAGACGCACTAGAGAAGAGTTTACAGAAAAGAGAGGCAGATGCCTCGTCGATAAACCAGTTTTAGTAAAATTATACATGAAGGAATTTCACAAATTTTGTGATGTAATAACCTTTCACAGTACAAGAATAATTAGGTTACTGAAGGTAAAAGAATGTTATTCTATCTGAAAATCTTATGTGGTTCTTAAAGAAGTATACTTTTGTGGATAGCATATAAAAATTAAACATGTAGTATTACAAATACTATAATAGGGCATATCCCAGGGAAAGGAAAACAGGATTTGCTAAGGATGAACTTTTTCAATTTGTTTTCAAATTTAACTAAATTTTGGGGTCAGCGTTGTGCACACCTTTTTGTGCTAAAGACAACCTAAACTTGGAGAAAGAACTGTCTTCTTTCTTGATGTATTGTGATTACGCACATCATCATTTCTTTTGAAATGCAGTGGTTTTCTTATAACAAAATTCATGAGGGAATGAATATACTGTGAGGCAGCAATGAAAATGCCTAATTTCTTAAACAGATGCATACAAAACGATCGTGGGTGAGCATAAAAAAAAATGGCTCTGAGCACTATGGGACTCAACTGCTGTGGTCATAAGTCCCCTAGAACTTAGAACTACTTAAACCTAACTAACCTAAGGACATCACACACATCCACGCCCGAGGCAGGATTCGAACCTGCGACCGTAGCGGTCGTGCGGTTCCAGACTGTAGCGCCTTTAACCGCTCGGCCACTCCGGCCGGCGGTGAGCATCACATATTATTCTTACTGATTTGTCGCTCCACTAGATCTGCAATCATTCGAAGTGCAAATGTGGCAGAACGAAATACCTGTAGGAGTTACAAAAGTGTTCGTTGCAGTTTAAAATTCTCATCAATGTGGACATCTAACAATTTCGAAGTTTCCACCCCACTTATTATATCTCACCATGTGTTACAGCAATGATTTTTAACAATATTATTCACCATTTCTTCTGCCACTGTTTGTGTGCGTGGATTGACTATAATACTAGTGACAACCCCGAAAAGAACTAGTTCTGCTTCTTGTATATTAGACGGACTTCCTACATTCTTTTGGTTAGATATGACGTCCATTGATTTGGCATACCATCAATTCCATAAAACCTTAGTTTGTCCTCTAGGATGTTGAGATTCACAATCAAAGGCTTTAGATAGATCACATAAATTGTCATTTGCTGCTATTTTGTTATTTATATCTCATAAAATGGCAAACTGAACATGGTGTTCTCAGCTGAGCAATTCTTCTGAAATCCGAACTGTGATTTTCTGAGTATCCTTCTCATTAATATTGGAAAATCAAGTCAGTGGCCACGTGGGTAGTTAGATACTGACATCTTTCGTATCACCTTTCGTACAGAGAGGTTTAATAAAGTCATAGTCCAGTCTCTCTGGAAAGGTGCCTGAGTTATGCATTACATATTTCAGGAAAGACAGTGCTTATTATATGGAAACACAAATTCAAATGGGTTTTCATTTTTGAGAGAATATATATACTTTTTCTTAATTTCAGGAGGAAAAATGTATAAGACGTCTACTGGAAGAAGTTGCTTGTTCAACATACTTTGAATTGTTGTCCCTAACTTCTTTACTACGTTTGATAAATATCTACATCTACATCTACATGACTACTCTGCAATTCACATTTAAGTGCTTGGCAGATGGTTCATCGAACCACAATCATACTATCTCTCTACCATTCCACTCCCGAACAGCGCGCGGGAAAAACGAACACCTAAACCTTTCTGTTCGAGCTTGATTTCTCTTATTTTATTTTGATGATCATTCCTACCTATGTAGGTTGGGCTCAACAAAATATTTTCGCATTCGGAAGAGAAAGTTGGTGACTGAAATTTCGTAAATAGATCTCACCGCGACGAAAAACGTCTTTGCTGTAATGACTTCCATCCCAATTCGCGTATCATATCTGCCACACTCTCTCCCCTATTACCTATTACGTGATAATACAAAACGAGCTGCCCTTTTTTGCACCCTTTCGATGTCCTCCGTCAATCCCACCTGGTAAGGATCCCACACCGCGCAGCAATATTCTAATAGAGGACGAACGAGTGTAGTGTAAGCTGTCTCTTTAGTGGACTTCTTGCATCTTCTAAGTGTCCTGCCAATGAAACGCAACCTTTGGCTCGCCTTGCCCACAATATTATCTATGTGGTCTTTCCAACTGAAGTTGTTCGTAATTTTAACACCCAGGTACTTAGTTGAATTGACAGCCTTGAGAATTGTACTATTTATCGAGTAATCGAATTCCAACGGATTTCTTTTGGAACTCATGTGGATCACCTCACACTTTTCGTTATTTAGCGTCAACTGCCACCTGCCACACCATACAGCAGTCTTTTCTAAATCGCTTTGCAACTGATACTGGTCTTCGGATGACCTTACTAGACGGTAAATTACAGCATCATCTGCGAACAACCTAAGAGAACTGCTCAGATTGTCACCCAGGTCATTCATATAGATCAGGAACAGCAGAGGTCCCAGGACGCTTCCATGAGGAACACCTGATATCACTTCAGTTTTACTCGATGATTTGCCGTCTATTACTACGAACTGCGACCTTCCTGACAGGAAATCACGAATCCAGTCGCACAACTGAGACGATACCCCATAGGCCCGCAGCTTGATTAGAAGTCGCTTGTGAGGAACGGTGTCAAAAGCTTTCCGGAAATCTAGAAATACGGAATCAACTTGAGATCCCCTGCCGATAGCGGCCATTACTTCGTGCGAATAAAGAGCTAGCTGCGTTGCACAAGAACGATGTTTTCTGAAACCATGCTGATTACGTATCAATAGATCGTTCCCTTCGAGGTGATTCATTATGTTTGAATACAGTACATGTTCCAAAACCCTACTGCAAACCGACGGCAATGATATAGGTCTGTAGTTAGATGGATTACTCCTACTACCCTTCTTAAACACTGGTGCGACCTGCGCAATTTTCCAATCTGTAGGTACAGATCTATCGGTGAGCGAGCGGTTGTATATGAGTGCTAAGTAGGGAGCTATTGTATCAGCGTAATCTGAAAGGAACCTAATCGGTATACAATCTGGACCTGAAGACTTGCCCGTATCAAGCGATTTGAGTTGCTTCGCAACCCCTAAGGTATCTACTTCTAAGAAACTCATGCTAGCAGCTGTTCGTGTTTCAAATTCTGGAATATTCCATTCGCCTTCCTTGGTGACGGAATTTCGGAAAACTGCGTTCAATAACTCCGCTTTAGCGGCACAGTCGTCGGTAATAGTACCATCGGCACTGCGCAGCGAAGGTATTGACTGCGTCTTGCCGCTTGTGTACTTTACATACGACCAGAATTTCTTCGGATTTTCTACCAAATTTCGAGACAATGTTTCGTTGTGGAACCTATTAAAGGCATCTCGCATTGAAGTCCGTGCCAAATTTCGCGCGTCTGTAAATTTTAGCCAATCTTCGGGATTTCGAGTTCTTCTGAACTTCGCATGCTTTTTCCGTTGCCTCTGCAACAGCGTTCGGAACTGTTTTGTGTACCACGGGGGATCAGTTCCATCTCTTGCCAATTTATGAGGTATGAATCTCTCAATTGCTGTTGCTACTGTATATCTTCAAATTTGAGCCACATCTCGTCTACATTTGCATTGTCAGTTCGGAAGGAATGGAGATTATCTCTTAGGAAGGCTTCTAGTGACACTTTATCCGCTTTTTTAAATAAAATTATATTGCTTTTGTTTCTGCTGGATTTGGAAGAAACGGTATTGAGCCTAGCTACAACGACCTTGTGATCACTAATTCCTGTATCAGTCATGATGCTCTCTATCAGCTCTGGACTGTTTGTGGCTAAGAGGTCAAGTGTGTTTTCGCAACCATTTACAATTCGCGTGGGTTAGTGGACTAACTGCTCGAAATAATTTTCGGAGAAAGCATTTAGGACACTCTCGGAAGATGTTTTCTGCCTACCACCGGTTTTGAACAAGTATTTTTGCCAACATATCGAGGGAAGGTTGAAGACCCCACCAACTATAACCGTATGAGTGGGGTATTTATTTGTTACGAGACTCAAATTTTCTCTGAACTGTTCCGCATTTATATCATCGGAGTGTGGGGGTCGGTAGAAGGAGCCAATTATTAACTTAGTTCGGCTGTTAAGTATAACCTCCACCCATACCAATTCGCACGGAGTATCTACTTCGACTTCACTACAAGATAAACTCTTACTGACAGACACAAACACTCCACCACCAATTCTCCCTAATCTATATTTCCTGAACACTGTCTGAGACTTCGTAAAAATTTCTGCAGAACTTATTTCAGGCTTTAGCCAGTTTTCTGTACCTATAACGATTTCAGCTTCTGTGCTTTCTATTAGCGCTTGAAGCTCAGGGACTTTCCCAGCACAACTACAACAATTTACAACTACAATTCCGACTGTTCCTTGATCCAAGCACGTCCTGTATTTGCCATGCACCCTTTGAGATTGCAGCCCTCCCCGTACTTTCCCGAGACCTTCTAACCTAAAAAACCGCCCAGTCCACGCCACACAGCCTCCGCTACCCGTGTAGCCGCCAGCTGAGTGTAGTGAGCTCATGACCTATTTAGCGGAACCCGAAACCCCACCACCCTATGGCGCAGGTCAAGGAATCTGCAGCCAACATGGTCGCATAACCGTCTGAGCCTCTGATTCAGACCCTCCACCCGGCTCTGCACCAAAGGTCCGCAGTCGGTTTTGTCAACGATGCTCCAGATGGTGAGCTCTGCCTTCATCTCGTAAGCAAGACCGGCAGCCTTCACCAAATCAGATAGCTGCTGCAATCCAGAGAGAATTTCCTCAGATCCAAAGCGACACACGTCATTAGTGCCGACATGTGCCACCACCTGCAGGTGGCTGCACCCTGTGCTCTTCATTGCATCCGGAAGGACCCTTTCCACATCAGGAATGACTCCACCCGGAATGCACACGGAGTGCACACTGGATTCCTTCCCCTCCTTAGCCGCCATATCCCTAAGGGGCCCCATTACGCGCCTAACATTGGAGCTCCTAACTACCAATAAGCCCACCCTCTGTGATTGCCCGGACCTTGAAGGCTGAGAATCATCCTCTGAAACAGGGCAGGCTGCTGCATCTGGCTCAGCCAGAGACAATGCCTGAAACCTGTTTGTCAGACGCACCGGGGAGGCTTTCCGATCAGCCTCCGGGGAGGTCTTTCGCTCTCTGCCACGCCTTGGAACGACCTCCCAATCAACCACAGGCGAGGGCTCAGCCCCACTGCGGGCAGCAACCGGGGCAACCACAGCGGCAGACCGATCTGGGGACAGACGGGACGAGGTTGACATCCCCATGATACCCAAGTCCGGCTCCCCACAGTGGTGCCCATTGGCAACAGCCTCAAGCTGCGCGACCGAAGTCAGCGCCGCTTGCAGCTGTGAGCGAAGGGATGCCAACTCAGCCCTCATCCGAACACAGCAATCTACTTACTGTGATATCATTTATAACCCTTCAGTTTAAATTAAAAATGACGTTATCTTGTTTTGTACTTTGTTGACCTGTCTCTCATTTTACTACATGCCACATAGCCATAAGTCGGCTGTTGGAATTACTGATTCCTGACATAATGCAGCTGTTTATTGACTCTGTAATAACTTGTGCAACAACTTCAGGATCTTCCTTTGTTCTTCTCAACAGACACATTTCCCTTTTCCTTTCACAAGATACTTTAATCTGCTTAGTGAGGTACGGTATTTTACATGGCTATTTAACATCCTGTGTGATTAGTTCATGTGGAAACCTGTTTTCAAATAATGATATGATTTTATTATGGAATAGATTGAATTTCACGTCAGAATTTGGTTAATATGAATTTAATCCTAGGTCATCTCTTGTAAACTATTGCTAAAAATGTTTGGCCTGGAATCACGATTTATTCTGATTTCCACTGAGGAATATTTATACTATAAGGCACTACCTTATTCATCCTACCTGTGCATCATGATCATAGAGAGGATTTGTTATTGGGTACTGCTTTGAGACTCATCAAAGAAAAAACTCTTAATTAGGGTTCTGCTGTGTTTATACGCCCTCATTAGAAAGATAAACTGAGATCGAATTGTGGGATCCAAATAAAGTTTCCACATCATTTGACCTATCATAATCTTTTAGAAATACTACACTGAAATTACCACAGACTATTAACTGTTTGCTGGTGTCCGACAGATATGATAGTAAGGAATCTATAACCCTCGTGAAAAGTTCAAAATTTCAACACACAGTTACAATTAAAAGTGAACTATTTTTCATTATTAATCAAACAATGAAAAATCCAGGATGGAATGTGACAATACCAGAGAAGGAAAGTTGCTACTCTCCATATAGCGGAGATGCTGATTCGCGATAGGCACAGCAAAAAGATTCACACAATTGTGTTGATCTGTTTTTCAGTATTAATTCACAAGCACACACTTCTATGCGCTGATCACTACAGAGTTTTCTAACTTTTATTCTTTCTTAATATACATAGCAAATCACTTTTCCAAATTACATGGGCTGACAAAGAAAGTGAAGCACGCAGAAAGAGAGAAGGAAATTGAATGTATCTTCAGGAGTTGAGGTGTACTGTTTACAGAAACGAGTAAACTTTACGAAGAATGGTAGTATGACGTTACACGCCCCTTCCCTTTCTCTGCTCTAGATGTATGGACTGATTCGCTTGTGAAGGGCTACAAAGCTGCTCCTTAATATTCTGGGTACTGACACAGGGACGTGGTTGACGTCAGAGCAGGTCCCTCGCATGTTCTGTCGGGGTCCCATCTCGGGCTCTTGCTGATCACAGGAGGTGGTCGACAGCACGCAGACAGTTCATAGAGGCACGTGCCATGTATGGACGAAACTGTTCCGTTGAAAGACGGCACGGTCACACCCTAAAATGTAACATAACAGGACACAGGATGTCCGTGACGCACCGTTGTGCCTTTAGAGTTCTCTTAATCACCACCAGCAGTTTCCTGAAGTCATACCCGATCTCTTCCAGCACCATCACGCCAAGACACCGTTGTGCCTCTCCAAAACAATGGAAGAATGGTCACCATGTCACCGACATACTCGTCATCAATGGTCATCAGGGGTAGCGCGGAAACAAGGTTCGTCTTTGAACACATTCATCAGCAGCCGATTTTTCCCGGTCATGGCACCACTTCAAACGCAGCAGTTTCTCAGTACAACGAAAAACCAGTCCAAAGTTGCAAATTTCACTTTTGTTTATTCACTCGATGACTAGTTTCGGGTCGGGATCCATTTTCAAATCATCGTAACATAATCAAAAATGGTATTTTGGAAAATGCAAAAGCATGTCAAAAATGTACAAACCAACGGTTACAGCATGCTGGAAGTTCGCAACCGTTTTCATTTTGGTGTTAGCGGCAGTCTACGCAGGGCACGGGAGTTCCATATTCAGGCAGCCGTTAGTCTCCGACCATTGGCGAGGGATGCCACAGCATGTAGCAGAGAGTTCATTACTTGTTCTCGGATTGCAAGCGCAGATGCGAAAGAGTTACAATACGCTTGATGTGCTATAAGGCGACCCTCCCTTGTGGTGGCCAGACATGGTCGACCGGAACCTTGTCGAGGAGTATGATTGTCCCCACGATGTCCGTCACCGGGCCTCTGTCACATCCGAATGCCCCATATATGTGGATACTGCACGATTCCATCGACCAGCCAAATGGAGACACGAAATTAGGTCCTTTTTAAACCTTATCAGTTGTTGACAACACTGTATCGTACGACTATGCTGCATGTCTATCACAGAGATCACATCTGACGCTGTTCATGTCCCTTATATAGCCTAGCAAACTGATAACAACAATAAACACGAACAGCAAGAACGCATTTTTGATGGTCGTTCCACCTGTCATAGAGAACTACAATGCTAATCATTTACACACCTGTCGGTGGAGTTGCCTGTACGAAGTCAGACATGCGACCATGTCTTACTTTGTCAGGAGGTGTAGTTCTACATGAGTAAGATGTACAGCGTGTCCCACAAAAAAACAATGATAATGCTTAGTATCTTGGGCGCGAAGGCAAACATCGGTTTTCAAGATGGAGCCCACATCCGGAAATACACGGTTGGGCGCTATAAAGCGTCGAAGTCTGAGAACGAACGGTTATGACGGTTTGTTCCAATTCTTTATGGCGTCTGAATGGGGGAAGTATGCAACCCCTCAGCCGTCTGTGCACTGTGGACGGACAACGTGACCCTATTAACATTTCTCCGCAAACGATACATTCTCCACACAGCCCTTGTGAGCTTTCTCCTGCGGATCTTTTGTGGTCGGCCACTGGAGTAACGTTGTCGACAGCAGTGCAATACGAACCAGTACCCAGGTTCCGAAATTACCGACATGATGCTTGCATATGGCAAAGGGGATTGCAATGGGAGAGCTGCTGCAAGCTTGTATGCGGAACGTTTTCCAAAATGGCATACCTCGCACTATTACACGTTCTTGGCCATATAGATACACCTCAGAGAAGCCGTAAAGTTGCCTGCCTGAGGTTTGTACGTTGTACAATAAAGTACGGGGGTGAGTCAAATGAAAACCTTAAATTAGTAATAACAAATTGAAATTTCGCGCAGTTATCCTGTAAGTTGGTAAGCGTGCAACAATCAGCGTGCAGAATGGCCTGTAGGTGGTAGCATAATGCAGATGCATACATACCGTCGCAGTATCAGTATAAAGATGGCCGCCCCACTTGCGACTTGCACCGGGGTTCGATTGGTTCAGATGGCTCTGAGCACTATGGGGCTAAACTTCTGAGGTCATCAGTCCCCTAGAACTTAGAACTACTTAAACCTAACTAACCTAAGTACATCACACACATCCATGCCCGAGGCAGAATTCGAACCTGCGACCGTAGCGGTCGCGCGGGTCCAGACTGTAGCGCCTAGAACCGCTCGGCCACTCCAGCCGGCTTGCATCACGGAAGAACAGCGTTCTGTTATTCGGTTTTTGCGTAGTGAAGGTGTGAAACCTATTGAAATTCATCGACGAATGAAGGTTCAGTACGGTGATGCATGTTTGTCACAGCAGCAAGTCCACGAATGGAGTAGGAAGTTCGCAATTGGTGTGACTTCAGTGGAAGATGCTCCTCGTCCAGGTCAGGCACAACGAATTGTGACTCTACAGAACATTGCAGCAGTCGAAGCCATAGTGAAGGAAAACCGTCGAGTGACACTGAATGACATTGCAGCATGTTTACAGATTAGTCATGGATCAGCACACCACATTGTGCATGATGTGCTCTAGTTTCACAAAGTGTCTGCAAGATGCGTGCCACGGCAGCTGACTCCCGAAATGGGAGAACTTCTTATGTGCTTTGAACGAGAAGTTGATGGCTTTCTTGCAAGAATCGTTACTGGGGACGAAATCTGGGCTCACTTCCACCAACCGGAAACGAAGAGAGCAAGCAAGGAATGCGCCATTCCTCATCACCAAACCAAAGAAGTTTTTAACAGAACCATCAGCAGGGAAGATTATGCTGACTCTCTTTTGGGACGAAAATGGCGTCATGCGGAGCATTACATGCCTAGAGGGACCACTGCGCATCATACACAGATCTCCTAAAAAATCATCTGCAGCCTGCAGTCAAATCAAAGCGACGTGGATTGCTGTCAGCAGGTGTCCTTTTGCAACATGACAATGCAAGGCCCCACACTGTCCGTACAACAGCTGCAACAATCACAGATCTGCATTTTGAGTGCCTTCCTCATCCACCATACTCACCAGACCTTTCCCCAAGTGATTTCCATATGTTTGGACCACTTGAAGACGCAATGGTTGGAAAGAAGTTCCGTTCTGATCAAGGGGTACGCCACGCGGTGCATGAGTGGTTGCACGGACTACCAAAAGAATTTTTTTCTAAAGGAATTTATGCGTGACCGCAATACGGCAAAGCTCCAGCACACGTTGATGCCGATGTGCGGAATATCTCGGTATATCTCAACCGATGAATTGGTAAAGTTGGACCAGTTCCACTGTCAGCACGGTCGCCAGATCTGACACTACTCGACTATTTTCTGTGGGGTAGTCTGAAGAGTATGATGAATGGAGCACACGTGTAACGTCAGCGGAGAATCTTATTTCTCGAGTTCACGGAGAGACTGAAATACTTTAAAGACAATCGCACGTATTGGCCCATCTGCGTGAGGCCCAGCAGCGCCGATGTAGATTATGTATTAACGTAGGAGGTATGCAGCTCGAAGGCAGTTTCTAATGTAGACAGTGCGATGAGCTACTGATGTGGAGTGTACATCCCTCTCAGACTTCGACACTCTCCAGCGCACAAGCCGTGTGTTTCGGGGTATGAGTTCCATCTTGAAAATTGGTCAGAGTGGCTTCCAGCGAAACATACTAAGCGTTGTCGGTGTATCATCTTTTTTTCTTTTTTTCGGGGGGGGGGGGGGAGGGTGGCATGGGCACCCTTTATATACCTTTTACAGCTTGTTCTGCGGGATACCTCATTTCAGCAACTTTAAGTCCATATTATAAACGCTTTGATTCTTTTGTTTTCTGGGTTTCACAAAGTTCCTAGTTCACTTCCATACAATGCCGCACATGGAATATAGTGTCTCGGAAATTTCTCTATCAATTTAAGACCTATGTTTGATACAGGTAGAATTCTTTTTGCGAGGAATGTAGTCATTTCCTAAGTTAACCTGTTTCTTACACCCAGCTTCCATAGCACATTACGTACGTCATGCATTACTTTGGTTCGAACACAGTCGAGCACCTTCACTTTATCTGCTTCTTAAGTCTTCCGCATTTTTGTTCTTAAGAGTATTGTTAACCTAATTTATGTTACTCCAAAAAACGTTGGTCTTTGTTTGGTTTACTTTGAACCCATGATCTATGTTCAGTACTCTGCTCAATTTGTCATCTAAAAATTCACAGAAGATAACATTGTTACCAGTGAATCTTATCAGTGATTTCCTTCTCCTTGAATTTTAATCCCACTCCTGAATGTTTTATTTCCATCATTGCATCTTCGGTGAACCGCTTGCAGTTTTTAATTCAAGCGCTTCTCTCCATCTTCCTCTCGGTTCTTGAAGCGATTGCTTATTACTTGTCTTTCTCTATAGCGAATACAATTTTAGAAAGGATTCTATGCATCTAGCACCAGTTTACATTGTCGAATGGATGATCTAGGCCAACACATCGTAATAAAGTGTTCTCATTTTTCTTAAGTCGTGTTTCCATTATTATGCTTAGAGTTCGAGTAGTCCTCAGGTGATTTTATCTTTTATAAAGCCAAACTGATCCTCACTGACGAGGACCTCATTTTCTTTTCCAGTTGTCTACATATCATTCTGGTGAGAACCTTGGATGCACCAACAGTAAAGCATATTGTGCGTTAATTATCTCAGTATGATGTTTAGACATTTCTGCTCTGTGCGATAGCAGGTCTTCTCTGTCAAGCTCAAACTCTAACGATTTCCTGTGTTCTCCAAATTTATGCCCTTTCAGCTCTGAAAATCACGTCACCTGAGCAGTTTCTTCTCCTCGTAAGGGTTCTTAACATACTTTTTGCCACGCGGGATTAGCCGAGCGGTCTTAGGCACTGCAGTCATGGACTCTGCGGCTAGTCCCGACGGAGGTTCGAGTTCTCCCTCGGCCATGGGTGTGTGTGTTTGTCCTTAGGATAATTTAGGTTAAGTAGTGTGTAAGCTTATGGACTGATGACCTTAGCAGATAAGTCCCATAAGATTTCACTCACATTTGAACATACTGTTGCACCTATCTGCTGTTTCCTCTGAATTTAAGGGTAGAGCTCCTTCTGTACTCTTAATTTAAAAGCTTTTGCATTTTAAATCTTCTAGAGTTGTTTTGATTGTTCTGTACACTACATCTGGCCTGTTGACAATTTTTGCTCTTCAATTTCACATTTTTCTGCAGTGGAGACTTCAGAAATCAAATCCGTCAGTGAATGGCAATCTTGTAACTTCCAAGATGCAGGATCAAGGGGGCTTCAGCAGACTGTGCGTTAATTACCTCAGTATGATGTCTAGACATTTTTCCTCTGTCCGATAGCAGGTCTTCTCTGTCAAGCTCAGACTCTAATGATTTTCTGTGTTCTCCAAATTGATGATTTTGGAGCGCTTCTCGGGCTACTTTATTACTAACATTTCGCTCTGCAATGTTTGTTGTTTGCCTTATTTGCAATTGATTACGAAGCCTTTCATGGGTTCGTTTTCAGTTATTGAACTGTAATAATCCCTCAAGTATATCTTGCTGTTGTGCCATGGCAGAGTATAATCGATTGGAGGATGCTGTGGTCAAGTGGCTGAGGACGAAGGCGAAAAAGGCTTCGACATCTATTACCAAAAGTGGAAGACAAACGTAGCTGAGCAAAATTAGTTTCAAAATAGCTCTTGGTGATCCGAAACAAAATTTGTGACTATGTTTCCAGTTCACTTCTTTAAAACATTGCTTGGTAATTGACATAACACATTACGCGAGCGACAGCAGCACAAGTTGAATAGCGTCGCCATGACGACCGCTGGCATCCTACTTCGTATACTTTTTGCCCCTGTGGGAAGAAGCAATTTGCAGCGAACATTACTAGGGCAACATAAACACAAACGCGTATCGCTTCTAGTCGGGCGTGCCGCGGCAGTCCTCACAGGGGGGGTGATGCGTCTTTCATAGCCTCTCCTTCCCAAGTGGCTCTTTCCGCCTTCCCGTGGTGCCAGATGTTAAGTTCGGCATTCTGCCTTGCGACAAAAGGGAGAGCTGCAACCCAATCCGATGCGAAAGCGAAGGGTGCGTGGCACAGGGGGAGCTGTGTCGAGGGACCGAACACCAGTCCCTTTCGGTTCGCAGGGCACAGACCAGCAGGTGCTCTGCATGCCGGCGATCTCGTTTGTCGGCGTGGGATCGCGGCGCGTGTCGGCAAGGGTGCTTCGCCACGCCCCTTGGTAGCCGGGGCGTGTTCTGCCAAACCCAGGTGGTGGTGACATCGCCTGGGCCAGGTCAGATGGGTCCAGACCGCCGTACATCTGGGGGACCGGCCCTCCACCTGAGTAGGAGTGGGTCCTTGGCCGAGAGGTGGAAACTCGGGCAAGTAGGCGGCGAAGGGCGAGAGGTGCATCCGCCTCTCCGGAGTGAGGGGCGCAGTTGCCGGGGTGCGTCGCGTGAAATCGCCGATGACGGAGTCACCGAAAGGGACCCATGCGCTGGAAACGGTGAGCTGAACCCAGCAGCAGGAGTACCCTTGACCTAGGGGCGAGGTCGGTGGGCGAGCTGCTGCAGAAGTCCCCCCAACCCCCACCCAGAGGAACCGGTCCGGGGCAAGAGACGGGTTCCCACCCCTCTTTTTATCACTCATACAAAATGGCGACACCAGAAACGAGTGATACGAGTGCGCCTTCGCGAGCTTCTTCGATGCCTGAACCCGCTCCTCAGGAAGAGCTGGGACAGGCAACTGATGAAAACGTGTTGCAAAGACACTCAAGGATCACGTTGCTCCTTGAGCAAAACATTAAAAACGGCAAGATTAGTCAGGCGGCTTTGACAATAATTAAAAATGAGCTGGCGGCATGGGCCATCGCAAACGCCAAGCTTGAGTGCTGCGTAGAGGAACTCGAGGAAGAAAATGAAAGATTAAGAAAGCAACCTGTCAAGACCTGGGCGGGAGTGGTCGCACAAGCGCCACTGAAACCGCAAACAACTAAGGACACTATTGCCAGTGTCACCAAACGATCAGACACAACGGTCTTTTTAAGGACCTTGCCTGGTCAAGATACTAGTGTAAAGAAGATACAGGAGCTACTTACTACCACCATCAATTCTGTAAAAGACAAAATCAAAATCAACAAAGTAAAACCGAGCCTCAGAAGAGGACAAAGAAAAACTATTGAACAATGCCAAATTAAACTCGGTGGTCAAATGCGAGCCACCGAGGAAAAGAAACCCGTTAGTCATCTTATATAACGTACCAACGATTATAACTAATGAGGAACTACAAAACACTATTAAGGTTCAGAACTTTGAGGACATGACAGACGAGGAATTTAAAGAAAGTTTTAGACTGAGATTCAAAACGGGGCCTCAGGAACGTGATGTGGTTCATCACGTTGCCGAGGTCTCCGCTCAAATGTGGAAAAGAGTTACGGCAATGGGCAAACTATACATTGGCTTTCACGCCGTAAATACCAGAGACTATCTTGTGGTACCACGTTGCCACAATTGCAGAGATCTCGACCACGTTCTGAGGCACTGCACCAGGGGGTCGACCTACTCAAAATGTGGCGAGGATGGTCTTGTGAGAAAAGGCTGTAGGGCTGCTGCAGTCTGTATTCCATGTAAAAGACGGGGAAAAAAACCTTGTGGAGACACTGGACGCAACTGCCCCACTTACGGACTCTTAGAACAAAGATTAATTTCAAGGATAGATTATGGCTGATCAAGCTAAAGCAAACAGGATGCCAAAAAGAAAATCCCCAAGCAAAAGGAGGAGGGATGCCGTGAGGGCAAGTGCTTTCGAGTTATTCTTGAGGTCGCTCACGAGCGCCACCATTAATACCACCAACACAAGCACTCAAACCGACTTTTCCACAATGGACAGAGGGATTCAAACGGAGCCTTTCACAGCCACGTTTCCCTCCTCCCCAAGCCGGAAGACGAGGCCGACTAAACACCAACGGCATCCTGTAACAGAGACTGTGGCAATCTCAACAACAGAGGAGAACAGAACTTCAAAGAAACCAGTTCAGGAAAACATAATAACTAGCTCCAGTGAAACATCTACCACAACAGGTCCTGTCGTCAAATTGCCACCAGTCGACCTAGTCAGAGTCTATCCCAACCTCGAATTCACTGAGCAACTAGCAAGACTAGAGCAGCCGACTACCCTGACCACTGCCTTGAGACACGTGGTTCGGGTGGGACATGAATATGGTAGGAGAGTCACCTTCTCGGTAATGGAGGCTGTGGACAGAATACAGCTCAAGTCAGTGAATCTCCCCACCGACTGCGGTACCTACTTAAGAAAGTCTTCGAAAGACGAGGTGAAAAATTCGACCCGGACTATATCTATGAACAAGCAGTTTTGGCAAATGGACGCATCTCATTCGACTGGAGTAAGACATGGCCAAATGATAGAATCCACACATACTTCCCATAAATGACTACATGACGAAAATCACCATTGGCCAACTTAACACCCATAACAGCAGACTAGTGATGCAGGAGCTACGCAAGGAAGTGAAGGAGAGGAGACTAGATGTGGTCTGTCTGCAAAAGCCGTACTCCCTAAATGGGAAAATAGCTTTCACGGCTGGGACCTGGCAAGTCGCAAGCAGAGGGGAAGACCCAAGATCAGCAATTATAATAACTAATAAACTTTTAAGGGCCACAGTATTAACACAATTCACAACCACCCACTGCAACGTCGTAGAGTTGCAGTCTCCATCGGGAGCAATCGTCATCATCAACATGTACTTCCAGTATGGAGACGATATTGCGAGACATCTGGCAGACCTTAACACAGTTATCACGGCATTGCGGGGGCGGAAAGCGATTGTAACAGCTGATATAAATGCTAAATCCCCCCTATGGCACAGCAGCACCAGGGACCCTAATGGAGAAAAGGCAGAAGAGGCCATCATGGCCTTGCAGCTGGTGGTGGCTAACAAGCCGGGCAACCCTCCGACCTACGTGGTGGTAGGTGGCCAAGGCACAAACATTGATGTGACCCTGGCTACGCCTAATGCTCCGCATCTCATTCAGCAATGGAGAGTGGAAGAGAACGCCACCACTAGCGATAACAACCTCATCACCTTTACTACAGGAGACAAGTAGAGCGCTGGGTCATGGGGTGGGAGGTGCAATACAACTACAAAAGAGTCGATTGGAAAGACATGCTAGGGAGTGTGACATTCCTGCATTACCAGAAGGTGACGGACACCTGGACATTGACGTAGACAACAGAGCCGAGGAACTGGTGAAAGTAATAACTCGAGCGGTGAAAGCTGCTGTACCTACTAGGAGGAAGGCCATGGCGGCCTCTCCGTCACCATGGTCAGCTGAACTGGAGGAGATGTGCCGGTCTGTCAGAAGGCTCAGGAGGCACTACCAGCACAGTGTCGTCTGGTTGGAAAGACAAAGATGGTTGCAGCTATACCAGGAAGCCAAAGACAATTTCCAAAAACAACTACGCAAAGTCAGATCAAAAAGCTAGGAACACTTTGTTTTGAATCAACTAGCTCTAGACTCATGGGGATTCCCCTACAAGCTTGTCCATGAGAAAATCAGCTCTCCGATGGAGCTCTCAACCGTCAGGTATTGGGGCGGGATGACGGAGTCTTGGCAGGAAACTGCTGAGGTCCTTCTCCAGTCCCTGCTGCCTGACGACACTACGGATGGAGAGACAGATGAACAACGGCAGCTGCGTGATGACAACATCAATGTATATGGAAATGAAATGGCAGTTTACCCATTCTCTGAAGAGGAGGTAGCTGCCCATATAAAATCCCTGAAGAGAGGGAAAGCTCCCAGGCCGGACGGCATTGTGGTGGAGGTGGTGCAATTCCTGGCCCCCCAGATAGTCGCCCCTCTAACTCACCTCTACAATGAGTGTCTCAGGCAGAAAAAGTTCCCTCGAATCTGGAAGAGGGCAAATGTAGTAATCATCAAGAAAGGAGCTGACAAAGAGCCAGCAGAAATAAAATCTTACAGACCAATCTGCCTGCTCAATCTGCTTGGGAAGGTTCTGGAGAGACTACTGGCTGACAGACTGGATGCGCACCGAGTGCTGTGCGGGATGAGCAGCAGGCAGTTCGGCTTCAGGCCTGGGCGATCGGCATCTGATGCAATTGCCCTGGCGGCCGAGGTCTGTGGCTCTACCCCATACAAGTACGTTGTTGGCATCATGGTAGACATAAGTGGCGCCTTCGACAACCTGTGGTGGCCTTCGCTCTTCTCCTGTTTACGGGAGAAGGAGCGTCCAGGGCCATTATATGGGTGTCTGAGGAGCTATTGTGAGGATCAGGAGGTTTGGCTATCATCCCCTAGCACAAGAGTAAGAAAAACTATCACAAAAGGATGTCCCCAGGGCTCTGTACTAGGTCCCCTGTTCTGAGACATCCACATAGAACCTTTACTAGACAAACTACAGCAAAGTGCTAGACGTGATAGCCTACGCGGATGACCTCCTCCTACTGGTCGGCGGCCGTAGCCGAGAAGATATAGAGCCCAAGATAGAAAGAGCAATAGAAACACTACAACTTTGGTGCTGAAACACAAAGATGAAGATTTCACCAGCCAAGTACACATACCTTCTTCTAAAGGGACAGCTAGTTCGTAATCCAATTGTCAGGACTGAGGGCTCACCAGTTCTCCGGCGACGAGAGAGTTGCTATCTTGGAATCATCATTGATGAAAGGTGGTCCTTCGGAAGGCACATTGACACCGTAACTCAAAGAGCCCTACAAGTACTCAACAACCTCATTTCCATTGGACGCAAAAGATTTCATCTCCCACCACATCTCGTCAAACTTTACCACAATAGCATACTCACCTCAATAGTGGGTTACAGCTTGGGAGTCTGGGTGCACAGGCTCACGAGGGTGGTGCCTGCCATGACAGTGAGAAGAGTACAGAGAAATATGATTATGAGATCAGTGGGGGCATATAGGACTACGCCGGGAGGAGCCCTGTTAGTCATAATGGGGCTCTGCCCCTTGGACATCAAAATTCGAGAACAGGCCGCTTGGTATTGGGCAAAGAAGGGGAATATTGAGAAAACAGAGGAAATTTTAGGCAGCAGGACTGGGAACAAGGTTGAGATTAGGTTAAGAGGGGATCAGCTATGGCAACAATCGTGGGAAGGCGAAGAAACAGGGTGCAGAACTTTTGATTTTCTACCAGATGTTAGGAAAAGGATGGGAATGACATATCTCGAACCAACCCGAGGACTAATTCACTTTCTCACTGGACATGGACCCTACTCGACATGCTTATGTCGATTCCGGAAAAAGGCGACACCTGTGTGTGACTGTGGTGCTCCGGAGGGTACTCCTGACCATGTAGTCCACTAGTGCCCCCTTTTCAATGATGTGGCTTCAGTGTTACGCGACCAACTACCACACTATGACACATACAGACTGCTCAGACAACACGACACCTTTCAGACCATTAATAAACTGGCTAACATGATATCACAGAAAGTCTTAAAGGATTACCTGAGATAATTAAACTAGCATTAATGAGAGACTTACCTAAACACCTATAGAGTCTGGTACCCTATTCCCAAACCGTCTGGGCCGACTTCCTCAGACTGGAATCCGCCGCGCCTCGGGACTCAGGGGGAGTGGGGTGCAACCTCACCGATCTTGACAACGCACCTGATTTGACCTTAGAATAAGTTTAGTTGTAGGACTTAGTTTTTAGACACTATCTCTAGAAACCTGCAGCGATCAACATCTTGGCCTGCCCAGTGTCAGGGGCACGCTCATTGGGGTTAGCTCAATGAGCAAGGCTCTATAGTAGGTTTATATCTCAACTGACACATATGTAACGCTGTAGGCCTTAGTAACTAGTCTATAGTTAGGTTGCCTGCTTAGTAGTTAATTAACATACTAATTTGCCCATTGCATTTATCCCATAGCTCACATACTAACTAGTTACTAAAATATAACTTAGAATAGCTGCAACTAAAACTATTGTATCACTATTTCGGCCCACTAATCACATAAGGTAGTGGGTTAAATTGTATAATTAATAAGTTTTTGGAAATAAAGAACTTAAAAAAAACACAACATAATAGTTCGCCCAAGTACACGAAAGGTGCCTTTCTTTAAGCATTCTGGTTGTCACTTTTATCTGTTTTGAATGGGTACAAAAGCAGATGGTAATCAACATCACATTTGGTCTTTTAATGGTTCTGCATACAGACAGCGCGGGGAACCGTGGGCGGATCCATGCTGTATTAACTCCAAGCTCTCACTGGCTAGTCAGCAGTTAGTGTTGACAATGTTTTGGTTGTGTACAGCGGCTCAGAGCGCTGGCTCATCATTTGACTGTAAGGGCGCTGCGGTACTGATTTACTGCAACACTGCAACTGGCATCTGACCTCGCAGTATCCCTGGGACGTGGTCTGCCCGGTTGGCCGTGTGGTTTAACGCACGGCTTTCCGGGCGGGAAGGAGCGCCTGGTCCCCGGCACCAATCCGCCCAGCGGATTTGTGTCGAGGTCCGGTGAACCGGCCAGTCTGTAGATGGTTTTTAGGCGGTTTTCCATCTGCCTCGGGGAATGCGGGCTGGTTCCCCTTATTCCGCCTCAGTTACACTATGTAGAGATTGCTGCGCAAACAAGTTCTCCACGTATGCGTACACTACCATTACTCTACCACGCAAACATAGGGGTTACACTCGTCTGGTGTGAGACGTCCCCTGGGGGGTCCACCGAGGGCCGAACCGCACAATAACCCTGGGTTCGGTGCGGGGCGGCGGAGGGGTGAAGTGGACTGCGGTAGTCGTCGTGGGGTTGTGGACCACTGCGGCTGCGGCGGGGACGGAGCCTCTCCGTCGTTTCTAGGTCCCCTGGACGTGTTGTACCGAGGCAAACGGTGTACAGAAGGTTTCAGCAGACTGACCTTTATTGTTGGAGACCTGCTGTCTGTTTACCTCTGGCGTGTCTTCACAGAAGGGAACATCTAGAGTGGAGCCGTGAACATGCCACCTGGTCTGTCTAACAGTGGGACAATGTTCTTTTAACAGATGAGTCCTAATTTGGTCTGGAGAGCGATTCTCGGCGGATTCGCATTTGGAAGGCACATGCAACTCGACTTCGGGACCCAAACATCGTGGAAAGAGACCGATATAGAGGTGTATCCCTAATGGTGTGGGTAGGGATTATGTTGATCATTCGAATATCGCTTCATGAAACTGTTTGTGTGACTCATCAAGACTGAACTGCTGTCAGGTACCATGGGAGATCTTGGAATCTCATGCGCGGTTGTTGCGAGGTGCTGTGGGCCCAGACTTCGTGTTGATGGAGGATAATGATCGACCTCATTAGACACTGTTGTTTTTTGGATACGGAAGATATTGCACCCATGGCGTGGCCTACTCGTTCTCCCGATTTGAATCCCACAGAGCATGTCTGGGATGCAAGAGGGGGACAGGTTGCCTCACGTCAGCATCTATCAACCATTCTCCAAGACTTGTGAGCAGCTCTGCAGGAAGAATGAGCGTTATTGCCTCAACATGAGATTGACGACATCATTCAAACTATGTCCCGTAGTTGTCAGGCCTGTATTAGTGCCAGAGGTGGTCACACCCCTTACTGAGCACATTAACCAGTTGTCAGGATTTGTGTGCAACGCCGACAAGTTAGAAAAAATCGAAGGACATTTTAGTCCACCGTTACGCATGTTCCAGTTCTGTATTCTTTACATTGTTTCTGCTTTAGAATCACCTGTTTATACTGTTTTGTGGCAAAATAAACGCAACCTTCCAAAATTTCCGTTCATTGCTTTAATTTTGGGCATCATTGTATTTTAGCCTGGGTGCCGCTGAACACAATCTTTGAGGGTGCTGCATTTTCTTCCGGCAGCCTATTTGGGAACATATGATAATTATTTCCAGAATAGCAACGGGAAAGAGAGCTGCTATAGCTTTGCAAGGGATAGTATGGAAAAATTATATTCGGCAGGATTTTACGAAAAGAACATTTTCCAATGTTGTGGGAGACATATGGAGCTAAGATGTGGGCTCAAGCAAGGAAAATTGGGGAGGTAATTAGAATAGTGCAGGATGCAAAATGAGGATGCACGGAGGCGACTGTAACAAAATCTTTTTTGGAGAATAGAATGCTCCAGTGCTACAGGCACGTACAGAGAATGCTTAAGCATAGGCGTCCTAGGAATATTTTAAATTGGGAGCCCCCGGAGTAAGGAGAGGAAGTCCAGCGCTAACGAGAACACGGTAAGTATCATAACCCGATTACCCAGAAACTTTGCTCGGTGGAAGTCGAGTAAAAATAAGCGAACAAGTGTCTCAACTTATCAGTAAATACTCGATCGTTTATGAGAAAACGATGGTCAAAGTTTTCGACGAAACTTAGATTCCTTTCAGAGCCCAATACTCTCAGCCGAAGTAGTGGCACAGTGGCTAGCATCGCGGCCTCTCCCGCGTGCGAAACCCGATTATTGCTTTTATTTCTTTTATTTTAAGTTTTATTTTTTCATTTATCTACTCATGTCCGTAGAAGGTTACTACACGAATATTTCTTATCAAGTTAGGGAATACAATGGCGTTACATTAATATTTAAATTACAACTAAGCTATGTTTCACAATATATATATTTACTATATAAATATATGTATGTGTGTGTGGTATTTTCAGGGGTTACAATCTTTTTAAATGCTCATTCTTATATAAAATCTTACATTTTATTCGTATGTTTATTGCTCAGGAAGATTTGGTGCCGGCCGAAGTGGCCGTGCGGTTAAAGGCGCTGCAGTCTGGAACCGCAAGACCGCTACGGTCGCAGGTTCGAATCCTGCCTCGGGCATGGATGTGTGTGATGTCCTTAGGTTAGTTAGGTTTAACTAGTTCTAAGTTCTAGGGGACTAATGACCTCAGCAGTTGAGTCCCATAGTGCTCAGAGCCATTTTGAAGATTTGGTCCAAGCGGCTGCTACGGTCGCAGGTTCGAATCCTGTCTCGGGCATGGATGTGTGTGATGTCCTTAGGTTAGTTTAAGTAGTTCTAAGTTTAGGGGACTGATGACCTATTAAGTCCAACAGTGCTTAGAACCATTTGAATAATTTTGAACCATTTGAAGATTTGATATATTCTCTTGGTTGATACCAAGCGTAGAAACATTCGAAAATCGTAGAAACATTCGAATCATAGAAGTTCCAAACACCACGAGCATTACGCGAAGGCAGGTGATTTTTCTTCGTATGAATCTAACTCGGGAAAGAAACGTCAATAACACCGCTGAAGATTTCACACATTGGCCACAATTTGCATTTGGTTATGATTCAAGATACACTACAGCAATTTAATCTAAAACCATTTCAAATGATTTTCTCATATTTTTTTTTAAATTCATGCCCCGACATGCAATTAGTAGCCCAATAAAGACAACGTTATTTCAGTATGCACTGGAAAATGTCCTTGTAGGAACATGCGTAGATAAAAACCAAAAATAAAAGTAATAATCGGGTTCCGACAGTACGCGAAAGTGTGAAGCCGCTACGCCAGCCACTGTGTCACCGCAGCAGATCAACTATTTACTCGCAAAGAGGTATAAAATGTAGCTCAGAAACTTGGAGCGTCAGTTTCAAGAAACAGTCGAGTAACTATGTGTAAGCCTAGACACGTATTCACTTATTTTCACCGCTCTTCTAGTGAGCGAAGTTTCTGGGGAGTCTGGTTTGGCACTTGCTGTTTTCTCTTCGTAGGGTGGGAAAAATACATAAAGGATTAAATAGAAGACAGAAACCTAGGGCCGGATAACTGGAGATCGACGAGGGCTAATTGCTACAGGGATAAGCCGGAGAGGAATAAAAAGAGAAAAGACAATAGTCGTTGTTCCAACATGTTGCCAACATTCCTTAAATTTTCCATAACTATAGTCGGATAAAGATTTCTTGCATCACGCAATGAAGTTGTTTTTCTCCGATGAGAGTGCTCAATGTCACGCCCAAACCATCAGCCGTTGACATACTGTCACAATTGATCAATTCACTTCCAGTTCCTTGCCCGGCTTTCCTTCTTGATGTTTTTTGGATCCCGAATCATGGGTCTGGAACTTTGATTTCATATTTTAAAGCACATGATAAGCACACGGAAAACACACACACACGAAACGATGCTAATGAAAGACACATGTTTCATACACAGCACTAACCAAACATTACTGCATACTTCTGCACAAAACGCGATTCAACGTCACATGTACAGTTGTAATCACAGAAATTGCCTTACATTAGATACACTTCGTGCGACATTGGTTGAAGCCGAATTTATGAAGGCTGCAGTTCATCGTTGCGACTGGATCACCACAGTTACAAGTGTAACTACGTAGCCCAGTAATCTGTCGTAGCGCAACGGCTAGCGTAGGAACGTATTGTGTAGAATGCCGTTGCTTCGAATGTAGTCAAATGGAGAGAATTCTTCTTTATTTCCGGATCTAATCAAAAGAGTTTCTTGTTTTTATTCAATTAATAGCTTTAAATGCATTTTTATTTGTAGTACTTCATTTCTAGTACGTCACTTTTAGCTTCGTGAAGACTTATTTATTTGCTCTTGTTTGCTTTATTTTCTTCCTAACATTATTTTTTTGTTTGGAATCTGCCTTAGCGCCTATAATCCTCCAGCAAGAGTCAACCAGGTGTGCTTATCGGGTGGCGTCCGCCCCGGTAGCTGAGTGGTCAGCGTGACAGACTGTCAATCCTAAGGGCCCGGGTTCGCTTCCCGGCTGGGTCGGAAATTTTCTCCGCTCAGGGACTGGGTGTAGTGTTGTCCTAATCATCATCATTTCATCCCCATCGACACGCAGGTCGCCGAAGTGGCGTCAAATCGAAAGACCTGCACCAGGCGAACGGTCTACCCGACGGGAGGCCCTAGCCACACGACATTTCCATTTTTTTATCGGGTGGCAACTCGACAGATCATGTAGCCAATGATAGCGAAAAATTAGAGTTCGCTTTAAGCGCTGAAACCTAATGTTTTCTGTCCTTAGTTTGCTCGTAGAGGTTATCTTTAATCGCCGTGAGCAAAGCGATCGTGATTCTAGGTCTTCCACAGATTTATGACCGCTGTTTTCTCTGGTACTTTGTGCATAACGAGGTTAGTGCATGAGTTTAAATTCAGGACTGCAAAACGGGTCACCTTCCGCAGTTCAGTCATTGATCTCTCAAAATCGGCTGTCGACAGAAAATGTCGCATTTCCGACGTACCTCAAGGTGGCCACTTCCGACGTTCCTCTGCGTTAGAGATTAACTGAAGTTTTGAAGTGATCCGCCTAGTTAGTATGTCACCTATAACCGGGTGGTAGCCGGTAGTCGATGTTGCAACACTTTAGTGGCAAGAAACTTCCTGGCAGATTAAAAGTGTGTGCCGGATCGAGACTCGAACTCGGGACCTTTGCCTTTGGCGGGCAAGTGCTCTACCAACTGAGCTACCCAAGCACTACTCACGCCACGT
Source organism: Schistocerca piceifrons (assembly GCF_021461385.2). Taxonomy (NCBI): domain Eukaryota; kingdom Metazoa; phylum Arthropoda; class Insecta; order Orthoptera; family Acrididae; genus Schistocerca; species Schistocerca piceifrons. The sequence goes on from NC_060138.1 coordinate 991,265,469, forward strand.
CCTCACAGTTTTGCTACTGCCAGTACCTCGTCCCCTACCCTCCAAACTTTACAGAAGCTCTCCTGCGAACCTTGCAGAACTAGCACTCCTGAAAGAAAGGATATTGCGGCTATGCCCGCGGAAGGCAAAGGTCCCGAGTTCGAGTCTCGGTCCGGCACACAGTTTTAATCTGCCAGGAAGTTTCCAGCGCACACGCCGCTGCAGAGTGAAAATCTCATTCTAGACTTTAGCGGAAAGTGATAGAGGTCAACTATCAAGTAATTTTAATCGGACTACAATTAAATTGCATGGTTCTCCTTCAGGAATGAAAGGAGCCGGTAGTAGGTTCGGAATGTCGAGACCAAGTACAGTGTAAGAGCGCTGCAACTAGTGGGTACAGTGGGGACGTACGCGCTGTTTAATATCCGCGTCTAAGTCCTCATCGCCCGCACCTGAGACTAGGCGCGGCGCGGGGTGGCACGGCGCTGAAATTTGTGATGGGCGCGGTAGGGGAGGATTTGTGGGGGATGGGGGGGGGTGGGGAGGGGTGGAGGTTGAGAGATGAGGAGCGGCGCAGAGTGGCTGCGGCCAATAAGGCGGCGTGGAGTCAATCACGCGGCACGCGCTGTGGGCTGGGCTGGATGGGCAGGGCAGGCGCCGCCGCTGAACCGCCGATATTGCTGCCGCCGCTGCTGCTGGCACGTAGCCGTAGCAGTAGCTGCCGGCACAGCACGGCACAGCACAGGCCGCGCTGCAAAGCGGGGCCAAGCACAGCTGCTGCGGCTCACTGGGCACCGCTACCGATCTGCTCACAGCCGAAACATTACTGTGTTTCAGCATTCGAGGTTAGAGCTGTACGGTGTTGACACCAGCGCTGCAGTCTAGTGAAAGCATGAGACACTTTTAGTAACCTGTGGGCATGATTCAAATACTGGCACTGAAGCTCTAAAGGGAGGGGGGGAGGGGGGGTGAATGTTACGTTACTACGAAAGATACTTCTTAATGTAACTTATAACGTAGGTACTATCATTTATTTCAGTTATAATTATTAGCTCTCCAATGGTATGTTGCATACAAGAAAGTACAAAATAGCCGAGCGGTTCTAGGCGCTTCAGTCTGGAACCGCGCTACCGCTACAAAATATCCTGTTTTGTACCCTATAATGACAATTTTACTGCTCAAAATGTCCTGGGAAAACCAGTCATAATTTATGCTGTGTCTGTTTTCAAATTATTAAAAAAATGGCTCTGAGCACCATGGGACTTAACATCTGAGGTCATCAGTCCCCTAGAACTTAGAACTACTTAAACCTAACCAATCTAAGGACTGCCCGAGGCAGGATTCGAACCTGCGACCGTAGCGGTCGCGCGGTTCCAGACTGAAGCGCCTAGAACCGCTCGGCCACACTGGCCGGCTACAAATTATTACGATTATTATGACTCTAAGGGTATTTTAAGCACAAAATGAGTGTAGAGTCTTCTGTTTTCTTCAACAATCACTCAGGGATTCTTCATTTTTCAACGCATCACTGTCATCTGTACACGCAACAATATCTTCCTGAAGAAAATCTTCATCTTCACTTTTCTCCATTGTCTGTGTCTTTATTAGCTTCTTGAAGCAAATCAGCTAGCATGTTTTTTGTGTCAAAATCAAACTTAGCATCAGCCATATTGCGCTAAATTCAGTAGCAAAAGACGCGATTAGCACCGAAGAGAGCCAATGTGACATACTCTTAAGTTAATGCTCTTCCAACTGTTACTGCTTGATATTTCACCTGCAACGCCACTCTGATGTAAATTATAAGCTACAAAATAAGTATGCCGCCTGTTAGGAAACAGGTACACCGTTACTAAACATTCGGAATATTTACGACGAGGGCACCAGTACCAGCAAACGGCTGGAGTCAGGCAATAAATAATTCAGTCATTGTTAACAACCATATTTGCTATAAAGTTACTCAAGAGTACCCCTCGCTAATGTACCCAAATTGGCGGGAACCACGAAGAGATACCAACTGAAATCGTAAGTTTCGCTGGGGTTCAGTAATCTTAGCTCGCGCGCCGCCAGCACTCCTAGCGCATAAAACCAGAAATACAGCGTCCACGACGTTAATGTTACGGGATAATACGCAGATATGAATGGCACCCCTGTCCCAATACGCCACGCCAACAAATTATGCCTCGAAACAAATATTTTTGAGAGTATTTATCTTATGTTAACTCCTTTTATCAGATGTTTACATTTATTTACGCGTCGTGAACATTGCTTCGTTACTTGCGACATTTTACAATAGCTGTGTTAAAAACTTCCGTTGGAAAATTCTGCAGTTCAATTAGTAAAGATACAACTGAACCGTAACTTACCTCTGGAGCGGTTAGTGTGTCTGCTCTCTCTTGTGCCCGTGCTTTGCTCCGGCGCGAATGGTCGCGATCACCTATTCATGCGCGCGCAGAACTATTCGAAGGAGAGTCGGCGAAGCAGCGAGACGCGCAGGACGTTACGCTGGTTACCGAGTGAGGGCAGTGACCCTGTCAGCCGTGTCGTCAGCGGCGGGCAGTGCGGGCCCAGAGTTCGTTTTGGCCGAGTACGGAAGCAGCTTTGTGTGTGGACGACGCTGCGTGGGACTTCACGCTAATAGCGGAATTGGGGCCTTACTACGTCGGGAGGACAATGTAGTCGTGTAGAGGCCTGAATACAGTCGTCTGAATCCTACCACCGTGCCAACACTTCTGTCTGCCTCTGCCACCTTCAGCTGTGTTAATTCTGGTGGGTACGCTGTTTTCTCATTCAGGATCGTTCTTGTACGATTAACTCTTGGATGGCCCTTTACGACTTCCGCGTCGAGCTGTGGTACCTCAAATATGCTGTCGCATTTTGTGTGTGTGAGTTTCTCACCGTGTAGGTGCGTTTTCCTTACAAGTACTACCTGTGCCTATTGCGTAATTCACTGGGTCCAACATATGAAAACTGTGCAAATTTTTCAAACTGTATCGAGCTTGCGTCCGGGAAATTTTGCTGGAGTAATATCCGTTTATTTAAGGACAAATATCTAGAAAGCTCTATAGGCGTGGCTGTGGTAAAGTCTGTTATGTTGTTTGAAGTATGTTGTACTGAATAGCAGAGTGTTTAGTCTTAACTGTGAGTCTCTGAAATTACTGGTAACGGTTGCTCTTGCAGTACTTGATTACTTACTGCTTACCTCTAGTCAACTGCGTGCGCATGCAGCTCAGTTTACGCTACGCCGTTTTAGATGCAATTTTAAATGTGTAATTTTATCTTAATCTTATAATGAGCTGTGCTTTTATTGCTTTGTGCGCTGCTAAAGTATTTCAATCAGGTGTTGGTTAAAACTGGGATGAAAATGTCTTGCGTGCTATAAACTATTGCAATTTGCTTTAGGAATTTCGGGCTTACTGACGGTTTGCAAGGTTGTACGTTACTGTATAACATCTTGCATGTAAAACGTTGGCTGGCTTCACAGCTGGCGTAAAACGGTGCATGTCCTAATAGTTTGTTTGGTGTGTTATAGGAAAAACTTCTTGTTTTGTAAGGCGGCTAGGTTGCGCCTCAGGCGTTGCCACGTGACCAGTACACCTAAGTGGGTCTACGACCTCGAAAGGCTGCTAAGTTTGAGCAGTACTGTAACTGACGCATGTATTCAACCTTGATTTTTTTCTGATTTAAAACTGTAGCTCGTAAATAATGTTTCTGGTCTTTTGAACAATTCAAAAGACCTCAAACCCTTTCAGAGCCACCAGGCTTGTTAGTCCTGCGTCAAATAATATTGTCTAAAGTACTGGCAATGAACAGGTACAGTATATGAAAAAGTCTTTTCTTAAAACTTCAAGTAAGAAATTTCCAACTAAGTTTTGTCACAAGCAAAAGCGTAAGTTCCAAGTTTTTTTAAAAAAAAAATTCTTTTATTGAAGAAAGTCACTGCCATTTGTCTTAAATTATAATATGTATTCTTCAACGTAACGGTTGTTACATTGAAAGAGTTTTCTGAATTTGTGACTTTATGTATTACTTGAACAAATAGTAAGTTGTAATATCATTGTGTATCTGTGCTATTACCAGCGTTGATTGTTTCGGTGTCTGGTCAATAAAGTTTGTTGTTGAGAATCCCCTCTGGACTTGGTCCTTTCACTCCCCGCAGCCTTGAAACCAGCTACCGACATACCAACAACATTCACTACACCTAAATAAATGTAAACCTTTGGAGATGCAATGCAAAGCTTCACCATGGAAAAATAAACGTCTGTAACACGAACTGCTTGCAGCTAATTCATTACAAATTGCCTTCAGTTTCAGCAGTTCAAACTGAATAATAAGTCCACAACTGATAATACTTATTTATTAACGTTTTTACCCGAAATAATTCTGTCAGAGACAGCAAAGGACCTGGAAGAGCAGCTGAACGGAATGGAAAGTGTCTTGAAAGGAGGATATAAGATGAACATCAACAAAAGCAAAATGAGGATATGGAATTTAGTCGAATTAAATCGGGTGATGCTGCGGGAATTAAATTAGAAAATGAGACGCTTAAAGTAGTAAATGAGTTTTGCTTTTTGGGAAGCAAAATAACTGATGATGGCCGAAGCAGAGGGGATATAAAATGTAGACTGGCAATGGCAAGGAAAACGTTTCTGAAGAAGAGAAATTTGTTAACATCGAGTATAGATTTAAGTGTCACACACACACACACACACACACACACACACACACACACGAATTCCGTCCGTGGGCCGCCGGTTGGTCTAGTGAGTTGCTGATACGGTTTTATACAGCCGACCGCGACAGATAAGAGCGGAAATCGAGAGCGTTTTAAGTGCCACCTTTTTCCGGAAATACGTTTTCTGTGCTATTGTGTTCTCGGTGCTCTGTTGTACGTCCCTTGACTTCATCCACTGTCAAATCTTGCACCAAATATTTCATTCAGTAGTAGAAAGTACATGGTCTTTGTGCCAAGCAGTGCTTCGCTGATGAGTTCCAAATGCAATTCTAAAGGGTACAAATGACTTCTTTGACTTTATAGGTGCTGCTGAAACATTATTATCTATGCAGGCATGGATCATCTCCAAAATCGGCATCACCTAAATGTCTCATACTCATCCACATCAAATAGCTACTAACAATTCCTACTCCGAAGTAGACGAATGGAAAAATGTCGGTGTATTCAAAAGAGTGAAGACGATGGCAGATGTAGGACGCGCCGTACTTCATCTGAAAGACCAGCCATGGTCATCACTTGCAGAAGAGAAAGACCTGTTGACGAATTTATCATTTCTACCTCCCCGGAACAGGGAGTTGTACAGCAAATTTTGCAACAGTGGATCCCATGAATGGAGTTGTGTAAGATACAGAAATCGCTACTGAGAGATTTTTATTCCCAGAATTTTGTTATTCTATTGTAAGAAATTTTTTAAAAAAAGAGAAAAAAATTTTGATGACTACAGTTCTGCTAGTTGAAATATTTCTCCTGTATTTCTGTATTTGTACTATCACAAATGAAACGCAATGCCTCTGTTTTAATTACACTTAGAGGAAAAACTTTCCTCTTGGCACTTAGAAGCAGCCAGTTTGATAGTAAGGCGCTTAGAACGGTCCTCAAAAATTATATATTTTCTGTCTCACTATTTTTGAAGTGATGAGGTAGACAAGTTATGTCTTTGATACCTGAACGCATTATCACTTTTTCGTATACAAACAAGACGTCCAAAACCAGAGACATCGTTTTACAATTCTCCCGATAAATATGTAATTTGGCACTTAGAAAGTTTTCCACTTCCATTCTTCAAACGGAATTAGTATCGTACGATCGATCCATCACAACAACTTCGAAGTTGTTTACGTGAATATTGATATGTACACATGTTTGCGGATTTCGATGTCTGACATGTGCTGAGGCAAAATCCTTAGCAGTAACACTTGAAAATTGCGCAAAAGGCCGAAATTGCCATCGTGAAATAAATAATTCCTACAGTAATCGCTTAATATGATACCCTTTAAAAAATTCTACACGACCGTGAACCCCATCAACTGGAAGTTAATCATTTACGAGAATTATTTGTAAAACAGAGAAAAGAAAACTCCTGGCAGTGACGAATGAATCAGACGTTAATATACTCCGTAAAGTATCCTTACGCCGTATGATAAAGCATATATTGTTTCCATTACCAGCACCTCTTCCCCTGGTATAATATCGGGAAAAGGTTACTGGGGAGCATGTATAGAGGATGATTTCGCTAAACAGGGGCAAACCGCAGGAACTTATCCACGAGAGGATAATTTGCAAAGATCATATGGATATACTGCCTAAAATGGGAGCTACACCTACTTGGAGCTAAAATATCTTCAAAAATTTAAAGTGCATATGAAAGCACACTAGACAAGTGGGAATGTTCTGTCTGTATTAGTGTTTTAGTTCCACAATCTAGAGGGCAGTGAGCTGCAGCACCATCATACAGTAGCCAAATTACCTTTCGTACCAACAAAGGCAGGTCTTGTAGCAGAGACGCACTGTCAGCCACAGGAAGTGCAGACATCCCTCGCCTGTGAGTCTTTCTAGAGAGATGACTGGTCCCATGAGGCTCTCACCAACAATCCCCGACCACACATTGAGGCTGAACCGGTGCTGATCGTTCCCGGCCACCATACCGCGGGAATTCTCCGCAACCCACAGGTGAGTGTTGTGAAGGTTGACGATGCCGCCCACCGTAATGGTAGCCTCATAGGTGAGTAGGGTGGATGACAGAAATCCCAGCAACGTGGTTGTCTGTTACACAAACCAGCGAAAAAACGTCACCGCAAAGGCAAGCCCTTGGGTGACAGAGCCTCCACGCATTGTAAGTGATATAGATAGTGAAGGTTGTCTTGGAGAATGTTCCACACGCTCATTGGGCTTTCCCCTGCCTAGTGCTGCACCGCAGTCACTATCAAAGATCTTTTATCTACAGCTTTAAGTAGGTGTACCCCCACTGGAATGTATTTCCGACTACATGTCCATATAATCTTCTTTGGTCATTTTCCTTTCAGGGATTGTTTCCCGCAGTTCGTCTCCACTGGACAAGTTCTCTCTTTATAATGCACGACGTGTCTCAAAATTGCTATTACAGGTTTCTAGGGTCTGTAGAGGGGACTTAGTAGATAAAGTTTTAGTATGTAACCCATCTCCTAAACTGTACATTTTGGACACAAAGTAAGTTTGAATATCGGCCCACCTTCAAATCCCCCGCTTCATGGAACGAACATAGCAGAGACAATGATATCTGACCTGTGAGCTGTAGGGCATGGGCAACGTTTGAGTACTTGTGCTCGGGTTCTCTTCTACGTGACGAAGGACGTCCTTTTCAGAGGCGAAAATGCACCTCGTCCATGGAGCACCAGAGCCAACCCTTCAAGTTTCGAACGTACCAATTCATTCCAGCCGTTGTTGTAGTCTGACGGATGTGTTACATGATGTCATAATCTCAACAGCTACTTACGATGACGCGACCGCGCACTCCCCTCAGCTTGTGTGCCTACCTTGAAGTGGGAGATATTGTAAGTGATCCGATCTTCAAACTGACTTTATATCCAAACGGTACATTTACCGACATGCTTTTCTTGTTAAAACTTAATCTACTATATCTCCTCTCCACAACCCTTAGAAGCTTGCAATAGGAATTTTGGACCATACTGTATAAAACTCGTAATGCAGATTACCGGTTTCATTTTTTTACACGATCGTCTTCATATTTAGGAAAGATCAAAGAGGAAATTTCTACTCGTAATCTTTCGTAAATATAGAATATAAAATAAATGAAAGGAAACGTTCTGGAGTCAGTAGGTAGGACGCCTTGAAAAATATACACATACGCCGTGTTACTAAGGTAAACGTACCTTTCTCTAGGAAATATTTTAACAGGTCATTCAGAGGACGCAAAGGCGCGCACAGCTACAACACTGGATTACCTGTATGGTAAATTTATGCCTATAATAGAAGAAGAATATTTTGAAAAACTAAATGAAGATAACGAAAGGAGTCAGCACTTTTAGAATACAAAACTAGAGAAGAGTTTTAGGGAGAGTTGACAGGATACAACGCTGTTTACATGAACAAGTCGGCACATTTGTTTGATAGATAAAACAACTGCAGTCTCTCTTTCCTTGCGCTTATTCAGGGAATACGCCGTTTTTAAGATTTCGTAAATTTGTTTTATTTTAGCTTTGCGACCGATTGCCGCTCCTGTCAACACAGTCGTCAGTCACTAAGAGAGGGAAGCCGTGTGTGCCGTCCGTCTGTGAATCGTGTAAACACTGCTCTGAGTGCTGTCGTATTTTAACTGCTTGTTTATCATCTTTTCAGAGGTAGAGATTGGAGACTATCCCAGAAATTGCCTAAACGTACTTGGAAAATCGCTTAAGAACCACACGTGGGCAGTTTACCAGACCAGCAGTCGTTAATCCGCTGCACGGATTCAATGACACTCTGCCTCACCTCAGTATGCCACAAGGTGGAGCGCTGGGAAGGGTTTCTGAGAAGCCTGTGCATAACCACGCATGTACTCTCCTGGCGATCCTCTATTTGTTATTTTTTTTTCTCCAGCGTATACACCGTCCGAACAGTGTATACGTATGAGGCAGGGTACCATCTCCAAATAAGGCGGTATTTTTCGGTGGGTACGAACAAGTTAGAAGTATGCTAAGCACTCCCACCCATCCAACACCACCTCAAAAAAAAAAGGTCTCACCATCATTCATATTGTAATAAACGCAACGCGGTCCGTTTGCTTTAATTATTATTTTATTGTCTATATCATTATTCCGGATCGACCCGTGGTCTAAGGGTAGCGTCTTTGATTCATAATCAAAACGGTTTCGGTCCCGGGTTCGATCCCCGCCACTGCCTAAATTTTGATAAATAATCAGCATTGGCGGCCGAAGACTTCCGGCATAAGAAGTCAGCCTCATTCTACCAACGGCCTTGTCAAAAGAGGGCGGAGGAGCGGATAGAGGTTCAGGGCACTCTCTTGTCCTAGGGGTGGGAAACTGCCCCTAAAGGCGGAAGAATCAGCAATGATCAACGACATGAGGATGCAGAAGGCAATGGAAACCACTGCATTAAAGACACGTAACGTGTATCCACAGGATATGTGGCCTGTAACTGAAGAAGGGTCATGATGATCTCTCCATTGGCAAAAGATTCCGGAATAGTCCCCCATTCGGATCTCCGGGAGGGGACTGCCAAGGGGGAGGTTACCATGAGAAAAAGACTGAATAATCTACGAAAGGATAACGTTCTACGAGTCGGGGCGTGGATTGTCAGAAGCTTGAACGTGGTAGGGAAACTAGAAAATCTGAAAAGGGAAATGCAAAGGCTCAATCTAGATATAGTAGGGGTCAGTGAAGTGAAGTGGAAGGAAGACAAGGATTTCTGGTCAGATGAGTATCGGGTAATATCAACAGCAGCAGAAAATGGTATAACAGGTGTAGGATTCGTTATGAATAGGAAGGCAGGGCAGAGGGTGTGTTACTGTGAACAGTTCAGTGACCGCGTTGTTCTAATCAGAATCGACAGCAGACCAACACCGATAACGATAGTTCAGGTATACATGCCGACGTCGCAAGCTGAAGATGAACAGATAGAGAAAGTGTATGAGGATATTGAAAGGGTAATGCAGTATGTAAAGGGGGACGAAAATCTAGTAGTCATGGGCGACTGGAATGCAGTTGTAGGGGAAGGAGTAGATGAAAAGGTTACAGGAGAATATGGGCTTGGGACAAGGAATGAAAGAGGAGAAAGACTAATTGAGTTCTGTAACAAGTTTCAGCTAGTAATAGCGAATACCCTGTTCAAGAATCACAAGAGGAGGAGGTATACTTGGAAAAGGCCGAGAGATACGGGATGATTTCAATTAGATTACATCATGGTCAGACAAAGATTCCGAAATCAGATACGGGATTGTAAGGCGTACCCAGGAGCAGATATAGACTCACTTCACAACATAGTAATGATGAAGAGTAGGCTGAAGTTCAAGACAATAGTCAGGAAGAATCAATACGCAAAGAAGTGGGATACGGAAGTACTAAGGAATGACGAGATAAGTTTGAAGTTCTCTAACACTATAGATACAGCAATAAGGAATAGCGCAGTAGGCAGTACAGTTGAAGAGGAATGGACATCTCTAAAAAGGGCCATCACAGAAGTTGGGAAGGAAAACATAGGTACAAAGAAGGTAGCTGCGAAGAAACCATGGGTAACAGAAGAAATACTTCAGTTGATTGATGAAAGGAGGAAGTACAAACATGTACCGGGAAAATCACGAATACAGAAATACAAGTCGCTGAGGAATGAAATAAATAGGAAGTGCAGGGAAGCTAAGACGAAATGGCTGCAGGAAAAATGTGAAGACATCGAAAAAGATATGATTGTCGGAAGGACAGACTCAGCATACAACCTTTGGTGACATTAAAAGCAACGGTGGTAACATTAAGAGTGCAACGGGAATTCCACTGTTAAATGCAGAGGAGAGAGCAGATAGGTGGAAAGAATACATTGAAAGCCTCCATGAGGGTGAAGATTTGTCTGATGTGATAGAAGAAGAAACAGGAGTCGATTTAGAAGAGATAGGGGATCCAGTATTAGAATCGGAATTTAAGAGAGCTTTGAAGGACTTACGGTCAAATAAGGCAGAAGGGATAGAATTTCTAAAATCATTGGGGGAAGTGGCAACAAAACGACTATTCACGTTGGTGTGTAGAATATATGAGTCTGGCGATATACCATCTGACTTTCGGAAAAGCATCATCCACACAATTCCGAAGACGGCAAGAGCTGACAAGTGCGAGAATTATCGCAGAATCAGCTTAACAGCTCATGCATCGAAGCTGCTTACAAGAATAATATACGGAAGAATGGAAAAGAAAATTGAGAATGCGCTAGGTGACGATCAGTTTGGCTTTAGGAAATGTAAAGGGACGAGAGAGGCAATTCTAACGTTACGGCTAATAATGGAAGCAAGGCTAAAGAAAAATCAAGACACTTTCATAGGATTTGTCGACCTGGAAAAAGCGTTCGACAATATAAAATGGTGCAAGCTGTTCGAGATTCTGAAAAAAGTAGGGGTAAGCTATAGGGAGAGACGGGTCATATACAATATGTACAACAACCAAGAGGGAATAATAAGAGTGGCCGATCAAGAACGAAGTGCTCGTATTAAGAAGGGTGTAAGACAAGGCTGTAGCCTTTCGCCCCTACTCTTCAATCTGTACATCGAGGAAGCAATGATGGAAATAAAAGAAAGTTTCAAGAGTGGAATTAAAATACAAGGTGAAAGGATATCAATGATACGATTCGCTGATGACATTGCTATCCTGAGTGAAAGTGAAGAAGAATTAAATGATCTGCTGAACGGAATGAACAGTCTAATGAGTACACAGTGTGGTTTGAGAGTAAATCGGAGAAAGATGAAGGTAATGAGAAGTAGTAGAAATGAGAACAGCGAGAAACTTAACATCAGGGTTGATGGTCACGAAGTCATTGAAGTTAAGGAATGCTGCTACCTAGGCAGTAAAATGACCAATGACGGACGGAGCAAGGAGGACATCAAAAGCAGACTCGCTATGGCAAAAAAGGCATTTCTGGCCAAGAGAAGTCTACTAACATCAAATACCGACCTTAATTTGAGGAAGAAATTTCTGAGGGTGTACGTCTGGAGTACAGCATTGTATGGTAGTGAATCATGGACTGTGAGAAAACCGGAACAGAAGAGAATCGAAGCATTTGAGATGTGGTGCTATAGACGAATGTTGAAAATTAGGTGGACTGATAAGGTAAGGAATGAGTAGGTTCTACGCAGAATCGGAGAGGAAAGGAATATGTGGAAAACACTGATATTTAGAAGGGACAAGATGATAGGACATCTGCTAAGACATGAGGGAATGACTTCCATGGTACTAGAGGGAGCTGTAGAGGGCAAAAACTGTAGAGGAAGACAGAGATTGGAATACGTCAAGCAAATAATTGAGGACGTAGGTTGCAAGTGCTACTCTGAGATGAAGAGGTTAGCACAGGAAAGGAATTCGTGGCGGGCCGCATCAAACCAGTCAGTAGACTGATGACAAAAAAAAAAAAAAAAAAAAATTCATTACTCCTCCATGACTTTCGCGTTTCGGCAGCAGAAATATTGTCACTCTTCAGCCATAGTTGTGAACAGTTCTAGTAAAATAGTGACATCTAGATAAAATGAAAGGTCATTCCATGATACCTCTGACAGTGGAATATATTTGGATACTACCCAGGTTTCTGGAATGTATCCCGGTTGTTATTCGTCAATGATGTTGTCTCAACAATATGGAACCCCACGTCACTTTGACTAAGGGGACGGGGGGGGGGGGGGGGTGTTGTTTGGGGGAAGAGACCAAACTGCGAGGTCATCGCTCTCAACGGATTAGGGAAGGATGGAGAAGGAAGTCGGCCATGCCCTTTCAAAGGAACCATCCCGGCATTTGCCTGGAGCGATTTAAGGAAATCGCGGAAAACCTAAATCAGGATGGCCGGACGCGGGATTGAACCGTCGTCCTCCTGAATGCGAGTCCAGTGTCTTTGACTAAGGGTTTGTGAACGCCTGGATCACACACTCCCTGAAAAGTACATTCTCAGAGGATGTCCTGCTTAAAGCCAGCACGTTCACCGTACTTAGCCCAATTGACTTCTTCTTGTGGGGTCACGTAAAAAGTGTTGTGTACGAGACGCCCGTCGAGATTGAAGAGGATTGAAGAGGAAGGCAAGAGTTATCACTGGCTGCGATATTATTCAAATGGCACCGGAGTATTAGAACGGATACGACAGAACTTTATGTGATGTGATATGCCTCCATTAATGCTGACGGAAGCCAGTTTGATCAACTGTTGTAAATGTAGCAGCTTCTGAAACACGTACTGGGAAATGGAATTCATTAGTAGTGTGTAGACTCTGGATTTTTGGTCTCGCTGACGTGAAATTAAGTGCGCCTTTACTAGTCCATAAACGAGGAAGATTTCTGTGAACATTGGACAGTTTTTAGCGAGAATTCTGTGTGTCATGAAGAAGGTTAGGAAGTTGAGGCCCTTAGTCTTACAAGCGAATGGTCCAGTAAGACATTTCGAAATCTACCCTGAATTTTTTACACAGGAAGAAGACAACGAAAGAAACGCACTGTCAAAATTTTACCTGCAAGTATCTAAAAAACAGCTGAAAATTGCCAAATTCCTAGCGCGGCAAGCGGCGGTAGAAATGTATACCACTACTGGAGCTGTAGCAACTGCACATGCGCAACTATGCCCGCACACAGCCGAGGTCATTTGTTAGCTGATTTCCTTGACAATCATTCGAATGATATCGAAATTTCGTTTGAAACTGTGGTTACATTAGAAGAGATGGGAAATAACTGCGACGATTCCACAGTGAAATATTGGTTAAACGAAGGAGGGAAAAAACGCTTGAAGTTAAGCAATGTGAAAGGCGTTTTCGTTTCGAAAAATCGGAGCGTTAACTATAAAAATGGAACAATGAATTACATGAAGTACGAAATATGCGCTAAACGGAAACCCGGAATCGTCTGAATGAAAAAATGTTCGAAAGATTTAGAACTGCTCGTGAAAGACTATGCACCGTTGCCGATGGAGATCTACGAGCCTGGGCCCTCCGAGTTGCATCTGACACGAACATTGCTAATTTCCAGGCTTCGACAACCTGGCTACGCAGGTTCAAGAAATCGCACAGAAGTCGTAAAATTACAGAGTTTACGTCATTTAAACGTATAGAGCACCTGCCGGAGATATATAATGCTATAAAGAAATTTGTAACTGACGTAAAGACGAAACTTGCTGTTATCCTCGCAACTGCTGTTCATAATGCTCATCAGGTTTCGTGACAGAACCGCGTGCACACCGCACTTTATCATTTCTTTGTCGGTGCTGCGCGAGGATAAGGCGGAACTTGAGTGGATTTTGGCTTACACCAAACGACTCAGTCGTTACCGGACTAGGGTCCCTTACCTAAAATTAATACTTTTATCTCCTCGATCCGCCCTGAAAGTTTGTAAGACAATCATCCAGCGTAGTGTGGTTGCTGCCACAACATATAAACTGACTTTTGCAAGTCCATGGAGTTCTGATTTCAGCCTGTGCCTTACTAGTACAGAAGGAGGACCAACAGATGAGAGCGATATGGATGGATCACAACGGCTCAGACGAAACGGAGGGAGGTGATGGATCCTGAAGGACTGGGAATGGTTGGGGCTAGCGTAAAGTTATTATAGTCAGTGATTTTGGATTTAGCAATTGATTTAGTATCGGCATAATTCGTGCCAGCAGCCGCGGTTATACGGTCAGGATGCTAGAACAACTTTTCTCTTATACGTCTTACTGGTTTTAATGAGAATTCCACTCCTGTGACAACCTTTTCACGTCAGAGTAGCACTTATTCCCTGAATTTTTAACAAATTTCCTATCACCCTGTCCCTTCCTCTCGTCAGTGTTTCCCACGTTCTCCTTTCCTCGACGATACTGCGAAGAACCTCCTCATCAAGTAAATAAAATTACCTTCATTAGACAAATTACATAAGATAAAATTAAACTACCTCCCTTAGTATCAAAAACTAACGTGTATCTTAATCTTATCAGTCCACCAAAATATCAATGTTCTTAAGTAGCACCACATTTCAAATATATTTATTCTCTTCCGTTCCGGTTTTCCCACAGTCCATATCTCATTTGCCGTGCAATGCTGTGTTCCAAAGTAAATCCTCAGAAATTTCTTTCTCAAATGAAGACAAATGTCCGATACAAGTAAACTTCTCTTGGGCCGAGAATGCCCCTTTCGCCAGTGACATTCTACTTTTTATCTCCTCCTTGCTCCTTCCGTCATGTGTTATTTTGCTGCCGAGGTACCAAATTGCTAAGCTTCATTTACTTCGTGATCCCCAGTTATGATGGTAAATTTGTCGCTGTTCTCATTTCAGCTACTTTTCATTACTTTTATCTTTCTCCGATTTACTCTCAGTCCATATTCTGTATTCCTTACACTGCTCATTCCATTCAACAGATCCTGTAATACTTCTTCGTCTTCACTGAGGACAGCAATGTCATCTGCGAACCTTATCGTTGATGTTCTTTCACATTGAATTTTAATCCCTACATGCATTACAATCTTGATTGTAAAAAAAGTATATGGAGGCTAGTGCTATAGCAGGATAGGCATGTGGTTTTGGTTTAGGGAGAGGGAGCTTCTTGAATGTCCTTGGGATAGGATTTGGAGAATGTGGGGTCGAAAGCAGGGAAGAATATGTTAGCACAGTTGCGGCAGCAGCAGAGGGTTGGAGAGGATTGAGGATTCAATGGGGTTTTTATTTCCAGGTTTTCACGATATAAAGGATGTGGAAAAATGGTCCAGGAATATGAGGACAGGGAAAAATTTGATCAGCTGGTAGAGGATGAATGTGGAATGTGGAAGACGGATACGAAAGGCGGGGCAGCGTGCATAGCGATCTAGGGTATGGAAGAAACAGCAATATTTTTGGGGCACGGAGATGACACGACCTACTTGTGCTCCGCAGTTTAAATACACAGCGCTGCCTAATGGCATTCATACGTGATATCCGTCTCCTAAAGCAATTCACTGTAATACACTACTGGCCATTGAAATTACTACACCACGAAGATGACGTGCTACAGACGCGAAATTTAACCGAAGGAAGAAGATGCTGTGATATGCAAATTATTAGCTTTTCAGAGCATTCACACAAGGTTGGCGCCGGTGGCGACACCTACAACGTGCTGACATGAGGAAAGTTTCCAACCGATTTCTCATACACAAACAACACTTGGCCGGCGTTGCCTGGTGAAACGTTGATGTGATGCTTCGTGTAAGAAGGTGAAATGCGTACCATCAAGTTTCCGACTTTGATAGAGGTCGGACTGTAGCCTATCGCTATTGCGGTTTATCGTATCGCGACATTGCTGCTCGCGTTGGTCGAGACCCAATGACTGTTACCAGAAGATGTGGGTTCAGGAGGGTAATACGGAACGCCGTGCCCGATCCCAACGGCCTCGCAACACTAGCAGTCGAGATGACAGGCATCTTATCCGCATGGCTGTAACGGATCGTGCAGCCACGTCTCGATCCCAGAGTCAACAGATGGGGACGTTTACAAGACAACAACCATCTGCACGAACAGTTCGACGACGTTTGCAGCAGCATGGACTATCACCTCGGAGACTATGGCTGCGGTTACCCTTGACGCTGCATCACAGACAGGAGCGCATGCGATAGTGTACTCAACGATGAACCTGGGTGCACGAATGGCAAAACATCATTTGTTCGGATGAATCCACGTTCTGCTTACACCATCATGATGGCCGCATCCGTGTTTGGCGACATCGAGGTGAACGCACATTGGAAGCGTGTATTCGTCATCGCCTTACTGGCATATCACACGGCGTAATGGTTTGGGGTGCCATTGATTACACGTCTCACTCACCTCTTGTTCGCATTGACGGCACTTTGAACATGGACGTTACATTTCAGATGTGTTACGACCCGTGGCTCTACCCTTCATTCGATCCATGCGAAACCCTACATTTCAGCAGGATAATGTACGACCACATGTTGTAGGTCCTGTACGTGCCTTTCTGGATACAGAAATTGTTCGACTGCTGCCCTGGCCAGCACATTCTCCAGATCTCCCACCAATTGAAAACGTCTGGTCAATGGTGGCCGAGCAACTGGCTCGTCACAATACGCCAGTCAGTACTCTTGATGAAATGTGGTATCGTGTTGAAGCTGCATGGGCAGCTGTACCTGTACACGCCATCCAAGCTCTGACTCAATGCCCAGGCGTATCAAGGCCGTTATTATGGCCAGAGGTGGTTGTTCTGGGTATTGATTTCGCTGGATCTATGCACCCTTATTGAGTGAAAATGTAATCACATGTCAGTTCTAGTATAATATATTTGTCCAATGAATGCCCGTTTATCATCTGCACTTCTTTTTGGTGTAGCAATTTTAATGGCCAGTAGTGTATTCATTCCCGTGACTCAAGTTGTCGTGTTAAGTAGAGCTTCATGTGAGTAGCCGTTAAGGCGAGGGACTGTCGTAACCTCTGAGTGGGCCAGTCAGCGTAATTTGGCGTGTTGGCGCGCCCGGGCGCAGACTTTGTTTCCTCTCGGCGGGTGCGCCTGGAAAGCGGCGTGAGTTGACACTCCTTTCACGCAGCGACTCCTTGGCGAGGCGCCGGGAGGGGTTTATTCAGTTAGGGCCGCGCGGCCTGGTCCCTGCGCCACCATGCCTGGACTCAAGTGGCAGCCCTTCTACCCCTCCTACCCTTCCCTTCCCTTCCCTTCCCATCCCTTCCCTTCCCTTCCCTTCCCGCCGTTTCCCTTCTGCCGGACCACACGAAGGCGTCCGGTCAGACAAGGACTGCTTTCTGGCGGCAGAAATTCTGCAGTTTCCTCGCAGCTTGTAAGTCACTCCGTCTTATCAGCGCTTGTCGTGCTCTGCTTTCACCAACCGAGAGCGAGAAAAGAGCCTACCAAGTCCATATTTCTTTTCAAAGTCGTGGCTGTTAGCGGAGTCGACAACTTCCGCCTGCGTCTGTCACTTCTGAAAGTGAACAGAGTTATTTGCGATAGGAGAAAACGAATGAATACCCAAAAAATCGACATACTTTCCGCATTCCGATACATTTGCGTCGTCGGAGTATCCGGGCTACAGTTCGGAAGATAATTTCGTGATCATTGATTACTAGGTTTGCTGGAGATAGCGAGACGTTTCTACGAGAAAGCAACGATGTCCACTAACCCCCTCATCAGAGGCTTGGGGGAAGAACCTGATCCACACGACAGATACAGACGGCCGATCGCACTGCTCGCGAGATAATGCAGCAGTGCCCTTCAAAGTAAATTAGCTCCCTACCACATCATGCACACACCCCGTGTCCGCACACACACAAGCCACACTGCAAATAAAGATGAACAAATTTAACACAACCCTCTCAAGCTGTAGGAAATGCCGAAAGGTAAAACCTACGCCAGACAGTTAGCAGATAACCTCAAGAAGCGGACGGAGCTGGACTTTGCTATGATTGCAGTGTTGAGCTGGAACTGCACGAGAGTAGGAGTATTACTTTACTGGCAGCCAAATGCGGATGGAGGGATTTTTCTCCTCGTCAGAGAATACTCTGCGCAACAAAGTGTTCCCTCTTTCCTAAATACGGAAGCATGAGCTTTCTTTTCAATAACTTTGACTCGTAACTGACAGCCCAATAACTCGCTGTGATCTTCTCCGCTGTGATACCAGACTTAAAAGGGAAAAACACTTTGCAGTAATTTTACTGCTAACGTCCAGTTACCATACATATAGCACATTAAACTAGACTAGAATTTTCCCACCTTTTTAATGCTACCTTAGATTCTGCTGGCTATAATAATTTAAAAATATTCACTGTTTTATCAGTGTGATATTTACTACATGCTAATTACTAACAAATAATTCCAAACATGGTAAAGTGTACATATTTATAGAAATATATCTTAGTCTAGTATGTCATACTGCTGTTATGCTTATTAATTTACTGGCTATTTCGGGTGAAAATGATCGTTTTACGTAACGGAAAACACGTTATAGCTTGTAAGTAAAATATTGTTATAGGTACAACAATTCTATTAGTATGTTTCGATAGAGCTCTTGAAGCGCTATCCGCCGAGACGTAGTTTATGACAATCGCGTAAAGGGTTATTAGTTTTTAAATTTTCTGAATCATTATAAATTTTTCATCTTGGAGAACTTAAAACCTAATGGCCTTATTAAGAGCGCGTCTGGACACGTATACTCTTTTGAGTTTTCTCTTTGATTTGATATAAGTGCTCATTTCCTGTCTGTATTAGTTCAGGTGTTATTGCTTTTTGGTCCGTTCAAGGAATATTACAGTCTTTCTTTCCCGTCATAGACGTCCTCTTAACCATCGAACGGTTAAGCTTTTACAGCGACCGTGCCGGGGGCGGTATATCTCCCTTGCTACCTGCTTGCCTCCTGATAGCCTTCCCAACAGCAGAGATTTAATCCGTCGTCTGCAGCCACTGAACCAAGTGACCAAAGCCTCGCTATCTCCTGGCCACCGACGCTTCCAGTATCCGACCAGGAACGACCATGCACCCTAACTGCCTTAACAAGACGCGCTTACAGTTGTTGCATCTGTCTGCTACCTTATATGCTAGTAGTCGTGAACCATTGTCTCAAAACATGGGTCAACCTGCAGTTGGAATGGCAAGTACAGTATGAAAGTATAGTCCTACGAAAAACTGTTATTTGTTAGAAAAACAAATGGTTAGGGGCCATCAATATCAATAAGTAACAGGGAAAACATTACTTACAAGCGAAATTCCCCATTGCACTACCTACCCCACCCACGGCTAGATTTAGTGGTGAAATGGTCCAGTGGATATCCTGTCAAAAACTGAAAATAAATCTAAATGTCTAAACTTAAAGCAATCACGAAAACAGGCTGTGGCCGAGCGGTTCTCGGCACTACATTCTAGAAGCGCGCGACCGCTACGGCAGCAGGTTCGAATCCTGCCTCGGGCATGGATGTGTGTGATGCCCTTAGGTTAGTTATGTTTAAGTAGTTCTAATTCTAGGGGACTGATGGCCTCAGAAGTTAAGTCCCATTGTGTTCAGAGCCATTTGAACGAAAACAGGAAGATGTATTGAACAGTGAAAAAAGAAGCAAAATGGAAAGTGGAAAGTGAACGGTCCACCTTCAAGATCTGCAACCCCGAGGGAGCTGAAAGGGGGACGTATCGTGGTTGTGTGGTCACGGTGTTGGGCCCCGTTCTTTGGCAATTACCATAATACACATTCGTTATAGAATATGAGTCATTTGGAAAGAATATATTACCGTCGCAAGTGAATGTGATGAATAGTGAGAGAAGGCAAGATGCTCCAAAGACCTCTCACAGAAATGAAAACAACAAATAACGGGTGGGAACTATGTTGCAACACAGTAATTCGAGGGTCAAAACTCCCAAAACGGAACGCAAGAGTCATAAGAGGTCGTACTCGTGTAGAAGAAATAGGAGGTACGTATGTCTGGAGGTCCTTCCTTACACCTCGCTGTTCCAAACAGACGTTACACCTCGACAAAGACACGAATTTGAATACAGGAAACAGACACGTCAATGACTGGAGGAACAGTTTATAATTTTGTGAGTAAAAAAAAAGAACATGAGGAACGAGAGAACATAGATCTCCCGCTTCGCATTCCAACACGGTGACCACACGACCGCTTCACTAGATGTTGTACATCATGAGTTTGGACCATTCACTGTTTCTATTTTGCTTCTCTATTCACACCTTCTTCCTGTTTTCATGCTTGATCTGTGTTCAGTTTTTGACGGGCTATCGACTGGGTCGTCCTACCACTAAATCTGAAGGGAGTGCGATGGGGAATTTCCCTTGTTAGTACAGTGTTTAAATTATGTTTACG
This sequence comes from Schistocerca piceifrons, assembly GCF_021461385.2. Lineage (NCBI taxonomy): Eukaryota > Metazoa > Arthropoda > Insecta > Orthoptera > Acrididae > Schistocerca > Schistocerca piceifrons. The sequence goes on from NC_060138.1 coordinate 991,285,952, forward strand.
GTCACATTACATTCACTTTTGCAGTGTCTCCTAATGTGATGTCCAATGGCAGCTTTGAACTCCGAAAATATTTGGAGCGGGTGGGGGGTTTCCAGAAATTAAAAAAAAAGTCTTTGTTGATACCAAAACTGTTTCAGCACTTCAAGAAAATTCTGCTTGAAGGTGGCACACGTGTGGCAAAACGGTTATCTGTTCCTTTCTCATTTTGTGGTTTCAAACAGTATGAGGCTGGTATCACTTTCGGTTGACTTCGTGCAGTCACAGAATGGGGATGGATTGATTCCCACACACTGAATGTCAGCCGGAATGCATTCAATGTATCAGTCCATCCAGATGATATTACTGTGACCACATTCCAACATCCGTAGTTAAGATCGTTTACTGCAAGCATAGCATCACTCCATGAGAATATGGAATCAAGCTGCTTGCAGTGATTCCTGCAGTTACTGAGTGGATGGGGGAGGAAAAATGTACTGCACAGCGCAACTGCATGTAGGCCCATGTTCAGTGAAGTTCAGAGGAGCTTCGTAAACACTCAGGGGCGTTTATGTCTTGATTGTACTCTTCTGCTGCATTTTGAATGTGACAAAGTACTTACGATACGACTTCCTCTCCCGTACCAGTCCTTTCAGCTTGGCGTAGCGCTTACAATAAATCTCTGAACTCCGAAACAGATTTTGCTCTCCACGCCTTCTCTAATAATAAAGAAGTTATTCCCTAAAATGTGTACAATCCTTCTGTTTCTCACTCTATTTTTCACACATTACTTTCCTCAATGATTCTGTAGAAATCCTTCTCATTTGTTTTCTTACAAAAGGATGGTTGATCCGTTTGTAACACCACATCACAAACGCTTGTTTGCTTTTCCGTTTCTACCACAGTCCTTGATTCACTTCCCTGATAAACTGTGCTCAAGCCTTACATTCTAAGAAATATCTTCCTGAAATTAAGATTTATGTTAGAGAGGTGAGTTTATCGTTAAACTCATTTCCGTTCCTGCTCATTAGTTTCGCATTTTCAAGAGACAAAGGAATTAAAAGAATTAGCTTCCAGTGAGCACTGATTTATATCAATGGGCAAAGTTTAATATTTGTACCAAACCGGCATTTGAATCCGGGTCTTCTGCATACTAGGCAGATATACTGATCACTACGCCATCCGGACACAGTGTTCACGACTACCGCGCGGACTAAGCTAGCAAATCTCTCGTCAGACCCAAATTCTCAATTTATGCCACACATCACTGACGCAGTGCCCTCGTTCATTAGCCTCATTACTCGCTCCATCTCACCGACTCCCGTATGAATTCCAGCTTGATGTGTATCTGCAGTGAAGGGCTCATTGGTTGTCATCGCCGTAATTAGATATGTGGTGATGTGTCTGTCCTTTCTGACAAGTCTGAAAGAACAGACACTATATAAATATTCGCCTTTTTTGGTTTACTATTAATCCATAAGAAAGACACCATATAACCAGAAAACTAAGTTGCATTTTCACTTCAGATCGAATTATTTTTTCTTTCCTCAGTAATCCAAAAACACTGTATTTCTTACCAGTTGTTGTAGCGCATTATGATTTGTTAACAGCTACTTTGTGTTCTGCATGATTTTTTTATTCAACAGATATAAACAACTAAGCAAAAAAATACTGTCTGCATAGTACGTATGCCAAATGCCGATAAAATTTAGCATTTTGACACAACCACAAAAAACAGGCAGCAGTAATACCGACCATGACCTCTTTATAAACGAAAAATATGCAGCGAGTTTCTCATTAAGCAGTCGTAACTGAAGGATGGCTGGTTGCAAGAAGCAGAAACGTCAACCAGCACGTATCCGAATTCGACATAAGCAAGATCGTATTCGGTCGTTCCTCAATATTGGTGCTCGCGTTGATCAGTACGACTGTCATGCGAATACTGAATAAGTTGTTTCATGAGGGCGACAACGCCAAGCAGAACTTCAGCGACTCTCCATTCGACTAGCATGCGAGAGGACAAGCTGTTCGTTCAGCCAAGCAGGATCGTAAAGTCACGTCATCTAGCGCACCACCAACCGGCAGCCACAACAACTGATAACTTCTGCTTTAGAGCTGAATCATCATTTAATGATGTGTCCACAACCATCATCCAAGGCCATTTCAGTTCGATGCCAGTCTGTTTATAGCTTCTGTTGCTCCCAGAGATGGCAGCACTGTGTACTAAATTTCGCAACTAGTATACCCCCAAAACAACTAAAAATTCAATAATGTATTCTTCCTACTAAGCTGTGCTCGCACAGTAAGCTATATACACTGCCGGCAAAAGTTAAAATGCCCTTCCAATTCAGTCAGGATTTACCATTACAACAGTACATGAACTATACGAAATGATTACATTTACAGATCAGTAGTGAGCCGTGCGTGGTTCCTATTCCCGCCATCATGTATTTTACACCCCGTTTTTAACGTACTTCCACCTCACTACGTTGATTTAAGTTACTACTGTCACTGAGTTGCTGCTTTGCCTGACCGTGAGCGGCGTTAGCAGCGCGTATCGATATATCCCCCCCCCCCCCCCCTCTCGTAATATCTTTGCGTGACTGCTATTACTTCCTGGTCGTTGTCTGTCGTACGGAGTTCGGGTCGCGAGTTCGGGCTGCCAGTCAGTTGGAATGCGTCTGAAGTGCAGTCCGGACCTGTCAGTCGGGGAGTTGCAATGCTGCACTAGGGCAGTCGGGTTGGAGCAGCAGTGAGGTCTGCGTCGACATGGCTCGCCCGACCATTGACGCCACGCGTCACTTGAGCCGCGCCACGGTCTTGGTGGATCGTCGGTAGGTCGTCCTACCTTCGTGTGTGCTTAGTTACTGTCTTCGTGCAAGTTTTTGTCAGGTTGTGAGTATAGTTGGCGTTATTTCCACTGACGACTTTTTTAGATGTTGTCGGCGTTCTGAGGGAGTCGGTCGGTTGCTGCGGACCAGGGAAGTTATCTCCGCCCGGTGCAGTCGGCTGAGTCCGCTAGCGGTCCCTGCGCAGTGTCGTAGCGTGTGTGGAGCTGTCCGATCGCTACGAGCTTCGTTATTCACCTACCCAGAACGTCAAAGTTCAGTAGGGGGTTTCAACTATCCAAGCTACGTGTAATCATATTGTGGTTCGTTTCCGTGTTTCGCTGTTGGGGAGGTTTTCCTGTGAGCAACACCGAGTGTTTCTATCGCTGAAATTTAGCCGCCACGAGGTGCAATTAACTGTATTGGTTGACTACAATTAGAGTGGTCCAACAGAATTTTCTGCCTTGTGGCCGTTAATGTTCTGCTTACCTGCCCTGGCCACTAACGTAATTTCAGGCAGCGTCCTTTCCTCACCTGTTGTTGCTGTCCAACATGGTGTGTAGTTTTGACAGGTAATACATATTTCATTGTGGATAATCTCGTTCGTAACTTTTGGTGTTTGAGTTCTCATGTACTGACTGGTGGCAAGCAAGTCGTTCTGTCGGTCGGTCCCTGGTTGTCTCCTGGTTGGGTTCCGACGGATCAAGTGTAGTTGGGCCCACCACCTGTCTTACCTAAGTGAACGAGGGCAGACCGACCTTCCTGGAGGCTTTTGAGTGCCGTTTTCTTTATTGTCTTTCTCACCAGTATTTAATTGTCTATTTATAAATTATCATAGACAATGATTTAAAAATTCTTGTTTTTACTGGGCTTGATGTATTTTTTTAGTTTTGGAAAATCAATTGTGAGCCTTAATCCGCTTATAACTTTATTCTTGGAATTACCCCTTAGGCAATAACATTGCGGCCGTCTGCCTCAAAAGATTATGGTAATATATTTTAAAAATTTCAAATTTAATTGTGGTCCTCAGCCGTTTGTATTGTACCTTGCATATATTTGTTCTACCTACTTTTGCCTTGAAGCTTTCCAGAACAACTGTGATACCATACATATTTTAATTATTTTATTTGCTGTTTTAATTACATTTTCATTTTGTTGACTTTTAAGATTTCTTGTTTGGACGCCTTCAGTCGTGAAATAATTTCCTTTTTGAAACTCGTTATTCTAAAGGTTCGGCTATGTGCCGTTTTGCTTTAAAGGTATTATTAAATCACAATAAATTACAATTTTGAGTTAACCTGAACGACACCTTATTTGGCCCTTCGGGTTTAGCGGGCGTCTCAAGTAACGCAAGCGGTTCTGAGTTATCAGGTTGCAATGGTCGCCTAGTCGTAGATATTGCTACAATCGCACTATTTCACTCCCATTTACGGAGCTTGTTAGCACTTGATGTTAGGTTGGCGCCATTCAAATGCATTGTGGTAATCGCTGCTGCTTGCTTGATCGCTGCTGTGTCTCGATGCTGATGCTGGCTCTAAGTCTGGTTGTCTAGGGGTAAAAAGATGAGGTCCCGTGTTTTTTATGTGCTTTTGATGATAAATAACGAGCGAAACCAACAAATATTTAAACTTCAAATTTTTATTACTCCGGTGACCATCTTAATTCCACTGTCCACCAAAGACATTGACACAACACAAAGTAGTACTTCTTTTACATGTTCTTAGCATTGTTTATCCACCTCTAACAATAACACACATCCACACTTTACCAAAGTGACATTCCGACTGCGCTCCCGACCCTTCTTGCTGCTTGTATTTATAACCTTGTCAAAGAACTACTAAAAAGAGATATAGTTTATAAGTCACATGTACATCTGTTATCGTAATTTGTGCAGAAAAGTTATTAATTTATATCAAATGACATAATTTAACAGGTTATTAAAATGACAGACAGATTTGTTGACTTGACAGAATAATTCTTTGTTACAAAAAGGCCGTTTTTTAGAAGTTTGTCAATCGACTTCTCTAATTTGCATAAACAAGTAAATAACATGAATTATTAAGAATTACATTGGTTTTCGTCTAAAATAGGAGAGGTTTACGTGAATACTGAGTGAGAACTATCCTAGTGAATAAATAGGTTTCACTGGATGATTTTTATTTAACGAGATCCAAAATACCTAAGTTGGCCACTATTTTTCGTACTTCATATTAATTATTTAAGATTAACTTAGTGTTTTTACATGATGACATTTGCTGTATCAGTGATCAAGTGATATTAACTTTTGTGTGGGTTAGTTATTCAGTATAATTTAATGGGTTGACTGTGCATTTTCAACTTCTCGCGGCGTAATGAATAATCCATTAAATTTCGGGCATGCAGCCGCGCAAATAAAATTTCTTCTACTGATATTTCGGCCGCGTATCGTCCGGCCATCTTCAGAGCGAGTCACAAGACTGATGACAAGGTGCCAAGCGCGGCCTTATATGCTCCACCGCGGCGGTACTGCGCATGCGGGTCACAGATGCTGCGCCGCCTGTGGCGAAAGCGTACGGACGTTCGATGTGCTTATCGATGTTTGATCGGCGGCGATGACACGGTGACGACTTCTCTGCAATTTAATTAGTCCAAGAGCCGGATTCCATGCTTTGTCCAAATTGAAACCTTTATCTCTGTTTATTAAATTGTTGGCTAATCGAATTTCTATGGCTTCCTTGAATACAGAATCCCAAAAAGCGAGAAACACAGTGTTAAGGTGATCTTCCGGCCCCCCACGAAGATTGCGGCTTTACTCGGCTCTGTAAAGGACGATTTATTGCTTCGTAAGGCGGGTGTGTACCAGATTCCTTGCGGAAATTGTGAGCAGTCATACATAGGTCAAACAACACGCACCGTTCATGAAAGGTGTGTGGAGCACCGAAGATACACACGCCTATTACAACCAGACAAGTCAGCTGTGGCCGAACACTGTATTGATACGGGTCATTCCATGAATTACAGTGATGTGAAGATTTTAACATCCACCTCTTCTTTTTGGGATTCTGTATTCAAGGAAGCCATAGAAATTCGATTAGCCAACAATTTAATAAACAGAGATAAAGGTTTCAATTTGGACAAAGCATGGAATCCGGCTCTTGGACTAATTAAATTGCAGAGAAGTCGTCACCGTGTCATCGCCGCCGATCAAACATCGATAAGCACATCGAACGTCCGTACGCTTTCGCCACAGGCGGCGCAGCATCTGTGACCCGCATGCGCAGTACCGCCGCGGTGGAGCATATAAGGCCGCGCTTGGCACCTTGTCATCAGTCTTGTGACTCGCTCTGAAGATGGCCGGACGATACGCGGCCGAAATATCAGTAGAAGAAATTTTATTTGCGCGGCTGCATGCCCGAAATTTAATGGATTAATGGGTTGACTGTTTATGGAGACATGTTATGTAATCATTGTTAACATACACAATAACTTTTCTGTAATCACAAATACTCGTTAAACTGGTTGAATTTGGAGAGTATCGCATACTCCGGTGAAGTAAAGCGTTTAGTAGGTTCCGTTACAAGGTATTGACCCATACTGAAACACCCATATTAGTACGTAATGCAGCCTCCAAAGGCGGCAATGCAGGCGCTGACTTTGGTATCCAGCCGACCGTACAGCTTAGGAATACTGTTCTGGAATATGTTATCCCACTGCTGCTCGACCTGGTAACGTAGTACTACAAGAGTTGTTGGCTGACGAGTCGCACGAGTCACTTCTCGTCCCATCACATCCCACACGTGCTCGATTGCAGACAAGTCCGGAGATCGTGCTGGCAAGGGAAGTTGCTTCACGTCTTGCAGGGCATGTTGAGTTTCATGAGCAGTGTGTGGACGAGCATTAATCTGTTGGGACAACACATCACCTTCCTATTGAAAGAATGGCAAAAAATAAATAAATAAATAAATAGAAAGCGGGTCTAACAACATTCTGCACGTACCGAGCGCTGGTTAGCGTCGCTTCCAGAAACACTAAAGGTGAACGAAAGGCCTGGGATGGGTCGAGTGTGTCTTCGATGAATGCACTCTACGAGACAGCGCTGACCAGATCTGCGTCTCATCCACAAACGCCCATACTACCGTGCAGGCAGAACCTGCTTCATCGCACCTTTCCAAATTCCAAACGGTTCTATGAGGGCTCCAGTCCAGCCGTGCACATCGATGCTGTGGCGTGAATGGAAGACAGGCAAGAGGCATGCCTTTCCGTAGTCCTACTGCTGATAACAGATTCGCAACAATTCGAGCTGACATGTCTATACAACTACCACTGCTGTCCTTACAATACGAAGATGTTGGCGCTTGTTTGTGCTACGTGGACGTCCAGAAATTCGTCTGCGAGTGTCAGAATGTTCATGTGACAAATGATATCAGCATTGTTGCATAACTGACGCATCACGTCCAACTTGGACAACTCGCTCAGTTGGCTGTAGAAAGAGCACATGCGTTTCCGTGGCACGGATGACCGCTTGCTCCAATCGTTTGCACCTCCCTGAGCAATCCCTGTTAAAGAGTAGACGCAGATGTGCTCAGGTAGCTACGCCACTACGCTACTGGCGGACGACGTTGAAACCATTAATTATCAGTACATCTCCTATGCCCGAGGATTGCGATTCTAATGGCTGACAATGTAGGTACACAACTGCCACTTGATTCATCGGTGAATACTCCCCCTTTCTGCAAAATTTGAATTCTTAGGAAAGTATGACGTAATTTATATTCTCTTCTTCTGTGTACTGCCACTTCTACAATAATTACAGGGCTGTCTCCATCCCACATTTCCAGTGTTTTGTAAATCCACAGTTTCTCTTAAGGGTTATAAAGCGTGTGGATCAAACCGTCAAATGTTTGAAATTGAAATCTCATTTTCTCCTAGACTTTCTACTTAGATGGATTTCCTTATACTTAAAAATTTTTGACCAGTAAAATGTTCAGATTTCGTGATACTCTGTAGTTCAGAACCAAATTTTCACCAGGACTGTGAGTAGTAAATTAGTGTGTTCAGGAAACCCTCATGGTTAATTACTGAAGGGTTTTGTAGGTACATCGTTAGAAATTAGCAAAATTAGACTGTACTAAATAATACACACTAAGACGTGAAAGAAACAGGTTTAGGCATGCATGTTGAACTACAGAAATATGTAAACAGGGAGAATACGTGGCTGCGGTCGGCAACATCCGTCTGAGACTACAAGAGCCTTGCGTAGTTGTTAGGTCGGTTACGCTGCTACAATGGCAGGTTATCAAGGTTTAAGTGAGTTTGAAAGTGGTGTTATAGTCGGCGCACGAGCGGTGGGACACAGCATGTCCGAGGTAGCGATGACGTGGGGTTTTCCATGACCATTTCACAAGTGTACCGTGAACATCAGGAATCCGACACCTCTGGGGACGGAATAAGATCCTGCATGAACGGAACCAACTACGCCCAAAGAGAATCGCTCAACGTGACGGAAGTGCAGCTCTTCCGCAAATTGCTGCAGATTTCAATGCTGGGCCATCAATAAGTGTTATCATGCGGACCATTCAACGAAACATCATCGATATGGGCTTTCGGAGCCGAAGGCCCTCTTATTTATCTTTGATAACTGCACGACACAATGCTTTACGCCTCCCCTGGACGCGTCAACACCGACACTGGACTGTTGATGACAGGAAATAAGCTGCCTGGTCGGACGAGTCTCGTTTAACTGTATCGAGTGGAGGGACGTGTACAGGTATGGAGACAAGTTCGTGAATCCATGGACTCTCCTTGTCAACAGGGGATTGTTCAAGCTCTTGAAGCCTTTGTGATGGTGTGGGGCGTGTGCAGTTGAGGTGACATGGAACCTCTGATACCTCTAAGTACGACTCTGACAGGTGACACGTATGTAAGCATTCTTTTTGATCAGTTGCATCCATTCATGTCCATTGTGCATTCCGACGGACTTGGGCAATTCCAGCAGGACAATGTGACACCCCACACGCGTCCAGGATTGCTACAGAGTGGTTCCAGGAACACCCTTCTGAGTTACAACACTCCGTCTGGCCAGCAGGCTCCCGAGACATGAACATTGTTGAGCATATCTGGGATGACTTGCAACGTGCTGTTCAGAAGAGATCTGCACTCCCTCGCACTCTTGCACATTTATGGACAGCCCTGCATGATTCATAGAGTCACTTCCCTCCAGCACTACTTCAGACATTTGTCGAGTCCATGCCACGTCGTGCTGCGGCATTTCCACGTGCTCGGGGGGGGGGGGGGGGGGGGGCTAAATGATACTAGTTAGGTGTACCAGTACCTATGTATAACCATCTCATTATTTACTCTTAAACTGTAAGTTAATGGCTAAATAAAAATCAAACATACTCGTGGAGCTATTGATGACTTATTCAGTCAAAGTCAGATAGTAGAAAACAGGCGAACTGTCCGTGGAGAAAAACAGCAATGACGACCATATGAAAGTCTCCTGCCATCTGGAAAGAACAACGGTTTTGTTACGTAATGCAGTAAAGTTCCAAAGTATTTGCCCTCGCATAGATTGGTGCCATAAATTTCTATACTCACCCCCTTAATTATCTTATTTAAACATTTGTTGACTGGATACAGTTTAAGTCACAATCTTTAACAAGGTATATTATATTACACAGCATTAACATCCACAAAACGTCTTTTGTATTGGATAACTGACACAATCAATAACCTAATATTGCTGACGGTACTAAATGTCACTGTGGGTAATTTGGTTGACACGATGTTCGGGATAGTTTCCCAATAATTTCAACTGATTTTTTACAGTGCATACAAGAATACAGAAGAGAGCAGCCGGATATTATACTTATATGCATAAAATAATAAAGAACAGACGGCAATTTCTCACACTAGGTGACAAAGATGTAAAACAATAAGTTTTAGTTTTTTAAATATACATGTCGGTTTACAGTGATTTCATAAAACATACATGTCTTTCACTTTTCTCTAATGAAGTATAATATCAAAAAACTTCCATTTCACTCTTCCCTCATCAATGGACGTAGGAGACTTTGAAAAGATGTCATCTCTCCGATGCCTTTTCTGAAAACAGACCCTGTTAAGTTTGTATGGTACGAATAAGCTGCTTCCACTCTAATTTCGTTCGTATATGTTTAATACAAAAGTTTTGTCCGCGCTTATAATAAGATGAACTACACGGCAGATATCGACGCCACCACCTCTTTTTGTCTGAGTTTACAATTAAAAGCCGCTTAAATAAAGACCAGTCGAATTTACACTGGCTACGAAGTTCATTTCACTAAACTTTTACTGTCGATTGCCGGTGATGAGTCATAAAACTGGGGCTACAGAATAGCTCTGCACTTTAAAATTCATGCATCTCAGGTGCTCTGGATCCAGTGGCATTGTGTATGAGGTTTTAACGATCTTGAGAATAGCTAATTTTCTCAATTATACGTATACCATTGTTCTGATCTTCCTTGCCATTGGGATAATTTCACAGGTGCGTAATTATGATCGTCTGGTCACGATTCGCTAAATTAGCGGGTTATGCAACAAAATCCATAATATTTTTCTGTTAAATAATCAAAAAACGAACTTCATGATTCAAGTCGAAATATAATCATTCTTCGAGAACCAATTTAACAAACCAATTTTTGGCCAATTTTGAATTACAATCCTCTGTAACGCACTCTTTGTTTTCGAATATCCCATTCGTGTACATTGATTACTTGTGGTAGCATCAGTCATACCTTTCTTGTTCCGTTCGCAGATGTTGCGTGGAAAGAATGACTGTTAGCAAGCCTCTGTATTAGCTCCAGTATCTCTGTCTCATTGTGGCCATTTCGTGAGATGTATTTGGGAATATATAATACCTTGCTTTATACCTCTTGAAACGTACGTCCTCTGACATTTTTACGTTATACTTAAAATTATTGCAGTCAGTCCCCTTGATAAGTCTGCCGCAGGAATTTGCTGAGCGTTTTTGCACTGACCTACCACTTACTAAACGAACGCGAGACGAAACGTGCTGCTCTTCGTTGAATCCCCTCCCTGTCTTCTGTTAATGCTGCCTGACAATGTTCCCAGACTGACGATAAATATTGAAAAATCGGTCTAACGAGTGTTTTGTTTGCCACTTCCTTCATGGGAGACTTTTATTCTTTCATCATGAACCTCAGCCAGACATCTGCTTTCGGTTTAACTGGTTTTATGTATCATTTCATAACAAGTCCCTGCGCAAGTTTACTTTAGGTATTTTATGGTTGTTACTGTTTCGAACGGTATATCACCAAAAGTATAATCGAGCATCAATGGATTCCGACGCCTGTTAACGTGCAAAACATTGCATTTATTTAGGTTCAGGTTCAACTGCCATTTTCTCAAAATTCGATTATCTGCAGCTCTTTCTGCGTTTCCGTAAAGTCATCTGATGTTGCAGTCTTACTACAGACATCGTCGTCGATGAATAGCTTTACGAAGTTTTGACATCGACCAGAAGATCATTTGTGTATATTATAAACAACAGCGGCTTTGTAGCAGTTGAGTACTCCCGGTGTTACTTCTAGCATATCTACTTAATTGCGTGGCAATGACGGGTTGAAGCCCATCAACTAATAACTCCCGAAACGAGCCACAAATCTGTTCTTATATTCGAGCAGCTCGTATTTGGACTCACTACACCAAACTGTGGAACTCTATAGAGAGCTTTCTGGAAGAAAGGGACACTACACCAAATCATTGCCATTGTCTACTACACTCTGAATCGCTCGGACGAACAGGGCGAGCTGTTTAACAAGATCTTAGTTTTCGCAATGCCTTCCGATTACTGAACAGGGGATCTTCGTACTCCAGAATTATCATAAAATGTGGTTTGTAATTGTACAACAAAGTGTCGTCAGCACATGCTTATTTGTGTTCATGTGACTGGAATGACGTTCTCTTATTACTTACTTAATACCCTCCGTTGTTCAATTGACTGCTAGTCAGAAGGGAATCAAGTTCTTTCGCATATTCTGTACAGAATCGTACAAATATATTCGTAGATCTTATACCTTTCGGTGTACTGTTTTTCGTAAGGTATTCGGATGTTTACAGTGAGGATAGATAATGGCACTTAGTCGAATACAATAAGGCGATGCTGCGGGTTTTAGATTAGGAAAGGAGACGCAAAACCAATGGAAGAGTTTTCTACTTGGGCCGAAATAGAGAAGATTAAAATGCAGACTGAAGATACCAAGAAAAGCCTTCCCGAAAGAAAGAAATTTCTTGACATTGAACATAAATTTTCGCATCAGGAAGTGTTTTCTGGAGCTGTTTGTCTGTAGCCTTGTAAAAAAGTGAAACGTGAACCTTAAAACGTTCAGACAAAAAGAGAAAAAAATCAGTGTGATGCTACATAAGAATGCAGACTATTAAGTGGAAACATCGAATATCTTATGTGAAGGTACTACAACGAAACTGAGGAGAAAAGAAATTTATGACACAATTTAAGTGACAGGAGCGACATGTTGATAGGACACAACCTGAAGCATCAAGGTACCGTCAGTTTCGTAATGGAGAAAAGTGTGGAATTGGGACGAGTAGAGGATTGAACTTTAGAGAGGAACCAAGGCTAGAACACAGCGTGCAAATGGATATAATGAAGAGATGAAGAGGCTTGCACAGGACAGACTAACGAGGAAAGCTACGTCAAACCAATCTCCAGACTGATGACCACCACAGCAACAACAGATGCTGCATCCCGTTCCTTCATGAGTCGCTTTCTGCTCCCAACGCCGGCGTTCTCTAAACGCACACAAATCAGTTGGTCCCCCATAAAAGTGGTAGTCTGTTTACACTACACTATACAGTGCAAAGTTTGAATCGTTATCCTATGTTTAATTTTCTCCGGCGTATCCATGCTGAACTGTCTTTAATACCTGTGGTTTCTGACTAATTATTGCTTCTGGGAAAGTTTCTATATACGCACATCTAACTAATTCAGTGCATTTATCCAACTGATTTTGTTTCTCTGACGCGTCGCAGTAATGCTGTTGAAAGACTGATCTGAAAAACGAGCAACTAAAATTTGTGAAAATTTTTATACTGACTACAATTTTCATCCCAGTGCATCTCTTTCTTATGCATCCGCTGTTGTTGCCGCGTGCTGATCTCCGGTCCTTATATTGTCCCACCGGAGGTATTGTGTATGCCATTTCGATCAACAGTTGGAATCCTCTAGAAGATGCCTATGGATGGGTTTTAAGCACTACAAAATGGATTGTATGTGATTCTATAAATATTCCGGCTGGTTCGGTATCTGAGGGTCAGACCGCAAAACAAAGGTCAAGGATACAACCGCCATCTGGTGTGAGGACTTTATAGTGGTACGTAAAGCTTCCTTCACTTCTGGAAAAAAAAGTTTTGTGTGTGGTAAATTTCCAAATAACCCCGTGGTTTGGAATCCAAGTTAAATTTTGTGTCCCCTTTAACTGACTAAGTAAGTTCGAAGGTCCTAGAATGGCAAGGATATACCGCAACCAAAAGGCTCTTGTCAACTGCTTTGTTCGCACAAACCTTCGTTAGAGGACAGCTATACCTCACAGCTGTACGGACACCCACAACGAATAATCATAAGGCATGTACAAGAGCTGATCTGCTCCAATTCGAACTTACTATGGATTATGTAATGATAGAAGTTCATTTGAGTTCGATTTAGTAACGTGTTAATATTGTCTGAGTGGTTGCCTGACGATCAGCCTGAGATATAAAAGTAAACTTATGATAAAATGCACATTGCTTAAACTTATGCATGTTTTGAATCTTTTCCGTCATTTTAAGACGGTAATGTCTTTAATGATATGCATTTACACAAGTTGAAACTCATTCTAGAAACAAATCTCACTCTCACTCTCCAAAATATAAAACGAAGTGTACATCAAGCTATTCACCGGAGATCTTGGATGACACAAGTATGCATTCTCTGTGACTTTTCTTTGTAAAAACTGAGTGTGATTTCAGCGACTTAAAAGTTGCCTTGCCTTCAACCATGAATTTTTCTTTACCAAACTTACAAGAGCGGAAGCAGCAACGAAATTTCTCTCTCTCGCCAAACCATTATTTCGTGAAAAGTTCTTTTTATATCGAGTCTTCCAATCTAGAGGGAAGATCAGAACTTAAGCCATTACCGCCTTGCGTCGCCGTATGGCAAATCACACACTTTTTTTAAATTCGTTGTTTCCGCCACATGAAGGAAGAGAGAATCTTGGCAGCCCTTGCTTCTGTTTCGCAGACTGTAAAGATCACTACAATGATACAATTTTAACAATACATTTAAAAGCTGCGACGTGTGCAGTGTTGGAATTCGTCATTTGCTGAATGAGGAAGAAAAGTGGAGTATAATACCGACTAAGTATGTTTTACATAATAATATATGAAATATGATTTTGTTTTTAGCATGGTTGTGCTTTATATACTCAAATATACGTTCTTTTAAAGTTATTACTTACTGTGAAATAAATTACATCGAGTTAGGCCGTTTAAACTTCGGTGTTGCTATACGACAACCCTAGGGACTTCTACTCATGAAAATGACAAATTTCCCTTTTTTCTTCCAGAAGAGGTTTGTCGCTTGCTGCGGCGATGGAGATTCTTTATGATGATGATACTGAAATGATGCGCTGTTGAGCTGCCAGATCCAAATGTAGACAGGGTCGAAAATTCAGGAAACGGGTAAGTAGGACTATCACTTGTTTGTTTTGCATTGTCTGTTTGCTGATACTGACTACTTTACATTTTCCTTTATTCCATTCCATATTGTTAAAAATTAGTAGACAACCTGTCCTCTAGTCAGTTATGAGCTAATGCTGAAATAAGGTTGCCAAATAACGAAAAGAACGGTGGTGATTATGAAGACCATGAACCACCGGCGGAATCAATGACTGCAGCGTAAGATCCAACTGTTGTGAACCAGCTGCACCTTATTATCGGACAATATTGTGAACTAGTATTCTGACAGTGATGTAGGCGGGGGTGGGAGAAAGAAGCTGACTTTGACATTCAAAATCCCTCTCCATTTCCGAGGCTTGTCTAGTCGAGGTACGAAAACCTGATACAGTTGAACTTTTTATTGATGATGAATTTTTGAGGATTTTGTGAAAAAACACAAAGCTTTAATCATTATTTCTCAATTGTCAGGACCAAAAATTACAGTAGATGAAATGCGGTGTTGCATCTAAATTTTTTTATGTTAGAAGCTACAATAGGATAACACCTAGAAGGAACTATTGGGACTCAAACGATGACATGAAAAACTTGGCTGTGTCTCGATCTGTGAGAAAAGACAGATTTCTATATATGTGTAGGTTTCTACACTGTGCAGATAACACTAAGATCAATCAAAATGGCAAGGCATGGAAAATCCGTCCTATTATGGAGATGCTGAAGAAGCATATCCGAGGAACACCTGTCATATGATAACTGTATGGTGAAGTACATCGGCCACCACGGATGCAAATTATTCAGCCGTGGTAAGCCTATTAGTTTCGCCTATAAGATTTGGAGCCTCAACACCAAAGATAGATATTTGGTAAATAAGGAACTGTATCAGGGAAACTGACAAGGCGACAAGTCCTTACATGTTTTATTAGATGAAATTTCTGAAGACAGAAATTTGCTACAGCTTCTACAAAGACAATATATTTTCAGGCGCATCTCTGTTTCACTTTCTCAAGTATTGTGGATACTCTGCCATCGGAACCATTCCAAAAGAATGTCCAATGGTAAACAAAATAATAATTTTCCAAGAAAGACCCTGGACATTTTGAGACGGAGAAGAATGATGGGTGATGGTATGTGCGATGGTTGGACAACTCGGTTGTCACAATGTTCTCTTCTTCCTGCGATAAAGAAGTTGGCCAAGTCAAGAGATTTTCGCAACTAAAAAAGCAAAATATAATGATTCCCAGAGCAAACCTGGTAGCCAAATATAACATGTACGTGTGTGAGGTAATGATCAAATGGGTCAGAACATAGAATGCCACCATATTGGGTCATGGTCTCCCTGAAACTCTGTACAAGATCAGTTTGGATTCCGTAGAAATATTGGAACACGTGAGGCAATACTGACCCTACGACTTATCTTGGAAGCTAGATTAAGGAAAGGCAAATCTACGTTTCTAGCATTTGTTGACTTAGAGAAAGCTGTTGACAATGTTGACTGGAATACTCTCTTTCAGATTCTGAAGGTGGCAGGGGTAAAATACAGGGAACGAAAGGCTATTTACAATTTGTACAGAAACCAAATGGCAGTTATAAGAGTTGAGGGGCATGAAAGGGAAGCAGTGGTTGGGAAGGGAGTGAGACAGGGTTGTAGCCTCTCCCCGATGTTATTCAATCTGTATATTGAGCAAGCAGTGAAGGAAACAAAAGAAAAATTCGGAGTAGGTATTAAAATCCAAGGAGAAGAAATAAAAACCTTAAGGTTCGCCGATGGCATTGTAATTCTGTCAGAGACAGCAAAGGGCTTGGAAGAGCAGTTGAACGGAATGGATAGCGTCTTGAAAGGGGGATATAAGATGAACATCAACAAAAGCAAAACGAGGATAATGGAAAGTAGTCGAATTAAGTCAGGAGATGCTGAGAGTATTAGATTAGGAAATGAGACACTTAAAGTAGTAAAGGAGTTTTGCTATTTGGGGACCAAAATAACTGATGATGGTCGAAGTAGAGAGGATATAAAATGTAGACTGGCAATCGCAAGGAAAGCGATTCTGAAGAAGAGAAATTTGTTAACATCGAGTATTGATTTAAGTGTCAGGAAGTCATTTCTGAAAGTATTTGTATGGAGTCTAGCCATGTATGGAAGTGAAACATGGACGATAAATAGTTCGGACAAGAAGAGAATAGAAGCTTTCGAAATGTGGTGCTACAGAAGAATGCTGAAGATTAGATGGGTAGATCACATAACTAATGAGGAGGTATTGAATAGGCTTGGGGAGAAGAGAAGTTTGTGGCACAACTTTACTAGAAGAAGGGATCGATTGGTAGGACACGTTCTGAGGCATCAAGGGATCACCAATTTAGCATTGGAGGGCAGCGTGGAGGGTAAAAATCGTAGAGGGAGACCAAGAGATGAATACACCAAGCAGATTCAGAAGGATGTAGGTTGCAGTAGGTACTGGGACAAGAAGAAGCTTGCACAGGATAGAGTAGCATGGAGAGCTGCATCAAACCAGTCTCAGGATTGAAGACCACAACAACAACACCACCACATTGGGATGAAAAGCATGGAATTGTTCTGGACTATCTTCACATGTACGTTAAATGTCGCCATACAAAACAGTTGGACTTTTTACAACAAAGGAGGAAACCAAAATATTTTTCAGGTGGAATTCAAGAGTGGAGGAGCACCGTCCGTTGTAGTTGCAGAGACAGTAAGCTTTACACAAAGAAGACGGAAGATCCTCTGCATCAAAGACATCTTCTGATAGTCGCATATTAGATTCAATTACGTTTCACAAAAATGACCACCTCGTCCGACATACAGCAGGAAAGGCGAAGAAGAGGTGTACGCACAGGGATACTCACAGGGACTGTAAATCTATTGTGTGAAGAATGTGTTCCATATGTAATATGGGACTGTGTATAGATTAAGCTATACCGTTTCATGTACAGTAATGTTGAGCCGAAGTATTTGATTCTTTTAGCCATATATCGTTCATCGTTTGTAAACTGTTATAAAATATCAATTGTATGATGAAGAGTTTATAATAAATTTACAAAAGTTGTATTTGTAATAACAACTTGCAATAACATATTTCTTTTGTTAAAATAGTAATCTATGTAAAGTTAGGTAGTCAATGTGCCTAGCTTTGCCCGATGGTACCATCAAATATTCTGCTAAAGACGGTAATGAATTTTGTAAAAATAAAAACATTGTGTAATTTATGCCTTGTAGAGACATAGGAACCAAGAAAATATAAATATTAAAGGAAAATAAATTCAGACACTAATGGATTAAGTAATGGTTGTTGGCAACATTCTTCTCCCTATATGTATAAACATGAGACAACAACACATTAAAATTTTTTAAATGGACAGTACTTTCAGGACGCTTTTTAAGCCGCTGAGCTTACGAGTAAAAACCTTCAATAAAAATTCAGTACGTATGTCGGCTTCATTGTTGTATTTATTAATATTTACGAACCTTCTGTATGGGGTATCCATAATTAAAGTTTCAGATTCAAAACTCTGTAAAAAGAGAACCACTGATGATGTCAAATTTGAACAGAATATTTGATACGTAGGGGAAAATCATAAAAAAAATAAACAAAGAAAAATGAAACGAAAATTTGCTCAATAGATGGCGCGGTAAGCATCAGAAAATAACTGCCCACCAGTAGCCTTCCAAAAGTTTCGCACAATCGAGGCTATGAGAAAAGGCATTGATCCGAAATCTGGTAAAGGTCGGGAGAAAATGATTAACAAATTCGAAAAGACAGATGGTTTTGAAGTGCAACGTGGAAGAGGGAGGAAAAAAGTTATCGAACGGTGGTGTGCAAACATGCAGTGCACAGGGAATTTCCTGAAGGCAAGACGTGCCTGCGAGCGAGGTGCATAAAATCCTACGAAACATCCTGCACTGCTGGCAACACAAAATCACCCATGTTCAGGAGTTGCTACCTGCTGACGCGCCAACAAGACAAAAGTTCTCTCTGGAATTTCTTTCTGGCATGGAAATAGACAATGAATGGCCATGGAACATTCTGCGGACATACAAAGCCCACGGACATGTCAATACGCAGAACTACGGAATAAAGGCAACGGAAAATTCGCACGCTCATCAACCGGCATCACTTCTTTCTACAAAGGTAAAGGAGGTGCGGGTTGACTGCATCGTTTATCATAGTGCCGCCTTTTTTCGAGGAGGTGTGTCCTGCTGGTCCTGTTAGCTATAATAATCTTTTACGTACCAACGTCATTCCAACCCTCAACAGCGTTGGATATGATCATTTACGTGCTTTGGTTGTCCTCCACACATTGCACACCCAGTGAAGCAGCTGCTAGAGACATTTCGGAAATGCTAGAATTATCAGCCATCATTGCCCTACACTTGTCCTCCAGACCGCCTAATCGTAATCCGTGTGACATCTGCCTATGGGTGATGATGATGTTTAGTTTGTAGTGGGCTCAACTGTGCGGTCATCGGCGCCCGTAGAAAGTCCCAATTTTCTCACAGTCCATTTTTTTTCACAGTCCAATCCAGCCAGTCACGAATGATGAGGATGATGATAAAATGACGAAGATAGCACAAACACCCAGTCCCCTGGCAGGGAAAATCCTCAATCCGGCCGGGAATCTAAACCGGGACCCCGTGATCCAGAGGTAGCAACGCTAGCCACTAGACCACGAGCTGCGGAATCTGGCTGTGGGGTTGCCTGAAAAATGTTGTGTTCAGTGCTCCAATTACCAAGCAGTGGAGCTGAAGGCACGCGCTGCGTAACGTATTCTGGACGTGACCCCCGACACATTCTGATTTGTTGTGTTTCTCGATTTCAACTTGTGGCAACAAACGGTGAACAGCATACTGAACATACCTTGCACCAGTATTACGACAGCCAGAACTCGGTGTTATTCGGCGGCCCAGGACAATTAAAACACATGTTATTTTGCTTTTTATGCTGTATTTGGTTCCGGGACAATCAAAAATCTAAGGCATTTTGCTTTTTATACGGATTTGGCCTCAGGACATCCAAAATTCGATACTTCCCGTCCGCTGTGGTACGACTTTGCATCGTAGATGAGCTTTCCTAACAGTGCCACAGTTGTTGACTACTGCACTTGGGCAGTCATGCACTTTGAACAGTACGGATAGTGTAATCTGTGACTCACACCATAGCCATTGTATTGCGATTCATCTATATTTGTAGCCGATCGCTGTTGCATTAAGACACTTACAGCGCCATCTATTGGTATACTTTCCTTCTTCTTTTTCATGAAGTTTCCCCCGCGTCAGTAATATGTTGTTCAAATTTGGGGTAACTCTGAGCAGTGGTTCTCTTTCTACATCGTTTTGAAAGTGGAACTTTAACCATGGACACCCTGTGTATGACAATAAAAGTCATTCATACATGAAATCAATAGCAATTGCTAGGAAGCTAAAGCGAAATGTTTCAACAAAATTTTATATGCAATCGGACAGAAATGGTCGTCCGAAAGACAGACTGAGGGGAAGAGGAAGTCAAAATAACTGTCGTGAAATTTAAATGCAGACACGTCAGTATTTTGGATTCATCAGAAATCTCACTCTTAAACACAGAGGAGAAAGAATTAAGATAACGAGTAGACTGAGGGCTATTACAGAAACTGCTAACTTGGTAGAAGTAGAAATGAGCATAGATTTGGATGACACACGGGGTCGTTGTCCTTGAGATTAAAACATGGCAGAAAGTAGCAACCAAATGATATTCCGCTAATGATCTGCGAACGTATACACACACTACCGGACTTTGGAAAGTATATCATCCACAAAATTTCCAAGATAATGAGAGCAGATAAATGCGAGAACTGTCTCATACACCTCATGCATGAAGTTTATTGAAAAGAATAATACAGCATACATCACAATAAATTATGTAAACGCATGCAGCTGGAAGTACAAGATACTAGAAGCAAAAAGTCTCAGTAGACATGAGCTCTAAAACGCATGGTTTAAGAGCTATGAGCATTTCTTCAACTTCCATACTGTGAAACAAATCTCTTGTACTGCATGCTCATTGCTTTCCGTATTTTGAGAGATGATAGTATGGACACACCAAGAAAAAGAAAACGTCCTGTAAACATGGGGCCTATAGACCATACCTTAAGAACTATGAGCACTCTGTCATCTTCGTTACTGTGAAACACATCTCCTTCACTGAACAGCTGCTCGTAGCTACTCGTACCTCTTAAGGCATGCTCTTTAGAGCCCATGTTTACTGGTCTTTCTTCCTGGCTTTTATCCATAGCACCGCTGCCAAAATCTGGAAAGCAAAGAGCTTGCAGTATAATAGATTTGTTTCACAGTATGAAAGATGAAGAGGTGCTCGTCACTCATAAGGTATGTTTACTGAGACTTCTGTGGTTCCTGTACTGTTTTCTATAATTATATGCGTTTACCCCATTAATTATGACACACACTGTATGCACAAGAGAGGAAAAGTAAATTGTCGATTCAATATTAAATTTTTTAAGTTGTTTTTGGATTTGCGTAATTAAATTTCTCAAATCTGATTGTGACTGTGATTTTTGACCATTCCACTGTGCGGTTTAAGGATGCTGCACCTATTTATAAATGTCAAGTATGACGATGTGGTATTCGTGATTCGTTATGAAAATACTACTGTTGCTGTTTGTGGAGAATACGGTACACGATTTGTACTGATCGCAGAGTACTAGATCGAATAGCGCTTACTCGTGTTTTCACCAGAATGCGTGAGAATGCGCAACTTCTCAGGAGACATATTTCATCTCAACGTGCGAATGAACAGTGTCTGTATCAAGTAAGACATTATTCATTTGATAAAACGTAGTGCTTCATCAACCGCTCCCATAATTTCTACACATATTGGTGTTATACTTCAACAATTTGGCGAACTTAACATCCGCACAGTATCTATACCTGTCATTTACAACAGACTCAACATCCTCGAGAAAGACAGAGAGGTAGACGACTGGAATTTTGTCGTTGGCTAATCGCAAATCGACAGTAATCTCATTAATACTGTTTACTGCTGTGCCATGAATTTTTAATTCGCGGCACGTCTTGTTTACTGCCCCGTCCAGCCACCTACTTTAACACTGCTATCGTCCTTACGCTTCAATAGAGGGCGAGGTTAGCGCGTTTGTTCTGATGCTGGCGCTGTTCCGAACGTGGATGGGGCAGTGCGAGATGGGAGGAAGGGTCTTGAGCCGACCAGCACTCAAGCCAGGATCTTGGAGTGACCAGAGGACGAGCCGGACAGAGCAGTCGGGCCCTGCACTGCGAGTGGCTGCGTGCACCGGAATTCATTCCGGTGGCGGCAAGTGGCGACCACCCAGAGTGGTCTTGAGGAGAACAGGGGCTGTCCTTCATGCTGTGTGTACTGTAAACTGGGCCAGCCTTGCAGTCAGTTGGACGCCCGCAGAGCAGCTGGACGCAGTTGGTAGAGAGCCAAGAACGGGAAGCCTTCTCCAAACTGTAAACCAAGGAACTGTCCACGGGAACTCACTAACGGCTGGCATGGAGCGTTGGCTGCTGCGTGTACACAAACAACACAGTGGGGCGGTTGGTTCCCGGTCGAGAGGACAGCGATTCCATTGAAGATAATTTTAGAACTGGCGCAGCCACAGCTAATTATACTAATTATACTTAATTTAACTTAATTGATTTACCAATTCATACAGTATGACAGGTTTTTATATACGAGTGTTAAAACCATTAAAATATAAAGCTGAATGGAACACCGAATGATCTGCAGTAGGTGGTTTATTGAAGTCGATTAGAGACTCACACAGCCGATTTGGTAAGCTTTGCATCTTCTGGTGTATACAATGCTCTGTCACAAACTATACAGTGAAGAGCCAAAGAAACTGGTACACCTGCCAAATATCGTCTAGGGTGCCCGCGAGAACGTAGAAGTTCCGCAACATGACGTAGCATGGACTTGACTAATGTCTGAAGTAGTGCTACACGGAAATGACACCATGAATCCTGCAAGGCTGTCCATAAATCCGTAAGAGTACGAGGGGGTGGAGATCTCTGATGAATAGCACGTTGCAAAGCACCCCAGACATGCTCAATAATGTCCATGTCTCGGGAGTTTGATCTCCAGCGTATGTATTTAAACTCATAAGAGTGTTCCTGGTGCTTCTCTGTAACAATTCTGGACGTGTGGGGTGTTGTATTGTCCTGCTGGAATTGACCAAGTCCCTCGGGATCCACAATGGACATGAATGGATGCAGGTGATCAGACAGATCACTCCAACTGCTCACAACCCACAACGTTATAGAGCCTCCACTGGCCTTAACAGTCCCCTGCTGACATGAAGGGTCCATGGATTCATTGGGTTATCTTCATACCCGTATACGTGCATCCGCTCGATACAATCTGAAATGAGACTTGTCCGACCAGGCAACATGTTTTCAGTGATCAACAGTCCAATGTCGATGTTGACGTGCCCAAGTGAGGCATAAAGCTTTGTGTTGGGTAGTCATCAAGCGTACACGAGTGGGCCTTCGGCTCTGAAAGCCCACTTCGATGTGTTTCGTTGAATGGTTCTCTCGCTGACACTTCTTGATGGTCAGCATTGAAATCTGCAGCAATTTCCGGAAGGTTTTCACTTACGTCACGATGAACGGTTCTCTTCAGTCGTCGTTGGTCCCGTTCTTGTAGAATCTTTTTCCGGCCGCAGCGATATCGAAGATTTGATGTTTCACCGGATTCCTGATATTCACGGTACACTTCATCGGTATCTCGGAAATGCTATGTCTCATCGATCATGCGCCAACTGTACCACCATGTTCGAACTGAAATCTTCATAACCTTCCATCTAACAACTGCGCCAGACACTTGTCTTATATACGCGTCGCCGACCGCAGCGTCGTATTCTGCCTGTTTCCATATCACTGTATTTGAATACGCACGCCCATACCAGTTTCTTTGGTGCTTCAGTGCAGAATGTCGCCGAGCTACAGTTGGCATGACTAGGCAAAGGTCTCAGTCTTCTTCTATTGGTAAAGCTATCATCAGTGATTAATGTCAAGTCTGTGTGAAAATCACGAACTATTAACACAAGCTTATGTGTGTTTGTCACCAGTATAATAGTAACGGTGTCGGTATCCGGACGTCTGCCAGCTCCCACGCTCCGGCAACACACTGTTTACACGTATTTTGTCTTGTCAGTTGCTACGATTACTATTATGTTGGTGACAAAGACACAAAGCGTGTCGGCTTTCGGACCCAGTATTTTCCTGGATAACATTTACAGGAGGCATCGTCCGTCGCTTGACATAGGCCCACAGTAACGCATTTTCATCGGTAAAGTGATGGTAGTTCGTGATTTTTACACGGACTAAACATTCATCATTGATGATTGTTTTACCAACCGAAGAAGACCGAGAACGTTGCCCATCAATGCACTTCTGTGATAGCTCCCTACAACATGTGACATAGCATTATATAAACCAGAAGATCCAACTTAAATGTATCGAAACCGGTTGTGTGAGTCTCTAACTGACTTCAATAAAAACAGCTACTATGTACCGTTAGACATTTCGTTTAGTTTTATATTTTAATAGTGTTATCACCTGTACACAAACATATGATTCTATTGGTTGACAAGAGCTTTCAAATTTCAGGAGGAGCACTATCTGGGTACCTTAGCGGCCGACAGCAGTATTTTGATTGGTCGAGGTATACAACAGAGTATCTAGTGAAGAGTACAAGCTGATATGCTGTGCACTGAGTTATCAGATGCTCAGTAATTTTGCATGTGGAAACTCCATGGGTACAGCGCGGCGTGTTATGGTTGTTGCGCGTTGGCCCTCTGGGTGTGCGGATGTTTTCTCTAAAAGCAAGAGCCACATTGATTTTGTCACTTATACGCCATGAGCTCGACTGATTTTGTATATGTCATAATATTTTTATTATTATAGTGTGAGCGAAACTGATTTTGTCCATGTTACTGTATCGAAAATTATCTTGTTGCTTTACTCTGTAACAATGGTTTGTTCTGCATGTCATACCGTACGGAAAATAACATTGTATTGAGATGTTTGCGTACGTAGTTCTGTATGTTTTGTTTTAGGGCGCGAAAAACAATTGAGGTATAGTCCTGTAGATAGTTGATAGTAGCTTTCATTAGTGAATAGGTGGTTATGGGAGTGGCCACAGATCTTTATTTAGTTGAATGCTACTGAAAGTGGCATTAATTGATTCAGAGAGCGGTTCTAGCTCGTCCAGTGGTTAATTGCAGTAGTTAATTTTCTTTTCATTTTTCTTCTTCCGACCGGGGGCCAGATATAGTAAACTATTATTGTAAGCTGTTAGTGTAATCTATTAAAGCTGGCTCAGCTCTGCCTGCTGGAGTGAAGTCTGTTTGATTTTTTTTAAAGGTATTTTATACTGTTATTCTCTTTTTCTTCGCTGCCTTCAAAAATTGTTTTGGGCTGTAAAATAAATATTATATGTTAACGTTTTTATGTTTAAAACATTCCTTGTACAATTGAGCCAACGCCTGCACATCTCCCAGCCCGAACACCACTCTTCCCTAATCGTGCGCTACATTGCTGAAACCACTTTCACACATGACGGTATCAGTAACCATCGCAACTCACATCGGTAGTATGTCGTAAACTTAGATGCCTTTTTGTAGAAACATTTTTCAGCATGCTTCTCTGTAAACCAATGGAGAGGTATGCTAATCATTTGACTCGATCTATTGAGTTACCGCATCGTGTTAAAAGTCCCCGTTATCTAGATTTTTTTGAAAACGAAGTTCCAGCATTAATGGAAGAAATTCGTTTGGCTAAAGGATGCATATGTTCTTCCAGCATGAAGGGGGTCTGCAAAATCTAGTCGTCAGGTGACTCATGAACATAACATTAATTGGCCACGCAGGTCCATGGACCTTACCAATTTAAATATTTTCCTGTATAGATAGTTGAAAGGCTTGTAAAGACACGAGTCGAGATGATCGTCCGTGTTATGAAAACTGCTGCCCCAATATATGAGTGACGAGGGGACTGTGGAAGAGCTACCAATGATGTTCTCGAGAGAATTTGGAAGTTTGTTGAATTCAGAAGTGGACTTTATTAAAATAAAGTTTTGTTAGATAGCAGAACTATATTAGGGGCAAATATGAAGTTTTCTCGAAGTCTTTCGAGCCAGCACCATGCCAGGGCGAGCCAGGCCACCGCCCCTTGTCGCAAGTAGAACGACAAACAGGCAGAAAGCCGATATTGCGAATAGCAGAGCAAACCCGGAAGATACAGCCTTACCTTGCAAGAGCAAAAGGTCTGAATCGAAAACTCAGCAACATGTCAGTGAGGAAAAGAAATAATGTTATTTCGCAAGAGAGAATAAAAATTTCACAAGAGTACCTATCAGCCTGCTGACATGGCGAAAAGACAACATGCCAAAAACCTGAAAGTATTCTTCCGAAATAGGGGTGTGGTGAAAACCGCCAATGAGCCCGGAAAACTAAGCCACATTCGACAACGCCAGCCAGGCATAACATCTTTGACTCAGCCGAACACCAATAAATACTCAGGCTTCCGAACCTTCCGATGAATTACACTGGACTACGCCAGCTACGAGGCCGAACCTGTGATGTGCTGATACTGTTCGCCAACGTGACTTTCGCCTTCTGAACTGCTATATGTCTGGTCTGCTGTACTTAGCTGCTGTGAGCTGTGAACCTCGCAGCCACTAATGAGAAGACTCGGGGACTTCTAACTCCGGTATGCTGAGCCAAACAGATCGCGTCTGGGGCACCGTCTACTTGTCCCAGTATTCTGGAGGTGCGCTAACCACTGTTGTTATCAACTACTACCTGTAAGAAGTCATCAACACCCTGGCCTTCCTAGGTGCAGAGCTGCTGAGAACTTACTCGAGAACACCACTTCGATGCCTACGAGAATACTTGGTAATACACAGTCGCTGTCCTGAGCAAAAAAAATGGTTCAAATGGCTCTGAGCACTATAGGACTTAACAGCTGTGGTCATCAGTCCCGTAGAACTTAGAACTACTTAAACCTAACTAACCTAAGGACATGACACACATCCATGCCCGAGGCAGGATTCGAACCTGCGACCGTAGCGGTTGCGCGGTTCCAGACTGAAGCGCCTAGAACCGCTCGGCCACTCTGGCCGGCAGTCCTGAGCAGCCATGCCTACGGTACACCAGCTGCAAGCGAGACCTGCCGCCAGACTGACCCCGTGTTTAAGCTGGTTTGGGCGCCGTCACAGTGAAGAAAACACGGTAGTAAACTTAAATGTGATAAATTCTTGTTCTGCTAATGTATCATTAGCACCACCAGGGCCGATCGGCCTGCTCTGTTGCACTCAACTCTCCATCATCCCGACGACAGTACGAGTTTCAACCAAAGCCCCTAAACTTTGAACTTAATCGTTAGCTTTTGGTGAATGCTTTCTGTGACTTTTTTTCGTTGTAACAGCTATATCTCTGTAACCAAGAAAAATTAGATACGTGTTATATGGCGTGTTTTATTCGAATTGGTCTATACTACTACCTCCTAAAATATTTACTAGTACCGTGTTTCATCGCCATCTTTATCGTACTCGTAATTTACGAATTTAAGAATTTTCAGCGTTTCTGTTGCTCTCTCTCGTCAGTCAATTGCAGCACACTGCATATGTCGAGCAATTCATCGACATTACTTAATAAATACGGCTTTACATGCTCTAGGCTTTGATAGTGATTGTCTTTTAAGGGCTTCTCCACTCTTCAGCAGTTGCCCTGTAATCCTATTCTCCAGCTCTCACGTTCATGGCACTCTTCTTGTTTCAGATCTCTCTTCCTGATCATTCCATTTACTCCAGCTCTCCATGTCAATCTCGGTCGTCCATGCATCCCCCTTCCTAGTGATGACCATTCCAGGATTTACCCGTACAAGGTCATACCATTGAAGAGCTCTATTCTCAACTTTTTTGCACGATTGCTTGTTTCAAATTCATTAATTCCACAATTTTCCCATTTCTTCTCCGCTCTGTCCTGCATAACGTGGTTGCCCTCCTCATTCCATCCATCTCCCCTGCCTGTACTCTGCTCCTCTGCCACTCTCTCAGTATCCATCCTTCTGCACCGTATGTTAGCATACTTTCCATTTCTGTCTGCATAATCCTTTTTTTTGTTCCTTTTGTCTTTGCCTGGCTCCTCAGTATTCCATTTACCATTTTAACTGTTCCTCTAGCCTGCTTGATCCTTCATTCTACATCTGCTTCACAGCTTCCCGAGGACTGGATAATCGATCGTCAGTATTTAAACTGCTTTACAGCTGCCGCAGTACTACATCCCTTCCATCTCCTCCCACTAGTAGATATTCTGTTTTGCTCATATTTATTCTAAGCCCACCTCGTACGAATCGTTCCATTTTCTGTATCATAAATTAGACACCCTCTCTGCTTTGTGCTATCAGAAATAATATGCAAGTAACTGTCCCCCCCCCCCCCCCCCCCGAGTTTTGGCAGTAATCACTTTAGTAAAATTCTGGAACTGAAACTCCTTCATATTTCTACCTGTGATCCTCTCTGCTCCCTCTACCAGTTCGCCCGATATTTAGCTGACATGTCCCTGAGTCTACCATGGGTCATTACTCGGACAGCTGGGTCTATCTACAGAATTAAAAGTAATGAAATAAAATAAAAATAACCAGGAGCTGAATGCAGAACCTTGCCTTCAAGTTCACTTTTTTTGCTATGTGGGACTGTAAGCTTTCTCGGCTTTCTCAACTGATAAAATTTTCTCCGGTTATCAGCTGAGGTGTCGCGTAGTATTGTTGCAACGTTTCGCACATTTTCCTACTCATTATCTTCAGGTGAAGTGTACCTCCAACTTTATGTCTACAGGAGGAAGACACATCAAGTGCCTGTACTTAAACGTTAACAGCTGCCACCACAGAGCGCGAACCGCATGCAACAAGGAAAGCGCGGCTTCCGAGTTACAGCATCTGCGCGAAACGTTTCGCAAGAATGGCTCTTGGAGACACAAATAAGAAGCGTTCTCCAGCCGAACGAGAGGAAGGAAGAAGAAAGTGAGATCCCTCAGAACGAGGTCTTTACAGACGGAGCCAAGCTCGAAAGGCTTCAAGGATAGGGAAAGAAATCGGCAGTGTCCTTTCAGCGAGACCATCGCGGCATTTGCCTGGGCGGTTTAGAGAAATCGCGGGAAACCTAAATCTTGAACCGTTGTCCTCACGAATGCACCGAGCAAGAGGCAGAAATAAAACAATCCAGAAGAAGAAGTCAAACACCTGGCGTTCTTTCCCTATCTAGGACCGCACCCATCCAAGATCACCAGGATAATGGTGAACCACAGCATAAAAATCATTTTCAGCTCAACGGTTAAAATAATCGACAATATGCTTGTGCTAGTCGAAGACCATCTAGGGCTGCGAGCACTTGACGTCTACAGCATCAGTTGTGACTTGCAGTACATTAGCCAGACGCAGCGATACGTCTAGCAGTGCTGTTCAGAACATGGAAGGAGAGTTTGCGTCGACTAATCGACAAAACTGCAGTGGCAGAGCACAGCGTCAACGAAGGCCACGTATTTGTTTTTGAACCGACAACGGGGCTGTGCCACACTATCGTGTTCTGAGAGTCGGTCATCAAAGAGACGGTGACAGTAAGAGAACATAAGGATGTTGTCAACTGGGACATCGGTTTCCAACTGAGCTCCTCATGGGATGTGCCGTTAACAAAAATACCCCACACTTCGCCTGAAGATGATGAGTAGGAAACTCGTCGAAACGTTGTGACTACAAGACACCATGTGTGTGTGCGGGGGGCGAGGGGGGGGGGGGGGAGGAAGGGCATCGGAGTATGGACTGTTTTGAATGTTTCTGATAGATTAAAACTGTGTGCCAGATCGGGATTCGAACCCAAAACCTTCACTTTTAAAGGCAATGATCTCCGACTGGGCTCTTATTGTTGCTAATCTAAAGACGTCGTAGTAATAAAGATATAGGGATAAAACGTGGGGTGTTATTAGCACGACGTCTTTAGATTACGTCCCGTCAGCCCCCCCCCCCCCCCCCACTCCCCCCCCCCTCCCCCCCCCCACGCTAACTACTGGCTTTAGGTATAGTTTTTAAGGGTTCCTCCTGTTGTCATAGGTAGCTTCATATATAAGTTTCTTTACTGGCATAACCAACCGTGTGCAGTTATTTTTAGGTTTCATCTCCTATTTAGCCCGTCTCTTGTTCTATCCATTTCATTTTTTGATATACGTTGATCCATGGTTGTAAGTGGGCGACCGTTTGTAGCTGCAGTTTATGGCGGGTCTTGGCCCATCGAACATAGGCCGGTGTGAGGTGTAGCGTACTCCATTAAGTTAAGTAGTGGTTTTGACTTTGTACATATGTACTGTTTGTGTTTTCCTTTTTTTTCTTGTTACAAATGTATAGCTATGGTGTTCTTTTAATAATTGGCAAAGGTCTTCTTAGGCACTTGTGGGTTTTATTTTTGTTCTGAAGAAGGTGTAGTTGTCTACGCCGAAACCTGGGTTAACACTTAACACTAGGTGATTTTTTTCGCAATCGAGGCAGATTTTTAATTTTTGTAATATATTAACCAACGATTGCTGACGCTCTGCGATGTTGAAGGTTCTTAAGCTACAATATTTAGCTATAAATAATCTGCAAAATGCCTAAGACTACAAGCAACTCGAACAATTTAGTAATTAATGTCACAGGTGTGGTAGTGTCCTTAAATTTTCTCTGTTATTTAGTTTTATATTTTCCAAGAGGAACCTGTCTGTAATCTACGAGTCTTCTTATTTATAGTGTTCTGACAGGTACTTCTGCTTCAGTTTTATAGCGAGGCTGTGTGAAACACATGGTAGTGCGTCGTTCATGCAGCTACAAATTAATGCAAATACGGACCGAGAAGCGAGTGCAAATTAACGACAGGTAACCAGCACGCCGGTGCCTACAGCAGGTGCAAAGTCAATATTTTATTACGCTAACAGTTGCGGACCGCAGCGGAATAGCTCCGGTTAATGGATGTAGTGCAGAAGTACGAATGAAATTAGCCATCTGGCGGCCGCGTGCGGGAATGGTTGAATTAACGCGCAACCGCTGGCAACACATGCGGGCCAGCTCATTATGGTCGCACCGACGCCTGACCGCCAGCCACTCGGACGGTCGCTGACTACAGCGTTCGTGGATTTTCACGTTGGTTGCAAATGTCAAAAAGGAATACGTTGCAAAATATGTAACGTGACATTTTAGGACTGCTCCAATAATGACTAATAGAAAACGGAGAGCTATTTGTAGATTTTGCATCAACTATAGCTGTATAGTACTTCAGACTGACCAGTGCTCTATGCTCTGTAGGTTGATACGCTACCTTTGAGCATAATAGGTGGACAGATTTGTGGTTAGACACACCACACTTTCTGGCCTTCAATAACTCATTACTTCTATGGGCCTGAACTACATCCCAGTATCTTCAGCTTCAGGACAAAAAAAAATAGAAACATAAGTGGAATTTCTCTGTGTTGACTCTACAACAGCTTAGGCGGGCTTAGAAATTTCTCTGTGTCACAATAATTTAGAAGTGTGTATAGATGGGCTCAACAACATGTCGAATGGACCGCTCAGGATTGGCATCACGTTCTCTTCACCCATGAGTGTCGCATATTCCTTCAACCAGACAATCGTCGGAATCGTGTTTGGAGGCAACCTGGTCAGGTTGAACGCCATAGACTCACTGTCCAGCGAGTGCAGCAAGGTGGAGGTTCCCTGATGTTTTGCGGTGGCATTATGTTGGGCCGATGTACGCCGCTGGTGGTCATGGAAGGCGCCGTAACGGCTGTTGGATACGTGAATGCCATCCTCCGTCCGATAGTGCAACCTTATCGGCAGCAAACTGGCGAGGCATTCGTCTTCATGGACGACAATTCGTGCCCCCATCGCGCACATCTTGTGAATGACTTCCTTCAGGATAACGACTAAAGTGGCCAGCATGTTCTCCAGACATGAACCCTATCGAACATGCTGGGACAGATTGAAAAGGGTTGTTTATGGACGACGTGACCCACCAACCGCTCTAAGTGACCTACGCCGAATCGCCGTCGAGAAATGGGACAATCCGTACCAACAGTGCCTTGATGAACTTGTGGACAGTATGCCACGACGAATACGGGCATGCGTCAATGCAAGAGGACGTGCTACTGGGTATTAGAGATATCGGTGTGTGCAGCAAACTGGACGCCCACCTCTGAAGGTCTCGCTGTATGGTGGTACAACATGCAATGTGTGGTTTTCGTGAGCAATATAAAGGGCGGAAATGATGTTTATGTTGATCTCTATTCCAGTTTTCTATACAGATTCCGGAATTCTCGGAATGGAGGTGATTCAAAACTTTTTTTGGTATTTGTAATAACAGAAAGCTTAGGATAATAAGCTCCCGCTCCACAACAATAATAAAGGCATTTTACTTTGTATTACTGTATTTGTCCTCTGCACTATCTGCATACCGGCTTTTTTGCGATTATCGATTAAAATGCTAAAACTTTTGGGAGCATTAACATGTTATATCAGTTAAAGCAGTCTAAAGCAAGTAAACAAAACTAACATGCGGCTTTAAGACGACAGTTACATCTTAGTCTTGTTTATCTGCTTTGGACTGTCTTAACAGATATGACGTGTTAATAGTCTAAGATCTTTTAGCATTGTACTCGATAATGGCATAAAAGCCGAAATATAGATAGTGCAGGGGATAACCACAGTAATACACAGTCAAAAGGCGGGCTATTATTTCCAAAAATATTGCATGAATGTGGCTCAGCACCATCGAAAACTTTGTAATAATAAAGCCTTAGGCGAGACCAATGAAAATACAATCATATAGTCTTAATCTAATATAGATTTATCGCCCAAAATAAATATTTCGCCTCACTGAGATTAACTTTACTGAAGGGGCACTCAACACAGTCTACAACAACACACACTGGTCAACAAGGTAGCACAATGACACCCCACAACGACCAAGCATACAGACAACATGAACAACATACGCAATGTACAGTGACACAATAACCAATACATGAGTTATCAAGGGACCAAGAAAGGCAAATTGAATTATTAACAGCTTATGCCTAAAGTAAAGTACCTTATATTAAAATACTAATCAGTGTTGATGGCAAGGATTTATTAAAAATTAATAATCGCATGTCGAAATGGATCATTTGGACGTGTGATTATTCATCGTTGCGATCAAGGCCGATCATTATTTTAATTATCTGTCAGATCGTTAATACTTTCCATTTAAGTTTTCGAAAGTTATTAACTCGTCAGATAACTCAGTGCTTTGCAATATTCAGGCCCCACATAGCCTAGTCACGTTTCATTTAAATACAATACACATATACATGGCACTGCTCGTCTAGGCACATTCCCAATAGTGGCTCCTGCCGTTTCATCAATTCAGAATCTTCGCAATACCACCACGGACTCACAGACTGGCACAACTAAAGGCATAGATGACTCTCATGCACAGTCTTATAATCATCATATCGGAAACCGTTCTTCTGCAAATGCTTCTTCTCTCCCAGCTGCTGTAAGCTCTGAATGTGAAGAGGGGAGCACTGTCTGTAACTCCAGAAAAACGATGCCTCATGTTATCAGCCGTATTCACCCACTGTTGAGCACTGGCAATCCCACAGCCTCGCTGCTTCCACGTTATCTGCCTCTAGCACTATGGGACTTAACATCTGAGGTCATCAGTCCCCTAGAACTTAGAACCACTTAAACCTAACTAACCTAGGGACATCACACACATCCATACCCGAGGCAGGATTCGAACCTGCGACCGTAGCGGTTCCGGACTGTGCGCCAAGAACCGCTAGATCACCGCGGCCGGCTCCACGTCATCTGCTCTGACACCAGGCAGCTCTGTTTAGCTTCCTTCACGATGTCTTCGCTGTCTCCGGTGGATTCCAACTTCCCACTTGCTTCACTGCGCCTCCCACCATAGACGAGGGTAGACGTTCGCGGCACTAGTCCTAGTCGCGAGTTTCTGGCGACCTCACACATTTTCCGTCACAAAATCAAATCAAGCAATTGTGCCGCAATACATGGTACAAAGGTATTCTTTTGTGTATCTGGTTCAGTAAAGTTCTCCTGTGTGTGTGAACTCTCTTTTCGGGCATCATTTCTGGACGCCTTTATAATGGTGACTAACTGTAGCGCGTAACTGGGCTATGCCTCCTGTTAACTTTTAACAGGGATTAGAAGGAAGGTCAGCGTTGCTCTTAATTTTGATGGTTTATTGACAGCAAAATCGATTTTCGATCACATAATGACTTGTGTCTCTAGCCAACATCTCATTAACTCTTTGCAATTTGTAACGGTAGTTTTTTCTCACGAGTGCGCTAAACGATCTCTATATCCACAATGTGCTTTTAAATCATTCTGCTTTCATAATTAAGATGATTTTTTGTAATTAAGCCTCAGAAACAGTCATGTGTTAACATGTCCCAACGGGACGAATGAGATGTTAATACGATAAAAAATTGTTATTCTGCACCCAAAAATTTTTTATAACACGTAATGTGTTTTATGACATTTTGACCTGCTAAATCGTGACATATATTGTATAATTACCACTATTTATGTATTTGACTTCTTGGTTTCAACGTAATATCTAACGTAAATTAAAAACTTTGTATCTCTGACTTCCTACGCCAGATGGCGGTTACTGGGCTATAATAAATTCTGTTAAAATTGATGTCATATTCTTTGTATATTTTTCTTTTTCATTAGTCCTGTAATCGGACGCCATATAATTTTACCTGTTGATTTTTATTCTTACATGTTTTTTAAGTTGTTTGAAAAAACAGGCCATTGTATGTTGGCAAGATGTGCATTTTCCCCTTCCTTTTTGCTATGCGTTTTCAATGAACAATTTTAAATTTGAAATATTCAATTAATGATTTGCAAGTGCACTTTGGTATTTTGTGGTAATTTCTTGCCAAACAAAGTAATGTTAAGTCTTCACGTGACACATGTCACATAGAGGGTATTCCAAGCCCCTGTCACACCGAGGTCTGCTGTATTTTTTTTTTTTTTTCGGTCAACAGTCTACTGACTGGTTTGATGCGGCCCGCCACGAATTCCTTTCCTGTGCTAACCTCTTCATCTCAGAGTAGCACTTGCAACCTACGTCCTCAATTATTTGCTTGACGTATTCCAATCTCTGTCTTCCTCTACAGTTTTTGCCCTCTACAGCTCCCTCTAGTACCATGGAAGTCATTCCCTCATGTCTTAGCAGATGTCCTATCATCCTGTCCCTTCTCCTTATCAGTGTTTTCTACATATTCCTTTCCTCTCCGATTCTGCATAGAACCTCCTCATTCCTTCCCTTATCAGTCCACCTAATTTTCAACATTCGTCTATACCACCACATCTCAAATGCTTCGATTCTCTTCTGTTCCGGTTTTCCCACAGTTCATGTTTCACTACCATACAATGCTGTACTCCAGACGTATATCCTCAGAAATTTCTTCCTCAAATGAAGGCCGGTATTTGATATTAGTAGACTTCTCTTGGCCAGAAATGCCTTTTTTGCCATAGCGAGTCTGCTTTTGATGTCCTCCTTGCTCCGTCCGTCATTGGTTATTTTACTGCCTAGGTAGCAGAATTCCTTAACTTCATTGACTTCGTGACCATCAATCTTGATGTTAAGTTTCTCGCTGTTCTCATTTCTACTACTTCTCATTACCTTCGTCTTTCTCCGATTTACTCTCAAACCATACACAGTACTCATTCGACTGTTCATTCCGTTCAGCAGATCATTTAATTCTTCTTCACTTTCACTCAGGATAGCAATGTCATCAGCGAATCGTATCATTGATATCCTTTCACCTTGCATTTTAATTCCACTCCTGAACCTTTCTTTTATTTCCATCATTGCTTCCTCGATGTACAGATTGAAGAGTAGGGGCGAAAGGCTACAGCCTTGTCTTACACCCTTCTTAATACGAGCACTTCGTTCTTGATCGGCCACTCTTATTATTCCCTCTTGGTTGTTGTACATATTGTATATGACCCGTCTTTCCCTATAGATTACCCCTACTTTTTTCAGAATCTCGAACAGCTTGCCGCATTTTATATTGTCGAACGCTTTTTCCAGGTCGACAAATCCTATGAAAGTGTCTTGATTTTTCTTTAGTCTTGCATCCATTATTAGCCGTAACGTCAGAATTGCCTCTCTCGTCCCTTTACTTTTCCTAAAGCCAAACTGATCGTCACCTAGTGCGTTCCAATTTTCTTTTCCATTCTTCTGTATATTATTCTTGTAAGCAGCTTCGATGCATGAGCTGTTAAGCTGATTGTGCGATAATTCTCGCACTTGTCAGCTCTTGCCGTCTTCGGAATTGTGTGGATGATGCTTTTCCGAAAGTCAGATGGTATGTCGCCAGACTCATCTATTCTACACACCAACGTGAATAGTCGTTTTGTTGCCAGTCCCCCCAATGATTTTAGAAATTCTGATGGAATGTTATCTATCCCTTCTGCCTTATTTGACCGTAAGTCCTCCAAAGCTCTTTTAAATTCCGATTCTAATTCTGGATCCCCTATCTCTTCTAAATCGACTCCTGTTTCTTCTTCTATCACATCAGACAAATCGTCACCCTCATAGAGGCTTTCAATATATTCTTTCCACCTATCTGCTCTCCCCTCTGCATTTAACAGTGGGATTCCCGTTGCACTCTTAATGTTACCACCGTTGCCTTTAATGTCACAAAAGGTTGTTTTGACTTTCCTGTATGCTGAGTCTGTCCTTCCGACAATCATATCTTTTTCGATGTCTTCACATTTTTCCTGCAACCATTTCGTCTTAGCTTCCCTGCACTTCCTATTTATTTCATTCCTCAGCGACTTGTATTTCTTTATTCCTGACTTTCCCGGAACATGTTTGTACTTCCTCCTTTCATCAATCAACTGAAGTATTTCTTCTGTTACCCATGGTTTCTTCGCAGCTACCTTCTTTGTACCTATGTTTCCTTCCCAACTTCTGTGATGGCCCTTTTTAGAGATGTCCATTCCTCTTCAACTGTACTGCCTACTGCGCTATTCCTTATTGCTGTATCTATAGCGTTAGAGAACTTCAAACGTATCTCGTCATTCCTTAGTACTTCCGTATCCAACTTCTTTGCGTATTGATTCTTCCTGACTAATGTCTTGAACTTCAGCCTACTCTTCATCACTACTATATTGTGTTCTGAGTCTATATGTGCTCCTGGGTACGCCTTACAGTCCAGTATCTGATTTCGGAATCTCTGTCTGACCATGATGTAATCTAATTGAAATCTTCCCGTATCTCCCTGTCTTTTCCAAGTATACCTCCTCCTCTTGTGATTCTTGAACAGGGTATTCGCTATTACTAGCTGAAACTTGTTACAGAACTCAATTAGTCTTTCTCCTCGTTCATTCCTTGTCCCAAGCCCATATTCTCCTGTAACCTTTTCTTCTACTCCGTCCCCTACAACAGCATTCCAGTCGCCCATGACTATTAGATTTTCGTCCCCCTTTACATACTGCATTACCCTTTCAATATCCTCATACACTTTCTCTATCTGTTCATCTTCAGTTTGCGACGTCGGCATGTATACCTGAACTATCGTTATCGGTGTTGGTCTGCTGTCGATTCTGATTAGAAAAACCCGGTCACTGAACTGTTCACAGTAACACACCCTCTGCCCTACCTTCCTATTCATAACGAATCCTACACCTGTTATACCATTTTCTGCTGCTGTTGATATTACCCGATACTCATCTGTCCAGAAATCCTTGTCTTCCTTCCACTTCACTTCACTGACGCCTACTATATCTATATTGAGCCTTTGCATTTCCCTTTTCAGATTTTCTAGTTTCCCTACCACGTTCAAGCTTCTGACATTCCACGCCCCGACTCGTAGAACGTTATCCTTTCATTGATTATTCAATATTTTTCTCATGGTAACCTCCCCCTTGGCAGTCCCCTCCCGGAGATCCGAATGGGGGACTATTCCGGAATCTTTTGTCAATGGAGAGATCATCATGACACTGTGGATACACGTTACATGTCTTCAATGCAGTGGTTTCCATTGCCTTCTGCATCCTAATATCGTTGATCATTGCTGATTCTTCCGCCTCTGCTGTATAGGTGAATATAAACAGCGGCTTCAGTTATTGTAATCGTTTCATAGTTCTTGTTACTGACAGTAACTTGACACCAGTGCCTACAAGCTTTAATTTGGACGCTAAAGGTATGTGGTTGCCAACAGTTTGTTTATATTCTGGTGTATTTGCGATCTTTTGTATCTTATTCACTGATCGCTATGTGAAAATTTTTAACTTCCAGCACTGAAGATGATCATTATGTGATCGAAGATCGATTTTGCTGTCAATAAACCATCAAAATTACGGCCAACGCTGACCTTCCTTCTAATTTTACTTGCATGGTCGTTGTGCACACAGCGCTCTATGGAGTCGCCAATCAATTTAACAGTTATATTTGCAGCTTGTCATGATTTCACATCAGAATTTTGAAGTTCCAATCATCTTAACAAATAATTTCCCGTGCATGTAGCCAGGTGTGATAGTGCCCTTGGCACAATATCATGATGATGTATCTCATCCGAGAGGCACCAAATACGCAGGTTTGACGCTGCGCTTGTAAATCGACGCAAGAATTAAGAACAATCGTGACAACTTTGTAGCATTTGTCATTCAAGAAAAAGCATGTGGTAGCGTAAAATTGTGCAAGATATACGAAATTCTGAAAAAATAGGAGATGCTATAGGGAAATTCGGGTAACATGCAATATGTACAGGAACCAAGAGGACAGAATAATACAGCAGCTTCGAGAACGAAGCGCGTGGATTAAAAAGGGTGTACGAGCTGGATGCAGTCTTTCACCTACGCATCGAAAAACCCTACTCCTATATTCAGAGTCGTCAGTTTTTAATTCCATCTTTATACAACCGTTTACTTATCACGAATTTGTTCACAGGTGACCGCCCGGACGTCAGTATCCAATGGGAACAATACCTTGGCAAGCGACCATGTTGTCATCAGCAGGTGCTAGGATGAACTGACCGCTTGACATTTTCTTTTTTTTTACCTGTACATTAAGTAAGGGTATATATTTAACACAACAATAGAAAATAATACTAATAATAATTCAAAATACAAAATAAAATGTAGAAATTCATAAACAAAGAACAGTTTTGATAGTGCAATGTTCCACTAATACGATAATACAAAAGAATGGTAAACAAATTTGATGGAGTATTTAATATGTGCGTGTGTTATTTGTTGTTGTATAAAACGTATACATGGTAAGGAATACCACAGTAGAAAGTTCATTTGAAGAGGGGTTGGCATCTCTAAAAAGGGCAGTCACAGATGGTGGACGGTCAGACACAGGTACAACGAAAGTAACTGCGGAATCACCTTCGATAACAAAAGAAACTTTTCAACTAATCGACGAAAGAAGGAAGTACAGAAGTGTTCAGGGAAAGACAGGAATATAGCAATATAAATCACTAGCGAACGAAACAAATAGGAACTGCAGGGCATCCAAGGCGAAAGTAGGATGTGAAGAAAAATGATCGTCGGGAGGACTAGCTCAGCATACATAAAACTGAAAACAGCCTTCGGCTACACAAAAGCTAGTGTGATAATATCAACCGCCATCCACCAGTTGTCAACCGCGCTGGTGGACGAATGGGACGCCCTACCGCAAGAGCTCCTTAGCGACTTTGTGGCCAGTGTGGGAGCACGTTGCATAGCATACTCTGCCGTCCGTGGTGGTCACACACCCTGTTAAAAACCATCTCTCGCCTTTTGTAATACCCAGGGGTCATCACACATGGCGGTAACTTCACCGATGTTCGGCGTCCGTAAACAAAATCCGTAAGCTGAGAAAATGGTCGTTTGGAAGTTCCTGTGACGAAAGAATGCGGCCGGTCAGGAACGATGAGTCCATTCATTAATGTAACTAAAATAATTAGTCAAATAAATAGAAGTTTTAAGCGTCATTAGCTGTAGGGTAAGAATGAAAACGTAACTCACCATTAAGTGGGAAAAGCGCTCACTAGAATTCGCACAGCAACGCATACCGTTAGTTGGGCAGCAATGCGTGTACAAAATTCGATAATGACCTACGTCGGCTGAATGAGTACAGTAGTTTACGAGAATACCGAAAGCAGTAAGATAATATGTAACTAGAACCCGACGCATCCTATCGACATACTGACGACAACTGACGAAATAAGACAACATAACAACCAGGACCTGAAACCACAATGAAAGTAATGTACAGATTAGATGACGAGAATTCAACACTAGGATCTTCAGACAACTAGATACGTTAAGAGTAAATTTTATATGCAGCTGAGACACACCACAAAGTATGACAATAGGATGGCGATCAACCATATATCAACTTGAATCGACAGGAAGAGGAGAAATTTAAAAATGACGTTTGTGTAAAACTTACCTCAAAATTTTGTGAATTTTCAAAGCGAAAAATTAACAGTTAAATTGTTGTACTTATCTGACCTTTTTATTAAGATACTGTGCTTGCAAAGTTAAGCACAGATCGGTTATCTGGACAGACGAAGGCTGTTAACGAAGGTGCGATCATATGGAATAAGTTCACAGATATCTGAATGGCTCGAAGACGGCATGAGTAAAAGACCCCAGTATGTTGTCCTAGACGGCGAGTTACCATCAGAGACAAGAGTATCGTCAGGTTGCCACAGGGAAGTGTGACAGGACCGCCTTTGTTCTGTTTATGCATAAATGATATCGTGGACAGGGCGGGAAGCAATCTGCGGCTGTTTGCTGATGTTGCTGTGGTGTACGGTAAGGTGTCGTTTTTGAGTGATTGTAGGAAGACACAAGAAGATTCACACAAAATTTCCCGTTGGTGTGATGAATGTCATCTAGCTCTGAATATGGAGAAATGTAAGTTAATGCGGATGAGTAGGCAAAAAACTTCTAATGTTCGGATACAGCATTAATAGTGCGCTGCTTGAGACAGTCACGTCGTTTAAATATCTGGGCGTAACGTTGCAAAACGATAAAAAATGGAACGAGCATGTGAGAATTGCGACAGGGAACTGTCGACATCGGTTTATTGGGAAAATTTTAGGAAAGAGTGGTTCATCTGTAAAGGAGGCCACGTATAGGAAGGTAGTGCGACCTATTCTTGAATACTGCTCCAGTGTTTGGGATTCGTACCAGGTCAGATAGAAGAAATACATTAAAGCAATTCAGAGACGAAATGCTAGATTTGCTACCGTCAAGTGAAACTGACTGCCGAACGATTATACTGCCGCACCATACATTGACCATAAGGATAACGAAGATAAGATACTAGAAATTAGGGCTCATACGGAGGCGCATAGTCAGTCGTTTTTCCTCTGCTCTGTTTGCGAGTGGGACAGGAAAGGGAATGAATAGTAGTGGTACAGGGTACCGTCCTTCCACCACTTTACGGTGGCTTGCGGGGTATCTGTGTAGATGCAGATGTAGAATTACTGCATTATTCGACGATTCAACGTTTTTCATTATTCGGGAAGTGCGTTCCAACCACAGAGGAGGTAAACTTACAGAACGTTTGTGCACAACGTTTACAGACGATTTTGTTTTTCACTACCCTCACGGGAAATTTAAATTATTAATGTTAACGAAATAAAACTTTTCAAAAATCTGACCGTCTCAGCCTGTGACATAATATGGTGAGAGGAGGTTCAAAATCTGTTGCGGCGTGAATGCGCTGTACCTTGGGTGGCGTTTGTTGGCCAGCGTGAGGTTGTTTCCCTACTTGGAGCACAAGTGTCTCATATCAAACCGTTCGTCTTCCCTTATACCACTGTAGTAAGTTGTAAACGGTTGGTAAAATCTTTTCAGGTTGACAGTCGTCCTCCAGCAACGTTTCAGCAAGAACGCCTGAAGATGGCAAGTAAGAAACTTGCTGAAAAGTTGCCAGAGGAAGACGCCTTGACTCGGCTGTCAACCTGAGAAGATTTTATCATCGTTGTAAACAGTTATCGTTTACACCCTGTAGAAATAAAATTTTCTTTATTCTCTCTAAATTCCATCAGAAAGTGTAATGAGACGGAACTGTGTCTACATTTTAAGTAATTATACCATATTCCAAATACTTCAGGGTATCTTTTATCCTACTTGTAGATTTATTTTGATGGGGCGTCGTACTCTTCCAGTACTTTAGGGTATTTTTTAGTTCCTACTTGTAGATTTATTTTGATGGGGCGTCATACTCCTCCAGAAGTCTAAGTTCAAATGGTTCAAATGACTCTGAGCACTATGGGACTTAACTTCTGAGGTCATCAGTCCCCTAGAACTTAGAACTACTTAAACCTAACTAACGTAAGGACATCACACACATCCATGCCCAAGGCAGGATTCGAACCTGCGACTGTAGCGGTCGCGCGGTTCCAGACTGTAGCACCTAGAACCGCTTGGCCACTCCGGCCGGCGAAGTCTAAGTTCTTTAACCCAATCGATTACAAAAACTTTCCAAACTATCTGCTTTCAACCGAACGGGACTCACTTTAAAATTTTTGTATTACACTCGAAACCTTAGAAAATCATCAAGCAAGCGTTGTAGAACTACCACATTCTCGACATAACGTATAAAACTACAGTAGACCCAGAAGAA
The DNA here is from genome assembly GCF_021461385.2 of Schistocerca piceifrons. Taxonomy (NCBI): domain Eukaryota; kingdom Metazoa; phylum Arthropoda; class Insecta; order Orthoptera; family Acrididae; genus Schistocerca; species Schistocerca piceifrons. The sequence goes on from NC_060138.1 coordinate 991,328,184, forward strand.
AGCCGCTGCAACAGTGGCCGAAACGTTGGTTTTTCTCCAGCAGCAGTAGTATTATACATTTTGACGCGGTACCACAGCCAGAAAACGTTTATGTAGATTGACTTGCCGCGGGAGCCTACGCAACTATATTACCACATTCTCATTTATGAATATACGAAACTCCCGTCGTGTGTTTGTTGCGATGTTCCTTATAGTACCAAAGTGGCAGATTATTTTGTTGCTCCATTTTTAAGGTAATGAATGTCATTTTTGTAATTTTTGATGCACGTAACCTCCGTTGCTTTGGAAATAATGAGTCACAGTATCTGATACGGAAGTTTATAATGATGGATACATTAATACGTAGGCACGATCGAAAGAGTGATATCGATACATGAAAGTATGCATTCGACGATCCAACGTTTTTCATTATTCGGTGGTGGTGGTGGTGGTGGTGTGTTGGGGCTTATGGGCGCTCAACATCGAGGTCGTCAGCGCCCTGACACACATTAAAAGGAACAAATGTGGACAGACCTAAGAAAACTAAAGCACACACTCAAAGAAAGCAGGAAAAGAAGGAAAATGCTACATAAGAAAGTAAAACCTAAGGAAAGGGGAAACATAGCAACAAGAATGTCACAGGAAATTGTTATTGGCTGGCCACTTACATAAAATATGGGCGAACTTGTCACACAGTGAGTAAATTAAGATCCTCTCCCTAAAATCTTTGTAAGAACATTTGACATGGCACAGAACTTTAAAACTTTAACCACATTCGTCCGAGTGTTGCCTAAAAGAGATGGCAGATCCGCTGGCAAGTCAGCCGCGACCCGCTGGTCATAAAATAAAACGCAATCCAATGAAACGTGGCGCACAGTGACCTGGACGCCGCAAGCACCGCACATTGGAGGGTCCTCTCTCCGGAGCAGGACGCCATGCGTCATAGGGCTGTGGCCTATTCGAAGGCGAGTGAGGAGAACCTCGTCCCGTCGATGGGGCTGAAAGGAAGTACACCACACACGCGTTGTGGGCTTGACTATACGGAGCTTATTGTCAGTCACTTCCAGCCACTCATCCTCCCACCGACGCATGTCACGTGTGCTCAACAGCGAGGTGAGTGCGTGCAAGGGGATAGCACACTGAGATACTTGTGGGGCAAGACACGCCTCCTTGGCTGCGAGATCTGCCCTTTCATTCCCAGCAATGCCAACATGCCCCGGAACGGGAAGTGCGTTCCAACCACAGAGGAGGTAGCTTACAGAACGCTTGTTCGACAAATACTTAAAGAATGGTCATCAGTCAGGAATTTCTACCAGATAGGACTGATAGAGGAAATAAAGAAGACCCAAACAAGAACAGCACATTTCTTTACAGGTTCGTTTAGTAAGGGTGAAAGCGTGACGGAGATGTTCAGTCAACTACGCTGGCAGACGCTGGAAGAGATCTGACGGCATCACGATGTGGTTTACCTTGTTCCGAGATGATGATGATGTTTAGTTTGGGGGGCGCTCAACTGCGCGGTCATCAGCGCTCGTACAAAACCCAATTTTTAAACACTCCAATTTCAGCTCAATCCAATCTAGCAACTGTCACGAATGATGATGATGAAATGATGAGGGCAACACGATCACCAGTCCCCCGGCACGAAGTAATGGCCACTATCGACAGGGGATCTCAAGTTGATTCCGTATTTCTAGATTTCCGGAAAGCTTTTGACACCGTTCGTCACAAGCGACTTCTATTCAAGCTGCGGGCCTATGGGGTATCGTCTCAGTTGTGCGACTGGATTCGTGATTTCCTGTCAGGAAGGTCGCAGTTCGTAGTAATAGACGGCAAATCATTGAGTAAAACTGAAGTGATATCAGGTGTTCCCCAGGGAAGCGTCCTGGGACCTCTGCTGTTCCTGATCTATATAAATGACCTGGGTGACAATCTGAGCAGTTCTCTTAGGTTGTTCGCAGATGATGCTGTAATTTACCGTCTAGTAAGGTCATCTGAAGACCAGTATCAGTTGCAAAGCGATTTAGAAAAGATTGCTGTATGGTATGGCATGTGGCAGTTGACGCTAAATAACGAAAAGTGTGAGGTGATCCACATGAGTTCCAAAAGAAATCCGTTGTTGCTATAGGTACAGTTTTCTTCATAAGTAAGCGAGGTGTATGAAACTCCAGAATTTTCCATCTCTATTAAAAACTGTGGTAAAAATTGAGATAATTAAATATAAAATTAGAGTTCAAAATGTAACAGCTCATTCATTTGTTTATAAATTACATAAATTCTAGAGTTTCATACACCTGTAAGTGTGGTTTGTATGCTGTGCAAAATTGATCGCAGAATCTCTCTTACGTATAAAGAACAGTGTCTCTATAGCAACAAATGCAGCCAATAGTAAGGTGAAAAAATGAAGAAATTTCACATGTAAAAAAAAGTTTTGATGTTTTTGAGCTTCAACTGCTATAAGTGTGAATTCTGAATCCTTCCTGGTCATGCTTTCCATTGTTTACAGAAAGTTTCACCGGTAATTTTGCAATGTGTACATCGCTGTATACTTATTTTCGCAAGTTAACGAATGATATTAAAATGTGTACTTCGTGCCATTATGAACAACATTGTAGCTTTGAAGATAAAACCGCTCATGTGCAGAAACGCGTCCACCCTTTGAGTATCATTTGACGGAAACCTTATTTCTGTGTTCTGAATGGTTTATGATTCATTACGAACATCCCACTCTAGTACACAAGTTAACACATACGTCATTCGAGAGAGAAAAGTGTCCCTTTATGCCTGGAAGTAAGAAGTCATGTATGAAGTTTCAGAAATAGACATATCTGGATGTTAAGAAAAAAAAGAAAATATTTTTACTTACAAGACAAGATTATGGTATGTTCTTTATATTTATACAAATTTATATTAGTATCAAGTAATTCGTGTGTTATTAACGACATCGTCAAGCTGTTTGGAGTACCGTTTTATAGAAAACAAAACAAAACAAAAGTATTTCTATACACTTTGGGGCAAATAATGACTACATAAATAGTAATTTTGAATAAGTAGATTTATGTAATTAGCACCAAAGCTAATACCCGATCTTGTTAGAACCACCTGTGTTGGCAATAATAATTTCACATCCTATAACATCAAGTTCTATTGACGCAGCTGTTACAGTAATATTGTTTGTTAATCTGCCGCATGATGAACTATAAACTTCACATGGACGTTCGTCTCCCTTTACTACTGCATGCTTTAGGACTTAACCTATTTAGAACAACACTTTAAGTAAGAACAACTCTGGTTCATAAATTATGTATGGATAGTCCTCGGTTGAATAATGTTTGCACAGAATACACGTGCTCCATTTAGCGTATGATCTATTCATATGGGCTTTGGTTTCATTCGCAGATACGAAGATATTACAGTGGGACATTGGAATAATTGCGCAATGGACCCCCAAAATATTACACACGATAAACAACGCCTGCATATCATGTATGATTTCCAGTTCTTTAAGAGACCTAAAACGGATTCCTTTACTGATGACAGAGCGTTTTAACGTCAAACATAAAAGCGCTCGGAAACAATTATAACAAAGAATTATCCGTATTAACTGTATTAAATCGAAACACCAAACTTAGTTACTGCACTGAGGCTCCAAAGCAATAAGAAAGTAACAGATACTTTGAAGCATTTCGCTAGCGATGCACACTGATTCCTTCTGTATTCTTCATAAGAACGGGGCAGCACTTTTTAAATTGTGATAAACCTTCGAAGCACTTAATAAAATAAAACGTGTTTAATTTCAGTTCTTAAAAGTAGAGCATATTATAACTGAACTAAATAATGTACGCGACCAGCATGGATAATTGTAGAAAGAACCTCACGAATGTGTTAGAGTACGAGTATGTTACCACAAAGAAAAGTACAAAGCTTTCTTTTTTCAGAACGCTTCCTCTTGGTTCAGTTTTTGTATGTGCAGTCCCAATAATCATTGCTAATTCTACACTACAGCATATAGTATGGTATAATGACTCATTTAAAGAAACGGCTAAAGCTCAATTTGTTCTTTCTATATATTTACTGGATGTATCTTATAGCAGTAGTCAGGTTATTTTATCTGGACTTTCGGTAGATGTCTACGACTTCCGTCATTGTCATGTGTACATGGAATCAGCTAAATAAATATTGCTCATTACAATAACATGCGGCGTCCAGTTTCAACAAGAAAGGTTTGTTTCTTGTCACAAATCAAATGCTTTTTAAACATAGAATTTAGTGCAATAGTTGGGTGGATTTGTTGCAAAGTAATCTATTGGTATATTCGATTTAGCAACATATATTAACAGCGATAGCAAATCAGGAAGCTAACAGCTACTCCAGAAGCCACTGAATATCGTTGATGCATGGTGGTGGCAGACATCACAGATCGTGGAAGGAAGACGAAGCTGAGAAATATTTATCGTAATTACAATGCTAGAGAATGTAGCACCCTACACTCTTTTATGAAAGTTCTATCGAACGATCACATAAAATTTCACAATAAAAAACTTTTGCTTGAAACGCGAGTTTAGCCTGCGCTTTCAGTTAACGTTGTATGTCTCATGAAACAAAGTGAGATTAGCTCTTATATGGACTAGATTCATATACACACTGACAAAAGCTGCAAGAAACTTCCGAAAATCTAAATTAAATAGGTCTGACGTCTCTTAATGTGGACAAACACAAACGAGCAATAGTGTAGGTTCACAGCCACCATATTGTGATAATATGCCTACAACGACCATACGCTACAGTTTACTTGTATTTATTACAGTTTTATTAAGTTGTTACATCTCTTGACGGCTGTCCATGTAATTCAGGCACATTGGCACATCTTATGATTAGGGCACAAATCGAAACCAATCACAGAATGAAAGAAAAATTTGCGAACAAAGGCTGTTTTGAAATCGACAAATCTTTATACTTCACTGTGACTATGTGTCACTTCAAAGTTCTCAGAAATTTCTTCCAAAAACTAAGGCCAATGTTTGATACTAGTAGACTTCTTTTGACCAGGAAATCCGTCTTCGCTTGTGCTAATCTGCTTTTTATGTCTTCCTTGCTTCATCCAGTATGCCTTATTTTGTTTCCAAGGTACCAGGATTCCATCACCCTGTGCACTTCGTGGTCACCAATTTTGCTTAAGTTCACGCCAATTCTTTTTCTGCTACTCCTCTTGACATTCCTCCTTTTGTATACTCTCTAGTTATAGTGCTTGCTCATTAGACTGTTGATCTGTTCAACAGATCCTGTTGTTCTTCTTCATTTTCACTGCCTTGTTACCAGCACGTCTTATCGCTGGTGTTCGCACAACTGAATTTCAATCCCACACTTCAACCACTCCTTCATTTCCGCCGTTGTGTCTTCGATGTATAGACTGATGAGTAGGGGCGAAAGACTACATCTGTGTTTTAGACACTTTCCAGTTAGAGACGTTTGAGCTTCGTCTTTATTAAGTTGTTACATCTCTTGACGGCTGTCCATGTAATTCAGGCACATTGGCACATCTTATGATTAGGACACAAATCGAAACCAATCACAGAATGAAAGAAAAATTTGCGAACAAAGGCTGTTTTGAAATCGACAAATCTTTACACTTCACTGTGACTATGTGTCACTTCAAAGTTCTTAGAAATTTCTTCCAAAAACTAAGGCCAATGTTTGATACTAGTAGACTTCTTTTGACCAGGAAATCCGTCTTCGCTTGTGCTAATCTGCTTTTTATGTCTTCCTTGCTTCATCCAGTATGCCTTATTTTGTTTCCAAGGTACCAGGATTCCATCACCCTGTGCACTTCGTGGTCACCAATTTTGCTTAAGTTCACGCCAATTCTTTTTCTGCTACTCCTCTTGACATTCCTCCTTTTGTATACTCTCTAGTTATAGTGCTTGCTCATTAGACTGTTGATCTGTTCAACAGATCCTGTTGTTCGTCTTCATTTTCACTGCCTTGTTACCAGCACGTCTTATCGCTGGTGTTCGCACAACTGAATTTCAATCCCACACTTCAACCACTCCTTCATTTCCGCCGTTGTGTCTTCGATGTATAGACTGATGAGTAGGGGCGAAAGACTACATCTGTGTTTTAGACACTTTCCAGTTAGAGACGTTTGAGCTTCGTCTTAAATAATTAATTTTTTCTCTTCGTTCTTGTATATGGTATTCATTACCGCAGCTTAATCCTACTTTCCTCGAAATTTTGAACATTTTGTACCATTTTACATTGTCGAACGCTTTTTCTACGCCTACAAATCCGAAATAAGGTGTGTTGAATTGTCTTTCTTCAGTTACCAAGTGAAGCGTCAGCTCTGCCTCACTTGCACCTGTATGTTTCCTAAAGCGAATCTGATCGTCATGTAACAGATCCTCAATTTACTTTTCCATTCTTCTGTACATGATCCTTATCAGGAACATGGATGAAGGAGCTGTTAACTCAATTGTGTGATGGATATACACTATGTGATCGAAATTATCCGAACACCTGGCTAAAAATGATTTACAAGTAAGTGGCGCCCTCCGTCAGTAACGCTGGAATTCAGTATGGTGTTGGCGCACGCTTAGCCTTCGTCACAGTTTCCACTCTCGCAGGCATACGTTCAATCATGTGCTGGAAGGTTTCTTGGAGAATGGAGCCCATTATTCACGGAGTGCTGCAGTGAGGAGAGATGCCAATGTCGGGCGGTGAGGTATGGGACAAAGTCAGCGTTTCAAAACATCCCAAAGGTGTTCTATAGGATTCACGTCAAGACCCTGTGCAGGCCAGTCCATTACAGGGATGTTATTGTCGTGTAACCACTCCCCCACAGGCCGTGCATCGTGTTGAAAGATGCAAACGCTATCTCCGAATTGCTCTTCAACAGTGGGAAGCGAGAAGGTGCCTAAAATATCAGTGTAGGCCTGTGCTGTGGTAGTGCCACGCAAAACAACAAGGGCTGCCAGCCCCCTCCATGAAAAACACGACCATACCATAACACCACCGCCACCGAATTTTAGTGTTGGCATTACACACGCTGGCAGATGACGTTCACCGGGCATTCACCATACCCAGACCCTGCTATCGGGTCGCCACATTGTGTACCGTGATTCGTCACTCCACAAAACGTTTTTCCACTGTTCAGTCGTCGAATGTTCACACTCCTTACACCAAGCGAGGCGTCGTTTGGCATTTACCGGCGTGATGTGTGACTTATGAGCAGCCGCTCGACCATGAAATCCAAGTTTCCTCATGTCCCGCCTAACTGTCATAGTACTTGCAGTGGATTCTGATGCAGTTTGGAATTCCTGTGTGATGGTCTGGATAGATGTCTGCCTATTACACATTGCGACCCTCTTCAACTGTCGGTGGTCGCTGTCAGTCAACAGACGAGGTCTGCCTGTACGCTTTTGTGTCGTGCGTGCCCCTTCACGTTTCCACTTCACTATCAACTCGGAAACAGTGGACCTAGGGATGTTTAGGAGTGTGGAAATCTCGCGTACAGACGTATGACACAAGTGGCACCCAATAACCTGACCACGTTCGAAGTCCATGAGTTCCGCGGAGTGCCCCATTCTGCTCTCTCACGATGTCTAATGACTACTGAGGTCGCTGATATGGAGTACTCGACAGTAGTTGGTAGCACAATGTACCTAATATGAGAAATGTATGTTTTGGGGGTGTCCGGATACTTTTGATCATATAGTGTATCATTTATCTGTCTTTGCTATCTTCGGTATCTTGTGGACAACACTTTTGCGGTATGTCTCCAAGACCATAGATTCTACACAACTTTTGTACTCGATTAGTTGCAACTCTCCCAATAATTTAGAAATTCCGAAGGAATGTTATCCATCACTTTCGCCTTCCAAACTACTGTCAAACTTCGCCTCCAATGCTACGTCTCTCATGTCTTCCATATGGACTTCCAATTCTTCTTCTGTCATGTCACTGGGCAGTGACATTTAACTATGGGGTTCCTCTTGCATTCTCAGTGTCGTCTCCTTCAATTTTATTTTCACTGAATTTTTTTTAACTTTTCTGTATTCTGAATCAGTCCTTGTGACGACAACTTTTGGATGTAATCGCTTATTTCGTTGCATCCATTACGCCTTGGCTTCCACACACTTTCTGTTATTTTATTCCCAAGCGCCTCATATTTTTGTGTTTTTGTCTTTTAGGTACATTTCTGTACTTCTTTCTTTCCTCGATCAACTGAATGATTTGTTTGTTGTCCAAGGTTTCCTCGCAGTTTGATTGTCCGACCTTCTGCTGTTGCCACTTTTAGATATGTCCATTCTTATTTAACTCAACTGCCTGCGGTATTCATTATTGCAATATCTAGAGCCTCTGAGAACTTCCAATTCACCTCCTCATTTCGTATTATTTCAATACTCCATATCTTTCCATACTGGTCCTTCCTGACGATCCCTTGCACTTCAGCCTACTATTCACCATTACCAATGCGTTAACTGCTCCTGGCACACCTTTCAATCCAATGTCCGATTTTGTAATCTCTGACTGCGATGTAATCGAGATGGAATCTTCCCATGCCTCCAGGGCTTTTCCAAATATGCCTTCTCCTTTTGTAATTTTTGGCGTATTCGCTGTTACTAAGAATATTACTGAAAAGTTCAATTAGGCTTTCATCTATCTCATCCCTACTACCAAGACTATACCCTCTCATAGCTCTGTTCCTACATCTGTTCCAGTTATCCATGACAAGATTTTCACCTATCTTTACACAGTTCATTACATGTTCGGCATCTATCTGTGTCTCTTCATGTCCGCTTGTGACATCGGTATGTATATCTGAACTGTTTTTGTTACTGGTACGTATTCGATTCTGATGAGCACAGCCCTGTCACTGAACTGTTCACTATAACTCACTCTCTGACGTACCTTTCTACTCATGACAGACCCTAGACCCATTCCTCCATTTTCTGCTACTGTTGTTATCACCCTACATTTGTCTGACGAGAAATCGTTCCCTTCTTTCCATTTCACTTCTCTGATCCTTATATTTAGACCGAAACTCTGGGTTTCCTTTTCATATTTTCTAGCTTCCCTGTTACATTCAGAGCTCTGTCATTCCACTCTCTGCCTCGTAGGATATTATACTTTCGTTGGTTATTCAATCTGTTCTCATGGTCATCTGCGCCATGGCCGTCCTCTCTCGGAGATCCGAATGAGGACCTGGATGCCGATGGAGGGGTCATCAAGACGTCAATTGCAGTCCTGTGGATACACATTGTGTCTATAATGCATTGCTTTCTGTGTCCACATGCCGTTGATCGTTGCTGATTTATCCGCGTTTCAGAGGTACACCGAACATCCATCTGCTGGAAACTTCATGGCAGATTGTGAGCTGGACTGGAACTTGAACCCGAGGCCTTTGCCTTTCGGGGAAAAGTATTGTACCAACTGTGCTGTCCAAACGTCTTAGAAGCTTTCTTAAGGAAATTTCCGCAGTTTAGCTGTAAAGTGTTCATTTATTTCGCAAATCGTCAACTCTGTTGAAGCACAGATGTGATGAATGCTGGTTCCAGCAATGTGTTGGCTGGTAAATACGTCATAGTGTGTGATGGTTATTCAATCTCTATAATGCGAGCCGTATTATGAAAATTTAATGTGTACTCCTGTAATACGACAACTGGTCTGTAAGACGAAAAATATGTTTTTTCATCATCATCATCATCATCATCATCACCACTGTCTTCAAGAATTATGCCGCTTGGCCTGTTCCGCTTCAGAATCGTTCACGCCATCTCTTTAAGGGACATCCAACGAACCTCTTGCCGATTGGGTTACACTGCGTTGCCTCTTTAGTTATTCTATCATTAGACATGCGATGGACATGGTCTTTCCAGTTCAGTCGGTATTGTTCAGTTATATTTCTAATAGCTTCAACAATTAGTCAAATATGAGTATTTCTTCCGTGGTCCAACAATGAATATCCCGCCAAAAAGCAGAGAAACTTCACATCTGATGACTGGCTTCGTAATAACTGAGCAGATGTCAGGAGCCAACATTCAAAACCATACAGTAGTAGAGGTAACTCTGTTACGTTGTAGAGTACAATAAGTGTTTCTTTCCGTACGTCGTGTTTTAAGATACGTTGTATAGTTGCACAGAAATGTCTCAATCTGGCTAGTTTTAGAACTACGTCATGTGACATGGGAAATTGAAATTCCCTTACATGTTCAAGCATTTGTCGATCTATAACAATTTTGGCTCTTATGGGTTCCAGTCTTCTAAATGCCATCACTTTTGATAATTAATCGAAGCCCTCAGCTGCCAACAGCTGTTGTTGATATACCTCAATGGAGACAGCTGAAAATGTGTGCCCCGACCGTGTTGTGTTTCACTTGAATATCATGTTCTGTTTCACTCACATATCGGACCCAACTTTCCCGATTAGTTTTTCGTATTTCTGTCTTTACTAAAGGAGATTTATTTTTATAATCCTCTCTGTAAATGACATTATTAGGTTTTGTGGTACAATACGTGTCACGTAGACAGATCAGATACACATTTCCGGGAAGAAAATACTACAGTGGAAAGACGACCACGAGTTTGATGCTGTGACGCCGTGTACCATCTGGGAGATAGTAGATGTACTAATAATGGTTTCAATGCCGTCCGCCAACAGTGAATTAGTGGCACTGCTACTAGAATGCCATCTGTATCTACCCTTTAACAGGTAATGCTCACAGCCAGAAGACTCAGTGTGGTCCAAAGTAAGCAGCCAACCATGTCATGGAGACGCAATCGTACGTCCTACAACCAACAGAGCTCGTTTGAAAGGGGTCAATTTGTGGCCTTCCAAGTGGCAGAATGGTCCTTTCGAAGAATTGCCACTGAGGTTGGACCTGATACGCCAATTGTACAACGATGTTGGTATCAGTGGTCAGTGAACATCTTCAAGCACAAAGACGAGGTTCTGGACATCCATGCAGCACAGCCGCCCGTCGGGATCGTCGGAAAGTAAGCTCATCAATGCAGGTCGTATAGATACTACAGCATAGATAAGAGGGCTTATGAGCGCAGACATGACAACACGAACTGTTTCGAACCAGGTTATTAGCAGTGGGACTATCAGCACGCACAGTTCTCACCCTCACGGCACAGCAGAGCTCGACTGGTGATGGTAGAGGATCACTCGGAAGATGGAATGGCGCACCGTGGTCTTCAGTGGTGAAAGCAGATTCTGTCTGCAAGCAAGTCATGGTCGCTCGTGATTACAATGTAGACTTGGTGAGCGCTGTCTTATAGAGGAGTGCATTCATCCAAGACACACTGCCCCTCGCCACGCCTTAAAATCTGGGTAGCGATAAGCTACAATTCTCAAATGGTTCAAATGGCTCTGAGCACTATGGGACTCAACATCTGTGGTCATCAGTCCCCTAGAACTGAGAACTACTGAAACCTAACTAACCTAAGGACATCACATACATCCATACCCGAGGCAGGGTTCGAACCTGCGACCACATCGGTCGCGCGGTTCCAGACTGAAGCGCCTTGAACCGCTCGGCCACAACTCTCGTTTAGCTTTGGTGTTTCTGGAGGGGAAGCTAACCAGCGTTCAGTACATGCAGTATGTTGTTGGACCCATTTTTTTGCCGTTCTTGCAACAGAAAATTGATGTATTGCTTCAACAAGATAATTCTCACCCAAACAGTGCCACTGAATCTCAACGCGCCCTGCAAGACGTGCAGAAAAACTTCCCTGGCGAGCATGATCTCCAGACTACTATCCAATCAAGCATGACACATTGTGCGACGAGAAGTGACTTGTACGACTCGAGATCCAACAACTCTTACAGAACTACGTGTACAAGTCGAGCAGGCGCGGCATAATTTATCCTAGTACAGTATTTACCACCTGTTCGATCGACTGGATGTCAGCGACTGCGCTGCCGCCCCTGGACGCTACACCAGTTACTAATGTGGGTGGTTCAGCACGGGTCGATACCTGATACCTCACAGCCGCTTGTGCTGTTGATCTATAATTGTACTAATCTCAATTAATCCATGTGCACTACTGCAACATCAAACCTTGAGTGACTTGGAGACCTCTAAAAGGGTGTACTAATTCTTTTTTGCGGCGGTGAATTTTATTATTTCAACTTGCGCTTGAGAAAGGTTATTAATCCGAAATCATGATTTTATGAAATAAATGAATAATTACAGACAAATGGCTGAAAATTCTTTCAGAAAATTCTACATTACTGTGGTTCCCCACAAAAGAAAAATCATTACCTAAGAAGTAATCCTGCGAACCTTGCAGGACTACCACTCCTGCAAGAAAGGATATTGTGGAGACATTGCTTAGTCTCAGCCATGAAAATGTTTCCAGAACGAATTTTCGCTCTGCAGCGGAATATGCTCTGATCTGAAAGTTCGTGGCAAATTATTACTGTTTTCCAGACCGGCACTTGAATGTAGGACCTTTGTCTTACAAGGGCAAGTGTTCAACAGACTGAGCTATCGAAGCGCGACACCCCGCATCCCCCAACCTCCTCCGCTCACCACCTATCATAACTGTACTTGCACCAGGAGTGCTAGTGCCGCAATGTATGGGAGAGCTTCTGAGATGAGATCCTAGCGGAAGTAAAACCGTGAAGGCGGATCAAGAGTCCTGCTCGGATAGCTCGGCTGTAGAGCACTTGACCTCGGAAGACAAATGTCCAAGGTTCGAGTCCCGGTCCGACACATAATCCGCTAGCATGTTCCAAATCAGCGCACACGCAGCTGCAGAGAGGAAATTTATTCTGGAAATTATTCCACCCTTCACCCTTTTCGACAAGCCAGTCGGTAGAACGAGGGTTATTCCCTATGTCTAAAGTCTTCGATCGCCATTGCTCATTTTTAATAAAATACACTGCCTTACAGGAAAGTTAAGTACCCAGAGAAAGAGAAGGAAACAAAATTTCAGTTGTTGAGTGGGTACGTGATGTTATTTCATAGTCCCATTTGTAAAAAATGGTTCAAATGGCTCCGAGCACTATGGGACTTAACATCTTGGGTCATCACTCCCCTAGAACTTAGAACTACTTAAACCTAAATAACCTAAGGACGTCACACACATCCATGCCATAGGCAGGATTGGAACCTGCGGCCGTAGCAGTCCCGCGGTTCCGGACTGCAGCGCCTAGAACCGCACGGCCACCGCGGCCGGCCCATTTGTAAAAGCATTGTCAGTATGAGCCCACTTATCAACATGATGTCACAATCCCTCTGTCCTGCATGAATTCACCGATACGTTTGGGAAGGACGTTAGAAGGCCGTTGTATCCTTTCGTGAGGATAGGTGGCTCACAGCTGTAAGAACCGATCCTTAATATTCCCGATACTGGCACTGGGCCGGAGATAACGTCCAAGTCGATCCCACAAATAAGTAAAAGCCAAGTAAAAATGCTTAACACGAACAACACTACTGCACTCTGCCATTCTACCTGTCACAGGGAACTAAAATTCTAATCATTTAAATAGCCGTCAATGGTTTGTTCGTGTACGAAGTTATATTGACATCCGACCATGTCTTCTCGTTTATTCACTCTTTTGTCAGGCAGTGTTACATATGACCAAGATACTGATTTCGGTAGTTTAACCTGTCACTCGAGATCATCAGTCACTTCCACAGGTCCAAGCTGCCTCATTTCCAGAACCGTTGTGTTAGCATATTTTGTGCGTGTGTGTATGTGCCGAGGTCATCGGTCCCTAGACTTACACACTACTTAAACTCACTTAAACTAACTTATGCTAAAAACAACACACACATACACACCCATGCCCGAGGGAGGTCTCGAACCGTGATATGGCGCCTCAAACCGCGCGGCCACTCCGCGCAGCTAACAAATTTCATGAGTGCCCCTGAGGCTGTGTGATCTTTCTGTCTTTGTTTTGGTCCCAGTCCTTTGGCAGTGTTTGTAACAGTTGACATGGTTCTGAGTGCTAAACGACATTTTAAAAAGTCTTTGATTTAACAGTTCAATGGCCATGGAACAATCAACAATTTTTCGAGCATGTTTTGTTTGTTTTGTTTTGTTTGATGTACGCCCAAAATGTATGTGTGCTAACTTCGCTTCGCAATTGAAGCAACAACCGCTGAAATTAGATCTTTTGAGTGTATGAAGTTTTAATGATCAATAATTATGTGGAACACTATGATGAATATGCTACAATTTGCCATAATGACGTTTGGTTTAAACCTCCTGTTCCTTGTGGACTGAGAAACACTGGTTTTCCTATGATCCACATTTCAGTTCCGTATAATGCTGTGTTTCTCAAGAACCATTTCAGAATATTCTTTCTCAGCTGTCTAACAATTTTTGTTACCAGAATATCGCTATGCGTTAAATTTATTCTGTCACGTCTATTTGTTTGACACAGTGTGAATAAATATAATTACGCAAAACATATACGCTTTCTTTATTTCTGCTGTTGACTGTCACCGGATTTAATGATAATAAGTCATTAGTCCTCTATCTACAATTGCTCATCGTTTTCACCTCAAAAGTGAGATCAACTGCAGCACAGTCATACACTCCCTTCAACAGGTACTTTCTTGATGTCCCCCTTCTACTACCACCAATTTAATTTTTTTAGGCGGTGTAGATTAATTTCTTTAATTAGCTATCATTCACTTCCGGATAACGAGACAGCAAATTCCACCTTACATTGTCAACAGCTTTCTCTGTGTCCGCAGATGTCATGAAGATACTCTGATTTTTACTAATATCTTCCTTTCATTAAAAACGCACGATCAGAATTGTTGCAGTGGTACATTTACGTTTCGTAAAGATTTCCAGAATATCATTATCCTATTTATCTGTGTATTCTTCTAGTTACATTTTAGCTCTTCTATACGCTAGACTGCTCTTCTTGCAACTTTCGTATTTCCTCACCTTTCCTTCTTCGGGAGTAGTTACAATACGATTTTCTGCAAATGTGGTGCTGGTTCTCATAGTGTAAAAAGCATTAATACAACGCCTCAACCTCTACTCTGGCGTAGAAGAAAAGACAAACAATCTCCTTTTCATGAAATGTTATCAAGTTGGCACACTAATAAATTTGTCATCCTCCAGTTTGTTAAGAAGCTCTATCTGTTTTCTGAGTACTCAATAAAACGTAACTTCATCCTCAAAGGCACTTCCTTTTCGGAGTCAAACTGTACGTTACTTTACTCTTAAAGAGCAGTTAGCGAGAACAGTTTTTCTGCGAAGTGTTCTTCTGAGAATAGCTTTAAAACCAAGAACATCGATCAGCAGATGTTCTACTAATCTGGCGCACTCTGCCTCCACGTTGCAATGCCTCTCCGCCTCTATTTCGTATCGTAATTGGAGTGTAGTACAGAATGTCTACTAGACAGAATAATTCTAGAATGATCCAGCTACGTCGGCTGATTACGATATTGTGTATCGATGCAGTAATCGCAGTGATATCCTGATTAATGAACCGTCCGAAGTAATCTCTCGCTCAAACGCACGGTTTAATCGCTGACAGCCATTTCTCGGCGATTCCACACTCATCAGAATCCGATCTGAATGCGCTGATGGATCAACATTAATGCAAGAGATCATATTGCAGGCAATGTATACATACTGCTTGCAACTAAAACTTGTGTAACATGAACGGGGAAACAATGAGCGTGTATGTTTACTTGTCTGCTTGAAATGGATATTACATTTCACATTCTGCTTTTCTACTCTCCACACTATATATCATATAGTACAAATACTATATTTTATCTTTCTCTATGGCAGAGTAGATGACTAAAAATTCCAAGATACTCTGATCGATTTCTGATTATGTGAAATACACGAAACACAACCTTAGTTCACATTGAGCTGTACAGGGTGAACCCGAAGTACACAGACAAAACGTGTAAGGTTATTCAGTGATATTTTCTTAGTATTTTGGCATACGTCATCAGTATAGGTGAACAAAGCTCACCTTATGTTTTGTAACCCGAATTAACTTTGTTTCTCTGAAAATACTTCCGCCAAAAAAAAAGTGTCTGTGGAAATTTCTTAACAAGTGATTTCCGTCGCTTAGGGAACAGCTCAGCATAGATCGTTGCACCGCTCTTCCATTTCATTCAGTGAACCCATACGTTAGGTGCACATCAGCCAACCTTAATCAGCAAACCTTTGCGTACTGCCGTATATGTTTCGTGGTGAATACAACCCGCAAAGGCTTCGAAAACCATGTGAGGCGTTTTCATTTTCTGTCGCTCACTATGCGGAAACTATAAGGCCTTCAGAAAAATGAACAGGACCTTGTAACGCCGGAAATGCATATCCTCGTATTTCCATCTATTGTATTATAATTTTTTTTTCCTTATTTTGTTACCTGAATATATGACGTTTCTGTGTCTTTGTCTATTGTAATTGTTTTACTATTTGTATATATATGCATTTATGTCGATATATAATTGGTTTGTTGTGTAAAGATTATTTGTATTTTTACGTTGGGTCTGGCCTAGGGAAACTATGCTATCGAACCACTACATCGATAGGTCGTGTGGAGAACCAAAGTGTTTAGGATCTTTGGTAGTGTTAACTCTGCCGCGTGGAGCGCGGGCCGAGCAGATGGGGTCTGGTGGGGGTGGTGCAGTGGAGCAGGTGTGTTGTGTGACGCTCCCGCGAGTTGCCGCGCTTTCGGGGTTGGGCAGCATGTAATTGCGCTCGACTTGCTATGATAGTTTCTGACACGGTGTCGCGTACGGGAAGCATTAGCTGGCGCACATCAAGGGCCCGTTTCGCCTGGTGACTGTGTCGAGAAGAAGGCGCGCCAACATCCAGCTTCTGCAACAGCGACGGCCGACAATGAGTGACTGTCGCCACCTCCTCGATCGACGGCTTCAAACGTTAAATCAGCCAACAAGGAAGACTGGAAGCACGTAAAGTTTTAGAACTGTATGGCAGGCCTCAGCTTTTCAAACTTTTAAAATTGTTGCATCACAAAATTACAGCAACTTAACATGAACCTTTGTTGCTCATTGTCCCAATTGCATTGCCAAGCAGTCTCCCTTCCTTTTCCGAAATGAGCCCGAGTGTCGTTGAAATTCAAACGCCAGCATCATTCGATTTCACTGCTTTAATTTCAAAGTTCAGTTAAGGTATTCATAGCTGGCTACAATATTTAGATTGTACAAGCACAAATTAAGAGTGCGAGTTTTGTTACCGTATTTTAGTTACCTGTGACTGCAGCTCAGCTTGGTAGGTACTAAATTTTACTATTGTTAATTGTTCAGAATCATTTAATTCAAGTTCAAAGTTAAATCTCTTATTTCTAAATTGCGTAGATTCAAGTAGCTTTTGAAATGATTGTTGAGGTAGTCCAAGACTAACCGTATTTTACTGAATTTCGATGTGCTTCAGAAAGAAAGCTCACTACTAACTTCAGTCACTAAATTAACTTTCGATTTTCCGGTTCTATTAATTCTTTTGCTAAATTAAGTCAGAGTGTAGCGAAATTTATTACTTCTGACAAACTTTCAGTTTTCACACTACACGTGTCAACCTTCAGTTGCCACGCTTCTAGTGTTAATTATATGTGTAATAACCTTTCTTTTTTCAGTTACTATAGTAATTGTCCTTAGGACTGGCGACCGTAATTTCCCCCAAATCTCAAATATCTAATTACCGCTAGTTAATTGTTAACGTAACGACCGCACATTTACTTTCTTTATTAACTTTACCCCTTTTCAAAATTAATTTCCACCAGTTTCATTGGCATTTTTCCTTTCATTTAGATGTAACCCTTTCCTCCCTCTTTACCGACAGATTAACTTCGGTGACGATTGCTTTTCCCAAATTTCCATTAGGTACACGCGGTTTAATTTTTCACTGTCATTAAGGTCGATAAGTGAGGGGGAGGTTACAACCTTTTATATGAAATTTAATGCAGTTAAATTTTGTACTGGGATAAATGTTTTCAAGAGGCCGTAGTTTTCGAATCATTCGAGAAAATCGTACAAACGTATCTCAGTACAAAATTTTACTTCATTGAACTTCCTACAGAAAGGTCCTGTTCATTTTCGCTGCGGGGCTGGTAGTTTGCTCGTAGGGAATATATTTATATATGATTGCAAATGACATTATATTTGTAACTTATTTGCAAATGACATAGAAGAACTTCAAGTATTAGTTAACGAACTTGCATTAGTGTGCTCTGAAGTCGGACTAAAAAAAAATTGATTAAACCAAGATAATGATCAATGAATGGACACCTGAGGGAAGTATATCAGTTGGAAGTACACAACTCCAAACAGTCACAGAATATATCTATCTGGGTCAACTGATAAATATGAAATGAGATTTAAAACCAGAAATATTACGACAAATTAAATTGGGCTGGCAAGCTTATGGGACGCACTCTTCAGTTTTGAAATCTAAGATGTCGATTGAGTTGAAGAAATCTATTTTTAAGCACTGTATATTGCCAGTAATAAATGATGTCTGCGAAACACGGACATTAAATGAGTCCATTGTTATGAAGCTAACAGTAGCCCAAAGAGGAGTGGAAAGATCAATGTTGGGTTACACGTAAAAAGACAGGAAGAGAGCAATTGAAATAAGACGACAACGTAGGTCACTGACATAATGGAAAGTGTGCATACATTGAAATGGCAGTAGGCTGGTCATGTTGCTCGAACAAAAGATGGTGGATGGTCTGAACAAGTCCTAGACTGAAACCCAATTTACCAAATAAGATCTAAAGGAAGAGAACCAGACAGATGGGAAAGAGATATAAGGAAGACAGTGGGATTTAATTGGCAACAGGAAGCTCAGTATCGGAAGATATGGAAGATCTTACTGGGATGCTTTGTCACATGCCAAGTCAAAGAGGCCACATCATTAAGTGATAGAACTGGATGATTTTGAGATGACAGAAGTCATGGGATACCTTCTAACGTCCTATCGGACCTCCTTTTGCGCACTGTAGTGTAGCAGTTAGACATGGCATCGACTCAACAAGTCGTTCGAAGTCCTCTGCAGAAATGTTGAGCA
Source organism: Schistocerca piceifrons (assembly GCF_021461385.2). Lineage (NCBI taxonomy): Eukaryota > Metazoa > Arthropoda > Insecta > Orthoptera > Acrididae > Schistocerca > Schistocerca piceifrons. The sequence goes on from NC_060138.1 coordinate 991,347,186, forward strand.
TGTTGCCTCTATAGCCATCCATAACTGTGAAACCGTTGCTGGTGCAGGATTTTGTACACGAAGTGACATTTCGATTATGTCCCATAAATATTCGATGGGATTCATGTCAGTCAATCTGGGTGACCAAACTACTCGCGTGAATTGTCCAGACTGCTCTTCAAACCAATCACGAACAATTGTGGCCCGATGACATCCACAAAAATTACGTCGGTGTTTCGGAACATGAAGTCCATCAATGGCTGCAAATGATCTCCCAGTAGCTGAACATGCAGAGGATCAAGTCGATTCCAAGCAAATACAGCCCACAGCATTATGGATCCACCACCAGCTTCCACAGTGCATTGTTGGCAATTAGGGTACATGGCTGCGTAACACTCGAACCCTACCATCAGTTCTTGCCAACTGAAATCGAGATTCATCTAACGAGGCCACTATTTTCCAGTCGTCTATGGACTAATTGGCATGGTCGCGAGTCCAGGAGAGGAACTGCTTCCCGTGGTGTCAGCAAAGGCGCTCAAGTCGGCAGCCTGGTGCTACAGCCCACTGCCGCCGGATTTCGCTGTACTGTCCTAGCGGACACGTTCGTAGTACATCCCACATTAATTTCTGCGGTCATTGCACTCAGTGATACTTGTCTGTTAACACTGGCACCTCTACACAAACGCCGCTGCTCTCGGTCGTTAAGTGAAGGCCGTAGGCCACTGCGTTGTTCGTGGTGAGAGGTAATGCCTGATGTTTGGTATTCTCGGCACACTATTGACACTGAGGATCTCGGAGTACTGAATTCCCTAACGGTTTGAAATGCTACGTGTCATGCGGCTAGCTTCAGCTACCATTCAGCGTCCAGAGTTTGTTAATTCCCGTCGTGAGCCATATTCACGTCGGAAGCATTTTTACATGAATCGCCTAATACAAATGACAGCTTCGCCAAGGCACTGCCCTTTTCTAGCTTGTGTACGCGATACTACCGCCATCTGTATATGTACATATCGCTATCCCATTGCTTTTGTCGTCATATCAACGTGGTCCATCCAGCATGTCTACAGGAAATGGTGTATCACATGCGATCATGTAACATAACGTAATAACAGTGATCGTAAAAAGATCCTCGTAGTCAAGGACCGAAGACGAGTGTCAAATTGTCGATGACAATTGGTCTTCTGCTGTAAATGGATCCATAAACATCTCCAGCCTTTTCCGGATGAACATTGCGAAGGGAACTACATGCAGTCGACATCTGAAATCGGGTACCTCGCAAAAGGCCGCAGCGGACAGCGGCACGTAAGACTGCTTGCATTTATTGTGCCGTACATCACAGAATATGGCTAGCAGATGAGTGGAGGCAGGTAGAATGGTACACCGCGTCACATTGTTATCTTTTTACAAATGATGCAAGACGTCGAGAGCATCGATAGTTCAATTATACGCTTCACCTGCCTCCGCTGTGGCCGAGTGGCTCTAGGCGCTTCATTCCGGAACCGAGCTGCTGCTACGATCGCAGATTCGAATCCTGCCTCCGGCATGGATGTGTGTGATGTCCTTAGGTTAGTTAGGTTTAAGTAGTTCTAATTCTAGGGGACTGATGACCTCAGATGTTAAATTCCATAGTGCTTAGATCCATTTGAACCATTTTGAACGCTTCACCTGCATTGTACGTAGCTCAGGCCACAGGGGGATCTCCCATTTTTTTTCATACGATTTCCTATGGTCATGAACCACAATGTTTACTTCTACATTCTCCATGACCAAATATTGTCCTTTATTATACATATTCATGATGAGTGTACTGTGGACATTCCAACATGACAAGCCATGTGCATACGACTGCACTAGCAATAGTACCAGTACGTACCTGACCTGATAAATCACCAGACCTTAATATCTTAGAAAATATCTGGGTCTGTTTGGAACCATGGGTGAAACATATCAGTCAACAGCGCCGCACTTTAGTGCAATTAATCATCAATGTTTTGGCTCTAAATGGATACTGTGTACCAGAATAATCTTCTGCACTTACCTCCTCGCCCAAAAGTGGCCATTATCCAGTGTTATTTGTTACAGGATATCAAAATCAAATGGCTCTGAGCACTATGGGACTTAACAGCTGAGGTCATCAGCCCCCTAGAACTTAAAACTACTTAAACCTAACTAACTTAAGGACATCACACACATCCATGCCCGTGGCAGGATTCGAACCTGCGACCGCAGCAGGCGCGGGATTCAAACCTATATGCAGCGTGCTTCTACCTCACAGGGGATTCAGAAATTACACGCCTCCGGATCCATCCAAAGACTTACATATTAACTGCCTAATTTCTACTGATACAATTTACGTAGATAAACAATAAAACAATAATGCTACGATATTCATATACAATCGATTAATACAATAAACTGTATTAACGGTATTAGACCCTCAACAAAACAAATATAAAACCTTACTAGATGTTCAAGTTGACTGGATAATTCATGCGAGTGGTTTGGTCACCCAGATTGCCTGACGAACAATAAAATTTAGCAACGTCTGCAATGTGCACGATACTTCATAACTGTGAAGCAGCACTGGCAATTTTACATCTCTCTGTGCTGTTAATGAGAAATGTTAATAAAATTTGTTCACATACAATAGGATACGAGTTATACTTCCCTAAGAGCGTAGTTTCTACTTAGTGGAACACGCTGAACTTCTTACGTAATTTATGCCAAACACATGTAATACACTATCGTCAACCACTTACAACAGTTAATTGAAACAGCTCTTGCATCTTGCGGTCGATGATAGCGATATTTACACTCAGTTCTTTCGTGTTTAAACGTATTCCGAGTATTGTACTGTTCATATACCACTTGCGCGTTCTTTTGTCTTGCGTGCTTCTTTACGTACAATTATTACTCTAACAGCTGTACTTATTACATGCGCTGTTAACTTTATTAGCCTTATATTTCCAGGAGATAGACTTTTCTAGCATGACGAACAAAATGGGTGGCGAACAAATCCCAATCACCAGAATGTGTGCTCCTCCCTGAGTGGAATCACGGAGCGAGACATGTGACAGTTTCTAAGATGAAGCTGTTGAATAGAGACGATAGCCCGGCATTTCCATTGCCGCTGTTTTAGAATAGCAAGTTGTATGGCGGCGCTGGGTTTCACCTTATGCCACCCCGTCACTTTCACAAACGATAACAATATTAACATAACACTACACTCGATGACCATTCACAACCTCAACAGCACACATACTTTTGTCATTTTCAGTATGTCCCACAAACAGGCAGAAAAATGTTACACAATATGTCGATATGACCACTAGTACATGACCGTGTTACTAACAATAGCGCCCTTATGTCTAATGAAAATATTCGGTTTTGTTCAGTATTATGCACACATTGAAAACCAACCCTCCAAAATAGATCCGTTTAATTTATAATCTAAAATTTATTACAGATTTCGCAGCAAGTCATGTTTAGCAACCTTCATAATGATGGTGTGAAGACTGCTTCATACCTTCTCAGTCGACACAGCTCTCGCAGTTGCCTAGAAAAAGTACCGTGAAATTCTGTTGCATGGTACCTGAGAGCTATAATTCTAGGATTGGGTAGTCGGTTTGTGTTGTTGCCCGTACACGACTTCCCTGTATCTGATCACACATGACTTTTATTTCATGATTGCAGTTTAATGTTAGAATTACGGTGCTGTGGTGTATGTTAATTCTGTTGCAAACTTTCCTTGTCGATAACCATTCTTATCACAGAATGACAACACACGAACGGTGCAAGATGAAAATGGAACTACACACAGACAAATCACGTTCAGCCTTACCCAATATATGCTTCTTTAGTACAGCAGTTCGAATTCTATAATGCCATTATCTCTCAATAAGATAGTGGGGCGTGTAATGCGATGCCACACGAAGCTCAGCATCCATAAGTTCGTCACATAATTTCATAGGCTACGACAGTCTAATCCAACAGTTTCACACAAGTATCATCTTGGATCAAGCTAACAAGCTTCTCCACATTGGCCTTCTGTCCAAAGAGTCCCTTCGGTATTGTATTGATGACCGAGCTCAACAAGGCACAAAGATCACCAAGACGAATCTACCCTTGCCCTTCAAGGTGGTTATGGCATCGCTGTGGTGATAACCGTCTTTCTGTTAGTTGAAGATAAAAATTTGGGGGTTAATTTTGTTCATTGTGTTAAACAACAATTTTGAAACTATATTTATTTACAATTAGTACACTCTGGAACATATCTCTATCGTACTATATTGTAGGATATTGTCAGTTTGTCACCCATAAACATAAATTAATAAAATTAATGTGCCAAGTAAGTAAGAAGAAAAAACTGCAAAATTTTTAACTGACAAAATGAAGTGAAATTACTCTGTGTTTTATATCAAACGGGTCACCAGCCAACAGTCTATAACTTCGGAATTTTTTTTTTTGCTAGACGCAGACCCACAGTAGACACATTTTCACCTAATACAGAAATTAATTGTCTTTCTGAAAGCAGTGACAGGAGTGGAACTTGTGAATAACCTCGTATCTAATTCTACAGGCTGGTGTGATGTTTTTCTCAATCTCAGTGTGAGTTCCTGAGCTCACAAAGCATACTACGCATAAATAATATTTCACTTCCAGCGTAGTTGAAATTTGAAAGTTGTCTGAATGTCAGCTCAAAGCTAGTCTTCCAGCGCAAAAACTGTTTCAGAAACTATCACATTATGGACTGCCTCATTCATAAAAAAGAAATTTATGGGAAATGTAACATTGAGTGAAATTTTATTTATTAGAGAAAAACGAATATTCAGTTGCGATTATATTTCAAAGAATACGTCTTATATCTAAGTAGTATTCAATTTTATAGAAAGAATGAACTTCTTCCTAACTCAACACAGGCTCCTCGTTGTAGAAAGACACTCATTTAACGAAAGTCACAAAAGCAGATTGCTATCTATGCTTCACGGAAACTCATTTTCAAGACTAAGTATTCACACTCGTGCGCCACACAGAAATTACATATGGATGGAACATTAAGATGTGCTAGACGGCTCGGCAGACACGCAAACAACGCAGGCTACTTGGACATAAAAGTCGAAAAAATAACTGAGGAGGGTATACTGTTAGTCTGGAAAGGAATCTTTCGTCGTTTCGCTGTTTGTGCTCGTGTAAAATCCTTGCGCGTATAATGGCCAATAGTGTACAGAGATTTTCCTTACAGAAATTACTCACCCGTCCTAAAGTCCAATGATTACTTACGTGACCTGCGTATAGTGCGGCGCTTATCATTCATATGACATGAAAATTGGAGAACTTCTTGTAAGAAAAGAAAGGAAATGTTAATAAGCTATTTTATTTAACTGCAGAAGTGTCCGTAATAAGACACCACACAGTACAAGTAACCGATAGATGCCTGTACCAGAAGTGAGTAGAAACAAATTATTAAACTCCATATGGAATATGTGTAGTTCAGATAACCTATACGTTAATGGTGCCAGCTTACTTATTGCTATAAGCAACTTGTTTTAATTGAGGTTATTATATATGCCCAATGCATAACAATTTGACTTAGAGTAAGCATCAAAGGTGATTCAAATATGACAGAGAAATGCCTTAACAGACAACTTGTGTCAGGAGCTTTAGTGGTAGACGCAGTGAGAGTGTCACGCCGCATTTCCTTATCATTGTGTGAAAATGGGAAGGGATTTTAACTTATAGCTGTAGCCCAGAGACAGTCGCGTGATCAGTATAGATGAAAAATGTAGGCTGTTGGACTAGACATCTCATCCGAAAATTGTCTTTAGCAACTGCAGACCAGAGTCATGAGGGTTCTATCTTAGATTTCATAGTGGTGAGACTCCTGAAGGTTTTGATTTTGTTAACGTACAAGAGGCAGTCAGGGATTCTGGACTCTTATAGTATAATAACAACAGGAGTTAAAAGGGAAGGAATGGACGGCAGGAAAGCACGTTTCATTTTCTTGAAAAGTTCCAAAAGAAACAGTTTGTAATTTATATGAGCGATCAGAACCACTCATTCATTTCCGTGGACGAATTCGCGGAATATGAATGGATGAAATTCAAGAGTATTGCACACCACTCCTTTTACATGTATGAGGAATGGAACAGATCTTGTAAAGTAAATACACAGCCAACTTATACATCTAGTAAGGTTTTATATCTGTTTCGTCGAGGGTCTAATACCGTTAATACAGTTTATTGTATTTATTGATTTTATATTAGTATCGTAGCATTATTGCTTTATTGTTTATCTACGTAAATTGTATCAGTAGAAATATGCCGTAATTACATCAAAGAAATTGTAATTATCAAAGACAGTATGTAATCTCACCCTGGTTAGGCAGATATTATGTAAATCTTTGGATGGATCCGGAGGCGTGAAATTGTTAAATCCCCTTTGAGGTAGAAGCACGCTACATATAGGCAGGCGCGCAATGGGCTCGGTTCTTAAAACAGTTCGTGGTAATGTTTGTTCTCTGAAGGACATAGTTGTTTTATGCTGGGTGTAGAACAGCATGAAATCTTAGAGCAGACAAAATGAGGCTGCATTCTCCTCAAGATAATTATTACTATTAACCTCGGGTCGATATCCTGTAATAAGTACAGTTGTTGGAGTAATAACTGCACGTAAAGAAGTTCGCAAGACAAAAGTAAGTGCAAATGGTATATGTGTCGTACAATACACGCAATATGTTTACTCACCAAGAACCCGAGTGTAAATCTCGCTATCATCGACCGCAAAATGCAAGAGCTATTGTTTCAATTAATTGTTGTAAGAGGGTGACGATAATGTATTAAATGTATTTATATTACGTAACAAGTTCAACGTGTTCCACTGAGTACAAACTACGCTTTTAGACAAGTATAATTCGTATCCTATTGTATGTGAACTTATTTTATTTAACATTTCTCATTAATAGCACAGAGAGATGTAAAATTACCAGTGCTGCTTCACAGTTATGAAGTATAGTGCACATTGCAGACGTTACTAACTTTTATTGTTCGTCGTGAGTGAATAATATTGACTGAGTATTATTACGCTCTTTCAGCCATCCATTGTTCTTATATCTTACTTAAATTCAATTATGTGTAAGGAATCGGTTCCAATACACGTGACTAAAGCTTTGTAACAGTCAGATTCAAAACAGCTTTAACGTTTCAATAGTGAGTTCCGGCATTATTTTCAAAAACATAAAACTTTCAGATGTATTGCCTATGGCAAGCTCTGGCTTTCATCTTAGTGTGTACTGCACAGCTACAAAACTGTGACGATGTTAAAGGACGCTAAGCAGGTAGGAACAGAAATAAAAATTTTATGGACATTTTGCAATGTGTCACTGCGTCTTCCACACCTACATATCCGTAGATACTTTGCAGCCCATCGTATGGTGTGTGGCAGAGGGTACACTGAACCGCTACTAGTTATATTCTTTCCTGTCCTGCTCAAAAATTGGACGAAGGGTAAACGACTGTCTATATGCCTCCGTATGAGCCCTAATTTCTTATCTTCTTGATCCTTACGCGCATTGTATGTTAGTGGCAGTAGAATCATTCGGCAGTCAACTTTACTAGCCGGTTCTCTAAATTTTCTCAATAGTGATCTTCGAAAAGAACGTCACCTTCCCTCCAGGAAATCCCGTTTGAGTTACGAGGCATCTGCGTAGCACTTTCGTGTTGATCGAACCTACCGGTAACGAATCTAGCACCCGACTCTGAACTGCTTCGACGTCCTCCTTCAATCCGACCAGGTACGTCTTCCAAACACTCGAGCAGTATTCAAGAATAGTTCGTGCCGGCGTCCTGTATGCGGTCTCCTTTACAAATAAACCACACTTTGCTAAAAGTCTTCCAATAAACCGAAGTCGACTATTCGCCTTCACTGCCAAAGTACTCACATGCTCATTCCATTTAATGTCGCTTTGCAACGTTACGGCCAAATATTTAAACGAAAGAACTGTTTCAAGTAGTACATTATTAATGCTGCATTTGAACTTTACAAGTTTGTTTCTCCTACTCATCCGCATGAACTTACATATTCCCACTTTTAGAGCTAGCTGCCACAACTAGAAATTTTGGCTAAGTCATCCTATATCCTCCTGCAGTCACTCAACTTCGTCATCTTGCGCCCCCATATTGAGGCCGTGTTATTCACATCCGGAAGGTATTCATTACACAACCGCCTGCCGCGTTGTGAATCTAATTGAAGCTAGTGGAATATCGAACCAACCTGGTAATTGTATTGAGAGTTTGCTAGCCAATACCTGGAATTGAAATCAGTATGTTTCATTTGGTCGAATCTGGCGAGGTTCCTACATGCTATATATGGATTGTTAGACACTTACTAGTTTAGTACAAGGCGTCTGTGGCACCCTTACGATGAGAAATATCTATAAAGTCTATATCTTCGAACTATGATGTGCAATAGTCCATAGCAAGTTTTTGACGGTGAGGTTCCCGAAAATTCATAAACAGTAACTGTACTATGTCAAGCTGAAAACTCATACGGTATAACACATTACTTTGATTTTGTATCCTTTTCCTGTATTGTAAAATTATTTGTGAAGTGTATTTCGATATTTTAGCAGTTAATTTGTTTTCATTTCATTTTCGAGATCTTCAAAATTATTTCTTTATTAAGTATGAAATTTATGTTAACCATAGATAAATTAAAATTACAGCTTACATTCAACAGACTGCCTAAATTAAAAGATCCAGAAATGTTTGCGAGTAAATTCAGTTAAAAAGTTGTTCCCTGCTAACAATATTACTTTACTAAACTCACTGAGTGGTACGCTGTTACAGTAGGACTTAATGAATAAAGAAAGTCTATGCTTACGACTTGGCTGAAATATGTTTTATGAAGTTGCACTGCATTCCAGTGGCACCATAAATCACATAAATCACCTCAAATATCTAATACAAAGTTTTTCTCTTTCTTCTCACTGGTTCGTAATACTTGTCTGGTTGTTCCGACAAATGAGAAAAAGAGTATATGGTATGCTTCTTGTTGTTCACGAGACAGATAATAACTCATTCACTTGCATTCAAAGCCACATTAAAAAAAAAAAAACAGAAAAAGAAAAAAAAACCTATTGAGGAGAATGTGGACAAGACACGTAAACGAGTAAATTACAAGTATAAAACAAATAAAAATTTATTGCGTGTAAGACAAGTGAAGCATGACACACAGGAAATGATGAGAGTGTGGAAAGTGTTTGGGGGGGGGGGGGGGGGTTTATGTGGGTGTAAATATGCAACAACTAAATTCACAAATGTTAACAGCAGATTTTAATAAATCGGACTTCGTAAATAAAAGTAAAACACAAGGAAAATGAGCAGCACTCAGTCCACACATACACATTAACTTATTATCTAACATAAAGTAACAGACGCTGAAATTCTTGCCCTTCAAAATAATTTTAGCTTTGCAGTAACAAGGAGGGCACGACTAACATAAAGTAACAGACGCTGAAATTCTTGCCCTTCAAAATAATTTTAGCTTTGCAGTAACAAGGTGGGCACGAAACAGTAGACTTCCATAGCAGTAATAACTGTACAAGCTGGAAGGAACGACAAGAAAAAAACAACAGTAAGATTCAAGCTGATAACGCAATATCCAAAATTAAAAGCAGCTAGAGCTGGCACTCCAGGCCCGAAAACTGAAACAAACACAACTGATGAGCGAGAGAAACAGTAGTTAGATAATTAAGGCACATTGAATGGGGTTAGACAGTCCTGACCACAGGACAAAATAAACTAGTAATTCAACCAACGCTAGCAGTCCCGAAAGCAGGAAGATATAAGCGTTAAGCACAGTTGACAATAACATATGGTGCACCCTAGGGGTTTCATTCACGCAGAATCTTCTCCTCCAGAAACTTACTCCAGATAACACCTCTAGGCCCTGCAGCTGTCCCGCCGTTATGGCAATATACTAACTAGCACAGCTTAACCAGTACAAAGAAAAACCATTCCAAAACTGCAAAATTTACTTTTTCATTCACTCTATGACTAGTTTCGGGCCGATACCGATTTTCACATCATCGTAACACAGTTAAAAATGGCATTTCCGAAGACGTGAAGACCATTTCAGAAATATGCACCTAACAGCTACAGCGCACACAGGCAATCTGCTCCCTGTCTCGTCCAGCTGATGCCAACTTTGCTATTCGTTTGTTGTTGCGCTTTCTCACTGATTGTCTGCCTGACTCCCCAACTCCTTTAGCTTCTGGTCCCCATAACAGTAGCCGCCCCGTGCTCCATACACACAGGACCACTGTCACCGGTTGCCAGCAGCCAACCGTCCCGTTTTTCCAGGCGCTGCTGCTCGTCCGCCAACTATGGGATGAAAACAGTATCGGCCGGCGTACCTTCCGCAGTCCAGTGCCACAGGCGAAGTCTGTCCTGCCGCTGCTACCTACGGCCCTGGCGGTGGCTACCAGTTGTTGCCGCTTTCTTGTCCAGCAGACTGCCTCCTATTGTCGTTCATGGCACCTTCTAACTTCACCATAGACATGTATTCGGCTGTTTTGCAGTTTCGTGCACACTGTGGTATGGCAGGAATAGCTCATTGTCAATGGCGCAAACTGCTAATTGGTGAATCGCCAGTTCATGACACAAATACGAGAAAAAATAATTAGTACTAAGAAGAATATACACCTTGAATGTGATTTATTCCCACTTATGCCTAAATGGTACAGTGAACAGGTCTGAATAAAATACCAGGGGCGAAAAATATCAACTACTTTGGCGCTGTAAGTCAGGAAAACTTAGGACCCTTGAATGAAGTGGACTAAACAACAAGTACCATAAATCATTATTGTTGTTAAAGCTAATGGACAAAAGCTGACTAGCCGGGGGGAGAAGATTGTGATCTGCTAAATATTAGAAACGCGGGCGAATAGTATTAGAAAAAGTGCGATAATTATGTCGTGTTGAAAAGGAGCAATTAAATCCTTTTCATAAATGTTATCAGCATTTCGCGTTTCAACAGGAGAGCAGTGTCTGGCTCTGTCATTTCCGCCCTGCTGTAACCACACAGTCTCTGGAGAAAAGAGCATTCTCCATTTATTTACCGTACACAGCCCACTTTGTATCTATTTTCCTTGTATGTGCCTGTGAGTGAATGTGCGTGTCTGTGTGTGAGAGAATGCTTTGAAGTTGCCTCCACGTGGTTCGAGTTTGTAGCACTGAAAGCTCATATTGCCACCTAACCAGCCAGTAACGAGTCGTAGGATCCAGAGAATTTGTCGCACGCTGCGAGGGTTCGAGCTAGGACAATTGACCCTCAATAAGCTGTACTTCACCCCTGGACTAACAGAAAGTTGTTCCCCCACCCCCTTTTGTCATTGGGTGGATGATTCGAGGGTGTCCGCCGAGTGGGACTCTCTCGTAGATGTTCGAATTGTAAGTGTGGGTTGCTGGTTTTTACAGACCACTAACAGAGAGGAGCAAAATATTTTCTTCCAGCCGCAATGTTAGGATAGATGTTCTGTGATCTTACTCCTATTTTGAATCCTTACTGATACATTTGTTTAAATTTGCATGTTGGTGCATATTTGAAATGGGACCTTCTGTTTCAGTAGCATCTCCACCAGATGTGGTTTGGTTTTTTCCCAATAAGATGTCATTGTACCTGAAGTGTACCCCATAATAATACGTTGCCTTTTCCCCTAAACTTCAGTTATTAATTTGACAATTACCAATCCATTATTTCAAACGAGTTGTCTTTGCATTTCATCGGGGTGCCACTTGACCATTATGTTCAAAACATGTTCATAGATTGCTTGAAATAATATAGCTGTGCTGTTCAAAAGATTATCACAGTATTCAGATTCAGATAAATATGTAATGTATAAATTCCTATTAATTCATTACTTCTAGATTTTTCTGAAGTTAGTATAAAATTGGCCTATTCGCCTATCACGTGTACCCCAGTGTACTATTATAGCCTAGCTGTGGTGATAACTCAATCTTTGTCGTCCAAATTATTTACTGTATGTAATAAAAAATTAAATTATCTTGATTCAAAAGTAGGTTCTTGTATATGAACCCATGTTAATGGCTGATAGGCATGCTGGTCAGTGAAGTTAACGGGTATTGGTACGTATGTGGTATCATATGTATCAGTAAGTCTGAATAGTAATCCCCCTGAGAACCACACCATGGGAATGATTATTATTCACAGAAGTATATTTAACTTATACTAAACCCCACATCAATATACGGTAGGTAACAACATTATATCATATAGAGCAGGCATTAGAAACAGTGTGATGTGAAGATGGAAACTCTTATTCAATGAGAGGTCTCTGCTGGAGGTAACGTATTGACGTAGAATGAAAAGGACTTTTTGAAACTACACTATGGATGAGGACAGCAGATCTCGTGAAATCGGGAGAAGTATTTGAAAGGTGTCCTGTAAGAAATGGGATGTTAAAAATTAAGTGGATAGTCGTAATGAAATGGAGAGATATTAGAAAGTACGAGACAGGCAGTAGAAGAAAATTAATGGGAGGGAGTAGACGAAGGCTATAACAAATTTTTGAGACTATAGGTGCCGATAATATGCAGAAGCAAGTTTAGAAAGAAAATAGCTGGAATCAAACCAATCGAAAGATATCGGTAAAGAATAATGGTCAAGGAATAATGATCTCGTCAGTCGACAGAGAGATAAATTCTGCACCTGTCTTATTCCTCAGTTCGTAGCAAAATTAAATTTATTTAGTACACAGTCATCCGTAAAGGATATGTCTGTTATACGCAATATATTCGCAAACAAGATCCCAGTTTTGTGTGAAAAGAATATAGCGGAAACCCGTCACGTGGACGTATCTGGAAAATTCTACGCAGATCTCAATCCAAACTGAACGAAATCTGCTGTCCGTTAGCACAGTAAACATTTATTTTGTTATCGTTGAAACATTTTCTGGTTTGAGGATTTGCATAGGCAAACAAGTAGCGTTGCATTTCAATGGTCAGTATTTGCATTTCCTGAAGCACTTCCGCGGGAATCTAAATACTGCAGCTATGAGTCCGATCAGAGCAACATGAGCCACGTGAAATGCGGGAACTGTCTCTGGGTAGCATGTGGTGTTCAGGCACACGTGTCGGTAAGGACCCACGAGTGGTCAGGACAAAAATATAAGCGTCTACAGTCGCTTCTCTGGTTCTCTTGTGGATTATCTACTACGCTGTGTTATCTTAGTGCATATGTTACTGTTGATTTCATTTCTTGTCATAATAAGACACTGCTAGGAAGTGATGACCGTGATGTACTTTTAAACTCATCCCTATTTTTTTAAAGCGACGCCTAAAATAGTCTTCACTCATTTTCAGTGGAGGAGATAGTTGCATTCTATAAAGCTTCTTGCACTTTATTCATGCTACCTTTAGAATATGACAGTGCATTCCAATGAACATTGCCATAAACACTATTTAAATCTATAAATGTAGGTTTGTCTAATTTTGTTTCAAAGATAGCCTTTAACCTGAGTCACGTTGGCAGCAACAGCTTTTTATAATGCCTTCTGCGTACTTTTTAGACAATAGTTTCTGAAAGAAATAAGTTCGCTGGATATGGTTGTCATTTAGGTCCATTTTATTTTTATTTTGTGTAGTATGAAGTTCTCAAATAACTGAATACCTGTCAGAAAACCCACAACTAGAGCACAAATTACAAAGCAACCATTGGTTATAGTCGCCAGAATAAAAATGCACTTACAGCGTTCCCGTTAACTTCATATGTTTTTCCTTACAGTCGTATAATTTTTCTAGGACACTCCGTCGCCGGCCTGATACACCACAAAATGAAATAAAAGTTAAACACTATGCAAGCAGAGATAAAAATAGCAGTTCGGCAACAGTTGAAAACATGTGCAATGAAAGCTCAGCAATGTGGTAAACCAATTTATTATACGACGTTTTCAGCTGCTACCTATTTACTGTTTTTTCCTGTACGTCTATATTCTTTATTTCACTTTATAGTATGTCAGACCAACCACTGACAGAACATCAAAAAATATATGACTGCAACCCAAAACATCCACATCTATGTGATTACTCTGCTATTCACTATAAAGTGCCTGATAGGGGTTCAATAAACCACCTTCGAGCTGTCTCTCTACCGTTCCACTCTCGAACGGCGAGCGGGAAAAACGAGCACTTAAATTTTTCTGTGCGAGCCCTGATTTCTCTTATTTTATCGTGATGACAATTTCTCCCTATGTGTATTCAACGGGTTAAACATAGTAATTTTTTTAAATTCGGATTTTAGTCTGATTTTATTCTGTTGACTATAACCAACGGTTGCAATTTGTATTCTAATTATGGTTTGTATCCATTTATTTGAGAATGGCAACACTGCCGAGATGTTGCAGTACTCAAAATAAAACTAATATGGTCAGCCGATGCAAGAAACTTAGTTCTTTCAAAAATTTTATCACGACTGTGGACCCTGTTGCAACTAATTATTTCTACTCCTTAATTATCCACGCAATTCAGAACATGCATTGAGAGACGTTACAAACTATAACCTGACAGGCATGTAGTAAACTGTATATTCCGATGAAAAAATCCTTGACTCCAAACGTTTTCAAGATGTGTTGACGTTTATTGTCGACGTATCAGGTTCATGACGATCACAATTTTAAAGAAAAGGCCGAAACAGATGTATGGTGCATTGCTTCAGTACGATTATGTACGCCCTCATGACCGTATCAAGGCGGATACAGGTATTTAGTATCTTCTGGATTCTCTCCCTCGGAGCTCCACCGTTTTGCGTTCTCTATCCGATAATCTCCAAGAACTCCTTTGAAAACGAAGTCGTTTTATAAAACTTGGTTTGGAAACTTCTTCAGCTTTAAGGCAGCAAATTTCCTTAGGCACGGTCATTATAAGTCGTGAGTGAGAGGAAAATACCAGCGTATTATTCATTAATTTCCGTTACCTATTCATTGCAAATAAAAGCGTACATTACAGGTAAAACCCGCAACTAAATTTTGCACATATTCTACAGGTACAGCTTATTACACAGGTGAAGGAGACAAAAAAACATGGGATGTTCTTTCCTGGGTACACAGTAAATTTTCTAACGTCATAAACAAATACTCTTTCCGAAAGACACTATAGAGTTTCTTCACCCGTGTTGTTGTTGTGCTTTTGAGTTCAAAGTCTGGTTTGATGTGGCCCGACGCTACTCTGTCCTGTGCAAGACTTTTCATCTGTGAATAACTACTGCAACCAAAATTCATTTGAACCTGCTTACGGTAACCCAACTCTCTACCATATTTACCACTGAAACTTCCCTCCATTACTAGACTGGCTACTGTCTGGTGCCTCAAGATTTGCAGAATGTTTCCTATAAACTTACATTTTATTTAGTCAAGGTTATCCACATATGTCTGTTCTCACCAATCTGACTTAGCGCAGTTCATTGTAAACACTTCACGTCTCCCCATATTCGAACTGTTCATCGCCTTTAATTTCCTAACACTTAAAATGAGTTTTGATGGGAATTAAATTCTTTTCTTGATATTACCAGTCTGCAGCTTATGTCTTCTCCACTTCGGCAGTCGCTGTAGTCAAATAGTCCCAACACAACGAAAGCGCTAGAGCAGACCATTGACAACGCTATTGTTTCTATCCCTCAGGCAGAGCTATTCCTCGTTTGCTGATTTCAGCGTAAAATTTGCTAATCTAATTCCCTAATTATCATCAGGCTTCATTTAACTGTTGCAATTTTGTCGATTTTAATCTTATAACCGATCTAATCCACGGATAGAAGTACAATGTCATTGGCAAATCTCAAAGTTTTTATTTCTGCCCTTCCAAACTCTGCCTCACTGCCTTCTGAACTACTGTCCTCCCACCCCTCCCCCCCCCCCTTGTCCCGTACGTTCTACGATTCTTAACTATAGTCTTGTTTCTGTACAAGCTGTAGATAACCTTTCGCTTCTTGCACTTTGTTCTTGCTACCTTTAGAATAAGAGAGCGTGTTCCAGTGAACGTTGCCATAACCGCTATTTAAATCTATAAATGTAGGTTTGCCTTTCTTCAACCTGTCTGCTAAGATAAAACATAATGTAGCCACGCTTTGACGGCCTTAAGCGGTAATTTTATTAAAAAACAAACTTTAATTAGTTTAACTGAAATATTTAAGTACTAGTTATAAAATGGAATACAGTGTAATCCTAAGACACTAAAGAAATAAGAATACTCTAGATTAGAATTCGTTTGTTTGTATTAATCTATAAGTAATTGAGCTAATAGTGTCTCGCTCTCACTTTGTTCACTTAGCTCATTTTGGTTCGATCGCCATGTTTCCTCATAGAGTGTTGATTTTGGTTCAGCGTTAACTCGTGTGAGCGATATTTATTTTGAGTTGTGAAAACATATGAAATCAAAAGGATCGACAAACTTTAATTTCTGAAAAATACCATATCTGTCTTGTGATGTCATAATATGAGCAAAATTTAACTAAGAAAGAGTTTCAGTTTTATTTAAAGTTATAGTGTAAGACTAGTTTTGTGAGAAATAAATATTAATTAAGCTTGAATAAATCATTTTAAACAGTACTGGGAAAAGGTAACTGTTAAATTGCTTCGTAGTGCAGAGCAGCGATAGTCCATTGTTCAATAATCGGCCAATGTTAACAATCAGCCTAGCATCTCTGGTCGCTATAGAAAGCAAACATTGAAATCATTTTGCTACGAAAAAGAAGTTTTAAAATATCACCAAACAACATTTCCGTGAGCTAGGCCTAAGACTATATAACCAGATATTGAAAGAGATGTTTCATCTGTGATCAATTTTTATCAGAGAAGTAAATCAACGACGTTTAGTTCACGGTGAAAGTAAACTGTATTTAACACGGACCCTGTATAGTTTTGTTTTCTTCCACGTCCCTAGATACATCGATGTGTGCTTCGTTATAGAAACTACTGCTAGAACTCAACAAGACAGAAGCCACTTAAGCACATCGAACTTTTAATACGGACATCAATAAAAAAGGAATAGCCAGGAGAACACCAGATTAAATATTGTAATAGGGGTAGTATTTCCGTTCGTATTCCCACACTGACTTATCTTCCCGTGATCGACTTCTATCAGTCTTTCTGTTCTTCTGTAAATAATTCTTGTCAATATTTTGTATCCATGACTTATTATACTAGAAGTTCTGTAGTATTATCACAACACAGCATGAGCCTTCTTTTGAACTGGAGTTACTCCCTTCTGCAAGTCTTACGGTGTTTCGTCTATCTTTCACATCAGGTAGAATAGGTTTGTGATGTTTAGTTCTCACATGTGCTTGTTTCGACATATATATTTCGATGTCTGTCAAGTTATCGCAGTTTGATGTCTCCCATCTTATCTTCATCTACTTCCACTTCCCTTTCCGCAATATTGTCCCCTTATCTAAATATTCCTTCAACATTTCGACCCTCCTTTGTTCCTAAGTACTCGTTCGCCATCACAGCTCTTGATATACATACGGTTGCATCTCTGTTCTCGAAAGGTTCCATTAATTTTCTTATAAGCGACATTTGTGGTACGCACAGTCATGCATGCTTTGCATTTGATTTACCATTTTACATTTTCTGTATAAAAGCTGGACAGAACTCAAATGAACCAGAAAATACATCGCGGGACGAAATAAGTGAATCTCCCAGAAGACATTGTCGGATGTCAATGTAACTTCACACACGTACGTATGATCGGTGGATATATATACATGATTAGAGTTGCAATACTCTGTGACAAGTAGAACAGCCACCAGACTACATTAGCGTTATTCGTGTTTAGTGTTGTTACCAGGTCTGGTACAGTATAAATAGGAGGTGTGAACAGCGTCAGATGTTGAGTGATCACTATGAACGACATGGAGATGCCAGGTACTCGTGTGACACAGCAGCTGGCAGAGTTTAAAAGGGGCCTCATTCTAGGTCTCCATATGGTCTGCTGGTCGAATCGTACAATATCCATATTTGTATCGTGATGTTGGACTGTGTGGGGACCTGAGGGCAGACGTACCTCCGTTCGACCACATATGCCGACCAAAAGAGAAGATCACCGTATTGTAACCTCTTCACATCTGTGCCTGCCATCCCACAACATTGTGTGACATTTCACACTCTCAGTCGAAGACTAGCATAAGCCGAACTAAGGAATTACTGTTCCGTAGACCGCCGTGATCACAACAGAAACAGCTGCTTTTGGAGAGCTAGTGTGAGCGGGAAGCAGGCAGGGACTTCCGGTGAATGGCGTCCCATTCTATTCAACAATGAACTGCGGGCCTACATTACCACGGACGGCGGTCGTTGGGGTGGCGATGAATTAATTTTTTCAGTGTTTGGAGAGGCACTCCTAGTGTGGGGAGTATTCTGCAGGTCATGGCTGATACTTACTGATGGAACTCTGATGACGCAGCAGCACGTCACAGACATCCTGCATCTATAAGTGTTACCTCTCATGCAACAGTATCTGGTGCAATTTCTAAACAGGACGATGTTCGTCCACACATGGCACGTGTCCGCTTGATGGTGAGCTACTTCCGCGGGCAGCAAGATCACCAGATCTGTTCCCCACAGATATGTGTTGTATCAGCTCGGATGTCAACTCCATCCTAGAGCCAGTATCCGGGATATAAAGGACCGGTTACAACCGTTATGGGCTAGATTGCCTGAAGAGAGGATCCGAGGACTTTATGAGACACTTCTCAATCGAATCAGGTCATGCATCCAGGGCAGACTGAGTGCAGCGCCACGCTGGTAAGGGAATTCGTACGACCAAGTTCTTTGAAATTTGACTCGATTTTGTAATCATCGCAATAACATCACATACCCTCAGACCCATGAAGTTTTGTTTCCCTCCTCCTTTTTTGGATCTTCAATTTTTTGTCAGTTGACAACCTGTGGTTGTACAGGTACCAGCAGCCCATTGTGGCTCGCCTTCACGCATACCTTTTTATGTATTTTGTGACTAAAGCCATCTGGCCTGATAATTATTTTATATGTGACATGAAAGTACTGACTCTGTCTTTTATTGTTTGTCAGTACTTACACCTTTTATATAAAGATCTCTTTTCCTATAAATTTGTATCTATGTTATAGACCATTTTAATTGTTTCAATTCTGATGCTTCATCAGAACTCTTAGAAGTGTTGAAACCTGTTCTATGAGACTAAAAATAATAGTGGCCGACGGCTCATTTGTTTCAATTTTTATTTTAGATTTAAATGTGTTTGAACGTGGTGTTATAGTTGGCGAACGAGCGATGGGACACAGCATCTCCGAGGTCGCGATGAAATAAGGACTTTCACCTACGACCATTTCATGAGTGTACCGCGAATATCAGGCATTCGGTAAAACATCTAATCTCCGACATCGCTGCGGCCGGATAAAGATCATGCAAGAACGGGACCAACGAAGACTGAAGAGAATCGTTCAACGTGACAGAAGTGCAACCCTTCCGCAAATTGCTGCAGATTTCAATGCTGGCCACCAATATGTGTCTGCGTGCGCGGACCATTCAACGAAACATCATCAGTATGGACTTTGAGCCGAAGGCCCACTCGTGTAAGCCGGCCGCGGTGACCGAGCGGTTCTAGGCGCTACAGCCTGGAACCGCGCGACTGCCACGGTCGCAGGTTCGAGTCCTGCCTCGGGCATGGATGTGTGTGATGTCCTTAGTTAGGTTTAAGTATTTCTACGTTCTAGGGGACTGATGACCTCAGATGTTAAGTCCCATAGTGCTCAGAGCCATTTGAACCATTTTGAACCCACTCTTGTATCCTTGATGACGGCAGGACACAAAGCTTTACGCCTCGGCTGGGTCCGTCAACAACGACACTGGACTGTGGATGACTGGAAACAAGTTATCTGGTCTGGCAAGTCTCGTTTCAAGTTGTATCGAACGGATGTAAGTGTTCAAAAATTGGTTAAATGGCTCTGAGCACTATGGGACTTAACATCTGAGGTCATCAGTCCCCTAGAACTTAGAACTAGTTAATCCTAACTAGCCTAATGATATCACACACATCCATGTCAGAGGCAGGATTCGAACCTGCGACCGTAGCGGTCGCGCGGCTCCAGACTGAAGCGCCTAGAACCGCTCGGCCACTTGGGCCGGCGGAAGTGTACGGGTATGCAGACAGCCTTTTGAATCCATTGACGCTGCATGTCAGAGGCGACTGTTCAAGCTGGAGGAGGCTCCGAAATGGTGTGGGGCTTGTGCAGTTGGAATGATATGGGATTCCTGATACGTCTAGATACGACTCTAACATGTGACACCTACTGTCTGATCACCTGTATGAATTCATATCCATTGTGCATTCCGACGGGCTTGGGAAATTCCAGCAGAGCAATGCCACACACCACACCACCAGAATTGCTACAGAGAAGCTCCAGGAACACGATTCTGAGTTTAAACACTTCCACTGACATGAACATTATTGAGCATATCTAGGATGCCTCGCAACGTGCTGTTCAGAAGAGATCTCCATCCCCTCGTACTCTGACAGATTTATGGACAGTCCTGCAGGATTCATGGTGTCAGTTTCCTTCAGCACTACTTCAGATATTATTTGAGTCCATGCTACGTCCTGTTGCGGCACTTCGGGGTGCTCGCGGTGGTCCTACACGATACCGCAGCTGTATCAGTTGCTTTGGCTCTTCGGTGTACAAAGTAACGCAGAATGGAGCGCACGATAAAACAGTGTGCGTTCATTGTCGAGTGTTATGCATAACGTGTTCAGGACTATTGTCGATAGAGTTTAAAACTGGAAGGAGTTTTGGCAAAGCCTCCAACAAAGTCACGATGCAAAACTTAGAACCAAAATGGCGCGAAACAGGCTTTGTAGGGAATAAAAACCGTAAATATCCTAAAAGAGAATACCAGAAAATACTGCTCGAGTGAAAGAAAGTCTGAGTAGCAATGAAATCTCAGCGCCATTCATCTGTGAAAGTGAGAATTAAGAGATTGCCCTCTCGAAACATTATCAAAAAGGATTTGCACCCTTAAAAATCTACTGCTTTGCCGAAGTTAAAGCGTCCAGAAAACGTTCAGTTGTTGAGCTCTGCCGGTGATTTCTGATTGAAGTAGAACCAGTCTGTCGGGATATATGAAGCCATAGAACATTCATTATGCGTCAGATAACCCTCATCCGTGCACTGAAAAGTCGTTCCGTAATCTCAAGGTTGGTGCCGCAATGTCTGGTGTAACACGATTCTTTCACAGAACTGTATATAGTACGTCCAGAAATTGTTAAATACATACCTGGATAAACTCACACTGGAAGAGCGCTTGTATGGATATTTTCAGTGAGACGGAGCAACAGCACCAACCGCCTTGACAACGTTGTCACGAATGTGAGGCAGTGCAAGCTTCTGACCACTTCGAGCGCCTGATCTCTCTCCCCGTAATTTCTACCTGAGCGACATGCTGAAGGGAGAGAGCTACAGCAGAACACTGAAAGCACTATTGCTGCTATCCCTCAGGCGGAGCCATGACTCGTGTCACACATTTCTATAAAATGAGCACAGTGCTACATTGAAGTCAACGGTGACTGTTTCTAGCATCTTGTATGATGTTCATTAACGAGAGTCGATTCTGAGTCAGTATTATTGCAGATATTTTCTGCGCCAGTTTCGTTATGCTGACTCTGAACAAAACCTTAAAAGCAGTAGGTCCTACGTTAACCGTATTGCTGAGAGTGTCTATCAAAATATAAGTGCAGTGTATCGCCTAGGCGAGGCTGTTAGCGACTGTAGAATGCGTGGATGAGTGCTTTAAAGTACAGTCGACAAAAAAAAAACTATTCACACGTCTTGATACGAACGGGTACCTTCGGTTATGTACAATTCGTGCTAACGATAATGTAACACAATTTGGCAACGGCGACAGCACCACATGTGATGCACTTTTACGACTGTATTTTTTCTGTATTTGTTCCCTTCTTATTATAACGATTTCAGTTAAAAACGTTTTCGATTTTCTGTTGCGCATAATTACCGCATATTGGCAAACGGCCTTGCCACAGTGGTAGACCGGTTCCCGTCAGACCACCGAAGTTAAGCGCTGTCGGGTTAGGCTAGCAGTTGGGTGGGTGACTATCCAGACTGCTGAGCGCTGTTGGCAAGCACGGTGCACTCAGCCCTTGCGAAGCAAACTGAGGAGCTACTTGATTGAGATGTAGCGGGTCCGGTGTAGTACACTGACATACGGCCGGGAGAGCGGTGTGCTGAACACATGCCGCATCATATCCGCATCCAATGAAGCCTCTGCGTTGAGGATGACACGGCGGTACTGTTGGGCCCTCATAGCCTGTTCGGATGGAGTTTAGTTTAATTTTTTAGTTTTGTGAGTGTATATACTGGGTGGTTAGACTTGAAAAATCACAAGGCCAAGTATGGGCCATAATCATCCTACGGCATCGAAACACGGTAGATTTTCTAATGCTTTAATGCGGAACCAATTTACTCTGGAAAAAAATTAGTTCCAATTTCGATCACCAGGTGCAAATCTGGCGCTTGGACTACTTGAAAGGCGTATATAAATGTTTCCATATGTGATTGATAACGAAAAGGACGAGGGCAGTGCTGGCCGGTGTGCCCGAGCGGTTCTAGGCGCTTCAGTCTGGAACCGCGCGACCGGTACAGTCGCAGGTTCGAATCCTGCCTCGGGCATGGATGTGTGTGATGTCCTCAGTTAGGTTTAACTAGTTCTAAGTTCTAGGGGACTGATGACCTCAGATGTTAAGTCCCATAGTGTTCAGAGCCATTTTAACCATTTTGACGAGGGCAGAAAAGGACAAACAAGTGAGAAAGGCTTAATGCTGATGTTATTATTAACTGCTGCTTACAGAATTTGTGCAGTATGAGCACCGGGGATGTCGACAAGATGCTGTAAAGTGCAAAGTTGGCACCTGGTGGTAAAAATCGGAACTGATTTTTTCCAGCGTACATCAGTTACACATTAATTCATTAGAATACCTACCACGTTTCGCTGCCATACTATAATTATAGACTAAAATGGGCCTCTGCACTTTAATTGTAACCACACAGTACATTATAAAAATTACTTTCATCTGTTTGAAACGCTTACAAGCTGTTGCTTCGAGTAGACAAATAGAAGACATCTTCACACTTACGTGGTAGTCGCGTAACACGTTTCAACCTATGGAATTCCATTCACATACGATTAATTAGGATTTGCTTCCTCGAGATGCCATGTATTTTTTATATTCTTTTGTTTGTTGGTGTGTTGCAGCCGTAACACAAATAAAGCCGAGGTATGATGAACACCGTCCTGGAAGTTGTACGGTACGAAGGTTTCAGCGTGCATGAAGCGGCAGCCTGTTGCGCTATTCAACTTAGCTGTGACCAGAAATGGATAGAGTGGTGGCGCGAAATCAGGGTAAGTGGCCCCTTTGAGGGTCGCACTTAAGAAAAGGTGTCGACGCCTCAGCAAGGCAATGTGTTAGTTGTCACCTGTATGGATCGTCCGTTTTTAATCGCTACCCGATTAAAGACTGGGACTAATTTCCCATGTTGCTTGCAAACCACTCACAACTGCGTACAGGATGCTGGCCTTAAAGACGGTAGGGTTGCTAATAAAGGGGCTCCTATGATGAACTGTATGGGCTTGCCTTTACTAAACTGACCGTACCTGTGACTGGTACCACTTCATCTTTACAGGTAAGTCAGTCTTTGGCTAAGCGAATGAGGATCCGCTGATGGTCACCAGGCCACGAGGGGCACGTTATGAACCCTGCAGTACTTGGCGCAACATACTCGCGTTGGCCGCATCACACTGGATGTGGATGTGGATGACATCAGATGGGGCAGGGATGCTTCATCGAATTTATTGTCATCACGCCGCAGATCTGTGTGTACACATCATGAAACATACTACGGCGCAAGTCTGAGGATGCCCCGTTCCAGAGGAGAAATCGACTTCCAGCCGGACCACACACCAGTTCAAACTAGTCTACTCGCTCAGCAACGGTTTTCGCAACAAGCTGATGTCGACGTGATCGACTGGGCTCTTCGAGCGACGGAGTTGAATCTCTTTGAAAAACTATCGGAGAAATTGAAGTGTCACATGAACCTGCATTTTTCGACATCAGCCCAACGCACGCCTGATCATCTGTGAGACCTAGTGTTGGATACATGAGAGCGTCTTACGGATAGTTAGACATATTCTCAGCGGCAGGTAATTGATACCAATGATGCGTGGACCTCACACTAGCGTTATCCCTGATGTCTATCTTTCCTCATCACTCCAGTTTATATTACAAAGTTTGATGTAGTTACATGTTATCAATTCGAAACCTAAGTGAAATCATTGTACTTTAAAATTTGTATGCAAATTGAAGGTGGAGGGGGGAGAGGGACAAGGGACTATTGATGTCAGCTGCATCGGGGCTTTACGCGGAATCAGCGGCGATGAATGAAAATGAATGCCAGACCGGAATTCGAACCCAGAATTTACTGCTTATTGGACAGTTGAGTTAACCACCGAGCCACCTAGACAGAGTGTTTAGCGGCACTGCCCGGACTATCTCGACGCTCCTCTCTCCCGACCCACACTCCCACCTAGCACCACATATATTTGTTGAATTCATGTTACTTAACACTTAATACACGTAAATTTGGAAAAAAAGCACAAACTACTCAATTTGCACTGAAGTACAAATCGTATCCTAACGTGAGGCTGAGAAAACACTTTATATCCACCAATGTAAGAATGGGTAAACCCCAAAAAAATAATATTTTCTTTCTTACTGCCTCTCCAGTATTTTATGTATTTATTGGGCAAAAGAAGTGCAGTCACTGCATACGAAAACTGTTTTTCAGATTAGGATTCTTCGGAAGCACAAGGATAGCATTCCGTCCACCGTGCCCATTTCTCTACGTTAGTCTTCAGAGACACGGTCTCTGCAGAATATGCATTCAGTACCTTCTTCTTCAGAATGCTTGTCTAACTCATTGTCTTCAGTGATATTTGTATGAGAACCAGAAAGAATGGAAGATTAAGTTTCCTGTGTTTCTTCCCTTTTTTCTTTTTCAAGAACAAAACTTTCAATTTCCTCTCCTTGGATTTCGCTGCAGCTTTCTTCTCTTCGAATTGTTTCGGATATTCCCGATATAGAGACGAAGATAACTAATTAAAATACTCAGAACGTGCTGATTTTGGTAGCTCGTTAGATCCCATATAGACTCATCCTTTACTCCGCTGTTTGCATCTTTTAGTCAAAATCCTGGTGTACTGAAAAGTCATTGTCACTAAGTTTATGTTTGTTGCTTAGGAAGAGACCGCTTTCCAGGGGCCATTTATAGCTTTTACCATTGTTACTCCCCTCCGGTAGGCCGCTCAACTAGCATCGTAATTAAGAATGACTATATCACATGATCTGAGTTATTTACTCACCAGGTCTCTGTTTCTTGAGAATAAAGAGTTTATAATTCCACACATGACGCTGCATTTTGTGCTTGGAATGGGGTGGTAAACAGATGGGCGTAGACATGTCATCTCTTCCTTTCTCTGTCACACAAGCGCGATTCGATGCCCGTCAAGTATTAGCAAAACTGGATCAACATCATTTTGTTTCACAACGTTCATAAAATTGTCAAACCACTTAGTAGAATATCCAGCTGTTAGTTTAGCAAACTGAAGTTATTCTGGTGTGAGACAGCGTGTCCTAATACACATGTCCTAGTAATATGCGATAGTATGTGCATAGTTACTAAGCTCGGCATCAAGGACAATTCAGTACAGCGAATGAAAGAGTTTTTTTTGAAGACTGTAATCATATGAATATTGTCCCAACAGCTACTCAGCTTCAGACATTAAAGCCCTACACTCAAAAAACTTATAATTCCACACTTAGAAAAACAAGGATCTTCGACAATGTCAAGCTTCGTAATGGTTTTCTGTACGCCTCATGTGCTGTGAGAACTAAGTTCTGATACTGCCCGACAGAGCTGAGCAGTTTCTTTAGTCGGAACCTAGCTGTCTCACATTAGCAAACTCTCCCATAATGGACATCTTTCCTCTATATACAAAATCATTTTCATCAATGATTATCTTTTGGGTAAATTATAAACAGCGTCAGATCGGAAGATAAAAAGATATCTTCTGATGTTAAATTCCTATAGCAGTAAGGCAAAGTGTAGTGTATTTCGTTGTCTGGCGTCTGTAGTTTCGTACCAGAAGACGACTGAAGTTATTGAGTTATAGTTTTCCTGAAAACTGGGAAAAAACGAACCGTAACTTCCCCTAGAAACCATATTCTACACTTATCGTGCAATGGGAAGATCGTTAAATTTCGTACCTTTCGGATTGTTATACAGGTTCAAACAGATTTTAATAAATATTGTCTGACAGAATTTGAACTTCTGATTCAGACCCATTATGCTGAATAGTTAAACTTTTTTTTACCCAGTTTCTTTGTAACGTTACCTCGAGACCAAAATGTATGAGCTCGTCGTTAACCACTTGCTTCCTGTTACTCAATCTCATCTTAATGATTTCCTCTGCTGCATCTACTTTCCCATTCTGTCTACTGGTTCTGTGAGTAGTTTTATGCATAATCGTATAGACAAACTTTCTCTTCGGCAACTTAATATTGAACCGATTGTTTTCGCAGCTGGAAGTGATTGTTAATTTTAGTGTTCCCTAATAAAGAGGCAAAAGGGTTCCTGTTGAGGCTGGCACTTACATTTGAATGCGTAATTTGAACGCAATTATGCTATTACTGGTTTCACTTGTGGCAAAGAACTGAATAATTATACTGTTAGTACCCGCTCCTACTTATGAAATTGACTTTCGAAATAGGTAACATCTTGCTAGAAGTGTTGTAGTCATCAAGGCAAGAGAAGCTACCACAAACAGGCCGCTGAGATCTACCACGAATGGTACATAAAAATGTTAGGAGGTAAAATAAAACACTTGCAGCCGTCGTTGTGATGTTATTCTATTATACTGCAACTAGTTTCGGTGACTTAATGGATCATCTTCGGGCCTTAGCTGACGTTGAAGGGGTGGACTCCAAACGTATACACGAACCCACCAGTGGCATCTATGAACTGGCTTCCGTAGAATACCGTAAATGTGAAGTGTATGCAACCATCAATTACCAACTGACCTCTACGGTTTGCACATCATGACATATAGTTCGATTTATATTTTCCTTTTTGGTAGCTTTACCTGTATTGATCCTTACTTTGTTGAATCTGCCCTTCGGCTAATTGTATACAAATGCATGTATGCAATTCATTCTGAACATTATCTTGGATTTTGTATAGTCTGTGTATGGTATGACACAGGTGTTGTTCTGCATTTGGTTTTTTTGACACTTTCTTGGAAATAATTTTAGGCATATGACCTAAATATGCCTTACACGGTTTTCGCCTCAGTATTCTATAACTTCTACGTGGCATATACGTATATTTACACTGACGTTTTGATAGCTTTACTTATAGTGACAGATATTGTTGATGTTGTCCTTTTGCACATAAATGCATATTTGTTTGGTTATTTCTTATGTTGTTGCAGTGTCTTTCACACATCTATCATTTTGTACAGCTGTTTATGTAGTTTGGTAGGTTACTTCAGAATTACGCTGTTTAGTTTGTCATTTGACTGACCAATAATTAATCGTGGAATATTTACTTAACGATTTTATTCATGAATAACACATTTTATAACATATAGAATGGAAATTCGTTATGTTATACTATATATAATTCAATCTTAGGTAAATGACAATCGATGTATCTGTTTGTTTTTATCAAATGATTACCATAAATTCACTTACGTAATAATATCCTTGACGTTTACTCTGTTTTAATCTGTTTTTGTATCTGCTTGGTTGGTAAGTTGATGAAGCTATCATTACTGTTTATGCACAGGGGCCTGAAGATGGTCTACTGTGTCACGGAAACTAGTTCAGTAGATTGGTATTCGATGGTTGTAGAGGCAACATCGCTTTTACAGTATCTAAGTACATAGACGTGGCCCCTTATGGAATCGTGTACACGATTGTACGGGGTGTTGAAAAAGTCTCTCCGCAGTCCCGTGTGATTGTTAGCCGCGCGTGCCGTATGTCGCAGTGAATATACCGAAATGAAACTCAGTGAAATACAAGTTATTAATTTACTGAATATTCATTTTTACTTACAAATTTTCACATTTAATGCGAAAGTGTCCCCCCCGTGTTGTTGAATACACAATTCAATTCGTCTAATCATTTTTCGAAACACAAGCTGTAACATTTCTTCTGTAACAGAAGCAGTGAAAGTGGATATTGCTCAGGCGATCGTGGAGCCAAAGTCCCTGAGAAATTATGCGATCACCAAAAACATTAACAAGTAGTGGCACTGAAACGCGAGCTGTATTCGCGGTTGCACCATCTTGAAAATAACCGTTCAGTATTTCACTTAACATATGGGACCCACAATGCGACGTCTAGAAATTGCAATCCAAACTCATATTTTCACAGAATGAAGTGGTGCCTCATGAACACACAATGGATTTCCAGTACTCCACATACCAGAATTTTGCGAGTTCATGTACCCGGATAAATGAAACCACGCCTCATCAGTGAAAGCCTTTTTATTAAGAATATCCCTTCTATTTTGTTGAATGAAATTTTTGAACCATTGACAATAACGTAGTCTCTTGCCACGATCAGTATTTTTCAGTTCTTGCGCGACTGTCACTTTCAATGGAAAAGGTTCTAATTTTTTCTTACAGCTGCGTGAGCCGTTCAGACACTAACAGCGATTTCCTGGGCGAGCTTTTTTTAGTGACTTCTTCGAACTCATGGACATTTTATCGGAAATATCGAGTAGTTTATCCTCAGACAAAACGCTAGGACGACCACTTCTCGGTGCATTTGTCACCGAAACCGTACTTCGAAATTTTGTTAGTCAAATCTCGCACTGTATCGCGACATGGGAGTGTTGTCTCCTGGAAAACTGAATTAAATGTTTGACGAACTGAATCTGTGTATTTACGGCCAGCTTTGAACACTTGTTCCACTAAAAACACACGTTCATCAGTTTTTAGCATTTTAACAGTGACAAAAACGAAAAAAACGAACAAAGGAACTAAAACGTTCAAGTCAACACGTAACGACACATACCAACGGTACTACCGACGCTGGCTGAGATAAACGAAACAGTGGAATGTTGGTAGAGTCCACTTGAAGGGAAGTAACCCAGGCAGGCGAACAATCATACGGCACTGCGGAGAGACTTTTTGAACACCCCGTAGTTCACCCTCTTAACGTCAGTTAAGGCCTGAAGATGGTGTACTGAGTCAACATTGACGGCTGCAGGTGTTTCATTTTATTACATAAACGAGCGGCCGAAGTCCCGCAGACCGTCAATAACAAGAATGAACATACAAAAACTAAAAAAATGTCGGCCATATGGCGAAATCGAACTCTAATTTAATGAGTGACGACCAGGTACGTTAACTGTGAACTACTTGCACAGCGACGCTGCTACCTTCTTCGTCGCGCATCTAGTGCTGCCGATGAAATCACTACGTATTTCGCGACCATCCGATACTTCTTAGCAACGTTAGCGTCATGATTTGCTGTTAGGTGTCACTACTGGTACGGTCACGTAGAGATGATCCACAAGCATCAGTGTGCATTTCAGTGCAGACAGTCACCACTGATCTGAACAAGGTGAGAGGGGCGTATCTCGTAAAGCCATTTTATGGAAACAACAGTAATAGTGCTGTTTCTCGACGCATTAAAGGTATACGGAGAGGTCCTCTTTACACACCAGTGTTGAAGAGCCCTCTTTCCGCACTGGGGTTTAAGACTATCATTCGAAATTGCTCCTGGGAGAGGCCGACGGCCAATTGTGCTACAAATTGTTGCTGAAGTTGCTGTCACCGTTTCTGAGAGTGCTGGAAGCAATATGCGAGCTTCAAGCAGCGCACGAGTTGTGTTTCCACAGCTGAACATTCCGTGGTCCACTGATCGAAAAGTGCTGCAGACAGTTGTTGTGAAATGCTCTCCGTACAAACTTCCAGGCTGTCGTGGATGCAGATGGTCGTCAGATTGAGCAACGTTTGCAACCTGTAACGTAAACACGGTCTGCAGTTAACAGATGTTACCTTCTAATGTAGAAATTAAAATGTGTTTCTTTCAGTGGTTTATTCGTTATTTTTTTTCCGCATGTTCCTATAAATGTTTCCACAAACTTTCACTGTTCTACGATCGTTCGTGTTCATGGGGACCCTCTCAGATAGCGAAAATTTAATTGTAACCACCCTGTACATGCACTACGTGCTTCTGTTGCAGTGACAGCATAGCGTTGGCACGCGAATGACAGAGTGTCAGTGTCTAGCGCGTTTCACAAAGGTGCTGAAATACCACGTGGGAAACGTCAGCATTGTGTGAATAATTGCGTGCAGGATACTGTTGCACTTAGCTTGTTACGACGTGGGCAGCGGGCATCCGTCTGTCAGAATTTCGAATAAAGGCTTTCATGCATGACCTTTTGCTGTGCTATCTTTTATTTGATAGGTGCTCTCTGCAAACTAGACAAGACGTCACCGAGCTTTGATCTACCATGTACGCTCGCAGGCGTGGTGGCTAATAGGGCGTTATGTCCTGCATCAATCGGTATGCACGTAACAGCATGCTTATCTGTTATGTTCTGAAACGCCACTCATAAAACGGGACCTTTTGGTGCTCATACGTTGGGTTCTATTGGACATAACCAGGTAGGATCAAGTGTTTTGAATAGATCTTGGGCTACGGAGCATTTGAATACCCAACAGAAGGATCGCTTAGTGTAAATATCCTACACTACAGGGTCAAATTATGAATATTAAACAGTAACTCCTGCTTAGGCAAATCGGTTGGTTTTTTTGCATGTGATGTGGTCTACGATGGACTCAATGGGACTTATGGAGGCACCATTATTTCATGGGCGGTTCCTCGGAAAACCGAACAAAAAATTTTTTATAGTATTTTCGGCGTCACCAGCGGACCAAATTCTAGCAGAGAATTCAAAGACACCTACCAACAGAAAACGACTGTAATTTTTACGGTGTTTCCCTATGATACTGATCTCGATCTACCTTGAAAATGTTCCTCATATCTTTATCCATTTCCGAGAAAGAGAGGTTCAAAATTACCCTACTTGTAGACGTATAATACGCACATAAAGGCCGATGTGAGTCGATAAAGTAATTTGTAAAGTGACGTAGCACGGAGAAATATGCTGTAAAGTGTCTCTGTTATCATCTGGGAACCTCATGTTTTAGTACCGAAGCACATGTACAATTTTTTAGCATGTAAAATTCGGTCTGTGGAGTAAAATTAGTTTCGTATTATTTGAGTTTAACGTAAGTAAACAATCTAAATTTTACTGACCAATACATATATTTTCATATGCGTTACTTGCTACGCTGCAGCACGGAAAATAAGGAAACCAGAGAAAAGATGCTCCTATAGCAACACAAAAAATGCCAATGTTTGAAAAGTGTCGTACCAGCTGCCTCATTCTACCTTCCGCAACAGCTTTAAAAATTTTCCCAATAATTTGGAATGTGAACATATTTGCGTGTTTTATGCTTAGGGAGAAGATAGTGCCATCGTCAAAGATACGAAAAAGTAATAAATACTAGGAATAATAGACATTGACTGTGTTGTAGAAACAACGAAGGATACAATAGGAGCCGGTCCCTGTGGCCGAGCGGTTATAGGCGCTTCAGTCTGGAACCAAGCTGCTGTTACGGTCGCGGGTTCGAATCCTGCCTCGGGCATGGATGTGTGTGATGTCCTTAGGATAGTTACGTTTAAGTAGTTCTAAGTGTAGAGGACTGATGACGTCAATCACGTCAAATGTAAAGTCCCATAGTGATTAGGGTCATTTGAACCATTTCATACAACAGCAGTGTGAGAGAAAGAGAGGGACACAGTGGCAGTGGGACATAGTCAGCAGTGACAGAGCAGTGCTGGGAAAAAGTGAAGGAGACAGTGCCATGGAGGGGGGGGGGGGGGGAGAAAGGAATAAAGACGAAGTGGAAGTGGGTGAGAGGCAGTGCTAATGAGGACAGAGTATGTGAGAATGGGAACGAGGAAGAGAGGAATAGTGACAGCGAGAAGAGACAGCAGTAGTAAGAAGGAAGGAATGACATACCAGAAGTAAGAGAGAGCAATAGGGGGGCAGCGACAGAGAGAGAGGACCGCAGTAGTAGGATAGAACGAAGACAATGACGGAGACACAAAGAGACAAAGACAATGAGTTGGGCTGCATGAGTGAGTGAGAAGGACAACCGGAAATGGATGGATATGGGCCTTGGACAGTCGGGTGTGAGTGAGTTACACTTAGGGAAGCTTGTGCGAGTTTGAGCTGAGTTGCATGTCAAAAGTGCAACTACGTTCGCATGCCAAAATTTTTTGAAAAATATTTAAAGGAGTTGAGGACGGTAGAACGAGGCAGCTGGCACCCCACATTTCAATCAGAGGGTTATAAATAAACAGGGACATATTCACAATTTTCATGCTCTGATAGGAACATTTTTCGCTGGTTGTATATTTACTGCAGTAAAACAATCTTATTATTCATATTCATGGATATGTAAATGATTACCATTTCATTATAACCGCACAAAGTAGATAAGAGTAACGGAATTTACATTATTAGTACACTACTGGCCATTAAAATTGCTACACCAAGAAGAAACGCAGATGATAAACGAGTATTCATTGGACAAATATATTATACTAAACTGACATGTGATTACATTTTCGCGCAATTTCGGTGCATAGATCCTGAGAAATCAATACCCAGAACAACCACCTCTGGCCGTAATAACGGCCTTGATACACCTGGGCATTGAGTTAAACAGAGCTAGGATGGCGTGTACAGGTACAGCTGCCCATGCAGCTTCAACATGATACCACAGTTCATCAAGAGTAGTGACTGGCGTATTGTGACGAGCCAGTTTCTCGGCCACCATTGACCAGAAGTTTTCAATTGGTGAGAGATCTGGATAACGTTCTGGCCAGGGCAGCAGTCGAACATTTTCTGTATCCAGAAAGGCCCGTACAGGACCTGCAACATGCGGTCGTGCATTATCCTGCTGAAATGTAGGGTTTCGTAGGAATCGAATGAAGGGTAGAGACTCGGGTCGTAACACATCTGAAATGTAACGTCCACTGTTCAAAGTGATGTCAGTGCGAATAAGAGGTGACCGATGCGTGTAACCAATGGCAACCCATACCATCACGCCGGATGATATGTCAGTATGGCGATGAAGAATACATGCTTCCAATGTGCGTTCACCGCGATGTCGCCAAACACGGATGCGACCATTATGATTCTGTAAACAGAACGTGGATTCATCCGATGAAATGACGTTTTGCCATTCGTGCACCCAGGTTCGTCGTTGAGTACACCATCGTAGGCGCTCCTGTCTGTGATGCAGCGTCAAGGGTAACCGCAGCCAAGGTCTCCGAGCTGATAGTCCATGCTGCTACAAACGTCGTCGAACTGTTTGTGCAGATGGTTGTTGTCTTTCAAATGTCCCCATCTACTGACTCAAGGATCGAGACGTGGCTGCACGATCCGTTACAGCAATGCGGATAAGATGCCTGTCATCTCGACTGCTAGTGATACGAGGCCGTTGGGATCCAGCACGGCGTTCCGTATTACCCTCCTGAACCCTCTGATTCCATATTCTGCTAACAGTCATTGGACCTTGACCAATGCGAGCAGCAATGTTGCGGTACGATAAACCACAATCTCGATAGGCTACAATCCGACCTTTATAATAGTCGGAAACGTGATGGTACGCTTTTCCCCTCCCTACAAGAGGGATCACAACAACGTTTCACCAGACAACGCCGGTCAACTGCTGTTTGTGTATGAGAAATCGGTTGGAAACTTTCCTCATGTCAGTACGTTGTAGGTGTCGCCACCGGCGCCAACCTTGTGTGAATGCTTTGAAAAGCTAATCATTAGCATATCACAGCATCTTCTTCCTGTCGGTTAAATTTCGCGTCTGTGTAGCACGTCGTCTTCGTGGCGCAGCAATTTTAATGGCCAGTAGTGTATAAGTTTACACAGAGGATTCCTCGTTCAGAGATCACATGTGGATGTTGGTTGTTTGTGATAATATCGTGTTATGCCTCGAGTAAGTAAGAGAAACGTCTAACAGCGGCAGGATCGAGGCCTATCCACCCTCCGGTTTATTATTCCACTGCTGCTCACGTTCATCGGCAGCACGTGAATATCACGCGAATATGGAATCTACTGCATCAGAAGGGTCAAGCTCAGCGCCATTTAGCATCTCAGAATGCCTGGTAAAAGGATCAACAGACTTGTTAATAACAGATTTTGATGAGTCTGTACGTTGTACAGGGAACTGATCTGAGACCCTGGCTTGAGGCATTTCTCTCGGCGGCCACTGGTTTCCGAGAGAACAAATTATGAGGTTTCATGTGTACCATCTACAGGGGTAATGTTGGTCTTGTTTCGAGAAAGCGAGCTAGCGCAGCGGCTGAGGTTTAAGCCGTCGGCACATGCATCGTGCATTCGAACGTCGAACGTTTAGCGTGCCGAGTTTCTGGCGTCATAGCGTGGAAAATGTACGCCGGGGAGTCTTTTCGAACATGCAGAGTAATATCTAGCGTTCCATATATTCTGAACGTGCGTTTGAACGTAAACCAAGAAGATGAAAGAATGCCACCTACGTCACTTGACGCTACGTCTCTTCAGTACAGAGACGCGATTGGCTTTCCGTTTAAGCACCAGAAAATTGACCATCTCTCTAAAGCCTGTTGTTAGTTGTATGTCTTTTTGTAATAAAATGACGGGAAACGTCATATTAGTGGTTAAGGAGTCATTGTAACCTGCATATTATCAAATTATGCCATTTCAAGGCAACAAAAACGCATTGTTGTTTGTACAATTTCTTATAATTAAACGTCAGTTTAAGGAAAGCTTTCAGCAGATGATAGATGCAAAGTTCAATGATAAATCATTTATGGTCGGTGTAGCGTAAAGAGTAGAGATGCAGAATTGTAAGATAACAGCTGATGTCTCACTGGTTCGCTTTTCACAAACGTCTTTTTAGTAACTTTGCGTTTTCTAATAGATTCAGATACGTTCTAATTACTTTAAAGGGAGTATATTCTACGATAATCTATGTTATGTAAATACAAGTGCGCTGTTTCTGAGGAGTGAGTTTCTACGGTTAGATTTAACTACAAAACGCGTTGCCCTACTTGCGGTAAGATATTTTACTCTCTCTTCTTTCAAGTTTTGTATTCCACACGTTGTAAAGGTTCTGTTGCTGAACAGGAATAGTAATCAGGCAAGAATGAGCTCGCGATTTTACTAGAAAATGGGAATAATGAAATAATTTTTATCTTATAGTGTAAATTTGTTTCGGACTATTTGTAATGCAACTTTTCTAATCCGATGTATTTATTGACTGGACATGGTACTTCCCCTTTTGCCTTATAACATATTCACGGATATTGAAGCTTTTATTTATTTATACTACGAGCAGAACATGATTAGCCCATGGAGAAGAGAGAAAACGTGCATTTTAAGAGACCTAACGTAGAAATTTTACTCCCGTCCATTACATAAACAGTGTGATTTGCGAGAGAGATACAGCATACAACTGTCGCTGGAGCGCAGTGCGATTGCGCTTACCACGTAACACACGTAACCCATGTAACACACGTACACATGCATATCGTATCTGAGCGTTCAGCAGCACGGTGTAGTTGGCACGCTCAACGTTGACCTTGAAAAGAACGGTCCGTGTGCAGACGGCTTTACGTCTACCATGCGTGCGCTACGGGCTCGTTTTCTGACACTGTGTTATTATTTTTTTTTATTTCATCGTACAGAACATCATTAAATAGTATATGTTATGCAAAACTATCCAAAATTAATTGTTTTCGCCACAGTAATTTCAGTTAAGAACCAATCATTTAAGCAAACGTACTCCAAATGTGCGTTACGCTTGTGGTTCGTAGTTAAACCTCCAAATATGTGGGCAACGTTTCCTAGACGTAACCTCGCCTTCTGTTTTGTCCACCGTGACTGAATTTCCACGCCCTTTAAACAGCTAACTGTCAGTTGCCGTAGTATCAGTTGCTCACGGCGAGTCGTCAAAAGAGTATAGTTAAATGTGCTTCTACAGAAGGACAGCCAAAAGAAGATGCACCGGAAGTAAATAAGTGTGATGACCAATCGATGGAAAAACGCACTAACGCCATCGGATTCACCGAAACATTGCTTCATGATTTGAACCTTCTTACAGATACACCTCCGAGCATGATTTCTGCTAGTTCCATTGCCATTGGAAATGCGATATCCAGCGCAATATAAGATCTGTTGGCAGAAGGCGAATCGTCGTGGATGATTTCATAGATTTGATGAGACAGAGAAACTGTAAGAATATGAGGCTGTAAGTTTTACCTTTGTGCGCTATCCTTTTTTCTCCCCTCCAGAGAAATCGAAAAAAAAATATAAAACAGCCTTAATCAAATAAAACTAATATGATTCCAGGGACCTTTTCAAGTCTCAAATATCAGTAACTTTTACTTCCAGACTGAAGGAACGAATTAAATTTTGTACCAAGGCTGGGATTCAATCCCAGGTCTTCTGCTCACTAGGCAGATACGCTAACAACTATGCCACTTTTTTCCATTTTTTTTTGTAACTGTTTTTGGCATTTTGTCTGGGTAGACTTTGCATAACACTCTTTAATTTCATCGGTGAATACTTCTCTCAGTTTTCTTATTACAGATGGCAGTCAGTCCTCTGACCAAATATGCTTAGCTATCGTGCCGCCACCGCAATTGGAGAATGATACCTGTAACATAATGTTAACACTAGGTCTAGTAGTCTGGAGTCACATGTCCACCTAACAGTTTTGTGTTTAATATCTGTCGAATAACAAACTAGACGTCACCTACAGTATGCAAATAAAAATCTTCCACGCTGTTTCTCTGCCTCATTTTACCACTGTAAATTCTCTCCACATCATCCCAACTACTGGCTTCGTAATAAAATAAGCCATGAACTTGGCATGAAATCGAGTGCTACTGAAACTATTTTCATCTCTACCAAAGAACTCCACAACGTCCTAAGCTCCTGTCATCTGAGAATGTTCAGTGAACGAGTATTTACAGTACACTTATAATAAGTTTACAGCAGGATAAAACAGTCTGGGCGCGTTTCGCTTTTTTGAGGCATCTTCGGAAATCGTACAGGAACTGCATTAGTAGCAAAGCCACTGCTATTTTTATAACCTAGACTGTTTTCTTGTACTGAAAATATGTCTCGGTTACTGCACCATGTCCTTAGAGAAGGAGGATTTTTATAATAATAATAGTATCAGATCGTACAGTCCGTTCGATTTACTGATCAGTGAAATTACCTTTTATATGCGGAATGGCGCAGATAGTGTTTCAAATTTTCTTTAAGTATACGTCATTATACATATGTTGTGTCATATTGACCCGAGTTTAGTTTGTTCAGTGAAAACAGAGCTGAAATCTGTTATTACGATAAAATGTTTTATTAAGTAGGGAGGTTGCAATACACTATAGCGCACCCACTCATTCTTCCCACCCAACAAGGTAACAACAAACACACCAAACAAAATGTTGGTATACCGCTTAAAAAAGCATATTGGTCACTTCGTTGCGATACAGATTGTATAGAACTGGTACCAGGTGGTCATGGGAATCTCCACCGCTGCCGTAAGTAACGGTGGTCACCATGACTGTTGACATTTTCAGTACTGAAGACAAGCAATCTGTCGTAATTTTTATATTAATGGTTGAATCT
Organism: Schistocerca piceifrons; assembly: GCF_021461385.2. Lineage (NCBI taxonomy): Eukaryota > Metazoa > Arthropoda > Insecta > Orthoptera > Acrididae > Schistocerca > Schistocerca piceifrons. Next base: position 991,385,056 of record NC_060138.1, read on the forward strand.
CACAGCAGAGGTCATTATGAGCACGTTATTACAACGTGGTATATGAGAATAATATTGCAGTTGATGACCATTACATCATTACCAAGTTTTAATGGCATAACGCTTTAGTTTTGTGACTTTCGTTCTACTTGTTTCGTTATGGCTGATGCAAAGTTATTTTAATTGAAAGCTCTCTATGGATGATGTTGTCAGTTAGAAAAAAAGGAAACTAAAATATAACAAAATAAACGTTGCGTTGAGCCGTCGTGTCAACCACACTAATCAAGAATGTTTTTTTTATCTGAAGATAGATCGACTGTAGCTGGAACTAGTAAACACTTTTTTATTATTTTTTTGCGATCTTGACCTCGAGGATTTTCAACCTTGAATATAATAATAGTAGTGGACTGGTGTGTATGTAACATTGGAATGAATGGAATCAACGAAGAAATATGGTTCGAGGCGGATTCGTGACAAGATGACAGAAAGGAGGTATTGTGTTTTGATGTACCCTTGAACACACCGTGAATGCAGTTGCCTGGTTTTTTGGTGTATCAACGCGAACTGTGCAACTGATCTACAAGGAATGGTGTACCAATCACAGCTCTGTAAAAAGATCCTAACCAACAGGGATTGGGGACAAGTTTCACTCCTTGTGAATGAGAAGCATTTCCAAACCTGACAAGAGTTATTGCTGTCACTAAATGCAGGTCAATCTCAATCAGTTTCCGAGCGAACAGTACGGAGGGAAGTACATGTGACTGAGCCCACCCGGATATCCGGGCTGTCTAACGCGCAGCTTCCCGAGCGGGAACGCGTGCAGGTTCCCGGCGCGGATCCGGCCATCCTGAGAATGTTTTTTAAGGCATTTTCCCATCTGCCTCGGCGAACTCAGGCTGGTTCCCCTTATTCCGCCTCATTTACACTATGTCGGCGATTACTGCGCAAACACTGTGTCTCCACGTACGCTACACCACCGGTGTTCCCGGGAAGAGAGGGGGGGGGGGGGGTGTTCACTGGGGGCCGAACCACACAGTAATCCTGGGTTCGGTGTGGGGCGGCGGTGGGGTGGGTGGACTGCTGTGGCCTGTTGTGGGGTTGTGAACCACTGAGGGCTACGGCGGGACGAAGCCTCTCCGTCGTTTCTAGGTCCCCAGTTTAATACACAACACACACACATATGTGACTGACATCTGTAGTCGGCTACCTCGTGAGAGAACGTTTCTCCCAGTTGCAAATAAAGCCGCACGCATTCAAAGAGCCAAAAAAACTCAGAAATTGGACAGTACCTGTCTGTAGGCGTGTAATGGGGTACGATGAGCCGCGATTTTGCGTATGTTAGAAAACTCAGTACGGCGCACACCTTTCGCTGCTACAGACGAGCTATTTGCATTCCGTGCTGAGACGACTTTTTTTATGATTGTGCTGCTCGCCAGATGGTGGGTGCTGTGCTGAGGGATGCCTTTCCGGCCGAGATGAAATACTTACACTATTTTTCGAAAACTATTAGGTTAAAAAATTAAATAGTGGCATATCTTATAGTCTGATATTCCACTCTTAAAGGACTAAATTTCTTTTCCTTATATGTCATAGGTTCTGTGCTGCATTTAATTAAGTAAGACATTGAACGAAGTTTTAAAGATTTTGCTTATGGTTGATTTTAGCTCATACATTGTAGTGAATGAAATGTAGATAACATATCGAAATTATATTTAAAACTGAGTGCAGAAAGATGTCCTATTTCGTTCTCGAGTTATTGGGTTTTATATCTGATGGATGGTGACGCGCGACCCGCCCTTTAACGTCCTTGCGCATCGCGAATCGTGTGGTCATAAAAATCGTTATATCTCCTGAGCGATTCTAGATATCTAAACGAGGTTTTTTTGAAAATAGTAACATGGAATGAGGCACATATGTTGCATGTTTTTTATTCGCCGAGATAAAGAAGTAACTCGCCCGTAGCAGCGAGAGGTCGGCGGCTCAAGACACATTCACATATCCGCAAGACTGTAGGAAAATAAAGCGACGCACGTGTACACGGCAACATTATTTGGGGAAACGGCGTAACAGGACGTGTGTACACGCACCCGCAGCAGCAAAAGGGTTAAAAAACAGGGTGTGGAAGATATTCAGGTGAGAAGTGCGTTCCGTGATGTTTTGCTGGTGTCTTTCGTAACATTACCTATTCAGATTAGCGTAAATTTGAACCAGGAAATTTATTTCACTATTCTCGATGAACAATTGATGTCCTTTCCACAATCACGTTCCTCAGGTCCCCTAACTCACCTCGTGTGGCCCGCTAAATCATCCAATGTTAATCCCATAGAAAATGTGTGGGACTGTTTGGAACAGTGAGGAACTGCAACAATAAACATCCGCTGTACGGGATCCAATCATCAGTGAGTGACTTCATATGGTTACGACATTCCAGAAGAGTGTACCACAATGCGATCTTTGATTTCATTGCTGGTTTCGCAGCACGTGTATGAACGTTTCGGCTCCAATTGGAGAACAGTGGATTCATCAGTAGACGATAGCAGAGGAGTGCACTCCTCACGGGTAATGCGGCCTCCAGTACAACCCATGTCGAAGCTATGCTGGTAACACTGAGGATGCTCTCCATTGACATTCAAGTACGACACTGAGCAGCATGCTACTGATTGAGTCTAGACAGATTTGAGAGAGTGGAAGTGATTACAATAGGAAAACTCGAACTTTGAGCCTGTAGAACAGATGGATTCCAGGGAGACTGGAACGACAGGACGACCGGCAGGCATGTATATAATTTTTCCCAAGTGTCAAATACATATCACGATCGCGCCTTGGTGCCCCAAGTAGGGGAATGGTGCACTTCGTTAATGAAAATAGTCGATGGCCCGTGTAGTACACAGAATAGAGAGATGGGCAGCAGCTCTCGGCGATTACGGAGAAGAAGGTACACCTGAACATGTGGTGCTTGATTGTAACTGACAACAAACAGAAAAGAGAAATGGACTGTGTCATTTTAACCTGTTCAGAATTGATCAAGAGATTTCACTCTGCCACAGTAGAGCATCAAGAGCATTGCTGTATCAGTTTTACGAGTGCAATAGGGAACCTCGGACGATCATGCCGAAGTATGCGACAACATACTTCGTAATTAGATGCGACTAGGTCACGTAGGTTTGGAGCCTATGCTCTGTCTAGAAGAAGTTCAACAAGAAAACGCTAAAGACGGAAGCTATCGTACGTTCTGAGTTCGGATACAAGTAATAACAAAGATGATGATGATGAATCAGAATCAGATACGAATTATTACTGCTGTAATGTGTTGATTTCGATACGGAACTGCTTAAGATGCACGTAAACCAGACAGAAGACCACACAGAATCATTTGCCAGTGCAGCGGTGAATACAGGTAGAGAACAGCGTGTTCATCCATCTTCAGCAATTCCAAAATTGCTGGCTACCGTTGTAACAGAATGGGACAGAGGGTCTTGTAGTGTTGGACTTTTGTTTCACTTCTACGATGATTGTTCAGTGATGCAACACAGTTCCCACAGATGGTGGCACTATACGTAGCCTTCAAAATGGCGTATGTGACGGAGGCGCGTTCTAATCAGAAAGCAATTTTTAGAGAAAAACCAAAGAATGGCATATTTGCATAGAAGCTTGCAGAATGTCTTAGAAGACCCAGCAGTGAACAAAGGAGCGATCATTCATCATCGCAACCAGATCGCACACACCTGTCCGATCTCCAGCGTGCCAACCGGCCGCACGCAGCTGTGTCACCTGCAGTCTCTTCGTCGCCTGAAAATGCAAGGCCTCTCACAAGTCTGCGTACCCGAGAGAAGCTCACGAAAATTCACTGGACTGTTCTTCTCCATCTGCTCTACAGCACGGATCTCCCACATTCCATCTGTATAACCCAATGAAGAATGCACTCAGTGGGAAGCAGATGTGGATGATGGGGAGGTTAATGAGGCAGCAAGACGTTGGCTTCGACGTCGACCAGTAGAGTGGTATCATGCGGGCATGCAGCCCTTCCAGTAAGGCGAAGTAAGGCCGTCGCATTTAAAGGAGATTATATTGAAAAGTAGGGTTTTTTAGACAAAAGCTGACGAATAATGATTAATATGGTGTATTGGAATCTTGAATAAAACCAACGTTCTTTCAGAAAAAAATATCTTGCCGTACTTATTGAACGCCACTCGTAGTTCCTGTTTCCTTTCATTTCTTCAATTTTTCTGTTAAGAAAGCTTTAGAATTTAACTGTAGATGTGAAAGTATCTAACCAAAATTATATCCTTTTTTATTTGTGAAAGTATCGACGATAAGTTTCTTCTAAATTAATTATTCGGCAAACATGCATCTGACTGCGTCTGTGAACTTGTTTCTTGCACTCCTCCATTTTGCCAGAAATGCACATGTATTTGACTCAGCAATCAAGTTTCGGAGAATAATGCCGTTTGTGTAATGGCATTAAGATGGTACAGAAAAATTAACTTTTGGCCCTGATGTTTACTTAATGAAATTATACCTTGACTTGAATAGTGCCAGTTGCGCAATGGCATAAAATTAGTTATTTGAAATAACTTTGCTCTGATAACTTTAGTTACACCAAAATCGATTTCAAACGATGTACTGCACATATATATTGCATAGAGGCCTCATTTTCTTTACGTTCTTTCATTAGTGGGTAACTACTTTACTACCCATTTTCATATTCAGTAGAAGCAAAGGATGTGGATTATGATTAAGACTATTAGATTTAAACACAATGTTGATCTCAATATATATATTGTTAAAATTTTAAGTCATACAAAAACCTACCATTTCCAACAATTTTGTAGCACGAATCACTCTTACAAAAAATTTTACAAAACGCTTACTGTGTCGAACCTTGGACATACAAATCCTAACTCTGAACATTATCTAACAAAAACCAATTTGAACTACACTCCTGGAAATGGAAAAAAGAACACATTGACACCGGTGTGTCAGACCCACCATACTTGCTCCGGACACTGCGAGAGGGCTGTACAAGCAATGATCACACGCACGGCACAGCGGACACACCAGAAACCGCGGTGTTGGCCGTCGAATGGCGCTAGCTGCGCAGCATTTGTGCACCGCCGCCGTCAGTGTCAGCCAGTTTGCCGTGGCATACGGAGCTCCATCGCAGTCTTTAACACTGGTAGCATGCCGCGACAGCGTGGACGTGAACCGTATGTGCAGTTGACGGACTTTGAGCGAGGGCGTATAGTGGGCATGCGGGAGGCCGGGTGGACGTACCGCCGAATTGCTCAACACGTGGGGCGTGAGGTCTCCACACTACATCGATGTTGTCGCCAGTGGTCGGCGGAAGGTGCACGTGCCCGTCGACCTGGGACCGGACCGCAGCGACGCACGGATACACGCCAAGACCGCTGGATCCTACGCAGTGCCGTAGGGGACCGCACCGCCACTTCCCAGAAAATTAGGGACACTGTTGCTCCTGGGGTATCGGCGAGGACCATTCGCAACCGTCTCCATGAAGCTGGGCTACGGTCCCGCATACCGTTAGGCCGTCTTCCGCTCACGCCCCAACATCGTGCAGCCCGCCTCCAGTGGTGTCGCGACAGGCGTGAATGGAGGGACGAATGGAGACGTGTCGTCTTCAGCGATGAGAGTCGCTTCTGCCTTGGTGCGAATGATGGTCGTATGCGTGTTTGGCGCCGTGCAGGTGAGCGCCACAATCAGGACTGCATACGACCGAGGCACACAGGTCGAACACCCGGCATCTTTGTGTGGGGAGCGATCTCCTACACTGGCCGTACACCACTGGTGATCGTCGAGGGGACACTGAATAGTGCACGGTACATCCAAACCGTCATCGAACCCATCGTTCTACCATTCCTAGACCGGCAAGGAAACTTGCTGTTCCAACAGGACAATGCACGTCCGCATGTATCCCGTGCCACCCAACGTGCTCTAGAAGGTGTAAGTCAACTACCCTGGCCAGCAAGATCTCCGGATCTGTCCCCCATTGAGCATGTTTGGGACTGGATGAAGCGTCGTCTCACGCGGTCTGCACGTCCAGCACGAACGCTGGTCCAACTGAGGCGCCAGGTGGAAATGGCATGGCAAGCCGTTCCACAGGACTACATCCAGCATCTCTACGATCGTCTCCATGGGAGAATAGCAGCCTGCATTGCTGCGAAAGGTGGATATACACTGTACTAGTGCCGACATTGTGCATGCTCTGTTGCCTGTGTCTATGTGCCTGTGGTTCTGTCAGTGTGATCATGTGATGCATCTGACCCCAGGAATGTGTCAATAAAGTTTCCCCTTCCTGGGACAATGAATTCACGGTCTTCTTATTTCAATTTCCAGGAGTGTATTTATATATCTTCTCTCATTTACGTGCTAAAGTTTGGTCAGGCGCAGCGAGAGCGACCTACCTTGAAGCTGTCACCACACGTCTGATTCCTCCGGGCACCTAGTTGCGAATCCTCCCTTAAAGCTGTCTGCACACGTCTGCTTCCTCCAGACACCTACCTGCGACTCTGCGGTTTTTTTACTGCGTTCGCCCGGCTCTCTTAAGGGGGGTAGGACGTCAAACGGGCCGACTTGGAGCAGGAGAGACACCACACGAAATTTTAATTTCCACTGTCTATACTTTTACAAATAAATTCATAAAAAAAAACTTTGTCAACACGACCAGGATGGATTCAGGATTCAAACTCATACCAATGTAAGTTCAAAAGTATAACAAAATAATTTTTTTTACGTGTGAAATTTCATCATTTTTTCACTTTCTATTGGCTGCATTTGTTGTTATAGGTACGCTTTTCTTCACAAATAAGAGAGATTCATCGATGAATTTTGCTCAGCATACAAACCATACCTACAGGTATATGAAACTCAATTTATTTAAGTAATGAAAAAATGAATGAGCTGTTACATTTTCAACTTCATATTTAGAAAAAAACTCAAATTTTATGGTTAATTATCTCAATTTTAGCACAGTTTTTAATAGATTTGGAAGATTCTAGAGTTTCATACACCTGTAAGTATGGTTTGTATGCTGTGCAAAATGCATCGAAGAATCTCCCTTACTTATGAAGAAAAGTGTAGCTATAGTAACAAATGCAGCCAATAGTAAGTGAAAAATTGATGACATTTCACATGTCAAAAAAATATGTTTTGTTATATTTTTGAACTTCCACTGCTATAGGCGTGAATCCTGAACCCTTCCTGGTCATGCTGACAAAGTTTTATGAATTTATTTGTAAACGTATAGATAGTGGAAATTAAAATGTCCTGTGATGCCTCTCCTGCTCCAAGTCACCAATTTGACGTACTACCCCCCCCCCCCCTAAACCATCAAAGATTCTCCTACTCAAAGATATTATATTCGTTCCACCTTGCGGTTGGCAACTACCGACTTTATTTTCTGGAGCTACCCTGATCAGATCTTAGCACATAGCTTTCAGATGTTTAATACCATACATTTATTTTCGTACTGAAACAAATATGGAATGCACAGAACTTAACGACTCGCTTTAGAATTACAGGAGGCGGAGTCAGTTGCAACAGCAATAAAATTACAGTAAAAAACAAAAAGAACAGCAGGAACGTGGACCCCATTCTCACTGAACTGAGGCTATACTGGAGGCGGCGTTACTCGGTAGAAGCGTACATTTTCCCTGGGGAGGGGGTGGAGCGGTACTACTTTTTTTTTTTTTTTATAATGCCCTTGTTCTGCCATAGTCAAATACTCTAGTGCTCCAATCGTACGCTGGTTTGCAGAACGGAGACGCAGATGCAGATGAAATGAAGGCTTGTGGAGCAGCGGGACAGCCTCCCTGCGGACCGTGGACTACCAGCATTAATTGGGCAGCGGGCCAGCGGGCTGGAGCGCTCGGTTCGCGTCCCGCGGGCCCGCCAGCACAGTACAGTGGCGCGGCGTGCAGCGGCCGCGCCGCGCCGCGCCGACGCTGACAAACTGCTCTCGCGTGCTGCGCCGACGCGACGCCGCCGCACGGCAGGGCCGGCCGCACGTCCCCCGGCGCAGCCGCTGATAACGGCCTGACAAATGGCCGACGCCGACACCGACGCCGCCTCCGCCTCCGCTCGATGGCGCGATCCTCGGCGACACCTGTATCTTTGGCTTGGCGGCCGCTAATGAATGATGCCGCTTGCTATGTCCGGCCCTTATCTTTCAAGTAAAAGTCAGATTACTGGAAGAGATGTAGCTAATGCGTGTTACTTCCTTACTTTCATATCTACATTTACATCTACATCTACATCCATACCCCGCAAGCCACCTGACGGTGTGTGGCGGAGGGTACTTTGAGTACCTCCCTTCTATTCCACTCTCGTTCGTGGAAAGAAAGATTGTCGGTATGCCTCTGTGTGGGCTCTGATCTCTCTGATTTTATCCTCATGCTCTCTTCGCGAGATATACGTAGGAGGGAGCAATATACTGCTTGACTCCCCGGTGAAGGTATGTTCTCGTAACTTCAACAAAAGCCCGTACCGAGCTACTGAGCGTCTCTCCTGCAAAGTCTTCTACTGTATCATCTCCGTAACGCTTTCGCGATTACTAAATGATCCTGTAACCAAGCGCGCTGCTCTCCGTTGGGTCTTCTCTATCTCTTCTACCAACCCTGTCTGGTACAGATCCCAATGGTGAGCAATATACAAGAAGTGGGCGAACAAGTGCACTGTAACCTACTTACTTTGTTTTCGGATTGCATTTCCTTAGGATTCTTCCAATGAATCCCAGTCTGGCATCTGCTCTACCGATGGTCAACTTTATATGATCATTCCATTTTAAATCACTCCTAATGCCTACTCCCAGATAATTTATGGAATTAACTGCTTTCAGTTGCTGACCTATATTGTAGCTAAATGATAAAGGATCTTTCTTTCTATGTATTCGCAGCACATTACACTTGTCTACATTGAGATTCAATTGCCATTCCCTGCACCATGCGTCAATTCGTTGCAAATTCTCCTGCATTTCAGTACAATTTACCATCGTTACAACCTCTCGATATACCACAGCATCATCCTCAAAAAGCCTCAGTGAACTTCCGATGTTATCCACAAGGTCATTTATGCATATTGTGAATAGCAACGGTCCTACGACACTTCCCTGCGGCACACCTAAAATCACTCTTACATCGGAAGACTTCCCTCCATTGAGAATGGCATGCTGCGTTCTGTTTCCTGTGATTTTTCCTAAATAGCTTAAGGCAAATGCCCGGATGGTTCCTTCGAAAGGGCACGACCTGTTTCCTTCCGTAATCTGAGCTTGTGTTCCGTCTCCCGTCGTCGACGGGATGTAAAATGCTAATCTCCTGATACTTGTTGTATGTATGCGTTCAGAGTCAGAATAGAGATCTTTTTTATTTAGTTATCTTCTTTTATCAGTTTTTCGACTGCTTTGATGCGGCCCGCGGCCAATTCCTCCGTTGTGCCAGTTACAATTACGCTCTATCAAAATTACGGTTCGCTAGTTTTTTTAGAATACATAAAAGTCGTAGTAAATACGAGGATTTATGGTAGTGTTGGTGTCATTGGTAGGGAAAGAAAAATGAATCTGTAAGATGGAAAGATTGTTTCTTTTGCACATAATTTGAACCGCATACCATACACTTCCGGGCCAGGTGTATTTATACAATACAAATTGAATTTTATAGACAATAAAAATCAATTATCGCCTAATTTCTGCGCGTTTTATGTAACCATAGAAATTAAATTTCATGCAAGTAGAGTTTACACGTACAAAAATATATACACTACTGGCCATTAAATTTGCTACACCAAGAATAAATGCAGATGATAAACGTGTATTCATTGGACAAATATATTATACTAGAACTGACATGTGATTAACTTTTCACGCAATTTGGGTGCATAGACCTTAGAAATCAGCACCCAGAACAACCAACTCTGGCCGTAATAACGGCCTTGATACTCCTGGGCATTGAGTCAAACAGAGGTAGGATGGCGTGTACAGGTACAGCTGCCCATGCAACTTCAACACGATACCACAGTTCGCCAAGAGTAGTGACTGGCGTATTGTGACGAGCCAGTTACTCGGCCACCATTGACCAGACGTTTTCAATGCATGAGAGATCTGGAGAATGTGCTGGCCAGGCCAGCAGTTGAACATTTTCTGTATCCAGAAAGGCCCGTACAGGACCTGCAACATTCAGTCGTGCATTATCCTGCTGAAATGTAGGGTTTCGCAGGGTTCGAATGAAGGGTAGAGCCACGAGTCATAACACATCTGAAATGTAACGTCCACTGTTCAAAGTGCCGTCAGTCCGAACAAGAAGTGACCGAGACGTGTAACCAATGGCACCCCATACCATCACGCCGCGTGATACGCTAGTATGGCGATGACGAATACACGCTTCCAATGTGCGTTCACCGCGATGTCGCCAAACACGGATGCGACCATCACGATGCTGTAAAAAGAACCTGGATTCATCCGAAAAAATGACGTTTTGCCATTCGTGCACCCAGATTCGTCGTTGAGTACACCATCGCAGGCACTCCTGTCTGTGATGCAGCGTCAGGGGAAACCGCAGCCATGGTCTCCGAGCTGATAGTCCATGCTGCTGCAAACGTCTTGCAAATGTCCCCATCTGTTGACTCAGGGATCGAGACGTGGCTGCACGATCCGTTACAGCCATGCGGATAAGATGTCTGTCATCTCGACGTCTAGTGATACGAGGCCGTTGGGATCCAGCAAGGCGTTCCGTATTACCCTCCTGAACCCACTGATTCCATATTCCTGCTAACAGTCATTGGATCTCGACCAACGCGAGCAGCAATGTCGCGATACGATAAACTGCAATCGCGATAGGTTACAAACCGACCTTTGTCAAAGTCGGAAACGTGATGGTACGCATTTCTCCTCCTTACACGAGGCATCATAACAACGTTTCACCAGGCAACGCCGGTCAACTATTGTTTGTGTATGAGCAATCGGTTGGAAACTTTCCTCATGTCAGCACGTTGTAGGTGTCGCCGCCGGCGCCAACCTTGTTTGAATGCTCTGAAAAGCTAATCATGTGCATATCACAACATCTTCTTCCTGAATGTGAAATTTCACGTCTGTAGCACGTCATCTTCGTGGTGTAGCAATTTTAATGGTCAGTAGTGTACAGAGCTAGTGTAAAACACATCCGTGTATTGAACAAGTGCTCATAGCTCTTAAGCTGTGCATTTTAGAGCCCATGTTCACCAGACATTTTTTCTTGCCTTGGTCCATACTACGACCTCTGAAAGTTGTGTACTCTACATTCTTAGCAACAACTCTACCAGCACATGTATTCCACTGCCAGAGGCATAGGAATGATATTCGCTTACAACTTTCGACTCGTTCGTTTCCTAACCAGGGACCATTACCTCAAACAGATACATTTATCCGTCTGCATCGTCCTTGATAGTCGTAACTTTATTACGGAATCACCCCATATACATTTACATGAGCCGACGCCTATAACTCTGACGCTCTGTAGCATGCTTGGATGACTCTGTAGAACTTAATCTACTAATTCCCCTCTACAGCCTGTAGAGATCTGTAACATGAGCTGTGGAACACCCTGTATATATGTTGTTTGTTGTTGTGGTCTTCAGTCCAGAGACTGGTTTGATGCAGCTCTCCATGCTACTCAATCCTGTGCAACCTTCTTCATCTCCCAGTACCTTCTGCAACCTACATCCTTTTGAATCTTCTTAGTGTATTCATCTCTTGGTCTCCCTCTACGATTTTTACCCTCCAAGCTGCCCTCCAATACTAAACTGGTAATCCCTTGATGCCTCAGAACATATCCTACAAACCGATCCCTTCTTCTGGTCAAGTTGTACCACAAATTTCTCTTCTCCCCACTTCTGTTCAATACCTCCTCATTAGTTATGTGGTCTACCTATCTAATATTCAGCATTCTTCTGTAGCACCACATTTCGAAAGCTTCTATTCTCTTCTTGTCTAAACTATTTATCATCCATGTTTCACTTCCATACATGGCTACACTCCACACTAATACTTTCAGAAACGACTTCCTGACATTTAAATCTATACTCGATGTTAACAAATTTCTCTTCTTCAGAAATTCTTTCCTTATCATTGCCAGTACACACTTTATATCCTCTCTACTTGCTCCCCAAATAACAGAATGTCTCATTTCCTAATCTAATTCACTGAGGATCACCTGATTTAATTCGATTACATTCCATTATCCTCGTTTTGCTACTGTTGATATTCATCTTATAACCTCCTTTCAAGACACTGCCCATTCCGTTCAACTGCTCTTCCAGGTCCTTTGCTGTCTCTGACAGAATTACAATATCATCGGCGAGCCTCAAAGTTTTTATTTCTTCTCCATGGATTTTAATTCCTACTCCGAGTTTTTCTTTTGTTTCCTTTACTGCTTGCTCAATATGGAGAATGAATAACATCGTGGATAGGCTACACTCCCTTCTCAACCAATGCTTCACTTTCATGCCCCTCGACTCTTATAACTGCCACCTGGTTTCTGTACAGTGGTACAGTGGTCAGATAGCGTTATTAATTATTCTCGCGTCAATATTTCGCATAAAAGAGCAATATTCTCACAGAATTTTGTTGAAGTCAAATATCTTATGGAATGAGTTTAGTTCAAGAGAAAACGTTGGATGCTTTCAACTTAGATACCTGCAAATTTAGGTATATTTGAGTAATTCTTGACATTATCAGGAATGGAGAGACCAGTCTTTATGTTATATGCTAAAATTTAGAAGATTTTTCACATGAAACAATTAAAATGTGATGAATAACTAGTTTTGGTTGTAAGTAACAACTACCTTCAAATCATGCATATTTTAAATGTGGGTTGAACACGAACTGGATGCATGAGTGATAACCATCAAGCATTTGTGTAGAAAGCTACACGAATAAAAAATTTGTTGTTTACAGCAATCAAAATTGAGCCAGGTTGTATATCACACTTGTGCGAGTCGCAGATTTTATGAGCAAAATCGCTTCAAACCATTAACTTCGCTAAACTTGCCTTTCATACAACTGCCATTTAATGATTGGTGCGATTTTATTGATACCCAGCATTAAGAGATTTTTGTAATTTTTTTTAAATTTTAACCAATCATTTAAGAGTATTACAGATATATGAGAGGCGTTCACCAAACAATACAACACATTTTTTTTCTGGAAGCGCTTTGGTTTTATTCAGGTTCCATTACGCTGGCCGGTGTGGCCGAGCGGTTCTAGGCGATTCAGTCTGGAACCGCGCGACCCATTTGAACCAGGTTCCAGTACACCATTTTATCTTCACTACAAAACCACATGTTTCAACATAATCTCCGCTCAATGCGGAGGCCTTGCCCAACCTTACAGGAAGAACTTGCCTGCTCGCGTGGTACGACTCTGCTGGTCGACGTCGGAGCCAACATCTTCCTGCGTCAACAATCTCCCCATCGTCCGTGTGCTGCTTCTTGCGGAGTGCATCCTTCATTGGGCCAAACAGATGGAAACCGGAAGGCACGAGGACTGCCCTGTAGGATGGATGGGGAACAGTCCAATGAAGTTTTGTGAGCACTACCAAAAAGACGGCCAGTTGTGCTGCGAGGTGTTTCAATGTGACCTGTCGATCACCTCGAATGAGTGTGTCTGCACTTTCCATCACTACAGCAGTCGCAGCTGTGTGAAGCCAGCCGGCATGCGGGAGATCGGAGACTTCAACTTTCCCCACAGAAAGAAATCCGGCGACGTCAGATCCGGTGAACGTGTGGGCCATTGTATGGTGGTTCGACGACCAATCCACCTGTCACGAAATATGCTACTAAATACCGCTTCAACCGCACGCGAGCTATGTGCCGGGCATCCATCGTGTTGGAAGTACATAGCCGTTCTGTCATGCAGTGAAACATCTTGTAGTAACATCGGTAGCACATTACCTAGGAAATCAGCATACATTGACCATTTAGATTGCCATCGATAAAATGAGAGCCAATTATGCTTCCTCCCATAATGTCGCACCATACATTAACCCGCCATGGTCGCTCATGTTCCACTTGTCGCAGCCATCGTGGATTTTCCGTTGCCCAATAGTGCATATTATGCCGGTTTACGTTACCGATGTTGGTGAATGACGCTTCGTCGGAAAATACAACGCGTGCAAAAAATCCGTCATCGTCCCGTACTTTCTCTCGTGCCCAGTGGCAGAACTGTACACGACGTTCAAAGTCGTCGCCATGCAATTCCTTGTGCATAGGAATATGGTACGGGTGCAATCGATGTTGATGTAGGATTCTCAACACCGACGTTTTTGAGATTACCGATTCTCTCGCAATTTGTCTGCTACTGATGTGCGGATTAGCCGCGACAGCAGCTAAAACACCTAATTGGGCATCATCATTTGTTGCAGGTCGTGGTTGACGTTTAACATGTGGCTCAACACCTCCCGTTCCCATAAATAACGTAACTATCCGGCGACCGGTCCGGACACGTGGATGATGTCGTTCAGGATACCGAGCAGCATACGTAGCACACGCCCGTTGGGCATTTTGATCACAATAGCCATACATCAACACGATATCGACCTTTTCCGCAATTGGTGAACGGTCCATCTTAACACGGGTAATGTATCACAAAGCAAATACCATTCGCACTGGCGGAATGTTACGTGATACCACGTACTTACACGTTTGTGACTATTACAGCGCCATCAGTCAAAAAGCGAAAAAAGTGGTCCAACTAAAACATTCATATTTCCTTACGTACTACACGAATTGTAATAAAAAAATGGAGGTTCCTATTTTTAAAAAACGCAGTTGATATCCGTTTGAGCTATGGTAGCGCCGTATAGCGGGCCAACCATACCACCATCTGGTTTCCCCCTTCAAGCTAGACGAGTTTAGTTCTTTGTAGTTTTTTTGCTTGATGTTTATTTCGTGAGATATTTGGCCCGGTCATTATCAATGGACCACCCTGTATAAACTGGAGGACTTCAAACATCTTGCGCCACTTTAATTGGCGAACACCTTTTCTAGATCAAAAGATCGTACTATCTTTCATGGAATGGAGCCCTGAGCCACCTCGGGTACTCGAGAACACTCCGATTCCTGTCCAAAGGTCTTGTACGCGCCGACCCGTCGCGCCTGCGTCGGTTTGAGCGTTAACGCAATCCGCGTGCTTCCACCGCCGGACCGGGGATCTGCGTGCTGTCCTCGGCAGGCGCGACCGCCACTGAGTAAACAGTGTCACAGAGAGAGCGGTTGGGGACGGGGCCTGGACACGGCGATATTGCCGCCCCCGGCGCGGCTCATCCCACCCCACCGGGCTAATGCCGCCGGCGACATGGCGCACCGCAGTCATCCTCGCCCGCACGGCGTCGGAATCAGCGTCCGTTCCGTCCGCTCGTGGAAACGCAACCCGCAGCACAGGCGGGGCCGAGCGCGTGCAATCAAACACCCCCCCGTGGCCTCGTGTGCCCACTCCGGGCTACCGCGTCCTCTGCTGGCGAGCGGACCGTGAAGAAGTCATGGCACAGAACGAACGGCAAGTACTCTCTGACCGTTATTACGCGACTGTCCAGTCTACAGAGATGAGTCAGCGGCGCGTAACTCAAGTCGACTGTAAAACGACCCTGCTATAAAGCGCAGCTTGCACTAGGGGCGTACCATTGGCGCAGGGATAGGATTAGCCCTAAAGCCGTCGTTACTTTGACGAGGACTCTACGAGTTATGTGACGTCACTTCCTGTTATTTCACGTTAAGGAGCCATTTCACCATGTGAAACGCAAAATAAGTTCTACTCTTGCCACGTAAAGTAGACCCAATAAAAAAGGAGAACGCTCTTTTCGTCCCAAGTAGACAAGCGAGACAGCGTATGGTATTTGTCGGGTACAGCTGAAGCCCATACTTTGTGGGATTTACGTTAACTTACACCGTAAGAATATGCGCTGTTTTTAAGCACCAGTACGCTAAATCTATGGACAACTCGCATTATTGATACGATTTGTTGCAATGGACTGATGGGAAGCGTCTTATTGGTGGTTAAAGAATTTTCTTACTTGATTATTACCGTTTGGAAGGGTAAGCCGTTCTTAAGGCAGCGGACATCGAAGGTTCATCAAAAACGAGTCGTTTTAGGTAGGATTTCTTACAATTAAATGTCGATTAATAACTTAGCGGCGAGGATAAACCTTCAGAAGACCGTCACATAAAATACAAGGTCGCTAATACCGCAATGTCGGTTTAGCGAAGCTGGTAGGGGCGCCACGTCATGGAGCAGTGGACAGCACGTTCGTGTTTTGCAGTACCCGTCTTTCTTTTACTCTTCATTTTTATTTATTTTAATCGTTGCGTTTGCTATTAAATTAATAGAAATAACTTCTATAATATTCGATGTTAGGTAAGTATAACTGCGCCGTCTATCAGGACTGAGTTTGCTCGATTTTGTGAACTTGTAAAACCCAACGTCTTAACTAACTGGACACGTATTATTACATGTACATACACATTGAAGTTATTATTTATATATACTTCAGACACAGCAACATGAAAAACGTGCAGACAAGTGAAATGTGCGTTTTTATAGAGTTACCGTAGGAATTCTACGCGCATCCATTTTCGTAAACGAACTGTTAGGTTTGCGAGCCAAATAAAGCAGACAAGTGCCGCTGGAGAGAGCTGGGAGCGCAAAAATCACGTTAACCACAACTTTCCGTGAACTTACGGTGCTGTTTCTCATGGCGTCGGATTTTCCGTCTGCGTCCATGCCATGTTAGCTGCCTCGTTCCATGTTACGACGGCTTAGCTGCCCCATGGCTTACTAGATTGAAACAACAGACAGCGCAACGCGTCGAGCATGTTACCTACTCATTGTTGTCCATCCTATCCGCTTCTACACTGATTAGCCAAAAACGTATCACCACCTGCTTAACAGCGTCTTTATACACCGATTCCACTTGCCACGGATTTGGTTAGAAACGTCATCCATCTGAGCAAGTGACACGTTTTTCACTGTCCCACGGTCCAGTCTCCATGATTACGCGCCAATTGCAATCGTAATTGACGTTACTTTGGAGCAACAATGTGCGCTGAATGGTGTGCATCGAAACACTTGTACCTACAACAGCATTTCACTCAGCCGTTAAATCTGTCCCGCTTTAGAGAGTGGGCAGCCTCCACATTCTGTGATGAGGCTGAACGCCTTATCACATCTTTCTGGCTTCTCTGTTCTTCTGTACTGAAAAGCTCTTCGAGCTTCTCACATGTCTGTGAACCTACTCCAAATGCTCGTACCTTCTTTAACAGCCTGAAATGGGGCACCGTGTTGAATGCTTTCCGGAAGTCCAGAAATATAATATCTGCCTGTTGCCCTTCATCCATAGTTCGCAGTACACCATATAACAAAAGGGCAAGCTGACTTTCGCACGAGCGATGCTTTCTAAAGCCGTGCTGATTCGTGAACATAAGCTTCTCTTTCTCAAAAAAAAAATTATTATATTCGAACTAAGAGTATGTTCAAGGATTCTGCAGCAAACCGACATTAGGGATTTTGGTCTGTGATTTTGTGGGTTCTTTCTTTGGTCCTTCTTATGCACAGGAGTTACGCTTTTTCCCCGTCGCTTGCGACTTTGCGCTGAGCGTGTTTTTCTATAAATGCAAGCTACGTAAGGGATCCAATGCCGTAGAGTACTACCTGAAAAACCAAATTGGCGTTCCATCCGGACCAGATGACTTATTTGTTTTCAGCTGTTTCTCTACGCCAGGGATGCTTATTACTTTGTCGTCCATACAGGAGTCTGTTTGATGGTCAAATAACGGCATGGTTGTACTGTTCTCCTGCGTCAACAATTTCTTGAACGTGAAATTTAAAACTTCCGCTTTCGTTTTGTTATCTTCAACTGCCACACCAGACTGGTGAACAGGTGACTGGATGGAAATCTTAGCCCAACTTATCGATTTGTACATAGGACCAGAATTTTCTTGGGATATTTAGCTAAGGTACGGCGATGGTATTTCCATAGATGCTCACGATAGTAGCACGCAAACACATGAACAGATCTGCTGTTTCCGAGACTCGTTCCCAGACGCCAGGCCGTAGAATCTACCCTCTGTCAAAGTCGTTTTGTCAGTGGATTTCTCATTTACGGATCATACATTGATATAATGATTCCCCATCGGTCTGTGACCCGCTTGTATACTTCCCTTACCGCATCACGTGTAGGCAAGGTCATCAGGCGGATATCAGCTTCGCGATGGGCAGTGGTGTCAACAAAAATAGCTCAGTCGGGAAAATATCAGATATAGCATCTGAAGGTCCATGATTCAATCTTGGGTTTCGGCACGCCTTCGCTTTTTCGCCCCCGCAGCTCAACGGTCCCAGGTTCTATGTCAACGAGCGACGTTTGCTGCCGATCGTTATGGTTCATATAGCTTCATTCCCGTTCGTTCCCTTATGTGAAAATTAGTGTTCAGTTTGAGGCTGTCGTTTGGTTCTCTACATCTGTGACCTAGTGTTTTAAGTGGTGGAAAGGACTAATATTTTATTGAGATGTTAAGTCGTGGTACTTCCCGCTTCCCAGTACCTTTAAACATTTATTGCACTTGTAGCGCTGAGGTTGTCTACCAGATGACTCGGTATACATTGTCGATCTCAGGTTGCCACTATTTGATTTTATAAAGTTTAGTGCATCATTTGCGATAGCGTTATGTAAAGATTTCGACGCGTGGTAATTCAGTTGATGTCCATTCCATGTATGTTCTTTTGGTGTAGAGTTTTTCAGTGAACATTCGTTTTAAAGTACTCATTGATTCCTGGTAAATGTCTTTCACGAATCACAAGTAGCTGTTATTGTTTATTTAAATATTCTTTATAATATTTCTATGTTAATATTGGTCATTAGCACTCACTTTTAGTGAATCAGTGTGACTTAATACTACATGTAGGCTTAAGTTTTGTTAGTAGTTTTTTGTAATCTGCACGAGAGATTACAGCCGCGTAGTTTGAAACGGGCTGTAAGATCAATGAGTTATTGTCTTGTAGCCAAATATGATAACATACATTTCGAGATCAAACTGTTACGATCAGCCAAGGTGAAATCGTTCTTCCAGCAATGTGAAAAGTTCAGAGTTGACTGCTATTAATAAATGATTAATTGAAATTTGTCCCGTATCTTCCACTATCCACTCCCACGCTCCCTGACGTTTCAATACCGTTGGGTAAAACAACTGTTTACTCTCTTTATTTTGGAATGAGTTCCAAACAGAACTATTTTATGACATTCATTAATTGCTATCAACTGAGAATCTCTAATGGCTTCATCATCAGGCATAATCCGTGGCAATTAAATTTCTGCGCACCTGCAAAGTACATATCGGCATAACCATGTAGCACTTCCACGTATATTTACTTCAACGGGAAACATAACCCAAACTGTCAAGTCGCACACTGATTATCATGGAAAGTAATATGCAGAACATGCACGTACGCATGTGGCAGCTTCACCTAGCTGGCAAGCTTAACCAAAAAATTATGTTAATTTTGCAAGTTAAGTTGGAGCTAGATTTGTATATGTGTATATATTATTGTCTATTGTATTTTCACTTTACTGTGGAGTGTGCATGGATTTGAAGCTTTCTGTCAGATTAAAATTGTGAACCAAAGCGGGCGTCTAACCTTTTCCTTTTGCAGGCATGTGCTCTACCGACTGAGTTATCGAACACGACTCACGATGCACCCTCACCCTTTGTTCACGAACAGCATAGGTCTGAGGTTCATTCTCGTCCAGTATAAAGTTGCAATTTGCCAGAAAGTTTCGTTAAGGTGTTCTCTGCAGTCAAAGATGTTTAACGATACGCAAAGTAAAAGAAAATAATCAGAAAATGTCCTTCAGTGTGGAGGAACAGGGAGGGGGTTTCACTATGACTAGGGTGGAGGAACAGGGTGGGGGGGGGGGGTTCAGTATGACTAGGGTTATGTAAGTAGAGGGTGGGGGTATGCCATAAGGTTCTGTTCTGGGACCGATGCATTTCTTGATATGTAATAATGGTCTGTCTTAAAAACGACAGGTGACACGAAAGTATTACTGTGGAAGTAATCATGCAGCTAATAGGATAGTCAATAACATCAGCGCGTGGCTTTCAGAGAACAGAAGACGGAATGAATATTTTCTGACACTGAACTCTTGTGCATTTTAGTGTACCAAGGTGGACAAACAGTTAAAATTGACTATTTTAACTTCTTAGGATTGAGGGTTGATGGAGGGATTTCTTGGAATATTACGAGTAAGATCATGTGCAGAAACTGGATTCTGTTGTTCTCACAACAAGAATGACCTCCACTGGCTCTGATACTGAAAGGAGAAGGCCTTTTACTTTCTTTAAATTCAATCTATTCCGGCGCAACTCTGTGCACTCATCAAAAATATTCCTCCCACGAAAAGGGCGATCAGACTGATCCGCTGTGTCATTTCATGAACTTGGTATTATCTGTTGTTCAGGCGACTCGGAAATGTAACCCTGCTATCTACATATATATATTCTTTAATGCAGTTTGTCGTTGACAATACCGACTCATTCAAAAGAAACTGCAACATTTATTCAGATAATACCAGAATAAAAACCCGATGTGTACTTGGATAGCACTTCCATAAGCATTGTACAGAAAGGGTGTGCATTATTCAGCAGATTTCACTTCCAATAAGTTTCCAGGATAACAAAAAAACTGAATGATAAACCTCAAGTGTTCAAATCCAAAGTGAAAGATTATCTGGTGGTACACACTTTCTACACTCTGCAGCATTTCCTCGCAGTAGTTGAAACCTTTTTTCTGTAATACGTTACTTATTCGTATAGTCCTTCACAATTTTTTTGTTCTTTATTGATTTCTTTGTTTATGCATAGTCTCATCAGAATCTGTCAACTATATACTGATTCATTCTATGACTAAGTAGCTTTGGCTCGCAACGACTCGATAAATAGAAATAAAGAAATAAAGCAAGTTCTCCAGTGTGCCCTTCGGAGATGTTGGGCAGAACTGGAGAAACGGAACGTCGGTCCAAAAGAAGAGACATCCTTGGCGATGAGCCCCACTAGCCTGTGTTGTAAACTCTTACCGGGATGAACCTGAGAATGCCACGTTGGAAAGCCAACTATCAATGGTGTGGCCTTGTCCCGGATGGCGGATGGAGAAAGTGTTCTGTGCGAATGTGTCGAAGTGAAAGATCCAAGCCCCCTTCTGCAGTGCCGACTGCTGGATGAACCTTACACGTTACAAGATCTTTGTAAAGTCAATAACAATATCATTTCCATCTTAATTTTCTGAAAAGTACATATTCATAGAGTGAACATTAATGAAATTGACGAACCGCAAAGACGGATTCCTGGCTGTAAACGCAAGAAAAAAGGTTCCATGAACATATGTCTCGAAATGCATCGTTGCCGCTTTACATGGTGTTGACGAATGGAAGTTCCACTGATCACGTGCCGTGTGTTCCATGTGTGTTGCAAGCTGCTTGATTGCGCGTCGTACTGTAAGCAACAGAATAGTCCCGTATTTATGTCGGAGACAAGCTGAGATTGTGTTTGTGCACGGTTAAGGTAGCCCGGCTATACCAAAACAGTTACCCTCACAAACACTAATCACGTCACACAACGTTTCAAGTTCTTATTGGGCATTTGTGTGATCATGGGTCCTTCCAGACAGACAAATGTGTAGAGAGGCGGCCGACTGTGCGTAGTACAAGCTCCAGGCAAGTGGCCCACCAATACGATATAAGTCAAAGTACGATTATGTGTATCCTGCATACCAACCGCTGCTAACCCTACCACCCGCTGTTTCGTGGAACCCGTTTTGAACATTTGTTGTGACGTGCATGCGATGCGGCTCTGTACTGTATTCCGGTACAATTTGTTGTCAGTGCATGCACATCATCCATTTCCGGAAACACTTTCATAGGAACTTTTCTCCTCGATTTCCAGTTAGGAATCTGTCCATGAAGCTTGTCGGTTTTATTAATATTCACCCTGTACATCTCTTCCAAGCCTCCATCTTGCGTATGGCGGAGGGTACCTTGTACCACTACCAGATACTCCCTTCATTCCTCCACTCGCAAATGGTGCGTGGGGCAAACGATTACCTATATGCTTTCGTACAAGCCTTTCTTTCTGTTAACTTCTTTTCACGGCTATTACGCGAGGTGTATGTTGGTGGCAGTAGGATCGTTCTGCAGCCTTTCGCAAAAGGCGGTTCTCTATATTTTATCACTAGTGTGTCTCGAAAATAACGTCGTCTTTCTTTCATGGATTCCGGTTTGATCCTACGAAACATTTCCTTAACAACTCTGAATTGCTTCGATGTTTTTCCTTAATCAGACCTTTGGCTATGACAAACATACGAGCAGTATCCAATAAGGAGTCGTACACACATTCTGTGCGCAGTCTCCTTTACGCTACACTTTCCTAGAATTCTCCCATTAAACCGAGGTCGACCGTTTGCCTTCCCTACAGCCGACCTTACGTGTTCGTTCCACTTCATATGTTTGCATCGTTACGCCTAGATATGTAATCGAGGTGACTGTGACAAGCGGCACACCAGTAATACTGCATTACAAGACTAGTTTTCCTTCTCATTTCATAAACTTACATTTTTGCACATGTGACTGTGACTGTGACAAGCGGCACACCAGTAATACTGCATTACAAGACTAGTTTTCCTTCTCATTTCATAAACTTACATTTTTGCACATTTAGATCTAGCTGCCCTATCAAAGCAATTAGGAGTTATATCCCAGTCATCGTGTACATTGGCTTACAAACAATACTTTTCCGTGCGCTACACTGTCGTTAATAATTGCTGCTCATCCTATTCGTCAGATTGTTTATATTCATCGAGAACAAGAGTGGCCCTAACACATTTCTTTGGGATACTCTGAATGTACCATATCCTCCGACGAACACTCGCCGTCCAATACATCGTTGTGGGTTTTATTGCTTAAAAAGTCTTAGACCCACTCACAGACCTGAGAACTTATTCCATGAACTCGGACATTCCCTAACAGCTTGTAGTGTGGCACTGTGACACACGCTTTCCGGATATCTAAGACTGCCGAATTTGCCTGTTACTCTTCATCCGTAGCTCGCAAGATACCGTGCGGGGAAAGAGCATTCTGAGCTTTGCAATAGTAATAGTTTTTAAATCCATGTGGACTTATGGAAAGAAGCCTTTCTTTCTCGAGGAAATTTATTATATTCCGTCTTCGAATATTCTCGAGTTTATTTTAAATACGTCCTTTTTGCCTTGCTAGGCAATTGGTCACATAAAGCTTTGTAATACGGGCAGCCACAGCCGTCGAAACTCATGGTAAACTGAACCTGAATAAACCGCAAACAGCTATTAAACTATGGTGTATTAACTATGTTAATAAATCATCACTTAACAACTGTTTCTACATCTACATATATACTCCACTTGCCACCAAGCGGTGTGTGGCGGAGGGCACAATTCACGCCAAAGTCATATTTCCCTCCCTCTGTTCCACTCGCGGATCGCGCGAGGGAAAAACGACTGTCTGAACGCCTCAGTACGAGCTCTTATTTCCCTTATCTTTGAATGATGATCATCACGCGATTTGAAAGTTGGTGGTAATAATATATGCTCTACATCCTCGGTGAAGATTGGATTTCGGAATTTAGTGAGGAGCCCCTTCTGTTTAGCACGCCGTCTATCTGCAAGTGTGTCCCTCTTCAAACTTTCTATGAGATTTGTAACGCTCTCACGATGGCTAAATGTACCAGTCACAAATCTTGCCGCTCTTCTTTGGACCTTCTCAATCTCTTCAATCAGACCCAACTGTTAAGGGTCCCATACAGACGAACAATACTCTGAGACTGGACAAACTAACGTATTGTGAGCTATTTCCTTTGTTGAAGGACTGCATCGCTTCAGGATTCTACCAATAAACCACAATCTAGAGTTTGCCTTACCCGTTACTTGTGTAATCTGATCAGTCCATTTGAGATCATTTCGAACAGTCACACCCAGATACTTGACTGATGTTACCGCTTCGAAAGACTGATCGTTTATTTTGTACTCATACATTAATGGGGATTTTCACCTTGTTATACGCAGTAAGTTACACTTACCAATATTTAGAGATAATTGCCAGTCATTACACCACGCATTTATTTTCTGAAAATCCTCATTGATTTGTTCACAACTTTCGTGTGATACTACTTTCCTGTAGACTACAGCATCATCGGCAAACAGTCTAAGGCCGCTGTCGATACCATCAACGAGATCGTTTATGTAAATCGTAAAAAGCAGAGGACCTATTATGCTGCCCTGGGGCACACCTGAAGTAACTCTTGTTTCTGTTGAAGTTACACTCTTCATGACGACATGCTGCTCCTCTGTCTGTTAGTAAACTTACTATCTAACCACATATGTCATTGGATAGACAGTAAGCACGCACTTTTTGTAGCAAGCGACAGTGCGGAACTGAGTCGAACGCCTTCTGAAAGTCGAAAAATATGGCACCAACCTGGGAGCCGGTATCTAGAGCCTGTTGTATATCATGCACAAAGAGGGCCAGCTGTGTCTCGCAAGACTGCTGTTTCCTAAAAGCTATGACCTGGGCCTTATTCCAGTCCCGTGGAACTTTCCGCCGTTCCAATGATCTCTGATAGATGACGGATAAGAATGGTGCTATATTTTTGGCATAGTCAACATAAAATCTTACGGGTATACCGTCTGGGCCAGATGTCTTTCTGGCGTCTAAGGATCTTAACTGTTTTACAATCGAAGATACACTAAACACTATGTCAGCGATCCTTTCGTTTGTTCGATAATTGAAAGGGGGAATGGTGCTGCAGTCCTCTATCGTAAACGAGTTTTTGAAAGCTAGGTTTAGAATTTCGGCCTTCTGTTTATCATTATCAGTTACATACCCCGTACTGTCAGCAAGAGTAGGTATTGAATTATTTGTTTGCAGTTTGCGGTTTATTCAAGTGAAATTTACCGTTCTCAAGAGTACTTGTTTAAACTAACGCAGAAATAAATATTAGTGTCGTACAAAAAATTGTACAGAATACCAGGTAATAGTAAATTCTCTCGTAAGAGATGGCCGCTGCTACGAGAGCGTCAGTTACCTGCAGCGGGGCCTGCCCTCCCTGGCAGAGCGGCCACGCACGCCAGGCCAGCGTGGCGAGGGCCGCATTAGCGCAGATTAGCGGCCGGGAAGCGTCGCTTCGTCAGCGCCGCGCTGCGCCATCTCTTATTTCCAGCCAATTACTTTGGAGTCGCCGGCCTCTCTCAGCGCCGCGTGGCCGCCTCTCTCTGGCCACCTAACGCGGGCCTGAGAGGGTTAGAGAAGGGCGTGAAAAAAAAGACAGGAAGGAAAAAAAAAAAGAGTACGACCGGATGGCGACACAAGACTAGAGACCCGCACTCGGCTCTCTCACTGGGCGAAGGAATTTATGAAGCGTCCCTCCGCTCCACGCTACTGCCGTTTCGCGTCAGATGTGGACTCCCGCATTCGTGGTCTGCATACTGAGAAAAAATTGAAAGGGCTCTGCAACACAGGTCTGCTTTCCTTCTCAGTGAAAAGCAGTGCATCCTCAAGAGCTGACCCGGAGAGAAGCAGTAGAGAGCCCTAGAAGGAAATTATTAGTCTCGCAAATT
Organism: Schistocerca piceifrons; assembly: GCF_021461385.2. Classification (NCBI taxonomy): domain Eukaryota; kingdom Metazoa; phylum Arthropoda; class Insecta; order Orthoptera; family Acrididae; genus Schistocerca; species Schistocerca piceifrons. The sequence goes on from NC_060138.1 coordinate 991,410,704, forward strand.
GAATTAACATCGTGTCCCAATACAGAGAAAGACGAGTATTCGGTGAACGTTTGCAGAACCAAGATTATGTTATCGAATTAAGTACAGGGGTCATCACAAAGTGGATCAAGGTCATCTCACCTCCCTCCAGCATCGCCAATTAGTGATAATTTCAAGTGTTAGCAAAAATTCCGAAAAATATATTAGACATATCATTTTTAGTCTAGAATAACTTTCCAAGTCAACAATGTTACCATTGAATATTATGAGGGCTGCGATTGTTGATAAATAGAAATAAAACAGTTTCTGCGTCAGTGACTTCTTTATTTTGTCCCTACGCGTTTCGATGATTCACACCGTCATCTTCAGTAGCAGAATTATTTATTTATATGGCTGGTTGTTGAAGAGTACACACATCTTATCACAGTCGCAGTCCGAGGCCAGTGTAGGCCACTATGCATCTTCTGCTAATGATAAATATTGCTTATTTAGAAAAGGCACTTTAGAGGTTTACTGTTCACTAACTCCAGCCACGTAAATAAACAATTCTCCACCTGAAGATGATGGTGCGAACCATTCCAAGAAGTTTTGAAGACAAATATTTTATTTCAACATGTACAAAAAGCCACAACCACTAATACATTTGGGTTGAATAAATGTATTGACATTCTTAAATTTCATACACAAAGTGCTAAATATTTTATTCAGAAAACAAAAACGTATTCTGCGATAAAAAGTAAAACACGATAATAGGTATGACACTGTTTCACATGTATAATGAAAAACGTCGTCACTCACTAATTTGTTTGCTGTTAGGCTTCGTGGAAACTTCCATCGAGAAAAATTTTAATAACATTATAAAATTAAAAACTTCCGATCCATCATTTTTGTATCGTGTCACCTATGAATGCTAATTCTTTACAAGAAACTATGTACCCAGGTGCACATGAGAACTTGCATGCTCCCTTCAGGGTCCTAGTTCCTATGGCACGCCTTAACAGGACCGAGAATATTTGTTACTTCCTCAAACGATTATACTTGCAGACCTTAGATATACGTCATCATTCCACTTACTATCCAAATTACCAATATACGCTAGACAAACAAGTGTAGGAAACTGCATAACTTGTAGGTAATTTCATGCCTCCATTACCCTTGGTGAAATGACAAATATATTTGGTACCTATAGTTTTTCGAAATCCGAATTTCGTCAAATGCAGTTCTCGAGGCGGCAATATTCTTTCGTTCCACATAAAACTTTAGTCCATTGTTACTTTTTCTAAGTATAACCTTCATCTTTTAGAAGGTGAAGAATGGATTTTTCCAAGACCTCATACTCGGTTTTGTGTTGCAGTTGCGTACGGACGTCAGTGGCCATAGCATGCTCTACATCATTTTAGTATTCTAAGACAGTCCTGCTGCCCACGTCTTGCTAAAACTGTCTGTGTGAGTGAATCTGCTTTCTCATTATATCCCTTCCATGGCGAATGGAACAGAGTACTCGTACCTATAACCTCTACAGAAGTTACGGCACCGTTAAAGCCTTGCAGTATACCTTCTGAAACGCCACATGGTTCTTCCGTCTGATGATAAGCTTTAAGACGTTAGATACTGTATTACATTTTTAGATATTTAGTTTCTTCTCTAATGTCCATTCGATCATGGCATACTAGAAGAACAAGAAGACATGTACTAACAATTACTTTGCGCGCACAACATTGCTCTTCAACAACACTCACGGAAAAATATGGAAACGTATCAAATGGAAGAGGCAAACTGAAACGACCGGAGGGCATCTGAGAAGGCGAAACTGCAGGGGCAGGAGTGAAGTGGGCTGAGGGATCAGGGGCTGACACGTGCGACCTTGAGTCATCCGTTTTTGTGGTGAAGACGATAGTAGCGAGTATACCCACAGCCATTTGATGTGCAATTTCAAAACAATTCCGCCATTCAGTGTTATTCTACTCGCTACAGAAAATACCAGATGCTTTTGAATCTGTAAGCCTCCAGTAGCATTGTACTTTCAGATGCATTGTTTTTCTACTGTTGCCAGCAACTACAGTTTGAACACAGAAACTGATCTCAGGTGTCTGAATGCTGTCCATGCCTGGTTGCAGAATAACACACAGCTCAGCAAAGCTCAAGGACGAGATACCTGAAACTCGTAATAACAATTCGCTGGAGAAGAATGAAACGGGGCAGCATGTAGGTCTCTCAGTCGTGCACAGTAAAATGGACCTCACATGGCGTGAGTTAGCCGTGACTACAGCGCCACATAACACTAGCCCCACAAAAAGAATAGAAGGAACGGGAAATTAGCTACTGTCCCCTGTGGTGGTAGTGTTCTTCATTACAATATGGCCCGGAGACAAAATTTGGGAGACTTCACACCGAGAGAAACCATCGGGAAACTGAAAGAAGGACGAGTGTAGTTTTTTTTTGGGGAGGGGGGGGGGGGGAGGGTACTGCTCACAGCTTGTTTCACGTGTAAGGAGAATATTCAAAACCATAGCCACTGTTGTCCGAAGAAGAGGAGGTGGCCGACCACGCTCAACTACAGCGGCTGATGACCGTTACATTGTGCAACAGGCAAGAAAGGGCCCACGTCAAACATCGTGTGCAGTTTCTTCCACATTTCATAGGACTGTACTACATACTTTCTTGTAACGTTAAATAACGTTCTTCATTGCTAAAATGATACTGTAATGAATCACTGTGTGAGGACTGTGGAAACATAGAGCTATAATTTTCCACCTTTTTGCTAACAGAAATTTTCGTCTAGCGCTAACTCTATCACGACCAGTCATGTAAGTCTCATTTGCATCTCACAATCAATAACTAGAATATGCTGCCAATCAAAACCTATGAAAGTTACAAGTTACCTTAAAACCCCGGGGCTGTTCCTGCTGAATACAGCAGTCTCCAAGTACTACGTTACTCAGGGAAATAATATAAACAGACATATGCTTAATAAGTTGCAGTCCATTATTACCAGTGTGTGGAATGTTTGCGTCAGAAATAGTAGTGGCTATTTTAACTGTTAGACCATATTGCTCATCCCGTGACACTTTAAAATAAAACTGCTTTTAATAGCGTTACAGCACCATCACCGTTTTTCCAGAAACTAATAAAAAAATTACAAGTATTATCTCTGTTAACTAATTCTGAGACAGTTACATTTGTAATGCAACGTTTCCGACTTTACAAATGTAGCTTTCTGACAACTAATCAACAGAGATAACATTTGTCGTGCTAGTCGAGAACTGACACATTAAGCAGCTGACATGCTTGGTTGTCATTTTGAAATAAGCTGTGTACAGCGTAATGCGCATACAACCTGAAACCTAGGCCGTATAAAAATAATAAAATATTGTGACATAAGGTACAAAAGTAATTCGTTTAATTCATTAAATAAGCACTGTCTGTTCTACAGAATATCACGTACTCTTGGAAAATTAAAGCAATGGGTACTGGAAGGTTTCGTACAATATAAGAATGACCTGGAGCAGTTTTACGAAGGCAAGAGACCGCAAACATAATATGTCTACTAATCTGCACGAGACCGCACACCCGACTGTTGCCAAGTAACTTTCGTGTTAGAGCATAAAGTAATTGCGGCTATCCGTATGGAAGTGGGACCTGGCAGTGACGGCTTAGGAGTTGGATTGAGCCTAGTACGGTTCCCTTTCAATGAACAGACTCCATCACAGCACGTAATTCTCGTCAAACCCAGTGATATCACACTCTCCTTACTACTATTCTACTCCATCTCTCGTGGGCAAACGTCGTACAGGTCTACGATGCACAGAAGAAGGAAAATATAAAGACTAGTATCTTTGTATTGTTTCCTCTTCTGCTGTTGTAATAAGGAAACGATGCACCAAAGAACATATACCTCACTGCTATGAAAAAATTGCTAAAAATATTTGAGTGTCAAACGTATCGTCCATCAGTCAGAAGTGAAGTAACTGTGAGCAGTAGTCTGGCACTGGCACTTCTTCCAGTCAAAACTGTACCTCGATTTTTACCTGTCATAACGTTGGCATAGCTCTCGACACAGTCACATACACATACATCCCTCAGTCTCAAGTAACTGAAGCACTTATTTTATTTCCAAACCCCTATTTCAAGGAAAAAAGAATATTCCATCCCTTGGTGCCCATATCTGTAGCTCAAATAAATTTATGCTTCCGTGCTATCGTGCATTATAACATTAGCGCATTGTCCTTTTTTAGTACACCATATAATTCAGTTTTAGCTGACACACAAAATCGTTTGTGACTTGCCAGCAGTGTAATATCGGAGCATTCATTTCCATTTAATGGAGTGTTTTTGGTATCAAACATTACTTCTCGCTCTCACAATCATGTAAAGAGAAACAGCAAGTGTCTGATTACCAGCGCCATTAAATGTTTACGAAGAGCAATTCTGACAGATATGCCGTACTAAGTAATTATCGTCCACCAATAACGAACATAGGAACCGTATTATTAGTTAAGAACGCCTGGAATAGAGTGTAATCAAACACAAACTGAAACCAAACAGTTTCATTTCCAAGTGCATTCAGTACTGCCATTCTACCGTCACCATGCTGATTGCAGATACCAACAATGTTTGCTAGGAACTCCAGATATTTACATTTACGAAGACTGAGTGATGTATCACGACAGGCGTAATGTTTTGGTAGTGAATGGGTAGCTTTAACAGCGAAATGCTATCAATTTTCAATTTGCCCATCACTTCAAACTGGTAATAAAGTACAGTTCGACTACAATAAATGTTGTCAAGGAAGGTTGGAGTACCAAATGAATAAGATGTGTACAGCTGTTGAAGTTAATTTATTTCCCGGTAGTGAGGCTATTCTGTTAGGCCTGAGTGGTTTGTGTTCGCTCTCGATGAGGACAGATCACAATATGTCCATCGTAACCTGAAAGTAGCCATAAAAATGACCACCTTTCTATTTCTTCGCTGGCAGCTTTCAGAAGTACGCAGAACTTATTGTCTTATTATTGTAAGCAAAGAAGCCATTTAAAATATGTCTGGTGGTTCTAAATTTGGGACTTTAGCGAATATTACACATATTCTCTTTCGGAGAACACTTCATTCAAGCTTGCTCCTTAATATTTCCATACATATCACAGTACACAGGGTGATTCAACAGCTTCTGCTTTTGTTTATTATGCAACCTGCAATGCCTTCGAAAACTACATGCGAGTTTCTCGTATTCCCTCCCTCGCTACGTGCAAACTAAAAGTCCTACAGAAAAAAAATGAACAGGGCCCTTCTGTAGGACGTTTAATGTAATTAATTTTTGTACTGGAATACGTTTCCATTAGAGGCCACAGTTTCGAATTACTCAAGAAGAACGTGTTTGAAGGTCAATTTTGTACTTTTTCTTGAATAATTAGAAAACTATGGTCTCTAAAGAAAACGTATCCCTGTATAAAGTTTAACTAAATTAAATTTCCCACAAAAAGGTCCTGTTCATTTTTCTGTAAGACTAATAGTTTGGTGACGTAGAGAATATGAAAATCTTTCATCGGGTATTTTAAGGCTTTGCGGATTGCACAAAACGCATAGGTAGAGGCACACGTGTCTCAACGTCTTATCACAAGAAAATCATAATGTTCGAAATGGTAGAGTAAGAAACGTAATTTGTCAAACCAGGCGACAGTGTTTTACTGATCAACAGTCTCGTCTTGATGATACCGAGCCCACTGCAATCGTAGTTGACAATATCGACGAGTAAACGAGGGGACACATAGGGGTCGTCTCCTGCGGAGCCCACAGTTCAATAACGCAACGCGCGCTGAACTGTGTGCTTTGAAACTTTTTCTCTACACCAGCATTCTACTCGAAATTAGAAATATATTAATACCTTCAGCTGCTGACGGGCGTTGATATATATCAACAGGGACAGGTGAAAATGTGTGCCCCTACCGGGACTCGAACCCGGGATCTCCTGCTTACACGGCAGACTCTCTATCCATCTTAGCCACCGAAGGCACAGAGGATAGTGCGACTGCAAGGACTGTCTCGCACACGCCTCCTGCGAGACCCACATTCTCACCTTGTATGTCCACACACTACAATCGTAGCGTCCCATCCCAACACACTCATTAGTCGTGGAAGACATTCTTACCACATGTCCGAAAGAACAGACACCATATCCATATAAGCATTCTACTCTGTCGTCAGATATGCCACAGATCGTCGCCTACCCTGATTTACTGAGCGGGCAAGCTTCTCAAGTTCTTTGATGAGACGTGGACGTCCGACACCTTGTCGCCTACTAGTGATTTCATCGTCCTTCAACCATTTTCCATAGACGCGACCAATCGTAGCTTGCAAACAGCCTACCAGCTACACCGTTTCTGATTTTTCGCTCCCAGGCGCTGGTTCAGAACGATCTGTCCAACGTCGGATTCGCTTACTTCAGCAGATTTCCCTATTTGCAGCCCGTATAGTCGCTAGAATGATTCCCCATTCGCATTTACCTCGCTTATATGCTTTTCTTACCGCTTCACGCGCCCGTCAACGCCAGCAGGCAAATTCAGTCTCACAGTGGGCAGAAATCATAACGATTTTGCTCATCGATCTAATTAAAATATATCTCTGACGTTCATTTCATTTAAAACTGACTAAGGCCGTTTTACGGAAGCCACAAGACAATAACTAACATATTTTCGTGAGCTGCAAAGTTAAAAAAATGGCTGGTTCAAATGGCTCTGAGCACTATGGGACTTATCGTCTGAGGTCATCAGTCCCCTAGAACTTAGAACTACTAAGGACATCACACACATCCATGACCGAGGCAGGATTCGAACCTGCAACCATAGCGGTCGCGCGGTTCCAGACTGTAGTGCCTAGAACCGCTCGGCCACCCCGGCCGGTGCTGCAAAGTTAAACGATGTTTGGTACAACAGGTACAACAGCTTATGCGATAGGCTGAAAGTATCTCAAGTGCACAATATTCTGTCTACCTGGTCGTAACGTAGATCACGAATGGTTCAAATGGCTCTGAGCACTATGAGACTTAACATCTGAGGTCATCAGCCCCCTACAACTTAAGAACTACTTAAACCTAACTAACCTAAGGGCATCACACACATCCATACCCGAGGCAGGATTCTAACCTGCGACCGTAGCGGTCGCGCGGTTCCAGACTGTAGTGCCTAGAACCGCTCGGCCACCCCGGCCGGTGCTGCAAAGTTAAACGATGTTTGATACAACAGGTACAACAGCTTATGCGATAGGCTGAAAGTATCTCAAGTGCACAATATTCTGTCTACCTGGTCGTAACGTAGATCACGAATGGTTCAAATGGCTCTGAGCACTATGAGACTTAACATCTGAGGTCATCAGCCCCCTACAACTTAAGAACTACTTAAACCTAACCAACCTAAGGGCATCACACACATCCATACCCGAGGCAGGATTCTAACCTGCGACCGTAGCAGTCGCGTGGATCCGGACTGAAGCGCCTGGAACCGCTCGGCCACCGCGGCCGGTCGTAGATCACACCTCATTTTACGGTGAACAGCTCTATAAAGATCAAGCAACCTCACTTCGCTAGCCATTTGAAACTCAACACCAGGAAAAATAAGCAATAACAAAATAACAGGAACAACATGTGATTCACTGAGAGTATACAGGGTGCGAAATTTAAACTCAGAGCTGCCATGATTTTCTGTCTCGATGGCTCTAGCCTAACTGGACATGAAGTCGAGGAGCACTTGGATGGTAAAGATAAAGCTCGTAGTGCAAGCTTGTGTCCAGATATCGGACAGATTGCAAGTAGAGTGCAGTCCGCGGCACTAGGAGGGGGAGGGCCAGCCTGCCGCCTTTTAACCGCGTGGAAAAATTCTCAGTACCCATTTTGACAGTAGACTGAATGGACTTACAGCCATCCTGGAGAGATTGGAACAAGAAAACTTCCACACTCCCATCCGGTACTGAACCTGGAAACTCCATGGTCGCAGTCTAGAACTGTATCCGCTAAATCACCATGGCAATTTAGTTAGTAGATATATACATCCTTGATCTGCCTGTCTGTCTTGTTGTGAGAGTTGGGTTTTGTGAGGTACTTTCTTTGCGGATAAATTAAATTCTTTTAGGCTTCTTAAGTAGTCTTAGAAGAATCTCAGAGTAGTGTCTACCTTTCATACTTCTAGTTGGACGAGGTCGTTCCACTTAAAACATTCACAGTAATGTCCCTACTTAATTCGCCTTGGGCGTACCAGATATGACATCAGTATCTGTAGATGAGTCTCCTTGCAGAACAACGTTCTGCTGCGATGAGAGAATTTTCAATGCAGTCATAAACCTGGCTAGATATACGAGGGTCACTCCAAAAGAAATGCATACTATTTTTGTAAAAATACAGTTTTCATTCTGCATGTTGAAAGTTTTACATTGTGTAGTTACATCCTTCCCGCTTGTTTTCAAACTTACAAGGGGAGGCTGCCAATTGCGAAATTCAGATTCGATTCATACTGCGCATAATAAAAGCTCATGGCCAGAGGTGTAATCTGGCAAAGCACCAAGATGCACTTCTCAGCCGTTGTCGAGAAAATCGACAGTTAAAAGAAACCGTTGCAGTGAAATACTCTCTACGATTAATAATTCTCTACAGCGTCGTGGCGCAGCGGTAAGCGTTCTGGTTCGTAATCCGAAGGCCGCCGGATCGAATCTCGCGCTATGCAACCTTTTTTTTTTAGTATTTGTTTTTTACAATATCAATATTCCTGGCAATCAGTTGCAACAATTATGCATATAATAAGTTGTTGAAAGTCGTTTGTCGTGGAAAAACTGGCGACTTCGAACATCATTATGTTTTCCGCAAACAAAGTTGTATTTCGTAAATGTTATTAATTGTCTTCATAATGTTAACCACGCATAGTTAACGGAAGACGTAGAAACGATATTCCGAAACGAATACGTATAGCGTAAGTCAAACGTTCGAATTAGAATAGAGACCCCACGAACACAAATTTGCTGTGGCAGGTATGAAATATAAACTCCGTTACTCGCTCGTTACACTTGAATTACAGATGTTGAATGGGCCGAAACGAGCCGCCGCATAACAACAGCGTAGTTGCCTGCTAACTTCGAAAGAAGGTGGATGCGGTCCCTAGCGCAACTTACAACATTGTTTATTATTAGTTTTTGGTATATATATATATATATATATATATATATATATATATATATATATATATACCAAAAACTAATAATAAAAAAAATTGCATGGCGCGAGAGATTCGATCCGGCGACCTTCGGATTACGAACCCGAGCGCTTACCGCTGCGCCACGACGCTGTAGAAAATTACTAATCGTCGCGAGTATTTTACCGCAACGGTTTCTTTTAACTGTCGATTTTCTCGACAACGGCTGAGAAGTGCATCTTGGTGCTTTGCCACATTACACTTCTGGCCATGAGCTTTTATTATGCGCAGTATGAATCGAATCTGAATTTCACAATTGGCGGCCTCCCCTTGTTAGTTCAATCTGTTCCCGTGAGTGGTGTCGTCAAAGCATGTCTTCAAGATGGCTGCTACACTTGACGTCCGTCAGAAGCAACATGCTGTCATAAAACTCCTGTGCTGTGAAAACGAGACAGTGGGAAGCATCCACAAGATGTTAAAAAAGGTGTATGGAGATGCTGCTGTCGATCGCAGTACAGTTAGTCGGTGGGCAAGAAGGTTACGTGATGAAAGCGGGCACGGCAATATCGAGGATTGTCCTCGCAGCGGCAGACCTTGTACTGCACATACATCAGACAATGTGCAGAGAGTTAACGTGTTGGTGACTGCTGACAGACGCATCACAGTGAAAGAATTGTCACGCTACGTTGGGAAGTGGAAGGAAGTGTTTTCAGAATACTGAAAGTGTTGGCGTTTAAAAAGGTTTGTGCCAAGTGGGTTCCCAGGATGTTGACAGTGGCTCACAAAGAAACAAGAAAAACGGTATGCAGCAAACTTTTGGAACAGTACGAAATGGTGGAGATGAATTTCTTGTAAGAATTGTGACAGATGGTGAAACATGGCTCCATCATTTTTCACCAAAGACGAAGAGATAATCAGTGGAGTGGCATCATGAAAATTCAGCCAAGAAAAAAAGATTCAAAACCACACCTTCTGCTGAAAAAGTTATGGCTACGGTGTTTTTCGATTCCGAATGACTCTTGCTTGTGGACATCATGCCAAGTGGAACGACCATAAACTCTGATGCATGTGTGACGACACTGAAGAAACTTCAAGCTCGACTGAGTCGTGTTCAACCTCATCGGCAAAAGCAAGATGTTTTGCCACATGTCAGTCAAAAAACCATGGAAGCGATCACTAAACTCGCATGGACAACACTGAAACACCCGCCTTACAGTCCTGACCTGGCTCCATGTGACTATCGTCTCTTCGGGAAACTGAAAGACTCTCTTCGTGGAACAAGGTTTGAAGATGATGACTCCCTTGTGCACGCTGCCAAACAGTGGCTCCAACAGGTATACCGCGCGCGTATTCAGGCGCTGGTTCCAAGATGGTGCAAGGCAGTTGAGAGGGATGGAAATTATGTGGAGAAATGAAAATATTGTTCCTAAAGGATGTATCTGCACACTGTAAAACTTTCAAACATGTAGAACAAAAGATGGATTTTAAAAAATATAGTGTGTATTTCTTTTGGAGTGACCCTCGTACTACAAGAGAATATTTTGTTTAGAAACGGAAATTGGCTGTGACTGCCCCACACCTTCCACAGAAAAGTCAGCGCACCCCCGGCTGTAGAAGTGTTGACGCCCGGGCTACGTTGGCCACGCTCTCGGAGGATCCCCCCCCCCCCCCCCAATTCCGTTAATTAGTCCGGCTGGAAGTCGAAAGCCATTATAGTACCGGTGTGTAAGCCGAATTAAAATTTTGCACCGCTCGGCGCTTCTCCGCGTGTTCAGCGAGCGTATTTCCTGGAGTACTACTTTATCATCGGAAAACGGCGAAACCTCCCGAACTGGATACAGCGACCCGATACGGGAGACACGCAACCACTCCGGCGCGGCGGCACCAATTAGCGGAGTGGCCGCGCCTTGCCTACGCACGCGGGAACAGATGATCGTGCTGCGCTCGCGTCGCGCCCGCCGTTAATTAAAGCAGCGCGGGCCCGCACAAAGACACGTGGCCCGTCTTGCGTGGCTCTTTGTCCCGCCGATGTGTTTGCACATTCATTAGTTTATGCCTTCTCTCGTACAAGTTGCGTGCTGATGCAGGAAAATTGTATTGCCGTTATTTACCCTCGAGATACTATCCCTCATGGAAAACATGAATTCGCACCCGGTTAACAGAAAAAACCGATGAGTGTATCGATAGTAATTACCGTATTTTTGTAAGATTTTATACAAACATCCGAATAGTTATTTTAGTGTCAGTTTCATTCACTATGGCAATGGCCTTGCCGCAGTGGATACACCGGTTTCCATCAGATTACCGAAGTTAAGCGCTGTCGGGAGTGGCCGGCACTTGGATGGGTGACCATCCGGGCCGCCACGTGGTGTTGCCATTTTCCGGGGTGCATTCAGCCTCGTGATGCCAATTGAGGAGCTACTCGACCGAATAGTAGCGGCTCCGGTCAAAGAAAACCATCGTAACGACCGGGAGAGCGGTGTGCTGACCACACGCCCCTCTTATCCGCATCCTCAGCTAAGGATGACACGGCGGTCGAATGGTCCCGATGGGCTACTTGTGGCCTGATGACGGACTGCTTCATTCACTATGGACTGAGTTGTGAGGCCTACAACTGCTACTTAAACGTATAGAAACGTAAAATTCCGCACGTCACAATACGAAAAAAAAGAACATAATATTCTATGACTGCAACATCAGTAATTGGCAATTACTAGGGCTGGATATAAAGTATTGGCAGCACTGCTCGATAATGAAGAACGTACATGAAATGGCATGACCGCTGCCTGTATCTGACAGCATAAGATCAGATGAAGTAGTGCAGTGAGAGGCGCCAGCTGTCTTTTGAGTCAGTTGCAGTGTTTACTGTCTGAAAGTGCGGGAGGCCAGTTCAAGCTTCCTAATCGAAGGTCACTGAGCCGTGGCTGGCTCGAGTCATACATGTCTTGGGTTAAACCTCGGTTGCAGTCCTGTGGTTTTATTTCTCCAGCGGTTATCGCGATAGAGTTGCTGTCCTCTCCGTGAGTGGCAGCAGCAGCAGCAGCGTGTATCAAAAATGTTCAAATGTGTGTGAAATCTTATGCGACTTAACTGCTAAGGTCATCAGTCCCTGAGCTTACACACTACTTAACCTAAATTATCCTAAGGACAAACACACACACTCTTGCCCGAGGGAGGATTCGAACCTCCGCCGGGACCAGCCGCACAATCCACGACTGCTCGACCGCTCGGCTAATCCCGCGCGGCAGCAGCGTGTATCGATACTAGTACTGCTGTCCTATCTTTGGTGTGGTGGATATAGTTGCCAGCTGGGCGGTGTGTGACCAGTCGGTCCGTTGGCGTGGAGTAGTAAGGAAGTCTCCGTCACGCATACTCTGGCCGGGGCCGCTAGCGGTGTGCACGCGCGGCTGGAGTGTGAGGTGCTGCTTGCGAGTGCTGCGAAGTTCGTCGCCCACAGATCTTGGACATGTAAGTTGAGTCCTCACTTAACCTACTATCGAGCCTCAACTGTTTACATTTCTTCGTTTGATCCTGGTTGTCGCTTTTGGGACATTCCCGCGAGCAACAACGTGTGCGCATTCAAATCGGCTAAGATTCCAGCCGTCTTCCTGTGGAGTTCAAAAATGGTTCAAATGGCCCTGAGCACTATGGGACTCAACTGCTGTGGTCATAAGTCCCCTAGAACAGAACTACTTAAACCTAACTAACCTAAGGACATCACACACAGCCATGCCCGAGGCAGGATTCGAACCTGCAACCGTAGCGGTCGTGCGGTTCCAGACTGTAGCGCCTTTAACCGCTCGGCCACACCGGCCGGCCCTGTGGAGTTCAACTTGAATTATTCCCATTTATTGAAGTTGACCAGCGGTATCTTCTGTCTTGTGGCCGTTGGCGTTCCGGTTACCCGCCCTGGTCGTTGACGTAATTTTCGGCAGTGTATTTTCCTCGTCGTGTTGTTGCTGTCCAGGGCGGCGTGTAGTTCGACAGCTGAGGTGTCGTTGGTCGTTGTGGGCGCCAATACTCTGTGTGTCGTTGTATTGAAATCTTGTGGTCGTTTTGCTGTTTGCGTGGAGCAGAGCTGATTTTGTTGATTGGTCGGTCGGCTGTCTGTCGGTTGGGTTGCCTTCAGATTAAGAAGTCGTTGGACAGGCTGAATGTCTTACATAAACGGGCGTTAGTGTTACAATCCCAGGCCAACCCTTGGAAACGTCTGAGCGCTGTTCCTTGTGCCTTACATAGTAATTTCCCTCTTTGGGTTTTAGTTATTTGGTTGATGTGAGGCCTTCAGCCGAGTATCAGTATCTCTTAAATTAATGTTCTTGTTTTGCCCCTAAGGCATGAGATTGTTATTCTTTTATATGGGGTCTTCAGCCGAATTTTACATGAGATGTTTTAAGATACGGCCTTCTGCCTTTTAAAATTGAAACTCTTCTTTCTAGAGTTTAAGCCGTTAAATTATTTGTTGATGTGCGGCCTTCAGCTGAGTTTTAATATCTCTTAAATTAATGTTCTTTTCTTGCCCTTAAAGCATAAGATTGTTATGCTTTTGTATTGAACCTTCAGCCGAATTTTGTATGAAATATTTTAAGATAAGGCCTTTTGCCTTTTGATTGAAACTCTTCTTATTGCTTAATATGCGACCTCCAGCCAAATTCCATTAAAATTAAATTGCTAAGACCTTCAGCCTGTTTAGGTTGGAGATTTAGAAAATATTCTTGGGTGGAACCTCCATAAGAACCTTGTATTTGAATTTCTTGCTTAGGGCTTGTGTCTTGGATTTTGAGTGTGGCCTTCAGCCGACCTAAAGTGAATCAAAGGAGGTCGATTTAAGTTTTGAGTGTTTTGCATTTTCGTGTTGATGAATAAAGTTTGTATGTTGAGTGCAACTGAGGGCAACTTATTTTAGCCCCTTTCCACAATCCAATCCGCTCTGTCCTGCTAGCCCAGGCATTTCAGTCACTGCTACGATTTCTTGCGACATCATCTTCGTCCTGCAGTAGAACGAAAGCCACCGCACCTTTTGGCATTACATTCCATCATCCTTCATAAGAATGCAATAAGCAACACGGCGAACCACGTGTAGGAGCTCCTGCATACGTGGGGGTGAGTGGTACTTGAACAACCACCGTATTCACCTAATATGAGACCGTGCGATTATGACCTGTCCGTCAATATGAAGAAACCTCTTCGTGGCGCGCGCTACAACACAGGAGAAGGCATCGTCCATGCCATAGGGCTGTACTTGCTAGACATCGACAAAGATGTATGAGTTGACGCTGAGTGAGGAAACGTGATGGAGATGCAGGGCGATTATGCAATGCATTGAATGTCAGTCAGTAACGTCTGGTAGGAATTATAACAATGTTTCCGCTACTTCTTATCCAACCCAGGTACAATTAGTCAGCTCGTGCAACAATTTGTAGGAATAGTGAATGAAATGATCACATAAGCTCAGTCGTAGGTAAGGTAGGTGGCTAATTTCTGTTACTGGCAAGATACTGCGAAAATGCAGTCAGTATATATACAAGTTTTTATACAGGAGCTTGTGTTACGCGACCATTTTTCTGGAAGTAGGTCACATAATGTACGAAAATTCATAATAAAATACCGACTGAAGAGTCGAACGAAAATTTGTACCAACGTCAGGATTCGAACATAGGTCTGGTGCTCACTAGGCACATGCGCTAACCACTATGCCACCGTGGCATAATGCCTTTCCACTACTGCACGGACTGACCTAACAAACCGCCTTCCTGACTCCAAATTCCCATTCACGCTTCAGCCCATTTCGTATTCCCTCAAACTCGAAAAACATTGCAGAGGTACTCCAGCTGAATTGGAATAGTACCTCAGCACCAAACGAAATACGAGATCCTGCCTGAAACTCAGGCAAAGTTGCTTTAGTTAAATGTAGCGATACAGTTCCAGTCTCAAAAATCTTTCATGTATATATTTAAGGGGGAATCAAGTGGGATGAGGCGTGAATGGAAATTAGGATTGACGATTGAGTACGTAGGTATGCTAGGATAGTCGATGGATTGTGTAAAGCCACTGTGACAGGGTGTCGTAGTGGTTTGCGTAACTGCCTAGTGAGCAGAAGAACCGGGTTCGAAACCTGGACTTTGTACAAATTTTAATTCGTCACTCCAGTCTGCTTACATACATCATTGACTTTTTAGATTTGAAATGGTAGGTCTCTGGAATCTATGTTTTCATATGAAAAACCACAGTACTTGTAACTGTCAGTAATTGACTAATGTAACTTTACTCTTCATTTACTCTTGATTCAGATTTGCGTGCCCTATAGAAGTGAGAGAACGTTGAAAGCTTTCTCGATGGTGTAGGCACAGTAAGGGTTGGCCACCAACCTTAGAGAAATTTCGCAGAAGGCCTCCCAAGGCAGAGGTGAGAGTCAGTAGATCAAAGCGAGGCAGTTTTTTGTGACGCTGCCCTGTGATGCGTAAAGATTTGTGGGTGCACAGATAGGACCTTCTGTGCCGTGTGTTCCCGCCACCAACATTTCAAAACCGATAAAGAGAGAAACGTTTTAACAGAAAGCACTATTGTGCACAAAAGCAGGACGGACGGCACCGGACACCACAGATAAACATCTCGAAAACGGAATGGCGACTCGCAGTTTTGAGCCTTTGACGACGTTGCTGGATTTGTTGACTCCATAAAAAAGCAAATTTTTACGCGAGTTTAGAATTGCACGGATTGGTTCTCATAAAATGCCTTGCATGACAGATGTGTTGCACTGGGTTTGAAGTGCTGCAGAGACTACAGTTTGCTTCCTTTCTGCTCAATGCCTGAAGTGACACATCTTAAAGCACCTTCCTCGAGACCTCTTGTGACGTTCATACGGGTCTATGATGCGGACAAAGCGCACCGAGGTACTTTCGTCTCCAGCCGTTGCTATGGACAGCCATGTCACACTAGGTAACATTGTTGCATTCATTGTCTTCATATTATTGCGGTGTGTTTTAATATTTTAATATATTATTTTATGTTTCCATGCCACAAATTGTGAATATTGTTTGGGGATGAGGAAATGAGTAATACACTTGTCGATGAATCCCAAATTATTTCATTTCATGAAACAATGGAACTCTTGAAAAATTTAAAGTGGCAATGATTCTTTATCGGTTTTGTAGATATCCATTAAAGATACACTTTCTATTCTGGACGATCCGATGTCAGCGACATAAGACACTTGTACTCAGAGGATGGAGATGATGACTCTGATGAAACAATTGCAGTTAAGACGAGAGACATGTCAGGACGTTAACAAGTATCCCCTAATATTCCTTTTTCTGCTGAATATTATGCTGAGGGTTGTTCCGCTAAAGAAGTTGAAGAGTCCATACAGGGGACGACAGTTCAGAAACGTTTGATAGACTACAGTGGAAGAAGAGAGATTTTGCACCAGTCATTGAGCCGTTAGTTCCTCTTCCTGTAGCCGGCCGAAGTGGCCGTGCGGTTAAAGGCGCTGCAGTCTGGAACCGCAAGACCGCTACGGTCGCAGGTTCGAATCCTGCCTCGGGCATGGATATTTGTGATGTCCTTAGGTTAGTTAGGTTTAACTAGTTCTAAGTTCTATGGGACTAATGACCTCAGCAGTTGAGTCCCATAGTGCTCAGAGCCATTTGAACCATTTGAACCTCTTCCTGTACCAGCTCCTACTGGACTGATGAGTCCTCTCCAACATTTCAGAAATCTGGTGATGGGTGATGTGCTTCACAACTTGGCAGGCCAGTCAAATCAGTAAGACGTACAAAACCCCGAAACAACAGTAAACACAATTAAGTCGGAAGTGGATCAAATTTTAGACGTGTACCCAAGAATGGAAGTTGCTCAAACGCCTAGCATTCGCTGCTACTGGGAGACCCACATGGCCCACCGATTGGTTTGTAACGAAATAGATATAAAAAACTGTTGAGCGTCTTCCACTTCGAAAAAATTTGTTAGCAACTGATGAAACTGAAACTAATGATGTTCTGGAAAATTCGTCCATGGCTGAATCAATTCAGAAAAAAATTGTTTGAAGGAAATTCCAGAAGAACACCGCAGAGTGGATGGGGCAATGAATGCTTTTAAAGAGAGAAGCTCTTAGAAACAATTTATACAAAACAAACCTGTAAGATGGGGATTCAAAATGTTGGGTGGGGCAGGAGCTTCTGGTTAATTACATGACTTTCACATTTATCAGGGTTCAGAAGGAAAACATGTAAAAAGGAAGAAAGAAGAGGAAATGGGCTAGCATATGAAGTGGTCGTAAAATTAACAGACACGTTGCAAGAAAACCAAAATTTCAAGGTATATGCCGACAAATTTTTTTACGAGCGATATTTGTAGTTGTTCAGTATCTGTTGAGCAGATGCATCTATCTCACTGCAATAGTAACAGTAAATAGGCTGAAAGATTGTGACCATAACGAAAAAGATACGAAGGCCCAGTACACCACAAACGGTGACTCATAGTAGTGAGATGGTATGACAGCAAATCTTTTACTCTGCTGTCAACTTTCATTGGTGTTGAGCCCCAGGATAATGCAAACAGATGGGACAAATCACAAAGAGAATATGTGTAAGTCCCAAGACCATCTGTTATCCCAGCTTACAGAAACCTGTATAAGTGATATTGATCTGATGGACATGTTATCATCACTATACAAATACCACATAAAATCAAAGAGGTGGTATTTTTACATCTTCTGGGACACAATTGCACTTCCAGTAGTCAACAGTTGGCTCAAATACCGTAAGAACTGCAAGTTTTTTTTTTATTCTTCTGTGCTCCTTCCAAGCATTAACTGCGGGTGGACTAGTATTGGCAGGGAAAATAGACCAAAGTGACGAGCCCCAAGTAAAGATGACTTGTCAAAAAAAAGACAAAGATGAGGTCATACGCATGGAGTGAAAAATCTGAAGTATTTTTCTGCTTAAATAAAGACAGAAATTGCTGATCCCGGCGGAGGTTGGAGTCCTCCCTCGAGCATGGGTGTGTGTGTTTGCCTTTAGGATAATTTAGGTTAAGTAGTGTGTAAGCTTAGGGACTGATGACCATAGCAGTTAAGTCCCATACGATTTCACACACATTTGAACATTTTTTCGAAAGATAGAGATTGTTTCAGAAGATTTCACACGCAAAAACTTAGAAACTGAGTTAACTAACAATTTCGGTTGCTTTTTTCCATTATATTGTGAAAAGGAATTAACAATTTTACACAATGTACTCTTTAATGGATCAGATGATTTTTTATAGCATATAACAACCAGAACGTACAGAAGTGACTTATACATATTTATTCGGCAACGCAGAATATTCCATGAAAATGAAAATAAAAGAGATTTTGGAACTTGAACGTATAAATTAAATTAAATTATAATATTAACAACATGTCCTACCATCCAGTATTTTATACTGTCTATTGTGCAGTGTGACAAATATTTCCCATAAAAATTTTGGGCTGGAAAATGTTAAGGGAGCTATAATTGCACAAGACATAATGAAAAGAGTCAATAATAAAATCTTTTGGTGATATAAAAAATTTTGGGACTATGGGGAATGGTGTTGCGTAGTATAGGGTCAAATAAACTTCAGGTCAGACATAGTAGTTCGGTTATTCTGACGAAGACTGCCTCATGGGTAACAGAAAGAGATAGAGAGTGAAGCGACTTTCATCTGTGTTAGATGCCAGGGCTAACATTATTGGTTAACCAAACAGAGGAGAGCCCATGGAAGGGGACGAGCGTGTTCTAAGATACATTTTTATTGGTTGGCAATCAGGAGATTTGGAAGCCAGCCAATCCGAATTCAGTAAGAGCCACAAAACATGGCAATACGAGGTTTCCTAGTAGTAAATATTCGAACAGAAGTCATTTCATCATCATCTTGAACTATTATGTCATCTTCAACCCCGTCGCCATGTCATTGAGCCACTGGCCTGCCACCGTCACAGCTGATATATAGAGGAACTTTAGGGTTGATTTGTACTTTACCATTGACGACGGCCGTTAGTTTCGCCAGCGATTGATTTTGCAACTACTTCAGCCTCCACTTACAGCACTACGGTGAGATGGAGCAGCAACCATAAGAATAGGCGTACGGACAATAAAGTCATTTTGCAACGTATTGGTCACCTCAGGCTTCACTTTGAGGATTTGTAGTTCGCATCAGTGAAAAGCCTGTTTTCAATTCCATCAACATATACTGTAGTACTATCTGCATTCAATTAACATCATGATTGGCCACTTCGCGATTACAGTTAATTCAGTTGCACGATTGTCAGTATCTTTCGCCCTAACACCTTTTTCAGATATGCCAAGGCCTTACTCATTAATGTTGTCACTGTTTGTCATTTGTTTCGTCAGTAATTGTATGGGAATAAATCAATGTAATTGCGATACATGTCTCATTTAGTAGTCATAAGTTTCCTCATTTATTTTTTTGGAGGGGACTCTTCATTTTTACGCCGTCTGCCAGGCTTGCATCTCATTTAAACCAGTGTCACCTTGCAGTGGCTTACAAATAACTTGTGCATCTATCAAACTATTGCTCAATGGTGTGAGACCAATACCAAATAGGATTAACAGGGTATAAAATGAAGGAGGGGTGTGAATGGTCCAGATTTGTTTGATTCACAGGAGAGCGTGATGGAAATGTTAAAATGTGGCAGGCTCTTGAAGATGTACACCAATTTCACCGCAAATCCACCTGATGGAATTTCAAGAACCAGTGTTAAGACTAGAACTGTAAATATTCTCAGCTCACATAGGGGGCGTAAAGACAGGATTAGACTAATTACACCAAGCGTATACGTATTCTTCCATTGTTCCATACACGAATGAAATGGGTTCTAACATGTAGTAGTACCACACTAAGTGCCCTCTGGAGTGCTCTTCAAAGTAAAAAAGATATAGAACATTTATCTGGGGCAGGTTTAAAGTTTTAATTATCAATTCGAAAAAATAAATCCATGTAAAGTAATTTTTAATTTGTTTGCTGGTATACGTCTTCAGCCCTGGGATCGCAGCATGCCGCTAGAGGAGCCAAACGGCAGTGCTTGATAAGGCGTGTTATCACGCAGTGATTTGTTTCCATCATCTGAAGGGGAACAACGCTGCAAAGTCCATGCTCAAGTTGTGGATGTCTACAGTAACAATGTACCAGCGTTTTACGCAGTGGTAGGTAGTTCAGATGCTTCCACTACGGAAGTCTTTGTCTTGTTGTTCTTCTTCTTCTGCACTTTTCATGTTAGGCAAACTGCGGCCTGTTATGGTTCCCATTGTTTCTTAAGTCTGGAAGGATCTCTCCTCCCTTTTGGTTTAAAGATCTTAGAATGATATGGTAGTCTCTGTGGATCCATAATTTGTAAATTTTCATTCCGTTTATTCCTGTTTCGGCCCAGTTTTTCTTTCACACCCCAAATTTTCAACTCCTTTCAGATATCTGCGTTTCTGTACGAATGATGACATGAGAGCTGGTCTCTTTATACAGAATTGGGAATCACAAGGAAAGTGGAGGATGAGGTGTCTGAAGACCGGTCTATCACAGTCGAGATGACAGTGGAGAAAGTGAAAATCAGTTGTGGATCAGTTTCCAATATTTTGTGCGACATTTTCAACGTGACAAAAATCGCTGCATGCTGAGGTCCGCGACTTCTTACACACCTTCAGAAAGCTCACAGAACTGAGGCACCAGGGAAAAATGTTGATAGTCCTGATGACCATCCACCTAACCACCATGGACAAAAATGCCTTATCAATATGGGCAGCTGCCCAACCACCATGAGCAGCTGCGTAGTCACCATAGGAAGCTTCCTAATCATCTTGTGTAGCTGCCTAAGCAACATGGGCAGCTGCCTAATCACCATGGGCAGTTGCCTAACCATCTTGAGAAGCTGCCTACTCATCAAGGGTAGCTGCCTAATCACCATGAGCAGCTACTTAATCACCTGATCACCACAGGCAGCTGCCTCATCACTATGGGCAGCTGCATTATCACTGTGGGTAGTTGTCTAATCACATAGGCAGCTGCGAAATCATTATGGGCAGTTGCCTAATCATCACATGGGCAACCATCTAAACGCTATAGTATTAATAACTGTGGAGAGCTGCCTAATCATCATGAACAGCTTCGTGTATCAGTATGATCCCAAGACAAAAGAGGAAGGCAAGCAGCGGCAAGAGACCAAAACACATCTATCGTTGATCAAGGTGAAGATAGGCGTTTTGGGACAATCATAGCGTTGTGCTAACAGATTACGATCGTAAGGGACGAAACAGGAGCAGTCTGCAGTTTACAATTAGACTGCTCAGGAGCAGAAAGCGAACTCTGTCTAAGCAGACTTTGATCACCCACAGACCGACCACTGTGTCATTCTAAGCCCAGTGGCGTCCCCCAATGCGGATATGGAGAAGCATGTGGACAGCACACCACTCTTCCGGCCATTGTCAGTTTTTGTGACTGGGACTGCTCAGGAAAAACAGTCCAGACGCGGACTTCTCCAACCGCGTCTCCACCACGTAACAATCGTTGAGATAAATGGGTCGCTTTGAAGAATGAATTTGTGAGGACTACCACCAAGTTTCATGTTGCAGAGTGATTTTTTCTCGGTGATAATCAAATCTGTGGAAACACCTCTTTTGTCATAACCATTCAAAAGGGATTCATTTCATCCACAACTCATTTCTACTTTTGTAAAAACAATTTTCTTTGAAGAATCTATAAGCTGACAAATATTGTCAAATTATTGTCAGTACAGAAAATTGACATCAGGAAGAACATCAGCCACGACCCATATAACAACTCCGTAGAGAAACAGGAAAAGGCAAGAAGGAAGAAGAAGAAAAAAAGGAAAAAGAAGAAGACTGCCAACAAGGAAAATGAATACCGGAGTGATCTACTTTGCACACTTTATAGAGTTTACCGTGTTGCTATGAGTTCCCGAATGTACTAGTACAATAAATTTCTATAAGATATAATTTCAGGAATTCTTACAGATTATTCATCGACAATTCTAGAGAACGCTGAAGAACAATATTGGCAACGTTTATAAACACGTTACGCCAATATGTTGCTAGGCGTGGCGCAAAACCGATTCACCAGACAAGATGCGTTTGTGTTAGCTGGACCACGCACATTACGACGCTATTCAGGGATGTAAGTAACCCACGAGGGAGCAACTGCTGAGGCACCACGGCCGTTTGCAGCGGTGAGTCCTGCTGGGGGCTGAATCCACAATGAAACTTGTATGGTCGTCCGTGAACTGTGCTCCAGTTTCCTAGTTTCTTGGAGCGTACTCTTCATTATCTTTTCATAGGATGCGGCAGTTGCACCTCAGCTCTCAAGGTTCCTTTGAACAAGTCTGGGCGAAATAGTGCGTCATTTGCAAAAAACAGTACCGCTCTCTACCGTCACAACTGAAATCGGCAGCTTCAGAGTTGACAGTATTTTATCTCACTTGCAACGAAGGTAATTCGTTTGTTAATTTAATCGTCTCATGGAACCTTTTCACAGCTGCAGTTTCTCTGCTTACTTCTTGCCCCAGAAACTGAGACCCTGAAATGAAAAGTGTGCAGGTAACATACTGGCTTATGTTCAGTTTTATATCTATGGGCTGATGCATACAAACAACAATTTTATCCCTGCTGGCAGGACATTTGCGCCACTGTCTAGAATTTAAATGACAAAAAAGAATAAATCAAAAACTATGATTATTTTAAAAAATGTGTGATATATACTGGACGAGACAGCTAAGACAGGCCAAACCAAATATACCCATAACGAATAAATATATGCAGTAGCGTTTTTCCCAAGTAGCGGCCAATATGTTACATTTACTACTGCTCGTAAGTAATTTTTATTATTTATAGTCGCCGAATTACGGCACCGACTTTGTTCTTTTTTTAATGGAACTATATATTTTTGTGACATTTGAAAAAAAGCTTCTAGGCTAGTCGAACGATATAACACTTACGGGATCTGATGAAACAGGTTCAAGATAAGAGCGCCGCAAACCACTCTCCCGTCATCATGAGAAGAGGTTCGATAAACGCCTGCTCTATTACACCAAATGTAAGCAGACACGTGATTTAACTATGGTTTTTGTGCTTACGTGTGCGCGTGAAGGCCATCAGCCTGTGTTATGCTGGTTTAGCAGTCAGGTAACTTGCTCTTAAAGCTATTGAGACAGTCACAGTGCACACGATGGCGAATGTCACCAAACTATTACAGCAGCGCTGCAATTGTGTGCCGAAGAGTACCATATCGTACAAAGCACTCACGATCTGTCTTTGGAAACATTATTAAAAAAGTTCTGAAAACAGGGAAATATGGAGAATGAAATACACCAAAGAGAAAGAAGAGCAACTCATGAAAAAAATATTAAATTAACACTTCAACAGCAGTAACACACAAGGCAAAAATCACTAAGAGACATCTCGGAAGCACCAGCGGAATCGACGAAACGAGTGTTCTGCCCTCATTACGTTCCATCGCAATTCATTCTCATCACATTTCGCTACGTCTCCGAATGTTATCCATGAAAAGTGTAAAGTAATGTGACGTATCTACGCAAACATTTATTTGGGAAAGAAGCATCGTTTACAAACCATGGGCAAGTCAATCAAAGCAAAATGCACTAATCGTCACTTGAAAATTCACACTGACTCAAAGAAGTGAATAAAAACAACGACTTTCGTCTGTCAGTGTTTGGTGTTTTTCAAGACTCGCGTCATTGGTCCCTGCTCAATAAAGCATAGGGCGACAATTATTGCACTATATGGAATAAAATCGTCATAATTTCTCAACGGTTTGGGTTAGGACGTTCAAACTGCACGATTGGTCGCGGGGTTTGATGGGAATTACTATGCTCCTGTATGGTTTGGTTTAGCGACGAAGCACTTTCATTTGGATGGGTTCATCAATAAGCGAAATTTTCGCACTTGGGGGGAGGTGGAGACTGAGAATCCGCATTTCGTTATCGAGAAGTCTCTTCACCCTCAACTAGTGACTGTGTGGTGTGCACTGTCCAGCCACGGAAAAATCGGTGCGATATTCCTTGATGGCACGGTACATGAACGTTTTGGGGGTTGATTTCACCCCATTATCCAAAGTGAGGCTGAGTTCGATAAGATGTGATTCATGCAAGACGGAGCTCGACCCCATCGAAGCAGGAGAGTGTTTTGTGTCCTGGAGGAGGACTCTGGGGACCGCATCCTGGCTCTGAGGTACCACGAAGCGACTGGCATGGGCCTCCATATTCTCCGGTCTGAAAACATGCAAGTCCGTTTTGTGGAGCTATGTTAAAGACAAGGTATACAGCAGTAACTCCAAAATCATTGCTGAGCTGAAAACAGCCATTCAGGTCATGGACAACATCGATGTTCCGACATTTCAGTTGGTTATGCAGAATTTCGCTATTCGTCTGCGCCGCATCATCGCCAGTTATGGCAAGCATATCGCACATGTCATAACCTAAATCCGAAAATATGTAGAGACGTTTACTGTTGAATAAAGCGTGTACACGCCCTAGTTTCTACCTAATTTACAATTTTTGCGTATAGTTCAATAATTGTCATCCTGTATATACACACAGCTATATCCAGTTCCTAAGATACTCGCATGCTACTGCCTGAGTTATTGGAAGATATCTCAATGAACATAAGGCAGCACGTTTTGTATTATCGCGAAATACGGGAGAGAGTGTCAGTGAAATGATACAGGATTCGGGCTGGACATCATTAAAAGAAAGGCGTTTTTCGTTGCGTCGGAATCTTCTCACGAAATTCCAATCACCAACGTTCTCCTCCGAATGCGAAAATATTTTGTTGACACCGACCTACATAGAGAGAAACGATCACCATGGTAAAATAAGGGAAATCAGAGCTCGTACAGAAATATATAGGTGTTCCTTCTTTCCTCTCGCTACACGAAAGGTGGTTTGATGAACCCTCTGCCAGGCACTTAAATGTGATTTACAGAGTATCCATGTAGATGTAGATGTAGAAATGTGATACCAACATGTCGAATGTCCCTCCCATCCTGCACATGTAACGACAGACCCTCTTAAGAGAACGTTTGGAGAGCTTTGGTACAGTCGTTCAAAAACATATAATGGTCTGCAAACTCACCAAGCTTAACACTTCTTTTACTTACGGCGAAAATGAAAACAAGAGGCCTATTAGGAAACACCGACGACTCTCGAAGACATGAAACGCCTTACAACACGAAACTGTGCTGCCATTAACATCAGATGAAATTCAACGTGTAATTATGTTTCTCCATAATCACTTCATTTTGTGCAGCAAAGCTCAAGGTCCCATACCTGTGCTACGTGTTTGCTTACTTCTGTTATAATAGGGCAGATGTTTGTGGAACCTTTCTCCTGACGGCGGGACAATGGTATGTGAGGCTGTTACCTTGATATTATCAGATCAACCATTCATGTTATGTCGTTGAATTTGTCTTAGAAGCTTCTTTCAAATGCCACTGAAAAAAGTATTTAGTTCCATTGGAATAGTCGGTGTCGCCATATTGTCCGCTTTAACTAGGCGAAAACCGCACATTTATTCATTCTGGTTTTAACTGGGGTGTCCTGTCTTAGCTGTCTCATCTTGTATACAGGAGAGATTGAACTAAGCTGTTGGCCTCAAATATTTCCGGGACCGTTTAAGATATTGCAATTCTGTTTTCACCCATATGAATCGTGAGAAAATTCTTACTAAAAACTACAGAGGTATCGGTATGAAATTCCCATTTTCTAATGTAATTATAATAACTTCTGTTGCTAGTACCGCAGCTCTAAACGAGACGAAGTCAACGTAATTTCACTGTTTAATATCTGATTACAACTTTCGGAGTGATTACAAAATTTTTGATGGGCATTCAGTAAAAGATGTCACGCATATTTTTTTCCTAAAATCAGGTTGGTTTTATTCAGGATTTCAGTACGCCGTACTATTCCTCACCCTAGTTTCCGTCATAATCTCCTTTCAATGCGACGGCCTTCCGCCACCTTACTGGGAGGGCCAGTATGCCCGCGTGGTACCACTCTACTGGTCGATGTCGGAGCAAACGTCTTTCTGCATGAATAACCTGCCAATCATCCACGTACTGCTTCCCGCAGAGCGCATCCTTCATTGGGCCAAACAGATGGAAGTCGGAAGGTGCAAGATCCAGGTTGTAGGGAGTGATGAGGAAGAACAGTCCAGTGAAGTTCTGTGGGCTGCTCTCGGGTGCTCAGACTAATGTGAGGCCTTGCGTTGTCATGGAGAAGGAGAAGTTCGTTGCATTTTTGTGGCGACGAATTCAATTTTCTGCACAAATTGATCTTTGCACCATGAGGGAGGACATCAAACAGAATAATCCCTCCAGAGTCCCAGAAGACAGTCGCCATTACTTTACATTCTGATGGTTTGGCTTTCAACTTTTTCTTTGAAAGAGAGGGGTTGTGGCACCACTCCATGGATTGCCGATTTGTTTATGGTTCGAAGTAAGGCATAATTAAACAAAAATTGTCAGTGTCAAGATAGTATTGCGAAAACAAATTGTCAGAAAAGGTTCTTCGTTGCTCTTCATGGTCTTCTGTTACGTGGCGAAGAACCCAGCGGGTACACACCAGGTGGACGAGTGTGGACCAGTGCGTCAGCACTACCAACGGAGACGTCCTGTTGCGCCGCGAGGTATTTCTCATGCGTCGATCAGCTCGAATGAGAGTGTCCACACGATCCACCATTGCAGGAGTCAGAGCTGTGTGCGGCTGGCCACCACGCGGGAGATGGGCTAGGTTTCCGCGATCACGTTGCAATGATGACAGTGATGACAGGTGCCTCGTCTATCAACTCACCATTCTTGTGTTCTTTGATAGGTCTCCGTAGACATTCTGCAAGCGCCTATGAATATCTGCGATGCTTTGGTTTCCGCCAACAAAAAGAAAAAAATCTCTGCTTCTAACGCATCTGTGTTTTGAAGGCTGTGTATAGCGCCACCACCTATCGGAACTTCATGAAACTATAAAAAAATAATGCATAGCATTACCTATTGAATGCTCGTCGTAGAACTTATGATTTATCAGTTACGAACAAAAAAAACGTTTGTTGTCTCATGAGGAAGTTCGAGATTTAATACCCTAATGAACAAATACATAGGCTGATAAATGCTTAGGAACAACTGATACTAACAAAGGAACCACTGTCAATTGCTACGTAACAACCTAAAACTGCTACGGAACACCAGACCAATGATAGTAAAAGGACATGTAGAGGGCGGAATGTGTTAACTACAGCAAAGCATGCACACGAACGCTTTCTATGCATTCGACACTTTCATGCAGTACGGTGTTGAGAAAGGCTGTCTTGGAACCGATTAGTGCGACATTCCATGTGGTACGGCAACATGTCTGCAAGCCATCATTTCGGTGCTTACGCTCGTGGACGATTAGTTGTACGGCTCAAAGCCGCTCAAAGTGTCAGTAATGTGGCCTCAGTAATGGGAGTGTCCAAAGGTGTAATCTCTTTTTTTTTTAAATAGGCCGTTGAAGATGGAAATACTATGCGAAAATATGTCGGTGGTCGTAGACGTACCACCACACCACAAGACTTCGATGCGTAGCCGTAGTGGCGAAAAGGAACAGACATCTCATTCGTAGACAGATACCTGCAGATTCTACAAATGCTACTAGTACACGTATCACTGCAAGAACCATTTCGCGGCTATTGAATCAGGCTGGTTTGTGTGCTCGGAAGCCTGTTAAATGCATCCAAGTTCAAACACACTTTCGTCGAGCACCAGTTCGTGATGTAGAGAGCGCGTTGGTTGAGGTCAGCAACAGTGGTCGAGAATGGTGTTCTCGACGAATCCCGCTTCACTGTGGCAAGTGATTCTGGCCACCAAGTAGTGCGGAGGTGAGGGAGAAACTTGATATTCCTCAGAATGTTCAAAAATGTCATCGGTATGGCCCAGGCGTTGTGGTGTGGGCAGGCATTATGCAGAATGGCCGAACACTGCTGTGTACTTTCGTGCGTAGTACCGTTACAACACAGTGGTATCGCAGGGAGATTATAGTGGTTTACGTCCATCTGTTTAGAGATGCCATTGGTCCCTACTTTCTGTTTAAGGATGGGAACGCCCACCCATACAGGACCGCTGAGGTGGCGGACGAACTGGAAAGTGAAGGTATTGAACGTACGGAATGGCCTGCGTACGCCCCAAACCTACACCCTATAGGACATGCCTGTATACTCTTGATAGACGTGTTTCTCAATGAACACCTTCTTCGCGAAACGTGTAGTAATTGAAAACCACCTTGAGAAAGGAATGGAAAAATATTGCCCTAGGACTTCTCAGCTGTTTGGTAACCAGCACGAATAACAAGCACAAAATGTTCATTAGCGCTCGAGGAGGGCATATTCCTCACTGAGAGTGCGATATGGACCTTTATGTTCGGAGTCTGACCAGTGTCAAGCATGAACGTTTCTATATCTTTTGTCCTGCTTGCCCATGTGACGAACTCTTGCATGTTCTGTGTTTCATGTCTTCCATCATTGCCTGTGAGTATTTCTATCGAACAATGTCTTTGTTCCTTATCACCTGTCAAGCAGTGTTCGTCGTTATGTCGGATGAGGAGGGAACATAGTGTTTTACCGTCATCATACTGGTATAAAAGGGACTTTCTACAGTATGTGTCGTTCTCGTGTATCGTGTGCTGCTTCCATTAGAAAAAAAAATGCATGTGTTTGACAAATCAAGAGAAACTAGGTATGGTGCATTTTTTTGCTAAGAATGTAGAAGGCACACGAGGAGAAAAGTTGAGTTGTAAATGCAAATGTATCCTGACAGATGGTGTCCAACAAGAACAATACTTTAGAGAATGTACAAAATATTATTGCTGGAAAATCCTTGGAATAATGAACAGATGGTAAACAGCAAATCTGTAACGACCGGAGTGAACGAAATAGGTATTCTGGCAATTGTTGCTCAAAATCCGTATGTTAGCTCCAAAGGAACTGCGAGTGTCTCCTGACTAAGTCGGCCCACGTCATTATCATTTTGCGCGAAAACAACCTCCATCCGTATCACGTATCTCTCCACCAGCAGATTAACTAGCGGAATTGCGGAAGTTATATGGGATTCTGATGTAACATCTGGACAACAGGTAACTTCTTCAAAGAATTCTCCTTACCGATGAAGCTAGCTTTACAACTCGTAGCAAGCCGAATCTACGAAATATGCATTTTGCGCGAAAACAGCTTCAATCCGTATCACGTATCTCTTCACCTCATTCTGTCAACGGCCTTCTCAAAGAGGACGGAGGAGCGGACAGAGGTTCAGGGTACTCTCTTGTCCTACGCGAGGGACACTGCCCCTAAAGGCGGAAGAATCAGGAATGATCAACGGCATGAGGATGCAGAAGACAATGGAAACCACTGCATTAAAGACACGTAGGACATGTGGCCTGTAACTGAATAAGTGTCATGATGATCTCTCTACTGGCAAAAGATTTCGGAATAGTCCCCCATTCGGATCCCTGGGAGTGGACTGTCAAGGGGGAGGTTACCATGAGAGAAAGATTGAATAAACAACGAAAGCATAACGTTTTACGAGGCGGGACGTGGAATGTCAGGAGCTTGAACATGGTAGGGGAACTAGAAAATCTGAAAAGTGAAATACAAAGGCTCAATCTAGATATAGCAGGGGTCAGTGAAGTCAAGTGGAAAGAAGACAAGGATTTTTGGTCAGATGAGTATAGGGTAATACCAACAGCAGCAGGAAATGGTATAACGGGAGTAGGATTCGTTATGAATAGGAAGGTAGGACAGAGAGTATGTTACTGTGAACAGTTCAGTAACAGGGTTGTTCTTATCAAAATCGGCAGCAAACCAACACCGACAACGATAGTTCAGGTGTACATGCCGACGTTGCAAGCTGAAGATGAAGATATAGAGAAAGTGTATGAGGATACTGAAAGGGTAATGCAGTATGTAAAGGGGGATGAAAATCTAATAGTCATGGGGGATTGGAATGCAGTTGTAGGAGAAGGAGTAGAAGAAAAGGTTATAGGAGAATATGGGCTTGGTACAAGGAACGAGACAGGAGAAAGACTAATTGAGTTCTGTAACAAGTTTCAGCTAGTAATAGCGAATACTCTGTTCAAGAATCACTAGAGGAGGAGGTATACTTGGAAAAGGCCGGATGATACGGGAAGATTTCAGTTATATTATATCATGGTCAGACAGAGATTCCGTACCCAGAAGCACATATAGACTCTGATCACAATATAGTAGTGATGAAGAGTAGGCTGAAGTTTAAGACATAAGTCAGTGTGAATCAATACGCAAAGAAGTGGGATACGGAAGTACTAAGGAATGACGAGATACGGTTTAAGTTCTCTAAGGCTATAGTTACGGCAATAAGGAATAGCTCAGTAGGCAGTACAGTTAAAGAGGAATCGACATCTCTAAAAAGGGCAATCACAGAAGTTAGGAAAGAAAACAGAGGTACAAAGAAGGTAACTGAGAAGAAACCATGGGTAAAAGAAGAAATACTTCAATTTATCGATGAAAGGAGGAAGTACAGCAATGTTCCGGGAAACTCAGGAATACAGAACTACAAGCCGCTGAGGAATGAAATAAATTGGAAGTGCGGGGAAGCTAAGACGAAATGGCTGCAGGAAAAATTGAAGACATCGAGAAAGAAATGATGGTCGCAAGGACAGACTCAGCGTACAGGTCAAAACAACCTTCGGTGTCATTAAAAGCAAGGGTGATAACATTAAGAGTGCAACGGGAATTCCACTGCTAAATGCAGAGGAAAGAGCGGATAGGTGGAAAGTCTCTATGAAGGGGAAAATTTCTCTTATGTGATAGAAGAAGAAACAAGAGTCGATTTAGAAGAGATAGGGGATCCAGTACTAGAATCAGAATTTAAAAGAGCTTTGGAGGACTTAAGATCAAATAAGGCAGAAGGGATAGATAACATTCCATCAGAATTTCTAAAATCATATGGGGAAGTGGCAACAAAACGACTATTCACGTTGGTGTGTAGAACGTATGAGTCTGGCGACATACCATCTGACTTTCGGAGAAGTATCATCCATAGAATTCCGAAGACGGCAAGAACTGACAAGTGCGAGAATTGTCACGCAATCAGCTTTACAGTTCATGCATCCAAGTTGCTTACAAGAATAATATACAGAAGAATGGAAAAGAAAATTGAGGATGCGCTAGATGACGATCAGTTTAGCTTTAGGAAACGTAAAGGCACGAGAGAGGCAATTCTGAAGTTGCCGTTAATAATGAAAAGCAAGACTTAAGAAAAATCATGACACGTTCATACGATTTGTCGACCTGCAAGAATCGTTCGACAATGTAAAATGGTGCAAGATGTTCGAAATTCTGAAAAAAGTAGGGATAGCTATACGGAGAGACGGGTCATATACAATATGTACAACAACCAAGAGGGAATAATAAGAGTGGACGATCAAGAGAAAAGTGCTCGCATTAGAAAGGGTGTAAGACAAGGCTGTAGCCTTTCGCCCCTACTGTTCAATATACACATCGGGGAGGCAATGATGGAAATAAAAGAAAGGTTCAGGAGTGGAATTAAAATTCAAGTGAAAATATATAAATGATAGATTCGCTGATGACATTGCTATCCTGTGTGAAAGTGAAGAATAATTTCATGATCTGCAGAACGGAATGAACAGTGTAATGAATACAGAGTATGGATTGTGAGTACCTGGCTTCGGTCGCCGAGCGGTTCTAGGCGCTACCGTCTGGAACCGCGCAACCACTACGGTCGCAGGTTCGAATCCTGCCTCGGGCATGGATGTGTGTGATGTCCTTAGGTTAGTTAGGTTTAAGTAGTTCCAAGTTCTAGGAGACTGATGACCTCAGAAGTTAAGTCCCATAGTGCTCAGAGCCATTTGAACCATTTGATTGTGAGTAAATCGAAGGAATACGAATGTAATGAGAAATAGTAGAAATGAGAACAGCGAGAAACTTAACTTCAGGATAGATGGTCACGAAGGAGATGAAGGCTAGGAATTCTGCTACCTAGGCAGTAAAATTACCAATAAGAGACGGAGCAAGGAGGACATCAAAAGCAGAGTAACACTGGCAAAAAGGGCATTCCTGGCCAAGAGGAGTCTACTGATATCAAATGTCGGCCTTAATTTGAGGAAGAAATTTCTGAGAATGTACGTCTGGAGTACAGCACTGTACGGTAGTGAAACATGGTCAGTGGGAAAACCGGAAGAGAAGAGAATCGAAGCATTTGAGATGTTGTGCTACGGACGAATGTTGAAAATTAGGTGGACTGATAAGGTAAGGAACGAGGAGGTTCTGCGCAGAATCGGAGAAGAAAGGAATAAGATCACTGAAAAGAAGAATCGGCAGGATGACAGGACATCTGTTAAGACATGAGGGAATGACTTTCATGGTACTAACCCAAGGACATCACACACATCCATGCCCGAGGCAGGATTCGAACGTGCGACCGTAGCAGTCGCGCGGTTCCGGACTGAAGCGCCTAGAACCGCTCGGCCACCACTGCCGGCTGATGGCCTCAGCAGTTTGGTGGAACTTACCACAAATTTCAGTTTCAAATATTTTTATGCTTATTAATTCCATCTATACAAAAACGATTCGTTACAGTCATTTAAATGATTTGTCGAAATTGGCTAATTAATTAATTTTCTATAAACTGTCTTGTCACATCGTTATCTGATAAAACAGTTGTTATAAGGTGAGATCAAAAAATTTCTGTTCGAAGGTTTTACGGTCCAGAATCGGTATGCCAATTAGGCAAAATTGCCGTGAGCACTGTGACGATCACCCTACCTACGCACCAGGCTGAAGATAACCGTTTGGTAAAACGTAGCGCCCCCCTGCGTGAATAAACCCGTAACAGCCTGCTGCACGTCCTCGTCCGCCATAAATCGTCGACTCCTCGAGGCATTAAAGGACCAAAGGCATTATAATCGCATGGAGAGATATCTGGACTATAGGGCTGGTGCTTGAGTCTCTGTCACTTCAGTTCTAACTTTTGTTGACCTCCCAGGTCGACCCGCGTCTCGTGTCGAATAGCGACCAGCACAGAAATTGGCGCACAACTCCCAATAGTGGTTTTCGACAAACATGCTGTTCCATACACATTCTTAATTCTCCGATGGATTTCTACGGACGTTTGTTTTTTGCCTGCCAACGAAAGAATAACAGCACGTTGGTCCCGTTTGGACGCATTTCGTAATCATGTCACTGTAGTTCGCGTTCCCACGTTTACGTCACTCACGACTGCCACACTAATCCTTTACTTCCATGTCGATGCTTATATACCAGCATCAGAGACGCGCTAAGTTGCATATAAGCTGTACAGCGACCTCAAAAGAAAACTTTTTGATCGCCTCCCTTATGTTAACCGCACTTAGGTAACATTAACACCAAGACAGTGCCTGTCGAAATGCAGTGGATATTATGAGTGTAGCATGACAATAAATCATTAGTATTGCCACATCAAGTGCTACGTCTGTTTATATAGATGACGAAGGCTTCTGTCTGATCGTTCATTGGCAGTATGTAAAGGCTGTTCATACTAGGACAGTGTCTTCTTAAAATGAACATTTACGCAGTGACGCACCTCACAATGAACTTGGGAATGGAATAATAGCCGTAACCGCAACTATCACCAAATACATTTAATAACGGTACAGACGCAGAATTGTTTTGATTTGCAGAAGACGTGCTCTTTGCATGTGTGTCGTGCTCAGAGTAATGGGACACAACAATGTACAAGCGACGCCACCACCATTATTGCCGCGTTTAGTAATCGCACACAGGTCGCGAGTGACAATAGGAGACGCCGTCGGTTTACGACCACTCACGTCGGCGGGCTCGGCGCCTGAGACGTAGACCGTCCCGTCACGCGCCACCGCGTCTCAGGGGGTTCCCCGTCCGCGCTGCTCCGCCAGAGGTAAATCCGCCGGCCACTTAATATGGGCGAGCAGAGCCGTGTCCAATTGCCAAAGGAATTGAGGAAAGCTCTCGACGGCGCTCATAAAAATTCCGGAGTGCAGAATAAACCCCAGGAGGGGGAGCGGCGACGGAATGGTTGTTACGTGGCAGCTCTGTCGGCCGGAGTACAAGCGACGGGCGCTCCGCCATGATGGTCCACAACTTGGGAGAATGTTTGTCCCCACTCCGAGGACCGCCATTTCCTGAACTGGCGGATTTCATATCAGGACGGTAAAGTCCCGTAGTAGCCAGTTCGACACGCGAGCTACGACGTGGGAAGCTAGCTGGACGCCCCAGGACTTTACTGTTATTCGCGTTCGAAGTGTTTCCTCAAAACGATACCACTGCCTGCTTCTGCGCGCCGCTCTTGAGCTCTTCTATGATTGTGTGTTTGTTTCGTTTACAGAGGAGTCCTATCACTCCTCTCTGTAGATTACAGTCAACGCTTAAACAAATGTTATTTAATGAATACTCCTTTAGATGCACATTAGTTGAAGTTCCATCATTGTTGAAAGCAACCTTTATATTCACGAGTTCAAATTATGTTCCACTGAAGAAACCTGTCTGCCCCGAAACGTTACACTCATTATATATTTTGCTGCTCATCTTTTCCGTGTTGTTAAAGGAAGCCATTTTCCTGTGTAAGCAGTTATTTTCACTTTCAGAGAAACTTTGTTTCATTATTTGGAAAATATTTGCGCCCCCTGGGGCATTATCATGGTACATCAGAATTAAAATTGCCGTTATAACACCACTTTGCATTCCGCTCTGCTGGATGGAAAAAATGGAACATTTTATGTTGTCACTAATGTGAGTTTCTTATAATCACATTATTTGTGGGCATGACTACCACAGATGCGAAGTCTGTATGGAACCTTTATGCCAGATTTAACACACAGACTACACATCTGTGGTAATCTTGTCCGTAACTGTTGTGACTGTAAGAAACTCTTAATAGAGAGGCCATCATATATTGCTTTTCTCACCACACTGATATGGAAAATATAACATGCCATAAGCATAACAATTTTAATTGTGATGTACCTTCATAATATCCAAGGCAGCATATTTAACTAATTGCTACAAAATTAAATGGGGCATTAAAAATTAATAAAAGACTGAGCAGGAAAATGATTACGTTAAAAGTTTTTTGATGGCTGTGGGTCCATACGTAAAAGAGGCTATTTGTTGTATTCGTCAGACACTAATACCTCAAAGTAGTGTAGTAATAAAACATAGACTATGCCACAGGCAACATTTTTGTTTACACTCTCTGCACAGAATTATTTCCTACACGTACTCTATTAACCGTCGTTTAGTAGATTAACATTACGTAATTCGTTCCCTACATTATTTATGATTTGTCGCAAAAATTCATGCTGTCAGGAAAAAAACGTAAATCTCGTTATTAATAAGCATCCCTGTTGTTGGTAAGGCGTAAGAGGTTGAATGGAGATTGTTTATTTATTTCTCCTGGCAAGACTACACTCATAAGAGCCTCTCCTTCATCTAAATAGGCAGGCATCATATTTTACATTACATTCATTTGCTGCTGTGACCTAGCAATAATGCAAAATGTGTCTAGTCCGACAAAACAGGGGGCGTCAGTCAAACAGGCCTCATCAACGAGTAAAACGTCAGTACTTTGACAAACGGATCTACGTAAAATTCTATATGAGGTACGAAACTGAGGTAGTGTGTGACCCGTGCCCATAGCATTTGTCACCGAGACTCGCACTGCTTAAAGGCAATTTGCCAAATCTAACTATCACGGCCTCCACAGCATCTCAGTCACGTCCTTCACTAGCATCGAACTCTAGTCGAAGATTTGCTGTTGCTTGAAGGAGTCAGTAAAGAGCAAAAATACTACTGTACTCTATCTGAAACAAAATGTCCGGACACCTCTACGTAATGCGGAAGTTACCACTAGATGTCACGAGAAGCTGACTCACCAGTATAAAAGGATGTGAGGAGCATCGTGTTGTCAGCCCGTCAACGAAATTAAAACTTTGTAGAGCAACGGTGCAACCTCCCCCCTCCCCCCCCCCCCCCCTGCTCTACGGCTCGACGTCTTGGGGAACAACACGTGACTCTAATATACGCAGTTAGCAATCACTACAAAACAGGTGTTTGAAGTTTGAAGTGGAGCCTAGGTGTCACAAGATGGGCCAGGACGAGGGAAATACGTCTGGAGAAATACGACTGGAGAAAAATACCTCGCTGAGAAAAGGCCAGGCAACTCGTCTTTTTCACAAATTAGACGAGTACGGGGAAATGTACGCCAACTTGCGAATGTAGGCCAGGCTCTACCACGACATTGGCACAAATACAAGGTTCCTCGAGCCATTATTGCACCTCCACAGGGCCATCAAAGACGATGTGATCTTAAGTTATTCGGTATTTTACATGGAAGTAGTTACTGTCACTCACTCGTACAACTGCCTAACCAACACCTTCAAAGGAATCAAGGACCCTCAGAGAAGTCCCTTTGCGAGCGAATACACAACAAAGTGAAACTACAGGGTGCGTCAAAAAAATGTATACACACTTTGAACTGTCATAGACAATTTATTTCCGTTCTACAAGGTTAAATATCTGTGAGAAAGTAATGTTATGTTTCTTCAACAGGTGGCATCAGTGGCAAGGAAGTAACTGCAACATGGCGGACGTGCGTTTGAGCTTTGAAGCGCGGAAGCAGATAATTAAGTGGTACTGCAAGTTTGGGAATGTAGCTGCGGTTCGAAGACAGTGGAGAAGTGATTATGGTACAGAACCACCTTCAAGGTTAACAATTACACGTCTACGAGACATATTCGAAATTCATGGAACAGTGTGTGATGTGCATAAAGGTCGATCAGGGCGACCTCGTACAGCTACTACAAGTGATGATTCCACAACTACGGCCTTGGAAATGTTTCAGCGTTGGCCTCAAAAATCTTCAAGGCAAGCGGCACGTGAGAATAATGTAAGTGCTAATAGTGTGCTACGCATTCTGAAGAAAGGTAAGTTTTGTGTGCATGCCAAGGCTGGTGCAACAGCTAAGTGACGACGATCCAGATCGAAGGTTAGAATTTTGTGAATGAGTTCAGGAGATGGTGAGACGTGAACCGGTATTTATGGGTAGCATAATTTGGTCGGATGAAGCCCAATTCAAACTCAATGGAACTGTCAATAGGCACATTTGTGTGTACTGGGCTGAAGATAATCCTCACATTACAGTTGAAAAGGCTGTGAATTTGCCTGGTGTAAATGTGTGGTGTGGTATGTCTGCAAGGGGACTCATTGGGCCTTTCCGCTTTTAAGGTACTGTTATTGGAGAAACGTACCTAACAAAGCTTGCTGACTCTATATTCCCTGCCATTCGTGCATTATACGGTAATGATGAGTTTTACTTCCAACAAGATGGCGCCCCGCCGCACTATCATAGGGAAGTACGAGCATACTTGGATCACAATGTGCCAGGCCAGTGGATCGGACGCAGGGGACCAATCGAGTTTACTGCACACTCTCCAGACCTCACGCCGCTGCTTATGGGGCACAGTAAAAGATGAGGTGTACAAACGTAAACCACGTAACGTGGACACACTTTGGAATGAGATTCAGGCGGTGTGCGCAGAAATCTCATAGGACACTTTGGTACGATGTACGTAATCAGTGATGACTCGTACTTAGAAATGTATTAATGCTGAAGGCTACCAGTTTGAACATTAATCACATTTGCAAAGTACATTTATTTTTTCAATTGGACTTTAAGCTTTATATTTCCAGAAATTTAACATTGTAGAACGGGAAATAAATTTTCAAAGTGTTTATACATTTTTTGACGCACCCTGTATTTCTCACACCTTGCCACTCCAGAAGAAAAAATCGACAAAGACGATCACTCTTTGGACACAACAAACCACAAAAAAAAGTCGTGTTGTCAGTAGAGAAGCAGTAACAGCAGAATAGGTCGGTTGGGAGAGGTCAGGGACTTCGAACGTGGAAAAGTCATTGGATGTCACCCGAATAACAAATCCACCAGGAACATTTCAACCGTTCTAAAACTGCCCAGTTCGGCTGTTGGCGAAGTGAATGCGAAGTGTAAACGTGAAGGATCAACCGTAACTAAATCAAGACCAAGCAGACCTCATGTAGGCCTACTCACGGTTAGTGACTGTCGAGCATTGCGGAGGGTGACTGTAAAAAATAACATGAAGGCAGTGGAAGGAATCACTCGTGAGTTCCGAAGTGCCACCAGCAGTGCAGTTATCAGAATGACTGTGTGTAGGGAGTTAAAAAGAATGGGATGCAATTTTTGAGCAGTTCGTCATAAGCCCCACATTTCTGTATCTAGTGCTAAGTGACTCTTGAGTTGTTGTAAAGAGCGGTCCCACAGCGTAGTGGAAGACTGGAAGCAAATGATTTGGAGTGATGCGTCACGGAATGTCCTGTGGCAATCCTATGAGTTTGGCGAATTTCTGGAGCACACTACCTGGAATAACGTGTAGTGCGAACAGAATGGTGTAGTCATGATATGGGGCTGTATTTCGTCTTAGGTGTAGTCCCTTTATTGCGATTGGGAAAACGGTAAACGCAGAAGGATATGAAGCTTTTTTACAATGTTGTGTACTGTATACTTCTGAGAAACAGTTCAGAGAAGATGTTTGTTTGTATCAGCATGACGATGCACTCTGTAATAAAGCATCAGCTGCGATGCAATGACTTATGGAAACTTACATCCCTGAAATGGACTGGCCTGAACACACTGGACCTCAGTGTCAACAACACCAACTTTTCTGGTTTCGGCTCATGAGGAAAAATGGGCTGCCATTCTTATAGACTTTCAGGCGTGTCACTGAAAGTGTCCCCAGTAGTATTCAAGCCATCATAAAAGCGAAGAGCGTGCACCCGGATAGTAATGTCCACCATAGGAGTCTACATACTTTTGATCATGTATCTCCAGGTAGAAAACCGATCTTCGCACATATGACAAGCGTCTCATCCATTACTCCTGCCCCACCTTCACGGGCTGTATAGTTTGCGTCTTTTCGTTTCATTGCAGGAAATCGCTATGTACAGCATCCTATGTAACAACGGCAAAAGTAACCCGTATGCTTAGTATACTGAACCTCTATTCATGAACGGGGAAGTGCGCCTTGTCCACGCTTCCAGTCGGACACCATGTCTCAGAGGATCATTATTTTGAAGCTTAATTCAGCACCGCAAGTCGCCACCAGAACATTAACGTTCAGTGAAGTCTTTCAATCATTTAGCCGCTGTCATAAAAGACAAAGCTATGATGATCTGCCTCGCAGTGGTCACCAGCGGTTACCAATCCTAGACGTGCCCGCTCCCTACAATTTATGGTTCGGAGGTACCCGAGCAGAAGGCCCCAGAATTAAGCATAATCCCTTTGCAGGCTACCGCGAAGAAAGTGCGTGGCTTCGAACGCTATAATATAAATTTTTCATCCTAAAATCAGTGTTATGACCCATTTGCATACGAAACTACTCTTCGTACTATAGGAAACATCTGAATGATTGCCCTTTAAATGTCTAAGAAAGGAACTTCAGCAACGCATAGAAACAAAACATCGATATAAAAGGACGAAGACCACACGTATTTCAATATAGAGGCTTGCAGCTACGTTGCTCCTCTGCTTAAAATAATTACTCTATCGAACAAGGTATGCATCCGTGGTCTAGGGACACAGTCTCGGACTACTAACCAAAACGCCCTAAGTCCCGGGTTCAGACCCCGCTACTACTTAAATGATCAACGGAATGAGGATGTAAAAAGCGATAGAAACTTCTGCATTAAAGATTAAAGAACATGTGACTCGTTGTTGAAGAAGTGCCATGATATTCTCTCCACTGGCAAAATACACTGGATTAGTCCTGTATTGGATCTACAAAATGGATTGCCACGTGAGAGGTGACCACGAGATAAATATTAAATAACCAACATAAAGGTAACACACACCCCCTGAAGCGTGGAATATCATAAGTTTCAACGTGATAGTGAAAATGTAAAGCCTCAATCTGGATATAGTGGGGGTCAGCGAAGATAAGGATATCTGGTCAGACGAATATAGGGTAATATCAACAGCAGCAGAAAATGCTATAACGAGAATAGGATTCGTAATGAATAGGAAGATGGTGTGGAGAATGAGTTACTGAGAACGTTCAGTGATAGGATTGTTCTCATCAGTTGACAGCAAACCAACAGCGACAACAATAGTTCAGATATAAATGCGGCGCCACAAGCAGAAGATTCCACTGTCTTGCCATCATCGAACGTCGCTGGTATGATCACTAGATAGAAATAAATACCCTTAAATAAGCAAAGAATGATCCACATTGTTAATAAAAATACGCTCTGTACAAAAGAATGGTATCTCATATTATGTGGACGATGTATAACGTTATCTCTAATGTCTATACGTAAAAATATCTTTGTCTCGTTTTCGTATGTTTCCTGTTTTCATTGTGCTGTGCGCTCAGAAAAACTGTGTTTGATGCCTAACGTGCGTGAAATTTGTACTGGTGGACCACAAAAAGTTGTTTCAAATTTGCCGTTAACTCTCTATGAAGATCCATCAAAACTAAAATATTCTGCATGTTTTGTGTATTACAGTAAAGACAGCTGTGGTAATGGGTATCGATACCCCCCCCCCCTCCCACGTAGCATGGTTGGTAAGTTGGTAATAGAAAGACAAGTTTCTGTCTGGCGCCGCCTGCCGTCGCTAAGGATCTGGTGAACCCAGTGGTGGGCATCTGCTGAGCCATACCTCCAGCAGCTCTGTACTACGAGTGCCCTCCGTCGCTGCAATATAGACTGCCGAGTGGCAGCCGCCTCATGCTGCATTATTTTAAAAGAGATGCTTGGAGAAATAGAAGTTCTTTAAATGCTCAGTTTTTTGTGTTATCTTGTTCACTAATCATTTATGCTCCTGTCCAGATTTTCTACAGCGATAGTTAATGCACCACTACATAGTCCCCCCCCCCTCCCCCGCCTCCTCCGAATGGAGTCATACACAGCAACAACAAAACAATACAGCACCAAACACATTGAAAACGTCACGAATAAATGAAATAACACATGCACTATAATGTGCAGATTACACAATGATATGACAAAACACGCGGGAGACCCCGTAATATCGTGTCGGACCTCCACTTACCTGGGGTAGTGCCGCATCTCGATGTGGCATGCGCTCAACAATTCGGTGGAAGTCCTCCACAGAAATATTGAGTCATGCTGCCTCTACAGTCACCCATAATTAGAAAAGTGTTGCCAAAGCAAGATTTTGTGCACGAATTGACATCTCGATTATGTTCTATTGGATTAATGTTTGGCGATCTGCGTGTCAGATCATTCACCCGAACTCTTCATAATGTTCTTCACACCAGTCATGAACGTGGCACGGTGACAACGTGCATTGCCATCCATAAAAATTCCATCATTGTTTTGGAACATGACGTCGATGAATGGCTGCAAATAGTCTCCAACCAGGTGAATATACAGAGGGGCCAGTCCATTCCATGTAAACGCAGGCCACACCATTGGAACATGACGTCCATGAACGGCTGCAAATAGTCTCCAACCAGGTGAATATACAGAGGAGCCAGTCCATTCCATGTAAACGCAGGCGACACCATTGGGGAGTCACCAGAAGCGTGCATAGGTCCTCGTTGAAAACTTGGGTGCATGGACTTCGTGAGGTTTGCGCCACACTCGAACTCCACCATCATCTCTTGCCATTTGAAATCGAGCCTCATCTGACCAGGGCATGGTTTTCCAGTTGTTTAGGGTCTAACATGACCAGAAGAGGCGCTGCAAGTGATGTCGTGCTGCTATCAAAGGCACTCGCGTCGCTCGTCTGCTGCCATAGCCCATTAATGCCAAATTTCCCACTGATCTAACGAATACGTCCGTCGTACGTCCCATATTTATCACTGTGGTTATCTCACGCTAGTGTCTTGCCTGATAACACTAACAACTCTACGTAAACGTTACGGCTCTCGGTCGTTAAGTGAAGGCCGTCGGCCTTTGCGTTGTCCTTAGTGAGACTTGATGCTTCAAATTTGGCACACTCTTGGGACACTCTTGATATTGTGGATCTCGGAATATGGAATTCCCTAATGATTTCCGAAATGGAATGACCCATACATATTGATCCAACTACCATTTAGCGTCCAAAGACTGTTAATTCCCGCCGCGTGCCCACAATCATGTCGAAAACCTTTTCACATTAATCACCTGAGTTCAAATGACAGCCCGCCAATCCACTGCCCCTTCGTATCTTGTGTACGCGATACTACCGTCATAGCTAATGCGTATATCGCTAACTCGCGACTTCTGTCACATCAGCGTAAGTTTAAAAAAATTGCTGTTAGTAAAAGAAAAATTTGTTTCATAAACAAATCAATTGTTTTTTTTACACTCTCTGGCTGTCACCAACCGTCCATAACTCGAGCAGTACAAATATATTTTCCATCATGCACATCAGCAAGGGGGGAGGGAGGTAAAAAATTCGTTACTAGTTGTTGACTTATATGCATATTAACAACATTTTAAAAAGAGACACTGATGTGCAAGCAGGATTCAAAAAAAATTTGGAAATTTGAGGTAAGGTCTTAAGGGACCAAATTGCTGAAGTCATCGTTCATTAAGCTTACGCACTACTTAATCCAGCTTAAACTGACTTACGCGAAGGACAAGACACAACCCCAGGCCCGAGGGAGGACTCGAACATCTGAGGGGGGTGGGGGGGGGGGCAGCCACGCCGACCGTTACAAGGCACCCTAGACCGCACAGCTACCCACCGCAGCACAGAGTTCAGAAACTGAAAGTACCTTTCAGCACACTCTTAGCAATATCAATGCACTTTCAATAAAGTGTACTACCAAGATGAGGGTACTTAATGACCACCACAAAAAATTTAAAAATGTAGATTTCGTTGATTGTTGACTTTTAACCACAACATACTTTTGAAAGAGGTATTGATAAGTAAGTAAGGTCCTGAACGTGAAAAAATCGAATATGACATTCATTGTGGAATATCACATCTACTACTAAGAATTAAATTTTTGGATTCGGTTTACCTGAAAAATTTGAGACGTTAATGGAATCTAGCAGAAGAATCAATTAAAACAATAAATATTATTGCGAAAATTTTAAAATACACAGCTGGAAAAAAATAGTACACCTAGAAGGAAGATGTCGGTTTTGATCCGAAGATGGCATATGCCACCTGTGGGGGTAGTAGATGTACTGATAATGGTTTCAAAGTCGTCTGCCAACAGATAGCGTAATGGCATAGCTACCAGAGCGTCGTCTGTGTCCACGCTACACTTTACTAGCGAATTCCCACAGCCAGAAGACTCAGTTTGGTGCAAATGTGTGAAGCAAGCAGCCAGCCATGATATG
This sequence comes from Schistocerca piceifrons, assembly GCF_021461385.2. Lineage (NCBI taxonomy): Eukaryota > Metazoa > Arthropoda > Insecta > Orthoptera > Acrididae > Schistocerca > Schistocerca piceifrons. Next base: position 991,454,277 of record NC_060138.1, read on the forward strand.
GAGACGCAATTATATTTCCTACAGCCAAATGGCTGAGTTTGAAACTGATGGCGTTCTAAGTGGCAGGATGGTCCTTTTGGGGAATTGACACACAAGTAGGATGAGCTGCGTCAGTTGTGCAACAATGCTGGTATCAGTGGTCATGTGATCATGCTCACTCCCGTAAACAAGGTTCTGGACGTCCACGCAGCACAGAGGCCCTCCAGGACCGTCGTATTGTAAGACTGTAAAGGCAGCGGTGGCAGATCATACAACTACCACAGCACAGATAAGAGAGCTTGTGAGCCCAGACGTGTCAACAAGAACTACTGAAAAACCAGTTATTAGCAGTAGGACTAAGAGCACGCGCACCTCTAGCCCATCTTCCACTCACGCCACAACATCGACGTGCGCAACTCGAATGGTCCCGTCAGATGACCACTTGGAAGATAGAATGGTCTTCAGCGATGAATGCAGATTATGCCTGCACGCAAGTGATGGTCGTTTTCGGGTACGAAGTATACCTGGTGAGCCGGCCGTGGTGGCCGTGCGGTTCTAGGCGCTGCATTCCGGAACCGCGGGACTGCTACGGTCGCAGGTTCGAATCCTGCCTCGCGCATGGATGTGTGTGATGTCCTTAGGTTAGTTAGGTTTAAGTAGTTCTGAGTTCTAGGGGACTGACGACCTAAGATGTTAAGTCCCATAGTGCTCAGAGCCAAGCCATACCTGGTGAGCATTGTCTCGTAGAGTACGTTAGTGAAAGATACACTAGCCCCACCCGAGACCTTATGGTCTATGATGCGATCAGCTACAACTCTTGTTCACGTTTGGTGTTTCTGGACGGGACGCTAACCAACGCTCGGTACGTGCAGAATGTTCTTAGACACATTCTTTTGCCGTTCTTGCAGTGGAAGGTGATTTGTTGTTGCAACAGGGTAATTCTCATCTATACATTGCCCGCGTAGCTCAGAGTGCTCATCGAGACGTGCAGAAACTTCCCTTGCCAGCACGGCCTCAGGACTTTTCGATAAAGGAGCACGTGTGGGATATGATGGGACGAGACGTGACTCATGTGACTCGCCAACCAACAACTTTTGTCCGCAGCTCATGGTCTCGAGGTCGCGTTCTCGCTTCCCGAGCACGGGGTCCCGGGTTCGATTCCCGGCGGGGTAAGGGATTTTCACCTGCCTCGAGATGACTGGGTGTTTGTGTTGTCTTAATCATTTCATCATCATTCATGCACGTGGCAAGATTGGACTGAGAAAAGGTTGGGAATTTGTACGGGCGCTGATAACCGCGCAGTTGAGCGCCCCACAATCCAAACATCATCATCATCAACCAACAACTTTTACAGACCTACGTGAATAGTTCGAGCAAGTGTAGAGTAACGTATTCCAGGACAGTTTCGCCATCTGTACGGTCGACTGGATGGCAGAATCAAAGCCTTAATTACCGCCCGTGGAAGCTACACCACTTACTAATATGGGTGTTTCTACAGGGGTCGAAGTCTGGTACCTCAGAAAGGCTTGAGCTACAGATCTCTAAGTGTAAACATTTCATGTATTCCATACGTACTGTTGCAATAATAAATCTTGAGAGAACTGGAAACCTCTAAAAGGGTGTCCTATTTCCTTTAATTTACGTCTATGGTCACAAACTTTTTGTTAACAGATTACCGATTTTGGTCTTTAATGACCATCATTAGATCTGCAGCAAAAATGGGAAAAACATAAATACACTCGCAAACCGCCTGCAGCTTAAGAACAATACATAGACCATAATGAAAAGTAGTAGTGACAGAATTTACATTTGTGCGCTTTAAATATGAAGAGGCTTACTGTTACATAAAAACAAAGTCCTAATGTTCAAAATGGTTCAAATGGCTCTGAGCACTATGGGACTCAACTGCTGAGGTCATTAGTCCCCTAGAACTTAGAACTAGTTAAACCTAACAAACCTAATGACTTCACAAACATCCATGCCCGAGGCAGGATTCGAACCTGCGACCGTAGCGGTCTTGCGGATCCAGACTGCAGCGCCTTTAACCGCACGGCCACTTCGGCCGGCTAAGTCCTAATGTACTGCAGCCATAGTCGCATCGTCAAATGTTAAGTGGGGAAACAGCACCAGCATCGTCAGATACATATAAATAACATCACGTGCACGAGTCATGTTGTCAGTAGCACTACTGTTTAAAACAAGCTGCCGTACAGTAGCCACAAGATGTATGTGTTGTAAGTTCACCAGATGTCGCTAATGTCGGCATACACTGGTTTTCAATAATTAACTGAAACAGCGAAAATAAAGGGGGATACAATAGTTGAAGTCTGTGTTTTTTCTGACAGTGTATAAATTAAATAGCTAGATTACAACATTTTCAAAAAGTGCGCAGAAAGTACCGCCCCCACTTCCTCGTCCCCGTTGGTACTGCGGGTGATATAGGATAAAAACAAAACATGTAGCACTATCGTCAGCTCTGCTACAAGGCCACAGTGATTAAAGTGCGGCAGTTCGAGTTAACCGGCGTTGCGGCGCTTTCTGTACCGTCGTCGAACACTAAAAGGAGCCAGCAGCGGCTAAATAGGGGAGTCTGGCGGCGTCTCTTTGCAGAATAGTAGCGGAGAAGGTAGGGGGAGGGCAGGGGGGCAAGCTACTGTGTCACAGGGACGGTCCGGGCCTCCAGTCGTTCGTGACGAGCCCTGCACGGTCGGTGTAGCGTTACGCACGGCGCGCTCGCTTCGTCCTACTTTACGGCACCAGCCGCGAAACGATGCGGAAGGCTCCGAGCTGCCGCTTCTTACACGTTTCCCAGTTTAGCCTCTTCCTGTAGCTCGCTGAAAACCTCTACATCTCAACAGTGCCCTTCATTAAAAATCATTGGTGAAGAAAGCAATCGTGTGGCTGGTTGCGCTCTCCAGCAATCATTCTTGATTGAATAACTGCCACGTAGTTCAACAAGATCCAGCGTAGACAAAATAACGCCTAGTTTTGCAGTGTACAGCATCGTTCCATGGCCCTACCCGCTTTTTTCCGTAAATAAACAACGCGAAAATAAAGCTGTTACTCGGCAAAGTGCAGTGCTAATCTACACACAGTCGCAGCACCTTAGTGTTTGTTCCCGAGAAACACAGCACCTCCGTAGTGCTTTTTTTTTTAATATATATAATGTAGCAGATAGAGGAGGTTGTTTAAGAAGAGGTGTTTAAGAATCTTATCCATATGACATTGTTTTATTACACGTGGCAGATCACTTACGTTACGGATAATAATTGTGTCGTGATCACTGGATCAAAGGGGGTGTAAAGCTAGTTCGCGTCCGTAGTAGAATACTACACGTGCACCCTGGGTAACGCTAAATGAACTAGCAAAGTACAGGCGACCAGATAATCCTTAGTTGATCTCCTGGTCACGGCAAATCACGATGAATTCTAGCAAAATGAACCCTTTGACTAGAAAACTCGGATCGCTGATTCGAGTCTGCCACCTGAATATTGAAGGCATAAGTAGAGCCAAATGCATGTACTTGCATAAAGTTTTAACAAAGAACGACATTGACGTAGTCGCAATTCAGGAGACCCATACTGAAGATGACGAGCAGCTAAGATCAAGGGGCATAATATCTGGCTATGACCTAATAGGCGCCACACACCACAGACATTATGGCACGGCAACATACGTCAGGAGAAATATCGAAGAAGTGGCTCTCGTATCAACATCTACCACAAACGAGATTCACGAAGTCATTATAAAAGTGGGTGAAGTCACAATAAATAATATATACAAGCCTCCAGGGCAATTGTGGCCCCCACAAGCCCTTCAAATCCTGCCTCACCCAGCAATATACGTGGGTGACTTTAATAGCCACCATGAACTGTGGAAATATCGAATATCTGACCAAAACGGCGAAGACCTGGTGAAATGGACAGAAGATCATAATACTCAACTAATCTTTGACGCCAAAGACCGAGGTACATTTAAATCAGCCGCTTGACTAACTGAGACCTGCCCTGACCTCAGTTTTGTTACAACTGACAAGAACAACAAACCCCTGCCGGTCTCTCGCAGGGTACTTGAGGATTTCCCCCACTCTCAGCATCGTCCAGTGCTCTTAGAAATAGGTCTTACTATTCCCCTGATATCCTCTTATCCTCGTCCTAGATGGAACTTTGGGAGGGCTGCATTCTCGGAGAAACTTGATAAATGCCTTGGATGGATACCCCCAACGTATAAGAACTACGAAAGATTTGTTGGAGCCGTCACCAGCTCAGCTAAAGCTAGTATGCCCAGAGGATTCAGAAACGAATATGTGCCAGGATGGAGCGAGGAAAGTGAACGGCTTTATAGACAGTTTCTGGACAATGGGGATAAAGAAATTGCAGACGATCTATTACATAGCCTAGACGCGGCCAGGCGTGCTAAGTGGATGGAGACCGTGGAACAAATGGATTTTACAAGACCAAGCAGAAGGGCGTGGTCTTTGCTTCGGAGACTTGGAGGTGGAGGTAAAAATCTGCGATTGACCAGCGCTATGTCCCCAAATACAGTTGCGGTTCACATCAGCAAGACGTCCAGGGCCCCAAAGGAACGAGCCTATACTATAAAAATTAAAAAGGAGCTTAAAGAGCTAAAAGCGACAGCAGAGAACAATACATCTTATTCCCAACACTTTTCAGTCGAAGAGTTAAATATGGCCCTGAACGATATAAAACCAGGAAAGGCCCCAGGGTTTGATGGGATTCACCCAGAATTTCTGCTCCACTGTGGTAAATTTGCAAGATTATGGCTTGCGCGATTCTTCTCTAACGTGTTGCAAACTGGAAAAATTCCGCACACTCTCAAAAAGGCTAAAATTGTTGCCATATTAAAACCGGGCAAACCGAGTGACCAACCTCAGAGCTACCGCCCAATCGCCTTACTCAGCATGATCTATAAATTACTGGAGAGACTTATGTACAACAGAATGAGCGAAGTCATCCTGGAGGCTGTACCGGTAGAACAGGCGGGCTTCCGGCCGAAAAGAAGCTGCACGGATCAGGTCCTCGCTCTAACAACCTACATCGAGGCGGGCTTCCAAAGACAGCAAAAAACATCAGTGGTATTTGTTGACCTGACGGCGGCGTTCGACACTGTCTGGAGACAGGGCCTGATTTATAAGCTCCTCCGCATCGTGCCATGTCTAAAAACGGCTAACCTTATCAACGAAATGCTCTGCAATAGACCATTCCAGGTTGTCATCGGTAACAACAGAAGTAAATTCATGAAACTTAATAATGGCCTGCCCCAAGGTTCAGTACTGGCTCCACTGCTTTTCAGCATGTAAATAGCCGATATGCCTAGGACGAGATCCAAAATGTTCGGATATGCGGACAACTGGGCCTTGGCCACACAACACCGAGTGATGGAGGAAACTGAGATCACACTATCCAGCGATTTGACCACTCTAGGAAAATACTTCCGCAACTGGAGGCTCCAACCCAGCCCATCCAAAACAGAGGCCACTTGTTTCCACCTGAATAACAAATTAGCAAACAAAGAGCTCAAGATCCGCTTTGATGGCGGCATTCTTCCATATAATAGAACACCAAAGTATCTGGGCGTGACACTCGATAGAACATTGAGCTATAAACAACACCTTGTAAACACTGCTGAAAAAGTCAGAACTAGAAACAACATTGTCCAAAAGCTTTATGGCACTAGTTGGGGGTCCACTGCCTCCGTTCTGCGTAGCTCTGCACTAGGACTTGTCTATTCTGCAGCAGAGTACTGTTCCCCAATATGGTTAAATAGTGCTCACATCAAGAAGGTGGATGCAGTCTTGAACCAAACGATGAGGATTATCTCTGGAACGATCAGGTCAACTCCTGTCCAATGGCTGCCTGTATTGAGCCATATCCCGCCGCCACATTTGCGCAGAGAACACGCACTTGTCAGGGAGTGTCGAAAAATCCAAAATAGCCCAGATCTTCCTATCCACACCCTGAGTAATGGAATTGAGCAAAATAGATTGAAATCCAGACACCCCCCTCTCGCAAGTGCCAAAGATCTGGTAAAGAACGCTTTTATTCTTGAGGACCGCTGGAGAGAAGAATGGGAGGAAAAGACACCGCCTCAGGTTAACACCTTATTGGGAACATCTAACAGACCTCGGGGCTTTGACTTGCCCCGCAAAATCTGGTCTACCCTTAACAGGATCAGGACGAGCCACGGCCGTTGTGCGAACTCCTTGTACAAATTGGAGCATAGTGCCATCACCACAGTGCGACTGCGGCGCTGACAGGCAGACAATTCACCATATCGTGGTAGAATGCCCTCTGAGGGCCTACCCTGGGCCAACAAGGGACTTCATGGATGCGACTAACAGTGCAATCGATTATATTTCTAACCTAGATGTTTGTTTGTGATATTGTAACTGTTTTGTGTGTTATGTACTTTTAGATTTTTCACACGTGATTTGTACTTGCCATACGCTAAATAAATACTGGATCAAACATTTTGGATCCTTACAATGGCTAGGAATATTCTGAATGGATAAAGACATCATGAGAAATCAACAAAAGGAATTTCATGTGACGCGCTGAAGAACTGAAATTAAATTTGTTCACCTCTGCCATAGCGTAGTGTAGATGGTCGTGACGTAGTCATGGTAAACAAAAAATAGTAAGTTAAAAAAAGTTCATGTGCTAATAGATTTTCATTTTCATGTCTTTATCAGAATGGCTTTAATCATTATTCTTATTCACTTAATTGTATCTATTTTATTCCTAATCCTATTTTAAATCGTCGATCTAACTTTCTTATTTGCCCACCATCTTACAGATGGTTCCAAAATGTCGATCCGACCGCTTCTCTCCCCTTCCCTACCCCCTCGCCTCCCCGTCCTTCCCACCCCTCCCCTCCCCTCCCCTTCCCTAGTGTGTTACCGAGTATTTTGTCATCGCATATTATTGCGGACTAGAGCGTTTGCTAGTAAGACAAAGTGAATATAATAATTAACAAAATAGCCTGTTACGAAGAATAATACGGTTGTCGCCAATTAGTTTTGTTTTGTTAATTAATCAAATATTTCAGCAATTACGTACCTTGCTCCTTAAAGGAACATTTCGTTTTTTTTGTTTTTTTTTTGTTTTTTTTTTTAGCGTCATACTGGTACACGAAAAATGAACCCTTAATGAAACCCTCAACACAACCTGCATGCATAACAATTAATTGCTGAAGGGTACATTTATTCCAAAAATACTCCTCACAGACTGTCACTTTGACAACGTTTATTTACGGTGTTACGTCCGTGAATCATCGTAGTGCCTCGCGGGATTCGCCAGGCGGTCTGGGGCGCTGCAGCCATAGACTGTGCGGCTGGTCCCGGCGGAGGTTCGAGTCCTCCCTCGGGCATGGGTGTGTGTATTTGTCCTTAGGATAATTTAGGTTAAGTAGTGTGTAAGCTTAGGGACTGATGATCTTAACAGTTAAGTCCCATAAGATGTCACACACACAATCATCGTAGTAAATCTCTGGCCGCTTTCATTCTGATGGTTCATTCTTCTGTAAAAAACCAATGTAGTACACGCTTCTTTCACCTATGCCCTCTCTTTCGCACATGACAACATGTTTATTTTGGCACCTTTTGAAACTAAAGTACAGTTCTATGCACACAAAATAAAGAAAAGAAAGAAAAATCTGTGTAGCTTTCGCAAACCTGGTATTTCTGTATATTGTCCGTCATAGCGTAGAAATTGCTGTCTGATCTTACATTTATCCAAACAGTCAATACTTGTTGTGAGTACTTTCATTCTCGTTTTATGTCGTACAAAATTGAATTCCCTCTACTCGGCTTCAGTAATTTGAAAGCTATTATCTGGCTCAACTTTAACATTTTCGCTGCACGATCGTCGCCTTCTGCACCGGCACGACAAATTTCTTCTCTTTCTCATCGTAAACATATTTAATCATGTAAACAGCAAGCCGTCACGCTTTCCCTCGAAGATTTTTTGCGCGCTCATTTTCTATGCTTTCACTGCAACCTAGCAACGTGCACAACTTCTGTCGGAGTGTGACTGTGCGTAATCACATGACCAAGTTGGCTCATGTTCTGCCGCGTTACCATTTCGCATTGCTGGATAATAACTCAAAAATATATCAAGAAGAATGTGAAGAAATTTAACCAAAAATTATAAAAGATCGCCATCACTATCACCATGGCCATCATCCAACTTATTTTCAGTGCTTGATAAAAGCTCGTTCTAGAATTTTCTATTCATTGCATTCTGTGACATGCGCCCAGGTTACCCCAGTGTGGATACAAATGTGGAAACACCACGAGAAACGCATGCTTCAACGTAAATGCAGGTTTCCGTGACACGCCGTGAATATTACATATCAGGCGCCGACGGCAGTACGCACAACTTATCCGTCATGCGGGTTGCAGTGAATTAACCCTTCCAGTGCAGACGACATGGAACTTCCCAACACCGTAACTCTTCAGCCAGTACAGCAGAAGGCGTCAACAGCACTCCGGCCGTGTCACCAGGTGGCGCACACGGCTACAGTAAAAGTCGTTGACAAAACGCATCTCTTCGTGCATCTGCCGTCGAACGTGTAGAAAACAAAGCCACACGTAACCATCCGCGAGGCGGCTATTTAAGGCCGGACAGCAGTTCACTCACAGTCTGCAACCTGGAGAACTCCACTCCACTGTGCCCAGGGCTGGCGGGGCCAACGACTTCTGGACAGCACGCTGCCTCCTCAGCGATTAGCGACGTGCTCATTGGGGATTGGTATAACTGCACAGTTGTTCTTCTATCCGAAACGATAGTGTCAGACTGGAAGTTCCTACGCTTCTGGAACTTAGATATTACTGTTGGCTCTCAATACTACATCGAAGTAAACCGTAACAGTTTTTAAGTGTATACTCTTCTTGACTGAAGCTTATTTTTTGACTTTGCTTTTAAACCTGAAGCGAGGACCTTATTTTTCCGTTTGTTGTTAGGACTTCACGACTCTGCTCTTTAAAGAGCGTCCGACTACAGAAACTTAATTAATTGTTTTCTAACTTGAAGCTTTTGAGAATTAAGATTGTGTTCACTGCAGCGTGAGTAGTGATTCTTTCAACTATCGGGGGAATTTATTTACTTTGTGATTCTGGAAGTCTAAATTGCTCTGTTATTTACTTATGAAACCATACCATCCAGGCTTTTGTGGTATTGTGGAGAACATTTTTGTGGAATATGTGTACAATAAACTTTTGTTGGTTCCCCATACCTCGGCTGGTTATTTCTGCCCTCCTCCCCCAGCGACGGTCACTTCGCAGATACTAGCCAAGCCTACAGGTCGCGCTGTAATATTTGATCACGAAAGCCACCAGTGCAATGTCCTCAACACGCTGCAAGTGACAGTCGTGGTCATGACAGTGTTCTGTATAGTTATGAATGTGTTATGTCGTAGCTAAGTGAATTCCAACGTGTACAAATTGTTGGTGCTGGTACGGTTGCTGCTTCCGTGACGAACACAGCCAAGGTGTTTGTTGTTTCAAAAGGCACCGTATCAAAGTTTTATACACATTATAGGGAAATCGGAAAACAACATCCACTAAGTTTCAAGATGGACGAAAGTTAGTGTTGAGTGATAGCTACAGATGATTAGATTGAACCTCTTTTGAGTGCCAACGATCCTCATACACCGTCTTAGACGTGGTAAAGTGTTGTGTTTTTAGTGTTTCCATATTTTTGACCTCCTCCCTGTATTCTAATGTCATCTATCCACTTTCTATTAGGTCGTTCCTACCAAACAGTTTCTTTGATCCATCCATTCATTTGACTACGCGTCCCGACCGCCTTCATTTAACTTCATTGCAACACAAAACTTATATATATTTATACCAAGTAGAATGACAAAAAGCATTTTACATGCCTCGTTGTCAAATTCAATCATTAATAACCACAATCGGGAAAATGTTCCCATCAGAACACAAAAAAGGCGAATAGCCTCCTGTTATTAACTGACTGAAATGTGAGGTACCAGCTGCCTCGTTTTACCTGCTTTAGCACCTTTAAAAATTTTGCCAAAAATTTTTATATGCAAATACATTTGCGTTCTTTTTAACGTGCAGCTCACTTCTCACTCCCACAACCTCCCCTAACTCTCTTCCATACCCACTAGGCCAACGTTGTAACTTGCTCATATCCATCCACTCCCACTTGCCCATTCTCACTCACTCATTCAGTCCAACTCATTGTCATCGTGTCTTTAAGTGTCTCTAACTGTCACTGCCTCCTATCTGACAGCCACAGTCTCCTTCATTGTGTCTCACTACTGCTGACTTCTCCCACTGTCGCTGTCTCCATCTTGCTCTCTTACTTCCAATATCTCATTCATTCCTTCCCACGACTGCTGTCTCTTCTCACTGTCACTACTTCTTTCTTCCTCGTCATAGACTCTGTCTCTCATCATCATTGGGCCTCACCCATTTACATTTTCTCCTCCTCCCTATTCCTCTCCCACTAGCACTGTCTCCCTCACTCTGTTCATGGCACTGTTCTGTTACTGTTAACTGTGTTCATTGCCTCTGTATCTCTGTCTTTCCCTCACATTTATTTATCTCCTTCGTTCTTTCTATGCCACAACCACCGTCTTCCAGTATTCATTCATTTTGCGTCTCTATCTCACTGCCTTTGTCTCCCTCTCCATCAGCATCAAAAGCGCCAATATGTCCGCTTGCCAAAATTTTTTAGGGTGCTGAGGAAGGTAAAATGAAGCAGATGGTACCCCATTTTTCATTCAGAGTCTTCTAAACAGCAGTATATCGGCCTTTTTTATAATCTGCTGGGAGCATTTTTCTACTGGTTCCCTTCTTTACCTGCTATAGCAGGGAATGTCACTCACACGAAGAGAACTTAACGGTTAAGTAAAATTTTGATAGTTTACTTATGTGAAGTTGAAATAACGTAAAAGTATTTTTACAGTTCAGGCCGGATTTTAACTGCACAAACATTTTGCATGCCCTTCAGTACTACAATATGGGGTTCCAAAAAATCATTCTGATAATTATGGAGACACTTCACAGCATATTTCTCCGCGCTACGTCACTTTATAAACTAAGTTCCCGTCACTGGGGAAATTTTTCTGCAACAACGTTGCAACTTCTGAAAAAGGTTACAGCCAACTGTTAGAGCTGAGCGATTAGTGAGTCTGACTGCCATGCAGAGGATCTGCGGCCAGTAATGCTGAAGAGTCTTCCTTGTTGGGAGAATTGGGATGTAGTTCACTCAGCTTCGTGAGAACAAGGAGTCACTCCATCCCGCATCCAAATAACGCCATATGGCAGAGGATGACAACATGTGGTCTTCTAGGCCTGATCGGGGAAATGAAATTTATTTTTAAAAAATTTAGAAATCCATGACACAGAATAAAACTTTTTACAAATTAAAGGAGATCAATACGTCCCACCACACTCTGTATGTTCCATTCCCATTAAAGGTATTCGGTTCAGCTGAGATTGTATGTTTAGGTTGTTATGTGAGTAGTTATGGGTTGAAATCCTAATTACCTCCCACTCTTACAGGATTTAAATCTTGTTTATGAATGTTTCAGTGCAGAACATATTAAAAAGATCTGATTTTCTGACAAAATCTTTTTTAAATTTCGGGATGGTTTCAAATGTTCTCGAAATTTCAAAAATGTTCTTGAACGGTCTAGTAAGTTAATGAAAGTTCTTGAATTTTTCTGGTTGTTCTAAAAACTATGGGGTTACTGTCGATGTTATGGAAATTTCTGTAGTGTTCCCAATTTATAAGAAGTAAAAACAAATTAGAATCATCTAGAATGTTCTTGAATAGTCCGCAGTGTTCTGGAACTAGAAATGCTCAATGCTATTTTCTAAAATCATATAACACTCTGTAAGTTCGATTATGTAGCTAGTAAATGAAACTTTAAGATAGTGGTTTTCACTGTTCATTGCCTAATCGTAAGAATTTTTACTCGACCCTGAATGAAAGAATAGACAGACAGACCAGTACCAATAAATGAAGCAATTGCAGAACGAGAAAGATGTATTGCTTCAGACTGACCATATTATCAACGAATTATAACCAATAACTGATTTAATATTTTCGGAAGGATAACGGTCTTGATCACACAACAGTTTTTATTGATTACAGTTTTGACTCACACTGTCATTTTCATATGAATAAGGTTACTGTAAAATGCATCTTGTTCGAGAGGCTACTATTGTATGATATAGTATTGCTAGAATCGTGTGTTTTCTACCTACAAACAAAAAATTGTTATTTGGTTTATGATTCCCATTGACAGGTTCCCAAACACCACAAAAGTTAAAATATATTCGAGAAAACTGATCCAGTTAACAGGTCAACTTAATAAATCGTAAAAGCACGTAATGTGACCTATAATATTTGTATCCACGTACAACAAGTACATAATTTATTCATTTCCGAATAACCAATGCAATACACACAGCATTTTACCATGGGCTCCACATGTACTTCACGTCGCTGTGATATTACCGTCACAGATCGCTATGCGATAGTGATTCATTTATTCCACCATTTCGCGGTTAATTTTACTTAGAGTGTACTGAGCACATTTTCCAGGAGGATAGCTTTCCGTTTTTTTCAGTGGTAAAGGGTTCTCCCAGAGTGGTCTCTGGGTCCTCTTTGTCAACAAGAGCCGGTCAGTGAATCTCAGTAGGAAGGGGCTAGGTCCCGTAGCAAGTTGGACAGTTTTCACGGAAGTAGTGCTGCGGCCTATTTCGTGATTTTGTCAGTAGAGCCGACAGCTCTCCTAGTTCTGAGCGGAGGGCGCCGTGCCGCGGAGAATAACTGAGCACGACATTTTTGCCTATTCTGTTCGGCCGCCGGACGAGGCACCGAAAATCCGCTCGACCAACGTGGGCAGATCCGTTGCTTTCCCTCCAAAAACTGGTGTACCCAATATAATTGAGATGCCCTGCCACCATGCTTGGCGTGAGAGAGCTGACCAGTCCACAGGACACTGCTTCATCACGGTACCAAGCTCTCATTTCTTAAAGTGGATTTTGAACACTAAGAGGGAGAAGTTTCTGTCTTGTTTCCCCATTTTTTCATAAAATAAGGGATATTCTTATCCGTTACATTGGCAACAGAAATGGGGCGCTCCTTTCATACAGCTTTTTCAAGTAAAGAGTTGTGGGGAGGATCACTCGTCTCCTGGCCACAGTTTCGTGCTGATGGGCACACAGTTGCTGATCTGGGGGATGTGTCACAACTGCATTAGTGCGATACATATTCCGAGCACCTTTCGTTACTTGCCTACTTCGGCACGCAACTCGTGATGTGGAACCGATGACCTCTCTGTTTCATCCCCTCCCCCAAACCAACCAATCTACTCGTGACGGTTATTTTCGTTATAATTTGTGACATCTTGTTGTATTAACTCGGATTTTGTTAGCTGCCAAGATGAACAGACCTGGTTGCACTGTTTACGTACAGTTTCACACACTTTGTCGTACTTCCTCACAGTATTAGCGTCACCTTGTGGTTTGATTTGAGTTCAGAGGACTTAGTTCCCTGTTAATATTTTCTATGATTTTTGTCAGTTATTAGAGTAAATATCTGTCAGTCTCAGTCGTGCCTTAGACTACAAGATTCTTTACATTGCCCTACAACTTTTCCATAATTAGGGGAGTAGTAATCAATATAACTGGGTGCACATGGAAGCTTGTTGTTCTCACTTTCACGACGTTGTAGTTTTGCCGTCGCCAAACTCAATGATCAGTTATATTAAGAATTCAGAGAAAATAATGAGCATTGTGTTCACTCGTCTTGTATGATCAAAAATTTGTCTTATAACAAGCATTGCACTTGCGCTCCTCGAATCTGATCAAGAGCAGGGTGTCACCTTTGACCATATTATCACTAAGTATTGTGATCTTTCTGGGGACCGAAAATCTCGTCTATATAAATCAACGTGCATCTCCCAAACAATAATGTTTTGAAACTCACCTCGCTCTTTTCCTACACGAAACACACCAGACAGCAGATATCCCTGACGGTACTGTGTGTTCACTGTCATTCGGAAGGCATTCGTTTCCGTTCCGCATTGTCAGCCAGTGAAGAAAATAGAGCGTACGGAATACCATATCAGATTTTTGATTGAACTGAAGAGCTCTATTGATATTTGAGTCTTGCTCCTCTGTCTGACAAGTAAAGAATTCCAAAGAAATAATGGGCTTTATAGCTCAGGTTCGTTTAGTAAACGCTAAAGTTTCACGCAGATGGTCGTTCAACTCCAGAGGAAAACGTTACAATAGGAGCATCGTACATCACGGTGTGGTTTACAGCAAAAATTCAGAGAGCGTAGTTTGATAGAAGAGTGAACTAAGATATTACTTCCTTCCAAAAATATCTGGCGAAAGGCCATGAAGCTAGATCTAGAGAGAACCGGTCTCAAACGAAGACACACCAATAGTTGTTCGTCTCGTCCACCATCGAGTCTGCAGTAGTAAAGAGGTGAAGGGACAGTTGCATATGAGTTCCCTCCGCTAGACACTAGAAGGTGATATATAGCAAAGATGTAGATGTAAGGTTGGATGCAGATGCAAAGCCATACCAAGTGCAACATCAGTCGAGGAGTATTGTGGGCAGCAAAGCAATTCGCAAATATGCACTGTGTGGTTCTAGTAGGGCCACCTAGCTGTACAATCAGTGCACGACGTTATTTGCTGAGGAAGCTAAGGCCCTGTGTAAGAGCTCCATATCACAGTTTTGTCGACTTGCTCTATAAAAACCCATTTTTTTTAACAGACTCGAATGCACGTAAGGAACAGATTCCGTTATGTCTCTGAGTCTATTTAAAAACATTACATCATGTATACAGAGACTACCTTGTTCGAGATGTACGTTACGAATAGTTGTTTAGTGATAATGAGATTTGTGTTTTCCCAGAACAAACACTCTTCGCAGTAACGAGTGGTGAGTGGTACGCACATGGTTACGAATAGTTGTTTAGTGATAATGAGATTTGTGTTTTCCCAGAACAAACACTCTTCGCTCTAACGAGTAGTGAGTGGTACGCACATGGCACATTGCTTCGTATTGACACCACTTTCATGAAGCCTTCAGCACAGTCTACTTGATGATGTAATTCATCCGATGGTAATGCTTCTGTGCATGTCGTAATTCATGCCTTACCCTCCAGCATTCCAGGCATGTCGAACGGAAGATAACAACAGCAAAAGGATGAACGTTTTATTCTGAGTTTGATCTGACTCTTTCCGTAATCAGTACTTCAGTGCTAATGAATAAAGCTGTTTTCTTTCACTCACAGAGCATTAGCTGATGTAAAATTGAGTTACCTGTTCACAGATGATGCAGTCAGATTGTAGCGCTGATTAACAACCTCACCAACAGAATATTAATCATCCACTTAAAACAACACACTTGTCGCTTTCTACCGCTGTATAATATACAAGAGATTGGAAACGAAAACTGAAGATCTGTTAGATGACGGTCAATTTTTAGGAGACGGTCAGTTTGGCTTTAGGAAAGGTAAAGGCACCAGAGAGACAATTATGGCGTTGCGTCTGTCAAGCATGTCCCATATTTGCACAATGGGGTTTATATCGGAACCCGCCAATCCATTACTTCAAAGTCGAGACTTCACAACACATCCCTGCTGACGCCCGGCACACAGGCCTTAGCATTAGAAGGAATTGGGGGCCACCACCTATGCAGCAGCCACCACATGGCCCGACAGTGTCTATTCGACGTACTGCTTGACGGTAAAGCGAATATGGACAATGACAAGATCCCTACGATTGTCAGGCCGGCCGCGGTGGTCTAGCGGTTCTAGGCGCGCAGTCCGGAACCGCGCGACTGCTACGGTCGCAGGTTCGAATCCTGCCTCGGGCATGGATGTGTGTGATGTCCTTAGGTTAGTTAGGTTTAAGTAGTTCTAAGTTCTAGGGGACTGATGACCACAGTAGTTAAGTCCCATAGTGCTCAGAGCCTACGATTGTCAGCACTGAAGCCTCCCCAAATCATCACAGAACCTTGCAAGTCTATCAGTTTCCTGGACAGAATTTTAGCAGGTACCGCTCACAGCGAGTCTCCGCACACTAACACTGCCATCCTCTTGGGTCAGAAGATGTCGACTGTGAATAACACGTTTCGTCCGTGACGAAGATGCCAGTTCACATTGGAATGTCAGAACTGTTGCGCCAGGCGGGCAGTCGAACAGGCCGTCTAGATCGTCAGGTCCTTTCTTGTAAACTATTCATAACAGTGGCCCTTCTGAGATCGTCATGCAGTGCTCTGGCGGTATTCGTACGACAACGCAACACAGAGATAGCCAGGTATCGGTCTTCACGTGAGCTTGTAATACGTCGGCGACCTTGTCCAACACGTCTTGTATGCTGATCTGTCTCCCTGTAGCTATCCACAACCTTTGGATTACACATGGAGAGGCATTACCATCTGCAGCAACAGGATCAAAGTCTATCCCTGTTGGATCAGACAGACAGCCCTTGCAACTTGCACTGCTTTACGATGTCGCACTGCATGTACTTGGCTGAATACAACGTCCACAAATGCCATCTGTGTATCTCACTAGAAAGAACTGCGACGCTGGCATTCACTTCCTTCTGAGGGATCTCTTGACGCTGTAATGCACAACATAGCCAGTAGCTGACGAATGGTTTTAATTGTTGCCTACATTGAAAGACAAGATTTCAAGCCATAGAATAAGACCATCGGTAGCTCCTGTATTAAAATAGATTTAACATACCAGATGTAGATGCATGTGTTCTCCTAATTCTTTTGGTGTAGAATTGAAATCCTAGCCGTGTACACTAAAAGTCTGCCATTTATCACGCTTGGTAATTTGATCACATTAAAATGACAGATTACTGTACTGCTTGGTTCGGCTGTAAGTGCGAGTGCCTGGGAAGAGAGACGAAATTGCGGGGAATCTGCGAGACGGAAAACAACGTAATGTAGATGGTCATTAAGCGTACATGTCCCGGAAAATTTGCGGGCGAATCTTGTCTCAAGAGGAGCGGCAAACACCCCTGTTGCAGTGGCTGGGTGCACATCGGCCTCTCTTCGTAGCCTCCTCCTCCTCCTGCTCTTCCTCCACATCCTGCCTCCTCCCCTCACCCTCCCACCCCCCTCCTCCGCCACCCGCCACGACAACTTGTGCGGAGGACGGGGTTCTGGCTGCTTGCTGAGACAGCCAGTACGTCTTGCAGTCGGCGCCCACACCACACAGCCTCAAGTTGTACCGGGATAGCCCGGGGCTCCGTCACCACCGGCAAACAAACGGATCCGCCCGCACTTGCTCGTAAACAGGGATCAGGTGGCGACGACTTGCCAAGCCCCGTCTGGGGACGACAACCGAGATCTCAGCTGCGGGTAGCGTGTGCTCCGCCGGTTCTTACCCAGCTGTCTGCCGCTTTTTATGACGGACTGACTTTTAATAAAGCCTGATAATACCGTGGAGTAATGTACAACATACGCGTCACTTGCTCCTCAGTAACGACACCTTACTTTAAAACAGAACAAACGTAAGGAATTGTATATGAGACGAGAACTACGATACACCGATTAGAAATTAACAGCACATTACAAGACCATAATCAAAACAAAGCACCTACAGAAGATCCTTGGGAGAAGGCATCATGGCAAAACTATTCCACCTACACTACTGGCCATTAAAGTTGCTACACCAATAAGATATGCAGATCATAAACGGGTATTCATTGGACAGATAGCGGGGTCAGGGATTTTCTCTGCCTCGTGATGACTGGTTATTGTGTGATGTCCTTAGGTTAGTTAGGTTTAAGTAGTTCTAAGTTCTAGGGAACTGATGAACACAGATGTTAAGTCCCATAGTGCTCAGAGCCATTTGAACCATTGGACAAATATATTATACTATAACTGACATGTGATTACACTTTCACGCAATTTGGGTGCATAGATCTTGAGAAATCAGTACCCAGAACAACCACCTCGTAATACCGGCCTCGATACGCCTGGGCATTCAATCAAACAGAACTTGGGTGACGTGTACAGGTATAGCTGCCCATGCAGCTTCAACACGATACCACAGCTCATCAAGAGTAGTGACTCGCGTATTGTGACGAGCCAGTTGCTCGGCCACCATTGACCAGACGTTTTCAATTGGTGAGAGATCTGGAGAATGTGCTGGCCAGGGCAGCAGATGAACATTTTCTGTATCCAGAAAGGCCCGTAGAGGACCTGAAACATGCGGTCGTGCATTATCCTGCTGAAATGTAGGGTTTCTCAGGGATCGAATGAAGGGTAGAGCCACGGGTTGTAACACATCTGAAATGTATTTTCCACTGTTCAAAGTGCCGTCAGTGCGAACAAGAGGTGACCGACACGAGTAACCAATGGCACCCCATACCATCATGCCGGGTATGGCGATGACGAATACACGCTTCCAATGAGCGTTCACCGCGATGTCGCCAAACACGGATGCGACCATCTTGATGCTGTAAACGAAACCTGGATTCATCCGAAAAATTGACGTTTTGCCATTCGTGCACCCAGGTTCGTCGTTGAATACACCATCGCAGGCGCTCCTGTCTGTGAAGTGTCAAGGGTAACCGCACCCAAGTTCCCCGAGCTGATAGTCCATGCTGCTGCAAACGTCGTCGAACTGTTCGTGCAGATGGTTGTTGTCTTACAAACGTCCCCATCTGTTGACTTAGGGATCGAGACGTGGCTGCACGATCCGTTACAGCCATGCGGATAAGATGCCTGTCATCTCAATTACTAGTGATACGAGGCCGTTGGGATCCA
Organism: Schistocerca piceifrons; assembly: GCF_021461385.2. Taxonomy (NCBI): domain Eukaryota; kingdom Metazoa; phylum Arthropoda; class Insecta; order Orthoptera; family Acrididae; genus Schistocerca; species Schistocerca piceifrons. Next base: position 991,473,068 of record NC_060138.1, read on the forward strand.
GCACGACGTTCCGTATTACCCTCCTGACCCCACCGATTTCATATTCTGCTAACAGTCATTGGATCTCGATCAACGCGAGCAGCAATGTTGCGATACGATAAACCGCAATCGCGATAGGCTACAATTCGACCTTTATCGAAGTCGTAAACTTGATGGTACACATTTCTCCTCCTTGGACGAGGCATCACAATAACGTTTCACCAGGCAGCGCCGGTCAACTGCTGTTTGTGTATGAGACATCGGTTGGAAACTTTCCTCACGTCAGCACGTTTTAGGTGTCGCCACTGGCGCCAACCTTGTGTGAATGCTCTGAAAAGCTAATCATTTGAATATCAAAGCATCTTCTTCCTGTAGGTTAAATTTCGCGTCTGTAGCACGTCATCTTCGTGGTGTAGCAATTTTAATGGCCAGTAGTGTAGTATGCAAACACACGAGACAAATTAAAAAATAAAATTAATTTCCTGTAGGAGGCCGCGATCTTTTTGAATACTATGTGAATAAAACAGTCTAGATCACTTATGATTTTTTTTTTTATTTATGACGACGTTTCGGCTACTGCGGTTACCACATATCAAAAAGCTTAGAACTTACAAGAGAAAGTACTACAACCATTGCCCAACGGAGGAGTGAACTATGTAACATACTTCTTGTCCAGCATGTGGAACATTCTGTTGGCGATTTCGCAACTGTAATAATTGTTTTGAATAAAATGTATGCACCATCTGCACTTTTGTTTTTACTTACATCGATGACCGGTTTCGTTCCCGAGACCATTTTCTAGTGGTATAATCAGGCGTCCTGACAGGGACAGCCGTCCTCTCATATTGCAAAGTGTAACTTGTGTGAACTTTTCTTCAAAACTTCATAACTAAGTTGGCTGATGCCACGATTAGGCATACGTTTTAGTACTGACAGAAAACCTTCTTTTGTAAGTTCTGAGCTCATATCTAACGATAACAGTAGCCAAAACTTCGAGATAAATAAAGAAATTTTAATAAGATACTAGGCAGGTTCATTGCAAAATACACAAAATACCCTCAGACCGCCAAAAGAACGGAATAATTCTATTTTAAATGAGGCAGGTGCCGACAGCTATAAATACAACTGAACGCTCAGTTTAGTAATAAAGACACTGATTATTTGCGAAAGAACGGAACGACCGACAGAACTCAAAGTAGCGAAAGATCAGTTATGGTTTCGGAGAAACTAAAACGGAAGGCAACACTGACCTCACAACTTAAAAGAAAGTCTCAGGAAACGCAATTTATACCATTTGTAGATTTAGAGAAAGTTGACTGCGATACGCTCTTTGATATTCTGAAGGTAGCAAGGACAAAATAAAAGAAACGAGAACTTTTTTCCATTTTTACAGGAAACCACGCTGCAGTCGTAAGAAATGAATGACCTAGAAGGGAAGCAGTAATTGAGAAGGGAGCGAGACAGGTTTGTAGCCTATCTCGGACTACGTTCAGTCTGTATATTTAGCGAGCGTTAAAACAAACCAAGGAAAAAATTTTCGGGGAGAAGAAATAAGAGATTTGAGAATTGCCGATGATACTGTAGTTCTCTAGGAGGCATTTGAGGACTTGGTACTTCAGCTGAACGAATAGGATGTAGCCAAATGAATCTGGCCATGGTGAAAGAATTAGATAAGAAAGTGAGTAGATTTGTTACGTTGTTAGAAAGTACCTAATAATAGTCGAGATAGAAAGCATATAAAATGTAGGCGCAATAGCAAGACAAGCATTTTCCAAAAAGAGGCATGTACGAATGTCGAATATAAATTTAAGTGTTAAAATTTGTTTCATGAATCTATTTATCTGTAGTATAGCCTTGTACGGAAATAAAACGCGGGTGGGAACAGTTGAGAGAAGAAGAGAATAGAAGGTTCTCAGTCGCAGGTTCGAATCCTCAGACATGGATGTTTGTGATGTCCTTAGGTTAGTTAGGTTTAAGTAGTTCCAAGTTCTAGGGGACTGATGACCTCAGATGTTAAGTCCCATATTGCTCAGAGCCATTTTTAGAAGGTTCTCAAATGTGCTGCTGCAACAATAGGGATTAGGTGGGTATATAAGATAATTGGTGGAGAGGTATTGAATCGTATTGTAGCGAAGAGATATTTATGGTACAACATGACTGAAATAAGCGAGCGGTTAATGGAGTGCTTCTTGAGGCGTCAAAGGATCGTCACTTTGCTAATGGGAGAAAGTTTGGTAGGATGGTGTGCAAATTGTGGTTACGAAGGCTCAACTACACCAACAAGGTTCGAATGAAGTTCCAGTAGTTATACATAACTGAAGAAGGTAGACTAACACCGTTTCTAGAAATTTCAAAAATTCATTGCATTGTCTCGTTCTGTAACCACATCGGCACGTATTTACACGGCAGTCGTGGTGCTCAAGTAGGACAACATCTGTTTTACAACAGTATTTGTCAATAGCTGCTAACGACGACAGCAAACATGGTAAACGTGAACATTCTACACAATCACAAAAGCTAGAGAGCGTAAGAGAAGGCGACTGTCACGGGGTTTATGGCTGTGATAATTAGCTCAGTGGTGACTCGCCGCTTCATGAAAGATAAGCATCTACACTGTAACTTACGAAGAGTATATGGACAAAGTGTACCTAGCAGGTCTCAATGCGGCGAAGGGAACTGAGAGTAAGCATGCTGTGTACGTTCCACAGTCAAGCGAACAGAAAGCTGCCAGCACATAAAATAGAGTCATCCTACGGTGAGGGGCCGTGCTTATGGCAGCAATTTAAATCCTCCTGCCAATCAATAACAACCACACATTTCTCCGACGACATCTTGCATAGAATAATCTATGCGTTACGTCAGAGACAGCGTCATCATGTCTGTACATGAAGACAATCTTCAACGCACGATGAGGAGACCCAAATCAGATTCTCCATGCTTACCTGAGTTACCTTGATGAACAGCGGCCTACTCGGATCGTGTCAAGATAATGCGCAAATTACATGCAGAGTTCCCGAATGCAGTAGTGATCAATATTATAAAAATCGTTTTATGTAAGTCTGCAGGTTTTCGTGGCCGTTGTCACTGAAGTTATAATCTTTTGAGTTATTAGGCCGCGTCACTTTAATAACGTCGTTTACTGGCTAAGAAAAGAAACATTTATAGAAGAAAGGTCCGAGAAGCAGTTGAAATTTCTAAGAATACGTCTAATTTCAATAAAGAGGACAACTACAGGCTTCCGGCATCGTGGCTCCCCGCAATCAAGGAAGCGGTGTGTGAGCGGAATAAACAACTCGCTGCAAGTCACCTCGGGGGACAGTAATATTTTGGTGGCCAGCCGCTGTGGCCGAGCGGTTCTAGGCGCTTCAGTCCAGAACTGCGCGACTGCTACGGTCGTAGGTTCGAATCCTGCCTCGGGCATGGATGTGTGTGATGTCCTTAGGTTAGTTAGGTTTAAGTAATTCTAAGTTCTAGGGGACTGATGACCTCAGATGTTAAGTCCCATTGTGTTCAGAACCATTTGAACCATATTTGAATAATATTTCCCTTCTCTTGCTCTGTCCGTTTCGAATCTAGCCAATGATGACGACCAACCAATAGCGGTAGCAGGAATTTCAACCAATAACCCTTCTCCACCGTGAGCGTGGAATAGTGCCTTTCTATCCAATGACGATGGGCCGCCAATGGTATCCACAGGGGATTAGCTAACAACGCCCCTTCTTCTGCATCAGAGCGGGAATATTAGCCTATGACTATGGCCCACAAATGGTAGCCATATGAACTTTAACCAATACTATCACTTCTCCAGCTCGAACGCGTGAAAACTTCCCCTTTATAAGAGGACGCGACACTCGTCTCTGACATTGTTCTAGCAGTAGTGGACACTACAAGATCCTAAGGAAGAGCCCAGCAGAGGGTTCGAAACGTCGATCATTTTAGAAGAAACATGACGCGGCCTAATAACCCAGAAGATTTTAACTTCATTATTAAAATCATTCCAAATATCCAGGAAGTAAGTTCACCGAATTCCAAACATCCAGAGGGTAAGCTCACCGGAGAAATTGTTTGTCACTCCTTGAAAGATCACACTCATCACTTTTGAGCGCTGGGACTTGAAGGTGGGAAAAGTGAAGCTAGTGGGAACTAACGCTTTAACTGGAGGAATAATTTCCAGCTAGTAGTAAACCAACGAATCGTTAAATGTTTGTAAGATACCTGTTAGTTTCTAAACACTTTTTATTTCGTTTGCATTCCAAATTTTCATTTTATGTCGACATTGCAGATATCAGTAGAATTGAGTGAGCTCAAGAAGTACTGCATAAGCAGGGCGTAAGATTTCAGTTCTCACGCTAGCTGAAGTAATCGCTGGACCATCTGGCGCTGCAAGTAGACGGTGTGGTGAGGCAGGTACATCAGCGCACGCTACGTGGGAAAATACTAGTAGCAGCCATTGTGGGCCGAAACAAGTGATTTTGTTTAACAAATATTTATTAATAACAGCCACTTTTTCCACTACAGGTACTAGGAGAAGCGTACCAGACATAAGCAATTTCTTACACTAGTATTACTACACAGTAAATCAGTCGTTTCAATAAGCAAACAAATCATATCGAAGCAAAGGAAGTTTTAACAACTACGATGTTTCACGATTGTAAGTACGAGATCTCTGCTGCGTGTCTTACTCGTCAGTCGCCGACAGGGTGCCTTCCGAGTGAGTTCTGTCGTTATTTTTGAGTTAATAAATGACATATGGTATCATTATTATTAGCGTACGGCGTTTTGGCAAATAAAAACATCATAATGGCAGTCACAGGCAATTACATAGCTACCTACATCATCACTTATATTCTCGCTTCCCACGCCCGGGTTCCCGGGTTCGATTCCCGGCGGGGTCAGGGATTTTCTCTGCCTCGTGATGACTGGGTGTTGTGTGACGTCCTTAGGTTAGTTAGGTTTAAGTAGTTCTAAGTTCTAGGGGACTGATGACCATAGATGTTAAGTCCCATAGTGCTCAGAGCCATTTGAACCATCACTTACAATTACAGGTTGTTGAACTGCACATTCCAGAGAATTCAATGGCGCTGCGAGGGTCATCAGTCATGAGAGCTTCATGGCAAAACAGGTAGGCGGAAATCCTTTGCGACGACTCAATAAGATAATTCAGGGACGGATTCTCTTAATCTCTGAAAAACTCGAAAGGCCACATATACTGTGCGTCTCTTATACCATCTTCTACGAACTCACTAGCTAGACTGAGACACTTCAGGAGTTTCAGTAAATGAAGGGGAACTTTAATGCCTCCAACTTGAATCTCATTACAAATAAGTGCCCCACTCATACAGTTATAATTGATGGAGACTTCAATCTACCCTCCAGTTGTTGGCGAAAATACATGTTCAAAGCCGGTGGTAGACAGAAAACATCTTCAGAAGTTGTACCAAATGCTTTCTCTGAGAATTACTTTGAACAATTAGTTCATGAGCCCACACGAATTGCAAATGGTTGCGAAAACACACTTGATCTCTTAGCCACAAATAATCCTGGTCTACTAGAGTGCGTCTTGGCGGATACAGGGATTAGTGAACACAAGGTCATTGTAGCGAGGCTCAAAACCATATCAACCAAAACCACTAAAAAAACGCAAAATATATCTATTTGAAACAGCAGATAAAAATTCGCTTGATGCCTTCCTAAGAGAGAGTCTCCATTCCTTCCAAGCTAATTATGTAAGTGTAGACGAGATATGGCTCAAATTCAAAGACACAGTATCGACAGCAATAGATAGATTCATACCGTATAAGTTAATAGGAGACGGGACTGATCCACCATGGAACACAAAGCACATCATAACACTGTTGCAGAAGCAACGAAAAAAGTACGCCAAAAACAGAAGAACGCAAAATCCCCAAAACTGGCTAAGTTTCACGGAAGCTCGAAATTTAGTGAGGACGTCAATGCGACATGCTTTTAATAGTTTCCACAATGAAATATTGTCTCAAAATATGGTAGGAAACCCAAAGAGATTCTGGTCGTATGTAACGTACACCGGTGGCAAATAACAGTCAATACCGTCACTGCTCGATAGCGATGGAAATGTTACTGATGATGGTGCCACTAAAGCGGAGTAACTAAATACAGTTTTCCGTAATTCCTTCACAAAAGAAGACGAAATAAATATTCCAGAATTCGAAACCAGAACAGCTGTTAGCATGAGTGACATAAATGTAGATATATTAGGTGTTGCGAAACAACTCAAATCACTTAAGAAAGGCAAGTCTTCCGGCCCAGATGGTATACCAATCAGGTTCCTATCAGAATATGCAGACACAATAGCGCCTTTCTTAGCAATCATATACAGTCACTTACTTAACGAAAGGTCTGTTCCTAAAGACTGGAAAGCACCATAAGTCACACCAATATTCAAGAAACCCATTGAATTATAGACCCATATCACAGACTTCAATTTGCAGTAGGATTTTGGAGCATATACTGTACTCGAACATTATGAATCACCTCGAAGAAAATGATTTATTGATACATAACCAACACGGATTTAGAAAATATCGTTCTTGTTCAACACAGCTAACTCTTTATTCCCATGAAGTAATGAGTGCTGTCGACAAGAGATCTTAGGTCAATTCCATATTCCCAGATTTCCAGAAGGCTTTTGATACCGTTCCTCACAAGCGACTATTAATCAAATTGCGTGCATGTGGAGTATCGTCTCAGTTGTGTCACTGGATTCGTGATTTCCTCTCAAAGAGGTCACAGTTAGTAGTGATTAACGGTAAATCATCGAGTAGAACAGAAGTGATATCTGGTGTTCCGCAAGGTAGTGCTAGAGGCCCTCTGCTGTTCCCGATTTATATAAATGATCTAGGTGATATTCTGAGCAGCCCCCTTAGACTGTTTGCAGATGACGCTGTAATTTACCGTCTAATAAAGTCATCAGACGATGAATTCCAATTATAAAATGATCTAGAGAGAATTTCTGTATGGTGTGACAAGTGAAAAGTGCCAATTAGCACTAAACAAAGAAAAGTGCGAGGTCATCCTGACTTCTTGGTGTATCAACAAGGACTATCCAAATTGTCTGCAAAAAACCATTCGCACCCAGGAAGAGTGCTACGCCTCATCAATAACAATCGATGTCAGACTCTTACTGGTAATTACAAAACAGATAATTTTAAAACAGGGGCAACCACAGCTAAAATAGCCATATATGACTGGCAATTCATTCAGTAAACAGTTGTTTAAATACGACTGTTTACTGTATACAAGCGTCAAAACTATTAAAATATAAAACTGACGCAGAGTAACAGTTGGCGTGGTTAGTCCATGTTCTCAGCCTTCCTAAGTTGATAAAAACCATCATCAATGATGAATGTCATGTCTGTGTTAAAAACACGAACTGTCATCATTTTACGTATTAAAACATGTTCTTGTCGGCCTATGTCAAACCAGATGTCACTAGATACAATCGATCTGGCCCAATTTCCGAGCGAATAAGACGAATGCGGGCAACGGACATTTGGCGTTGAGTACTTCGGAAAGGCCAGTTCTCACAGTGGCAGATAAAGCTGTAAGTCTTCAACTGGTCAAAAAACACAGGTAGTGGGCTGCAGTTGACTGGAGGCGTGTAGAGTGATCCTCTATCCGAGTGCATCCACGTCGTAATGAGACGTTTAACGCGCAGTGTGCTAAAGGTGTAGTCCACGACGGAGGTGGTTCTGTGTTGGTTTGGCGATGTTTCTTCGCATCACGACTTAATCCCACTCATCCAGATTACTGTAACAGCACAAAATTACAGCCGATCTTGAAGCAGAATTCGGAGACCAGAACAGTAGCGAGGCCATACATTGGAATCAGCAGGCATCGGTCAGTGACCCTCGACTTAAGTGGACGTCTACAACTTCCGCGTCACTGTCGTCTGTGTGACGAAACCTGAACGGTAACCAGAGAGAACTGCAGCTCGGCCCATTGCGAATTACGCCAAACCCCGGTCAATGCCTTGTTCCAGATGGTCTCGCAATGACTCACAAACGCAGCCCTTCAGCGAATTCAGCGCCGAGAACCAACATTTAAACGCTGTAGGGCCACGCATAGCGCCTGCTGTGTGACAGTCGTCGATACGAGTCTGCTGATGCGGCCTCGAATCTTCGCTGTAGCTCTGCCGTCGCCAGGCAACGAATCGCGCACCTCCACCTTACTGACTAGCCGGGGAGCTAGAATTGCGCCAGCTTCACGCCACTGCTTTCCAGTCGTCGGTCCAGACTTCGGCTCCGGACAGCGCCATCGCCACGCCGCTGGGACGCTGCGTCCTCCCGCACAATACGAGACGTCACTGCCTTGCTACGGACCGCAACCACACCGAGCGTCTGCGTCACCGTCATCGAATCATAGCGCCGTTTCAGAGCACCACTGTGTCAGCTGCTCACTTGTCTGCTCCACTGGCAGTGATTACGCCTATCGCTAATCGCAGAATATTACGCGAAGAAGGAAATAGACTGTACTAGATGCATGGAATAATTAAAGACTTGTTCATGTTCATGGAGGGATTGAGCTGAATGATTGAGCAAAGGACTGTGTATATGTCCACCGCTGGTTTGTCTGCAGTATTTCCACAAGTCACCGTATCTCCTAAGCCATCTACGAATCCTACGACACCCACAGGAAGTCACTAAGCCATCCAGACAAGCAAGACCGCTCATGTTTAACTCTGGTTTCTCCGCAGATATCCCTGACCTACTACATTGTGATGAAAATGGACGAGGATGTTAAAATGTCTTAAGTTTTTAGGCCGAGTCATGTTCCTCTTCAAGGTGAAGGTAACAAGGAACACCACAAGCTCCTGCAGAAGGTTCCAGCAGAGGGGTCGAAAGTTCGATCGTGTAAGAGAATTTGGAAGGGAGCGTGACCTAGAACATTTTACTTTCTGTGACAACTTTGACGAAAGCCGCAGATTTACATCAACCAGGTTTAACTCAACATTATAAGTGACCAAGCGTTGCCCTTTGATCCATATTTTCACGATGAGTGTGCTGTACATTTCGAAGATCACAAGAGCCGTGTGCAGATGGTGTACTCTACCTGGAAGTTCTACGGGCTCAATGAGTAACTTCAGGTGAGTGTGACCTACCTGTAGAAACACATGGACGTAGAACACTCATTTACAGGCAGAAGTGAGGATAGGGGCGGTGTTACGCGGAATTATCGTGAGATCCCGTGAGAGTAACTAAGGTATTGTCCAATATATTTGCATATTGTATCATAAAGCACGACAATAAAGAGGTGAAAAATAAAATAAATCTGATCGCATTGCAAAGGAAAGCACACTGGCGGAAAAAATCGCAGCATCAGAAAAATAATTAATGTAGAGTAATGTATATTGAGCAAGCAGTAAAGGAAACAAAAGAAAAATTCGGAGTAGGTATTAAAATTCATGGAGAAGAAGTAAAAACTTTGAGGTTCGCCGATGACATTGTAATTCTGTCAGAGACAGCAAAGGACTTGGAAGAGCAGTTGAACGGAATGGACAGTGTCTTGAAAGGAGGATATAAGATGAACATCAACAGAAGCAAAACGAGGATAATGGAATGTAGTCAAATTAAATCGGGTGATCCTGAGGGAATTAGATTAGGAAATGAGACACTTAAAGTAGTAAAGGAGTTTTGCTATTTAGGGAGTAAAATAACTGATGATGGTCGAAGTAGAGAGGATATAAAACGTAGACTGGCAATGGCAAGGAAATCGTTTCTGAAGAAGAGAAATTCGTTAACATTGGGTATAGATTTAAGTGTCAGGAAGTCGTTTCTGAAAGTATTTGTATGGAGTGTAGCCATGTATGGAAGTGAAACATGGACGATAACAAGTTTGGACAAGAAGAGAATAGAAGCTTTCGAAATGTGGTGCTACAGAAGAATGCTGAAGATAAGGTGGGTGATCACGTAACTAATGAGGAGGTATTGAATAGGATTGGGGCGAAGAGAAGTTTGTGGCACAACTTGACTAGAAGAAGGGATCGGTTGGTAGGACATGTTTTGAGGCATCAAGGGATCACAAATTTAGCATTGGAGGGCAGCGTGGAGGGTAAAAATCGTAGAGGGAGACCAAGAGATGAATACACTAAGCAGATTCAGAAGGATGTAGGTTGCAGTAAGTACTGGGAGATGAAAAAGCTTGCACAGGTTAGAGTAGCATGGAGAGCTGCATCAAACCAGTCTCAGGACTGAAGACCACAACAACAACAATGAAATTTCGGGGATACGTCTGTCTACGTAGCATATTTAAGTGGTTAACATTGCAAGATCACAGGTTTATGTAAGCGAAAGATAAGCCATAGCAAATGTGAAGTGTTGTTACATCAATAGCGGATGTAACCACCAGAATGTTGAATGCAAGCATGCAAACGTGAATGTTTTGTGTTTGATGGGCTCCGGATGTCAGTTTGTGGGACAGAGTTCCATGCCCCTGGCACTTGGTCGGTGAATATAGGTGTGGTTAATGCTTTTTGTTGATGACGCTAGATTTGTCGCCCGAAGATGTCCTACAAGTGGTCGATTGCGGACAGATCTGGTGATAGAGCAGTCCATGGCAACACGTCAACACTCTGTAAAGTACGAGGGGTACAAGAGCGGTATAAAGACGAGCGTTATCCTCTTGAAAAACGCCCCCTGGTATGCTGTTAATGAATGCCAGCACAACAGATCAAATCACCATATTGAACGAAATTTTTGCAGTCAGGGTTCGCGGGGTCATCAAAAGACTGCTCCTGCTATCATACGAAATCACACCCTAGACCATAACTCCAGGTGTAGATCCAGAGGGCCTAGCACGTGAAAAGGTTGGTTGTAGGCCCTCAAGTGGACTCCTTCTAACCAACGCACAGCCATCATTGGCACCGAGGCAGAACCAGCTTTCATCAGAAAACACGACATACATCCACCCAACGAGCTCTCGCTTGACACCACTGAAGTCGCAAATGGTAGTGGTTTGGGGCCCGTGGAATGAACACCACGTAACGTCTGGCTCGTAGCTGTCCTTGAAATAACCGATTTGTAACTGTTCGTTGTGTCACTGTGGCGCTAACTGATGCTCATATTACTGCTGCAAATGTGGTACAATGCGCCGAGCCATACGCCGAAAACGACGGTCCTCACTCTCGATACGGCCACGTGGCTGTCCGGAACCCGGCCTTCTTGTGACCGTGCATTCTCGTGACTAGCGCTGTCAGTAGTCATGTACAGTGGCTACATTCCTTCCAAGTCCTTCTCAGTACCGCAGAAGGATCTTTGAGTTCTTCGTACTCCTTTTACACGACCTCCTTCAAACTCAGTGAGATTCTGATAATTACGTCTTTCTTACCTTAAATGCATTCTTCACTGACAACAACTCACCACATCCTATCTCAAAGGTAACTAACGCTCATGTCCGTTACATTGTGTAGTTAAAGCAAATCTGATTTGCATCCTACAGCGGCGCTACAAGTATCACTCTTATGCGACTGGCACGAAATTCGAATAGGCGCCACCTTTCAGATGTTAAATTCGCCTACCAACTTTCGTTTATTTCGCACAGCTCCTTCTTGATGCAGCGATTTTTTTCCATCACTCTATATGAGGGGTGGCAACGGCCTTGCCGCAGTGGATACATCTGTTCCCGTCAGATCACCGAAGTTAAGCGCTGTCGGGCGTGGCCAGCATTTGGATGGGTGACCATTCGGGCCGTCATGAGCTGTTGACATTTTTCAGGGTGCACTCAGCCTCGTGATGCCAATTGAGGAGCTACTCGACCGAATAGTTGCGGCTCCGGTCAAAGAAAACCATTATAACGACCGGGAGAGCGGTGTGCTGACCACACTCCCCTCCTATCCGCATCCTCATCTGAGGATGATACGGCGGTCGGATGGTCCCGATGGGCCACTTGTGGCCTGAAGACGGAGTGCTATATGAGGACGTGCAAGATGCAACTTATAGCACTGATAATCTCATCTAGTATGCTTATTTGAGTTTTAAATAAAGCAATGATTCAAGAAAACGTGTACGAAAATTTTAACATTTTAGAAACAAGTCCTACAGTGTTCTTCACCCTTTTCTTCGCTAAATTATGTATAACTTACCTTTCTGTGACGTTTAGAAATATTTTAATTTTAATTTTATTACATTACTTGCGTTATCTACGAAACTATCAAATTTCTGGCATGAATACATTCAAATGCCGTTATAAAGTCAATAAGAGTTTAGTTGAATCAAATCTGCGTGAAAATGTGGAGGTAAAGAAACAGAAAATCAATGGAGACGTACAAAATAGGATGAGCACACGCGTCAGAAAAGTAAAATGAGCTCTTCGCACCACCACATTGCAGATGGCAAGCCACTGAGGATTCATCTGAAAGATAAAACAATAGATCAGACATAAAATCCATCGAACATTTACAGGATATAATCGAGACGTCATTTCGTGCACTAACTCTTGCACCGGCAACACTTCCACAGTTATGGACGGCTATAGACGCAGCATGGCTCAATATTTTTGCAGGGAACTTCCAGCGACTTGTTGAGTCCACACAGTGTCGAGCTGCTGCCCTAAGCCGGATAGTGGAAGTTCTGTAGCATGTCTCTTCTGCAAATCGGTTTACACAATAAGTATTCCTTATTCTTGCAAACGACATTGGCTATCGAGGATAACATAAATAATTTAGAAAGTGTGAAGAAAGCAGTCTTGGTCTCATATCTCAGCACATCTCAACTGACAGAAAACCGATAATTCATTTTGCCCACTGTAACATCATAGATTAAGGGTCGACTTGCGACAGCAATCGCACAACTTGCGTACGGGCCGCTAGACGCCGCCGCGAGCGCTAAGAGTGCACTGCGGTCGCAGGCGCGCGTGTTGCATACTGGCCGCGAGGTGCCGCCACGAGCGCAACCGTATATAAGTGCCGACGGAGTTCGGCCAGCTCTCATTTTGTTGGCATCTCATTTTTGCCTATTCTCTTATTTGCTTAGTTGCTTAGCTCTCATTCGTTTATGGCTCATATTATTGTGCTCTCTTTCAGCCATTCTGATTGATTTGATTTACTCCCAATTGAGAAGTGCTCATTTTGGCATTTCACTTTTGCATATTTCTCATTTTGGTAATAATATGCTCCTTAGCTTTTTACAGTTGAATTGATTAACATAGTCTCATGTACTGTTTCTTCATTTCTGCCTGTTCATATTTTGATGTTCTTTAAATACTGTAATAATTATCGGAAGCATTTCTTCCCTTAAACTTGTGTAAAGTATTCTCGATGTCGGATTTGTTCTGTGACACAGGTGTAAGGTTTTGAATATAAATTATATACGAAACTGTGCTTTAAAAGGAATTTATTTTTCCAGTTTGTACTACATCAGACGACAATTTTGTGATATGAGGGAGAAATTTGAGGGGCGAACCCATGGAAATAGTCTTAAGTGATCCCCTTTAAAAATAAAAATTTGTGTGACACTGAAAGACGCGACACTGTAGGCACCGAAAATTTATGTATATCAAATTATACGTCACACCACCTGGACCTAAATCATAACGTAAATTCCGATGCTGAAGTGTCAGGAGTATATTATGAACATAAGAACTTTATTCCTAAAGCGGTTGTGGAAGCCATGAAGTCAATTTTTAAGAACATTCTTAGACCTTCGCCGAAAGTGTCTACGTAGATGGACTCAAAATCTACTGCATGTTTCAGTGATAATATCTGGGTAAGAATGCCCAAAAATGTGTTTGTAGGGTTAAATACACCGAAATGTGAGTTTTTGATGCTGAATTAACATTTAATGATGGCAATATTGGAAGAATAAGCGTTTTAACCAATCTTAAAATTACCCCAGGCTGTCATACTGTAAGTGGGTCGAAATTATTAAACGAGACGAGCCATGGTGTGGCACAGCGTGGAGCTGAGTTCACCACCAAGCAATAAGGTCAACTAGAGGGAAGAAGCTTTTAGAGAAGGAGAGTGGCAAAGATTTTCTGTGTGTTACTTCCAATTTAAGTTGTTCATAATTGTAATTCCTAGGTATTTAGTTGAATTTACGGCTTTTAGATTAGACCGATTTATCGTGTAACCGAAGTTTAAAGAGTTCCTTTTAGCACTCATGTGGATAACCTCTCACTTTTTTACTTAGGGTCACCTGCCACTTTTCGCACCATTCAGATATCTTTTCTAAATCGTTTTGCAGCTTGTTTTGATCTTCTAATGACTTTATTAGTCGATAAACGATAGCGTCATCTGCAAACAACCGAAGACGGCTGGTCAGATTGTCTCCCAAATCGATTATATAGATAAGGAACAGCAAAGTGCCTATAACACTACCTTGGGGAACGCCAGAAATCACTTCTGTTTTACTCGATGACTTTCCGTCAGTTACTACGAACTGTGACCTCTCTGACAGGAAATCATAAATCCAGTAACATAACTGAGACGATATTCCATAAGCACGCATAAAGACAACATTACTCGGCACAAGTAACGATACGGGATAGGAATGGTCAGTGTTGTTCACGAGCCAATTGATGACGATGAGAGCTACACATACGGTAAGCCACTGATTATTTTTGATTTTGGCTTAGAGCATGCGGTATTCATACACCCGATTTTTGAACCTTCCCTGCTGCATACAAATGTCGCATGATGGTGGAAGGATCACAGTTGATCACAATGACAGCTCGCGAGTACACTGACGTGGATAATTGTGGATCAAGGCGTGTAAACGATCTTCATCGAACTGCAAAGGTTTTCTTGAACGTGGAGAGTCACCAATGTTAAAACGAGAAAACAATTTTCTTGCTGCGCTCTGTCCAATAACATTATCCCCGTACACGGTGCAATTATTTCTGGCTGCCCCCTTCTGATGTCACTCCTCAAACAGAAGAATATGTCTGAAATGTTCCGATTTCTCCATCTGGCACTCCATTTTCTAGCGTCCACTTCTCCACTCACTATTTCCAAATGATAAAATGACAATACGTAACCTCAAATAAAAACAGTGAAATATAAATTACAAATGACACTCGATAAATAGAGCCATAGCAACCGGAATACCAACATGCAAAATAGAAACTATACGAAGTTATGCACCAACCTAATAGATATACTGATTCACGAGAAAGGTTTATGTATTTAATTTATAAATTTTTCGTACAAGTTGTCTGAATTATGAAGAATACCACCTAACGGACTGCCGCCATAACTGGAGAGAGTAGCAGTGCCTTGAAAAAGCGCAGAAAGCCACGATGTCACTCCTGAGTGGTTTTGAGCCTTAATTTTAAAACATGGGAAAAGCGATTTTCTCAAAAGACTTTTTTATACTTTATGTACTTCCCCATCAAGAACTACTTGTGATACCTACATAAACGTTTGTGACATGTTTTATCATAACATACTGTACCTACTGTTTCACAATCATAGTATTTGTTTGATAGCTATGTTTCTGTCGGCTTACATATACAAATATTCACAATAAAAATGCCATATAAGAAGAAAAATTATATCTGCAGTTTTTTGTATCTCATCTCTTGATTCCGCTTCAGTAGACACAAATAACGTGGATAAGTGATTTGTAAAAATTTTAGATTGTTATCCTTATTGGTTCCAGAGTTAAAGGTTAATAAACTTGACCTGCTTAACATTGACAGCATAGACCGATCAAACTCACCTTAACACCTTTCTGCACTAAATGTAACAGCAGTATGTTGCTACTGCCCGCTTATAAAAATTTAAATTGTATTAAACATGTTTCAGCTCAGTTAGGAGAGTATTTCAGCAAATATACTAGCTTATGTACATATTTGCATTTGAGATTGCTACAGAATTAATTCTGAACGACATTCATCTATGTCTGTATAATACATTCATATGAAATTTTATGGTAATATCTACATTTCTGAATTTTATGACGTTGTGTTACAAAATAGAAACAACAGGAACAAATAAAATATTAAGTAATAAAACGTTGTAGGAAGAGAATTTCTGTGAATTAATAAATATTTTCGCAGAGAACTTATCGTTATGAAAAAATTATGTAGTTCTGTTTGTGCGATTATGACTGAGAAGTACGTTATCATTCATAAACAGGCCTACAGCATGTTAAAGGGCTGACTGCAATATGTGATTACGGCATTCGTATAACTAACAATTTCTCTTTATGTTAACAGGTAAGGAAAGGACTGGAAACCATCTCGCATCATTTGCTTCTGTTGATAGTTCCATTCTAAACATAACATACGTCACATCAGATTCGGAAATACCACGAATGTTATTTATTAAGTAACAATGTTTCCTGTGAGACTTATCTGTGATCGTGAATTATTCTCTCGAATATAGACCCGGTCGTTAATCACTTTCATCTTACATTCACCTTCATACTACACAGATACATCTTCTTTTCCAGAGCGATAATTGTTTTGGTTTCCTTCTGAGTAATTGCATACTTCGTAAATATGCTAGCTGACAACAACAGACAGTATTATGAAGAAAATATTGAGAATATCTATTTATAATTACTACACACACAAATATATATATATATATATATATATATATATATATATATATATGTGTGTGTGTGTGTGTGTGTGTGTGTGTGTGTGTGTGTATGTGTGTGTGTGTGTATCGTGTACGCCAAATATACCAAACAGACGATCGTATCCTACCACTATAGAGTCTGTACCCTGGGTCTCGAAATTACAACGATAGGTGTAGAGTAATCATATCATCCAACAGCCATTTTCCGAACAAGTGAAGTATTTCTGTTCCGTAGTTCGTCATTATTACACATATAAAATACATCAATAACAAAATATATTCCTCTTTCTCAACTAACTACAAACAATAACTAGGCTAAAGTAACGTTCAGCATTAATATTCATAAATATATATAAACAGAATTTTGGAAAAACCTATCACTAATTATCATTGATATGACAACGGTGTCAAATGTAAATGATATTATGTTAGTTACTAACTACGATGTTATTTAAACCAGGAGCGAACTGTATGTGATATTTAATGTTGCAGAATTTGCTAGCAGCTTTTCCAAGCATGTATTGTTCATTAGAGCATAGAGGTTGACTTTAACAGTGAGCCATCTTATGGAGTTTCAGGCACGAGAAGTCAATTACAAGTGCATGTTCTTTAGTAGTGGAGTAAGGCATAACGATTTGCGACTGCGATTTCATTCAGTGGAAGTCACAGGCTAAACATAATTAATCATAGCACTGATTCCTGCATGGACCAACTCTTATTAAGAAATGTATCATGTAATGTTTAGGATTTAGAACCGCTGACAGTGAACGACGACATGCTAGCAGTTCATATTATGTCTGTACCCTTTCCTTTCAATATTAATTAGGCTATACGAAAATTCAACATTAATATTCCTATAGATGTATAAAAAGAATTATACAAAAATGTATCATCAACTATTACTGATGTGACGATGGCGTCAAATGTAAGTTACCTTGAAAATTACGTTGTTGGTAGTTCTTATTCTTCCAGTTTCAAAGAGTAAGCGATCCTTTTCTATCACTTCTAGCAGGTTCACTTAGTTCGTTAATGTCTCTTCTGCAAATCGGTTTACACAATAAGTATTCCTTATTCTTGCAATCCTCGTTCTGGTGTCAGACTCAATAGCATTTAGTCTCTTTGATTCCGTCTTCTTTTCAGGACTTGTAGAGTTATCACTTTAAAAAATCTGATTCTTGTTTCTGTCCTTGTTTTCACGAATAATATTATTGAGATTGGTCCTCATATAGCTTTCCAATAGACATCCAGGTCAATATCATAAATTATACAACAGGAAGTGAGAGACTTGCTCGACAAGTTTATCATATAATTTTTGTTCAGACTGGATACTTATAATCTAATTTTTGCTCAGACTGGATACTTGCCTCTAAAGGCAGCAGTCTTTGTCTTCTTTATGCACATATTCATTTTACATCCCGAACACATGTTTTGAACTTAATATACAAATCTCTGGAGTTATCCTGAAAACCAATTTGGAAACGAGTGAGCTTACATCTTATACCATATCTCAAATACTTATTGGTTAATCTAGAGTCCTTTGTATAGTAACTTTTCACTATTTTATGTGTAACTTGCTGTGCGAGCGTTTTTTGTCTATAGTTTATATGTCGCTACGGTTTTGTGCGTTTTCCTCATTAGGAGTATATTAGTCCCCATTCTTTTAACAAGTTTTATGTGTGTTCTTCTATGTTACGTGCCTATCAATAACAACACCCAAGAATTGATTGCAGTCTACAAAATTTATCATTGGATCGTCACACTTAAGAAAGATGTTATTTGATTTAGGTGATTTTCTTGCGCTAAACTACTGTATCTCGTGTTACTAATGCGCTGTTTTCACTGATATATGCGTTTGCATGACTTAAGTATTCTCTCTTCCAGGACCTCTTGAATTGACGGTTCCCATAACAGAAGTTGTACTTGGATACATGATCAACTTTTCACTAATAGTTCAAGGCTTTTATTTACATATAATACTGATAGCAGTGGCTCCAACACTGACCCCGGCAGAATACTGTGCTTCATTAGCTCAAAAGTGGAGCACATAATTATGTCTATTCTGTCAGTACTGTTTTATTACATATTATTTTATAACGACAGCGCTTTTCTTCACACATCACGTAAAAGTTTCCTTAAGCTTCATTACTGATCCTGTGAAAAAATATGAGCGACAGTAGTGATAATCTCCAGAAATAGTCTCTCAGAGTTTTTTAATGAATAAGTAATGCGCTGTCTTGTCAGGCGGAATTATGAACGACTAACTTTTCCTCGGCCATCGAAGGGGTGGAAGCGTTTATTACAGTTCTGAAACTATAGAGGCCTACGCATTTTCCAAACAATACACTTCCCGAAAGGTAAGACTACGTTTAGAGCCTCACGTCAAACTCTTCACATTTTCTGGAGACAAAAATAATCAACTGGAGTAGCAGAATAGCATTGTCAGTACATTAGATCGAGAACAATGTACATTTTATAGATAATAAATTCTCTATAAATTCTTTGCTGTTGTTTTTAATGTTAAAGTTACATTATTACATTAGTGTCGTAAAAACAAATAATCATATGCAGAAGTAGTACAGTAATAAAAGTTTGCGTATTGAGAAAAGGGACATTCACTGGCCTAGGTCGTGTGCCTATTGCCCTTTCTTTTTATGTACTTTGAGAAACATGTGAAATTACTCGTGCAGAATATGAACTGACTCGTGTAGTACACTCACGCTGGCAACAAAACAGTAACATTGAATCTACCAGCACCTTTACTTTTTTACTCGTCCTTTATCCCATTCATTCCTAAAATGTGGATATCATTGCGCAACTTTAAGTGTCAAATTAATGACAGTCGTCATATCTGAGTTAAAACAATACTTTGTCCTATCCCTCTATAATATTGCCTATTCATGGTTGTATATTTGAGTTGCCTGAAGAAGATACTGTTCACAGAAAATGACACTCATAGTGACATCAAATAACCCAGAAATAAACGTTTGATCATAAATTTCGAAATGGACATTCGGATCTCATGCAATCAGAAACGAACTGTATTCGCTAAAACTTCTTTTAAACGCATAAGTAATACTTCTCACTTGTATGATCAACCAAAAACACCGACTCACAGTAACTTCATCATTTAAACTAACGAAAATTCTTTCAACGCAACTTCTTCGTATTTACATAATAGTCAATATCGTCAGCCATTTGAAATTCACTACTGTATAAAATTCCCTTCTGCAAGTTCTCCATGCGTTGCGGTAATCAACTGTATACTTTCATAGTGCTTCTGCCTGTTTCCTCACTCCATCTGTCCAAATTGCATCAGATGTAGACAAGGTCTTTGTTTATCTCTTGGAATCCAGCAAAGATCTTCCTTCTTCCATCTACCATTTACCCGCTTCCTTATATGTCACAATTACTTCTATCCCCCCAATCTCTTCCCAATCATGCTTGTGTTTACTTGTCTCTCCCACTAACTCCCAACATGCATGAAGCCACTGCTGAGCAATCCACTATTTTGGATTGATTTTTGCATTATAATTCTTCGTTGCACTACCACAAGCTAAAACTTGCAATACACATTGCAGACTTTCATATACAGACACAATGGAAGCCACTATTGAAATGCATATTTCGGTCACCGAAAGCTCTTGGGAACGTTATTACTCTAACATTTATTTCTGCTCCTACCGATCGAGTCATTGTTTGCAGTTGCACTAACGAACAAAATCACTGCAACTACGTCCATGATTTCGATATCAATTTGATCTATTTTCTTAACATTACTTTAGCTTCATTATAATTTATTTTCAAGTTTATTTTCGCCTTTTTTTTATATTTGGTTTTTCCTGTTGCTGTGGAAATGTATCTGCACATAACAGTACAGTGTGTATCAAAAAGAATCATCCTATTTAAAAGAACCGTAACTTTTGTAGTAAGATCTTATGGGAACAAACAGTTTAGGTCATCGGTCAAAAGAATCGTAACTATTATGTTATCTGAGATATGTGCGTGAACAGTGTACTGCTGGACAGAGCAAACTCTCGAGTTTTACATGGTTCCCGTTAGGTAGCAGCAGTATATGCTCACTTCAGGTCTAGTAAAAATTAAAGTCAGAGCAAGAGAAAGCGTTGTGTGTTCTACGTTTTCCGCAGAGCGGGTCAGTAATACTCGTTCAGCATTACTTTCGTACTAGGTATGGTGTGGATCCTCCTACATAACAGAGCATTTGACGATGGCATGAACAATTCCTAAGATAACCGGACGTCCCCGAGTAAGTGATACAAACGTCGAACGCATTGGCCACAGTTTCACAAGGAAATCGCATAAAAACCGTTCGCCGTGCAGCCCGACAGCTCAACATGCCCCCGATATCCGTCTGGCGTGTGTTGCGTCGAAGTTTACACATGAAACCATACAAAATTTAGCTACTGCAAGCTCTTCGTAAAGGTGACAAACAACAACGAGTGGAGTTATATAATTTCGTTCTTGGCGGGATGGAGGATGACGGTTTTCTTCCACGCTTAGTGTTTAGTGACGAGGCAACATTCCATTTAAATGGAAAGGTGAACCGTCATAATGTGAGAATATGGGATACGGAACAACAACACGAAATTGTACAACGTGAGATGGATTCTTCGAAATTTAATGTGTTTTATGCAGTTTCATGGGAAAAGTTCTATGGTCCATTTTTCTTTGCCGAGAACACTTTTACAGGAAGTACATATCTCGATATGTTTGAGAACTTTCTTTCCCACAGTAGCAGACTGATTTCAACGACTTCATTGATCAACAGAATGGGGCACCGCAACACTGGCATCTGGAAGTGTGTGAATTTTTAAACCAAAGGATTACTGAACGATGCATCAGTCGCACTGGACCCCCAAATGATTCGGCCTTACATTACTGGTCTCCAAGGTCACCGGGCCTGAATGTATGTGATTGTTTCTTGTGGGGATTTATAAATGACGCTGTTTATGTGCCTCCGTTACCAACAACAATGAATAAACCGAGACATCGCATACAGCATCTGTGGAAGCCGTAACTCAAGACATGCTCGCTGCAGTGTGGTAACAATTTGAATACCACATTGACATACGCCGTGCCTTGATGGGGACCATACTGAACAGCTATGGAAAGGTATGAAAAGAAACTTTTTGAGTTTCCCATTCACCAAAAACCAAAATTCCTTGTATATTGTATTGATTCATACCACTTTTCTTTCTTTTCTTTACTTAAATATACGCTATATGTACGAGGTATAAGCCAAAGACAGCGCCAAAAGTAAATTAACGAATTGTTTTGTGGCAAGGGTACTGTTTTGACACATCGTTAAATCTCTGTAAGAAACAACACAGCTCGACAATTTCAATGGTGCGGTTATCATTAGGTACCGCACACTACTGGAAGCAGCAGTAAGTAATGGAAATTATGTTTACTGACCTTAAATGCAATGATATTCATGGTCTGTTAATATTGGTATCAGTTAAAGTTCACCCAAGACTGTGCACAGATTCATAAATTACCTTCAACATTTTCTCAACTATTCTTTCCAATCAATTTTTACAATTATTCAAGCAATTATTAATCCATTTCCATATACAAATGCCTATTCAATGTGTTTATTAGTTTGAGAAATATAGACGTGCCAAATAGGATTATTCTTTTTTATATACCCTGCACTATATTTTTATAATATTTGCCATATCATTCATTCTGACAAATAAAGACAGTCAGCCTTAAAAATACATGACATACAAATAGCAATAACAACTATAACTGAAAGCATTTAGGATTACTCCTAGATGCTATCCACTAGAAATGTTACGACTTCCTGTATAATTTATTTCAGCAAGAATATTGCATTAATTTAACATTTTACGTTAAAAAGTGGTTGTGCATCAGTGTAACAATTATTCTTCCTAGACTTGACTCGTAGCTATATTTTCGAACTACTTTTTTATTTCCTGATGTTCAAGTAAACTTTTTGTTTTTAGATTCATAAGTCGTCTGGCTTGTTTGATGCGGCCCATCACAAATTCCCCACCCGCGCCAACCTCTTCATCTCCGAGTATCACTTACATCCTACGTCCTCAGTTATATCTACATCAGTATGACTACCCTGCAATTCACAATTAATTGCTTGTCAGAGCGTCACTGAACCACTTGCAATCTATTTCTCTGTTGTTCACAGTTAAACAGCGAGTGGTAAAACAGAATATAAATCTTTCCATGTGAGCTCTGATTTTTAATACTTTATTTCTCCATGTGTAAATGATTGTTTACTACTTTATTGCGAAGCTCATTTCTCCCTGAGTAAGTGAGTGTTAGTAAAATATTTCCGCATTAGGAGGAGATCGTTGGAAATTGAAATTTCTTGAAAAGATCTCTCTGCAACGAAATTTACTTGTGTTTTAATGATTGCCACCTCAACTTGCGTATCATACCCGTGACATTCACTACCCTATTTCGCAATAATACAAAATGAGCTGCCTTTCTCTGAACTTTTTCGATGATATTACCCCTCTTTCCCTATAGCTTATCTCTTTTTTTCTCATAATTTCGAATATTATGCACCATTTTAACACTGTCAAACACTCTTTCTAGATCGAAACATCCTGTGAGCGTATCTTTATTTTCCTTCAATCTTTCTTCCGTTATCAAATGACTCTCTGGTGCCTTTATCCTTCCGAAAGCCTAACTGATCATCATCTAACAGATCGTCAAATTTCTTTTCCATTCTGATGTATATTATTCCTGGCAACACCTTGGATGCATCAGCTGTTAAGCTGATTGTGCGATGGTTTTCGCACGTATCTGTCCTTGCTCTCATCGGAATTGTGGGAATGATATTTTTCCGAAAGTCTGAAGGCACATCGCCAGTCTCATACATTATACACGCTCTAAACATTTCATCCTGCGCAAAATTAGTTATCGGAACATAACATGTTCTTTAAGGTTTCACGTAAACCGAATGAGTGAATCTACACACTGAAGAACTTCCTTTTCTGCGATAAAGAGATTTGCAAGAGACGTAGGCTACATAAACAGGTGGTCGGAGAAACTGGCGTCGTGAAATGGTGATGCATCAGTAGAAGTCACGTTTGGCTACTGATTTCTTGTAAATTCCTCAGATTCTTATATCACTCATTTGAACATGAATACGATTTTTGCAGATTCGTCAGTTCCTCGGTAATCAGCAAGCTTCGCGCTTTCTCCTTCATCAGTTATAAAAATGGTTCAAATGGCTTTGAGCACTATAGAACTTAACTTCTGAGGTCATCAGTCCCCTAGAGCTTAGAACTACTTAAACCTAACTAACCTAAGGACATCACACACACCCATGCCCGAGGCAGGATTCGAACCTGCGACTGTAGCTGTCGCGCGGTTCCAGAGTGTAGCGCCTAGAACCGCTAGGCCACTTCGGCCGGCCATCAGTTATATTGCTTCTTAATTATGCTATTGCTCTTTTGCGGAGTACTACGTCATCAGTATCAAGATTAAATATGCGTCACAAAATTATTGTTACATGTAGTTTTTATTGCAGTTTTCTTCAATTAAGACTTCGAGAAGCATTTCGATTTCAACAAATAGCGAATACGAGTGGTACTCAAAGTTTCCAATCCTCATCTCGAAAAAATTTAATTTGGTAATTAATTTTTTGTTTTCTTGGCAGTTGAATGTCTGTACTTCTGGTAAACAATGATATCCCCAAGCTGCAGTACCGTAGCAAGCCACTAGAGGTGAGAAAACAAAATAGCACAGCCCTTCTCCGCTACAATGAGGTAACAAAAGTCATAGGATAGCGACATGCACATATACAGATGGCGGCAGTATCGCTTATACAAGTTACAAAAGGGTACTGCAATGGCGGACCTTTCATTTACACTTATGTGATTCATGTGAACAGCTGTCCGACGTGACGATTGCCACTCGGCAGGAATTAACAGACCTTGAACACGGAGTGGTAGTTGCAACTAGACGCATCAGATATTCCATTTCGAAAATCGTTAGGGAATTCAATATTCCGAGATCCACAGCGTCAGGAGTGTGCCGAGACTACCACATTTCAGGTATTACCTCTCATCTCGCAAACGCACTGGCCGACGGTCGTTACTTACCGACCGGGAGCAGTAACTTCTGCGTAGAGTTGTCAGTGCCAACAGACAAGAGACACAGCGTGAAATAACAGCAGAAACGAAAGTGGGACGTAAGACGAACCTTTCCGTTAGGACAGTGGGGCGAAATTTGGTGTAAATTGGCTGTGGCAGCAGAAGACCGACGTGCGCGCCGTTGCGAACACCAAGAAATCATCTGCAGCGCTTCTCCAGGGCCCGTATCGAGTGAGGCAGAGCTGTGGCTAGCATACTGGACTGACATTCGGGAGGACGACGGTTCAAACCCTCGTCCGGCCATCCTGGTTTAGGTTCCTTTGAAAGAGCACGGCCGATTTCCTTTTCAATCTTTCGCTAAACCGAGCCCGTGCTCCATCTCCAGTGATCTTGTAGTCGAAGGGACCTTAAACTCTAACCTCCTCCTCCTTGAGAGCTCGCGACCGTATCGGCTGGACCCAACACAGCTGGAAAACCTTTCCCTTATTAGATGAGTCCAGATTTCAGTTGGTAAAAGCCTATAGTAAGTTTCGAGTACGGCGCAGACCAAACGAAGCCATCGACCCAAGTGTCAACAAGGCACTGTGCGAGCTGTTGGTGACTTCCTTTTGGTGTAGGCTGTGCCTACATGAAATTTACTGGGTCCTCTGGTCAAACTGGACCGATACCTGGCTGGAAATGGTTATGTTCGGCTACTTTGAGACCATTTACAGGCATTTATGAACTTCATGTTCCCAAACAACGATGGAATTTGCATAGATGATAAAGCGCCATGTCACCTGGCCACAATTATTAGCGGCTGGTCTAAAGAACATTCTGGACAATTCGAGCGAATGATTTGTCCACCCAGAGCGCCCGACATAAAATCCATCGAACATTTACGGGATATAATCTAGACGTCATTTCGTGCACTAAGTCTTGCACCGGCAACACTTCCACAATTATGGACGGCTATAGACGCAGCATGGCTCAATATTTTTGCAGGGAACTTCCAGCGACTTGTTGAGTCCACACAGTATCGAGCAGCTGCCCTAAGCCGGATAGTGGCGTGCTAAGGGACTGCAGCTTGGGGATATCATTGTTTACCAGGACTGCAGACATTTCCTACATACAAACAAAAACGTAATTACCTTTTTTTCCCTCTTGGGATGATTTAATCTGGGTCTAGCCCTCCTAAGTTTCCGTAATGTATAGTATCAGGATTTCTTGTTGGTCTTTCTTCTTGAAATCTGGTTTCTTCACTTGCAAGGTCTATGTTACCCCTTAGAAACCATTAGTAAAATCTCTGCTCTATTTACTTTGCGGTGTTTCTGACCAAGTATTTGCTCCGTAACTTTTGCACTTGTTTCAAAAATCACAAATACTTGTTAATATGTTCCAAATGCCATTTTTTCTATTCCACTAAACGATACTGTTATTGCAGACGCTGCAATGTGTTGATAAAAAAATATATTTTTTCAGACACCTCGATACATTTTTACCACCGCATACAACGAGCTAGGTGAATAGTTTTATAGGTACGTGTCACCGTCTTAGATACGTCCCCAATAAAATACGATGATTATGAGGGCCCGCCCGGTTGGCCGTGCGGGCTAACGCACGGCTTTCCGTGCGGGAAGAAGCGCCGGTCTCCGGCACGATTCCGCCCGGTGGATTTGTGTCGAGGTCCGGTGAACCGGCCAGTCTGTGGATGGTTTTTAGGCGGTTTTCCATCTGCCTCGGCAAATGCAGGCTGGTTCCCCTTATTCCGCCTCAGTTACACTATGTCGGCGATTGCCGCGCAAACAATTTATCCACGTACGTGTACACTACCATTAATCTACCACGCAAACATAGGGGTTACACTCGTCTGGTGGGGGTCCACCGGGGGCCGAACCGCACAATAACCCTGGTTTCGGTGTGGGGCGGCGGAGGGGTGAAGTGGACTGCGATAGTCGTCGTAGGGTTGTGGACCACTGCGGCTGCGGCGGGGACAGAGCCTCTCCGTCGTTTCTAGGTCCCCGGTTAACATACAATACAATACATACAGTGATTATGAGGGCAATCTTCGTTTTACTAACTACTTTCTGTTTATTAGCTTTTTCGTCTCTTCAGAATCACACTATTTTCTCTTTTCTCTGCAACTGATGCACATACGATGCTGCCAACACTTTGCATTATTAGAACATTTAAAGTCTACAATAACCACGTATATTACATATAGCGAAAATACGTAGGAAACTAACCTCCAAGTTCTGTTTTGCTAGTAAAACGCAAAAACTGCCTGCAGTACTTTTGGTAAAATTTAATAGCGTTATCAAAACTGAGTTTTTGATGTTTTTGAAGAAAAAGCTGTACGATCAGTCTTGAGTATGAGTTTTTACTCGTGGCAATGAGAGAAGGACTTTTAAAATGAAAATCAAAAACGGATGGTTGCTTGCCTAACATAGGAGCAATTCCAGTTGGTAGTTCCTAGAAGGAAGAGGAGTACCAGCAATTGAATAGGTGACAGAATGCAGCGGAGGACCTAACTATGTTGTGCAAATTAACTAGGTATGGGAGGAACTCGTATTGAGGCGAATGGGCGATTCATGAATTAAGACAGTTGCTAGCTGGGTTCCCATACTCCAGAACTAATTGTCTATGGAATGAGCGCTTTTTGTAGCCAGCGTTCATTATCTACAAAGTCAAGTGACTATGTTGGACGTAAGATTTACCCATAAGCTCTTATGGAGATTCTGAACGCTGTTATACCGCTGGAATAGTATCCATTCAAATGGGTCGTGGACTTTATACACGCGATTCATAGGTAATTAACAATTTATATTCTATATCTGCAGTGAAATGAGCTTTACACGTCGAAGAGATAAATAAAATGGCATTTCGCCTGTTTGGAATAACAGTCACAGATGTCTCATTTATTTCATTTATTTATTTATTTTATTACAGAAATAGAAAAAATAATCACCAATTTATTTTTAGGTTTTTACAGCACTGTATAATATTTTTTTAACATCTTTTGCTTCAGCAGCATTGCGAAATGGCTTTCTACTACGTCCTAGTGAAAGCATCCCGCAAAACTTCACGTTCCGAGCTACAACACGCAGCAAATTAGCGATTTATGACATTTTGAGATGTTTCTCAGGAAATCAATTTTATGACCGACGAAACTACAATCTTCTGGCCGTAACTCTGGTTTCTTTGATTTTGTTTTGGAAAGAGCTCATCAAACTAGAACTAATGACATGTTAGTTCACTGTATTACCTGAATGATAAAAAGATTTACTTAACTTGATACAACCCTTTGCCACAGGAATGCTTGATAAAGTATAACTGTCATTGACGCTTAAAGCATGACTTGATACACTAATTAACAAACTGTTCTCTTAAAGTACAATTTTCAACATTTACGGAAGTAGATTCCCGGTTTCGGCCCACAGACCCAAAACTGAGATGATTCTCGTGGGTGCAGAACAAATCAGAAAATATAACATAAAAAAACATAAAACATCTGAATATAATACTGAATACTCTGATCATTTGTCAGGAGATTGTCAAAATATGTGAATACATTACAGTGAACTGGAACTGATATTTATAGAATTAATGCACTGTCAGAATGAAACATAGTTATGCACTTTTAATAAGTTTACCATACACAAAAAACCTAATCTTGACTGATGTGACCACGTGCTGTCAAAACTGAAATTTAACAGACATTTTTACTACTGCTGGTCTAACAGCCCCTGTTAAGATACTCATCTGTAGAGTAGAAGGAGTTGCCCATCAAAAAGTCTTTCAAACTCTCTTTAAACTACGCTTTATCTGAAACCACGTTTTTAATAGTTGATGGCAATTTATTCAAAATGTGTGTTCCGGAATATTGGACTCCTTATTGGACCAATGTAAGTTGTTTTAGCTCTTTATATAGTTTGTTCTTATTCCTAGTACTGATACTGTGTCTTGATCTATCGTTTGGACAAATTTCACTAACGAATACGTATACTGAGAACCAGTGGTTGGAACACAAAGTTTCTTGAACAAGATTTTGCATGATGTTCTTAAATTTACATCATCAGTGAGTTTTACTACACGCTTTTGCATGCTAAAAAAATTTGCTCATATTACCTATTTATCCTAGAATATGATACCATGTGATGCAATAGAATGAAAATAAGCAAAGTATGCAAGATTTTTATATTTATTAGATATATATCTCCTACAACTGACATCATTCTTATTGCAAATACAGACTTGTTTAGCCGCTTCAGGAATTCTGTGGTATGCCCTTCCCAACTGAACTTATAGTCGGTTGTAATGCCTGGAACTTAACGCTGTCAATCTCTTCGATTTGCATGTCTTCATGTGTTATACACATGCTGAAAGGCAATCTCTTACTGGTTCTGAGCTGCATATAGTGGGTCTTCTCCTAGTTTAATGACAATGAATCAACTTTAAACCATTTATTAATATCAGTGAAAATCTGATTAGCAGGTACTTCTAAATCTGTACTTGATTTGCTACGTATTGCAATGTATGTATCATCTGTGAACAGAACAAAGATAGCATCTAGCAATGTAACGGACGAGTGATCATGAATGCACACAAAAAAAGCAACAGACCCAAGATGGAACCTTGAGGAACACTACATGTCGTCAATTTCCAATCAGATGAAGACTGATTGCTTACTCCATAGGTAATTCGCAGCGACGGCCTTTGTTTCCTGTTAGTTTGGTAAGTCTCGAACCATTTGGCAACACTGCCGGTGACACCATAACATTCTAATTTACATAAGAGAATGCTGTGATTCACACAGTCAAAAGCTTTTGACAAGTCACATAAAACGCCAGTAGCCTCTAATTTGTTATCCAATGAACTCAAATAACTCTTTAGTCCCACTCTATGATGTCGACGTGAGTTGCCGACGCTGGTGTGGCACTACGAACTCTGGACGATACCAAACGAAATTCTTCCGTTTTCTTGCTTCAGTCTTTTTAATCTTCATTCTTATGGAAACTATAACACCAATAATGTGCTAGTCCTGTGCTGTAATGCTTCGATGCACTGACACAGGTACACTGCACGTGCTGGGCAAGTCATCTACACCACATTAAACAGAAATTGTTTCTATGTCTTGTAATAACACAGGTTTACCTAATTGATGAGTGTTTTGGAGAATAACATATCAGCTGACTGTTGCTGGAATGTGATCGATACTGTATCTAGCCACAAAGCTCTTTTACACTCCGCGCAAAGCCTTGAGACAGTGTTATCTTTGCGTATCTATGTAAGTATTTTTCATTAAGATGTTTTATATTATGTGGAATATGCGGATTTTATACATGTGTGTCATTATTATAAATGCGAATTCGTAATTTAAATATTATTTCCAGGTAAATTAACATCAATGCTAAATCAAAGGAACAGGTAGTGTGAGAAAGCTGAACGACAACAGGTGTACGGAGTAAGGTGATGACTTTTTTTGGACTGGTATTATTCACGAGAGAGGCATTCACGAGGTAACCGACACTAATGATTAATTCTCTATTCGAATGCATAAAGAACTGTGTTGTACATGATGGAGTAAAGGTATTTGTCGAACTTGTTCTTGATAGCAATCGCGAGAGGCACGAATGTTACAGTAGAAGACACACTGAATATCCATTATCGGCGAGGAATGTGGTGTCAGGTGAGTGCAGACTCTCGGAGGTCAAATTATAATACTTGAAAGAACAGATAAAGTGTATTTAGGGTCTGCTACTCTTATTCAGAGAAAGACTGTTACAATTTGGAAGGTCATTAATGTAAATAGTGATATGGAAGGAAGAACATACAGAGTGAACCAAAACACCACCACAAACTTTCAGACTTTGATCAAGGATAAGGATCACTGACTATTTTGGCATAAGGGTCCCACGGTCTCCTACGGCTCTTTATACCAAAATAATCAGAACGTATCCTTCATCAACGTCTGAAAGTTTGTCGGTGTAGTTCTGTTCATACTGTACAGATGACATTATGGAGGCAAACATTGTACATCTAATTCCTTGCGAAGGCCATTTTCTCAAATGTAAACTAAGTGTGCGATACTATATGAACGAAACCGGTGTCTGTGTGCATTTAATTTCCATTCCATCTCAACATCCCGCCATAAACTTCTACATATACTTGATTTCCAGAAAGTGATGTATTAAAGCGATCCATTAATCATTTAGCTTCATCAATAATTTTAACGGGAATTACATGATATTTGAAAGGGAGGATTTGCTGTATTTGATCCAGCGGTGATAGTGGTTTTAAAGATTACTGCATCACTACTCATCTCCATCGTGGTGTGTAGGCTCAACAAACTTAAATATATCTTTGGCCACAGGAAACAAACAGTGTAAGTGAATAGAAAAAAAAATGAGGTGCATGAAACCACCACAAAAATTAAAGTTTGCCCTCTCACATTTAATGACATAAATTATTTCAGAAACATTTTCGCTAGCGAAATTACTAGAAAAATGTCATTGTCTACAAAGCCACGTATATCATTGTAGCTGACAGGCAGTATAGTAATGACACAGTTTATTTAGCCAGCAACAGACTCATCTATTACGTGTAGCTTAGCAATTCTACTAGCAGAAATTGTTCAAAATTAGGAAAACTGTACAGGTATCGATGTACAGCTAAATGACCACTCTGCAATTTACAATTAAGTGCCTGACAGAGAGGTCGTGGAACCAATTTCACATTGTCTACCTTTCTTCTTACAAACAGCGCACAGCATAAACAAACACATAAATCTTTCCAAGCGAGCTCTGATTTCTCTTATTTCATTCCTATGATCATTTCTCCCCGCGTAAATGGGCGATGGGCATCAAAAAAGTATTTTAGCCTTCGGAGGAAAATATCTCGCCGCAAAGAAAAATGCTTTTGTTTTAATGATTGTCACCCCGATTAGGGTTCATATCCATAACACTTCTTCACCTATTTCGCAGTAATGCAAAACGAGACGCCCTTCTTTGAACTTCTTCGATATCTACCATCAGTCCTATCCGGCAACTATCCCAAACCGCTTGGGCAGTAAGCTACATGAGCACTGACAAGCGTAGTGTAGGTATTCTCTGTAGAAGATCTGCTGCTTCTTCTAAGAGATCTTCCAATGAAACAGTGCATATTTTTCTTGCGTCGTTACAACTACAAGAAAATGCATATTTTTCTCGGCAGACGCGTTTCGCTTTATTGAAATAAAGCATCATCAGTGATCTGTAATGAAAGACATTTACAACTTGATTTGTTTTTATATCGAGAAACAGTTCGTTAACAGGTTGTTGATTTTTACTTACGGTAATTTCTGCTTGATTTTTCGGCTCTTTTAGGAAATGTCTTCTGCTAGCACGTCTTTGGTTTCTTTCTTCGTTTGACACATTGGTTCGTCTCCCCCTCAACATTTGGTGTGTGATCGTTCCGGTTTAAGTTGTTCTTTATTGTAATCCCTAGTATTTAGATGAATTGATAACCTTTAAATTCTTGTGATTCATCGTAGAATCGAAATTTAACGGATTCCTTTTAGTACCCTTCAGGATGACCTCACACGTTCCGTTATTTAGAGTCAACTGAGACTTTTCGCGTCATACAGATGTTTTTGACTGGTTTTTATCTTCTGATGACTTTACCACACTAGGTAAACGACAGCGTTAACTGCAGACAATCTAAGAGGGCTACTCAGATTATCTCCTAAATCACTTATACAGATTAAGAACGGCAGTTGGCCTAAAACACTTCCTTGGAGAACATCAGATGTCACTTCTGCTTTACTCGATGACTTTCTGTCTCTTACTACGAACTGTGACATTTCTAAAAGGACATCAGTAATCCTATCTCGCAACCGAGTGAATACTCCATAGGAAAGCAGTCGGATTAGATACTGTTTGTGAGGTAGAAGTTCAAAAGAGAATGCTCCATAGGCAAGCAGTCTGGTTAGATGTCGTTTGTGAGGTACCGTTTCAAAAGGCTTCTGGATACTTAGAAATGTGATGTGGACCCAGGTTGAGATTCCTTCTCGGTAACACTCATTACCTCGTCTGAATGAAGAGCTAGTTGTGTTTCACAAGAAGGGTATTTTCTGAATGCGTGTTAATTTGTGTATTAATGGCTCGCTATGTCAATGTCTCGTTATCTTCGATGTAATTTATAGTGTTCAAACGCAGTATATGTTCCAAAATCCTGAAAATCGACGTCAATGATATGGGTCTGTAGTTCAGCGGGTTACTCCCCTTCCCTTTCTTGAGTACTGGTGTGACCTGTGCAATTTTCCATTCTTCAGGTGGGGATCATTCGTCGATTAAGCAGTTGTATGTGACTGCAAGGTATGGAGCTATTATACCAGCTTTCTGTGAAAGGTGATTCTGGACTAGACGACTTATCCTTACTAAGTGGTTTAAGTTGCTTCCCTACGTCGAGGATATCGACTGCTAAGTTTCTCATGTATGTAGCTGCTCTTGATTAAAATTCTGCGATATATACTTCTTAATGTGTAAAGGAGTTTAGTAACTACGCTTTAGTGAGACTGTTCTGTACCTGAATGTTTGTTTGTGTATTTTGCATTGGATTGTTTGGGGGAAGAGACCAAACAGCGTGGTCATCGGTCTCATAGGATTAGGGAAGGACGCGGAAGGAAGTCGGCCATGCCCTTTCAAAGGAACCATCCCGGAATTTGCCTGGAGCGATTTAGGGAAATCACGGAAAACCTAAATCAGGATGGCCAGAGCCGGGGATTGAACCGTCGTCCTCCCGAGTGAGAGTCCAGTGTGCTAGCCACTGCGCAACCACGCTCGGTTGTGTATTTTGAAATCAGTTTTAGGCAGAAGTAAAGATTAACACCGTGAGGGTAGTTTTATCAATAGTCTTGAAGAAAAGAGGACAATTATAAAATCAGCACTTATCTTTGATTCCGTAGCGGAATATACGTTGCAGGAGAGGTGCTGCACGAACGTTGATCGAGAACGGATAAATCAGGTCGTGGGACTACTTCCCACAGAAGGAAAGGATCCAGATTCAATTCCTTCTTCGGTGCAAGTTTAAATCTGTCTATATGCTGCACTACAGAAATCATTCTATGGTGGGTGGCAAGGCGTACATTCTGCTACAGTATCATCTTTCTCCCCTCCTACTCTGCAGGGTGCCGATTATTGAACTACATGAAATGAAATCGTCATAACTTCTGAACGGTTTGCGTTAGGACGTTCAAGGTGCGCTGCTGGGCGTGGGAATTAGTATGTGCATGCACACGTGCCTTGTTGTTGTCGGTCATTTGCACGTGAAAATGTCACGGTTCAGCGTGCGTGAGCGTATAGCGCTTATGGAGGCCCACTAAGAGAGCAATAACAGTCCAACTGCGGCTCAAAGGATGTTTGCAATAGATTTCAAGCTGAAGACAACTGGCCCAATTGTGCTAAAAATCAAGAATTTGATTCGCAAGTTTGAGAGAACGGGTAGTGTTCGTGATGACAGTGTTGATAATATCGGGCGTCCAAAAATGGTGAAATTACGACAAGATGTGGTTCATACAAGACGAAGCTCGACCCCACAGAAGCTGGAGAGTGATGTCCTGGAGGAGCGCTTTGGGGACCGCATCTGACTCTGGGTACCCTGAGGCCACTGCCATGGGCCTCGATTGGCCGCTGTATTCTCCGGATCTGAACATATGCTACTCTTTTTTGTGCAACTATATGAAAGAGAAGGCGTACAGCAATAACCCCAAAACCATTTCTGCGCTGAAAACAGTCATTCAGCGACAGCATCGATGTTCTGACACTTCACCGGGTCATGCAGAATTTCACTATTCATCTGCGCCAAATCATTGCCAATGATGGCAGACATATCGCACGTGTCATAACCTAAATCCGAATATCCTTAGTGATGTGTACATGCTGAATAAAGTGTGTGCACTAATTTACATTTTTCTTCCATACAGTGCAATATCTGTCATCCTGTATCTATTGATCGCAAGCGAGAAGAAACCCTGAACAAATCTCTTTCGTGAGCCCAAATGTCAGTAATCTTAGCGTCGTGGTCACTTCATGTTGGAGAAAATTGTCTATTTCTTGATATGGTACCAGTAAATCTCCGATTCTATCAAGAATCGAACTCGGTTGTATAAAACAGCTTTAAACGTCTGATTATCTTACAAACGAGTTAATGCGTAAAATGTTTGACTTCAAGGGTGTAAGCCAAAAGAAGTTTAAGAAAGGTTTGAAATTATGCTTAAAATTTGTTGGGAGTCGCTAAACGATCTTATTACGAACCACTGGATGAATATATCTGGATTATTTGCCCTCCATTCTAAGCAAACCCTAGTTGTTAACACATATCAATGCTTATGCCGTCACATTTCCAGAACTACGTGTTGTATAATGATATAATTTTGTAGGTACATTCAGTGACACCCGTAGATACTGTCTGTTATCTGCTGCAATAAAGTAGGTAGTATAGAAGTAATAAATGAAAACATCATGCCTGAAGCTGAAGTTTGATTGCATCAGCAGTGAAAACGTAGTAATCTATATACTTTTATCGTTTTATGGGGGATGTCAATAAGAAAAGTTTTGTAAAAATTTCAAATTGTGTGAAAGTTAGTTGAAAGCCGTTAAGAGCTGTCATTCTCAACTACTGGTTGAATACAGTTCGGGTCTTAAGGCGTCATCGGTTTCGCTGCATCATGACAAACACACAGTTGCTAATTGTAATACGTGTCTTGCATAACATTATACCTCTTAATGAGCATATTATGACAGTATTTTGAGTTTTTAAGTTCGGTCAATAATTGCGCGAAATATTGAAAATCAAATTTTTGTTGCCCCTGGAAGCCGTCAGATAAGCAGCCTGCAACTGGTACTGGGTTCCAGTATAGCGATATAGTAATACTCAGCGTGTCCCATAAGGAATGATCAATATTCAGTGATATGACAGGACCGATCATTCGAAGCAAAAAGTCTATTAAACATGGGCTCTAAAGTGCATACCTTAAGAGCTATGAGCGCTTCCTCATCTACGATATTGTGACACAAGTCTCTTCCGCTGCAAGCTTTTTGCTTTTCATAGTTTGAGAGGCCTTTAAGTATTATCGGATTTGATACAGTTTTATAATATTCCCGCCGATTTTTCATTTCAGTGTGTCCCCCTTATATCTTGGTATGAGGGTGTCATTGACGTGGTATGAGTCACTTTTTGACTTCTGCAGTAACACTTTTCACATCTTCCTTTATTTAATTTAAACGTATTTATGGGCTGTGATCCCTTGTTATATCTCTTTCGCCTTTTTGTATATAAGACAGCTGAAAATGGACTCACTGGAGGTGCTGAGGACGGTGTGATTGAGTTACGAGTAATGCCATACATAACGGCATTAACGTACAACGTGAATAGTAATGGTCCTATTAGGCTTCGCCTCACCACAGGAGATACTACTCAAGAGATTTTTTTTTTTTTTTTTTTTGGCGTTTAGCTGTCGACTGCCATGTGTTTGCCATACTGTCGCCGGTCCCGATAGCTAAACCTCACGGGAAAAGTCAATGGTGGGCACAGACTGTCCAGCAAACCCAATACACTGGCCACGTCGATTGTAGTCTTTACAAAAACACACCGGAATTAACTTTCCGGCACAGATAAAATGCTATATATCTCGTCCAAGATGAATGATTTATGCCTGACAGGCACGTCGTAATTTTTATTCCTCTTTGTGGAAGGCCGGGTGCGGTGCCACACGTCACAACTGGCACAGCGTCCAGGCAGTCGATGTGTGCGTGCTTTCGAGCATGTGTGTGTGTGTGTGTGTGTGTGTGTGTGTGTGTGTGTGTGTGTGCGTTCACGCGCGCGTGCGTGCATGTGGCGCGCGCCAAGTAGTGAGTGTGCGCCATGCAAGCGGTCTGTGTGTGCGTATCTGTGGACACATGTATCACTGTATTAAGTGAGTCCACACACGCGAGTGGTGGAACACGGCTGTGTATTTCTGTTTCATTACAGAACTGGAATGTAGTCTCTTGTTCCTAGGGACGAATGCGTGTTCTTGGAAGCTGAAAAATCCATGCGTTTACTCTAGTTCACTACGACACTTCTATAGGATAACACGCGAGGTAACAGGTAGAAAAGCAACTTCGTAATGAGTTGTGCGGGTGAATGCATATACGTTTGAAACACGAAATTCGTCCTGGTATTTAATCTATTCTCTACGAGATAAACTACTCTCCTTCCCGAAAAACATGAGCTTAACCCATCACCGCACTTCCGAAAATCGTCTGATTAAGTTTCCCTCACACTGTTAACTCTATTTACTAAATCAGTTGCCAATGTCAAATAATCTTTTCTTCAGTTTCACCATGAGTAGGTTGCCTGCCTATTTGCAGAATTAAGTTACAGTTTTTGGTTTTGAAATAAGACTGTTAATCAGTTCACGTCGTAGACTTACGATCTCAGTAATGTGTTTCAATAACGTATTTTGTTCGAAAGCTTGTTAGTAATGACACCTGAAGAAATCAATGAAAATCTTAATTTTTCTTTATGTAAAATGAATTTTCGTTTTTTAATGTGCAAAACCCCTGATGTGTTCTTATCTCTTAACTGTTGGGTACGTCACGACTAATCACAATCAGCTGCAATCACTGCTGTTGTGAAGTTTAATCTTCGCCCATAGTTTATAACCACAGCATAATGAGTTAATTTCAATTTTCACTGGCATGTAATGTAAAATATATCACCAAATGATGAATAAATAGGATGAATAAGATTTAATTTTCCAAGAGTGTTTGTTGAGCGATTTCACATAAACTTTAATCGACTAATTTGGTGGGGGTGTGTTAGACACACAATCTTGCTGAGGCTGTGACATAAATCTGATACTAACAGTTAGTAATTCAGCTACTCATTATGTCCGCATAAAGCAAGTGTCAGAGTCGAAAACAAACAAATTATATAAAGAATGCAATTAACGTCAAGGAAAATACACAAAACGCTCCGTTTAAGTGTCAAATCTGTGCTGTTATTCTATGGAACTGTTTCTTTAAATAAGTTGCTTTAAATTCTGACTGCCGAACCCGTGACATAACGTGGATGCTTAAGGGAATATGATATATGATACCGTGCTCATAACCCCCCCCCCCCCCCACAGCAATGAGTATCCTATAAACTAGCCGCAAATCTTTTCTAAATTTCTTTAAATATTCTACGATCTGTTTCGGATTTGAGGAGCACATCTTCAGATGTTTAGCACAACGAAAGTTCTAAATACACTCTAAGACAAAGAAACGGCATGCCATGAAGGAGTCACGCAAAATGGGCGCAATCGTCTGTTCATACATGTACGACGGAAAACATAAAATTGTAAATTTTGGCCCCAGAAGGATGAACGTGTGACGCCACAGAGAAATTTCACAGCGCAGCTTGCGTGGATAGCAAACAGGGCACATGTCTATAACACGCATAAAGTTTTTTTGCGAATTCTGCGTCCATACATTTGTCCTCTAGCCATTCCCACTTAGCCATTTTGCATTTCCTCTCGATCTCATTCTTGGGAAGTTTTTATTCATTTTCGCCTGCTTCATTTAGTGTTTTTTTTTATTTTCTCCTTTCATCATTTAAATTCAATATCACTTGTGTTAACCAAAGATTTCTACTATCCCTCGTCTTTTTACCTGCTTCATCCTCTGCTACCTTCAGTATTTCATTTCTCAAAGCTACCCATTCTTCTTTTAATGTATTCCTTTCCCCTGTTCTTGTCAACCGTTCGCAAATACTTCCTCTGAAACTCCCAGAACCTTGGTTCTCTCAGATTACCCAGGTCCCATCTCCTTTAATTTCTACCTTTTTGTAGTTTCTTCAGTTTTAGTCAACAGTTCGCGATCAATAAATTGCGTTCCACCCCTAGGTATGTCTCACAATTTTAAATATGGTCCCTCAATTTCTGTCATAGTATTATATAATCAATCTGAAACCTTCCAGTGTCTCCAAGTCTCTTCCACGTATACAACCTACTTTCAAGATTCTTAAGTGTTAGCTATGATCACGTTATGCTCTGTGCAAAATTCTAGCAGGTGGCTTCCTCTTTCATTTCTTATCCCCAGTCCATATTCACCTACTACTTTTCCTTCTCTTCTTTTTCCTACTATCGAATTCCAGTCCCCCATGACAATTAAATTTTCGTCTCCCTTAACTATCTGAATAATTTCTCTCTCTCATCACACATTTCTTCAATCCCATCTGCAGAGCCAGTTGGCATATGAACTTGTACTACTGTAGTAGAACGGACTTCGTGTCTACCTTGGCTACAGTAATACATTCACTATGCTGTTCGTAGTGGCTTATCCCCGTTCCTATTTTTTTAATTAATTATTAAATCTACTCCTGCATTACCCCTACTTGATTTTGTATTTATAACCCTGTATTCACCCACCCAGAAGTCCTGTTCCAGTCCTGTTCCTCCTGCCACCGAACTTCACTAATCTCCAATATATCTAACTTTAACCTATCCATTTCCCTTTTTAAATTTTGTCTCCTACCTGCCCGATTAAGGGATCTGAGTTTCCACGCCCGATCCGTAGAACGCCGGTTTTCTTTCTCATGATAACGACGTCCTCCTGAGCAGACCCCCCCCCCCCCCCCCCCAGAGACCCAAATGGGGGACTACTTTACCTCCCGAGTATTTTGCCCAAGAAAACTCCATCACCATTCAGCCATATAGTAAAGCTGCATGCCCCCGGGAAAAATTACGGCTGTAGATTCCCATTGCTTTCAGCCGTTCGTACAGTAAGGCCGTTTTGATTAATGTTATACGGCCAGATCAGTCAATTAGTGAACTAGTGAAAAGGCTGCTACCCCTGTTCAGGAACCTCACGTTTGTCTGACCTCTCAACAGATGCCCTTCGCTGCGGTTACACCTACGGCACAGCTGTCTGTATCACTGAGGCACGCAAGCCTCCCCACCAATGGTAAAGTCCATGGTTCATTGGGGTGGGGGGTGGGGGGGGAGGAGTGAGGGGGGGGAGGAGTCTGGCGGACATTACCATGCCTAAATGTAAGCTAAAGATGGTTTGCCTTGGAGGGCAACAAAACAGGACGTAGAATATCGTCGATGTACCGCTGGGCTGTAAGGGTGTCGTAGATGACGACCAAAGGGGTGCAGCTATGAAATGAAATGACACCCCAGACAATCACTCCCTGTTGTCGGGTGGTACGGCGGGCGACATTCAGGTTGGTATCGGACCACTGTCCGGAGAATCAACAGACACGTCTTCGCTGGTCATCAGGGATCAGGTCTACGAGATTCCAGACTTAATGTGTCCGGAACCTCCGGAAAAAGTGTTTTTTGGTGTACTGACGTCAATGGTAGTGGACGTAAGATGTGCCGTGAGCTCAACCATCCTCCTGTGAGCTGCCTGTTAATGACCCTTGTGATCACTGAAGCTCCAGTTGCACGTCAGATCGATAATAATGATGCATCCGATGGCCTGAGTGCCTGCCTAACGATTTCTCGGTCCTCTCGTCTCTCTAGGACGACCGCTTCCTTTTTTCCCATGAGTTCGGTCATGACATTCATTTGTGCCAATATTGTCGAATAGCGACATCCCGCCTACTTGAACGTCGAACGATTCGCCTATTACTCCAATCGGCTTGAGCTCAACCACACATCTGCGTATACTGCTCACGTGCCTGTCTGCGAGGCATATTTACTGCGCAACTGAGTGCACGGAGTGAAATTCGCAAACAAAACTTTATGCGTGTTATCGACATGTCCCCTGTTTACTATCCACGCAAGCTGCGATGTGAAATTGCTCTGCGGTGTCACACATTCATCCATCTGGGGCCAAAGTTCACAATTTTTCATTTTCCATCGTACCTGTATGAACAGACGTTTGTGTCCATTTTGCGTGACTCCTTCATGATGCGCCGTTTCTATGTGCAGAAGAATATATCACCAGTGGTAAGATAGATGTCGCCTGTAAGAAAATTGAAGAGACCTTTGGAGAAAAGAGGACGATCTATATGAATATCAAGAGCTCAGATAGAAAACCAGTCTTAAGCAAAGAAGGGGAAGCAGAAAGGTGGAAGGAGTACAAGTACGATGTACTTTAGAGCAATATTGTGGAAATGAAAGAAGACGTAGGTGAAGATGAGATAGGAGGTATGATACTACGTGAAGAATTTGACAGAGCACTGAAAGACCTAAGTCGAAACAAGGCCCCGGGAGCAGACAACATTCCGTCAGAACTACAGATAGCCTTTGGAGAGCCAGCCATGACAAAGCTCTTCCATCTCGTGAGCAAGATGTAAGACAGGCGAAATACCCTCGGATTTCAAGGAGAATATAATATTTCAGTTCCAAAGAGATCAGGTGCTGAACTGTGTGAAAATTACCGAACTATCAGTTTAATAAGTCAAAGTTGCAGAATACTAACACTAATTCTTTACAGACGAATGGAAAAACTGGCAAAACC
The DNA here is from genome assembly GCF_021461385.2 of Schistocerca piceifrons. Taxonomy (NCBI): domain Eukaryota; kingdom Metazoa; phylum Arthropoda; class Insecta; order Orthoptera; family Acrididae; genus Schistocerca; species Schistocerca piceifrons. The sequence goes on from NC_060138.1 coordinate 991,514,161, forward strand.
CGACCTCTGGGAAGACCAGTTTGGATTCGGTAGAAGTGTAGGAACACGTGAGGCAATACTGGCCCTACGACTTATCTTAGGTTAAGAAAAGGCAAACCTACGTTTGTGGCATTTTTAGACTTAGAGAAAGCTTTTGGTAATTTCGACTGGAATACTCTCTTTCAAATTCTGAAGGCGATACGGGTAAAATACAGAGACCGAAAGGTTATTTACAATTTGTACACAATCCAGATGGTAGTTATAAGAATGGAGGGGCACGAAAGGGGAGGCCGAGAAGAGAGTGAGCCGGGGTCGTAGTCTATCCCTGACATTATTCAATATGTATAGAGAGCAAGTAGTAAAGGAAACAAAAGGAAAAATTGCAGTAGGAATTAAAATCCAGGAAGAAGAAATAAAAACCTTGAGGTTTGCCATGAGATGTAATTCTCTCAGAGACAGCAAAGGACTTGGAGAAACTGCTGAACGGAATGGACAGTGTTTTGAAAGCAGGATATAAGATGAGCATCAACAAAATTAAATTAAATGTAGTAATATTAAATCAGGTGATACAAGGGAATTAGATTAGGAAATGAGACACTCAAAGTAGTAGTTGAGTTTTGCTATTTGGGCAGCAAAATAACTGATGAAGTAGAGAGGATATAAAATATAGACTGGCGATGACAAGGAAAGCGTTTCAAAGAAGAGAAATTTGTTAATATCGAGTACACATTTAAGTGTCAAGAAGTCTCTTCTGAAAGTATTTGGAAGGAGTGTAGTCGAAGTGAAATATGGACGTAACCAGTTCAGACAAGAAGAGAACAGAAGCTCTGAAAATGTGGTGCTGCAGAAGAATGCTGAAGATGAAATGGGTAACTTGTTTAGGAGAAGGAATCGGTTGGTAGGACACGTTCTGAGGCATCAAGCGATCACCAATTTAGTACTTGAGGGTAGCGTCGAGTGTAAAATTCGTAACGGGAGATCAAAAGATGAATACACTAAGCAGATTCAGAAGGATGTAACTTGCAGCAGTTACTCGGAGGTATAGAGGCTTGCACAGGATAGAGCAGCATGGAGAGCTGCATCAAATCAGTCTTTGGATTAAAGACCACAACAGCAATAATGTCATCCAGCCTACGGCAGGAGTTTCTGCTGCTTATCTCCGTGCTTGTCAAAACCTACTTTGGCCACCAAGGTCGCCAGATCTCTCCCCAATCAAGAACGATTCGAGTATTAAGGACAGATACCTCCAATTAGAGATGAACCAGCGCGTTGTGTACTTGCTCAATTTGCGAAGCTCTTTCCCTTGAATAAATCATCAAATTTTTCTGAAAGAGTAATTTACTTGTTTGTACATGCATATCACACCCACCAATTTTCGTCCTATTCAGATAATTCTTTCGTAGTGCTTTTATATATATTCCTTAGAGTGTATTTGGTCATTCATCAACATATTCTTCTAAGTAAGAAATTACAGTATTAATTTCAGCACACCACACCAAACAGGAGGAAATAAAAAGCACTGCCAGGTAGGTAATACACTTTTCCATGGATGACCAAAAGTATATGATTCGTACATTGAATTAGGCCAGCAGGGTACGATATCATCGCATAAATGTGGCCTTCTTCTTGAGACAGCTTCAAAAATATTTTAAATAAGTCATGTTTTTAGGCCAGTATCAAACCTACACTACTGGCCATTGAAATTGCTACACCACGAAGATGACGTGCTACAGACGCGAAATGTAACCGACATGAAGAAGATGCTGTGATATGCAAGTTATTAGCTTTTCAGAGCACTCGCACAAGGTTGGCGCCGGTGGCGACACCTACAACGTGCTGACATGAGGTAAGTTTACAACCGATTTCTCATACACAAACAGCAGTTGACTGGCGTTGCCTGGTGAAAAGTTGTGATGCCTCGTGTAAGGAGGAGAAATGCGCAACATCACATTTCAGACTTTGATAAAGGTCGGATTGTAGCCTATCGCGATTGCGGTTTATCGTATCGCGACATTGCTGCACACTTTGGTCGAGATCCAATGCCTGTTAGCAGAACATGGAATCGATGAGTTCAGGAGGGTAATACGGAACGCCGTGCTGGATCCCAACGGCCTCGTATCACTAGCAGTCGAGATGACAGGCATCTTAACCGCATGGCTGTAACGGATCGTGCAGCCACGTCTCCATCCCTGAGTCAGCAGATAGGGACGTTTGCAAGACTACAACCATCTGCACGAAGAGTTCGACGACGTTTGCAGCAGCATGGAGTATTAGCTCAGAGACCATGGCTGCGGTTACCCTTGACACTGCATCAGAGACAGGAGCGCCTGCGATGGAGCACTCAACAATGAACCTGGGTGCACGAATGGCAAAACATCATTTTTTTGGACGAATCCAGGTTCTGTTTACAGCATCATTATGGTCGCATCCATGTATGGCGTCATCGCGGTGAACGCACATTGGAATCGTGTATTCGTCATCGCCATACTGGCGTATCATCCAGCGTGATGGTATGGGGTGCCATTGGTTACACGTCTTGGTCACCTCTTGTTCGCACTGAAGGCAGTTTGAACAGTGGACGTTACATTTCAGATGTGTTATGGCCCGTGGCTCTACCCTTCATTCGATCCCTGCGAAACCCTACATTTCAGCAGGATAATTCACGACCGCAAGTTGCAGGTCCTGTACTGGCCTTTCTGGATACAGAAAATGTTCGACTGCTGACCTGGCCAGCACATTCTCCAGATCTCTCACCAATTGAAAACGTCTGGTTAATGTGGTCGAGCAACTGGCTCGTCACAAGACGCCAGAACTTGATGAACTGTGGTATCGTGTTGAAGCTGCATGGGCAGCTGTACCTGTACATGCGATCCAAGCTCTGTTTGACTCAATGCCCAGGCGTATCAAGGTCGTTATTACGGCCAGAGGTGGTTGTTCTGGGTACTGATTTCTCAGGATCTATGCACCCAAGTTGCGTGAAAATGAAATCGTATGTCAGATCTAGTACAATATATTTGTCCAGTGAATACCCGTAGCAATTTTAATGAGCAGTAGTGTATATTCCTCAGAGTGTATTTGGTCATTCAACAACATATTCTATTTTGTGTTACAAATTACAGTATTAATTTCAGTACACCACACCAAATAGGAGTAAACAAGAAGCACAGCCAGGTAAGTTATACACTGTTCCATGGATGACCAAAAATATAAAATTCGTACATTGAATAAGTCTAGTAGGGTACGATATCATCGCATAAATGTGGATTTCTTCTTGAAACAGCTTCAAAAGTACAAATAAGTCGTTTTTATTACTCCAGTATTAAATTTAGCTATTCTGTGCAATTAACACAGAAATCAGTCTTACTTAGGTTACTTCCTTTTCAGCGGCCGCCTAATACTATTTCCTAGGTTATGTTGCAATCATCCACGGAAAATAACGAAATTGAGATTTTTCAACAATATGGTCTGCCAGCCTTCGCAAGAAGACAGGTAAGCAAACATTAAACAGTATCACAAATGTGTTCCGGGAAACTCTGTTAGTATTTCCGTTCTTTAGTCATGAAATGTACGAGTGCATTATTGTGTGAAGCAGTTCACCCGCGGTAAATAAGGCGAGGCAGCGTTGGGTTTGGATAATACCAGTAAAAATTTCCACAGAATTCAAATTCGGTAAATTTATTACGAACTAAAATTCGAAAATACACTTGCCGCAGGCACTGACCAGTTTTTAGAAAAAATTCGCGTTTCTCACTATGAGTAAATCGGCCTCTGAAGCTTCGACACAAGCCACTAAAATGCTTGCAGCCGGCAGCACAACTTTTTGTAAAATGTGTAATTCAGTACGAATTTTGTCTCAGTCGAGATATTACTCGCCGAGTTGTGAAAGAGCCTGTTAAAAGGGAACCGCAATTTAAGTGGCTTACAGTGTAAGCGCCGTGTTGGTTGGCGGTGTGGGGGATACACAGAGACGGCCTGCGCTACAACTTGACAGAGAAAATCAGCTGCCAGAAAAGTTGGTGTGTTTCGCTTTACGCCCGTTGTATCGGCCGGTTCTTTATGAGCGCGGCCGAGTTATGTGGAATTCTGCTGTGTTTTGGTAGTGAGAACGGCAGATCTGATGCAATACTACAGCGACTGGGGCCGCAGATTGAAATGTGTAGTTGTTACAATTCCAACACGCGTATTCCATCAATTCGGCCCTTCGGCGTGGTAGTGGGCCTGCGAATATTTACATGTGAGTTGGGCGAGTAAAATACCTACTGTTCGTTTTATTGGTCGGCGGTATTATCTGAGGGAATAACATAATTCGAAACTGGAAAAAAATAAGTCATATATTCTACTTCTATCGCTGAAAACAGGTAGTGTAAAAGGGAAGCTTTGGATGACTGGACAGCGTTTTTACGTTTCAAAAGTCTACAGCGAGGGGTCATCACAGAGTTACCTGTTCCTGTAGCTAATAGTGGCAGAGAGACAGCTGATTTATTACTTTTATTCACCAAAAATAACGTATTAATTTTGGCCGATTAAAAAATCAGAGAGATGTTGCACCCTGTGAATGACAATCATCACAGAGTTCGAAGTGTTTACAATATTCCACTTGAGTGTGACAGTAGTTAAATGGGACAATGACACTGCAAAGGTTTTTTAAAAAAATAGTTTTCATTACTTACGGTCTATTGGAGTAACGACCCATGAAGAGTCAGAGACTTTTCAGCCAAATACCAGGAGAGATGCTAGCGGTGCAGATGGAATCTCAATTGGGAGTGGATTTTCGATTCCGACATTTGCCTCACAATCCTGGTCACAATCGGGGCATGTCACATCTTTTTAATTTTATTCTAGGACGCTGTATCCTGGACAAAAGTATAAATTTCAGTATATGTTCATGTGTATTTGTTTAAACTTGAAACACTATTATCGACATTATTTATAATCGCCTTATCTAACTTCTTTGACTGTTTTTAATTAATGTGATTTCTGTTTAACTAAGCTCTTTGATGTATTATGCATGTAAATGTTTTATTCATCAGTTATGATAATTTATATAATTGTAATTAATCTATGGGTGTTCAGAAATGTTCAGATGTATGTGAAATCATGGAACTTAACTGCTAAGGTCATCAGTCCCTAAGCTTACACACTACAACACCTAAATTAGCCTAAGGACAAAAACACACACCCATTCCAAAGGGAGGACTCGAACCTCCGCCGGGACCAGCCGCACAGTCAACGACTGCAGCGCCTTTGACCGCTCGGCTAATCCCGCGCGGCAATCTATGGGTGTAATGTCAAAATTAATGTGCTGTAAAAGAATGACAATGCTTTATTTTACTGGTTAATGCATAGGGAAAGTAGTATGGTAATAATATAATACTTGGAGGGAAGCCCTTCCGCAACGGAACTAGCTAGGCGGAAATAGAAAATGTTGATCTGGCGGTCGAACCGCAAAGCTCCTTTGTGGCATGAGTCAGTCGGTGGCTAGCAGGCAAAGGGTGCGCATCGTGTGAACTGAAAGAGGCGAGAAGAACAGCAGGATTATATAATACAGCCTCGGGCATGGAGGTTTTGCGGCTTATTATTCATGGCCTACTTTGGTTACCTCTGTACTATGAAAATCCGACCGTAAGAAGTAAATTTTCAGAGCCAAGGATACTTTTGCCGCCCGTTTTTGAATAGCACAGGAGATCGACGCTGCCACCACCTTCAACTCAAATTATCAGCTGGATACCGTATCATTGCATGGACCAGTTATGTGGTTTCATTTTCAATAATAATTTTGCGTTCTGTAAACTTTGTGTTGAGCCACCGTATTTTGTCCTCAGTCATTTACCTAGACGGGATCCCATACTTCGTGGAGTTTTAAAGTACATAATTATTTACTGAGCATAAATTTTGAAGTACTCCACGTAGTTTTCAAAAACGGACAGTTAAATTGTTCAATTGAAAGATTTTTCTTATTGAAGTAATAATGTTTACATTTCCATGTGTTATGTGGTGAACAGCGTTTCCCATATTGTGTTGTGATTGAAGTGTTCAGTCATGATCTGAATCTATCGTTAAATTAGTTTCTGGAGCCCCATGCTAATAGTTGGGCCAGATTTAAATGTCGTATTGCAATAACAGCATTCAAGAATAAACAACTGGCCACAAATATTCAAACTACACTAGGATATAAACAAAAAATTCAATAACTTCATAACTACTTCAGCAACAGTAATTTCCTATAATTAAAGTAACAAAGGAATCTGTCGTCCAAGTGAGTAGGACTCCACTATTAATAAATATTTTAGCTATAATTATCATTATCTTCCTACTGTAATGTACAGATTGTGTTATTGAGAGACAGTTGCTGCCTAAACGCATTAATACTCCTCCAGTGTAGTACTGGCTACACCTTTCCCTAATTTGGCGACCGTTTCTTACTCCATAATTACAGTTTACTTGATTACTAACAGAATATTGGTTCGATTCTCATTTACCTTGCTACTGCTTTCTTTCAATAGAAGCCTTTAGGGAAACAAATTTCGTCTGGCAACTTTCTATTATACACATTCACGCTCACAAAGTAAAATTTCACTTACAGGTGTAACATTATCTGTATATAACTATTTTTATACACTGAGGTGATAAAACTCATGGAATAGCAATATGCGCATATACAGATGGCGGCAGTATCGAGTACACAAGGTGTAAAAGGGCAGTGTTTTTTTGGGGCTGTCATTTGTACACAGTTAAGGTTGCCGACGTGACTACGGCTGCACTATGCGAATTAACAGGCTTTGAACTCGGAATGGTAGTTGCAGCTAGATGCATTGGACATTATATTTCGGAAATCGTTATAGAATTCACTATTCCGAGTCCCACAGCGTCACTAGTGTGCCGAAAACACCATATTTCAGGCACTACCTCTCACCACGGACGACGCAGTGGACAACAGTCTTCACTTAACGGTCGAGAGCAGCGGCATTTGTGTAGAATTGTCAATGCTAACAGACAAGCAACACTGCGTGAAATAGCTGCATAAATGAATGTGGGAGTAAGACGACCATATCCGCTAGGACAGTGCGGCGAACTTTGGCGTTAATGGCTGCAGATGACCCGGCGCCTGTGCTAAGAGCACGAGCTCGCCTGCAGCGCCCCTCCAGGGCTTGTGACCATAAATTTTGTATTCTAGACGACCGGCAAACCGTGACCGGGACAGATGAGTCCCGATTTCAGTCGGTAGGAGCTGATAGAAGGGCTCGAGTGTGGCGCAAACGCCACGAAGCCATGGACCCAGGCTGTCAACAAGTCGCTGTGCAAACTGGTGGTGCCTCCATAATGCTGTGGGCTGTGTTTACATAGAATAAACTGGGTCCTCTGGACCAATGAAGCTGATCATTAACTGGAAATGGTTATGCTCGGCTACTTGGAGACCATTTTCAGCCATTCATGGATTTCATGTTCCCGAACAAAGATGGAATTTTTATGGATGACAATGCGCCGCGTCACCGGAGCGCACTTATTCACGATTGGTTTGATATCGTCCCACATGAATCCCATCGAACATTTATGGGACATAATCGTGAGATAAGTTCGTGTTGAAACTCCTGCACCGAAAACACTTCCGCAATTATGGACGGCTATAGAGGTAACATGGCTCAATATTTCTGCGGGGGACTACCAACGACTTGTTGACACCACGCTACGTCGAGTTGTTGCAATACACCGGACAAAAGGAGGTCCGACATCATATTAGAAGGATAATGTGACTTTTGTCAACTCAGAATATGTGCTTACGGAGTGAAGTGAATAACATTCTCCACACGTGCTATGTACCAATGGCGGTGCATCGGAACGTTGCAAGACCGATTTTGATGCATACATAGGCTGTATATCGTGATGGAAACAAAGACACTGCGAGTGTCGTTTCATGGTTGATGCTAATTTAATCTCGGATCGCAGTGGGCACTGCGACATCAGTTAAGCCCAAAGAGAGAGAGTATACCGGATGGTTATATTTCAATTGACAGTGTTCTGAGTGTTGCATTGTGAGGTGTATACATCGTAGGACGCCTAGAAATCGTAGGTATGTTCATTAATCGGTGTACTCACGGAATATGCTGAAAAAATAATAGTTCACTTTCTGCCACAAGGTGGGAATATAGCGTTGCAAACAGTCGTTATACGGTGTGGGTGAAGGAAATGGGGAGGAACGATCAAACACGTGACAACGGTTGTGCTGGCACGTTTATTAGGATATGGTCCACGTTACAATAGGTGTTCATATGGTCTCCTGACTCAGCAACATGCTGCATCTGTAACATAGCATGTTCGATAAGAGCGATATGTCATAATATGCTATCCTTCACATCAAGAAGACACGATCTTTCAAATATGCCCACAGCCAGAAGTCATATGGATTTAGGTGGTTCGAGTCCTCCCTCGGGGATGGGTGTATGTGTTTGTCTTTAGGATAATTTAGGTTAAGTAGTGCGTAAGTTTAGGGATTGATGACCTCAGCAGTGAGTCCCATACGATTTCACACACATTTGAATATTTGATTTAGGTGGGTGATCTTGAAATTGCCTAGAGGTTATGGCGTTGGTACTTAAGGCTTTTAGAAGCAAATGTTTCACCTGGAAAGCGACATCTGGTGTCGCCTCATTCTGTATCAAATGAGTGGTATGGACACAGTTGCGTTCTTCCAAAGCTGTAATAACATGTTGCAGGGGGAGGTTCTTACAACGTGCGGATGTCACTGTACATCTAAAATGCCCGTGACGTGTCATCTCCTAGAACGAAAACGGACTGAGATGGAAGGAGCCTGTGAAACGATACTACACACTCACATGAACTGAACGCAATGTGTGTTCCTGCTCAACAGACTGATGACCCAAAACATTATGACCACCTGCTTAATAGTCTGTTTGTCCGTCTTTGGAACGAAATACATCACTTATTCTACGTATCAGGGATCCGACACTTTGTTTTGAGGGATTGTGGAGGTATGTGGCATTAGATGTTCACGCACAGGTCATGAAATTCGCGTAAATAATGGGCCGCTGATTTGCGTACGCGGTGATGGCGCCAGATAGCGACCCAGATAGATTCCATAGGATTTACATCAGGCGAATTTGGTCGCAGAGACATCAACGTGAGTTCACTATGGTTCTCCTCATGCCACTGTAGTACGGTGCTACCTCCGAGACATGGACAATTATACTGCTGAAAGATGACATCGCCATCGCTGAAGACATCAAGCGTGAAGGGACGTAGCTGGTTCGCAGCTGTCAGCGTATCTTCGTGTATTACCACAGGCAAGCACAGGAGAATGTCTCCCGTAGCATAATACTGCTCCCACCAACCTGCGTCTGTGGCGTGGTGCAAGTTTCTAACCGCCGTTCACCTAGATGACGGCGATTGTGGAGACGACCGTCGACCTGGTTTAGCAAAAATGTGATTCACTCTGAGTCAATAGGTTTACATTGATCCGCGGTCGAATCCCTATGGTCCCGGGCCCATTTCGGTGTTAATTGACGATGTCGTTGTTTCGACATCTGAACACGTATGGATCCCCATGTTCAACAATGGATGATGAACGGTATGCTCCGAAACATTTTTGCGTGCACCAGCACTGCACTCTTTCAGCAATGATGCCATATATCACCATGTAACCAAGTTAACAGAGCAGACAAGCGTCTAAACCCCATGTTCTGTGAAGAGTCCTGGATGTCCAGCCATTTAGCGCCTAGTGGTAGTTTCACTGTCCTACCTCTACCCGCAGATGCTCACGACAGCAGAACGTGTTCGACCAGCTTTGGCGTTTTCGAGATACTCGTTCACAGGCTCTGCGTAATAATAATTTGCTCTTTGTCAAAATCGCTTATCTCGATGGATTTCCCCATTTACATCCCATATCTCCACTAGAGTGATCCCCTGTCCGTGACTGCTCCACTTACATACGTTTGTTACCGCCTCATGTGCCCGCAAAGCCAACAGGCGGCACCACCATCGCGATTCCCAGTGGTCATACTATTTTGGTTTACCAGTGTATGTGGCAGAGCATAACCACAAATGCGACAGTTCGGTGCATTCACGGTATCGTGCAAAGTAAAGTGTGCCTCGTCCGCCCAAAGCGTATTCTCCGTCCACATGTCATTCATTCCCATGCATGCCAAAAGATAAAGTGCAAAAAAATGGTTCAAATAGCTCTAAGCACTATGGGACTTAACATCTACGGTCATCAGTCCCCTAGACTTAGAACTACTTAAACCTAACCTAAGGACATCACACACATCCATGTCCGAGGCAGGATTCGAACCTGCGATCGTAGCAGCAGCTCGGTTCCGGATTGAAGCGCCTAAAACCGCTCAGTCACAGCGGCCGGCAAAACAAAATGCACAGTGAAGGATCACGTTGTTTTAGCCTGTACGCACTCTAAATCTTATCTGTGTGAAACGCGCCGCAAAACCTTTTAAACTGCTGGCCAGGAAGAGATAACTCCCGTGGCACAGCTCGAGCACTGAGTGCAAAATTTCAGGAACGTGATGCACCGTCAGCTACAGCTACAGCAACTTCCTCAACAACTGCAATGGGAATGGGTCACACCCCTCACCTTGCTGCACCACCTAATTCATCTGTTTCTTCAAATTTGTTGATCATATTCTTTTGCCCATTTATTGACATGGGGCCTCTTTGCAGCTGTTTTAGACGAAGTTCTCGCAATGCAGCGCGCTGCAACTGCTGCCTTTGAGATAAAACAACCTTACCAACCGCGAACGGTCTTTCTTCTCAACAGCCATTACGTTTCGTACGAAAAACTTCGACTTTCCTAACGCTTTAAACCATCAGTTACTTCACAAAAGAAATCAATATGCGTCGCCAAGTGAAAAGGAAAAAAAATCAGCATATTGATGTCAGGGCAGTAAACATAATTTGTAACATAAGGAATTGCTGAATTTCTTTCCGATATCATGTCTACCGATTGCACCTTGCAGAAATGCACGAACAGAAACAACAAAACTACTAATAGGCCTATGTCTTATTTCAAGCTAGTACAGTTTAAAAATATTATCTGTCAGTGTTTCTGTTTAGCCGGCCGGGGTGGCCGAGCGGTTCTAGGCGCTACAGTCTGGAGCTCCGTGACCGCTACGGTCGCAGGTTCGATTCCTGCCTCGTTCATGGATGTGTGTGATCTCTTTAGGTTAATTAGGTTTAAGTAGTTCTAAGTTCTAGGGGACTGATGACCTTAGAAGTTAAGTCCCGTAGTGCTCAGAGCCATTTGAACCATTTTTTTGGTTCTGTATATTTGTGCTATACAGCAGAACAGAAAGAACTTTCACATTTTAACTCTACACTGAATATGTGAATTTCCATTGTTCTTCACATTTAGAAGCCAAATTTATGTCTGAAGTGAATGAAAAAAGATGACCGTATAACAGTTCTGTGCCTAATGTTATCAACTTTCCATGTCATCTTCGTAAAAGTAATGTGCGGAGACGGCCACCGACATACGGAACGTCGAACGAAAGGCGTTCAAAGGAAACTCACTCCAGTGCCAGTACATCGAAAGCATTGTCAAAGCATTGACCCCTGAGCCTTCGCTCGTTCATATATTTACATACTGTTCTAGATATTAGCCTATACTACATTTTCCAGATCGTGCCTACCACTTGTGAATACTCTGTTGCTGACCGTCTCGAGTTACAGTATTTATATGAAAGTTACCGTCACTGTTGAGAGGCGATTTAAGTAAAGTATTAGTTTGCTATGCTCATAGATAACACTATTCCCGTCTATAATTGCTAAACACTAACAAAAAAATGGCTCTGAGCACTATGGGACTTAACATCTATGGTCATCAGTCCCCTAGAACTTAGAACTACTTAAACCTAACTAACCTAAGGACATCACACAACACCCAGTCATCACGAGGCAGAGAAAATCCCTGACCCCGCCGGGAATCGAACCCGGGAGCCCGGGCGCGGGATAAAAACTAACAGTTGAAAGTTATTTCGTAATTTCCTTACGCACTATCATGTATCACGCCCCTTTGCTTTGTCTTCACAAAACATGGCGAAGGGCTGTTCAGTTTGTTTCACTCTGATTGCGGTGTTGCTGCCGTACGGTCTTCTATCGCTTTGGTTACATCTGCGTGATTCATTTGCTCCATCGGCAGTTATTTTACAGACAATGAGAATGGTGGATATTGTCAGAAGCTCGGATTTTCATCGAGAATAAACGCGATATGTGCACAGAACGTATTTAATACTACGTATTCATTTAACTGCTATATCACATGAAACAAACTGAAGAATTGTATTAATGTGGAAGAGTGTTTGTCAGCAGAAGCTCCCATGTATTATTTTTTGTCTGTAGCAAATCACAATAGCATTAACCCCATGTGAGTTGAATTAAATGAACCCCAAAACCTAAAAGCGAGATATGCCAGTCTAATCGTCATCATCATCATCATCATCACCAGCGGCGGACACGGAAAGAGCCTCCAAGGAGAGTGTGTGTTCCGCGCTTTACATACACTGGCGTCCCGTGGGCAACGGTTGTAATTACCCCCAACCGGCTACAGAAGCCTTGCGATGTGCGATAGGAAAGGCGCAGGGTCTTCCTCAGGACCAAAATCGACGATAATGACCATAAACGTTAAAGGCTTATCAGCCAACAATGAAGAACTTCTACAAATTATGTGTCAAGATATAAACTGTGATTTTTGTGCATGCAAGAAACGCACAGATATGTTACTCAACGAAGACCAAAAGTAGCAGGCATGCAGATGGCCATTGAGCGACAAGACAGGCAGTATGGTAGCGCCATATTTGTGAGGCACGTTGTAGCAGTGCTCTCAATTTCTCTAACAGGAAAGAACGATATTGAAATTTTAACAGTTGAGATGAGCAGTCAGTTGTACAATAAGATCCGTCTACAAGCCTCCTGGTGAAAAATTTAACTTTAGTCCTCCCCCCCCCCCCCCCCCCCCGCCAGTGAATTTTCAAAATCAGGACACTCACTTTGTTGTGGGCGGCTTTAAGAGCCACAATAGTGTAAGGGGTTACCAGGATGATGATGTAAAAGGAGAGGAGGTACTGAAGTGGAATCACTGCAGAAGGTTAACTCTCTTACATGACTGAAAGCTACCACCTTCATTTAACAGCAGCCGCCGGAAAAGGGGATATAACCCCGACCTGCTTTTCGTCAGCGACACCGTTTTCCACCACTGTGTGAAGTCTGTCACGCAACATGCGCCAATCTGCTGTTACTTGTTTGCAGCCATTAAATCACAGAAGATCCCAAAATAACTATCTGAAACCGAATCTGGCTAAAGCTCAAGTATGTGCTTTTCATCTACGAAACAAAGAGGCCAACAGAAAATTAAAAGTCGTATGGAATGACATGGAGCTGGAGCACTGTCATAATCCAAAATATCCGGCGGTCACAGCTCGATTGTGCGCTCACATTTAGGATGCACGGCATACATGCAAAACAAAAAGTAACCACCCGCAATAACATCATCAGAAAGCTCACAAGAGCGAATGGGGTGTCCACCCAACAGTATCCAGAACATCGGAATTTGCATTATGTTACTCTGTCGCTGAATATTCCTGCCCTGTTTGGTACACTTCTGCTCATTCCAGGCGTGTGGATGTTGCTCTCAGCTAGACATTTAGAATAACATCAGGATGCTTGAGAGCAACGCCTACCTACAAACTCTACAACATGGCGGAGATAACCACACCGGATATAAGCTGGAAGCTGCCGCGAACATAGAGAGAAGCAAAGTGGAATTAAACGCTGCTCACCCGCTGCATGGACGCCAGCCTTCCCAAAGTAGGCTGAAATCTAGGAAGAGCTTTCTAAGATCTTCCGTCAAAGATAGTACATCACCGTCAATGACACGACAAAACCTGTGGACGCCAGAAACGCGTGTTTCGCTTCATGGACCCCACCTTCGGAACCCTTCCCCCCTCCCCCTCCCCCATGCGAAACCAGCAACAGAAAAAGTGGAAGTCCATCAACAGACTTCGAAGTGGTGCGGGTACTCAGTGCCCAGTTTTCTGCACACTGGAGGACCCGTTGTGTGCCACACACAATGCCGTCGAGGTCGCTAATTTTTGTTCTGATTATATTTAGTGTTTGCAATGTTTTCATATATAACTACACACGTCAAAAAAAGTTTTGCAGCACCTCGGTTCCGAGAGTTCCGGCACCTGTAAAGGAAACTGGAATAAAGATCAACATAAACATCGTTTCCGCCATTTTTAGTGCTCATGAAAACCACACATTGTACGTTGTGTCACCAAACAGTGAGACGTTCAGATGTGTTGGTCCTGCTTGCTGCACACACCGGTACCTCCAATACCCAGTATCGCGTCCCCTTCCATTGATGCGTGCTTGTATTCGTCGTAGCATACTATCCACAAGTTCAACAAGGCACTGTAGGTCCAGATCGTCCCACGCCTCAACGGCGATTCGGGGTAGATCCCTCGGAGTGGTTGGTGGGACACGTCGTCCATAAACAGCCCTTTTCAATTTACCCCAGGCATGTTGGATAGGGTTCATGTTTGGAGAATATGCTGGCCATTCTAGTCGAGCGATTTCGTTATCCTGAAGGAAGTAATTCACAAGATGTGTACGATGGGAGCGCGAATTGTCGTCCATGAAGATGAATGCCTCGCCAATATGCTGGCAATATGGTTGCACTAGCGGGTGGAGGATGGCATTCACGTATCGTACAGCCGTTACGGCGTCTTCCATGACCACCAGCGGCGTACGTTTGCCACGCATAATGCCACCCCAAAACAGCAGGGAACCTCCACATTGCTGCACTCGCTGGACAGTATGCCTAAGATGTTCAGCCTGACCGGGTTGCCTCCAGACATGTCTCCGACGATTTTCAGGCTGAAGGCATATGTGACACTCATCAGTGAAGAGAACGTGATGCCAATCCTGAGCGGTCCATTGGGCATGTTGTTGGGCCCATCTGTACCACGCTGCATGGTGTCATGGTTGCAAGATGGACCTCGCCATGAACGTCGGGAGTGAAGTTGCGCATCATGGAGCCTATTGCGCACAGCTTTAGTCGTAACACGACGTCCTGTGGCTGCACGAAAAGCATTATTCAACATGGTGGCGTTGCTGTCAGGGTTCCTCCGACCTATAATCAGTAGGTAGCGGTCATCCACTGCAGCAGCAGCCCTTGGGTGGCCTGAGCGAGGCATGTCATCGACAGTTCCTGTCTCTCTGTATCTCCTCCATGCCCGAACAACATCGCTTTGGTTCGCTCCGAGACGCCTGGTCACTTCCCTTGTTGAGAGCCCAACCTGGCACAAAGTAACAATGCGGACGCGATCGAACCGCGGTATTGACAGTCTAGGCATGGTTGAACTACAAACGTCACAATCCGTTTACCTCCTCCCTGGCTGACTGGAACTGATCGGCTGTCGCACCCCCTCCGTCTAATAGGTGCTGCTCATGCAAGGTTGTTTACATCTATGGGCGGGTTTAGTGACATCTCTCAACAGTCAAAGGTACTATGTCTGTGATACAATATCCACAGTCAACGTCTATCTTCAGGAGTTCTGGGAACCGGAGTGATGCAAAACTTTTTTTGATGTAAGTATTATTATTGGCTCTCTTTGACTCACATTGTATCTTTATTTCCTTTGTATGGATTAATTAGCCTGCTTTTCTCTTTTTGTGTGTTTTAGATGCAACGCTTTTAACACAAATAAATAAATAAATAAAAATCATCATTATCAGCAGCAGCAGCATTACCAGCAGCGGCGTTATCTACAAGGTATCCACTGCTAGATAAAGGACTCCACCCGACTTCTCCATGCGTTACCTTCAGCTATTTTCTTCCATGCTATTAATGCACATGTGTTGGTGTCTTCCATTATGTCGACGTCACTATCTTTCCTTATATCTTGGAAATCACATACTGTAATAATATGTATGGAGATAACGTAGTGTACTGTGCATGTCACCAACACGAAATTTTAATATTACGCTTGTACACCCTCTTTTTCACATTTATTTATTAGTAACAGATGTGGTGAGTAACTGTTGCTGATGTGGATGTAAATCAAAATACGCCACAGCAAGACGAGTTCCTTCTTAAAACTGAGCACCCTAAACGCCTAACTATGGTTGTCATACTAATAAGAAGCGCTTTATGTGTTGAAAAATACCGAAAAGTACTTTAATGAGGAGTTACCAGCGTAGGCTAAGTTATCTGACCGCATAGTCACACATTTACGAAACAAGTGCTAGGTAAATTTAGTAACATGGAAGTGTACTACTAGTCAATCCATTGAATGTGTGCATGCTTTGAGCAGTTTTCACCTGCAGATAAGCAAATGACTGAGTCATTTTTTTTCCTTTCTATACAAATCTCTAACTATTATGCTAGTTTTAAAGTAATTAAAATAGGAAACTGTACTGCTAGTAACTAACGCGTTAAAAACGATTACGTGAACCTGAGTTGTTACAAGAAGTACAAACGTTTCTGCTATTACGTAAAAATGAAATATGGTTCTGCCTTGAGCAAACACATTTTTTCTCGTTTTGCTACCCATACATGTTTCGGAGAAGTTTCTCCATCTTCAGTAGGTTTTATTTATTCACTGTTGAACAACAGAAAACCTACTGGAGTTGGAGAAACTATGGTATTGCCTTGAGCAAACACAATTTTTCTTGTTTTACTACCCAAACATGTTTCGGGGAAGTTTCTCCATCTTCAGTAGGTTTTAAATTGTTCAGCAGATAATAAATAAAACCCACTGAAGGCGGAGAAACTTCTCCGAAACATGTATGGGTAGTAAAACAAAAAAAATGTGTTTGCTCAATGGAGAACCACATTTCCTTATTACATGTCAGGGAGTAAATGCGGACAAGAAAAGAGCTTCGAGTACAAGATTCGTACACAACTCCTGAAAAATGAAGCCAAAAAAAATAGCTGACGCTAAATTACAAGTAAATGTTTCCTGATGCTAAAGAGACCAACTGTATTCTCCGAGTAAGAAGAGGTAAACAGAAAACAAGTCCTATGGAATATTAATAGTGCTGCGGTAAAGCTTATAAGCACATTATTATTGACCAGCGCGAATATTAAATTACATGTTTCGTGATGCAAAAGAGCCCGATGGTATTCTCCGAATACGAAGAGGTAAACAGAAAACAAGTCCTACGGAATATTAATAGTGTTGCGGTAAAGTTTAGAAGCACATTATTATTGACCAGCGTGAACGTGTTTCTCGGAAAGAAGAGCTATGCAGGCAAAATGAGAGAAAAACTGGAAACAGATTACAGCAAACAAGCACGTCGGGGCAGACGCGGCGCAGTCAGCAGCTGCGGGGAAGCGCCGCTGTCGGCAGAATAGAGCTCATCTCCCCCATTTACAAACGTGTTCGCTTGCCCATGAAATAGCTGTTTCCTCGGAAATTTAGTGGAAAAAGTTGCACAATCGACGGCGGGCCGTTAAAACACCGCAGGCCGCATGTTCGACTGCGTAAGCGCGAGTATATCTCCATGCCGGAAATTCAGCAATCGGTCGGAAACCACAGCGCAGCAGTACTAGCTTTGAACCTGTCTGTCAGGCAGTTCTTTATTTATATGTGCTAGATTTACTTGAAGCTACATTATTTGTTGGTTTTCTTCCGCAAAGCAGCGCTGACGCGTTTATACGTCGAGATCGTGTCTACGTTAATAGAAGAGTGTACTCGACTTTAAATTAGCAGATGTTCACTATCTCTATGGACCACTTTGACGGCACGGGTGTTATTTGTACTACTGGTACCGCTTCTATCCACCAGTTCTCATCACACCAACTAAAAACATCGCCGCAATACAGAATCAGCTAAATCTGAAGTGAATCATAGAGGCACTCAAGTGAACAGTTACGGGAAATAATCGAGTGAAAAAACACTATTTTGGGTGTCATTGCAGCATACAAATTCTTCGTATACTGTGTGGTGTATCACATTGACTAGAAATAAACAGAAAAGTGTCTTCTTTTGTGGCGGGAGATAAATGTAAATACCATTATTTTGGCTCAACCATCTTCCATTTTGTGAAGTTACGAAATGGAGTCGGAATCACTAGTCAGAAGGAAAAGCAAATGTAACGAGACACATAAGTAAAACGCTGCAGTCAATCTGGAAAATATATTCAAAATCAGATTTCCTGAACATTATTTTTATTAACGCATGTAGGTTATATATTTATAATTTAGTCTTGCATAACTGAAACGGACGGATGTGAATTTGGTGTTGGGATACGAATTCACAAATTTTACATGATCAGTCTTTTATTAAATGAACTTTCGAAGAAAAGAAAACAATATGCACGTTATTTGAAGAAATTCGGTCCCATGCATACACTAACAACTGAAAAAAGCTATTATTGCACTGAAAAAGTCTCCGTTTAGTTTTTGAATGACTCAGTATTTTAAGACGTAGCAAAAAATTTCTGACACTGTGAACAACAGATTGCCGTACAGAATATCCCGACGATTATACAGATCATCGACAATTTAAAGCAACAGTGCTTTTTTCTATAGGTTCTGTATCCTATTTTCACTGAAGTATTATCAGATAAAAAGATCGAGAGCAGTTACAGAAATAACTTTAACCTTTTATATTATAAGAAGTTCAAAGACTAATAGAGACAATTTTTAGAGGTTCCTTCTCTCATGCAACAACTAGAAAAACTTACGGTTAAACACAAGTGCAAAACTTAAATTCAGTGATGGATTTATTGTGGTTTTCTCACATTAATTTCCGCAGGTATTTAAGGCATAACCTATTACGAGCAAAAGACAATTAAAGACTTTTATTTACTTTTCTTCAATTCAAACTGTCAAAATTACATTAGAACTGTAAGTAGCTTTGGTTCAAATGGCTCTTAGCACTATGGGACATAACATCTGAGGTCATCAGTCCCCTAGAACTTAGAACTACTTAAAACTAACTAACCTATGGACATCACACACATCCATGCCCGAGGCAGGATTCGAACCTGCGACCGTAGCGGTCGCGCGGTTCCAGACTGAAGCGACTAGAACCGCTCGGCCATGTAAGTAGCTTTGTGACGATCTGATACATAACATCGGAACACCAGTGACGTCGCAGACAATCACAATTGTGTCGTTGTTGAAATTTTGACAATGGCTGACAAATGCAATTATATACCAAGGCAGTTTTTCATATGTATACAAAAGCATCTAACTCAGAAACTACTCGTGAGAGCTTCCGAATCATTACATTGGTTGTTATTCCCAAAGACTGGTTTGATTCAATTGCGCTTTGCGTCTTTTGTTGGATGCGTTGATGCACTTTATCTAGAGAAAGTTTATCAAAGTAGTTGTAGTTCAAACACATTCTCTATTATGTATGTAAGATAAACGTTTTAGTCTTTCCAAGTAGCCTGCATACATGTGGACTTGCTTACTATAGTCAAGCGAGGGTCTTCCTGTACAATTTCTGCTAACCCCAGCCCACGGACACACACACACGCACACGTACTCACACTTCCCTCCACAACTATGGCTATTCCTTAACGTCTCATGATGTGTCCTATCAACAGATTCCCATATTTAATCAAGCTTAGCCATAAACTTCTCTTCTCGCGAGTTAGATTCACTATCTCTTCCTTAAGTACTCGATCCATCCATCTAATTTTCAGTATTCTTCTGTATCGCTACATTTCAAAAGATTCGTCTCTATACTGTATTTCGTCTTGTCTGTACTGTATTTCGACATAAGACTACATGCAAGTAGTTTCAGAAAGACACCCCAACACTTAAGTTTAACAAATTTTCAGGAAAGTTTGTTCTATTCCTTCTCTTTACACACAACATCTAATCGTCCTCATGAACAAAAACAAGCTTCTTTAAAACACTCACAGTAAATAGGACATCACTTAACAAGATAAATTATGAGAGAGATCTACAGATACTAAAACAAACTGCAACGAACAATGTTTACGACATACAGACAGTAAAGAAACTGAATTAAAAAAATTAAAGCTGAAATACATAACCATCCTCCCCCCCCCCCCCCACACACAGACACAATATGGGTAAATATAATAACCAACAGACCACCAAAGGAGACACGTACACAAGGTGACCACACCACACATAAGAAAAGGACTTGATACATAACGACATATATACACAAACAAAGTTGCAAACAGTCTAAAAAACTGTAATACTCATTTCGACGCGCTTAATTTTTATTTATTGGAATATTATTACAAAGTTATTTTCGTTGAGAAATTATATCTATGTAATTATCATTGTGAGTCTTGACGACAGATACTACATCACTGGTGCCAATCCACAGCCCAGTGATTGTTTTAAATTCAGTTATCAGTCGTCTGGATGATCTAGAGAGAGCTGTACGAATTCTGGCTGCTACTCCAGAAATTACTGTTTTATTGTATCGAACAACGTCAGATGCTGGATCGTTGACTCAGAACTAGACCTTTCAAACACATTTAAACTGTAGTACTTTGCTACGATATTAAAACAGATATAGAAGGTTAATCGTGTTTCTTTCACTGTTCAGTTAATTTTATTCCGTGTTTTACAGTTCTGATTTCCACATACTAAGCGAGCACTGCAGCTGCGAGTGGACTGCTGCATATTTCATGAAGTTTTTTCATGTGCATCCTTGCATGTAGGCAGACATGGTTGGGGATATGCGTATGTATTAAACGATATAAAGTCCTAAGAGCCATTCAAAACTAGAGAATTTCAATCAAACATTTATTCATTTTTCTTCGATTGTCCAGATCCATTTAAATTGTTAGGAAATATATATCATTTTTCTATTAAAGACATCACAAAACAAGGCGTATATATAGCACACAAAACACCAAATACCTTTCAGACGTATTTCAACACCTTAACACCAAGAGAGATCTAAATACCAGCAATCAGGTATATACCAGTTCAAATGCCAAAGCTCTAATACCGGGTTATATTGGAACGATAAGCAGGAATTTTCGCACAAGACATAAAGAAGATATCACTTACCGGAAGCATGACACTAATCACTCCAAGTTGGCAAAACACTTGAAACAATATATTCTTCTCCCCACAAATATAGAGCAAGACATAAAAATTATCAAAATAAATATTCACAATAAGTATCTCGTCACAACAAAAGAAAATTGTCACGCTGAAAGTGGCCATAAGAGGAGAAAGCAACTGATAAATGACCAGACACATAACAGAACACACTCAAAAGCTCACTTCGAAACCTGGCCACAGAGCTGACACACACACACACACACACACACACACATACACACACACACACACACCACTCATACAACGCACACAAATATAAGCTTTGACCATAGACAGCATAAGTTACATTCCACAGTTGGCAATACTTCATAACATAAACAATACTGTATGATGAAAGAATGAGCTTTCAGCTTGCGTCCTATACTGAAAACGATGTTTTGTGTTAGGGGCAGAACTTCAAATTCACCAGTAGTTTAGCAAGAACACATGCAAAGCAACGTTAACACACACAGTAAGCAATTAAAAAACATTGAACAAAAGGTGCCTATGTGAGAACTGCTTGTAACTTACATATATCGTAACGTAACATGTAAGCTGAAACTGCTGCATACAAATGGAAATGTATCTGTGTGTATTTCAGGGAGCTGATGGTGCCCTAATGAACTGTGGCGAAATCCGTGTGGCAAAACAAACATGGCTTCTTTCAACTGAAAACAGACGGTCATAACATAAAAATCATTCATTTAATATTAATAGGAACTGACAACTGACAAATCAACAACATTAAAGAAACTTCTTATTTTATTTTCTGCTACAGATGTTGCTAGTGTTTCATCAACAATGGCAGTTATGCGGAGAAAATTTGCGATGAGCACTGTGTTACTATCCTTCACTAAGGCTCATATTAGATCACTAATTCGTTGAGAAATTTTCCGTTTTTTTCTTAAAGGCTACCCATATAACTATTATATTCACTGCGTACATGCTGTTTTTTTGTATATTTATTATCTGTCACTCCCGGTACAATATTTACTTACTTGGAAGTTGCGGCTTAGAATCAGTGGACAATGAAAGCAGCCGACAGCAATCATTCATAAATAAATTAATTTACTGCTAATTTTTTGTTTAAATACAAACTCCTCACTGCCTGTTTAGCTACTGTTGCCTTAATATGTCTTCGTAACAACTAGTTTCAGCACCCCCGCAGGATGGTGAAGACAATTGTACTCACCTTGTTGAGGGTGTTTCAGCTAAACTGCTCTGGATACCAGCTCACCAATATAGTCCAGAAAAGGACGCAAAGTAATACTGGCTATTGCTTAACCCCGGTTTTAGTGCATCTGGTCACATCCCTGAACATTAAGTGATGTCCTGCGCTGGTAGAAAGAAGAGTGAGAAGAATCACGAAACTACACGCTATTTCTCGTTGTGGAGAAGAGCTACCATGCCCGTTTGTTCAGGGAAGTCACTGAAGTTTACAAATACGGCAATTTTGACAAGAAAGAAGAAAGCCTCAAGACAAACGGACCCTAGATTTGCATGCCGATAAGAACGACATTGGCAGTTAACGAACGAAAAACTATAGTGGTAATCACCAGGAAAAAGCCCTCAGATGATGGCGCGACAAGTAGATATAATCAATTTTTCTGAAACTGTATTCATTTGTTTGTCTGTTCATGTACAGCTAACACAAAAATTTGAGGATGTGTTGGAGGACGATCACTTTAGCTTGAGGAAAGGTAAAGGCACCAGAGAGGCAATTCGTTGCGGTTGATAACGGAAGCAAGACTAAAGAAAAATCAAGACACGTTCATAGGATTTGTCGACCTGGAAAAAGCGTTCGACTATGTAAAATGGTGTAAGATGTTCGAAATTCTAAGAAAAATATGACTAAGCTGAAGGGAGAGAGAGGTAATATACAATCTGTACAAGAGTCAAGAGGGAATAATAATAATAATCCGACTGCGCGGCCCCTCCCGTCGTAGGTTCGAGTCCTTAGTTTAAGTAGTGTGATGATGTCAGCAGCTTCGTCCCTTAGAAATTCTCACACACATTCTGTAGAATTTATACATGAATTATTTCAATAACCTCAGTATTACCCATTACGAATTTAGATAATACAAATAAATTATTGTTTCATAACGCTGTGATTAATTACAGATCGATCATAAAACGGAGGGCTGTAATAACCTATATTCTTAAGATGGCGCCGTGGTTAGCGCACTGGCTTCGCATTCGCGTGGGCTTTGTTCAGATTCTCATCTGGCCATCTAGCTTTACATTTTTCTTGATTTAAGGCAAATGCCGGAATGATACCTTTTGGAAGGCACATAGGCGATTTCCATAGTCATCCTTTCCCCAAATCGAGCGCGCGCTCCAATGACATCGTCGGCGCCCTTACGTCTATTTCCGTTTGATCTACAATTTGTTGCTCCCTTTGGAACGATGAGCGCGTTCCCGTAGGAACGTAACAAATCACCCCAACTAATATATCTCCTTCATTAAGCCATCGTGCTCAGTACACGATTTCAATCTTCTAGCTGTGACACCAGGGCCAACCACGGTTGGGATGCGATCGCGTCGTACTCAATAGCTATCATCAGCCAGTGGCCAGTTGACTTGCCCATTATCGACATTTTCCTCCTGGGTGTCCGCCTCCGTAGCGCAGCCGTAGCGTTATCGCCTACCACGCAAGGCGGCCCGGGTTCGATCCCCGGCAGGGGACTGGCTGTTATGCACCCTACATCATCATTTTCATCATCATTGACACGCAAGTCGCCGAAGTGGCGTCAACTAAAAAGACGGCGGCCGAACCCCAAATGGGATATCCCGGCCAATAAATGCCATACGATCATTTCATTTTTCTCCTGGGTATCCGAAGCTGTGATACGAAATTGTTGGTAAGTTCTGCCAAATATATTTATTTTATTTAACCTCACCAGATTAGGGGCTTCAGGCCTTCGGTTACAACAGTCCCGTGTTTCACACCTACAGTATTCCTATGTTATATTTTTGTATATAGTTACCTACGAAATAACAATAATTTTAATGTAGTACTTAGAAATAAGATAGCATTAATATAATCAAAAGTGATCTGAATGTAATAGAGAGAATATGAATAAATAGTACCGACTACGAACTAATATCGTTCATTCTAGCAGTACTACTCCTGTTACTTCCGCCGCTACCACTGTAATAATAGTAGTAGCAGTAGTAGTGGTAGCAACAATAATAGTGATATTAACAGAAACAAAATGTACTTATGAGAGTACAAAAAGTATTTCTGACATAGTGAGTTTTGAAGGAAACGAATATAGGCACATTACGCCAGGAAAGAGCATTGGAAAAGAGGAAGAGCTAATGGAGTGACGAGTGCATACGGGGAAAAATATAGATATGTCATTAGCTGTCTTTTGAAGCTGGAGATGTTATTCAGTTCTGTTATATAATGAGTGTGGTCATTGCACAGTGTGGTTCCTGTTACTCAAAAGCACTTCAAGAAAGCGGCTGAGTGATGGAGTGGAACGACGGTAAGGAGCATTTCTGCTGTGTTGTTCAGACAAGAGCATTAAGTTTGAACAGAGATATGAGAAACAGTGTACGTTGATAATACAGCAGAGGAGACAGATATTATGGGACTCTCTGAGATTGTCTGCATGTAGCCAGGACAGTGGTGGAGGCGAAATATGATAAAACACTAGAACTTAACAGATATATCAAAAGTCTACATCTGTTCCATGCGCCTTGAGCTGTAATATACAACTGAAGTATAAACATTTGTACAAAATTCTTTTCCAGATCTAAAGGGAAGAGCATTTTATACTTTCGTAGGGCATGGAGAAATGTTGCTGGGTTCTTGCACATTGCAGCTGTTTGCTCTGGCCAGTGTCGCTTTTCATCTATTATTCTTCCTAAATTATTTGTGGAGGGAGAGGTGTTGATATTTGTTCCGTTTAGTTTTAAAGAAGCAGGGATTCGATACAGTTCGGGCTAATGAGCCTAGTAAGAGCTACCAGGACCGCTTGGGTTTTGAGGTTTTCACTTGCACTCAGTTTTCTTAGTTCGACCTGAAACAGATAGCTTGGCGCCATATAAGCAAATGGCTGTCTGCTGATTCCCATAGTCTCCTGGGAGCTATCTGGTATAGACAGATGACGCAGACATAGAGGTGTTTTCACAGCAGCAGGTGTCCTGCTACAAAAAGATTCTCTGCACTGATACCAAGAATGCAATTACGTAATTCTGCAGTCTGAATACGATGGTGTGAACCAACGAAACATATGCCCCTGGGAGCTTTACTGAACAGTGTGACTCTACTAGCACAAACTTAAGAATTTAAACTCTCAAAAGTAAACATCACAAGCATACATTAACGAAGAGGGGGAAATAATACAAGGACCGTAAGAAGGACAGTTTACGTTGAAGTGTAGAAGCTAGCTGATCCCTGAAGGCCGTAAGTTTTAAAAACTAACATTTTATTATAATTAAAGATTAACGACAAATAATCAGTATATTCTACAATTGAAATCAGTATTCACATTAATGATAAGCGGGTACCATAAACTCCGCAAATGCGACGCCGACAGAGGCTGCCCCTCGGGCAGGTAACACTGACACAGCCTTAAAACAGCAAATTAGTCTAAAACGCAAACAAGATGGCATTTACACCCTTGCTTATACAAAAATTATACAAAATATAACTTGCTTAAACGAGGTTAAGCTAGAGCGAACTTTGTGACTTTTATTTCATTTTACCAACCAACACAAAAACTTTAAAAAAAGGCGGGAACCTATCTCGGCCAGTGTTTATTAAAATGATAAAAATACTTAATAAAGTCTAAAAGGGACAACTGAATTATTAAAAATGAACATAAAGCAAAGTATCACTTCCAACCTTAATTTCTGAATAATAGATCTGAAATTTCATAGCTGGACATTATAGTGCTTTTGCTAGAAGCCAATTTACAAGAACAAAGACAACATCTCCTTAAGAGATGCACTCAAATTACAAAACTCAGTTCTGGCTATTTAACCAGCCCCTCTAACGGCCCCATTGAAAGTTACTTGTAAACAGGCATCACTCGTTCCTTTCCGTGAGATTACAAGAACAGATGCTCACCATAAAATTCAGTTACGTAAGAACTCGTTGGTTTTCTTTCACACATAACTTTCCATCCGCCGCCAAGCCAGGTGGAAATTTGAAATAGAAGCACCTGCTTGCGTGCCATGGGGATCTTGTGGTTCCGACAGTATAGAAAAGCACTTTACCAAGCCGCACCCACCGGCTGGAATCTGGTGTTTACTTCCACGATCTGCCCAACCTCTGATGGACACTTAGAGCCAAAGTACAACTCTGCCTTACTGCGAAGAACACACTGCAACAAGTCCATAAAATTTCATTGGTATGTTTGTGGGTTACATCGGGAACTCTTGTTAAAAGTGAGCTGACAGTCAAAGAGCCGACTGCCGACCCAATTGCCGCAACCTCACACACGCGAGTAGGAAGCCAACTGCCACGACGTCGTCTCTTCTACCGCTCGTAAAGGCCTCAGACGCAAATGTCAGGAAGGTGGATGACATGATTAAAGCGAACCGGCGTATCACCATCGACGGAGTAGCGGCAGAACTTGGAATCGGACATGAGCGAGCTCACAAGGTCATCCACGACAGTCTTCGATACAGGAAGGTATCAGCACGATGGGTGCCCCGCCAACTGACCCCGACACACATGGAACAACGCATGACGTTCAGCCTGGAACAGCTCGTACGTTACTATGAATCTGGCAATGACCTTCTGTTTCGGATTGTAACGGGGGATGAAACATGGGTCTACCATTACACGCCCGAATCGAATGCCGCATCCGTATAGTGGAAACATCCGTCATCACCTGTCCGAAAGAAGTTCAAAAGCACTCCGTCTGCAGCTAAAGTGTTAATCATCGTTTTCTAGGACGCCAAAGGAGTTTTGCTGCTGGACTTTCTGGAGGATGCAACCATCAGTGCTGCGCGGTACTGTGCCACTGAGTCGAAATTGAAGGAGGTAATTCGGAAGAAGCGGCCTGGCCTTCTCAGATTTGGCGTTCTGCTGTTGCATGACAATGCGAGACCCCACACGTCGACGACAACGCAAAACCATATTGCAATTCTTGGTTGGGAGCGCCTACAGCATCCGCCTTACAGTCCGGATCTCGCACCATGTGACTTCCATCTGTTTCCTGCTTTGAAGAAGACTCTTGGTGGAAGGCGCTTTGGCAGCAATGCTGACGTCAAACAAGCCGTTCAACGCTTCTTCCGTATGCAACGCCCTTTTATTTTCCTGGAAGGCTTTTTGAAGCTTATAAAGCGGTATGACAAATGTCTCAATGTACTTGGAAATTACGTAGAAAAATAAAGATATGTCTTATCTTTAATGTCCCATTCTCTTTTTTTTCCTTTCACACACAACTCTGACCACAGTCGACAGGGAAACTTATTTTCCAACTCCCTCACGTATTTGATTGGAAATTGCAATAAATGACTCTAATATCAGTGTGCATAAGATTGGTGCGACAATAGTTTTACATTTTACAAAGAATCTGGTCGAAATTCTAAAAAAAAAAAAAATTAATAAGCACGGCCCTTTATATTAATGATAAAACTTGCTTTTCAACACTTATCGGCCAGTCTGAAGGCGCCTTGAATTAGCTGTAAGGCCCGTCATTGACAAATAAACGGCAATTTAAACATCGAAACCAAGACTGTTTTCTTCTTCTTATTCGAAATTGGCTTCCGTTTCGAGATCTTCGGCCGACGTTAGTTTAATGATTTCTCTGACATTTTGTAATGACAAGTGTCTGGCATTGTCAAAGATTCATCTTCCTTTTCTGGTGACTGACTGGAGTTTCCCAAATTGAGCAAGTCAATAATGGTCCGCAGCTCGTGGTCGTGTGGTAGCGTTCTCGCTTCCCACGCCCGGGTTCCCGGGTTCGATTCCCGGCGGGGTCAGGGATTTTCTCTACCTCGTGATGACTGGGTGTTGTGTGCTGTCCTTAGGTTAGTTAGGTTTAAGTAGTTCTAAGTTCTAGGGGACTGATTACCATAGATGTTAAGTCCCATAGTGCTCAGAGCCATTTGAACCATTTGAAGTCAATAATGCGCTGGTGCACCTTTGGCCCTTATGCAGCTATTCGGATTGGAAATGATTAATACAGCGGTTGAATGTCCTCCTGAGGGATGTCGTGCCAAATTTTGTCTAAATGGCGCGTTAGATCATGAAACTCCCGAGGTAGTTGGAGGGTCCTGCACCTAATGGTCCACCGTCTCAACTGGGGATATCAGGCGACTTGCCAGCCTAGGTAGGATGTGGCAAGCAGGAAATGTAAATCTAGAAAGTCTTGTCGTCAAGGACCAGAACGGCGCGTAGAATATCGTTGACCTACGGCTGCGCTGTAAGGGTACCGCGAATGACAACCAATGTGGTCCAGCTGTGAAATGGCACTTCAGACCACCATTTCTGGCTGTCGGACCGTATGGCGGGCGAAAGTCAGGTTGGTATCCCACTACTGTTTGCGGCGCCTACAGACACGCGGTCCAAAACGACGCAAATGTGAGTAATATCGTCACTGAAACGAAAAGAATGGATCGAGTCGAATGAAATGGATGGTGAAGCAGTGACATGAAATAATACCAGTGCTAAATGATCATGTATACTGAAAATGCAACGTAGTGAATATAAAGTAAAAATTGAAAATGAATGCAAAGACGGCTTGTAGTGTTCGAAAATCGTCCTTAAAAATATCAGTAAAAATTGAAGTCAGGCTTGGACGGATGTTCATACAACCTAATGATTCAGGAGACTTTTCGACGTTAGACAGAAATCCGTGTTCAAACCCCTGTCTGACACAGATTTTCAGTTCTCACTAAGGGTTCTATACTGATATCGCTTGTTTCGTAAAAAAAGTACTGGTAGCAATTACAGTAACTCTTAATGTAATCATCAAAATCATCACGAGCAAAAGAAGCAATAACATATAAAGAAATGTAACAAAACTAGAAACAAATGGTATGCGCGACGAGAACGACCTAACATTGTGCCGCGACGGACAACTAGTATGCGGTGAATGAGAGGATAGCTTCTTTGGATAGACCAGACAAACATTATTGAAGGTTAACGATAAGATCTGCTATAGCTGTAGTTTTTTTCTTTTTTGTAAATTCTAAAAGAAAGCAGAACCAAGTTTCGGAACCTGTGTCCCATCTTCACGCGCATCTGTAAAGTTATAACTAACGACTCCTATCCGAACTGTTAGCAGTAAAATATGTGAACAGACCTTATGCTAAAATTCGAAGGAAAAAACCCGATGTACTTACATAAAATGTGAGTCCGTAAAAGTTGAATCACAGAGGTTAAATTAGGTTAAAATAGTGAATTCCTGGTACGTGGCATTAAATAAGAGACCCTCTTATTTCCTATGCTTGCGCTATTTTAACCTAATTTAACCCTTGTATTTCGACTTTTATCGGCTCACGTTTTATGTGCGTACATGGATTTTTTTCTAAAAATTTTACCGTATGTTCTGTTTAGCTTTTTTAATGCTAACAACTTCAGTAGGATTCATTATTTATTTATTACTTTGCAGATGCTCTTGAAGGTGGGACACAGGTCCCGAAACCAGATTGTGCTTCCCTTTTAGGAAATGAAACAACTGCAACTGTAGTGCTGGAATACTCTATTTCAAATTCTAAAGGTGGCAGAGGTAAAATGCAGGGAGCGAAAGGCTATTTACAATTTGTACAGAAATCAGATGGCAGTTATAAGAGTCTAGGGGCACAACAACAACAACAACAATGCAGCTTATTATTGATGATAAATACTAACAGTTGTGGTTTTCTCCTCAGAGGGATACGAGTATTGAACGGTAAACATAAAAAGAACCTACCATAAGAACCTTAACATTATAGAATAGAACAAGCAACAAAAAGAAAACTAATTTTAAAACATTACTCCAGTAATTGAAATTAATATACAATTACACTTTCTCTTTGAAAGAAAGCAACAGTTTTGATCTGACCTTAAAAAGTAAAAGGCCAAGTTATTATTCTAACATGTGTTTCAGAATTCACTATTTTTCGGTTAATCGTCTTTTGTACAGAATAATTTCTAATAATGTCTCAGTCTCACCGGCTACTTTAGTGCACAACCATACAAGACATTAAGTAAAGCAAACTAAGAACCATCCAAGATGCAACCTTATATTCTGCGGCAGCTTTAATGACACCAAGACAACATATGTGGCCAAATGACCAAGGTGATACTTTAAGAAGCTCTGAAACTATTTGATAAAGGGATCTTGAAAGCTGTGACCTGGAGAGAAATTTTTAAGCAGTAGACAGTTCAAGTGACTTGACAGTAAAATTAATGTGCCATATTTTTCCCCTTTTACACTAAATAAAACTTATTCAATTCGCTTTGACATACGATGGCAGTGCCAAGACCCACGAACAATCATGCAACAATTTTACCATAACTTCTGAGCAAGGCCAACGACCTTGCTGCAGTGGTAACACCGGTTCCGGTCAGATCACCGAAGTTAAGCGCTGTCGGCCTTGTCTAACAACTCTATGGCTGGTTATCCGGGCCTACCGAGCGTTGTTGGCCAGCAGTAAGGTTAATTGTCGAGCTACTTGACTGAGAATTAGCGGCTCCTGTCACACAAACTGACAACGCCCGGGAGAGCTGTGTGGTGACCACATGCCCCACCATACGCGCTTCCAGGATCGGATGAGGATGACAAGGCGGTGAGTCGGTACCGCTGGGCCTTGCGAGGCCTATTCAGCGGAGTTTCTGAGCATGGACCGAACCGTGTTTCTGAGCTCAGTATATTAGGCTAAGTTTCCAGCAACGGCCCAGTAGGAGTCATTCAACAGTTACAAAGCCAGCTGGGTCTGAAACACAGAATCTTATAGTAACATGCACCACGATAAATATTTTTTTTAAAAAATTCCTTCGACAAATAACACAAAGTCACGAACTAAAATACAAATAAGTTTGCTGCTCTTACAGAGCTGCAGCTGAATTCCAGCGGGACCGACTACTGTCTGCTTGCAGCTACAGTAATAAACCATATAATATCGGCGCTAATCGCCAGTATAGAACGTGGGCGGAATGTGTCAGAGAGGGCGTCATTTAACGGACAACGTCTACAAAACTTAAGCGAACATAGGCTGAATGGCGAAGTTGAAACACAAAATAGCTCATCGTTACAGCCCGTCATTCCCCAATGCAGTCGTTCCGTTACCGGCTTTCTTATAAAACTCTGCCCAATACCGTCACCTTGGCGGACAGCCAAGGTCTCCACACTGCACTCACGCCTATTCATCCAAGCGACTTTCCATGTACTGCCTACGCTATTCCTTAAATAACCGTTGCTCAGCGGGCAACTAGAACTACTCGGAAGTTCGTTCCAGCAGCAGCGGCTAAAGAGCGCAAGTTAAGAAGGATCCATACTAGAGGACAACTCGCAAGGCTTGCTGGCGCACTGCACGAACTTCTCTTTTAATTTCTAACTTATTTGTCTTTTAGGTCCGAGGGGACAACGACCTTGCTACCCGATCACGAAAGTTAAGCAACTTCTGGCCCTGTTAGTACTTGGATAGGTGACTGTCCGAGAAAAACCGGGTGCCATTGGGTGAAAGACACGCAAGTCGCCGAAGTGGCGTCCAACAGACTTCCACCTGGCCGGTGTGCCATATACGATTATTATAGGCCTGAGGACGGCAGATGTCGAAATCAGTCATTTCGTTTGAAATTAGTGTGACTCACCCGGACAGTAAATTATTTTCAATGGAGTATATCCCTGTGCGTCCCCAGTTGGACTGACGTGTCGTTTTTATTTATATTTTTACAATAAAACGATTTTAATGATTTATTCTTCTTTTCCCTGGTCTTCTCTCGTGTTTTCATGGGTTTGGCATGTTATTTATTGGATTTGGCAATGTTAGCGTTAGAAGCTGCCCTGCATGGTGTCCTTCTGGTCGTCACCTCTTCCCCCCATTCCCGCCCTACTCATCGCCCCTGGGACGTGTGACATGTGTACGACACCTGTCTGTGTATAGTGATATCCCGTCTGAAAAATGTTAGAAGATTTTCTGAACTTTGTAAATCGTGTAACTGAGGCAGGACGTGGGTACTAGCACCGTACTCACCTAGTCGGATGTGGGAAACCGCCTAGGAACAACATCCAAGGTGACAAGCACATCGGACCTCGTCGTTAATCTGCCGGGCGAATTCGATCCGGTGCCGTCGCCCTTCCCCGAATCCCGGGCGGATCGAAACATTTTGTTGGTTTATAGAGAGGGGTCCCAAAAAATGCATCCACTGTTTAAAAGTCCATAACTGGCAAACTAATTGACGGAGTTATCTTTGGTAGTGTAATAGTTTGTAGTTCCGGAAATCGCCACACAAGCGTTGTATTGCGTTGTTTTGTTTCGTTTTGTCAGATGACAGTCGCCAGATAGTCAGTGTTTTGTTCTCAGTTACACCTAGTTACTCGAGTAAACATGGCTGGCGCAAGGCTTACATTCGATGAAAGGAAGTCAGTTTTGGAGTGGTATTTTAAGTACGAAAACATTAATGAGGTTCAACGGCGATGGCGAAATGAGTATCAAACAGAGCCACCGACACGTTTAACGATTCGTCACATTCGAGCCAAATTTGAAGCCGTAGAGGTGCTGTGGAGTATCCATCACGTTCCCCAGACCTAACTCCTCTGGTCTTTTACCTGAGGGGAACACTAAAGGACGTTGTTTATCGACAAAAGCCACGCACATTGGATGAACTTCGAGAATCCATCGTGCATTCATGAGCAAATATCCAACTGAACACGTTGCAGTCAGCAGTTCGTGCTGCAGTTCGGCGGCATCATTTGTGTCCAATGCCGTCGCCCTTCCCCGAATCCCGGGCGGATCGAAAACATTTTGTTGGTTTATAAAGAGGGGTCCCAAAAATGCAGCCACTGTTTAAAAGGCCATAACTGGCAAACTAATTGACGGAGTTATCTTTGGTAGTGTAATAGTTTGTAGTTCCGGAAATCGCCACACAAGCGTTGTATTGCGTTTGGATATCCTTAAGTTGGACTTTAAGCTGCACTTTCACAAAAAATGAGACAACTCCGTCAATTAGTTTGCAAGTTATGGACTTCTAAACAGTGGATACATTTTTTGGACCCCTCTGTATTTGAGGAAAGATCACATAGCCTGTAAGTCACAGAACACATTTGTACAGATCAATGCAGATCTCACGTCGAAACCCACACGAGGCGATGTGAGAACTGTCCGATCATGTGCGTAATACACTGCACAAGCGACCTGTACTTTCAGCAACCTTATTCACCTTCCCGTCACTGCCACATTATGTGAGAATGGACTGAGGAACACTCCTCGGACATAACACTACTTGTGCCCTACATCTATATGACTGAATACATTCGGAATGCTATCAGGAGAGACATGCAGCCTTTGGACGCAGATTCAACCAATCTTCGGGGGTAGTGGTCCACGTATTAGTGGTCAAAATTGCTTCCCAAAGCTTACGGTCTCTTGCAAAATCCAGCTCACGGAGTAGTTACGACGAAAAACGATGTTACGCGCCACTAGATACGTGTGTCTATCTTAATCTGAGGTATAACATCCTACAGGAGGCCTGCGACCGTTATGTCAGTAATTAGATAACCTTCTTTTTTAGCGCTTTATTTCATCGCTAATAACAACAGTTCACTAGTTCTTAAAAATTTTTACTTGTTTATGTTTCGGCCATGGAGCTTATGAAAGTCATTTTATACTATGTTTTGATGAAACGGGTAAACAAACAAAGATTTTAAACAATACGTGCACTCAAGACTGAATTTTCACGTGCAAGTGCTCCTTGTTTATTCCAAGCGCGCTAGTTTCTTAACTTTCGTGGAAGCACTTCTGAGGGGTTTGGAAGGTAGGATATGATGTACTGGATGAAGTACAGCAGTGAGGACGAGTCGTGCTCGTCTAGGTCAGCTGGATGCCCAGCACGAAAGACTATTATCGCCTTTACCAACAGCAGCAACCTATGAATACGGTCGCACACCGGTTCCCCGAAGTAGGCTGGAACACGGTGTGGCGAGGAGTACATATGCCTTTTCTGCCTACAACTGTGCATTCATTGCTGTACGTGGTTGTGAACGGGAAGATCGCTACTCGTCAGAGGATACATTCCATTCATCTGACGGACGACCCCTTGTGTCCGGCATGCTCAGGCGTTGATTCGGTTGCGCACCGCCTAACTTGTGCCGCGACCAGTGACTACTGGCTTTTCACGCAGCGCATACTGGTATTATTCCTGCGACGATTTCGGAAGTCTACCTCCACTCATGATATATTGCACCCCGACAGCGTATACTTTCCACCAGCCACGACGAACGCCGTTAACTGGCTGAGGAGGAGGAGGAGGAGATTAGTGTTTAACGTCCCGTCGACAACGAGGTCATTACAGACGGAGCGCAAGCTCGGGTTAGGGAAGGATGGGGAAGGAAATCGGCCGTGCCCTTTCAAAGGAACCATCCCGGCATTTGCCTGAAGCGATTTAGGGAAATCACGGAAAACCTAAATCAGGATGGCCGGAGACGGGATTGAACCGTCGTCCTCCCGAATGCGAGTCCAGTGTGCTAACCACTGCGCCACCTCGCTCGGTTTAACTGGCTGAGGGGCACGGCCCTTTCACTACACAGTTCGTGATGCGCACAAAGGCAGACTCGACTTTTGGTCCCTACTGATGACGACACATGCAGCTTTCAGCCGTCATTCGAACTACTGGACCCACTTCACTAATTATTTAGGTTCATTATTTGTGGACCCTCCTACTCACTGGGGTGTTCCGGGTTCGAGCTCCAGCGCGCCACACAGTGTTAATCTGCGAGGAAGTTCAAACAAGTACGCATTTATTGTTAGCGACCAAAAAAAAAAAATGGTGAAGAAGAGTCCTGCAGCACACTGATTGATCCCTTACGGACGGAACAGGAGGGAACCCCTACCAACAAACAAGAAGACGTCTCGGACGCTCGCTACGGCATCGTAGGATCTTTTGTTAACACTAAAACAAACCAATAAATACAAAAATTAAAACAAATAAAACGAAAAATAAACATAGGCAAATCCGGTAAAACCTCTGCCTCATACTTCGATGCTAGCCCACGTTGCGTGGGCATGGCGACGGGATGGCCAGGCCTCGGATGTCGACCGCTGCCCTACCCATCGTCCTACTCCTACATCGGTTCCTTAGCAAAAAAAAGGGGGTAGCGTCTTTGATTAAAAAAAAGAAAAAAAACTTGTAGAGCAATCACCCGCGAAAGGCAAGATCCTGGGTTCGAGCTCCGTTAATCTGCGAGGAAGTTTCAACAAGTACGCTTTTGTTGTTAGTGACCAAAAAATGGTGAAGAACACGCGTGCTGAATTAGGTGTTTTCAATTCAACTTCTCATGACAGTCTGTGGCCCAAATATGAGTAGAATGTCCCAACAACACGAAACATGAAACATCAGACCTGCAGTCATAATGTCAGTTCGGTTACACTTCTGTTTGAGGTAGAATAAATCTATTGCTGTAAAAGTACAGTATATTTTCATGACATAGGAAAATGTGGGATGAAGAACACAGTCGCTTCTACTGGAAGTCCATTTTTCGAAATCAGGAATTCCGCGCTGACAAGCCGTTCCCTGTGCAGAATCGTAAAACATAGTCCGCAAGGCTGTTTCGGTTCCTGAAACACAAATGACGCTGAAAAAGGAAAAAAATAGGCTTATTCCACGTTTCCCCGTACGTAGAATTCCCGAAATTATTTGGGTGCGGCGGTCGGACTATATTTCATGCAGTTAGAACGGTGACCGGGCGCCGACCTGACGCGCAATATTCCTGAGTAGCAGTCGTGCTGATTCATTGCTGCCGCCGGTGGCCGCTCACGCTGTATTTATGGGCCGGCGCGCAGTAAGATATTACCAGGTCGCCCCCTGCTCGTCTCTCCTTGGACTTCCCTCATCTCGACAGGCGGACCGAACGACTCTTGACTCACCTCTCTCTTTGCTCACGGAACAAGCGAAACGTTCTGCGTCAACCATGTTATCCGTCGCTGTATTATGAAGGATTTAATGGATGGTACTAGACAGAGAAAATCAAACACTTTGGCCTAGCAACAAAGAAACAGCTCTTCCAGCTCTCCAACAACTGTATGAGCAGATATCAAAGATATGGCGGAAGAGCCGACTAGTTGCTATGATAAATCCTGATAAAGGAGGCGACCGAGTAGCTGCCATGTTAAACCTTGGCAAAGGAGGCGACAATCCGAAGAAGTTAACACCAATTGCACAACTGTGTCATCTCCTGATCTTAAATCGCCTTGCGCCTGTAAGTAATCCCCTTATTTTTATCTCTGCATGGTAGATTTCGTCCTGGCAATAGTTGTACTGGACAACTTAAGAATCTCACGCGTTCCAAGGACTTACCGTCAGCTTATTACATCGTCAATCATCGGCTGTTGCTAACTTATCTCCACAGCCTAACCAAGAACCTCGCCCTAACCACTTTCATTGCCATTCTTCTGCACAAACGTTAACTTCCAAGGACAACGCAGCCGTTGCAGATTACAGAACGATCGCTTTCAAGGAAGCGTATTGGCACTAATCCTGTTCAGTATATGTATATCATAGTCTTAATGCAAAACCCATTCATTTCAGGAAATATTGAGAAAACTGAAGTTTTAGTTTCTTCTTTAAACCAAAAGCAATTGAGTCATCACAGGGATTGTTCCACTGCAGTGATTAACTAATGATGTTCTGTAAAAGGTCTTAATGCATAAATAACTAAGTAACGGATTTTTGTAATAATTGGTCCAAATGGTCCAAATGGCTCTGACCACTATGGGACTTAACATCTGAGGTCATCAGTCCCCTAGAACTTAGAACTACTTAAACCTAACTAACCTAAGGCCATCACACACATCTATGCCCGAGGCAGGACTAGAACCTGCGACCGTAGCGGTCGCGCAGTTCCAGACTGCAGCGCCTAGAACCGGTCGGCCACACTGGCCGGCTTTTTGTAATAATTAACACAAAGTACAAATGTTGCTGCACTTATATGCTGTTGGCAGATATCATTCAAATTATTTATCAACTTGAGCAAAGTTATATTAAAAACGCATTACTAAAGAACAGGAATCAGTACAACCAGACATTTTACTAGATCACTAAATGTTTATAAAACACTGAAGAAGTTATTTTTTCATGTGCTTAATACATCTGCGTCGTTACTGTCACTGCCCAACACCAGTTTCTGGAACCGTGTCGTTGGCTGCAGCTGAAGGAGGAAGACACTTATACCAAGCACGAAATTCCTCAGAAATGGGTCCCTTTTTGCATAAATGTATCAGGAACTTCTATTTGTTTCCATTTATTGGCAGAACAGGATGAAGATCCTGTAAGTCAATATTTTCATATTTGAAGGATGTCCTTTACCAAATGTATGTATTTCCTTATAATCTGATGAGTGATTTTATCTGTACTCTGTCACTCTTGACTTGCATTTTTGGTAACGAAAACATTTCAGTTTCAGCCAGCTAACTTTATTTCCCAGACTGACAGTACTTCTATTTTTAATGATAAATGGAGAAAGTTTAGATAAATCCTTGAATTCTGCATGTTTCAATTCGTGTACTGCACAAGGTGAACGTTTCTTGTTTAGAACACTTTTCGATCTTGCTACTCTGAATACGTTTAGCCAAGCGTGGAAGGAGGTAAACAGATATGTGTTTCTTCACACATTCAGTTGTGCTATGCATGCTGGGCGCTACCATGAATGTGTGACCAGATTCAAGAAACTTGTGTTCAATAATGTCTAAATCTGTTGTGTGAGCCAAGTACAGAAATGGCACAGCTATCTTGATTCCTGTTCTGACCCCCAGCGGTGTCAGAGAAGAATGAAATGTGTTCTATATCTAGTCGAATCTGTTTAATATTTTTCATGATGCAGGTATCTATTTCTGAGCAATCTCTCTTTCCGTTTACCTCAGTCCACGCATAGCAGAATGCATCATTTGGCTTAGAAAGCTCATAGATAGTGAAATTGCATGCGCAGATTGTCAGACGATAGTACATTTGACTGGCTTCAGTTGAAGGTATTTCCAAGACAGATTGTAAATCAAATGTGGAACACATAAATGTCTCGTCAGCTTTACATTTTTCTTAATCAGCAGCTTTTACTTGATTGCATTGATTTCTCTTTGCAATATGTTCATTATACTTTGTTCCAATGCTTTCTTTTCTTCACAACTCTTTGTTTTCCCTACACCACCAATTTTTGTGATTGTTCCTTTTTAGGTCTGCAGAAGACGAGATTGTAGTGCTGAAAAAATATTCCTCTATGAGTTATTTTGTTGACTCGTTTGAAATCCTTACATTATTCCTTGTACAGCCTATATGTTTTAGATATGATTAATATAAGGTCTAAGTACATTCGTTTTGCGGATATCCTTCATTAGTGAGAGTTCAGTGTCGGAAATATTTCTATGTGTTTAACTCTCTGCGCATCATTTGGTTTAGTTCTTTTAGGTAAAATTCTTTTGCCTCTCTTATCACTTCCTGCGAAAAGTCCACTTTCGCCTTTCCTGTTATATGCAGTATCAACGACAGCAGTCCTTCTTTCTGGATGCTGTGTCACAGTGTCGCACTCTTCACAGCAGTCAAGCATATTCACACAGCGATGCGAAACAGTAAACGAACGAAATATAATCAAACAGTAGCCGAGGCCCTTGGGATTGAGAATTACTGAAGCTATAGCTCTCTCAGTTTATCACCAATAACAGCGACAGCCGTTTGAACCAGCCGAGTAATCCCAGGAACACAAGCTATCTACGTGCTAACTTGTCCTTTACGGAGCAGGTAGATGCGCATTACGCACAGCCGTCAGTAACTGGTTCGCAGAGATAGGCAGCACCTGGAAACACAGCAGGACGCCCGACAACGCTTCGGGCTTAACCGTAGTTAACGGAAACCTCTAAACGTCGCTGCCAACTTAGTTCCACGTCTCCAATTCCGGCTGAAACCCAAGCGCCTACCTCGTTCCTCAGCTCGCTTGTGCACTCAAGGCGAGATTCAGGCTACAGTTAATGCCATGTCTCTCCTTCCACGACCACAAATCTAGTAACCAGTTTCTCACTGTACAAGGCCGGTAGACAGTGAATACACGTATGAAATTTCTGAAACAAAAGGTGGTAATCCACTTACTCAGCCGAAACCACAAACGTCTGCCACTCGGTTTAGGAGATTGTCCTCAGGCGTTATTTAAAATTCTTTCTGGAGAAACATCATCGAGTTAGGCGCTATTAATACCTTCGATGAAATAGAGTATCCTGTGTCAGGAAGCAGTTACACATATTACTGCCCATAATTTCAGAACATCAGTTTAGCCGGGAGTTGAAAGAGTGCAGTAAAGGGGTCAACTCCGGAATTATGTCCGAAATACTGATTGGGTGAAAATATTACAGTCATGTCTGTACCGTATCATTTGTTCGATAAGATTATACTAAATTCATTTAATTTTAGACATTTTTATTAGCATTATAGTTTTTTGTCTGAAGTTTCCAAAGATAGTACTCCAGAAGAGAGACTCATAATTTCCCGTTATTTGCAGTCCACCAAATTAGAATTCCTTCAGTATGCCAACAGCCATTCAATGTATGTGGCCACACTTACCTAATTAAGCTGCTGCCCCTGCTGTAACAATGTCGATATCAATGGACCATTGATCTATATCCTTCGTTCCTTATAATCCTATAACTCTCTGCGCCGTCACTAGCACTTAATCTTCTCGAAATAACTTTTTTGTTTCAGAAAATACGTTTTTTAATTTTCTGTCCGAGAAAATACTAATTGTGAAGCATTGTTATCAAGAAAAGCACTATAAGTTATTAAATACTAATTTTTTAATTTATGTAGACATTATTCAGCACTTCTGCTTGCTCGCGGGGCCCTACACCATATTAGACAGGTATATCAATTTTTTTGACTCTTCAGTACAGTTTACCTCACTGCCGTCATTCAGTGGCATTGTCGCCTGCTCATGGGATAAATTTACAAATAATCAAAATAGTACACACCCACAATAGTACAGTACGAAACACAAGTTACTCAATAAAATCATCAGATATTCTTTAAATCGCATGGAATTTTATCTATGTGTGATGTATTGACAACTACGAACGTAAGTCAATCATTTATTATTAAGTGTACGTCTAAAATTTTCTCTACAATTTACAAGCTGTTATTCTTTTCCGTATACTTCCGAAGCGAGTTCTTCGTTGAACGCTACAGCTATTACTGAACACATGTGAAATGAAGCCCTCTCATCTCTGTTTTCGTAAGTAAAAGAAAGGACCTTAGTAATATACTACGCACTACCGTTAACCAGGAAAGATTACAGTTACTACGATTAGCCTACATGCTTTAGGCACAAGACAGAGGGCGACACAATCCGGTTATCCCTCTACGCACTTCCGTTACGCACTGTTTCGACTACTGCCATTATCAGGTCGAACTTCAGAACTCGTATAAAAAAGGTTTAGTGTGATTTACAATAAAATTTATGCCTCAGTTGGGCGTCAATCCTTAGGCACAGGTTTTATTGCCACTCACTCTTAACTTTGTTTTACGAGTAGTAAGTTTTGATCTGATGATAGCAGTAGTTCATCACGGAAGGCATGACGTCTCAGGGCTCCATGACAACTTTTAACCTAAGAAAAACATATGTGGCATGGGTCACTTTTTATGTTTATCCTCATAATCCTGTATCAAATGTCCAAATCGGTAAACCGAATAAACATAGAAAGTGACCCAGACGGTGTCTCCTTTTCTTCAGTAGCCGAATACATTACAAAACGTACTCATCCACGTAGAAGCAGCATTTCGGCAGGGTGCTTTTCGTGAATGCAGTGTCACGTGTTCAGTAACATGGCAGGTCGTCTGTGTATGTTGTTTTCAGTGCAGCCACATTAATAATCTTACCCGCAGTAGTATACGTGTTAAATAATCAAGATACCAGTGCTTGAACCAAAACAAAATAACTGAGCCGTTGCGCGGTCGACTTTGCTTCATTGGCTATCTTGCTTTGATATATCCCACTAAATTGAAGCTCTGGCTAGTTTTAAAAGGCCGAGCACGGTGGCACTGAAAAGAGAATCATACCGGAATGCAAATACTTCCTTGCGGAGAAAAGTGTAGCCAACGTGCAACTAGCCGTACACCGCGGACTGTGTGTTGCGTCCTGTGCGGACTGGCGGTCGTATGTGCCGGTGCTGGCTTCGGCCATGCGGAACGAAGTACACAGTGTCTCCCTGTCAGCAGTCGGCGCGTGATAGCTTGGCCTAGTGCCAAGTGTGGATCGCGCTTTCGGCAAAAACAGTTATTTGTTTCCTATTGAAGGCACCAATCCAAATAAAGCTTCTGGAATACATTATTGCTGATAGAGTGTGGAACGCAGTCAAGCCGCAGCATGGCTAGTCTATATAGGAATGGAATTCCAGCAGCCGGCCGGTATGGCCGTGCGGTTTAGACGCTTCAGTCTGGAACCACGTGTCCGCTATGGTCGCAGGTTCGAATCCTGCCTCGGGCATGGATGTGTGTGATGTCCTTAGGTTTAATTAGTTCTAAGTTCTAGGCGACTGATGACCTCAGAAGTTAAGTCGCATAGTGCTCAGAACCATTTGAACCATTTGAATTCCAGCACTAGCGATGAAAGATCCAATGAGTTTATTTACTGGTAAGCAATACCCCGCTCTAAGTAAAAGTGTTAAAGCAAAACTCTGCAAAGTTTCACTTTTCACGTAGTAACGCGACGGGAAGACCTCTCCTTAAATTGAGAGAGCGCAGTGCACTAAGTGATTTCGATATTTAACTCTGCTAGTTGATTTTTTAACTAACCTGTCTAGCTCCTTCTCTTGTTAGCCAATAAACATTTATGGTAACTTTAATACCTTACTTGAAATCTGCTAATTAAGCTAAGCCCTGGTGGTTTGAAGGTAAAACATATTATATTCATATTGCCTGTTATTGTAAGCGCTTAACACTTGTTGTGCTGCAGGAGATATTATTGTTTTCTGGTGTTATATTAATATAACTGATGTAGGGTCAAGCTGGAAGCCATAGAGGTGGCACATACAAGTGATACGAGCCGAACACCAAATCTAGAGTCAACGTTACCAGGCAAACGAGGGCTCTGTTGAAAATAAGGCACCCGATTACCACATGCTGCCAAAGGAATGGGTCTGCTTCCCATTTCGTTGGTTGAATTTCAAATGATTTAAATATGCAGATAAATTTTGATTATCTTTTTTAACTCAGGGATTTTTAAAATTTATGAAACCTTTGAAAGTTGAAAGTTTTGAAGGTTTGGTACTTTTTTATTTGTTATAAAGTTAATTTAAATATTTTGGACATTTTCTTATTGCTAAGTTTACTTAAATCCATATTCAAAGTGTCATGGTTTGGTAATGGCAGTAAACGAACGCATTGTTTAAAGTACAAGAGATTTCAGCAAGTTGTCATTTTGAAATTACCGGTCTCCGAGATTTAGTACAATAAATTAATTCTTTTAAAACAGAAGATAAACATTTCTCGTCCCGGCAGTAGTTCTGCAGCTCTCAAACATGTGCAGTGTTTCCAGGCGGATAAAACCACTTAATTCCCTTGAGCATTGTGGGTCTGAAATAAATAGTATCAACCATAAAAAAAATATTCCTCCTCACTATCAGAGAACAATCATCTGCAGTAAATAAAGAGAGACTGTAATGAACTGCTTATACCAGGAAAGAAAGCTGCTGCAGACATATTATCATTACATCTGAATATGATCTGTAATACGCTTTTCTTGCATACTGAAAAATGACCTGTTGCGATTTATGTCCTCTTA
Source organism: Schistocerca piceifrons (assembly GCF_021461385.2). Lineage (NCBI taxonomy): Eukaryota > Metazoa > Arthropoda > Insecta > Orthoptera > Acrididae > Schistocerca > Schistocerca piceifrons. The sequence continues at coordinate 991,557,130 of NC_060138.1, forward strand.
TAGTAGTGCCGTAATTTAATTCAGTTTCTTAAACGCATGGAGAAGGAACAGATTAAATCCTCACCCAGCCTCCGGTAAAGTATTTCAACAGGACAGTGTCAGTCCCAATTAACGCAACATTGCCTTGGTAACAAGACTATATTGTCATTCTAACTTCATAAATACGACTATATAAACTGTCGAACTGAAAATAGCGAAGGAGGTGAACTGGTTTTCAGCTTCCTTAAGACAACACAATAAAGCCTGAAAAAACATGAGATAATGGTTAAAAACTCAGATCTAATAGCTTCCCTTTCGGCTCGTTCTAACAACGCAAACAAACGTTCAAATGTGTGAGAAATCCTAAGGTTCAAATGGTTCAAATGGCTCTGAGCACTATGGGACTTAATATCTGAGGTCATCAGTCCCCTAGAACTTAGAACTCCTTAAACGTAACTAACCTAGGCACATCACACACATCCATGCCCGAGGCAGGATTCGAACCTGCGACCGTAGCAGTCGCGGGGTTCCGGACTGAAGCGCCTAGAACCGCTCGGCCAATTCCTAAGGGACCAAACTGTTGAGGTCATCGGTCCCTAGACGTACACACTACTTAAACTAACACCCATGCCCCAGGGAGGACTCGAACCTCCGGCGGGATGGACCACGCAGTCCGTGACATGGCGTCTCAAACCAAGCGGCTCTAACACTGCATTTGAATCGTATTCTCTCTGGTGCGTATGTGTGCATCAGATGCCGTGAACTATTTGGATTACGTGTTATTATAGTTTTTCATTGCCATAATTTTATTTCCCAAGTAATTTTTTTATATTTTTCATATGGATGTTTAAACAGTACGCTAGTTCCGTAATTTACAATCATTAATAGCTTTACTTAGAGTTCGAGACAACCAATCAATAAGTAACTTATTAATCACTTCAAAGCAAATATATATCGCACGTTTTTGATCCACATACAAAAGCCAAGCAAATATTCGTCCTACTGAAAACTCGTCTGTTAAACTGTACCTACTTTTACGTAATCACTGGCAGTTTGATCTCTAGCAGTTACATTTAAAACCGTCCGGACGTGTTTATGACACAATTACGGACATTTACTGTTTTTTTTGGTCGCACTTTATCATTGTTCACGTATAATTTAAAAACTTATTGACGTGCTCCATCAGCTGTGATAATATCATTGCTTTGACTGTTTTTTTTTTTTTTTTTTTTTTTTTTTTTTTTTTTTTTTTTTAAATGAACGATGTGACGGGGGTGAGGCAACGCTACATTTCACGAGTTAATCCACATCATAACAAATGCGCTCGCAAAAGCGATAATCGACGCAACGCGCCTGTGTTGTTTCGCGATGATCCTGCCACGAGCAAAGTGATTAACAACTACGAACTGTGTGTTCAGCTGTTTGTGTATACCCCAAATTACGTTTCTAAAAGACAGTTCTCTAATTTGCAGGACTTGCTACATTATCTGATAACACCGTCAATCAGTGGAATGAGACAGTCTTTAAATACCTGAAGCTGATCGACCACGTAAATGTATTTTCAGGATAGAAAATGATACAAAATTTCAGTGATAGAGTCCAACGGATAGCTAATTGATCTATTAAGAATTCTGCCTTCAGGACCCTCCCAAAACTAATTGTTTATTGCTGTTCATAGGCCAGCACATTTCACAAAATGAGTCCAGTTAAGACCTCCGCAATGTTTCAGAGGCATGTTTAGTGAACAAGAAGGTTTCGCAGCAGACGTTCCAAGACGTGTCAAGAGAAATATTAATTCCATACACAACTTGTGTAATAACTGTTGCCAATCGTCCATCCTGTTTATCATTCCCGAACGGAATGGGGAAACGGAAAATTGATAGTGGTATACTGAGAACCCACCGATACACATTGCTCAGCTACTAAAAAGGCATTTATGTAGATGAATTTTTCGAAAAAATGTTGACCGTATGACGTGATATACGTCTGATAGCTTTGATTTATGTTGTAATAAAAAACATCCCATTAAATGTTCTTCTCATTACACTTACGGACAGAATGCTGTCGGAAATAACAATACTTGCGTAACAATAAGAGCAGCGTTAAGACTTACACCGCATTCGTTACGCCGTAGTGAATAATATTTAGATTCCTCGCAGAATACCAGTCCCTTAAATCCCGTAACTAAACGATACTAGAAAATCCCAATTGTTTCGTATACTTGCCAAAAGAATGTGTTCAATTTCTGTAAATTTTTTCAGTGGTTGGATGAAAAAGCTCAATCACAGAGTTAGAGAAGTCTAAAAACTATTGTTCACGCATCGACAATATAACTTCGCGTCAAACTGCTCTTTTATTTTTCCTGTCCCAGGCGGAGAGAGGAGTCTATATGATTTCCTAAGCTCTTTAATCTCTATTAGCGCGTTCATGTCTTTCCTTTTCTCACCGAGAAAATGTCGTGTTTAAATCCACAGCTTCCTGAGCGTCCTCACCGGACAGTGACAGACCTAATAACCCGTCTGTGAATTTTCCCAAAGACTGGCCTGTTGGCGATCCCAAACGCTCAACAAATAATGAAGAGGTCGCCTGATTGTTTATAAGAGCTATTGTAACAATTTGACAAGCAAGATAATTTTTTGTTGCTTATGCTGTTCTGTGAAGATAATAAGAAACGTACTCGGCGTTGGCATCAGTCAATCTCCATACCTTTCTTGCTGGTAAAAGTTGTGCAACAAAATAAATAACTTGATGTACTTGCTTATATCGCTTTCTTAAGTAGTTGTGTTAAGCACATTTGTTTGTCTTTTGCGCGTTTTACTGCTACATCCAAAGTAGGTGTAGGTTCGGAAGGGGTCTGCTTACTCATTTCCAACAATATGAAACTGTGTCTGAATCCAGTCGTAGATGTATGTATCTAGGAGGAGATCCAAAAATTACAAGTGGAAGCTTAGAGAGAGTTCACATTAAGTTACTGTAGTACTGGACTGGAGTATCCGTAATTTGGAATATACGAACTAGAGCAAAATACTTATCAGCAGAAACATCAGTGAGGAAGGTTTGTGCGCTGTGATTTCCGCATTTGTTGCTTGCTGGATAAAAGCAAGTGCAATATCGAAATATTTACAAAATGCCTAAATAAAATCTACTGACGTGAATTTGAATGTCATTAGCAAGACAGAAAGTCAGAGCAATAAGTGAAGGCTATTTCGTGTGGCGGAAGACTTAGTGTATTCTTTGATTGAAAAGGCCTCTTCTTATTACTTAGGCCTAGTTTGTGAATGTTAAAACGTTAAATGAGGAATACTACGTAAATCTTTTCTTGTACAAAGTGGATAAAAATACTTCAGAAGCTGCCTGCACTATATAAAAGAAAATGTCATCAAGTTCATATGTCAGCACGCGTGTGTGTTTGCCGATGGGAAAGTTACCCGACTCTGTAGCCGAGGCGGCTGACGCGCGCCTGTGAGGCGGCGCTCGATTCGGAGGTGAGCCGGTTCGAATCCTGGTGCGAGATTAAATTTTCTCTGCCAGTATTTGGACGGCTAGGGGAGAAGAGGTGGTGCAGTAAAGTTTCTGATCACCGGCCTCTGCACGGGTCCATACCTCTCTGCAGTGTCTCATGAAGTGAGGGCACGTGACACTGTTGACGGTGATCCGTCCGTCGGAAAGGGACGTTAAGTCCGACGGCCTCCTTAGTGCTACTCGAGAGCAGTCGGCTATATGCCCTGGCACAGGGTTTCACTCTCTCCTTCCTCTCATCATCATCATCATCATCATCATCATCATCCAGTACAAACATGACTCTGAATTATGCACGCATCCATTACACTCACCCACACTCCAAAAAAATACACCTATTACGTAAGTCTCTTATATGTGCAAGGAAAGAAGCCAGTGTCCCGAAGGGAGAACATCCACTCCGACAAGGCGGCTGGCACCCACCTCTTGGGATATCGCACTCAAGTATATCGTAGGACATTTAATTTAATTTAACAGAAAACTGATGCGTTTGAAGTACGAATTGCTGGAACATTCACCCTATTCATCAGATTTGAAAATCTCTGGTTTACACTTATTTGCAGATCTAACGAAAATTGTAGCTAATGAGTGTTTTCATTCCACTGAGGTTGCAGTACTCTCGATGCAACATTCTGTAGATCTTTATGAATCGCAGTTCACTTTCGTGTTAAAGAAAACAGATGTTTCTCAACCAGACTGAGAAACGTTTCTCGTATGTTCGCTCAAAAAGCTGTTCGCCTCAAATATTCCCGGAACCGTTTATGACGCCTTAGTATTATTTTCATCCAGATGAGCTGTAAGAAAGGTACCGCTAAATGACGTATACACTGTCTGATTGAAAGGATGCCAACACCCCTATGTAGTGCAGTATTAATCATTACATTTCATGAGCGGCGGAACCGCCATTATAAAAGGAGACGAGAAGCAGCAATGGCAGAGCGGGGTGATCAGGACATCTCAATGGTTTCGGAAGTGGTCAGTTCAATGGACCACTCATGTCACCTGACTAGAAAAAAAAAGCCGGCCGTTGTGGCCGAGCGGTTCTAGGCGCTTCAGTCTGGAACCGCACGACCGCTACGGTCGCAGGTTCGAATCCTGCCTCGGGCATGGATTTGTGTGCTGTCGTTAGGTTAGTTAGGTTTAAGTAGTTCTAAGTTCTAGGGGACTAATGACCTCAGATGTTGAGTCCCATAGTGCTCAGAGCCATTTGACTAGGAAAAGCGTCAGGGACATTTCAGATCTTCTAAAGCCACCCAGTTCGACTGTTGGTGATATGACCGTGAAGCGGAAAGGCTTAGGAACAGCCACAGCAAAACTAAGACCAGATAGGCCTCATCTACTGACAGACAGGGACAGTATATCATTGCAGAGATTGGTTGCAAAAAATTACATGAAGTCTGCGGGAAGAAATCGCGCGTGGTTTCCTAAGTACTAATAGCAGTCGCGCTAGCACAAAAACTGTGTGCAGAGAACTGTAAAGAATGGGATACAGTGCTCTAGCGAAATCTACATCTACATCCATACTCCGCAAGCCACCTGACGGTGTGTGGCGGAGGGTACCTTGAGTACATAAGTTCTCCCTTCTATTCCAGTCTCGTATTGTTCGTGGAAAGAAAGATCGTCGGTATGACTCTGTGTGGGCTCTAATCTCTCTGATTTTATCCTCATGGTCTCTTCGCGAGATATACTTAGGTGGGAGCAACATACTGCTTGACTCCTCGGTAAGGTATGTTCTCGAAACTTCAACATAAGTCCGTAACCGAGCTACTGAGCGTCGCTCTTGCAGAGTTTTCCACTGGAGTTTATCTATCATCTCCGCAACGCTTTCGCGATTACTAAAGGATCGTGTAACGAAACGCGCTGCTCCCCGTTGGATCTTCTCTATCTCTTCTAACAACCCTATCTGGTACGGATCCCACACTGCTGAGCAGTATTCAAGCAGTGGGCGAACAAGCGTACTGTAACCTACTTCCTTTGTTTTCAGACTGCATTTCCTTAGGATTCATCCAATGAATCTGAGTCTGGCATCTGCTTTACCGCCGATTAGTTTTATATGGTCATTCCATTTTAAATCACTCCTAATGCCTACTCCCAGGTAATTTATGGAATTAACTGCTTCCAGTTGCTGACCTGCTATATTGTAGCTAAATGATACAGGATCTTTCTTTCTATTTATTCGCAGCACATTGCTTAGACTACAATACTGACGCTTGAAATGGTGTAAAGAGCAACGTCAATGAGCACTAAACGACTGGAAACGAGCGATTTGGTGTGATGACTCAAGCTATTCCCTGTGACAGCCCGAACCAGGGATTTGGGTTTGTGAATACTTGCGGAACGTAATTGCCGTCACGTGTAGTTCCAACAGGGAGGTACGGAGCAGTTGATGTTACGGTGTGATGGTGTTTGGGGTATGTTCCTCTTACTGCGCTTAAGAAAATGCTAAATTTTGGAAGAAATGAACACTGTGTACTGCCTACAGTAGAGGAACAGTTTGCAGCCTATGATACCATCAGCACGAGAATACACCCTTTCGTAAACAGCATCTGTGGGACAATAGCCTCTGGAAAATAAAAATCCTGAAATTGACTAGCCTCCCCAGAGTACCGAATTGAAAACAGTGAGACACCTTTGGGATGAGCCGGAAAGTCGAATTTTGTCCAGTACCAAGCGTCCAACATCACTACCTTCTCTGGTTTAGCCCACTGAGAGAGAATGGCTGTCATTCCTGCACAGACATTCAGACAACTCATTAGTGTCCGCAGCAGTGTTCACGCCGTCATAAAGGCTAAGGATGTATCCGTCTCATATTAATGCCAATTAATACACCACTGGCCATTAACATTGCTACACCAAGAAGAAATGCAGATGATAAACGGATATTCATTGGACAAATATATTATACTAGAACTGACATGTGATTACATTTTCACACAATTTGGGTGCATAGATCCTGAGAAATCAGTACCCAGAACAACCACCTCTGGCCATAAAAACGGCCTTGATACGCCTGGGCATTGAGTCAAACAGAACTTGGATGGCGTGTACAGGTACAGCTGTCCATGCAGCTTCAACATGATACCACGGTTCATCAAGAGTAGTAACTCGCGTATTGTGACGTACCAGTTGCTCGGCATCCATTGGCCAGACGTTTTCAATTGGTGAGAGATCTGGAGAATGTGCTAGCCATGGCATCAGACGAACATTTTCTGTATCCAGGAAGGCCCGTACAGGACCTGCAACATGCGGCTGTGCATTATCCTGCTGAAATGTAGTGTTTCGCAGGGATCGAATGAAGGGCAGAGCCACGGGTCGTAACACGTCTGAAATGTAACGTCATCTGTTCGAAGTGCCGTCACTGCGAACAAGAGATGACCGAGACGTGTAACCAATGGTACCCCATACCATCACGCCGGGTGATACGCTAGTATGGCGACGACGGATACACGCTTCCAATGTGCGTTCACCGCGATGTCGCCAAACACGGATGCGACCATCATGATGCTGTAAACAGACCCTAGATTCATCCGAAAAAATGACGTTTTGCCATTCGTGCAGCCAGGTTCGTCGTTGAGTACACCACCGCGTTCCTGTCTGTGATGCAGCGTCAAGGGTAACCAAAGCCATGGTCTCCGAACTGATAGTCCATGCTGCTGCAAACGTCGTCGAACTGTTCGTGCAGATGGTTGTTGTCTTTCAAACGTCCTCATCTGTTGACTCAGGGATCGAGACGTGGCTGCACGATCCGTTACTGCCATGCGGATAAGATGCCTGTCATCTCGACTGCTAGTGATACGAGGCCGTTGGGATCCAACACGGCGTCCCGTATTACCCTCCTGAACCCACCGATTCCATATTCTGCTAACAGTCATTGGATCTCGACCAACGCGAGCAGCAATGTCGCGATCCTACAAACCGCAATCGCAATAGGCGACCTCTATCAAAGTCGGAAACGTGATGGTACGCATTTCTCCTCCTTACACGAGACATCACAACAACGTTTCACCCGGCAACGGCCGTCAACTGCTGTTTATGTATGAAAAATCGGTTGGAAACTTACCTCATGTCAGCACGTTGTAGGTGTCGCCGCCGGCGCCAACCTTGTGTGAATGCTCTGAAAACCTAATCATTTGCCTATCACAGCATCTTCTTCCTATCGGTTAAATTTCGCGTCTGTAGCACGTCATCTTGGTGGTGTAGCAATTTTAATGGCCAGTAGTGTAGGTGTATTTGTTACAGAGACATGATAAATCGCACCTATTCTGACGGATCTTAAAGAGAGGAGCTAAACCACCTTTCACTCCGTGATTTCCGATCAGTAGCCTCAAAGAAACTACAGTACATATATTTTGGGATTTATCCCTTTTTTGTTTATTGTTTTTTTATCAAGACGATTGGCGTTTTTATTCGTATGTTCGTGAATACATACGCTAAAAATGAAATGCGTCACGTCGGGTAATGAGAGAAGAGCGACACTTGTGTAAAACGGACACTGAGGAAATGTATGTTTCTGTTTTGTCTGTATGGTTTAGGCAAATCGATTGCAGGTTACTATGAAAAAAAAAACGTTTTTCAGATGCCAAAAGAATAAAGGCATTCTATTTCCTTATGGATAATGCAGTTCGAATCTTATTGATTACAAGGTAATCACCATTTCTTAGCGAACTGTTCTCGTCTCTCTTGGAGAAAGTAACATTTGAGCATGTGGCTCCAGCATGATGGATGTCCGTCTCACTAATTACTTGTAACTAACAAAGTGCTCACCCATTTCCTAGTCGCTGCACAAGACATGAAACCATTGTTAGACTGCTTCTAATCCTGTTTCAACACGAATGGATCCTTTTCTTCGGGGTAAGTTTCAAAACGAAGACCATCGTTAGGTTCTGACGACCCACAAGAATCTTAAACACTGAACCGTTGCAGCACCCACGATGATATCGAAGGAATCTCTTGCACCACAGACTACAAACGTCTTTCGCAGTAGACTCTGGGCATCTAGAACATTTAATGTCACAGATGGGATTTTATGTAAGCGTTTAAGAACACTTTCCCTTGTGATTTCGCTTCTACCCCACCACTACAGCGATATGGACATACTCACAGAGTGTGGCAACGGTATTATTTGTTGTTATTTAAAATGATTCTGGCTTTGCTCGTCGGACCGATCACAGCTCACTCTCCTTGCAGTCGTATTGTACGCTGTGTGTTGTGTTTTCGGCCATCTAAGATATTCCTATCCACACTCTACGTTGTTTGTGGCAGTGGCTCCCCAGTTAGTGTCAGGCTGCGACAAAAAAATTTCCTTTTCTTCTGATGTAATTTTACAGTATATGTACTCATCTTGAAATTAAACTCATTTTAATTAGTTTCAGCATACAACATTTACTTCTCAATTTCGTATACAAAAATCCATTCGCTATATTCACTAGTGACATTCAGCTTTTTTTTTCGAGGCTCTGGTAGAAGCAAGTGCAGAACTGACAGAAATTAACTGCCGAATCATGCTGAAGAATTATGTCCCTTACCTTGCTACTGGTGTCTCGAACGAGCCAAGTTTTAAATTAAACTTTTCTCATCTATTGTGGATTTGTAATGAGACACTCTGAGCTGCGTCAAACATGGACGTGACATAAGCAGGACTCGACTCCTATAAGTCGGATGCCGCATAATGTGGTAAATGGTTTTCTATACAAAACAGATGAATCTTACTTTCTAAATATTATAATACAAAAGTCACTTGATAATTTACTATAAAAAGGTGATTTTGTTATACCTGGAGTTAGACTACCATGAAATGGACTATGATATATAGTGACGACTTTGTGGAAGCAGAGTTATGGCACCTTAAACTTTGGAAATATTTGCGGTATCACACTGTATACGTTAAGGTTTTGATGGAGAAAAAGAGAAAAAAAGACAAGATAAAGAAAGATCCGTTACACGAGCCTTTTGACATGTACGATACAACAGTTACCACTGCCGTTAAAAAATAAATTTACATAATTTAATGAATGTAGCTGGACAGTGGTACAGTACATTTATCATGCTTTGTGCTGAATCCAATTTAAAAATGGAACTAGACCACAGGCAGCCACAAACACTGCAGTCTACGCCGAACTAGCAGAAATACCAGCAGCCCGGTATCCAGGAAAAGCGGACGTGACCAGCACTTCGGGCAACCACGAGTGACCGCGACGGCTTCCACAGAACTCTCGAAAATGGATCGGTCTGGTCGATGTTGGATGAGAGGTTAATCTGACCAAAGTGCTCTCATGCGAGAGCTTTGTTCATCAGGTAACAACAAAAAAGAAGTTGCTACATCGCAGTCGCCACTGCTAGATAACCCACGTTTAAATTCAGTCAGTCGTTGCGAAGTAACAAGATGACTGTCTTCCTATTTGCCTTTCATCCCATCATTATCTGTCTTCATGTCGTGTTGTTAATTTGCTGAGTATTGCTAACAGTACTAATAATCAGTAAATATTTTTGATGATGCAAGCGAATAACGACAAGAATTCAGGCAAGTGATTTCAATTTATTTATTGCACTGCTTTGCACAAAGCTAATCAATCTTTAAATAACGCAGATATCCTTATGCACTAAAGACATGCATGTAGCAACAATAATGTAAGTGAACAACACATGCAAAGGAAATTAGGTAGATCGATACTTTTCTGATTACTGCTATAGGACCAAAAGGAGATATTCAGCGTATACAAAGAAAGGCAGCACAAGTGGTCACAGGCCTTTTTGACTCACGGGAGAAAGTTAGAGGAATGCTGAAATGTCTGAACTACAAAAGCACTTTAAGATAGACATCTATCTCCGCAAAGTCGACTTACGAAGTTTCAAGATCTATTTTGAAATAGGTAATATAGGAAGAGATGACAGGCTCCAATGTATCGCACCCACAGGACCTGCAGAAGCAAGATCACGCTAATTACAGCACGTACACACACACATTTAAGTAGTCATTCTTCCCACGTTGTGTACTCAAATGGAACGGAGGAAACTGAGAAAGTCTTACAACGGAAAGTACCCTCTACCATGCACTTCACAGTGATTTGCTCAATATGGACGTAGAGTTCGATGCAGATTTTCCTCCATGACTAATATTCTCATATCTTTACACAATGTTTTTGGTTACTACAGGATGTGTGTTGGTTGACAACGTCCCTAGATATTTTGTTATAATACCCGAATGGATATTTACACCAACTTTGCTAAAAAAACATGCGGGCTGATAGCAATACGATAAAAAATCAGTTAGTGAAAGGAACTCCAGATGCTTGTAACTCTTACTTGTGCGTAGTTCTAAAGAGCAGTGCAGTAATCTTATATACGTTACTGGCTTCACCAGGTACAGTTATTTCAGAAAAATAATCAGCTGGGTTTCGTTTTTAAGCAACTGAGTTGTTAGGTACGTTTGCGTGATCAGATGTTGGAATACTCTGTAATAGAAGAGATTCAAGGTAGGCCGAGGTATTAGCGAAGGAGCGAAGTAATTTGTTGCACATTACTAGCGCCACAACTACGCTACACTTCGCGTCGCTAAACAGTCGGCATCGTCATATAACTGGTACGCTTCTTTCTCTAATACATACCTACTGGACTTATTCATTCCATCATTTCTTAGCAATACACTGCGTTGTTTGGGTATTCTCCCAGAATATTTCAGGCTTCCCTTTAGCCTGCCTGAAACCAGTATCACTTTTTCGTTGGAATTCACATCTGACGACGCGTTACGACTGCATATTTTATTAATCTGCCACATTTGGCCATAAAAATTGCAGCAAAATAACCACAGGGATATTTCTTACTGTTTACTCACATTATTTTGCATCTGAAATGAGTTGCAGTATACTGAATACAGACATCAAACGATTATTCTTCCATCTTTAGTGCAGTATGGTTGCCGAGTATTCTGAACGTTGAATCGATTATATAATTATATTGAGAATACCTGCGCTGCTGCCAGGCTTCCTTGTATCGCAGAAGTTCTAATGAAAACTGATCGTCCGGAATTACGAACACTAATCGGATTGCAGTCTTCAGTAATTCCACGAACCAGCTCCAGACTTCGCAAGATTCTCCTGGTGCTCTATAACCAGTCAATATCATATTCTGGCAACCTGAGAAGGCGGAAGAACTCCTGATCTGATGTAAGTACTGTAATCAGTAAATAGCACAGTCTAACTCAACGACAATATTGCCCTCAATAAAAGGGACAACTTCTGTTATCCACTTGATAGGTTTCCTTTCTATACCCCGTCTCTCAGGTCTGCCCATCGGACGGGCCACATCGTGTGTGCGATAAAGGGGCAGATTTTCATTATTTATTCGCGGTCCCAGGACTGTGATACACACTCGACAGACCAGAAACTACAGACATCGGACTGCAGGACTTGCGATTGTGTCTCACCGAAAGTATAGTGAAAACAGCAGGAAGATAATCGTGGTAGTAGCCGGTGATTCGTACGCCTTAGGGTGTACTCATATATTTATTAAAACAAAAATGGCGCAAAATTCTTTTTATTGGCACTCACCATAATGAAGGTGCATTCGTCTTCCACCTTGCCGCTCCTGTCAGAGCTTTTTTCTGGAGCTACATCTCAAATTTTGTTACTTAATTTTTGTTACACTTTGGTCACAATTTGAATATCGTCTTGAAACGTATCAGCCACCTCTCACTAGGCTCTAGTTTTTTATATTTTTTTTAATTTTTTTTTTTTTTTACATTCTTGTTCGTTTGTGTTCATGGATTAATTCCCTGAAAGAGGCCTTTCGCGGCAAAACCGTGTAAAAGTTCTCTCGACGTGGTCGTGGTGCCATTGTTTCCCCATACTCGATGCAGTTAAATCTTTCCATCACGTGAAAACCACAAGAAAACCTATGGATTTTCTGAGAGTGACCCTTCGCGAAAATCCGCTAGTGCTACGCCAGCTGGGAAGGTGAGAGTGCTGGCTCGAAGAGTTGCGGGTAACGACCTGCGCGTTATCCAGAATCCGTCTCAAACGTCCGCGGTCCATCGCTGAACTCAACTCTCGAGCCTCGCAAACAATTCCACGCTACTCTTCCTTTTCTTCTATAATCGTATGAACGTCTCTGTTATCAAATACTTAACAATTCTTTTTAAAAAAAGTTCTCTGTATTTCATTAATTTGATTCAAATTATGCAAACTAAGAAGTCAGTAAAATAGCCCCGAATGAGTGGGAAATATTAACAAACGATGTCAGTATTCGTAAGCTATATTCTCGTAACGTTTTGCTTGAGAGGTTGAAACTGGCAGTCACATGATGTTGTTCGCACGATTATTGCCGTAGAAGGAGGTGATACAGAGTTTCCTGCCGTTATTAAATATTTTCATTTGAAGGATTGGGCAGATGTGCACATGGTAATCGCGTTGGACGAAACTAACGCATTCGTAACAAAAAATAAAAACTCCTACAGCCGTCCTCATGATTTCATTTTATTTTCACGCTACCAGTTTCGACGCTTCATTGCGTCATTTTCAGGCTGTTTTCATGCAGTACAGGCTGATACGATCCCCATCATAACCCATCAGTTGCCAGCATTACTGGATACGCAGATAATGTGTCAGCACTCCATCCATCAACTGTCAACGACGTCCTGCTAAAAGGATGGACATACAGAAACCACCGCAGGTTGTTCGTCGGCGTTGTGAACATCACACAAGTAACACTGAAAAAGTTTCTGAATGATAATGATGGATCATAGCCGAGCGGTCTAGGGCGCTGCAGTCATTGACTGTGCGGCTGGTCCCGGCGGAGGTTCGAGTCGTCCCTCGGGCATGCGTGTGTGTGTTTGTCCTTGGGATAATTCATGTTAAGTAGTGTGTAAGCTTAGGGACTGATGACCTTAGCAATTAAGTCCTATAAGATTTCACACACATTTGAACATTGATGGATCATAGAGAAAAGTACACCAGATAAATCATACTTACACTGCAACCTACCTAAAAAACAGGAAAACAAAAAGTGGAGTACGTACTGGGTATCAAGGATTCTTACTTTAGGTCAAAAACGAATGCAAAAGAAGATTTCAGCGCAAGACACTGGCAGTCTTTAAGTGTCATCATTAGGTTGTTTTATACATAGATACGTGACCATGTGTAAAAGCTGGATCCATACTCTACGAATCCAAGAAAGTAATAATCAAAACAGCGAACGCAGAGTTATTGGATTACTCGGGATGCAGCCATTGAAATAATTGTAATTTAACCTTATTCTACTTAATTAATTTTATAATCTGAAATGGATTTGACCGGAAACTTCCAAAATGTGCCCACAACAAAGAAGTGCTCTTTCATAAGGGCAACGTCCCGGCCCACTTGTCAGCGGGACCATTGGCCAAAGAGCATTCACCGGGATTCGAATTTGCTCCTCACCCTATTCATACTTCTCGAGCGATTGGTTCATATTCTCTACCTTGGAAATTTGATTTGAACAGAATAGATTTTCATCCATAATCGGTAATTTTGTATACTTTGAAAGTTATCTGTAAAATTTATCAGTTTCCATTTTCTCATGTTTCGTGCGTTTGCTAACTCGTGAGCAGTTTTTCTGTAGTAATCTATGTCCACTGACCGGTATCTGTAGTGTAGACAGTCCATCCTCGTTTGTCACAGGTAGTCTCTATGACGCTCTTTAGTGAATAGTATGGCTCGGCCAGTAGGAAAACAACGCTGTTACTGCTGAGTACTATGGTTAGTGTCTGAAGAGGGAACAAAGGTTGTCATCTACTTTGTTCTAAGGCGTGGCTGGTCTGATGCATGTACAGAGACAGGGATTATCTGGCGGTGGCAGCTTGGGTTTGTATGTGAAAAGTTACAATGACAATTGAATCGTGCATTCCCTTGCCATAAGCAATGGGTAGTAAGACAACACACTGCGATGGGCAGTTTGGCGTGCTATATTGATGCAAAGTATTCACATCTGTGCTGAGCCATTATGGGTAATACTTTCGAAATGACTTCTACTGCGGGGCACCCAGTTTCGATAGTGTAGGCCACATATTGTTTTCGCTATTTTATGCCTTTGAATTGTGGGCGAACAACATAAATCCGTTCTTCATTCATCTACCTATTACTAGTATTATAGTTGTTTTCACAAGCGGAGTCTCTCTTATACAGTGCTACAGACGTCAAGTGGTTCTTGTATTTCTGATAATGTTCTTCCGTGTGATATGAGCTATTTTTAATTGAAACAATTATTGATACATAGTTTTTTCCGGAATTATTCACGCTCCTACTCATCATCAAATTGAGAGCATTTGTATAACGATTCTTATAACAAGCAATGTAGTCATGGGCTTATACATTATACGATAGTGGAGCTCCTATCACGATCATTTGCTTTCAGCAATAGTATTTATTCAGTGAGGATTGTTTTGCGCAGACTGCACTCATTCATTCGGCGTAACATTAGTAGCAGTATTTTTCGTACGGTTCTTCCAGGGTCCAGAAAGCAAGTCTTCGTCGAGCCCTTGTGAGCAGCGACTGATTTACCAAGTTCCGCTCATTGCTATTCCGTTATTCAGGATTTTCAGTCTCTTTGTCTGCCAAGCATATTCAGTGGACATTCTTCGTGCACAAGATGGAGCATTCTAAACATTTCGTAAGTCAGGTTACCGTCTCATTGATAGAAAACTGAAAAGGGTGTTTAAATCTTCTCTGAAGCCCCTTGATTAACCGTTGCCCACAGTAAGCGGTAGCTGTGTTAACTTATCCGTGAAATGAAGTTACATCACGTTAAAATGATACTCTCAAGCGTCGATATTCACAGATATAAAGGGCATACTAATCAGGGAAATTTTATGTAGTCATTGTTATACGCACTCAGGGTTTAAACAAAACACAGACCGCTTACAACTTTCATCAAAATTAAATTTTCATTTGGAGTGAAAAACTGAAAATGAAGATTGCTGGACAAAGTGTACGGTCGACAAATGAGAGAATGCCGTGAAATAAACATTTCTTCTTTCGCAAATAATAGTACTTTATTATCAGATATAACAATGCACAAAAATAATAGTTATATTCTATTTTTCCTGAGAGATAGGATTGACACAGTGAAAGGTCGATATTTATCTTGGTATTTAGACGTCGTACTACAGAGGAGCTTCTATTACAGATTGTAAAAAAGAAAGCCTTAGGCACCATGGAGATACATAGCGACGAAGAGCTGATTGTACTGGAGTGGCAGAGGAAGTCGGCCGTTGAAGAAATAGTCTCGGAATTCGTGTGAAGTGATTTAAGGAATCTATCAAAAATATCAATCAGCATGGCCGGACTGGCAATGTAGCGCCGACCCTCTAAAAGGTTTAGTCATTTTTATCATCGGATCAAATCGCTTGGTTATAAATGGTGAGACGATTGAAATAGTAACGTCCATAGAAAATAATGCAAGTACATATTTTTCTATTATACTTGGGGTCGAATTTGGTTCTCTAGTCATAAACTGAGAGAACAACTTCATCTATACTGGAGCAATGACAAATGTAGAAGCTTACACAGTATTTACACGCGTTCCTGAAAACTGAAATGTGTTTAAATCATCTATAATACAAGTTCTCATTACTTTGGTGGAAAAAACAATATGAAAAGTTTACTCATTATAGTGAATTCTGAGACTCTTCTCGCGATAACGTGGCGATTTCCGCAACACTCAAGGAAAAAGCAAGTCCTTTGAGTTTATAGCAACATTCATCTGCAGCTGTCTCTTCATAACTCCTGTCTTCACTCTTATGCAGAGAACAAAAAAGTTAAAAATATTTGGTTGGAGACACTTCGAATGCAGTTCAGTGCGTACCGATACGGCAGCAAGCGCAAATATTTAGTTCTGGAATCCTACGCAGCCGTGAGCTTCATCTTGCTGGAAACAAGGAACAGACGGCAGAAGTTTCGGTACCCTTTCTCTTGAATATTGCGTGACTCTCACTCTACTATTGTGAATTTGTACTTCTGTGTATATTTTCCTACTCAAAACTACGAGAATACAGTATTATTCTAACTTTGCCAGTGCACGCAGGACAGATGCATATTGATACAGAGAAGGGCGCGAGCTATGCCGCTCAAAGAGAATCTGCAACTTTTCTTTCTTAAGCTCAACGCTTCAGCTTTGTCGCATACAGAGAAAAAAAAGATAACCTTGAATGAAATAACAGTTCATGCGTGATTACATCTAAAGAGATATTTTGAGTAGTACTTATAATGCTGTAGATGTAGTTTTAATTGTGTGTAATCCGTAAGTCACCGCAAAAGTTTGTTCATTGAGGACATGGTTTTCCTTCTTTCCCGTTACACTGTCACTCAGAATGCTTCCATCAATTGATGAATTTCTGACTTACACTAGAGATGTTCTCGTAAATGAGAAAACTGTAGATACACAGGCTGTGCAGTCACCCTGCTCACAAGGGAGCAATTTCTTAGTTACAGTTAGCACCTAGGATAACTAGCAACAGTTTCTGAAAACATCAGGATTCAGAGATTCAGGATACTGATGTGAAACGTATCTGTAGAAAAGAAATAGATTTAGCTGTTCCTCCAGTGAGCATAGCAACGCCGGCAGTCCATCTAGCTCTAGCCACAAGTGAAATTTCGACAGGCTACTTTAATATTTCGTGAATTTCACAATATATACTGATGGAATGCTCGCTACAGGGCGTCTGGCTCGGACCTGTCCTCGAATTAACAGATTTGTAGCAGTAGTTGTGTCACTGTAGTGCTAACTGCTGCTCATATTGCTGCTGCAATTGTAGTATGAGGTGCCAAAGCTATTTCCGATCTCGATAGTCTTTCCTCCCGGTAGTGCCGCGAAGTCGTCCAGAGTCGCGTCTTCTTGCGACCGTACATTCTCGTGACCTCCGCTACCAGCAATCGTGTACAGTGACTTACTTTCATGCGAAGTCTTTCCGCAGTATTGCAGAAGGAATATCCAGTTTTTCGTAGCCCTATTACACGACGTTGTTCAAACTCAGTGAGGTGCTGGTAACGGTGTCTTTATCGCCTTAAAGGCATTCTTAACTAACATCAACTCACTACGTCCAGTCTCAAAGATAACTAACTCTCAAGACCGCTAGGGCATGCATTTAAAGCAAACTTGAGTTGCATCCCCATAATGGCGCTGCTAGCGTCTCTCTTACGCGGCTGGCACGAAATTTGAACAGACGTCAACTTTCAGATGTAGAAACACGCCTAACAACTCCTTCTTGATGTTGCTACTTTTTTCCGTTGGTGTGTATTTGGCGAAAATTTCAAATTGCACTGCTGTAATTATCAGCAGCCTCATTCACTGGTACCGCGATTAAATATCACATTTTTGCAAAAAAACAACATTGATAATAATAACAGTAATGATAATAATAATCGTCGTTGCGTAATACATCGAGCATGAAGGGATGAAGGTGGTCTGCAATGATATTCACTTAGTGCACAGCTGTCATGGTACCTTCGACACTACCGGAGGTCGCATGGAACCCCAATTGAATGTTCTCCCTCGGCCTGAATCTGTGGCGCGGTGTATGTTTCGAGCAGTCATGGATGGCGGCATATCAGGAACGATAATCACCCTTGCGTAACAACAAAGTGGTTTATCCGACCAGGCGACACGTTTCCACTGATCAAATGTCCAGTCTCAATGATCCCTTGACCAGTGCGATCTTGCTGAAAATTTCAGTATTTCAACATAGGAAAGCGTAGGGGTTGTCTGCTGCGGAGTTCCGTGTCCAACAACGTGCACTGAACGGTGCGCTGCGAAACATTTGTGTCTACATCGGCATCGTACTCTTTCGGCAGATCTGCCACAAGTCGTCGCCTACAGTCGTTTACAGAGCGAGCAAACCTCCGAACTCTACGGGCTGTGACGGTGCATAGACGTCCAACATCGCCTTTCTACCGGTTTTGCATAGATACTCATGACACTATCACGCAAACAGCCGATTAGCTTCTCTATCTCGGAGATACTCGTTCCCAGGGGACAGGCAATAATAATGTACCGTTTGTCAGTCGCTTTTGCCGGCGGATTTTCCTATATGCAGCCCATATAGTTATAAGAATAATAATTCATTCGTCTAAGCACCATTTATAGAATTTCTTTACCGCGTCACATCCGCTGGGCATGGCAGCAATCACTTTCACGATGGGCAGTGCACACTAATCAGCCAGAGCATTACGACCACCTACTTTAGCTGGTACGTCCAACTTTGGCACTAGTAATAGCGGCAACGCATTGCGGCATGGAAACAATGAGCCCTTGGTAGGTCGCTGGAGTGAGTTGACACTACATCTATACATACAAGTCATCTAATTCCTGTAAATTCCGGGGAGGAGGGCGACGAGGTCTGACGCCAAGCTCAATCACATCTCAGATGTGTTCGATGTGGTTGAGATCTGGCGAGCTGGCACATCAATTGGAACTCGCCACTGTATTCTTCGAACCACTCTGTCACACTGCTGGCCATGTGACATGGCGCATTATCTTGTTGAAAAATGCCAGTGCGGTCGGGAAACATGATCGTCATGGAGTGTATGTGGTTTGCAACCAGGGTACGATACTCCTTGGCCACGGTGCCGTTAACGAGCTACACTGGTCCCATCGATGTTCGCGTGAATGTTCTCCAGAGCATAATGGAGCCACCGCCAACTTTCTCCGTCCCGCAGTACAGGTGTCAAAGAGCTGTTCCCCTAGAAGACGGCGGATTGGCGTTCTCCCGTCGTCATGATGGAGGTATATGGATTCACCATACCATGCAAACCTCTGCCGCTGCGCCAGTGTCAGTGGCGATGGTCTCGTGCCCATTTAAGTCGTAGTTGCCGATATCGAGGTGTCAACATTGGAACATGCATGGGTCGTCGACTGCGGACTGTTCGGTGCACTGCCTGTTCACGCCCTTGTACGCTGCCCAGAATTGAAGGCTGATGTTAGTTCCGTCACAGTTCGCCGCCTGTCCTGTTTTACCAATCTGCCCAGCCTACGAAGTCCAGATCTGTAATGAGCGGTGGCCGCCCAACCCGACGAAGTCTGGAAGTGTGTTCACCCAGGTTTCGCCACATGTTGACGACACTCACCACAGTTCTCGCCGAACACCCGACAAGTCGAGCAATTTCCGAAATGCTCGTGCCGAGCCTCCTGGCTACCACAATCCGCCCTCTGTCAAACTCAGATAGTTCGCGCGCCTTCTCAGTTCTACACATGGATAACACGTCCGCTGTTACTACATGTACTCTGTGTGTGTCTAACTAGCAGTCATTCCTCGCCAGGTGACACTGCTATATCCTGGAAGAGTTTATGTCGATAGTAGGTCATTGGTCATAATGTTCTGGGTGAACAGTGTATGTGACAGTCTACAGCGTGGAACCAGAGCAGTAAGATGGATCGACGTTGAGGTGGAACAGAATGTCAGAAAGGATTTATCGTGTTTGGACGCATCCTTGATCATTCCGTAAATGTTCGATTCGTAGCTGCTGTATTAGAGCGGACTGTCCAATGTGTCTACAAGTAGTGTTGTACCTCTCACAGCCACGTATCACAGTTTACGACAAGTGGTCGTAAAAAGGTCACAATCGACAGGTACCGGAGACGACCGTCACGTTTAATCAATGAGAGTTTCACCACCGACAGGTATTGTTGCTGTCACTAAATACAGACCTATCTCCACTAGTTCCTTGCGAATATTAAGCAGGACGTTGCATGGAATGGACGTTTGATGTCGGGTACCTCGCAAAAGGTATCGTTTCACAGCATCACATAAGGCTGCACGTCTTACATGGGCCAAGCGATACAGAAACTAGACAGTAGCTGCCTGGGAGCATTTAGTGTGGTCTGACGAACCGCGAAGTTGCCTCTTTTTAAATTATAGGAATTATGAGTGCATCGACGTCCAGTGAGCCTTTAAGCTGCAGTATATGGAGGATCTATTACGCAAGAAATGGATCTGTAACGCTTTTGTGGTGTTTTTCGCAGTAGTTATTTATTTGCTCATTCGGCATTTACAAACTCATTCATCATATAATGCATTAAATAATTTATACTGGCAGCTCTAAATTGAGTTACAAAATTCTGTACGTATGTTCTTCTAATACAATACAGAATTACAGATATTCTTTAGCTACTCTATGGCGGAGCCGGAGAATCTGTGTACGTCCTTCAGATCACCCTCATAGCCATTGGATTTCCCCGCACTCACATTCAGGTCTGCCCGAAAGGCCGCATGTGTTCTTTAGCTGTTTACACCTCCCAACACACGTCCTGACACGGTGAAAAGTGGTCCACAGTTTCCTCGGGAGGTTCAATCCATCGATCTTTTCTTTGGGATCGTCCATCAAGGTTTCGGTTCTTATGTCCACTTTCAGCACATAATACTTTCCAAGCTGTCTTCCAGGCGAATCCTTGCAGTTCTTCGCCAGTTTTCCATAAAGGTGACCTGGACTTAAATATATTTATAGGTGCTACATCTTAATGTATAGGGAGCGCTGTGTTATCTAGGATTTTTCTGTATGATATTCTGGCTAATTGTGATCGCCTAATTCCAGGGGGCTCTACGTTTGCTACTACGGGAAGCCAGCACATGGGGTGGACCGGAGTATTTCAGGAGATTATCCGCATTGTCTCCCGGTCCATACGAAGGCAAACTGAGCAAACAAATGATTCTAACATGAACAGACAGAATTTCTTACTACGACCTGCGCCCACTCATTAAGGGTACCGGTAACTTGAAACAGGGAGTTTATTTCAATATTTTCGGTACTGTCGTTACTTCTAAATATTCATGAAGAGTATACTGTGGACAATCTCGTCTTACAGTATGAGAACAGCTTGTGTGGCTGGTTTGAAGGACACTCAAGACTCTCTCTCCTCCTCCCCCCCCCCCTTCCCCTCATCCTCGACTCACCAGATCTTAATCTTATAGAAAACGATTTGGACTGTTTGGGACAGCGGATGACACTTACCAATTAGAATCCCAGAAATTCGTTAGCTCTACTGGATACAATCGACAGTGACTGGATTCACCTAAAAATCTTGTTCACACTCATCCTCGCGAAACTGAGGCATTTATCGAGGCAGTAGGAGGTATTACGCCATATTGGCGTAATTTCTCAGAGGTGCTGGCCAAATAGATGGATAATAACTGTAAGCCGCCGACAAACTGGTCTTAAAGAATATTTTACAAGTTTTCGATTATCGAGGCTACGCTGTTACTGCTCTGGCTGATGTGCGACACTCACCGAACTGCAGCTCTGCGAGCGCGCGCGGCACCCCGACTTCGCTGACGAAAGCCGGCAGGCGCGGCCGACGACCTGCAACACAACGAGGCTCAGTCAGGCTCCTGCTGCAAACACTGTGCCAGGCGGAGGTTACCGGTCCTAGTTGTAGGCATTTCTGAGAACGAGGGCGTTCGTTATTCACCCCACAAAGCTCAATGTGTGTTAGACAGCTGTAACCAGTACTACGCACGCAGTGGGTGCTATGCGTGCACTGGTCCTTCCAGTACTGCGAAATCATTAGTGAAATAGTATGAATAAGTCTGCTGGCCATGCTTCAGTAGGGAATTTTTACAAAGATAAAAAGTTGACTGCTAAATTGCAACGTTCCACATTTAACTTGCTACTTTTCCGTTTCAGTTACACTCTAAGAAAAACCACGCATCACGAAGGAATTATCCGAATGGGGCGGAAATGAGTAGATGTGAGGTACATGTGCAGAAAAGGAAATGATTACAGTTTTAGGAAAATTGGATGACTTATCAAGCGAAACAGCTTCACAAATTGAGAAAGTCAACAACGCTTTGGTCCACTTCTGGCCCTTGTGCAAGCAGCTACTCGGCTTGACATTGAGAGAGTGTTGGATATCTTCCTGGAGGGTTATCAGGCCAAATTCTGTCCAACTGGCTCGTTGGATCATCGAAATCCCGAACTGGTTGAGGGCCCTGCCCGTAATGCTTCAAATTTCTCAACTGAGGAGAGATTCGACGACCTTACTGGCCAAGATAGGGTTCGGCGAGCACGAACAAAGCCGTAAAAGCTAGCGGACGTTATCTCGGTGAAATGTAAACATAGAATGGTTGCCACGATGCTCAACAAAACGGAGTGTAGAAAATCGGCAACATACCACTGTGCTTTACGGGTGTCGCTGATGACAACCAAAGCGATACTGCTATGAAGAAAATTGGAACCCCAGATAATCATTCCTGGTTGTTGGGCCGTAAGGGGGGCGACAGCGCGACTGGAATATCACCATCCAGAGCGTCTCTAGACACGGCTTCGGCAAGAGATCTCACTGAAGGGAGTATAATTGTCATCAGTGATAAATCCCGAGGCAAAATGAGCCAGTGAAGACGTGCCTGGAGATGCCACAGACAACGGTAGAATACCAAACACACTTTCGTCCGCCTTAGGCCCGACAGCCGGGAGTGGTGGTCTCGGGGACCATTTCATTTTCAAGTAGGTCGCCTTTGGTTATCCGCGACACCGTTACAGCACAGCTGTACGTCGACGATATTGTACACCTTGAAACTTCCTGGCAGATTAAAACTGTGTGCCGGACCGAGACTCGAGCTCGGGACCTTTGCAGGAGAGCTTCTGTAAAGTTTGGAAGGTAGGAGACGAGGTACTGGCAGAAGTGAAGCTGTGGGAACGGGGCGTGAGTCGTGCTTGCGTAGCTCAGTTGGTAGAGCACTTGCCCGAGAAAGGCAAAGGTCCCGAATTCGATTCTCGGTCCGGCACACAGTTTTAATCTGCCAGGAAGTTTCATATCAGCGCACACTCCGCTGCAGAGTGAAAATCTCATTCTGGATTGTACACCTTGTTTTCTCGCCCTTTAAGCCATCCTGGACTTACATTTGAGCAAGGTAATTCCCGCCTGCTAACGACGAGAGTTTCTTCTGTCGTCTTCGTGCTTGCCGAACCCTACCTAGGTCAACATGGTTGCCGGATCTCTCAAAAATTTATAGCATTGGGAGCGTTATGGGCAGGCCTCTCCAACCATCTCGGGATTATTAAGAACTGAAACCGCAGTTGAACAGAAATTGGCACTACTCTTCAGGAGGACATCCAATATCTCTTTCAATCAATGCCCAATATCTCCTTCAATCAATGCCAAGCCGAATAACTGCTTGCGTAAGGGCCACAGGTGGACCAACGCGTTATTGACTTGCTCAATTTGTGAAGCTGTTTGTCTTGAATAAGTCATCCAACTCTGAAATTGTGATCATTTGTTTGTCTGTACATGTACATAATTTCCACCGATTTCCATCCCATTCGGATAATTCTTTCGTGGTGAGCCTATATTTTTTATTATTTTTTCCTTAGAGTGTATTTTGTGTATTAGGCGCAGCAGTCTTACTGCAAATATGCAAATCTGTACTTACTGTCAGTCTCAAATAACTTAGTTGTTAGTTTGTGAGATATCTGTCCGGTTGTAGGATCGTCTCTGCCATCGATAGAGGAGGCTAAGTGGCGAATATTATCTTTGGCCGAGGGGAAGTGGAGCAGCGTCGGCTACTGCGGCGGCTCAGTCACAGTACGCCTGCTGGCGGGCGAGGAAGTCAACACAGCGTTAGCTGCAGTGCGCTGGGGAGCAATCAGCCTAAGTACGGAGTCATCGAGGTGCGACTGCTGACCCACGTCGACAGTGCTGGGCCTCGGTTAGTGGGTGAAGGCCGCATTTCTGTCATTTGCTGACAGCTGTACATGCAGTATGGCGTCGGGATGACTTGTGAGCAGATACTGGCAATTAATGCATTCTATTTGCCTCCTTTGTTCGCTGCATTGTACTGAGAACGATATACGGAAGGATGTTACGGAATTGCAGTCAGTGAGTGCAGGCTCTCTGCCTGCCACCTTCTTGCGGCTGAGTACGATGTGTTTCAGACTATACTTGTCACATTTGAGTGCATCCAGAAGTGAAGGGACTATATCAGCATGGTTTGTGGCTGTGACTG
The DNA here is from genome assembly GCF_021461385.2 of Schistocerca piceifrons. NCBI lineage: Eukaryota > Metazoa > Arthropoda > Insecta > Orthoptera > Acrididae > Schistocerca > Schistocerca piceifrons. The sequence goes on from NC_060138.1 coordinate 991,581,587, forward strand.
CAAGAGGAAAAATAGCCACCAAGACAGTGATCGCCAGAGTGAAGTCTTGGTCTGTTTGTTGTTGTTCACTGAGAAGCCCTTCTAGTGGAGGCTATTTGTCTGTTTCCCTCCTCACTGCTGAGTGCTGGTGCAGCAGTCGGATATGTACCCAGAGTGTGGTTTAACATCGTTTGAGCGATGTTGTGTGCCACTCATTGTGTCGTTCAGTTTTGAGTGACACTGCATAGGAGGCACTGTACTTCGTCGGTATACGACTGACATTGTTTTACTCGTAAGTTGTCTTGTCGTCTATTACGGTGTTATCCTTGTTAGTAGTGTTATTTTGATCATATTTGTATTCAGTATTGCGTTTCGTTGGTGTTCCCTTCTATTATGGATTCGTATCTTGTTAAATTAAATACGCCAGTATAATTGTACCTACCCCATGTTTGGGGTTTGTTTACGATGATACCTTCCTCGGCCGTCCCCCATTTTAATCAATATTAAGTTTGGTTTCTCTGTTGTCATTATGTATGTCTTTAAGTAGTAATAGCCGACCGAAGTGGCCGTGCGGTTCTAGGCGCTGCAGTCTGGCACTGCGAGACCGCTACGGTCGCAGGTTCGACTCCTGCCTCGGGCATGGATGTGAGTGATGTCCTTAGGTTAGTTAGGTTTAACTAGTTCTAAGTTCTAGGGGACTAATGACCTCAGAAGTTGAGTCCCATAGTGCTCAGAGCCATTTGAACCATTTTTAAGTAGTAATAGCAAATCAGATGTTTCTTGAGTCATGGAAGGAGACCCCATTTCTTAAAAGTTTTGTCCGCTGCTAGCGCCGAGAATGTGTACAGATGGTACCATGTGTACGAGAGAGCCCGCATGATTCAATGTTTAGTTTGATTGCATTTGTAATGGTACGACTGTGTTAAAGTTTGGAGTCTCCCAAACCTTTCCTGTGACGGAGCACATCTAGATTACTCTGATTGAACACTTTGCTTACTTTGAAGTTTAGTAAAATTTGAAAAACCGAGAAATTGTTTTATTTAGTAGTGCACCAATTTTAAATCATAAGGTAAAACACATAAGGTACAATAAAATTAAAAAAATAATGTCGAAATATCGGAAGGAAACACCATATTATTAATAATTTTTCGCTGAGCACTTACTCACTTCCCGCGGAACATAGTTTGAGAAACGCTGTACTGGGGCTAAGTGAATCGCTTAAGATCTCTGAAATAATTTATGTTTTTATGTATTTTTAATATGTGCCGAAGAATGTTTTTAAAGACACGGAGAACTAAGTTTTAAATGTTTCTTGGGATTGGTAGGCCAAAGATTTGTTTAAATTATTGCTTAAGGTGACCAAATGAAAATGCCTATTAAATCTTATCGTGATTGATGTTGTAGAATCGTCTTGCCGCCAAGTGTAATGTGGTTATACCATGTTTATTAATAAATGATAATTTGAAACTATGTCCAGTAATATCCCTAGCATGTTCCACTCCCCAGAACCCACACTCCTACCCTAACTGTGTGCAGAAGCTGGTCTTTGAGATCCGACTGTAACAAACAAGTCAATTCACAGCCTGCTTCGTTTAGAATTCTGTGGTACGGTATGAGCTTTGAGTGGCGTACTCTTGTGTTCTACGCGCTGGTGGTCGATAGTGTTTTGGAGTCTGATGTCACTGGTTGCTGAGATGACACGTAGCACTGCTCTCTGCTAGCTGAGCACATTTGCAGTCCTACATTGCTAATCATTCACAGTGGTCGATTCAAGTGTGCCTATTTTGTTGATACGCATCACGCAGTGACTGCAACTTTTATGGGTTGGAAGCGTGTCTCACTTTTGGGGATCCGATCTTGGTGGTTTTGTGATGACAGCATATTTCGAAGCTCGGTACAGAATCTGCTTGATATTAATTTATCTGAATGGTGGTATGATCAATTGTGTTACACTCCCTAGCAATGATGGTAAGGATTATAAATATATTCTTACATATGCCACGTGTTTTATGAACACTTGTGTTACATGTACTGATGTGATTGAGTTACATTCTGGGAGTCAGTTACGTGGATATTCCTTCAAATTAATTTACCTTGACACTCACTTTCTTAGCTAAATAAATTAAGCCAACTTCCATTCAGCTCTTCGAATACGATAACTTGATGTGAATAGTTTTTTTGCCTTCACCCGTTGGTAACATCTTTGAAGATGTCTCAGAGCAGTTAACGTCATCAAAAAGAGTAATCACTACGAATATTTCGCGTTCTGTTGTACTTTTCGGTAGAAAAGGTAGGTGTTGGTGTTATCGGAGCACAGTATTTGGTGGTTAGACACTGGACTCGCATTCGGGAGAACGACGGTTCAATCCCGCGTCCGGCCATCCTGCTTTAGGTTATCCGTGATTTCCCTAAATCGCTCCAGGCAAATGCCGGGATGGTTCCTTTCAAAGAGCACGGCCGACTTCCTTCCCCGTCCTTCCCTAATCCGATGAGACCGATGACCTCGCTGTCTTGTCTCATTCCCCAAAACAACCCAACCCACAGTATTTGACGTTTTCTCTCTGCGAGAGATTATGACAGATTGGGTCCATATGCCCGTTGCATTACAGAGGGCTATAAGTCACGTAAGTTCAGTTTCCTTTTGCTAGCCCGTTCTACATCGTTGCGCTATAAAAAGTAAGTGTTAACTATCTAGGTCTTTTTCTAAAACATCTAGCAGTCACATGGCATTTTAAATTTGGTACTTCGATCTATACATGGCACCTAGTGGGACCTTCAACTTACTTCAGGATACTTTCGGACGTCCGTTCGTAAGTAATCCGTATCTAAAACCTAGCATTAACCTTACAGGTACTCGCTTCGTTAAGGGGAAAGAATCCTTTTTGTGAAAAGCACAATGAAGACCGAAGCATGGACGGAACATCTCGCTTCTCAGTTTGCGGTTGCGATGAGACCCACTTGCTTCACACTCTGAGTACAAGCAAATAACACATGAAGGAAAAGTACACAACAAGGCGTACACTAATTGCAGACGTAAGGAATATTAACAGGCTTTCGTACGAAGAACAACTTACACTATTATCTGCAGCGACGACAAAGTAAACAATGTGCTTTCCTGTGAAACTTAGACATCGCATATATATTATCTTTTAGTTATAGTTCTTTGTGTTTAAGGTGGATATCTACTTTTTTGGTCAAGATGCGCATTCGTTGCGGTAGGACTAATATTAACAGTTGAGATGGTTCGAAGGATGTGAAAAAGGTTCAAATGGCTCTAAGCCCTATGTTACTTAACATCTGAGGTCATCAGTCCTATAGACTTAGAACTACTTAAACCTAATTAACTTAGGGACATCACACACATCCATGCCCGAGGCAGGATGCGAACCTGCGACCGTAACAGCAGCGCGGTTCCGGACGGAAGCGCTTAGAACCGCTCGGCCACAGCGACCAGATCTTAGGCAGACTGGTATCTCAGAGAGAGAAATACCTGACAGGAAGAAATTTAGAAGATTCGTGAACAACTACCAAGGGTTTAAAATGGCATCCACGTCCAAAAGATGGAGAGGACCTTTGTCCGAGGAGCATAAACAGACACTTCTTGGTGGGCTCAGAAGATACTGGCAGGAAGTCAGAGCTGGAACAAGAACAAGACCTAGACACTAAAATGAAATTGGTTGTTACCACGTAGTTTATCGAGGCTCAACTCGATAAAAAAATTTATCTTTTGCGTCTAAGAAGAGCTGAATATCGTGATTCTACGGAAGATGTAGTAGATGAAGAGGAGTTTGTGGTGGAACGAAGGGGCACTCCAATCCTCTGCTTCAAAAGGGGGTACCTCAGAGAAACGGGAGTACATGGCCTGTGAAGAAAGGAAGAATGATTGATATCATACGATAATTTCTCCTTGTGAATGAGAACGAAGGTATATAACACACTATAGAGAGGGAGAGAGAGAGAGAGAGAGAGACCGTTATAAAAATTCTGTGAGTGGAGGAGGAAGAAAAAGAGGGAAAGAGTGAAAGAGATTAAGATAAAGAATATAGAAATGTAACTAGAAAGCACAGTCTAAGGAAAAGACAGAGGGAGATTGTCACCAGAGATTGCAAATTATGGAGACAGGGAAGCGATTATGGCCGGAAGAAAATTTTGGAGAGACAGAATGATATAAAGGGAGAAAGGTTAGGGAGAATAGGGAATTCTGGAAAGCCAGGGAGCTATGATATTAACGGAGATGCATATAGAGGAGGACGTGTCGTACAAAATGGCACGGAGCTACATCACTCGCCACGCGTTTTCGAGGAACAAGGTTCGAATCGTAATCCAGTTATCATGATGTAATTTCTTCGGAGTTTTTGTGAATTATTCAGACAAATTCAAATAGCATTTCTTTGAAGATGGCGAAAGAATTCTCCGTAACGAAACTGCGCGAAATAATATGTAGACTTGTCAGTCCAATTACGTGAGCATGTTAGCAGAAAGTACTAGAATTTTGCAGAGCACATAGTCAGGCCTGGTGGTTCAGTGGCACCCCTTTCCATCTTTCGGACGTCCCATCGCCCTTCTTTTACTTCCGCGATTTTTTTCTCGAACTGAGCCAACCCCGTAATGCGATACTGTTGACGCGCTTGAGTACACGAACACAATCTATGGCTTTATAAAAGTAGTAGTAGTAGAGGGGTTTTGGGGGCGCACGACAGCAAGGTCTTCAGCGCCCAATCAGTAACATAGTGAGACGGGTGTCAAGAAAAAAAACTCAGAACAGTTACATAAAACGGAACATAAAACACGGGTAACAATAGTTGAAAAATATGTGCTCACCCACACCGAAGCGTGGGATGAAGCAGGGCGTCAGCAGTAAAACATGGACAACACAGGAAGAAAATGGTAGAGGGAGATAAAACAATGTAGCAGATGGAAGTGGCTGGCTGACCGCAAGGAAAAACTGGGAGGAGTCAGCCACTCTGCAATACATCATATTTACGCCAGTGAGTGTAACACGTTTTTTATTTCACGATTGCAATTTCGGCCTTAGGCCATTATCAAGTGCAGATTTTTATGGCTTTATGCCACGTCAACTTAAAATGAGCTGACTCATTTATACGTCGTTGTCATTATTATTAAATACATTCGTGACGCAGTTTTAAACGGTCGGTTTTGCAATCCCTAGGTTGTACTCCTCTTGTGATACAAACACGCTGTTATATATTGCGAGCACATATATCCATATGTCACAAAACAGAATCTGTAGACAATCATGTTCGTTAGCCCATCACTAGTCACTTATCAGCGTAAATTCTTATTGATTCAAATTTTTTAAACTTTGCTCAAAAATCGTGTTGTAATCGAGGACCGCACCACTATTTGAATCTTATGAATAGTCAGCGCTAAAGGGTGGAAACTAAGGTTGAAAATCTCTATTCTTAATGTGAAGTTGTCCGTTTTCAAGAGCTACAGACAAGTAAAGGCATATTATATAGATACAGGCAACTGATCATCTACTTTCTATTTTTAACTGGAAAACTATGAATGAATTGTTAAGTTTTTAAGTTTTCTGCTTATATGACGACGCAAGTTTGTTGTGGCTCCTCGCGTTCTTAACCCAATAAAGCAAATAGGACATTGTGCTTCATTGATAATGCACTTCGTAAATACTTAGAGACTCGGAATTTTGCCATTCTGTAATACAATAGTGTCCAACGGCAACAGCGAATAACCACGAAGAGCACATGGGGCAAGTCTCGCGCACTACATGAACTCGTGTGTCATCCAACAGGCGACACCACGTGGTAACAGGTATATTATTGTCATGGCAATGCCGAACCAGTACTTATGCCATGTGTTGGTTGCTAGTCTCTGTTAGCTTTGTTATTAAAATAACACTGATCACATTTCCTATTTTAGATAGTAATGCAATATTTCAAACCAATGGAAATTTTACGAATAAAAATAACTTTTTCCCAAAAAAAGTTAGCACTGCTGCTATGGCTAAATGATATTCCGCATTTTTATCCGGTTATTAATACAACCGAGACCAAACAAATGCCTACAGTTACAGGTTATTCAGAATTAAAATACCAGTATTAGTTTTAACCGGTCGTTTTGCATTCCCTAGGCTGTACTGCTCTTGTGATACAAATACGCTCCAAGACGCGCCTGTTTTTCCAGTATTAGAGGAAAGCAATTTCCTGAAGACTGTGGGCTAATGGCTTGTTAATCGCTCCTCCTGCTGCGAGCAGTAATCTTTTCTCCCCCGATTCAAACCACAATTACAGAAAAGCTCTGAAGAAAAGTTCGATACCGCTTTGCCTCGCCGCAGCTTTCGCGGCCCATTGTTAGGTAATAAATCGGAAAGACCTGCTCAGGACGAGGCAGAAAATGCCGCCTGCGAAAGTAAGAACGGGCGTTTCCCCGCGGGCCAGTTTGTTTCTGGGGATGGCCGCTGCTTGGAATTCATTACTTGCGGTAATCCGGCGCGGGTCGTCGGATCGCCGGCAGGCAGACACTGGCGCAGCCGGCGGGAGCGCTGGGTGGTGGGTGCTCGCCTTAATGCAGCCCGGGCCGAAACAAAGGGCGCCCCGGCAAGTAAGTAAGAGCCATCCCGCGGCAATTAATGTCCCCAACTCCGGGCCTGCGCCGGCTGCCTGCCTCGCGTTCCAGTCGGGGAAGCCAGAGTGCGGCCAAAGCCAGCGTCCAGCACACAGCAGCGGGCCAAGGCTGCTGGCCACTTCGTTTGCCAGCACAGTCTTAAACACGGGACTATTCGTAAACAGCGAGCAGATTGGATTTTTATAATATTAGAAACCCAGATCGCTTCATGTGAAATGCTCTATTTCATGACCAGTTTCGACAATAACTAGCTGTCATACAATTCTGTCTCATGATGACAGGGTTGGAGACGGTGGCTGTTGTTTGAAGACAAATGTTAATGGTGTTGAGACAGCAACCACCCGCAAACTATATCATATTATCTTCTGTGAAACAAGAAAATCGATTATATTTAGAAGTAGAACATCTGTATGAACGAGAATCTTTGGCATGTTTTCGTTCTGCTACTACAACGTGCGAAAAAGTGTGTGACTATGTATATATCCTAGTATGTACTGCAAAATTAAAGATGTATATTGTGTATACCAACTGCACAACAGAAGCAGACATCATACAATGTTAAACTGTAAGTTGTTTTCATATTATTAACGCTGTTAAACTTATATCTACAATATACCATGTTGTAATACAAAAATGTAATATCAACAGGCAAACAACTAAAAAACCTGATGTAAATCATTAAAAAGCACCTGAAGATGAGCCTCCAGGGCTCGAAATGCATATTGCAGTAAATAAACGCAACTTGTAACTGAAGGCGGTTTGTTCTTCATTTTACGAAAGTAAAACACTCGCGGACGACATGTGGTACGTTTTTTTATTGATTAGTTGTCGTCAAATATCGGCCTGGAGTATTTGTTTTCATAGTTTTCGTCCAGCAAATGATGTTCGTAGTTTTCACCACATTTTTATCGTTGCACACATAGGCTTAATTTGTACGATTGAGCACTTTAGATTTGTCACGGAATAAATTTCTAACATGCATCACAAAACATGTGCAACTATAAGAAAGTAGTAGAAATGTATTCTGTGACGAATTTAAAGTGCTCAATGATACAAATTTATGTGTGTAACGATAAGAATGTGGTGAAAACTACAAACATTATTTGTTGGACGAATACTATGAAAACAGATACTCCAGACCGACATTTCGCGACAAATAATCAATAAAAAACGTACCACATGTTCTAATGAATGCATGAAAGCCGTCTCATGATGAATTGTAATGATTCGAAACCGGTAATGGTACCTTTTGAGTAAAGGAACTTAAAATAAATTTGTGGCTGGTTGCTGTCTCAACACTATCAACATTTGTTAACTAGCTGTCATCTTGAGATTCTTTGGTATCCCATGAATATAACTACACATCACTCTCGTCGACATATTGAGAACATGCTCCATTTACAGTAATATAGCATGCTCTCAATATGTCGACGGGACTGGTATGTAGTTATATTTCTGGGAGATCTGAGGCAGTGAAGTTGATGGCTTCTAGTATTACAAATTACAACATTAGGTTGCCCGGACATCATGCGTAAATTATATCAATTTTAATACATTATTTCTCCCAAATCACAAATATTTGCACAAAATAATAAAAATACTCTTTTATAATTATTTAGGAAATACAGGAACCAGCCAACAGACATTTTATGTGTTTTTATTTGCTCCAGTACGCGTTTCGGTCTTTCACCTATCGTCAAATGTCGTAATTCATCTATGAATCTTCACTAAGTTCATCGTTAAAACATCGACAACAGTTTCGATTTCACAATTTCCTGTATAAAATTAACTGTTTTGTGTCGTCGTACGAGGGCTATTCGGAAAGTAAGATCTTATTGATCGCGAAATAGAAATCACAGCAGGAATCCTATGTGCCATTACCATCATATCCGTTCTTTTATTCAAGTTGCGGCATAAAAATCTTTTCTCTCCAGTTCGATTCAGTACCTCTTCACTACTTACTCGATGTACCCAGCTACATTCGGCACTCTTCTGCAGCAGCACATTTCCAAAATTTTCTATTCTCCTCTTTTCAGACATGCTTATCGTCCACATTTCGCTTCCGTATAAGACTACACTCCAGGTAAATGCCTTCAGACAAATCTTTGTAATAAATGTATAGTTGATATTCACAACTTTCTCGATTTCAGAAACGCTTTTCTTGTTATACCAGACTGCATTTCAGACTACTTTTCATTCAGCCTTTGACAGTTTTCTAAGCTAGGATCAAAACTCGTCTATTACTTTCAATGTCACATTTCCTAACGTAATTCCTCCAGGATCTTCAATACTCTTGTTTTACTTTTGGAAATACTAATCTTAAAACCTCTTTTCAATACACTACCTATTCCATTCAGCTGATCTTCTAAATCCTGTAGTCTGTCTGACGGAATGACAACGTCATCGGCAGATCTTAAAGGTGCCATTCTTCTCCCTGCAGTTTGTTTCCCTTACCAAGTTTCTCTTTGTTTCCCTTTAGGATACAGGGGATGGCCTGCAGTCCTGTCTCACTCCCTTCGCAGTTACTGCTTCCTTGTCATTTCATTCGATTTTTACAGCAGATTTCGGAAGCAGTAATGTAATATCCAAAACATTATATTTTTGCTTTAATGGAAGACGTATTTATCCATCAATTGCTTCTCGGAGTGCCATACTTTGGGTAAATTATGTATTCGTGATCTCTATCCCGTCCTTGTCCTCTGAGGTACGCATCCTACTTCATTGTATCCTATAGAAAGGGCAGTACTCACTTCAGAATACTAAAACATGCTAAATAATTTCACCAGTTAAATACTGGTGTCATATTTCATTCGAAGAGATCTTCTCGAAGTTCACTATAGGTTCCAGTCGTCGAAGATGTTCTTTTCAGACAGGGTACTACGCCATTATAAATGTGCTTCCATTGGAATTATACTCTTATTTTGTGAGAAGCTAGGCCGTATTGTATGGAACGGAAGTCTCGCCAAAAACTGACAGCATGTTGCTTGATAATTTGAAGGCCTTCCCCTTGCCCGAATGTAAATACAAGATATGTTGGATTTTGATGCACTACCAGTTGAACATCACAGCTGTTACATCCGTTGAGCATTTTTGTTAAAGAAACAAAACTTCCCATCACGAACATTTCGTAGGTGCTGCGCGTTTTCGCCAAAGATTTGTAAGTTCGATCAATGTACTTCTGTTTGTACTGTTGTCCATGCAGGCTGCCAACATCCGATGAATATTTTTCTTGTCTATTGTATCATTTCGGTAGCATAAGTAATTTAATACACTCCTGGAAATGGAAAAAAGAACACATTGACACCGGTGTGTCAGACCCACCATACTTGCTCCGGACACTGCGAGAGGGCTGTACAAGCAATGATCACACGCACGGCACAGCGGACACACCAGGAACCGCGGTGTTGGCCGTCGAATGGCGCTAGCTGCGCAGCATTTGTGCACCGCCGCCGTCAGTGTCAGCCAGTTTACCGTGGCATACGGAGCTCCATCGCAGTCTTTAACACTGGTAGCATGCCGCGACAGCGTGGACGTGAACCGTATGTGCAGTTGACGGACTTTGAGCGAGGGCGTATAGTGGGCATGCGGGAGGCCGGGTGGACGTACCGCCGAATTGCTCAACACGTGGGGCGTGAGGTCTCCACAGTACATCGATGTTGTCGCCAGTGGTCGGCGGAAGGTGCACGTGCCCGTCGACCTGGGACCGGACCGCAGCGACGCACGGATGCACGCCAAGACCGTAGGATCCTACGCAGTGCCGTATTGGACCGCACCGCCACTTCCCAGCAAATTAGGGACACTGTTGCTCCTGGGGTATCGGCGAGGACCATTCGCAACCGTCTCCATGAAGCTGGGCTACGGTCCCGCACACCGTTTGGCCGTCTTCCGCTCACGCCCCAACATCGTGCAGCCCGCCTCCAGTGGTGTCGCGACAGGCGTGAATGGAGGGACGAATGGAGACGTGTCGTCTTCAGCGATGAGAGTCGCTTCTGCCTTGGTGCCAATGATGGTCGTATGCGTGTTTGGCGCCGTGCAGGTGAGCGCCACAATCAGGACTGCATAAGACCGAGGCACACAGGGCCAACACCCGGCATCATGGTGTGGGGAGCGATCTCCTACACTGGCCGTACACCACTGGTGATCGTCGAGGGGACACTGAATAGTGCACGGTACATCCAAACCGTCATCGAACCCATCGTTCTACCATTCCTAGACCGGCAAGGGAACTTGCTGTTCCAACAGGACAATGCACGTCCGCATGTATCCCGTGCCACCCAACGTGCTCTAGAAGGTGTAAGTCAACTACCCTGGCCAGCAAGATCTCCGGATCTGTCCCCCATTGAGCATGATTGGGACTGGATGAAGCGTCGTCTCACGCGGTCTGCACGTCCAGCACGAACGCTGGTCCAACTGAGGCGCCAGGTGGAAATGGCATGGCAAGCCGTTCCACAGGACTACATCCAGCATCTCTACGATCGTCTCCATCGGAGAATAGCAGCCTGCATTGCTGCGAAAGGTGGATATACACTGTACTAGTGCCGACATTGTGCATGCTCTGTTGCCTGTGTCTATGTGCCTGTGGTTCTGTCAGTGTGATCATGTGATGTATCTGACCCCAGGAATGTGTCAATAAAGTTTCCCCTTCCTGGGACAATGAATTCACGGTGTTCTTATTTCAATTTCCAGGAGTGTATTTATTGAACTCATCTGTGTAACCCAATCCATACTTATGCACTAGTCGAGTTTGTTGCTTTTAAAAACATGGCGGAAAGATGTAATTAGGTTTTGGGCAAAGCTTCTAGACTGAAAAGTGAGGAGACTAGAGGAATAGTTCTTCAGGCAAAAATCTTCAGAACGTATAGCGCTTTCGCACACCAAGAGTATCGTAGAAAGCACCACCATATTTCAGTAGATTTATTTACATTTCTATATACTGTGAAGTGAACGACAGTGTGCGTTTCCCATTGCACATCATATCGGAGAGTCTTCCAGTTTCATTCGCGCATGGAGCACATGAAGAATGACTGTTTCAATCCCTCTGTGTGCGCCGTAATTAGTTTTAGACCTCGCGGTCTCCATGAGAGCGACATGTGGGCAGCGGAGGTGTACACATTCCGCTCTTCACCTGACGCTGCTAGGCAGGCAGGCAAGCTGCGGCACGATGTCAGCGGAATGGCAGGCTGCTTCACTCCCATCCAAGACAAGTTCCGCCCAACCCAAGCAGCCTCAAATCTTGCTTGTCTTCCGGCTATGCTACGCTACGTAGCAGTTGATTCTGAATGCTTCCATTGTAGTGTTATGAATGGGTTCGAATGTTGATGAAAATACCCGAGCGTCACAATTCATTCTGAGTCATTGTAGGTCAGAAAACGGCGTATTTTATTTGTCCTTATTTTCCTTTTCGCCCTATTTCGGGCTTATTTATTAATTTCAATATGAACGATTTTCTCTGCGACTTCACCCTCTTTTGGCTATTCTCAATTCGAACCATCACCAGGTCAAAAAATGGCCATCAGTCCCCTAGAACTTAGAACTACTTCAACCTAACTAACCTTAGGACGTCACACACATCCATGCCCGAGGCAGGATTCGTACCTGCGACCGTAGCAATCGCGTGGTTCCGGACTGAGCGCCTAGAACCGCTAGACCACCACGGCCGGCTCACCAGGTCACCTCTAATACATAATTTCTGGAGCAACGAAAGCCATCTTAACCTGAAGATGTCTATTATTCTGTGACGCCAGCTAAAGTAAGATGGTTGGTTCAAATGGCTCTGAGCACTATGGGACTTAACATTAGAGATCATCAGACCCTTAGAACTTAGAACTACTTAAACCTAACTAACCTAAGGACATCACACACATCGATGCCTGAGGCAGGATTCGAACCTGCGATCGTAGCAGTCGCGCGGTTACGGACTGAAGCGCCTAGAACCGCTCGGACACAACGGCCTGCCAGCTAAAGTGAGGTTTCGAATATCTAGTTTCTGTAATCTTAGTGTGTACCAGCCAAATAAGACCTCAGTTATATCAATTTTAATTATGTTTTTCAGGGCGTTTATTGTGGTTTCGCTGAATCATCCTAATTGGCTAAAATATTTCACTCTAAATCGCCCAAATACATTTTAGGAAACGCGAAGTTCATTTTTCGTATTATGTTAATCTGAAATGTACATTTCTGAAAGAAGAAGCTTTTTTCTTCGCACTACACTGCATACCACCAGAATGTGGTCTTTAACATCGATTGAGCTATTTTTTTCCTGTTTCATTCAATGTTTGCCCTTAATTTAGAAAGCCTATTAGCGTTAAAGGGCCTCAGGTCCTTAGCACACATTCCACACGATTGTCAGCCACGAAGTCTTTGCCCTCTTTCAAAATATTTATAGTGTGAGCAAACTGCTGGTCAAATTCATAAACATGTAGTAGCATACTCGAGGTTCCCGAATGACTGTTTAGTAACTTTTTGTGCAATCTGCATTGCGAGACAACTGCTCATTTATCTGAGGCTGCGTCATAAACACATGACAGTTATCCCGCTACTGTATTTGCGCTCTGTTTCGTGGCTGGTATAAATTCCCAAATACTTAATTTCTCCTCAGTCTCCTTTAAGTTTGGTTTGTTCATTTTGCTGCTCGCACTGCTATAATAACCGAGCTACGCATTCATATACCTGGCTACTTTGTAGTCACGTTGGACTGATAGCGCATCCTGTTGTCTGGTGCAGCAGGCTGAATGGGTCCCTTGAAGCTTGCCAGACACTCTGAAAACCCAGTTGGCCTACTTTCACCGGCGTACTTCAGTCATGGTACTTTGGTGTCTGCATTGTGGGTGGCTGAGTTGCTTTAATGGTTGTGGCGAAGAAAGGGGCAGGCAGGTTAGGAGGAGAATTTGTACATCTTTGAAAGGAACCTCTAATATATTGCTTGATAATGCTTGGCTTTGAAACTATAAGTTGGCTTTCGAGGGGATGGTTGGCGTCTGTCTTCAAGGAACTGTCAATTTAGGTTATATAACAGTTCCATGAAGCTCCCCCGCAATTCTAACTTTTGAGTACATGTACCACCTTTCTTTGCACATGTTCAATACATCCTGTTCGCCCTTTCTGGAAGCGGCACAGGGCTAGTTAGGTGGACCTGGTGGTGCATGCAGGCCACTAATGGCTCTTCACCGCCGCCCACCTGCCCGACGTGTGAGTTAGTTTCCCTCCCGTGCAAAGCCTCAATACTCGCAAAATGTCTGATGTCAGCAGATGTAGATAGAAGCAACAGTCATTATCCGTTTTCCTTGTCGTGAGATCATAAAGCCTAAGAATATGACCTACACAATTTCTAAGACAGAAAGAACTTACAAATGCCAGAACTACTCGTAAAATACAATCAAATTAACAATTCATGCTCCCAAATTACTAAGCAGAATAACATACAAAATAATGGAAAATAAAATTGTGGATCTATTAAATGACGGATTCTTTGGTCTTAGGAAGGCAAAGGCACAAGAGACCTAGTTCTGATATAGAACTTGAGAATGGAAGTAATACATAAGAAAAATGAAACAGTCGTAACATTAATCGATACATAAAAAGTGGTGCAAGATATTTATAATCATCAGAAAAACGTGAATACACTTTAGGAGAATACGAATATTACGTACTATATACAAGAACCAAGAGTGAATAATAAGGACGAAAGTCCAGAAGGAGGACCTCTGCTGTTCCTATGTGTCTGTAGAAGGAAGCAAAACGAAAGATCAAGTGTGCGATAAAAATCAGGCTGCAAGTCTCATTAATAATATTTTCTCATTTTGAGGGAACTAAAGGGTGATGTGCTGTAACTGTTAAAAACCATTCAACAGCCAAGATAGCATGACATATTTCTTTATTAAAGACAACCGGATTCAACAGACTCTGCTGTCAGCATCAGGTCTACTACACATCTTGGCGAGAGGTTCAGTGTAAAATGGACACGTTTTACAATAAAAAAAATTTCAAAGACCTGAAGATAACAGCAAAGTCTGTTGAAATCTGTTGTCTTAAACAAAGAAATAGTTTATGCGATCTTGGCTGCTGAATGTTTTTGCTCACTTATAAGATTACTTTATCTCACTACTGCCATCAGAGAAACTGAGGAAGACCTGTTTAATGGCATGAATAGTCTAACGAGCACGGAAAATGGATTTACAGTAATCAAAAGAATGACGAAAGTGTTGAGGAGTAGTAAAAATGAGATTCGAGACGTACTTAACATCTTCTTGTATAATGGACACCATGTAGCAAACTCTGCACGGGTTCTCAATCTTCCTGAGACCTTCCCCTGGACGATACCAGAAGTCAACCAGTACCCTACATTTTACACCTAATTAAACGTTAGACTATAAAAAATAACACTACTACGAGGGCATGCTGAAAAATAATGCCTCCGAATATTTTTTATGAAAACTCTGAAAGCTTTTTAAATAAAAACAAACATTATTAACATTTTACATCTTTATTCTCCATGTCTACATATTTATTTCTCAACATAGTCGGTTCTAGGCGCTACAGTCTGGAACCGCGCGACCGCTACGGTCGCAGGTTCGAATCCTGCCTCGGGCATGGATATGTGTGATGTCCTTAGGTTAGTTAGGTTTAAGTAGTTCTAAGTGTAGGGGACTCATGACCACAGAAGTTAAGTCGCATAGTACTCAGGGCCATTTCAATCATTTTGAACCAACATAGTCACCAGGGCGACGAACACATTTATCCCAGCGAGAGACCAGCTTGTTGATACCGTCATTGTAGAATGTTTTGATGACAGATCCATAACTTCGCTTTGCTTGCATTGCTTCATAACTATCAAAATGAAGTCTTTGAAGGTGTTCTTTAAGTTTTGGGAACACATGAAAATCGGATGACAGTGAACCCAAAGCACCGGATTTTTGCAGGTGTCGCAACGCTTGTATAGGTCTGGCATTGTTATGCTTACACAGATGGTGCTCCACCAAATTGTGGGGATGCCAATGTCAGCGTTTTAACCGATGTTCCAACATGTCCCACAGATTTACTATGCAGTTCATGCCATGTGATTTTGGAGGCCAGCCGAGATGTAATAGGGTGCAGGGGTATTCAGAAAATCAGTCATGTGTCCATCCAGCTTCATAAACTCTGCTGTTGCCTTCTTGAAAAACAGGGATGTCAGTTGCATGCTCGGCACGCAGATGTTGACTGAAGGGCAACACTTGATCGTACAGATGTTTTAAATAAACGTGCTGGTTTAAGTTAGCGGTCACATCAGTGAGCAAGCCGAATTTACGATTAAGGAAGCCCCCCCCCCCCCCAACCCCCCAAAAAAAATCACAGACCCACCTCCAGCTTAAACCTGGCCGTGTGCACATTCAGGACGAAGCACTGCATTTGGCCATCAGTCACTCGACGACGTGAGTTATTTGAATGTAGGCAGAAACTTGATTCGGCACACAACATTATGTTCAGCCAGTCATCTGTTATCCACGTTTGGTGATTTCTAGCTTACTGGAAAAAAGACGCGCAGATTTATGTGCCTGTGTGAGCATTGAGAGGTGACTGACTCCAAATGTATATTGCATGTATGTTCCGTTTAACGTGTTCTGGCTAAAAAATTGGGATGGACCTTCATTCACTGCCTGCAGCAATTTCTGTTGATTTTGGAAGCGATTTTGGTTCATAAGCCGTGAGAAGTGTCTGCGATCCCTCTGCCAGGACACAATTCTGACATGCTTCGTAGCCACATGTGTTACACGACTGCTTATAAAAACGTTAACAGTCCGCCCCGAAACACCAACAAATTCAGCAATTTTACATTCCGTATGGCCATGGGCACCGCTAAACACATTTTTGCCACTCTGTTATGTCCTTCCATTTACCCATTGTTACTTACAATGTCTCACTGATCGCTACTGTTTTATGCTCACGTAAAGGCAGCGCGCTACCGGTTGAGCATGTGACTAGTTTGCTGCGCCATCTGTAAAGGCTTAACGTTTCACCTGTGAGCGAGCACTGGGATGGCTAATTTTTTGTCCGGTGAGGTTAGTCACGTTACACACCAGCGTGCTACACGCTACAATTCGAAGCCTTCTAGCGGCAAAGGGATGCAAATATGTAGACATGAAAAATAAACTCGTAGAATGTCAATAACGTTTGTTTTATTTAAAGAGTTCTAAGAATTTCCACACAAAAAATTCATTACTTTTCAGCAAGTCCGCGCATTTTTAAAGTGACATTTTATTTATAATATTTAGTTAATGTTGGGGCAACGGAAAGTCACGTGATTTTTACATTTTTCACTAAACCAAGAAGTAATTGAGTCAATGATGTGTTTGGTTCAGTTTATTTCTAAAAATCTGTTTTACATTTAGGTTGTGAACATCATTGCACATCGGAAGTTATGTACCAAGTTCATTAAGTTCTATACATTTCTTTTTACTGGTACCGAAGTCGAACCTTACTTTCGCACCCACACGTTGTGGGGAATAGAATCGATATTCTTAAGAGTACTTCCAACAATAATAGCTATGAACGAAATACCGTTCGCTGAAAAATGCTAGTTTTGTTGTACGAAAATCTGTTTATAGTGGGTTGCATCTGTAAGGTCTAGGAAATAGTACTTTGGGTCGAAGTTCGCTATCTATAAATATTCCTCCATCCACTGAAGCTGTTCTTAAAAACCAGGTCAATTTTCTAGCTAAAAGAAATTGTTACTATTAGAATTTATTACTGATGCAAAGTGGTTGCTACTAGTGGATGGATAGTAAAAGCAATAAATAGAAAAGTAAAGCGACCTCGAGAGCTGTTGGTAAACTAAATACATTTTCAAACTGAAGCTTATGTTTGAAACTGAACATTAGTAAACCATTCGTATTAAGTTCGGACCCGCGACAGTGAGACGTGATCTTTTCACACGAAGACTACTTAAAATTTTAGTACGTCCCCTATACAAATAGAGGGATGAATGTTACAAATTGCTGGGAGAGACAGGAAATCAAGTAAATAGACTAGAAACAGATTGTCATGCAAGACGTAACTATGACAGTGAAGAAAAAAAGTGAAGGTGGGCTAGACAGTTCCCTGGAAGATGTATGGTAGGTGGCTAAAGGAAGTTCTTTTCTGGATCCCAAAAAATAAGAAAATACTTGGAAGAGAAAGTAATAGAAGGCAGGTAGATGGCGTTAGGAAGTATACAGAAGCCAAGGGGATTCGTATTGCTGAAGGTAATATCTAGAGGAAGCTCTTAACCATCAGTGGAAGTCAAATGGCTGGTGATGATGTGTTACATAGCATTCCGCCGAAATTTTGAAAATACGGATTATTTTTAAGAAATTAATTCATAATGGTACTTAAATCTTCATAGAGCCAATTTTGTTCTTACCTCTCAAAAATTTTCATTTCTTCCATCAGGAGTAACTACCAACCAGATGGGGAAGCACTTAGTAGACGATATGAAGGAATTCTGCTACGTTGAAAACAAAATAATACATAACGGAAAAAGCTGGTCGTAGATAAGAAGCAGACTATAGCAGACAAAAGAGCGTTGCTCGCCGAAAGCAATCTATATATACCAAACATCAGAGTTAGAAATCTCTGAAAATGTACGTCTAGACCACAGCACTGTATGAAAGTGAATCATGGACTGTGACAAAAGTGTAAAAGAAGACAATCCAAGCGCTTTTACAGGTAAAATAAAGAGTTCTTCACAGAATTGGTGAGGAAAGGAATTTGTGATTAACACCAACCATAAAAAGGACAGCATGAGAAGACATGTCAGGGAATAACTTCCATGGTATTAAGTGAAGCCATAGAGGACAAAGTTGTAGAGAAAAACAGGGACTGGAATACGTACAATAGTCGGCCGGTGTGGCCGAGCTGTTCTAGGCGCTTCAGTCTGGAACCGCGCGACCGCTACGGTCGCAGGTTCGAATCATGCCTCGGGCATGGATGTGTGTGATGTCCTTAGGTTAGTTAGGTTTAAGTAGTTCTAAGTTCTAGGGGACTGATGACCTCAGATGTTCAGTTCCATAGTGCTCAGAGCCATTTGAACCATTACGTACAATAAATAATTGATAACGTTGGGTCTAAGAGTTACTCTAAAAGAAATAACACAAGAGAAGAAATCAAAAGCTGGTGATTGAATCAAATAACTTTAAGTTTCATTAAACTTTGTTTTATTGTCATTCATTGTATATTTGTACTGGTCATTCCAATACATGTAAACAATGAGCAAGTGACCATCCTTACAATGTATAATGACATTTACACTTCTTGCATTATTTTTCATACTGGAGATGAGTTATTCATTTAAGTTCTCTAACCATCCAAGCACTACTAAACAAAGATATGTCGTAAATTGAAGACAAGAAAGGCGGCAGTTTCAATGTAATTTCTGCTGCTATTCTAGAAACCCAGCCGAGCAAAGACATGGGCGTAGCTGAGTCCGAAAGGCTGCTGACAACAGAATAAATAACTGGAGAAGAGAATCCGAGAAACAACCATCTTATGATGGTCCTTCGTGGAAATACCGGTAACTTCCTTATAGCTGGAGCTCTCTCACGGTTCAACGAAATTAGTAGTCAGCGGTAAGACCTTTGCCCAAGAACAAGCACCTTGGACGGCGCTTCACTGAGAAGCAAAAGCGAGGCGGATAGGTATTAGGTGCCGGGATATAATAGACAGGATGAAAACCAAGGTAAGGTACAAAAGCCGATTTCAATCATTTTAGAAGGAACCAATTCCAGTTGCGTTCTGTGGATACCAGTTTCAATAGCTCGACGATTTCTTGTTTCGCATTCATGTCTCAGATGGAAAATTTCCAAAATCAGTGCTAGAGTCCGAATGTGCATAAAACGACAAATCGCCTCACAAGGAACCCCTTGAGCTAGAGGACGCATGTTCGCTCAATCTCTAGTAAGGCTCATTTTAAAGTTTTGTGTTCGTTATGACAGGAAAAATATTATCTGCTAATGACTCACCCTGAGCATCAGGAGGGCGACAGAAAGTGAATGTCTGAGATGCGCAAAAGTCAGCCTTCTATGAGATGTACAGGGTGCCAATTACCGAACTATATGAAATGAAATCGTCATAGCTTCTGAACGGTTTGCGTTAGATCGTTCAAACTGCACGGTTGGCCGCGGGGCATGATGGTAATTAGTATACGCATGCACACGCACCCTGTTGTCGGCCACTTTCATTTGGATAGGTTCGTCAATAAGCAAAATTGGTATATTTGAGGACTGAGAATCCGCATTTCGCGATCAAGAAGTCTCTTCACGCTCAACGGGTGACTGTGTGGTATGCAATGTCCAATCACGGAATAATCGGTGCCATTGGTGGCACGGTGACTACCGAACGGAAGATGATTTCATCCTCATTATCCAAAGTGACTCTGATTTCGACAAGATATGGTTCATACGAGACGGAGCTCGACCCCATCGAAGCGGGAGAGTGTTTGATGTTCTGGAGGAGAACTTTAGGGACCGCATTCTGGCTCTGGGATACCCAGAGACCACTGGCATGGGCCTCGATTGGCCACCATATTCTCCGGATCTGAACACGTGCGCCCCCTTTTTGTTGGGGGTGTATAAAAGACAAAGTGAACAGCAATAACCCCAAACCATTGCTGAGCTGAAAACACCGATTCAGGAGGTCACCGACAGCATCGATGTTCCGACACTTCAGCGGGTCATGCAGAATTTCCCTATTCGTCTCCGCCACATCATCGCCAAGGATGGCAGGCATGTCATAACTTAAGCCCGAGTGAAGTTTACATGTCGAAAAATTGTGCGCATGCTGTAGTTTGCAATTAATCAACTTTTTTATATAATTCAATAATTGTCACACTGTACGTACTACAGTTCGTCAAATGGACATCGTCGACATTCAAGAAATGTTGAAAATTAACCATTAACTTGCTCCATGAACACCGAATGAAAAAAGGCGCGCCTCAGTGATCACAAAGGTTTGCACCATTAAGACTGAAGGCGAACTCCTTGGGAGTTACAAATGCTGCAGGATGCTCTGCTAGGTATCCACTTTTAAAAAATGGGTATAGAATCATGTTGGTGTAACAGTGTGACAACTGAGGGATTATGATGACATGCACCGCAATGCGATACAGTCTGTGGTGGAGTTTATCGTGAAACTGGCTATCCTGTAAGCTGTATCTGCAGATAGCGCGATAATGTTTTGTAGGCACAAAAAAATCAGATGCTGAATTTGTCCACTGGTTCCAGGTGGTATAAACTACAAGGCCACACACTATTAGGGAGGGATCATTTCCTCTAAATTAGTTTGATTTTTATACGCAGACCAGGATTCAAGCAAAAGCAAGTTATTTTGACCAGGTATTGGCCGAAATCTATGCTCTTACCATAGTTTTAGTTCTCTTACGCATATTTTCCCCCTCTTGCTTGGTTTGACGTAAATATTCCCTACTGCCCATGCAAGATAAATCACACGAGAAATAATCGTAAGGGGCAGAGAACCTCCAACTTCTCACAGTACAATAAATAAATTTCCAGTCAACTTACCATCCAAATTCACATTCGACATAATTGCACACGAATGCGTTAAGGCATTGATGTTAGGTGATCACGACACAACTCAATTGATACCTCTAATTTCCAGGGTTTCTTTTATACGCTTTAGCTCTCCAAACCCTGATTGGTCGGAGTTTAAAACAAATTACTTATTGAACGATGGGATAAGTTTGTTCATCTCATCTATAAATTTTGGCCAATTCCTCAGTTTGCTGAGGATCGTCACTTTGTCTGAAATTTCGTTTCGTAACTCTGCCGACTCTGTAGCACTGTTTGAAGTTATCCAACCATCCACTGCTTGCTTCGAAATCACTGTAATTATGTTACGCGCAATTTGATGTGCATAAAATAGTAGGTCAGAATCATGCACACCCTGTAAATTGTACTGAGCTTCAGTCTGCAACCCCGCGACCGCTACGGTCGCAGGCTCGAATCCTGCCTCGGGCATGGATGTGTGTTATGTCCTTACGTTAGTTAGGTTTAAGTAGTTCTAAGATCTAGGAGACTGATGACCTCAGATGTTAAGTTTTTTTTTTGTACCGAGCTTCCTTGAAACGCGCAAACATCAGTTTTTGTTACAAATGCGCCTTGACCTTCCTTGAATACCTGTAGTTTTTCTTATGCACTACACAGTCATACTTCTGCGAACTTGTTCGAAATCTGTTCATAATTGTTCTTTTTTTACCGTGCTGTGAATGATCTTCCATGTCCGTAGTTATGTTTCATACCCGCTTCTTGGACAACGGTCGGCGTTTATTACGTTTCACTGGAGACGGAATTTGTGGCTCCCTGTCCGACAAGAATGATGAACTACATGGCTTGACACCTATTTCAGTATCACTTTCAATTCTTACGTACTTATCGTCATTATTGTACTCCACGTCTACGTTGTCCGCACAGTCAGGCGTATACAAAACCACACATCCCACTGACTCATCTTGCAGAAACGCTAATATTACATTTGCCACTTCTCTCTCACTCTGCGACATTCCTTCGGGTTCATTGTGTCAACTTCGGTCACTTTTATTGTAGATATAATACACTAGTGGCCATAAAATTGCTACACCAAGAAGAAATGCAGATGATAAACGGGTATTCATTGGACAGATATATTATACTAGAACTGACATGTGGTTACATTTTCACGCAATTTGGTTGCATAGATCCTGAGAAATCAGCACCCAGAACAACCAACTCTAGCCGTAATAACGGTCTTAATATGCCTGGGCATTGAGTCAAACAGAGCTTGGATGGCGTGTACAGGTAAAGCTGCCCATGCAGCTTCAACACGATACCACAGTTCGTCAAGAGTAGTGACTGGCGTATTGTGACGGGCCAGTTGCTCGGCCACCATTGACCAGACGTTTTCAATTGGTGACAGATCTGGAGAATGTGCTGGCCAGGGCAGCAGTCGAACATTTTCTGTATACAGAAAGGCCCGTACAGGATCTGCAACTTGCGGTCGTGCATTATCCTGCTGAAATGTATGGTTTAGCATGAATCGAATGAAGAGTAGAGCCACGGGTCGTAACATATCTGAAATGTAACGTCCACTGTTCAAAGTGCCGTCAATGCGAACAAGAGGTGACCGAGACGTGTAACCAATGGCACCCCATACCATCACGCCGGATGATACTCCAGTATGGCGATGACGAACACATGCATCCAATGTGCGTTCACCGCAATGTCACCAAACACGGATTCGACCATCATGATGTTGTAAACAGAGCCTGGATTCATCCGAAAAAATGACGATTTGCCATTCGTGCACCCAGATTCGTCGTTGAGTACACCGGCGCTCCAGTCTGTGAAGTAGCGTCTAGGGTGACCGCAGCCATGGTCTCTGAGCTGATAGTCCATGCTGCTGAAAACGTCGTCGAACTGTTCGTGCAGATGGTTGTTGTCTTGCAAATGTTCCCATCTGTTGACTCAGGGATCAAGACGTGGCTGCACGATCCGTTAGAGCCATGGGGATGCCTGTCATCTCGACTGCTAGTGATACGAGGCCGTTGGGATCCAGCACGGCGTTCCGTATTACCCTCCTGAAGCCACCGATTCTATATTCTGCTAACAGTCATTGGATCTCGACCAATGCGAGCAGCAATGTCGCGATACGGTAAACAGCAATTCCTATGGGCTACAATCCGACCTTTATTAAAGTCGGAAACGTGATGGTACCCATTTCTCCTCCTTACACGAGGCATCACAACAATGTTTCACCAGGCAACGCCGGTCAACTGCTGTTTGTGTATGAGAAATCGGTTGGAAACTTTCCTTATGTGAGTACGTTGTAAGTGTCGCCACCGGCGCCAACCTTGTGTGAATGCTCTGAAAAGCTAATCATTTGCATATCACAGCATCTTCTTCCTGTCGGTTAAATTTTGCGTCTGTAGCACGTCATCGTCGTGCTGTAGCAATTTTAATGGCCAGTAGTGTACAATATTTCCTTCGTTTATCGTTGCCATTGTAGTCCTTTGTATCAACACCACAAGCACTGCAACACTGTTGTGGGTTACTCATCGGCTAAGCAGTTCAGACTCGCACCATTGACTCAGGCTGTGCTGACCACTGAATACCTCCATTCCCGCCACCTGTTGCCATTAGCAGCATGGTAGACAATATGTGGGGCGTCGAATGCCGTTAATATCTTTGGCCTTTTGCGACCTCTCACTCAAAGGCGTCCTTTTCAGGCCCAGATCATCCGAAATCAGCGATTTGTCGTTAAGAGCGAATGTTCACGAATGAGGATAAATGGCAATTATCATTCAAGCAAGATAATACGAAAATCAATGTCTGAGAGAGTTCTGGAGATTAAATGCATTGAGTCAAAGTAAAATGTAAGCACGACATATCATGTCGATCTAAACAAACAAATACAAACAAATCCTAAGCTGATAGCGATGATTTCAATTTAGCTGTCTCGAGACGTTTATTGTTTTCTCGTCACACGCTTTAAACACTCGTTTCTCGAGTAAATAGCAAGAATACCTTTTCCACCGACGTACGCTGGATTGTCCTCGTCTGAATGACCGAATCATTTTAACCTCCGAAATACCTGGAACTGCACCCAAGGATTAGTAAATCAACAATGTAAGAAGTAGAACTAACGTTAATCTGTGCTACTTATAACGTTGTATCTGTATTACTACGTTGTCTACAACGCACGTACTGAAAAAGCTGGTAAATTTCATGCCCATTAAACGAGATACAGCTGAAACTAATATTAAAACTTTAGGTAACATATATCCAGCGTAAAAAGAGCTCGTATTTCTTCGTAATTACATCGTTATTTAACTGTTTCGCTTAAGAAGGTTCTTAAAAATTGCACTTACCTCCATCAAAGCTACTTAGCTTTCTCTAAATTTGCTGCTCACATCCTGTCTGCTTCCTAATCTTTTATTCAAATCCTCATTAATTTTTTTATTTTAAACATATATGGCGTTCTTCAATCGTTTATGTTTCAGTTCGTTTGTCTGTTTCAGTTACGGCAAGCGTATACAATGTAGTAGCGTAATCCCAAGCATCGTAATCTCGTGTAGTCCTGCAGTACCTCTTTTTACTAGTCTGTGTTCTCCTAAATTATATCCGGCGAGTGCCAGAAGCCTCTTCTTCTAGACTAGCGCAATTCCTTCACCTACTCCCGTTTCAGTAGACCAGTGCGCTGACTCTAACAAAGCAGATATCGACGAGAAACTGGATGCCCTCTTTCCCTCCGTCACAACCACTACCACCATTATAATCACCAAAAAAGTTCGTAATAAATTAATACCAGTAAGATCACCGTCTGGAAACACTCGAGTAAGATTTAGGTCGCGAAATCACAACAATAAAGAACCGCCTGTGCCGGAATTTATCTTCACTATGTGACTTTGGAGGAGGAGGAAATTAGTGTTTAACGTCCCGTCGACAACGAGGTCATTAGAGACGGAGCTCGGGTGAGGGAAGGATGGGGAAGGAAATCGGCCGTGCCCTTTCAAAGGAACCATCCCGGCATTTGCCTGAAGCGATTTAGGGAAATCACGGAAAACCTAAATCAGGATGGCCGGAGACGGGATTGAACCATCGTCCTCCCGAAAGCGAGTCCAGTGTGCTAATCACTGCGCCACCTCGCTCGGTTGTGTGACTTTGGAGCACGTCCCAATACCAAAAGGGCACATCCATTTCTCAGTCCTTGCGCACGTTGCTAAATAGCCAACACCGTTAAACCGTACTTAAGTCTGCAGATAGTACGTTATTGACAGCACATTCAAACTGACGCTTTCAGCCAAGACCTGAGGTACACCTGCATAGCTCACCAGGCAAGACAAGGATCCAATTTCGTGTCCTGATATAGCATACAGTTTAAATCTGTAATGAAATTTCATTCCTCTAGTCCGACGGGCGGCCGTAGTTCATGTGATTTGAGCCATTATAGGAAAATTTCGGTAGGTGGCAGTCAACGCCGTATAACGTATTGTAGGTCTCAATAGTGGGCGGCATTTTAAGCGTGGAAAATACCGAGCAGGACCAAAATGTGAAAAGATAAGCAGTGCCGGAATCAGTAATTTAGATATGAGAAGATAATGTGTGTAAGCAATTAAAAACACAGATATAATAACATTCTTCCTCTCCCTTCCTCCCACATTCCCTCTTTCCCGTTCCCTCAAGTCCACCGCACCATGTTACTTTCCGGTTAACATCCTGGAGGCCAAGACATTGTTAAACTACTTAGCCAACACAAAATGGCTACCGGACATGAGGTCAAACATCTAAGATATCTTACTTTCTTCTTGGGATCCTTACTTGGAACGTGAATGT
Source organism: Schistocerca piceifrons (assembly GCF_021461385.2). NCBI lineage: Eukaryota > Metazoa > Arthropoda > Insecta > Orthoptera > Acrididae > Schistocerca > Schistocerca piceifrons. Next base: position 991,607,512 of record NC_060138.1, read on the forward strand.
CACAGGGCTTCACTCATTGGTAATCTACATTGGTAATGTACGAGGGTAAAGTGTAAATTCAATTTTTAAAAAGACATTTTTTTGGGAAAACAACTTTATAAGTAACATCATTTCCTTGCAGAATGTTCCTCGCTCTCCGTCTCTTTACAATCTTTCTTTTTGCGTCCGGGAAAGAGCTCTGTGACATCGTACACACCCATCTCTGCACCGTCATCACAGTCTCATTATCCGATGAAAACTTGTATTTGTGCAGGTTCTCTGGTAAAAATCTTCTCAGAACTACACGGTGGTTGCCTCAGCAGCTGAAAACCAAAATTTTTCATGCAGTGGATTCCTTCTCCAACTCCTTTAAGTTCGAGCATTATCCTGAAGTAAAAATCACATCATTTAGAACCTTCCCCTGTCTCTCCGTTTTGAGTTTATCTTTCAGATCTTGTAGTAGTTCACAGTAAATGCCAAGACTGTACCTAGCATCTGAGCTAGGGCAGAGGGGGAGCATCTCAAGTTGGTTTCGTGGTGAATGACGAAACAGCTTTCAGTTTTTACGATAAATGTTTGTGGTTGCATTTGTTACCAATATCAGTTACATGCACCACATCTCTTCAAACTCGTACTGAACTAATTCATCTATCGGCGTGGCCGGGTACACCCACTGTAGCTAGTGAATCAGCAGCAGACGTATCGAACCAGAGACCACCGAACGCCACCAACGTACCTGCAGGAACTTGGTTTTTGAATTTTTTCTGTAGGTAAAGGTGGATCTTGCAACACCATCCTCTGCCGCTTTCTATGTTGTACGTAATTGATGCACACACGTCTCAAGAACGATTACTATGCGACTGAGAAAGTCTGCTCCTTCCTTCTCAAAATGCCTTAAAAGTGATTTTGACAGTTCCAAACGTTCCTGTTTGTGTGTTAGTTGATGTTGTATCCCACGACCACAGACGATGCAGTCGTTCAGAGATGCTGAACCTTGGCTAATGTTCATTTTATGCGCAATGGTACGACGATCATCGGGAATCATTCACTCGGTTGTCTCGATGTTCTTTTGTATGGCCTACCAGAACGCTCTTCGTCGAAGACAGATACATGCACACTTTTACAGTAATTTGCTCACTCGTAAATTTTTCGATCGCCAAGACAGCTACCAGCATAAAGCAGCTGCATTCTGCGAATAATTTCTGCAGCTTTACTCACTCGATAGTACGGAAAACGAAACACTCCTTTCATTGCTTCTCTGGTGCATATGGACGAGATACTGCTTATAAAATGTAAAAGCTTTTTTTGTTTATTTATAGACGCAATCACATTCTTATGACACAGTATGACCGGTTTCGGCCATACAATGACCATCTTCAGATTCTAAACTCGTACTGAACATCCACTGATGCCGCCTTTAGAATCTGCGGATGGTCATTTTATAGCCTAAACCGGTTATGACTGTGTCAAAAGAATGTGACTGCGTCTGTAAAAAAACAAAACATCCAGTAATGCCGCCTATAGAATCTGAAGACGGTCATTGAATGGCCGAAACCGGTTATGACTGTGATAAGAATGTGATTGCGTCTATAAAAAAAAAATTTAAAAAAAATAAACTTTTAAAGAATATTCAGTCACGCACTCCATTAGCAAAATGTCATTTTTTTCCAAAATCATTGTTAATAAAATGCTCTGAAATAACTATGGACTAAACTATTCATTGAACTGACATAACTTACCCAAAAAAAGTCAATGATATTCAGGCATATTATTGTCAGATTATAGAGCATAAGAAGATGCTTTTACCGACAGACTTGCTCTCGTGCTTTTGTACTCTGCAAAAATCATTCTGTGTTCATAGTAAAGAAGAATATTTTCCTATCTTCCTATTCAGTCACTCACAGATCATTATGAGAGAGATAATTCAGCAGACATAACGTGTTTCTCAATCCGGTTAGAATTTTAGGTCTCGGACCATTTAAAGTTCTTTGCGCTTTTATTGCAGCACCTGTCAGTGGAGTTTGAGAATGTTTGTGATTCCTTCACGCTACCCATATTTCTTAGGACCTGCTACACGGTCCAGTCACATTAATATGACCACCGCCTATCTTCGACATCAACGTGCAATAACCACTCACCACAGACGTCAGGTGGTAGCATTAAAAGTGGAGGTTATATAAAGCGTGTAAGTGGGACGCGCAAACCAGCGCACTAATTAGAATTATATATTAATACCTTCAGCTGCTCACGGGCGTTGATATATATCAACGGGGACAGGTGAAAATGTGTGCCCCGACCGGGACCCGAACACGGGATCTCCTGCTTACGTGGCAGACGCTCCATCCAGAGGATAGGGCGACTGCAGGGACTATCTAGAGCACGCCCCCCGCGAAACCCACATTTTCACCTAGAAGGTCCACACACTACATTAGTAGTGTCCCTACCCAACACACTCATTACTCGTGGAAGACATTCTTACCAAGTCCTGAAGGTTTTTGGACAACATGGCTGTGGAGATGAAGCAGAGATTAGTATGATTAATCAATTATTCAAAAACAGTCTTAATCGCATTTATTATTATTATACCGCCAACCGGTTTCAATCCGACGTAGGGGTCATGTTCTGGGCGTTTACACCATTGGTCGACTGCTGGTGGTGTCACTCCTGACTACATAACGGCTGGAAACTATGCCACATAGTTTCCTGCCGTTATGTAGTGTGCTAATTAGTCTGCCTTGGTGACAGATTCGCTGACTCCAATGCCGTCGCTGTTAAAGTGAGCTGTCCTCCGAGCCAGAAGCGACGCCCACGCGAAAGACAGGCCCCGTAACGAACTTATGGCGTCACCCTAGTCGGCTTGTCTGCCACGCTTCGCGAACGCTAGACTCAGTCCGAGGCCCGCAGGAAATCAGTGTGTAATTGAAAAGGTACCGCCGGCCGAAGTGGCCGTGCGGTTAAAGGCGCTGCAGTCTGGAACCGCAAGACCGTTACGGTCGCAGGTTCGAATCCTGCCTCGGGCATGGATGTTTGTGATGTCCTTAGGTTAGTTAGGTTTAACTAGTTCTAAGTTCTAGGGGACTAATGACTTCAGCAGTTGAGTTCCATAGTGCTCAGAGTCATTGAAAAGGTACCCAAGAAAGGTCCTAACTATGCCATGTGCTGTCGGGAGCTTGCATTGATTTAAACGCTCAGTCAATAACTACTAAACTCGTCTGAAAAGATACTAGCTTCCTGCCGGTGACGGTTGCTGGTACTCGTAAGACAGTACTGTCACGTGCTCTGACATACGCGCCATGGCCTATCTTTCTCGTGGGTCTCGGGCCAACAGTTCTGACCTCAGCACTCTGCGCAAAGGCATCAATCGATGCCATCGAGGAGCAGTAGCCTCCCGCCTGCTGTAATCCCACGTCTGTATGAAAATGAGTAAAGTACTATTGTAAATAGGGATGTTTCATTAATGGCTCGCTGAGAGGTTCCATCCATCACCGCCTCTACAACTCACCCCCACGCGAGGAAACGTCACTTTTTCCTTACCTACGAACGCCTGCCCTGGGGTTACGTTGCGACCCCAACAATGTTGAATATTGTGTAATTTAAGTTTTAATTGGGATATTGTTTTATGGCTCTTAGGTAACGATTTTAGTGGTAACTTCTTGACTTATTCCCTAATTGAAAATTTCTAGTTTCGTTGACCCAGAAAACAATTATGTATTGTGATATTTTGTAAAAGTAGATGAAGAGGGTTTCACAGTTAGCGAACTATTGGTAATGCTATTTGTCGCCCTGATTTTTTTTATTTATCATTTTCTTACTAAAGTTTCACGACATTATGAGTAATGAATGCTAACCAGTAAGTTTTTTTATCTTATTTAATTAATGGTGTTTCGAAGGATTTTGCCTGATTTTTAATGACCTTTTAATGACCTTATTTGGTAGTAGTGTTTTTTAGCAAATAGACCCACGTCTAATTTATAATTACAATTTCACAAAACCTAGCCATTTCCACTCCACAGTCTAAGGCTCCTGCTAAATTCCACAGAAGCACTGAAGAGACGAACTGATCCCCAGTCAGTGAGGTAATATCAGTATTTTATGCGCTACATTACGTTTGTGTATGTGCGTTTCGTGACTTCCAGCTAAAGTCGCACCTCCTTTCATACAACTACATAGTCTGCAAACACCCTTAGGGAGCTGACAATGGAGTCTGTCAGATCGTCAACAGACGTCGTGTACAGTATCGGACTTTTTTCAAACTCCTTTGGTGCACACCGGCCACTATTGTCATTTCTTACGGTGTCTTCCCATTAAGGGCGACATTCTTGGTTCTGTCGGTTATTAAGTTCTCAGTCGCATTCTGTTTACATATTCTATTTACAAAGTGACTATTCGTGGCTTTCGAAGTCAAGAAACCTAGCATCAACCTGGGCTCCGCTATCTACTGTGAGCCGTGCACGGCTCGTGTTCATGCCATTTATTGTTTGTCATATTCTATTACGGTACTGCCGCCTCGTTTTCTTATTCCATTTACTGGAGCCACTAACTTCCTGCCTGACTTGCCCGTGAGCGGCAGCAGCAGCATGTATCGATAAGTGTAATGTCGTACCATCTCTAGAGCGACCGATGGTATTTCCGGGTCGTCGTGTGTCTGGCAGTCAGTTCGAGACGGACCTGCAGTGCAGTCGGGCACGGAGCCCCAGTGAGTTCGGCACAGCCAGTACCAGCGAGGACGACCGCTGGTTGGTCGTTCGCCTCATCGACGACGTGTATTTGGGTCGTCGGTTCCTTCCTGTGCAGAGATGTCGGCTGTGTTCCCTCTGCATGGTTGGATAGGAGTCAGTGTCTCCGGGACGTCTTCGGTCCGAAGGAAGTCAGTTAGTTGGAGACGCACCAGCAAGGCGGTCGGGACGCAGCACCAGTGCAGGGAGACGGAGCCCCAGTGAGGTCAGCGCAGCCAGTACCAAAGGGGAAGACTGTTGGTTGGTCGTTCGGTCGGTCGTCTCATCGACGACGTGTTTTTGGGTCGCTTTCTTCCTGTGCAGAGACGTCGGTTATGTTACCTCTGCATGGGTGGGTCGGAGCCAGGTCTCTGGGACGTCGTCCTTCCGGAGGAAGAAAGTGAGTCGGAGACGCACCAACAGGGTCGTTGTGGACGCCAATATTCTGTGTGTCGTTGTATTGAAATCCTGTGGTCGTTTAGCTGGTTGCGTCGAGCGGAACTGATTTAGTTGATTGATCGGTCAGCTGTCTGCGGTTGGATTGCCTTCCGATTAAGAGATTGTTGGTCAGCCTGCCTGGCTCATCTAAACGGGCATCAGTGTCACAATTCCAGGCCGACCCTTGGAAACTTCTGAGCGCCGTCCGCTGTGTGTTACATAGTAACTTCCCTTTTTGAGTTTTAGTTACTTGGTTGATGTGTGGCCTTCATCTGACTTTTAATATATCCTGAATTAATGTTCCTGTCTTGCCCTTAAGGCATGAGATTGTAATTCTTTATGTTATATGAAATGTTTTATGGTACGTCTTTCTGTAAAATTGAAACTTTTCTTTTAGGACTTAAGCCGTTAAATTATTTGCTGATGTGCGGCCTTCAGCCTAGTGTTAATATCTCTTAAATTAATGTTCTTGTCTTGCCCTTAAAGCATACGATTGTGATGTTTTTGTATGGGGCCTTCAGCCGAATTTTTCTTCAAATATTTTAAAATAAGGCCTTCTGCCGTCTGCTTGAAACACTTCTTATTGCTTAATATGCGGCCTCCAGCCGAGTTCCATTAAAATTAAAGTACTAAGGTCTTCAGCCTGTTTAGATTGAAGATTTAGAAAATATTTTTGGGTCACACCTCTAGAAGAACCTTGTATGTCAAGTTCTTACTTAGGCCTTGCATCACAGATTTTGAGTCTGGCCTTCAGCCGAGCAAAAGTTAATCAAAGGAGGTCGATTAAAACTTGTTGTAATATTATGTGTGTGTGGACAAATAAAGTTTGTATCTTGAGTGCAACCTTATTCCGGCCCCTTTCCACAAGCTAACCCGCTCTGGCCTGCTAGCCCAGGCATTTCAAACTGCTTTCTGAATCCGCAATTAACATAACAAGCTGAGTTTTTCATGATCATTGCCTTTGAAACTCTTGTGGGTCCCAGTAGAGAAGCTGTTTGGTCTTCAAAAGTCATCATGCGCGACAATAACAAATGTAGCGTAATTCTACAGCAAACTGGCTGATAAGTGTGGTCTTTGATTCTTTAAATTTTTTCTCCCGTCCTTCCTAAAGAGAGGAGCAATCTAAGCCTTTCTCCACTCATGTATAATTATAAGGACTAGGAGACCCGTCTGAAACTTTCGCACTTTTATAGCTTTAAATAATAACAATATTTGGAATAAGTGTAGTCGTTAGGATAAGGGTAGTTTTGGGAATGTAGAGAAAACATCTTGAAAAATGATCCGAATGACGTGGAATAATAATCACGAATTTATGATAAATCCCTGTATATACGTTTCCATGTGTCGCAAAATATGTTTTGCATTCGGAAAGTTAAAAGTTCAAATGTGTTTGAACTCCTAAGGGACCAAACTGCTGAGGTCATCGGTCCCTAGACTTACACACTGCTTAAACTAACTTACGCTAAGAACGCGCACATCCATGTCCGAGGGAGGACTCGAACATCCGGCGGGTGCGGCAGCGCAGTCGTGACATGGCGCCCTAAACCGCGCGGCCACTCCGCGCGGGTCGGACAGTTAGTCCCGGCTTCTACGACGGGCAGTGGTCAGGGACTGTCAGTATGTCTCATAACCTATAACTTTAGCCTGACAAGACATTTTTACTGTAAGCACGTTAGGCCGTAGTAGCAATAGGTAAATCACAATTCAAGGTGACAATCACTAATATATCTGTTGCTGAGGAAAGTACATCCGTTTAGGAGAGTCAGCTTGTACAACGGGCAGAGATAATGGATAACCACAGTGGTCATGTCATATATGACAATGCTGTATACAAATTATCCAGTATTGTAAAACAAATAAAATGGAATTTGTAATAATATGAGAAGGGAGTCTCTTATTCGTGATTTAGAAGTTAGTTTCATAAAACGTAGGTATGAAGCTTGGTATCCATGATGACCTTTTGCCTATAATAGTTAAGTCTCTTTTCTGTTAAAATTTTCCAAAGATGGTAAGTTTTAGCGGAAAATTGGTATGCAGTACAGGAAACCGGCTATAAATCCTTTATAATCATACCTCATTCATACCTGTACGATTAGCATGTATTGAGAAATAAGATACATGATTAACAGGTTCAACAGTCAACCGCCTTCTTTTAACTGAAAAGTAGTAGTTCTGACCGAGCTGTTCCGAGGTTTTCACCCGAGATAAATGCTTGGATGACTTCTTAAGCCCATGATCTATTTCTTTGCTCGTACTGGTCAAGCTTAGCCTGAGCACGGCTTCAGCCTTACAGGGAAGTGCAGCTCAGTGCTTCATTCCTTTCCGGCATTGATTGCAATGCCCAGATACATATGCTGTTTGGAAACCTTAATGTTAGCGGCACACGAGTCTGCTCCAGCCGAAGAAATTATGTAAACTGGAACCGGAAGCAAGGCTGCGCAGAAAAATCGATTAGCTTCGGAGAGGCGCAGATGGCACGGCACCCGAGCTACCGCCAACGGTGATGGATGCGCACTCCGGCCTCAGATACACGTCACCGCCGCGGTGTACATCTTTTATGCCGTTATGTACTCCCGGCAAAAACAATAGTTCTGCGCAGCTGAAAAAGTGTTCAGTTGTAGTCAAGTTAGGTAGGATTTATGCTTACGTTATTCATGAAAACTGCCACTACAGTTCAATATGCCACTCGTAAATTTTTACGAGAACTTTCAATGGAAGATTACTAGAAATATTGATACAAGTATGGTGTGATTACAGCATAAGATTATTTCTAAACGCGAATAGTGAAGGCAGTATTCTTTCAGGAAGCAGAAATTAAGGAAAAACATCAATTCTTATTTGCCGTGGTTAATGCCCAGTCCAAGTTCTTTAGTATGATAAGAGGCAGTCGAATGGAAACCGAACAGCTGCCGTAAGGGGACCATGGAATGGTTGTATTCGAAAGTAATCCCCACACACGTTAAGACATTTATCCCACTGGGAGACGAGACTATCAATTCCTGTATCGTAGATAAAGGTCGGCTGCTAACGGATCCACAACTGCACCCACTATTGCAATTCATCGTCCGACTGAAACCGACGTCTGCGCATGTCTTTCTTCAGATCGCCAAAGTAGTGAAAATCACACGATGAAAGATTCCGGCAATACGGAAGATGTTTCTGTGTTTCCCATCCAAATCGTTCAATCTGGCCTTTATTCGATCGGTAATGTGGGGGCGGGCGTTAACGCACAACAGGATGATTCCGTCCGACAGCATTCCGACTGCTCTAGGGCAAATGGCAAATCCCAGAGCGGAAACATCCCTCATCGCCCACGCAAAAGAAGTCCATGATGACCTTCTTCGACTGTAGGGGTCCTCTGCTCGTCGAGGTTCTCGAGCGTGGAACCGCAGTCAGTGCACAGCTTTATGAAGACACTTTGTGTAGAAACTGCGAATCGCCATATACTCAAAACGATAAGGTCTACTCCCACACCGCCGATCTGACGAAGGCTATGATTAATCGATTCGGTTGGGAAACACTGCACCATCCTCCTTACGGCCCCAATCTTTCACCGCATGATTTTCAAATCTTTGGTGACCTGAAAAAAGACATGCATGGACGTTAGTTTCAGTCGGACGAGGAATTCCAAGACTAGGTGTGGCTGACCGCGTCCTACGAAACAGGAATCATCGTCTCGTCTCCCAATGGAATAAATGTCTTAACGTGTGTGCTGATTACTTTTGAATGGAAACATTCTATGGGCCCATTGTGGTGGGTGTTCGGTTTTCATTTGACTGCCCCCCATACTTCCATCTGAGCTAATTACAGACTAGCAGAAGATGTGGATTAGCTTACCGCGTTTACTGATGAGCCAAAACATCATGATCACTGCCCATTGCCTGACTGACTGCACCTGGTGGCGCTGCAGCCACATGCAGAGGTTCAAATGGTTCAAATGACTCTAAACACTATAGGACTTAACATCTGAGGTCCTCAGTCCCCTAGACTTAGAACTACTTAAACCTAATGACATCACACACATCCATGCCCGAGGCAGGTTTCGAACCTGCGACCGTAAAAGCAGCACGGTTCCGGACTGAAGCGCCTAGAACCGCTCGGCCACAGCGGCCAGCACGTGCAGAGGCAAATATACAGTATAAACGGAGTAGAGAAGAATGTGTAATAGTTCCAGCGACGGTGGTGACGACAAATGATGGTGTCCACTGATATAAGCGACTTTGGCAATGGGCAGATTCTTATGGTCCGGCGCCAGGGAACGAGCATTTCGGAAACGGCGAAGCGGTTCGGCTGGTCGTATGTTATTGGGAGTGTCTACGGCAAGTGGTTGAAGTACGGTGAAATAACGATTAGGCGACAGGACCTTGGATGCCCCCTCCATCACAAAACATGGAGTTTCGAAGTGTGCCCGCTCTGTGAAGCAGAAAAGGGCGGCAATCTGTAGCAGATGTGTTTCGGGGCACGCTGGTCAGAGCACGTTGTTCAACATTGGGGCGTCGCTGCAGACGACCCTTATGTATTCCTATATTGAACCAACGACACCGTCAATGACGATTAGAGTCGGCACTAAATCATCGAGAGTGGACCGCAGACCGTGTCACCTGGCTGGATGAATCGCGTTTCATGTTACAGCAGGTCGATGGTAGTGTCCGTATGCGCCATCGTAAATGCGAAATGCTGCGCCACAGAGACAGGCTATGAGGGACATTCACCTGGACTTCCATGGGGCCTGTGGTAGTAGTCGAAGTCTTCATAATGGCTGTGGACTACGTGAACAGTACTGCGGACCATTAGCGTCCCTTCATGCTACAAGCCTTCACCGACGTCTGTGGCATTTCCCTGCTCGTGTTTACTTGTTACTCTTTACCTGTCGCCAGGTGCGGCTGCGGCGTGCCTGCGCTGCATGTGTACATACAGCGCTACGTCACAGCTACCACCTGTTTCTAATGCGAATGTTTCCACCAATGGCAAGAAATAATGTAAACACCACACAAGCACTTCTTTATCCACCAATGACAAGGGATAATGTAAACACCAATGAAGAACGCCAAAGTCCCCTCCTCCTATCCTCAAGATCACATTATGTAAACATCTTCCTCCACTACAATATAAGATCTAAAGTCTCTCTCATTCACCAGTCAGCTCAGCACAAAGCCCTGAGGACGGCCACCTGCAATAGTGACCGAAATCTCTTACAGTTTTATTTATTGACAAAGCGGTCAACAGCCCAGAAGAATTTTATTGATAGTTACAAAGGACTAGTGGAATACATGCCACGCAGAACTGCTTCTTTGGCTCATCAGTGTACACTTTTACTTAAGAGAAGCATGCAGTCTAAATACAATGACTGTAATTGAAATGGGTTTGGTGCTTGTAAGTATTTTACTATGTCAGCTTCGAATCATTTTGTAAAAGATCATCAGTTAAAAAAATAGCAGTCTATAATAACAAAAATTTTGTTTGCTCGGTTATAAATTGGTTTATGTTTCATCGAATTATTATGAGAAGTTAATAGCATAAATTCAGATGTATTGAAGAAGAAACTGGCTGTTGTAAATCATAGCAGTTAATGCGATTATATGGATCTGATATATCCTGACGTGTTAATATTAGCCGGATGTACAGAGCAAAGAGACAGTACTCTATATCTGTAACACACGTATCATGCATCCTTTTGTAGATGCTGTGATTCACTTCTCTGTAACCAATTCAGCCTTAGGAATTTTAGTGAGAAAAACCAGTAGATTTTCCTTCAATATAAAAGTCACAAGTGTGCAGTGCTGTGTATGCCGTTTTAATGTGTTACGACTACATTTTCTTGCTCATGAATGTTTGCCTGGAGGTCTGGCGTAAGAAAGCTATGACTACCGGTATTTTGATGTTTTGTAGTTGATCTGTGAAACGTGTAATATCATTTAGTATAAATTTTCGTTTAAAAAAATAAACCATCTACTAGTCACGTTCTGATGGCTGTAATATGACAAGTGTATCATGAAATTACCAAAACTCACAAATCAAACTATGCAAGCGATACAGCAATCTTCAGAAAATAGGTGTGTACTTTTGTTACGGTACTTCTCAGCAGTTCTTCTGTTGCTCTACTGATCTGTTTCTTATAAGAAACTCTCCAAAATGTTGGCCGTCTAGACTGAACTGCTACACACCGTCTTGGATCCAAAATATCGTGTTCAGTATTAGGGATCTCTATTATCTTAGGAACCAAACCAATTTTACTCGAGTGTACAATACTTGTTCTCCTAAGTGTTTGTCGTTTTATGTAGAAATATATTACTGACATTTTCGATGAAATAACGCTGCTTGTTGCTACAAATTACATATAACTTTGCAAAAGCAGCATCATGTACCATTGCTAATGGTTTTCCTCGCATCTAGTAAACTTTCTCCGTGGAGTCGTAGGGAGCTCCTACGATGAGCCTGGAATTTTTTCAGTCTAAGTTGTTGAAAAAGCAGACCTCGAAATACATCACAGCATTTATTGTTTATGGTAGAAGCTACAGCAAAAGGTACGCATAGAACCGTTATTGACAGACCTGTAAAATTTGCTAGGGCCAGGCACAAAATACGAGTGGTCCGAGGTCTTACAGCTGCTATCGACTCGTATCCTTTCAGAGCCAGGGAGCGAGGAGATCAGGGCATATTCGACGACCAATACTGTAATGACACAGTCCCATTACATGACTCTTGAATAATGAGTCTGTCATTGTCCTATGTATGAATGGCGGCAAGCTCAAAATGTAGAAAAATGTGCGTTAGTGCAGATGAATGGGAAAAACGGCCCCGTAATGTTCGAATACAGCATTAGCAGTTTTCTGCTTGAAGGAGTCGCGCCGATTAAATATCTAGGCGTAACGTTTGAAAGCGACATGAAATGGAATAAGCATGTCAAGATTGTAGTTTGGAAGACGAATGGTTGACTCTGGTTTATTGGGAGAATTTTAGGAAAGTGTGGCTCATCTGTAAAGGAGACCGCACATAGGCCACTAGTGTGACCCATTCTTGAGTACAGCTCGAGTGTTTAGGTTTCGCACCGGGTAGTATTAAAGGAAGACGTCGAAGCAATTCAGAGATGGGCTGCCAAATTTGTTACCGGTAGGCTCGAAAACACACAAGTATTCTTTGGAGGGAAGACGACGTTCTTTTCGAGGAACACTATTGAGAAAATTTAGACAACCGGCATTTGAGGCTGACTGCAATACTATTCTCCTACCGCCAAGGCACTTTTCGCGGAAGGGCCACGACGTAAGGGAAATGAGGGTTTTTGCGAAGGCATATATAGATAGTCAGTCTTCCAACGCTCTATTTGTTAGTGGAACGGGAATGGAAATGACTGTAATGGTATAGAATACCTTCCACTACGTACCATATGGTGGCCTGCGGGTATGTATGTAGATTTAGATGTATGAGATCTAGTTGGCCATGTTATGGAACAGAACCATCACAAGTAGTCCATATTTCGTCAAGTTTACTCTAAAATTAAGTGTTAAGTGTGTTCCTTCTTGACGAAAACTCTTAAGTGTATAAAACATCAGCTTCACGTTTCGAGGAAGTTCAATAGAACATGTTTTTAAAATTTTTTAGATTATTTTGAGAATTCATTAAAGCTAATCACAAAATCGCCTGCCAGTGCATATTTTTTTACAGGATCGTCCCATATCAATGCAAGTTCTATTGCGGTGTGGACAGAATGACGCAATTGGAACTCCTCTTTATGCGGCTCATGTATGGCTCCGGAAGACGCAATGGAAGAGTGCCACAACGAACCAACGCAGAATTGATCGCGCTGCGACGCCAAACCCACCGCAGTCCATTTACAAACGTTGACATGCGCGAGGGAATAACCAGATCTTTTCGTCTTGTTACGAGTCTGAACATATCAGAAAATTCAGTTTTCAGTGTTACGTCACATTTTATCAGGTTTGAAGAAAATGAGTAAAATGCGTTTGGTGTTCTTACTGGTTCTAAAATTCAAGATGTTTCACAAGACTCGTGGACGCACTGTATGAAGTTCAAGTAGAGTTCCATATAATGCAGTTGATAGAGCTCTGCGCTTAGTCAGTCTATCTATTGGAAAAAAACCGTGGCCTGTCCGGAAGAGACGCATAAAGTAGATCAACCTTCAAAGGCAGTTTAAAAGACAGGCTGCACTAAACTAATGAGCAGAGTGTATAAAACGTCCTGTTTCCTGTTGCTCACTCAAAAATGGTTCAAATGGCTCTGAGCACTATGGGACTTAACATCTATGGTCATCAGTCCCCTAGAACTTAGAACTACTTAAACCTAACTAACCTAAGGACAGCACACAACATCCAGCCATCACGAGGCAGAGAAAATCCCTGACCCCGCCGGGAATCGAACCCGGGAACCCGGGCGTGGGAAGCGAGAACGCCACCGCACGACCGCGAGATGCTTTCCTGTTGCTGAACGAAGCAAGTTCTTTAATGAATGTTTGTCCCATATTCTCATTTTAATAATACGCGAACTTCCTAGTCCTCCTTAATAACACGGTTCTCGATATAAAAACATTTATTTTCCCATAGTTTGTGCCATCACGTTCACTCACATATCACAGTCTCTCGATAGTAACCACCGAAGTATAGCACTCGCAACCTACTGTCTATAGAACGGCAACATTTAACAGCCAATAAACATTTTTGAGAGTTCAGCGCTGGTTATCAGTTGTGGTGTACTACACAGTTCACGAATGTACATTAATCTGAAGTTCAGAATTACGTCTGTATAGCACGCCACGCGGAATTTTGAAGGCCCTTGGTAGAAAGTCACAAAATTCTGTAAAACTGAGGAAACATCCAGGAATGGTACTTACACCAGAACTCATTTTCATAGGCCACTCAGTTTATTAATTAAGGTAAATTTCATTTTTACTTGCACACCGAGTAATTCGACACGCTGCGAAAACTGCCTTGAGACTCCCCGCGACTCACGTTCTCACAGCTCAATGGCTGAAAAATATTGTAGCCAATAAATTTACCTCCTTGAACAATCTCAATTCTAAATTTACTCAACTCACTTCCCGAAATCTGTACTTCCTGAAAAGTAAGTAAATTGAATATATCACCATATTTACTTGTCTTAAGCTGGCAACTGTACAATAAACGTAGTATATCGTATTGGTTGGTTGATTTTGGGGAGGGGAGCAAACAGCGAGGTCATCGGTCTTATCGGATTAGGGAAGGATAGGAAATCGGCCGTGCCCTTTCAAAGGAACCAACCCGGCAACAACCTGATGTGATATAGGAAAATAACGGAAAACCTAAATCAGAATGGCCCGAGGCTGGTTTGAACTGTGGTCCTCCCGAACAGGAGAGCAGTTTGCTAAGCACTACGCCACCTCGCTCGGTTTATATCATGTATGTGACGCAGAGCTCAATTACATAAACGAATCACAAGCTCATCTCCTGCACATTACAGCAAATTTCAAGAGTCGTACTTCGTATACACCCTGCTGTAATTCTCGCATTCACTCTGACTGCATAAGAAACGAAAATAATTGTATGAAACAACTAGAACAAGTCATTACTATGTGAGAACTGAAACATTACATAATTTACTTTGTTCTGTACAAAATATTGGTTAATTAATTACAGGGTGTACATAAAAGAATGTCCCACCTATAAATTTTAATAGTATCAGCTGTAAAGGCTATAGTTCAAGGTCAATATTAACTCAAATAGCTTTAGGTAACCTCATGCGCTACTTGTAATTATTGCTTTGTTGCTAGCAGCGCCACGAACGCCACATACGCTAAATGGCGACTCCTGAGCGTAAAGTGTTTTGCGTTCTGCAGTTTGCTAAGAGTGAATCTCTAATTTCAGTTCAACGCACGTTTCGCTTAAAGCTTAATTGTGATCTCTCATGTGGCAAAATCATCCACGATTAGTACAATCAGTTCGAAACGACTGGCTGTGTGTGTAATGAGAAAGGCACGAGACGGCCAAAAATGTCTGACAGAGTACTGTACGAGAGCATCTTAATATTAGTGAGTCTGTTCGGGAAGCAAGACTTGAATATCAGTTGCCAAAGACGACAGTGTGGAAGGATTTAAGTAAACATTTACACTTGTGTCCATACCGGTTACAGTTGGTAGGCTACGTGCTTTAAAGCCAGATGACTGTGGTGGACGTTATAACTTTGCAGGTAAAGTGCTGCAGTGGGAAGATGACTTTTTCGATAGTGTGATCTTCAGCGATGAGGCAATTTTTCATCTAAGAAGAAAAGCAAATTCCCCACTTTTGGGAGTCAGAACAACCTCATGAACTTGTTCAACATCATAGAGGTATCCCAAAATTATACGTTTCCTGCGCTGAGCCTCACCTCAAATATACGACTCATTTTTTTCGCTGAAGCTACCGTAACATGGGTACCTCATCTGGATAGGTTGATAGAATGACCGTGATGCTTTCGCTGCTTAGAAGATGAATCTGAAAACATTACTTGGCAACATGATGGAGCCTCTCCCTATTATTTTCTCTTTGTTCGAGATTATAGGGCTGTTCAAAAAGATGGGACAGATTTCAGATATTTATTGCTTCCAAACTACATAAGATAGAAACAGAATTCCAACACTCCTGGAAAGAGAAATGTCCAAATTTTTATGCATTCAATGTCAGCACCATGTGTTACACGACAAACATCAAAACGGTTGCTCATGTCCTGCTATACATGAAGCAACTGATCTCTCGTTATCGAATTCACAACTTCAACAATGCGATGTCGCAGACTTTCAACGAGTGTCAGGCATAGAGGTGTAAAAACGCATTCTTCTAGTTAAAAACCACAGATAAAAGTGACAAAGTGTGAAGCGTGGAGACCTGGGAGACCACCGGCGATGAAGTTTATCAATTCACCGTCCCAGACCTCAAACCTTGTGACTTTTATCTGTGAGGTTACGTAAAAGACCCCGTTTTTATCCCCCCTACGCCTGACACCCATAAAAGTCGGCGACATCGCATTATTGAAGCTGTGAATCCGATACGAGGGACCAGCTGCCTCGTGTGTGGCAGGAAATGAGCAACCGTTTTGATATTTGTCGTGTAACACATGGTGCTCACATTGAATGCATAAAAATTTGAACTTTTCTCATTCCAGGAGCGTTGGAATTGTGTTTCTATATTTTATAGTTTGAAAGCAATAAGTGTCTTAAATCTGTTCATTCTTTTTGAATAGTCCTGTGGTTGAACTTCAAAGTCCCCCACCATTGGATTGGTCGTAATGGCCACCACGACAGAGCTTCTTGCCGCAGGACTCCATGTTCACATGACCTCACGCTATACTTTCTTTCCTTTGGGACTTCATAAAAGATGTTGCCTACGTTCCGCCACTACCCAATTATTCGCCACAGTTGACAGAGGATTCAAGAGGCTGTTGCCCTCACTGCAGGGCATTCATAAATTACTTATACAAGAGTAACCTTTAATTGTGAAACGGGTAAATAACTTACAGAAGTGTTTGATACAGCAGTGAATGTAGTACATTTCAAGTTTTAACTTGCCTAACTCCCGGCGTTCCTGCTAGGTGGGATGCGTGAATGAGCTATTCCAACTGTCATCATGGAGTCCTATAATGGTGCAGAGCATGTGCAGTATTGTTTATGGTTTCGTGAATCCAAATCTGTTGCTGTAGTTCATAGACAATTCAGCACTAGGTGTCAAAGCCAACTCAAAGACAAACTATTAGTAACTGGTACAATCGTTTCACCGAAACTGGCTGTGTATCACATAGGACGCCTGGTCAGGGTTGGCCAGAAGTCTCTAATGCAGCAATTGAACAAGTTCGGCAGTCTTACATTCGTTGTCCATAAACAGCAACGAGACGTGCCAGCTTAGAATTGATTATGCCTAATGTTACTGTGAGGAAGGTATTACGGAAACGCCGGCCGGTGTGGCCGTGCGGTTAAAGGCGCTTCAGTCTGGAACCGCGTGACCACTACGGTCGCAGGTTCGAATCCTGCCTCGGGCATGGATGTTTGTGATGTCCTTAGTTAGGTTTAAGTAGTTCTAAGTTCTAGGGGACTGATGACCACAGAAGTTAAGTCCCATAGTGCTCAGAGCCATTTGAACCATATTACGGAAACGCTTGTCAATCAAATCCGACAAGTTGGAACTATTGCAATTTTTAAGAGAAAGTAACAAAGATAATCGTGGTGAGTTTTGTGTAGAAATGTTTAACAAAATACAGAATTTAGACAGATTTTTTTAATAAAACTGTCTTCACTGACACCCGGCACCTTCCATAGCTGCGGTAAAGTGAATCGGCAAAATGTTCGAATATGGGGTGAGCAGAAGCCATGTCACGTAATCGAACATGTGCGGGACTCGCCCAACAAAAACGTTTCTTGGACTGTAAGCTGTAACAAGAATTGCAGTCCTTTCATTTTTGTCGAATCAACTGTAACTGGCATATCGCATCTGGGCATGTTGAACATTATCTGACGCCTCTATTACAACTAGATGTCAACACAAAATTTATTTTCCAGAAAGATAGCGCACCACCACACTATCATCGTGAAGTTCTCGTGTATCTTTGTAGAAATTTGCCAACCTGGATTGGACATGGTCGAGCAATATCCTAGCTACCACGACCACCTGATTTAACCCCAATGGATGTCTGCGTATGATGGGGTTACATTAAAGTCTTCCCCCACTTCCGAAAAACGTCGATGAGCTGTGACAACGGATAATACAAGCAGTTGCCATCATACAACAAGACTTGCTTCATGGGATTTGACAGGAAATTGATTACAGATGGTACATTCATCGTGTTACAAAGCATAGCCACACAGAATATTTGCAAATCGAACTTTACGATATACTGCATTCAGTAATGTATCAAACATTTCTGTAAGTTGTTTATCCTTTCCAAAATAAAAGCTTACTTTTTTATAAATGATTTGGGTTGTGGTTTTTGTGGTCTTCAGTTCTTAGACTGGTTTGATACAGCTCTCCAAGCTACTGTATCCCGTGCGAGCCTCTTCATCTCCGAAAAACTGCCACAGTCTGCTTATTGTATTCATTTCTCGGTCTCCATATACGATTATTACCTCCAACGCTACCCACCAGCTTTAAATTGGTGATCCCTTGATGCCTCAGGATATGTCCCGTCAACCGATTCCTTCTTTTGGTCAACTTGCGCCAAAAGTTCCTTGTCTCCTCAGTTCTATTCAGAACTTCCTCATTAGTTACATAATCGACTCATCCAATCATCAGCATTCTTCTGTACCACCACATTTCCAAAGCTTCTGTTCTCTTTTTATCTAAACTGTTTATCGTCCATGTTTCACTTCCATACTTGGCCACACTCCACAAAAAAACCTTCATAAAGAATTACTATTACTTAAATCTATATTCGCTGTTAACAAATTTCTCCTCTTCAGAAACGGTTTTCTTGATATTACCAGTCTATATTTTATATCCTCTTTGCTTCGGCCATCGTCAGTTATTTTCCTGCCCAATTAGCAAAACTCATCAACTGCTTAAGTGTCTCGTTTGCTAATCTGATTTCCTTAGCATCGCCTGATTTAATTCGACTATATTCTATTATCTTCGTTTTGCTTTTGTTGATGTTCAACTTATCCTTTCAAGATACCGTCCATTCCGTTCAGCTGCTCCTCCAAGTCCTTTGCTGTATCTAACATAATTACAATGTCGTCAGCAGACCTCAAAATTTTTATTTCTTCTCCCTCAACTTTAATTCCTATTCCAGATTTTTCTTTGGTTTGCTTTACTGCTCGTTCAATGTATATATTTACTAACATCAGAGATAGGCTACAACCCTGTCTCGTTCCCTTTTCAACCACTGCTTCCCTTTCGTGCTCCTTGACGCTAGTAACTGCCATCTGGTTTCTGTACAAGTTCTAAATAGCCTTTCGCTCTCTATATTTTACTCTGCTACCTTCAGAATTTCAAATAGTGTGTTCCAATCAGCATTGTCAAAAGCTCCAGAATGAGATTTTCACTCTGCAGTGGAGTGTGCGCTGACATGAAACTTCCTGACAAATTAAAACTGTGTGCCGATCGGAGAGTCGAACTTGTGACCTTTGCCTTTCGCGGTCACAAGCTGAGCTACTCAAGCACGACTCACGCCCCGTCCCCATAGCTTCACTTCTGCCAGTAACTCGTCTCCTACCTTCCAAACTTAACAGAAGCTCTCGTGCGAACCTTGCAGAACTAGCACTCCTGAAAGAAAGGATATTGCGGAGACATGGCTTAGCCACAGCCTGGGGGATGTTTCCAGAATGAGATTTTCACTCTGCAGTGATGAGTGTGCATTTATGAAACATCCTGGGAGATTGTGTGTCGGACGGAGACTCGAGCTCTGGATCTTTGCCTTGCGATGGCAAGTGCTCGGTAGGAGACGAGGTACTGGCAGAATTGAAGCTGTGAGGACGGGTCGTGAGTTGTTCTTTGATAGTCTGCCAGGAAGTTGTCAAAAGCTTTCTCTAAGTCTAAAAATGCTGTAAATGTAGGTTTGCCTTTCGTTAACCTGTCTTCTAAGATAAGTCGTAGGATCAGTTTTGCCTCGCGTGTCCGTTTTTCCGCAATCCACACAAATCTTCCCCGAGGTCGGATTCTACGAGTTTCTCCAGTCTCCTGTAAAGAATTCGTGTCACTGTTTTGCAACCATGACTTATTTAACTGATATCAATAATTTCCACAGCTGTAATCAGTTGCTTTCTTTGGGATTGGAATTACTACATTCTTATTGAAGTCTGAGAGTATTTCGCCTGTCTCATATATCTTGGACAGCAGATTTGTCATAGCTGGCTCTCCCGATGGTATAAGTAGTTTTGACGGAATATCGTCTATTTCCGAGACCTTGTTTCGACTTAGATTTTTCGGAGCTTTGTGAATTTCTTCTCTCATCTTCATATCTCACATGTCTGTAATGTCAATACTAAAATTAAGTCTACAACCACAGAAAACACAAGGTCCGTCGACAAATGCAGTAGCAGCAACACTCTTCACTGAAATGCGATTCTTCTTGTCGCCTGCTGTTGTGGCAAACTCGATGTTCTCGATCGTTTTATAAACTGTCTGTTTAAGAAGAAATGAAAAGAATTTCTGAATGACAACTCCTTCTACTCCATAGAGGAATTTTTAGATATAAATTAAGAAAAAAAGGAAAAAAAAAACAAAAAATTATTTAAAAAAGTAAAAAAATAAAAAACCCCCAAAAAAATAAAAAAGTTGTTATATTAACTTAAGTATGTTGTTAAATTAACTTAATTATGTCATGTATTGGAAAATTTGACTCGTTCCACATCATTACGAGATATCGTATTCATGATCCATGGAACTAGTATTAATCTAATCTAATCTAATCTGTCATATTTATCAAAGTTCACTTCCCTTTCTATAACATTGCTTTCAAGTTCATCTCCTTTGTATAGACGCTTATTATACGCCTTCCATCTTTCAATCTTTCCTTCATTGCTTAGGACTGGTTTACGACCACCATACAGGTAGTTCTCTTGTCTCCAAAGGTCTCCTTAAGTTTCCTGTAGGCTGCATCTATCTTCCCCCTAATGATATACGCTTCTACAAATGGTTCAAATGGCTCTGAGCACTATGAGACTTAACTTCTAAGCTCATCAGTCCCCTAGAACTTAGAACTACTTAAACCTAACTAACCTAAGGACATCACACACATCCATGCCCGAGGCAGGATTCCAACCTGCGACCGTAGCGGTCGCGCGGTTCCAGACTGAAGCGCCTAGAACCGCTCGGCCACTCCGACCGGCTATGCTTCTACATCCTTACATTTGTCCTCAATATATTCCTGCTTAGCAACTTTGCACTTTCTATGAATCTCATTTTTTAAACGTTTGTGTTTCCTTATACCTGCTTCATTATCTTCATCTTCATCTTTTCACCTTTCCTCATTCAATTTCAATATCTCTTGTCCGAGGATTTCTATCAGGCCTTGTCATTTTACCGATTTGATCCTCTGCGCCTCCACTGTTTCATCTCTTAAAGGTACCTATTCGTCTTCTCCTGCATTCCTTTCCCCTGTTCTAGTCAGCTGTTGCCTAACGCTCCCTCTGATATTCCCACCTACCTCTGGTTTTTTTAACTTACCCAGGTCCCATCTCCTAATTTCCTATCTCTCTCCAATTTCTTCAGTTGTAATCTGCAGTTCTTAACCAATAAATTGTGGTCAGATTCCACATTACCCCTGGAAATGTCTTACAATTTCAGATCTGATTCCCAAATCTCTGTCTAACCATTACGTATTCAATCTCAAACCTTCCTGTGTCTCCAGGTCCTTCCACGTATACAACCTTCTTTCATTAGTTTTAAACCAAGTGGTAACGATGATTAAATTATGCTCTGTACAATATTCTACCATCGGCTTCCGCTTTCATTTTTCTCCAGTCCATCTTCGCCTACTATTTTTCGTTCTCTTCCTTTTCCTACTATCGAATTACAGTCAACCATTACAATTCAATTTTCATCTTCTTCCTCATCGTACATTCTTTCAATCTCTTGATCATCTGCGGAGCTATATGGCATGTAAACTTGTAATGCTGTGATAGGCATGGAGTTTATGTCTATGTTGGCTATGGTAATGCATTCACTATGCAGTTCATAGTAGCTTACCCGCATTCCTGTTTTCTTATTCCTTATTAAACCCACACCGTTTTACCCCTATTTGACCTGAAGTCCTGTTGCTCCTACCACTCAACCGATTCCCACTATATCAAACTTCAACCTGTCCATTTCCTTTTTAAATTTTCTAACCTACCCGGCCGACTAATGGATCTAACATCCTACTGTCCGATCCGTAAAATGCCAGTTTTGTTTCTCCTGATGACGACGCCCTCCTGAGTTTTCCCCGCTCGAGATCTGAATAGGGGATTATTTTACCTACGAAATATTTTGCCCAAGAGGACGCCATCATCACTTAACCATGTATGGTTAGAGTAGAGCTGCACGTCACCGGGAAAAATTACGTCTGTTGTTTCCCTTTACTTTCAGCCGTTCGCAGTACCAGCACAGAAAGGCCGTTTTGAATGATGCTACAAGGCCATATCAGTCAGTCATCCAGACTGTTGCACAGACAGCTACTTAAAAGACTGTTGCCCCTGTTTCCAGGAACGACACGTTTGTCTGGCCTCTCAACAGATAGCCCTGAGTTGTGGTTGTAACTTCTGTATCGCTGAGGCACGCAAGTCACCCCACCGACGGCGATGTCCATGTTCACTGGACGGGGGGAGAGAAACTAATTTATAAACACCCTGTTTTCCGGACTTGTTAATCAGAGTGTGGGAACAGATGGATTTTAGGATGGACGTGTGCTGTATAACCAAATGCGTAAATATTGAACATCTGTAAGAACCTTATGTTACTTTACCTACAAATAGTCTAAATCAAATAAAATTGGGACATTCTTCTAAGTTCATTCTGTATTTTGGTTATCCTCTGATTTATTTTGTCTGCATGTTGATTGCAATAGGAAGTTATGAATTTTAGCTTTTATGTAATTTTAAATATCTCTGAAATTATTACAAGTGTGGAACTGAGATTCGTGTAATTGTTGTCCTGAAAGTGTCTACAGAATTGCTTATCGATTGATCAGTGGTAAATGACTGTGTGTAATTTAGACTATCTGCAAAGCGTTGACGCGTTACTAGGCCTGAAACCAGCAAGTCAGCACGAATGGCACGCTCCTCAGCGTGGGAAAAAAATGGTTCAAATGGCTCTGAGCACTATGCGACTTGACTTCTGAGGTCATCAGTCGCCTAGAACTTAGAACTAATTAAACCTAATTAACCTAAGGACATCACACACATCCATGCCCGAGGCAGGATTCGAACCTGCGACCGTAGCGGTCGCTCGGTTCCAGACTGTAGCGCCTAGAACCGCATGGCCACTCCGGCCGGCTCAGCGTTGGAACGTGATCGGCAGGCCATCGAAGCCACTCACTGAGACGAATCTTGACGCTTCCTAAACGCGAACGCATATCGCTACGCTATGCGCCACACGTTGTCTGACAATTGTTACTCACAGAAATGAGCAGAAAATACAGTTATACCGTTTCTGTAGCGCATACAAGCTGCTTAATATCGAATGAAACTATATGTTTCAAGAGACCTTTTCAAGTCTCAAACATCTATGATGTATATATGCAGACTGAAGCGACGAATGAAAATCTGTAACAAGGCCGGCATTTGAACCCATGTCTTCTGTTCATTGAGCTAACCGCTTCGCCACCCTGGAGCAGTGGTTTTGGGCAACCGCAATGGTTATCCTTACATGACTCCCTTCTGAATCCACATTTCCATTCATACCCACTTTGTACCGATTCCATGACTGCTCCATTGTCCCTTTCAAGGACAAATTCGAAAAAATTTCGTCTCTACCGCAAGACATCTTTAGATATCTCACTAGGTCAAATGAGCTTCGTAAATCTGTTTCCAGTGAATACTGGACCACATCGGAATTAAGGGCAACGTATATACTGACCAGCTTGCAGTAACTCGCCCCCACTTCAATATCCATTGTGCACAGTGGTTAAACGCGGAAGATTTCAATTACGGCAAAAGTAGAACGCTCAACGCTTTGTGGCAAGAAGAGAAACTTCAAAGAAATTTAGTACTTTACTATTCATCAGCCCATATGTCATGATTTCTTAATTCTGATCTCAAACTGATAGGGACTATCACCATGACTACTAACAAAAAGAATCACAGCTCAATTGCCACTACCGTACAGTTCAAGAAGATATATTGCATTTTAGTGAAGTGTGTAACTAAAACTTTCGTTTATGTCAGAAAACTCCATCGTGGTGCTGCGGTTTTTCCGTCTACGCGTTTTTAAGTTTATTAGACTTTGCATAAACTATCTCAAATGCTAGTTTAAGTTTTTGCTTCTTACCTGCTTTGTTCCTTTGTTTGATTTGGCTATGATGAAAGCATAATTTCGAATCGCCCAATGTTTACTCCCTTTATATTCATAATAATAAACTGTACAGATATTATGTTAAAAAATTTTCACTATGTTCTATGGGATTTCTGCGATATAAGGTCCATTTAATCATGTACCGTTATTTCTAATTTTGTATTATATTGAATGAGCCATTGACTGAAGAAATTTAAAATTAAAATAACTGCGCTGTGCGTAGCAAGTGTTACAAATCAACCAACACAGTTCGTTTACAAACGCAACATACTCTCTGTCTAAACTAAGGACCTTTCTGACGACTACAAGCTGTTTCTCCCAGGGTACACAAATTATACAGATCAAAAGCCGAATGAAAGCAGAAACTCCCATCTAGCTATATTGATTCAGTCTTAAGGAAAAAAGAGTCTCTTTAATGGACCCGTTTAGCCGGCCGGTGTGGCTGAGCGGTTCTAGGCGGTTCAGTCTGGAACAGCGCAACCGCTACGGTCGCGGTTGGAATCCTGCCTCGGGCATGGATGTGTGTGATGTCCTTAAGTTAGTTAGGTTTTTTAGTAGTTCTAAGTTCTAGGGGACTGATGACCTCAGATGTTAACTCCCATAGTGCTCAGTGCCCAATGGACCCGTTTCCTTCACGTTGACCTCATAATTGAAGTCCATTTTAACAGTGATGATTTCCATCTACTCGACTTAAGATTAGACACGTACAAATTTTCTCTGCTACCAGAGTAACATAGAGAATCTTGCACGGCCAGAAACGAGGTCAGCTTTAACGTTTGTGGCACTGTCCTGTTACAAGTCGTAACATATTTCCCGGTGTTACCTAACTGGGTGCCCCTCGGCGTGCAGCCAAATGGAATCCCGCGCAACTGCTACTTGGCTGCAGAGTTGGCCCATAATTATCGCTGTGGGTTCCCATATGAGGCGACTGGAGGAGCTGCGACTTGCGGCGACCTCCCGGTTGCCAGATACAGCAAACTTTGCCCTCGCCGTGTCACGGTATGCGTTATTAAGAAGCCAGAAGCTCTGAACACTCCCATACTAGCCTCTCCTATCCTTGGTCGTAGTCTAGTCCCAACATTACTTGTGTTCAGTGAAACACTGTTTCCCCTAAATCTGCACATATCTCTATGAGGCGTATGTCAGTCGATAGTTTTAATAGCGTAATATATTAAGGTGTCTTCCCGTTCTCTTTACAGAAGAAGGAATGGTTGCTTGTATGGCGTTGTAAAACTGCTATTTATTCCTCTTGACTGACTTCATCTTTGTTTATAAATACCTGGAAATGTTGTAGTACAAAGAGTTGGACCATTAGGTTTTGGGTCGTTTCACACGGGAGGCCTTCATCTGGGTGCAGTGAACCGGTTGTTTAAACGTCCGTCGGTACACAGAGCCCAAGCTGCCCTCACTGTAGTTCACATGCCCCAGTTTAACTGTACAACCGCCTTCGACATGATGTAAAACTACTCAGAAACAAATCATCATCCACAGAGCATTTGCTTGTGATTTCTACAACTTTTGACACCTCGAAGAAATGCAAAACAACTTAAAAATGAAAGAATTTGTGCCATGCAATGAGTTCCTCACGATTAAGTTTGGAAGTTTCCCAGTGACCTCACAAGACACTTAAAATAGTTCTTGAACTATTTTTCAATTTCATACGTCAGTGACTGACCCTGAAAAGAACTGAAACCATTCTTTCAATTGACGGACATCTACATGCGGAAAAATATGTGTGAATGAGAGCTTGCTGTGTCTCCGAAGTGAGTACAAAATAAATGTCGTCATTTCTTCCGTTTTCCGTCGTTCCTTAGTTGCTTCAAAATTCAAGGAGGTATGTTTCGTCTTTGCAACTAACTGAAAGGCAGTTTTATTTTTGTCCTATACCTTTAGCTTCTTTTCTTTACGTAGCATTCTCAGTGGCCTGTAACACATGTTTGTTATGTAGTAGTTACTAGCATTTTACTATGTTAGGTTTTCTAATATTTTCGTTTCTTTTAGATTAGAAACAACTTTTCGAATACAAATTTCTTGAGGTTAAATTATCGTTTGCTGTTAATTACGATTTTCAATGTTGCTAGACCGTGTGTGTGCTTCTGGACACGTGTGTACTCGGTCGTCATACTCCAAATAGCCGATTTCCGGCGTTTTTCCTCCCATATTTATCACAACACTTCACTTACACTTTTCATTGTGTGTCGAAAGTGTGTATATTTACAGTGTGTAATGCAGCCAATTGTCGTCCTCAGTTTATCTTCCGCCTTTTGGTTATATTGTGTGTGTGGTTTGACACTCTTGTGATCTGTCGTGTGTGTGTGTGTGTGTGTGTGTGTGTGTGTGTGTGTGTGTGTGTGTGTCTGTCTGTCTGTGTGTGTTTGTGTGAGTGTAACACACACACACACACACAGAGAGAGAGAGAGAGAGAGAGAGAGAGAGAGAGAGAGAGAGAGAGAGGAGAAAAGGGGATTCATTATTTATTCTGGTTATGTGTCACATTTCTCTTTGATCTTGTTTTAGAGATTAACATGATCAGTTAGTTGGTTGATTTTGTCATTCATTACTTTCTTTTTTGTTGCAGGGGCTCTTTGTATATGAATGTTTTTCTGTAACGTCAGGAGTGTTTTGTTGTGATTGTTCAGTCTAATAATTTTTATGTCCTGCTCCATGTTGGATAGTTAATGTCCTCGCTTTATCAGGTGTTCAGTAAAGTTAGAATGGCTGTTTTCATATTTCCTGCTTCTTATGTCTTCTTTGTACTTTGTTTTAAATTCCTACCTGTCGTCCTAGATGCTCTGATTCACATTCTTGGCATTCCAACTGGTATATACCTGCTTACTGGTATTTATTGATTTGTCCGTTGTTTGTAAATGTGTCTGGAGTGTGTTTCTTGTTTTGTAAGCAATGTCTAATCCTTGTATCTTTAGTGTATTTGGTATTCTGTGCGCTGATTTGTATTTGTATGTTAAAGTGTACCATTTCTTTCTGTTAGTCGTGTAATGAGAGTTACTTTTTTGTGTTTCTGTGTGTGCTCCAGTGTTTTTATTGTTTGTGGGGTTTGTGACTTTTGTGCTCTCTGCTTGTTTTCATTTTTCGTTAGTAGAGTTTTGATTTTGTAGTTGAATCTTTGTACTGTTTTGGTGTTGTAACCAGCACTTTCACCTACACCAAGTATATTCAGGTTTTCGTACTGTGAAGAACCATGCCATCTCGCCATTTAGTGCATTTCGTTTTGCTTTGGTTTAATAGTAGCAAGAGCATTTGCTATTGTTCTGTATGTGTGAGTGTTTCTGTTTTTCGTCTGGTGTGTGTGTGTGTGTGTGTGTGTGTGTGTGTGTGTGTGTGTGTGTGTGTGTGTGTGTGTGTGTGTGTTTGTGTGCTTGCGTGCGTGGAAGGGTAACTAATGTCCTAACTTCTGCTTTTGTAAATTATTGCTTTACTGTGATACTGAAATGAAATGATCGTATGGCATTGTCGACCGGGTGACCCGATTCGGGCCCGTTCGGCTGCAGCATTGCAAGTCCCTTTTAGTTGACGCCACGTCGGCACTTTGCGAGTCAGTGAAGATGAAATGATGATGATGGACACACAACACCCAGTCCCCCGCCGGGAATCGAACCCGTGCCCCCTGCGTGGTAGTCGGTAACGCTACCGCTACGCTACGGAGGCGAATCATTTGTTATGTGATGCTACAGACGAATGTTGAAAAGAAGGTGAACTGATAAGGTAAGGAATGAGGAGGTTCTGCGCAGAAAAGGAGAAGAAAGCAATATGAGGAAAACATTGAAACGGGGATGGACATCTCTTAAGACTTCATAGAATGGCTTCCATGACCCGAGAGGGAGGTGTAGTGGGCAAAAACTGCATTGGAAGACAGAGATTGTAATGCATCCAGCAAACAAGGTAGATTGCAAGAGCTACCCTGAGATGTAGAGGATGGCACGGGGGGCACGGGGAGCGTGGCGGACCACGGACCACATCAAGCCAGTCAGAAGACTCGTGACCTAGTGACTAAAAAAAAAAAAAAAAAAAGGCACAGCTGCATGCGTTCTAGGGTGTGTGTATTGCCTATTTTACGTGTTACTATTTTGTGCTGTCTAGAGAGATTGCTCTTTATCTACTATATGTTGTATTAGTGTGAATACAATTTGGTTTCTGATGCTTGTTTGCTCATTTATTATGTGTTTCCTCTCTATTATTGCCTTTTGGATTCTGAATTTCTCTTGTAGAGTTAAGACATGTTTCTTTTTACTGTATTTGACTAGTTTCAGGCCTGTTTCTATTGTGGTAGGGTGATGATTTCCTTCTTTGAGGTGTTCTACAAATGTTGAATGACTAGTGCCACAATCCATCTCTTTTATGTTCTTTACACTTAACTTCAAATTTTCTGCTGGTTTGCCCTAAATATACAGCATCACATCTGTAATATTTGAGTTGGTAAATGCCATATTATTGGTGTATGTATGTGTCATATCCCTTCTTTAGACATTTCCGTGTAAAGTTATTCCTTTGGTAAGGTATTTTTATTCCTTGTTTCTCGAGGAAGCTTCCAGTTTTGTGTGTTAGTTTCTTTCCGTAAGTGAGTGTGTTCCAGTCTCTCTATTGAGTTACTGTGTTGTGCCCTTGTTGTGTAGTGATAGTGGTATTGATAAGTGTGTTCGTGGTGGTTGTTGGTCTGTGGATTTGTATGTTTTTTTTAATTTTTATGTTTTTCTGGATTTTCTTATTCAATTTTGTAGTTGGAGGCTCTTGGTATACTTTTTTTTTTGCTGTTTCACTTATTACGTACAGCTCCTTATTATATAGTTGCGTTTGTCGAGTGTTATTGTGTTTAGTCTGTAGAGCATTTATCTCAGAGCTGATTCTTTTTTTTTTATCTGAGTCTGTGGCTGATTGGATGATTGATGTAGTCTCATGTCTTTTGTGGTGTTTTTCCTATAAATGATAAATGAGTGTTGATTATTTTTTCTTTGTGATGGTTATGTCTAGGAAGTTTATTTGGCGTGATTGCTCTTTCTCTAAAGTGAACTTCATGTTTTTGTGTAAGGTGTTTAACGCTGTGTGTAGTTTTTCTATCCTATTTTCCGATTATCTGCCAAGCTTAGGATGTCATCTATGTGTCTCTACCAGCACATTTTAATGGTATTATTTTCGTACAATGTGATATCACTTGAAAAACTGAGGAACCGTCAGCATCAGGCATAAGGGGCCAAAAAATATGAGGATGGCTTTAATGTAATCCGAAACCGGTCATAACAAACAAATGTTATTGCGAACTTGACTGTTGTTTTTAACCAAACTTCTTCTATTACCTTCATTGTGTCTTTGACTGGGATTTTGGAGTGTGTTTTTTCTACATCAACCAACATAGCTATACATAGAATATATAAGCTTTTCATCTGGCTTATTATTTCTCCTGTGTATTTCACTGTTCTGTCATTGTGTACGTAGTTGTATAACTACATGACACTCTAACCCGGGGTCTCTTGCTTACACGGCAAACGCTCTATCCGTCTGAGCCATCGAGGACACAGAGGATAGTGCGACTGCAGGGATTTATCTCTCGCAAGCTCCCGGTGAAACCCACACTTCCAACTTACAGTCCACACACTGCGTTTGTAGTGCCCCTGACAACTGTACTCGTTACTCGCGGCAGTCAGTCTACCGAGTCCCGTAAGAGTTCGGGCAATATGAGTGCATCCCAAGATCATTGGCCGGTAAGCCTTATCTAAATGGAGATCTATATCAACATATTCATACATTTAAAATATGTTTTGTGAAGGTGTATGTTGGTGCTTTCCTATAATTTATGACTGGTCTCATAGGACCATTTACTTTATGAATCCACGATTGGCTCCAGAGTTTTGGAGAATTTAGTACAACACCTGTTTGTTGGGTCTGACTTCAGTTTTGTGATTTTATTCTGAGATTTGACTACTTGTGTCCTTGTTACTGTATTTTCGTTTACCCATAAGGACCACTATGTTCCCCTTGTCCACCTTGGTTATTATTATTTTTTCTCCGAGTAGTTTTTCTCCAAAGCTTTTCAGGCTTTTAGCATTTGTGGTTATCTCTCTCGTTTTATTGTGTTCGTGTCTTGTACCTACGATGTTTTTAGTATCTTTGCCTACTAATTCTCTTATTAGGCCTATGTTCATAGTGTTCGTGTCCTGTCTCTGTTCTTGAGACAACGCCTCAAATTCTCGTACATAAACACTCACTCTCACAGAACAATAGCAGATGATGTCACTACCACCTAAACTAAGCAAAAGATAACGTATTCAGTACAACAAAAAAAACAAAGTTCTTGACAACACAAAAACGTGAATATACTTACAAGGGAAATTCTCCATCGCACCCCCTCAGATTTAGTGGTAAAGTGGTGCAATGGATAGCCCATCAAAAACTGAACACAGATCGAGCATGAATATAAGGAGAAGATTTACTGAAATGTGAAGAGAGAAGCAAAACAGAAACAGTGAAGGGTCTAAGCTTAAGGCATGCAATATTGAGTGACTTTCATGTCGTGGTTGCGTGGTTGCATGGTCACAGTGTTGGACTGCAAAGCGGTAGATCTGTGTTCAGGTCTCCCTGGTGCCCCTTTTTTTTCACAAATTTATGAACTATTCGTCTGGTCATTGGCGTGATAATTCTCCTTCTGTAGTCTTGGCAATTGTCATACTATACATTGGTTATAGAATAGTCATGTGGTAAGAATATATTGCCGTAGAAAGTTCAAATGGCTCTGAGCACTATGGAACTTAACATCTGAGGTCATCAGTCCCCTAGAACTTAAAACTACTTAAACCTAACTAACCTAAGGACATCACACACATCTATGCCTGAGGCAGGATTCGAACGTGCGACCGTAGCGGTCGCGCGGTTCCAGACTGAAGCGCCTAGAACCGTCGCTAGTACATGTGAGGAATAGTGAGAGCAGGCGGGATGCCTCATAGACGTCTCACAGTAATGAGAACAAGAAAAACCCGGTGTGAACTATGTTACAACGAAGGAATCCAAGAGTCAAAACCTCCAAAACGAAACGCAAGAGGCATAACGTGTGGTACTTGCGTAGAACAAATAGTGTTATGTACCTCTACAAGTCCCTTCGTTACACGTCGCTGTAGCAAACGGACGTTGCACCACGGTACGGACACAAATTTGAAGACAGCGAACGGACACGTCGGTGACCGGACAGAAAGTTCATAATTTTGTGAAAACAAGTGGAGCATGAGGGAGATTTGAACTCGGATCTGCCTTCTCGCAGTCCAAGACCGTGACCACTTGAACACGACGCCACAGAAATTAAAAGTCGCTCGATGTTGTACATGTTGATCTTGGACATTTCACTGTTTCGATTTTGCTTGTCTTTTCCACAGTCCAGTACACCTTCTTCGTGTTTTCATGCTTGATCCATGTTCAGTTCTTGACGGGCTGTCAAATGGGCATCTCACCACTAGATCTGAGAGGGATGTGATAGGGAGTTTCCTTTGCAAGTTTTAGTGAAAGTGCTGTTTGCTAAAATCTACCACATGTGCGTAGAACGACATGAAGGATGGCATAAAATACCGTGAGTATGTAACTACGTATGCTTTAAAATAAGGCGAAACGTGCTTGGTCTCCATTTTACTTTATTACCGCAAAAGACGGTGTTAAACCCATATAATTTGTATAGCTGCGACTGCGGAAGAAAGAGCCCGAGAAGGAAAGAAGAATGAGTAACTTTGTCATGGCTGGCCGCCCCAAGGGTATCAGTAGTTATGAAGGAATCTTATCTACTTCAGCGGCCTTGTTTCGACTTGGATCTTTCAGTGCTCTGTCAGATTCTTCTCGTGGCGTCGTATCTCTCATCTCATCGTCATCTACTTCCGCTTCCCTTTCTACAGTATTGCCTTCAAGTTCATATCCCTTGCGTACATAATCTATACACTGCTTCCACCTTTCAGCTTTCCCTTATTTGCTTAATACTGGTTTTCCGACTGAGCTCCCAAGTGATATTCATAGAGCCGCTTCTCTTTTCTTTAAAGGCCTATATAAAATGCATATACATTTATATCCTTACAATTATCCTCTAGCCATTCCTGCTTAGCCATTTTGCGCTTACTGTCAGTCTCATTTTTTAGGCGTTTGATTTCCTTTCACCAGTTTTGTTTGCTGCGTTTTTGCTTTTTCTTCCTTCATCAGTTAAATCCAATATGTCCTGTGATATCCAAGAATTCCTACTAGGACTTGTCTTTTTACCTATGTGATCCTCTGCAGTCTCCACTATTTCATTCCTCAAAGCAGTACTTGCCTAATCCATTCTTCCATAGCGAAACTCACTTTGTCGAATGCGGTCGCGGTTTTCTCCGTTGTAAGACAAGCACAGAAGACTTCTGTTATGCTAATGCTCAACTGTGGGTAGTTGCTGACTTACAAGTGACCCGAAACGTGCATGATGAGCGATTCGCGGCGACACAGAAGACGGGCGACAAGCCACCACTAATTTGTCGAGCTACAAACGAGAACAGAAATCAAAAGAAAAGCCCTGTGTCTTTTGTGTTAAAGTATACGTAATGTTTAATGTAAGGCGAATCACTGCGTCTAATACACCACATCCTTTGTGAAAGGGTTTTTTATGATGGTTACATTTCGTTATCAGTTTGAGCTAAATGGAGATGATTGGCACGTGGTCTCATGTGAAATATGTCTTGATTTTAGCTTCGTCTCCTACAGATAGAAATATTGACCTTACGTACGCCGTTAAATACGTGTTAGATTGTCTGCTGAAGGGCAAGGTGAAGTATTGTAATTAGTACTGAAATATTGGCTGCCCATATATTACATCGTTTCCTTTAATTTTCACTATAAAACAGACAAGACATACTTGTACCAAGACGTATTCATGTAAAGCATATCAATTCTACACATGTTCAGGTAAGTATTTAGCTCTCGAGTTTTGCTTTTGTCAGCATTCGTATGATGTTAAACGTGGTTTTCATGAACATCTTTAGATTCTGTGGGATTTCTGGCTTTGGACAATGAGTAACGTATCGAGGTGTCGATAAAAAAAAAATAATGGTGCAGCTCTGTGAGTTTGTGAAGATAATGTCAGTCAATACACGTTTGTCAACTACGAGGCTTAATGCTCGGAATTGCCGCTATTAGTCCGATTTTACTTTGACGATCTCTTTCGAGACTGGTGCGTAAAGAGCTGAATAAAAATCGTCGTTTCAACTCTGGAAGCTGGTTCTTGGAAATTTTCAAAGAAGTTTCCGCGAGTTTCACGGTGTCTTATTTGAGTGACCGCCAATTAATATTTCTCACCATTACATTTAGAGTACCTCTCCATCTGGATAAGCCCGTGACCTTTCACATCGTCTTTCTTGTGTAGGGTCAACGTCCATTTCCAGCCCATCTCAGTGCGAATTTCTCACACTTGAGCTGTGTTCAAGCGGTGGCCGTACAATTGTTTTGGAGATAAATCGCGGTTTCCCAGTATTCTACTGATTATTCGAAGCCTGGAATTTCTCTTACCTACATTACATCTGCATACAATGGTACTCTCAGAAATTTATATGATGTGAGTCATTCTAAAGTGTGCCTTGTTGATGGTGTAACCAACGGCTACAATAATTTTAAGCTTCGTGAAGAGGACAATTTTGTATTTATCTGCATTGCGAACTAGTTACCTGCTTGTGTACCAGTCTATTTTGTCAAATCTAAGTGGATATTACAGGCATCATAATTTTATTGGATTAAACTATATCACTGATAACTGCATCATCTGTAAAAGTCGGAAACTGCAACTAATATTATTCCTTAAGTCATTGATAAGGTAGTTAAGAGAGGCCACCCAAAACACAGGTTGTAAAGATGTATGACCAAAGTTTCATGAAAAATTCCTCAGACAGAGAGGAAGGGTTTAAATGGCTCTGAGCACTATGGGACTTAACTCCTAAGGTCATCAGTCCTCTAGAACTTAGAACTACTTAAACCTAACTAACCTAAGGACATCACACACATCCATGCCCGAGGCAGGATTCGAACCTGCGACCGTAGCGGTCGCGCGGTTCCAGACGGTAGCGCCTAGAACCGCTCGGCCACTCCGGCCGGCACAGAGAGAAATAAAATGTGGTATACGGATATAGGTACGGAAACACTTTATTTTCATGTTAGAGTTCTTTCTCTACTTGTCTTCGTAAGAGCATTAATCAATGGAAAAGCACAGAAACAGAACATACCAGCATTAGACGGAACGATTTCTTATATGAAATGTTGTAAATAAACTCTTGGTTACATCTGGTTAGAATGTTCAGTAAACTGTAATTCTTAGGTTCACCGCCAGTGTTTATTGTTCAAATGGCTCAAAGGTAATGTTGAGATACCACTCACTTCATTACATGTGTTGGCATGCGATAACCTCATAGCAGCATCAAGCACGTCGCGTCAACCGTTTAATGTTAATCACGGGCTGTGCTAGCACATTAG
The DNA here is from genome assembly GCF_021461385.2 of Schistocerca piceifrons. Classification (NCBI taxonomy): domain Eukaryota; kingdom Metazoa; phylum Arthropoda; class Insecta; order Orthoptera; family Acrididae; genus Schistocerca; species Schistocerca piceifrons. Next base: position 991,642,049 of record NC_060138.1, read on the forward strand.
CATCAACTGTTCTGTGTTCTGAAGCACAGTGCAATGGAATTGTACTCAAAGTGGAGTCAGCGGACGTCCGTTTGCTGTAGGGAGTAGAAGATGATAATGGCCGTGGCTCTCAACGTTTGTATCGGGAGAATTTTCCAGAACGACGGTGCCCTAACAGGAGGAAGGTCGAATGAATTGGTCGTCATCTTAGGGAGCATGGACCTACTACCCTAGGGTGGGGGAGGCCCAGATGGACGAGGACGCCTCAACTGGAGGAGGAACTTCTTCGTGTAATTGACGACAATCCTAGTGTCGGCATAAGGCAATTAGCAGCAGCAAATAATATTGCCCACATGACTGTTTTGTGAGTACTATCTGAGATCCTGCTATATCCGTACCATTTACATGTATACAGGCATTGTCAGCAGCTGACATTCGTACACGATTATTCATCTGCGAATGGTTCATTCAGCAATGTATCAGTCCTCACTGTAGCGAAAATGTGCTGCTCACAGATGAGGCTTCGTTTCAATGTGATCACATTGTAAATTTTCACAGTCAGCACGTACGGGCTTTCGAAAATTATCGCCAATTTGCGTAATTATGTCATCAATCAAGATTTTCTCTCGGCGTCTAGGCCGACATTATTGTTGACTGTTTGTTATGAGAGGGTCTCACATTCTTCCACGCAGACCTTACGGAGAAACTTAGCATGCTTTCTTACAGAATACTCTACGCGTTCTGCTACAGTATGTGCTTTTACGAGTGCGATAAAACATGTGCTCCTCCTCGCGTCAGTGTTAATATTCGTAGCCTCCTAAATAACGGATTCCGTGACAGATGGATAGAAAGACTTGGATCAATTCCTTGGCCTCTACCCTCTCCGGACCTAAACACAAAAGACTTTTATTTGTGGAGGAATTTGAAGGTTCTTGTCTACGAGACCCTGGTAGAAGATGTACAGAGTCCTCATGCCCATACTGTGGAAGGCTGTGAAACAATACGCAGTTCTCCAGGGGCACGTCACGCATCAAGGATTCAATACGACGGAGAGTTGATACATGTATCCTCGCTAACGAAGAACATTTTCAACTTTGTGGTGTGCTCCTGTAAATTGAAGGGTAGGCCGAATGCAGGAAGCTAGGAGGAGCAGATGAGGTAGAACGCTTGGTACTGCAATTAGGTTATAACTCTTTTACTTGACTTTGCGTACCGATGAGCGCGTAGGTGCGAAGCCGTTCATCAATCAAACATTGGCTAGAAGGTACAAAGGCAAAATCTCTAGACGCTCGCCTACTATGAAACAGAAACGATTTTGCTTGGTCGTCTACTCTGAATCAAATGGGCTGCATCCGGAGCGGGGCTCATAAAGCTGCACAGTGCCGGCTAGAGGGTGCGGTCGTCTGTGTCGTAGTGCCAACCTAGCAGAGCGCACCTACGTTGGCGCATCGTAGCTATCGACATCTCAGTAGGAAAGTGTTTCATACTGTTTTGATAGGTTCTTTGCTTGTATGTTTCCCACGATTAGTGTGTTGAAGATGGTAAAATTGAGCTCTAACACGGAATTTAACAGTTTTCGGACCTATATCCGTGTAACACATTTTCTTCCACTCCATATGAGGAACGTTTCCCGAAAGGTTTTGTTACACCCTGTATATCCTAACGAGTCTGATACAGGTCTGTTGTAGTGTTTTGGAACATGTTTTATGCTTATGTATTATGACATTTCTGGAAACCAAAAATATCCTCACTAGGAATTAATACGTGTTTCGACAACAACGATCGTGTGAAACCCAGCTCGCTCTATCCTTCCACGAGAAGGAAATATCAGTAGGTAAAAGCACATAGGTAGATGCCGTGTTCCTTGACCTGCCGTAGGCGTTCTATGCAGCTCCGCACTGCCACTTAATGAGAAAAATACGGTATATGAGACAAACTGTGACGGGATCGAAGAGTTTCAAGCAATCAGGACACAGCATGTAATTCTAACTGGAGAAATGTTTTCAGATGTACAAGCATCTTCTGGTGTGTCCCAAAGGAGCGCTACAGGACAATTACTTTTTACAATATAACGGCATACATGACCTATCAGATAACGTCGGGAGTTCCATGAGGCTTATCGATGTTGATGCTGTGGTGTAGGGAATACTTACAACACTAGTCAATGGTTGCGAAATGTAGGAAGATCTACAGGTAATCGACGCTTGGTACAAGGAGTGGCACTTGACCCTCAACAAAAACAAATGTAACATATTGCAAATAGACAGAAAGACTCTTTCCTGTACGATTACACAATGGTAGAACAATCACTGGAAGCAGTTACTTCCATAAAATCTCTGAGAATGGGTACGGAGCGATTTAAAGTGGAACGACCAAATAAATTTAATCGCGGATAAGGCAGATGCCAGACATTCATTGGAAGAATCCTCATGAAATGTAGTCCATCAACAAAGAAAATAAGTTACAAAACACTCGTTCGACCAATACTCGAATATTGCTCGTCAGTATGGGATCTGTACCAATCGATAGAGAAAACAGATAATATCCGAAGAAGAGATGCAAGTTTAGTTACACGTTCACCTAGTATGTGCGAAAGCGTCACGGAGATGCTCAGTTAACTTCAGTGGCGGCGCTACAAGAGAGACGCTGTTTATGACAGTATGACCTAGTGCTGAAATTCCGAGAGCTTACGGTCCTGGAAGTGTCAACTAACATGTTACTACTGAGCCGTGCTGCGTCTCGCGTTCGTGCTGTTTGTAGGTTTCCGCCCTCTGTTGGAGGCCAGACGGTATCGCTTAGTTGACATGGCTGCGGTTGTCTTCTTCTCCTGTTGACTGGCGCCACTCCGTTTCGCAAGCGTTGCCTATTCGCTAGGGGCAGCAGCAGCGGTTATCGATATGTAGAAACTGTTGCACTATCTTTGGGGCGATGTCGTTGTTTTTTCCGGGTCGTGTGAGTGGGCCAGTTCGGTTGGGGACTCACGAGGAGCCAGGTCCGTGCAGAGCCAAAGTACGCCGGAACCGCTGGCGGCACGCATGGACTGCCGCAAGGAAGGGCTGTGGTCACGATGCTGTACGACCTCGTCGTAAACCGGATCCAGCAAGCTTTAAGATGAGTGCCTTTCAATCCAAGCAGAGAAACCTCCACCACTGTGATATCTCGCGATTCTCCAGTGACCTGGGTTCGTGTTGCTGCTCGTAGTGTCGCCGAGGCGAAGAGCAGCGAGTGGAGTGCTTGGGGAAGGCGGATCTGATTGGCCTTCCTCGACTTCTTGTTACTATTTCCTGCGTTCAACTTGTTACAAAATGGTTCAAATGGCTCTGATCACTATGGGACTTAACATCTATGGTCATCAGTCCCCTAGAACTTAGAACTACTTAAACCTAACTAACCTAAGGACATCACACACGTCCATGCCCGAGGCAGGATTCGAACCTGCGACCGTAGCAGTCGCGCGGCTCCGGACTGAGCGCCTAGAACCGCTAGACCACCGCGGCCGGCCAACTTGTTACAATTTGTTCAAGCAGCGGTAATTTTTCTTGCCTGGTGGCCGCTAACGCCTCAGTTACCTGCCCTCGGGGTTGGTGTATGTAACGGCGGTGTACGTTTCCACGTCTTGCCGCTGCTGTCGGGTAAGGCATGTAGATTTGACAGCTTTCTTGATTGTAGGCCGGTTGGAGATTCTTCTACTCTGGTGGTAGTGATTCCTTTCTCGTTCCGGGCGCTCTAAACACAGTATTCTGGGGACGTAGTGCAGACCTCCGATTCCAGTTTTGGCGTATTGTTCCATCGTTGCATTTGGTTTATCGGACGTCAGGGAGCTTCAGCAAGACTATCATTAGTCATTCGTTAGACTGCCAGTAGTCTGAGTTACCATCTTGTGAAGTGAATGCAACTCTTGGCTGCATATTTCATCGCTCGCAAAGGTGTTTGTTGCCGGACCTTCTCAGAGGTCGATTCCTGGAGCACTGTCTGTGGCCCCTTGGTTCTTGTAAGACATGTGTGTTCTAAAGGGAGGTCTGATGGCCAGTAGTGGAACTTATGTACTGGTCCTTGTGTTTTATTATTGTATTATTGATTACAATACCTTGTAATGCCTACATTAAAGGTTATATATGTCTAGTTAATAGTTCTGGTTGCCTTCTGGAATAAATCTAGCAGTGTAGTGTTCAGTGGGTGTTAAGGGTTGTGTTACAAAGTTTACCATCATCTTATTTCACCCGCTTGGTGATCAGTTGCTTGTTTTTTAATTAACCTTTGCTGTTGTATTTGCTGTTTTACGGCAGGTTTCTAAATTTTTTATATTATTGCCGTTCCTGGCGTGTAAGGCCTTCAGTCGTGATTGTGGTCATTTGCCTTAAAATTCTAATTTGGTATTTGTATTTTAGCAGGTAGCCTTTAAAATCTCATTTAATGCCATTCCTGGCGACTGATGCCTTCTGCTGTGTTTGTGGCGACTTGCCTTTTATATTTCAATACCTGTAACTTGTAAGTTGCAGTGAGTTTTAAACAATTCCTAATCTATTGCAATTCCTGGCATGTAAGGCCTTCTGCCCAAATCACAGTGGCTTGCTTTTAAAACATTATCTGGTGTGTCTGTATTTAATGGTGATTTGCTAAATTGTAATTCACTGAAAACACTATTATTTACACAGTTGCTTATTCCTTCATTAATAACGTGTGATATTTTTATTTGTTGTTGAGTCTGGAATTACTGGTTTAAAATAAAGTGTAACTGTAAAAGGCAACCAATAGTAACTGATTACTGTCTCGTCCACGGTCGTAACCGAATCCTGCCTTCCCTTGACTACCAGATTTCAACTACCTCCTAGGTACGTCACAGAAAGACCAAAGATACGTGTGAGGCCACACCGAACCTTACCAGAAACCGTTCTTCCAGCCGACCATATGCAACTGGAACAGGAAAAGGGGGAAGTGACTGTCATATACAAAGTACCCTCTGTCACACACCGAAACGTGGCTTTCAAAGTGTAGATGTAGAGTAAACATGTGAATTCGTGTTTGTTGCTAAATTACAGCTGAGAAAGTGGTGAATTTCCTTACGTAACGGGTAATTTTTAACGTTTCTAGCTACTGAATAACAGCCCGGGTAGCCACGCGTGTCAACGTGACTGCTTCCGGGATGGAGACATATATCAACCATAGATCGAATCCAACTGGCACATTAACAACTAGGCGCCACTGTGCCGGCAAGCCTGGATGAGTTTTTAGGGGCTCCTCACACCCATTAATTAAGTACCTAGCTAGTTCCGGTATTCCGTCTCACTTACACACTACTCAAGCATTTGGAAAACTTTCTCACTTATTGTGTACATTGGTCCTGTCCTGGCGGTGGTAAGGGAGGGGGGGGGAAGGTAAATAGGAGACTGATGACCCTGAATGTGTTACAACCATGAGAGCTGGGGTTGCGTTTTGAACAACTGAAGTTGAACACGTAGTGCACATGTCTGGCCCAGTTTACGCTTTGAGAAGTTAGTGAAACAGTGACATGTGCAATAACTAAGTCGGTTATCAGGTAGCAGGTAGACCATTATCGATGAGCTTCTCGTAGCTTCACTGAAACTCTGTCATTCTCTCTGGCTCTAGCGACACAGATAGAACGGCAGGATGGCAGCATGACTGAATGTACCTTTGAGCTTGGAAAAAATCGTTTTTAAAAAAGAGGAGCCTGAGAGCACGTCGCTGTGTCTCTGTGTGTAAGAGTACATTTGTCCTCGTTAATCGGTTCTGTCAGCACTCCTTGCCTCGGTGTGGTAATTCAGTAATTTGTATGAGTCGCTCAGCGTGGGTCTTTCTGCCTACGTTTGGCTTTGCAGTGGCGCCCTGGCACTGAAATTACGTACTGTTAATACACAGTGCCTAGTTATGTAGCACTGCGGCATTTGCGTTTCTGCCTTCCTCACTCTGAGGTTATGTGACAATGCTCGCCTCTTGCTCTCACATCTGTTACATCGGCGGTGTGCCGCCTTGTTAACGTTAGCATACTGGTGCAGAGACAGCCTTCTCTCTTCTGAACTCGGCTCGCACAACCGTTTTTAAGAAATCTGAACACGCAGAATAAAATTATTCTGCTGCACAACAGCTGTCTGATTTCCTTAAACACTTAACCAGCACAGCTGCTGTTGAATTATGAGACGTTATACATCTCCTGCCGATAAAAATCTTTTAGTTTAAATTTTCTGAACAAAAATTTCTACCAGTGATTTGTTTCTCGCACTGGGTCATCTACTCAATAACTTTTCAATATCTGGTTTACCAGTATTTAACTATGCCCTTTCGTACAGCACCCTTGGAATCATAATTGCTTTAAATTTAGCGTTTATTGCAGGGTTACTGGAGATTAAGCGTGAAGTCATCTTTCTCATATTGAAATATGTTCTGCATGGATTAATAATGCTTTGTTTTATCTCGTGCTATAAGTTACGACTACCGAATGAGATGTGAAGGTACGTAAAACTGTCAACTTCACTGAGCCGTGACGGGGTTGCTGGCGTTGCCTTTCGAATCCCTGGCGCTACTGACTCCATCTGGCGTGTGATGTCCCTCTGGTTTGAGACCACTAAGATCTTGGCTCCAGGTTCTTGATGGGGTACGGGGCGTGTTGTGGCGTGGCCAGTTGGTGAGTGGCAACGGAGCCAGGAGGACGGCGAGAGGTCCGCCCGGCGAGTAAGGCCAGCACTTGCGCAAGAGACTTGGGGGGCGCCGAGTACGGTGCAGTTCTGGGACGACGTTCACCGAATAGAGAGTAGAAGCCAGTTTCGTTGTGCTGAATTCTGGGTCCCCGTTTGGAACCGGCATGCTTAAGCTTCGATTCGTGAACATCAGTTAAATTTCGGATCTTGACGTCATAACTTTTTTTTTTTTTTCTTATTGATATCTACAGGTCTGTTGCGATAAATGCGAGTTATTAGCTGATCTATTTCACCACCGGCTGGTTCTCTAATAGTGGCTGTTGTTTCCTTTTCCTGAGCCGATTCTGGCCTTGGTTGTCTGTTCACAGGATATCTTAAACTGTGTGAGCCGATGGTGTTCCCGCAACCGGAGCGATAACGTGTTTATTCTACGCTGTGGCCGGACACCCCACCCCCATGTAGTCACGCCGTACGTAGATAGTTGGGTTCTAGGCGACCTCCCTGCCAAACGTCTGCGAATACCATATAAGTACCTTTCTCCTTAACACGAGCGGATGCCAGTTTCGAGATACCTTCGGGCATTGCAGACGTCATCGCTCTGTTAATTGTATTGGCTTAGGGCGTGCCTGGGTCTCAAAATTTGAAATTTCTGATGCTATGTAATTGTGTTTGCAGCCTAGTTTTCTATCGGGCGTTTCGCCGTCGTTGTAGAGGCGGTATCTTGCAATGTAGCGGATATATTGTTTGGACAGTAATCGTTGCTTTCATGTAATTAACCTTGCTGCGTTATTATTTCTTTTGATAGTCTGTACCCAACGAAAAGGGCCTTGGAAGGCCGGTCCTCTCGTTGTACCCTTTCTTGGCTTTCCTATTTGGTGTAGTCTTGTGCTCCTTGCGTATAATCCTTCTGGTAAACCCCTTGTGAGGAGGCAAATCAAACTCTTGGTTACTCAACTGAAGCAGTTATTCATGAAGGCGTAACTGAAGCTGTTATTATTGAAGTCCTGCCTGTTCCTATATGGTAATTTCACTTAAATGTAGCTCTTATCACTGAAGGCCGCCTGTTTTCTATTTCGTAATTTTACTTAATTGAAGCTGTTATTATTGAAGACGTGCCTGTTCGCTATTAATTAAATTAAGAGGTATTTCATAATTTTGCTTAGCTGAAACTCTTATTAATTGCCCGCATCTCGTGGTCGTGCGGTAGCGTTCTCGCTTCCCACGCCCTGGTTCCCGGGTTCGATTCCCGGCGGAGTCAGGGATTTTCTCTGCCTCGTGATGGCTGGGTGTTGTGTGCTGTCCTTAGGTTAGTTAGGTTTAAGTAGATCTAAGTTCTAGGGGACTTATGACCACAGCAGTTGAGTCTCATAGTGCTCAGAGCCATTTGAACCATTTTCTTATTAATCAAGGCGTACCGGTTTTTATTGCCCTATTATTATCTGATATCTTACTCAGTCTGTGTTATAATTTACTTAAATTGTGATTGCCAAAGGCTCACCTGTTTTCGAGGTATTTATGTCAATGAGGTGGTAACAGGAAATGACACATGATGGGATATGGAGCCTAACCTTTAACCTTACATCCCTTTATGCATTATTATAGGTTTCACTCACATTATTTCAAAAAACGAACCGGCTCAGGGCAGCTCTGCTACGCACCATTGCAGAGCACCATCATTTCTTTCGACTTAGCTTTGACTGCCAGGCCTGCTTTGCTCGTTATAAGTGCTACATGCTTACTTCCATCAACTCAGCTTCCATATCTGTCAAGACAAATATGACGTCTCGATATCCTAAGATAAGGGTTCTTCAATGTCTCCCATTCAGACTGGCATCTTACCAACATCTTTTGATATTTCCGATTACATTATTAAGCACTTGTCGCAAATCTGTGGCAGGTTTGTTTTACTTGGCCAGCACTGTTAGGTATGGGTTTATAGGGACTCACTATCTTCGGTGAGTTTCGGTATATGAGTCGGGAACTACACGAAGGCAACTCCAGTGAAAGGCAACAGATACACTGATCAGCCACAACATTATGACTACCACCCTGCTATCGACATAGACCCGTCCAGGAGATAGCAGCGTCACCTGGCGAGGAGTGACTGCTAGTCAGACACACGCACGGTGCACTTAGTCAGCGTGGTCTGTGTGTAGAATGGGGAAGGCACGGTCTATCTGAATTTGACCGAGGGTAGATTGTGATGACCCGGAGGAGCGGCATGAGCATTTCGGAAACTACACGACTTGTCGGGTGTTCAAGAAGTGCTGTGGTGAGTTTCTTCAAAACGTGACGAAACCACGTCCAGACGTCGGTGAACTGGACGGCCACCCCCCCATTGCAAATGTTGGATGCCGCAGTCTGGGCAGACTGGTAAAAAAGGACAGAGGGCGAATAGTGGAGGAACTAACATTACATTTTAATGTCGGGCAGAGTACAAGTGTGTCTAAACACACAATGCACCGAACACTAAGGTGGGCCTCGGCAATACACGACCCATGCATGCGCCAGTGTTAACATCACGGCATCGGCAACTATGACTGAAATGGCACGTGACCATCGGCACTGGCAGAGCGTTGCATAGTCTGATGAATTCCGATACCTCTTACATCATTGGTCCGATGAAAGAAAGCGAATCCGTCGTGTTCTAGGGTAACAGCTCTTTGACACCTATGCTGTGGGAGGGAGACAAGCTGGCGGCGGCTCCATTACGCCCTAGGGAACATTCACGTGAGCATCTGTAGGTCCACGGAGCTCGTGGAAGGCACCTTCACGGCTAAGGAGTATCGTATACTCGTTAAGACCCTTCATGACGATCATTGTAGTGGGACGCGAAATTGAAGCGTCACCCATCCACCAGTGTCAGAGCAGTTTGCAGGTGAATATAAGTTTAATTTAGTTTTTTGTTGATGTATTTTTGTAATATTTGTAATGGTTGTGAATTGTATTTACTTTTTATGTTTCATGTACGGAGAGGGCGGCGCCACGAACGGAGACAGCATCTTCGCTGCCGGGACCAGAGAGAAAATTGCTGGCCACTATACGTCGCGGGTCGACAGCCAAAGAGCAACAGAAGATCCTGAAATCGTGTTGTTGCGTCGTGCTTCTAAAAATCGAAAAAATAGGAATTTGTAATGTTTTGTACAACAATGACGTCATAGAAAGTTAATCATGTTGTAAATGTTCAGTCCTGTCTTGTCAAGGCTCAGGTTCACGTCTATAAGTAGGAAGATAATAAACTAGTGGATGCTACAAAAGTTTAAATACTTGTTCCGAGAATTTATTTATGAAGAATTATGTTACGTAATTTATTTGACAAGATTATTAATTTTTGACACCGTCCATCGCGAGTTTGAATCTCGAAAGTTTATTCAGTGTGGTTCTAATATTTATTAAAGCAGATCACTTGCATTAATATAATTTCTGAGGAGAAACAAACGACATCTAAGTTGAAAAAAGTTTGCGCAAACCAATTGGACTGAGTGACGTAATTCTGCGCATACGACTCAAATGATGTTTTACAAATTCGTTCAAGAACCATTCTGAGACAATTTATAAAGAATATAAATAATTTTGAAGTGTGTTGTAACTGACGTAGGTGACGAAGTCTACACATGGTCATATGTCAAAAGAAAATCATTTATAAAAAACTTACGTCGTTACACTACATCATGCTCCTGATGGCACTGACATTTTTCAGCAATATAAAGCGACATGTCACAAGGTTAATAGTGTAACGGAGTGGTTCGAGGAACACAGCGTCGAGTTCCAATTGATGTGTTGGCCCTCCCAACTCGCCGGATCTGTACGCGATCGAACACATCTGGAATGCGGCTGAACGTGGCGTCAGAGCTCTTCAGCCCCCTCCCCAGAATATACTGGAAATGGGTGACGTGTGTGTGTGTGTGTGTGTGTGTGTGTGTGTGTGTGGTTGTGTGTGTGTGTGTGTGTGTGTGTATGTGTGCGTGCAGGTGGGGTACCAAAGGAAGTGCTACATATCAAGGCTTCATTGCTTCCATGCCACAACGTGTCGTCGCTGTTATCCCTGCCAAAGGTGGACATACCAGCTATTAGGGAGGTGGTCATAATGTTTGGCTGGTAAGTGTAGATGATTAAGAATGAGGAAGACTACTTCATACTTTATTTCCAACAAAATTTCAGTAAGATACAGTCCATCTAAAACAGCAAGGCACCCAGAATTTGACAAGAAAATGAAACTGAACTCATCTGTTCAGAGGGTATATGATGGTACTGGAGTGATTACAAATTCAGTTCAAATCTACAAAGAACATGGCAGTATGAACGCACTTATCAGTATTAAGTTTCACTCCTCTGTCCTGGACACAAGCAGTGATTCGACTGGAAAGGGTATCATAAAGCCTTGTGTCTTCCGCCCCGCAACTGTTGAAACTGGTCCTTGATAAACTGGATGCTGGCACTAGAACGAAGTTGGCGTCCAACCTAGTCCCACACATGTCTTAGTTGGGACAGATCTGTGGTCTTATTGGCTGTGAGGATGACTCAACAAAATATGAAGGGTGAACATTAAAAAAACCGACAAACTGCAAGGGCGGATTCCTGACTAGAAATGGAGGAAAAAAGGCCCTATAAACAAGTGTCCAGACATGCTCCGTTGCCACGGTAGATGCTGCTGACGAATGACTGTTCCTCTAACCACTTGCTGTGGGTTCCACGTGTGTTACAGGCTGTGCGATTTGACGCAGCGTACTGCAAGCAGCAGAATGGTCTGGTATTCATGACAGGAACAAGTCGCTATCGTGTTTGTGTACGGCCAAGCACATAGAAATGGTTAAAAGGCAGCACAGCTATACCAAAACAAATACCCTCACAGACACCAATCACATTACACAACATTTTAAATCTTTTTTGGTAGTCTGTGTGATCGTGGGTCCTTTCAGACAGACGAACGTGCAAGGAGGCGGCGGACTGTGCATACACCAGCTTTGGAGGACCGGATTCTACGGGATAAAGAGACTAACCCTAGGACAAGTTTCAGGCAAGTGTCCCGCCAACATGGTGTACGTCAAAGTACAGTTATGTCTATCCTACACGACAACCGCTATTATCCCTACCACCTGGAATCCCATGGGGGCCACTTTTGAACGTCTGTTGTGACGTGGATGCGATACAGCTCTGTATTGTGTTCCGGGATGAGTTGTTGTCGTTGCACGTACACTGTCCGTTTCCGGATGCATGTTCTTCCTCCATTTCCAGTTAGGAACCCGCCTCTGCATTTCACCTGTTCGCGTGCCGTGCGTGTGCGAGCATTATTCTGTTGAAATATAGCACCACAGTACTGTCACATGAGACATATTATATTAGGACGTAGCATGTGCCGTTATAATCGCTCAATCACCATCAGTCACGACTTGTAGTTATACACCTCTGTGTATCTCCAAAACATTGGAAGAATGGAACCTCTCCTCAAATCGCCGCCATACTCGTCGGCAATGTTCATCCAGCTTATAAGAAAAAGGCGACTTATCGCTGAATACAATGCGACGCTCACCATTGGCAGTCCACGGTTTCCAATCACGGTTCCACTCCAAACGCACCCGTTTGCTTGTTGGTGTTAATGTCAGCCTACGCATGGGACCGTAATTCCTTAGACCGGCAGCTCCTAGTGTATGACAGTAGTGCGATGTGTATTGTTCACATCATGGTGAACCTCCCTTGTGGTGGTCAGACTTGGCCAGCCGGAACCTTGACGAGTATGTCTGCCCTCACATTCCGATGCTGTCCAGCATCCGGCCACTGTCACATTTCGAATGCCGCACAAAATCTCTGCTCAACACGAACAGACCCCCAAATGTTTGACCCAGAACAAGACCCCTTGAGATCCCCCCGGGTGCTTATAAGTCCGTCTCAGACGAATACGCCGTGCCTTCACATCCTTCTCAGTGATCACTCAAGATGCGCTGTTCACATCTCTTATATACTCTCCCAAGCCTGGTAACAACACGAATGCATTGTGAGAATTGCAGCTCTAACCATTTACTTACCCGCCGATGGTGAGCACATGTACAAGGTGAAATTGTCGTTCGACTATACCTTCTGGCTGGTTCGTTTTCGTGTCAGGCAAAGTGTCATTTAAAGCAATAATAGTTCCATTTGATCTGTATGAACTGTCGCCTACAGTACCATAGAGTAGCAAATCTCAGTTCTCGAAAAAAATTAGAGATCAAATTCACGACTCAGCCTCCGTTTTGAACTAGGTGGAATCGTTACAAGACTCATAAACAAGAAAAGAATACGTATCACACTCACAATCTAACAGATACCAAGAAATTTCCATCCTCGCTAACGGGAACGTTGGCCACATGATATAAGGCGTGCATTCAGATTAAGTCAACTTCCGTACGTATAGATTCGAACCACACGTCTTGCAGCATTTTAGCTATCCATCTAGGCACCAACGCACACTGGTAATTTAGCTTATAGTAACCATTAGTGTATATGTAAATGCAAATCATCTACACCGTCGGACGTGAGACAATTGCATTTTCTGAAGGGAAAACTTTTAAATCGTGTTTCCACCTGTTCCATTGCTATCACGTTACACACGACTTGCAAAAACGGAAAGAAGAAGGGAGAGGAAGTCCGTCAGTAACCTCTTGTTTCCTCGGTCATCAGTCGCCTGACTGGTTTGGCGCAGCCTACCACGACTCCCTCTCCCGTACATCTCATTTTTTTTTCTTTTTTTAGCACTTTCGCCCAATGTCTTCAGTAATTTTTTTTAATATATTTCAATTCCTGTATTCCCGTATTATTTCCCTCTGTGGCTCCCTCTAATACCATGAAATCTTGAGACATATCCTACCCTCTTCTTCACTCTTCTTGTCACTATTTTTCACATGTTCCTCTGTTCCCCGATTATGTGAGAAATCTTATTTCTTATCTTGCGAGTCCACCTAATTTTCCACATCCTTCTATAGCACCACATCTAAAACACTTCTATTTTGTTCTTCTTCGGTTTTTCTAATCCATGATTCACTTCAGTGCAATACTGTACACGAAACGTATTTTCCAGAAATTTTTTAGTCAGAATACGGCCGATGTTTGACCCTACTAGTTTCCTTTGCTTGTGGCGTGCTTTTTATCTCCTTCTCGCTTCGTCCGGCATGTGTTATTTTCCTTCGAAGGTAGGAGAATTCGTCTACTTCATGATCCCCAGTTTTGACAAGTTCATCGCTAAACTCATCTCTGCTACCACTCATTACTTTCGTTTGCCTTCGGCTTGCTCCCAGTCGGATATTCTGTACTCATTAGAATATCCATTCCATTCGTCAGGTCCTGCAATCCTTCCGCACTTTCATTTTGAAAACTAGTCTAATCATTGAACTGTTCATCCTGTATTTTAAATCCACTCCTGAATTTTCTTTAATTTCCATCATTGCTTCTTCGGTGTGTAGGTTGAACAGTATAAGGGAAAGTGTACATCTCCCTTTCACACTCTTTTTAATCAGAGCTTCCTCATCTTACGCTGTTGTTGTTTTTTCTTGGTTATTACACCATTATAAATTCCCTGTCTTTCCCTACAGATTGCTATTTTTCTGAGTAGTGAGAGTCTTTTGCAGCGTTCTATACTGTCGAACGCTTTTTCTCGGTGGATAAAATTAAAAAATTAAGTCATATTTCCATTACCAAGTGAATAGATACTTCTCTGGTGCCTTTTCTTTTTCTAAGGACAATTTATATTTCCTGTCTTTCCCTACAGCTGATTGCCATTTCCCAGAGAATTTCGAACCTTTTGCAGCGTTTTACACTGTCTAACGCTTTTTGTGGGTGAATAAATCCTTTGAACGTGTCTTAAGAAAAATGAAGTCTTATTTCCATTACCAAGTGTTTAGACACCTTTGTGGTGCCTTTGCTTTTTCTAAAAACAAATTGATTGTTATGTAATAGCTTCTCGATTTGTTTTCCTATTCTTCAGTGTATTAATCATGTCAGTAACTTTGAGCCAAAACTGATTAGACGAGAGTTCTCACACTATCTGTCTTTACTTAGTTCGGTACTGAGTGGACGTTTCTCGGAAAGCGTGATGGTATGTCTCGAAGCCCATGGACTCCACAATTACTTAACACGGAAAACACAAAAAGGATAGTCTAACCCAAGGATCTGACATGTGTCGTCAAAGTTCGTAGAAAAGTACGAGTTTCACTTTTCGTTGTACTCAGTAAAATTTATGTTACATAAAACAACGATGTATAAACTTTCGATTTCTTTCACTGTCTTGACAAACATATCTTGCCGATACAGTGAAGAGAGAATTTGCTCCTCGAGCAGTTCTGCTGGATCAACATAAAGAAATGTTTCGTATTATCTGATGCTAGTAGGTTACTCGCCCGATATACACTCCTGGAAATGGAAAAAAGAACACATTGACACCGGTGTGTCAGACCCACCATACTTGCTCCGGACACTGCGAGAGGGCTGTACAAGCAATGATCACACGCACGGCACAGCGGACACACCAGGAACCGCGGTGTTGGCCGTCGAATGGCGCTAGCTGCGCAGCATTTGTGCACCGCCGCCGTCAGTGTCAGCCAGTTTGCCGTGGCATACGGAGCTCCATCGCAGTCTTTAACACTGGTAGCATGCCGCGACAGCGTGGACGTGAACCGTATGTGCAGTTGACGGACTTTGAGCGAGGGCGTATAGTGGGCATGCGGGAGGCCGGGTGGACGTACCGCCGAATTGCTCAACACGTGGGGCGTGAGGTCTCCACAGTACATCGATGTTGTCACCAGTGGTCGGCGGAAGGTGCACGTGCCCGTCGACCTGGGACCGGACCGCAGCGACGCACGGATGCACGCCAAGACCGTAGGATCCTACGCAGTGCCGTAGGGGACCGCACCGCCACTTCCCAGCAAATTAGGGACACTGTTGCTCCTGGGGTATCGGCGAGGACCATTCGCAACCGTCTCCATGAAGCTGGGCTACGGTCCCGCACACCGTTAGGCCGTCTTCCGCTCACGCCCCAACATCGTGCAGCCCGCCTCCAGTGGTGTCGCGACAGGCGTGAATGGAGGGACGAATGGAGACGTGTCGTCTTCAGCGATGAGAGTCGCTTCTGCCTTGGTGCCAATGATGGTCGTATGCGTGTTTGACGCCGTGCAGGTGAGCGCCACAATCAGGACTGCGTACGACCGAGGCACACAGGGCCAACACCCGGCATCATGGTGTGGGGAGCGATCTCCTACACTGGCCCTACACCACTGGTGATCGTCGAGGGGACACTGAATAGTGCACGGTACATCCAAGCCGTCAGCGAACCCATCGTTCTACCATTCCTAGACCGGCAAGGGAACTTGCTGTTCCAACAGGACAATGCACTTCCGCATGTATCCCGTGCCACCCAACGTGCTCTAGAAGGTGTAAGTCAACTACCCTGGACAGCAAGATCTCCGGATCTGTCCCCCATTGAGCATGTTTGGGACTGGATGAAGCGTCGTCTCACGCGGTCTGCACGTCCAGCACGAACGCTGGTCCAACTGAGGCGCCAGGTGGAAATGGCATGGCAAGCCGTTCCACAGGACTACATCCAGCATCTCTACGATCGTCTCCATGGGAGAATAGCAGCCTGCATTGCTGCGAAAGGTGGATATACACTGTACTAGTGCCGACATTGTGCATGCTCTGTTGCCTGTGTCTATGTGCCTGTGGTTCTGTCAGTGTGATCATGTGATGTATCTGACCCCAGGAATGTGTCAATAAAGTTTCCCCTTCCTGGGACAATGAATTCACGGTGTTCTTATTTCAATTTCCAGGAGTGTATATAAAGATTTTTATCTACACTTAGTTTGAGAACTTCGTGGTTGTTTTTGTAATAATCAGTGATGAAGAAAATTAAACTAGACACTAGCTTCGTGGCCTAAATACTTCCAAGGAGTTAGTTTTGAAGCGACCCTCGACACGTACGCCGGGACTCGTCGAAATCGGTGGGTCGCAAGGTCCAGCCTCTCATTGGTACAGTTGCCCAGATAAAAAGTAGCCTGTGTAAGTATAAACGAAATACAGTGGAATTAAAGCAACGAAGAGCAGAATTGGACTTACCATTTATTTACAATGAAAAATTCAGTGAAAAATATATTTTTTTCCACGTCTAAGCATATTCAGTTAAACCCGGCGTAAGTATCGGATATCGATGGCGGCAACTTCACGCCTGATGTTGCCTTTCAGTTCCTGTATTGTGTGTGGATTTGTTCCGTAGATCTTGCTCTTCTAATGTCCCCACAGCAAAAACTGACATGTTGTTAGGTCCAGAGAACGTGTTGGCCATAAATGTTTGCTGACAGTTCGTTCCTTAGTGAATACATCACTTACTCGTATCAGGGAAGCCTTAGACGTGTGGTACGTTGCCCATCTTACTGGAACAAGCAGTGTTGTCTTTCGCATCAAGTGAGTTGAGCAGAAAATTTATCAGAAATGTCCATATAAGCAATCGTGTTGAGGGTAACGTCAAAAAATATCGGTCCTGTGATGCGAGTTCCTGTTACACAGCACCAAACGCCGATGTTTTCATGGTGGAGTGACTACTGAGACACAATCTTAGGGTTTTCCGTTGGCCAGTGCCTTGCGTTCTGTGAATTCACACCAAGCTTCATCATGGAAAGGGTCTAACATACTATCGTTGATGTTATTCAAAAGCCACGTAGTCTACACGTTTCTGTCATCATCCCGTAATTGCTGCGCAACCGTCACACAATATGGCTTCAAATTAAGATTTTTCAATATGCGCTGGCAGCTCCTCCTACTTACATGTACCTGTTGCGCCAATTTACTTTCAGACTTCTTTAGGCTCTGACTAATTCTTCGGTGAATGTCTGCGATAACGTGTGGTGTGCCAACTGAAGGAATTCTTTGTCGTCTTACATTTTGCACAGATCCGTAGATGCACCGATTTACAGGTTCCGCACTGCTCTTCTTGCTGGTAATCCTCCATCTGGATACTTGACCCTGAAAATTTTGCGGGTTTCCTTAATAGATCCTGTTTTCACATATTCTTGCTCAATTTCAATTCTTTGTTCTATCGAGAAAGTCATTTTTCAGACCGCAAACAGAAACGTTTATCTTCACTGATGAAATAAACTGAAATTTTGACAGTAATGCTAACAATCTGTTATTGCATAAAACTGTCCATTGTTGTAGCTGTTTATTTCAGAAGTCGACATATTGGCTCTGGCTCTGAGCACTATGGGACTTCACATCTGAGGCCATCAGTCCCCGAGAAATTAGAATTACTTAAATCTAACTAACCTAAGGACACCACACACATCCATGCCCCAGGCAGGATTCGAACCTGCGACCGTAGCGGACACAAGGTTCCAGATTGAAGCGCCTAGAACCGCACGGCCACACCGGCCGGCTCGACATATTGCATTCGCATTCTGAGGAGGCTGGCTACTTTTACTGCGCCGCCTAGTAAGCCCATAGTGTCTACATCTACATCTAGGTATATACTCCGCTAGCCACCAAGCGATGTGTGGCGGAGGGCACAATTCGCGCCACAGTCATATTTGCCGCCCCTCTGTTCCACTCGCGGATCGCGCTAGGGAAAACCGACTGTCTGAATGCCTCAGTACGAGCTCTAATTTCCCTTATATTTTAATGGTGATCATTGCGCGATTTGAAAGTTGGTGGTAATAATATATGCTCTACGTCCTCTGTGAAGATCGGATTTCGGAATTTAGTTAGCAGCCCCTTCCGTTTAGCGCGTCGTCTATCTGCAAGTGTGTTCCACTTCAACCTTTCAGTGAGATTTGTAACGCTCTCGCGGTGGCTAAATGTACCAGTCACGAATCTTGTCGCTCTTCTTTGGATCTTCTCAATCTCTTGAATCAGACCCAACTGATAATGGTCCCATACAGACGAACAATACTCTAAAACTGGATGAACTAACGTATTGTAAGCTATTTGCATTGCTGAAGGACTCCATCGCTTCAGGATTCTACCAATAAACCGCAATCTAGAGTTTGCCTTACCCGTTACTTGTGTAATCTGATCATTCCATTTGAGATCATTTAGAATAGTCACACCCAGGTACTTGACGGGTGTTACAGCTTCCAAAGTCTGGGCATTTATTTTGTACTCGTACATTAATGGGGATTTTCGCCTTGTTATACGCAGTAGGTAACACTTACTAATACTGATAAATAACTGCAGTCATTAGACCACGCAAATCCTCATTGATTTGTTCACAACTTTCGTGTGATACTACTTTCCTCTAGACTAAAGCATCATCGGCAAACAGTCTAATGCCGCTGTCAATACCATCAACCAGATCGTTTATGTAAACCGTAAAAAGCAGCGGACCTACTACGCTGCCCTGGGGCACACCTGAAGTTATGCTTGTTTCTGTTAAAGTCACTCCGTTCAGGACGACATACTGCTCCTTGTCTGATAGAAAACTTTCTATCCAACCGCATATGTCATTGGATAGACCGTAAGCGCGCACTTTTTGGAGCAAGCGACAGTGCGGAACTGAGTCGAACGCCTTTCGAAAGTGGAGAAATATGGAATCAACCTGAGAGCCGGTATCTAGAGCCTGTTGTATATCATGTACAAAGAGGGCCAGCTGTATCTCGCATGACCGCTGTTTCCTCAAACCGTGCTGGTTTCTGCAGATGAGTTTCTCAGAGTCTAGAAAGGTCATCATGTCTGAACACAAAATATGTTCCATGATTTTACAACAAATCGATGTCAGTGAAATTGGCCGGTAATTATGTGCATCCGATTTTCTACCCTTTTTATAGATTGTTATGACCTGGGCCTTCTTCCAGTCCCGTTGAACTTTCCGCTATTCCAATGATCTTTGATAGATGACGGATGAGAATGGTGCTATATTCGTAGCATAGTCAACATATAATCTTACGGGGATAGCGTCTGGGCCAGATGTCTTCCTGGCGTCTAAGGATCTTAACTGTGTGCGTTTCAAAACGTTGGTTTCTGTGGAACATAGCACGTGGTCATAAAAAATGTTAGTCCGACGGCGTGTATGTAGACCGCTTCTGCGGTGAGACGAGTCTCCGCGTTGACAAAGTGGAGTGACAAGATGTTCTGGAGGCGTGAGCCGGCTCAGCTATCCGCCGCGGGCTCTGGGTGCTTTATTTATCTGACGGCTTCCCCCCTGACGTAATGTCGCCGGCGCCCGCGCATTTGCCGAATAATGGGGACAGGTAGACGCCGGCTAAAGCAAGACTAACGACGCAATATTCACAGGGGGCGGCGATACGCAGGCGTGGCGGCCGCGGTGCGAAAAAACGCCGGAGGGCTGCCGGCGCACAATGAGCGGCAATTTTCCCGCCGGCAAATTACTTGTATATTCTGATCCACGCCGCCGCCTGCCGATGCGGTCCCATTAAAAAAGAGGACTGCCACGTGTATCGGTGCCGCACAATAGACCTACGGCGAAAAAAGAGGAAGGCGAGAACTGTCCCCTTTTTTTTCGTCGGGTGCCACCACTAACGCCAGACGTGTTATTCTAGGCGCGAGGGATGAATGTGTGATGCCATACACGTTTGCGGTCGCGATGAATTTCCCTTCGCAGTAAGGACCGAGCGGCTAAAAAGGCCGATAACGGGAACAATGCCACTCCTCGAACGTGCGTGCATATGTTAGCCGCGACAAGCGCGATAGCGTAGCGGGAATTATGACGCGACCGGGAGCGCTGGCCACATCCGTTATGCCGCCCCGTCGTGGCGGGAGGGGATCGCATGCGATGCAGGGAGGCGGCAGACGGGCGCAGGACCGATGCGGCTCTGACTCTGGAATCTGCGTTATTCAACGTTGATATTGACTTTCTCTGTAAGAGGTGGGATTTCCCAATAAATGTTTTTCTGTGTCGTCTCCATCTCGTTCCCTCTTGTCCCTTCTTCTCCTTACAAGAGGCTCCTACGAACATACTGTCACTGATTTGTTTCACACTGACGGGGTGTGTAGTGTGTAAGTCACAACTAAAACTTCAACGTATGTTACAGGGTACGCAACACTCAACCGTTTTAACCGGCCGCTGTGACCGAATGGTTCTAGGCGCTTCAGTCTGGAACCACGCGACCGCTACGGACGCAGGTTCGAATCCTGCCACGGGCATGGATGGATGTGGTGTCCTTAGGTTAGTTAGATTTAAGTAGTTCTATGTACTAGGGAGCTGATGACCTCAGATGTTAAGTCCCATAGTGCTCAGAGCCATTTGAACCATTTTGAACTCAACAGTTTTCGTGAAAACTGAATTTAAAAATTTTAGGTGTCCTTATATACATTGCTTGAGGACAAGCATTCAACAAATCCGCAGCCGAGGGACTAAGTGGAAAGTTTTGTAATAGCGAGGTGTGTGGATCGAATCTCACTTCTTCTACTTCTTTCATTTATCTTAGTTGTAACAACAAAAATATGTGGTATGCCACGGAAGTGTGTGATAATGGAGAACCCTTTATGAATGCAAGACACGCACTGAGAAAACTACGAACATGCAAAAATTCAGCATCCATTGCACACGCTCTACCTCTCAATAATTACTGCTTTCCATGTTTCTGTGATCAGTATCAACCTGATTACACAAAAATGTAGATACAATTATACAAACAAAATGGCTATACGCATTTGATTGTAAGTTTTGTACCTCCTGCTTTCTACCCAAAATCCTCAAGAAAAAAACTTTTATCTTTTTTCGAAGATAGAGATTGTGAAAACAATAAATGAATCACTAAATGGTTGTAATTTGTGTAATTTGCACAGTCATGCCACAATAAATCTGTAGTTACAATTACATGGGAGTGAAAGAATGTGCCGGCAGTAAGATTCGATTCATACGTCTCTCGCATATGAAATTAAGCGCTTACTCGCTCTGCTGCTGACTCATTGATTGGTAGCGATCATCTAAAATGTATAAGGACGCCCAAAGTGCTCGGACTCGGTTTTCTCGAAAACCGTTGAGAGTTGTGTCTTCCTGTTTCCACATATGGAAGTCGTAGTTGTGCTTTCATTGCCTGTCAATACGAATCAAATCAGTGAAGGGGAAGTTTCTACTGCCCCCTTGTTAACGTCAGTCCTCCCCCCCCCCCGCCCAATGCGGGATCCGTTGTACTAAGGATTTTTTTTATTTTATTACTGGATTTAACCTTGTGAGCGGATGCAGTTCATGTTGCCGCAGTCGTCATTGGCTAAAGCCGTCGGCAAACGGGACGAGATACCTAATGTTCACATGGCGCTGTAAGACTATTGTGACGTTACTTCCTGTTTGTAGTCAAGCAGCTATTTCGTCACGTGAAACATAAAAAAGTTCTGGGATATTTTGCCGACGTGCCTCGAAAATTAGAGCAAATAGCCTGCAAGAACGCTTTCTAAATCACAAGTAGAATGCCGGAGCCCACGAGGAATACGGGCCTCGGAAAGAACTTGTGACGTCATTCTAAACGGCTCAGGGCCAACGAAATTTACAGGCCCTGAAACGAACTTCTAACGTCACATTAGTAGGCTTGTCCGCCACACTTCGGGAAAGCTCGGCTCCCAGCAGGGCGCATGCGAAATCAGTATTTACGTGAAAGGGAACCGACTGAAGATCTTAATTTTGTAGTGTGCTATTGAGGACTTGCATGCATCTGAACGCGCAGTAATGAATTATTGAACTCGTCTGAAATAGTTTCTCACTCCCCGCCAAGGACGGCTGCTGGCACTCGTAAGACCTGCAGTGTCACGTGCTGTGACGTACGCGCCACGACCTGTTTTTCTCGAGGGCCTCGCAGAAAGCTCGAGTCCCACAGTAGAAGTCCATATTCGATGGATTTTATGTTTATGGTTCCTAAGCAACAGCACATTAGATGTCTCGAAAAAAAACGTTGTAGGTGCGATTTGTTGTAATAACAAGAGGGGAATCATAATATTCAAAAATGGTTCAAGTGGCTCTAAGCACTATGGGACTTAAGATCTCAGGTCATCAGTCCTCTAGAACTTAGAATTACTTAAACCTTACTAACCTCAGGACATCATACACGTCCATGCCCGAGGCAGGATTCGAACCTGTGACTGTAGCAGCAGCGCGGTTCCGGACTAAAGCGCCTAGAACTGCTCGGCCACAGCGGCCGGCGGAATCATAATATTGGTGGTGGAAGAATTCTCGTAATTAGATATTATCGCATAACGAAGCCTATAAAGGACTATAATATTAAAATCAAAATTACTTATAACGAATTTACAGCTTAGCGTAGTGGGCAGAGGTAGAACCTTTAACAACAGCAGTTAGGATCAGCAGAGGCTTCGAGTCCTACTGTATCTCATTTTTGCCACGTACGAGTTATACAGATTGAGGGACTTGCTTACGAAATTAATATAAATAGTTTCTGTAATAATTGATGTGTGTAAGTATAAGTACGTTCTCTATCAGGGGTGAGTATGATTGATTTTGTGAACTTTTATAAGCTGACGACCTTACTCTTTGTCTTATTACACGTTGACGGCTAGTGTAGTTTTTATTTCTACATAAGACAGACAAAACAACACGACTAGCATGTCGACAAGGGAGTAAAAGTGCCTTTTTATAGAGCTAACGATGGAATTTTACGAGCGTCTATTGATTGAGGTCAAAGTAATGCCAACTGCCACCGAAGAGTGCTGAGACCGCAAAATCACGTTAACCAGATCGTCCCGTGTGCCGACGGCGCTGTTTCTCGTGACGCTGGATCTCCCGTCTGCCTGAATGTCAGCGTCAGCCGCCCCGTTCCACGTGCTGACGGCTTTAGCGCCAGTCCCGTTTACTATGAGGCCCACTGTACCCAAGATTTGGCGATTCTACTACTGAAGTCAGTGCCCTCATGGAGGGAAATCTGTGGATTCTTCTTGTACAAAAGGGAATCAGCTAATCATTTGAAAACTGGCAGGCTTATTAAAACCCATTTACCATTGTTTTAAAGTTTAGAAAAACGTCTTCTTCAGAAGGAATTCAACTGGATTATATATCAACTAAACGCTTCAGTCAGATGTAAGATTTCACCTCCATAATAAATTAAAACACACACAATATGATTGTTATCATACGTTATTTCACCATCAATGTACACCTTATACACCCATGGTATTTCACCATCAGTGTATAGCTAGTGCATACATCGTATTTCATCATCAATGTACAGCTAGTGCACTAGCTCTTCATTGGTGATGAAATACCTTATGATAAGAACCATGTTGTGCATGTTTTAATTTATTTTATATTTCACTGACGCCTTTCGGCTTTATTTTAACGTATGTCTGCCACAACAAGTAGTCCAGTTGTCTATATCTTCTTCTGAAGAAGACTTTTATATAAACCTTGAAACAATGGTGAAGGGGCTTTAATAAATCTTCCATTTTGCAACTGAGTGACTTCTACTATTTCTACAAGAACATTTCATTCTGCAGTCGCTACTCCAGCCACGTACAAAATTTTAAAAGTATGTAGATTCTTTACCTTTTGTTCATGCTCCTTTACAATATTTGTAACACTATAAGTATATATTGTGTGTGTGGAGTTTAATGTACTGCTATGTTGTATTATTACGATGAGAAGGGAGAGTGAGAGATCCCTACACCTCGTCAATAGCAGCAAGTGGGCGGTCAAGCTTGACATCCCCATCTGACAGACGGATCACCATCAACCGTTTCACATGCCCTCACTTCACGACACACTGCCGAGAGGTTTGGCATTTAAAACAGGACACTGGCTCAGAGTCTGGTGATCAAGGCCCTCACACCACTTCATTTCCTCCACTTGCCCGTCAAATACTTGCACTGAAATTTTTTTCCTCCACTAGGATTCGAAACGGCTTACCCAAGGGTGGAGCGCCACCGCACGCGCTTGCATTAAAGATCCTTTTTTCCATCGTTATCTAGACATTAAGTCTTGACATCCCTTCATTAGAGATCCTTTTTTTTCATCTTTATACCACTCATTAGGACTTAACATCCCTTCACGTTCATGGTTGAATATTCCGATCACTATTTTTTATTACAGAGGTCAGCCATCCCTTCTGACCAAACACACTGAGCTACAGCGCAGGTGGAACTTCGGCCACGGAGGCGGGTTGCCTGTTCGTTGTATAAACTGTGTTCTGTGTGTGATCGTGTTTCAGCTATTTACGTGTCGTATTTGCCGAGGAGGAAACTGGGGACCAGCCCAGCATTTGCCTGAACGAGCGTGGGAAACCACCGTGAGATCTGCTGGCTCTTATCGATAATGCGCGTTATCCAGCAACGGCTCCGAGCGTGGCACCCAAAAGGGAGAAGTGACTGGCTGTATAACTGGTGAAGCGACCGTCGGCTCGCGACCAAAAGAAGATTGCTGTACCCGTTACCACTTGGAACAGTCCCTGTTCAACCAAAAAGAAGTCAACCTGCTGAGCACATCCCAGAACATTTCCTGTTGCTGTCTGTCCCTTGGTTAGTTCCCCGCCCCGGATTCGGATGGATCTCTTCCGGGGTCCGAAAGCCTCCATCGCTCCAATGGTGTTCCTTTGTTTGTTCCGAATGCTCTTACAGGAATTTCAGGTTGCTAAAGTTTCTTACTCTGATGACTCTAAATACACCGATAGTGTAGGAAATGCCTTCATTTCTTCTGTCTGAGCCGTGGCGACATCATTTCATCTTGTCCTCCCACTTCATTTGCTGGCGCCCCGCTAGGTGGTATGAATTACTCTTAGCTTCCTGTATGTTACCGTTGGCCCGGAGTCTTGAAAACACGCCGGAGCGTGTGGCGTTGGGAAGCATCTGTATACGTGACGAGAGGGCAACAAGGACAGCGGACGGCCTGTCGGCTGTGCGGGCCATTGGCTGTATTTATTTTGATTAGCTACCAGTGTACTGTTAGTGGCTGCATCGAAGTTTTCAACACGCCCTTCAGGATGGTTCAGGTGAATTGTCTGCCCCTATGTACAAGCTGTGCGCTTTTGGATACTGGCGTTTTGCATTGAGCTGAAATTATGAAATAACAACGTCTTGATGTAGCAATGGTTGGTATCGCTCGCGCTGTGATATGCCTGCCTCTGGCACTCCCACTTTACAGATCTCAAAAAATTCTTCACCTGTTGTAAGTATTGTTAACCACAACCGCCTGAGTTTGATCGATTTATTGGTTACTGCTTGTCTCGCTCTTGCAACGGTGGCTGCTTGCCGTTATTGATGTTACTGGATGTTTTGTCTTACTGTTACTTGTTTACGCCACAAGCTGTCTGGTACTTCAAATCAGGTGGTTTTCAGATCAGTGTTATTTTCCGGTGAGATGTCAGGCTGTTTGTTGGCACCCTGGTGTTTAATGAAATTGGGTATTTAACGGTGTTATATTGTTCATAAGCTCGTTAGTAAACCTGGTTTATTAAGTGGTTGTTTTTAACGCCTTGAGATATTTTCTTCAAGTTATTACTTAATCTCTTAATTATTTTAAAGAAATTTGTCGAACTAATGTACGCTGTTCAGATTGTGTTTCAGATCGTTCTGAAACCTAAGGGCCATGGAAGATAACCTTACTTGTAAATGCTAGCAGTTCAGTGACGCCTTATAGAAGTAAGCTTCTGTTTCTCATAGAAATTTCAAAAATGGTTCAAACGGCTCGAAGCACTATGGGACTTAACATCTGAGGTCATCAGTCTCCTAGACTTAGAACTACTTAAACCTAACTAACCTAAGGACATCACACACATCCATGCCCGATGCAGGAATCGAACCTGCGACCGTAGCAGCAGCGCGGTTCCGGACTGAAGCGCCTACAACCGCTCGACCACAGCGGCCGGCTAGAAATTTCAGTTTGGTGTACACAAGTCTCTGGCTGTGTAGCCTAGGCGACTTAATGACTGTTTTTATATTTGAAGTAACTTTCTGAGATTGATTTCAACCTGTTCAGTAAAGTTGCTTTAGGGGAGGCATTTATTATGCCAACATTTTACCGTTTTATGTTATTAGTAGTGACTGCACTGTGAAATTTTAAGTAGCATTTTATGCCATTAAGTTATAAAGGCGTTGGCGAATTACATTTTCTTAACTCCTATCCTTTAGCTCCTGATACATTTGGGTTGGAGTGGTGTTTGTTAACAGCTCTTAGCTTTACGAGTTGGAGGTATATTGTTTGGGGCAGCGCTTGGTTGCAGGGACCTGTTGCTGTTGTGCACCGATATGGTGTTTTTCGGGAGTGTTTGTGGCTGCCCGACATTACCTTGACGGAGCTGTTCAGGCCAGCAGCGTATTTCGTAAGTTTTTTAACCTACTCTCTCATTTACAAGCTATTACGTTTCATAGTTTACGCCAAATATTTTACGTCTCTCCGGAAATGGGTAATATTATCCCATTTATGATCAACCTTCGGATTTTCTATGTCAGATTATTTCAGCCTGTAGTTATTCTGCTGTTATTCGGGAACTCTGAGCTTACGTTCTCTAATCGTTAATGTCTGACATATTTTCCTAATTATTCTGTCATCACTTCCCTACTGTATTTGTTCCGTCTATCTAAAAGAAAATCTTGCTGGATCATAACTGTTGGCACGTAACTTTCATGGTTGGTCTGTTATGAAAATTGAATGTTTGGGCTTATGATTTGGTAATTAGTAATCGCAGCTCCAGGTATTCTTTTCAAAGGCTAGTCTGATTAACACTGAAATTAAATTAAATTTGAAAATACTTTTAAGAGCCATAAGTGGCGATTTGTTCTTAAAGTCTTGGGGGAGTAATCCTTTTAATTACAGCAAGGCCAAATTGCTTCGATTAAGAAATATCTTACCTTATTATCTTGCAGTTTTAAATTTATTACTGAGTTCTTGCTTGTAGTTTGGGGCCTTTAATAGGTCTCTTAAATTGATTATTGGGAAAAAAAATCCTGTTGCTCATTCTTTACCATAGTTTATACTGTATTCGATTTGTCAGTGTAATGTGTTCTGTAAATAAATTTGAACTTTCAAAGAAAAAATGATGCGATTATCGTTGGTCTGCCCTTCCATGTGTCATTTCCTTTCTCATCTTATGCAAGCGGAATATGGATTGAGAGCAAATCGAGGAAGGACGAAAGTAATGAGAAATAGCAGAAATAAAGACAACGAGAGACTTAACATCAGGATTGATGGTCACGAAGAAGATGATGGATGGAGCAAGGAGGACATCAAAACTAGACTAGCACTGGCAAAAAAGGCATTCATGGAGAAAAGAAGTATACAGGTATCAAACATAGACCTTAATTTGAGGAGAAAATTTCTGAGAATGCACGTCTTGAGCACAGCATTGTATGATAGTGAAACATGGACTGACAAGGAGAACGTACAGGATGATAGGATATCTGTTGAGATATCAGCGAATGTCTTTCGGGAGCTGTAGAGGGCAAAAACTGTAGAGAAAGGCAGATTTTGGAATCCATCCAGGACATAGGTTGCTAGTGCTACCCTGGGATGAAGAGCTTGGCATAGGAGAGGAATTCGTGGTTTGTCGCATCAAACCAGTCAGAAGACTGATGACTCAGAAAAGAAAAGAAATACCCTCCTACCTTCCTTCTCTCGGCTGTTAGCACGTGAGGCCGGCCGGAGTGGCCGTGCGGTTCTGTGCGCTACAGTCTGGAACCGAGAGACCGCTACGGTCGCAGGTTCGAATCCTGCCTCGGGCATGGATGTGTGTGATGTCTTTAGGTTAGTTAGGTTTAATTAGTTCTAAGTTCTAGGCGACTGATGAGCTCAGAAGTTAAGTCGTATAGTGCTTAGAGCCATTTGTTAGCACGTGACTCTCACATGTTTACATCTGTCCTCGGTTTTCTTCGCAAAAGTGGTTTGACCTCTCAGGTTTCATTCACTTAATTTTCTTCTGGAGTTTGAGTCCCTCAGAGTACACATAGGCTATGGAGGCCTTGTCACCCCACCGACCAGCTTCTCCCCGCCTTTTTCGCTACGTTTTGTCTAGTCTGTTGTCCAGTTGTGTTTCCTCTTTCTTTGTATCTTCTTCCCCTGGTGGGGTCGCCTTTGTATCGTGAAATGCTGTGGCGTGGGTATCAAGACGCATCGAAGGTGGTGCTGGTGCTCCATCGCGCGTACCGTTTCTGAAGAATCCTCTCTCTTCTCTTCTTCACTCACTCCCCTCCTGTTCTTTCCTCTTCCTGCTGCCCAGACGTTTCTTCTCCCTCTTTGTTTGCCTGTTATCCCTTCCCCTTGACTGATTTCTGCCATCTTAGATCATGGGACCTATGACCTCGCTGTTTCGTCCTCTTCCCCTCAGTCAAATAACCAACCAACTGTTGCTGTGCGCTTCCACCGCGGAGCCAACTTTAACATACAGTCCAGTCTATTCACTGCTGTTTGCCGGAACTTCACTCCCTATTGGTCTTCAATCGGTTTTTTACTTCGCCGTTGTCACTGGAGCCACAGGCCTGAAAAGTGTTGATTATTTACTCTCTGGCATTAAACTGCTTCCACCCATTAATTTGTTCCTTTTATCGTGGGTCAGGGTTAAATGGTGTTTGCTCTAGGTTCAAACTGGCCGTTTAGTTGTTTGATTACCGAGGTTTATGGGGAGAATAGATTTGAATGGTAGAGCTGGTCTGAACTTTCTCAGTGAGTGCGTCCTGTTTTTAAATGTTTATTTTGCGAGTATTGTAACTGGACCTAGTCGATCCTGTACCGTTTGCTTGATTCTATTCGATTAGGCTACCGTCATCAGTACTGTTTCTTGCAAGTTTCGTCTTAGCTGTACTGCACTTATACTACGTTTTTCCAGTACTCGTTGTAGTTGGTGTATTATTAAGGAGTTAATAGCTGCTGGCGCTGGATACTAGCACTATTGTTTTAAATTACTCTTATTCATATTTGCTAAAATTATTTATTAACACCGTGAACGGTTATTTTAAATTTCTGGGAAGGGGGGGGGGGGGGGGGGGGTAATCGTGTGAATCTTTGAAGACCTAGCCACTTTGGTGAAGTGGTTATTGTGCGTTTGTTAGATGTTGCTATTTAAGTGCCAGTCGCTGAGCTATACGGCCAGGACCCTATTGAACGGTGCCTTCAGTACTGCGACCTAATGCCGGGTTTGAGTCCTGCCCATGTTGGATGATTGTAAGAGGAAACTAATTGGACACCTGCTTGCATTTCTAACTGCATCGTAAACTTTGTCCAGTCATTGGTACCTTGTTACTTAACGAGCGCAGTACTGGTTTATTTTATTAAAATTGTTATTGTGCAAATAATGTTTATTTGACCGCCTAGCCCTACCACTCCCGAAGCACTTAACTCAGTGGCCAGTTTATGTCTAAAAACCACACCTTGGGCTGGCCGGTGCATCAGCCATTATCTTTAATCCGACGTGTAGATCCGATCCGGCTTTGGTTTACCTTCCCAACTGACGAGCTAGCACGCTGCGCTTTAAACTATCGGAAAACGGGACGAGTCAAGTAATGTTGGCGTGCGCGTAGCGCCGTCAGCATACGGGGGGGGGGGGGGGGGGGGGGAGCTGGTTAATGTGATTTTGCGCTCTGAGCTCTCTCCAGTGGAAGTTGTCGGCTTTATTTGGCTCACAAGCAATAGTTTGTTCACAAAAATTGACGAGTGTAAAATTTCTACCTCAGCTCTATTAAGACGCACCTTCCATACCTTGTCCATGTGCTAGTCATGTTGATCTGTCTGCGGTATAGACAAAAAACTTTAATATCCATGAACATGTAATAAGGCAAAATGGAAACACACATGTCCAGTCAGTAAGGACACCAGCTTATAAAACGTCACCAAACAGAATAAACTCACTCCTGTGAGAGAAAGCACTTATTTTTGCATAACATCAAGTATTACAGAAGTCATTTCCATTAATTTCATGAGAAAGTCTCCCTCTACACTGCAAAGTTGTGCATCAGCACACTATGCTAGGCTGAAGACTCTTTATCATCAACTTTGGTTTTATCTTGTAGTCTTCTATAGGCTTTAATCGCTGAAATGCTATTAATGTACACTTAATTGTAACAAATCCTGACAAGAACGACACGTGTTTCGTGAATCTTCAGTGTGCCTTTGCCTTAAACGACTTATTCTGATAACATGCGACGTATACCACGATAATAACGGAACACGAAAATTCTTCAACCATCAATACGAAGTTTCCCGTCGTTTTAGCCGGCCGAAGTGGCCGCGCGGTTCTGGCGCTGCAGTCTGGAACCGCGAGACCGCTACGGTCGCAGGTTCGAATCCTGCCTCGGGCATGGATGTGTGTGATGTCCTTAGGTTAGTTAGGTTTAACTAGGTCTAAGTTCTAGGGGACTAATGACCTCAGCAGTTCAGTCGCATAGTGCTCAGAGCCATTTGAACCATTTTGAACCCGTCGTTTTATTACAACAAAGCGTACCAATAACGGTTCGTTCTGCAATACGTAGAAGCGACAGGAAGACAGAATCGGATGGCTAGACGGATAGCCAGCAGTTTCCTTCCGTACACTCCAAGACAAAAAAAGGCACCACGAGTAACGCAAATTGGTTACAAATTGATATTCATACATGTGTCGACGGGAAACGCAAAACTGTAAACTTTACCGGCCGATGCGTTAATGTGTGACGCTGCAGCGCAATTTCGACAGGGCTAGCAAACAGGGGACATGTCGAAACCAGATCATAAAGTCTCTGCAAATTTCATTCCGTGTACTCAGATGGACAGTGATATGCATCTCTGACATGGGCGTGAACGATGTACGCAGGTGTCATAATTTCGAAGACGACGTGTAGTTGGGCTCAAAGAAACCGATTGTAGCAATCGGCGAATGGCTCGACATTTGAATAGAAGCGATGCAGCTATTCGATGATGCTGGCAAGAATGGGTGAATCATGGCGGAACACAGCGTCCAGAAGAAGCAGTCGATCTGGAGAGACGTCAGAACGTGGGGACCGAGCAGTAGTCAGAGCGGCACTAAGAGTCCCGGATTTATGATTATTATCGATCAGAGCAATTGAACGGAATGGACAGTGTCTTGAAAGGAGGGTATAAGATTAATATCAACAAAAGCAAAACGAGGATAATGGAATGTAGTCGAATTAAATCGGGTGATGCTGAGGGAATTAGATTAGGAAATGAGAGGCTTAAAGTAATAAAGGAGTTTTGCTATTTGGAGAGCAAAATAACTGATGATTGTCGAAGTAGAGTGGATATAAAATGTAGACTGGCAATGGCAAGGAATTCATTTCTGAAGAAGAGAAATTTGCTAACATCGAATACACATTTAAGTGTGAGGAAGTCTCTTCTGAAAGTATTTGGAAGGAGTGTAGCCTTGTGTCGAAGTGAAACATGTAAGATAAATAGTATAGGCAAGAATAAAATAGAAGTTTGGAAATGTGGTGCTACAGAAGAATGCTGAAGATTAGATGGGTAGATCACATAATTAATGAGGAGGTATTGAACAGAATTGGAGAGAAGAGAAATTTGTGGCACAACTTGACTAGAAGAAGGGATGAGTTGGTAGTACATATTCTGAGGCATCAAGGGATGACCAATTTAGTATTTGACGGCAGCGTGAAGGGCAAAAATTGTAGAGGGAGAACAAGACATGAATTCACTAAGCAGATTCAGAAGGATGTAGGCTGCAGTACGTACTGAGAGATGAAGCAGCTTGCACAGGATAGAGTAGCATGGAGAGCTGCAGCAAACCAGTGTCATGACTGAAGACTACAACTACAACAACAACAACAACGATCAGACGTGCAGTTGGTGCTTCAGTGGCCAAAAGGACCATTAATGGACGGCTCACAGAAAGAGCGCACCTTATGCGGACTACTGTAGATCAACAAGCGAGTTCGTAATGGTGACGGCCACGTTTGGCCTGGAATTTCATTGACTGGAGCAGAATTATCTTCAGTATTGAGCGACTGAGCCCGATGACCAGCGAAGACGTGTCTGGAGACGCCACGGACTGATGTCCGCCATTATAGCCTGACAACGAGAAGTGATGGTCTGGGGATTTCATTTCATGGCAGGACCCCCTTGGTTGTCATCCGCGACATCCTTACAGCACAGCAGTACGTCGATGATATTGTACGCTCCGTTTTGTTGCCCTTCGTGACAAGCCATCCTGGACATCCATTTCAGCAATCTAGAAGTTCATAGTCTTAGAGAGATGAGTAACTGCATGTTTCAACTAGTCCGGCTCTGTCAATGCAAATCAGTTTTGTCACAATATAGATTTCCATAATACATGTTGGGTACGTTTCCGAAGCTTTACATAATAATTCTGCAAGTTTAAACTTCCACATTTTTACTCAAAAAATGTGTGTTTCGTGTGGATATTTACGGGCATCGTGCCAATAATTTTCAAAAGACACAGACGCTAGCCCCTCAGCGACCGCCGACGCGCGGCCGGAGGCGCGGACCGCGGAGAGAACGCCTCGCGGGGGAAGGAGATTTAGGACGGCCGCCCGCCCTCAGGAGCTCAGTTCGTCAGCGCACCTGACGATGGCGACATGTCTGATCGCCGAAATACTGTACCCTTTGGACACTATGGACCGACAGTACACCCGTGGACTGTTCGAGCATCAAAATTCTAATTTAAATTTGAAATATAACCCTTATCGAAGTATAATGAAAAAATTAAATGTAATTAAAAATTTAATCAACATGTACATAGAAAAAAATACGAAGAAGGTAAAATTCAAGAAATCAGTTATTTGTATTAAGTTTCTTTTTTGTGCCGTCATTTTCAGTAGCATGTTTGTAAAGTTGACACGTTCAACGATATCACATTGCGAGCAGACGTTAGTGGTGTGACATGTATACGCATTTGGATATGAACAACGGTAAAAAAAAATATTAATATGAAAAGGTATTCGAAGAAAGTTATTATATGCAATATAAGCAACCTGCAAATCATTCAATTTAGCGCTCTGAGTCATGCAGAAAGCCATATTGGAATTTCAACAATGAAAATTGATCTAGATGAATACGCACAAATAAAGTACTGTACTTTTCAGTTAAACTGTACTTCCTAATATCACAGATATAATTTTTATGTGACATGCGTAATATCCATTGAATTTTGGAATGGAGAATTACTTTGCCGCTGGCACCGTTTGTAGCGTTTCTTGGTAGTGTGGGAACTTACAATTTCATTTCTTTTCTTATTACGACAGAGTGTCTTTACAATAGTAGTAAATTATCAGGGTAATCATTATTATTGGCTTGTCTTATCTCCAGTGCCATGGTCCTGCAATAGCCATTACTACATAATTTTCACAAGTGTTATTCCTTATGTCTGTACAATGTTCTCGCACTTCAACTCTGGAGACCATTGTGATTTAGCGAGTAATATAAATCTTTTATTTGTATTTGAAGGGAATGTTGATGAGCGTACCAGTCTATCAGGCTTTATAAATAACTTGCGTTTCATTGCAAAAGACACACGATTTTATTATGAAAAGTCCTCAGTCAGCTATGTTACACAGCGCATAAACAGGAATTTTTCGTAAATGCAGTTTACTGTGAGAGAGGAATTTGAGCAGTTGCTGCAGTAAACGAATTATTCGTATTGTTCGTTTCTCCAAGATTGTGATTCAATGAAAACTCGTGTCAGGTGGTGAATGTCTAGGATACGGTGAGGAAAGGGTGAAACTATGCTTTGCGACTGGCATGGACACGAACAGCACCCTCAGACATCAGTGAGAGATAAAAACTTGGGACTGAGTGGAATATGAATCTGAATCTCTTTGATCTTTCGAGCAGTAATAAACGAGTTAACTGAGAGCTGATTGAATGAGCGCTCTGCACACACGGGCTTATTAAGGTCGCAGTTCTGCAACAGCTCCCGTCGAAACAGCGCTCAATTACAACAGATCAGTTAGGATTAACTGTGTCTTTGCTGCTGAATGGAATATACCGTGATACTGGTCTTAATACGCAATATAAAATTTTCTCTGTACACCTTGCGCATAGCTTTTTAATTTTTGTTCCGTTAACAGTCGCAGTCATACTGGTCTACATTTTTATCTGCCAGAAACACAGTGTTCCAGTCAATCGATTGCATAAAAATTAATTATTGCGCAGCAAATTTTATCAAACAGCATTTTTTTTTTACAAAAGCTGGTCAATCATGTTTAGTGTGGTAACTACATTAATTATGAAATTTTTCTGTCTTAAACTTAATTCTTCCGATTCCACAATTGTAACCAATAATGGGTTTTCATGACTATAAATATGATTCGTGAGCAAAGTTCCACGTTTTGTTTAAATTCGTAAATCTCACACATCTTGAACTTCTAGTTTGAAACTAATACATTTATCGAAATCGAAATTTAGCAATGAAAACTGAGTGGAGGCTATGTTCCAGGCGTAAGGTTTTACGCGCAATACGGCAGTTGTCGGTTGGATAGAGGGCGCCTTGTAAGCTAAACATAATCGCTCTTTTTAGTCTTAGGAAAGCTTTTTCCTGGTTTTTTCCTATGCAGAGGCCGATTTGTGTAAATGTAGATGAATGATGGACTACTTGCAGGCTATTTCCGCTCATTTCTTGCGCTGTAAATCTTTTCTGCTCAGATCTTTATATAGCAAGGAAATATTTTAGGTGGTGTCCAGTATCACTGACCTCCTATGTTGCTGCGACAGAGGCATTAAAATGGTGTTTTACATCGAGTCGTCGCACGTCAGCGGTATCCTATGAAAGATCGCGTCTGCAGCACGGTCCAGTTGAGTTAAAATAAGTCTTTTCACTAACTTTATTTTATTTACATTTTACAATTTTGACGGACGGTACAGTGGCCGATCAATTCATCTTTTTTGCTTGTACGGTAGGTTTACCATTCATTGAATTGTGGCCATCAATAGAAAGAAGGAATGATGTTCTTGCTCTTTCGCAAATTTTCTCAGTATTATTGTTTTCGATGAATTCTGTGTCAGTCAAACGAATGGAATTTTATTGTGTGTGTTGGAGCTTTTTACGACACGACCGTCGTAAAAAGGGAGGGGAGCATTCGCCTTCCCGTCTGTTCATCTTGATTCAGGTTTTCTCGAGTTTTCCTGAATTACTTAACGTGAATCCCGAGAAGAGTCCTCCTCGGCTCTGCGTCCAGCTCAGTCGGTGCTCCGTCTCTGATGACTTCGCTTCTGCGGATCGAGCAGAGTGGTGTAGCTGCTGAGACAATGGACTCGTGTTCAGGACGAACACCCGACCCCCGAGTTAGATTCTCAGTGGTTTCCTCATATCGTTTACAGTAAATTCCATGATAGTTCTTGTGAAATTGACTAGGTCTATTTATTCAAATGCCAAATTTCTGAATTGTCATTTTGTGTCCCGTCCCACGCGAACTTGTCGTCAGCCAATCGTTAATATGCAATCTTCCTCCAATAATTTCGATAAGACATGATGCTTAGTGCTCACTTTACTCCTTCATCACAAGCTGGCGGGTTCGCTTTGCACTTGTCATCTCGACATCTTACAGTAACTGCAATGTGTATCAACTCTTTGGACCTTCCTGTCTTCAACATATTCATTATATTTTTACTGTGTTTCAGAACTGTGGCAGTGTTAAAAAGGGTCTTCTTAAAACATATTTGTAATATACACATTTTACATGGCACTGAAACAAAATGATAGAGGCAGACTACAATACAAAAACTAACAAAATAATGAAACTGCAGCAACATGATTTTTCCCTTTTGAAACTGTGGTTCATTGCGTGTATTATATCTGATGATGTAATACTGTCATTGTACCATTGTAGACAACTTCAGAGAAAGCATTCCAGTCTTTGTTAAGTCATTCTGTAAGTCATCTCGAGCAGCACACAAGAACAATCGGAATCGAGAGATAAGAAGTGTCAAACTATCACATACAGCAGTAGAAAACAGGTGTCAGGATACTGAAACAGGGAACAGTAAGCCAAATACAAGATATTGAAGAACATAGTAGTTCCTGAAGAGCTCATAGTCTGATAGTATATTATCCCAGGATTGTCCTAAGACGGTATGAAGAGAACACTGAAAATTTATACGCAATTTTTTGCTGTTTCTGTAATAATATTTCTCCGTAATACGTCACACTTTCTGTACGTTGTCTGATAGTCAAATACTGATTTTTTTAAATTTATATTTGCGTTTGTATATTTATTTGCTGTGCTTATTCCAATCTCCATTTTCCTCTACAGTGTTACCCTCTACAGCTCCCTCTAGTACCATGGAAGTTATTGCCTGATGTCTTAACAGATGTTCTACCATCTTGTCTCTCCTTCTTTTCAGTGTTTTCTGTACATTCCTTTCCTCGCCGATTCTACGGAGAACCTCCTCATTACGAACCTTATCGCTTCACCTAACTGTCAACGTTCTTCTGTACTACACACCCACAGATGCTTCTGTTCCGGCTTTCCCACAGTCCATGTTTCACTACTGCACAGATCTGTGCTCGGAACTTACATTCTCAGAAATTTCTTCCTCAAATTAAGGACTACATTTGGTACTAAAGTGCGCTTCATTTACGACGGCGGCCGAGTTTAGGTTCGTTCTGCGCATCTGGCGTCACAAAACACAGTCAGCCAATGAACAGAGAACGACGTTGCCAGAGTTCCACTGCAGTGTAGTGCACGAACGAGTGTCTTCAGTTTTAGAAACGTTCAGTCATAAATAAAGTAACTGAACAAAAGCAATGTTTTGACAGCAGACTTCCTTGTATAGAAAGTTTGGAAAAAGCATTCTTTATACCAATTGCTTCATATTCTATTAATTAATTAAACCAAACAAGCAATAAGCCTCCTAATTCAGGCGATAGCAAGTAAAGGTGTTTGTATCATTCTCACTAACCGCTTTTTCGCAATAAGGAACAGCGGTAATCGTTTATTTCCTATAGTGCATCGGGAAACGTGAGTAATTCATTGTCATACGAATAGTGTTTGTCGGTATTCTGCGTGATAGTTTAAAGTCGTCCAGGAATTCTGTCGAACGACGAGCTACGTTAGCGTAATGGTTAAAGTGTTTGGCTGCTAAGTGAAAAGTTCTGAGTTCAAACCTTATTCGTTGCTTAATATTTTCTTTATTTAAAAACAATATCGAAGTGTCTTACTTCATGAATTTTATTCGTTTGAATGTAATTTTTTGAAATTTCTAGTGGCAACTAAAATCGACCATACAGAAAGTATACGCTATGGACTTTTACCTCTGCAAACTCTTCAACATTTCGTGCAATGGTTTACTACATTTAATGCTGCACAATAATTGCGTTGAAAATCGAAACAAAATTAAGTCATTTATGTGGGGGAGGTATCAGTCAAGAAGACGCGTAAAAATCAAATTTTTGGGCCAAATAGTTTTTGTGAAATCGAATGATTAGTGTGTCAAAGCAGTCGGAACACCATGTGTCTGCACAGGCGAGCAGTGCAGTGATAAAAAAAACGCGCACAGTGCGGAATGCGGGGAGCACGTCTCTGTAGCAGCGAAAGGGTTAATGCGCCCGTGGTGGCTTTACTTCATAAACTGCGCGCTCCCCCCTAAACGTAGTTTGCGAACTATACTATACTATGTTGGTGCTTCTCTTGGCGCATGCAGCTGGCAACGCAGCAATCTCCCGCGTCTGGGTGGGCATGCGCGAGCCGCCAAGATAAAAGAATTGAACTATAGTACACTTCTCTTGGCCAGAAATGTCATTTTTGCCTGTGCTAGTCTGCTTTTTAAGTCGTCCTTACTCCGTCCGTTATGGCTTGTTTTGCTGCCTGCGTAGCAGAATTCCTTAATTTCCTCTACATCGTAATCCTCCGTTATGTCGTTCAGTTTCTCGGTATTGTCCTTTCTGCTACTATGTATTATTTTTGCTTCTCTTCGATTTACGCTCAATCCACATTCTGTCCTCATTTTCTGTTCTTTTCATTCAACAAATCCTGTAATTCTTCTTCACTCTAACTAAGGATAGTAAATGTCATCAGTGAATCTGATCACTGATATCCTTTCACCTTGAATTTTAATCCCACTCTTTAAGCTTTTTCTTACTTCCATCATTGCGTCTTTAGTGCACAGATTGAACAGCAAGGCCGAGAGACTACATCCCTGTCTTATACCCTTTTTAATCCGAGGCTTTCGTTTTTCGTCTTCCAGTCTTATTGTTCCCTCTTCGTGCTTTTACATATTTTATATTACCCGTCTTACCCCTATTTTTCTCACCATTTCAAACATCTTACACCATTTTACATTGTCAAACACTTTTTACAAGTCGACATATCCTATGGATGTGTCTTGATTTTTCTTCAGTCTTGCTTCCATTGTTAATGGCAACGCAGAACTGCATCTCTGGTGCCTTTACCTTTCCTAAAGACAAACTGATCGCCATCTAGCGTAATTTTCTGTTACATTCTTCTGTACATTGTTCTTGTCAGAAACTTGGACGCATGAGCTGTTAAGCTGATTGTGCGATAATTCTCACACTTGTCGTCTCTTGCTATCTTCGAAATTGTGAGAATGATGTTTTTCCTAAAGTCTGGTGGTATATCGCCAATCTCGTACATTCTACACACCAACGTGAATAGTCGTTTTGTTGTCACTTCTCCCAATGATTTTAGAAATACCGATGTAACGTTATCTATCCCTTCCGTCTTATTTGATCCTAAATGGCCCAAAGATCTTTTAAATTCTGATTCTAAGACTCGATTCCCTATCTCTTACCTATCGACTCCTGTTTCTTCTTCCATAAATTTATCAGACAAATCTTCCCCCTCATAGAGGTCTTCAATGTACTCTTTCCACCTATCTCTGTCTTCAACAGCGGAATTCCCATTGCTCTTTTAATGTTACAGGCCTTCCTTTTACTTTCATCGAAGGTTGTTTTGCTAGTCCTTCCGACAATGATTCCTATTTCACATTTTTAATGCAGCCACTTCGACTCTACTTTCCTGTGCTTATTATTTAAATTACTTTTATTTCTGTGCTTCTGAATTTCCCATGCTTTCTTCGCAGTTACTTTCATTGTACTAACGTTTTTCTTTCTAATTCATGTGACTGTCCTTTCTAGACACTTACATTCCTCTTCAACTGAACTGCCGACTCAGCTATTCATTATCACAGTATCTACTGCCTCAGAGAACTTCAGCACATCTCCCCATTCCTTAGCACTTCCGTAGTCCATTTATTTCCGCCTGATTCTTCCTGTCTAGTCTCTTAAATTTCAGCCTACTTTTCATCGTTACTAAACTGTGATATCACTCTATTCCTGCTGCTAGGTACTCCTTCTAATCCAACATCTGATTTCGGAATCTCTGCCTGATCATAATGTAATCTAACTGAAATGTACACGTATCTACCGGCCTTTTCCAAGTATATCTCTTCCTCTTGTGATTCTTTAACAGAGTATAGGAGATATATTGCAAAACTCAATTAGTCTTTCTCCTCTTTCATTCCTACTACCAGTCTCACATTGTTCTGTATCGTTTCCTTCTACTCCTTCCCCTATAACCTTATTCCAGTGCCTCATGACTATTAGATGTTCATCACCCTTTACGTACAGAATTACTCGTTCTGTATCCTAATACTTTCTCTCTCTCTCTCCTCATTTTCTGCTTACTTCGTCGATACATGTACCTGAACAATTCTTGTCGATTTTGTTTTGCTACCGATTCTGAGGAAAACAACCTTGTGTGTATGTTTGGAGTTTACGGGTGCTCGACGCCGAGGTTATTAGCGCCCCAACTGTTCATAGTAACTCACCCACTGATCTACCTTCCTATTCACAACTAATCCTTCTCCCACAACATCATTTTCTGCTACTGTTGATATTACGATAAGCTCATCTTACCTGAAATCCTTATTTTATTTCCATTTCTCTTCACTGACGCCCACTATATCTTGGTTGAGCCTTAGCGTTTCCCTTTTCAGATTTTCTAGCTTTCCTACCACATTTAAACTTCTGATATTCCACGCTCCAACTAGCAGAACCTCAGCCCTTCGTTGGTTATTCAGAACCTCAGATCTTCGTTGGTTATTCAATGTTTTCTCATGGTCACCTCCCGCTTGACAGTTCCCTCTCGGAGATCCGAATGGGGCACTAGTCCAGAATCTTTTGCAAGTAGAAAACTCATCATGGCACTTTTTGAATTACAGGCCACATGTGCTGTGGATACACATTATGTGTCTTTAATGCAGTGGTTTCAATTGCCTTCTGCATCCTCATGCCCTTGATCACTGCTGATTCTTCTGCCTTTAGGGGGAGTTTCCAACCCAAAGGGGAAAAAAAAGTACTCCTCCGCCCTCTTTGACAAGGCTGCATCGAACTTCTTACGAACCACAGCAATATAGTATCCATCCGCCGATAACAAGCTAGCGACTTTCAATTACATATCTCCCCTCCTAGCGACTTTCGTTTAAATATCTCCCTTGCACGGGAATTATAGTAAATGTACGAGTGCAAATTAATGATACATGGACGACGATATATGGAAATTTGGGTTTGGGCGTGAAGCGTGCACGGATAGCCGCAAACTACCTTTCTGCAGTTTTTCTACCAACATGTAGCCAATTTCATAGTGTTGTGAGTAGCTTTGATAAAAATTAAACATTACTGAAATATATAACTTAAATGAACTATACTGACGAAAAATGTATCACTTAGCAAATAAATTACAAATTATATAAACGTGACATCCTGCTTGCACTCGTGCTGTACCTCAGTTACTTTTTATCGTATTTTATTCGGTGAAACTGCATTCAGAAGGTGCTTCACTAATTGAGTTGTTAAGAATGTCCCCACAGCTGTTTCGAAGTTTGGGTAAAAATCTTCACAATGTCCAAATGGGAAGTCATACCAATGCTCATCATCAGTTCTTTATTATGCAATTTGAAAGTCGTCATTTCGTTGTCCGCACCTCGTGGTCGTGCGGTAGCGTTCTCGCTTCCCGCGTCCGGGTTCCCGGGTTCGATTCCCGGCGGGGCCAGGGATTTTCTCTGCCAGGTGATGACTGGGTGTTGTGTGATGTCCTTAGGTTAGTTAGGTTTAAGTGGTTCTAAGTTCTAGGGGACTGATGACCATAGATGTTAAGTCCCACGGTGCTCAGAGCCATTTGAGCCATTTCGTTAACTAGCTCCGTTGTATCAATATCTGTTTCATTTGGCTCTACAATGTTGAATGTTCAATGTAAGATACAGAGTTTCCGTTTAAGGAAACGGAAATTAAAGTTAGATAAACTGCTGTGATTTATTTAAGATCTGTTTTCCATTTCACTTATCGTTCTATATCTCGTAATTCTTTGAAGCTAGTAGTTCAAATAGTCTCGCTCCACTATTCAATCTGAGAAACATCAAGCCATTCCCGACCTAACATTTCTCATTTTTTTAAAAAAAAATCCAGTTAAACGTCGCTTAAAGTCATGTTTATATCTATTAAATTTTTCTAGAGTTACGCATTGTACAACAGTGATTATAAGGGTCAGACTATCTTTTAATTTCCTTCTCTATATTCTAATTGGATTTCCATGCATGTGATGGTAGAGCAGAGGTCTTGAAAAGCCAGAAGTTAGAGTAGGGGATTCTATAATACCATAGTGAAGCAGCAACAAGAACTCCGTTGTGGAACATGAGTGAGCCGTATAGGCGGTAGCTGTGTAAAGCAATCGCACCACTGCCAAATAAACTATGCTAGCAATAGCTTTCTGTTCGGTAGTAGTTTCATTTTCATGCTACTTCGGCGAAATGACACTGTGACAACAACAGTCGTTTCCTCTCGCAGGCAGAAGATACGAATATAAGGGGTAGGAGAATTGGCGCACATCACCCAATTGTTCTCCAAACAGATTTTTCCCCCTTGGTTTCTTTCGATCAGTTTTTGCGCCCCCTCTGACCCCGCGCCCTTCACGGGGACCTGTGTCGCTGCCCAGTAAGTACGATTCCGCATGGACCGTAACTTATCAGCTGAGTCGATCTTCTTCGTACTTTGCAGGCCAGATACGGTTCCTGCGTCCACGCTAATGCTGTCTGGTCGACGTATAATGTTTCCCAAGTGTTGGCGGATTTCGTGACTGTATGTTTTCGTGCAGTAGCGCTCAGACGATTTTATCGCTGACAAAAGACACTGCGATTATCTATGTAATTTACGCAAACAAAGATTCGTAACTTTTTTGTTTTCGCTCTTCCTGGTCAGCCATTGTCTGGAGCGGACATAAAATATATTGCTTGATTATGTTACGTAGAGTTTGTTGTTTGTGCTCATTTTGCGTAATAATACCTATTTAATATCACTGTGTTTGTTATTACGACTAATCATACCTTTTTTCCTCAGCTTTTTCCATAATTTTGTGTGGAGATGTCTGTTAGTGAATGATC
Source organism: Schistocerca piceifrons (assembly GCF_021461385.2). Lineage (NCBI taxonomy): Eukaryota > Metazoa > Arthropoda > Insecta > Orthoptera > Acrididae > Schistocerca > Schistocerca piceifrons. The sequence goes on from NC_060138.1 coordinate 991,684,931, forward strand.
GCGTATTAACGGCACCAATTAGTGTAATACGTTTGGTTTGCTTTCACAATAGAATCTGCACCTAAAATTTCACTTTTCACAAAAAGAAGTCCGATAGCGTTTAGGCGTAAATCACGTCGTAAAATTATATTCGCCAACAGACAATCCCGGTAGAGGAGCCTAGCTAACAAATATGAATCATGATGGTGGTAATTAAATTCCAATTTCAATATTTAAAAAATATTTTATGTGGTTTTTCAAGTGCAATTTTTTTGGATTTGATTGAAGACTCAATTAGCCAAAGATAATTTTAATTTGATTTAGATTTGCATTTGAGTTGAAACATTTTAAAAGACAGATTAATATAAAATTAAATAATAACAATAAAAATAAAATAATAATTTAAAAGCACTACTACAGACTGTTTAGTCAGTAACTAACATCAAAGATTTTCATTTATGGGACCGACTTTCTAAAACAGTCCTATAGCCCAAACAGGAAGCCGAGCGTGGACGCTGGATTAAGATCCATACAAAGAAAAGTAGCCATGTTCATTCGACATCACCCAAATTGCACTGCCAGCCTTGTCTAGGGTAAGTATGGTGCTTGTAAAATCACGATCCTCTTAAGTTTATGTTTTACAGTTTTAAATATGGCTGTCTCTCAGCAACGGTATATAAGTTTCAACAGTGGAATCACACAGCCAACCGGTTGCAAATAACTGTTCGGTCCGCTGACCTACGTTTCGATACCTCTAAGCATGTCTTCATCAGAATGAAATTTTAAGAAACCCTAAAATTACGTTGCGAGAAAGCAGTAGTCAAAGTTTCGAGCAAATACGCTCAACTCAAAAATTAAAATTAAGCACATTCAAGCCTTTTCGCGTATGCCTTGCTAGGAACCACTCAGACGGTTTCTTAAAATTTCATTCTGATGAAGACATCCTTAGATGTGTCGAAACCTAGGTCAGTGTACCAAACAATTACTTGAAACTGGTTGGCTGTATGATTCCTATGCTAATGTTTATATTTTTTACGTCCACTGACAGAAAATAACAAAGTAGTTAAGTAGTTAAGTAGAACTCAATCGAACTGGTGTGTCATCCTCAGCAGACTGGCGTCATCGGATCCGGATATGGTAGGGCTTACACTCAGCACATCGATCTCCCGACCGTTGTCAGTTTTCGTTACCTGGAGTCGCTGTTGCTCGGTCAAGCAGCTCCTCAATCCGTACTACGAGGCTCAGTGCAAAAATGGTTCAAATGGCTCTGAGCACTATGGGACTTAACTTCTGAGGTCATCAGTCCCCTAGAACTTAGAACTACTGAAACCTAACTAACCTAAGGACATCACACACATCCATGCCCGAGGCAAGATTCGAACCTACGACCGTAGCTGTCTCGTGGTTCCGGACAGTAGCGCCTAGAACCGTTCGGCCATCCCGGCCGGCGGCTCAGTGCACCCTGGAAGATCGACAGCGCATGGTGGCCCGGATGACACACCCATCCAAATGACAGCCATGCCCGACAGTATTTGACTTTGTGAGGTCCGCAGAGGTAGAATATAATTCTTATATTTCTGATATCCACTGATACAAAATAGTATAAATAAGAGAATCAATTAAATAGAAGAATTTATAATCTCTTTATTGCATCTTTATGCGTTACAATGTTCTGTAATAACTGCTTTTTGAGTTTTCTACATGGGCTTCTCTCCATATTGGGGGTATACAGGTATTACGATTGCTACCAACCATGTTCTACTTTAATCAGCTTTGACCCCGTGATACAGATGCAGCTAAATACAGCGACGGGAAAAATATCACAACACTAAAAAATAGTTAATGTAGAGTAACGAAATTTTGGGAATACATTTGCGTTGGTAACATACATAAGTGATTAACTTCGCAAAATCGCAGGTTAATGTAAGTGCGAGAAAAGCCATTGCAAATGTCAAATACTGGTACATCAATAACCTTTGGAACCGCAAGAATGTAGAATGCAAGCATGTAAACATACATTCATTGTGTTGTGCAGGATGGAGCTCCATGCCTGCTGCACTTGGTCAGTCAGTACAGGTACGGTTAATGATGGTTGTGGATGATGCTGGAGTTGTCGTCCGATGATTAATCTGCTGGTCGAGCAGGCCAAGGTAACATGCCGACACTCTGCAGAGCATATTGGCCTACAACAGAGGTATGTGAGCGAGAGTTATCCTATTGGAAAACACCCTATTCAATGCTGTTCATGAATGTCAGCACAACGGCTCGAACCACCAGACTTACAGATTTGCAGTCAGTGTGTATTACATGACCACGAAGGTGCTCCTGTCGTCTTACGAAATCGCATCGCAAATCATAGCTCCAGGTGTGATCCAGTGCGCCTAGCACGCGAACAGGTTTGAAGTCCTCAACTGGCCTCCTCCCAACCAGCACAATGTCGGTGGGTTGGGGTCAGTGGAATGCACCCTACAGGTGCGTCGGGCTCGGAGATGTCATTGAAGTAACCGATTTGTAGCAGTTAGTTATATCGCTGTGGTGCCAACTGCCGCTCAAATTGCTGCTGCAGATTCATGACGATGCGCCAGAGCCATACACCGAACACGAAGGTCTTTCCTCTCAGTAGTGCCACGTGGCCGTCTGGAGCGAAGTCTTCTTGCAACCGTACATTCTCGTGACCACCGCTGCTATCAATCATCTACAGTGGCTACGTTCTTGCCAGGAGTGTGTGTAGTATCACAGAAGGAACATCCAGCTTCTCGTAGCCCTATTACACGACCTCGTTCAAACTCAATGAGGTGTTGACAATGGCGTCTTCGTGGACTTAAATGCACAGCGTAGAAGAACAGAAGCCAGAATCGGCTCAGAAAAAGGAAACAACTTCCACCATTATAGAATAAGCTGGTGATGAAATAGATTAGCTAAAAAATCGCAGGCCGGCCGGTGTGGCCGTGCGGTTTTAAGCGCTTCAGTTTGGAACCGCGTGACCGCTACGGTCGCAGGTTCGAATCCTGCCTTGGGCATGGATGTGTGTGATGTCCTTAGTTAGGTTTAAGTAGTTCTGAGTTCTAGGGGACTGATGACCTCAGTAGTTAAGTCCCATAGTGCTCAGAGCCATTTTTAAAAAATCGGAGTGATCGGAACAGACCTATAGATATCAATAGCTCAAATGAAGTTCACGAATCGAAACTGAAGCTTGCCGATTCCAAAGAGGGCCCGGATCTCAGGACATCGAAACTGGCTTCAACTCTCTCCTCGGAGTTCCACGTCCCAGAGCTGGATGGCCAGACTACGCACGAAGACGCCATTGTAAGTCAGCCACGGACTCCAATCGGCCCACAAATATGCTTCAGTTCGGAACCGATCGACTGCTGCGGTCGCCGGTTCGAATCCTGCCTCGGGCATGGATGTGTGTGATGTCCTTAGGTTTATTAGGTTTAAGTAGTTCTAAGTTGTAGGGGTCTGCTGAGCTCAGATGTTAAGTCCCTTAGTGCTCAGAGCCATTTGAACCAATATGCTCAGCAAGCACACGCCGGACTCTGCGCTCAAAACGCTTGCGCCTTCCTCACCGAGCGGACCTCTCAAACCGTCCTCCTCTCTCCGTTACCTCTCCGTGACTTGCCACGTCACAACACGCCCCGTCCCCATCAACAACCTCGAGAAAAGATCTAGTGGCCCCAAACCAGAGGGACATCACACGATAGATCGAGCAAATGGCGCCAGGTATTCGCAAGGCGACGCCATCAACCCCGCCACGGCTCAATATTCTCTTAAGGAACAGTGAAATTAGGTGGGTAAAACTTAATTTAGTACAGCCAGCTTTATGAGAATCTGAGGGACAAGACAGATGCTAGATGGCGTGCTCACATTCGTACAAAATGCTCCATTTCCAGGCCGACTTACTGAACGCTCGATAGAAGCTAGAGAGCACAAGGTAGTACCGGAGAGGTTCTCCTAATTGGGTTGTTGTCATCAACCAGCAACACCTAGAAGGTTACAGAAATATAAAAATCGTTTACTGGCAGTAAGTTTCCACAAACTTACGTGACCATTTAGTTAGTCATAAATGAGCTCGAGGGACTGCTTGGATAGCATTCTAACAGGATAAGTATTCATCATATGACACTGTTCAGTAAGCGAAAAAATCGGTTACTTTCCATAAATTCTTAGGATGTGCATTAATCTACATTCGCCTATGCGTTCTGGTATTGATTGAACTCACAATAGCCGGCCGCTGTAGCCGAGCGGTTGTCGGCGCTTTAGTCTGCTATGGGCGCAGGTTCGAATCCTGCCTTGTGCATGGATGTGTGTGATGTCCTTAGGTTAGTTAGGTCTAAGTATTTCTAAGTCTAGGGGACTGATGACCTCAGATGTTAAGTCCCGTAGTGCTTAGAGCCATTTGAACCATCTGAACTCACAAAAGAGAGATCTATTCATCAACCAGGTTCAAGAAAGGGCAGCTCTAAGCTGACGGACACGTAACGGGCAAGTACTCGGAAAAATTAGTCAATCTACGTAAACCAGGATGTCGGGAGATAATTGATGACATAACTGTATCCGGATACGGATTGAACTTAGGGGAAAAAGATCTATGCATTAAACTCGTAAGGAAAGAGGTAGCTTTGAGGTAAGGCACAGGTGGTGGGCTGATGCCTGAAAATCAGTTAAGTTTACACAAATAAATGAACACTAACATTTGGAGAGAATGAAGAGGTACAATGCAATGTGACCATGCGAACTCTTCACAAGTAATCTATCTCATCTTTACACTACAAAGATTGCCACAAGACACCAGGTTTTAACGGTCACTCTTCCAAGACAAAGCACATTCCACGCGACTCTGACAAAACCCGTAAATTTACCCCAAAAACTTAAAGTCGCCAAAACTCGCGAGCCATATGCGTTATGACACGAGAAACTTCTCAAAGTTAATTGCAAACACAAACTGGCATGTTTTAATAAAAAGCTTTGCTATGGCGTCAGAGCACAGTAGCAAAGCGCATCTGCAACTTAACAGCTCCAAAAGAACAGTAAGAAACCCTTATCCAACGGCGCGCCACTAGCTAGGGTGAAAGGGGAACTGTTACGAAATTCTCCACCTGCACTCAGCGTAACGATGTCTGACTGACCATTGTGTCTGGTTTCGCCTCAAGGGCTCGAAAAGTTAGGCTGACACTACGTGCCTACGACTCTACGAAACCTTCTCGATAGTTTGATCGTGTTTCAAACCACGTATGCCCCCCAATTACACATGTCCACAAACACACAAAGGGAATTTGAAGGAGAAAATCGACTACATAACAGGGGAAAAAATTAATAAATACACGCGCACTCTCCTTTACCAGAGGCGATGTGACTGATGGTACACCACTTTTAGAGCTGTCTTAGCTGGTGTATTGCATCATTGAAAGACTAGCTAAGACACAGCGACCGAACAAAACGTTGCTCACTATTTAAATGCACACCCTTTCAATAACAAACACAATTGCATGCACATGTAATTTATTGCTTTGGGTTATCCTCTTCAGTTCGCGCGATATTCAAAGTTACAATATCCCAGATTACTGAGAACTGAGAGAGACATAGATAAAATAAGCAGCTCCTGAGGGTATTTTCGTTCTGTCCTTGCAACTACAAGAAAATGCATGTTTTTTCTTCTCACCAGATGCGTTTCGCTTTATTGAGGTAAAGCGTCATCAATGATCTGTAATTAAAGATATTTATAATTTGACTTCTTTTTAAGATCGAAAAACAGTTCGTTAATAATACGATTTTCGCTTGGTTTCTCCCCTACATCGGAAAATGCAGTCTGCTAGCACATCTTTGGTGTTTTTCTTCATTAGATGCTGATACTTGTAGTCTAGCTTTGAGTTGTTCTGCAGAGCTGTTCATTTCTCATGTTTTACACGGCACACTTTTTCGGAGACCACTGTTTTCTGTTTATTTTTATACTTCTAAGTATCTGTTATGGTTTGTGTTTTGTAGTGTTGCCAACACATTGCCACTAGTTTGTCTTTGACCTACACTCCTTTTCCTTGTATTTCTGTTAACTGTATGTGTGCAATTCTTTTTAATTATGTTGCTGTGTATTTACATACTGTGTAGGGTAGTGAAGGAGTAGTGATTTTTTTTTTTTTTTTTGTGGGAGACGGAGAAGTCATGATGAGTGGGCATAACCGTATAGTAGTGTGATGGAGCGTGGATTGGAGGAGAAGGCGAGAAGCAAGAAGTGAAACGATTTTGGGAGGAGAGGGGGGTTGGGTGGGAGAGGGTGAAGGAATGCGTCCAAGAATTGTATAGCAGCTACGGACAATATGGCCACACAAATGAAGAAAATGAACAATGCTTTTATTCTTAACAATAAAACTTTTGCCGGCGCTAGTTAAGATTTTATCTGTTTATGTAATGCTATATGCGTTTTTGGAAATAATTATCATTTTCAGATGCGTTTATTTATTACAGTACTGATTGCCGAGTTTTAATTCCTGCTGCATGCTGGAAACTACATTGCGATGCCCACACGTACAAACATTTTGTCTTTGTACTACAGATTTCACGAAATGTGAAAGTACTACTACCTGTTGTTGTTGCTGTGGTCTTCAGTCCTGAGACTGGTCTGATGCAGCTCTCCATGCTAATCTATTCTGAACAAGCTCCTTCATCTCCCAGTACCTACTGCAACCTACATCCTTCTGAATCTGCTTAGTGTATTCATCTCTTGGTCTCCCTCTACGATTTTTACCCTCCACGCTGCCCTCCAGTGCTAAATTTGTGATCCCTTGATGTCTCAGGACATGTCATGCCAACCGATCCCTTCTTCTAGTCGAGTTGTGCCACAAACTCCTCTTCTCCCCAATCCTATTCAATACCTCCTCATTAGTTACGTGATCTACCCACCTAATCTTCAACATTTTTCTGTAGCACCACATTTCGAAAGCTTCTATTCTCTTCTTGTCCAAACTATTTATCGTCCACGTTTCACTCCATACAAATACTTTCAGAAACGACTTCCTGACACTTAAATCTATACTCTTCTTCAGAAACGCTTTCCTTGCCATTGCCAGTCTACATTTTATATCCTCTCTACTTCGACCATCATCAGTTATTTTGCTCACCAAATAGCAAAACTCCTTTACTACTTTAAGTGTCTCATTTCCTAATCTAATTCCCTCAGCATCACCCGATTTAATTCGACTACATTCCATTATCCTCGTTTTACTTTTGTTGATGTTCATCTTATATCCTCCTTTCAAGACACTGTCCATTCCGTTCAACTGCTCTTCCAAGTCCTTTGCTGTCTCTGACAGAATTACAATGTCATCGGCGAACCTCAACATTTTTGTTTCTTCTCCCTGGATTTTAATTCCTACTCCAAATTTTTCTTTTGTTTCCTTTACTGCTTGCTCAATATACAGATTGAATAACATCGGGGAGAGGCTACAACCCTGTCTCAATCCCTTCCCAAACACTGCTTCCCTTTCATGCCCCCCGACTCTTATAACTGCCATCTGGTTTCTGTACAAATTGTAAATAGCATTTCGCTCCCTGTATTTTACCCCGACCACCTTTAGAATTTGAAAGAGAGTATTCCAATCAACATTGTCAAAAGCATTCTCTAAGTTTACAAATGCTAGAAACGTAGGTTTGACTTTCCTTAATCTTTCTTCTAAGATAAGTCGTAAGGTCAGTATTGCCTCACGTGTTTCAATATTTCTACGGAATCCAAACTGATCTTCCCCGAGGTCGGCTTCAACCAGTTTTTCCATTCGTCTGTAAAGAATTCGCGTTAGTATTTTGCAGCTGTGACTCATTAAACTGATAGTTCGGTAATTTTCACATCTGTCAACACCTGCTTTCTTTGGGATTTGAATTATTATATTCTTCTTGAAGTCTGAGGGTATTTCGCCTGTCTCGTACATCTTGCTCACCAGATGGTAGAGTTTTGTCAGGACTGGCTCTCCCAAGGCCGTCAGTAGTTCTAATGGAATGGTGTCCACTCCCGGGGCCTTGTTTCGACTTAGGTCTTTCAGTGCTCTGTCAAGCTCTTCACTCAGTATCGTATCTCCCTTTTCATCTTCATCTACATCCTCTTCCATTTCCATAATATTGCCTCAAGTACATCGCCCTTGTATAGACCTTCTATATACTCCTTCCACCTTTCTGCTTTCCCCTCTTAACTGGGTTTCCATCTGAGTTCTTGATATTCATACAAGTGGCTCTCTTTTCTCCAAAGGTCTCTTTAATTTTCCTGTAGTCTGTATCTGTCTTACCCCTAGTGAGATAAGCCTCTACATCCTTACATTTGTCCTCTAGCCATCCCTGCTTAGCCATTTTCTACTTCCTGTCGATCTGATTTTTGAGACGTTTGTATTCCTTTTTGCCTGCTTCATTTACTGCAGTTTTATATTTTTTCCTTTCATCAATTAAATTCAATATTTCTTCTGTTACCCAAGGATTTCTACTAGCCCTTGTCTTTTTACCTACTTGATCCTCTGCTGCCTTCACTACTTCATCCCTCAGAGCTACCCATTCATCTTCTACTGTATTTCGTTCCCCCTTTCCTGTCAATTGTTCCCTTATGCTGTCCCTGAAACTCTGTACAACCTCTGGTTCTTTCAGTTTATCTAGGTCCCATCTCCTTAAATTCCCACCTTTTTGCAATTTCTTCAGTTTTAATCTACAGTTCATAACCAATAGATTTTGGTCAGAGTCGACATCTGCCCCTGGAAATGTCCTACAATTTAAAACCTGGTTCCTATATCCCTGTCTTACCATTATATAATCTGATACCTTTTAGTATCTCCAGGATTCTTCCATGTATACAACCTTCTTTTATGATTCTTGAACCAAGTGTTAGCTATGATTACTACTACCTCTGTATTTTTATGTTCTATAATGCAGAAACCAAGACATGCTAACCATCACTTGCACAGTTAGTTTTTGCAAGGGAAAAGACGCAAATATAATCAGATAAGGCACAGAGATATAAAGGTAAAGATTGGCAACAGATCTAATCAATTATTTATACAGCCTTCAGTAATTTGTCCATTCTGGTACCCATTTGTATAAGTTTATCCTTCAAAGAGGAGAGATCCAGATAACTCTGGTACAGGAAGTGAGATAACAGGAATAATACGTTACTTCCGTATTTCCAGACGAGCTGTTCAAATGGCTCAAATGGCTCTGATCACTATGGGACTTAACTGCTGAGGTCATCAGTCCCCTAGAACTTAGAACTACTTAAACCTAACTAACCTAAGGACATCACACACATCCATGCCCGAGGCAGGATTCGAACCTGCAACCGTAGCGGTCGCGCGGTTCCAGACTGTAGCGCCTAGAACCGCTCGGCCGACGAGCTGTCAAACTGTTTCCACTTGAAGAACACAAAACATTTTAGCGTCTGTGTTGAAGTTTGGAGAAATTACATTGTTTATTCAGAGTTTCTATGAATAGCAGAGCAGGTGAATTTTGATGTTGTTTACGGCGTTGTAACTTTTATGTTCGCACCAGAACGAGAATGTGAAGTTACGACAGTATTCGAAAACATTTCTGTCTTGCTGAAACTGTAGATTCGCACATACGTCACGGACCATAAAAGTCGTGTATCTCATAAACTAATTCACAGTATTAGCCGAGAAAATTGCCATGGTACCTAGAGACCGAACGTTTTATGTAATCAAAAAGTTACAGTACTTTAGCTGAGCAGCAAATCGGGAAGGTAAACTTAATCGAAAGATCTTTGACAAGACTCTTGAAAGGAAGCGATTGTAAGTTTGAAACCGAAGACACAAACGTAACAAAACGGAAAATTTCTCCGACTACCAACCGGCCGTTCATAGGGTAATCAATATAAATGGTACTTGGTTACAGCTAGCTGCCACACTTGCTTGACAGTGGCAAGCATGGACTTAATTGATGAGTCACAGACTCCATGGACACATCGCCCATTTCATGATGAATATTTATAGAGGTTGGCTCGTTTTATCTCGCGCTATAGCATATTAACTTGAACAGAGATTCATTAACATTTGTAGAAGTAACCTCAGCCGTACCCCGGGGAAGTGCGTTGGGACCCTTGCTGTTCATGACGCATATTAATGGAAATAATGAACTTACAGACAATTCTAATAGTAATCACAGACTTTTTGCAGATGATGTAATTGTCTGTAATAAGGTACCGCCTGAAAAGAAATTGTACAAATATTTAGTCGAATCTTGATAATATTTCAAAATGGTGCAAGGATTGACAACTTACTTTAAAAATTCAGAACCGTAATATCTTGCGCTTTACAAAAAGAAAAAACGTAGTATCCTGTGATTACAAAACCAACAGCAAGTAGTCACAGTTTGTATCGGTCAATTCTACAAATACCTGGGTGTAACAAATTGCAGAGATATGAAATGGAAGGATCAGACAGTCTCAGTCGTAAGTAAAACAAGTGGTAAACTGCTGTTCATTGGTAGGATACAGGAGAAATGCTGTCAGTTTAAAAAGGAAATTTTATGCAAAACACTTGTGCGCTCCATCGTAGGATATTGCTCGTGAATGTGGGTCCGTGCCAGATGGGACTAACAGGGGGTATTGAATGTACACAATGAAGGGGCGGCACAAATGGTCACAGGTTTGTTGGACCACGGGGGAGTGACGTCACGGAGATGCTAAGAGAACTGCACTGACAGACGCACAAGGTAAATGCAAATATACTAGAAATTTTCTAGAACCAACTTTAAACGATTAATCTAGGAATATTTTACAACCCCTACATATTGTCCCGTAGGGGTCGCGAAGACGAATGGTTCAAATGGCTCTGAGCACTATGGGACTTAACATCTGAGGTCATCAGTCCCCTAGAACCTAGTACCACTTAAACTTAACTAACCTAAGGGCATCACACACATCCATGCCCGAGGCAGGATTCGAACCTGCGACCGTAGCGGTCGCGAGGTTCCAGACTGAAGCGCCTAGAACCGCTCGGCCACACCGGCCGGCCGCGAAGACGAGATGAGACTAATTACAGCATTCCTGGAGGCCTTTAAGTACTCATTCTTCCTGCGCTTCGTACATGAATAGATCGGGAAAAAGTCCTAATAACTGGTACAATGGCAAGTACTGTTTACGGTGCACTTTACAGTGTGCTGGACCGAGAGTCCAACTCGTGACCTTCGCCATTTGCTCTACCGACTGAGCTACCCAACCACAACTCAAGACCCATTCTCACAGCTTTAATTCCCCCACTACCTTACCCGCTACCTTCCAAGTTTCACAGAAGCTCTCCTGCGAACTTGCAAGACTAGTACTACGAGCACATGACTTATCCACAGCCTGGTGAATGTTCCCAGAATGAAATTTTCGCTCTACATTGGAGCGTGTGCTGATATGAAGCTTCCTGAAAGTTTAAAACTATTTGTTGGACCAAGACTCGAAATCAAGACCCTTGCTTCTCGCGAGCAAGTGCTCTACCGACTGAGCTAACCAAGCACGATTCACGACCAGTCCTCACAGCAGTAATTCCGCCAGTATCTCATCTCCTACCTTCCAAAGGTCACAGGAGATCTTCTACAAAACTTGCAAGAGTAGCACTTCTGGAACAAAGGATACTGCGAAGACATGGTTTAGCCACAGCCTACGGGATGTTTCCAGAACAGAGCACTTACCAGCGAAAGGCAAAGGTCCTGTGTTCGAGTCTCGGTCGAGCACACAGTTTTTACCCGCCAGGAAGTTTCACATCAACGCACATCCCACTGCAGAGTGAAATTTCATTCTGGAAACATGCCCCAGCTGTGGATAAGTCATGTATTCGCAATATCCTTTCTTCGAGAAGTGCTAGCCTTGTAAGTTTCACATGAGAGCTTCTGTAAAACTTTGAAGGTAGCAGGTAAGGTACTGGCAGAATTAAAGCTGTGAGAACAGGTCGTGAATTGTGCTTAGGTAGCGTGTGCGGTTAGAAGACTGGCTGCCCTCTGTGATAAAAAGACTTAGTGAAGGAATCAACGATGAACTTTAACGAGTGTCATGTGGCGTCAGCCCAGACCAAAACCCACGAACAATAACGAACAAAACGATGACGGAAAAAAAAAATCGCTAGAGCACTTGTCCGCGAACGGCGAACTTTCCGAGTTCGAGTCTTGGTCCGGCACACAGTCTTAACCTGCCAGAAATTTTCAAATCAGTTTACCTTCCGCTGCAGATGGAAAATTTCATTCTGCATTTTACAGTTTGCAGAGCACAGATGCATATATAAATGTAGACGTAGATATACGATTCAGCCGGCCGCGGTGGCCGAGCGGTTCTAGGCGCTTCAGTCCGGCACCGCGCGACTGCTACGGTCGCAGGTTCGAATCCTGCCTTGGGCATGGATGTGTGTCATGTCCTTAGGTTAGTTAAGTTTAAGTAGTTCTAAGTTCTAAGGGACTGATGACCTCAGATGTTAAGTCTCATAGTGTTCAGAGCCATTTTTTATACGATTCAGATTATAAATTTCGCCGCCCAGTCGATGTAGTGGATGTAGTGAATATCTGCGAGAAATTAATCCACATCAGCAGCTAGATGCGGACGAAAAGGAACCTCAGTCGACTACAAGGTCATGAGAGACGAAGCACAAGCTCGAATTGTTTCTGGGATAGGGATGGAAATCGACCGTGTCCTTTCAAAGGAAACGCGCCTCATTTTCCTTGAGCGATTTAGGGAAATCACGAAAATCCTTAACCGGAGTGATCTGACGCTGCTTTGCAACGTTGACCTCCTAAATGCGAGTCCAGTGACATAACCACTGCGTCACCTCACTCCTTGGAGACGGACGAGCATTGTCCTCTGTGACGAGGACGTCTTCTCCCTAGAAATGTCAATCTATGCCCGTACACGTACAATTTGAAATGAATTATCAAGAAAAATTAAAATTGCAAAGTCTAGTACAGATTCAGTACACGAGTAATATATAGTACTTAAGCAAAATCGGATGAATATTAAACACAGCGTGAACCAAATATGATATGTTGCTGAACCAGGTCATATTATTTGTTACACGTGCAACTTTTGTGGGAAGGTGATGGCAGCGTAGAAACAGGGAGAATTCCTCACAGTTACTCCCAGATTTACAAGCGACAGTTTCTCCAACGAATCGCGCGATAGTTGCGGCCGCGATGCCACAAACTAACTATTGTGGTCGCTTGAGTCTCATGCTGGCTCCATGTTGACATCACGTTATTACCAGAGACGTCACTGCCATGGTCTTCCTGTCCTGGAACTAGTTCCCTGTTCACATTTCTTCCACCGGCATACAAGACCCCTCACCCCTATAGCTGTCCGCCTGCTTAGCTGAGTGTAACGTGTTTCCTATCACGTTCGAATCCCGAACGGGTTGACGTGTTGGAGATTTTCTCCTATCGTGTACTGGGTGTTGTCGTCCTCATCATCACCGACATGCAAGTCGTCCAGTGTGGAGTCACCTACAAAAAGACTTGCAACTCGGCGGCCCAACTTCCCCAGACGGGGTCTCCCGGCCATCAATGCCACACGATCATTTCATTATTACCCCCATAGCTGGCACATTCAGGCAGCACTATGATTAGTTGAAGTGTAGGTGGCAAGAGTGCTGTTGTCTGTTGTGACGGTTCCCGGAGGGCTATAAGTGGAAGCGTCGTTAGCGTTGTGACCGAAAGTGACAGCGATGTGTTGGTCTCGATCACCTGAGGTTGCCTTAGAACCTTTGGGAGGGCCAGCTGACCAGGTCATCAGTCCCCTAGAACTTAGAACTACTTAAACCTAACCAACCTAAGGACATCACACACATCCATGTCCGAGGCGGGATTCGAACCTGCGACCGTAGCGGTCGCGCGGATCCAGACTGAAGCGCCTAGAACCGCTTGGCCACCCCAGAAGGGATGAAACACATTTATCGCCCATGACTTGCTGATCGTCACTCATCGCGGCCGAACGTGTGCGAAAAGGCTTCTGGGAGGAACCCCGGCTGCGATAAATCTTTATTGTGTCTTGGAGCCCTCTCTAAGGCCTTTAAATGCCTCTTCAACGCATCTTTAACGATTATCTTACTGTTCTGGTATTCCAAGGCGACCATGGAGTCCGCTGTAAAAAATAATATCCCACGGGCACCTTTGTGTCTATGTTTTAAACATCAGCAAGCCACACGGCTCAAAACAAAGGAACAATTCGACTGCGACTAGTCTAATGCAGTGCTTTCATTATATTTGAATTAGGTGCCTATTACAAGAATGTACCTTTAATATACTGAGTAGTACCTCAAATATGCGAAATATCCATTTAAAACTGGTGGGGATTACTTGATGACATCTATAGCAACTGTTCACTTTTCTCTTTTCATCTTCATTTTTTATTTATTCCGACTTGGTATGTTTGACTGGATACCAGTGTTAAATTCACAACCAACCCCATGAGACTCACTAGTGAAATCCGATACTTGTGTAGTTAGCTGCTGTTTTGTTGACCCCTTCAGTGGTGACGTTAATCTCTGGAGGGAGACGTTTACATAGAATGAAATGCGACCCTTGTTATATTTTCCATCGCTCCTTACCAGCGAACGCTATGCAGTATCTACTTCCGGATCACGTGCCTTTGTTCGTTCACCTCTAGCCTCCAGCAAGATGAATGTATTTTTAAACTACAGAAACAGTTCTATCACTCCAGAGTTGGTCGCTTCACTATGTGGACACGATGGTGCTTGTACGACTTCCAAGTCGTCTGTCCCAATCCTCTAGACTGCGTTTTGAGACACTCTCGTGTGAGATGTGTGTCCTGAGATCCAGCTAACACCAATGTGTGTTGTGAAGCTTCTAGTGTGACTGAGTTAAAGGAAGTTTCAGTCAGACTTACATTCAATTTCTAAAGCGCCGCTTCTCCTTGGAGGGGCTAGCTGAAACAACGATCAAGTTGTATGTATCAATATCTCTAGTAGACAACAGTATCTCACGTTCACTAGTTCGTAGTCACAGTAGCACGGTCCACGGCTGCTTTTAGTACTCCGTGCATGCTCTGCAACAGCGAGCAACCACTGCAACACCTGGAAACAAGATTTAAACTTGACAGGAGTTAAACTGTGCCACACAATGAAGGCACAGATGGAACTGCACGGGGAATCACGGCACAGTGCTGTATGTGTGACCTTTAATGCTACATGTATAATACTTTGCAACAGTTAATGTATGTGTAATACACTGATGGGAAAAATCGCAGCACCAAGAAGCAGTTGTGTGATACAAACGAAAGGTGTTTGACTTGTTTCTACATCTGAAAGACGATGTCTATTCATATTTCACGCCAGTCGCTTAGGAGTGGCACTGATAGCGCCACTATGACGGTGCGAATAGGTTTGCTTTAAATACGCGCTGTAACGGTCGTGAGCACTTGTTACGTTTGAGACTGGATGTGGTGAGTTGATGTAAGTCAAGAACGCCTTTAAGGGGCCATTATTAACCCCTCACTGAGTTTGAACGAGAACATATAATAGGGCTACGAGAAGCTGCATGTTCCTTCTGCGATGCTGCAGAAAGACTTGGCAGGAATGTAGCCACTGTTCACGATTGCGAGAATGTACGGTCGCAAGGGGACCGGGTTCCGGGCGACCACGTGGCATGCCGAGAGGGAAGACCATAGTGTTCTAAATACGGGCCTGGCACATTGCACTGCATCTGCAGCAACAATTTTAGCAGCAGTTTGCACCACAGTGACACAGCGAACTGTAACTAATCAGTTTCGTCAAGGACAGCTTCGAGCCAAAAGCCCTGTTTGCATTCCACTGACACCAAACCACCACCGTCTGCGTCTTCAGTGGTATCGAGTGAGAGCACTTTGCAGGGCATGGTGAAGGTCTGTTGTGTCTTCTGAGGAAATCCGGTTCTGTCTCGGTTCCAGTGATGGCCGTTTATTGGTTAGAAGAATGCCAGTTAAGAGCCTACATCCAATCTCTCCATAAGCTAGGCACATTGGACTTCTGCCTGGAATTATGATCTCGGGCGCGATTTCGTATGACAGCAGGAGCACTCTCGTGGTTATCCCTCGCACCTGTCAGCAGAGTTGTACGTCAGTCTGGTGATTCGACTTGCTACGCTGCCAATTATGAACAGCATTCTAGTGTGTGTTTTCCAACACGCTAACTCTCGGCCACATTGCGTTGTTGTACCCCAACATGCTCTACAGAGTATCGACATCCCTTGGCCTGCTCAATCACCAGACCCGTAACCAATCGAGAACATTTGGGACATCATCGGACGACAGCGTCAGCCAAGTCAGCATTAGCCGTCCCCGTATTGACCGGACAAGTGCAATAGCCGTCCCTCAAACCGACATCCGGCACCTTTACAACACAATGCAGGCACGTTTGCAGTTTGTGATAGGTTTGTTCGCATCAGAATCGACAGAAAACCAACACAACAACAATATTTCTGATAATCATGCCGACGTCGGAAGCTTAAGATGAAGAGATAGAGAAAGTACACTATGGCCATTAAAATTGCTACACCAAGAATAAATGCAGATGATAAACGGGTATTCATTGGACAAATATATTATACTAGAACTGACATGTGATTACATTTTCACGCAAATTGGGTGCATAGATCCTGAGAAATCAGTACCCAGAACAACCACCTCTGGCCGTAATAACGGCCTTGATACGCCTGGGCATTGAGTCGAACAGAGCTTGGATGCCGTGTACAGGTACAGCTGCCCATGCAGCTTCAACACGATACCACAGTTCATCAACAGTAGTGACTGGTGTGTTGTGACGAGCCAGTTGCTCGGCCACCATTGACCAGATGTTTCTAACTGGTGAGAGATCTGGAGAATGTGCTGGCCAGGGCAGCAGTCGAACATTTTCTGTATCCAGAAAGTCCCGTACAGGACCTGCAACATGCGGTCGTGCATTATCCTGCTGAAATGTAGGGTTTCGCAGGGATCGAATGAAGGGTAGAGCCACGTGTCGAAACGCATCTGAAATGTAACGTCCACTGTTCAACGTGCCGTCAATGCGAACAAGAGGTGACCGAGACGTGTAATCAATGGCAGCCCATACCATCACGCCGGGTGATACGCCAGTATCGCGATGACGAATACACGCTTCCTATGTGCGTTCACCGCGATGTCGCCAAACACGGATGCGACCATCATGATGCTGTAAACAGAGCCTGGATTCATCCGAAAAAATGTCGTTTTGCCATTCGTCGTTGAGTGCACCATCGCAGGCGCTCCTGCCTGTGATGCTGCGTCAAGGGTAACCGCAGTCATGGTCTCCGAGCTGATAGTCCATGCTGCTGCAAACGTCGTCGATCTGTTCGTGCAGATGGTTGTTGTCTTTCAAATGTCCCCATCTGTTGACTCAGGGATCAAGACGTGGCTGCACGATCCGTTACAGCCATGCGGATAAGATGCCTGTCATCTCGACTACTAGTGATACGAGGCCGTTGGGATCCAGCACGGCGTTCCGTATTACCCTCCTGAACCCACCGATTCCATATTCTGCTAACAACCATTGGATCTCGACCAACGCGAGCAGCAATGTCGCGATAGGATAAACCGCAATCGCGATAGGCTACAATCCAACCTTTATCAAAGTCGGAAACGTGGTGGTACGCATTTCTCCTCCTTACACGAGGCATCACAACAACGATTCACCAGGCAACGCCGGTCAACTGCTGTTTGTGTATGAGAAATCGGTTGGAAACTTTCCTCATGTCAGTACGTTGTAGGTGTCGCCACCGGCGCCAACCTTGTGTGAATGCTCTAAGAAGTTAATCATTTGCATATCACAGCATTTTCTTCCTGTCGGTTAAGTTTCGCGTCTGTTGCACGTCATCTTCGTGGTGTAGCAATTTTAATGGCCAGTAGTGTATATGAGGATATTGAAAGGGTAACAGTGTACGTAAAGGGTGACGAAAATCTAACAGTCATGGGGGGACTGGAATGCAGTTGTAGGGGAAGGAGTAGAAGATTACAGGAGAATTTGGGCTTAGGACAAGGAATGAGAGCAAGACAGACTAATTGAGTTCTGTAATAAATTTCAGCTAGTAATAGCAAATACTCTGTTCAAGAATCACAAGAGGAGGAGGTATACATGGAGAAGGCGGGGTGATATGGGAAGATTGTAAAGCGTATCCAGGAGCGAGTACAGACTCAGATCACAATGTAGAAGTGATGAAAAGTAGGCTGAAGTTTAAGAGATTAGGCAGGAAGAATCAATACGCAATGAAGTGGGATATGGAAGTACTAAGGAATGACGAGATACGCTTGAAGTTCTCTAAGGCCATAGATAAAGCAATAAGGAATAGGTCAGTAGGCAGTACAGTTGAAGAGGAGCGGACATCTCTAAATAGGGCAATCACAGAAGCTGGAAAGAAAAACGTAGGTACAAATAACGTAACCGTGAGGGACTACGAGTAAAAGAAGAAATAATTCAGTTCACCAATGAAAGAAGGAAGTAAAACTAAGTTCATGGAAATTCAGAAATACAGAAAAACAAGTTGTTGAAGAATGAAATAAGTAGAAAGTGAAGAGAAGGTAAGAGGAAATGGCTTCATGAAAAATGTGAATAAATCGAAAAAGAAATGATTATTGGAAGGACTGACTCAGCGTATAGGAAAGTCAAAATAAGCTTTGGTGAAATTAAAAGCGACGGTGGTAACATTAAGAGGACAACGGGAATGGCACTGTTGAATGCAGAGGAGAGAGCGGACAGGTGGAAAGAGTGCATTGAAGGCCTCTATTAGAGGGAAGACTTGTGTGATGTGATAGAGGAAGAAACAGGAGTCAGTTTAGAAGAGATAGGGGATCCAGTATTAGAATCAGAGTTTGAGAGAGCTTTGGAGGACTTAAGATCAAATAAGGCGGAAGTGATACATAATATTTCATCAGAATTTCTCAAATCATTGGAGAAGTGGCAACAAAACAACTATTCATGTTGGTGTGTAGAATGCGTTAGTCCGGTGACATAGTGCGGGATTAGCCGAGCGGTTTATGCGCTGCAGTCATGGACTGTGCGGCTGGTCCCGGCGGAGGTTCGAGTCCTCCCTCGGGCATGGGTGTGTGTGTGTTTGTCCTTAGGATAATTTAGGTTAAGTAGTGTGTAAGCTTCGGGACTGATGACCTTAGCAGTTAAGTCCCATAAGATTTCACACACATTCCGGTGACATACCATCTGACTTTCGGAAAAATATTATTCACACAATTCTTCAGTGTGAAAGAACTGACAAGTACGAATTATCGCACTTTTAGATTAACAGCTCGTGTATAGAAGTTGCTAACAAGAATAATATACAGAAGAATGGAAAAGGAAATTGAGGACGTGTTTGGATTCAGGAAAGCTAAAGGCACACCAAAACAGCAATTCTGACTTTTCAGTTGATAATGGAAGCAAGACTAAATAAAAAATCAAGACACGTTCATAAGATTTGTCGACCTGGAAAAAGCATATGACAGTGTAAAATGCTGCGAAATGTTCGAAATTCTGAGAAAAATACGGGTAAACTATAGGGAGAGACGGGTAAAATACAATATGTACAAGAGCCAAGAGGGAATAATAAGAGTGGACGATCATCTACATGTACATCCATACTCCGCAAGCCACCTGACGGTGTGTGGTGGAGGGTACTTTGAGTACCTCTATCGGTTCTCCCTTCTATTCCAGTCTCGTATTGTTCATGGAAACAAAGATTGTCGGTATGCCTCTGTGTGGGCTCTAATCTCTCTGATTTTATCCTCATGGTCTCTTCGCCAGATATACGTAGGATGGAGCAATATACTGCTTGACTCCTCGGTGAGGGTATGTTCTCGAAACTTCAACAAAAGCCCGTACCGAACTACTGAGCATCTCTCCTGCAAATTCTTCAACTGGAGTTTATCTATGATCTCCGTAACGCTTTCGTGATTACTAAATGATCCTGTAACGAAGCGCGCTGCTCTCCGTTGGATCTTCTCTATCTCTTCTATCAACCCTATCTGGGACGGATCCCACACCGGTGAGCAATATTCAAGCAGTGGGCGAACAAGTGTACTGTAACCTACTTCCTTTGTTTTCGGATTGCATTTCCTTAGGATTCTTCCAATGAATCTCTGTCTGGCATCTGCTTTACCGACGATCAACTTTATATGATCATTCCATTTTAAATCACTCCTAATGATTACTCCCAGATAACTTATGGAATTAACTGATTCCAGTTGCTGACCTGCTATATTGTAGCTAAATGATAAAGGATCTTTCTTTCTATGTATTTGCAGCACATTACACTTGTCTACATTGAGATTCAATTGCCATTCCCTGCACCATGCGTCAGTTCGTTCCAGATCCTCCTGCATTTCAGTACAATTTTCCATTGTTACAACCTCTCGATATACCACACCATCATCCGAAAAAAGCCTCAGTGAACTTCCGATGTTATCCACAAGGTCATTTATGTATATTGTGAATAGCAACGGTCCTACGACACTCCCCTGCGGCACACCTGAAATCACTCTTACTTCGGAAGACTTCTCTCCATTGAGAATGATATGCTGCGTTCTGTTATCTAGGAAGTCTTCAATCCAATCACACAATCTCCATTGAGAATGATATGCTGCGTTCTGTTATCTAGGAAGTCTTCAATCCAATCACACAATTGGTCTGATAGTACATATGTTCTTACGTTGTTCATTAAAAGACTGTGGGGAACTATATCAAACGCCTTGCGGAAGTCAAGAAACATGGCATCTACCTGGGACCCCGTATCTATGGCCCCCTGAGCCTCGTGGACGAATAGCGCGAGCCGGGTTTCACACGATCGTCTTTTTCGAAACCCCTGCTGATTCCTACAGAGTAGATTTCTAGTCTCCAGAAAAGTTATTATACTCGAACATAATACGTGTTCCAAAATTCTACATTTGATCGATGAGACGAAAGGGATATGTGGAGCCGGCCGGTGTGGCCGTGCGGTTAAAGGCGCTTCAGTCTGGAACCGCGTGACCGCTACGGTCGCAGGTTCGAATCCTGCCTCGGGCATGGATGTGTGTGATGTCCTTAGGTTAGTTAGGTTTAATTAGTTCTAAGTTCTAGGCGACTGATGACCTCAGAAGTTGAGTCGCATAGTGCTCAGAGCCATTTGAACCATTTTTGGATATGTGGAAAACACTGTCAAGTAAAATGGACTTGATGATAGGACATCTGTTAAGACATCATGAACGAAGTGCTCGTTATAAAGGGTCTAAATGAGGAATGTAGTCTTTCATCCCACTGTTCAATCGGAACACCGAGGAAGCAATGATGGTTATAAAAAAAAACGTTCAGGAGTGGAATTAAAATTATTTGTGAAAGGATATCAGTGATACGATTCATTGATGACATTGCTATCTTGAGTGAAAGTGAAGAAGAATTATATGATCTGTTCAATGGAATGAACAGTCTAATGAGTACAGAATATGGACTGAGAGTAAATCGAAGAAACACAAAAATAATGAGAAATAGCAAAAATGAGAACAGCGAGAAACTGAAAATCAGGATTGATGGTCACAAAGTAGATGAAGTTAAGGAATTCTGCTACCTAGGCAGCAAGGAGGACATCGAAAACAATCACTAGTAAAAAGGACTTTCCTGGCCAAGAGAAGCCTGCTAGCATCAAACATAGCCCTTAATTCGAGAAAGAAATTTCTGAGAATGTGCGTCTGGAGCACAGCGTTGTATGGTAGTGAAACATGGACTATGGAAAACCGGAACGGAAAAGAATCGAAGCATTTGCGATGTGATGCTACAGACAAATGTTGAAAATTAAGGGGGGTGATAAGGTAAGGAATGAGGAGATCCTGCGCAAAATCTGAGACGAAAGGGATATGTGGGAAACACTGTCAAGGAAAATGGTTCAAATGGTTCAAATGGCTCTGAGCGCTATGAGACTCAACTGCTGAGGTCATTAGTCCCCTAGAACTTAGAACTAGTTAAACCTAACCAACCTAAGGACATGACAAACATCCATGCCCGAGGCAGGATTCGAACCTGCGACTGTAGCGGTCTTGCGGTTCCAGACTGCAGCGCCTTTAACCGCACGGCCACTTCGGCCGGCTCAAGGAAAATGGACATGATGATAGGACATCTGTTAAGACTTCAAGGAATGTCTTGCATTGTCCCAGAGGGAGCTTTAGAGAGCTAAAACCTGTAGAGGAAGGCAGAGACTGAAATACATCCATCAAATAATTGAGGACATATGTTGCTAGTGCTACTCTGAGATGAAGTGGTTGGCACAGTAGAGAAATTCGTGGTGGGCCGCATCAAATCAGTCAGAAGATTGATGGCTCAAAATATAAAAATTACACCCTTATTCTCGCAACCCACTGTCTCCTTTCCGTCCCACCGTTTCATCACCCTTGCTGCAGTCACCATCAAATCGGCTGTCACCAGTATATATCGAAACAACCAAGCCATTACCAAGGATACTCTTAACACATCTACCATTACAGTCCCCGTCTCAAGTATCCTGTTAACACTACCATTTTTACTCAAAAGATCTCCTTCTACAAATATTTCCCTGTTATTAAGATTTCCAGTTAAGTCAATTCCAGCATAAAACTTTAACCGCCACAGAAACATCACCACCACCTACCACTAGCATGGTGCAACCCACGTGATTCTCAATATTCATTCCATGTCACATAACTTATTTTATTCAGTAAATATGATACCATCAACAACCAGCGTCACACACTGTCATAAAGCAACAACTCCACTACCATCCCTCCCCCATCAAGTCGTCCCACAACAATCCAATAATGCAACGACAAATAATCGTTCAAACGACCCAACAAACATCCTTTATCAAAATAAACCACCAAAAAATTGTATACTAATCCCAATAACACTCATTATATGAGGCCAACACCCTCCCCTTCTCCTTACACAGTCACAGACATGCGAAACAAAATCTCTTTCACCCAGAATCCAACTTGATTCATTACAAAGTCATTACTCCTTAAATTGAAAATGTTCCATATACGACCTGCTCTCATGAAAAGCCTAACCCCATAAAATCTTTAAATCCTTATCCCCACATGCAAACGTATTTTTCCAGTTGAATGAATATGAATACGTTCTTCTGTTAATAACCAACTCAGACATACAAACGAAAAATGAAGCGTTGAAGACCCAGCACAAGCAGGATGGATCACAGCTGAAGTTTTCTAATAGCAGTTCCTCACAAAAGCCCCAGATAATTTGAATCTGAATGAAATCTTTTTACAGAAAAGACTGGTGTTGTAAGGAGATGAACCACCGTAACTGGGTCCTCATATCGGTAACGAGAAGCCGGAACTGCGCATTCCAAGAACGTTGAACAAAATCTCCGTTTAATTGCATCGTGTCTGCTATATACGAATAGCTCTTGAAAAGAGATTTAAAGGAGTTCCCTCAGAATGGGAAGAGCACTCGTTGAGCACTGGTAGTAAAGGTGTGAATAAAGGGTCTCCCGGGCCGGAATGCTAATTTATTTATAAGTCGAGTGAATGAAACGTGTGTAGCTCAAACAAACCAATCATTGTTAGGGTATGACAGCTACTTGTATTAGATATGAGAAGGAACCAACACATTAAAGATTTATTTATCATATATTATTAGCAAGTGTAAAAGATGTTGGGTAGGAATTACTAACATCCGTACATTTAATAGTAATAGCAATAATAACAATAACAAAAAAAACAAAACGGTTTATTAAGCTCAGCTTGTAGCCATATTTACAAATTACTTTTCCAATGTGAATGCAAAATGTGTTGTTCCACATCATTACGATTTATCATTCAAATGATTCATGGAACATGAAACTAATTGACTTACTATCTAACATGACAGAACCTAGAATCATTTATAAAATAAGCACATACGTTATTAAACTGAACTAAACTCAGTCCGAACAGACCTTCGAAGGCCCAACTCTACCGACAGATCGCTGTGTCACCCTCAGCCCACAAGAGTCACTGGAGGCGGATATGAAGGGGCATGTGGTCACCACACTGCTCTCCCGGCCCGTAACCGCAACTACTCAATCAAGTAGCTCCTCAGTTTGTCTCACAGGGGCTGAGTGCGACCCGCTTGCCAACAGCGCTCGGCAGACTGGATGAAACACGTAGGTTAACCAATTGAAAATGGGAAGCTTATATGAAATAGTGAATGGCAACGTGGAAAGGTATTAAAGAGTGCCACACCTGTGTAGTTTCAATGAGTCCATCCAAAGGTCCCAAACACAGTTTATAAGGACTGACATTAGTCACTGTGGAAAGAAATAGAATATAAAATTTTAATTACTACTGCTACAAACTAACTTTAACCAACAATCCTGCCACCAGTAGACACTCAGAAAGAGAAGAAGTAAATTCCACATGAAATAACGCGAATCGTGAACACCGCGTCACTGTTGAAGACAGTTATTGAAATGTTGGCCACGAAACAACGAATTCTTTATGAGGAACATAAACTTGTCGTATCCCTAAGTTACACTTCACAAAATGTTGAAGAAGTCTCAATGCTATTGCTACATCAGCAAATAAAGTTTGAGGTTTTAATATTTAACAGAGTGAAAAATCTTGCGCGATCTTATCACTTACCTCATTTAGCTTGAAATACGACTAAAAATTTCTCAAAAATTTCAGGGATGTTAATCTGATTTGAAGCTTGAACTACCTCATTAAAACATATTCCTTAAATGTATGGTAATTCAGAGTGTTCATTTTCAGAGTTCTGTACCTCACTCGGTAAAAACGGAACCCTTGGGATCGCTTTATTGTGTCACGTTTTTGATACCCGCAAACTCATCGAAACCTATAGGGTACTTCCCGTTGACCTACAATAATGAAATATGGCAAGAGTCGTGGTTTCACAGTACAAGCAAGGAAATAATTCATAAATTGTTAATTTATTGTCAGCTTATACGAAAAATATTTTCTGTCAATTGTTATCTGACTGTCTGTCTGTCCGTCGTTTAAAAACCCTTTTTCTTATAAACTGATGAACGTATAAAGTTGAAATTCATGTCACATATAGCTGTGAAAAAATTAAAGTTCTAAGTCAATGCAGTTAAAAGATATGGCCATTTGTGTCACATTTTTTAATACTTGAAAATACGCTATCAAAACCTATAGGGTACTTCCAGTTGACCTAGAACCATGAAATTTCGCAGGAAGCAAGGTTTCACAGTACAACTAAAGGAAAAAATCCGAAAATTGTTAAACTGTAATTATATCACATAAATAATATCTTTTTTTTCATTAGGGCAGTACAGAGCGGATCAGGTTATGGTTGTGGAAAGGGGCCAAGAGCAGTTACTGTTAGTCGCCCAAAATTCACAAACTTTATTTTTCTAAAAACATTTAATCACACATGCCCTTAAAGGCATTCAAAAATAGTACAGCTGAAAGCCTGAACACAAGTTATTAAAATTGCTTTAAGGAATACACACGGCTGAAGGCCTTGCTTAAAAATATTTGACATAAAAGATCGGCTGAATGCCACACACTGAACATAGATCATCTAAAGGTTTAAGGCCTGGATTACAAGGATTTACAATATTGCAAAATTCCCCCTTCTAAAAAAAATTAGTTCAAACAAGAATCTTCAAAGTTTAACTTATGATGGCTGAAGGCCTTATTTTAAAATTAAAACAAAGTAAATTAATAGGCGGCTGAAGGCCTCGCACAGTAATTGAGACAAAAATCACAATCTAAAAACAACAGAACAATGGTGCTGAGAAGTGTTCCAAGGGTCGGCCAGAGGAGGTAACTCTAACGTAAGGTTAGGTGAGATAGGCAACCAAGAATAAGATTAAGCAATCAGATGGCAACCCGACCCAGGGACGGCTGAAGGACCAATCAACAACCTAATCAGTCCCCTTCCGCCAACCAATGGCACGACAACGGAAAATATCAGCCAAGGATGAAGATACCAGCAACAGTACGTCTTCAAAATTGGCGTCTAACAGTGAAGGCACAATAACCACTCCAAAATATGAACAACACCAAGGCTGTCGAACTACACGCTGTCCTGGACAGCATCAACACAGCGAGGAAAACACACTGCCGGAAAACTATGCTTACGACCAGGACAGGTAACTGGAATGTTAATGGCCACAAGGCAGAAGATACCGCTGGTGCACTTCACTAATAAATTATAATCATTTCAAAATTTAAACACCATACAGGAAGTCGGCTGCAAAATTTTGCCGACTCCAGCACTCCATCACGTTGCTGCTTGTGGGAACAGCCCAGGAAGCAACAAACAGTAATCAACGAAGAGATGTCACAGCAGCTGAGGTTTCATAACAGATTCACTGACTATGCAACTCTAGTATGCAGGTTCGGTGGGCGACGAACTTTGCAGCTCTCACAGCTAGTGCCACACAACTCCAAAAGCGCGTGCATGCCGCCAGCGGCTCCAGCCTGACCTCACGCCACAGAGACTTCCCCGCTGCTCCGTCGCAACCGACCAACTGCCTCACACACACCATGACACGGAAATACAGCTGCCACACCAAAGAAGGTACAGCAGTACTAGTATCGATGAACGCTGCTGCTGCCGCCACTGACGCAAGCAACTGAGCAATTCCTTCAGGTAGTAACTGAGGGAGCAATAAGATGCCACTCGATGCTGACAAAATGCCAAAAAAGAAAAACAGCATCAGCGCGAGCCGACCACGGTTCAGGCATTCATTGCATTCATCGTCGCCCAAAAGAATAATAGAATAATATTACTGCATGCAAACATAAAATGTAAGTTCTAGTCAGTTCTACTAGGTAAACTCTAATTATTTTATTGAATCTTCTTTCTCTACATATATAAACTGAAGGCTCGTGCACGCTTCTTTTTTATGTACGGACTAGTCACAGAAATACGGTAGAGATTTTCCAATTGTCTTGGAATTACCGAGATTGGTCTCTTGCGAGTATCGATGTCGATAACGCACAAAAACCGTCAAGATTCTCTATCCCTGTACTACAACCGTTTAATGAGTAATGTAACACTTTTTTTATCGGTCAATTACGGTTGAAAAACGGCGGGAATTTGGTGGAAATATACCAGCTTCAGCTCCTATAGTTTCATGACGTTCCGATAGGTGGCAGCACTATACGTATCCTTCTAAATGGTGTCCGTAACGGAGGTGGACTCAAGAGGAGAGCAATCATTGACTTTCTTTTGGCGGAAAACCAGGGCATTACAGACATTTATAGGTGATTGCAGAATGTCTACGCAGACCTGCCAGTAGACAAACGCACCGTGATTCGTTGGGCGAAGCGTCTCTCATCACCGCAACAACGTCTCGAAAACCTGTCCGATATCCCGCGGTTTGGCCGACCGCACTCAGCTGTGACTCCTTCAGTGTTAGAACGCACGGATGGTCCCATTCGTGGTGACCGACAGGTCACAATCTAACACGTCGCTGCACAACTGGACATCTCTGTTGGTAGTGCTGACACACTCGCCCACTGGTTGGAATACTTAAAGGAGTGTGCCCGCTGGGCTCCCCACGGAATAACAGATGACCATAAAAAGCAACGAAGGATCATGTGTGCGAAGCTGCTTCCGCGCTACACGGCTGATCACGACAATTTTTTGTCAAACACTGTTAATACATGGCTTCATCATTTCGAATCGGAAACAAAACGTCATCCGTCGACTCACCATTTCTCCTCCAAAGAACGTGTTCGGAGATTCTGTTTGATGTTCTCCCTAATGGTGCAACGATCAACTGTAAAGTGTGCTGTACTACACACAAGAAACAGAAGAAATGGCTTCCGCGTGTTCGTCGACACAAAAATGCAAATGAACTTCTGTTTCTCTACGACAACGCAAGGCCTCACACAAGTCTGCGCACCCTAGCAGAGCTCACAAAACTTCAACGGACTCTTCGCCCTCATTCACTTCCATCTGTTTGGCCCAATGAAGGATGTACTCCACAGGCTGCATACGTGAATGATAGGAGAGGCTCTAACGTCGACCAGTAGCGTGGTACAATGAGGACATACAGGCTCTCCCAGTAAATTGGCGTAAAGCCGTCGCATCGAGGAACATTATATTGAAAAATAGGATTTTGTGCCAAAAGAGTGGAAAAAGATGTGATGTATTGGAATCATGACTAAAATCAACCTGCTTTAAGAAAACAATATGTTGCGTTATTTGTTGAACGGCCCTCGTACATAATTAAATCTGTACGAAACACTCAGTGGGCGAGTCCTACTAGCACTGGGCAATTTTTTTTAATGATATTACTTTACTCATTTCATTTTTGATTAAAAACAAGAAAATTAATCCTGGAAGTGCTTTATTACAAAATAGAACAGAAAATTGCAACATGACCAATTATTCTCAAACAGCATTCATTAAAATCAAACGAATAGTACATGTGAAATACACACTGATGGGTCAAAACATTTTGTACACTGCCCACCGCGAGGTTGGAGGACAATTGGCGGAATCTGACGCGGTAAGGGAAGCATATATGCGGAGCATAGACGATTGCGGAATAGTTCTAGCGACGGTACCGACAGCAAATGGGGAACTCCACCGACAGTTTTCAACATGATTGTTTCTCAGCAACCGTATATTACTTCCAACATAGGAATTACACAGCCAACCAGATGCAAATAACTGTTAGGTACGCTGACCTATGTTTCAACTCCTCTAAGGATGTCTTCATCGAAATGAAATTTTGAGAAACTCTATAAAATAATACATAGAAAATTAAGAATGACAAAAATCACTAGCGGAGATGACAATTGTCATAACGTACAAAGGTTACTTACATAAAAGTACACTGCGAGAAATCATTGACCAGAATTAAGAGCAGATATGCGTAAGTCACAAAATAAAATAAAAGAAGTACCAGCCTTTGACACGTGCGCCTAGCTAGTAACAACATCAGACTAATCGGCCCAGTGGCTTACATTGCAGCCACCAAAACAATACAAGTTGCGCCGCCTATTGGGCACTGACAATGACATGTGCCCTTTTGAAACATTATAACAGAAATAACCGAAAAGACACTCCTTTTAAAAACAAAATACAGTGGAAGAGAGCTTAAAGTATTTATGAAAATACACAGCAGTCATGCAGTTTAAGTGTAGCTAAGAGCCATGTACTAGGCTTTATAGAATTACTATTACGTAAAGGACAGAACAAAGTAGAAAACTTAAACAAACAGCTGTACAATCCAGAAAATATGTGCATGAAGGTAATTTTTATCGTGCACATCTATGAGGACGAAGAAAATACTGTCTCAGAACCAGAGATAGGAAATGTTTCTTGTAACTGACATTAAAAGGTCTTCCAGTTTTCCTATATAATAAACGGGACACGTATCACACACACTTGAACGGCGCGCCTGCTACGGTCGCAGGTTCGAATCCTGCCTCGAGCATGGATGTGTGTGATGTCCTTAGTTTAGTCAAGTATAAGTAGTTTTAAGTCTAGGGGCCATTTGAACTATCTGAACACTCTTGAATTGTGTATATCAGTAACTGTGGACTTGAGATTGCGAATGAAATTTTTTTGCAAGTTATTGTTAGTGGAAAAGGTAATTTCGAATCCAAATTTTTAATTAGAATAGGACGAATTTTATAAGATATATGGCCTAACAATGAAATAAAGGACATATTTTTGTACTCGTTACTGTCAGAAACAGCACTGCTGCCTAATGTGGTCGCTTAAGCGGCAGTTTTAACTTTGAAGATCTTGTCAACGAACGTGCGATCATAGCCGTTATTAACTGCAATAATTTTATTTAACTCAGCTCTTCATTAAGCTTGTCAGGTGACAAAGGTATAGAAAATGCAAAATGAAAGGCTGAATGGAAAAATGCTTTTTTGTGGGGATGAGGTTGCAATGAACTAGCGGGTACAATTTTATCTGTATTAGTGGCTTTTCGAAAAATACTGAAAGAAAGTCTGTAGTTGTCAATAGCAATACTGAGGTCCAAGTAATTAACCTGACGGCATTATTTTCTAATTCACAAGTGACGCTGATTTTTTTCGTGGAGACTACAAAATGTTCAAACAAATGCTTAATTCCCTCCCGGGAACCACTGTATGTGATCAAAATGTCGCCTAGGTACCGAGAATACGCCAAAACACCCAGATCAGCAACTGAAAAATTATTGAAGAATTAATGAAAATAACGGCCAAGATGCCTGCAAGTGGGTTAGCCATTGTCTGGCCGTCAGGCTGATGGTATAGTTTGCTACTGGAAACAAAATAGTTGTATTTAACTACTATTCTTAGAAAACGGATTAGGTTAGTGATTTGCTCATCAGAAATATACTTTTAAAACTACATAGGTTTTTTCAAAAATGTCAACGGTTGTTTGAATGGGTATGTTAGTATACAGATTCGTAATACCTAATAAAAACAATTTAGTATCTTTATCACACTGTTGGTCTTTGATTTTACTGACTAGATTTTGGCTATTGTGACAGAGTAATCATTTCGAAAAACAAAGTTTTTTTGTTTTTTTCGTGAAGAGACCTTGCTGACTCCTGATATGCACAGCTCATACTATTCACAATCGGATTGTGAATTTTTTGACTTTTAAACTGGGAAGCTGTTTTTTATGAAATGCTTTCATCAGATGCGTGGTGCTGTTAACGGCAAGCCTAAATGAATCAACAGAGTCGTATCCTCATTTAGCTCCGAAACATTATTCCCCTCAAAAAATTGTAATGTTTTAGACAAGTATTCGTCCTGAGTAGCAACGATTACAGTATTAATGTAAGCTAAAGGAAAATAAGCCACTTATACCGAAGTCTGATGAAGGGAACGCTGTGATCGTTGCTATCAGAACGAATATGTGTCTAAAACACATCCACAATCCACCGGCCCGTAATTTCCGAGAATTGCATGCCTTGTACGTAGATACCTTGTAGCGCACACGTCCAGAAACATACCAAGAGCTTGTCGAAATCACAATATGCAGAAAAGTTGTTGTATTGGGTTCCAAAGGTGCACCAAGATGCTGTGAAGGAGGTGGGCATTGATTCATCAGTATATGCAAAGCAAACCAATATTGCAATAGCCACTGCTCGTTGGTCTGAAGGCGATCAGTATCCATGAATGTCTGTACCTCAATAAAATTCATATTTATGTTAAACTGAGATATTTTTCACTCATTTCCTGCGGTCACAGAAAGATGGATATCAACAGAGAATAAATTTCGGTCGGCAATGACCATCTCCAGATCTGAGAGCAAAAGTGTTTCATTACGAACGGAGATGACAAAAGTCATGGAATACCTCCTTTTTCCCGGAGTAGTGCAGCAACTCGATGTGACATGACCTCAGAAAGCCGTTGGATACCCTGCAGAAACATTGAACCATGCTGCCTCTACAGCCGTCCATTATTAAGGAAGCGTTGCCAGTGCAGGAAGTTGTGCACGAACTGACCTCTCGATTATGTCCCACAAATGTTCTGTGGGATTCGTGTCGGGCGATCTGGGTGGCCAAATCATTCGTTCGAATTGTCCAGGAAATTCATCACACCAGATGCGAACAACTGTGACCCGGCGACATGACGCATTGTCATTCACAAATATTCCAACGTTGTTTGTGATCATGAAGTCATTGAATAGCTGCAAATGTCTCCAAGTATTCGAACTTAAGTATTCCCATCAATGATAGGTTCAGTCGGACCAGAGGACACAGTTCACTTCATGTAAACACATTGATTGCTGCGGTTATTTAACGCAGTGTTGCTTGTCCGTTAACACAGATAATTCTACGCAAACGCCGCTGCTCCCGGTTATTAAGTGAAGGCCGTCGGCTACTGAATTGTGAGTGGTGAGAGCAATGCCTCACATCTGGTGTTGTCGGCACGCTCTGGACACTGTAGATCTCGGAATACTGAATTCCCTAATTATTTCCAAGATGGAATGTCCCATCTCTCCAACTACCATTCCGCCTTCAGAGTTTGTTAATTCCCGTCGCACGGCCATAATCAAATGGTTCAAATGGCTCTGAGCACTATGGGACTCAACATCTATGGTCATCAGTCCCCTAGAACTTAGAACTACTTAAACCTAACTAACCTAAGGACATCACACACATCCATGTCCGAGGCAGGATTCGAACCTGCGACCGTAGCAGTCGCGCGGCTCCGGACTGAGCGCCTAGAACCGCAAGACCACCGCGGCCGGCAACTGAGAACTACTTAAACCGAACTAACCTAAGGACATCACACACATTCATGCCCGAGGCAGGATTCGAACCTGCGACCGTAGCAGTCGCGCGGTTCCGGACTGCGCGCCTAGAACCGCGAGACCACCGCGGCCGGCCGGCCATAATCGTGTCGGCAACTTTTCACATGAATCACGTGAGTACAAACGACAACTCCGGCAGTGCACAGCCATTTTGTACATTGTGTACACATACTACCACCCTTTGTATATGTGCTAATCACTATCCCACGACATTACAAGTGACGGCGCAGTCAGAATCATCTCATGTAATGGCATGATATATACGTATAACGCAACACATTTCTACTAGGGTCTGAATATGGTCATCACTGACCGAAATTAATTAACTGACTACAAATAAACACTGTGATTCACGACTGGAATTATAATAAAGCAAATATTTTCCTGGATCGCTGAAAACTTTTTCGTGACTCTGTCACAACTTGTTCAACACAGA
This sequence comes from Schistocerca piceifrons, assembly GCF_021461385.2. Classification (NCBI taxonomy): domain Eukaryota; kingdom Metazoa; phylum Arthropoda; class Insecta; order Orthoptera; family Acrididae; genus Schistocerca; species Schistocerca piceifrons. The sequence goes on from NC_060138.1 coordinate 991,717,556, forward strand.
AGTTTCTTTTTAGTGCTTTAAAAGCTCGTATATCCTGTTTCCGCATATTTCGTCGTTCGTGTACTCACATATTTATTCCATTCAATATCAGAGTGTAAAACATTTTAGTAAATCCCACAGAAATGTGCTTTTTGTTGATATCTATTACAGAATGATCTTTGTGTATCGTGCTTCCAAATACGAGTAAAGGAACTATTCGGTGCGGCGTCAGCACTGGGAAATTTTTGAAATCATACACAAAAATTGACGCGATTCATTTAACGGACAATATGAAGAGCAGTATAAATACCACTTCAAAAGAGAAGTAAACATTTCAGTATTTGGGTGACATGCGCAAATGTTTGCCGGCGTTATCGCCGCTGCGAATTTGAACAGTCATTTTTATTTAGCTTCGTTATTCATTCGCATCCGATGACGCAGTCAAATCAAGGCGAGTGCATGAGAAATTTAATCCCTTGAATGGTGATGCTTTTTAAAGTGCAAAACACATACACAGAAAACTTTGTTTCTACTGCTAGGGACGTAGTGGGGACACGTATGTCCATCGCGAGTTTAATAACACTGCATTTACTGTAGAAACGTGACGGAAGCAACTGACATTATCTCCCTCCCCCCCTCTCCCTAGTTAGCCCATAGGTACAACGTAGTTTAATGACACCTAAGTAGGAGCTGAAAGTGTAGAATATTATAGTCGTGAGAACTTACTGAAGTTTCTACCGTCGTATCTTCGGAGAGCATTAATGGTAACTGATAAAATGTTTAAATGGTACTATTAACAAAGACTGTCAAGTTTTAATCTCATAGAACAACTTTTGGTAACATGCATAAAAGCAGATGTGATTAAATTGAGCTTCATACGGGGGTTGAGCAACAAAGACTGAGCGGGCGCTAATGACCGCGCAGTGAGCGCCCCACGAAAAAATACTGGGAACAATTTCTTTTCACAGATGTTTATTACTCCATTTCAAAGTTTACATTATTTCAAAGTACTCCCCTCCTACTCGAATGCACTTTATGTAGCGTCTCTGCCAGTCGTCGAACACATGGTGCAGTACATTCTTTGTCAGGTCCCTGAGAATCGCCTCACTTTCCTTGAGGACTGCTTCAGAGCTCTCGCATCGAATGCCTCGAAGCTTTGCCTTTATTGATGGAAATAAAAAAGTCACAGGGTGCAAGATCGGGGCTGTAAGGGGGATGTGCTACACAGGTAATGTTGAAATGAGCCAGAACTGCATGAACTGATTTGTGAAGTGAAGCCGTGCATTGTCTCGATGAAGTCGCCACCCAGTCCGAGAAAGTTCTGGTCTTTTTCTTGCAATGTGCTTTCTCAGTTTAGTCAGTACTGACGTGTAGAATGCTGCTATAGAAACAGTGATGGAGGGAACTACAAGCTGGTAAACCATTCCATGACAGTCAAAAAATGTGATTATCATCACTTTCCCTGCAAATCGAACAATTTTCACCTTTTCTGGTGTTGGAGAACCTGGCGATTTCCACACTGTGCTAGCTCGTTTTCGTTCAGGATTATGACGATTCAGTCATGGTTCATCACTGGTGATAATCGAGCGCTACAGCAGAGGGGGCTGTAAGACGACGTCAGCCAATAGTACGCTGACCGAACCCTCTCTAGGAAGAAAACGAGACAGGAGCGGCATCTAGAAGAAGAAAATATAAGCGCCGAGCTGCCTGGCGGCGGCCCTAGTTGAGGTCTAGGCAGTCTACGAATTCTACAACAGTGACATAGGGGCTAAATTGTTTCGCTTGTAATACAAATTGTATATACTGAAGAGATTGCTTATGTTTCACGTCGCCCTTCCCTTGCGACATCGCACTGTAAAATCCTCAAGTTAAGTATTGTCAATTATCTTACTGTAATAAAATCTATTAATACGATTTACTTTAATTGTTTTCTAGTGATCCGAGAAGCAGGTTTCCTAGGCACCCTGTATTAGACGAGCGGGTAGAACACAACATTGGTGACGAGGAGGTCAACTAATTCCATAGTGACACACCGGCGCCTATCTGCCAGAAATTTTCTTTTCTATTTTGCTGGCGCCTTAATTCTACGTTTGCTTTTCTTTGCAGGGCTGTTTACTTGCTTTAACAGTCTCTTACAGTGTTTTTGCGAATCTGTACTTTCAGGTGGGCGTTTCAGAAATGTCTTTGCTTTTTTACTTATTTTTATTGCTTGCCTTGTCTGTTTAAAGCATTTGCTACTCCCACGATGAGCAACCCACCTATCCCACCCCTGCACAGGCGCCTCAGCTGCAGATGCAACGCAGCTAACACAGATGTTTCAGTTCCAGACGCAACAGATTGCATCTCTACTCAATATGGTACAACAGCTCCTAGCAAATCAAACGAATGCAGTACAGCAGCTCCAAGTGCTATACCGCCTTCTCGCCAGTTTCACGAGCAAGAAAAGCAATAGCTCGAGTGGTTGCGACAGTTTGGAGCACACGTAATTGCTCACAACGTACCAGGAACTGTCAAGAGCCATTACTTTCTTTCAACCGTAGGAAGTGCAGTGTTTCGACTCATTCAAAAGTTATTTCCTAACGCCACTCCGAGTGAACTTCCATATTAACAGGTTGTAGATTCGCTAACTAACTATAATTACCAACAAGTGAATGTGGTAGCAGCTAGGTACCACTTCTTTAATTGCAAGAAACTGTCAGAACACACTTATCGCGAGTGGGTAACAGATTTGCAGGGTATGACGAGGAAATGCAAATTCAAATGCGCTTGTGGTGCTCTATATTCAGATATTATGTTGCGTGATGTGACCGTGTACAATGTAACTGATGTCATGCTTAAAGAATAGATTCTGAAATAGTTCAGTCCATCGTTTCAGCTAGGGAAGAGGTACCACTCACTCTTCGAAGAAGGCTTGTAAATTCCTCGCCACATTGTTCAGCTAAAATGATTCCTGTGGAGTTGTCTCCCAGATAAAACTCATGTAGTTGGTTCAATAATTTTATACATCCAAAATTGACCTTCGCGCTCGCATCTGCAAGTTCTTTGATACTTCCCATTGTTCAACCTGGTGATAGTTCCAAATAATAATAATAATAATAATATGAATTAAAAAAGTAACTTATTTTAGTTGCTGTTGCTTTAAATTTTCTTATTTCTCCAGTTCATTTAAGCAAATTTCGGGAAATACTCGTTGTGTTTCTCTGCACGGTTGTTTTACTCTGAAACCTGAAAATGTCATTAAGTATTTCACACGCTGGCTGACTTCATCCTCCCACCACCACTGCAACTGCAACTACGCCTCATAGCACGTTGCTGATCAAATAACTTGTGGTACAAAAAATGCATTCGCCTATTTCACACTATGTGTATCAATTACAATTATTCTCCACGATATTAGTTTCACAGTAAAACAGATTATTACATTTAGTAATAGATTTGACTTTTTATTTTTGTAACCATATTTTGACGAATGTGTACCCTTGATGGATCTATCCATATACATTTACGAATTTCCTGAAATACTGATTACATCTGAAAAATGACAATTTTTGCCATAAACAATATCAAAGATCTTATCGTCTGTAAAGGATGATCTTGGTTTTCGTAAGAAGGATATCTACTGTATCTGCTGCAGTTGTGGCATGTCATACGTACGATGATCCGATATATACAGAAACAGTCTGAAAAGTTTTTGAGGTTGTTGTAGGGTAGGTTGAGCTGAGAAATAATCGTTACGAAAAAATAAAAACAGTAATGTACCAGAATGCTGCTATAATCGTTAACTTCTAGACATCTACAATAGCAATAGGCCTATTTCGGCATTATCGCCATCTTCAAGCTTTCTGTAACACAAATATGCTTTGTTGAAAGTTGCGACGTTATAACTAAAAATAGATTTATTGTTTGCAGGGTTCTCGGGTGTCCAGCTGGATACGATCGTCAAATGCTCACGATATTTCGGCGAATATCTGCTCCGCCATCATCAGGTGATGCTGATGCAATGATCTGTGTGCTCTCTGCCGCTCCATCGCAGGTCCAGGTGCAGTTCGGTGCGGCGACGGCGCGCGGCCTGTCCTGTGGTAGTATTTCTTCAGCGGCCGTGGCGGAATGCTCTCGTGTCAGTACATTACCATCTTTTATTTTAGTATGTCATTACATTTACCACGCTCCAGGCCCAAGAGAAAATAAATTGTTAAGAAAAAAATTCGATACTGTGCTCCGTTTCCGAGTTAATTAGCATTGAAGTTAGTCATTCAGGCCGTTTGGTGCGGGAATTCAAGAGTCCCGCCATAGATGGTGTCGCCAAACGTCTGCTTCCTCTGGTTTCCTAAAACAGAACGACAGAGCGACACAAAAAATCGATATGGGACGGTAGTAAGGATCGAACTCGAACCAAAGGCTGACAAGCCTCGTGCGCCGTCATTCACGCTATGAGAAAACTGACACTATCTGTATCTGGTAGGCGGCTTGAATTTTCGTGCGCAACGGCCTGATGGGGTAACTTTGATGTTAATTAACTCGAAAATGATGCAAAGTACCGATTTTTTCTTATCAAATATTTCTCAGCACGATTACTCTGCACCATAGTTACAAGATTTTCTTCGGACTTTGAAGAATAGCCCTTACAATACGAGGTACAGATGATTTTAGGATCGTCCCTAGATAATTACATATTCAAATTTGTTATTACATTACCTGTAACTACATAACTAATTATCCTTAAACAATGTTTACAATTATATACCACTGTTGGTTTTAATTTAATAAGTCAGATACAGCCTCTTTTGAAAACTATCGTTCAGTTAAAAAGTGCATTAGTGCATAAAGGGTGTTGCTGTAAATGAAGTACTGGAAATTCGATGTTGCACTTTAGATTAACATTATTGCTTTTGTTACGTAATTTGTTTTGCACACTGAACCAGCTGTAAACATTTGTTGTTGTAAACATACCTGGTTTCACTGAATGTGGTTCCACTTTTACTTTACGATTGTTTTTAATGTAACTTTCATATTAAAGTTTCTCTATTTTTCTTGTTGTGTTACCTATGCAGTACAAATGTACTGTCTTCGATATAACTTGACTGCTGAAGGATTCTTCCAGTAATTTTTCGTTTTGTTTTTCCCGTGATGTCTGCCCATTTGATATGAGGTATGACTGTCAGTATTCTAAGGCAAGTTCTGTCAAGTGTTTGTACAATTTCACTGGATAATTTCGGTATTGTATAGCTTCATAGAAATATGGGATGCTTTTAACTAATCTTTTGTACCCTGTAAGTATACAAATGGAATTTTGCACCCATACGTTTGCTGCGCTTTGCTATTTTTGTATGTATTGTACTTTCATAATATTGTACTTTCATAATATTTTATGTTGATGGATATCCTGGATGATGGTTAATAACCGAAACCGGTGAATGGCTAACGGGATAAATACATAGCTGATGGTTAAAATGCGTTTTATGAAATTACATGTGCGTTGGAAGAACATCGCTTTGGTAGCTCTCATCCGATGGAATGCATCATCACAGAAAATTTGGCGTTCCGCTACAGTTAGTGGAATAGTATAATTAAGCCAGCTGTTGACACTAAACAAGAAACTGACCTCATGAATAGAGACGGCGGCTTTTCCTTACATTATTTTTGGAATCCGATTCTCTCCCTGGTTAAACAACAGAAGTACAGACTTAGCGTTACTAGCTGACTCGTTGTTGGTTATTATGGTCGCGTGATGATGCTAGTTGTTTGTTTGTTTGTTTATTTACGGATTTATTTCAGCTGATGGTCCTTCAGGTCATCACTTACATCTACCCAGATATCCTTAATTTGTCAACATTACAATTTTAATAGCACATAATATCTTAATAATAATAATAATAAAATAATGAAAATGCGTGTAATAATCAGTATATGGAATTTAAGGTATTTCAGTCTTGTCTACGTTGTATTAAGCAGTTTCCTCGTTATGTTCTTGCTGAATGTAGCGAAATTTAAAATAAACAAAAAAATGGTTCAAATGGCTCTGAGCACTATGGGACTTAACATCTGTGGTCATCAGTCCCCTAGAACTTAGAACTACTTAAACCTAACTAACCTAAGGACATCACACACATCCATGCCCGAGGCAGGATTCGAACTTGCGACCGTAGCAGTCACGCAGTTCCGGACTGAGCGCCTAGAACCGCTAGACCACCGCGGCCGGCTTTAAAATAAACGCATGACCATAATTCAAAAGGAACTGATGTGGGGAAGTAGGTAAGCAGTTAATTGGTCAGAGGAAGAACGAGAAATAACAAGGTGAGATTAGCAAATGAGATGTAAAAAATAAATAGAAATGGATGACAAAAGCGTGAATAGTCTACATTGTGTCAGAGATACTGGTTTCCTGTTGGACAGATTGAAAACATCTGGGATATGCCGAGAGGTACGCTACGCTCGTGAGAACAGATAAAGCTTTATCTCCTCTTGAAGGCAGAATTGTTTTGGATAATGTACAATTTCCTCCAAAGTCTCGTGTCTGAAATGGAAAAGCAGATGAAGATGGATTTAGTGTTATGCTGGATCTATCCCCTCTGGTATTGCAGTTATGGAATGATGATAGGTATTCGATGTGTGACGGGGGGTCTCGTGGACATTAGTGGCTAAGAAACCGCCGAAGTAAACAGGGTGTGTGACAATCGTGTCAATTGTTAGGTCTATCCAACGCAACAGACTATAGGATGGACTTAATACGGCATACAGCCGAATGTAGCACACATACCTCAGGCAAGGATAGCTAGCTCATGTCGTTTGATTTCTGATGTGTTGAATTACATCACAGTAGCAAAGATTTGGCAAGACTGGACGAATATTTGTTTAATTTGTGATAGAAAATTATTCTAAATTTTTTGATTGCATGTACACCGGGGAGAGATTTCATGTACGCTACTACACTCCGTTTCTAAACGAAACAGAACATGCTAGCAGTGCTCTAGATGGCCTGGCAGTGAACTTTGAATACGAGAAAATTATAACACCAAAAACTCGTTTTTAATTCGAAACGGGATTTGTTCTTTATTGGTCGGCCTCTTAGTCTAGTAACAGCGTGCGTGCCTGGAAGCAGAAACGTTCTGTGACCTTGAAAAGCAATGTATTCGATAAATCTCAGCCAAAAGCTGAGATTAATTTCTCATATTTGTGATTCACAGTCATGTAAAATTTTGCAAATGACATCGTGGTTACCTGTTGACTGCAAAATTATTTGCAAAACCCATATTGCAGTTTCGGCAGTGTGGCCATTATCAAGTGGAAATAATTTCTTTATAGTACATGTCAAAATCTAAATATCATCTGGCATAACACGACACAGAAGCTAGTTTCATGACGTTGTGCTCCTGGTACGAGTTCTTGTGTTAACTGTACTCTTTGAACTGCATTGTATACTGATCGTATTCTGTTCCGTTTTTGTATGCGTCTTTAATATTGTGTGCAGTGAATGATTCAATATTTCTTTTTGTCTCATGTAAAAGAGAAGCTTGTTTCGTTGCATAGTGTTCTGTGGACACGTATACATTTGTTCCTGCCTACGAATAACGTATGAACTGCTCGATTTAACTATGTTTTCTTTACTTTTGTTCGCGTCCGTTTTTCGCACTTTCTCACAGTCAATGTTAGCATCTTTTGACAGAGTTTATCACTATTACTACAAAGCATACTCAGTGGAAGAATCTTCACCAGTGAAGCAGAATTATATACTCAGTCCGTGACAAGATGTAATAAAGCCAATTACCAGTTCTGTCAAAAATTGCTAATAAGGTGTTCTCCTTTAAAAGCAAGGAAGTACGAAGAATGAATAGGAACAGAACTAATGTAGAATACGAGAAATACACTTACAACTAGTTTAAATCTAGCAGTTCACACACGGGTTCGTAGGCAGGAGCAAATGTATGTAAGTGCACAGAACACGATGTGACGAAACCAACTTTTGTTTTACATGAAACAAAAACAAATACGGAACATTTACTCCGCCAAACTTTAAAGACGCAAGCAAAAATCAGTCAGAATGCTAGCAAAATATTTAAAATGCAATTCAAAGAGTGCAATATAAGCTAGAAGCCACAATCAGGAACACAGGGCGATAAAACCAGATTCTCTTTACTGCGAGACGAAAGCGAATATGCACGATTTTAAATCACCCAACAAGAAAACGCAGGGACTATAAAGGACTATAAACTTGCAGCGTTCCAAGTGGCCTGGCAGCGAACCAGGGTCGTGTTACCGGAATTCCCTAAATGAATTTCACCCACATCTATAGTGTCACGTCACTGCTGTCCGGTAATTTCCAAGAAAGACTGCCTATCGAACGCGCTGTTCCCTAACGATATATGTCGAACGTGAAACTCTGTATCTAGCTTTCACATTAAAAAAATCGGAGGAATTACTTTTCAGCTCTCCCTGGTATTTCATAGACCAGGATTGAGGAACTAGGTAATATAACACCATGAATGTACCGTATAATAGCTATACCAGCGTACTTTTCTCTTACTTTCTCGTAATTTTCAGCTCGCCCTGGCATTTCATAGACCAGGACTGAGGAACTAGGTAATATAATTAGCTATACCAGCGTACCTTTCTCTTATTCAGATCAGCAGACATCAGAGACCAATACAGAGTAAGGCTCAGTGAGACGTAGACATTAGTGGTAATGTATTTTATTACTTCGCTATTACGAGCGAATGGAGCTGATATTATCACGGAACCCTAAATTCTCATTGCACTATACCTACTCTGGATTCATCTACTCTGAGCAGGGATAAGTTTATTTCGCAAAGTTTGCATTCATGAACGTGGTACTATACTGTGATTGATTATTTATGTAAATGACTGTTCATAAAATTGTATAAAATTGTCATGAATTCACTAATTGTAATTATACATTAATGTAAAAGGCGTTCCAACTAAAAAAAAGACAATCTTTCTTCAAACTGGCCGTATGTAGTTGTAATTTTATGTAAATTCGACCTAAGCCGGAACAAGGCCCCGGGAGTAGACAACATTCCATTAGAACTACTGATAGCTTTGGGAGAGCCAGCCCTGACAAAGCTTTACCATCTGGCGAGCAAGATGTATGAGACATGCGAAATCCCCTCAGATTTCAAGAAGAATATAATAATTCCAATCCCAAAGAAAACAGGTATTGCCAGGTGTGAAAATTACCGAACTATCAGTTTAATAAGTCACGACTGCAAAATACTAACACCAATTCTTTACAGATGAATGGAAAAACTGATAGAAGCCGACCGTGGGGAAGATCAGTTCGGATTCCGTAGAAATGTTGGAACACGTGAGGCAATAGTGACCCTACGACTTATTTTAGAAAATATGTTAAGGAAAGGCATACCTACGTTTCTAGCACTTGTAGAAGCTTTTGATAATGTTGATTGGAATATTCCGTTTCAAATTCTCAAGGTGGCAGGGGTCAAATACAGAGAGCTAAAGGCTATTTACAATTTTTACAGAAACCAGATGGCAGGTACAGGAGTCGGGGGGCACGAAAGGGAAGCAGCGGTTGGGAAGGGAATGAGACAGGGTTGTAGCCTCTCCCCGATGTTACTCAATCAGTGTATTGAGCAACCAGTAAAGCAAACAAAAGAAAAGTTTGGAGTAGGAATGAAAATCCATGGAGAAGAAATAAAAACTTTGAGGTTTGCCGATGACATTGTAATTCTGGCAGAGACAGCAAAGGACCTGGACGAGCAGTTGAACGGAATGGACAGTGTCTTGAAAGGAGGATATAAGATGAACATCAACAAAAGCAAAACGAGGATAATGGAATATAGTCTAATTAAATCGGGTGATGCTGAGGGAATTAGATTAGGAAATGAAACACTACAAGTAGTAAAGGAGCTTTGCTATTTGGGGAGCAACTGATGATGGTCGAAGTAGAGAGGATATACAATGTAGATTGGCAATGGCAAGGAAAGCGTTTCTGAAGAAGAGAAATTTGTTAACGTCGAGTATTGATTTAAGTGTCAGAAAGTCGTTTCTGAAAGTATTTGTATGGAGTGTAGCCATGTATGGAAGTGAAACATGGACGATAAATAGTTTAGACAAGAAGAGAATAGAACCTTTCGAAATGTGGTGCTACAGAAGAATGCTGAAGATTAGATGGGTAGATCACATAACTAATAATGAGGTATTGAACAGAATTGGGGAGAAGAGGAGTTTGTGGCACAACTTGACTAGAAGATGGCATCAAGGGATCACCAATTTAGTGTTGGAGGAAAGCTTGGAGGGGCGAAATCGTAGAGGGAGACCAAGAGATGAATACACTAAGCAGATTCAGAAGGATGTAGGGTGCAGTAGTTACTTGGAGATGAAGAAGCTTGCACAGGATAGAGTAGCATGGAGAGCTGCATTTAACCAGCCCCAAGACTGACGACCACAACACAACAATTTCTAGTCACATTGTAAAACTGGATGTAGCCACGCTTCATTAATTTTATTGATGACTTGTTTAATAACATGGTTCAAATGGCTCTAATCACTGTGGGACTTAACATTTGAGGTCATCAGTCCCCTAGACTTAGAGCTATTTTAACCTAGCTAACCTAAGGACCTCACACACAGCCATGCCCGAGGCAGGATTCGAACCTGCAACCGTAGCAGCAGTGCGGTTCGGGATTGAAGCGCCTAGAACCGCTCGGCCACAGCGGCCGGCACTTGTTTAATACTGCGTGCTTTTTCCATGAAAGGTCACAAATTGAACACAATAATTTAACGGTATTTTAGTATCACAAATGTAGGTATGTGCAGTTAGTTTTAGATATGAATGATGTTCATTATTTAAGCACCTAACGTGGAGTCAGCCGTGTGTGATATCACAGAGAGTCTTGAAGGGCGAGTTGTAGGGCGTGCGTGATCTTTTGCTCTTTTTCTGGTCGGTGGTCAGTGTGCTTTCGCCGGTCGTTGGTGAATTTGTTGAGAAGACTGTGCGGCTGGATTCCATGTGTTCCACATTTTTACTTTTCTTTGTGGTATTTTTGTGAGCGCGCATTACTAGCTTTATCATTTAACTGGGCATAGATTATGTGGATGCTATTTAAGTCACTGACTTTACGAACATTGACTTTGTTTATAGGAGTTGAAGCGGATGTGAATTCTAATTATTTGCTCCATTTGATATTTATGTTGGTGCATTATAGATTTGTTGCATGTTTTAGCAGTGATTAGTCAGAACAACGATTTCGTTTACGTCGTTGTGTGTTTGCTCTTGATTTTCGTGAAAAAACGTGCGGTTAAAAGAACTTTGCTCGCAGTGTGTTTCTGTATTTGATGCTCTGCTCGCACTACATACATTGATTATTCTTTTAATGTTTTCCATTTGAATTTGTAGCTTATGTGAGGCTAACATTCACCTGTTGTATGAACATTATTGAGTGCACATTTATCTGGTTTAAACTTCAATGCTCTTGTTTTGTCAACGTCTTTAACTCTATGGTCTTTATCCAGTCATTCCACATCTTTATGTATTATTCGCTGACTTATCTGCTTACGAACACAGGGGCTGAGTATCAGTTCTGTATCAAATATTTGGGCCTTAGAACAACGGTGCATTTAAAATCAAAACGAGTTAGTTTTAGAAACGAATGACGCTCGTTAGTTAAGACCCTAACATGGATTCAGTAGTGTGTTAATTCACAGACAGTATTGAAGGGCGAGCAATAGGGTCTTATACTCGTTTTCTTGTCTGTGGTCACTGTGCTTTCGTCGACTAAAGAATGACGTCGGGCACTGACTAAACTGAAAGCGCCAAATAAAAAAGCCCATTCGCTTGTAGGGTGACTAATGCATTGTCCTGTGAACTTGCTTTCGCAACAGTAACCTGTTACTCCATGAAGCAACAGTGAACACGGACATTAATTAGCACTCAGCCTCGCTGAAACACCCCGTGCAATCCCAAAGTTAACTCAGAAAAACTGACACTAAGATGATAGGTCGGATTGTAAAAGAACTGCTTGCGAAACATGCAGACTGCCTCAGTATCATATCGATAGATTATGACGTCAGTTGTGAGTTAATGAACATTTTGCTCTCATTTAAGTATATGGCCGAAAGAGACAGCCTTCAGGAATTGCGTAACGAACCCCGTCGTCCAGGACCGCATGCCACAAAGGGCGCAGATTCACTACGAGTTTGGAAACTCACAGGCGTCTATTGTCTATTGAAGCTTAAGCGCTGTAGTGTGCAAGAGAGACAGACGGAAACCTACGTCATAGGGAAACCCAGTAGAAGCTGTTTGTGGCCAAGGAGACATAGCAATGTTAAATGTGGAGGACCTTAGATCGGCGAAAAGGGAAATATTTATGAAAACTATTTAATTCTGTAGTAATGCAGGTAATCAAGCCGCAGGGTCCCAGGTTCGAGTCTCAGTCCGGCACACAGTTTTAATCCGCCAGTAAGTTTCAAGCCACAGTAATTTTAGTCTGCCGTCCTCCATAACGTTTCATGGTGATCCCAATAAAACTTGAATATTGATCATACCTACAGTAGTTTAGGATTTACTGTTAAAGTGTAATTAACAAGTTTTGTAACAAATACTTGAATGCTAGAATCTGAACGCTTTGGTCGATCTTAACGATCGACATTTCACATAGAAGCGCATCATTAAAATGACAAACGTTGTAAATGTCAACTCTGTAACTTCATTTGTTTAAAAGATATAGTAAATTTAAATTATCAATATTTTCAGTTAGGCATCAGATCATCATATCCTTCATACAAAACACATTGAACGATGACAGCATGACATCTTATTGAATCATTGGGAAATAGAATATTTGTTGTAAAGTTTAGTGCATAATAGTTAATTTGGTTCTTTATTTATCAGAAAGCACATTGGTGCAAGGCCACTGGCCGTGACGTTCAAAGTTAAGACGGAAATTGTATTGGTTTTATGTAAAAGAATTTAATGTTTATTATGTGATGGATATTATTGTTTATTTAGAAAGTGAAAGTGGTCAAGATTTGATTATTTAAGTATGTTAAAATGTAAAATAAGCTGTAGCCAATCAGATGGACGGCTTCAGGAAAGGGAACTGCCCTAGTCAGTTGAGCTTGGATATTCGGCGTGCGGGAAATGCAGGGACGGACAGTGCTGGTGCTGACGCGAAAGCGAACAGTCCGGCTGGAGACACCAAAGGGTACAATTCGGATGCAGACACGAAAGCGAACGGTCGGTTTTTAGGCAGCTAGGAAGTGAAACGACTTAGAAAATTTCGCCTTGTGTGGTATCTCGGGACTTAGTCTCTGAGCTGTGAGCAGCCGCGCGCCTGATGTGAACTCTAACTTTTCGCGTAGATAACTTGTATTTCGTGATGAGATTGTGAATGATCGAACTGTGTGAAATGGATATGCGCTCGAGTGTAACATTAACTCTAAGTACGACCACTCTCGCTATTAGTTTGCTTTCTGAATAAATATTATTCTATGCATTTCACAAACTTGCCATCAGCCAGACAATTTAACCAAATGGTCACAAATGTCTAATTTAAGGCGTGTAATGCGACACGTGCCGTTCAACCCCTAGACGAGTTTGAGCCAACACATTTCAATGAAGAGGAACTGCATGTGAGCCCGAACATCTTTGGGATGTTATCTCGCACAGTCTGCGAACATGAAACAGCTGGTTGGAGAAAGCAGGGTCTGTCAGAAGCATATCCTCTACTTAAAGGAACATATAGCAACTGTAGAAGGCGTGACCCTGAGCAATAATTTCTGAACGATTTGCAACCAGGAGACCATCGCATATATTTTGATAAGATTCACGTCCTGGATGCCACGAACGAATACTACCATAGGCTATAAAGAGAGTGATATAGATTATTAAATACAACAGCAATTTTAATCAGAAGTAGGAGGGTGTGAAATAATGGTATCCAGATTCCGACACTGAAAAATCTTAGGAACAGCAGACGATAACTATCAACAACTGCTAATTGTACACGGGATTTGAAAACATGTGACGGCAAAATTTTGTCTAAGCAAGCCAGAGTGTGCATCAGACCATCACAGGAAATAAAGGCTCATTGGAGTTGTTCTCCACATAAGAGGATAATACGTTGAGATTCTACAATAATATCTGTGTCAAGTTAGTTAGCGCTAAGGTCGGATCTGTGGTTCACTTTGTCGGGTGATAATTAATAGATGTGCGTCTGATGATAGCAGAAACCCACCGAAACGCGTCGTGATAACGTAAATGTTGCTATTAAATGTGACTGAAGCACGAAATTGTGTTATTTATATTGAAAAGAGACCAGAACACTCTTCAAATATTTACAAAGTATGGGGTGAAACAGGTACGTATTTACTTCGTGTTGTTTCCAATATTACGTTGTCTTGTTAAATTTGCAAAGGCTAACTGACAACATGTTCTTGTCGTTTGATGGAGCAATGATTAATCACTTGGGAAAACAACGCTGGAGCGGCTTTCTTCATTTCATTTCAATGTCGGCAATCTCTTTCCCTTCTGCACCATTCCCTGAATCTTTACGACATTTGTGAATGGGCGAGTAGACGATTTTGAACATGCCGGTGGTGGTCAGCGAGTTTCATTTCACCTTATAAGGTGTACCAACATTGCTTGGGTCCCCATCACAGACAATCAGTACTGTAGCTGGATGTACCATTCAGAGTTTCGCGCTATTTCGTGTGTACCATTGATTTAACTCAGAACGCGGAAGCTTTCCCCTCTGCGCGACAACACTGCTGGACGCCCCATGGAGCCACAGTTGGTCGGCTTCACGTTCTTGGTCCTACTGCTTAGATTGAGATCATCTCGAATGTTCTTTGTGAGGCTTTATTGGTAGATACGTTGTAGGGAATAATTTGGTTGAAATTTCGATATTACTTCAGTAAAATCCAGACATGATGATGACTAAATATGTAACTGTGCTTTGTTTCTAGTCTATATCTGACCACCTGTATTCAACACATTCATTAGTTAGCCTTTAACTTTTTCCTCTGATCTTGCTAACTAATGTACATCGCTTTGCGAAGTATAAAACCAGTGGAGTAATGGATTTTGTCGTAATTTGCCTATTTCAGTTTGGTTCATGGTCCACTTCGCGCTTTCATCCATGTCTTGTAAATTTGTGAAAGATCCTAAATGGTCATTAATTCAATCGTCTTCAGCGATTTCCCTGCAACACTAGTACTTGTTTTGTACGAGTTTATGTCGGTGTCTTAGCTATTTCTTTTGTATATTGAATTTGTTTTTTGTGTGAGCATGCAGCCATGTGATGTCAAGTCCACAAACTGCCAACAGAGATTACCTCCATTAAAAGATACAGAGCACTGTGAATATGCATGTGGTGAATTTATGTCTATTAGCTATTTGCAGAATTTAATCAGTTTTCACTTATGGCCATCCCATCGTATGAGTATTCAGCCACATGCAGCCAAGTCAATGGTATACCAGTGGGAAACAGCTGCTTTCAATAGCATGAGTGATTTCGAGTGAAACGAATCTGTATTTCCATGGAGAAATTTTCATGAGTAAGAATTTACTGAATTTTTCAGTGGGAATTTGAATCTAACTATCACGACTATCACGCTGTGACCCCTCATCCCTCCGTGGCCAGTTAGAGTTCTTATAGTGTTTAAGTGAGTAGAATGTCCTGTAGCTTTTGTGACGCCAATGATTAGAAGAATTATGATGTCGAATTATTCATTTCTTGGAAACTCGCAGTGTTTGTATCCTAAACTTCTAGTGGGGTGTTCCTGCTGTTGCATAGATGAAAGAACAGAAGGAACGAATTTTAGTAACGTCTTTGTGGAATATTTGAACTGTTTCGTGAAGTGGCCAATATATTGTGTGGTAATAAGTAGCCACCCTGTTCATACGTAATCTCTCGTTTGATCTCTCCCTACGCGCATGTCGCCTATCCTCATACTCCCCACAGATCAGCTTTGAAAGAAAGAATGTGTAAATCTCAGAAGAAATGATAAATGACTGCAACTGTTACATTTTATTTTCTTAGCACATGAATCATCACTGTATGGTCTCAGCGAAATCCGTTGTCCGATTTAAGCGAAGGTATTACCAACGAATTTTCCATGACGCGCATTATCGGGGTGGGGGGGGGGGGGGGATACTTTATGGCCACCCTAAGAAAAATTTCCTCAATATTTTAAATAGTTAAATATATTGTGGAGTATTTGAACTGTGTAATGAAGTGGCCAATAAAGTAATGTATTAAGTAGCCTCCTTGTTCATGAGTAATCTCTGGTTTGAACATATTTATAATGTGTTAGTAGGGTACATGAAAATATCTTTTAGCACAATCTTAGTAACAGCAGCACATTTTCAGTAACGTGCACTACCAGGAAGGGGGTGCCTTACGCCCAGCTTAAAAAAATTTTTAAAAGTGCAAATTCCGTTTTTGTTGTTGACTTTTACCCATAAGACAGTTTTTAAAGAAGTTCTGATGAGTAAGTAAGGTCCTGAGCCTGAAAACATTGAATACAACGTCCATTGTGGAACCGGGTATCTGCTAATAAGACCTAACGTTTTGAGTTAAGTTAAATTAAAAAGTTTAAAGCATTTATGGAATCTGGTAGAAGGATTCATGAGAAACTATAAAGATGCTTTCAGAATTGTGAAATTTAAAGTAATTGACTAGATTATAATATCTTCAAAAGTTGGGCACAAAATACACCTCCTCCGCCACCCTTAGTATTGCATGGGTTAATAAGCCAAATAGAATAAGGATTCGGTGGCCATTGACCCTGCCGTGGCCAAGGGATAATCCCATAATAGATAATCTTTCTCTTACTAGAACACATTTCTCTTAGGGGCACCGTCAATATAAATTTTTTTGACAGTTTTCTTCTCCTCAGTAAGTGCTTTATCTATACATATTATTGATTAAAGTTCCTTTCAGCGTTTTCCTGTCTGCAGGTGGAAGGTAATCTCAGGAACTGCCGTAAGGATTTTGGAACTGTGTTCACCTATAGGTATACTGACTCACGAGGAAAATTTGTGTGTATAATTTATAAATATTTCTTCACATGGGCTGAACTACTATGAATTAAAGTCCTACCCCCCCCCCTCATTTTTCTGCCTATCCGTCAAGGCTGATCTCAGAAACTACTGCAGGGATTTTTATACGATTTTACCTAACCGATAGACCGATTCACGAGGAC
The DNA here is from genome assembly GCF_021461385.2 of Schistocerca piceifrons. Taxonomy (NCBI): domain Eukaryota; kingdom Metazoa; phylum Arthropoda; class Insecta; order Orthoptera; family Acrididae; genus Schistocerca; species Schistocerca piceifrons. Next base: position 991,734,716 of record NC_060138.1, read on the forward strand.
GGTTTGTGTAAATAATTTATTCCCGCTGCGCTGGTCATCCGGACGTAGAACTGGCGTGGCCCGTTCGAAGTCTGGGCGGATCTCTAGCTTCGTATGATTTGCGGGTCTATGCACGTTTCGTAAGTATCGCCGCTTCGAAGGCTCATTCAGATGGAACGTAGAGACTGATTGCCCCTACCACCGCGATGTGCGGCTCCGAGTAACACTCTAACGCCAGGTTGGTGGCCTACCCAGCAGGGGCAGCTATTAGCGCGGAGCGGGCGCCGACCAATTTGTAAGGGCAGCCGGTGATGAATGGGTGGCGAGCACCTGGGCCGGGTTATTAATGGTGCCGCACCCATCACCGCCTGCCAGCGGCGCACTGCCTGCTGACGCTCCCGCCAATAACCCGCACACGGCTTTTTCATTTGTGGCCTTCCCGATGGCCGCACATGTATGACACTCTGCAATTTCCGAAAATATTGCTTATCCCACCGATGAAATAGCAGTACCTCTCCAACTGGGAAATTGAGCCATATTATATCATCCTGCCTCCCCGCTTCGCCCCATCGTAGACTCCTCACTTGTAGATTACTGTACTCTCGCTTCCCTTTTATTTCTTAAAGAAGTGAATCTCACTCACTCGAGAGTCTCGAGAAATACGGATAAATTCTACAGACTCTCGTAAGGTATCTCGAGAAGTACCGATCTCTGCTGTCTTCTCTTGAATGGGTATGCAAATCACCGTACTGTAAAGCCGTCCTAACGTTGACGAGGACGCTCACGGGAAATCCAGCCTCTAGAGAATAGTGCCCGCGTCACATTGAACGTGCTGGTTAATATGATTTGTGACTGTAGCGCTTTCCAGCGGCAGCTCTAGGCCGTATTTGTCTCGCAGACCTCACAGTTTGTTTACGAAAAAAGAATCACTCAAAATTGCTGCATTATCTCTATTAAAATACACATTTCCTCCCTTGTCCGTATGGTGATCATGTTGGTCTGTCTGTGGCATGCATAATAAAAACATCGTGTCCATGAATCTGTTATAAGGCAAAAACGAAAGTTTCTTTTCTAGTCATTAAGGGCATCAGCTTATAAAACTTGGTAAGATCGGACAAACTCACCCCTGGGAGAGACTTCACTTATATTTACGTAACATCGAATATTTCAGAAATTATTTCTATTAATAAGAAAGTTCCACAAACTTTCAGAAAGTGCGAATGTGAAAACAATTTTGGAAACAGCGAGACACAAACCAGCTACAAATCGTTTCGTAACTCGGCACCTAAACCAATAACGCTTCGTCAAATTTCTGCAATGGTTGACGTATTTTATGTTATGATATTGTGGAGGCTTTAATCACCGATTTGTTATTAACTAGCATTTGATTATAATAAATCCTACGCAGAACGACGCCTTATTGAAGTATATTTAATGGGACGTTACTTTAAGTCGGCGTACTTTCATAACAAGAGGGTTATAACCCGAAATTAACTTAACACTAAAATTCTCTAACCACCAAAATGACTTGTCCCGTCATTTTATTACAATAAATCGTAGTAGAAACGACGCTTTTTCGAGAGATTCTCAGTGTGCTCATGCTAAGAAACATACGAGTATATATTCCTAAGATGTAAGTTATAATATAAAACCCGCTAATTATGGCTTCAATTGAAAACGGCGACTACAATACAACGTCTCCCAAGTTGTGCTTCTGACGCAGAAAGCGTCCTTGCTTCTTATTGGTTCTACTTTATGTTGCAGGCTGCCGAAGCAACGGAGAGCTTATCCAGTGTTTCCCGTGACGAAATGGCTACACGTGAAATAGCAGAAAGTGACGTCACAAAACTCCAACAGATCCAGGTCGATGTTAACTTACTCTTCCCGTGAGATGATTAGCTGTCTCGGTGTTAAATAAATATGACATTTCATATTTTAGGGATACCAGTGAAAAATTCGCAAGCCCATTATTTTGTCTTCGTTGACATCAGAACGTCGAGAAAAATAGATAATGTCTCGAAAGGCTTGTAAAGCATCTCGAAAAGTGTCGAACTGTGTTTCACCTTGTTGAGCAGGTATGCAAATCTATGTACTGTAGTAGCAGATTACTCCCTCGAAGTACAGCTATCGACTTAATCTGTGTGTTGGCTGCCTGAAACAAATACGACATTGCACTTTTATTTTCTGGAATAACGAAAATGTATTATGCGGCCCATTATTTTCACTTTTTTGTCATTAATACGCACTGAAAAAATTGGGTGTCGTACATCTCTTTGCTGCGCCAAGTAAATGTTACAGCTCTAATGAGTTAACTGAATTTTCCTCGTTAGTTGCTAGCCTACCAAATCGAACGCATGCTATTCACTGTCAGTTGGATACCACGCCTCCGTTTATGACTCAGTCCTCACACTGTCACAGTGCTGCAGAATCGTGACATCCCCAAGAGTATAATGAGGCGGACATTTGAAACTCCTCGAAATGTGCCGTCTCGTTTCCCATCTTTACTACTTGTCGATTCCTTCCACGCCGTCAGTGTAGTGATCTTTACGGTATTTGGCTTTTGTGCAAATAATAAGCATAATATGACTCTCTGTCCGCTGCCGAAGCATAGCCTACTACTCCTGAATAACACCCACCAAGTGAAAAGCCGATCTTAACATTGTGCGAATATCAAAATGCCAAACATCGAAATAACTGACAATGGAAAAGAAAATCATCTAAAACCCTTCAGCAGAGTGTATGCGATACAACTTTATCCTCTACTAACGGAAGCCTACAGTAAGTCGCTGGAGGAACGATATGTTCTTAGTGACTGGAAAAATGGATAGGTCATAGCCATTTTCAAGAAAGCTTATCTCATAGTTTTATAAAGCTGTAGCGAAAAGCAGGAAGACCTGCAGAGGATCGATTCTTGTTGCAGCGAACGGCTGTTGAGCCTCAACATAAACAAACTGAGTTTATTGCCCACAAGCCTGCAGAAGGAACCTTTACTGTATGATTACACAAGCGTTGAACAACCACTGGAAACAGTCACAACCGTTAAATATCCGGCAATATGCGTACGGAGCGTATTGAAATTGGAAAGACCACATAAAGTTAATCACAGGAAAGTCCGATAACAGACTTATTCATTGGAAGAATCCTCGCTACTGTAGCCAACAAACAAAGGAGGTAGCTTCCATAACTCTCATTCGACCTATTCTTCAGTTACTCGCCACTCTGCAACACTTGCCAGATGGAGTTAATAAAGAAACGGAAAAGATCCAAAGACGAGCAGCGCGTTGCGTTTCGTACCATGTTAGTTTAGCAATAGCGAAAGCGTCAAGGAAAAGCTCATCCAAGTACAGTGCCACACTTATTAATAAAGAAAATAGATTTCCTGTTCCGCTATCATTGTGAATGTTTTGTGAATAAAACCGTCTAGATCGCATATTCAATTTTTTTTATTAAGTCGTTTTCACTGCTGCCATCATCAGATATAAAAAAAACGTAGAGTTAGTTGACTCCCCGTTTAAGCATAGGTTTTTAATACTAACACTAAAGTCTGTTTTGTAAGGTATAAGTTTTTTTTACTGTATCTGATGATGGCAGTAAGTGAAACGCAGTAATAACAAAGAAATTTACCAAGGGACCTAGACGGTTTTATTCACAAAATTTCCAGTGGCAAACGCTACAACAGAGCCATATGCATTACGGTGTGGTTCACAGTTAAATTCTCGAGAGCTTAAGTTCGTGGAGGAATCGATCCGTATATTTCTTCGTACGAAGAATAAGTGGTAAAAATTCCATCAGAGATATGATGGATCACATGGAGGTTAATCAGCAAACGTTATTCCTGTACACGATTCGTGTCTGGAATACGGAAATGGAAAGTGGCACACACTGCAAGGTTGCTTGTAGAGTATAGACGTAGATGTAGAAAGAAGGAGATGTAGAATGACCCCATACAATGGACGGATCGCTGTCGACGGTGTCGCAGAGAGAGTGTGGAGTATATTGAAATTGAATTCAGAACATTGCATGAAATCTGGTGATCAGTTTCATTACGTCACCACCTCCCCCCTTCCGTTTCCTACACCGCTAGGATTCGAACCAGCTACCTCCGAGTGGAGTGTCATTGTACAAGTGTGCATACTGAACTCGGCTACAGAAATGCGCATTGGAACTTAAATTACACACTGCATAGGTGGATTCAGCTACCCCTACCGATGTAGTTGTATGCAACCCACAACATCTGGCTTTCAGAAACCACACACGAGATTTTTATGATCTCTCGCTCACTACGCGCAAACTATTAGTCCTACAGAAAAAAATGAGCACGATCTTTTTGTAAGAAATGCAATGTAGTTAAATTGTACTAGGATACATTTTCGATAGAGGCTGCAGTTTTCGGGTTATTCAAGGCAAAGGTACAAAAGTGACTTCCAAACACCATCCCCCTCCCCCCCCCCCCCCCGCGCCCCCCACAACTATTACACTCAGCCCATACCGGTCAGGAATTCTAGTATGTTGGTCCTAGCGCTCCCTCATACCACTGTACAAAAATTTGTTACTGCACCAATTATTTCCCACATTCTACGTTTTTTGGTCTTTATTGACTGACTTCACCACGGCACCTGCTTAGTAGATCACTTACAAATTGTAAAACTGACATTTTTGACAATTACACGTAGTAGTTTTGTGTATTTTAACAGCATAAAATAAACAAATAAGTTGTTGCAATCGACCGGTATTCTGCCTACGAAATTAATGTGCTTGTAAGAGTTAAGTTCAGATCGAACCATCAACGTAATTAGTTTCATCGTAACGTTTACAAAAGTCGTTTTTATTTCATTTTACTCAAGGGCACATTTACATTAATAACATACGAAATAGCCTGTTACGCTGTTGGCGTAATAGCCCAATCAACAAAGAGGTCGAGTATCGAGAATACTTCATTGCAGTCGGAAACTTTTGGTACAGTGGTAGGAGGGAGAGCTATGAACAACATACTAGAAATCCTAACTGGTAAGGGATGAGTACGGTGTACAGGTGAGTTTAAAGGTCATCTTTGTACGTTTTTCAATAACTCAGTAACCGGGGTCTCCAGCGAAAACTTAATCAGTCAAAATTAACCTACTTTAAATTTTCTACAAAAAGCTACTACACATTTTTTCTGTAGGACTAATAGTTTTTGACGACATTGGTAGGGACAGCTGAATAGCTCTGTACAGGTATCATGTCTAAAATGTGGTTCTTGCTATTTATTTACTCAATCGGCAGTCATTCAGTATATGCGCCTAGTTTTTTTTTCCTTCGTTCTCAATATAAAGCAGTAAAGTAAATTGTTAAAGCCACAGTTGTTCGAATACAAAGACTTTTATGACAATGCAATCTTTGATTCTTTCTTCAGAAAATATCTGCTGGCTGGGGAGGTTCCTTCATCGTATTCTGACTTCGTTCTTCATGGCCTCCGTCATCTTCACATATTTCCGGGTACTCAGCCCCCCGGTGTGCGATCCAGGGTGACAGGCCTGTCAGCTAATGCAATGAAACATATTTTAACACACAGATAAGTAGAAAGAAAGTTACCTCTTGTTGGCCTTTTTCTCCTTCAGCAAGGGAATCTTTTTTTTAGTTTTAAATTGATATTTTAAGGAGAATAAAAGAAGCGTACATAACGACCGTTACCCAGGAGATAAGGGAAATGTGTCAGTTGTACCCCGCGCCATACACTCTTTGGTGACATGCAGATTGTACATGTAATAGTGTGATATATTTGGTTTATTTTTAAAGCAAGTTGTATATCTTGTCATAAATTCACTGTGTTCTATCGTTACGAGAAGTTTATATCCCTTTATGTTAGCAATTACGTCTGTACAGTTGACTCTTCCGGTGACAAAAATACTCTATATTATAACTTTTTACTCCCATGAACAATGCACAAATAGTTTATTAGAATGCTAATTAACGAGATCGCGCTCGTGCTCGTCATCGGCTCTAAACAATAGTTTTGTCTGTGATTACAGTTACTTTTGTGCAAAACACCTCCATGACAAAGGACCGTAGTGACAGATGAAAAAGTTTTGGAACAAGTCTTCTCATTGATCTGCAGATGATGTTTAATAGATTCCCTACAAGATCGCTTTGCGAGAATGTTCGTAATACAGCAAGAGGTAGTCACACAATAATACTTCTGAAGATGATATTCAAGTAGCATCTGACTGTGAAGGAACCACGAGATCAGGGGAAAAGGGGAGCAGGCAACGGCATAGTGCTTGGAAGCAGAAGTAGCGCAAAGTAATTCCCTCTTACGAGCTCAAATTCTCCAAGGCACGAAGCTCGCGGAAGCCACTCGGTGCTTTGAAAGTGCTGTTGCTAGAGTCTATTTTCTGCATTGCTGCAACGTAGAATTCATCCTTCCGTCTCGACATTATTAGGCGTCGTTTGCTTTGCACGAAGGCGAAAGAAATGTAGTGTGTTTTGTAGACGGTTGATGTCACCCTAAAATGAGCCTCTGCAAGGGCGGACGAAACGCCAGTTTTGTTTTATACCTTTTTTAGTGTTACAAAAGGGCGCAGCCTGATACCTAAAATGATTTTATTCTAAGTCTGAGTTCTCGGGCAGAGCTTGTTCACATACGCTCAGTCTCCCTTATCAGCCCATCTTAATAGTGATCCTGTGCACACCAGTGGCGTTGTTGTACGGGTTGTACACACGTTATGCTAACGATCCGTCTTACAGACTATATACATATTCCAGATATCCTAATAATCAATCAAAAAATGTGTATTACCTACAGTTGGAATTACATGATAGTTTCATCTCGTGAATCTGAAGGTGTTTACGTTTCTTGTAGTGTGCAGCTTTACATGGCTTTGATTTGCACCAACCTGATATGAAGGGCTTATTTCAATAATGGTACAGGTCTATTTTTGTTCATTGTGAGATACAGAGTTCTAAAGTTAAATGAGCGCTGAAAAATCTGCAGTTGCGATAACAGAAATATTCAAGCATATGGCTTCTTGCTAGTGATGAACCTTTCTTTCTGTTTGTTTGGATCATTAATTGCAGAAGCATTATAGGAAGAAAAGTGGAGGTAATGGACTTGAACCACTATTGAAATAAACCCTTCATATTATATCAAGATATCGCTAGCTTCTGTTCCAAAAGTTCGCCGCCCAAAAGTCTGTGGTACTGCATGTAACCTCTTACTGGACCCGATGTAACTCAGTCGTCCTCGCCTGACTATGAAGAATTAACAGTTGGCTCGTTGTATGCCAATAAAATCGAATATTTCGCGCTTCCTAGAAAGATTATCGAAAACTGGTGTTACATCTGAATGTTCACTTATGTGATTATATCTTTTCAGTAGTTCATTAATTGTAGCTAATTGTCAACTAGTTTCTTTAGGACCTCAAATTTTTATTAGCCAGATATATCAGGTTCAAATGAAGAACTCCATCTTCGGTAGAGTTTTCAACAAATACAAGATATGTTTGATCTTGTGCATGCTTTTCTTTCCCGCCACTCTGTAACCACTCTTACACTCAGTTCTCCTCTATCAAGACGATTCTACATCAGACTTCACAAAGACATGCATTCGTCAAAGACAGTGTTACAACAAATATGTTAGATATCTGGGATTTGTTTAAAATCCTTAAATATTTAGCTTCACCACAACAAAAACACTTTGAATTTTAATATGGCTATTTTAAAATTTTGAAATGTTGTAAAATAAGTTAGTACAAATTCTCGTTTGATTTTTTATAAAATTATGTGGCATAGCCACTCACAACTGTAAATCGTGCAAAACGTACCTCTACAAAATATAAATTAACGAACTGATAGTGTACAACTCAAAATTAGAAAATGGTCAGGCCGATCTTACGTAGCGAAAATAAGTTGATATACAGAATACCACTTCAGATTCCCAAGTCCGTATATTTTATGAAAAATATAGCAACTGTCTATCCCCTTTCGATTCTGTATTTAATGGAATGTGGGAGGACTGAAGAAAATACTGTGATTGTGACAGGTACATTTTATTCAATGCGATAAAAATTTTTGAGGAATAAATCATAACGAGGCTAACGATCATGCCAACTTGTTTATTTTTTTGAATCTCGACATTTAACTGTTGGAGGCGACATTCCACACAGCGACGAAATATTAGTAATAATCAGTCTGATTTTTTTTTTATTTTTTTTTTTGGCCCAGTGGCGTAGGTGGTGTTGACAGAACTAATTTCTTCAAGCATTTTTTTGTAAAAACCATTAAAAGAGGTGCTTCTCGTTAGCGTAATAATAGAGACAGCTCCAAATTTTATGTTGAACATTAGCGCTTACGATCAGTGCTACCCATTCCTTTGTGAACGGTTCTCAACGTGGACAACTGCTGGTCAGCCTCCGGCCAAGGTCCAGTTGCTTTCACTCATTTCGCTGGTTTTGCCTGAGAAGAAATAACATGTCGTATAAATCTACAAGCATCGTACGATTTCGGAATTGTGACACTAAAATTCACCGTGATACACAACGCCTCTCTTGAACAGCCAGTCATTGTATTCTTATGAGCGTCTCATTGACCATACGCACTTGATCCTATTATGAACGAAAGTGCTCACAGTGTAAAATTATACCTCTAGGGAGCCTACATAAATATTTTTTTCATGTGTTGCTTTATTCATTACATTAGCAGGAAATATAAATACATTCATACAATATATGTATCAGAACGTAGACGTTTCAATGTCTGTGTACGTTTCTTTTCCGTGAGAGAATCTGCTTCCGTGAAACCAGGCTGAACAATCGACTGGGTAGGGCTGTGACGAGTGCGAGACACGGTCTGTTGCAGCGGCGCCATAGCTGGTGTGCTGCTTTTCGTGCGTTAAGTCACGGATAAAACATTTAAATTAATGTGTGCAGCTGTAGAAAGACTTATTAATGTTTAATGTACTGTACATAATGCAGTGTGCTTTTATTCGTGGGTGAACAGAAACCGTTCTCGCGTATGGAATGAACGTAAATCAGTGGGTACCTGGTGAAACAATGCCTGTTCACGATATGAGTTTTGAACATTTCGAAGACTGTGCTTTAACGTGAGTGAGCCTTGAACTGAGACACATCAGTCATTGAACTGAAAGTATTTCACGGGTTCCACGAAGCAGGACATTGTATGGACGAATTTACCCCGTAAATACATCAGTGTCGCGTATTTCAAATTGTGCACACTCCGAAAGTGCAATCCCATGATATCAAGCTCACAGCGATAGCTGCTGCAGTACAGAAATGTTGTCATTACCTGCAAAAGATGTACGAGTGCTGTTCAAAAAAGAATTATCACAATTTGATCATCCTCACAATTTTGATGGTCCTACTCAAAGAAGTCTCCCTTGAATGCGATGCACCTGTCCCAGCATTTCTGCCAGTCTTAAAATACATGCTGGAAACTATTTTTTGAGAGGTCCTTGAAGTTCGCCTCCGCAGCCTTCACCACTGCCTCTGATGATCGATAATGCCTCCATGAAGGCGTTGCTTCATGTTAGGGAATACAAAAGAGTCACATGGGGCTATATGCGGACTATAGGGAGGGTGAGGGATGAACTTCACTTGGATTTTTTGCAAGATATTCAGCAACAACGCTGGCAATATGCGGCCGCGCATTATCGTGGTGCAGCATCCAGCCTGCATCACGGAAATTTTGTCTTTTGCGCCTGATATGGATTTCCAATTTTTTCAGTACATCCCTGTAGTATTTCCCAGTTACTGATGTGTGTGCATGGACAACATATTGATAAATCATTCCATGAATATCAAACAATGAGATGACCGTAACTTCTCCAGCAGAAGCAACCACTTTTGCTTTTTTGGGGGTTGGTGATGAAGGAGATTTCCATACTGAGCTTTGCTGTTTGCTCTCAGGATCAAAATGATGTAGCCAAGTTTCATCAGCAGTGACTACATTTGAAAGATACTCCGGATATTCTTCTAACATAAATTTTAACTGCATGCAAACCTGCACGCGAATGTTCTTTTGTTTGGGACTCAACAGTCTTGGAACACATCGCGCACAAGCACGTGTCATGTGTAATTTTTCTGTCACCAACGTGTGGATGGCACTCAATGAAATGTTAAGTATTTCAGAAAGTAGTCTTAAGGTAATTCGTTGAATCTCTCTCACAATGACAGCAGCAGTTTTTGTGCTTTCTTCCGTAAGAGCAGTTACAGGAGCGCCGGGTCCACCTTCCTTTGGAATTGATTGTCTCCCATCTTCAAACATTTCAAACCACCTGTGCTGTAGGGAATAACAGACTCTCCATAGCCCTCCTGTAACACTGTGTAGGCCGCAGCTGAAGATTTGTTGAGACGAAAGCAGAATTTCAGAGCCGCATACTGTTCTTCGCATGTTACCTCCATTGCAGCGGTAGGCGATACTGAACATGTCTGACCCTGCGTGCCTCTCACAGACGGGAACCAAGAGTCCCAACAGTGAAATTACTTCGGTGTGTTTGTTGCACATTGAGCTAACAGAATATTATAAGATTAAATTTTAGCGCGAGAAATTACGACCATCAAAAATTTATGATCATTTTTTATTGAACAGCCCTCGTATAACAGGGCGGATGATATTACTTTCATCGCAAGTTCGCCAGAGACCAGCATAGCGCGTCATCGTCGCCGCCCTATCTCAAATCCTTGTAAAGGGGCGAGGAGCAGCCTACGTGGAAATTTTTGTAAAAACCGGCAAATAAAATCAGGTTCCAACTTTCAAAAGTGGTGTAGTACTTGTTTCTTCTTTCAAATAAAATGTTATTTAGGTCGTAATATTGTAATTTGACGATCTACAACAACAGTGTCATTGCTACAGTACGGACCTTCAAATGAAGTACTTCCTCTACGTCCCTCCTTACAATATTTTTTGTTATTTGGAATGACAAAAGTCGCACAATCTCCCATTCATTACATGCATTTGGTATTTCCACAAATTCCGAATTATTACGTGGCAAATAAATAATTTTCTGAAATACGCAAATTTTCAACGACCCACACATTGACCTATCATAGTTGCGCTTTGTTACGATTGACCGAGAACCGCAGCCCCTGCGAGATTCGAGTTCGACAGGTGGTGTACATGTGTCTGGGCTGGTCTGTTTACCGTTTTACGTGAAATTTATGGGTTGGGCACGTCAGTGTATTTCGAAAACTGAGCGCACTTTTGAGTCCACCCATACTTACTATTCAATAAAAATGCCATTATATATATATACATATATATATATATATATATATATATATATGTGTGTGTGTGTGTGTGTGTGTGTGTGTGTGTGTGTGTGTGTGTGGGTGTGGCGACTAATTTAAGGCCAGAGAATAATATTTATTCTATTTTCTTGATCCTGCTGTTTACATGTTTGACTAAAGGTAATGGCGAGTATATGAGTACAGTTGTATTGCTATTAAGTGGCACAGTAAAGTAATTTCATTCTTTTCACCTCAGAATTCCACACATAATGTTAATAACTCTGTCCTAACATAATAAAGTTCTTTCAGTGTAACATAATCAGATCTACACCTGATTACACGGCCATTACAATTAGATCCACCTTACCGTTGTGTTATAACACTCTTACGAGGAGGAGACTATCGGAGACGTCTCAATTCCGCCAGTTTTTTTAGAAAAATTAATGACTATAAACCCAACACTTCTTGGGTTATCATTATGATTGTTGTGATGTGGCCCGCCATGAATCCCTCGCCTGTGTCATTTTCTTCATTTCAAAGAAGCACTTGAACTCAAGGTCTTTAATTATTCCAGAAAATTCTTTAATTATTTGTTGGATAGATTTCAGGTCTTGTCTACCCTACAGTTTTCACCCTTTCAGTCCCCTCAGATGGCACAGAATTCATTCCTTTTGTGTCTTGACACATTCTTATCATCCTGTTCGTCCTTACTGCCAGTGTTCCACAAGTTCCTCTCCCATTTCTTCTGCGAATAACCACTTCATTTCTTACAATTCCACCTACTTTTCAACATCCATCAAATACACCCTGTCTCACAAGCTTCGATTTTCCAATTTTTCCACAGTCCATGATTCACTTCCATAGAACGCTGTGTTCCAAACATATAGGGAACAGTGATATATCTGGAGGATAGTGTAGCTAGGAACACATGATGTTTCCTGGATGATGTTTCAATCCAGTGAGCGGGTTTAGAACCACAGGAAGAATCTCGCACTAGAGACCACCGTAAGCAGTTGCCGACATTTTCTATTATTTTGCGTTTTGTGAGACATGCGTTTGTGTTTTGTGCAGCATACGCAAATATTAAGAGAGCTACTTATTTAAGTGCTGTACAATATATTTACGCTATTTTTAGGATACTGTTAATTTTTTAGTTACAAATTTTTATGATGAGTAAAATTCTCTATATTTTTAGTTACACAACATGTGGCCAGTTAAACCATACTTCGTCAGTCATGTACAATAGTGTGCTTTGACACAGAAGGACTTTTTAATATGAAACACGTGATATTTGCAAATGAACTGAACTTCCTTAACATGTCAACAATTATTCTGCCTCGAAAATGGAAATTTGTATTATTTGTCAGATTCTTCTCTATCAAAACATTTTTAACTTGTAACTGGTTTTTGAAAACACTTCTTCTTAATTTGATATCACTTAGTGGTGTCTAGTAGAGTAATAATGTAACACATAGACTATTAAATAGAGTATTTACAAAATTTTCCCGACTGCAACTCTTTTAAATGAGGAATAGAATGTGTGTTCCTAGGTACATGATCATGTTGTATCTTGGAATAGTTTTTCACGTTTAGAAAAACCTTGCATTTGAGTAATATTTGTATTTTCAGGAAGAGACTTCAGCGTATATAACCTGAATGCTATCATTTCAGAATGGAATAAAAATGTATTAAACTCCTATTAAACTTCTATTACAGAACTGGCTAGAGACGACAGTATGAAAAATATTCCAAGATAAAACACTTTTCCCTATTCTCAAAAAGCCTTCCTCAATTTAAGGCCTATTTTTTATATTGGCTGACTTCTCTTAGCCAGGAATGCCAATTCTGCCTCTAATAATCCGCTTTTTAAGGTCCTTTCTTTGCTACGTCCGTCCGTCCGTCATGTGTTATTTTGCTTCCAAGGTGGCAATTTTGATGTTATTACTTATTAATACTTCGAATTATTTACGTATTTCTTTTGTTAACTTCAGTCCACATTCTGTATTCATTGGACTGTTCGTTCTTCTTCCATACGTCTTGTAATTCATCGTAACTTTCTGTGAGGATAGAAATGTCGTCAGGATATCTTTACATTGATATCCTTTCTCCCTGAATTTTAATTCCACTCTTCAATCTTTCTTTTATTTACGTTACTGCTTTTTCAGTGTCTTGACTGAACTGTGTGAGTGAACGACAATGTCTCTCCCTTATACCATTTTTAATCCGAATACGTTATTCTTTGTCTTACTTCCTTATTGCTCCTTCTTGGTTCTTGTAAATCTCTGTCGTGAAAGGAAATGTCCTGACTGACTGACAGTCTCATCATCGCCCAGCCCAAATCACCAAGGGCAGACTCTCCGAATTTGGAGAGGTTATGCTGTAGGAATCGTTTAAAAATTGAAAATCTAAATTCCACTTCTAAGGTTCTCAAATAGGGGATGAAAGGTTTTTTTGAAAATGTGTCACTGTTGATGCAATTTTGAAAATGGAACTACGAAAATTGTTATTCGGTTTCTCGGCCAGAAATATAGAGATACGTGTTTTAGCACTTTTGGAAATTTAAACACTATTTGGGTGAAATAGTATGTGGCAGTCTTTTTGAAAACAAATCATTATTAAGGAAGTACTAAAGCATTTTAAAGCTACATCTATGATAATTGGTATTTGACTTCTCGGTCGGGAATTTTAAAAAATATTAGTTTTAATGTTTTTGGAAATTCAGACCCTATGGGGATGAAATGTTTTATGAAAATATTTCATTATGAAAACATTTTTAAAACTAACTATATCTCACACAGTAGCCATCATTTGCAAAAAGTTGTTCTGAATTACTCCACTAAGGGGATGAAGTAGGGAATAAATCGTTGTTTGAAAATTCGTGTTTTTCCAGTCAGAATTAAAAATTACGTACTTCAGTATGTTTTGAAACTTTATCCCTATGTGGCTGAAATAGTATACGAATTTTTTATCCAAATAAATTGTTATTAATGTACTACTAAAGCATTTTTAAAGCTACATCTGAGAAAATTGGTATTTGACTTCCCCGTTAGAAACTGTTTTTGGAAGTTCAACCCGTAAGTAAGTGAAATAGGGGACGGAAAATTTATCATTATGAAAGTATGGTTAAAGCTAAATCCAAGATAATTTTATTTTAAACTTCCTTGCAGATTAAAACTGTGTGCCGCACCGAGAGTCTGACTCGGGACCTTTGCCTTTGGCGGGCAAGTGCTCTACCAACTGAGCTACCCAAGCACGACTCACGCCCCTTCCTCACAGCTTTAATTCCGCCAGTACCTCATCTCCTACCTTCCAAACTTCACAGAAGCTCTCCTGCGAACCTTGCAGAACTAGCACTCCTGGAAGAAAGGGTATGCGGAGACATGGCTTAGCCACAGCCTGGGTGTTGTTTCTAGAATGAAATTTTCACTCTACAGCGGTGTGTGCGTTGATATGAAGCTTCCTGGCAGATTAAAATTGTGTGCCGGACCGAGACTCGAACTCGGGACCTTTGCCTTTCGTGGGCAAGTGCTCTACCAACTGAGCTACCAGTTCGCAGGAGAGCTTCTGTGAAGTTTGGAAGGTAGGAGACGATGTACCGGCGGAGTTAAAGCTGTGAGGACGGGGCGTGAGTCATGCTTGGGTAGCTCAGTTGGTAGAGCACTTGCCCGAGAAAGCCAAAGGTCCCGAGTTCGAGTTTCGGCCCGGCACAGTTTTAATCTGCCAGGAAGTTTCATGTGAGCGCACACTCCGCTGTAGAGTGAAAATTTCGTTCTAGAAATTTTATTTAGTTTCTTGGTCAGAAATAAAAAAATAATTGTTTCATTGTATTTGGAAATTCAAACCCAAAGGGGGTAAAATAGGGGATGATGTTTTTAGTAATATTTCATTCCAAAAGCATTTTTGAAAAGAACTCTCTAAAAATTTGTGTTTGGCTTCTCGGTTAGAAATTTAAAAACTACATGTTTCAGTGATTTTTGGTAATTCAATCCCTTAGCGAGTGAAATAGGAGGTAAAAATTTTTATGTTATATTTCTTTACATTACAACATTTTTAAGGTTAAATCTATGAAAACTGATATTTCAATTCCAAAGAAATACGTGCTCGTAGATAAGTTGCTACAGGAATATCTCCATAAATATCTTAGGTCAGACGCACATTCGGAAAAGACCTTGGTTCTACGGTCTTAATTAGCGCGAAATGTTTAAGGGATATTGCAATTCGTGAACAAGATAAGGATTCGATTAAAGAAAAACAAAACAAAAAAACTGTCCAGTCTATACAGTCTATGCTAGTGAAACAGCTGTCGCCAAACTATTGTTTTATATTTTCAGTCTTTCCCAACAGCTTATTACTTTTTACAAAATTTCAAATATTTGGCACCATTTTACATTTTCGAACGCTTTTCTAGGTCTACTGATACCATGAGCATGCTCTCATTTTTCTCAAATCTTGCTTCCCGTATCAATCGCAACGTTAGGACTGCCTCTATGGTGCCTTTATCTTTCGGAAAGCCAAATTATTCATCATCTAATAGATCCTCCATTTTCTTTACATTCTTCCCAACAACTTAGATCATGAGGTGATAAGATGAATATGGGATGGTTCTGACTCTTATCTACCTATGTTCAGGTATATGTGAATGATATTCTTCTTAAAGTGTGACGGAATGTTTCCAGATTTATAGATTCCGCAAATTTTCATGAATAGTCGTTGCTTTTTCCCCAAATGATTTTAGAAGTTCCGGAAGTATGTTGTCCATGGTTTCTGCTTTATTTGGTAGCAGTTCCTCCAAGGCTCCGTTATACTTTGACTGTAATACTTCATCCTCTTTATCTTCCATTACTTCTTCTATTATGTGATCTGACAAAGCATCCCCCTCATAGCCTTCTATGCACTTTTCCATCTATTGGCTCTCTTCTCTGCGTTAAATAGCCCACTCTTTGTGTTGCCATACTTCCTTTTGATGTCATCGAAATTAATTTTGACTTTTCCATGCGCTGAGTTTGTCCTTCCGACGATGATTTCTTTTTTTAATTTCTTCTCATTTTTCCTGCGATCATTTCGTCTTGGCTTCCCTGCACTTCCCACGTATTTTATTCATAAGTGACTTATATTGCTGTAATCCTGTTCTTGATGAACATCTTCGTATATCTTTCGGCGATCATTTGAAGTATTTCTTCCTTTACTCCAGGCTTCTTCGCATTTATCATAAGGTGAAGTGAGATTTTAATACGAAAGTAGAACAAAGCCGAAAAACGATTCTTCTGCATCTACATCATACATCTATATTCTGCAAGCCACCATATGGTGCACAGCGAATGGGTACTTCGTGTACCACTTTTAATGCCGCTCTTTCCTTCTCCAGTCGCGAATACTGCACGGGAAAAACGAGTGTTGGTAAATCTTCGTCAGCTTTAATTTCTCTAATTTTACCGAATTATATTCTTAGGAGGATGCAACATAGTGGTTGACTCTTCTAGGAAAGTGTAATCACAAAATTTTTACAGTAAACCAGATCGTGTTGTGCAACGCTTCTGTTGTAACGCCTGCCACCAGAGACGTATTAGTCTCTCCGTGACGTTTTCACACTTAAAAAACGGGTCTTTGACAAAACGCGTTACTCTTATTTATATCGTCTATTTCCTCTGCCAATCCTTTCTGGTACGGGGTCTAGACTGGCGAGCGATATTCAAAGGGGAACGAGAGTTTTGTAAGCCTGCTCCTTCCTGGAGGATATTACAACTGGTGAGAATTCTTCCAGTGACCTGCCTGGCATCTACCATTCTTCCAATTAGTATTATGTAATTGTTGTAATTTACATCGCTCCACATACAGTACATACTCCAGTATACTTAATGGATATGACATCTTCCAGTGACTGTTGGAATCGTCTAATCATTTATAGAAAACGGGTCATGGCTTCTATATTCTGTTCAAAATTACTTTAGGAATACACGTCGGTAGGAGCACGTGGAGGCACAGAGAAAAATTATCGCCTCGTGAACGGAACACAGGTGGAATCCCACATTTCATTCAACTCGCTCTGACTCAAAAACTATCCAATGAGTAGAGACAGAACAGGCATCAGTGTGTTCTGGAAGAACTGCACATTGTATTCCTTTTAGTTTCAATTACCGTCAGAAATTTGTAATAAAAAATTGTTTTTCGCATTCACTGGTACTCTTTCACAAACCTGCAGCAATATGATTTTAGTTAAATGTGACGCATAATGTTCCACTCGCGTAGGAAGGACATTATACTGATGACTATATACACTAAGGTGACATATAAAGATGGCCGTTAGTATCACGTACACAAGGTATAAAAGGGCAGTGGATTGACAGAGCTGCTTTGAACGCGGAATGGTTGGAGCTAGATGCAAGGGACATTTCATTTCAGAATTATTTAGGGAATTCAGTATTTCTACATTCACAGTGTCCATAGAGTGCCAAGAACAAAAAAATTCAGGCAATACCTCTCACCATGGACAACGCAGTAGCCGACAGCTTTCACTTAACGACCGAGAGCAGCGGCGTTTGCGTAGAGTTGTCAGTGCTAACAGACAAGCAACACTCTGTGAAATAACAGCAAAAATCAATGTGGGACGTACGACGAACTTATCTGTTAGGAAGGTGCAGCGAAATTTGGCGTTAACGAACTATGGCAGGAGACGTCCGACGGTGAATGCCTTTGTTACTAGCACAACATCGCCTGTCCGCGTGACCATGTCGACTGGACCCTAGATGACTAAAAAACCATGCCCTATTCCTATGAGTCACGATTTCAGTTGATAAGAGCTGATGGTTCGAGTGCTTCGCAGATCCCATGAAGCCCTGAACACAAGTTATCAACAAAGCACTGTGCAAGCTGGTGACGGCTCCATAATGGTGTTGGCTCTGTTTACATGGAAAGGACTGTATTCTTTGATCCATAGCAACTGATCATTGACTGGAAATGATTATGTCCAGCTACTGAAATACTATTTGCAGCCAAACTACGATGTAATATTTATGGATGATAATGCGACATGTCACTGGGCCACCATTGTTCGCTATTGATTTGAAGAACGTTCTGGACTACTCGAGCGAATGATTTGGCCACTGAAATTCCATCGAACATTTATGGGACATAATCGAGAGGCCAGTTCATTCACAAAATCCTGCACGGCAACATTCGCATTATGGACAGCTATAGAGGTAGCATGGCTCAATACATCTGCAGGGGACTTCCAACGACGTCTTCAGTCCTCACCACGTCGAGTGGCTGCACTACGCTGGGCAAGAGGATATCCGACACGATATTAGCAGGTATCCCACGTCTTTTGTCACCTAAGTGTAATATATTTTAATACTGACGGCAGTGAAGGAAGAGGCTTTTGTTTTATTTCGAAGCCGCTGTAAGAACGTTGCTATGTACGCTGTTCCAAACACTTTTATGGTATCTGAAGGCGAACAGATGATCGAAACCGCTTATTAATAAAACATTGTTTCATCTCTTAGAAAGGACAAAATTTATATATTCAGCACGATTTCGGTCTTTTTTAAGCCATTTTCATTTGATGGCTCACTTTGAAGTGCGTCAATGTATTGTTCTCTTGAGAGGAATCTGTTCCCGTGTCATCGATTTTTTTAACATTCCATGCAAATATAAATCATCATTGATATAACAGAACGTAACAATTCATGCTATAACTGCTATCAAATCACGTCATCTGAACACATAACTTACACCTTGTGTAAAACACATGTGACATTTGACAGCTGAGTTGTCTCATGTCTCATTTGCTGGACGTAAGATGCAAATTATGAGCGCACACGATATGGATTCGACTGTAGTTATTACAAGAAGTGCTATATTCTCTTATATAAATGACAAAAATGTATTCTTTACTATACACATGGAACCATAAATATGGATGACACGAGGACATTGTCCTCCTAAACCGAACGATGCACTGACGCACTTCAAAGTGGGCCATCACATGAAAATGGCTTAACAAGCCACAAATCTCGATCGTGGAGTATAAATACCAACCCTTCATTGCTCAAGCGAGTAACACTCGTCATCCACATGATTTCCCACTCTATTTTACTTGAATGGGCTAGCATGATTTCGCGCTATTTTCTGTATCTTTCTGTTGAGTCTGCATCTCTTTGCTTCAGCCATTATTGTCTTTCACTTATTGTTTGTAAAACATATTTATAGCATGGAGGGCACTGGTGAAATACGCGAGTTCACAGACTGAAACACAGTAAGTGGAAGTTGTTTTGCTAGATTCAATTCAACTTTCATGTGCGTAATTTTATCCATATGGAAACCAGTTACAGTTAAATTTTGCTTCTTACCCCGAATACTTAGAGAAGAAAGGTAAACTTTGTCTTTACTTTCAATTTGTAGAAGACATGTCAAAGTTAAAAAAAATCCTAAGACCGAGCTTAGCAGAGATCCTCATGTATGGTAGGAATTGTTGCAAGAGCTGAGTGATAAAGTTCCTGGCAGTAATATTGCTGCTTCGGAGAACGAGGATTTTGTGAACATGAAAGCGGTCGTGATTCAGAAACGGAACAAGATGTGTCTGAAAACGATGAATTTGAAACATAGGAGAAGTAATTCAATGTGACTTTTTGTTGAAAATTTAGAATAATTAAGTGGAGGGAAAGTAAATGCCCTACCAATGTTAGAACAAGACCTTGTAACATTATTAAGAGTATTTACTTGTACCCAAAAATGAAGCTTGTACACCAATGAAAGAAGTAGATATTATGAAGTTATTCATCGATGAAAATATAATGTGCATTATCGCAACATGTGTTAATATTTACGTCAATAAAGTTCTTGAAATCTTTTCTATCGAAAGGGATGCTAAAGAAACATATGTCATAGAGATCATAGCTTTCATTGGTCTGTTACATCTGTATGACTCTCTGAGGCGTTCTAGTAAGAATTTAAAGAAATCGTGGGATAACTCAAAGAATAACGGATTTGAATCGTGTTATTATTCACGCGTGAAAACCGATTCAAGTTTTTTCTGAGAGCTCTAAGGTTTGCTAATTTCCTTGTTAGAGGTGTTCGCAGTGAGAATTACAATTTTGCTGCTATCAGAGTGGTACTGGAACTATGTAACAACAACTGCCAAAAATATTTTTCACCTAGTGTATGCTTGCTGATGTAGAACAGCTTTTCGTACTGAGAGGAAGCTGCTTATTTAGAGAATGTATTTCTAGCAAACCTGTAAAATGTGAGTCACAGATACCGTTCAAAATATCTAAATAAATCGTTTATGCTGTGGATGACACCCATCTTCTGCTCGAGTGACTGTGTCACTCATTATCAAGCGAGTAACGGAAGTTCAAACAGTCCAGGCGTAAAGGTTGTCCTTTCTAAAAATATTGCAGGAATCTGGACACAAGTAAATAGAAAGTTATTTCATCAGTAGCTTCTGAGAGTCCTGAAATACTTTTTTTCACTACAAAGCTTACTACAGTCCATAATGGGCTGATTGGTACAGCAACCAGTTCCATGATTATGTAGAAAGAGAGTCTCGGTTGGAAAGTTATATTATTACAAACAAAAAAGGGCAAAAAATTGAACTCACTTCTAGACATGGAAATCTCTTTACATTTAACTGGTAGTATGGTGAGCTTATGGATCATCAGTTGGTCAGTAATAACGAGACATTTTACGACATTATAATGTCTGTCTAAATTTCTCCTAGTTTTTTTTCTTATTTTGCACAGTGTTCTATTGCGATCTTAATATTCTGATTGATTACTTTCTTCCTTATAGTTACTTTGGTTATATTTTATGCACACCCATTTGTAACCTCTTGGGATCGCTTGCTATTATGTTAATATTTGTTATATTATATTTCTTAATTTCTGATTGATTACTTTCTTCCCTTTAGTTATTTTTGTTATATTTTATGCACACCCATTTGTAACCTTTTGGGATCGCTTGCTTTTATGGTAATATTTGTTATATTATATTTGTTAATTTTAGTTTCTTTTAATTTTCCAGCATTTTGAATTTTTATCTTCTGAGCTATCATGTATTTTATTTAAGGTGCTACCTAGTTATTTGTACGTATTGCCTGTATTCGCTTCATCTTATGGTCTTACGCCTAGATTAGTTTAAATTTTACTGACACCAGCGCCTCCTGTTGGAGTGCCGCCCTACTAGCGGGTTTTTCAATGTGGAGTTCTATTATATCGCTTAGTCGCCTGATACGTTGTGCTTCATCTAGCGGCTCTGACTATTTTAAGGTATCTTCCGTCACTCTGATTGTCTGTACCCCTTCCTCCCCTTTACGTTTCCCTTCATACATTTTAAGTTTATACGCTTGGTTTTTCCAGTGTATTTTGTTCGACGGTTCTTCCTTTAGACCGTTACTATCGTTCTGACAAACCATCCTACCAGCCGGTGATGAGCAATGTATTACAAGGTTTTCGTGAGCGTTAATTTTGTTTTTAAATTTTTAAAATAATTTTAAAAGTTTAGCGCTGCTTAGAACCATGGTCCTTAACTTATAGTTTTGTATAATTACATCCATGCTTTTCTTTTTCTTTTAGAAAATCTGAGGACTCCTTAACAAGGCGAAATGCGTTGCTTGTAATAAAAATAACTTTGCAACCGAGAGTGCCGCTTTAAACATTGTTTTCATATACATTTGAGCTGTGGAGCACAACCTACATAAGATATGTTGGGATAAAACTGCTCAGTGAGTGACTTCGACGTCACAAATGGAGCTACATAAGGGTAGCGCCATGGACAGAAGCAGAGAGCTAGTAGTCGGGACAAAATAGGCCAGTCGTGGCTGGATAGCGGCTGCGGTAGCAGAAGCGCCAGGTCCCCAGCGGGCGATCCGCCGCGTGCGGCGTGCGCTGCGGGCTGCCGCGGCTGCAGCCTAAGGCGCAGATAAGGCCGCGTAACGGCCCCGCGGGCACAAGACGGCGGCGGCGGCGCTCTCGGCCTCTTGCTGTAGCGCCCTCAGCCTCGTCCACCTCCCGCTCGCTACTCTGCCAGCAGCGCTTCTGAGCAGTCGCTCAATATCGCAGACAAGTGATTAAGCAAACTTTCTCAAGTAGAACATCACAATAAAGGATGGCAGCCAAAAACAGTTGCAGGATAGAAAATTTTTTATTAACTGCAACTGTTAACTTGCAACTGTTTTTGGCTGCCATCCTTTATTGTGAAGAATTTTAACAGTTGCTGCTGCAGCCATGTTTAAAATCTTCAAGTAGAACAGAAAAACTAATGTCCGCGATAATTTAAATTCTTCGCTCATACGAGAAGGATGGCGGAAAACCGTGAGAACTCGAGAATGGGGACTTTGCAGTACTGCGCCTGCTTTATGCGAATAATAAATCATCAATATCCTCATTTTACCCTTTCATCGGCTTGTAACAATATCTTCAGCAACCGATGTTCTTATTTTTTTTCCTTTTCTCCCTCCAGTCTTCTAAATGGTTTGACGATGCCTGTCACGGATTCCTGTTCCGAGACAGCGTATTCTTCACAGTACAGCAAAATGGCTCTGAGCACTATGGGACTCAACTGCTGTGGTCATCAGTCCCCTAGAACTTAGAACTACTTAAACCTAACTAACCTAAGGACATCACACACATCCATGCCCGAGGCAGGATTCGAACCTGCGACCGTAGCAGTCGCACGGTTCCGGACTGCGCGCCTAGAACCGCGAGACCACCGCGGCCGGCTCTCAGTACAGCACTTGATCTTATTTTTTGTTTGTACGGGATGATTCAGCTGCCCCTACCGATCGGTTTTATGTAACCCCCAATGCCTTCAAAAGTAGCGCACGAGATTTTCGTCATCTCTTGCTTGCTACTTGAAAAGTATTAGTCCTACAGGAAACTTAATGGGACTTTTTGTAGGAAATTTAATGTACACTAATGGCCATTAAAATTGCTACACCGCGAAGATGACGTGCTACAGACGCGAAATTTAACCGACAGGAAGAAGATGCTGTGATATGCAAATGATAAACTTTTCGGAGCATTCACACAAGGTTGGCGCCGGTGGCGACACCTACAACGTGCTGACATGAGGAAAGTTTCCAACTGATTTCTCATACACAAACAGCAGTTGACCAGCGTTGCCTGCTGAAACGTTGTTGTAACGCCTCGTGTAGGCAGCATAAATGCGTACCGTCACGTTTCCGACTTTGAGAAAGTTCGGATTGTAGTTCATCGCGATTGCGGTTTATCGTTTCGCGACATTGCTGCTCGTGTTGGTCGAGATCCAATGACTGTTAGCACAATATGGAATCGGTGGGTTCAGGAGGATAATACGGAACGCCGTGCTAGATCCCAACAGCCTCGTATCACTAGCAGTCGAGATGACAGGCATCTTATCCGGATGGCTGTAACGGATCGTGCAGCCACGTCTCGATCCCTGAGTCAACAGATGGGGACGTTTGTCTGCACGAACAGTTCGACGACGTTTGCAGCAGCATGGGCTATCAGCTCGGAGACCATGGCTGCGGTTACCCTTGACGCTGCATCACAGACAGGAGCCCCTGCGTTGAGTACTCAACGACGAACCTGGGTGCACGAATGGCAAAACGTCATTTTTTCGGATGAATCCAGGTTCTGTTTACTACATCATGATGGTCGCATCCGTGTTTGGCGACATTGCGGTGAACGCACATAGGAAGCGTGTATTCGTCATCGCCATACTGGCGTATCACCCCGCGTGATGGTATAGGGTGCCATTAGGTACACGTCTCGGTCACCTCTTGTTCGCATTGAACAGTGGACGTTACATTTTCTGGACACAGGAAATGTTCGACTGCTACCCTGGTCAGCACATTCTCCAGATCTCTCACCAATTGAAAACGTCTGGTCAATGGTGGCCGAGCAACTGGCTGGTCACAATACGCCAATCACTACTCTTGATGAACTGTGGTATCGTGTTGAAGCTGTACCTGTACACACCTTCCAAGCTCTGTTTGACTCGATGCTCAGGCGTATCAAGGCCGTTATTACGGACAGAGGTGGTTGTTCTGGGTACTGATTTCGCAGGATCTATGCACCCAAATTGCGTGAAAATGTAATCACATGTCAGTTCTAGTATAACATATTTTTCCAATGAATACCCGTTTATCATCTGCATTTCTTCTTGGTGTAGCAATTTTAATGGCGAGTAGTGTAGTTAAATTTTGTACTGGGACACGTCTTTGCTGGCAGCCACGGTTTTCAAATTATTCAAGAAAAACGCGTTTGAAGGTTACTTTCCCACATTTTTCTTCAGTAATTCGAAAACTACGGCCTCTAGCGAAAACGTATACCAACACAAAATTTATGTCCATTACATTTGCTACATAAAGGTCTAGTCCATTTGTATTTTTTCTAGGACTAATAGTGTAGCCAGCGAGAGAATATGAACATCTTACCCTTAGTATTTGATGTATTTGAAGCCTACCCAGTGGTAGGGGCAGCTGAATCACTCTTGCTGTCTTCTCCTGCAGCTTTTACCTTCCACAGCTTCCTCAAGTGCCACAGGATCTGTTCCCTGACGTGGTAACACGTCCTGTCTACGTTTTCCACATGTTTATTTCCTCACGATTCTGCAGATAAACTCCTGATTTCTTTTCTTATCAGTCCACATAATTGCAACATCCTTCGATACCACCTCATTTCAAGCACTTTCTTTTACGGTTTTCTGGCAATGCGTAATTTGCTTCCATGCAAGGCTGTGCTCCGAACGCATGTTCTTAGAAATTTCTCCCTCAAATTAAGGTCTATGTTTGAGTGTAGTATACTTATCTTGACCAGGAATTTCTTCATTCCCTGTGACGGTCGGATTTTTATGTCCTCTTTGCTTCGTCCGACAGCTGTTCTTTGGCTTCCAAGATATCAGAATTCTTTCATTCCGTCTTTTCTGCGAGCTCCAGATTTAATGTTAAGATAATTGCTAAAATTATTTCTGCTAGCTCTCAGTAATTTCTACAATTTACTCTTTACCTTCCTCGCTACCAATGTCATCATCAGATGTTACCATGATATCCTTTCCCCGTGGTATATTAACCATACTCCTTCCCGTCATTCTTTTTTTCGATATATAGATTAAACAATAGGCGCTATACCATTTCTAAATCGAGCACTTCGTTTTTGGTCTCAATTCTTATTTTTTCCATCATAATTTTCCGTATCAGAGCATCCAATGATGGTGCTACTGCGTGCATGTTGAATCTGCGCTGAGATGGAAATGTGGTACCGAGGGTTCAGTGTCCCATACTGATGAACTGATTCTACCTCTAAATCTACACGTGTGTGTCCGCAAATCACTGTCAATTGCACTGTAGAGAGTGCTACCCGTTCTACCAAATATCAAGGCTTCTGCCCGTTCCATCCAAATATGAAGGTGGGAAGAATAATTGCTTTAACACCTCAGTGGGCGCTGTAATTAGTTTAATCTTGCCGTTGTGATCCGTACAGGAGCAGCACATTGTAGGTTACAGAATATTCTTGGTTCGTCATTTAAAAATTGTTGTTGAAACATTCTAAGTAGAGTTTCGAGAGATAGCATGTACCTATCTTCACTTTTGAGTGAGTCTCTCCCACGGGTCATACGAACATGTCGCCATTTATGTTTCTCTTCTTAGAATATGTTAGTCTAGGCCTGCTCGTCGATCTGTTCGTGCGTCCCGGATAGCACTCACGGCTCAGCAGTAAGCAGCAGGCCGATTCACGGCGAACAATGGTGGGGAAAGGGAAGGGGTGGGGAGAGGAGGTGAGGGGAGGAGAAGCGCGGAGAGAGCAGGTGAGTAGAGGAGAAATCGGAACAATGCAAATCGGTACAAGAAGCTATTGTTGACGAGTCTATTCTACGGCCGCTAATGTTAGTTCTACGGAGATGTATCGCTTCGCAATGACTAATGTCTTTCGTGGGTAGCAGATTTGTTTCCTAGAATTACTGCATTGATGAAGAATGACAAAGAAATGAAACTTACATTCCTTTCAATTGATGAGGCGAATAACACAGGGCAGCTAAGTACGAAACTTGATAATTCTCAAGAATGGTGTAGTCTTATGAAGAATGCCGTTTCCAGGCGAAGTTTAAATTGACATCAAGTTGCCCTTCGGGTCTATTTTATTCACACGTTAATATAAAAACACTGGATGTCAATGATTACTGCTTATTTTACTTTTCATTAAGGCAATAAGCCGTGGGAATTCATGTTGAGGAAAATTTTTGTACGAGTGTACAAGACTTCTTTTATTGCGAAACTTACCAAGCAACTGGCTGTGACACTGTAGGTTCTAACTGGGGTAAACACTAGAGTACTCCTGCTGTCATAAGAAATTGCACCCCAGACCATAACTCCATGTGCAGGTCCAGTGTGTATAGCATCAGACAGGTTGGTTGTAGGTCCTCCGCTGGCCTTCTTGTAATCAACACACAGCCATCACTGGCAACAGCTTTCATCAGAGACAGACCTGCAACCTGCCTTCCAGTGAGCTCTCGTTTGTCACTACTGAAGTCGCAAATGGCGGTGGTTTGAGGTCAGTAGAATGCACGCTAAGGGCATCTCGCTCTGTGTAGTCCTTAAAGTAACCGATCTGAAACAGTTAAGAGTGTCACCGTGATACCAACCGCTGCTCAAATCGCTGCTGCAGATGCTGTACAAAGCGCCTGAGTCATACGCCGAATAAGATGATCTTCCCTGTCGGCAGTGCCACGTGGTCGTCTGGAGCCCGGTGTTCTAGCGACCGTACGGTTTCGTGATCACCGCTGCCAGCAATCATGTACAGTGGCTACATTCCTGCCAAGTCTTTCTGCAATCTCGCAGAAGG
Organism: Schistocerca piceifrons; assembly: GCF_021461385.2. NCBI lineage: Eukaryota > Metazoa > Arthropoda > Insecta > Orthoptera > Acrididae > Schistocerca > Schistocerca piceifrons. The sequence goes on from NC_060138.1 coordinate 991,761,729, forward strand.
AGGATCCATGTCCTCGTAAACCCTGTTACACGACCTCGTTCAAACTCAGTGAGGTGTTGATAATGGCGTTTCGTCCCCATAAAGGCATTCTTGACTGACATCAACTAACGACGTCTAAAACAAAGATGATATGCATCGAACACGTCTAGAGCTAAATCTGATTAGACAGTGTCTTTCAGATGTAGAAATACGCTTACCAACTTGGTTTATGTCGCACAACTACTTCTTGGTGTTGCGAATTATTTTCCCACCAGGGTATTTTACTTTATTTTTTAATAAATTTTTCACACCGCCAAGGGACATAAATTTCAACAAGATACCTCTACCCGGTCCTGAGAAGAACAAGTCTCAACCGACAGACAGACAGACAAAGGCACCACAAATGGCAAAAAATTTATGATTTTTGGAGTTTTTCCTTTACTTGTCCAGTGAAACCTTGATTCTTGTCAAATTTCATGGTACCAGGTCAAAGGGAAGTTCCCTATACGTGAGTGAGTTTGCGAGTAACGAAATATGTGACACAAATAGCCATATCTTTTGACTGCACCTACTCAGAAGCTTAAATTGTTCACACCGCGAAGGACCGTAGACCTTAATGTGTGCATACATTTCATCTAGGTACTTCTTTGTGTTCCTGAGAAAAATGGGTCTCAACAGTCGGACAAACAGACACAGACAGACAAAGAAGCGATCATATAAGTGTTTCGTTTTTACTGATTGACATATGGAACCCTAAAAATGGCATATTTCAATTGTTAGACTTCTCGCAAAAGCAAATGTCGTTGCATCTATCGCTTCAAATTTCCATTCCAGATATTGAATGAAAATTATTATGATGCGCATGAAACACGTGTTCAAAGTACATGAAGCTTCCGAAGAAAATGTGTCAGTACCTTCAAAACATACAGGTCACTCACGGGTAAACCGTAATCCGCAGCATACTGTCATAACTCTTGGAGTTATTCAATGTTGGCGACAAAAATTCCTCTCTGCGCATCTGAATACTCACTCCATACGTGTTCCTGCTCTATGAACGGGTTCTGATAAAATAATAATGTGACTGTCAATGACCAGTGCATAACACGTGATGATTACCAATTCCTGTTCTAGGTGACGTGGTCGCTGCGCGGGTAGAATAGTTCTGCATGTCGGATATCGTCAGAAATTCTGTTGACCGGCGGCGTGAGTCGATTGCAGGATGGGCAAGACGCGGGATATCGGAGCATCAGATGACAACCGGATCGTAGGCGCACGGAACACTCAGATGTCGACAAACGAGAGATCATAGATAGAACACCGCTTGAAAGGCGCTCGTGACTCGCTCAATTCCACGAGTTCCTCGTGGTTAACACAGCGTCAGTTACAGGGGTCGCTGCCAACTACCTCATAGTTTTACAGCAGGCAGGTCGCAGTTCAAAAATATCCAATGGTAGACTGTAACAATAGTCAACTCACACGAATATCTTTGTATAATAATTTTAGTGCATATGAAATGGAAAGATCATATACGTTCGGTCGTAGATAAAGCAGGTGGCAGACTGCGGTTTATTAGTAGTATACTAGAAAAATGTGAACGTCTACGAAGGTGACTATGTACAAAAATCGCGTGCCACTCATCCGGAATATTGCGCAAGTGTGGGAAACCCATACCAGATAGGACTAACGTAGGACTGCTCAGGAGGCAGATAGACGAGTATGACCCTCAGGTCTGCTTGGGTTGTAAGACCTCGCTATAAAATGTGATGGTCATCATGTAGCGATTGGAGACAAGTCCGAAGATCGCACTGGCCAAGAAAGTTGCTGCACGTCCTGCAGAGCACATTCAGTTCCACGGACAGTGTGTGGGTGATGATTATCCTGTTGTAATAACACATCACATTCCTTTTGCAAGAGTTTAAAACGAATGGGTTTAACAACATATTGCACGCACCGAGCACTGCTTAGCGCCCTCTCCTGAAACACCAAAAGTGAACAATAGTTGTAGCTTATCGCACCCCAGAACGTAAGACCTAGCCTTGGACCAACCTGTCTTGGACGAATACAGTCTACGAGACAGCACTCGCAAGGTTTACGTCGTACGCGCGAATGACTTGTGTGCGGGCAGATTCTGCTTTCGTCGCTGAAGACCAGGGAGCGCCACTCAATCTTCCAAGCGATTCTCTTCGCAGTTAGGCCGTGCACATAGATACTGTGGCGTGAGTGGAAGATGGGCTAGAGGTGTGCTTGCCCGTAGTCTCGCTGCTAATATCATGTTCACAACCGCTTGTGTTGATACGTCTGGGCTCAAGTCCTCGTACTGGGCTGTGGTAGCTGTACGATATGCCACTGCTGCCCTACAATACAACGATGCTGGAGAGTGTTTGTGCTGCGTGGACATCCAGAACCTAGACTACAGATGTGAGAATGTTCACTTGACCACCAATACCAGCATCGGAGTATAACTGACGCAGCGCTCCAGCTTGTATGGCAATTCTCCTAAATGACCATCCCGGCAATCGAAAGGCCACTATTAGACCCCTTTCTAGCTCGCTCAGTTGGCTACAAGAAGTGTCTCCTTGGCATGGTTGCTTGCTTACTTCACATGTTTTCGCCACACTGAACTTTCTGACTATGTGCATTCCCTATAGAAGGGCAGAAACAGATGACTGACGACGCTGAAATCATTAACAGTACATCTACCATCCCCCAAGGTGGCATATGCCGTCATCGGATCAAAACCGCCGTCGTCTTTTTTCCGGCAGTGCACTAATATAACTACTTTCAGCTCATTTAAGATGTCTTTTCTGCAGGATTGTTTTCTTATGTTAGACATTCTTTGGAGAAAGTCTACTAGCATAAATAATTATCCTTGGATTTCAAACGAAACTGTAGTAACGGTGTCCTTCCTTTAATAAGTTGAGCCGAGAAACCTTGAGAGATCACCCAAAATTTTATTACTATAATAATGTTCATCGAAGATCTACGTAACATATTTTTGTGTTAATTTTGCGGACGTAAATTCATACTCTTACGAATGCGGTAACAGACGATGTAAATCTACAGTTACATTCAACCATAAACTTACTGCTCCTGCAAATCACCGTGCTAGTGTGTCTAGCATTCCACATATGAGATTGCTTGCAAATCGCTCGTGCGACCCATACTAGAATATTGCTCAATTGTGTGGGTCTCCTACCAGAGAGGACTATCAGGGGATATTGAACGTATAACGAGAAGATAACAGGAATCGTCGCAGGTTTGTTTGACCCACAGGATAGTGTCACTGAGATGCTGAAAGAACTGAACTGGCGGATTGAAGATAGGCGGAAACTATCTCGAGAGTGTCTAGTAACAAAGTTTCGTAAACCAGCTTTAAATGATGAGTCTAGGAATACACTGCAGTTCCCTAAATATCGCTCTCGTACGGATCATGAGGATAAGATCAGGTTAAATATAGGAGAGACATTTAAACTATCATTTTTCCCGCGCTCCATACATGAATGGGTTCCTTATAACGAGTATAGTTGGACGTACCCTCTGCCATGCACTTCACAGTGATTCGCAGAGTAGAGATGTAGATGAAGGTCTATATGGTGTTAATCTTCCCTCTGGCCATTACCCCAGTATCTTGAACACAACGTTAAAGGTCGAAAATACAGCAGTTGTTTCATGCAGTAATGTATAATAATTACAACGAGCGACATGGCGCAATGGTAGAACATTGGAACCCTATTCCGGAGGGCGGCTGTTCAAATCTCGTTCCAGTCATCCAGAAATAAGTTTTCCGGGCTTTCTCTATCTCGCTTGAGGTGACATATAGGGTGATTTCTTTGAAAAGGGACAGCCGATTTTCTTCCTCATCCTACCCCTGTTCCAGCTCCTTTTCTAACAACGATCATTCAACAGGTATTATAAATTATTGACTTTTTTTCAAGTCATATTTTTAAGAAGAAAGTTGAGAAATTAAGTTACTTAATCATCTTTCATTATTTCGTCGGAAACCACCCCTGTATTCAGCTAAGTGACGTCTACAAAAGCCATTCCGAAAATAGATGCATGTCGGAACAGACGACTAGTATTCTGGATAACACAGTCGCCAAGCTTTAATATTCTCCTTGTAAACTCAAGAGTGTCATAATTATTTTAAAGGTCTTCTATCGTATCTAATTATGAACAGCTTTCGTTAATAATTCTCTTTCACACAGTAGAATTCCAGACGAAACCGTTTCTCTTCCTGACGTACAACACGACTTATGACAGAGCATTAAAACATCAAACATATAAGCAAATGTTATAACAACGCTCTCCTAGCGTACTGTACAAGTTTGTAAGTACAAGCACCGTTACAGAATTTGTAGCATGATGGTTCAAATGGCTCTGAGCACTATGGGACTTAACTGCTGTGGTGATCAGTCCCCTAGAACTTAGAACTACTTAAACCTAACTAACCTAAGGATATCACCAACATCCATGCCCGAGGCAGGATTCGAACCTGCGACCGTAGCGGTCGCGCGGCTCCAGACTGTAGCGCCTAGAACCGCTCGGCCACTCCGGCCGGCATGTAGCATGATCTGGAAGACATGCAGCACCAGGAGCGACGCAAATTCACGGCTCTCGCAACTAAGTCCAAGCTTGTTACTCTTCGAGACCAATCAAGAACAACTGCTCATATATGCATAAGACTCTAAATTAGTAGTCAACAGTAACCAAGGATAAACCGAAATCAAGCATGAATTTATTTTTTAAATAATCACTTGATCTTTATAATGTTGACAACAGACATCAACGCAATGAGATGTCCAGCATTAATAAATATTTCAATACTCCCACCTAAACTGTTGTTGGCTCTTTGGACCTTATTATATAATATGCCACGAACTTGCAAACACCAGCATGCGCTCAAGTGTGCGTGTGTGTGTCTGTGTGTGTGTGTGTCGGTGAGTGGGGCGGGGAGGGATGTGGGTGAGTGAGAGCATATTTTACTTCTTCTTATTTTAAGTAAGTGGTGTTTCACAGATTTTAAATATTTTTGAGAAATCATGATTTGGCACAATCTTTGTTTGTCATTTTACTAAAACTTCCAGTTTCACTCACAAAACTGATCAGGCTCAGGCATCTGTATTTATGAAAAAGACCATAATTAGGCACAAAGATCACAACCAAAACCCGTTTTCATATTCTATAAAGCTAAAGACAAAAAATACAGGACAAGGGTTTAATCCCGGTCGTGTATCCCAGAGGTACGTACACCTTGTGTAGTTACTCATTTATTCATAAAGATCATTTTCGGAATGAGAAGTACGATCTTTGACACAGTTTTGTGTCATAAGAGCAAAGCCACTTCAGTCTGGCCTTGTGCTTCACCTTTTTAACATATTATCTAATGTATCAAACGAGTTGGCCTACTTTATACATCTACATATACATTTATACTCCGCAAGCCACCCAACGGTGTGTGGCGGAGGGCACTTAATGTGCAACTGTCATTATCTCCCTCTCCTGTTCCAGTCGCGTGTGGTTCGCGGGAAGAACGACTGCCGGAAAGCCTCCGTGCGCGCTCGAATCTCTCTAATTTTACATTCGTGATCTCCTCGGGAGGTATAAGTAGGGGGAAGCAATATATCGATACCTCATCCAGAAAAGTACCCTCTCGAAACCTGGACAGCCAGCTACACCGTGATGCAGAGCGCCTCTCTTGCAGAGTCTGCCACTTGAGTTTGCTAAACATCTCCGTAACGCTATCACACTTAACAAATAACCCTGTGACGAAACGCGCCGCTCTTCTTTGGATCTTCTCCATCTCCTCTGTCAACCCGACCTGGTTCGGATCCCACACTGATGAGCAATGCTTAAGTATAGCAAAAACAGACATAATGTCTTATGGGATAACAGCAATCAGTGATTTTAAGTAACATTATAAGCGTAAGTATAGGTCGAACGAGTGTTTAGTAAGCCACCTCCTTTGTTGATGGACTACATTTTCTAAGGACTCTCCCAATGAATCTCAACCTGGCACCCACCTTACCAACAATTAATTTTATATGATCATTCCACTTCAAATCATTCCGTACGCATACTCCCAGATATTTTACAGAAGTAACTGCTACCAGTGTTTGTTTCGCTATCATATAGTCATACAATAAAGGATCCTTCTTTCTATGTATTCGCAATACATTACGTTTGTCTATGTTAAGGGTCAGTTGCCACTCCCTGCACCAAGAGCCTATCCGCTGCAGATCTTCCTGCATTTTGCTGCAATTTTCTAATGCTGCAACTTCTCTGTATACTACAGCATCATCCGCGAAAAGCCGCATGGAACTTCCGACACTATCTACTAGGTCATTTATATATATTGTGAATGATTTAATTTCGATGCAGTTAACGCCTAACGGTGATCTAGATACATTATTGGACGCGTGTCCTGTAGTTAATATGGGTTTCTAAGTATAGGTTTTGCGACGAATCTTTTATTAATATATAATGTTTATTTCTGGTGTATATACGTGCCTGAGGACGGTCTGTCGTTTGATCTAAACTGGTAATTTGAAAAAGTGATGCGCAACTATTGCAAAAACCATAGGTTGACAAAAAAAAGAAGATTATAAGTGAAAAGCGAAGTATTACATATGTTCTACACCACCAATTTAATTTGTTAACCGGTTTTCGGCTCAGGAGGCAATCACTGGACTTGAAATAACTATCGTCGTCAGTTAGTCTAACGATGACATTGTAAACCGAAAATCGGTTATGAAAATAAATGAATACTATAGAACATAGACAATATTTTGCTTTTCGTTTATGGCTGTGAAGTTCTTCGGCCAAGAAGCGATGGAAGGAGCAGTTAACATGAAAATTATTGTTACTATCCAAAAGGAAGCAATTTTACTTCTGCCATGCCAACTCTCACCCGCATGAAGTCCATAACCATTCTATCTCTTGTAAAGGGAAGAGACACTTATTCAGTCACAAACACGCGACGGCGGCGCACAGGCGGTGACTAAGATTGAGTCATATTCGTGGCGACAGCTGAAATCAGCTTGACAGAAGCTCGTGACCCGTCCGTTGGGCAGTACAATGGCTGCAGCGTTTCTCGTGGAAACTTTTTGCGTCCAGTACAAAATTAAAGCTGACCCTATAATTAACAAATATTAAACCATATATTTCACTGAAGAGCCAGTAGGCTCATTTGCAGTGGTGAAGTTGCACGATTACGCGTGCGAAGATGCGCCTTCGATATCCGCAGTAGTTTATAAGCTTCTTCTTTTCTTTTTTTGAGTCATCAGTCTTCCGACTGGTTTGATGCGGCACACCACGGATTCCTGTCCTTGTGCCAGCCTCTTCATCCCAGAGTAGCACTTGCAACCTACGTCCTAAATTGTATGCTGGATGTATTCTAGCCTCTGTCTTCCTCTACAGTTTTTGTCCGCTACAACTCCCTCTAGTACCATGGAAGTCATTCCCTGATGTCTTAACAGATATCCTATCAGTCTGTCGATTCATCTTGTCAGTGTTTTCCACATACTGCTTTCCTTTCCGAATCTGCTCAGAACCTCCTCATTCCTTACCTTATCAGTCCACCTAATTTTTAACATTCGTCTATAGCACCACATCTCAGATGCTTCGATTCTCTTCCGTTCCCATTTTCCCACAGCCCATGTTTCACTACACGCTGTGCTCCAAACGTACACTCTCAGAAATTCTTCCTCATATCAAGACCTTTGTCCGATACTAGTAGATATCTCTTGGCCAGGAATGGTCTTTTTGCCAGTGTTGGTCTGCTTTTTATGTCCTCCTTGCTCCCTCCGTCATTGTTTCTTTTGCTGTCTAGGTTACAGAATTCCTTAACTACTTCTATTTCGTGACCATCAATCCTAATGTTAAGTTTCTCGCTATTCTCATTTCTCCTATTTCTTACTTTCGTCTTTCTTCGATGTACTCTCAGTCAGTATTCCGCCTTCATTAGATTGTTCATTCCATTCATCAGATCCTATAATTCTTCTTCATTTTTACGCAGGATAGCAATGTCATCAGGGAATCGTTTCATTGATATCCTTTCCCCTTGGATTTTAATTCCACTCCTGAACCTTTCTTTTATTTCAATCACTGCTTCTTCGATATACAGGTTGAACAGTAGGGGTGAAAGACTAAATTCCTGTCTTACACCCATTTTAGTCCAAGCACTTCGTTCCTGGTTGTCCACTCTTATTATTTCCTCTTTGCTCTACTACATATTGTATATGATCCGCCTCTCCCTATACCTTACCCTATTTTTCTCAGAATTTCGAACATCTTGCACCATTTTACATTATCTAAAGCTTTTTCCACGTCGACAAATCTTCTGAACGTGTCTTGATTTTGCTTTAGTCTTGCTTCCATTATCAACTGCAACGTCAGAAATGCCTCTCTGGTGCTTTTACCTTTCCTAAAGCCAAACTGATCGTCATCTAACACATCCACAACCTTCTTTTGCATTCTTTGGTGTATTTTATTTGCCATAATCTTGTATGCATGAGCTGTTAAGCTGACTGTGCGATAATTCTTGCACTTGTCAGCTCTTGCACTTCGGAATTGTGTGGATGATATTTTTCTGAAAGTCAGATGGTATGTCGTTTTGTTGCCACTTCCCCAATGATTTTAGAAATTCTGATGGAATATTATCCATCCCTTCCGCCTTATTTGACCTTAAATCCTCCAAAGCTCCTTTTAGATTCTAATACTGGATCCCTTCTCTCTTCTATGCCGACTCCTGTTTCTTCTTCTCTCACATCAGACAAGTCTTTCCTCGTTTAAGACGTCCTAGTGCACTCTTCCATCTATCCACTCCCTCCTCTGCATTTAACAGTGGAATTCCCCTTAATGTTACCACCCTTGCTTTTAATTTCACCGAAGGTTGTTTTGACCTTCCTATATACTGAGTCAGTCCTTCCGACAATCATTTCTTTTACGATTTATTCACATTTTTCATGCAGCCGTTTCGTATTAGCTTCCCCGAACTTTCATTTATCTCATTCCTCAGTGACTTGTATTTCTGTATTCATGAATTTTCCTAAACATTTTTGTACTTCCTTCTTTCATCGATCAGCTGAAGTATTTCTTCTGTTACCCGTGGTTTCTTAGCAGTTACCTTCTTTGTACCTAAGTTTCTCTTTCCAACTTCTGTAATTGCCCTTTTTTGAAATGTACATTCCTCTTAAACTGTACTGCCTACTGAATTATTCCTTATTGCTGTATCTACGGCATTAGAGAACTTCAAGCGAATATCGTCATTCCTTACTACTTCCATATTCCACTTCTTTGCGTATTGATTCTTCCTGGCTATTCTCTTAAACATCAGCCTACTCTTCATCACTACTACATTGTAATCCGAGTCTATATCTTCTCCTTGGTACGCCTTATTATCCAGTATCAGATTTCGGAGTCTATGTCTGACCATGATGCAGTCTGAAATCTTCCCATATCACCTGACCTTTACCAACTATACCCCCTCCTCTCCTGGTTCTTGAACAGAGTATTTGCTATTACTAGCTGAAATTTATTACAGAATTCAATTAGTCTTTCTCATCTGTGATTCCTTGTCCCAAGCCCATATTCTCCTATAGCCATTTCTTCTACTCCTTTCCCTACAACTGCATTCCAATCCCCCCCCATGACTGTTGGATTTTCATTTCCCTTTACGTATTGTATTACCCTTTCAGTACCTTCATATACGTTCTCTGTCTCTTCTTCTTCAGCTTGCGACATCGGCATGTATACTTAAACTATCGTTGTCGTTTGCTGTCGATTCTCGTAAGAACAAACCTATCACTGAAGTGTTCACAGTAACACACTCTCCGCCCTACCTTCCTATTCATAACGAATCCTACTCCTGTTTTACCATTTTCTTCAGCTGTTTATATTACCCTAAACTAATCCAACCAGAAATCCTTGCCTTCTTTCCGTTTCACTTCATTGACCCCTTCTACATCCACACCGATCCCTTGCATTTCCCTTTTCAGATTTTCTAGCTTCCCTACCACGACCAGGTTTCTGACATTCCACGCCCATCCCGTACAACGTTATCCTTTCGTTGGTTATTCAGTCTTGTCTCATTGTCACCTGTCCTTGGCAGTCCCCTCCCAAAGATCCGAATGGGGTACTATTCCAGAATCTTTTGGCAATGGAAAGATCATCGTGACACTTTTTTTCCGTTACAGGCCACATGTCCTGTGAATGCGTGTTATGTGTCTTTAATGCAATGGTTTCCATTGCCTTGTGCATCCTTATGCCGTTGATCATTGCTGATTCTTCCTCCTTTAAGGGCAGCTTCCCACTCCAAGGAGAAGAGAGTGCCCTGAACCTCTGTCCGCTCCTCCACCCTCTTTGGCAAGGCCGTTACCAGAATGAGGGTGACTTCTTACGCTGGAAGTTAATTGTTATAAATAATTCCTGTACTGGAAAGGAGATTTCCCGGCAACGCATTATGCGAGTGCAAAGGTATTGGACTACAATTGTAGATTTATTGAAATTATTTAGATATTGAAATGAGAGGCCGAAAAGTGAATGCCGCGCAATTAAATACAATTTTTCTTGCTAAATAAAAAGAGAAACATTAAAAGTAGTGCCAGTGCTGTAAACTTTAGACATATAGGAAATTATTTAATGTAACATTTAAATTTTTGTTAATATTTACTCTTATAAGTCCGAAAACGGAGGAAAACCATAGAAATTTTGTTTTATAAATAAACTATGGCAGATAAAAGAAAACTGATTACAGCATATTTCTCGGAAAATTTCCGTGTTGTTTCATGTGCCATATGTGTATAAGAGGTTAAAATTATGTATTTGAGCGGTTTTCATGTGCAGTAGTTTAACTGCCTTCAGTGATGCTTGACCGAGGTCTCCTGGGCGAACAGCGGAATTTTGGAGGGGAGTCTATGTTCGGAAGCCATTGGAGGCTGTCAGGTTGTGTTAGTCTGTGTTCCGAGAAACTTTTATCTGATGAGCGGTGAAAGAGCCGCTAGTTCTCATGTATGGATTATTCAGAGCTCCTACTTCCTGACACAGAAATTTTTCGACATCTGCTGGGCTTGTTATTTTTTTTTTCGGGTTGTGTGTGATACAAGCCGCACTTCGAAAGTTTCAGTGTGTAGCCATTGTGGAATTTATAGTTTGAGATACTGTGGAACATTAACGATTTTCTAAGAGTAACTCACCCAATTAATCGTGGTTTATTCAACCGTTTCCAAGATCTTAAGAAACTCGGCCAGGCTCTCAGATTAGTTCATAGTGAACTGTGACTTTCGATTTTTGTATGTTCTTATTACAAATAAACTCGAATTTGTGAAAGTTTAAAAAATACGTGAGTGCGTACGTGATTTTTTCATAGCAAATCCTGTCTGGATTTATGTTAAATACTTTCGTGGGACATTGTGTAGATTGCGACAAATGTGAGTTGGCGCGCCATAGACGAAACGTAGGCAAACATGTTTAGCCCAACATCATTTGAAGTATTTGTGCTGTATAATTGTGGTAAGTAGCGCGTGGGGGCTCCGAGCTGATATAGAACTTGTGAACAGTTCAGAACTTCGATTTTCGGTGAGTTGATGAGAGAGATTGCATTTTATTTCATCATCATCCACTCCACATGCACATTCCCATGAAGCTCGTACGGTCGTACTGTTACCAGCACTTCAGACAATACTTCACTTCCCTCAGTACACAAACGAGAAAGAAATCTAGAGCAGTTATAAACAATTTCGTAATAATATGGAACATAAAACGCAACGCTCCATTTTTGTTGCTCATATGGTGAAAGGCAAGGTTAAGTCGGCCACGGCAGTGCTTTAGTAGGGATTCTGCTGTTCAAGGTTTTATGCACTACCTTTTCTTCGACATCCCAATTTTTTGGAGTAGAAACAGCTTTAACCTAGTGTCATGGTTCAAAGAGATGTTCGCAGCCGTTATGAAGACGGTTCTGGAAGTGTATCAGTAGCGACTACTAACGCGGAGACCAACGATAAACGTTTCCTTGCGAATCGACGGCTCAGTACGTCGCGTAATTGTCTCGCGCTCCGAACATCGGTTAAAGCGCTCGGATTCCGGCCGAGGCCATGTGTCAGACTTCGCGCGACGCCGAGAAACCTCCGGAGACGAGATGGGAGAAGCGTTTCAATTTACCTATTGACTACCTCCTCTTTTTCGTCAGTAAGGCTGTCTTGCCTCCAGCTGTTCTCATTCGTGCAACGATTGCCGCCTTGGTAGGGTTCACAAACAAGTAAAAAATCGAAGAACGGCCCACGACAACGGGGTCCTCAGAGGCGAATTACAAGCTAGAACTGGACGTGGATAGAATAAGAAATTGGCTGTAGACTTTCTAAAGAAACATCCCGAGCGATTCCAGTGCAGTGTCTTAAAAACTGTGTCACCTCTGTCGGTGCCGCACCTCAAGTGCACTTAATTCGTTCTGGATTTGGATTTCATTCCCGTCGCTGGAGGCTCTTCTTAAGCCACGCTAACTTTTATTTTCTTGCGACAACATTCACAAAAACATTTCAAAATGTACACTCACAGACATAAAAAAAACAGTACACCACGAAGGAATTATTCAAATGGGACGGAAATTGCTAGAAGTGATGTACATGTACAGAAAAACAAATGATTACAATTTCAGAAAAGATTGGATGATTTATTCAAGAAGAAAAAGCTACACAAATTGAAGAAGTCAATAACGCGTTGGTCCACCCCTGGCCCATATGCAAGGAATTATTCGGATCGTCATGGATTGATAAAGTTGTTGGATTTCCTCCTGAGAGATATCGTACCAAATTCTGTCCAGTTGGAATGTTAGATCATCAAAATGCCGAACCGGTTGAAGGGACCTGCCAATAATGTTCCAAACATTCTGAATTGGAGAGATTTGCGGCGACCTTGCTGGCCAAGGTAGGGTTTAGCAAGCACAAGAACCGTGTGTGGGCCGTCATCACCTCGCTGAATTCTAAGCCCAGGATGACTTGACATGAAGGGCAACAAAATTCTCGGTGATCAAGTTCATTCGTATACATATTCATGATGAGTGTGCTGTGAACATCCCACCTCCCACAATAACAGCTGGTACAGTATCATCGTGCATAATAAAACTCGTTCTCTGCAAACAGTGTTTGCAATCACATCACACACTATTCGAAATGTCAACCACTCGCAGTACGCAAGTGGAGCAAACGAATAATGAAATTTGTCATCACATTCTGTAATGTCTCAATGGAAGTGGATTCAGATGCCACACAGATTGCCGCTTCAAACTCGTCCAGCATGGTTGGATATTTCCGGTGGACAGTGTCTTTCAACATGACCCACAAAAAGTATTCACAAGTAGTCAGACCGAGCGAATATGGAGGCCAATCCATCCCTGCGCCAGTACATTTGCAATAATCCAATGTAATGACTTCGTCCCTGACGCATTCATCAAGAAAGTAGAACACCTGTTCGCTGCGATTTGTTCTGGCTCCATCTTGCATGAACCACTCGGTCCCTGTGCGATTCTCCAACGCTAGCTGTGTGGCGACAAACTTTTCCAAATTTATAACGTAACGTCCACTAGTTCTCGTTTCTCGCCAATAATGGCTGTGTTGAATATCGCAGCCTAAACAGTAACTTTGGGAGAGAACCAGGTGCAGCCAACATCAAATCCTTCATTATCAATGATTGTGAGAATCTGGCTCGCAAAGGGCACAGCTCGTACAGGTATGGTCCGGTGGCTTTGGATTTTGAATAGAAACATGTATAGGCTCCGTTTCAGAATTTTCATTGTGCCTGAACACTTCGAAGCAATTCTTCTACGGATTTCCTTGGACTTTGCTGAAATGTTCCAAAAACCATGACGATATTTTCAGTAGTAACTACAGTTTGGCTGCGGCCAACATTTCCCGCTAGATCGTTATCCATGCTGTCCGTTAGAATTTGGCGAAGAGTTGCGAGTGGTTTTCGCATCGGGTCCTTTTCAAACAGTATCGTGTTTGGAAACTGCACCTTGTTTCCATGGAACTGTGTTCTAACTTGTTGTGTTCCTGTAACATAAAAATACGCTCTGAGCTGCGGCGTACTCTATTTATAAACACTATATATTGCGATTACAGTGCCATCTTTTACCAGCTTTTAGAACTATTTAGAAACACCTGTATAGCTGTATAAAATTCTTAAAGTTTCCACAGCTGCATACCGTTCGTTGCACTCGTCTACTGACCTTAGTTTTCAAGATATTTGATTTTGAAATCAGGGACTCCTTCACTGGACACTCTGATATAAGTGTACCGGATAAAAAAAAAGTCATCTCCAGGAGATATCGCGCTAATATTGCGTAACATCGCATCTAGCCTTGGTAATGGCCTGAGTCCAGTGTGGGAGAGAATCTACGATTTTCTTTAGCTTAGTCGTAACTAGATGACGCCAGTCGTTGATAATTAGACGCGATAAATCTACAAAAATTGTAGAATGTTGATTTCACCCTCTGTTCCAAACAATCCTGGAAATTTTCTATGCGATTAACCTCGGCTGATTTAGCAGACCATTCGAGTTTGCGATCGGGTGCCTGAATGTTGGTCAAGCGAGGAACGTATGCGCGCAGCCCTGTTAAACAACTCTGTTATTGTGGGAGGTGGGATGTTCACAGCACACTCATCATGAATATGTATACGAATGAACTTGATCACCGAGAATTTTGAACTAAACAGTCCGGTTCATGTTCACGGTAATCGGAATGAGTGCTTTCAAATCATGATACGTAAGCAGTCACAGAAGCACCTCCAGTCTGAACTACATACTTCACGAACTGGGGGCTGGACGTCTCACTGGACCTTCGATGTGCTTGACCGTTGACATCACCTGAAAACCTGCAAAATCGTTACATGCCAATTACTGTTCAGTTCCTATGCAGTCCTTAGTACCGGCGTGAGCAAGAGCGTTTTACAACATACCAGACTCCTTCGTAATGTCCCCTCAGAAACTGCTTGAGATGGACCCGCATCCGCCAACAGCAGCATTTGCTGTCGGGTTTCAATCCGATTCTCTTTCTATCGGTCAGGATATTTTACGAGGGTTGTTCTTATGTCGTGTTACGTAGCTGGAAATGGTACACTGTTCTTTGGATATACTTTGGACAGACGATGCTGATACACAAAGCAATCCGTCAATTTCATTCCAATTGTGATCATAAACGTGTCCAAACACGATAGCTCGTTTACCTACTCTGCCGTGTCTCCACTCGAGCCATTTATTCCATTCAACAGACTGGCTCGCGCTCCGTCTCCAATAAACACAAACACACACGCGTCCGCGCGCACACATACACACAGACACACCCACACACACACTCACACACACACACACACACACACACACACACACACACACACACACACACACACTACTTATTGGTACACCCAGCGGAGAAGTGTCACAAGATCGTCTGGTAAAGCCTCTGATCTTTAAGCAAGCGTTTATTTGTCTTTTTGTTAATTGACAATGTTATTGGACATCCTCCTGGTGGATATCGTGCCAAATTCTGTTCAGTTGGCTCGTTTGACGTCAAACTCACGAGCTGGTTGGAGGGCCCTGCTCATAATGCTCTAGCCGTTCTCAGTTGGGGAGTGATCCAGAGATCTTACTAGCCAGATAGTTTTGTATATATTCTTTGTCTCTCAAGTTTCGTGCGTTATTTTTCGACTTAATTTTAATATTCTTCTACAACATTAGAATGTTTCGGTTTCTTCTCTTCAAGATCGAGCTTGGTGTACGTTTCACTTCCACTTTGCTGTAGGCGCATCTGTTACTCAGTTCTGCATCTCTTATGTCGAAGGAAGACGTAATCACCTGTGTATTTTTTTTTCTTGTCTTCGTTGTCTGCCAACCTATTTCACTTCTTCTATTACCGCGTCTTCCCCAACTTTGACTTCAAGCAGGTCACTATTCTCCCTGTGCGGCTGGTCCCGACGGAGGTTTGAATCCTCCCACGGGAGTGAGTGTGTGTGTTGTCCTTAGCGAAAGTTAGTTTGAGTTAGATTAAGTAATGTCTAAGCCTAGGGACCGATGACCTCAGCAGTTTGGTCCCATAAGTACTTAACACAAATTTCCAAAAATTTCCTTGCCACAAATATAAATAAAATGATACGTATTCATCTCAACTGAACGTATGGTTGACGGTACATCCTGCGATGTTCACTTATCACTAGTGTGTCTCAACACTGATAATGTAAGAATTATTCGCAGTTTCTCGCCAAAGTAAGAGAAGACTTATTGGGGAATTACTTTCAGGTGTACTTATTTTCAGGTAACTCTGTCATGAAACCGAAGATTGGTTGAACACCGCATTGCTTACTAATAATGATTTTGTTTTCACTACGTATGAACTGACGAATCCAGCTAGTTATGGGGAAGACAGGGGGAGATGAATGGGGGCGGACCTCTCCAGTATAATGTGGACTCGGAACCACGAGACCCTGCCATTTTAGCATTAGAAGCTGATTACTAGATATGAAAGGAATGATATTTGAGAGAAAGAGTCTTATGACACATTGAGGAGACAACTCTGGTTCTTTAACTTTGTAGTCAGACATCCACTTAGCCACTGAGTCAGATGCACTTCTTTTTGATGCTACACAATCAACTTTGAGTCGTGAAACAAACTGCGAAACGATTTACAAAAAAAATATCTGAATGGTGCGAAAAGTGGCAGTTGACCCTAAATCCGCTACATTGTTACACTGCACAACGGAATTAAAGAGTCACTTTTTCAAAATCCGATAACTGTCTGCCATAGTGACACAGAAGTTTCAAATTAGACTCAAAGGCGCCTATAAGCTTCCTCTTTAATTGTGCAAAAGTGTGTCGCTCTGCGAAGTCACTCTAGGGCTCAACGACCCTTCAAACAACAGGGTGACACACGCGAAAAAAAGCCCACAGCTCTGAAGTTCATATGACGTGTAAGGTGGGCTAATGACGCCACATTGCCACCAAATTTCACCACAAGACTGCCCAACGCCACCGTGGACGTGTTACGCGATGAGAATGTCCTCACACCCCATTTTACCCACATTTTACCCCTTGTCTTGACGCCTCTGCGCTGTAGGTCAGATCCTCGACGTGCAGCGTCGAAACCACGCGGTTTTCTTATGGGTGACCGGGGACAGTATTTCAGACACACCGCCGCTCAGAATAGACCCGAAAAGACCTCCAGGGGTAGCATAATTCCCACACTTATCCCGGCCGAAAACGACAGCTCGCAGTACAATAAGCAACAGGAGGACGTTCTTGACAAGCTTTATCACTGCTGACACCCCCTGGACGAATGAGGTGTAGTGAGTTGGAGGTCTGGATGTAAATTTCAAGCCCTTCAAGAAGATTCATTTTCTCTCCTTTGCTGACAGTATGTAATATCTGCAGCCAGCCTTTGTGACCGAACGGTTCTAGGTGCTTCAGTCTGGAACCGCGCGACCGCTACGGTCTCAGGTTCGAATCCGGCCTCGGGCGTGGATGTGTGTGATGTCCTTAGGTTAGTTAGGTTTAAGTAGTTCTAAGTTCTAGGGGCTGATGACCTCCGATGTTAAGTCCCATAGTGCTCAGAGCCATTTTAACCATTTTTGACCCTAAATAACGAAACGTGTGAGGTCATCCAAATGAGTACTAAAAGGAATCCGTTAAACTTCGATTACACGATATATCAGTCTAATCTAAAAGCGTAAATTCAACTACGTACCTAGGTATTACAATTACGAACAACTTAAATTGGAAAGAAAACATAGAAAATGTTGTAGGGAAGGCTAACCAAAGGCTGCCGTTTATTGGCAGGACACTTACAAAACGTAACAGACCTACTAAGGAGACTGCCTACACTATTCTTGTCCGTCCTCTTTTAGAATACTGCGGCGCGGTGTGGGATCCTTACCAGGTAAGACTGACGGAATACATCGAAAAAGTACAAAGGAAGGCAGCACTTTTTGTATTATCGCGAGATATGGGAGGGAGTGTCACAGAAATGATACGGGAAACCATTAAAAGAAAGACGTTTTTCGTTGCGACGGAATCTTCTCACGAAATTCCAGTCACTAACTTTCTCCTCCGAATGCGAAAATATTTTGTTGAGACCGATCTACATAGGGCGGAACGATCACCACGATAAAATAAGGGAAATCAGAGCTCGTACAGAAAGATACAGGTGTTCATTCTTTCCACGCGCTATACGAGATTGGAATAATAGAGAGTTGTGAAGGTGGTTCGATGAACCCTCTGCCAGGCACTTAAATGTGATTTGCAGAGTATCCATGTAGATGTACATGTAGAAATCAAACCAAATGCACATGTGTGTGATTTGGGGGGGGGGGAGGGGAGTAAAAATGTGAGGTGTTCAGATGGCGTCGCCCGACTGTCCCTTACGGAAACAAGTTACGGCCGCGCGGTGTCACTGAAGGCAAAGTTAAGCCATTTTCCAGCATCCTTACCCCCGAGACTCCTTAGCAGTATTGGTCCCCGCCATAAAACGTATGAACGAATGTGTGAAGTCCGGACAGTGAGATGGTTATCATCGAAACCCCGTCGTGGCCATAAGTACGCTCTACATTTCCAACTATACTCCGCATGTCACTTTATAATGAGTGGTGAGGATAGTTCGTGTATCCCCGTCACTTCCCCAAATTCCTGTTAAAGTCGCGAATGGTGCTCCTCCATGACAACCCGTATCCCGCAATTTTACGTTTATGGTCTATTCGTTGGATATACTCAGGAGGAAGAAATATGTTGGGTGATATTTCTAGGCACGTAGACAGCCGGAATTTTTACAGTAAACCACATCGTGGTTTTTAACCTGTACGGAACGCGCTATTCTTATTTAGATCTTCTCTGTTTCGCCTATCAGTCCTAACTGGTATGTATCTAAGATAAGCAATACCACCTAAGTATCGGCCGTACAGAGTGGTAAGCTACACTTTCTGAGAATTCTTTCAATGAATCTCGCATCTGCCTTTCTTAAGTTTTGTTTTTTTATGAAGCCGTTCCATTTTAAATTGCTCCTTATGCATAATCTCAGATATTTAATGAATGTGACTGCTTCCACAAATTGTTTCACAATCGTATAATGATACATCGATGGGTCTGTCCGCATACACACACATCAAAGTTCCCAGAACTTCTGAAGATAGACATTGACTGTGGGTATTGTATAACAGACACAGTCCCGTTGACTGTTCAGAGATGAAACTAAACCCGGCTAAAGATGTAAACAACCATGCGTGAGCAGTGCCTAATAGATGGAGGGGGTCCGACAGCTAATCAGTTCCACTCATTCCACAAAGAAGGAGGTACACGTGTTTTCTGTAGTTCAACCATGCCTAGACTGTCAATACCACGATTCATCGCGTCCGCATTGTTACTATGTGCCAGGAAGAGCTCTCAACAAGGGAAGTGTCCAGGCATCTCGGAGTGAACCAAAGCTATATTGTCGATGACATGCCTCGCTCAGGCCGCCCACGGGCTACTACTGCAGTGGATGACCGCTACTTACAGATTAAGGCTCGGAGAAACTCTGACAGCAACGCCACCATGTTAATTAATGCTTTTCGTGCAGCCACAGAACGTCGTGTTCCGACTCAAACTGTGCGCAATAGACTGCAGGATGCGCAAGTTTTTTTTTCCCGACGTCCATGGCGAGGTAAATCTTTGCAACCGCGACACCATGCAGCGCGGTAGAGATTGGCCCAACAACATGCCGAATGGACCGCTCAGAATTGGCATCACGTTCTCTTCACCGATGAGTGTCGCATTTGCCTTCAACCAGACAATCGTCGGAGACGTGTTTGGAGGCAACCCGGTCGGACTGAACGCCATAGACACACTGTCCAGCCAGTGCACCAAGGTGGAGGTTCCCTGCTGTTTTGGGGTGGCCTTATGTGGGACCGACGTAAGCCGCCGGTGATCATGGAAGGTCTACGATACGTGAATGCCATCCTCCGACCGATAGTGCAACCATGTCGGCAGCATATTGGTGAGGCATTCGTCTTCATGGACGACAATTCCCGCCCCCATCGTGCATATCTTGTGAATGACTTCCTTCAGGATTACGACATCGCTCGACTAGAGTGGCCAACATGTTCTCCAGACATGAACCCTATCGAACATGCCTGGGATAGATTGAAAAGGGCTGTTTATGGAGGACGTGACCCACCAACCACTCTAAGGTATCTACGCCGAATCGCCGTTGATGAGTGGGACAATCTGGACCAACAGTGCCTTGATGAACTTGTGGATAGTATGCCACGACATACAGGCATGCATCAGTGCAAGAGGACGTGCTTCTGGGTATTAGAGGTACCGGTGTGTACAGCAATCTGGACCACCACCTCTGAAGATCTCGCTGTATGGTGGTATAACATACAATGTGTGGTTCTCATGAGCAATAAGAAACGGCGGAAATGATGTTTATGTTGATCTATATTCCAGTTTTCTGTACAGGTTCCGGAACTCTCGGAACCGAGGTGATGCAAAACTTTCTTTGATGTGTATACATTACCAAAGACTTCACCTGTGGCCGATAAGAGGTCCGCACGAACAGTCAAATGGGTTTCACCTCGCCATGCACGAAACAGAACCTGGCCACATGAACTCTTCGTACTGTGCTGTGCTCTAGTATGTATCTCACGGACCACTGACGCTGTGCACTCGTGACCAGACTGCATATTTGCGTTCACATCAACATCTCTTTAGGTTGTGAACACACGGATGCTGACGGACTAGCCTGATCACGGTCTACAGTATATGGATTCTTCTCTTAGTATGTATCTGCAAGCTTACGACGACCTAGTACAGATTGGTTTTGTGAACTGCCAAGTTATGATTCTGTATCCATTCTTGAAGGTAATAAAGTGTGTTTTTTGCACTTTAACATTTGTAGTACTGCAGTATCTTCTTCCTCATTTCCGTCTCAAAATATGACACTACTAAAGCTCTCTTATTGAAGAAATCTTTCTTTGCCTGCAACCAATCAACTTCCGGTATCTTTCTGGGATAGGTAAACCTGTACCATTTGCTTCTTAGAAAGGAGACTTCTTTCACTAGTGTATTGTTTACAGTTCTGATGTAAAGCAAGTCTCCTTCCTACTATTCTCCTTCACCTTTGTCTTTGCTTTGTTTATCCGTAAGTCGAATGCTGTCCATTCCTTTCTGCGATTATCCTAATTCTTCGTTGTTCCCAGCCAGAAGGCTATATCCATAAGAATGGAAACATAATTCGACATTTGGTGTACTTTGGTTCGAAATTACGGAAGAGATGAAAACAAAGGTATAAACAGAAACAACCAATGCCCGCTAGAGTGATTCATTCCTGTCTGAGGTCACTTTTCCGACAACCCTTGACGGAAATCCCGCAAGCCGATTCGATCTATTGGCTACACTAAAGATCACGATACGTATCCCGCTACTCAGTCGTTTACGCTTGCACCACCTGCGTTATTCATTAGCAGCTCTACATCTCCCACAGAGAATCCCTGCCAGACAGTGCTTCGAACTGGGTCACGTGAGATAGTAAACTGAGGACGTGCCTTTGCACTCAGGCACGCTCAGGATTGCGCTAGCAACAGCCACCGCAACGCAACAGCAACAAGCTCGTCCGGAGAATAACGTGTCGCTGCGCTGTTAACAACGATGGACGCTCCCCGCCTGACAGAGTGAGTAAAGCAAGTCAACAGCACCGTTGACCGCCAGACGCTGGGCAGGTTCCGCATAGTAGAACACAGACAATTCATAGGAAAGGCCGAGACTTATTCCAGATTCCAGCACGGATCCAGTACGGTTACAGGCCGTCAGGAAGTCTCATTCTGGAAACAGTCCCAAGGTTGATAAGCCATCATCAGGATCTGTCATACAAGAAAGGAACAACCGATTAGTAGTTTAATACGTAGCACAGTAAAGGGAGACCTTTCCGTCCGTGTTTTGTATTAATGATTTTTCAGACAATATTAATTGTAACCTCAGACTTTTCGTAATTAAAGCAGTTATCCACAGTGTAGCAACGTATGAAAAAACTTGCACAAACCGTCAGGTCTTGATAAGGTTTCAAAGGCAAGCAAAGCTTGACAATTTGCTTTAAATTCCAGCAGTGTAAAACCATACACTTCACACAACGAAAAACGGGAGAGTTGTGCGGCTACAGCGTCAGAAAGAGACAGATGAAATTCAAATCATAGAAGTATCTGGGTGAAATAATTTCTGGGGATTTGAAATGGAGTAATTACGTAAGTTCAGTGTTAAGATAAGACACGAGAAAGACTTTTCTTTACTGGTTGCATATTGTGAAAATGCAATGTGTCTACAAAAAAACTTGTGGAGTCCACCCTAGAACTGTTCTCATGTGCCTGGGACCCATGCCAAACAGGACTAGCATGGGATATTGAAGTATGCAAAGAAGGACAGCACGAATGGTCACAGGCTAATTGGTGCGCGAAAGAGCTTCACGGATTAAAACCCTACATTGGCGACGTTAAAAGATACGTGCCAACTATTCAGATGAAAACTAACTACAAAGTATCGAGAACTAGCATTAAGTGAGGAGGCTAGATACACACTAAGGTGACGCAAGTAATGGCATAGCCCCTAATATCATATCGGACCTCCTTTTACCCGGCGAAAGCAGCAGCAAGAAGTGGCCCGGACTCAACAAGTCGCTGGAAGTCCTCTGCAGAAGTTTCCAGCTATGATGTATCTATAACCGTACATAATTCCGAAAGTGTTTCCGTTGCAGAATTTTGTCTACGAACTTACCTCTCGGTTATATCCCATAAATTTTGGACGGGAATCATGTCGGGCGATCTGTGTGGCCAAATCATTCGCTCGAACTGTCCAGACTGTTCCCCAAACCAATCGTGATCAGTTGTGGCCCACTGACATGGCACATTGTCATACATAAAAATTCCATCGTTGTCTTGAGATGTGAAGTCTATGAATTGCTGCGGATGGTTTCCAAGTAGCAGAACATAAGTATTTTCAGTCTACAATCGGTTCACTTGGAACAGAGGACAGAATACATTCCATGTAAACACAGTCCGTATCATTATGGAGCCACCGTCAACTTGCACAGTGCCTTGTTGACAACTGGGGTCCATGGCTTCGTGGTGATCTACCATCAGTTCTTACCAACTGAAATCGGGACTCATCTGACCAGATCACGGCTTTACAGTCGTCAACGTTCATTCGATGTGGTCACGAGCCCAGGAGGGACGCTGCAAGCGATGCCGTGCCGCTAGCAAAATCTGCTGTCACAGCCGGTTAATGCCAAATTTCGCAGCACTGTCCTAAGAGACACGTTCGTCGTACGTCCCACATTGTTTTCTGCGGATACTGCACAGAGTATTGCTTGTCTGTCAGCCCTGACAACTCTATGCAAACGCCTCCGATCTCGGTCGTTAATTGAAGGCCGTTCATCACTGAGTAATCCGCGGCGTGAGGAAATGCCAGAAATTTGGTGCTCTCGGCAAACTCTTGCACTGCGGATCACCGAGTATTGAACGCCCCTAACGATTTCCGAAATGGAACGTTCCATTCTGTAGCTCCATCTACCATTCCGCATTCAAAGTCTATTAATTCCCATCGTGCGGCAATAATAATGCCGGAAACCATTTCACATGAATCACCTGAGTACAAATGACAACTCCGTCAGTACGCTGCCCTTTAATACCTTGTGTACGCGATACTACCACCCTCTGAGTTTGTGCACATCACCATCCCATGACTTTTGCCACCTCAGTGTATGTTACAACACTCTAGCTCCTGTAGGGAGCACTCGTTATTCCGGCACTCCATGCAAGAATGGAACGGGAAGAAATAACTGGTTCAATAGGAAGTATCTTTTGCCATGCACTTCACAGCGATTTGCGGAGGATAGGTATAGATGCAAATACATATTCAGAAATATCATAAAATAGATACATCGCAGCCGGCCGCGGTGGCCGTGCGGTTCTGGCGCTGCAGTCCGGAACCGCGGGACTGCTACGGTCGCAGGTTCGAATCCTGCCTCGGGCATGGGTGTGTGTGATGTCTGAAGGTTAGTTAGGTTTAAGTAGTTCTAAGTTCTAGGGGACTTATGACCCCAAATGTTGAGTCCCATAGTGCTCAGAGCCATTTGAACCATCTTAGATACATCGCAAGCTCACAGCTGTGGCGGTATGCGTCTCAGCGTTACAAATTTGTTTGAAGGCTCCTTTAATTAAAGGTAATTTTTCTTACTCTCTCTCTCTCTCTCTCTCTCTCTGACCGTTGCCTACATCTGGTGTACATAGCTCTTAAACGACTGACTTAAAATGTTATTCACAAATGAAGTATTTGTATGCACCCTATCCTTCTTCGCAGTTTGTTGATGGATTTTGATGCAATTCAAATGATAAAAGGATATTATGACTTCAATATAAATCTGATTATATTATCCGTGACAGCAATAGCTCACGTGAGAACAATTGCAGTTTTCTATTCTTTCAAATTTTCCTTTCTTTCCCTTTTCAGGTAGGTGCACGGGTCAGGGCTGCCACTGACGTGGCTCGTACAGCATCACCTGCCATCTGTCGTATAGCGACGGGCTAAGGCCTGCTGCAGGGCTGTCCATGTTTCACGGCCTTCATTTATTCGCATCCATGTAACACCTACAAGTTTCGGAATGCCACTGCCCACCTTCCATTATGACGTCGTCTCGGTATTTCCTACCTCTTGCAATGGTTTTTTTTTTTGTGGTTTTAGGCCCACAACTTCAACAGTCATTAGCGCCCAAACTCTTGCAATGGAGCAAAGAACTACCACAATCCATTAACCATCCGTCCACCGCAGCTACACGTAACGCGATGCTTAATCTGTAGTTTCTTTCTTTACATTTCCAGAGGAAACATGCAGTATAGTTATCATTTTTAGCATGTTTCAGACAGAAACCAGAATCATTATGCAACCGTTAATTAAGTTGTATAGTTACAGAGGAAACTTAATTATTCCATATAATTAACGGTAAATACGCGAACACAGCTTTTGTTGTCCTGTACCAATCACGTTACGTTCTATGACGGAGAACTATAAAGCTAAACATTCATTTATGTGAAAGTAAATCAATAAAAGTAGCTTAGTGTTAATATTTCTGAATTTTTTTAACCTGTATCGCTCAGGTTTGTTTTTTGTGCAGAGGATTACACGTACAGTGACACCGAATGAGTTGAGGCAGTGGCAACACATTGGACTCGCATTCGGAAGGTTATCAGTTCCCGCCCTGCTATTAACGTTTATGTTTTCTGTGGTTTCGCTAAATCACGTAAGGCAAATGCCACGATAGTTCCTTTGAAGAGGATACTGTCGAATTTCTTTCCTGTTTTTTCCATATTCTACCTTCTCTTCCGTCTTGTCTCCATCCCTGTCGCCGAAGGAATTTTGTTGCTTGTAGGAACGTACTCCGGAAAGCAACAGCGCACACTTAGGATGAGACCATTGCACATTCTTCATTTCTTCTACTTATCTTCACATTCCCTTTTTCTCCTCATTAGGAATAGACGTTTTTCATTTTATATAGCTTAGCCTTTAACTATTCATGATCTTCCGAACCATAATAATCATAAAACGTATGCATCACGGACAATCTAATGCCTTCTTGTTGTCAAAATCATTTAACATTTGCTGCTGTGGTGTTTCTCGACACTTGTCACATCTCAAGGAATACATTTTTGTTTTTCTTGTGCCTTTGTCCTGTATCGTCGGCATGTTTATGAGCAAATTTGGTATGGTTAATTTAAGGGGTGGCCGAATGCCCTTCCTGTCACCACCTCTTTTTCCCTCCCTTGGAGGAAACTGTCTGCGTGTAGTGTTATTCGTGCGAAAGCGAGAGAAAGTTTTTCTAAATGTTTGCGAATCGTGGAACTGAGACGGTATTTAGGTACTAGCCCCGTATTCATCTAGCTGGATGTGGGAAATCGCCTAAAAACTCCATCCAGACTGGCCTTTTGTTTTTCTTTGCTATCCCGACTGGTAATATGAGCTAATTAACTACTTGCCATAAAACCATTTCCCCACTTCCCTGCACAAGTGCCTTCACTCGTCTTAACAATGGCCTTTCCGTAGGTCATGGACAGTGAATGGCAGAAGTGACGTAAATACCATTGACTTGAATTCCATTTTCCGATAATCAAATAATTTGTGCAGAATGTTGTATAGCAGTCTGCAACATCATATCATTACGGTCCCGCGAGCCTCGTCCGTAATTTCCTTGGGGTATATTGCGTTCTTTTCGCATCTTAAATTCTTGGGTTTCTTTCGACTGAGTATTATTGTTACTTTCGACTAACATTAACCATGCGCCCATTCGGAATATCAAGTAACACAATTATAATAGGCATGTCTTGCATATCAGCTGGAATAGTAAGACCCGTTCCTCTGATCTGTGATCGAGTCACATTATGTATGTAAATTAGTTTGGGATAAATTCTTTTTCATGTTGACAGTATTTTAATGTGTTTTGTTTACTATCTTCAAACACCATTCGACTGCGTGTGGCTGATAGATTAAGTCATCATACATCGTGACTCGTAAGTGTTGTACCATACGTTCAGAGCAACTACCCACGCATGTGTTGTTGTCTAATGTTACCCACTCAGTTTCAGCGCATAACAATAAATGTTCGAAGCGCCCTCTATCCTGGAACGGCAGTGTTTCTCATCTGTCACGGTGAGGGTGCAACTGACGTATAACAGATGACGGTCGTTTATTGTGACCTTCTCTTCCAGAGATTAAGATATTAATCCAAGCGCCCTTCGATGTATCGTGCTGCCGGCTGTAGCGCATTACTGAAGACCCGACGAACGAACAGCGCAGAAGGAAAACAAAAAACAACAAACGAGAGCCGTATGCGATAACCCGTTTTGTAACGAAAGCCTAATTAGAGCACATTCCAGGGGCATTCCGCGAATTCCACTGCTCCGCTCTGTTCCAGAGCCAAAAGAGCGCCGGCGCTTTAGGGGAGACATTGTTTATCGTTGCTTCGCACCCCCGCACGTTAAAGGAATGCGAGAAGCGTAAAGCCGCGGATGCAGTGTACGAAATAATTTGCCCCGTGCAGCGCGACAAACGAATGAATCTACCTGAATACAACTGATGTCACTCAACTACTTGTGGAAAGTACAGCAAAGCGTCCCCGAATTAAATGCAGAATTCTCATGTGACGGTGGTATACACCCATACGAGTGCTTTTGTATGTGTTAATTAATGTGAGACATTGTAATTGAGATGCAAAAGGAGTTGCAGTTTGATATTTACCTGACACTTTTGCGTAAGTGGTCCTTAACCCATCTCTTTGTGACGTTTGTCGACTGCAGGCTGTAACTGTGTGCGCGCACTACTAGACGTTAAAAGAATGACTGCTCGCCCCAAACCCATAAACTCAACCACGCCTTAAAGATGACAGAAATTTAAAGACCAGTGAAATGGGAGGTAGTACCTAACAGGTTGAAATATTTGATTCACTGTAAATATGCCTAGTTCCGAGTTAAATGGGAAGTAGTAGCTGATACGTTGAAATATTTGATTTGCTGTACAGGTGCCTGATTCCGAGTGACTGGTTCCAAATTTAACTCTGTGGCTCATTTTCATGGGTTTTCATACGACATACTCTTATTTCCTCAGCTACATATTGGTCTGAGTGCTGACTTTGTCTGTGATGACTGTTTGTGCAGCATATTTTGCATTTGTGTTGATATGGATTAGTATCTAACGAGTAACCTCAACATCGATTCGGCAAAGAATCGGACTCCCCTGTATAAAACAAACGTCTGATTACTTTCCAAGTGAGTTAACGTGTCAAATAGTTGAGGTTAAGCAGGTAAAATATTTATGGCTGAAGACACAAAACCCTAATTACGTCGATCTTATTAGTTTAGGATTATTCACTCGTAGAGTAATTAAAAAGTAAAAACCACAATCTTCAACGATTTAAGTGAATACTTTCTGTAAAATGGGTACCAAGTAAATAGGAAAGAAATAATAAACTGAAGTTATACGTCGGGAACAACGTACATTTAGTAAGTGATATATTGTTTTCCTTTCATTATTTTGTGCTGCTGTTAGAGAGAATAAGTTTAGAAAAGGATTAAAATTATGTTCAAAGTTTATTGGAAGTCACTAAATGCTCTCACTACCAAAAACTAAATAAATATGGTCTGGGCGAATCAAGTTTATGACGTCACATCTGCTGAACTAGGTGTCGTACAGTGATTTATTTTTGCTGGCACATTGAGTGGTATCTGTGGGTATTGTGTGTTATGTATTGAGTGGTATATGTGGATACTGTCGGCAAAATATGTTGCTAATAGAGTAAGTAGTAAAGAAGTAATACCACGAAACGTCAAGCATGATGATGAACAGCAAAAGTGTAGAAGTGTTTTTTTCCGTTTCATTATTTTGTATGGGGAGTGGGGGGAGGTGGGGACGTAGCAGAGAAAAATTTCGAAAAGGTCTGAAATTATATCTAAACTCTGGTGGAAATCTCACGCACCGTCCTACACGATGCTTGGCTAAACAGGCAACGACACCGGCCTTAAACTACAACACTATATGGCAGAAGAAAACCGTCTGCTGGTTGGCGACTCGAACCTTCCGCGGGCAGCGTCCTCACTCGCTTAGGTACGACACGCCCTCACAGCTTCAGTTCTGCAAATACCTCCCTCGTGCTTTTCAAACTTCACAGACGTTCTCCTGCATACATCCACGTAAGTTAACAAGTTTCAATGACGCCTCTCATCGTTAAGTATACCATCAAAAATATGCTCTAAAACTATTTTGCTGCAGCTAGTTGCGATTGTGTCATCATCTGGCAGGCTAGTCGGGTCTGGTCGCCTACTGTGGTAAAGCGAGTGCCTTAACCCGAGAGAGGTCGCCAGGAACTACAAATGGTTCGGATTCCACATTAAACTGTAGATCCCCACTCCGCAGTTGAAAAAATGAGATAGGCTGGGGACGTGAAAATCACAGAAATGGCGTCCACTTGAGGTGCTTGTAGCTGGCCATCGACCCATACGCAGTTATATTACAAGATGGCAGACATTAAACCTTAAAATTATATATGCCACCTGTCCATTAAAAGCTTTTACGTCTGACAAACGATGACGAAATAGTTCTTACTTTCTTTTTCCTGGCTTCATCCCTTTTCTTCTTGGTTTCAGCATATTAATCTGGGTATGGTAATGTTAGAGGTAGAATGCTGCCAGGTGCAATTCTTTCGCAACTTCTTCTGCTCCAGGAAGAAAATGGCGTTCGCCAGCTGTCTGTGCCAGGTGTTGCCCCATGTGAAAGGGCGTGAACGTTTTGTAAATGTTAGCGAATCGTGTAACTGAGGCGGACGTGGGACCCTGCCCAGTATTCACCTAGTGGGATGTGAGAAACAACCTAAAACCACACCGATGAAGGTAGGCACACTGGCTCAAGTCGTTAACCAGCCAGGGAGGAGGGGGAGGGACGCCTCAGCGTATCATGGATGATGATGATGATGATGATGATCGGTTTGTGGGGCGCTCAACTGCACTGTGATCGGTTTGTGGGGCGCTCAACTGCACTGTTATCCCAACCTTTGCTCAGTCCAATCTCGCCACTTTCATGAATGATGATGAAATGATGAGGACAACACCAACACCCAGTCATCTCGAGGCGCGTGTCATGGAAGCTGCGGGCTAACGCTCGCTGCTATCTCAGCAGGTGACGAAACAGTCGGAACTAGTTGCAGAAAAATAATTTTATTGTGGCTTTTGGGTGGTGCACGTAATAATTTCTTTTATTACTTCTATGATGCGCTTTTAAAGATTTTATCTATTGTGATATGATTAAAATCCAAAAAGGTTCATGTTTACAATGGGGTCACAGGACCAGTAAATAATTGGATTGCTTAGCTACCAGTGGAGAGATGCATATTGGTACATTCTAGAAGAGAGAGGAAAATAATGGATCAGGAAACTGGCTGAAGTAGGGCACCCAATTGTGGCCTCCGTAAAAATGATATTGGCGTGTGTGGTGTGGAACATGTAGTTAAACGATTGGATGCTTCGAAGTTCTTTGTTGAATTTCAAGAGATAATGTTAGAGGGAAAGGATGACGTAATGGGAGGTGCCTCAAATGAATTCGCAATTGCGAATAAGGACAACCATCAGCTGTAGAATGGAATGACGACAATTAAAATTTGTACCGGATCGGAACTCAAACCCGCATTTCCCGCTTATCGCGAGCTGTCGCCTTACCATTTACCTTACGAGTCACGGCCACACCCAAACTTCCATACGTCGTCAACCTTGCGTCTACGACCTGTACTCGTACATCCATTATGTATATTCCCTTACAGGTCAGACGTTGTACGTGCAAGTCGCTTGCCCGCTATTGACAGATATATACGATATTGCAGTGCCTGTGTTTCTGATTACAATACTAAGTTCCGTTTGACATGCATCGTGATCAGAATAACAGGGGCACTGCAATATCGTATATATCTGTCGATAGCGGGCAAGAGACTTTCACGTACATCGTCTGACCTGTAAGGGAATATACATAATGAATGTATTAGTACAGGTCATAGACGCGTGGTTGACGACATATCGGAGTTTGGGTCTGGCCGTGAGTGGTGCACGGATAGCCAAATGCTAAGGCGACAGCTCGCGATAAGCGGGAAATCCAGGTTCGAGTCCCGACCCGGCACAAATTTTCATTGTCGTCCTTCCATTCTACAGCTGATGTTTGTCCTTACCCGCAATTGTGAATTCATTTAATGTGTTTCATAACGGCTGTAGTCTCCACAATGCTTGTTCCTTTGGACACATGTGGGTGGAAGGCAGTAGAAAACCACTGCAGTAACAAGGACGAAGGTGGCTGAAGAACATCGTGCATGGAAAAGGCTGGAGGAAGCCCTTGTACAGCGTTGGATGCAGGGTAGCTGACTATGGCCATAATGAAAAGTCAAACGGAAGGAGGTCAGCTAGGAGGTCAGCTCCATTGTGGAGAGCTCTCCTTTAGCAGTTGTAGGCCAATGAGCATAATATACCGTCCAACGAACTGAACGTCTTCATCAGCGTCAAATTTCATCATTCATGTCCCCATCCAACATTAAGATTCAAATGGTTCAAATGGCTCTGAGCACTATGGGACTTAACTTCTGAGGTCATCAGTCCCCTAGAACTTAGAACTACTTAAACCTAAGTAACCTAAGGACAACACACACACCCATGCCCGAGGCAGGATTCGAACCTGCGACCGTAGCAGTCGCGCAGTTCCAGACTGTAGCGCCTAGAACAGCTCGGCAACTCCGGCCGCCATAGCAATAACCGTTAGGTGGTAGCCCATATCGAGGCCTACAGTGGGGTATGTTACGGTCACATTTATCTCATCTGCACAGTCGTGTTAAAATACTGAATCACTGTGTTCGCAGGTACATTTTATATCACCCGACCTCAGAAAAGAAACAAAATTAATCATTCTTCACAGTTATTGTCAAGCAAAAATAATACACTGTCAGAAACTGAAAGTGTTATACCATGAATCACTAGTCTGATATTTATCAAACTTTTTGGAAATGTTCGTCACGAAAGGGTATTAAACGATTAAACCTTCATTCCATTCGAAACAGATGTCCACCACCAACATCAGTGTGACGTCTCCCCCCATCCGTGGGCAGGAACACACACTTCTGTTCGTCGTAGCATGTCAGCAACCAGTCTCCGAATGTTATGTTGAGAAATTTCTTGCCATGCCAGAAACTTTTGCTGTATCAGTTCCTAATGACTGCTGGCTGCGAGCTAGTATGAGAGTGTGTATCTTCCCGTCGCATTCCAGATATACTCTGTGGGTGATGAATCAGGAGAGCGGACAGGCCATCCAGAGATCCGGACATTCCTCAAGGCGTTTGTGGAGGGAACTGCAATGTTGTTGTTGTTGTGGTCTTCAGTCCTGAGACTGGTTTGATGCAGCTCTCCATGCTACTCTATCCTGTGCAAGCTTTTTCATCTCCCAGTACCTACTGCAACCTACATCCTTCTGAATCTGCTTAGTGTATTCATCTCTTGGTCTCCCCCTACGATTTTTACCCTCCACGCTGCCCTCCAATACTAAATTGGTGATCCCTTGATGCCTCAGAACATGTCCTACCAACCGATCCCTTCTTCTGGTCAAGTTGTGCCACAAACTTCTCTTCTCCCCAATCCTATTCAATACTTCCTCATTAGTTATGTGATCTACCCATCTAATCTTCAGCATTCTTCTGTAGCACCACATTTCGAAAGCTTCTATTCTCTTCTTGTCCAAACTATTTATCGTCCATGTTTCACTTCCATACATGGCTACACTCCATACGAATACTTTCAGAAATGACTTCCTGATACTTAAATCAATACTGGATGTTAACAAATTTCTCTTCTTCAGAAACGCTTTGCTTGCCATTGCCAGCCTACATTTTATATCCTCTCTACTTCTACCATCATCAGTTATTTTGCTCCCCAAATAGCAAAACTCCTTTACTACTTTAAGTGCCTCATTTCCTAATCTAATTCCCTCAGCATCACCCGACTTAATTAGACTACATTCCATTATCTTTGTTTTGCTTTTGTTGATGTTCATCTTATATCCTCCTTTCAAGACACTGTCCATTCCATTCAACTGCTCTTCCAAGTCCTTTGCTGTCTCTGACAGAATTACAATGTCATCGGCGAACCTCAAAGTTTTTATTTCTTCTCCATGAATTTTAATACCTATTCCGAATTTTTCTTTTGTTTCCTTTACTGCTTGCTCAATATACAGATTGAACAACATCGGGGAGAGGCTACAACCCTGCCTCACTCCCTTCCCAACCACCGCTTCCCTTTCATGTCCCTCGACTCTTATAACTGCCATCTGGTTTCTGTACAAATTGTAAATAGCCTTTCGCTCCCTGTATTTTACCCCTGCCACCTTTAGAATTTGAAAGAGAGTATTCCGGTCAACATTGTCAAAAGCTTTCTCTAAGTCTACAAATGCTAGAAACGTAGGTTTGCCTTTCCTTAATCTTTCTTCTAAGATAAATCGTAAGGTCAGTATTGCCTCACGTGTTCCAGTGTTTCTACGGAATCCAAACTGATCTTCCCCGAGGTTGGCTTCTACTAGTTTTTCCACTCGTCTGCAATGTGGTATCTTGAATTATGCTGTTGGAATATGCAGTTTGGTATCCCGGTTACGAAGGGTGTTACAGCAGCCTCCCTTCAGAAATTACCAAATTAGTCCTATTTTCATATTCGAGTAGGTCTACTGGTCCATGCAGAGGTATTGGTCTCGAAAATCGCCGCCTTCTGTGGCATTTCGATATGATCACCACAAACTGAATCCATACATCACTAAACGCCATAGAGTGCCACTCAGTTTTCCTGTTTAGTCTAGATCTACACCATGCACGTCTGTCGTATCAATGGCAAACGATGCACGGTAATTATATTTCCCAACCCAGCTCCGCGACGGTTCGTGGAGGCACTCCGCTAGTAGCCTCTGCCCGGAATTTAGATATTGCCAAAAAATGGTTCAAATGGCTCTGAGCACTATGGGACTTAACATCTATGGTCATCAGTCCCCTAGAACTTAGAACTACTTAAACCTAACTAACCTAAGGACATCACACAACACCCAGCCATCACGAAGCAGAGAAAATCCCTGACCCCGCCGGGAATCGAACCCGGGAACCCGGGTGTGGGAATTAGATATTGTCATCCGTCTATTTGTCAGAGAATGTTGAACAGCCCTACGATCTTAGGGTGCTGTAGTTGGTCTGGAAAAATCCTTGCCTACTCGTCTCTTGTCTTGAGTCCATCCTTTCGCTCGGCAGTTACAGCACTACAGAAAGTAGTCCATACGCTCTGTCGCTAGGACATACCTAGTCCCTCGTGCTAATGATTCGACAGATGGCGACAGTCGGCACGTGCACGTGTTTTGGACATACAATGTTTGCAATCGCCAGCTCGAAAGCTCCATTAGCTTTAGACATACCCAAGAGGCATCATGTACTCAGGCCGTTCTTTATCTGTAGCAATGATTTTTTTTTCTGTACTGAGAATACTGAATATAGGCTAGCATAGCAATTAAATGTTAATCCTCATATCCCAGAAGTATGAAATACCTTTCTGTACTGAAAATATTGATTACAGGCTAGCATAATGATGAAATGTTAATCCACATATCGCTCTTCAGTATTAGTTCCATTAACTTCGGTCAAAGTGTCCACGGTGTCACACTTCCCACTACTCTCAGCGTATTTGAGGAAATTCTAGAGCTGATCTGCAAGCAGTAGCGCGCCTGTTTCCCGAGTAGCCGAATGAATTTGTTTAACGAATGCTAAAATTTCTGCCTGTACAAAGTATTATATTATGGATACTTTGGAAACCGGATTAAAGTTGTAAAAATGTCTAGGGTTAAGCCTCACCGGATCGTGGACTCAGACCACCTGTCTCCCTTAGCTTATCAGAATGGTATTCGTAAATACACTGTTATTCTTTGGTTTTACATATTGATTGCTAATTAAACAGTTTGAACATGTATAATGCTTGTTGATGAGCTTATCCAGTGTACTCTCATGTTTATGACTGATCACCACAAAGTTATTAATAATAACGTGCGTGCATCTGCCGCGCAAGTATGTGTTGCTAGCTCGATCTCACAGTATGGGCTACCATTGTCTTCTCAAAGCTGGTCCAACACCTGCGCTCTCCAAGGTGCCGTCTGGTGCATGACTCTTTGCTCTTGGCATAAGGTCCCGCCGTCAGGGAAGCAGATCAATACCGCGTAACTTTAGCGAATAAAAGTTACAGATCCCACCCCAAGAACAGTGCTGGTGAAGCCGCTCAAGTTACTAGACGGCGGCACCCCATAAAACAAACGAAGAAGGATCGAAACATCCTGTCCACGACGAGTTCGTTGGAGCGCAAGATCGGATTGGGAAAGTCTGAAAAGGAAATTAGCCATTTCCTTTCCATAGTGAAAATCCTGACGTTTATCTTAAGCGATATTGGAAAGACACGGAAAAACTAGATCAGGATGCTCGGACGGGGATTCGAATCTCTATCCTCCCTGATGTCAGTGCATTGTCTTACCACTGCCCCACCTCTCTCGACACTGTGAAGAAGTTTGTGGAGTGAGAGAGTAGGTGGGACATGGTGCTCGCAGTCAGAAGGAGATGCAATCAAATAAATGTACAGCCATCCAGATTTACCTCTCCTGTGGTTTCACCTGAATCTAGTGTCCGGTTAGTTCCTTTGAAAAGGTCCCAACTGTTTTCCTGTTCCGCAGTTGCCCCTTACTAGGTTGTAAATGCTCTTCCATTCTCCCAGTTTTCGTCCCTTTTTTATGTTTGTGGTTTAACTCACGGCACGTGCTCACAGCCTACTTATCAGAAACTTTATGCTATCACCTCCCCTCCTTTTGATAGTCAAATACTGACGATCAAAACTTCTTCCCCCACCCAGATTCAAACAAGTTACTTCTGCAGCTAGCTCACTTATTGAGCGTTCATTAATGGCCTTGATTTTTGTGACTGTGATTCTTAAAAGTGGTATTTAACTTTCAGTATTTAATTGTAAAATTGTGACGCTAATCATGGACATCTCTCGTGCGAAACTCAGCTTGCTGTTTTCACACATGATATACTGCGAACTATGGATGAAGAGCAACAGGCAGATTCCATATCCCTAGGTTTCCGGTAAGCATTTCACACGGTGCCCTACTGCAAACTGCTAACGAAGGTACGAGCATATGAAATAGGTTCACAGACATGTGAGTGGCTCGAAGACTTTTTAAGTTATACAACCCAGTACGTTTTCCTTGACGGTGAGTATTCATAGGACACAAAGCTATCTGCAAGAGTGCCCCAGGAAAGTGTGATAAGACCGCTCTTGTTCCCTATACGCATAAATGATTTGGCGGACAGCAATTGTTTGCTGACGATGCAGTGGTGTGCTGTAAGGTGTCGAAGCTGAGTTACTGCATGAGGATACAAGATGACTCAGGCAACATTTCTACTTCGTATGGTGAATGGCAGCTAGATCTAAATTAAGACAAATGTAAGTTAATACAGATGAGTAGGAAAAACAAACCTGTAATGTTCCGATACAGCATTCGCAGTGTCCTTCTTATCACAGTGACGTCGTTTAAATATCTGGGCGTAATTTTTCAAAGCGGCGTAACTGTAACTGTAAAGGATGAACAGATATAGAAGGCCGTGGTTCTCACCTCACGAAAAATTATGGCTTGACTTCCTTCATGATGCTCGAAGTAAGGTTATATGTTTCTCTCTCTGGCTAGTGCAACTGATTTCGGATAATGCTTTTCTTGCAGAAATTTTCCACCCTCGGTCCGTAACTCAAACAATACGAGACCCATGTAAACACTATCAGAAAAGTCAGCCTTTTATAGTTTCCCTCTTTTATTACAAAATTGCTGCTATATCCTTCTAGCCAATGTAGGGCCGTTTTGCGTTCGGATTCATATTTTCATTACCTCGTACAAACGTGAATTTCAATTTCCGACAGCTTCACTTTCCTTATTTACTAACGTCCGACAGATCATTCGTATCATCAACCTACTATTCTCTGTACGTATTCAGTCTTCCAGTTAACAACAATAAACAGCAGGGCACTGTGAATTTATTACGTTGCAGACTAGCTACTCTCACTACAGATAATTAAACACTGACGCGGAATATCTTATACTTCTCAAAGGAGAATTAGGTAAAAAGTATTTTTAGTTCAACATTCCATACAGAGTATTTTTTTAAATCAAGTTCACCATTCTTCCGTGGCACTCCATCTCAAAGGCTTCGATTCTCTTATTTTGGTTTTCTCACATTCCATGTTGCATTACTATATAATGCTGTGCTCCAAACGTAGACTCTCAGAGATTTATTCCTCAAATTAAGATCTGTGTTTGATACTAGCAGTCTTCTTTTGACCATGAATGCCCTCTTTTCCTTACTAATCTACTTTTTATTTCCTGTCATATTTTAGTTTGCTTTTAAGGTAACAGAATTCCTTCACTTGTTCTACCTCGGGGTCAACAATTTTAATGTTAAGTTTATAACTAATCTCATTTATGCTACGGCTCATTACAGTTAACTGTGTGCTCATTAGACGGTTTTTTTTCATTTAAAAAGTCCTAAAATTCGTCTTTCTTTTCAATGAAGACAGCAATTTCATCAGTGATATTTCGATTCTGTATAGTGTACATAAGACTAAAGATGCTGTCTCCACAATTAAAATAATGCGATACTTCAATATCGGAATAACAAGAATAAAAATTTTACTTTTCCATCAGTAATTCAAAATTAGTTTACTTTTCTTAATTTTAGGCTGCGATGCTAAATATTCTCATATTGAGAGGTAAATTTTAACATTAGGACGTGTTAGTCTTTACTCACAAAGTTATTTTAAATAACACAGAAATAAGTTTCACTTGGAGATATACAGTACTTTAGTGTGGTTTGTTGGCCAACGTTTACGTTATCCAAACAGCGGCCAGTTCTCACAAGGGAAGGCCACGGTACTCTCGCGGCGAACAGAATAAAACTATTTTTGTTTTGTTACTGACTAGAAAGGAAACCTCTTGTAAGGTTTTTGTGTTATAAACGTTCGATACCACACTTGTTAGGGGTCGCAGTTATCGACCGCGGTCCGTACTAGTATCGCTGGACCCGCTAGTCGAGACTAGCTCCGCCCCGCACCTTGCAACAAGTGTCCAGCGTGCGCTCGGCCACTCTTGCTCGGGACGTCAAGTGGAAAAGTAGTATAGCCTTCAGCTGATGGGACGCAATCTCTAACAAGGCGCTTAGTTCAAGTATGTCCTATATGATGCCTCTATAGCTCTCTGTTTGTAAATATATTCCTCCTGACTATGAAGACTCCTTTACCACCAGTTAAGTACAATATATTATTTTTTACCAACGACGTCTAATTATTTTAGTCGTTGTAGACCCAGACCATGCAGCCAGCTCCTTATCGACTTCACTGACAAACCTGCTGTATATGCAAAGCAGATATTTGCATGTTTCTATTCAGCATTGGCCACCAGTCAATCACGTGGGCGACAATTCGTTCGTCGTCATCATAACAGTTTTATCTGCTGTGCTTCAACGGAGAGGGAGGAGTAGGTGGGGCTTTAGTGGGTTTCCCCTCTCTACTATAGCCCTCCACTTACTTATCGCTCTGCCGGCCGAAGTGGCCGTGCGGTTAAAGGCGCTGCAGTCTGGAACCGCAAGACCGCTACGGTCGCAGGTTCGAATCCTGCCTCGGGCATGGATGTTTCTGATGTCCTTAGGTTAGTTAGGTTTAACTAGTTCTAAGTTCTAGGGGACTAATGACCTCCGCAGTTGAGTCCCATAGTGCTCAGAGCCATTTTACTTATCGCTCTGCAAGCAGCGCAGTGGTCACTGTGCGTCAGCTGGGTTTGTGCTTGCTGTTAGAGTTGATCAGATTATCTTTGTGGTATGGAAGTGTGTTTACATAGTAAGTGTTTCACCGTGGACGACGAGACAGATAGTAATTGTGAAACTGCTGGTGGGGTTCTGCTTGTGAACAATAAAGTAGCAATTGGCAGAAGGAATATTGTAATAGCAGAGGTTACTTTGCTTTTAATAGATAAAGAGGCATCAGATGGTGAAAATGATAGTGCCATGGCAATGAGGGATACACCAATATCACTAGTGGCGTACTTCTAAGAAAGCCAGGGTTCATCTTATCAGCCATAACCTCCAAGAAAGCGAACGAAGTTTCCAAAAAGATGTCTGTCTGATGCGTACAAGATATGGACGAAACAAGCAAGGGAAAAAGATGGAAATGTTAATCCTCCCCATGTGTGTCGTCCTGGATTGTCAACTGATATGACACAACGCCTGAAAATTACAACAGTGTTGGTATAGAAAAAAAAGCAAGGATGTGGCACAAAACTTTGAAATCAGGCTAAAGCAACGTCATTCGTCAAACACAAAAATTCTACAGGTTTGGTAAATAGTGAATAACGTAATTATTTTATAACAAAGAGACAAGAATGACCGCACATTGAGATTTTGGGCACTGCAAATAAAGAAGAGAAACGAGCCTTACAATTTACTGCAGTTCAGAGCTTACACCTCACGGGCGAAAATATTTAAATGTGAGTATAACATTGTCGCAAAATAGACCACAAAGTTAGCAAGCGGTTGGTTTAAGGAGACGCCGATATTCAACAAATAGCTTATCAGTTCGCGAGAGAAATCAGGTCTCTCGTTGAAGAGAGACGTCTGAGGAAAGCAAGCGTGTCTTTGGCGCTTTTGGATCCAGAGCTGCAAACACACACTCTCATATGTCTGCGATTGTGATGGATGATACGATACTACCCCATTTGTATGTCTTTGTATCGTAGCCCACCAGCCATTTTCCTACAAATATGAATAAAAATGTAATGAACATAAAGTCGTCTGCTAGCAGATTTGCTAATATGCCAAAGAAGGAGTTCAAATCCCTAGAACATGTAATGTTCCCAGATATACAAGGAAAAACTAAAGCTTTTTTTCTGGCTGACTCCTGGACAGCCAATAGAGATGACGGACTATACAACTCTACAGTTCCTGTAAGCATTGAACTCATCAAGAAGCTGATTCCAGCAAAGAACACAGGCATTGTGCAACCTGCCGGCGTTGTCTTCTTCCATCCATACAAAAATTTTATGAAATTTATGACAGACACAATTATAGTCTTCTGACAGTGGTATTAACACATGGCATAGACACTACTTAAAACGCCTTCAATCGTTTGTGTATTTCCATCTCTCGGCGCCATGATTCTCCTACTTAATCAAATTTGCATTTTTTTTTTCAATGTGGCTACGCTAAGACTTTCCTGATGCATTTCAAACACCCGTGGAGAACAGCTTCGAAGAAGGTTTAAAATAAGAGTGTTTCCACGAGGACTGTGACCAACCTGTTTTCATCAAATTTGCACACTGTGAGACATGCCTATCCATTGATTATGCTGTTATTGCTTACTTACACATTTTTTGCCTCCGATAACGTATTCAAGTATGTAAACTCTGTTGTAGACTGTTTCATGTCATATTATTGACTATTATTTCAAATAATCCATTTGTGTAATAAATCATTCATACTTATAGTATTCTCATTGTAATTTTGACGACTGACGTCTCCTGTTCGAATAATTCTTAGCAACTGCAATTTTTAAGTGTATGTATATTTTGTCTCTCTATTAACTGCACTATATAAGAGTGTAATTTTAGTGACAACATGTCATGGCCTTCCCTTGTGAGCTGAACGAATTACCTGTCATTCTTCGTGTTGAACTGGTGCTGACAGGCCATTTACCTACAGCGATAGTTGCTTTCATTCGACTGCTAAAAGCAAAACACCATTCGCTCTTTCCTCTTTGCTATTATTACTTCCAATTACACCCTAAAAATCAACCTGACGTTCTCGCCAGAGTGATAAGACTGTCGTGTTTACAGAACCTAGGAAAGACGGAAACGGAGACAGCAACAGCATTTGTTCCTATGTTTTCACAACATGGGCGCTGTCATGCCCCGAACTTCTAGCGGCGATTAAACGAGAATCGGTATCTTTGTTCAACACTCCTAGTACTCTATAATTTGGACAGCATTTACGCACAATGTAATGAGAGAGAATTTTATTAAGTTTAGATTAGTCACCTATCGCCTGAATACCGCTGCTTGATATTTTTCGTAAAAATCTAATGTGGATTTCCCTCTTCGTAACTATATTTTGTCACTCACATATGACGTCATGTACAATCTGACATCTTTTGAAATCGAGCAGAGCAATAATTATTAACGTGCATGCCTTTTTCAAGCTACTGTGCAGAGACATCTATATCACATGCAGCTACAGGACACAAGCAAAGATGAAACTGAATCAGTTATTAATTCCATCAGTTGTTACTCCCATGGATATGATGTAATTTCGAGTAGGATTATGAAAACCAGTGCACCACAAAGAAGTTCCGCACTCAGTCACCGGTGCATTGTGTCTTTCAGGTGTGATCAGTTTCCTGACAAAAATAAGTACTCATTATTGAAATTATGAAAATGCTGGAAGACTACGTAGATACTTACCGGCCAATTTATTTGCTACCACCGATTTTAAAACTTTTTGAGAAAGCAGTGTAGGCCTATAGGAGAGTAGAAGTACATCTCAGTAGTCAAAATGTGTTGTCAGACTCTCAGTTTCACTTCAGGAAAGGAGTATCCAGAGAAAAGCCATTTATTTGTTTATGAGACACTAGTAGGGCGAACTATAAGTTGGAACATTGTGAGATTGGGGACAAATTTCAACAGTGCTTCACTTCATATCTGGAAGGTAGGAAGCAGAAGATTGTCCTCTAGTGCCAACGAACAGGGAAGAAGAGAGACGAAAGTGAAATTCCGACATCGTCTGTATCATGCATTGAAATAAATCCAATGGCGACAAGTGAAATTTTTGTGCCGAACCGAGACTCGAACCCGGATTTCCTGCTTACCGCTAGCGATCTTCTTAACCATTTCGCCTACGCAAGCACACTTCCCGTCCATCCCAAACCCCACATATCGCACAAAGCCGTAGTGTCCCCTGTCCGTTGGCCCCATTGCTCATAGCCTCACCTGATTCCCACAAGAGGTTCAACAAAGAGTGCATCCCCTCCGAAGGCATCATTATTTGCCGTCAAGGCGCACATGTCACCATTGGAATTATTGCAACGCCCAATTGCAGCTGATGTCGAAATTTCTTTTTCGTCATGTATATATGGCTGCAGATCATGAATGTTCTTTCAGACATGGGCGAAAGAAAAGACACCACACCTATAAAAAAGGTTTGAATCTGAATGGGGTCTTGAAAAGAGGAGTGTACCACAGGGTCCTGTGCCAGGTCCATTGCTTTTCTTGATATTTATCGTTCGTCTGCCGCTAAACGTGATAGATGATGTGTTATGAAAGACGTGGATCGAATGATGAATAATGTTCCTAATAGGGGAGACTGTAACTACGACACATGGCTTTCAGAGTAAAGAATAACGCTTAACTGCAGCACTTTACAACATCCCAGAGTTGTCTCTTTCTTCTAAATTAAATCTTTCGATGCCGAATTCATAGTAGATGAGTTGTCCGATATCTCTTTTGGTCGAATTCTCGCAATCTTAAACATTTGTTCAAGTATTCAGTCTTTCGTCACTTTCGTCCTGGTTTGCTACATCGGTACCAAAACATTTTATAAAATATGAAGACTTTTAGTGTAATTTACATAAACAATAGGTACAATAAGGTTATTATCCTGATATTTAACACAATCAGTTTAAATAAAGATCAACAGAAAGACATTGTATAAAATAAAAATAGGTTCTAATGTAACAAAGTATTACATGAAATCAGAATTTCATCGAAGTTATCAAAACAGCGAATATTTA
The DNA here is from genome assembly GCF_021461385.2 of Schistocerca piceifrons. Lineage (NCBI taxonomy): Eukaryota > Metazoa > Arthropoda > Insecta > Orthoptera > Acrididae > Schistocerca > Schistocerca piceifrons. The sequence continues at coordinate 991,804,157 of NC_060138.1, forward strand.
TCTTACTGAAAATACTCATTATATTTCTGACATGTGGACTCTTTGGAATTGTTATTTCCGCCTTTACAGCAAGTACTTATTTGGAAGCTGGCTTCGAAGTGAAATGGAGGTCGGACATATTACTCTGAAATTTTTAATTGGTTATTGTAGTAAGACTGTAAGGTCAAGAGATAATTAATAAGTAATTGTATTTGGAAGCTATGTCAAATGTCAAATATTACTGGTGTTGAAACAAAGACCTGGCAATAAATCGGCGATGTTAAAATGGCGTTAGTGTTCTCAGTCACTTCGAGATGAAGACCTGGACCAGCTAATTTCGTATCACGAAAAAAATGAGTCTACCCCTGGACGACTGCACCATCCCAAAACATAAGTATCGAAATAAACTTATAACAGATGCATAACAGTGATGATACACTAAAATCCACAGTGTGATTTCATGGCGATATTAAATTCTTAGGACTAATGATAGAGGGAGGACTTTCTTGGAAGTGTCGCATTCAAGATCTTGTGAAGAAAATCAATGCTGCCCTCCTGCATATTAGAATTACGTCCGCTGTGTCTGTCACTGAAATGCGAGAGCTTGTTTTCTCATCTTATTTTCTCTTTGTCATCTCGTATTGTGTTATATAACGGGACAACTCTACACAGTTACCAAGAATATCCTTAGCCCAGAAAATATTTGATCTGTAGTGTCAGTCCATGCAGAAATTTGAAGAAAGAGTTGAATTAGATGGCAAATTAGGTGGTACAGGAGGGGGAGGGACGTGGCCCATTCCCAAGGCAGATATTGATGAAGTAGCTATAGCCGACCGTACAACATTTCAAATTCTGTCACATGTGGATGGGATTCTACTCCGCCACATGTTGTGTAGGAACTTCCACTGCACTCAGCTTATGTGACTGTAAGATGTGGTTTCATAGGCTCCTTCATTCTCGGTCCATTTACCTTTCAGAAATTTCACCTCTCGGGCCTGTTAGGCGTTCAGTGACATCAGCACATGATTCCAGATTTGCAAGAACACAGATATGACGAAACCAGTCTTCATGCATACAAGATGGGACGATATTGCATGTAGCTTGCTAGGTGAAACATTTGCTTCGAGAAACCTTCGGTAACGACCGCATCATCTCTATACAATTTCATGATGTGTGGTCTTCCACAACACCCAACATAAATCCATGGGACTATACTGGCTATGGGGATATCTGAAAGATCGTTTCTATCAGCGAGGTATCCGGACTTTTTCTGATCTGAAGGATGGCATACTATGATACACTCCTGGAAATTGAAATAAGAACACCGTAATTCATTGTCCTAGGAAGGGGAAACTTTATTGACACATTCCTGGGGTCAGATACATCACATGATCACACTGACAGAACCACAGGCACATAGACACAGGCAACAGAGCATGCACAATGTCGGCACTAGTACAGTGTATATCCACCTTTCCCAGCAATGCAGGCTGCTATTCTCCCATGTAGACGATCGTAGAGATGCTGGATGCTGGATGTAGTCCTGTGGAACGGCTTGCCATGCCATTTCCACCTGGCGCCTCAGTTGGACCAGCGTTCGTGCTGGACGTGCAGACCGCGTGAGACGACGCTTCATCCAGTCCCAAACATGCTCAATGGGGGACAGATCCGGAGATCTTGCTGGCCAGGGTAGTTGACTTACACCTTCTAGAGCACGTTGGGTGGCACAGGATACATGCGGACGTGCATTGTCCTGTTGGAACAGCAAGTTCCCTTGCCGGTCTAGGAATGGTAGAACGATGGGTTCGATGACGGTTTGGATGTACCGTGCACTATTGTGTCCCCTCGACGATCACCAGTGGTGTACGGCCAGTGTAGGAGATCGCTCCCCACACCATGATGCCGGGTGTTGGCCCTGTGTGCCTCGGTCGTATGCAGTCCTGATTGTGGCGCTCACCTGCACGGCGCCAAACACGCATACGACCATCATTGGCACCAAGGCAGAAGCGACTCTCATCGCTGAAGACGACACGTCTCCATTCGTCCCTCCATTCACGCCTGTCGCGACACCACTGGAGGCGGGCTGCACGATGTTGGGGCGTGAGCGGAAGACGGCCTAACGGTGTGCGGGACCGTAACTCAGCTTCATGGAGACGGTTGCGAATGGTCCTCGCCGATACCCCAGGAGCAACAGTGTCCCTAATTTGCTGGGAAGTGGCGGTGCGGTCCCCTACGGCACTGCGTAGGATCCTACGGTCTTGGCGTGCATCCGTGCGTCGCTGCGGTCCGGTCCCAGGTCGACGGGCACGTGCACCTTCCGCCGACCACTGGCGACAACATCGATGTACTGTGGAGACCTCACGCCCCACGTGTTGAGCAATTCGGCGGTACGTCCACCCGGCCTCCCGCATGCCCACTATACGCCCTCGCTCAAAGTCCGTCAACTGCACATACGGTTCACGTCCACGCTGTCGCGGCATGCTACCAGTGTTAAAGACTGCGATGGAGCTCCGTATGCCACGGCAAACTGGCTGACACTGACGGCGGCGGTGCACAAATGCTGCGCAGCTAGCGCCATTCGACGGCCAACACCGCGGTTCCTGGTGTGTCCGCTGTGCCGTGCGTGTGATCATTGCTTGTACAGCCCTCTCGCAGTGTCCGGAGCAAGTATGGTGGGTCTGACACACCGGTGTCAATGTGTTCTTTTTTCCATTTCCAGGAGTGTATATCACTCTGATAACGCTGGACATGCTGCGAGCAACTGTTGGTTAGGTGATTTTACGGATGCAGTATGTTTCTGAGACGGGAGACCTTTATGAACACATGTTGTAAGTTGTGACCATATCCTAGTAAATGTGCCAGAACCATCGTTATTTCGTTCCTCCCCTTGAGGCAATACTGACCTTACGACTTATCTTAGAAGAAAGATTAAAGAAAGGCAAACCTACGTTTCTAGCATTTGTAGACTTAGAGAAAACTTTTGACAATGTTGACTGGAATACTCTCTTTCAAATTCTAAAGGTGGCAGGGGTAAAATACAGGGAGCGAAAGGCTATTTGCAATTTGTACAGAAACCAGCAGGCAGTCATAAGAGTGGAGGGACATGAAAGGGAAGCAGTGGTTGGGAAGGGAGTAAGACAGGGTTGTAGCCTCTCCCTGATGTTATTCAATCTGTATATTGAGCAAGCAGTAAAGGAAAAAAAAGAAAAATTCGGAGTAGGTATTAAAATCCGTGGAGAAAAAATAAAAACGTTGAGGTTCGCCGATGACATTGTAATTCTGTCAGAGACAGCAAAGGACTTGGAAGAGCAGTTGAACGGAATGGAGGATATACGATGAACACCAACAAAAGCAAAACGAGGATAATGGAATGTAGTCGAATTAAGTCAGGTGATGTTGAGGGTATTAGATTAGGAAATGAGACACTTAAAGTAGTAAAGGAGTTTTGCTATTTGGGGAGCAAAATAACTGATGATGGTCGAAGTAGAGAGGATATAAAATGTAGACTGGCAATGGCAAGGAAAGCGTTTCTGAAGAAGAGAAATTTGTTAACATCGAGTATAGATTTCAGTGTTAGGAAGTAATTTCTGAAAGTATTTGTATGGAGTGTAGCCATGTATGGAAGTGAAACATGGACGGTAAATAGTTTGGACAAGAATAGAAGCTTTCGAAATCTGGTGCTACAGAAGAATGCTGAAGATTAGATGGGTAGATCACATAACTAATGAGGAGGTACTGAATAAGATTGGGGAGAAGAGGAGTTTGTGGCACAACTTGACCAGAAGAAGGGATCGGTTGGTAGGACATGTTCTGAGGCATCAAGGGATCACCAATTTAGTATTGGAGGGCAGCGTGGAGGGTAAAAATCGTAGGGGGAGACTAAGAGATGAATACACTAAGCAGATTCAGAAGGATGTAGGTTGCAGTAGGTACTGGGAGATGAAGAAGCTTGCACAGGATAGAGTAGCATGGAGAGCTGCATCAAACCAGTCTCAGGACTGATGACCACAACAACACAACCTTTTCCTGCTGCCACGCCACATTTCGATTGCTTATGGCGCCACGTGTCAGAAAGTCAAACAGTTATTTTTCCAGCATACTCCATGAGCGCAGCAATTAATGAACGTACGTAAGATGTCTCAGTGTTTTGCAAGGCATACAGCCCATACTGCGGTACTCGGAATACCGTCAGTTTAATTACAACCACACGGTACGCGTAAGCTACGGTTGAGGTTTCTCGAAACCCTGTCATCCTTTCACATGTCTTCCATCACGGGATTTGTTGTTGAGAATATTCTCATTCAGAAGGAATTGAAACATTCAGCCCATGCAAACTAGACGGAAAAACGATATGCATTGAATCTTCCAGATTCACCATGTTTCATTATCAATAGGCTTCCACCACAACTGATAACAATTGAGTGATACCTCGAGCATTCAAACTCAACAGAAAGGTTTCTTTGAAGCACATTCCTATTCTGTACATAGGTTCTCCCCAGTAATTGAGGATGTTTCTTTGTAATATGTTATTTGCTCGTGTACTCTCTTCCTGTGTTTTAATTATTTAATTTTCCGTTTCAAAACCTTCCAAACCTCACTGTCTAAACTATTAACTGACTTATTCGATGACAAGCAGTTTTGGGTCGCGTGAACCCACGAAACCAGATAAGTAAATAAATTGTTACATTTCCTTGTTAACATCGAAGTGTAATTCTGTACGACTCTTTCATTGTTACTGTCATCTCATAGTTATCGTACAATCGCAAAATTTGCTGTGTAACAACACATGCAGGCCTAACTTCAAACAAAAAAACTGCTCTTGAGCACATACACCTTTTTCTTCTTCTTCTGCTTCTTCTTCTCCCAAATCACGTTCCTCTTTTCATGATTTACACATATACAACTTAATGTCAACAATTCTCAAGCAAGTTCCGTCACATTCTTCATCTATAAGGGGCGATCAAAAAGTTTCCGTTCGGAGTTCACACTAACACCTTGCCTAAATATAGGTGCTTATGTACCCGCATCGGAGTCGCGCTAGTTTGCGTATACGCTGCAACAATGCCATCTAACGGAAATTTTTGATCATCACATATCCATATACGTATACTCTGCCAGTCATATTACAGTGCCTGGTGTTCTTTTCGTCTTCTCATCGTCGCACACTTTGATGACTTAAAATAGTCGACCGTCACTCCATTCACAAAAATATTTCCCATCATTTTCCGCCCCGTATTAAGAAGTAAAGGTGCAAGCTACTTTGAAGTAGAAGATGGCTTTTTCTATTCGAGTTATAGACTCCGTTCCCGTAGTCAGCTGGACTAGTGATTCCTTTGTCGGGAGTAGATAGAACTGTAGTTGTTCCGGATCATTAATTCCTGACAGACAAGACGTGGGCTATCGCAGTGCTCCAGGATGACGCATAAAGTCGTGCTGTTTACGTACCCCAGGTACACTGTGGACTGGCAACTGGCAACTGAAGAAAATTTCATAAGCCAAGACCGTTAAAAAAAAGCATATTGTTGGATGACCGGTTTCGATATAGATATCATCGGATCTCAAGCTTTTTAATTTTTACAATATATTATGCATTAGTATTATTAGTCGCTTCACATTGCACACTTACACTCCATTAACCTGAAGATCGCTATGCACCGGCATGTTAAATGTAAAAGTATTATGTACAAACATAGAAATAACTATATTGCGCCGACTGCAATTGTTCATGTTCACTGCTAACTGTTAATGAGCACGAACACTTACAGATGGTGATGGATACTATATTGTAAAAATTAAAAAAGTGTAAGATGCAATGATGACAGCATAGCTATGTCGAAACTGATCATCTAAAAATACTTTTGTAGCCACCTTGGCTTTTGAAGTTTTCTTCAGTTAGCATACATTGCAGATCCCCCCAGACTCACCATGTCAAGAATATATAATGAATGTGAAACGTAGTTGTTGTCGATGTGTAGCACATGATTCAGTAGCATATCATACTTGTGTTTACAATACCATTACATTCAAGATACTAAAAACAATGATCAGCCAGAACATTATGACCACTGTCTACTCTCGATATAAACCCGTACAGGTGACAGCAGCGTCACCCGGCGAGGAACGACTGCTGGTCACACACACACACACACACACACACACACACACACACACACACACACAAACACACGCGGTGCTTGTAGTATCAGTGAACGTGCTGACCGTGAGTAGAATGAGGAAGGCGCGTGATCTGTCTGAGTTTGGCCAAGGGCAGATTGTGATGGCTCGGCGGCTCGCGCACCAGCATATTGGAAAATGCACGACTTGTCGGGTGTTCGAGAAGTGCTGCGGTGAATGCCTTCAACACGTCGCAAAGTCAAGGCAAACCACGTCCAGATGTCGTGGGGTTGGGCAGCACTTTTCATTACAGATGCCAGACGTAATAGGCCTGGCAGACTGGTAAAACACAACAGGCGGCGAACTATGGGGGAACAAACATCAGACTTTAAAGCTGTGCAGAATAGAAGTGTGTCTCAACACACAGTGGACCGACAACTCCGCAGCCGACGACCTGTGCATGTGCCTATGTTAACACCACAACATCGGTAACTACGACTGAAATGGGAACGTGGTCATCGGCAATGGGCGTTGGTGCAGTGGCAGAGCGCTGCATGGACTGATGAATCCCGATACCTCCTTTATCATGTCGATGGGAGGACACGAATATGTCGTCTCCCGGGGTAATAGCTCTTTGACACCTGTACTGTGGGATGGAGACACCTGGCGGCGGCTCCATTATGCTCTGGAGAATTTGTAATTATATAACACTAAAAAAATATTTTTGACATTTCTTGTCCATCTGCCTGTCGTCTATGAAGACCCTGTCTCTCAGGAACACGTAAAGGTATCAGGTTGTAATTTATGTCAAATACTAGCGTCTACATCTCTTGGCAGTACAAAAAATTTAAGTTCCTACGTCGATGCAGTCAAAGGATACAGGCATTTATGTCTCATATTTTGATACTCGCAAACTCTCTCATAGTAGCCTCATAGAAGTCTGTAGATGAACTATCTATATACGAGGGCTATCCACAAAGTACATTACGTTTTCGTTTGTGTCCGTTAGGGGTGGGGCTAGCGCGGACATCTTGGTGTCAGGGCATTCCGCCGCTCAGTCGGCATCCTACCGTGCTAGTGAGAGGTTCGTGCTGTACTCCGTTGAGTTACTGTGACAGTTTGAAATGTCAGCGTTAATTGAAAATGCCGCGAAGTGTGAAGTGCGTGCTGTAATAAGGTTTCTGACTGCAAAAAACTGTACACCGGCAGAAATCTATCGGCAGCTTTGTGAAGTGTATGGGGACAACATAATCACTAAAGGTGGAGTGCGTCAATGGGTCATAAAATTTAAAAATGGCCGAACTAACGTTCACGACGAAGAGCGAAGTGGAAGACCCAGCATAGTGACTGCCGAACTTGTCGAAAAAGTCGATGCCGCGGTCCGTGAAAACCGTAATTTCACAATAACGGAACTCTCTATGAGTTTTCCACAAATTTCACGAAGTTTGTTGCACGAAATCATTACCGAAAAGCTTGGTTACCACAAGTTTTGTGCAAGATGGATACCAAAAATCTTGACAGAGATCCACAAAAATCAGCGAATGGCTGCAGCGTTAACGTTTTTGGACGCTTACGAGAAACATGGCGACTCATTACTCGATCGTATCGTTACTGGTGACGAAACATGGGTTAAGCATGTGAACTGCGAGACAAAATTGCAGTCAATTCAGTGGGGGCACACAAATTCCCCCCAAAAACCCAAGAAATGCATGCAGACAATGTCGGCAAGGAAGGTGATGGCGACTGTCTTTTGGGACAGAAAAGGTGTGATTTTTGTGGATTTCCTGGAAAGAGGCACTACAATAAACTCTCAAAGGTATTGCCAAACTCTGCACAACCTCAGAAGAGCAATTCAAAACAAGCGCAGGGGAAAGTTGGGCTCAAAGATCTTGCTGATTCACGACAACGCCCGGGCCCACACGGCAAATGCCACTCGTGAAGTTCTCGAATCTTTTAAGTGGGAGTTGTTTCTTCATCCGCCGTACAGTCCCGACCTGGCACCGAGCGACTTCCACTTATTCCCAGCAATGAAGAAGTGGTTGGCTATGCAGCGTTTTGATGACGACGCACAGCTTCAAGAAGAGGTAACCACGTGGTTGAAGGCGCAGGCGGCCGAATTTTACGACGAAGGAATTTCCAAGCTCGTCCATCGCTACGATAAGTGCCTTAATTTAAATGGCAACTATGTAGAAAAGTAGTATTTGAGTGTGGCTTTCATCTGTATATAATAAAAAAATTTCCAATATTTTATTTATTTTTAATTCCAAAACGTAATGTACTTTGTGGATAGCCCTCGTACATAACGAAGTTTGTACGGGACCCTCAACCGGGTTTCTGTTGAAGAACGTACTTCTTATATTTTCTTTGTGCTTTGATCCAAAGGCGTAACACATTAATTGAAGGACAGTTGTGAATAAAGGTCGCTTCACACTATGGATTGAAACTGGAACATCGAAAATTACACAATGCATTTCAAATGGCGCCATTCACACAGACTATCAACAGATCGGAAACGGACATCACTCTTAAGATTTAAGAAGGGTTTTAATGTTAGCGTTTGTCGGGGGCGATGGGGTCGTCTACCGACGTCGAAAGTTGACCTACTGTCACCGCGCTGATGTCGTAGTAGTGGATTTGGTGCTTTAGCGTCTACTTAGTCTTTATTTTACTTATTGCTTTGTTCTCGTGACATACCGCTTGCGAATCACGATAAGTTGGGTTTTTTTTTTCCTACTTCCCCACCCAAAGCGAAAGCGAGCAGCGAGCTACGTTTTACAATACCTGGCCAAAGAAAAAGTCCACACTGCACCTACTCGTAAAAAATAACATAAGCTGGTAAAATGGTTTCAGTTAAATAAACTTCTTTAACCGTGAAATTAGTGGGATCTACTGAAGGAGAAAAATACAGTTGTTTTGACGTTATTTGGTTCTTAGAAAGAAACAAAGCATGATGGATAATGTAAAAAGGCTCTAAATATTGGCTGATGTGTTTATTTGCATATATTTTCTAAAGAAAATAAAGATCGATCTTTTGTTTTACTTCGCAGTAAAGAACACACGTCATGAATTATCTTTGACCATTGCCGAACTGTAATACGAATGGTATCTCATAACTTCACTTCCACCGTACGGCAATCGGCTAAGCGAAGTAATGTGCTGACACTCGCTAGAGTTTGAACACGCCAACGTTTGATGGTGATGTCGCCTTCTGTTTGTAACGTGTCAAAATTAATTCTGAACACATTCGTGTTGTTACGTAAATAATGTGGTCGTTTCAATCTATTGCAACAGCAGCAAAATGTATTTTTTGTAACTGAAGTCAATGTGTGTATATATGTTTTAGAAAACCTAGTACTGTAACCAGCTGTACAAGTGTTCACCCAAAACCGGTAAAGATCATCTATGCCACGGGGGCTGACAGCAGAAACGCGCGCAAGAGATCATCGTGGGTGAGCTGGCCGCTACACAGCGAAACGACAGCCGCAAGAAATTGTACATCGATTGTTAAAGAATAATGGTAGTGCCCTACGTTTGCCTAGATCCTTGTGGAAAGAAGCAGTTAGTTACTATCGAGGAGCCGAAGAGTACGTGAGCTTGAGTCAGTAAGACGGCTTTTTTGGTACTGCATGTGGGTTGAGACACGTTTATGTGTATCACTATCGATACTTTGCTATGAGAATTTAGTATCGACTATCAAGACAGTTGGATATTCTCCGTGAATTTTGTTGGAATGGTTTCGGAAACTTGTAATGAGGGGATTTAGATTTTGAAATGCAAAATTAGATGATGCAGTAACGCTACTAGGGCACGATCAGTGAAACTGTTTGATGACGACGCAGTGTTAGTTTGAAAACTGGCATTTGTGCGTGTAGACACGACCGTAAATGAAAGTTTTTCTGTCATACACTGTGTCTGACGACGTCCTGTTTTGTTGTCTGTGATTGTTTGTTGCACACGACAAAGCATTTGGGTGTTGCGTATAGTTTGAAGATATTGCGATAACCACACTCTAAGGTAGTTGAGTGTTTGCTATTTGTGCAGATTTTTGGAGGATAGTGTTACTACTGGGTGGCAACTAGTTGTATACTGTATTATTTAGTAATCGAGAGTCGTCTTCGAGTTTTTCTTGTTCGTAGGCTCAAGAACAGGAGCAAACGGACCGAAAGTGAATTGTGATTATCAGTGCATTTAGCCCATACTAATTGTTAGTGACGCAATTATAGAGATTGCCTTGCCCTAGCTGAACACTATGAAGACGGAAAATACAAATGTTACCATTATTCTAGTAGCAAGTGCCGAGTAACATTCAATTAGATTTGTAGTAGGTACTTGAGAAGGCAACACCTGAAGTGGGTGAATTTTGAAATCTGGTTTTAAGTTGAGCTTGTAAGTGGTGGTAACAAGTATGCTTTATGCTGTGTTTTTTTTTTATTTTATTTTATTTTTACCCTGTTCATTGTGAAGATTAGATTTGTGGCCACTCGCTCACATCAACGTTTTGCAACGTAAAGATCTGATTCATTTTAAATACACTTTGATTCGTTAAAATTAAAACTAGGTCCCCGTAGTATCATTTTACCCACTATTCTAAGTAAAATTCAATTTTGAACTTCAAAAAGGAAAAAATAATAATAAAGGTTGATAGTTTAGTGATGTGACGCATAACACGTAGAGCAAGCACACTCAAGTCAGCCATATAAATAAATGAATGGTGAGTCTTTAAAAGAAAGCAGAGAAATATTTTATCAAGGTTTAACGACGCTAAGTTTCCTATCTACGTAATGTGCTGAACGGTAACATTGGACTTATAGTTAAATAATAATAACAATTATAAACCAGTACGCAAAGATTACTTACGAAAGAATTCTGATTTAGTACAGAAGACAATATTTAAACTTTATTAGCAGAGATATCGTTAATCAGAGGATGTAAATGACTGTTGTTTGTTTCCATACTAACCAATACATTTTTGGCCCGAGGCGACAACTGCTTTGTAAACATAATCAACTGGAGAACCTTTTATACATTTTGGAATGCGTAAGGGTAGTAATTAAGAACTAGGATTAATTAACTAGTAATTTGATGCTACGTACAACGTTGATATTGTCTGAGAATGAGTTAAGTAGTGTCAATATTACGTGGTAGAGTACGATCGCCCAGTATAATTTTCATTAACAGTAATTTGTATGGTACTCACGTTTGTGATGTGTTGATGATCTCTATAATTATTTATGAGTTAAACTCAAAAAGATCCGTGGGATCATTATAATATTATAGCGCTCAAAGCTTACTTGCCAGTTCGATCGGGTACACGAGTGCTGGTTATTTTCCGAACTGCTCATATAGTGTTTTCAAGAACCTGTTATCTTCTGAGAGGTTAGACTGAGATGTATTGCACCTCTCCACGAATTATTAACAATTTATTGCGTTTATATTAAATTTTTTCTCGATTTCCGATTGTACTGTATTGAGGTGACGCCTGAATGTTTTATTAGGGCCAAATACGTGGACACACATAGGCAGTAATTCTGGAACAGTCTCCGCATTGATGTCGTGGAAGTGGATTTCGTGCTTTAGAGTTTACTTGGTCTTTATTTTATTTATCGCTTTGCTCTCTTAACATACTAACATGGGATCCACAAGAACGTGGCTTTTTTACCCTCTTCCCCGCCCAAAGCGAAAGCGAACAGTAAGTTAGGTTTTACAATTTCTGGACCAAGAAGAAGCCCACACTGCACATACTCGTAAAAAAGAACATAAACTAGTGAAATGGTTTCCGTTAAATAAGCGTCTTTAACCGTGAAATTAGTGGGATCTATTGAAGGAGAAAATACAGTTGTTTTAACGTTATTTGTTTCTTAGAGAAAGAAACAAAACTAATGGATAAGGTACAAACGCTCTTTGTAATCTCTCCTAAATATTGGCTGATGTGTTTGTATGTGCCTCTGAGCACTATGGGACTTAACATCTATGGTCATCAGTCCCCTAGAACTTAGAACTACTTAAACCTAACTAACCTAAGGACATCACACAACACCCAGTCATCACGCGGCAGAGAAAATCCCTGACCCTGCTGGGAATCGAACCCGGGAACCCGGCCGCGGGAAGCGAGCACGCTACCGCACGACCACGAGCTGCGGACTTTTGTACGTATTTTATAAAGCAAACAAATTCCAATCTTTTGTTTTACTTCCCAGTGAAGAACATACGTTATGAATTATCTTTTTTGGTTGGTTCCAACAATCATCTAACAGTCTTTAATGATCCCCGACAGTTACTGGTTCAGTTTCATCTACTGATCTAAACATGAAAAAACTCCTAACGCCTTTACCTAGTCACTGTCATACTAGTTGGTGTCTTGGTAAAAACTGCAGTCCACAGTTCACATCACGTTTCATACCAACACCTATCATTACCTCATACCAAAGCATATAGTGACTGAAACAACATTCTCTAGTCACATACTGTCCAATGAAGGATCTTCTGTTCACAGGTGATTTGCTGGTTACAGTATATTATTGGTTAAGGAAACACTGTTGATCTTCAGATACCAAATCCCATTAACTCACTCATCGACCACTATTTTATTCCATTCTTTGAGGCAATGTTAGTTTTCTGCTAGCAAAATATTTTCGAAATGAAATTTCAAATGCATTTTAATACTGCTTTCAGCAAATTACAGGCTATCCATATCATAATCCAAATGGAAACAATGAAAAAGTTCTTTCACATTACTTAATTTCTCACAATACCATAGAAAGTGTCCTGTTTTATTACGTTGTCATCTAGTAAACACATGTGTCATAACTAAGGCACTACGTCCACGTGGCGTAACCAAGTGTGCAGGACACGTTCCACGTCACCAGCCCTTCGTACGACTCAGACTCCCACGATCGGCAGCGCCCTCAATCGCCTTCATGCAGGCCAGCCCCCGTCAAGAGGGATCAAAAATGCGGCTATAGTAACATGACGGGTAACTGAATAGCAGTGCTGTGGCACTGATGGGTCAGTCATGCTTTACAATGCATTAGGAATTGGGTCTGTTTTAGACTTGCAGTTTCGATGTTCTATGGAGAAAGTATTTCCTGTGTCCCTAAGTTTTACCAACTACTGCCACAACGATTCAATATGATTATGTACATCCAATATTAATGCACACTGCTATTGACAGTTGTTGATTTAACCACTCGGCTGCGAAAAACTTATATAGCTGAGGTATTGACATTCATATTGGGATTACAACCAAAATCACACTGACAGCAATATTTTGGGCAGAACAAATGACAAAGACTGACGTTTATGCACGTGATAATTGATAATAACCGTTCATTTTAGAAGGAAATAACTATGTTTATAATTAATAAAACATCTTACAGTCGAGATGTGCTGTAGGCTATAGCATTTTTCCTAGAGTGCAACACAACTTCAATATGTACAAATAAATACCAATAACGGGCCCCGGGGAAGGACAGGCTATTTGTCACGTCGACTGATAAATTATTAAGTACAGAGATAGCTGTAGCAGAGTTGTGAATATATACTTAATGTGTTGTAAATATACACTCTAAGATAATGAAACGACGCACCACGAAGGTATTATCCGAATGGGGCGGTAATCGGTAGATGTGACGTACATGTACAGACCAATAAATTATTACAGTTTCATAAAAAATGGAATTTATTCATGAGAAAAACCCTCACATATTGAGCAAGTCAATAATGTGTTTTTCCACTTCTGGCCCTTGTGCCAGCTGTTATTCATTGATTGATAGAGTTGTTGAATGTCTTCCTAAGGAATAAAGGAATATTGTGCCAAATTATGTCTAATTGGTGTGATAAATCGTCAAAATCCTGAGCTGGTCGGAGGGGCATAGCCCATAATGCTCCGAACATTCTCCGTTGTGGAGCGCTCCGCCGACCTTGGTGGCAAAGATAGGGTTCGGCAAGCACGAAGACCCGCATGTGCTGATGATCATTACCTTGCTGTAATGTAAACCCAGGACAGCTTGCCACGAAGGGCAACATAATGCGTCGTAGAATATCGTCGACGTACCATAATGCGTTAAGAGTGCCGTGGAGACAACCAATGTCTCCCTGTTGTGAAAATAAATGGTATCCCTGATCATCACTCCCGGCTGTCGAGCTGTATGACGGGCGACAGTCATGTTGGTATCCACCACTGTCTGGGGTGTCTCCAGACACCTCTTTGCTGGTCATCGGGCTTAGTTCAGTGTGGGGCTCAAAACTGAAGGCAATTCTACAGCAGTCAATGGATTCCAAGCTGAAAAGGCGTCTGGAAACCCCCCAGACAGAAGCTAGATGCCAACACGACTGTTGCCCGCCATGCGGCCAGACAACTAGAGTGATAGTCTTCGGTGCCCTTTTTTTTCACGTCCAGGATCTCTTTGGTTGTCATCCCTGGCACTCTTACAGCACAGTGGTACATTGGCGATATTCTACGCCCCGTTATCTTGCCCTTCATGGCAACCATACTGGGCTTACATTTCAGCAAGATAATTCCTGCCCGCATACGGCGAGAGTATTTCTACAGCAATGTCACCAGTTCCGTCCCTAACCGAGAACTTTTGGGGCACTGATTTTGACTACCTAACGCGCCAGTTGGCACAATATCCTTCAGGAGGACATCTAGCAGTCCTATCAGTCAGTGCCACACTTTTTTTCACATGTACATCACATCTATCGTTTTCCGCCACCTTACGATAATTCATTCGTTTTGTGTGTGTGTGTGTTCGTGTGTGTGTGTGTGTTTAGAGTGCCCTAAAGCCACCTACGTATCGCTCCCAGAGGGATCGTGAGACAAGATTAAATTAATTTCAGCCAATCCAGACGCATTTAAACCTTCATCCCGAGCTCCTTAAGTGAATGGAAGGGTAAGAAGCCTAATAACACGTACAGCGGGAAGCACCCTGAACCTTGAACTTCACAGTGGTTTGCAGAGCATGGCTGCAAATGTGTATGTATATGTTACATCCCAGAGTGCCATTAAATGAAGCGTTCAAGTGGCTAGAAAACAGCGACGGCTAAGATAAATTTCCCTGAAGATGATTTACTAGCGCTGAGAGGCTCCTTTCATCATAAAGGGCTTGTATACATTACGACCGATAAAGAATATTTGATGGGAAAATCATTCGAGTGGCCATAAGGAAGCCCTTAATGTTAAAATTACTGGCGCGTTACCGCAGAGTAGGACAGAGCTCTTGCGCGCCCCTCCAGGCTTTGTGCAGCAGTGGAACGCCGCTCGTGTCTTGCCACTAGCAACGGGCACGGCGAGTAGCGCTGAAAGAAAACTCTGACGACAGCGAGGTCCACCGAAAGATCGTAACCTCTTCAATGCTTTCTCATGGCAGCGCATTACTAATTTTGGGCTCGGTAGAGTTGTGTCATAAATCTGTTGAATTTTCCGCTCCATCTAATCCCAACTGCTTCAGATGACAAACTCTTTGTTTATCACAACCTAAATTTTCAAGAATAAAAGTTAGTTCCGGTGCACCATAACAAACACATTCGACTACAGCATAATATTACTTGAAATTATCCGTTAGTTTTCAGGCCAGTAATTTTACTTATATTTACGCCATCAGCTCTCATCGTGTGAAGTTTTCACTTTTGGCGCCGTTTTAGAAAATATGAGCAACATTACTAAATCTATTGAAAGCCAGAACCAGCTTCCCAAGGATAGTATTTATGGGGGAATAGTTTCCATCAACTAATCCCACCAAATCAAACATAAGAGCATTGTACAACTTATTTTTTGACACTCTCAAGGAAAAGACATTTTGTCGCAGCCCGAGGTCAAATTACCCCGACATTTATAACTTGTTTCATCTGAAGCACATTGTTTTAATCACTATTAGCTAAGAAAAGCATCGGTCAAAATGCATCGATGACTTCGAAAATCTGGTTTCAAATTTGTACTCTCCTTATCAAATGCAACAGCTAAAATTGTATGGAAATTCGATACACATCCTAAATTACTTCCCCCCTCCCTCTGCCCATCTCCTCCTCTCTGTTCTTCGTCTCTCCTCCATCACTCTGTGCATCGCCTTCTCCCCCATCTCTCTGTCCATCTCCCACCTACTTCTCTATGTCCATTTAGACTTCCCACCTCTGTTTCCACTTACATCTAGCTGACCTTGAGCCATGTTTATTGTTACTGCAAGCAAAACCTTCATTAGGAATTGAAGACTCTCGAATGGGTAAATCGATTTGGAACACTGATATACAGGGTGTGAGCGCAACCTCTCCATCTGCTGGCTCTGTGAGCATAGTATAGCCTCAAAGAAAGTATTTTGCATAGTTTTAATCTGCGAAGTTTTGGACGATTCAGTTTCTGTAGCAATCATAAGCCGATAAGCCATAAATACACTTTTCCTATTTTTACCGAGAGTGGTGGCGCTGTTGTTAGCACACTGGACTCGCATTCGGGAAGGCGACGGTTAAAACCTCGTCTGACCACCCTGATTTAGGTTATACGTGATTTTCGTAAATAGCTTCAGGCAAATGCCGGGATAGTTCCTTTGAAAGATCACGGCCGATTTTCTTCCCCAACCTTCCCTAATCTGATGGGATTGATGACCTCAGTGTTTGGTCCCCTCTCCCAAATCAACCAACCAACCAATCTGTTTTATGTAAAAAGCGCCGAATAGGAAGAAACAAAACGACACATTGTTGTATGTGAAACAATTGGGCTAATTGTTCACATGTCTTGCTATCATAGCTGAATTTGACTGCAAGAAACATAACGAAACTGCACATTTTCACAGCACAGCATTTTGTTTCCGCAGTCGGTCTTAACAAAAATCCTGTACATTTTCTTTAAGAAAATTTACAGGCCCGGCTGAACGTTTGTCGGAGTATCGTTCAAAAATCTGATGTAAATCTGTTAAGAAATTTTCTATACTTTTGGTAACAACATTTCCCCTTAGTATATTACACATATATTTATATACTACGTACATATATGAAAACAAATATCCTGTCTCTGTCCAAATGTTCGTTAGCGTAACGTGTAAAAATATGGAGCAAGTTGGTCAAGAACTATTCGAGGTCATTGGTAACATTGTTTCCTGTTTATTTATTACATATATATCTATAATTTTAAAAAATATAGAATATAGCCTATGTCCATCCTAATGTTCATTAGAGAATCGTGTAAAAATTAGAATACATATATGGCCTATGTCCGTCCAGATGTTCATTAGAATATTGGGTTGAGATCTGAAGTAAATTGGTCAATAGTTTATATATATTAAAATACCAAACGTACTTTAAAAAATGGAAGCCTATGTCCGTCCGGACGTTTGTCAGAGTGTCGTGTAGATATCTAAAGTAAGATTTTTTGTAACAACATTAATTAAGACTTGGATTCATATAGATTTATATAGATACACAATAAAATTTTGTTCAGTTTTTATTAAAAGAACCTTTTACAGTAATGTTGCACAACTCGAGTGACGCGGTAATAATGACTTCACAGTAACAGAAGACGTTGCCTCAGTTGAAGGTTGTCACAGCGCGTGCAGAGTGATGGGAGAGACAGGCAGTCGTTGGTTTAACACACACAGCTACGTGGCGCTTGAGACTGCACTTTGGAAGGAAAGAACGAAGATTGGATTTAATGTCCCGTCGACAGGGAGGTCATTACAGACGGAGCAAAGTCAGGCCCTTTCAAAGGAACCATTCGGGATTTTCCCGAAGTGATTTAGGAAAATCACGGAAAACCTAGATATGAATGACCGTACGTGGGTTTAAACCGTCGTCCTCCCGAATGCGAGTCCACTGTATTAACCACTGTACCACCTCGCTCGATAATTGTACCGCGCTTTCGTTTTTGATTAATTGTTTGTTGACAACACTGAAAGCAGACGTATCGGCTTGCATGAGACACATATCTTCGTAGGTGATGGATGTTGATAATAAACAAATATTTTGTAATTTTTTAAATTATATTCAGACCACAATATCACCTTAGATATTAAATGAAGCTGTTGACGTGAAACACTGATTGAATATAAGATAAGTATATCCAAAGGAGTTGTTAATTTGAACTAAAGAAACAGTTTCCGACTAAATGCCACAAGAAAACATAGTTGGACATACAAAGTGGAATATTATTCCTAAGCGAGGAAATGATTAACAGTTATGTATTTGGCGAAATAATTCACATGTATGCCACCAGATCTCGGTATCCAATAGGCACAATATTTTGGCCACCAGTCACATTGTCATCATCAGGTGTGCCAGTAAACTGACAGGTTCGTAACGATGCATGGTATCTTCGGAATCATACTTAATAGCGAAAACAGACAGAAGCGAAAATTTACAGTAATAGAAGCAAAAACATTGCAATAAGCCAGGATCCGAAAACGAGCCGATTGCGAGATAATTACAAACGTGAATATTAAAATTTTCCTCGCGAACTGAATATTCAACCGAATTTCGGACTTGCAGCCGGTCGTCATTGAATTCATCGCACGATATTTCGACTGGGCACATGCCAGTCATCTTCAGGTAAGCCATCGAAATATCGTTGGACGGATTAAACCACGGCAGGCTCCAAGTCCGAAAATTGTTTAAATATTACAAATGTGTTATGACGAGACACCATTTGCAGTATGAAATACTGCCCTAGGTTAGCGCAAATGTTTTCGAAATTTAAACTCTCCCTCTACTACTGATCAGATTTCACCAGTGTCCCTTGTTTGGGGAATGTGGTGTGTGTGTGTGTTGGGGTACTGGCACATCT
Organism: Schistocerca piceifrons; assembly: GCF_021461385.2. Lineage (NCBI taxonomy): Eukaryota > Metazoa > Arthropoda > Insecta > Orthoptera > Acrididae > Schistocerca > Schistocerca piceifrons. The sequence continues at coordinate 991,823,016 of NC_060138.1, forward strand.
TGCAGCTGAATAGCACAACATGTAAGCCTTCAGTATGGCCCTACATGAATAATTCGAACAGCACCCGGAACTTTGCCTCCACCATCACCTGAAATTCACCCTCTGAATTTTTCTTAGTTCGTCTCAAGAGTGAAGTGTTCAGCACTCCGTTAGTGCCATTTGTTCATTCTCGTCAAGATTTACAATATGATGCGGGATTTCTTGAAAGTTGTTACAGAGACGAGTGCAGGATCGCATCTAACACAAGGGCGACACATAGCACACCACTGCCCTTAACCGGTACGAGTGGGCAGTCAATTGTAACATGTAACTGACTATGTTTTAAAGTAGGAGTGTGTTCGTTTGGTAACAACAAAAGGGTTGTGTTCCGTTTCTTTTCCGCGTAACTGGCGACGATTAGGTGAATACGCGAAGCTTCTGCAGACTTACTGGGAGGGCCTGAATGTTCTCACTTTGCTGGTCGACATCGCAGAGAGAAATGATCATCATAATAAAACGAGAAATCACACCCCATGTATCAGTATTTTGAGCATCCCGTTTCTCTGCGGCCGGCCGGTGTGGCCGTGTGGTTCTAGGCGCTTCATTCTGGGATCGCGTGACCGCCACGGTCACAGTTTCGAATCCTGCCTCGGGCATGGATGTGTGTGATGTCCTTAGGTTAGTTAGATTTAAGTAGTTCTAAGTTCTAGGGGATTGATGACCACAGATGTTAAGTCCCATAGTGCTCAGAGCCATTTGAACCATTTTGAACCGTTTCTCTGCTGCGAGTGATTGTAGATGTCTACGTGCAAGTAAATTCGAAAGCCTGTGAGTTACTTTTGGCTTTGCCAGGACCAATTGAAGAATCAAAACTACCTATTTGGTTACTAACACGTAAAACTTCAGTTACATGCACGTTATTGATCAATAGGGGTAAGTTACTTTTCAGGTTACATAACTGAAGATTCAACTCCGACCATATTTTGTTTAGATTAGAGTACACGTGGCCCCATCTAGATCCCTTGTATTAAACGTCACTGGTATATCATTCTTAGGAGGCAGAAAGCTTTGTGTTGAAACCTCCCTGTTTTGCTGCTCATTTGTAGAGTCAGTTCTCTGTGGAACCTAATCTTCCTTTCCCTTCTTGTATTATTTGTGTAGTACTTACCCACAGAAACAAATGACAACTCAAGAACGATAAAATAGTCAGAACGTGCGTACCTAGCAATGAAAAAGTAAAACAGGAAAGCTAACTTAGAAAAAACACAACTTACATGAATAAGAGGTTAACCTAAATGGTGCAAATTGCTCTGTGCACTATGGGGCTTAACATTTGAGGTCATCAGTCCCCTAGACTGAGAACTACCTAAACCTAACTAATCTAAGGACAGCACACACAAGCATGCCCGAGACAGGATTCGAACCTGCGACCGTAGCAGCAGCACGACTCCGGACTGAAGCGCCTAGAACCACTCGACCACAACGGCCGGCGGGTAACATAAACCTAGTCTCATCATAAACCAAGATAAATAGGTCACACCATCTTGAATATGGAATAAAGGAACCACACAACTTTGGTGGTCAAGTCACAGGAACATCATATATGTAACAAATGTGATTTACCTAGAAGGATGAAAAATTATCTTAAAGTAACTGGTCAAAATATTTATCGTTGTACTACTATCAATGACGAGCAGCCCCGAATTACATACAGCATTCCACAGCTAAAGAAACACCTACAATATGTGCAAAATACCTCTACATAAGCAAAACAAGCATTTAATACAGCGGTTAGCGAAAGTTAGTAAGACTCTTATACTGTCCTTCGTTTTCGAATTTTGTTCTCGCTTAACAGAAACAACCGTTCGATATCCAAAGACACATTGTTTCATCAACTTCCAGTTACCGTCACTGCATACGAATCCTGAAAAGTGTGTAATAAAGAAATCATTTATAAAGTCTAGAGTCCCATATTAGGGCACTATTTCATTTTTATCGCTTTACGTTCATTACTCCCAACATATTCTCAAAATTCGTTCTTCTTTTGATTTTTGTATTTACGCTCACCAGGAGCGCAAAAAAGGGGAGAAATACTCTTATTCCTACAACTGATGCGGTTAAATGTTTCATCTCCTACGCTGGTGCTATTCTGGTTCGCGCGTGTTACAAGAAATCAAAACTCTGAGCGGCGCTGGAACCTCCCGATACGTGACGGCCCTGATTGCCGAAGCAGGTGCGCGACCACACGGAACTTGCTGCGCTCAGTGGAGCCAAATGTCACACGGTCTTCCAAAGTGCCAAACCCTGTTCTCCTGTGAGCACATTGTTAATGGAAGAATTGCTGGCGTGTACCCTTTAGCGAATTATCCTGATGTTGTAGCGTGAGCAAAAGCCTGTGTTCGGAGGACAAAGAATGCAGTCCGCACGAGGTCGAGCAGTTCAAGAATCGATTATCTGTCGCATTCACGATGCGACTCGTCCGTCAAACGCCAGAAGCGAAAGACTCCTAATGCGGAAAAAATGCTGGTTACTGTTTCCTCTTCGATGCCAATTTTTCCTCACTTTCTCTCACTTTCTTTCAGCTCCAAGCGAAGTCCTCAATTATTCCTTATACATAGTCTAATTTCGGTCTTCCCCCACGCCACTATGTAATGCCATGAAAGTTATTTCCTGGTGTTTTATCACACCTTTCTTCCAGTTCGTGTCTACCACGTACTCCTTCCCCTGCCAATATTTCGGGAAAAGCTCCTTATTACGTATAAGACCTCCACCCCCTGTGGCCCGTCTAAGCAGTAAGAAAACGTTAGAACCTTTTCTTCTGAGTAGATTTATACCTAACATCCGATATGTCTAGCAAATACACCTGAAGATGAAAGTTACCTTCGGAAACATGTAGTGTAAGGAACGAATCCAGTCAGTGGTAAAGGTCCATTATTTTATCATGTCTTATATCCGAATCAATTTGCATAATCTTTCTTTAACACCACGTCTCAAATGCTTAGACTTTCTACTTTTCCAGTGTTTCCACGTCACTTCGATACAGTGCTATTGAAACGGTACTATCAGTCCAGTTTCATAACATTTGTTGCCAGAACTTCCGAGCGTGTTATTAACACGTAAGTCACACTGAATTTCACTCTTTTACTGTAGCAAGAAGCATCTGGATGAGGGATGCGATGGAAGATACGTTTATTTCTTACATAATGGTACCTGTTTGATCCACATTCAATCCTGTGTGACCTTCTGAGTGATTGAATGAATGGATGAAGTTATTTTAAAAGTTCGTGGTGAATCAGAGAGATAACCACTGCATGTCTGACCTTTCCCAACTTGACAGTATTCAGTTAATTACGAATAACATACACCTAGACTGGCAAAAGCGCAGCTGTTACTGAAGCCTGACGCTGCCGTCTTACCTCACCAAACGTCAAGGAGTTAATGTATGGTACTACTACGATTTTCTGAAGCAAATGACGTTGTAAGCCATTCATGGTGGTCTAAACAAGTTCTGCAGTTGAGCTAATATTTGCAAACTAACTGAGTTTAATACAAACATTGTAGAATCGTATTATGATAACATACACTCGTATAAAGCGGCCTTAGTTTTCGTAAGAACTCTGGAACTAATATAAACACTTGTTATCCACGACAAATAGCATGTTCTAATTATAAGAACACTTTTATAAGGGGCGTACTATTAGAACAAAGCCGAAGTTGACAGAAGTTGGTAATAGATTAGTAAATAAAGTAATACAATTAAATCAAAGCAACTCATTATTGTACGTATCAGAACATAATGAATAACAAAGAATAACACAAGTTTTTTGTATTTATTTTTTTAACTTTCATTGCCATTAATACACAAATGAAGGTTGACTATTACCACTTACCAGACCTAAATGACATTTCGTTCATTGTTGACATTGTAAGCTGTACTAGATGGTCTGATCAGTTTCTGCAATTCAGCTACAATTGCGTTTAACACACATGTAAAATTATGTTATGAGAACACCAAGTAATGTTTACCTAAATTTATAGAACACTTAATTTTTCGTGAAAACACCGACATAAATATAATTATTAACGTCAAATGTTACGTCCCACTCCTACAAATTCTTCATGAAAGTGCTGGGAACAAACACCTGAATCATTTAAAGGTGACCAGTTCTGCAAAATATTTTTACCCAGACATCACCTTGATCTTTCCTTTTCGGAAATCTGAAATTTCGTAATAATTATCAGATAAGAAACAATAATAACATAACTATCAGAAAGGTAGTTGTGTCATTGGTTAAAAACACATCGTTAAGCTACGTCTGTTAATATTAGATTTGTCAAAACCCATAAAATACACTGATGAGCCAAAACGTTAAGACCACCTGCTTAAAAGCGTATTGGTCCACCTTTGCTGTATAGCAGTGAATCTGCTTTCCATGGATTCAACATCGTCCGATAGCGTCCCAGTTATGTTTCAACGTATTCAGATAAGACGAATTTGATGGAGAAGACATCACTTGAGTTCACTATCGAGCTCCTAAAACCACTGCAGCACGATTCTGACCTTGTGGTACAGACATCCTGTTGGAAGATACCATCGACGTTGAGGTAGACAATAAGTGAAAGGGATCGCAGGTGGTCCCTAACAATATCCGTGATACCTAGGATGTTTCTACTTACGCATCCACTGAAACTCGTTCTTTTCCATGTTTTTTCGACTGCTGTACGAAAAATTACAGTCCATCACCACGCATAAAGGTAACTTAATTATATCAGTTTATCCCTATTTCTTACAACTGTTTCATCTGTACACGTCCTTTAGATTCGAAATACGTCGACGAGCGCAAAGTGACACCAGTGATACTGTATACCGTATTGCTAGTCTAGTAACATATGTCTGTGGGATTAACAGTGAACACAGGGCAAGCCAGAGAAACACCGTTTTCCTTTAAGAGCGCCTCAGTGGTGGTTGATACTGCTTCACAGCACTGTGCGGCCCTCCACTTTTCCGGGTGGGCGCGGACAGCCGAAATTCACAAACGGTCAGATGCTTTGCTTCACGAACACATGAGTATAAGACGGGCTCTTCCGAGTCTACTAGTATGAAGTTAGATAACGGTTTTATTCATTCCAGCTTGGGGCGGATTCCAGTCTGTTTAGATAAAAAGGGTAATACATTAAATTATTTTGCGACTATACTTCTTGGTTGTTTTTATTCAACTTTTACGCTTAAAGTGCGGTTTAGTGCGGAGACCTTTGGCCGTGATGAAATGTAACCACGTGCTCCTCGTTACTAATGTAAAAGCATGTTCATTCACAAAGCTTCCGCGCATTTTTCTTTTGGAATGCGTGCGTTTTTTAACATATGGCAGTATTTTTAAGCTTTGTCCCTTGTCCATGGTCATGACATGTGACACCACACTCAGCCTAAGTTAATTCTGAACTAATTAAGTGAAAAATTAGCGCCTTCGCAGGTTGAGTTCAATTATCTTGCACCCATCTACTCTTGACTATTCTATGTGATTTAAGGAATTTCCATTAATTGTTGAGCATACTTGCAGTGAGCTGATTTGTCCGTTACTTTGTATCCTTTTGTATCCAACGAGTAGCACTATGTTCCATATTGTAATAAGTAAACTTACAGGCGGAACAAGTTCCAACAAGCGTAAAGAAATCCTTCTCATTATTTATTTATAGACTCGAGTTCACTGTTTGGCTCTGAAGTAGCTGGCAGGTGACATGTCTGTGTTCTCCTTGTTCGTACTGCAGCAGGTTTGAATACAATAGTTCAGCACCCATAACATCCTGGCACATCTGACAGTTTGAATTATTTCTATATTCCTTGTTTCCATAAAATCTTTCACGTCCGCCACGTAAATGAGGCTAACCAGCACTGTAACAGATTCCCTTGACCGTATTCGTGTTTTATCAACTATGTTAAGGGACCATTTAATTACGACTGTATTATTATTCTTGTTAACAGCGTGTTTATATGTTAAAGACGTTCCTGTCTTTCCACTGTGAGTGATCATGGCAACCTCGTATTTAAGAGTAAGTAAACTACCATTTTCTGTAATTACCGGACCCCATCTTTTATTAATACCACCTGTGAATCCAAACTTGATCCTTGCCAATATGTTGTAACTGTTCCAATGCCGTGAAGAGTGTTTCAGATAGCCACTCGATTATAATGCGCACTATATCATTCCATGTGTTGCTACTTACCACTAAAATTTTGTGCTTGTAGATATTCAGACATATCACACGAGCCCCGTAGGACGTTCACGCTCATGGCGTCCTTATTTATCCATTTATCCAATATTATGTTATATAATTATAAACTTTAAACTATCCTCCTGTCATCTGGCGTCCCAGGCAAGGCAACCCCTTCAATAGAAGTATGATAATTTTAATTCATACACCTCCCTCCCCCCTTCCACTATGATCCTATTCTTATTTGAAATTTCTTCCTCAATTTAAGGTCTATGTTTACTACTACAGACTTCTTTCTCGAAGAATGTTCTGTTTCCCTGTATTTCCTGTGCTAGTCTACTTCTTATAGCCTCTTCTTCGTGGTCTCCAATAACTTAAATACTAAGTTTGTCTCTAATCCAATTTTTGCTTCTTCTCATTACTTTCGTCTTTCTTTAGTTTACTCTCAGCCCTTACTCTGTCCTCGGTACACCACTCAAGTCAAGAGATCCCGTAATTCTTCCTCACTTATACAGAGAGAGGACAGCAAGATAATCAGCGAATCTTATCATTGATATCTTCTCATTCAGAATTTTAATCCCCCCCTCCTCTGAACCATTCGTTTGTTTCCTTTATTGCTAAGCAGGCTAAATAGCGGAGAAAAAACTGCAACATTTTATACGCCATTTTTAATCCGAACAGATCTCACAAAAGTGTGTTGATTTTTGTTACGTATTTTTACCATGATTAGGTGTAACATCACAACTCTGTTGCTTTTAATTTGACTATCCAAATGTGGATGTGTAAAATCCTGAGGGACCAAACTGCTGAGGTCATCGGTCCCTAGACTTACTACTTAAATTAACTTAAACTAACATATGCTAAGAGCAACACACACACACCCGTACTCGAGGGAGAACTGGAACCTCGAGGGAGAACTGTGGAAACAGTGGTCGATGGACTCGTAAGAGCCAAAAACTCCGCCTCGTGTCACAATATTAATATCTCATTGAAAGTCGGTTTCGCTACGCCAAAGGCAGAATCTTCATATTGTAAAACAGACCACCTGGCAACACGCCATGGCAGTCACACAGTTGGCAGTGCAGCACCCTGTTGCTGAGTGCCAGCTGGCATGACTTAAAATCTGAAGACCATGCCTTCAGAGTAGTGAAACCGATAATTAATGAAATTATGGTATTGCGACTCGTGGAGGTATTCTTGGTTCTTAAACACGGTTATGCTTCGGTTAAATGTAATAGTTAAAGAGTTCGCATATTCAGAGGAGAAGAAGGTAAACGGTTACACTTGAAAGATCTACAGACATCGACGTCATTAGAAGAGAGAGTAGCTTAGCTGCACAAGAATGACACGTTAATTGGTCGTGGCCTGTTAGTCAGCAACTTCATCGAAAAGTTTACATTTCAGACACATTTGTCCTGACCAGGAAAATCTTTGAAGACTGGAAATGGAAGACTTTAAGTGACAAGTCCGACATTTGTCAGAAGAATGAAAAAAACGATGCCCCTTATTGTGCATAACTTATTGGTACTTGAAAAAATGGGAAGGTGCTCTGATACCTCAAAATTATGTGTGATCACAAAAAATGAGAGAAATTAGAAATTAAAAACTTTATTAAGAGCGTTCTAAGTGCCACGCCAGGAAACTGACTGGTCCTAGGTCATGACCATCATTTTCTTGAGACCTTATTCCCGCTGCAATGCGGGGTCGGCCTTGTTGCTATTTCTTTGGCAGTGTTAGTTGCAGAGGGTAACCGGATGCCCTTCCTGCCGCCACCTTGAATCCCTAGGGACGGAATTAGTGTACCCCAGCTGTCTGCATCTAGTGTAAGCCATGGAATAGTGCGAACGTGTTTCAAATGTCTGCAAGTCGTGTAACTGAGATGGAACGTGGAGACCAGCCCGGTATTCACCTAGTGGGATGTGGAAAACCGCCTAAAAACCACATCCACACTGGCCAGCATACCGGCCCTCGTCGCTAATCCGCCAGGCGGATTCGATCCGGGGCCGGTGCGGCTACACGAGTCCAGAAAGCAGCGCATTTGCGCTCTCGGCTACCCTGGCGGGTTGACTGATTCTAGGTACGAATAAGAAATTTTTACGATATTTGCAAAGAACAAAATCAGCATCCAGCCACTGTTAATAATTGTATTTCCTTATACGAGTAACGTTGCTGCCGGTTTAGAACCGTCAGGTACCTCTTCAGACGGCTGTTGTTTGTGTTTCATTTATTGTCGTTTACATTAGCTGTGGCTGTTTTCTTCCTAACAACTAATGTAAACAACAACAAATGTAATATAAACGTGAACATCTCTCTGAAGATGAGACTGTCGGCTCGAAACCAGTAACAGCGGTATCTGTGTAACTAAATAACATTATTAACAGTAGGTCGTTGCTGTTTTCTTCTATGCAAGAATCAGTTTGAATTTTGTACACAACCATGGTCTCAAAGTAGTCAGTTTTCGACAAAATAACAGAAGTTCCGTGAATACTGAGGCTCTACATTTTATTTGTGATAAGACAAATACAGAAACCGGATAATGTTTTTAACTAGTAGAACTGCATTCTACAAAAACCACTTCTCATATCTTTTAAATTTTGGAACCCCAGAGGGAAGCGTAGCTTGTCAGAAAGTGCATGCACCATCTGAGGAAATGGCACTTAGAACTATTTCCATTCTTCATTTCATACTGGTGTCAATGTTAACTTCTTAAGCATACATTCGCAATTATATGGCAAAAGGTTGCTTTGCGGAGCCGCTTTTACAGGAACGTTTTTGCTTTGTAATCGTGTATTTGCAGCCAAATAAGTTTTAATTATGATACAACCTACATACTCATCAACCAGCATTATGTTAAATTTTTTGATTAGAAGTAATTTAGTTCCACAGTGGCGTGTTTCCGGAGTCTCCTAAACGTCGCCAACCCGCAACGTAGCAGTGCTATGCGGATCGTCGTTCCAGTTCCGCAGGCGCAACGGCCGCAGACAGCCGAACTCCTGGTCTGAAGGAAGCAGGTTAGCTCCAAGGGTGCGCACAAGAGCAGTAGAGGTTGCCACGTCTACGGACCATTTGGCGCAGCCGCCGCGCCATTTTCCTCAGTGAATCTGAGCCTACATCGCTGGACCAATAGCTATGTAGTAGTCACCCACCACGTGGATACAACTGCCCTGGACCGGTGAGCAGCAGCGGTTTCCGTCTCCGACAGCAAAAGCAGAAGTTCGTCAGCACCACGCCGCCACCCGGACTCGACGTCACGCTTGCCACCCGGGACCACGGCGCATCGCGACCCTCTGCTCAGGTTGTGGACTCTGGGGATTGAACTCCTTGTATTGCTCATAAGATGGGATTTTGATTTTCTGCTTACTGTGCATGTCTAAGAAGATAGTCGTCTTCCTTTGCAAGAGTACTTTTCAGATAATAGTCGCACGCAAAGATTTATTTATGTTGTTTTCCAATAAATGTAAGTTGTCAAAAAAGTTGTTGCTTTATTTTCAAGAAGGATTTTTCTTACTTGTTCCGAAGTGCTAACAGAGCACAGAACTTACGTTTGTGAGCGGAAACGGATTGTGTCAATAGACTGATTTGTGAGTGTAATCAAGGACTCACTGTAAAAGTGCCCCAAGCCGGGACACTTGACACAGTGAACGTTTTGTAAACGACTTTTCTTATGCAGAGAGACTATGTTTTCATGCCGAACGGAGTAAAGTGTGCGAATAGACATTTTGGTTTTTAAAAAATGAGGTACAGATCCCTATGGTATACCAATTACAGCTACTACATAGTAAAAACCTCAAGCGTCAGACACGTCGCCGAGGGCCATCGTAGAAAATGGCCTCCTACACAGGGTGAATCCTATAGGGTACGACCAGAAGCAAGACAGAGGAAGCAGTTAGCAATCTACGAGTGTGATGTAGAAAACTGTATGCACAATAGAATCGATTTCATAGTCAGAATCTACGAAATACTTTCACTTACGGAATGGCGAGCAGCAACAGCGAGAGTAACTGTACCTGTGAAGAAGGTTGGTGTGAAATGATGTGTGATCGATCAACAGAAATGGACAATATTAGGAATAAGATTACGTGCGTGTCTAAATGATACGTCCGATGTTCAAACACGTAAGAGCAGAAAACATGTCTTACATTACTAAGTGTGATTCGAAAAAAAGCAAGTACCTCTATCACTTCATTCGATATTCTAAAATAACAACCTGTCAACATGTTATCAATCATGCTACACCAAACATTGATCGAAAAACCAACTTGGAATTTGTTTTGCACTGTTGCGTGTGTATTTTCCTGCGATCCTAGATGTGTTGTTGATTCCATTCCGCGTAAACGTGGATTCGTCAGTGAATGGTGTTAATGGAACCAAATCATTATTGTCATTTAACAAGTGACAAATTTCGAGTCGTGTGACATTGTAGCCAATGTGCACACGCTGTATGTGAAGTGCGTACAAGTTTTCCATATGCAATTTTTGTGATATACGTGTTCGTGGACCCCTGATATGTGCACAAAATCGCCTTACTCTGGTAATATGACAAAGCTGCACCATTTCAAATGGTTCAAATGGCTCTGTGCACTATGGGACTTAACATCTGAGGTCATCAGTCCCCTAAAACTTAGAACTACTTAAATCTAACTAACCTAAGGACATCACACACATCTTTGCCCGAGGCAGTATTCGAACCGCTCGGCCACACCGGCCGGCTGCACCACTTCAACAAAGTGTTGCTGTTCCTTTACAGGTAGTTGAACTACACATTCAGAAGAAAAATAGGATCTTGGAAGAATACGTGTTTTACGGAATGTAGAAGACTCTGGTAAACTCTCTACGATCAGGAATTCGACATTTCGGAAAGCAGCGACGGCATTCTTCGACAGCAGCAGGACCCCTATCGTCACAGAAGCCGTAAACATACACCATCTCCGTATAATCCACATTAGTATAGATGTGTGGCGTTTTAGCCAGAGCTTGTACAAACAACCGATGATTCTCTTTCATACACTCTCGGTTAATGGCACTAATTCACTCACAACATCCAACGGACTAGTTTAATGAGTTTAATGGCATAAAGACATCCCGGGCAAAAAGGCCGAAAATAAAAAGGTAGTTTGGGGTAGCATAAAACATCAAAGAGATTAGGTGGGTAAGACACATGCTAGGTTGTTATTGGCCCCAAAAAAATGTACAATAAGTATGTTCCATCTCGGAAAACATTCGGAAGAGGGTTTATGTCCATATAAAATTTTTGCTTCAGACGAGCGTTCCAGTCACTTTCCTGAAAATTGACCATCCCTCCTGGGATACAGAACTGGTGTTAGACGATCAGGTGACGTTCCACCAAAGTCGTAACTCATGGCAGACGCAGTCATGTGGCGTGACAGTCAGTTTTATAAAATCGGAGGAGTAAGATGGGTCATTGTGGAGACTGAATGGCAAAATGAATTGTCTGATTTGATGGCCGGCCGCTGTGGCCGAGCGGTTCTAGGCGCCTCAGCCGGGAACCGTGCTGCTGCTACGGTTGTAAGTTCGAATCCTGCCTCAGGCATGGATGTGTGTGATGTCCTTAGGTTAGTTAGGTTTAAGTAGTCCTACGTCTAGGGGGACTGATGACCTTAGATGTTAAGTCCCATAGTGCTTAGAGCCATTTGAACCATCATTGGACGTACCCGTTTTGCGATTTGTTGGTGTGTCAACGCAGTCCAAAACTAATGGTATACCACTCGCAGCCATGTAACACGGCGTAAGAGCTTTGGTCGGATAAAGATCCTAGTTGACAATAACCGGAAACGTGTGTCAAGCCTTTTCACTGTCCTTGGAGAGGATGACAGGGCATTTGTTACATCAGGGAATAATCTCCCTGGGACTAGAGGGAGCTGTAGGGGATAAACCCGTAGAGGAAGACAGAGATTGGAATTCGTCTAAAAAATAATTGAAGACGACTGGTTTCTTCTAAGCTCTATCAACATCGAATATTCACTGGAAAAAGCTAGATGGAAGTCTCTCTCTCTCCAAAGGAGATCACCAACTATGTTTCAAAATGATGTGTAACATTTGCTTTTGTATATTTTTCATGCACTGAAGAGCCAAAGAAACTGGCACACCCGCGTGTACGGCCCCCACGAGCACACAGAAGTGCCGCTACACCACATGGCTGGACTCGACTAATGTCTGAAGTAGTGCTGGACGGAATTGGCACCATGAATACTGCAGGGCTGTCCATAAATCTGTAAGAGTACGAGGTGTGGAGATCTCTTCCGAAGAGAATGTTGCAAGGCATCCCAGATATGCCCAACAACGTTCATGTCTGGAGAGTTTGGTGGCCAGCGGAAGAGCTTATATTCAGAAGAGTATTCCTTTAGCCACTCTGTAGTAATGTTCTGCTGGAATTTCCCAAGTCCGTCGGAATGCACAATGGACATGAATGGATGTAGGTGATCGATCAGACAGCATGCTTACGTATGTGTCACCTGTCAGAGTCGTGTCTGCCAGGTATAGATGTATGAAACCGGAATTTCCATATAGATGGTCCGTCATCAGTGTAGGGCCCGTGAGGCCGCGTCTGTAGCATCGTCTGCTTCCTGTAACGGCTGACGACGAATGTCAGCACGCATTAACCCAAGTTCCATACATTGTTTCAAACCCGTAAACATGTCGAGTTTTGTGCCTAAGAAATATCATTTGAGGACAGCATTGGTTCTCTGTTATCATTTGAAGAAAAATGCTGCAGAATCGCATCGAATGCTTGTCGAAGCTTTCGGCGAACATGCTCTTGGGAAAACACAGTGTTTTGAGTGGTTCAAAAAATTCAAACGTGGTGATTTTGGCATGAGAAACGACGAATGCGGGAAATCACGGAAAAAGTTTAAAGACGACGAATTGCAGGCCTTATTGGATGAAGGTGATACTCATACTCAACAGGAACTCGCGTAACAATTGAATGTGACGCAGAAGGCCGTTTCTCTTCGGTTGAAAGCTATGGGAAAAGCGCAGAAAGTGGGAAAATGGGTGCCGCATGAACTGAATGAAAGACAGCAAGCAAATCGAAAGAGCAACACGGAGTCATATTACTCCACATTCCATTCTCCAGACTTGGCTCCGTATGATTATCATCTTTTTGCATCACTGGGACAAGCTCTCGCTGAACAATGCTTCAGTTCGTATGAAAACGTAAGAAAATGGCTTCTTGACTGGTTCACTTAAGAAGAAGAACCGTTGTTTTTTTGGCGTGGCATTCATAGCCTGCGGAGAGATGGGAGAAATGTATAAGTAGCAATGGAGATTATTTTGAATAAAAATTATCATTTTCAAACAACAGACGTGTAATTATTGCAACCAAATTCCGGTTTCATATTTCTAGACCTGGTAGATGCACAAGGGGTCCCACATCAATCCAACTACACACGCCGCACAGAGTCTCTACCAGCACTGTGGTCGGCAACGCCTATATGAGGCAACAAGTGTCTGGTGCAGTTGTTAGACCGGCTACTGCTGCTACAATGGCAGGTTATCAAGATTTAAGTGAGTTTGAACGAGTAGTCGGCGCACGAGCGATGGGACACAGCGACGAAGTGGGCCTTTCCCGTACGACCATTGCACGAGTGTTCCGTGAAATCAGCATTCACGTAAAACATCAAATCTCCGACATCGCTGCGGCCGGAAAAAGATCCTGCAAGAACGGTACCAACGACGAGTGAAGAGAATCGTTCGATGTGAAAGAAGTGAACCTCTTCCGCAAACTGCTGCAGATTTCAGTGCTGGGAAATCAACAAGGGTCAGGGTGCAAACCATTCAACGAAACATGATCGATATGGGCTTTCGGAGCCGAAGGCCCACTCGTGTACCCTTGATGACTGCACGACACAAAGCTTTACGCCTCGTCTGGGCCCGTCAACACCGACATTGGATTGTTGATGACTGGAAACATGTTGCCTGGTCGGAGGAGCCTCGTTTCAAACTGAAATGAATCAGCGGACCCTGCATGTCAGCAGTCTCAGTCGAATCTAATTAGGCCTGCTGTGTGTGCTTCTATCTCTCTGTATATGTCAAAAAGTAAACTCGATTACTTATCAGTATTCAGTGTGATTAACGGGTTTTACTGTCCTTTTCTGTACTAGTCTGCATGTGGTGATTCACCATTGCAATCGTGGGATTGGCTTTCACCGTGGCAGAGAAGGAGGAGGTTAGTTAACTTCCTACTATGCGTCAAGTGACTTAAACCCTACAAGATTTTAGCTGAGTATTCACCAGTTATTACTAGCTAGTAACTAGTGATTGCTTTTGGATAACGATGCTACGCTAATACATCCGTGCTACCAGTTCTGAAGTTCAAAAACATGGTTCAAATGGCTCTGAGCACTATGGAACTTAACCTCTGAAGTCATCAGTCCCCTAGAATTTAGAACTACTCAAACCTAACTAACGTAAGGACATCACACACCTCCATGCCCGAGGCAGGATTCGAACCTGCGACCGCAGCGGTCGCGCGGTTCCAGGCTGTAGCGCCTAGAACCGCTCGGCCACCCCGGCCGGCAGTTCTGAAGTCACTGGTGCCTAGTTGCCTAGGCCCTTTTTATACATGGTCATCCCCTAACAAATACACAAACTAGTCTATTTATCAACATACCAGACACAAACTGGTGCAAATTAACTTTGCCATCAAAACCTAACTCTGATCTGCGATGTATGTAAACAAAATTTAGTCGTAAAATGTTCCTTTAATGGACGCCTTAGTCTAGAAGGACAACTTCAGCAAAGTCATGAATCGCTGACTTATAAATGAATTGCACTCATTAGTTTGAAAGTGCAAAGAGAGTTTTTGCCCAGTTGTTCTGGCGGAGTTATTACCCGATTAACGCAGACGCGATTGGTATGAGAAGCTACCAGGCACTGTTATTTCGGGCGGAAACGTAACATCACAAGTGTGTCGTCGACGTGACCGCATGGGAGAGCAGAGCGTCAGACATAATTACAGCGAGCACCAGTCAAGCGCGCTGCAGCTGGCGGGGTTATTTTCCGCGTGGCGGCAGCACCAGTACCAGCGGCGGCTAAGTAACCTCCTGTGTAGTGGCAGAAGCGAAGGGATTAAGCGAAGCCGGCCCACGCTCCGCGCGTCTGTGTCTTCCCGAGCGTTGCGGCCGCTGGAATATTAAGTGGGGACTAGAGAGAAAGAGAGAGAGAGAGAGAGAGACGGGAGGGGGGAGAGAGAGAGGAGAGAGAACATGCCCAAATACCGTCGTCTGTAATCCGTCATAAAAAGCATGGCGAGAGCCATCTGGCGGCGGCGGTTTCGGCTACAGCTGCGCGCGGACATTTCAAAGAAATTCGGAAGACGGCGCGTGGGCTCGCGAGGCCACGCAAAAAGCTGCCGCAATGTTTCGCTGCTCCGCTCACTGGGGCTCCCTTTGACGCGAATTCGAGGTCCGCTTCTCCTCCCCCCTCCTAAAGGAGAGAGACTTTCCGGCTCCGCGGTCCTTCGACGAGAAGGCACGCGCATATTTGAGAATTTTGTGTAAGCAGCAGAAAGACGAAGACGGCGAAAACGACGGGCAGAGCGCCCACTCTCGCGTCGTCACGTAATATTTTTTCGCATATTTTCCCTCCGCTAACTCGTCCCGTGAGAGAGCTGTAAATGTGTACTTCGAAATGTGGAAAATTCTCCGCACAAAATTTTAAATTAAAATGGAAACTTCAAGAAATGTGTTGAAAGTATAAGACTATTCTTTCCCGCGATTCTCCTCTAATTTTCGTTATATTTTCCTTTGGCGAGGTACATCTCAAATGAAAGCCCCAATTGGCTAGAAAAGCCCACAACATATGCAGACTAATATTTTATTATTCTAGACAAGCTGGCTGAGCACCGAGTCAAACTGGACTCAGGTGGCAGATACGGCAACGTTATTTCACACTGCTGCAACTCTATGTTACAGTTCAGAAATCGCAGTGTCTGACGAATGGTCACGCGCCATTCTCTCGGGAATACATGAAAAACCCTTCTGGTGGCTGAGAGATCTGGAGAACATGCTGTTCAGGACAGTAGTCGAACATTTTCCATGTTGAGACTGGTCTACACAGCATGGGTGACATGCAGTATTGTCTTAGCTATGTTACAACACACAATAGTAACGGGTAGGAATGAAATGAAAAGAAATTTGCCACAGGCAAACTCTGATCATGCCAGACACAGAGGCAAAGCAGAAAGCAAGCCAGTATGTCAGGTCTTCAACACTTTACAATTCTGTCTGCTGAGTGAGACTGTGACAGAAAATCAAAAGAAACGAGACAAGCATATTCCTTAGCTCGTGGGACATGTTGCAAGAAACTCTACCTCTTCCACAATAGCACATAGCAAGGAAATGACACAGTAATAAACAGCCTGTTAAGTGAATGTAGCAGAATAAAGAGGAAACATGCAGTCACTACGATCTGAGCCTTGCATCATGGCCTCACACTAGCCCCCATTAAATTCCCCAGCCCTCCAGTTCTGGTCATGGTTTGATCACTGGGATCGATGGCATTCACAGTAACAGCACTCAACTCCATGATTGCGATACTGTAGTGGATCGATGTTCTAGATTCTCCAACACAGTCTACGAACTAGCTGAAGATGTACTTGAGATGATGGCCTCCACTTGAAGAACTTCATGCTGCTCGCCAACCACCATCTACTGATGAAGGAACTGACTGTCTTCTGACGACAGTACATCACTGAGTGCTCCCTGCATGGAACTTCAGTGTGGAAACCAGCAACAGGACCTCTTGGGGTCCACATTCCTTTTCAACACTCAGTTGCCTCTGGATGTTAAAACATACCGGCGGTAGGGAGGAGATCAATCGAATACACAACCACCAACACTAGGTACATTGCGGATGAATCATAAAGGGTCATTGTAGAATTCAGAGACCAAGCACACTCCAGCAGCCACCCCAAGACCACTTCAAATTGGGCTATGGCCAGGACTACTCGCCAGAAAAATGGCACCAGAGTCGCTGACATCTTCTCCTGCACATGCAGACATTGATCTGACTCAGCAGACGTAAGCTAAAGTCCAAAACACAGCTGAATGAGCAACAGTCAAGACTGGTGCAAATGAAGGACGACTTGTAAACATTGAGAATAAAGGACTGAACTCTAAAAACGTTTTGTATGTTTCAAAAAGCAATGCAGAATTCATGGAGAGGTGTCTCCCCTTGGCCCCCTGTAGCTAGCTGAAATATAATGTCACATAGACTTCATAGATAAGGCACACAGTCACAATCCCTAACTTTTTTCTTTTTCCTGAGTCATGAGTCTTTTGACTGGTTTGATGCAGATCATCCTAAATCTCCTATGCCAAGCTCTTCATCTCAGAATAGCACTTGTAACTATGTCTTCAATTATTTGCTGGATGTATTCCAATCTCTGTCTACCTTTGCAGTTTCTATCCCTTGCAGCAACCTGTCTTACCATAAGTTGTTTCTGATGTCTTAACAGATGCCCTATCATCCTTATTATCAGTGTTTTCCCCTTATTAATTTCGTCTCCGATTCTGCTCAGAAACCTCATTCCTTACCTCATCAGTCCACCTAATTTTCAAAATTAGTCTGTAGCATCACATCTAAAATACTTCTATTCCCTTCTGTTCCGGTTTTCCAAGAGTTTATGTTTCGCTGTATACAATGCTGCCTTCCAAATGCACATTCTCCGAAATTTCTTCCTGAAATGATGGCCTATGTTTGATACTAGTGAACTTTTCTTTTGCCAGTGCTAGACTGCTTTTGAAATCCTCCTTGTTCCGTCTGCCATTGGCTATTTGCTGCCTGGGCAGTAGATTTCGTTAACTTCATCTACTTCGTGACCATCATTTCTGTTGTTAAGTATCTCGCTGTTCTCGTTTCTACTACTTCTCTTTCGTCTTTCCTGAATTTACTCTCAGTCCGTATTCCGTTCATTCCATTCAGTAGATCATGTAATTCTTCTTCACTTTCACTAGGGGTAGCAATATCACCAGTGAATTGTATCACTGATATCTTTTCACCTTGAATTTTTATTGCAGTCCCGAACTTTTCTTTTATTTTCCACACTAGTTCTTCGATGTAGAGATTGAACCCTAGGGGCGAAAAACTACATCTCTGTCTTACATCCTTTTTAATCCGAGCCCTTCGTTCTTGCTCATCCATACTCCCTCTTAGCTCTTGCAGTCATCTCTCACTGTAGTTTACCCCTATTTTCCTCAGAATTTCGAACATCTTGTACCATTTGATACTGTCACACGCTTTTTTCAGGTCGACAAATCCTATGAACGCGTCTTGATTTTTCTTTAGTCTTATCGACCGCAACGTCATAATTGCTTCGCTGGTGCCTTTACCTTTCCTAAAACTAAACTGATCGCCATCTAAGGCATAGACAAAAAGATAGTGAAACACACAGAACAGCTGAAGATGTACTCGAGATGATGGCCTCCACCTAATACACATCGTGCTGCTCGCCACCTGGTATCTACTGATGCAGAAACTTACTGTCTTCCGACAACACTACATCGTCGAGAGCTGCCAGCATGGAGCTTGAAGGTGAAAGCCAGCAATAGCGCCTCTTGGAGTCACGTTCCATTTCGTTCCATTTCATCATTGAGCCGCCTCTGGGTGTTGAAACTTACCAGGGGTACGGTGGAGATCAACAGACCACGCGACCACCGACACATGTCTTTGGACCCTCCACACAGACAGATACCACGATGTCGAGTGCAACTCGTATCCGGTCACGGTGGCCGAGCGGTTCTAGGCGCTTCAGTCCGGAACCGAGCGATTGCTACGGTCGCAGGTTCGAATCCTGCCTCTGGCATGGATGTGTGTGATGTCCTTAGGTTAGGTAGGCAGACTTAAGTAATTTATAAG
This sequence comes from Schistocerca piceifrons, assembly GCF_021461385.2. NCBI lineage: Eukaryota > Metazoa > Arthropoda > Insecta > Orthoptera > Acrididae > Schistocerca > Schistocerca piceifrons. Next base: position 991,842,081 of record NC_060138.1, read on the forward strand.
AGGCAGTCAAACGGAAACGATACTGATGAAAAACAATAGCCCTAAATGTTAACAAACACTGTTGGAAAAATATCGCAACACTAATTAATTAATTAATTAATTACACGGTAACTAGCATACAGTAATGAAATTTTGCTAATACATTTGTCTAGGTAACATATTTAAGTGATTAACACTGCAAGATCACAGGTTAACGTAAGCGCGAGTTAAGCCATTGCAAATGTGAAATGTTGGTCCATTAATAACCGGTGTAACCCCCAGAATATTGAATACAAGCACGCAGATGTGAATGAATTGTATTGTACAGGTGTCGGATGTCAATTTGTGGCATGGAGTTCCATACCTGTTGCATTTTGACTGTCAATCCAGGGACAGTTATGCTATGCTGTTCGTGGATGACGGTGGAGTTGTCGTCCGATGACGTCTCATATGTGCTCGACTGGTTGCGGATCTGGTGTTCGAGCAGGCCAAGGCAACTCGTCGACACACTGTATAGCATGTTGGGTTACAATAGCAATAGCTGGGCGAGAATTATCTGTAGTGTTGGCAGAAGAGCCAACACTGTTTTTCTAGAGGAGGCCGAAATGCACGCGTTTAATTACACGCTGACTGGCGCGAGGTCTGGAACAGTTAAGGGAATTAATAGTAGCAAATAAAGTACGTAGTTGATATGATACTTAACTTTCATCCACAATTGTAGAACATCGCTCTTGATGTTACATGCTTCACATAATAAATATCAATTGAATACGGCGCCTTGCTAGGTCGTAGCAATTGTAGCTGAAGGCTATGCCAACTATCGTCTCGGCAAATGAGAGCGTATTTGTCAGTGAACCATTGCTATGAACGTCGGCTGTACAACTGGGGCGAGTGCTAGTAAGTCTCTCTAGACCTGCCGTGTGGTGGCGCTCGGTCTGCTATCACTGACAGTGGCGACACGCGGGTCCGACGTATACTAATGGACCGCGGCCGATTTAAAGGCTACCACCTAGCAAGTGTGGTGTCTGGCGGTGACACCACATTATCCTGCGGGAAAATATCCCTTGGAATGCTGTTCGTGAATGGCAGCATAACAGGTCGACTCACCAGACGTACAAATCTGCAGCCAGGGTGCGTGGGATAACCATGGGAGTACTCCTGCTGTCATACGAAATCGCAACCCAGACCATAACTGGAACTCCAGGTATAGATCCAGTGTGTCTAACGCACACACACAGGTTGGGTGCAGGCCCTCAACTGACCTGCTCCTAATCAACACTTGGCAATCACTGGCACCGAGGCAGAACCAGCTTTCATCGGAAAACACAACAGACCACCGCCCTGGCCTCTCGCTTGACACCACAGAAGTCGCAAATGGAGGTTGTTTAGGGTCAGCATAAAGCACGCTACAGGACGTCCCGCTCGGAGTTGTTCTTGAAGTAACCGACTTGTAACAGTTAATTGTGTCACTGTGGTGCCAATTACTGCACAAATTGTTGCTGCGGATGAAGTACGATGCGCTATAGCCCTACATCGAACACGATGGTCTTCTCTCTCGATAGTGAAACGTGACCGTTCGGAGTCTGGTTTCTTGCGATCGTACATTCTCATGGCCATCGCTGTCTACATTCCTGCCAAGTCTTTCTGCAGTATCGCAGAAAGAACATCCAGATTCTCGCAGAAACTACCACATGACCTCGTTCAAACTTAGTGAGGTGTTAATGCCCTAAACGCATTCTTGACTAACATCAACTCACCATGTCCAATCTCAAAGGTAACTAACGCTCACAACCGTTACAGCGTGTATTTAAAGCAAATCTAATCTACCTTCTCGGAGTGGCTCTAGTAGCGCCACTCTTATGCGACTGGCGCGAAATGTGAACAGACATCATCTTTCAGATGTAGAAACACGCCTACCAACTTTCGTTTATGCCGCATAACTCCTTCTTGGGGTTGCGATATTTGCCTTCTATTTATCCCAATGTAACACAAAACGGTCAACGCCTTCATGGAAAAATATTTGCGGAACTATGATTGTACCCAAGCGCGACCACCTCCGCTGGAAAAAATCGACGGCCACGAACGGCTTTCTTCAGGGCTCCATATGTATGGTAATCTCAAGGGAAGAAACCGGGACTGAATGGAGGATGTGTGAGGGCTTCCCAGCGAAATTTCTGCAGCGTAGTAGAAACATCCCGCCCACTGTTTGCACCGAGAAGCTCTTACACATTCTCCGTACAGTTCCGATCCCTCCCCATTCGATAAATATCCTTGGTGCCCTGAATAAAGATATGTGGCCACCGATCCGCTTCGGAAGAACTGCACGCCTAGTCATGGTTCTATAGGCATCCGCAAACATTTTATCATTGACCGTCTGGTCTCGTAGCGGGATAAATGTATTAACAGTTATGGTGATTACTTTCCAGATAATAAACAGTTTCCTTGCTTTTACTCTATCTGTCTCTTCTGAATTTTACTGTCCCTTATATAATACTTAAGACTGCCTCCATAACTGAGTGGTCAGCGTAAATGGCTATCATGTGGAGAATCCGGGTTCGATACCCAGTAATGCTAAGGATTTTCTCATAGTGGGGGAGGGGGGGGGGGTGAATGCACTCAACTGGTAGGAAGTGCACTCAACCTCTTGATACCAATTGAGGACCGAATAGTAGCGGCTCCACAGTCTGGAAAGTCTGCTTCTCCCTACAGCATACGCACGGCGCCGTAAGGGATAGGATGATGCGGCGGCTGGTAGACATCCCTTGGACCTTCACAGCCTCAACGAGGAGCTTGTTCATATATTACTTACGGTTGCGCTAAGTTCAATGTATCCTTACAGGATACCTGTGCAACAACTGAACGACATTACGCTGGCTTAGACAATTAAACATATAGTTTTAACAGTTCAAAGGAATCACGCGCAATAGTGAGTCATATGGAGTATTTATATGTGCCTCCTCCTCCTCCTTCTTCTTCTTCTTGTGGCTTTACAACACTGCTTGGGTCTTCGCATCCTTAATAATTTCCTTCTATTTTGCCCTCTCGTTTACTTTCCTTTCAAAACCTCTGATTCCGATTCCGTTCCTCGTTTCTCAGTGTACTTCGTCTTCGTGAGGGTGGTCCGGCTTTCTCTGTTGAGTTATTCACAACAATAATTTTTTCCAAGGCAGGGGTGTTGGCCTTGCACTTAACCACATATTCTTCAGAGGACCATCCCTCGGCTCTCTTCTCCCCGATCCTGCTTCCCACTCGGGTTTTCTAGTGTAGTTTTTATTATTATACGTACAGTATGTGTAGTTTTGTGGATGTTGCAACAGAGACCATGTCGGCCTCGAGTCTTTTGGCTTTGAGCTGTCAACGAGTTCGGGGTGACGGGTGGCTCGTGAGTCGTGAACTTAGAGGAGTTTGCGACAGTTGCACTCGTGGACTTTGAACAAGAGAACAGTGTTGAACTCGTGAAATTTCTGTAAACGTTCGTGGAATCTAATTTTGAACTGTAGCTTCGTGTTTAAAGACGTGCGAGATTTCAGAAAAGGTTCGTGGACTTTGAAAAGTTATCCGCAACCGATTTTCGAGCTTTAACACCAACGTGGTGCGCCACACTCAGTGCCCTCTTGACCACGCTACTCATTGACACTGTCATTGCTCTCACGGAATTTGCCAAGGGTTGAATAAACAATTTCATTACAAAACAGTGCCCAGCTTGTGTTACGGACATTTATTCACTTCAGCAACCCACGATAGTTTTATCAACTCATAGGAAGACAACAAAGCAACAACAGGGTTATGCGACAGGCTTGTGGCCGTCCTCTAGACAAATACGAATCCAGTGAACTATACAAAACGGTCATTCATTAAGTTAACCCTTTAACATACAGAGACAGTCTGAGGAAAGGCAACTAGCACGGCGCATGCCGGACTAGACCAGAAATTTTAACCAATTCCAAATGTTAATGATACTGCAATTTAGGTCATTTACTTACCTGTAAGATCAGGCGATAATCTCTAGATATCAGGGTGCAGGTTTATAACCGAGTGAAGGTCGCAGGGTCTTGCTGTGCATTTTCGCCAAGCAGTATATCCCGTATCTCGGAATGAGAGCAAATGGCAATCGGATTTTTGTGATTTCTTTTATATTAGTAGAACGCAAAGTTTAGAAATCAAATATCAGTCTCGCTGAGTAGTTCAATGCAACCCTCAAAATTCTCGATAAAAACGACTACGAAGCTTCCTGATCTTCTTTAATGCAACACAGCAAGAATTCAGTTTCGCTGTGCCATGTGGTTCTGTGTTAGAATACTTGCACGAGATGTAGTGGCCTGGGTTCGATTCTTCGCTAATGTAGATTTTTAAACAAAGGTGCAAATCCTGCAAGTACTTCCCCAATGCATAACACGCATAAAGATGAAAAAATTTAATGTCTAATGTTCTTTTTTTTAATTTAATCGATCTTGTATAAAGGATGGGTAATTAAAAACTTATATTTGCAATGAAAAGTGCAGTTTTGTGTACATGTGTAATTAGAAAAAAGAAGAGATGCATTGTTATTAAACATGACAGTTATATATGTGTTAATTAACATATATTTGCCGGCCGGTGTGGCCGAGCGGTTCTAGGCGCTCCAGTCTAGAACCGCGCGACCGCTACGGTCGCAGGTTCGCATCCTGCCTCCGACGTGGATGTGTGTAATGTCCATAGGTTACTTAGGTTTAAATAGTTCTAAGTTCTAGGGGACTGATGACCTCAGATGTCAAGTCCCATGGTGCTCAAAGCCGTTTGAACCATTTGAACATATATTTGATGAATTTTATATGTATGTGACGTAGATATTCGAACTGAACGGAAAGAAAAAGCGAAAAGAAATAATCGAAACGAGACTTAAACCAGTCGTCCAGTGATTAGCCGTCTCGATCACTACCATTTTTCGTCTTTATGTACAGATTGATTGTAATTAAAGTTCCAGTTTTAAAACGCTGTAAAAATGGAACCGCAGCTCATAATGAAGTAAAATTTGAACGGAATGTTATCTAAGAAGGGGGAAATGTTATGAATAAAAAATTAACGAAAATTTTATCATAGATGGCACTGTAAGCGGAAGCATATACAAAATTAAAGACCTTATGTACAGGTCTGTTCTTCAGTTTGCGTCTGAGATGCTCGGCATGACTGTCTTAATGCAGGATCGCGGGCTAATGGTAAATCTCCAGCAGCCCTGCAGAAGTTTCGGACTCTCAAGAGTAAGAAAAATTAGCACACTACTGGCCTTTAAAATTGCTACACCACGAAGATGACGTGCTACAGACGCGACATTTAACTGACAGGAACAGGATGCTGTGATATGCAAATGATTAGCTTTGCAGAGCATTCACACAACGTACAAAATACAACATGCTGACACGAGCAAAGTTTCCAACCTATTTCTCATACACAAACATCAGTTGACCGGCGTTGCTTGGTGAAACGCTGTTGTGATGCCTCGTGTAAGGAGAAGAAATGCGTACCACCTCATTTCCGACTTTGATAAACGTCGGCATCTTATCCGTATGGTTGTAACGGATCGTGCAGCCACGTCTGGATCCCTTAGTCAACAGATGGGGACGTTTACCAGACAACAACCATCTGCACGAACAGTTCGACAACGTTTGCAGCAGCATGGACTATCAGCTCGGAGACCATGACTGCAGTTACCCTTGACGCTGCATCGCAGACAGTCGCTACTCTTGTTGGACTGTTGTATCGTGTAGAAGCTGCATGGGCAGCTGTACCTGTACACGCCATTCAAGCTCTCTTTGACCCAATGCCCAGGCGTATCAAGGTCGTTATTACGGCCAGAGGTGGATGTTCTGGGTACTGATTTCTCAGGATCTATGCACCCAAATTGCGTGAAAATGTAATCACATGTCACTTGTAGTATAATACACTCCTGGAAATTGAAATAAGAACACCGTGAATTCATTGTCCCAGGAAGGGAAACCTTATTGACACATTCCTGGGGTCAGATACATCACATGATCACACTGACAGAACCACAGGCACATAGACACAGGCAACAGAGCATGCACAATGTCGGCAATAGTACAGTGTATATCCACCTTTCGCAGCAATGCAGGCTGCTATTCTCCCATGGAGACGATCGTAGAGATGCTGGATGCTGGATGTAGTCCTGTGGAACGGCTTGCCATGCCATTTCCACCTGGCGCCTCAGTTGGACCAGCGTTCGTGCTGGACGTGCAGACCGCGTGAGACGACGCTTCATCCAGTCCCAAACATGCTCAATGGGGGACAGATCCGGAGATCTTGCTGGCCAGGGTGGTTGACTTACACCTTCTAGAGCACGTTGGGTGGCACGGGATACATGCGGACGTGCATTGTCCTGTTGGAACAGCAAGTTCCCTTGCCGGTCTAGGAATGGTAGAACGATGGGTTCGATGACGGTTTGGATGTACCGTGCACTATTCAGTGTCCCCTCGACGATCACCAGTGGTGTACGGCCAGTGTAGGAGATCGCTCCCCACACCATGATGCCGGGTGTTGGCCCTGTGTGCCTCGGTCGTATGCAGTCCTGATTGTGGCGCTCACCAGCACGGCGCCAAACACGCATACGACCATCATTGGCACCAAGGCAGAAGCGACTCTCATCGCTGAAGACGACACGTCTCCATTCGTCCCTCCATTCACGCCTGTCGCGACACCACTGGAGGCGGGCTGCACGATGTTGGGGCGTGAGCGGAAGACGGCCTAACGGTGTGCGGGACCGTAGCCCAGCTTCATGGAGACGGTTGCGAATGGTCCTCGCCGATACCCCAGGAGCAACAGTGTCCCTAATTTGCTGGGAAGTGGCGGTGCGGTCCCCTACGGCACTGCGTAGGATCCTACGGTCTTGGCGTGCATCCGTGCGTCGCTGCGGTCCGGTCCCAGGTCGACGGGCACGTGCACCTTCCGCCGACCACTGGCGACAACATCGATGTACTGTGGAGACCTCACGCCCCACGTGTTGAGCAATTCGGCGGTACGTCCACCCGGCCTCCCGCATGCCCACTATACGCCCTCGCTCAAAGTCCGTCAACTGCACATACGGTTCACGTCCACGCTGTCGCGGCATGCTACCAGTGTTAAAGACTGCGATGGAGCTCCGTATGCCACGGCAAACTGGCTGACACTGACGGCGGCGGTGCACAAATGCTGCGCACCTAGCGCCATTCGACGGCCAACACCGCGGTTCCTGGTGTGTCCGCTGTGCCGTGCGTGTGATCATTGCTTGTACAGCCCTCTCGCAGTGTCCGGAGCAAGTATGGTGGGTCTGACACACCGGTGTCAATGTGTTCTTTTTTCCATTTCCAGGAGTGTATATTTATCCAATGAATACCAGTTTATCATCTGCATTTCTTCTTGGTGTAGCAATTTTAATGGCCAGTAGTGTAATGAAGTCGAAGATGAAATAGGTTCTGTTGTAGATGAAGAAAATTGAAGGATTCGATTTGTTATTGATAAAGATAATTACGAAAACAGTAAAAAATTTTAAAAAATTTAAATAAAATACACTGTGAATTCGCATTAATGTGACCAACTATCAAAAGCCTGAATAAATATCTTTAGCAGGGCGTACCGCTGCGAGATCTAGAGGAAGAATGTCAGTGAGGTTCTGGAAGCTGCCAACAGGCCTATGGAACCATGCCGACTCCAGTTCCCTGGCCAGCTGCGCTGGATTTCTCGACCAAGGAACCATCACGTAAACAGCTCTATCGAGGTGGTCTCACAGAGTCTCGATTGGGTTTAATTCCGGGGAGTTTGGTGGCCTGGGGCGTACGCTAAACTCATCCTGTTGCTCTTGGAACTATGCACTTACAGTGCGAGCTGTGTGGCACGTTGCGTTGTCCTGCTGGTGGATACCATTGAGCCGAGCAAAACTGCATATTGGGGAGGACATGGTCCCCAAGGGTACCTTTTATGATCCACTGCGCCTTGTAAAATGACGAAATCACTTATGGAATGACAGCAAAACATTCCACAGACCATAATGCTTCCTCCTCCGAGCTGGATCTTTCCAATGATCGTTGCAGGGTGTCTCCTTTCAGACGTTTCACGCCGTACACGCCAACTGCTATCCGTCCGATGTAGCATAAACGTGATTCGTGTGAAAAGGCCACCTGTCGCCACTCAGTGGCGGTACTGGCGTGCAACTTCCAGCCTTCGTCGCCAGTGAACAGCAGCCAGCATGGACGAATGAACCTGGCACCTGCTGTGGAGTCCCATTAGCAGCAACGTTCGCTGAACGGTCGTTGAGGAGACGCTGTTGGTAGCCCCGTGGTTCATCTGAGTGGTCAGTTGCTCAACAGTTGCATGTCTCTTCGCCTGTACACATCTCCCCAGCAGTCGTTCACTGATTTCATCTATGACCCGTTGTGTACCACAGTTGCCTACGCTCTTGTTTTGGATACTGTCATCTTGCCATGCACGGTATAGCCCGCATCTCGTGGTCGTGCGGTAGCGTTCTCGCTTCGCACGCCCGGGTTCCCGGGTTCGATTCCCGGCGGGGTCAGGGATTTTCTCTGCCTCGTGATGGCTGGGTGTTGTGTGCTGTCCTTAGGTTAGTTAGGTTTAAGTAGTTCTAAGTTCTAGGGGACTGATGACCATAGATGTTAAGTCCCATAGTGCTCAGAGCCATTTGAACCATGCACGGTATATTTTAACCACGACAGCGCGCGAACAGTTTACGAACTCAGCCATTTCGGAAATGCTTCCACCCTTGGCCCGAAAGCCAGTGATCTTGCCCTTTTCGACGTCAGATTAATCGCTCCGTTTCCGCATTCCGGCGGCTGCATTGTTTACTGCGTCCCACCGACACGCTTTATATACACTCCACAGACAGTGCTGCCACCTGCCGTCTCTGATGGTTACTGCACGTTGACGTCAAACATAGGCGGTGGGAGCATTAATGTAATTGGACCGTGTATAAAAGTTCTAGCCGGCAGCTGTGGCCGAGCGGTTCTAGGCGCTTCAGTCCGGAACCGCGCTGCTGCTATGGTCGCATGTTCGAATCCTGCCTCGAGCATGGATGTGTGTGGTGTCCTTAGGTTAATTAGGTTTGAGCAGTTCTAAGTCTAGGGGACTGATTACTTCAGATGTTAAGTTCAATATTGCTCAGAGACAATTGAACCATTTTTAAAATCTCTAACGAAACAAATCAGTAGGTCGTGGGCTTGTGGGTAGTGTTTCATACCGTCACACACACACCCCGGGTCCGATTGCCGGGCGTGTCGGGGAATTTCTCCCCTGGGGACTGTGAGTATGTATTGTCCTCATCACCATATCATCATCGTCGACGTGCAAGTCGCCAAAGAGGTGTTAAGTAAAAAGACTTTCACCTGAAGGCAGAACCTCCCCGAAGGGGATTCCCCGCAGAACATGTCAGGTGCACATTCCACATTTTTAATGGAATAAGGCAACAGTTAGAAAGCAGAGGGGGAGCAAGAGTTTCAAACAAAAAATGGTAAGAACATGTTGTAATAAACTTAAAATAACTGGCCGAAATGTCGTTGAGAGAATGTGGGAAGACACAATCGAAATTTATTATGAGAAATCATTGTAAACAGTTTAACGTTATGGAGAAATGAACCATTGAGTCCTCTTAGTTCAGTATATTTACATCAGTGCTACAGCTTCCATTAGACTTCATCAGGGTAGTGGGAAATTAACAACTGATAGCAGAGTCAGCAGATATTCCATGTCGCCAAAAATTTTGTCAGCAGCGGCTTAGTTTTCAGATTTATAAAATACGAAAAGTTGGAAGGAATATGTGATAAAGAAATACCTGGACTACTCATTTTCGTCATCTACATTGACTGGTTTCCCCTTGTAATATGCCTCTGCAATGCTGCATATTTAATGATTTGCCCTTAGACTGGACGTTAGTCATTATTTTGAAATGAGATGCATCGAACGTCGTATCTACTTACTAATATATTAAGAAATATACTTTTCACTTAGCTGGTTGTCTTGATGTTGGCTTGGTTGTCATCTTTAGAGGCATGGTAACGTCAGCAGGCCGGTTTAGTGTGTAGAAAATGATGAAAGGATTGTGAAAATCTGTTAATTCTCAAATTACGTAATGAACCAAAGTATCTGAACTAAAGGTGGTATTCTGAAACTTTCTACACCTTGTACCCGTTGTCTAGGGGTAGCGTCTTTGATTCATAATCAAAACGTTTCGGTCCCGGGTTCGAACCCCGCCACTACCTTAATTTTGATAAATAATCAGCATTGGCGGTCGAAGACTTCCGGCATAAGAAGTCAGCCTCATTCTGCCAACGGCCTTGTCAAAGAGGGCGGAGGAGCGGATAGAGGTTCAAGGCACTCTCTTGTCCTAGGGGTGGGAAATTGCCCCTAAAGGCGGAAGAATCAGCAATGATCAACGACATGAGGATGCAGAAGGCAATGGAAACCACTGCATTAAAGACACGTAACGTGTATCCACAGGACACGTGGCCTGTATTTGAAGAAGTGTCATGATGATCTCTCCATTGGCAAAAGATTCCGGAATAGTCCCCCATTCGGATCTCCGGGAGGGGACTGCCAAGGGGGAGGTTACCATGAGAAAAAGACTGAATAATCAACGAAAGGATAACGTTCTACGAGTCGGGGCGTGGAATGTCAGAAGCTTGAACGTGGTAGGGAAACTAGAAAATCTGAAAAGGGAAATACAAAGGCTCAATCTAGATATAGTAGGGGTCAGTGAAGTGAAGTGGAAGGAAGACAAGGATTTCTGGTCAGATGAGTATCGTGTAATATCAACAGCAGCAGAAAATGGTATAACAGGTGTAGGATTCGTTATGAATAGGAAGGTAGGACAGAGGGTGTGTTACTGCGAACAGTTCAGTGACCGGGTTGTTCTAATCAGAATCGACAGCAGACCAACACCGACGACGATAGTTCAGGTATACATACCGACGTCGCAAGCTGAAGATGAACAGATAGAAAAAGTGTACGAGGATATTGAAAGGGTAATGCAGTATGTAAAGGGGGACGAAAATCTAATAGTCATGGGCGACTGGAATGGAGTTGTAGGGGAAGGAGTAGAAGAAAAGGTTACAGGAGAATATGGGCTTGGGACAAGGAATGAAAGAGGAGAAAGACTAATTGAGTTCTGTAACAAGTTTCAGCTAGTAATAGCGAATACCCTGTTCAAGAATCACAAGAGGAGAAGGTATACTTGGAAAAGGCCGGGAGATACGGGAAGATTTCAAATAGATTACATCGTGGTCAGACAGAGATTCCGAAATCAGATACTGGATTGTAAGGTGTACCCAGGAGCAGATATAGACTCAGATCACAATATAGTAGTGATGAAGAGTAGGCTGAAGTTCAAGACATTAGTCAGGAAGAACCAATACGCAAAGAAGTAGGATACGGAAGTACTAAGGAATGACGAGATACGTTTGAAGTTCTCTAACGCTATAGATACAGCAATAAGGAATAGCGCAGTAGGCAGTACAGTTGAAGAGGAATGGACATCTCTAAAAAGGGCCATCACAGAAGTTGGGGAGGAAAACATAGGTACAAAGAAGGTAGCTGCGAAGAAACCATGGGTAACAGAAGAAATACTTCAGTTGATTGATGAAAGGAGGAAGTACAAACATGTTCCGGGAAAGTCAGGAATACATAAATACAAGTCGCTGAGGAGTGAAATAAATAGGAAGTGCAGGGAAGCTAAGACGACATGGCAGCAGGAAAAATGTGAAGGCATATGAATGTCGGAAGGACAGACTCAGCATACAGGAAAGACAAAACAACCTTGGGTGCATTAAAAGCAACGGTGGTAACATTAAGAGTGCAACGGGAATTCCACTGTCAAATGTAGAGGAGAGAGCAGATAGGTGGAAAGAATACATTGAAAGCCTCTATGAGGGTGAAGATTTGTCTGATGTGATAGAAGAAGAAACAGTAGTCGATTTAGAAGAGATAGGGGATCCAATATTAGAATCGGAATTTAAAAGAGCTTTGGAGGACTTACGGTCAAATAAGGCAGAAGGGATAGATAACATTCCATCAGAATTTCTAAAATCATTGGGGGAAGTGGCAACAAAACGACTATTCACGTTGGTGTGTAGAATATATGAGTCTGGCGATATACCATCTGACTTTCGGAAAAGCATCATCCACACAATTCCGAAGACGTCAAGAGCTGACAAGTGCGAGAATTATCGCACAATCAGCTTAACAGCTAATGTATCGAAGCTGCTTACAAGAATAATACACAGAAGAATGGAAAAGAAAATCGAGAATGCGCTAGGTGACGATCAGTTTGGCTTTAGGAAAAGTAAAGGGACGAGAGAGGCACTTCTGACGTTACGGCTAATAATGGAAGCAAGGGTAAAGAAAAATCAAGACACTTTCATAGGATTTGTCGACCTGGAAAAAGCGTTCGACAATATAAAATGGTGCAAGCTGTTCGAGATTCTGAAAAAAGTAGGGGTAAGCTATAGGGAGAGACGGGTCATATACAATATGTACAACAACCATGAGGGAATAATAAGAGTGGACGATCAAGAACGAAGTGCTCGTATTAAGAAGGGTGCAACACAAGGCTGTAGCCTTTCGCCTCTACTCTTCAATCTGTATATCGAGGAAGCAATGATGGAAATGAAAGAAAGGTTCAAGAGTGGAATTAAAATACAAGGTGAAAGGATAGCAATGATACGATTCGCTGACGACATTGCCATCCTGAGTGAAAGTGAAGAAGAATTAAATGATCTGCTGAACGGAATGAACAGTCTAATGAGTACACAGTATGGTTTGAGAGTAAATCGGAGAAAGACGAAGGTAATGAGAAGTAGTAGAAATGAGAACAGCGAGAAACTTAACATCAGGATTGATGGTCACGAAGTCAATGATGTTAAGGAATTCTGCTACCTAGGCCGTAAAATAACCAATGACGGACGGAGCAAGGAGGACATCAAAAGCAGACTCGCTATGGCAAAAAAGGCATTTCTGGCCAAGAGAAGTCTACTAATATCAAATACCGGCCTTAATTTGAGGAAGAAATTTCTGAGGATGTACGTCTGGAGTACAGCATTGTATGGTAGTGAAACATGGACTGTGGGAAAACCGGAACAGAAGAGAATCGAAGCATTTGAGATGTGGTACTATAGACGAATGTTGAAAATTAGATCGACTGGTAAGGTAAGGAATGAGGAGGTTCTACGCAGAATCGGAGAGGAAAGGAATATGTGGAAAACACTGATAAGGAGAAGGGACAGGATGATAGGACATCTGCTAAGACATAAGGGAATGACTTCCATGGTACTAGAGGGAGCTGTAGAGGGCAAAAACTGTAGAGGAAGACAGAGATTGGAATACGTCAAGCAAATAATTGAGGACGTAGGTTGCAAGTGCTGCTCTGAGATGAAGAGGTTAGCACAGGAAAGGAATTCGTGGCGGGCCGCATCAAACCAGTCAGTAGACTGATGACAAAAAAAAAGACACAATATGAACTAACAATTCGGACAATAAGTCTGCTTTCTGCAGCCTCACACAGAGATACCACCACTCCCCGTCAAGTCTGCACGGGGTCATGAGCTTGATTACGTTACAATGTGAGCCAGATAAACGCCAACATTGTGTCGAAGAACTTAAGAGAGTTTTTGAAAGTATGGCTAAAATCATTTGTGGTAAAATTGCATGTATAGTCAGAACACTGAAAAGAAATTTACCAGTTAACATCAAAGCCACTGAACTATTTTTGCATTTAGGCCCTCTGAAGACGGCTGGATGGACAACAAAAGTAAAAGAAGAGTAAAACTCGTCTTGACTGCTATTGGTTAATTAAACAACATTTCAAAACTGTTCCCTTGTGTTTTAAATATAAAGTTTTCAATCAGAGTTTATTACCAGTTTTAACATACACCGATAAAATATCGACTTGTACTGCAAATACCGTACAGGAACAGGAATAGTCAGCGACTAATGAGAGATGCATGTTGGGCGTTACTAGGAGAAATAAGAAAACTAATGTATGGGGAAACATACTGGAGTGTGAGACTTTATAAAATCAGAGATTAAAATGAAATGTCGGATAAAAGTGACACATAGCCAGCTGAATGAATGGTAAATGGAATAATAAAGTTTTTGGCGGATTCTAAGAAGAAAATACCGAGACGGCGACCTGAAGTAGCTGGGGGGATGACAGCATAAAACAGGAAGTAACAGCATATATGCGTGGGTAAGTGCGGAGGAGGCCTACATCAAATAGTACAGTAGAAACACACTAATTCGGACTACGTTTCCTGGTCTGAATTGCTGAAAAATTCCGAATTTTAATAATGTTCTCTAAAATACTCGTGTGAAGCTATAATTAGGCCTATAATATAAAGTATATGGAGTGCTTAAGTAAGAACTAGATGAACTCTAGTATTAATTGAAATACTGTCAACAATACATTTAATATCAGAGGAACATCTGTCTTGATATGACAGTAATGAACAATAGGATTAAGCAGAATGAAGTTACAATACACATTCGAAGGAAATATTAGACAGTCGCGATATACTGTATGCACCACTGCACATATACTTTAGTGTATGACTGAAAAATGAAAGTCTGCACTGTACTGGAAATTAAAATGTTGCATTTACGTACTCTACTAGTTATCTGCTGCTGTTATCTGGATCTGCAATGATATGGTCCACAATAGCTAAATTTGCGCTACTATGGTGCCCGATGTTGATGCCATGGTAGTATTTTCATCCACATTATCTTCAAAACTTAACGAACTGTATTTACTCCTAGCAGTCATAGCTACGCATATGACGACTGACAGCTCAAAAAAGACTGAAGGGTGATTAGATGCACTTCCAGGAAACTGAAAGGTTGCGGGATCGAATCCCGGTTGAACAACGAAAATTTGCAGTCTGCCTTTACGGGGCTTACCAGGTTGATGCAAGATTTTGAAACTGATATTTGTGATTCCTTACCAAGAATATAACAAACATAATACAAAACTAATTTTAGTCCTTACTGTGCACCCTTAAGATTGTATTTATGTAAAAAAGTTGCACCCGGAGGACACTTCACGACGACGACGAAAGGTCTTCGCGGAGTGGGAGAGCGGTTGGTATGAACTCTGAACCCCACAATTTTCAACCTAGAACAAAATTTCAAAAACTTTTTTGAAACTGATGGTTTTGTTTAACGTAGTACTATGGATAATTAAGAAACCGGTCTTTAACAAAATGGCGACACTCTGAAATAAAAGTTATTGTTTCCGAAAAAAATTTTGTATAAATCGTGCACCAAAAATGGAAATTAAAGTATATCGCAAAAATTCTACGTGCTATGGTAGAAAAAACTAGACTCATAAGTTACAAAACGATATAACGTAATTGCATGTATATTTTATGGGTCAAACTCCCGTCATATTGAAAAATGTTGGTTTGAAAAACAGGAATTTAAAGTTTCGACCTGTAATTTTAATAGCAAAAGTGAACAAACATTTAATCGGCAGTACCAGTACCGTTCAGTTGACCTTTTTTTGCCGATGTCGAAACACTGCCATTTTCACAAAATTATACCGATTAACTGGCTTCCTCTTAGGAATCGCAGCGTTTTTTACATAACTGGGGTTTCTTTTCGAACCCTTTCTCTCCGTATAAATACGTCTGTCGTTTTCAAGCACTCACCTTTAACTACATAGCAAGAAACAAGCTAAATGACAAGCAGATCCGTGACAAGCACTCGCTTTCGAATTGTTTGCCATAAATGAATCGCGCTACGAAGAGAAATCTTATTGAGAATAATGTTTTAGTGACTTTTGAATACATTATGGGAAAGGCAGTGATCAATGTCTTACAGATATTTACTATTAAAAACAGTCTTGATCTCGATTTATTTATCAAGGTGACCGGTTTCGACCACTACTGTGGTCATCTTCAGACCATTGAGCAGGAACCTCTTTCTGTTGGAGAATCACTTCTGATACAGTAAACAAATGAATAAGGAAATGAGAAGAGATAATTCTGCTACTGTGAAACAGCAGAGCTTCTAATATAATCCGCTTGCTATTACATACGACCTGCACTTGTGAGCCATCGCTAAATTAGGTTCTCAGTACGGTGACCATTAGTAGTAAGGCAGGCTTCTGTCCGAGGTTTTTAGGGAATCGGATGGTACCCTGTGTTCTGGATATTTTTCAAGATACAGAACACAGGCTCGACTACTGCGTCCATTTGCCACACCAAAACAGAATATCTTGTGTACCGTTTCCCGTGTGGAATAGTAGTGCAAAGACAGAACAACAGTGTAAAAGCATTTTACAGGCTTAGCAAAACATGAACTGGTTCCATTGCAACTAATGTCCGACCTGCACCTATCCAGAACTGTGAATACGGTTTATAGTAGCAACACCGAAAAAGTTTACTGCATGCTGTGTCCATGGGCAGCCACAAACGAATATATCTTCATTTGTTTGCCGCATTCTGTAGGTCGCTTGCAATAGCAGAGATCTTGCAGTGGAAGAGATGTGTTTCACAGCAGCAAAGATTAACAAATATTCATAACTCTTAAGGGACGTGTTTTAGAGCCCATCTTTACTCGACATTTTTGTCTTTTTTTTTTTTTTTTTTTTTTTTTTTTTTTTTTTTTTTTTTTTTTTTTTTTTTTTGTCCATACCACCACCTCTAAAATATGGAGTACAGTTTTTAACACCCTGCATACTCTTTTATTATTTGCGAACGATAGAACATAAGAAGCAATGGCTACTCGAGTATAGTGAGGATACAAACGCTATTGCACAATCGTATTTCTAGCCATTGCGCCCTCTCTTCCTATTACCAACTTTTAAGGCTTCTAACTTATCGATGAGATACTGAAAGTTTCACTACTGCTGTAAGACTCTCATGACAAGCCCCTAACTCATTCATATTTGTAGGTCTTACAGAAATAATTAGGTTTAAAGAGACACACAGTACAATAGCAGGAATTACTACAAATAATAATTGTTATACTTATTACTTTTTGCGTGTAAGTGTCGCAGATGAAATAAAATATTTAGACTCAGCTATCAGCTCAGAGAGGAATTTAAAGGTTCAAATGGCTCTGAGCACTATGGGACTCAACTGCTGTGGTCATATGTCCCCTAGAACTTAGAACTACTTAAACCTAACTAACCTAAGGACATCACACACATCCATGCCCGAGGCAGGATTCGAACCTGCGACCGTCGCGGTCGTGCGGTTCCAGACTGTAGCGCCTTTAACCGCTCGGCCACTTCGGCCGGTAGAAATTTAAAGGAAAAATCTGAATATATGTGATAGATTGAAAAAGGATGTTGGCCTCGGGCTTGCATGTAATTCAGTCGTCAAATTTCTGACGCGGAAAAAACTGAACAACAGCCGATTTCTGTATTTATATAGAGATATAACACGTCACCCAAGGCTTCATTCTGCAGACGCTTCACTTCCATATCAAAATTATTTCCGTACACTGAATATTTTCATTTGCCCGTGTCACTCCAGGTACATTCCAAACTGTTAGTCATTTAATAATAAAGTTATTATTGGACTATTGTTCCTTATATCCTCGCGGTCTAATAGGTAAGGTTGGCACTGCAATGTTATCCAAATATACGATTACGTTTTCGGTCGTTGACTTCATCGCTTGAAACTACACTGTCCAGTCACATTAATGTGACTACCGCGACGTCAAGAGCAATAACCACACACAGACGGCAGATGGTAGCACTAGCAGTAGAGGGTACGTAAATCGTATCGGGAAGCATTCGCAAAACAGTGCAGTTGTTATCGTAATGCGGAAACTGTGCGATTTATCTGATGTCCGAAAGGCATCATCATTGGTTTTCGGGCCAACGGTGGTCAAAGTGTCAATACTGACTTTTTAAGTTAAAATTGTTAAAAACACAACAACAGTATTTACTGACCGTAGGACATTTTTTGACTATTTTCTGGCTAATTCTTCCTAGTACAATTTACTGCAACAACCTTCAATTTTAAAATGTTGACATTACTCTTACACAGTATACAAATACATAGCAACATAATTAAATAGAATAACACACATACAATTAACTAAAAAAGGTATAGGTCAAAGACAAACCAGTGGCAATGTTATATTGGCTATACTGCAAAACACAATACACTTAGACGTAGACAAATAAACAGTAAATAGTGGCGCACAAAAAAGTGTGCTGTGTAAAACGTAAAAAAATACGTAGTTCTGCAGAGCAACAAAAAGGTGTCAGTGTCTTATGAAGAAAGATACCAAAGACGTGTTAGTAGACGGCATTTCCTGAAGTAGGCGAGAAACCAAGCAGAAATCGCCGTTTTTACTTGAAAAATTGTTAACGAAGTGTTTTTTGATGTTAAGAACAAATCAGCTTGTAAATATCCTTAGTTAAGACCACTGATAATGCTTTACCTCAATAAGACGAAACGCGTCTCGTGACAAAAACAACAGTTTTCTTATATTTGTAACGACGGAACGTAAATACATCCAGGAATAGTAAAGTTTATCAAATTTGAAGTCTGATTAGCCATAAAGAGAAGTCGGGAGCGACCAATACGAGCTGTGACTACACACCCTGTCACGATGGAGGCATCTATGTGTGGAGGCTCCGAAGAGTACAAACAATGCCCGATTACATTCGTCATTGCACCTGAAATAATGCTACGAAGTTCCACGTGATACATAAACTATAACCTCTGTATCACATAGTCAATAATCTGAACAGCGACCATTACATTTCTGACGCATTAAGGTTGGAGGCTGTGCCCTATGATTGAGTTCTGGGTGATATCATCTTCCAACAAGAACGAACGCATATTGCTCACGATTCATGGATCAAGTGGTCACGGGTCCCAAGAGACTGGTTCGCCAGCACCATTCATCAGCAACTGATGAACACTGGTATAGAGTTGAAGCAGCATCGAAAGACGTACGTACATCTGTCGATCAAGCTCATTTCAACTCCATGCTGAGCTCGTTTGGAGCCATTGTTGTTGCCAGAGATGGCAGCTCGGTGCACTAAATTTCGCCGGTCGGGGTGGCCGAGCGGTTCTAAGCGCTTCAATCTGGAACCGCGCGACCGCTACGGTCGCAGGTTCGAATCCTACCTCGGGCATGGATGTGTGTGATGTCCTTAGGTTAGTTAGGTTTAAGTAGTTCTAAGTTCTAGGGGACTGATGACCACAGATGTTAAGTCCCATAGTGCTCAGAGCCATTTTTGAACCACTAAATTTCACACCCTGCATACCTCAAAATCACCTACAAATTTCATGCGTTTATTCTGCTCTATTTTACACGCACAGTGAGTTGAACTTTCGTTATTTGTTATCCTTCCTGGCGTCGCAATTTCAGTTACTAGTAATGTATTTAACAGTACCAGCGTGAATGGTTTATAAGAGAGAGCGATTGCTTCTGTCGGCACGACAGATCGAATAGGTCGGCGTCTCAAGTGAACTGTCAGATGTTGTGCTGTTCGTTATCATCACGCTCGACTGCATCTTAGGCAAGACGCGCTCCATTTGAACATTTTATATAGGTAAAATCTTCGCTGCGCCATTCATGGGTCATTCCTTCTAAGTAGTGCAGGAATTGGGCTTTTCTACAGTAAGTACCATGATTCGCAGAAAACCGGAGCCCATATTTTGACATGAGAAACAACGTGCTGATGGAATGGGCAGCTATCAACTACCACAGGTGTAACAACGAAAAGTCGCTCACATTTTAAAAGCTCAGTCACCAGCTAAAAGCTGGCAGCAACAACCAGTGAAGAGGAATGAGTATTATGCCGCCATATGGTACATTCTTCATCATCGGCTTTGATTGTACAAGACATTGTTGTTTAGGTCGCAGTTGTCGTGGTTGGTTTGAGCCCCGTAAAGTAGATCCTCGGTTCCAAGCTTGGTAGTGCCCTAAGTGCGCAGCCGAGGAGGTACTGCAGGGCACGCGGCTAACTGGTCTGCGGTAAGGTTGTCCTTTCGGAGATGTCATACAGTTCGGTAATTGGCTGGAATGTGATAACACCGGAAGTCCATTGTAGTGCAAGGGAAGGAGGGCGACATGTTGTAATGCCACTTGCAATCTGCCATATTGATTGCGTTGTTTATCATCAGTTATCCTGGAACTCGTGTACTGCGCGGTGCACTGCGGATGTGCCAGATCAAGCTGTTTCCAACGAAACTTTGGTGGATTTATTCGATAGTCAGTGAATTATCAGGTGATAACATGTATGAGGAGAGACGCAGTTCACACAACTACTTCGTGAATTGAATTGGTAAGTGCTCGCTAACTAGGATTAAATTTGGCTCTCTCCCCTTGCCAATTACTTGAACTTGAGTGTGTGCCGAAACTAGTTTTTATGTAAAATGATTATCCTACATCGGGACAGTGTTCTTGCCAGCGACGTTTCATGGTATGTAACTTGGGCGCCACATGCTAGTTATCATGAGGGTCTTTGTACGCTGGTGCCACCTGTAAGCGGTTGCTGGGAAGTGTGTCCATAGTGGTCGGGGAGAATACTCTCGTGAAGCCGGCCGAGGTGGCCGTGCGCTTCTAGGCGCTACAGTCTGGAACCGCACGACCGCTACGGTCGCAGGCTCGAATCCTGCCTCGGAAATGGCTGTGTGTGATGTCCTTAGGTTAGTTAGGTTTAAGTAGTTATAAGTTCTAGGGGACTGATGACCTCAGAAGTTAAGTCCCATAGTGCTCAGTTTTTTTTTTTTTTTTTTTTTTTTACTCTCGTGAAACTAAGACCACTAAGACCGGGAAGATATCGGCGATATTTGTAAACTGCCAGCTGCAGTTAACTGGCAGAGCTACGGGAAGTGTGCCGTAGCAGTGGTCTGACTTTTGACCTTGTTCTTCTGTTGGATTTCGCTTCTACTAGAATCCGGATTAGCGCCCAACACTGTATGAATTGTGATTATCCACGACACCTTGGGCTATTATACGAAGACAACTGTACTTCCAGGATGGGAAAATCTTTTGTGAACGGACATACGGCATTCCAAGGAATATGAAATACAAGTGGTACGTTTCTTGTGTTACCTGAAGTGACCTGTTTAGTCCAGATCGTGTCCGAACCCGTGTGGTTCGGCTTAAATAAGGAAATTGATTGAGAGCTCTCAGGCACCGCCTCCGGTTTGGTAGGGGCTGTTACTGACTTAACTATCAAGAAATATAACTTTCACGCTGTTGCAAGCTGTATTGCAGTGATTAAATATTATGGACCGCAGTGGTGGCCAGAAAGTGTGATGTAAAATTTTTACGTATTATAAAATATCTTTTAATGATTAGCACTTCCGTCTTATAAGTTACTTTATATCTAATGCCTTGTTGTTTGAGAAAGCAAGTGGGTCTCCTGATGACAGGAAACTAACGAGTTGTTGTTTAATGTTATCTTACTGATATGTTAGTTAGCTGTTGAATCTTGATCTGAGTGAGTTTAAGGCCATATTCTCTTGTATATAACCATTATTTTATGGCGTATGTTATGTAGATTTGTTAATGTATTCTGAAGAATTTAAATTTGTTTTGGAAGTGGGCTATAATAATCATATCTGGGGCAGAGATGGAAGGAAGCTAATAGCCACAGGCGCAAATTAGTTCGATAATAATTGTAACATTCTCTGATATTGTTTACTTTTCAGATAACCAGAATCAATTCATGTCCTGTAACTGAGTGCTCAGTACGGAAGTTAAGTACTATATTGACGTATCACGTAGACGAGCCCTCCGTCTAAGTAGCTACCAGTGCTCCTCATTGTATCGTTATATTTATGTAAGTTGTTTTACTGTACTCTTTGACATATGAACTTTGTTTCTTAAAAAATTTTATTAACAAATTGTTTGTTTTTAATCAATAAACATTTTGAGATGTCATTCTTTTCTCTTCTGAGCCAGTCTCTTCTTCTCAGGGTACCAGCTGCACCTACATCCTCAATTACTTGCTGGCTGCATTCCAATCTCTATCTTCCCTTACTGTTTTCACCTTCTACAGCCCCCTCTAGTGCCGTGGATGTTATTCTCTGATGTCTTAACATACGTCCTATCATCTTCTCCCTTCTTGTTGTCAGTGGTTTCCACATGTTCCTTTCTTTGTCGAATCTGCGGAGAATCTTCTCATTCCTAATAAGTCCTCCTGCTTCTCTTTTGTTCCGTTTTTCCCACTGTCCATGATTCATTAACATACAAAGCTCAGCTCCGAACGATCATTACCAGGAATTTATTTCGGAAATTAAGGTCTAATCATGATGCCAGTAGATATCTCTTGGCCAGGGATACCCTCATGTCTGTACTAGTCTGCTTCTTATGTTCTCCTTGTCCCCACTGCCATGAGTTATCTTGCTTCCAAGATAGCAGAACTCCTTAACTTTATGTACTGCGCTATCACCAATTTTGATGTTAAGTTTCTCTCTATTCTCATTTCTGCTACATCTCACTGCTCTTGTCTCTCACTTTACTCTCAAGTCTTTTGGCATATAATTTGGTTCCTTTTTTTTACAGACTTGTATTTAAGGAACCTCTAGCTGTAGCAAAGCACCTAATTAAAAATTAAATAAAAAGTAAAATGTAAAAACAATAATTAGTGTATGTAACAGTTTACGGCAGTTAGCATATGCACTGTACATCATCTCTTAACGGAGTAACTTATCACTATATGCCGTGTGTGGTTGTATGTACATTGCCGTATTGTAATTAGTTGTGTTTATCCTGCTGATGGGTTATGTTTGCTACTAAACGTATTAACCTTAGTTAAGGTCTTCAGTTCAGGCGTGGATACTGAAGGCTAATGCACCACTTCGTAAGCTCCCATTTTAGGATAGGTTTCTATTTATTACTATGATGGTATACTAACGATGTCGTCACGGGCTTTTGAAATTTAAACTACGCTGGGCACGCTCAGATCTTTTTTTACGTTATCAATTTGTACTTGAGTAGTGTGCCTGTGCAAGTTTTTACCTCCGAGTATGGAGTATTATTTTTATTAAAAATTAATGTAATGTTAACGGTTGTCTAGTATCTTAAATGTGACACTAAAGAATTTAATTTTCTAACTCATCAGAGGACTTAACGTGTATGTTTTGTAATTACTGCTATCTTGGCCCCATGCTAATGTGGTTTGCTTTCCAGATGAGCAAATTATCCACTTGCGTATCGTATATAATTTGACGTCGAAGATGTAGCATACGAATTGATGGCCTGTAAGCTGCCGATGAAAATGTATAGCTGTATATATGAGAAGCAACGATATTACGAAAGAGTGAAGGCAACTATTATCATAACATCACTCAAATAATTTATCGAAAAAATCAGTAATCAGTTGCATAAGAGAAATTCTATTTTCTTAACCGGTTTTAGGCACTTAGTGCCCTTCTTCAGAAGGCTCTAAAGAAAATATACCACAAATAAGTATAAGTTAGCAGGAAAAGTTTAAAAACTTAATGATAAAAAGTTAGTATAAATTTATCACATTATTACCGAGTATCAACAATAAGATGTAGGCAACGTATTGCTGTGGTCCTAAAAATATGAATACAAAAGAGTTCATAAGCATTTACGAAATGTCCAAAAGAACAGTCGCCATATACTCATATAACTGATACACCTTGATGAGCTATGAGTCCACAACCATCTGTGTAGATGCATGATTATGTTCGACCTCCAGCAGGAATATAAAATTAACGTGTGTCATGGATTGGGCGGGAACTGAGGATAGATGTTGGTGCTGAATGCGAGTTTGAGTCGGCCGAGAAGCGTGCCAAGATACTCCACGCACTCGTGATTAATACTGTTTCCGGATGGCGCACACTGGTTAACGCAACTGCCAAGTAAGCAGGAGCTCCCGGATTCGAGTCCCAGGCCAGCACACATTTTCACTCGCCGCAGCCGACTCGGCATAAGGTCGCGATGCTTTTAATATCCTCATTTCCTTCCCCTTCCTTTCCTTTCCTCTCCTTTCTCACCCCTCCACCTTCAGTTTACATAATACACACAACAAAAAGTTTCGCATCACCTCGGTTCCGAGAGTTCCGCAACCCGTACAGATAATTGGAATAGAGATCAACATAACCATCATTTCCGTTCTTTTTATTGCTCATTAAAACCACACATTGTATTTTGTACCACCATAAAGCGAGACCTTCAGAGGTGGTGGTCCAGATTGGTGTACACACCGGTACCTCTAATAGCCGGTAGTACGTCCTCTTGCTTTGATGCATGCCTGTACTGGTCGTGGCATAGTATCCACAAGTTCATCAAGACACTGTTGCTCCAGATTGTCACACTCCTCAACGGCTATGTGGCGTGGATCCCTCGGAGTTGTTGGTGGGTCAATTCATCCATAAACAGCCCTTTTCAAGCTATCCCAGGCATATTCGATAGGGTTCATGTCTGGAGAACATGCTGGCCACTCTATGCGAGCTATGTCGTTATCCTGAAGGAAGTCATTCACAAGATGTGCACGATGGGGGCGCGAATTGTCGTCCATGAAGACGAATGGCTCGCCAATATGCTGCCGATACGGTTGCACTATCGGTCGGAGGATGGTATTCACGTATCGTACACCAGTTACGGCGCCTTCCATGACCGCCAGCAGTGTACGTTGGCCCCACATAATGCCACCCCAAAACAGCAGGGAACCTCCACCTTGCTGCACTCGCTGGACAGACTGCCTAAGGCGTTCAGTCTGATCGGGCTGCCTCCAAACACGTCTCCAACGATTGTCTGGTTGAAGGCACATGCGACACTCGTCGATGAAGAGAACGTGATGCCAATCCTGAGCGGTTCATTCGGCATGTTGTTGGGCCCATCTCTACCGCAATGAATGGTGTCGCGGTTGCAAAGGTGGACCTCGGCATGGACGTCGGGAGTGAAGTTGCGAATCATGCAGCCTTTTGCGCACAGTTTGAGTCGTAACACGACGTCCTGTGGCCCGCACGAAAAGCGTTATTCAACATGGAGGCGTTGCTGTCAGGGTTCCTCCGAGCCATAATCCGTAGGTAGCTGTCATCCACTGCAGTAGTAGCCCTTGGGCGGCCTGAACGACGTATGTCATTGACAGTTCCTGTCTCTCTGTATCTCTTCCATGTCCGAACAACATCGGTTTGGTTCACTCCTAGATGCCTCGACACTTCCCTTGTTGAGAGCCCTTCCTGGCACGAAGTAACAATGCGGACGCAATCTAACCGCGGTATTGACCGTCTAGGCATAGTTGACCTACAGACAGCACGAGCCGTGTACCTCCTTCCTGGTGGAATGACTGGAACTGATCGGCTGTCGGACCCCCTGGGTCTAATAGGCGCTGCCCGTGCATGGTTGCTTACATATTTGGGCGGGTTTAGTAATGTGTCTGAACAGTGAGAGGGACTGTGTCTGTGATACATTATCCACAGTCAATGTCTATCTTCAGGAGTTCTGGGAACCAGGGTGATGCAAAACTTTTTTTGATGTATGTGTGTATAAGAGCAGCGTATGAGGTGTCTGTTCTCTCGGACATGTCTGATAGAACAAACAGCACGCATTCCTGTAACTGATATGCCTTGATGGGTTACGAATCCACAACCATCAGTGCAGATACACATTTACTGTCGACATCCAGCGGGAATCTAAATTTAACGAGCACAGACGACATGGATGGGGACATGGGGCTGAATGGTGGTATTGAGATGGAATTAGAGTCGGCCGAAGAGCGTGCCGAGATAGTTCGCGCATCTGCAATAAACCCTATGTGTGTCTGGGGCAGTGGTTAACGCAATTGCTTGGTAAGCGGAAGATTCTGGGTTCGGGTCCCGGTCCAGTACTCATTTTCACACGTCACCAGTGATTCCACACAAAGTCCCGATGCAGTCAATGTCATCATTTCCTTCCCTTTCCATTCCATTCCCTCTCTCTCCCCCCCCCCCCCCCTTTCCACTTTCAATTTATATAACATGTATGAAAGCTGAAGATTCCAAGTAGTGTCTGCTCTTTTGGACATATCTGAAAGAACAGACACCACGCATTCATATGACATAAATCATTTTCTTTTCTGACTGGTAAAAAATCTAAAATTTCATAATATATGGAACACAGCATGTTCCACAAAAGTCTAATGACGAAGTGCTGAATGTGACAACAGTTAACGTAATGATCATCCTTATTAAACTTCAGTGCTCTTTCCTTATACTTATTATGACATTTTGGAATTTATTTCAACCAGCAAAGAAAATGTTTATGTATTTACTTGATCTGTTATGTGTATTACATTTTGTGAAGATGGGCCGCGACCGAAACCGGTAGATACTAAGGTTCAAATAAAAACAGTTGATAGATAAAATGCCTTTTTTACAATTACCTAACGGCTGTTGAATGTCTCCTTGCCAAAACATTATCATAATTGTCCGGTAGTTGGCATCTGTTTGTTTCTTTCTGTTTGCCTGTGCCCCCACAGTTGACGTATATCTTCAGCAAAAAAATGGCTCTGAGCACTAAGGGACTTAACTTCTGAGGTCATCACTCTCCTAGAACTTAGAACTACTTAAACCTAACTAACCTAAGGACATCACACACATCTATGCCCGAGGCAGGACTCGAACTGCGACCGTAGCGGTCGCGTGGTTCCAGACTGTAGCGCCTAGAACCGCTCGGCCACCCCGGCCGACCGTCTTCAGCAAGAACGACTCTGTATCAAGACAGTTTTTCGTACAAACAATGGGCATGAGGCTCCATCTGTGTCATTGTGGGCTATATGACAACCTTGTTGAGAAAGCTCTGGGATGCTATCTAGAGAGATATCCATGTGACCTCTATCTCTGATTAATGTCCGTAGCCTTGAGACATAACACGTCATAATCAGGCCCTGAATGAATTTTCTGTAATTCGAAGTTTTAGGGATTACAGAAATTTAGGCATTACAATATTTTCTCGAGTGTTAGATTGGAGACTTACAGAAATGTATCAAGGAGTTTTTCCAGTGGTTGGAGAGAGCCTAAGCAGTGCACATACTGTGCCATGTGGTGCTCATAGCAACTTGGTGTTCAGTGTGAGAAGCGATTGGCTATGTTAGAAGATATCTTGCACACTGTTATGTACATCATGGATGTTAGAGTGAATGGGCGCCAAAAACTCGTAATTTTAATTTATATATTAACAACGTAATTAGTTTTTGATACAGAAATTTGTTGCGTACCAAGCAAGAGACACACAACAGATACCGCGTGAGGCCACCACCACGGCCACACATGCACAACTATTTGTCTTGTGTCCCTCAGTTTCAGAAAACTGGACCTCTTCCTGCTTGCGCGCCACTTCCTCCAGAGCATCACATACGTCTGCCGATAGTGTCGACACTCACTATAGAGAACACAGTTAACTACACGTACCGTTGCTTCTGCCTTTTACCGGCAGACAGGGAAATCCTTCCCCCAACAGGTACCAAAACACGTCGTGCCTCAGACACTCGCAATTATGAACCAGCAATTAGACAGTTCAGGTTTAGTGCCTACAGTAAGCTCAGTATAGTACTCCGAAGACTATCTTCTGTCCCAGCACTTGCTCTCTATTGAGAATAGGCCCATTAACAATCTGCACATCATTATCTATTATAGTAACAATATCACAGACTGAAGAGCTACAGAAAAGTTATTTATATGTTACTGTATTAGGTTTTTGCCAACGACCTTGATGCAGTGTTAACACCGGTTCCCATCAGATCACCGCAGTTAGGTACTATCAGTCTTGGTTAGAACTTGGATGAATGGCCGTCCAGATCTACAAAGCGCTGTTGGTAGGCGGGGTGCACTCAGTCATCGTGAGGCCCATTGAGGAGCTACTTGACTGGGAAGAAGCGGCTTCGGTCTTGAAAACTGACAAAGGCCAGGAGAACCATATGCTGACGACATGCCCCTTCGTATCCTCATCCAGCCGGTCGGTACCTTTGGGCCTTCCGAGGCCTGTTCGCACAGAGAGAGTATTAAGTTTAGCACATCAGGTGCTTCGCATCGAAGTGTACCAAAGTTAAGTACCATTTTGTAACATAGTCTTAGGTTATTTGTTATTGTGTTGCCACATTTCCGAGCAGTAGCAGTTAGATTTTTAGGGTGCATTAAAAGTAGCATTTAAATACTACATACACAACAAAAATGTCAGGGTAACTCTCCCAATCATTTGTCATAATTGTAGCATCATAAAATGCTGTTAACTTAAAGTGTTGCTAAATAAATGACAGTAACAGAATCACTCGTGAATATACAACGAGGTACAAAATAGTTCCATGTTACATACCACATTAAGTAGATATCTGAGTGAATCAGTCGGCGTCGAGATCTTCTCGTTGGCTAGGAAAACAATGTTTCTCTACTTTCGATCCAATTAATATGTGAAGAGTATTATGTTCAATTTCATTGTGTTTATTTGCAGTATATGTACTCTCATCGCATCCAAATTTTTCATCTATTAACAGTAGATATCCGCAAGACGCCACATATTACAAGTTCACAGTATGTTAGTTCCACTTACTTTGGGTTACGTCATTAGAAGAGTCTGTAACATGGAGCATGTAGTAGACTTTGAACAATTTTAATAAACATTTTTGGAACAGTGACCAAAAATTTTTAAAACTTTTCTTTTTAAAATTCAGTCTTGATCACACCACGTATGTTACAAGAACATAGGTGACCGGTTTCGGTCATATCACATGACCATCATCAGACCCATGGCATCCTTCGAAGATGGTAGGTGGAGCACTCTTCTCAGAGTCACCTATGTTCTTGTAACATAAGTGGTGTAATCAAGACTGAATTTTAAAAAGAAAAATTTAATGCAGTAGACTGTCCAAGTGCCTACTCATGCGGTTAATTCATAGCCGAGTTAACTTCAGCTTGCCTCCCTCGGTGAAATTGGTTTGCCCAGTGTATCCGTACGGCATCAGTGTCAATGCTCACCGACCGACAGCCTGCTTCTAAACAGCAATATAGGGTATCCGCGTGAGAGGGATGTAGAAAGATTCAGAATACTGTTGAGGGTCTTGTATTAGAATGACACAGTATGAAATGTGTGTCATGCACTCCTATGTAGGTATAACTAATCCTTGACTGAGTTTCCACTCTGCAGTAGAGCGTGTGCTGATCTGAAACTTCCTTACTGATTAAACTGCATGGTGGACTGGGACTCGAACCTTGGATCTTTGTCTTTCGCGGGGAAGTGATCTACCAACTGAGCTACCAAACCACGACTCACGAACTACCCCCACAGTTGTGAGGAAGTTTATGATCACTAATTCCGTTCTTCGTGAGTGCATATCAACTGCAATTCATATGACAAATTATTCACATCAATATATAGGCGTACAATGAAAGCTTCTCACAATTTCGTTCTGACTCCATCCCACTTCTGAAGTGGACACCCAAGGTAAAAATGATGCTCTGCCACGCACGAATCTCAGCTTTTGCCAGGAAGTTCCAGTCACACCTCAAGAGAGCTGTTTATCTGAGTGGCATCATAGTTAGTAGGTGCACACGATCTGGATACGTTTAATCTCAAAACATCTCCACAGGTCCGCGCCAAAAGTTTTTCCACAAGAAAGTTTAAACGAAACAAAAGAGAAATATCTATGTATGCACTGTCATTGTGCTATCGAGTAGTTTGTAAAGCCACAAACATACTTGAACAAAGCTGAACGCTGTTAGCGACCGTTTCTCTTGGAATTTCTCGTAACATGCTTTTGGGACAGCGGAACCAATTCACGTCTAAGGTCTGCCTCTAATGAAACTGTCGCCGGCGCGATATTAATCGCTAATCTTCCTTTCTTTAGAAGCTGTAAGTACTTCTTTGCTATAAAGTCAGCATATTTCCGATTTTGGTTAAAAATAATTGCTCAGCTGTTTTCTTTCAATTTTCCTCTTTTCCAGATAAGCCGCTGAAGCAGTTTTCGTAGTCAGATGTGGGATGAAAGAAACTCACTCTATTGCGGATAACGCCACTTCAGTGTCTGCAATATCAATTTCTTCAAAAATTTTTACATCGCACACGCACATTATCTGTAGCTGTTTAATTTCCATGTCAGAAGTGAAATTATTTTTAGACAAACAACATATGCAATATGCGTTGTTTTCATATCAGATAAATTAAACTGGTATGACATCAGAACTGACACGTGGCTAAACGCTGTAATTTAAATTGTAATTAAGAATTTTTGCA
This sequence comes from Schistocerca piceifrons, assembly GCF_021461385.2. NCBI lineage: Eukaryota > Metazoa > Arthropoda > Insecta > Orthoptera > Acrididae > Schistocerca > Schistocerca piceifrons. The sequence continues at coordinate 991,872,246 of NC_060138.1, forward strand.
TCGTCGTCCAGACTCATGTGGATCTGGCGTTAATTACAATGTCCGCTTATAATAGGTAACGAACATTTTCACAGAGCTCTATTGTACAAAAAAGGTTTACTTTTTCTGCTTCGTTGCCTTGCCACTATAATAACAATGGAGAAAACCCATAAGCGCTTTCCATGTGGTATAATTTTGGTTTCGTCAACCTACCCAAGACGCTGATGAATACCTCGGTATATCTCCTTTTAGCAGTATGGACTAGTTTTGACTGGTGGCGACTGAAAAGTATCTTCCTAATATGGTTCTGTTCCTAAGCAAAAAACACCGCCGATACGTTAAGATATTATCGGAGTGGACATCTACTAAACATTACATGGACGTTTCTAGAAACGATACTCTGTCTTAAAAATAATGTATTACGTATTCTAGTATTGTGTTACCCAAAACAGCTATTCCCCCCCCCCCCCTCCCCCAGGAGATATTTAAGGTCACGGGAAGCGATTTACGGTCATACGGTCACATACAGGCGAGTCCATACGATCTCGTTATTTCAGTACGTGTAATTACAATTGTCACAGTCGCTGACACTGAAACACAATACAACGCCGTTTTTGCACGGAACAGAGGGACGTCCCTTTATTGGTTCGCTCAAGAAATTCGGTGAAGACGTTGATGTCCTGTGTAAAGAATGCTAATGCCAATTTGATGGTGCCATTTTAGTTTGGCGGAATTACATTGCCTGGCAGAAAAAGTGAAGAACCCAGAAGACAAGGTCAGACATCAATTAAGCTTCGTGCACATACACGCCAATGGTGCGTACGTAGACGATTAGAGTTGCAAGTCTCTGTGATAGGTAGATCGGCCGCCAGAGTGCATTAGTTTTGTTCTTGCTTAGTATTGTTACCGGGCCTGGTAGGGGTTCAAGGTGTCCCAAGAGAAATTTGATGTGACAAAACGATCATTCTAAGAAAAAAGTCTAATAAATATGGGTTTTAAAACGCGTACCTTAACAGCTACGACCACTTCTCCATCTTCGGTACTGTGAAAGAAATGTCTTCTACTGTCCAGTAAACATCGTCTCTAACGCGTACCTTAAGAATTATGAGCATTTGTTCATCTTTGCTGCTGTGGAAAGAATCTCTTCTATTGAGCAAGTGCTCGTAGCTCAGTATAAATTTGAAAATTGAATAAATCACGGAATAATGTAGATAGAGAGGTACAAATTGACACACATGCTTGGAATGACATGGGTTTTTATTAGAACCAAAAAAATATAAAAGTTCAAAAAAGTCCGACAGATGGCGCTTCATCTGATCAGAATAGCAATAAATAGCATAACAAAGTAAGACAAAGCAAAGATGATGTTCTTTACAGGAAATGCTCAATATGTCCACCATCATTTCTCAACAATAGCTGTAGTCGAGGAATAATTTTGTGTACAGCACTGTAAAGCATGTCCGGAGTTATGGTGAGGCATTGGCGTTGGATGTTGTCTTTCAGCATCCCTAGAGATGTCGGTCGATCACGATACACTTGCGACTTCAGATAACCCCAAAGCCAATAATCGCACGGACTGATGTCTGGGGACCTGGGAGGCCAAGCATGACGAAAGTGGCGGCTGAGCACACGATCATTACCAAATGACGCGCGCATGAGATCTTTCACGCGTCTAGCATTATGGGGTGAAGCGCCTTCCTGTATAAACATCGTACGTTCCAGCAGGTGTTTATCAGCCAGGCTGGGGATGATTTGATTCTGTAACATATCGGCGTACCTCTCACCCGTCACGGTAGCAGTTACAAAACCAGAATCACGCATTTCCTCGAAGAAAAAAGGCCAGATAACGGTAGATGTGGTAAATCCAACCCATACCGTGACTTTCTCGTCGTGCAATGGAGTTTCCACGACAGTTCTAGGATTTTCGGTAGCCCAAATTCTGCAGTTGTGGGCGTTGACAGACCCTCGGAGCGTGAAATGAGCTTCCTCGGTCCACAACACGTTACGCAACCAATCGTCATCTTCCGCCATCTTTTGAAACGCCCATAGCGCAAATGCCCTCCGCTTCACTTAATCGCCAGGTAACAGTTTATGATGCCGATGGATTTTGTACGAATAGCATCGGAGGGTACGCCTCAGTGCCAACCAAACAGTAGTGTATAGAATGCCGGTGCGACGTGCGACTGCACGAGCGCTGACTTCCCCTTGCATAGACGAACCCGCTACAGTCTCCATTTCTTCCTGAACTGTCTCAGCAGCATTACGCCCTGTGCTCGGTCGGCCACTAAGGGGTCTATCGTCTAAACAACCCGTGGCTTGGAACTTCGAAATCATTCTCGCCACAGCTGCATTTGTCAACGGACCTTTACCCGTTCGAATCCCCTTCCTATGACGATAGGATCGTAACGCTGAACTAGCACATTCCCCTTTCCGATGATACAGCTTCACTAAAAGTGCCTTTTCAGGTAAAGTCAACACGCTGCGACTGCTGCCGCATCTGATTCTCTCTCTCTTTACAGCTCCTTTTATACACGATTGTCATGTGCAGTCACTGATGTTTTGCTGTCGAGCGTTGTCTGTCGGACATTTTATGAACTTCGTTATTTTTTTGGTTCTAATAAAACCCCATGTCATTCCAAGCATGTGTATCAACTTTTTCCTCTCTATCTACATTATACTGTGGTTTATTAAGTTTTCAAATTTATACTGAGTTTCTCATCACCCGGTATTTTGGAGCCCATGTTTACTAGACAATTTTTTCATGTTTTCGTTCATAATACCTCCTCCAAAAATATCTAAAGCAAAACTCTTTCAGTATAACAGATTTGCTGCACAGTATCTTAAGATGAAGACATGCACATAGCTCTTAAGGTATACATTTCAGATCCCATGTTTACCAGACCTTTTTGTTTCGGAAGACTGTTCCTGACACATCCTCGAATACTGATCATTCCTCATGGGACATCCAGTGAATGAGGCGTGAACAGCGTCAGCCGTTGAGTCCGCAGCTCGTAGTCTATTGACTAGCGTTTCTGCCTCTGGATCATGGAGTCCCAGGTTCGATTCCCTTCCCAGTGGGGGATTTTCTCTGCCCAGGAACTGGATGTTTGTTTTTTCCTCATCATTTCATCATCATCATTCGTGACGGTGGCTAGATTGGACTGTGCAAAAAAATTGGACTATGTAAAAATTGGGACTTTGTACAGGCGCTGATTATCGCGTAGTTGAGCGTTCCACAAACCAAACATCATTTCTCAGATGTTGAGTGATCACTGTGAAGGACACGGAGATACCGCGGAGTCGTGTGAGACAGCGTTATCCACAACTGAAAGAATTTGAAAAGGGCCTCATTGCCAGTCTTCATTTGGCCAGCTGGTCGAATCGTGCAGTACCCTGATTCATGGAACATTCGCTATATTGTGCACCAAGCACATCGTAATCTCTTCAACCCGTCCCTCAAATCTATGCCCGCCATCAAAGAGCAAGTAATGGACACTCTGAAACATTCTCCGACATCCTGCGCCATTGGTCAGAGCTGCACTAGGTAATTGCCGTCCTACGTGTCGGCTGCTGTCAACACAAGAACACAAAGTGTGGTTCTGTGACCCGGAAACGTAGACTGCTGTTGATGGCGTCGTGTTGTGCAATGCTCCGAATGATCATCGTCGGCGGGCATGGCAGTGACGAGGAGAGAGGTTCCATACTTCTATTGTTTATGAGAGGCACAGCAGTACTACTACTGTCGTCATGGAGGGGGAACCTTCGGGTATGAATTCAGGTCATGTGTAGCAGTGACTAAGAGAAAGAGAGACAGAGAAAGAAAGCGAGCACTGACGGAACAACGAAACTTCATGGTCACCCTGCCTCCCCACGTGTTACGTTTCATGCGACAGTATCTTGGTGTCATTTTTCAACAGGACATCGCAATTCCACACATGGCACTGAAAAAAATGTATAAACTGAAGACAGAATGAAACACACTGTTAAAACTGTGTGCGTATCTGGGATTCAGGTCCAGACCCTTGCCTTTTGCGGAAATTGCGCTTACTGACAAAAAAATACTCTGCTGCAAACTGAAAGTCGCTTATGCTGTGGCTTAGTCATTTTCTCGTAATATCCTTCCTTCCCGCTAGGTATGTAGGAGAACCTCAATGAAGTTTGGAGAGCATGGGAGGGATACTCGCAACAGAGAAGCTGTGAGGAGGGTCCTTCGTCGTACCTAAACATCTCAGTTAGAAAGAGCACTGCCCATGCAATGTAAGGTTCCGGTTCTGGATCCCAATCCGCTAAATTGCTTTACATCTCCCAGAATTTTCATTGTTAACCGATTTGCGTTGTCTGTGTATCTCACTGTACTAGAAACATTAGGTATAAATTAATTTCATGCTTAAAAAAACTGCGTCGTTCAAGAGCTACACACTTAAGATATTAGGCTTCCAAAATTATGAAAGTTATGAACCAGAAGAGAAACACGTACCTTATCTTCTAAAAAGTATACGGCCACCTATTAGTGGACATTCGTATGAGGTATGTCCTCCCTTAGCGCCTTTATAGGGACACTTTCGAATAGGTATCGGAATGTCTGTGGAGGAATGGCAGTCCATTCTTCGTCAAAGACCGAAACCAGAGAAGGTAGTGAAGATGGGCGCCGGAGCGAAGTCGACATTCTGATTCATCCCAAAGGTGTTCAGTTGGGTCCAGGCAGGGACTCGGGGCAGGCCGGTCAGTTTCAGGAATGTTATTGTCCACAAACCATTGACTCACGGATATTGCTTTCGACACTGTACATTGCATGCTGATACAATCATGGTGTCCTAACTATTAAATATACAGTACACAATGCAGTGAAATGTGTTCATATCCTTCCGCACTTAGTGTTTCTTAAGAGCAGGAAGGGGACAACACCCTGACCACGAGAAACACCCCAATACCGTAACACCATCTCCTCCATACTTCACTGTTGGCACTATGCTCGATGGCAGGTAACGTTCTCCAGGCATTCATCAAACCCAAACCGATCCATGGGATTGGCATAGGATTCGTCACTCCAAATCACACTCTCCAGTCATCCACTGTCTAGTCGCTTCGCTGTACCGCATTGTTTCTAACTCCCTACGCACAGTGACGTACTAGGTTGACTACTTTCAGCAATTTTCGACGGCCTCTGTCCGTCAGTACATGAGGTCTGATTGATCTTGATTTAGCTGTGGTTGTTCCTTCGAATTTTCACTTCACAATAACATCGCCAACAGTTCGACTTGGCCGGCCGCAGTGGACGAGCGGTTTTAGGCGCTTCAGTCTGGAACCGCGCTGCTGCTACGGTCGCAGGTTCGAATCCTGCCTCGGACATGGATGTGCGTGATGTCCTTAGGTTAGTTAGGTTTAAGTAGTTCTAAGTCTAGGGGACTGATGACCTCTGATGTTAAGTCCCACAGTGCTTAGAGCCATTTGAACCAGTTCGACTTGGGCAGCTTTAGAAGGGTTGAAATGTCCCTGATAGATTTGTTTTACAGGTGACATCCAACGGCTAGTTCATGTTGGCCGACCCATCCCGCTGTTATTTCTCTACTGATAACCCAATGCGCCCCGCCTCCTTTTATACTGGAGGGTCCACCTCTCGTCATATCTAGATGTCAGTTCCGAATTACATAGGAGTATGCAGATACCTTTGATCGAGTAGTGTATACACTACTGGCCTTTAAAATTGCTACACCAAGAAGAAACGCAGATGATAACGAGTATTCGTTGGACAACCCTATTATACTAGAACTGACATACGATTACATTTTCACGCAATTTGGGTGCATAGATACTGAGAAATCAGTACCCAGAACAACCACCTCTGGCCGTAATAACAGCCTTGACACGCCTAGGCATTGAGTCAAACAGAGCTTGGATGGCGTGTACAGGTACAGCTGCCCATGCAGCTTCAACACGATACCACAGTTCATCAAGAGCAGTGACTGGCGTATTGTGACGAGCCAGTTGCTCGGCCACCATTGACCAGACGTTTTCAGTGGGTGAGAGGAGAATGTGCTGGCCAAGGGAGCAGTCGAACATTTTCTGTATCCAGAAAGGACCGTACAGGACCTGCAACATGCGGTCGTGCATTATCCTGCTGAAATGTAGGGTTTCGCAGTTATCGAATGAAGGGGAGAGCCAAGGGTCGTTACACATCTGAAATGTAACGTCCACTGTTCAAAGTGCCATCAGTGCGAACAAGAGGTGACCGAGACGTGTAACCAATGGCACCCCATACCATCACGGCGGGTGATACGCCAGAATGGCGATGACGAATACACGCTTCCAATATGCGTTCACTGTGATGTCGCCAAACACGGATGCGACCATCATGATGCTGTACACAGAACCTGGATTAATCCGAAAAAATGACGTTTTGCCATTCCTGCACCCAGGTTCGCCGTTGAGTACACCATCGCAGGCGCTCCTGTCTGTGATGCAGCGTCAAGGGTAACCGCAGCCATGGTCTCCGAGCTGTTAGTCCATGTTGCTGCAAACGTCGTCAAACTGTTCGCGCAGATGGTCGTTGTTTTGCAAACGTCTCCATCTGTTGACTCATGATTCGGGACGTGGCTGCACGATCCGTTACAGCCATGCGTATAAGACGCCTGTCATCTCGACTGCTAGTGATACGAGGCCGCTGGGGTCCAGCACGGCGTTCCGTATTACCCTCCTGAACCCACTGATTCCATATTCTGCTAACAGTCATTGGATCTCGACCAACACGAGCAGCAATGTCGCGATACGATAAACCGCAATCGCGATAGGATACAATCCCACATTTATCAAAATCGGAAACGTGATGGTACACATTTCTCCTCCTTACACGAGGCATCACAACAACGTTTCACCAGGCAACGCCGGTCAACTGCTGTTTGTGTATGAGAAATCAGTTGGAAACTTTCCTCATGTCAGCACGTTGTAGGTGGCGCCACCGGCGCCAACCTTGTGTAAATGCTCTGAAAAGCTAACCATTTGCATATCACAGCATCTTCTTCCTGTTGGTTAAATTTCGCGTCTGTAGCACGTCATATTCGTGGTGTAGCAATTTTAATGGCCAGTAATGTAGTTTTCAACTTTGTAATCAGTTTGCATACGGGAGACTTAATAGCGGTATCGCTAGTAACATACCAGGATTCGGCAAATTCACGTTATTGAACTTTCCACTCCGTATAGTCATTGACGTCATCGATCCATGTATGAGATGGTTGATTATCAGTTCACACGCTGCCGTGTGATGCACGCCCACCACGAATAGTCCGTTTAGACGAGAAGGCGCTCGAGTAAAACAGGCCTGAGAGGAAATAACAGTCTTACCTCTAGGCTGCAGCTCGTTGTCAGAGTTGCCCGTACTGTTCACTGGTTTCTTCCACATCTAGCTTGTATAAGGGTACGTCCAGCTCACGCTACGCTGCTGGCGGACAGTCTCTGAACTCTCAATATTGCAGCCACGTGTAGAGTTAGCTGTAGCTGTACCTGTGTCATCCAGCTTCTCTGCGACTCTTAACACAGTGTGTCAAACGTACAGAACATGTTGTCAAAACCACTACATACACGAACTCCGTCCCCATGTTCCCATGTTGTCCTTTTCATGTTGTACCGTCACAGTTTAGGCCACGCAGTTTAGTCTGCGCAGTGTCCTCATGGTGCCTTGTATTCTTTTTTTTTTTTTTTTTTTTTCGTGGATCTTGGGGAACATTTATTCATGGCTATCAGAGGACAACTTCCACTTACGTGCCAGACAAGAGACGCACAGAAATTCTGAACTAGGCATGCAAGACCCATTTCAAATAGTTTTGCCACCAATATTACGGCTGGTGTGGCCGAGCAGTTCTAGGCGCTTCAGTCTGGAACCGCGCGACCGCTATGGTCGCAGTTTCGAATCCTGCCTCGGGCATTGATGTGTGTGATGTCCTTAGGTTAGTTAGGTTTAAGAAGTTTAGATTCTAGGGAACTGAGGTCCTCAGATGTTAAGTCCCATAGTGCTCAGAGCCATTTGAACCATTTGAACCAATATTACGGTGCCTACTCTTAAATCCTTAACATCGACGTTGCAGTTTTATTCAGTGTCATATGGTCTACCTGAAACAAAGGAAGCTTAATATTGTTCTAATTAAATTTAACAAAGATATTTTCTGTGGTAAAAACTGAAAAGGTAGCACGTTATTTTACCAATAGTCGCAAAGGCTACGCATAATGTCAGCTGCTAATTTAGGTTACCTACATTACAGGTAGTGGGCGACATAGGTGACGAGCTTGTTAGTGCGAACCTCTCAAGTATGCATTCATATCAGTTCAAATTGACGGCTGTGCAGCTTTAAATAATTCTATGTAAACAAGCTCCACGGCAGTAATAACCAGCTCCTTCTGTTACTTGCTTACATATGGTGCGGCGTAACAGTTCTCAACACTTCAAAGTTACGTAGCCCATTTTCAGATTGCAGATTTTATTTACAATTGAATAGTTAGTTGCGTGAATAAATATTTAACAGCTACCAGTGTCAATTTGTTATAAGCAGCGAAGTTCATACTTTATCTCTTTACGGGGTCTAACACCTACTGTACCGAATTCAGTGAGTTCAACGTGATCATAAAATCACGTCTTCGTGGCAAATATATTTTACATTACAAATAGTCACATTTTAAGAGCTCCTTAATACACTTCTTCTTTCTTGATATTGCTTAAACTTTTTACCAGCCATTAGTTTTGTCTCCAGATTAAAGTTTTCTACTAGCACATAGCTGCACTTTTGCTGTAGTTAATTGTATAAATAAATTAAAGTTCAAATGTTACGGAACCAATTGGTCTTCTTGAATGGGAAAACGTTAACGAAATTAAATTACTTCTCTGTTTATTGCCTTTACACCTCTCTCAGTTGTCCTCATACAGTGAGCAACGGCCCAGCCACGATTTCGTAGTTATTGTTATCTGCGGCCGTATGTCATCCCCGGCGCTAATTCGTCCTTTGTCTTAACATAGGAGGAATTTTGCCGTATGAGTTTCCACTTTTTAGCTCGTGTATTGTGTTTCTGAGGAGGAGGTGGCGGAAAGATTTAGATATTGATTGTAGGTGTCGGACAACCACCTATAAAGCAAGTGTTCCACGTACAACTAGACCGACGTCATCGCAAGTGGAGTAAAGGCTTAAACTTAACGATGCCATTAGCTGCTGTTTCCAGACGCTGCAGCCAAACTTCTGGTGGTACCGTTTTGAACATGGCGTCAACTGAAACGCTACGGATGGGCAATAATTTCACCATGGAGCTTTCGGCATTAAAGGCACCAAGGGCTCGATAAGAGGAATAGAAATACAAATGTTGGGTACAAAAGTAGATTTGGTCACCACATACGCTGATGAATTTGAAGATTCGTTATTTATCGTTGCCCAAAATTTGAACTTCGGCGCTTTATGCAATTCAACATCATTCAACGCAAGAAAAGAGTTTAGAGATGACATCAAATCAGTGGCAGTCATAAAAGACACACTAACAAAACTAAATTAAATTTTTAGGTGATACATTCAAGGCCTTTGAGATCAAAATTGGCGTCAGACAAGGACATGGACTGACCCCACTGCTGTTCAGTTATGTACTCGAGAAGGTAATTAGGGAATGGAGGAAACGAACAGAGTGGGTGGAATTTTAAGAACCCACAATTGGGAGAAAAGGGTGTAATCTGAGTTTTGATTGTTTGGCATTTGCAGACGATCTTATCAGCTGAACCACCGAGAGAGGTGGCGCAATGGCTAGCACACCGGACTCGCATTCGGGAGGACGACGGTTCAAACCCGCTTCCGGCCATCCTGATTTAGGTTTTCCTTGATTTCCCTAAATCGCTACAGGAAAATGTCGGGATGGTTCTTTGAAAGGGCACGGCCGACTTCCTTCGCCGTCCTTCCCTAATCAGATGAGACGGATAACCTCGCTGCCTGGTCTCATCCCCCCAAACAACCCGACCCAACCCTCCTAGCTGAACCTGTAGAAGATGCAACAATGTAGATAAATATCCTACAAGAGACAACTTCAAAAGCAGGCCAATGTATATATTTGAAAAAATAGTGCGTATGACAGATGCGAAGTATGCACCTAAATACATGGAAACTGATTGTGGAAGAGTAAAAAAACACTACAAATTTTAAATATCTAGGTGAAATAATACAACCAAATGCTTTGGACAAAGAAGCTAACTTAGCAAGGACAAGGAAACTATCGAAAGACCTGTAGGCCCTATAACAAGAAATCTATTTCATAAATGTAGAACTCTGGCACTACAATACTGTCATTAAACCAGAATGCCTTTATGCTTCAGAATACCATTCGTTAAAAGCAGCTAAGCAATTAGCTGAAATAGAAGAAGAAAAGAAAAATAATCAGGGAAGTCTTGGGACCAAAATATTGTAGCATAGCACCCCGTCTTCAGGCCACAAGTGGCCCATCGGGACCATCCGACTGCCGTGTCATTCTCAGCTGAGGATGCGGATAGGAGGAGCGTGTGGTCAGCACACCGCACTCCCGGTCGTTATCATGGTTTCCTTTGACCGGAGTAGCTACTATTCGGTCGAGTAGCTCCTCAATTGGCATCACGAGGCTGAGTGCACCCCCAAAAATGGCAACAGCGCATGGCGGCCTGGATGATCACCCATCCAAATGCCAGCCACGCCCGTCAGCAGGTAACTTCGGTGATCTGACAGGAACCGGTATATCCACTGCGACAAGGCCGTTGCCGGACCCAAAATATAAGAATGTGAAATTGAGAAGCAATAAAGAAGTTTACAAAAAATAAAACCAATATCAGACACAATGAGGAAGAGAAGAGGACATAACATGGCTAGATGAAAAGACAATAACTAAAAGAATTTTTTAACTTTCTTACAGAAACCCAGAAACATCAATGATATGAATGAAAGAATTCAAAGCAGGCCTGAGATAAATGGAATAAATAGGAGAAAGAGAAAAGTTCAAACCAAAAGTAAGAAGTTTCAAGGGCTTCCAGGAGAAAACAAAAAGACAGGAGCAGTATGAACAGAAGAAAGAACAGAAAAAGATAGGGAAAGAATGAAAAACTTTTGGAAAGAAAGAGAGGAGGAAAGAAAGAAGACATAAGTTATTTCATGTGTCATTTAGTAGGCCAAACCAATAAAAAGAACTAGAACTTTTCTCTTTAATTATTCCATTAAGCACACAGTAATACAGTTGGCTTTTAAACTTTGACGTCCCAATAGCAGCAGCTCTGAGCTGAAGAGAATGGCGCAGGAGATGAAATGGTGGCGGGGAAAAAAAATGATGGGGAGTCTGCAAAATGCTGAATAACACTCAGGAAGAAGTCCAAAATCGTTGTCTGGATGCAAGCTGACTTTATTATTCCAATATTACGCGTTTTGGACATTACCATCATCAGAAATCCTAGAAGATCTTGTTATCATTTTCACATAGATACAAAAGGTACATGTTGTAATAGTAACAATCATATTACACACTGGTGTTACATACTACAACATGTGCGTTTGGTATTTACGTGCAACATGATGTTCCTGGATATCTGGTGATGGCAATGTCCGAAACGCGTAATACTGGAGTAATAAAGTCAGCTTGCATCCTGTCAATGACTTTTGCCATTTTCTTCAGCGACCTATTCAGCATTTTGCAGACTGTACATATTTTTCTGCATGGCCGTATACCTCATTTCTGACTTCATGTCGCAGCTATGATATTATTCTGATTTTAACCTCCAGAAAGTTCTCTTGTAACTATAACCAGCAGATCCTGAAGTGGATTTGTGACAAGATCATGGTGTCATAATCAAAATCTGAATGTACTACCGGCTCTGAATATTGATATCCTTATAACTGTTGATTTTTAAATTTATACAATTCTCAAATAAACTGAGCTGATGGTAAAATACAAACGAACTTCTTTTAATAAATAATCAGTTGTACTTATTTACGTACAACGTAAATGTGATGCAAACAAGTTTTATCCACATTAGGCGGCATAAAACTCGTATGCGTTAGAACATAAATTTGTTATTAGGTGGTCGTAAGAGAAAGTACGTCACTTGTCAGCAGACTCGCAAATAAAATGTAGTAAGACAATATCAGGACCTTGTTAACGTATATTTGTGATTAATTAAGTTTGTATCTCTAGTTGTTATAAAATGATAATATCACCAGTTTTGTCTTTTCATTGCTGTCAACAGATGTGAAATAATCATCACACCATCGGTAAATGAAATACAACAGCAATAGAGAATTTGCAAAATATCAAAGGTATGAGATGAAGGCCAGATGTACGCAGAGCTATTGAAAGTGGAGGGCCACAACTGAAATTAGAACTAAGATCTTTAATATAAACTGTTTGGAAGACAGAAATCGTATCTTCAGACTGGAAAACCGCAATTAGAAGCCCCGCGTTTAAGAATAACTGTGCGATAACTAAAAAGGAATTGCTTTACTGCATGTCACTTATAAAATCATATCGATCGGCCTATTAAACAGGCCGATTCCTACAATTGAAGAACTAATTTGGGACTATTAATGCAGTTTCCGCAGAAACAGGTCCACATTGTATCATTTATTCAGCCTTAGACAAATAACTGAGAAGGCGTGAGAATTCAATCTAGATGCCCACAGATTATTTCTAGATTTCAAAAAGATCCGTGATAGCATACACCAATGGACAGAATTAGAAATCCCCTCAAAGATAATCAGATTTATGTGTTTAGATGAAACTTGACACCAGTAGAAGAAACTGAAAATTTTAAGATGGACTGAGACAAGGGGACGCCATTTCAATCCTTTTGTTTAATCTCGTGTCAGAGAATATCGGTAGATAATTGACAAAAACTAATCCACAAGAGACCCAGCTACGGGAGTAAATATACGAGACTTACCTACGCAAATGATGTAGTGTTGAGAAGTAGTTCCACTACTGAACTACTCAGAACGACGCAAATAAATTACAATAGCGCTGATAAAGTAGGATTGTATGTTAATGAAGAAAAGAGAGAATATTTTGTCATAAGTAAGAAAATCCAAAGTGATGCGCCTTGGCGGTAGATGGGTTCACTCTCAAGACAGTTAACCATATCGAGTACTTAGGGAGCATTTTTAGTAACTACAATATAACCGATACAGGAACAGAAGCCCGTTTAGCAACAGCGAATAAAACATTTTTTTTTTTTTACTTTTATCGATATCTTAAGAGAACGATCATTTTGTAATAACTGCAAAATGCGCTTGTATCAATCGATTATTCTAGCGGTGCGAAACATTATATTTAGAATGAAAGATGAAGAAAAATTGTTAACATTAGAAAGAAAAATGCCAATGAAAATTTTTGGACATGTATGTGATACAAATAACATGGAAAGAAGATAAGGGTTGGCTACTACGAGCATACGGAAGGAGTAGACACGGAGAGGCCACTTTCACCAACAATTCAAAAAATATGTGTGAAATCTTATGGGACTTAACTGCTAAGGTCATCAGTCCCTAAGCTTACACACTACTTAACCTAAAGTATCCTAAGGACAAACACAAACACCCATGCCCGAGAGACGACTCGAACCTCCGCCGGGACCAGCCGCACCAACAGTTGCCGTCATATATATGGAACATTTTGAGTAGGCAGTCCTGGAAGTAGCCCAATGGAAACCAACTTGTTTTTCCCTGTATGTAGATGATACTTTCGCTATATAGCCTCATAGAAAAGATGAATGACTTCCTCACACATCTCAGTTCCAGACAGCGGAACATCAGTTTTGCCATGGAAGTCGAAGTGAATGGAGTGGTCCCCCTTCTGGATGTCCTGGTAAAATGAAGAGCGGGCGGCAAGTTGGGCCACAGCGTCTACCGAAAGAAGACGCACACCGACCTATACATACACGCAAGACTGCTGCCACCACCGCCGCAGAGGAACGGAGTGGTTCAAATGGCTCTGAGCACTATGAGACTTAACATCTAAGATCATCAGTCCCCTAGAACTTAGAACTACTTAAACCTAACTAACCTAAGGACATCACACATATCCATGCCCGAGGCAGGATTCGAACGTGCGACCGTAGCAGTCGCGCGGTTCCGGACTGAAACGCCTAGAACCGCTCGGCCACCGCGGCCGACAGAGGAACGGAGTACTCAAAACACTTGTTACATATGGCTCGCACCCTCTCCGACAATGAAAGTCTGAACCAGGAAGCTAAATATCAGAGGATCGCGTTCCGGAAGAAGGGCTACACAGAGTGGTAAATTCAGAGACCCCCTACGTCCTACACCCACTGAACAAGCGGCGGAAACAGAAGAGGAACCTTAAGAAGACACCGTCATTACTTTTATTCCTTTTTGTGGCGTATTATCCGGAATGATAGGACGAATACTTCGAAAACACGAAATGAAGACAGTGTTCCACTCACCAGTTGCAACACGCGCTGTGCTTGGTAGTGTCGAAGAGGACCTCAGACTATGGAAACCTGGGGTGTACCAGATAACCTGGCAATGCGGCAAGGCATAGTCATATATAGGTCAGACGTTGTGTATTTTAGAGAACACCAATGGCATAACAGACTGCAGTAGCCCAACAGCTGAGCAGTCGCAGATTTCGGAAAGGTTCTGACTCAGGCGTCTAACGTCTGGGTCTCTGCCATTCAAGAATCTATCGAGAGTAATGGAACCGCTGATGTATCGTTATAGTGGCTACATCCTTAGTAAGATCTGGGAACCTGCACTTAGTCTGATTAACCCAGGAACGCTAATGACACGTAATAGGCACGGACAGAGGCACGTCATAAGCATTACTTCCATAACCGTCCGCACTGTATGTTTGGGGCGCACTAAGCGATTCAGGCATCCAGTAAGGAAGTAGAATTCAGAGGGAACAGACGCGGCTGACCGTTAGAGTGTCAACAATGGAGTCTAAAGGCAAGTTCAGATGATTCAAATGGCTCTAAGCACTATGAGACTTAACGTCTAAAGTCATCAGTCCCCTAGAACTTAGAACTACTTAAACCTAACTAACCTAAGGACATCACACAAATCCATGTCCGAGGCAGGATTCGAACCTGCGACCGTAGCGGTCGCGCGGTTCCAGACTGTAGCGCCTTGAACCGCTCGGCGACTCCGGTCGGCAAAGGGAAGTTCACAACGTCAAATTTACGTACGGTTAGTGTCGTAGAAAATCTGTCTGCATAAGGAATACCTATCGTTAATGTCAAAGGATCTTAAGAATTACAGTCATTGCTTGAGTGTTTCAGATGATAGAATTGCATCAACAGCTCACACATTCCTGGCGCATCCAACGACAGTCTATGTCAAATCTGAGCATGGGGCTAAAGAATGTAATTCAGAGGAGTATTACAAACGAAAGTGTAAGAACAGCAAGGACCTCTTCGAAACATGCCTCCGGGAAGTAGTGTTATTACTGCCTCTACACGCTTAAGAACAGATCACTGTGCAGCTTATAACAAGCCAATATACGACGAACATCAGAAAAAGATGTGTTTATTGACCATAATGCTGCCCCGTCTATCTTCATAAATAGAAACTGTGATTTCCATTATAAAGTCAAGTCATTTTATATCTAAATGATAATTTGCACATAATATGTTCCTCATTTTCATATAGCAATGTAAACATACGTATCACTGTTGTGCATTATTTGTAACCCGCTTCTCTACGATACGCATTTTTGTATTAAAGGATTCAAACTACTAATAAACTTTTAATTAGAATAAATATTGTAGTTGTGATTATCAGTCCGTGACTAGTTTGATGCAGCTCTCCAAATTTTTGTCCCCCCACGCTTCCCTCCAGTACTAAATTGGTGATCCCTTGATGTCTCATAATGTGTCCCATCAACCGATCCTTCCTTCTAGTCTGGTTCTCCACAAATTTCACCTCAATTCTATACAGTACGTGCTCATTAGTTATATGATCTACCCATCTAATCTTTAGTACTCTTCTGTAGCACCACATTTCAAAAACTTCTATTCTCTTCTTATCTAAACTGTTTATCGTCCATATTTGACTTCCATACATGGCTACACCTCATACAAATGCTTTCACAAAAGACTTCGTAGCACTTAAATCTATATTCGATGCTAAGAAAGTTTCTTTTCTTCAGAAACGCTTCTCTTGCCACTGCCAGTCTACATTTTGTATCCTATCTACTTCGGCCATCATCAGTTACTTTGCTGCCCAAATAACTAAATTCATCCAGTACTTAGTGTCTCGTTTGCTAATCTAATTTCCTCACCATCACCTGACATGCGACTGCATTGCATTATCCTTGTTTTGTTCTTATTAATGGTCATCTTATATCCTCCTTTTAAAACATTGTCCATTCTGTTCAAGTGCTCCTCCAAATCCTTTGCTGTCTCTGGCAGAATTACAATGTAATTGGCAAACCCCAAACTTTTTCTTTGGTTTCCGTTACTGTTTACTCAAAGTACAGATTGAATAACACTGGCGATAGGCTACAATTCTGTCTCACTCCCTTCTCAACCATTGCATCCCTTTCATGCTCCTCGACTATTATAACTGACGTCTGGTTTCTGTACAAGTTTTAAATAGCTTTCGGTTCTCTGTATTTTACCTCTACTACCTTCATAATTTCAAAGAGAGTATTCAAGTCAACATTATCAAAAACTTTCTCTAAGTGTACAAGTGCTATAAATATAAGTTTGCCTTTTCTTAACATATCTTGTAAGGTAAGTCGTAGGGTCACTATTACACTACTGGCCATTAAAATTGCTACACCACGAATATGACGTGCTACAAACGCGAAATTTAACCAACAGGAAGAAGATGCTGTGATATGCAAATGATTAGATTTTCAGATCATTCACACAAGATTGGCGCCGGTGGCGACACCTACAACGTGCTGACATGAGGAAAGTTTCCAACCGATTTCTCATACACTAACAGCAGTTGACCGGCGTTACCTGGTGAAACGTTGTTGTGATACCCCGAGGAAGGAGGAGAAATGCGTACCATCAAGTTTCCGACTTTGATAAAGGTCAGATTGTAGCATATCGTGATTGCGGTTTATCGTATCGCGAGATTGCTGCTCGTGTTGGTCGAGATCCAATGACTGTTAGCAGAATATGGAATCAGTGGGCTCAGGAGGGTAATACGGAACGCCATGCTGGATCCCAACGCCCTCGTATCACTAGCAGTCGAGATGACAGGCGTCTTATCCGCATGGCTGCAACGGATCGTGCAGCCACGTCCCGAATCCTGAGTCAACAGATGGGGACGTTTGCAAGACAACAACCATCTGCACGAACAGTTCGACGACGTTTGCAGCAGCATGGACTATAAGCTCGGAGACCATGGCTGCGGTTACCCGTGTCGCTGAGTCACAGACAGGAGCGTCTGCGATGGTGTACTCAACGACGAAGCTGGGTGCACGAATGGCAAAACATCATTTTTTTCGGATGAATCCAGGTTCTGTGTACAGCATCATGATGGTCGCATCCGTGTTTGGCGACAGCGCAGTGAACGCACATTGGAAGAGTGTATTCGTCATCGCCATACTGGCGTATCACCCGGCGTGATGGTATGAGGTGCCATTGGTTGCACATCTCGGTCACCCCCTGTTCGCATTGACGGCAGTTTGAACAGTATTACGACCCGTGGCTCTACCTTTCATTTGATCCCTGCGAAACCCTACATTTCAGCAGGATAATGCGTGACCGCATGTTGCAGGTCCTGTACAGGCCCTCCTGGATACAGAAAATGTTCAACTGCTACCCTGGCCAGCACATTCTCCAGATCTCTCACCAACTGAAAACGTCTGGTCAATGGTGGCCGAGCAACTGGCTCGTCACAATACGCCAGTCGCTACTCTTGATGAACTGTGGCGTCGTGTTGAAGCTGCATGGGCAGCTGTAAGTGTACACGCCATCCAATCTCTGTTTGACGCGTTGCCCAGGCGTATCAAGGCCGTTATTACGGCCAGAGGTGTTTGTTCCGCGTACTGATTTTCCGGGATCTATGCACTCAAATTGCGTGAAAATGTAATCGCATGTTAGTTCTAGTATAATATATTTGTCTAATGAATACCCGTTTATCATCTGCATTTCTTCTTCGTGTAGCAATTTTAATGGCCAGTAGTGTACTTCGCTTATCCCTACATTTCTCTGGAATCCAAACTGCCCTTCCTTGAGGTCGGCTTCTACCAGTTGCTCCACTCTTCTGTAACGACTAAGTGTTAGTGTTTTGCAACCACGACTAATTAAACTGGCAGTTCGGTAATATTCACACCTGTCATAAACATACTTCGTTTAAAGATCTGCATATGCATTTTACGCATCGTTAGTACTTATTATAGGTAAAGAGTTCTAATGTTAAGAAGAGAGAAGAGATATCCCACACCGAATCGAGTTCGGGGGCAAGCGGAGCGACAGCAGAGATTCTGCTAGTACGCGTCCCTGGGCACGATCCGTGGACGGAGCAACGTGTCGAGGCGAGGCAATGCTAGGCGCAGGCAGCTGACAGAGTGGCTGGCCGGAGGGAGGGGAAGACGGGAAAAAAGCTCCGCGCCAGTCCCTATGCAGTCAGTTACTCAGTGCACCTTATGATGTCAACGTTGTCGCTTGCCGAAATAGTGCACTCATTGGACACTGACATCCGGCAGTTTACCAGTGAACTATTTCGTCATGAATTTCACCAGGAGAAGCTGAAGAATCGCAACAGTTTTTTATTGTGACGTAACGTCACACCCAGCAGAGAGGTAACGACGAAAAATAGGAGATCATCGACAACATAGTACCGCAGAATGGGGCGTATATGGTTCAAATGGCTCTGAGCATTATGGGACTTAACTTCTGAGGTCATCAGTCCCATAGAACTTAGAACTACTTAAACCTAACTAGCCTAAGGACATCACACACATCCATGCTCGAGGCAGGATTCGAACCTGCGACCGTAGCGATCGCCCGGCTCCAGACTGTAGTGCCTAGAACCGCTCGGCCACTTCGGCTGGCAATGGGGCGTATAAAGAACGAGATGTCGCCTGCAATCCATGTACCAAAATTTAGTGCACATGCACGGAGTCTGCCAAATTGAAAACCGAGTAAACAGCTGTGTTTCAAGGTAAGCAAATACTTTTTGTTTATTTTATTAATTGTGAATTTTAGCTGCTGGGCTTACCTACATCTAAATAGTTACTTGATGTACTGTTAAAATTAGAAATTTATGAGCAGTAGGAAGACTGCCTACAGGTTAGTATGTAGGGAGGGTGGTAGGTGTATTTTTAATATTTTGGAAGACGAATGGTGACTTATAAGTATCCATAAAAAAGTTCCAATTGTGACTCTGCTAAAAACTTACGTAATACCGCCCTTTAAATCATTTTCTTGAAAGAAAAACACATGACTATTGCGTATTTTTTGCTTTCCTTGTGAGCTAGGGGGGGGGGGGAGCAGCCCCCGCAATTCCCCCTAGGTATGGGCGCTCCTGAGCAGTAGTAACAGAAAAGACCGACCACACAGGAAAGTAATGAGCGGTTTTCGCGACTGGCTGATAATACACGAGAAAAACGAATTTTTAGATTTTCTTACTGTAAACAATAAAAGCCATTAAACTGTAAAAAATATTCTGTGTAAATAAAGATTGCTTCATCAACTTCTGGAGTTAGTTTTTTGTAAAGATTATCTTTTCTCTTTAAAAAAATTATGCATTTCCTTCACTACTGTATGTAATACACCTCATTCGAGTCTGGGGGAACTAAATGGCACACAAAATTGATTTCGCATTTTATAGTTTCGGATCACAACTTGATGATGACGTGTCTATTCTTTCGATACTGATCATAATTACTGTGATACGTAATTTCCAGGCATGCTACAGCATAAAATTTGAAGGGTTTGCTTTGAAAAACGTGGTCGCTGGTTGCCTTACGTTTGATTCATTTTAGTTGATACGTTGCTGTGTATCAAATGTAGCTAACATATACAACTTGTTTTTAAAGTCGGAAGAAAATCCTCATCCCACAACATTGTGGAGAAAATAGAAGCTAAAGTATTTTATTTGATCACGCTGGCGCCGAACGCGCTACCTGAGCACACCACGTGCTTGTCCCGCAGCCTGCTGCTTCTCACAATCAGTCGTGAACAGTTCGTGGCAGCCGCTTCTTAAAAGAGTGATCGCGAGCTATTGTTGTACTACTGCCGGAAGACACTGATGAAGAAGAAGACATACTACACCGGAACAGTTACATAAAGGGAATGCTCATATTTAGGACAAAGCTTTACAAAAGTTTCTGTACCACATTTATCAATCGTCATTTATTAAACGAGTATGACTCATATTACGTAACATATTAGAGTGAACTTATAGGCTGTATAAATTAAATTTTAATGCAGCTTACTGTCTTCATTTAAAGTAATACCCATGTGTTACTTTCAGGTTGAAAACATAATGTAAATTCCAGATCTGATACAAATACGGAAACTTTTGCAGTGTCCCTTAATAACTGTTCCTATTGGAAGTGAAGTTGATTTACAGCTCAAAGTCTCTAAAAAGAAAAATTAAGAATTAAGTTTAAATTGCTGCAAGGAAAAAAAAGATATTTAGAAGACCAAGTAATTCCATTGTCATTTGAAGCTTAATGCAGTGACAGTTCACAGCTTTCACGTGTGGACAGTAATAAATTTAAAACATCTAAGTTTTAATTAAAGATTTATCACAATTTCTTTCATTAGCATTTTCTTTCGTAAAACTTTTCATTTAGACGGTTGGATTAGTCCCGTTTCGTAAGAACGTCCAATTTGAGCAATTGCAGTAAGCAGGTACCGTTTCACGTTCACTCGATTTCAGTATGGCGTCGAGCGCAACGGTTGAGTTGATACAAATCGAAGGAGCCGCCCTCTGCTTTCCTTTCGGTATATTCTATATTCTGTGATAGTACACACATAGGTACACCGCATATGTCGAACAGGTCACCAGCTTTACTCTGTATACATGCATACAAATATACTTTCACGTACACTTCGCTTTCAGTATAGTCCCAGAATTAAAATAAAAATACCTCAGTCCTCCGATTCTAACCAAGGTTTTTGGTAAGTATCCCTCGGTTCTGAGGCAAATTCTGGAACTAGAAATCCCCTCCTAAAAATTTCCAATTGGCACTCCCTCTGTTCCAATACTAGTTTCTCCAGTATTTGATTGAGACGTCCCTCACTCTACAATGGGTTATTAGTCGAACAGCCTTCTCTGCATCGAAAATGAAAAGTATGCAAGAAAACAAGAGCACCAAGAGGAATGCGGCTGCAGTTGTGTCCGAAACAATGGTTTCTTTCAGTGACAATTAATTTACTATGTGACGTGGCACCTCAGGGATTTTTCTCTCATGGAAGCAATGGAACTGGATGTACTCAGCCTCCTAATGTCAAATGAGGCATTACATGACCTAGTAGTAGCGGCAACATGTCTGCTAATACAATAAAGGCCGGGAGGATGGTGTGCTGAACTTATGGCACTGTCGCGAAATTTGTAAGGGCATCATCTTTCAGATTTACTAACAGGTCTACCAACTTTCGTTTGTGTAGCACAACTCCTTCCTGGTGCTGGGATTTCTTTCTTCTATTTTTTTTTCTTAGTCAGTGTGTTTCCGACAGGCCAGTTTTGGGCAGTATCTCGTAGTAACCAACCTTAACCGAACTCTGAATTTCACTGTCATAAGATAACTGATAGCTCTGTTAACACTGGTTACTCTGAAACTGCTATAAGCGATCTGGCGACAGATGACACTGCTCGAAACTAGTCAGTCTGTAATAATAAAAACAGCGGGTAACTCGGAAATAATTCCCATCATCAACGCTTCCACGATGCGTTAGAATGGTATTACGACTATCAGCGACGTTGAAATTTTACTCAAGGCTGCTAGGGAGAACATATTGGCAATAAAATTAACTGAATACGAGAGCCCCTCGGGTGGCTCGTAGCGACCGGGAAACAGGCGCCCATTCCGGCCACAGAAGCGGCGAATGTCAGTCACATGGAGCACGCTCTAATTGCAGCGTCAACTACTGCTGCTGACGATGACACGGGAATTACGAGGTACCGTCCGGTGAAAGGCAGTGCGCGTAGCGAGAGCGCTGTCCCGCGTTACACATTCTCCTTGTTTTACTTAGCGGGACGCGGTTTTCGGCGTGCGCTGACATGCGTCAGGCGGCATTGCCTTTACTGCCATCAACAACGTAGCTGGTACATCATTCGGTGTACCAGTGTACTAGAGACTAAGTCCCGTTGTCCATATCAATGAAAAATTACCGATCGCTTCCATGCGCTGGAGGCTAGGGCGAGGCCGCTCTGAGTATACTGTATATGCGAATAAGGAGGAATTGAAAACTCCAGGACTATCGAAGGGCCCTTTGCTGCAGCCACTAGCTCCGCTTTGCATCTTCATGGGGAGGAGATGCAGTCCTCGGTGTAACCCGCCCACGTCAAACAGGTGAAACAAATGACTTTCCTTGACGTAATAAAGGAAATGCAACGGGGTTGACTACTTGTTCTCCTTGCTACGCGCTTTATAAGCCAAGGACCCTGAGCGACCTGGCCTGAACAATGGGTAAATTTGGCCAAATGAATCTGTTGGCTTATGCTCACTATAAAAATGGACGATGTGTTTCTGATGCGAAACTGCCAAGTTGGCAACGCATCTCCATGTTACCCTGCGGGGCACTGGCCTACGGTTCTGTTACTGCTGATCGATGGTTAAATGTGCTACACTTTTCACGGTTCGTCGCCTTCAGACGAGTTTCTTTTTCTGCGACAATTCCTTATGACGGTGTGTAAAACTGGAGGTAGAGTCTTAGCAAGTTACTCAAAACAGTAGACAGTCTATAGCACTGTAGAAACAGACAGACTGTGGATACTACGAAGCTGCGTAGTCCCTACACTTTAACACATAAATTGCATTTGCTTTAACATTGTAACTGTTTACCGTCGATTTTAAGTTAAGTACCAGCCACGATAAATCCCATACTTATAGGTGGAGGAGCTGTGAGTATTCTGTTTACAGCTTGACACGGTTCTTCCAACTCTCTATCATCATTTACCTCAAGGGCAAAAGAGTTAACTTAGGCACTATATGTAATGTATTCGCAGTTGTGAATATACACAAGCATCAGCTTTATAATGAAATGTCGACAGTAAAAATTTGTGCCTGGCCAGGACTCGAACCCGGATTTCCCGTTATACGCGAGCAGGCGGATTAACCAGTTTTGGCTATCCGTGCATGACTCGCGGCCAGACCCAAACTTCCATGTGTCATCGTTCGTGCTTCACAACCTGCGCTCGTACACGTTATGTAATTCCCGTACAGTGGGAGGACATCTTAATTCAAAGTCATTGCCTGGTATCGGGATATGAATACGATATTGCAGTGGCTGTATTGTTTAGAAGTACGATGGAATGTTTCTTCGGACATGCATAAACAGTACTTCTTAAAATACAGTAACTGCAATATCATATTTATGTGTCGATACCAGGTAGCGACTTTCAGTTAGAATGTCGTCCCCCTGCACGGAAATCAGGTAATGCGTATGAGTGCATGTTGTGACGCATGAACGACGACGTATGGAAGTCTGGGTCTGGCCGTGACTAGTGCACGGAGAGCCAATATTGGTTAAGACAACGGCTCGCGTATAACGGGAAATTTGGGTTCGAGTCCTGATCGAGTACAAATTTTCATTGTCGTCATTCACTTATACAGCTGATGGTTGCCCATATTCGCAACTGCGAATACATTTCGTGTATTTCATAACGGCTGTAGTTGCCACACTGCCTATTCCTTCGGGCATGCATGCATGTCAGAAAGAACATTGCGTAGTACTTCTTAACAACACAGGCACTGCAATATTGTACCTTCGCCACGATTGAAGTAATTTCTAGATCCGTCCATAACTCTTTATCCACGATTATATGTTGAGTTCTCCCCTCTAGGAAAAAGGTGATTCAGGACAAATTTCACTCCATATGATACCGAAGAAATCACGAGTCTTTAATAAATTGTGGAAATAAATTTTGTATTTTTACGCCGTAGTTTCCTCCTAACACCTCTTGAATCAAATGCACGTCGAGAAAGTTTATTAAACTTTGTACTAAGCGTCATTCTGCTCCTCGTCTAAGGTAACTACAGAAGATAGATTTTAGACGAATTGTCGCAGCGTCCATAACAGTCAAGGCTTATCCACATGAATGTCAAACACAAAGACATGTAGAGTTCTTGTGTTATTAAAATAGTGTGCTGGACCAGGATTCGATCCTGGACATCTCATTATGGTGGGCTTTTTACTATTTCGTGGTTGAAGTATGCTATAACAAAAATGTCTTGACGATCAGGTACGATATCTTGGCCTTAACGTTATTAAATTAATAGAATATTAATTAAAAAAGAAGAAGCAAATGCGCCAGAACACTATAAGAAAAGTGTCGGAGTATTCTATTGATGATCTGCACAAATCTGCTATTAGGCAGCTGTTTCTGTGTGTGAAACTGTCTGCAAGCACGTCCGCTCTTTTCTTTTCACATGTGGTTGGACTTAAAGTATAACAACGAAGCATTCATAAAAATGTTATTCTGTTAGATTTCATTTCAAAACATGCTATTTGCAAACGGCAGGATTAGTGACACTTTTGTTACGGGAAAAACGAAGATCAAGAGTACAAAAGGCTTGTGGTTTTAGTTAGACGAGACAAGGAGAAACATATTACAAGTTGAGTGAACGCTGGCTACACGATTGTGTACTACGTTGTTTTCAAATGAAAGTGACAGTTTGTAATTGTTCTATGTTCTGCTAGTTTGCCCTTCTTAATTTCAGTTTCGTACACAGTTAAATTAGAGTTTCCGATACAAAAAGAAAAGTAAAAAAGTCTTAGACTTTCACTACAGCTCATTTAGATAACTAGAAGTAAGCGTGGGATCGTGTTTGAAAAATATATGATGATTACTGAAGGCATGTACTACGAGTACATTGACGGGACGATGAAAGTGTACGCATCGTATAATCAACTTTCTTTTATCCGTAGCGGTGAAGTACAACTTCAGGTATTAATTCACACATCAAAAAAAGTTTTGCTTCACCCCGGTTCCCAGAACTCCAGAAGATAGACGTTGACCGTGGATACTGTATCACAGACACACTCCCTTTGACTGTCCAGCTAAACCCACCGGCTGGCCGGAGTGGCCGTGCGGTTCTAGGCCCTACAGTCTAGAGCCGAGCGACCGCTACGGCCGCAGGTTCGAATCCTGCCTCGGGCATGGATGTGTGTGATGTCCTTAGGTTAGGTTTAATTAGTTCTGAGTTCTAGGCGACTGATGACCTCAGAAGTTAAGTCGCATAGTGCTCAGAGCCATTTTTTAACTAAATCCGCCCAAAGATGTAAACAACCATACATGAGCAGCGCCTATTAGACGGAGAGGGTCCGAAGGCCTATCAGTTTCAGTCATTCCACCAGGAACGAGCTACACACCTCGTGTTGCCTGTAGTTCAACCATGCCTAGACGTTCAATACCGCGGTTCAATCGCGTCCGCATTATTACTTTGTGCCAGGAAGGACTCTCCAACAATGGAAATGTCCAGGCGTCTCGGAGTGAACCAAAGCGGTGTTATTCGGACATGGAGGAGATACAGAGAGATCTGTCGATGTCATTCCTCGCTCAGGCCCAAGGGCTATTACTGCAGTGGATGACCGCTGCCTACGGATTATGGCTCGGAGGAATCCTGACAGCAACGCCACCATGTTGAATAAAGCTTTTCGTGCGGGCTACAGGACGTCGTGTTACGACTCAAACTGTGCGCAATGGCTTCATGATTCGCAACTTCACTCCCGACCTCCATGGCGAGGTCCACCTTTGCAGCCGCGACACCATGCAGTGCGGTACAGATAAAACGACACGCCAAATGGACTGCTCGGGATTGGTATCACGTTCTCTTCAGCGATGAGTGTCGCATATGTCTTCAACAAGACAATCGTCAGAGACGTGTTTGGAGGCAACCCGGTCAGGCTAAACGCCTTAGACATATGTCCAGCGATGGTGGCAAGATGGAGGTTCCCTGCTGTTTTGGGGTGGCATTATGTGGGGCCGACGGACACCGCTGGTGGTCATGGAAGGCGCCGTATCGGCTGTACGATACGTGAATGCCATTCTCCCAGCGATAGTGCAACCATATCGGCAGCATATTGGAGAGGCATTCGTCTTCATGGACGACAATTCGCGCCCGCATCGAGCACATCTTGTGAATGACTTCCTTCTGGATAACGACATCGCTCGACTAGAGTGGCCAGACTGTTCTCCAGACATGAACCCGATCGAACATGCTTGGGACGAATTAAAAAGGGCTGTTTACGGAAGATGTGACCCACCAACCACTCTGAGGGATCTACGCCGAATCGCCACTGAGGAGTGGGACAATCTGGACCAACAGTGCCTTGATGAACTTGTGGATAGTATGCCACGGCGAATACTGGCATGCATCAATGCAAGAGGACCTGCTACTGGGTATTAGAGGTACCGGTGTGTACGGCAATCTAGACTACCACCTCTGAAGGTCTCTCTGCATGGTGGTACACCATGCACTGTGTGGTTTTCGTGAGCAATAAAAAGGGCGGAAATGATGTTTATGTTGATCTCTATCCCAATTTTCTGTACAGGTTCCGGAACTCTCGGAGCCGAGGTTATGCAAAACTTTTTCCATGTGTGTATATGCTATTAATATATGTCATCGCAACAATTTAATTTTCAATTACTATCCATAACTAGTTGCAACCCCTCATCAACAGATCCTCGGAAACGTGCGCTTTTTACTTATGCTTGAGTCATTTCAACAGCTTGTGCTGGGAAACATCCTAAGGCGTGAAAATAGAGAGTAAACGTAAGTATGGATGAAGGTTTTAACGAAAAAAACGCCTATATATGGTATATACGCTTGGGAGCTCTTGTTTAAGTGCTTGAAAAGGCGAGTAAACATCAGTCCTGATGCAAATTTCAAATATGTGATTAATTTCGAGAACACATAATAAATATTTGAGACCTAACGCAGCATAGTTCTACTGTCAATCCATCACTAAGTAGTTCACATTTATTTCTTGACACGTTTCAGATACCTATAGAGAGTACTTGATTTCGTTAATCTTGTTGTTGTTGTGGTCTTCAGTCCAGAGACTGGTTTGATGCAGCCCTCCATGCTACTCTATCCTGTGCAAGCTTCTTCACCTCCCAATATCTACTGCAACCTACACCCTTCTGAATCTGCTTAGTGTGTTCATTTCTTGCTCTCCCTCTACGATTTTTACCCTCTACGCTGCCCTCCAATACCAATTTGGTGATCGCTTGATGTCTCAGAATATGCCTTTAATGGTTGCTCAATATACAGATTGAATAACATCGGGAACAGGCTACAACCCTGTCTCACTCCATTCCCAATCACTGCTTCCCTTTCATGCCCCTCGACTCTTATTAGTGCCTTCTTGTTGCTATAGAAATTGTAAATAGCCTTTCGCTCCCTGTATTTTACCCCTGCCACCTTCAGAATTTGAAAGAGAGTATTCCAGTCAACATTGTCAAAAGCTTTCCCTAAGTCTACAAATGCTAGAAACGTAGGTTTGCCTTTCCTTAATCTATTTTCTAAGATAAGTCGTAGGGTCAGTATTGCCTCGCGTGTTCCAACATTTCTACAGAATTCAAACTGATCTGCCCCGAGGTCGGCTTCTACCAGTTTTTCCATTCGCCTGTAAAGAATTCGTGTTAGTATTTTGCAGCGTGGCTTATTAAACAGATATTTCGGTAATTTTCACATCTGTCATGCCTGCTTTCTTTGGGATTGGAATTGTTATATTCTTCTTGAAGTCTGATGTTAACCTAAAATGGAATAATATAAAAATAATGAATTTTACACTGTAATCATTTCAAATTAATGTAGTAGCTTCATTCAACGCTTTCCCTGGCTTAATAACTCATTTCAGGTAGAGATCTTCAATATTTTCTGGCGCAGTACTTTAACGGGAGGCGTAACATTAAGAAACGATCAGTTTTTGGCACTTTATAATATCTCTCGAAATTTAATGTGGATAAAATATTTTCATTGGAGGCGAGGATAGACACAATAACATCATGAACATACGCTATTATCGAAACATTTCTGAAGAAAATTCCATGGTTATTATAACTGCGTTGTTGTCAGCGAAGAGTACCATAAAACATAAAAAATATGCCTATTAAATTTTAAAGTGTCAATACATATAGGTAGTGTATTCCTTCAGTTACCAGTGGAAGACCAGTATTCAAATGAAATTTCAAATGAAATGCTAACATTACAATAGTGACTCTTTTACTTAATGTCTCTAAGTAATATTAGCGCTTTTTTCAGTATACCAGCCCAGGAGTCGTATGCGATATATTCCTGATGACTAGATATTAAGGCCCCCAATATTTTATCAAGTCAGTGTATTGTTTAACTTGTGCCATTGGTTGTTTTCCTACAGTTTGTTATACATTCACAGTAATGACAACCCAAGAGAGATCTTGCAGACATGCAAGATATAATGTACACCTTCGGTGATATTTTCTCAGTATATGGGCGATAGAGAGATAAAAACAGTCACACAGACTAAAACGGTAATTTCATAGTGGATGTACGGCAGCCATGTCACAAAGAACGAAGTGAACTGCAGTAGTGTCTGTCACTTACGTCTTTTAATACTCTCAAAAAGGCTCTTTGGCAATAAACCGTCGTGACGGCACACTGTGACCGTCATCACAACCATGGTTGTGTGCTAAATATCGGCATTACTAAATAGCGAAACTGTTCGTGGTTCGTGGTTCATGATTGCAGCTGCAGGTTGCTTTCTAACTACTTGCAGGGCCAAAAAAAAAATCATTTTCAGTGTTTCATGTAATTATTAACACGACTTAAAAATTAAAACTGCTTTCATAATCGGCTAATTGAGACGTATAATCTTACGTTAAAGGTTTAGCAGGGTAAACAAGTGTTACGGTTAGAAACTGTGTACATTCGTATGTCTTGAGGCATCGTAGCTCATTGCGCGCAAATTACCCACACTTTATTCAGCCAGCATTTGAGAAAGATAGTACTTAGCGACTTCCAACAAACTTTAACATAATTTCAAATCTTCATAAAACGTTTTCTCGATGACACCTCCTCACAAAATATTTCATGCAGTAAAACTTCAACATTAGGCATGACGCTTTAATTTATTACTTCTGATCTGTTACCAACACGTTTTTCAGACAAAATCCACACATACCATTGAATGTATCTGCACAGTTATACCATTTTACCACAGCAGTTCAGGAAATACGACATCATAGACATTCATGTGCATGAAAAACTACCTCTTGCGTAAAATAGAGCGCAAGTTACTCAGGCTACATTTTCATCAAGTGTTTGATAATGAGGGCACTTAGAGGCTTTCAACAAACTTTAAACATAATTTCAGTCTTTTTCTAAACTTTTCTCGCTTGCGTGTTTAACGTCACATATTTAATACATTAACTCATTTATCAGGTAATAAGGCTTTTTATTTGTGATAGTTCGGTTCTTTAAATAACTGAGAGTTCACTAATATTGTTACAATTCTGAAATACTTATCATTTCTGGCTTATGTATCTATGGTCCAAGACAGGGGCAGCCAAGATTTTGGTTGCACGTTTCCCCAACCGCCCCAGCACGCTACCTGAACGAGAAGAGTGGGAAGAGGGGGCAAAACTGCAAATGCGCCACATTTAAATAGCAGTGCAGTCGCACTGCGTACGACTTGGTTTTACATCTCACATTTCTCAACACCATGGATCACAGACAAAACAAATATTTAGTATTATTTAATTACTTCTAGTGCACTGAAGACACGTTATAATTTTTGAGTGGTACAAACTGTCTATATACGGACAGATGTAGACAATTTCACAGAGTTTCGCACTCAACTTGCCACATAATCGCGATTTATTTAGTGAGCGAAATAAGGTCTTTCACACAAATATGTCTATCGAAATATTGTAGCACTTCTGCAACCTCATCAGGGAGACTTGGAAACTCTACCTGAAGAAAGCAATATAGATGCCCTGGACAGTTTTAAAGTAAAAACATTTGTCATTAAGACTGGAATTACGTTGCAGATCAATCAGTTACTTCGGCATATGTGCAGGGACGCTTTCAGCTGGGACAGCAAACAGCTCGGAAACTGATGTAAGACTGACAGAGTCCTCCAAACCCTTATGAAACTATTCTGGTTATTCTTTCAAGGCCACTAAGAATTCTTCAAACCTCGCGTTGCGTTTAACGTCAGTGAGCTTATGGAACTGGACTGTCTTTTTCAAAATGTGTCCCTTCTATAACGCGATTTTGTTATTAAATACACTTGCATCAAATCAGAAAGAAATTATCCTGAAATGCCTTACTGTGGACTGTGTGCAGTCAAGCCCATTTAAAATGTGAAGTCTGCAATCCATCTGGATGTTTTATTTGTCATTCCTTTACTCCTTTTTTCGTCATAAATTCAGGAATAGCCCGGCATGTCCCTTGACTTAATCAAACGTACTTTCCCGTAATATATGAAGTCTCCATACTCTTCGTTCAGTTCCACTGAAAACAGTTGCAAGTGACAATGGGATAATGCGTGCGACTTTAGAAATTTTGCTGGTCATGCGGCCAATTTCTTCACGTGCTCTAGGCATGCATGCTTAGCCGCAAAGTGCTTTTTATGTACAGAACAATGAATCCCCTCCATCGATCCTTGTAATTTTTTTCTTTCGTTGTCAACAACATCTCTAAATTCTTTCTGCATGATGTTGCAACGTCATTTCATAGCAAATATGTGGAACCCGTCGCTTATACGCATTGAGAATTCTCATCCATTTTTCTGACATTTCCATTCATTTTAAAAGATTATGACGATATATTGCCAAGACTCTGAAGAACTCTGAGAGGTGTGCCAACCGAAAAATGCCGCACCGTAATGCTAAATGATTTTCGCGCGAGATGGACCAAGCAATGCCGAGTGATAGGCAAGGCCTTGGCCCTCGTGAGGGCCAGACAAGCTGCACGCGTGAAGTTTGGCACGCCGTGGCCAGGCCTGATCTTTGATTTATGGCATTCTGGAAAACAACGGAAATCTAAGAGAGAGGGGGGGGAGAGAGAACCATACTAGAGTTCATCTCTTGTCCACACAATCGTTTCTTCGCCAGTTTAGCAGCGTTATGAAACGTACTTTAACAGCGGAGACGCTGAAAAACGACCGTACTTGCAGTAGATCAGAGTAGTTCCTAGTTGAGTTGAACAGGACTTTATTCAGTTGTAATTCTGGGTGATATCCTCCGAGTTATAGCCTCATATGCGGTATAAGGAGAAAAGAATCTAAAAGTCTTAAATGTGTGTAGGCTTGCATGACCTGAATCAGTTGACATAAAACGTTTCTGGATTTGGTGCTGCGTCATATTGTAAAACAGCAATGACTGGATAAAACCGACGTTTCATCTGCCGGTAGCCCCAGAGGAAAATACCTGACAGACCAGCACTGCAACTTATTGCACAGATGCTACCGCAGTCTCTTATCATTTAACATGATAGGTACAGAATTCAGCCAGAAGGCACTGAACTTCTGTTTATTATATTTTCTGGAGCTGTATTATTTCTGCGTTAGGCGTTATAGAACCTCTCGTTCGGCAGCATAGAATTTTCGGTTATAACTTACAGATAAATCGGAACCATTTTTCGCTTGCGTTACCTTTTTTAATTGCAGTTCGAAATAGTTACATAATACTGATTGGTATTTTACAGCAACGCTTTTCATCATGATTAAAGATATCACTCGTGTAGGACATTGGCCTGTGAACATCTGTACAAACCATTTTACATGGCAGTATTGTAGAGACACGTGCTTTGCACTCCTGTCTTCCTCCCTTTACTGTAAACTTTCAAAAATTAAGCAGTCGCTTCTTGAATACGCGCTCTAGTCACCGTATGAGTCTCAACAGACGAAGTCCAATCCTGACACCAAA
Organism: Schistocerca piceifrons; assembly: GCF_021461385.2. Taxonomy (NCBI): domain Eukaryota; kingdom Metazoa; phylum Arthropoda; class Insecta; order Orthoptera; family Acrididae; genus Schistocerca; species Schistocerca piceifrons. The sequence goes on from NC_060138.1 coordinate 991,904,261, forward strand.
ATAATATCCTTTTTTTAACTCATTTTGTTCGTTATTATTCGTTGTATTTATTCTGGGCGGACGTCCCACGCCCCCCGTTCAATTTGATCGTTGATTCGTTCACTCAATTTTTTATTACAGTGGGCAGCGAACTCGCTGACCGAACACGCTGAGCTACCGTGGCGGCAATCCTTGGTATTACCAAATATCGACGCCGTGTTCTCCGTGAACTGGTACCGAGTAAAGTGATGTAGTGTTTGAGACACTCGACTTGCATTTGGGAGGAAGGAGGTTCTACATCTACATCTACATTGATACTCCGCAAGCCACCCAACGGTGTGTGGCGGAGGGCACTTTACGTGCCACTGTCATTACCTCCCTTTCCTGTTCCAGTCGCGTATGGTTCGCGGGAATCTCCGTCCTCCCATCCGGATTTGGGGTTACGTGGTTTCTCCAACTCGCCTAATACAAGCTCCTGGAAGGCACGCAACAACAGATATGTTGTAGCGTTTAATCTGCGCACAGTCAGTTTTCGTGCGAAAGTCGTCGTTAGCTGGCGTTGGAGGAGTGTGGACGTGTGGTATTCGTGGATAGTTGTAGTTAATGGATTCTGGCACTGATATTCGAGACAGAAATTTCGCATTAGCGACTACGGTAGAATTAACATTTATACACCGCTATTAAAAATAAAGTTTCATTGTGAAAATACGGAAAGAAATCGTGTTACATAGTAGACAGTTTTGTTTGATGAATTTAGCATAATATATCGTTGACAATAAATAATCACCTTTTATTGTAACTGTGTTTCAGTGTTATGAAATAAAACCTTTTAAGAACCGTATACCTACTAAGCCATTCAGACGAAAGAGAGTAATCTGAATAAAGACAACGTTGACTTAACTATAGATAACGGTCAGTAGTCGAAGCAGTAACCAGAGCCAGTTATAAACTTGTATCGTGCAGTGTGACGAAGGAATATCGTAACGGACCAAGCAGGATGTGTGTGTAGCGAGAGTGGGCTTGTAGTACCTCCAGTCCAAGCTTGTACTCCACCCATAATGATCTACCCCTACATATACACTTCGCAAGCCACTGTGTAGTGCATGGTAGAGTGTACTTCGAAATTGTAGTGAAATGCAGGAAGACCTACAGAGGATAGACGCATGGTGCAGGGATGTCAATTGAGCCTCGACATAAACAAATGTAAACGTATTGCGAATACATAGACACAAATACCCTTTACTGTATGACTACACGATTGCAGAACAACCACTGGAAGCAATTACTTCCATAAAATATCTAGGAGTACGAATACAGGGCGATTTGAAGAGCAACGACCACATAAAATTAATCGCAGGTGAGGCAAATGCCAGACTGAGATTCAGTGGAAGGTTCCTCAGGAAGTTTAGTCCATCAACAAAGGAAGTGGCTTACAAAGCACACATTCGACCAACAGATATTGCTAGAGCAGCACGTTTCGCTATAAGATCATTTAGTAAGCACGAAAGAGTCACGGAAATGCTCAGTCAGCTCCAACAACAGGCGCTGCAAGAATGGCGTTGTGTATCACAGCATGATCTGCTGTTAAAATTCCGGGAGTATAATTTCCTAGAATAGTCAACCAACATATTGTTAACTCCTACGTACACCTCGCGAAAAGACCGTGAAGATAAAAGTAGAGACATTCGAGTTCACAAGGAGGCTTTTCAGCAATCTTTCTTCCCACGAATTGGACGCGATTGGAACAGGAAAAGGATGAAGTGACAATAGTAAAAGTACACTCCACCAAACACCATAAGGTGGCGTGCAGAGTATAGTGGTAGATGTAGAGGTAGATGTATTTTGCCCTCAAGGCCCTTGAGCGAAATGAAAATTGAAGGCAAATTGGTTCAATTGGCTCTGAGCACTATGGGACTTAACATCTGAGGTCACCAGTCCCCTAGAACTTAGAACTACTTAAACCTAACTAACCTAAGGACATCACACACATCCATGTCCGAGGCAGGATTCGAACCTGCGATCGTAGCGGTCACTCGGTTCCAGACTGAAGCGCCTAGAACCGCTTGGCCACCGCGGCCGGCAATTCGAGGCACTAGAATCTTTCTGCAATCTATCCTGAATGACCTTAAGTTTTTCATCATGAAACACGGTCGCCTTCTCCCCCTTTTCCCCTCGCCCTCCACTCCACTTCCCAAAAATTCTCATCTGAGCTCATGAAGCACTTCCTCAGCAGAGTGGTCGATCAGACTGGTTACAAATCTAGTATCACGTTCTGAAAACCTTCGGCGCTTTCCTTTATGTATACGTTAGTGTTGGTCGTGTCAAGTGTTGTTACCAGGCCCAGTAGCGTATCTGATCACTGCAAAGGACACGGAGATAACGCGTACTCGCGTGAAAGAGCGTTTATCAGCTCCTCGCAGAGCTTGAAAGATACCTCATTCCACGTCTTCATTTGGTCGTTGGTCGAATCGTACAACATCTAGATAATTTAGAAGTGACCGTGGCGCGATGTTGGACTACAGTGAGGTACACAGATTCGTCGGTAAGGTTGTGGTCGCCCATGTCTGATCACCACAATGGAGGATCGCCATACTGTGCACAAAGAACATCGTTAAACCGTTCACATCTGCGCCTACCATCCGAGAACAAGCAGTCGACTCTCTATAACTTTCGCTGTCATTGCGCACCATTGGTCGGAAACTACACTATGTGCTCAAAACACAGTATATACAGTTCCACACAGTAAATAGAATGACACCATTAATAAATATAGACTTCGAACAGAAATCGGTAGCTAAGGTAGAATATTCAAAATTTCTAGGTGTATGCATTGATGAGGGGTTGAACTGAAAAAAACACACTGAGGATCTGCTGAAACGTTTGAGTTCAGCTACTTATGCTATAGGGTCATTGCAAATTTTGGCGATATACATCTCAGTAAATTAGCTTACCAAGCCCGTTTTCATTCTATGCTTTCGTATGGCATCATATTCTGGGGTAACTCGTCATTGAGTAAAAGAGTATTCATTGCACAAAAGCGTGTAATCAGAATAATTGCTGGAGCTCATCCAAGATCATCCTGCAGACACTTATTTAAAGAGCTAGAGATCTTCACTGTAGCCTCTCAATATAAAGATTCACTTATGAAATTTGTTATTAACGAAGCAGTGTACACGGCTACAAGACTAGTAGAAAGGATGATCTTCACTACTCAAGGTTAAATCTAACTTTGGCTCAGAAGGGGGTAAATTATACTGCCACAAAAGTCTTTGGTCACTTTCCTAATAGCATCAAAAGTCTGACAGATAGCCATATGGCATTTAAAAGGAAATTAAAAGAATTTCTTAATGGCAACTCCATCTAGTCATTAGATGAATTTTTGGATATAGTAAGCGGGAGGTGAGAGAACTTGGATTTCGTGGTATACCGGCTGCTCATAAGCCACACATCACGCCGGTAAATGCCGAACGACGCCTGGCTTGGTCTAACGAGCGTAAAAATTGGACGATTGAACAGTGGTAAAACATCGTGTGGAGTAACGAATCACAGCACACAATGTGGCGATCCGATGGCAGGGTTTCGGTATAGCGAATGCCCGGTGGACGTCACCTGCCAGCGTGTGTAGTGCCAACAGTAAAATTCGGGGGCGGTGGCGTTATGGTGTGGTCGTGTATTTCATGGATGTGGCTTACACCCTTTGTTGTTTAGCGTGCCACTATCATAGCACGGGCCTAAATTGATGTTTTAAGCACCTACTTGCTTTCCACGTCGAAGAGCAATTCGGGAATGACGACTGCATCTTTCAACACGATCGAACACGTGTTCATAACGAACGGGCTGTGGAGGGGGAGGGGTTTTTTACACGACAATATCATCCCTATAATGGACTGGCCTGCAAAGTATCCTGACCTGAATCCTATAGAACACCTTTGCATGTTTTGGAACACCGACTTCGTGCCAGGACTCACCGACCGACATCAATACCTCTCCCCAGTGCAGCACTCCGTGAAGAATGAGCTGCCATTCCCCAAGAAACCTTCCAGCACCTGATGGTGACGTATGCCTGTGAGAGTGGAAGCTTTCATCAAGGCTAAGGATGGGAGAACACCATATTGATTACCGGTGGAGGGTGCCCCGAACTTGTAAGTCATTTTCAGCCAGGTATCCGAATACATTTGACTACATAGTGTAACATCGGCTTGACCAAGCCTAAGGGCCCGGGTTCGATTCCCGGCTAGGTCGGAGATTTTCTCCGCTCAGGGACTGGGTGTTGTGTTGTCTCATCACCATCATTTCATCCCCATCGACGAACAAGTCGCCGAAGTGGCGTCAAATCGAAGGACTTGCACCCGGCGAACGGTCTACCCGACGAGAGGCCCTAGTCACACGACATTTTTAATCAGCTTGACCATTAAATTACCAATCCGTGCGTAGGTTGTCGTCCACACTAAGAAAGAGAGTATCACTTATTACTTGAGAGTATCACTCATCATTTTCAGACGATGAAACAGCCTCATTATTAAAGAGACCGCTGCTCACACCATCCAACGGTTGGATTACGTTCACGCTAATAATAATAAGTGATCTTATCACACTTTCCTATGGCAATCATGACACTACCTCTATCTCTGATGAAAATTCACAGTCCAGGATAACGTACTGAATTCTGTTACTCAAAATGTCGTCGAGCCAGGCGCGTTTCTCCTCCGCTTGCTTGTTGACTATAGTGTGGTAAAGTGCCGAAGGTTTCCCGGAAATTGGGAGCATGCAATCTGTCTACTGTACACCTCCACATCTACATAGATACTCCGCAAGCCACCGTACGGTGCGTGGCAGAGGATACCCTGTCTCACTACTAGTCATTTCCTTTTCTGTTCCACTCACAACCAGAGAGTAGCAAAACGGCTGTCTACATGCCTTCGTATGAGCCCTAATTTCTCATACCTTTGTGGTCCTTACACTTAATGTACGAATCGTCCGGCAGTCAGTTTCAAATGCCGCTTCTCCAAATTTTCTCAGTAGTGTTTCTCGAAAACAAAGTTGCCTTCCCTCCAGATACATCAATTTGAATTCCCGAAGCGTCTACGTTAACACTTACGTGTTGTTCGAACCTACGGGTAACAAATCTAGAAGCCCGCCTCTGAATTGCTTCAATGTCTTCCTTCAATTCGACCTGGTACGGATCACAATCACTCTAACAGTACTCAAAAATATGTCACACCAGCTGCCTACACGCGGTCTCCTTTGCAGGTGAAATCTTTTCTAAAATCCTCCCAATAAACTGAAGTCGACCACTTGCCTTCTCTGTCACAGTTCTTACATGCTCGTTCCAATTCATATCGCTTTGCAACGTACGCCCAGATATTTAAATGACTTGATTGTGTAAAGTAAGACACTAGTAATACTGCATCCGAACGCAACAGGTTTGTTCTTCCTACTCTTCCGCATTAACCTACATTTTTCCACATTTACAGTTAGCTGCCATTCATCACACCAACTAGAAATTTGGTCTAAATCGTCTTGTATCTTCCTACAGTCACTCAGCTTCGACACCTTACCGTACACCACAGCATCAGCAGCAAACGAGCGAAAATTGCCACCCACCCTGTCCTCCAAATGATTTATGTATGAAGAGAACAACAGCGGTCCTACCGCACTTCCCTGGGCCACTCTTAACGATACCCTTGTCTTTGATGAACACTCGTCGTCGAGGACAACATGATGGGTTCTATTACGTAAGAAATCCTCGAGCCACCCACATATCTGTGAACTTATTCCATATTCTCATACTTTCATTAACAGCTGCAGTGGGGCACAGTGTCCAGTGCCTGCCGGAAATCTTGAAATACGGCATCCTCCTGTTGCCCTTCATCCATATTTCGCAGTATATCATGTGAGAAAAGGGAAAGATGAGTTTAGCACAAGCGATGCTTCCTAAAACCATGCTGATTCGTGGACAAAAGCTTCTCAATCTCAAGTCTGTTAGTCTGCATCCCTGGTTCGTAGGGTATCCCATGCGATAGCGGCGATCTGCGTTTATCATGAACGCTAATTTCTAAATCTTTGATTGGCGACTCCATGGAGTGTCCTGTGCACCTTGACCAGATAATGGATATACTTGGAAGGAGAGACAGCATTGGTCGTATTTTTTTTTTTTTTTTTTTGTTTTATTAACCGCAAAATCGATTTTCGGTCACTTAGTGACCATCCTCAGTGCTGTAATATACAATTTAAATTGGTAGGCACTGGTGTCAACAAGCTTAGAGCGATCACATAATTTTGCAGATACGTTCTTTTGCCCTTCTTGTATACGGGAGCAGCCTGTGCTTTTTCCCAGTCGTTACGGTCGCAGGTTCGAATCCTGCCTCAGGCGTGGATATGTGTGATGTCCTTAGGTTAGTTAGTTTTAAGTAGTTCTAAGTTCTAGGGGACTGATGACCTCAGATGTTAAGTCCCATAGTGCTCAGAGCCATTTGAACCATTTTTTTCCCAGTCGTGTGGGTGTAATCGCTGCGTCGAAGCCTCAGAATTATCACGAGGTAAGAAGCGATAAGAAGCGATGTCAGCTTTTAATCTTCCTTCCTTTGACTTTATGTGATCGCTCTAAGCTTTTTGACACCAGTGCTTACCAATTTAAATTGTATATTACAGCACTGAGGATGGTCACTAAGTGACCGAAAATCGATTTTGCGGTTAATAAAACAAAAAAATACGACCAATGCTGTCTCTCCTTCCAAGTGTATTCTAAATCCTTGTTAATTTGTCGACAGAGGTTCTCCTCTCCCTAGGTTAGAACATTCTCTTCCTGCAGCAGACCAAAGAAGGATATTGATCTATAATTTTGCATATACGTTCTTTTGCCTTTCTCGTATACGGGAACAGCCTGTGCTTTTTCCCAGTCGTGTGGGTGTATTCGCTGCATCGAAGCCTCAGAATTATCACGAGGTAAGAAGCGATGTCAACTTTTAATCCTCCTTCCTTCTGTGTGTCTGTCAGCCTTAGAAGCTCAACTAGAGACGACCATTTAATATCGGCTACCTGAGTCTACATATTATTATATTAAGTAATCGTAACCGATCGCCGTTTCACAAGAAATTACGAGACCTAATTTTCAGTACCTTTAGTTCATTATGCTTGTCATCTTTCGAAAGTATTTATTTCAGTACTGTGTGTGTAGCATTGTTTTTTGTGCCCGGATATAATTGGTTACAGCAGAATTCTGTCATTAGTTACATGCTGGAATAATAAGCGAGCAGCCTCACATTCACATAATAACCAATCATAAGATTCCAAAAATTCTTTGAAATCATAAAGTAAGGAGTGTAACTCTTTGGTCAGAGCTGTTTATGTTAAATTGATGTTATAATATCTTAATTGTTTAGTATTGTAATTATAATTTCAAATCTCATTATTCCGCGAAGCCGGCCGGTGTGGCCGAGGGGTTCTAGGCGCTACAGTCTGGAACCGCGCGACCGCTACGGTCGCAGGTTCGAATCCTGCCTCGGGCATGGATGTGTGTAATGTCCTTACGTTAGTTAGGTTTAAGTAATTCTAAGTTCTAGGGGACTGATGACCTCAGAAGTTAAGTCCCATAATGCTCAGAGCCATTTGAACTATTTTTTTTATTCCACGAAACTGAAATATATATCTGTATATACTGCACAAAGTGTGGTGATAAATGTTACGCTTGATAACTGAAGATTATTCATGATATGAGATTTATTGTGAAGTTGCCAACATGTCAAACGTCCTTTTAGAAAGTCTAACGTGGTTTTATCCTGTCAGTGAAAAGCGCTTGCTTGCGGTCGATCATTTTATAACGTTTCATAACGTTTTCGTCCTGCGAACATTACATTAACGCAAAAGCATATCTGTTATATACTACCCAGTTTGACATATAGAACGTTTATTCATAGCCAGAGTTTACAAACAGAAAAAAAGCGTAACTCGCGTCAGTTTGTCGTTTCACGCGTCACAGAATGCCTATCATTTTGAACCGCTGTTATCAACCTGTTACATGAGCCTCTTTTTGTACGCTGTAATTCAGCGAGAAAGCATATTAGTTTGTGACATATCTGTTAGCTGTGGCACGATACCTACAGATTACCACTGCAGGAGGTAACACAGATTTTTTTTACTACACTCATTTTGTCAAGCATTCTTATCTTTCCTGTAAGATGACAGCAACGTAAGGATATCATTTATGATGAAAACTGTTCAAAGTCTAGGGGCTAAAACTGCGTGTCTCAGATATAAGAAACAAACGAAAAGAAAATGAGTTACTTCATGTGGTTTCTCAGATAACATAGTAGCGAAATCAGATTGACAACAACTGTTAACGAAGATATGAGCGGATAAAGTATCTAATTAGAGACCTTATAGGTACTGGTTAGTAGTAAAATGTAATATTCCTTCTCAGCTATGGATTAGGCATCGTGAGTGAAGAAGGAAGAAAAAGAAATAATCATAGGGAGACATATAACGAAGAGTATATATATATAACTGTTACCTCATTACATGACGACATAGTGGGATTAGGAAGATATCTGTTACAAGCTGATTCAGACTCACCAGCTCCTGCCGAGGCAGTTGGATTAATAGTCATTCAAAAATATTTTTAGTCCATTGATGTAGAAACTTACAAGTTTATAACGGTATTACATATGCTAAAGAAAATATTTTAATTCAGCATTTAAAACTATACGTTTGTAAAGTGTTTGTATTTACCAAAACTACTGATGAAACATATTCCTATTTTGTTTCATTATACACGTAGCTAAACGCTACAAATGTGACTTAAACTTCAAATAGGATACCACAATCAGCCACGATTTATGCATGAAATCTTGCTTTATATCCAACTGATGATATATTATGTTGTTGTTGATGATAATGATGATCTTATTAACGTCGTGATAGTATTTATGGTGGTGATATCTGAAAACTTTGGTAGGAGGCATGACGATATTCCTTCAAAAATTATCTTCAAAAGACACATGTATGCAGACATTTAAATTCAGAGCAATTATACAGTTCAAGGATCACCTGCAAGTATTTTTATCGAATGTCATGAAATTATTTTCCCCCAAGTATGAACTAATGTTTTTCCACGGGCCAGCTTTCGAGTCACTTTAATATGATCCTCATAAGATTTGTATTCGGGAATCTTCTCGTATCCTTTTAAGGACCTATAGATCAACATTAAGAGTTTTGGCGGTGCTGAAAATAACATTTACACAGGGTGTCTCAGGAAGAATGGTCAGTATTCAGTGACATGACAAGAACAATCATCCGAAGCAAAACTGCCTAGTTAAATAGGCTCTAAAATGCATACCTTAAGGATTGTGAGCACTTGTTCAGTAGAATAGATGTAGTTCACAGCAACGAAGATGAACAAGTGCTCATAGCTCTTCAGGTATGGACTTTAGAATCCATGTTTACTGAATGTTATTTTTCCTTCATTTGATCCGCACTACCATCTATCGAAATGTGGAAAGCAGAGAGATTGCAGTAGAAGAAATTTTTTTCACAATGTCCACGATGAAGAAGAGCTCATTGCATTTTAGAGCCCACGCTCACTAGACTTATATGCTTCGAATCACCGGTCCTGTCACGCCCCTCAATATTGTTCACTTCTCCTGGGACACCCTGTATAGATTAAAAAATGCGGTAGTTGTGACAATATCGATGCAAGTGAGCAGGTGCATACTTTCGTAAATTCCATCCACAAATTACTCTTCCATATGCATTATATTGTGCTTATTTTGGTAAATGTCGTCTGACATAAGCACTCTTCACGAAGAAACTCGAGGAATGTACTGCAATCCGTTCTCAAAAACATTTTTAAATACCCAACACACGAATGTAAACGTTGAGAGGATCGAAAAGTTCATGTAGGGGGAGGAATAAGATTTTTTAAAGAGCATAAATTTAGATATAAACTGCAGTTATTGTGATAATAACGACTCAAGATGACACGATGTCAAAATCGTAGCGTTCAGTTACGTATATAATGAAAAAAGGAATATTTAAATTAATTGTTTTGCTACTTCACTGTACTAAACTGGAACAATTTATAAATTTATCGTTTGCAATGCTGAATGACCAATGTTTGCTTTACCGTATGTAATATTGTGTTATAAACGCGTAAGTTTAAACATGAGTGGATCAACAATATTTTTGACTAATAATCCAACTGCCTCGGCGAGAGCCATTTAAAGTCTAAATCAGCTTGTAGCAAACACTACCTGATTCCCCTATGTCATCGTACAGTGAGGTTTCATCTGTAGTTATTCTTCGTTACACGTCTAGCAATCATGATTTCTATATTTTTTCCACTCACGGTATGTAATACATAGCTCAGAAGCAATACTATATTTTCCTGCTTACCGGTACCTGTAACGTTTCACATTAGATACTTTATCCTCCAGTATCTTCGTTAAGAGTTGTTGTCAATCTGATTTTGCTACTCCAGTATCTGAGGAACCATATGAAGTAGTTCATTTTCTTTTCGTTTGCTTTTTACACGTGATTCATGCAATTTTATCCACTAACGTTCGAACACTTTTCATCATAAATAATGTCCTTACGGTGCTGCCATTTTACATTTAAACATAAAAGCTTAAGAGGAATAATCATAATGGTTGAGAGAACGAGTGTAGCAAAGGATGTGTGTCACCTCCTGCAGTGGTGATCTATAGATATCATGCCACACTTAACAGATACGTCACAAAGCAGTAATTCGCTTTCTCGTTGAATTACGGCGTACAAAAACAGGCACAACAAACTAGTTGATAAGAGCGTTTCAAAATGCCAGGTATTCTGTGACCCTTGAAACGAAGAACTGACACGAATTACGCTATTTTTCTAGTCATAAACTATGGTCATGAATAAACGTTCTATATGTGAAACTAAGTACCATATAACAGCTATACCTTCACGTTTAGTAAACTTCACAGGACCAAAGTGTTATAAAATTCACTGACGGAATGAAACCGCGTTAGACTTTCTAAAAGGACATCTAACATGCAAATTCATAGTAAATATCATTTCAAGAACTATTTTTAATTATCAAGCGTAACATTCGTCCCGGCATTTTGTGTAGTACATTCTGAAGTCAGTTTAAATTTAAACGTTAAAAGCGTAAGTGAACAAAATGGTTCAAATGGCTCTGAGCACTATGGGACTCAACTGCTGAGGTCATTAGTCCCCTAGAACTTAGAACTAGTTAAACCTAATTAACCTAAGGACATCACAAACATCCATGCCCGAGGCAGGATTCGAACCTGCGACCGTAGCGGTCTTACGGTTCCAGACTGCAGCGCCTTTAACCGCACGGCCACTTCGGCCGGCTCGTAAGTGAACATTAAGTCTGTCTAAAAACTATTTATTTGGTACATAAATTTTTAGTTTTTTTTAGATGTTACGATAATGATTCATATCTCACGATGATAGTACATTAGAATATTTCCTGTAAATTGTGTTCACAGACGTGATGACACTACACAAGAGCCGCACATTGTTCACCAGCTGGTGTTTGTAAACAACCACCACTTGAATAAAGACCTGGAGCGATTTGAAAGACTCACTTGTGGAAAAATATAAATCGCGAGTGGCTGCTGTTTCTGCTAGCGTAATAGCTCATTATAGAGTGGCCCGGAGTCCCGTATTATGCGGGATCGTTCCTTATTTAACTTCAGTGTCCCGCTGTCCCGACAAAGGCATACGGGACGTATATTGCGTCGTTTTTCCCTAACCATCCCGTATATTTTGAAAAAGTGTGTGTTTAAATAAAATGTAGTATAATCAAATGGAGAACAAATGAGGACATGCCCAAAGAATAAAGAAATCAAACTGAGCGAAGTCTACGATTTTCAACTTCCTTGTCTCACGATAACTGCTGCAGGAATTTGCAGCTCATTAATGCGTTTTTGCTAGCTATACTTTGCACAAATGCTGCTGCAGAAAGAGTGGTCTCGTCACGCATGACTAACGAACTAACGAAAAAAAGAGGTTTAGTGTCGCAGCCGTTAAGGAAATAGTTATAACAAAGATTCATTTCCAGGATATTTCATGTGTTGATTTTTATAAAATCCCGTTTGAGAACATTAAACTCTAGAATGGCATACATTCTTCTGCAAAATATGACAAAAAAGAATTTTTAAGAAATTATCCACGGAGAAACTTACAGACCAATTGAGAGTGAAATTAAGTAACCTATAACTTATAAACAGCCGATCAGTTGCAATGGATAAAGAAATTCTTTACCTAGGTTTCGACAAATATAAATTTGTCATCTTCAGAAGGTAGCAATTTTACATTAGTAAGGACTAACGTACCATCACCATTTTTACAATTGTCGGCATAGGTCCATGTGTCAAAAATAAAATATAGTCCTAGAATTAGGGTTTGTCACGTAAATATAAAATAGCTCACAATCGAGTCGGCAAGATCCATGAGCTATTTTATATTTACGTGACAAACCCTAATTCTAGGGCTATATTTTATTTTTGACACATGGATCTATGCCGACAATTGTAAAAACGGCGATGGTGCATTAGTCCTTACTAATGTAAAATTGCTACCTTCTGAAGAAGAGAAATTTATATTTGTCGAAACCTAGGTAAAGAATTCCTTTATCCATTGCAACTGGTAGGCTGTTTATAATTTTATTACGTGAAACCGTTGCTGTTGTGCAGTTATGTTTAAAATATTAACCTATAATCATTTTCTGCCTTAGTTAAAGTCCTCGTAATGTTAAAGTAATATGTTTACGTGTGGCATTAATAAAACTATATAATATTTACTCGCTCAGTAATGCAAGAGATTATGATGCATTTTTATTGCGAATTTTAACAAAAGTGTACGATGGTCTGTGTAGTTGTCGCATAAACCAACTAGTTTAACACTAATGTACTATGGAGAGAGTATTAATAAAAGTGTCCACAAAATATCGATTCATTTCAACTTTTAATTTGTATTCCACATTCTCATTTTAGAAATCCGATCACCCTACCTTATTAATACTACAGTTGCGATATCCACCAGCGTCCGGAAGAGATACCGTAAATTTAAAATTAGCGTTTTATTATTTTTCTTCAGCGAATATTCGAAGTTGCGGAGACGACGCGGGAAAAAAGAAGGTGGTGAGAGAGGCCGGTTTGCGCACCTGCTCTGTGGTGGGAAGCGGCGGGCTGGACGACCAGCAGCAGCAGCGCGAGCGGCAACAGCAGCGGCAGCGGACGCGCAAGGTGCAGCGGCGCGGAGCGTCGGCGAGCGGGCAGTGTGTTGGCGCCCATGTCGCAGCAGGCCGCATCTCTCGGCGGCTGTCCGCCGCGCGCCACACGCAACAGACAACTGCGGCGACGCCACGCCGAGCCGGAGCAGCCGGCGCCGACGCCGACGCCCCCCGCGGCGGCTGGCAGGCGCGCGCGCGCGCGCGCAAACCCCCTCCCGCGACACCACCTGCTCCCGTCGAGAGCTGCGCAGGTGATCCACGTAAATACAGACGAAGGAAACAGGCGCTGTGCGGGGACGACACCAGTTGTGGCTGAGTTGCGCGAAAAGATTGGTTTAATACGAGGGTGAGTCAAATGAAAACCTTAATTTTTTTAAATAAAATAAAATAGACTTAGAGAAAACTTTTGACAATGTTGATTGGAATACTCTCCTTCAAATTCTGAAGGTGGCAGGGGTAAAATACAGGGAGCGAAAGGCTATTTACAATTTGTACAGAAACCAGATGGCAGTTATAAGAGTCGAGGGACATGAAAGGGAAGCAGTGGTTGGGAAGGGAGTAAGACAGGGTTGTAGCCTCTCCCCGATGTTGTTCAATCTGTATATTGAGCAAGCAGTGAAGGAAACAAAAGGAAACTTCGGAGTAGGTATTAAAATCCATGGAGAAGAAGTAAAAACTTCGAGCGTAATTCTATCAGAGACAGCAAAGGACTTGGAAGAGCAGTTGAACGGAATGGACAATGTCTTGAAAGGAGGATATAAGATGAACATCAAAAAAAGCAAAACGAGGATAATGGAATGTAGTCGAATTAAATCGGGTGATGCTGAGGGAATTAGATTAGGAAATGAGACACCTGAAGTAGTAAAGGAGTTTTGCTATTTGGGGAGCAAAATAACTGATGATGGTCGAAGTAGAGAGGATATAAAATGCAGACTGGCAATGGCAAGAAAAGCGTTTCTGAAGGAGAGAAATTTGTTAACATCGAGTATAGATTTAAGTGTCAGGAAGTCGTTTCTGAAAGTATTTGTATGGAGTGTAGCCATGTATGGAAGTGAAACATGGACTATACCTAGTTTGGACAAGAAGAGAATAGAAGCTTTTGAAATGTGGTGCTACAGAAGAACGCTGAAGATTAGATGGGTAGATCACATAACTAATGAGGAGGTATTGAATAGAATTGGGGAGAAGAGGAGTTTGCGGCACTACTTGACTAGAAGAAGGGATCGGTTGGTAGGACGTGTTCTGAGGCATCAAGGGATCACCAATTTAGTATTGGAGGGCAGCGTGGAGGGTAAAAATGGTAGAGGGAGTCCGAGAGATGAATACACTAAGCAGATTCAGAAGGATGTAGGTTGCAGTAGGTACTGGGAGATGAAGAAGCTTGCACAGGATAGAGTAGCATGGAGAGCTGCATCAAACCAGTCTCAGGACTGAAGACCACAACAATAACAATTATTTATTGTGCAGAAGTGGTACAAAGCTGTATCACTTTTCAACATAAACTCCCACACGCTCAATGCAAGTCCTCCAGCGCTTACAAAGTGCATAAATTCCTTTAGAAAAAAATTCTTTTGGTAGTCCGCGCAACCACTCATGCACGGTGTGGCGTACCTCTTCATCAGAACGGAACTTCTTTCCTCCCATTGCTTCTTTGATTGGTCCAAACATATGGAAATCACGTGGGACAACGTCTGGTGAGTATGGTCAATGAGGAAGACACTCAAAATGCAGGTCTGTGAATGTTGCAACTGTTGTAAGGGCAGTATGGGGCCTTGCAATGTCATGTTGCAAAAGGACACCTGCTGACAGCAATCCACGTCTCTTTGATTTGATTGCACGCCGCAGATGATTTTTTAGGAGATCTGTGTATGATGCACTGGTAACAGTGGTCCCTCTAGGCATGTAATGCTCCAAAATGACGTCTTTTTCGTCCCAAAAGAGAATCAGCATAATCTTCCCTGCTGATGGTTCTGTTCAAAACGTCCTTGGCTTTGGTGATGAGGAATGGCTCGCTCTCTTCGTCTCCGGTTGGTGGAAGTGAACCCAGGTTTCGTCCCAAGTAACGATTCTTGCAAGGAAGCCGTCACCTTCTCGTTCAAAGCGCCGAAGAAGTTCTTCACAAGCATCAACACGTCGTTCTCTCATATAAGGAGTCAGCTGCCGTGCCATCTAGCAGACAGTTTGTGAAACTGGAGCACATTATGCACAATGTGGTGTGCTGAGCCATGACTAACCTGTAAACATGCTGCAATGTCATTCATTGTCACTCGGCGGTTTTCCTTCACTATGGCTTCAACTGCTGCAATGTTCTGTGGAGTCACAGCTCGTTGTGCTTGACCTGGACGAGGAGCACCTTCCACTGAAGTCACACCATTTTCGAACTTCCTACTCCATTCGTATACTTGCTGGTGTGACAAACATGCATCACCGTACTGAACCTTCATTCGTCGATGAATTTCAATAGGTTTCACACCTTCACTATGCAAAAAACGAATAACAGAACGCTGTTCTTTAGTGCAAGTCGCAAGTGGGGTGTCCTTCTTTCTACTGATACTGCGACGGTATCTGTGCATCTGCACTATGCTGCCACCTACAGGCCATTCTGCACGCTGTTTGTAGCACACTTACTAACTTACAGGATAACGCCGCGAAATTTCGGTTTGTTATTACAAATTTAAGGTTTTCATTTGACTCACCCTCGTACACTGAAGAGCCAAAGAAACTGGTACACCTGCCTAATATCGTGTACCGCCCCTGCGAGCACGCAGAAGTGCCAGTTTATTTGGCACTTGAGTGGATTTATGGTGATTTACACTCCAAGACAAAGGAAAACCACGAACCATGAAGGAATTATTCGTTTGGGACGGAAATCGGCATATGTGATGTACATCTGTAGACAAACAAATGATTTCAGTTTCAGAAAAATCTTACAATTTAGCTTCACAAATCGAAGAAGTCAGTAACGCATTGGTTCGTCCCCAGCCCTTAGGTAAGCAGTTATTCGGCTTGGCATTGGTCGATAGAGTTGTTGGATGTTCTTATGATGGATTTCGCCCCAAATTCTGTCCAGTTAGCGTGTCAGATCGTCGAAATCCCGAGCTAGTTGGAGGGCACTCCCCGTAAGGCTCCACACTTTCTCAGTTGGGGAGAGATCCGGCGACCTTGCTAGCCAAGGTAGGGCAAGCACGAAGACGAGCAGTAGAAACTCAAGCTGAGTGCGGGCGGGTATTATCTTGCTGAAATTTAAGCCCATGATGGCTTGGCATGAATGGCAACAAAACGTAGAATCCAGAATGAGATTTTCACTCTGCAGCAGAGTGTGCGCTGATATGAAACTTCCTGGCAGATTAAAACTGTGTGCCGGACCGAGACTCGAACTCAGGACCTTTGCCTATCGCGGGCAAGTGCTCTACCAACTGAGCTACCGAAGCACGACTCACGCCCGGTACTCACAGCCTTACTTCTGCCAGTATCTCGTCTCCCACCTTCCAAACTTTACAGAAGCTCTCCTGCGAACCTTGCAGAACTAGCACTCCTGAAAGAAAGGATATTGCGGAGACATGGCTTAACCACAGCCTAGGGGATGTTTCCACAATGAGATTTTAGCTCTGCAGCGGAGTGTGCGCTGATATGAAACTTCCTGGCAGATTAAAACTGTGTGCCCGACCGAGACTCGAACTCAGGACCTTCGCCTTTCGCGGGCAAGTGCTCTACCAACTGAGCTACCGAAGCACGACTCACGCCCGGTACTCACAGCCTTACTTCTGCCAGTATCTCGTCTCCCACCTTCCAAACTTTACAGAAGCTCTCCTGCGAACCTTGCAGAATTAGCACTCCTGAAAGAAAGGATATTGCGGAGACATGGCTTAGCCACAGCCTGAGGGATGTTTCCAGAATGAGATTTTCACTCTGCAGCGGAGTGTGCGCTGATATGAAACTTCCTGGCAGATTAAAACTGTGTGCCCGACCGAGACTCGAACTCGGGACCTTTGCCTTTCGCGGGCAAGTGCTCTACCAACTGAGCTACCGAAGCACGACTCACGCCCGGTACTCACAGCCTTACTTCTGCCAGTATCTCGTCTCCCACCTTCCAAACTTTACAGAAGCTCTCCTGCGAACCTTGCAGAACTAGCACTCCTGAAAGAAAGGATATTGCGGAGACATGGCTTAGCCACAGCCTAGGGGATGTTTCCAGAATGAGATTTTAGCTCTGCAGCGGAGTGTGCGCTGATATGAAACTTCCTGGCAGATTAAAACTGTGTGCCCGACCAAGACTCGAACTCGGGACCTTTGCGTTTCGCGGGCAAGTGCTCTACCAACTGAGCTACCGAAGCACCAGTCACGCCCGGTACTCACAGCCTTACTTCTGCCAGTATCTCGTCTCCCACCTTCCAAACTTTACAGAAGCTCTCCTGCGAACCTTGCAGAACTAGCACTCCTGAAAGAAAGGATATTGCGGAGACATGGCTTAGCTACAGCCTGGGGGATGTTTCCAGAATGAGATTTTCACTCTGCAGCGGAGTGTGCGCTGATATGAAACTTCCTGGCAGATTAAAACTGTGTGCCCGACCGAGACTCGAACTCAGGACCTTTGCCTATCGCGGGCAAGTGCTCTACCAACTGAGCTACCGAAGCACGACTCACGCCCGGTACTCACAGCCTTACTTCTGCCAGTATCTCGTCTCCCACCTTCCAAACTTTACAGAAGCTCTCCTGCGAACCTTGCAGAACTAGCACTCCTGAAAGAAAGGATATTGCGGAGACATGGCTTAGCTACAGCCTGGGGGATGTTTCCAGAATGAGATTTTCACTCTGCAGCGGAGTGTGCGCTGATATGAAACTTCCTGGCAGATTAAAACTGTGTGCCCGACCGAGACTCGAACTCAGGACCTTCGCCTTTCGCGGGCAAGTGCTCTACCAACTGAGCTACCGAAGCACGACTCACGCCCGGTACTCACAGCCTTACTTCTGCCAGTATCTCGTCTCCCACCTTCCAAACTTTACAGAAGCTCTCCTGCGAACCTTGCAGAAGTAGCACTCCTGAAAGAAAGGATATTGCGGAGACATGGCTTAGCCACAGCCTGAGGGATGTTTCCAGAATGAGATTTTCACTCTGCAGCGGAGTGTGCGCTGATATGAAACTTCCTGGCAGATTAAAACTGTGTGCCCGACCGAGACTCGAACTCGGGACCTTTGCCTTTCGCGGGCAAGTGCTCTACCAACTGAGCTACCGAAGCACGAGTCACGCCCGGTACTCACAGCCTTACTTCTGCCAGTATCTCGTCTCCCACCTTCCAAACTTTACAGAAGCTCTCCTGGGAACCTTGCAGAACTAGTACTCCTGAAAGAAAGGATATTGCGGAGGCTGTGAGTACCGGGCGTGAGTCGTGCTTCGGTAGCTCAGTTGGTAGAGCACTTGCCCGCAAAAGGCAAAGGTCCCGAGTTCGAATCTCGGTCGGGCACACAGTTTTAATCTTCCAGGAAGTTTCAAAACGTAGAATGTCGTCAATGTACTGCTGTGCTGTAAGGGTACTGCGGATGAGAAACAAAGGGATCCTGCTATGAAATGAAATGGCATCGCAGACCAGCACTCCTTGGTGTCGGGCTGTACGGCGGGCGACAGTCACAGGTTGGTATCCCACCGCTTCGCTGGTCATCGAAACTCAGAACGACGTGGCACTCATCACTAAAAACAATTCTACCCCAGTCAATGAAATTCCTAGCCGAGGGCTTGTCTGAAGACACACAGGACAGTGATAGTATATCAATCCGACTCTCGCCCGCCATACGGTCCGACAACTAGAAGTGGTGGTCTGGGGTGCCATTTCTTTTCACAGCAAGACCTCTTTGGTTGTCATCCTTTGAGCACAGCGGTAGGTCGACGAGATTCTATCACTCATTCTGTTGCCCTTCATGGCAAGCCGTTCTGCGCTTACATTTCTACAAGGTAATGTCCGCTCGCACACGTCGAGAGTTTCTACTGCTTGTGAAACCCTACCTTGGCCAGCATGGTCGTCGGATCTCCCAACTGAGAATGTTTGGAGCATCGTGGGCGGAGCCCTCCAACCAGTTCGAAATCTGACGCTCTAACGCGCCAATTGGACAGTATTTGGCAAGATATCCCCCAGGAGGACTCACGGCAATTCTGTCAGTCAGTGCCAAGTCGGACAGCTGTCCGCCTAAAAGCCAGAACTGAAGCACCGAATTATTGGCTTGCTCAGTTAGTGAAGCTCTTTTTCTTGAATAAATCATTCAGTATTTCTGAATCTGTAATCATTTTTTTGTGTATACATGTCCCTCACATTTACCGATTCCCGTCCCATTCGGATAATTCCTTCGTGGTGCGTCGTATCTTTTTTTTTCTTAGAGTGTGTTATTTATTTTAATGACGTACGCTGTCCACAGTGGTTTAAAGTGATGTTGCACAGGAAAGGTTCGGAGTGGTATGTGGCTTTCGGTTACAGACTTCATACTTGCAGACCTCATTATAGGTTATTAATTACACAACCATAAACGCGTCGGAATAAATAACGCAGAAAATGACTGGCACACAGATTCTACAAATGATTCAAATGGCTCTGAGCACTATGGGACTTAACATCTGAGGTCATCAGCTCCCTATAACTTAGAACTACTTAAACCTAACTAACCTAAGGACATCACACACATCCATGCCAGAGGCAGGATTCGAACCTATGACCGTAGCGGTTCGCGCGGTTCCAGACTGAAGTGCCTAGCATCGCGCGGCCACAGCGGCCAGCCAAATTCTACAAACACCACATAAGAAGATTATCGCCTTATAAAAAGAGATAGGACATCTAAATGCCCTCTTGCCGAGAATTTGATAAACACAATGAATGTTGCCTCGTGAGCACATTGAATAAATTAGCAAATTTGTAACTAATTAATATACACTGTAAGAAACAATAATAAAAAATGAGGACTGCAACACCCACGTTCAGGAAGGCTATTTCTAAAGCAACAAGTATATATAAATCCCACAGAAACTTAAAATAATTCTGCAGTCCGACTTCAACGTAGTAACGATAATAATTTAAAGCATTGCAAACAAGACCCATAAAGTCATGCAATATGGAAACGACAAGAAGGGCTCAATAGCTGCAGAAACTGTAGATCAGAGGCTAAATACAGGGCGGAGAAAAATGGTGTCACGAAATTTTAACCCTAATATTCTGTTGGTCGACAGCACCATTTTTATACCACGGCAACTTGGCGCCACGCGCTCCGACTGGCCCTGGGATTGCCCTTTTGCCGTTCGTCGGTTGACGGGGAGCGCTACGGTTGTCGGTTCACACTTACAAACGTCCCTCATGATCTTCGGCAGGCAAAGCATTCGCGGTCATGCGTTGTCCAGAGCATCCGGCAACAGGGCAATCCCGCAGCCAATCGGAACGCGTGGCGCCAAACTTCCGTAGTTTAAAAATGGTGCGTTGTCGATCTACACAGAATTAGTAATTTGGTTCCTACTGGCATCAGCAACCCAAGGTTAAAATTTCGTGACACAGTTTTTCTCCACTCCGTGTAAGAAATAAAACCAAAGGAGCTTAGCAATGATATAATAAAACACCCAGGGAGGCTAGTTTAAAGTACACTTTTGTGTAAAACCTAAGTACGAAAGTAACTTTTGCATGATGCGTTATTGCCCAGTAACATAATTCGATGAAACTTGGACCATACACAGAAAGAACTGCTACAGTGTAGTACAGAAGGGAAGTGAAAGAAATGTGCGGTGGAACGAACAGAGTTGATACATTTATTCAAAAACCATAATTATACTGATGTCACAGCTGTTTATGACGGTGCCCTGGATATTACAAAAGGCGGGACATGGTTCTTAATAGGGTGTGTGATCACCAGGGACGGCAGTGCATGCTCTTCAGCGTGCTCCCATGCTGTCCAGAACTGCTGTATGACCATGTGGGCGTGCTGCGGTACGTCTCCCTAACAGATCTCACACGTGCTCAGTGAGATTAAGTCGGGGGGGGGGGGGGGGGCTGGGCAGTCCATTCGCTGAATAACCTCTCGTTCCGAGAGCTCTTCCACCTGCGCAACTGTACGCGGTCGCACATTGCCATCCATAAAAATGAAGTCAGAGCCGAACGCACTCCTGAAAAAATGCACATGGAGAAGGAGTACAGCGTCACAATGACTTTGACGGTTGAGCGTACCGTATTCAAAGGTTACTACGCCCATACAATTTGTGCCACCCCCTCCGACACACACACACACACACACACACACACACACACACCACTATATCTTGCCCATCAAAACGAACATGTTCGAAAATGTCCCTGAGTACATTATCTGTTCCAGCATCTCGCCGTATGAAAGTACATTCATTATTGTCGAACATGATCGTTTTGGGGGTCCATGTGTTATGGTGTGGGGAAGCATAATGTTGCATGGGCATACTGACCTGCAAATCTTTGAACACGCTACACTCACTTCTCAGTGTTATTGTGACACTGTAATTCTTCCCACGCGCCTCTTTTGATGGGTGCATTCGGCCTTGATTTCATTTTTATGGATGATAATGCGCGACAACATCGAACAACGAAGTTGATGGGGCCTTTTGAACGAAAGAATATTCGGCGAATGTACGGGACTGCCCGTTCCCATCATGCGCTTGTCGGATGCTTTGGGCGATACGTACTGTAGCACATCCATATGCACCAACAACCATCAAGCAGATAAGCGCGTTAGTGGAGGGACGCTCTACCACAAGAACTTCTTACCAACCTTGTGGCCAGCAGGGGATCAGGGCATACACTGTCATCCTTAGTGATCAACACCCTATTATTTGTTATGTCCAGGGGAGCATGATAAATTGCGATAACTTCAGTGTAATGATTGTCTTTGAGTAAAAGTGTCATTTGTGATCGTCTCGTTGCGTATTTGTTACTGTACTGTGCTTTCCTATGGTGTAGAAGTTCTTTCCATATATGGTCGAAGTTTCATCCAGCTACTTACTTGTTAGCAACACATCATGCAGATGCTACTTTCGTCCCTAAGTTTTGCTCACCAGTGCAGAAGAACACAGACTTGTACTCCGAGATGCAGCAACCGGAACTTGCAATTGCACTGCCCCTGAGCCAATCAACGCAGAATAACACTGAGTAATGCGCTTGCTGGAGTAGCATTAAACAGAAACGCACAACCAGTATTTCCGTAAAATACCTCTCTCTCTCTCTCTCTCTCTCTGTCTCTCTCTCCCTCTCTCTCTCTCTCTCTCTCTCTCTCTCTCTCTCGGTGCGCTGATGTGCAGGGACCCACACCACTAACAGAATTCACTTGTGTACAGCCGGTCCAGTTTTCGAATGAACCACGATGTCAGGCGCCGCCTGCCCACTGTGTTCAGGACCCGAGGTCGGGCCAGCATGCTGATAACAAGCTGCCACTAGCCACAAGCTCAGGTCCTGTATCCACACGAGGCTGTCCTATTGGTCGCCACACAACTTGCTGTGCAACCAGCGTAGCTGCTTTCCCCTGTTCACTTCTTTCCTCCCTGGCTCTTCCTCAAGTGACTGCAGTCTCCAACCGAGAGAGGTGGCGCAATAGTTAGCACACTCGACTTGCGGTCGGGAGAACGACCGCTCAAATTCGCGTCTGGCCCTCCAGATTTAGTTTTTCCGTGGTTTCCCCAAACAGCTCAAGGCAGATGCCGGGGTGGTTCCTTTGAAAGGACATGGCCTATTTCCTTCCCCTTCTTTCCCCAATAGAAGCTTATACTCTGTCTCTAATGACCTCGTCATCGACAGGCAGCTAAAACTACTCTTCCCTCTTCCTTGTATCTTCCAGCTGCTCTGCAGCTACACACTGTACTGCATCGATGGACCTCCTTACAGCATGCACGGCACCACCAATAGCTCCTGCTGCCGCGCGGCCGTCCCTTCTCGCCACCAGAATCAAGTCCACCGCGCAGCCGCCTGCTGCCCACGCCACCCGGTTTCGTGCGGCTCGCTCACTGGTGAACCCAAGACTCGTCCGGTTCGTCTCCCGGTCAGCTTGAAGCTGTCCTCACACGGGACGAGGCAGCTGACACTCACGTGGACAAGGACGGAAAATCCCACCTCACGAGACACACCAGCTGCGCCACATTGGACGAGCCAGTTAACGATTTGCGACTGCAGCTCTCTCCAGCGGCTGCCGACAGCTGCACCCGTCTCACAAACCACCATTTACGAAATGGCGGGGCGTAGCTTTATAAAAACACGTATTTCCTCCCTTGTCCATATGCTGGTCAAGATGCTCTGTTGTAGTATCCATACATATTATAAAAATGGATGTTCGTTTGACGAACAGGTTTCGTGCGTTATCTGTAGCTGACGATGTCTCTGAGCCGGATGCAGTCGTCCACTCTGTTCCAGAGGAAGCTTCTCCGCCCGAAAGGTCTGGGCGTTCACAGAGGGTAGGTATGATGGTAGTTCGGAACTCCAACGTTAGGTGCGTAATGGGGCCTCTTAGGAACATGGCTGCCAAGGAGGGGAAGGAAGCCAGTGTTCACTCTGTGTACACACCGGGAGTAGTCATTCCGGTTGTGGAAAAGCTGCTTCCGGATGCCGTGAAGAGTACAGGCTGCAGCCAACTGCAGGTGGTGGCTCATGTCAGTATCAATTACATATGTCGTTTGGATCGGAGAAGATTCTCCCCGATTCAAAATGGTTCAAATGGCTCTTAGCACTATGGGACTTAACATCCGATTTCGAGACAGAGTTTCATCGTGGAAATTATTGAAAGCATCTCGCATATTTCAAACTTCTGCAAAACTTTTCCAGTCTTGGGGATTTTGCGTTCTTTTAAATTTGGCATGCTTTTTTCGCTGCTTCTGCAACAGCGATCTGGCCCCTTTAGTGTGCACTGGGGGATCAGTACCATTACTTATTAATTTATGTGGTATATATCTCTCAATTGCTATCGATAATATCTCTTTGAAATCATTCCACAACTTTTCTACGCTTACATGATCAGATCGGAAGGAGTGCAGAGTGTCTCTTAAGAAGGCGTTAAGAGCATTTTTATCAGCTTTTTTTAAATAGATATACTTTACGTTTCTTTTTGATGGTTGTAGGTGTTATGGTATTCAGCCCAGCAGCAACTGTCTTGTGGTCGCAAATCCCTGTATTCGTCACAATACTCACTATTTGTTGCTAAAAGGTCAAGTATGTTTTCGCAACCATTTACGCTTCGAGTGAGCTCATGAACTAATTGTTCAAAATAATTTTGTTGAGAAAGCATTCAGTACAATTTTGGTTGACGTTTTATGCCTGCCACCGCCTTTAAACGTGTAATTTTTCCAGCACATCGAGGGTAGATTAAAGTCACCAACGACTTTAATTGTATGAGTGGGGTACCTATTTGAAATGAGACTCAAGTTTTCTTTGAACTGTTCAGCAACTGTATCTTCTGAGTCGGGGGGGGGGGGGGGGGGGGGGGTCGGTACAACGACCCAATTAATAGTTTAGTCCGATTGTCAAGTTCAACCTCTACCCATACTATTTCGCAGGAACTATCTACTTCAATTTCACTACAAAGCAAACCACTTCTGACAGCAATAAATACTCCATCACCAACTGAATTTAATCTATCCTTTTTGAATACTGTCAGTCGTTTGGAAAAATTTCGGCTGAATTTATTTCCGGCTTTAGCCAGCTCTCTGTACCTACAACTATTTGAGCTTCAGTGCTTTCTATTAGGGCTTGGAGCTCTGCTTCTTTCCCAACGCAGCTACGACAATTTACAACTACAATATCAATCGTTTCTACAACTACCTTACTGTGTTTTACCTGGACACTTTTAGACAGACGCCCCTTCTGTGGTTCCCTGCGGTTCTCTAACCTAAAAAACCGCCCAGTCCCTTCCACACAGCCCCCGCTACCAGTGTAGTCGCTTCCTGTGTGTAGTGGACTCCTGACCTATTAAGCGGAACCCGGAAACCCACCACCCGATGGAGCAAGTCAAGGAATCTGCAGTCTACACGGTCACAGAACCGTCTGAGCCTCTGATTCAGACCCTCCACTCGGCTCTGCACCAAAGGACCACAGTCGGTTCTATCGACGCAGATGGTGCAGATGGTGAGCTCCGCCTTAATCTCGGAAGCGAGACTGGAAGTCGTTACCATTTCCGCTAGCCGCCCAAAACCAAAGAGAATCGCCAGCCTCTGTAGCCGAGCGGTTCTAGGCATCGACTGCTACGGTCGCAGGTTCGAATCATGCCTCGGGCATTGATGTGTGTGATGTCCTTAGGTCAGTTAGTTTTAAGTAGTTCTAAGTTCCAGGGAACTGATGACCTCAGATGTTAAGTCCCATAGTGCTCAGAGCTATTTGAACCATTTTTTATTCACTCAAAACAATGTATCAAGGAGACAGAATAACGTACCATTTGGAATCCCACAAAAATCATCAATCTCTAGACAATACCAACCTCCACTTTTCACCCTCCAGCCCACTGAGTCAAGGAACTGAAAGTGGTACTTAAGCGTCTACCTGTGTCGGTTCCAGTGGTGGAACTGACCCGGGCACTACATGAAAAAGACCTGCTGGGTGCAAGGGTTCTTTTTCGGAGTTCTCTCGACAGACGTATGTAGGTTTGGTAACACTGTGATGCTTGAGGCTCTCCGATGTGCCTGCTGAATCTTCGTTGTTAAAATTTCTGCTGCTGTGTCGATGTCAGCTGCCATATGCAGAGGAATTGTAGGCCTGTCGTTATTGGTGAGGTACGTCTTGAATTGGTCCCAGTTAATTTCCGTTTGGTTGATTGATGGTATCACCAATCCGCCGTGACTGATGATTCCTACGACTGGCAGGTGGTCCGATGATACGTCTTTTGTGACGCATACTAGCTTGTTTAGATCAATACCTTTCGTCAACGCAATGTCGAGGACATCATCTATTTGCCGCTGGAAGTGACTGAACCTGTTAGAATGTAGTGATCCGTGCACGACGCAGTTTAGGTTCAAAATGGCTCTGAGCACTATGGGACTCAACTTCTGAAGTCATTAGTCCCCTAGAACTTAGAACTAGTTAAACCTAACTAACCTAAGGACATCACAAACATCCATGCCCGAGGCAGGATTCGAACCTGCGACCCTAGCGGTCTTGCGGTTCCAGACTGCAGCGCCTTTAACCGCACGGCCACTTCGGCCGGCACGCAGTTTAGGTCCTCATGAAGCTTCAAAAGTGTGAGACTCTTCTGACTATTCTTTCTGGAGTTCCAGGTGGCGCATTTGCTTTTCAATCGTGCGCTAGAAGAATTTTTGGGTGTCTTCTCGACTGAGCCGGCGATTTGGGCTAATGTATTATGCCACAAATGTAATATTTCCGAGTGTTGTGTGGATCATTACAGCTGCAGCTTCCAACGTCTGCAGCAGTGGAAATATCTCTCATACTCTAACTTATCGAATTTCGTACGAAAATTGCTGTACTATCTCCGCTTCGGTCCATTCTATCCATCCGTATGTCTGTATATTACGGAGACGGAAGACGATTGAATCTGTAAGCTCGGTTTGCGTCACCATCGTAAAGTTGTTGCGGTATCGCGTTATAAAGTCGTTTAGTTCTGCTTTTTTAGTACAAATGCCGTTCGTTTTCTATTTAAGGAAGCGAGTGTGTGCCTTTGGCGTTCGTGGGTCCATTTAAGGCGTCACAAACACTTTGATTATTCCTTCCAGCAAGCTGAGGAAAGATGTGATTTTCTTCTGGAGCGCTGCGAGGAGCATTGCAATGTCCGCCAGAGCTTGTGAAAATGGTTTCGTAACACTCTGCGATGACAGGTGGCTTGTGGCAGCGGGTGTTTATTCCTGCGTACCCGGACGATTGTGGAAAGCATCAAAGAAGGTTCTTGCTGTGCGTAGGCCTTCTGCAGGTGTAGCAGTTGCGCTGGAGGCTGTCGGCTGTATTGTTGTCGGCGGTGTGCCCTCCCGTCTTGTGGAGTGGTGCCGCTTGCTGTACAAACAACAGCTTCGGGCCGGGCGGGGTAGCGGTATTCTCTATAAACATAAATGATTTGGCGCACAGGATGGCCAGCTATCTGGGGTAGGTTGCCGATGATGCAGTGATGTACGGTAAGGTGTCGAAACTGCGTGACTATAGGAAGGCAAGACGACTTAGACAAAATTTCCAGTTGATACACCGCGTGGGGTAGCCGCGCGGGGTAGCCACGCGGTCTGGGCGTCTTGTCACGGTCCTTGCGGCTCCCCCCGTCGGAGGTTCTCGAGTCCTCCCTCGGGCATGGGTGTGTGTGTCGTCCTTAGTCATAAGTTAAAGTTAATAAGTTAGATTAAGTAGTGTGTAAGTTTGGGGACCGAGGACCTCAGCACTTTGGTCCCACAAAACCTTGCCACACAAAAAAAGCAGCGTCGGTTCCTTCGTCTGTACTTGCTTTGGCATTTTCGGTTTCCTAGCCTTGGTATTTACAGAGCCTTTGCAAGTAGCCGGATGATCTATCTCACAATCTGGGCATTTTGTCTTTGCTCTGTGTGTCAGTGTGCATTCTTCCGAAGCATGGAAGCCTGCACAGCAGACACGGCATGCTGGCACCGAGCAATAATTAGCTTGTATCTCTGACGCTTGTCACATTGTTTTGGTCCACCTTTATCGCGGCACGATTCAATCTGCACCCTTGTATACGGTAGATCTTTTATGTTATAGATCTTGTCGTTTCTACGATTTGGGAAGGTTCACGACGAAGATTGGCATTGGTACCATGTCGCTAGTTGATTCCTTCCTAGGTCAGCAAATGTCTCCGAACATTGGACAAGACCTCTGAGGACGACTACGGAAAGAAGAAGAAATACAGGCCTTCATCGCACAGTTAGAAACGGGACCGCTAAGGGACCAACCTACCGTACCACTCCACGAGAGGTAGCGATCATCAGAAGAACGAACAACTCGACACAGGGAATCGACCAGGTAACCAATGCTGGACTCCTGCACTTACCGCGAAAAGCTCTTCTCCTCCTCACAAGGCTCATAAACAGCTACTTGATGACCACAGACTTCCCAACGGCGTGGAAAACAGGGAAGATCGTACCAATACAAAAACCGGGAAAAGATCTGGTAGTACCCACGAACCACCAGCCCGTAACGTTAGTTACGGAACGTGTGCTACTGTCTTAGATTGTTTCCGGGGACACGGAATTATACGGCCAGAGCAGTTTGGCTTTCAGTACCGAACACATACTACATCGATTCAGCTTAAGCTAATCCATGGTCGACGTCTTTTCTGACATCGAAAAGGCTTACGAAAAGTGTGGTGTGATACCCTCATAGCGAAATTATATTATCAGGGTCTCTTACCGGACTGTTGGGAAACGTTAATCGAGGAAAACACGAGAAGCGGGTATCCCACTGGGATCTGTTATCTCACTGCTGCTGTTAAATGTATTTATAAATGACCTGCCAACGATTCCTGCGGTTCATTTGCCGACAATACTGCCTTTGTCACGTCGGCCTGCAAATCGGACCAGCTAATAAACAGAGCTCAGTGCCAAATAGATATCATGAAAGAGTGGGTGCAGTTCAACAGAATAACCATCAGCCCCACGATGACTGCTGCACGGCTCCTTACGTCGAAGAGAGTACCGGTACTACGTTACCCACTGCTGTGGTCTTCTCCACCAGACATCACGGCGCCTAGAGTATCAGCAACCAAACTGACAGCCTGCAGCCGCGGGTTGCCTGCCTTCGCAGGCACACCGAAGCACTACATAACCGACAGGCAATATTGATGAACGGCCACAGCAACAACCACAACAACAACACCATAGGAAAGACACCAGCGGCCACCAGGGGCCACTACCAGCCCACATAAACATAAGGAAGAGGTCGCTACAGATCCCGGAACTATTTTCACACGTCAACCACGTGATGGAAAATAGTTCCGAGATACTCATCCGCCGAAGCGCTATAAAGGCCGGTGCTCGGCCGCACATCGGCAGTTCATCGACCGCCAGCAGATTTGGATAGCTGCCAGCCCGGCTTGGATCTTCTCGCTGATCTCTGGATTAGGCCTGGTATATCGGAGAAGTCTGTGGCGGAGACTAGTAGGATATTATTTCAGTTGTTTTCTATCTTATTCTTGTATGTAGTCGTGATTCGAAGACGGATCACTGTTTTGTGTTGGTGTTATACTTGGAGAATTGTTTTGGTTAATTGAACAGTCCAATAAATTGTTTCGGACTTTGATCGTTAGTTTCTTCTGCTTACGCAGACATATCACCCACTATGGGTGCCAGGGCAACCAATTCATTCGTCGCACTTGAAGTATCTGTGAATCATTCTGGATAAGTCCCTGACCTTCATGATACACAGAAACGATAAAAAAGGACACCATGAAGATGGTGTACGCGCTAATACCATTATTTACCAGCACCCATATCGGCGCCAAGACCAAGTGCCAACTCTACAGCCCAGCCAAAACTCCTCTACGGCTGTGCAGCGTGGGGAGTCACATGTGACACCAACATACGTGCACTACTCCAACCATTACGGAACTGAAGCCTAAGGTGGACGCTTGGAGTTCCACGATAGACGAGAACCAGGGAGCTACACGAAAACCTGAAGAAGTAGCTGCACGAAAAAGTAACGGACTGTGCCACAAAGCTCTTTACCAAAGCGGATCACTTACGAGACGAAATATCCCAGCTCCAGCTGACAGGCACCATGCAACCCACGGGCCTTGGTACGCTGGGCTCTGCCATAAGCTTATGCACCAATCACCGAAAAGCTTTGAGTACCATGGCTCGTAGAACGAATGAAAGAAATGTTCCCTACAGTACCAAATACATTGTAAAGAAAAATGTTATCTAATTAGAGGAACAAAGAACCCAATGAGCGCCCGCAGCTCGTGGTCGTGCGGTAGCGTTCTCGCTTCCCACGCCCGGGTTCCCGGGTTCGAATCCCGGCGGGGTCAGGAATTTTCTCTGCCTCGTGATGGCTGGGTGTTGTGTGATACCCTTAGGTTAGTTAGGTTTAAATAGTTCTAGGTTCTAGGGGACTGATGACCATAGATGTTAAGTCCCATAGTGCTCAGAGCCATTTGTACCATTTTTTTGAACCCAATGAGCGCCCTGTTACCTCACAAAGTATATAGTAAATTTTTAAATAAATAAGCATAAAATGTGTGTACCTAACACCTACCCAGAATAAACTCCCGAAGAGTCAGTCTTGTGGTCCCACTACCGCCCCCCCCCCCCCCCCCACCCCAAAAAAGAGTCATGGTCGAGTTCCCTTGAACACGCGATAAAATCTTGGATTAAAAATTTTGAAGAGACCAAGTCTATTCTAAAAGTAAATCAACAACACGACCGAGAAGTGCTCGTACTCCACAGAATATCGAAGCTGTGTGCGTTTTAGTTTTGTGATACCCACTTTGTTCAGTTCGTAAGCAATCAGCAGCCGGCAATGTGTCCTGCGGGAGTTTTCACCATTTTGATTTAAAATTTCTTTTGTACAAGCTGCAGATCGTGTGATAACTGTAGGAGAACGATTACTAGTTGCGATTAGAATTGTCAGCAAATTATAAAAAACATAAACGAAGACAATGGATTTTTGGACAAGCTGTGGATGTCCAATGAAGTACATGAATAATCAGAATTACCGTTATTGGGCAGACATCAATTCTAATTAAGTTGATGAACTCCCTTTACACGTCATCAAGGTGACAGTGAGGTGTGCAGTTCTGTCACACGGGGTCATCGGGCATTACCTTTTCGAGAATGAAGAGCGGATCACAATGACTGTCACTTCTGATCGGTATGCTGAGAGGATGCAATCTTTTTTGAACGTGGATGGAACAATACCACAACTTCACTGAATCTTTTTTTCAGCAGGACAGTGCGCATCGCACACTGCAAAGCAGTCAGTGGCAACTGTGGGAGAATTGTTCCGTAGCCGTGTCATCTCTGGATTCGTAGCATTCCCTGGTTCCCAAGATGATTCGTCCGTTTGTAATTTTTTTCTTGCGGATCTACCTTAAGAGTTTGGTCTACGCTGAGTGAATCGGAGCAAAAAATTCAAGATGAAATTCGTGGTATTCCAGATGAGATGTTGCAGCACTCACTGATGAACGGCAAGAGCAGTCTGAAAGAACGCATACATGCCGGGGGACACTATCAACAGAATGTATTTTCAAGTCTTGCTAATTGTCTCAAAAGCAAGTTTTAATGGTTCATTTGCTGTCAATAAAACTTTTTGTGGATTTCTTTCAATTTTTATTGGGTGTTCCCAAAGTTCCCGTTTTCGATGTCAACATGTGTATTCCCAACCAGTAACGACTTCAGCTGGAAGTGACAAATAGAATTCGTCTCCCAAGTTCTGCTTGTGATGTAAAGAGCGTTCTTGCTTTTTATTTTCTACTGTACGTTACCGAAACATCGTAGAACTTAGTTTGTGTTTGACGTGACGAAATGGCTCCTCAAAGTGAACAGGAAGTGAAGTCACGAATCTCGTACAGCTTCAAGCCATTGTTAGCTAACCCGTTCCGTCTAAGGTCGGACCGAGACCTGCTGGCCAGTGCAGGTGGTCCCCTGGTTGCGCTGTCTGCAGGCCGCAACGTTCGAGCCACTTCCTCTAGGCGACCACGGCGCCACACGTCACTCAACGCGCCCAGCAAGCTGGCGGGAATGTGAACGTGCCGTATAACTCGTGCTACAACTCCAAAGGACTTTCACACATTTAGTGTCCGTATCCATATCCCATTCGCCCTTCATGTTTCATCGATACACAGGTCAATTTACTGTGGAAGGCTTTCGTCATTGTTCAGTGACTTTTGACCACGGAATTTCAATGAAATTCTTGCATCACAAAAGAAAGTAAGGTTAATGTATTCTAACTTCGGTTCTGATGAAGCCAGCGTTTTTCTCTAGTGTGATAATGATTAACGATAGAGCTGACATGAATCTGAAATAGTTTAGTCGCTGAATAATGCGGATGCAAGCCTAATGAAGACGGCCTCCTGCAAAATATCAATATACACATCTAATATATTAATGACGTGAAATAAGATAATTCAAATATTTCTGCAAAATGAAACAGGGTTATTTGAATTATTTTTGTTCATTGATCAATAAGCGGGGTACATAGGAGAACTTACATCAAGCATCTTCACAGTACAGGATCAGACAAGAGAGTGAGTTAAACTTGAAGTGACAAATGAAGTGAAATAGCGTTTCCTTGTTATAAATAAATGAAAGAGCGTATAAGCTGCTCCACACTACGCAAAGGAAATCTTTGCTCATCTAGTTACTTTTATGCAATTCGGGTGCGAGAAGTAGAATTCTGTTTCTCGAATTAAAAAAACCAAATACTATACAATTTCATACGACCATGGACCATGATCACTGGCAGCTAGAGAGTAGATTTTATGCTAATTGTAGGTGAACAGCACTGTTTTCCCATATCACAGTATGTGTTATATCATGGTTGTTTATTACAGCTTCCGCAGATTTGAGGAAACCCTGGACTTTGGTTATTCATTGCTGGAACATGATCATAAAATGATAGCACTTATAACCCCTCTGGTTCGAACGGCCTGCCTAAGTATCTAGCTCCGAAAAAAATATGTATAGGAATTAAGGTAGAAGAATTTCCATGTGTTTTGAAGTTTGACATTCAGAAAAAGTTTGTTTGCTCCTTCATATGGAGTGATATTAGGAAAAGACGTAAGTATATGATGGTCTTGATTACCCTCCAGAATTTTTTTTAGTAAGAACCTTCATGCATCTCTTTCGGGGTCGTTCATATCAGGTAGATCCGCTTCTACCATGGCTGCTTGGATCGGTCCTTCATTAATACACTGGCAGCATTTGTCATAGAGTTCGAATCCTCTACACACTTTATAAACAAGAACACAGCATCTGGCGGCGACTATATGAACTATACAAACAAACATAAGCCTTAAGGTGAAAAACTTACGGAGTACTCCTTGTAATCCACTGTGTCACCCCAGCACAGAGTAGCTTCTTTCTTATCCCTTTTAAGTATCTCTATACAAGAGGTTCAAATGGCTCTGAGCACTATGGGACTTAACATCTGAGGTCATAAGTCCCCTAGAACTTAGAACTACTTAAACCTAACTAACCTAAGGACATCACATACATCCATGCCTGAGGCAGGAGTCGAACCTGCGACCGTAGCGGTCGCGCGGTTCCAGACTCAAGCGTCGAGAACCGTTCGGCCACCCCGGCCGGCCTATACAAGAGGTGTATATGAATTTTACCTCCGAACTTTCAGACATCTGAGAAAGCTCCGTCAGTGGTTCTGCTTCACGATTTCACGGTCTACAGCTTTGTTGCAAGCGACTGTTCCGTTCGCAGTAGGTGCGCGGGAAGAACGACTGCCGCGCAGCTTCCGTAGGGTTCTACGTCTCTGATTTTATCGTTCTGCTATTTCGCAAGATATCTGTGGGAGAAAGTGACATGTTTCCCGATTCTTCTTTGAACGTTTTCTCATGAATGTTCAGACTTTTTTGATGCAGTACACCGCGAATTCCTCAATTATGCCAACTTCTTCATCTCAGAGTAACACTTGCACTCAACGTACTCATTTATTGGTTGGAAATATGTCTCTGCCTTTCCCTATAGTGTGTATCCTCTACAGCTCCCTCAAATATCATAGTCATTCCTTGACGTCTCAACATATTTCCTATCGTCCCATCTCTCCTTCTTGTCAGTATATTCCGCATGTTCTTATCGTCACCGATTCTGCGGAGAACCTCTTCATTTCTTATCAGTTCATCTAATTTTCAACATCCTTCTATAGTACTACATCTCAGACGCTTCGATTCTCTTCTTTTCCGCTTTTCCCAAGGTTCGCGATTCACTTCCAAGCAATGCTGCACTCCAAAAGTAAATTCTCAGAGATTTCTTCCTCAAATTGCGGCCGCCGACTGATAGTAGTAGACCTTCGAAACGTACACTATCGCTATTTTAACAATAAACTTTTCCGCGATATGCAATGCCTTCCTTATGGCGCTTGCAACTGGAATTTGGTGGACATTGTTATCTTGTCGCTGTAGCTAAATGAACCCGCGAAAATATGCTTCGCTTCTTTATTTTCCTTTCACCATCTTCAGATAGATCAGGGACGCCAGCTGTTACCGTTCTCTTCTTTTTCTTAGTACGAATGAATCCTTCAGCTATATTTATAATTCTTGGTGTATTTTCTATCGAGTTCAGCACTACAGTGAACCATCTTCAGCTCGGCTTACGATAAACCGGGTAATCACGCGAGTAACAGGGTTATCACTGTAACACATCTCGACTGAGGGCGCAAACAAATCTACGATGTACTCCTTCTTTCGTACCTGTGGGATTGACAGTGCCAGCAGATCAACTACACTCTCATTTGCTTCTTCTCTATCGCTTTTTTAATCTTACACTCTAAGGTTCCTAGATTGACTAGGCATTTAAAACCAAAATGAAGTCATTATTAACAACTAGTACGACTTAATAATTCCCAAATCACAAGTGTGTTGCACTTGGCGACTATGACATGGCCTATTAGATCTACTATCGCTAGCCATGCCACACACGCCACCAAGCACCACGCTACATAATTTCTTACAAATTTTCGCGTCCCGGCAGTAGGTCGAAGCCGCCAATACAGAGTCGTTGTGCTTTCCCCTAATTAACCCTTATAACGGAGGCGACAGGAGACTGAAATGGTGCAAATGGCTCTGAGCGCTATGGGACTTAACTTCTGTGGTCATCAGTCCCCTAGGACTTAGAACTACTTAAACCTAACTAACCTAAGGACATCACACACATCCATGCCCGAGGCAGGATTCGAACCTGCGACCGTAGCGGTCACGCGGTTCCAGACTGAAGTGCCTAGAACCGCACGGCCGCAACGGCCGGCGACAGGGGGCTGAACTACCTTTGTTGTTTAGGGTTGGTGCTGGGAAACAGAGAAGGATCTTTGAAGTGATACTGACCTGCCGCAGTAGTAAAAACATGATATGAACTCTTTAAACAAGTTTATTTAATATTAGACATATTTATATGCGAGGTGCCTGATCAACAAAGCCACAAACACATATATGTAAGTTACACCTCCACTTTTTACTGTCGAAACCCCTTTCACTATGATTTCAACCAATTAACCATGGACTTTCAACTATCAAAAGACAAAATCCATCTGGCTTCTTGCTGTATTCACTATTAAATGCACTACCTGGGGTGCCTAGCTCAGAGACAAATGAAGTCGTTGCCATTTGTTCTGCCCTCTACAGAATCAATGGTCACTTGGTCTACTTATATCTCTGGCCCCTTAGCCTGATGTACAGGAAAGCATTGTTCAGCTACTTGTTCCCAGTAGCAAATGAAATCCGCTAATTGTTACACTGCACAACGTAATTAAAGAGTCACTTTTTCAAAATCCGATAACTGTCTGCCATAGTGACACCGAAGTTTCAAATTAGACTCAAAGGCTCCTATAAGCTTCCTCTTTAATTGTTCAAAAGTTGTCGCTCTGCGAAGTCACTCTAGGGCTCAGCGACCCTTCAAACAGCAGGGTGACACACGCGAAAAAAAGGCCACAGCTCTGAAGTTCATATGACGTGTAAGGTGGGCTAATGACGCCACATTGCCACCAAATTTCACCACAAGACTGCCCAACGCCACCGTGGACGTGTTACGCGATGAGAATGTCCTCACACCCCATTTTACCCACATTTGACCCTTTCTCTTGACGCCTCTGCGCTGTAGGTCAGATCCTCGACGTGCAGCGTCGAAACCACGCGGTTTTCTTATGGGTGGCCGGGGACAGTATTTCAGACACACCGCCGCTCAGAATAGACCCGAAAAGACCTCCAGGGGTGGCATAATTCCCGCACTTATCCCGGCCGAAAACGACAGCTCGCAGTACAATAAGCAACAGGAGGACGTTCTTGACAAGCTTTATCACTGCTAACACCCCCTGGACGAATGAGGCGTAGTGAGTAGGAGGTCTGGATGTAAATTTCAAGCCCTTCAATAAGATTCATTTTCTCTCCTTTGCTGACAGTATGTAATATCTGCAGCCAGCCGCTGTGACCGAGCGGTTCTAGGTGCTTCAGTCTGGAACCGCGCGACCGCTACGGTCGCAGGTTCGAATCCTGCCTCGGACATGGATGTGTGTGATGTCCTTAGGTTAGTTAGGTTTAAGTAGTTCTAAGTTCTAGGGGACCGATGACCTCAGGTGTTAAGTCCCATAGTGCTCAGAGCCATTTGAACCTTTGTTTTCTTTCTTTTTTTTTGTAGTATCTGCAAGTTTCCTGAAATGTTTGTGGCTCATTGGCCGCGTTCTGTTACAAAAGTGGATTTATCAAAGCTATTGAGTCAGACTTTATTCATGTGTGCCCAATACCTTATAGTGAGACTCCTTCCCGCCTGTCCTTTGTAGAACCGTGGGCAGCACTCAGATGAAAGTTGTAAATACGTATTTGATATGACATTGGCTATTTGTCTTGCTGCAGTGAATAATGTGCTGTTGTAACTTATTGTCAGTGCTAAAGGATATTTTAATATCACTATTACGAATAAGGGCAGCAACTTGGTATGAAATTTTTCCTAAAGGGAATGCGAAAAATGTGTATGTTTGTTCTTCTGAATCTGTACTAGGAAGTTTACGGTGTTTTTTTATTTTGTTGTTAGGTTTCTTAATTATATCTGAGTTGTATTCCTTTCTGTGTGCAATACCTTTGATACTGTTAATTTTCTTTTGTTCATCAAGAGGATTTTATGTATACGATTAAGTGGTGATTGGAAGAATGCCATATTGTGTTGCATTGAGTGAGAGGAAGATTTGTGTGTGGCAGCATCACTGGTGGTGCATTTTTGGTAAATTTAAAAGGCATATTTGTTATTTACATTAGAGACTGTAAGGTCAAGAACATTGTTTCCATTATCTGTTTAATGTTCCACAGTCAAATTAATTTTATTATGGACGCTACTGAGAGTATTCGCCAGCTCTTCAATCTCCTCAATTTTACCACTGTACAGAATAATGTTAATAAATTATTTTATCTTTAAACAAACATTCTGACCTGAAGAATTGATTTTCTGTGTGATTAATGAAAACATCTGCAAGGATTCCTGCCTAATTGCTGCCAATTGCAATTCTTCCTTGTAAAGTTTTTGTTAAAAAATATAATTGTGACAGGATTCAGTGAATTAATATATTTCAGCCTAGGATAGCTTTTGTGTTTTAATAGAATGTTTCAAATTGTCTCGATTGTGTCGTGAACAGGTATGTTGGTGTAAAGGTTTACTATGTCTGCTGAAGCCAATTTGGCCGTTTCTGGATTGGTATTTCTTTGATATCTTCTATAACATGATAGTTATTCTTAGCTGTGAAATTCTTTGCTTAAGTACAAAATCTGCTGAGAATCTCTTTTAGCTTCTTGCTGATAAAATATGCTGGGCTATTTCTTGAATTAACTATAGGATATATAGGACAATTAGGCTTATGAAATTTAGGTTGTGAACGTAGTTTTGGTGCTGACAGGTTCATGACAAAGTATTTAAGGATAGCAAAATCAGATAACAGGAAATCAGAGAATTTCAGTAGTTTCCTTAGGTGGGCTTGAAATCTGGATGTTGATCATTCTGTATTTTACGTTTGTTCTCATGAAAAATTTCTTAAGTTTTGTTGATAAATTCAGACCCATACATAGCAACAGCTGAGTTCTCTTTGCCATACTTCATTACCATATTTTGTTTTCAGATAGTTTTCTATTAATATGAGTCAGAATACATCATTCATTACGACTAAAATTCACTATATATCAGAAACTTGTAATTTTGCTTCTTTCATATTCATTGCAGTTATAATCTGCTGTTTTAATCTACCAGGAAGTTTCATAGCATCGCACACTCCGCTGCAGAGTGAAAATTTCATTCTGGAAACATCCCCCAGGTTGTGACTAAGCCATGTCTCAGCAGTATCCTTTCTTCCAGGAGTGCTAGTTCTGCAAGGTATGCAGAAGAGCTTCTGTGAAGTTTGGAAGGTAGGAGACGAGGTATTGGCGGAATTAAAGTTGTGAGAGAGGTCGTGAGTCGTGTTCGGGTAGCTCAGTTGGAAGAGCACTTGCCCACGAAAGGCAAAGGTCCCGAGTTTGGGTCTCGGTCCGGCGCACAGATTTAATCTGCCAGGAAGTTTCATACCAGCGCATACTCCGCTGCAGAGTGAAAATTTCATTCTGGGAACACAAGCCGTGTACCTTCTTCCTGGTGCAATGACTGGAACTGGTCAGCTGTCGGACCCCCTCCGTTTAATAGGCGCTGCTCATGCATGTTTGTTTACATATTTGGGCGGGTTTAGTGACATCTGTGAACAGTCAAACAGACTGCGTCTGTGATGAAATATCCACAGTCAGCGTCTATCTTCAGGAGTTCTGCGAACCGAGTTGGTGCAAAACTTTTTTTGATGTGCGTATTAGTCATTTTGAATGCAGTGCAGTTAATATCTCAATGCAAGAAATGTATTTCAAACAGCTGGCATACATTCAACCTGCAAGATTTCTATCCCACTCAGTTTGGTGAAAAACTTTAAGATGATAAAATTACTACCTTCTACACGGAAGGAAAAAAACATAGATTCTTTGTGATAGATGCAGTATATAGCTTTCTGGAGTTGCATGGTGCTCACTGTTCACATCCTACCATGGTTCAGAAATTATGCTCACACCATTCCTACATAATGATCGTCAGCAATGGAAAATGCATGAAACAATGATATTTTATGAGGAAATAGAGAAATGCATAGCAGCAGTGTTTGATGTGTGAAATTACATCCACGCTGCTCTAACTATGTGAACAGAAAACAGTCTTTTCCACACAACATCTGTCAAGAAAATGTATACACAGCACCTCACAAACCCGTGTCACTGATTTGAAATCACAGCTGTTATGAAAGATGTAGTAGGGAAATGGAGTGCTTCGCATACATCTTCATTCGTCTAGAGAAGGGCGCTGAAATAGATTTTTCATGCTTTTGGTGGACGTTATTCATCACATGTGCATTGGAAGTTCTCCGTTGACTTTGTTATTGGAGGTTTTCTGTTAATGACTGCACGTAGATAGCGCTCTAAGTAACAACCATAACACGCAACTGTTTACGATTCGAGCGCAGGTTATACCACACAATTGATACTGCCTGAGAAAACGATGGAAAAAATGGTGAAATGTAAGATAAATGACAAGCCACAACATATCCCTCTCTGTAGAACGCATTATCAGTCTACCATTAAATCTTACCTCGTTACAACTTCTCTTATCCAATTACTCCATTTACTTTCTATCAACCATTAACTCAGAACCATGTCAATTTAGAGGCAAATGGTTCTCTTTTCTAGGAAATGTTCCAAGACAGCAGTCAACTTGTATGTATTCCTATTACCTCAGCAGACATACTGTAGAAAGTTGTTAAAACCATGAGCCAACCGTTCTGTAAGGTACTTGTTAGCTGACACCGCGTAGGTGTTTTGGTGGAGAGTAAAGGGAAGCACATTGTAACTGCTGTTTATTAGAATACAAAACACTTTAGTAGTCTATCACAGAGTCAAACACGCGATCCATTCGGTACTTGGATATTGAAGTCCCTAATCTGGTAATACAGTGCTTTTTAGCTATCAAGGATGTAAACTCTATCTTAGTCACATGTCTGAAGACTGTAAATCCCATTTGTTAGAGTTTAAAACACTTAAACAGCCTACCACAGAGTAAAACACATAATCCATTTGGTAGCTGCATATTGCTGTCCCTAAGATGGTAATATAATGCCATGTAGCTAAGGAAGACGTAAAGTTTATTGTAGTCACATATAAGGCCACTTTGTAAAAATCTATAAGGTGGTTGCCGCTAACTTTGGGGTCACATTTGTACTTCTGACTTGTCGAAGTGTATTGATTACGTGGGACTCAGCTCGTTCTGGTCCTTCACGAGATGTCAAACATAGCATGTATAGTGTCCTCTACTTCCGGTCAGTTTCAGGTTAAATCGGACACAATGTTGCAGGGAAGGACAGAGGAACAGTTACAAGGAGCATAGACAAACAATCTAGAGTTTTGCTCAGGATCCTTAGCCAACAGGGGCAGCTCATTTCGAAATAGCGGACAGAGTGCTGCTATGGATATTACTCGTTTGTGGGAATGTAGTCATCAAAGGTGTTAGTGAGATCTTTCAGTCTCAGACTTTATCCTGCGAATGCAAGAATGCTTTGCGACTCCCATCAGATAGATGGCTAATCGTAATAAAATCTTATTGAATTTATAAAGTGTTTCAGCTAACGTATATCGTTTTTGCACAACCCATCACTGTGGAATATGTGAAATGTAAGTGTCCTTACCTTCAGAGATTTGTTTGGAAATGCTTCGTCATGCTGCACACTCTTCCAGTTTTCATATGTTGCGATATCTTCCACATTTTTGTCAATAAGAAACACCGCCTGTATCTTTTATTTCAACCATTCTGTGTGTTGTAAGAGCCGTGTAAAATGGCTATTTTTGATTATGTTATTGGTTGTGTTAATATTGTTAAAGGAAAATGATATATTTGAATTGTGATCAGAGAAATAGTTGTTAGGTAAGAGTATCTATGTATGCAATGGCAGCACTATAGAGTTGTAGAATCTGCGACAGTCAATAGTGGATAGCTGCGGTGTACAGCAGGCGGGTTTTTGTTGAGTGTACAGTGTAATGCACGAATGCACTTTTGCAACTATGTGAGTTGCAGATTTATTACAAGGAGAAATGACGACTCAGAACAGTGGTTGTATAGTATACAGACATAAAGATTTTTAAATGAAGAACAAGGTATTATTTGATGAGGTAAAAAGTCTATTTTTATTTTTGTAGACTTGTATTGTTGGTCTACTTCATACTCATCACAGTCGAGTTCTTGATAATTATTCTATTGATTGGCTTTCCGAGTTAATTTACTGTACCACTGAAGTTATTAGATTAAATGAATTTTCATATTAGAGTCTATAATTGTTTTCTTTGATAAGTTCCTTCCTAAATGAAATTTCAGTACTTAAAGGTTGAGTCAGGTGTTTCATTGATTGGTATACTGTGTCAAGACCATCAACCCAATTTCCCTGGAGCAACTGTAGTTAGTTTTTAGCAGTATTTTTTTCAGCTGTTGTGGAGTCTTGCTATATTGCTATTTCTGCCAGTACTTCATTTTGCAGGTGAGATTCATAATATGTGATTGTTTCGTTTCCTTCGTGCAATGTAGGTTGTGTCAGTCTCTTTATTGCACCAGGGCCATATGTCAGTGCAGAAATTTTCGTGTGTTTCAGGTTACATTCTTATACACTTCAACATTACAATTGGGTTTGTTTTTTTAATACATTTACATTTTTCTCAAACAGTTCAAACTGACCAAGTCTACTGAGTGTGAAATTATTGTTTTGCTTATTTATTTGCTTATGAATGAGCTCAGTTATCACACACACATGATTATTTTCAATTTCATATACCGTAAGTGATGTGGTTTTGAGTTCAGTAGCACATTTAGGTTGTCAGTTCACATTCCTAGGTTTGTATTTGCGATACCACACCCACAGGAAAACGCTACTCACTTACAGCAGCTTACTTTACTCAATCCAATGTCAAGCTTTCTGTGAGAGAAACTGCATCGCAATGAGTTAATTTCAGTTTAGCACCTGACCCACACCTCAACGTCATGGTAGAAAAACAAAATGTAGGGCGCTGTACAAAGCTGTACTAATACACTGCTTGTATGTGTTGCAGGAAAAAAAATTGTATCAAACTGCTTATGAATCAACAACACAGGAAACCTCTCTCTTGTGATTAAGAGTTGTGGGGAATGGTCTTCCTCCAGTACAAGCGAGAAAAGTTCACACATGCCTGTGGAAGCGACTTCAATCACTGGCCACTGCCCCAATGGACCAATACATGTATATTTAATGGTATCACCTCAGAAGCTCGATGTCAACACACAGATGGTAATTGTTTCCAATATATCAGAAGAGAGAGAGAAAGTAAAATCTTATGGAGTTATCTAACAGGTGACGTTAGCGAAACTTTCATAGGGCGTAGTTTTACTTCAATGGCTGTTGTAAAAATAATGAGGAGAGAGAGAGAGACTGTGCTGTCAACAAGGACTCTGACACCCTTAAACTGTCGTATTTTTAGCAAAGTAATCATAGGTACACAAAAAAGGAGATTAGGACATGTACAGAGGGATATGTATAGATAGTCATTCGATATCGATGAATTGTAGCTGTTATACTTCTGAATTTCGTTATACAGTCCACGTATACTCTGCATGGTTGTGAATTTTCTCCTGACCGTTAGTGTGCTACTTTTCTCGTTGTGATAGCTCTCTACCTAGTTGGTGACGGGTGGAGGACTAGACAGACTTCTAACTAATCGAACAGTGCTGTCTGAATGGCATTTCGAGAGGAT
Source organism: Schistocerca piceifrons (assembly GCF_021461385.2). Lineage (NCBI taxonomy): Eukaryota > Metazoa > Arthropoda > Insecta > Orthoptera > Acrididae > Schistocerca > Schistocerca piceifrons. Next base: position 991,946,910 of record NC_060138.1, read on the forward strand.
TAGAAGGGCTCTGGGACCTTGCAGGGGACATCTCTCACCCGTAGAAATCAGGTGGGTTCAAATGCTATATATCGAAGACCAAAAGGTTCGTGAGAATATGGCAGGTAAGCGATACTCTGACGAAAAGACAGAGAAGTGAGCTCTATGCCCTCTAAGCGTTATGGTCAAACATTTTACAACATTTCACATACTTCTTGGCAAGTGAGTGGAATGAGAAACTGACAGGCTGATGTTAGAATTTTTACTGAGAGACAGTTAGCAGCATATTTTCTCTCTTTTGTTTTCTTGATAAATAGGTGACAATATACTTCCATGATTTATGTGTGTCTATAAATGGATGGATGGCGTCTTAATAGGTGGGCTACATTCACATTTGAAACCATATGCTTACTTTGCAAGCCATTGTATGACGTGTGGCGGAGAGAACCCTGTATCACTGCCAGTCATATCCTCGCAATTAGAGTGAGGGAGATAAGGACTGTCTATATGGCTCCAGATGAGCGTTAATTTCTCGTATCTCTGTGTTCCTCAAGCGAAATATACGTTGGCTGCAGTAGAATTCTTCTGCAATCAGCATCAAACATCGGTTCGCAATAGTGTTCCTCGAAAAGAACATTGCATTCCCTCCATGGATTCCCATTTGAGCTACCTGGTGAGTGTAATTCGACTGCATGGAAAAAATTAATTAACCTATCAATTTGATGTCACTGACATGCCGCCAGGTGGGTGAAAGCGCGAATTGGAGTGGTAATCAGGCGTTTTTTCGTTGCGGCTAGATCTTTTAACGAAATTTCCATCTTCCACCTACACAGGGAGAGACGGGAGAGATAGCCATCGTAATAAAATCATCTATATTACCGAAGTTGTAAAGTGATATATTGTAAAGTGATACGTAGTATTAACGTGATATTTACAGCTCCTCTGTTCTGCTAACTCAAGAGACTTCACAGATGATGAAGCATCTGGGTACTTTAAGAGAGTTCGAAAGTGAGGAGGCAACCTGTGACATAGGTAGAACACTACATCACTAGCCAAAAATGAGTTTAATATTGTTGTCCTGTAATGCAGGTCGTAGCAAACAATAAGCTAATAACAGATTTTTTTACCTGATGAGAGAATATTTAGATGACATACAGCCTATGCCATACTGTTGTATAGGATTTTCACAAGCTACGATACTTTAGTGAAGTGAAAATGCGTGTATGCTCCAATTTCTTCTGTCCTCTAAAATAACTTGTACAAAAAGGAGGAATCTACATTTTGCTTGAGAAAATTCGATATGTATGTGAAAGTATTCGTATGGAGTGTAGCCATGTATGGAAGTGAAACATGGACGATAAATAGTTTGGACAGGAAGAGAATGTGGTGCTACAGAAGAATGCTGAAGATTAGATGGGTAGATCACATAACTAATGAGGAGGTATTGAATTGAATTGGGCAGAAGAGGAGTTTGTCGCACAACCTGACTAGAAGAAGGGACCGGTTGGTAGGACATGTTCTGAGGCATCAAGGGATCACAAATTTAGCATTGGAGGGCAGCGTGGAGGGTAAAAATCGGAGAGGGCGACCAAGAGGTGAATACACTAAGCAGATTCAGAAGGATATAGGGTGCAGTAGGTACTGGGAGATGAAGAAACTTGCACAGGATAGGGTAGCATGGAGAGCTGCATCAAACCAGTCTCAGGACTGAAGACCACAACAACAACAACATGCGGAACAACATCCCTTCTCACATTTTTTAATCTGGGGAGAGTATATGTCGGGGGCGGAAATTCCAGTTATAACTATACGTCTAAGCCGCACATGCTCGTCTCGCAGTGTGCCGCAGAGTAGGTAGTCACGTGGACTTGGTCAACCCGAAGCAGCGGCGTAGCCTGTGACGACTTGTTAGTTACGAAAAATGCTCCAACCTGTTGGCTCTTGCTGGCAGCCACATTGACAAGTCCCGGCGGTGTAGTCCTCTAGGTGGCGGAATAGCGAAGTAAGCAGTATGTCAGTTGAGCGGTCACAGAAACGAACTCGTGTGTTGCTAGAGGAGATTCATTTTGGCGAGTGTTTTCAGTGGACGACTATTTGCCGGCCGCGGTGGCCGAGCGGTTCTAGGCGCTTCAGTCCGGAACCGCGCCACTGCTACAGTCGCAGTTTCGAAACCTGCCTCGGGCATGGATGTGTGTGATGTCCATATGTTAGTTAGGTTTAAGTAGTTCTGAGTTTTATGGGACTGATGACCTCAGATGATAAGTCCCATAGTGCTCAGAGCCATTTGAACCATTTGGAAGACTATTTCATCTCTGTAAATTGATTGGTTAACTGCTTGACCGTCACAGGGACAGTCTTTCCAGCCTCTGAGAGTCTGGTACGGTTGGAGATGTGTGCGCACATGCTGGTGTGAACGGTGCGATTGCGGGTGTCTCTAGACAGGCACAGCCGCGGCTGCCTAGCTTCGGGGGATGGCGCGCGCTTTTCGATCACAAGTGTGTGCGATCGGAAGGTTTTTTTTTTCGGCAGAAACGTTTAGTGAAGGATGGAAATGTTGCGGAGGAGGAGGGTGCTTGTTTCGTTAAAACGTCATTACATACAAGACCTCGGATATATTAGCGCTATGATCTATTTGTGGCGAAAATTAAATTACTTGATTTGAAAAATGTTTGCAAGTGTTTCTCAGACATTGAAAATATTTTTTATTATCAAGAAGAATCATCATAAGATGGTGGTGAGCGTTTTAAACGATCTATTTGACATACATAAATTGCTAAGCAATTAATTTGATAGGGTAGTGCAAATGGGCTATTTCCAGCCCTTTTTGATATTGCAGTTGCACCAATCTCACAGCTGCTGCAACGTGGCGGTGTGGAAGATGGGGCAGTGAGTGGAGAAGGGTGCTTGTTTAATCAAGCGTTATATATTTACAAAGAGTTTCACCAGTATCACTTTGTGTACCACCAGCAACAGACTCGGACGGGCCTGGAAAACCGGTACTACTACCTACGGGAGAAGGAGGGGAGGTAAGAGAGGAGGTAAGACTGGGCCTAAGTATCAGCACACTGAGGTGAACAAACGTGCAGCAGTACCATTCTCTCCTGGTGAGATCTCTTGCTGTCGGTAATTGCAGTAATTGCGTTATTACAATGATTTTCCTCTATTCCTGGTGCATTTCTTGCGCTATGAACTGTTGTTTATGAGAGGTGGTTTCTTTGGAGGACAGTTTTGAGAACCCTCTTGTCTGTTGTATTGTGGTGTGGAGTAGTCGGTCTTCAAACATCGAGATGAATGTGTACACATGCGATCGGAAGAATTGGGGATGAGAGCGGTGGAAATGTGGGGGCAAGGGGCGGTATAGAGTGGGGGCCGCTGTAGCACAGTTTTGAGCACCATCTATTGGTGTTATTGTGGACTAGAGCAGTCGGTTTTCAAAATTCGAAGTGAACAATATACACATTGATCAGGAAAAATGTGGGCGGGTTACTTCTGAAAAGGGGGGGGGGGGTGGAAAGTAGGAGCCAGGAGTGGGTGTCAGCGGAGTGTGGTGTGTAGCACAATCCAACACCTCAAGAATAAAGTACATAAATAAAGACACTACCTTACATTCTTCCTCTCCAGCAGCTCAGCACAGACTGAATCTTTTTCACGCCAATTTCCATTTAGGGAGGGGAGGGGGGAAATGTGGATGGGAGGGGAGGGCTTGAAGATTTTCAGGGAGAAGGATGGATTAATTAGTTGATCAATTTAATTAGTTACTCAAGTAATTGTATATCAGACATGCACTTGTGTCGGCGAGGATGAGGGGCTTTGGGATTTACCAGAGGGGTGGTAGAGGGGGGGAAAGGAGGGATTTTCTAGCAGGATGTGCTACCCCCCGATTGTTTTCAATCTACACAAACAAACTGGCGTAGTAGCGCTCTTAAGAGGAAAACACAGTCAGCAATTCAACCTCTAAACAAGCAGATTGCTAGCTCTTTTTAATCTGACAAGGCAGCGTCAACCTTAAACCGCTACCTAGCGCTGTGCTTTACATCATCCATTAACAGTCAGTAATGTTTAGCAAGAACGTACCGTAGAAACGCACAACGCTTAGCAGCCTGCCATAACGTGTGTCCGTAAAATTGCTTCCGGCCGGCGGAAACTCGAGCTCCGTTCCACCAGTTACTTGCTGAAACACAGGCTAGCGTTCACAAGGTGCCCGCTACCACGGTGGCAGGTAACCACAGTATTGCCTGACTGTCCCGAAGTAATATACATTCCTCCACGAGCTATCACTCCGTTCTAGAATCTACTTCGGCCACTAGGCGACCAGTAATCCACAACTCCATCGCCACAGTCGGAATTGCACTGACCCTTTCAGCTACTTGTCCTTACCTGTCTGTTCGCTCTACGGTTCTCACGTACCTCACCTGTCACATGACACAGAGATATTTGCCACCGAGGCGCTCCACCCCAATCGTGCCGACCACTGGCACAATAACTACATCAGCAATTACCATCTGATCATACTACTGTATTATTTTATTGGGTGATTTCGACACGAAAATTGAAAAAGAGTAAAAATACAGGATAAGAGTTGCTATACACTATGTTATCAAAAGTATCCGGATGCCCACAAAAGCCGGCCGTTGTGGCCGAGCGGTTCTAGGCGCTTCAGTCTGAAACCGCGTGACCGCTACGGTCGCAGGTTCGAATCCTGCCTCAGGGATGGATGTGTGTGACGTCCTTAGGTTAGTTAGGTTTAAGTAGTTCTAAGTTCTAGGGGACCGATGACCTCAGATGTTAAGTCCCATAGTGCTCAGAGCCATTTTGAACACCTACAGCCGCGCAGGATTAGCCGAGCGGTCTTAGTCGCTGCAGTCATTGAGTGTGCGGCTGGTCCCGGCGGAGGTTCGAGTCCTCCCTCGGGCATGGGTGTATGTGTTTGTCCTTAGGATAATTTAGGTTAAGTAGTGTGTAAGCTTAGGGACTAATGACCTTAGCAGTTAAGTCCCATAAGATTTAACACACATTTGTACATTTTTTTGAACACCCACAAAAACATACGTTTTTCATATTAGGTGCATTGTGCTGTCACCTACTGCCAGGTACTCCATATCAGCGACCTCAGTAGTCATTAGACAACGTGAGAGCAGAATGGGGCGCTCCGCGGAACTCACTGACTTTGAACGTGGTCAGGTGATTGGGTGTCACTTGTGTCATACGTCTGTACGCGACATTTCCACACTCCTAAACATTCCTAGGTCCACTGCTTTCGATGTGGTAGTGAAGTGGAAACGTGAAGGGACACCTGAAGCACAAAAGCGTACATGCCGACCTCGTCTGTTGACTGACAGAAACCGCCGATAGTTAATAAGGGTCATAATGTGTAATAGGCAGACATCTATCCAGGCCATCACACAGTAATTCCAAACTGCATCAGGACCCACTGAAAATACTATGACAGCTAGGTGGGAGGTGAGAAAACGTGGATATCGTGGTATAGCGGCTGCTCATAAACCACACATCACGCCGGTAAATGCCAAACGACGCCTGGCTTGGTGTAATGAGCGTAAACATTGGACGATTGAACAGTGGAAAAACGTTGTGTGGAGTGACGAATCACGACGTACAATGTGGCTATCCGATGGCAGGGTGTGGGTATGGCGAATGCACAGTGGATGTCACCTGCCAGCGTGTGTAGTGCGGTGGTTTTATGGTGTGGTCATTTATTTCATGGAGGTGGCTTGCACCTTTTGTTGTTTAGCGTGCCGCTGTCATAGCACTGGGCTACATTGATGTTTTAAGCACCTTCTTGCTTCCCGGGTCGAAGAGCAATTCGGAGATGACGACTGCATCTTTCAACACGATCGAGCACCTGTTCATAATGCACGGCCTGTGGCGGAGTGGTTACACGACAACAACACCACTGTAATGTACTGGCCTGCACAGAGTCCTGACCTGATTCCTATAGAACACGTTTGGGATGTTTTGGATCGCCGAATTCGTGCCGGGCCTCACCGACCGACATCGATACCTCTCCTCAGTGCAGCACTCCGTGAAGAAGGGGCTGCCATTCCCCAAGAAACCTTCCAGCACCTGACTGAACGTATGCCTGCGAGAGTGGAAGCTGTCGTCAAGGCTAAGGATGGGCCAACACGATACTGAATTCCAGCATTACCGATGGAGGACGCCACGAACTTGTAAGTAATTTTCAGCCAGGTGTCCAGATACTTTTGATCACATAGTGGACATTCTACACACATGTTTACCAACGGAAATGGGAAAAGACTGACACAGTCTGCATTACCGAATGACTATCATGTAACCTGGGGCACGGTACCATGCATCAAATGCACGTTTCCTATCTAGCGACTTCCACGGGCAATAAAAATTTGATTTCAGTATTTCATATAATTGTAGACTGAATTTAACATTTAAAATGCTGTCCTAATCTACTCGTCAACAGGTTTTAACACATTAAGAACACAGTCACAGAAACTGTTTATGTCCTGAGGCTGCATAACTGGATGTTCGCAAATTACCCAGATTTTAATCATCCAGTACTTGACAGTGAGAGCACTTGGCGACTTCCAGCATACTTTATGCACAATTTCAAACCTTCATGAGACTTTTTTCTCGCTGATGCCCACCACAAAATAAAAACACGAAAAATATTTCTCGCTTACTACGTTTTCCCAACTATAGAATAAGACTTCAACGTCAGACATGGAGCTTCCACTTATTACTTCTAACTTTGTTCGCCATATTCTTGCAGACAGAACCCCTGAATGCACGTATAAGATTGTATCACTGTACGACACATATTTCAGAAACATTGAGATCGGTGAGAAACTAGTGTTTTCGGAAAATGGTGAGCAGTAAAACTTCAACAGCACGCACGACGTTTTAATGTATCACTTTTTTACTACGAACACTATTGGTAAAACGATTTGCCGACAGTGTTTGCATGTGTCACTGAATGTACTTGCAAAATTCTATCATAGAACGACACATAGTTCAGGAGACATGACGTCAGGGTGGTAAACTAGCTTTTGTTTAAAATGGCCCGCAGTAAAACTCCAACATCAGGCATGACGTTTTAATTTATTACGTCTTTACTACTAACTCTGTTCGCAACAAACTTTTCGTACAATATCTACACATATTACTGAATGTGTCTGTAAATTTATATCATTGTGTGACGTATGGTTCAGGACGAACATCATATTCATTGAGATGCGTAGTAAACTAGCTTTTGCTTAAAATGCAACACAAATTAGCCAGTTTGTATTCATCTAGCGTTTGATAATGGTGACTTCTTATAAGCATTAAGCATATTTTTAAACTTTTCATAAACTTTTTCTTGCTTACTCTTGAAGCAAATATTTAACACACTAACTTATTTGTAAAGTAAGCAGACTTTAAAGCTGTTTTATACATGGGAGTTCTATTCTTTAAAGAATCGAGGGTTTACCATTTATGTGCTAATCACAACATAACCGTAAAATACATATCCTCTCAGAGACAATCTAAGAAGCTAACGACATGGGTGTCCCGAAACCAGTTCGTGCGGAAAAACATCTAGACCACATAGCAGTAAGCAGAAAGTCATCACAAGCAATAATGAATGTTGGAGCTGTAAAGTCCGTAAATATCGAATCAGACCACTATACCTCTATAGCTAAATTTAACATTAAGCCTGAAGTGTGTGAAAACTTAAGAAACAAATTAAGATCCCGAAACATGTCACTGATGGTCTGGAGTTGACAAAATTAAAACCAGAAATTCAAAACCAGAACTTTTAAACATGGTACTAATTTTAAAACGGAATTATCAAAACAGAAATCAAAACCGCAGAATCCACTAAACATGGTCTACAAGAAAGACAGGAGGCCTGAGTAGGGTAGTAGTGTCCGACAGTCACTGATGTCAGCACTTTCTGGTTTCAGGATTCCAGGAACTGCACTGATGTCAGTACTTTTTGGGATCAGAAGTGGTGATGTCAGCACATTCCGGTGTCAGCGTTTCCGTTACTGAGGCAATAACTGATCTACCTTCCTCATTTTGCTCTCGGCCATTTGTGAAATGTCAACATCGTCACAGTCGCAGCTAGTTACCTCGGCACTCCACTGCTTTTGGGCAATACGCTCTCCATTCTAGGTCTATCCTCTGCAGTGAGAAGATCAGGGTATGGGTATTTGTTGTAAATAACAAATTAATTTTATTATCAGTATTCTAGTTACTTGAGTTTCGTCATTTGCTGTAATGAGGAGACCACTAACAGCAGAGTTTAAAAAAAAAAGGCCGCAAATATTACCAAAATGTGTGAGGTAAGACGCTTTGATGGTATAAATTAATGACATCATAGCATATCCTGCAAAATTGCGGAAAATGTTAGGCTGGTGGTGCCAAATCCAAAAATTGGTTGGATAGAAAAATTAGCCATAAAATTTCGTAAATTGTAAGGATGCCAAAAAAGAGATGAGCTTTGTAACTAGAAAATGCCTAATACTCGAAGTGCGTAAGAAGAAGAATATAACCAATTGTGTTGGCTTTTTTGTGTTGCAGCAGAATATGTGTGACAAAAACTAATGTCACAAAATGGATAACCAGGAAAATTCTCAACACTAGCATAAATAACAGCTGGGTCTGTATCTTCTTTTTTTTTTTTCCAGCAGTCTTCTGACTGGTTTGATGCGGCCCGCCAAGAATTCCTCTCGTGTGCTAACCTCTTAACCTCTTCATCTCAGAGTGGCACTAGCAACCTACGTCCTCAATTATTTGCTGGATATATTCCAATCTCTGTCTTCCTCTACAGTTTTTGCCCTCTACAGCTCCCTCTAGTACCATGGAAGTCATTCCCTCATGTCTTAGCAGATGTTCTATCATCCTGTCCCTTCTCCTTATCAGTGTTTTCCACATATTCCTTTCCTCTCCGATTCTGCGTAGAACCTCCTCATTCCTTACCTCATCAGTCCACCTAATTTTCAACATTCGTCTGTAGCACCACATTTGAAATGCTTCGATTCTCTTCTGTTCCCGTTTTCCCACAGTCCATGTTTGACTACCATACAATGCTGTACTCCAGACGTACATTCTCAGAAATTTCTTCCTCAAATTAAGACCGATATTTGATATTAGTAGATTTCTCTTGGACACGAATGCCCTTTTTGCCATTGCTAGTCTGCTTTTGACGTCCTCCTTGCTCCGTCCGTCACTCATTATTTTACTGCCTAGGTAGCAGAATTCCTTAACTCCATCTACTTCGTGATCATCAATCTTGATGTTAAATTTCTCGCTGTTCTCTTTTGTACTGCTTCTCATTACCTTCGTCTTTCTTCGATTTACTCTCAATCCATACTGTGTACTCATTGTTCTGTTCATTCCGTTCAGCAGATTATGTAATTCTTCTTCACTCAGAATAGCAATGTCATAAGTGAATCGTATCAGTGATATCCTTTCACCTTGAATTTTAATTCCACTTCTGAACCTTTCTTTTATTTCCACCATTGCTTCCTCGATGTACGGATTGAACAGTAGGGGCGAAAGGCTACATCCTTGTCTTACACCCTTTTTAATATGAGCTCTTCCCTCTCGGCTCTTGTACATATTGTATATTACCAGTCTCTCCCTATACCTTACCCCTACTTTCTTCAGAATTTCGAACATCTTGTACCATTTTACATTGTCGAACAATTTTTCCAGGTCGACAAATCCTATGAACGTGTCTTGATTTTTCTTTAGTCTTGCTTCCATTGTTAACCACAACGTCAGAATTGCCTCTCTCGTACCTATACGTTTCTTAAAACCAAACTGATCGTCATCTAGCGCATCCTCTATTTTCTTTTCCATTCTTCCGTATATTATTCTTGTAAGCAACTTGGATCCATGAGCTGTAAAGCTGATTGTGCGATAATTCTCGCACATTCCAGCTCTTGCCGTCTTCGGAATTGTGTGGATGATGCTTTTCCGAAAGTCAAATGGCATGTCGCCAGACTCGTACATTCTACACACCAACGTGAATAGTCGTTTTGTTACCATTTCCCCCAATGGTTTTAGAAATTTTTATGGAATGTTATCTATCCCTTCTGCCTTATTTGACCTTAAGTCCTCCAAAGCTCTTTTAAATTCTGATTCTAATACTGGATTCCCTGTCTCTTCTAAATCGACTGTTTCTTCTTCTATCACATCACACAAATCTTCCCCCTCACAGAGGCTTTCAATGTATTCTTTCCACCTATCCGCTCTCTCCTCTGCATTTAACAGTGGAATTCCCGTTGCACTCTTAATGTTACAACCCCTGCTTTTAATGTAACCGAAGGTTGCTTTGACTTTCCTGTATGCTGAGTCTATCCTTCCGACAACCATTTCTTTTTCGATGTCTTCACATTTTTTCTGCAGCCATTTCGTCTTAGCTTCCCTGCACTTCCTATCTATTTCGTTCCTCAGCGACTTGTATTCCTGAGTTTCCCGGAACATTTTTGTACTCCCTCCTTTCATCAATCAACTGAAGTATTTTTTCTGTTACCCATGGTTTCTTCGCAGTTACCTTCGTTGTACCTATGTTTTCCTTCCCAAATTCTGTGATGGCCCTTTTTAGAGATGTCCATTCCTCTTCAACTGTACTGCCTACTGAGCTATTCCTCTTTGCTGTATCTATAGCCTTAGAGAACTTCAAACGTATCTCGTCATTCTTTAGTACTTCCGTATCCCACATCTTTGCGTATTGATTCTTCCTGACTAATATCTTAATCAGCCTATTCTTTATCACTCCCATGTTGTGATCTGAGTCTATATCTGTTCCTGGGTACGCCTTACAATTGAGTATCTGATTTCGGAATCTCTGTCTGACCATGATGTAATCTAACTGAAATCTTGTCGTATCACCCGGCCTTTTCCAATTATACCACATCCTCTAGTGATTCTTGAACAGGTTATTCGCTATCATTAGCTGAAACTTGTTACAGAACTCAATTAGTCTTTCTCCTCTCTCATTTCTTGTCCCAAGCCTATATTCTCCTGCAATCTTTTCTTCTACTGCTTCCCCTACAACTGCATTCCAGTTCCCTATGACTATTAGATTTTCATTTCCCTTTACATACTGTATTACCCTTTCAATATCCTCATACACTTTCTCTATCTGTTCATCTTCTGCTTGCGACGTCGGCATGTATACTTGAGCTATCGTTGTCGGTGTTGGTCTGCTATCGATTCTGATTAGAACAACCCGGTCACTGAACTGTTCACAGTAACCCACTCTCTGCCCTACCTTCCTATTCATAATGAATCCTACTCCTGTTATACCATTTTCTGCTACTGCTGATATTACCCTATGCTCATCTGACCAGAAATCCTTGTCTTCTTTCCACTTCACTTCACTGACCCTTATTGTATCTATATTGAGGCTTTGCATTTCCCTTTTCAGGTTCTCTACTTTCCCTACCGCGTTCAAGCTTCTGACATTCCACGCCCCGACTCGTAGAACCTTATTCTTCCGTTGATTATTCAATTTTTTTCTCATGGTAACCTCCCTCTTGGCAGTCCCCTCCCGGAGATCCGAATGGGGGACTATTCTGGAATCTTTTGCCAATGGAGTGATCACCATGACATTTGTTCAATTACAGGCCACATGTCCTGTGGATACACGTTACTTGTCTTTAATGCAGTGGTTTCCATTGCCTTCTGCATCCTCATGTCGTTGATCATTGCTGATTCTTCCGCCTTTAGGGGCAGTTTCCCACCCCTACGACAAGAGAGAGCCCTGAACCTCTGTCTGCTCCTCCGCGCTCTTTGACAATGCCGTTGACAGAATGAGGGTGACTTCTTATGCCGGAAGTCTTCGGCCACCAATGCTGATTATTAATCAACCCGGGACCGAGGATGTTTTGATTAGAAATCAAAGCGTTATCCCTAGACCACGGGTGCTCCCCATTTTATATGCTGATGATAAACATTGGCCCTAAGTCATACAGAAATTCATGCTTCGTGTATGTTTTTCCTATTTCCTCAGTAAATCAGTCGTCTGAAACTCGCCCTCACATCTCTGTCCTTCACAAGATGTTGTATGACTTTGCACCAACGTTCACTTGTTTCGAATCGCCACGCTCGTATCTGCACGTTGCAGATCTCTGCGAAGTGCATGGCAGAGGGCTTCCATTGTACGACTCGTATCACGGACTCATTTTATAATTTCTTCCTGTTCCATATGCTTATGGAACACTAGAAGAATACATGAGTAAATGCTTTTGTGGGTACTATAATTAATCAAATCTTGTCTTAATTCTCCCTACCAGGCAATAAATATGGGTTTGTAGTATATTCCTAAATTCCTTGATCAATACTGTTGGTTGAAATTTTGTTAAGTACCAGTAAGCTATCTTTAAACATATACCTGTTCAGGTTTTTTAGTGTTTCCACCACTCTCCTGTGGGTCAAATGAACCTATCATCCTCTCCATTTGTTCATTAATCCCTGTTAGTCCTGTTTGGTAGTTTCCCACACACTTCAACCCCATTCTAGGATGCTTCACATGAGTGTTCTGTAAGAAACCACTTTTGTAGACTCATCACAATTTCCCAGCACTCTACCAGTGAACTAAAGTATACCGCCTGCTCTAGTTATACTTGAGCAAACCTTATCATTCCATTTCAAATCGCTATAAATTGTTAGATCTAGATAGTTGCGTGAGTAGACAGATTCCAGTTGTGACTCATTGATATTGTAGTCATAGGACACTATATTTTCGTGTTTTGTGAAGTGTAAAATTTTACATTTATGAATATTTAAAGAAAGTTACCAATTTTTCTATCAAGATCTGTCTGAACGTCGGTGCAGCTTTCTTCTAACAGTAGTACTTCATTGTGGATAACAGTATCATCTGCAAGGAAGTCTGAGTTACTATTAATATTGTTTGCCAGGTCATTAATATAAAACATGCACAGTAAGAGCTGCTACACCCCTTCCTGGGACAAGACTGAAGTTATTCCTGTATCTGTCTATGACTTACCATACGAGAGAACATGTTGTGTCAATTCAGCTAACCCCCATCAGCCACTGTGCCAAGTATCTTCAAGGAGTGCACGAGTATTACCTCTGCAGCGCTCCTCCACAAATTACATTAGCTCTTCATACACACGCACCTCATTTCCCCTTGTAACTATCCACTCACGCCATCCACTATAGGCCATTTCACATTGGCCACCACATCATGTCACGGCAATGTTTCATCACGGTGTATTCACATTGTCCCTCACGTCATGTCGCATCAATTCGCTTAGCCCCATACCGAATGGTGAAGATGAGGTCACGAGTTACCACCTGTGACACAAAATGTCGGAGTCCAGTATCGGAATTGAGAAATTAACGACGATAAAGTTTATTAATGGCCAAAGCAAAATTTACAACATGTGTTCTTCATCAGTTTTGTGTGGCGAAGTGTTATAGAGTAAAACAGCATTTCAGAACATCGACATTTATTTGTTAGCGAAAATACATACATACAAACTATCCAAGTCGTCGTGAAACATTTGTAGTTTGCGACGAAAATAGGTTAACTTGCGATTTTAGCAGACAATGATACCGTCAAAACTTTTTTTCCAGTAAACCTTGCCCACGTCTGCAGCAAGGCATCAGAACCCACCTTTTCATTTGTGAGTTGAGACAGCTTCTAATACGAAACGACTTATCTTGATTTTTCTGCTAAATTTCGGTTACACAATATATCACACAGATCTAAATGCTGTGAATTCAGCTTAATACTTAGGGCTCACAATTACGAATATCTTAAATTGGAAGAATCACATAAATAATGTTGTGAGGAAAGCGAACCAAAGACTGTCATTTATTGGCAGAACACTTAGAAGACGTAACAGGGACGAACGACCGATGAGGGATTCAGAGGCGGTTCCGAAAATAATCTTCTTTTGACAGTAAATGAGAAGCTTACGTGAAAAACTTGTTATGTACACCTTTAAGCTATAGCTTTTTGCTATTTTTCAGCACAGTTACCATACAATTTCAAAACATTTGTCATAGCGTTTCATTCATTTACAAATTCCTTCTTCATACTCTTCTGCCACTTAGGCGCGCAGCCAACCTTTCACGGCTTTCTGAAATTCGTCGTCTTCACCGAAGTGTTGCGACAGCATGCCACTTCTTCATGTGGGCGAAGAGATGAAAATCATTTGCCATCACGTCTGGGTGGTATGGGGAATGATCAAAAACCTACCATTTGAATTGCTTCGAACTCTATTTAGTTTCTTGGGCTCTGTGAAGACGAGCATTGTCACCCAAAAGCACACCGGACAGCATGTTGCGTCGTTTGTTCTGAATGACTCGCTTAAGTTTCTTCAAAATGTCACAGTAGAAATTTGAAGCGATCATCGTTCCAGCTCCATAAATTCAATCAGTAAAACTCCTTCGGCATCTCAAAAAACCGTAACCAAACCATTTTCCACGACAAAATTTGGCGAGCTTTCTTCGGGTTCTCTTCAAGAAAACCTTCCTCTTCCGCATCGTAGCGTGAAATGAAATCTAAGGCAGAGTCCGTTCGTGTGGTTTTGTTAGTCTCTGTGAGCAATTTCAGTACCAACTGAGCACAAATATGGTGCAAATGGCTCTGAGCACTATGGGACTTGACTTCTAAGGTCATCAGTCCCCTAAACTTAGAACTACTTAAACCTAACTAACCTAAGGACAACACACACCCATGCCCGAGGCAGGATTCGAACCTGCGACGGTAGTGGTCGCACGGTTCCAGACTGTAGCGCCTAGAACCGCTCGGCCACCCCGGCCGGCCACTGAACACAGAACTTTCGGTTATCGGTGACAACCTCGTATAAAAAGGTACGAGAAATTTGCGGGAATTGTTCAGAAAGTTCAGAGATGGTGAATCTCAGATTTCACGAACTGTTTCGTCAGTTTTCTTGACAAGATCATTACTCACAACAGAAGACATACCATTCCTCTCTCTTCATCATGAATGTTTGTCCTAGCATTTTTTTAAAACCGTACCCATTCCCACACAACACATAACTCGTAAGGTTAGGACCGTATACAGTACACAATTGACGATAAGTGTTTGCTGCTGAAACGATTTGCTCCGAAAGAAATCTAATTACCGCTCGCACTTCACATTCCCCAGATTTTTTAATACAGCGCTCATGTTACAAGGCTAGAACAAGCGAATGAGCGAAAGAACGAAGTTCATATTTTCACATTCGAACGCTTACTGAATCACAGAACGTGCAGGTCTGTCATAGCTGCGGACATAGGGTTGACATCCGTTCCGATATATCGGAATCGTCACCGTTATGGGTCTCCTTGTCGCGACATCACGACGAGAACCAATTTTGTCCCGATTTTGCAAAATATTGATGCCAGTGAATTGATGGAATAAATCGACAGCTGCCAGGCACTGTGGAATCAGTCTTACAGTGCCAGTTTAACCACAGGCTGATTTGCACGGAGTTTTATGAAAACGTAAAAGGGAAAAAAGACTCGCTGAGAAAGATAAAATCTTCCGAAAAACATGGTGAACCAACTACTTCTCCCGCAACAAGCTCCATGTAATTGTTTTCTAAATAAGAAGTAATTATATTCAATAAATTTTTACTTCATTTCTATACCCCCATCTCAGAGTGTCCTGATGAGGTCCCAACTAGATATGGCAACCCTATCCGTGCGCAAACACTAACGCTACGCTAGAACGGCGTTTACTGTCCGAACTGCCCTCTACTATACGAATATCAAAAATGACATATAACCGCAGGGCCCAGATTTTTTATGATCCAAAACGCCTAAAGAATTATATCTATTGCAAAACTGGGTAGGTATGTCGCACGCCATCAGCTATGCAAATTATTATTTTTCATAGTCGGCCACGCACTCGGGAAGCATAGATGGGGCAGTGATATCGTGTCCATCGGTTGATATAAGATGGGCTCAAACGGCCGTGCTGGCAAATACGACAGCGGGTAGCGTCACTAGAGTATCACCCGAACGTTCACTTTGGCCAGGTGACACGTTCGACAGCGAGTTGCCCAGCTAAACGAGTTCGAGAGGGACCAAATCGTCGAGCCGTGGGAGGCTGCGTAATCCTATCGTCGCAGTGCACACCACACTAGTCGTACGGACACCATCGCTGCCCCTTGTTGGCGGCAATGGATACAGGAAAGCACACATGTACGACGTGTAGGATGTGTATGTCAGACACGCACCACAAGGAGGGAGGACCGACGGAATGTCCGCCACGCGCGAACAGGTCCAACAGCAACGACAGGGGTCATTCAGCAGGCTGCCCAGCCTCTATGCAACATCACATAAGTGCAGATGGCAAGCGGCTGCATGACACAGGGCTCGCCGCACGCCGACCATTATAACCCTTGCCACTCACACCCCACAGCGCCGCGCCTGACTCACCAGTCGTGGGCAGTGGTTCAGTTTTAGTGATGGGTCCCGCTTCTGCCTTGGAGACGACGACCAGCAGATCCGACTGGAGGTGTAGTGGAGAGTACCACAAAGAGCAGTTTGTGGTGTTCCATCACAAGTCCCTCCAGCGTGGTGTGAAGGTATGGTGAGGAGTGTTACGCTACAGTACCAGTTCACCAGCAGTGTTCCTAATGGTCTCTGTGACAGCCCCATAGTACATGGAGGAGGGTCTACAAACAGATGCTCAGTCATTCGTAAACGCCCACGCCCATGCCTGTGCACTATTTTAACAAGACAATGCTCGTCGTCATACTGCTGCCATCTGCCAGGAGAGCTTCGCAGCTATGGATACTGTGCTATGGGCAGTCACATCGCCTGATCTCTCTCCGATAGGGAATGTGTGGCACGCAATGTCAGGACTCTTGTAATCACAGCCATGGGGACATAAAAATGTACTACCACATATGATTTCTGGCTGTGTAGCGCAATAACTGTTAGTCCTTCAGAGCTGAAAGTGTAGTCATTTTATATGTGTGGTACCGTCTACTACGAATGTGGTCGAATTAAGTCGGGTGATGCTGAGGGAATTAGATTAGGAAATGAGACACTTAAAGTGGTAAAGGAGTTTTGCTATTTGGGGAACAAAATAACTGATGATGATTGAACTAGACAGGATATAAAGTGTAGACTGGCAATGGCAAGGAAAGCGTTTCTGAAGAAGAGAAATTTGTTGACATCGAGTATAGATTTAAGTGTCAGGAAGTCGTTTCTGAAAGTATTTGTATGGAGTGAAACGTGGACGATAAATAGTTTGGACAAGAAGAGAATAGAAGCTTTCGAAATGTGGTGCTACAGAAGAATGCTGAAGATTAGATGGGTAGATCACATAACTAATGAGGAGGTATTGAATAGAATTGGGGAGAAGAGGAGTTTGTAGCACAACTTGACAAGAAGAAGGGACCAGTTGATAGGATATGTTCTGAGGCATCAAGGGATCACAAATTTATCATTGGAGGGCAGCGTGGAGGGCAAAAATTGTAGAGGGATACCAAGAGATGAATACACTAAGCAGATTCAGAAGGATGTAGGTTGCAGTAAGTACTGGGAGATTAAGAAGTTCGCACAGGATAGAGGAGCATGGAGAGCTGCATCAAACCAGTGTCAGGACTGAAGACCACAACGACAACAGCACCGTCTACGTACCAGCCAACAATGATCGCAGTCCACCTTGACCTTCTGGGTGCAGCTCTTGTAAAGTTAAATATAAAATGAACTATAGTAATGAAAAACTTTATAGGAGATAGGATCTGAAATTACAAAAATAATTTACTTAATTTAGAATCGCTATGTTTTTCTTCAAGAAATTTCATTCTTGCGAGTTGTGCGAAAATTGTTGTATAACCATCTTAGAGCTGTTGCAATGCATAACAGTTAGTATGCAGAAGCTCTCCAAGGTAAAGGTCATCATTCCTGGACTGAACTTCAGAGTGAGAGGATAATGAAGCGCCAGCAGCATCAGCAGGGACTAACCAGCGCCAACAGATAAAACAGGAATAATACTATTATTTTTGAAATTAAGTATCTAATAATAATATAATTATTATCACTGTTATTAACAAATATGCATTAGAATATATACTTACGTTTTTATTGTTCCAGCAGCATAACAAATTTCCGAACTCTAGCAGCAGACCTTCTGGTTGAGCACATCCACATACTACAAGCCACATTGCCACAACAGCGGCTCACCGACGGGCTTTCCAATTTATCGGTCCTGGTGCCATTCAACTATACTGTACCGCTGCCACATCAATTCATGCAGCTATACTGTACCACCGCCTCCATAGCCTCAGCAGCGGCGGCTACCACCACCACTGAAATTGCCACACCTCGCAGAACAGCAGGCAAGTCACCATCAAGAGTACTACTGTTCGCAAGCATATATAAAATCGCTGCATCTGGATCTAAATGAGTAAATGTGGGCTTGGATCCGGAAAATGACTTTTCTGTGGTTACTGAAATTGAAAACACGCACCACATTGATTCCAAAGATCAATATTCATGGTACAAATGGGAAAATACGAACAGCACGACGGGTAATATAAATAACACATGTAAGCTCTCAAGTGACCATGGTTGATATGCACAGTGAGGCAATGTTACAATTAATGTCGTAGAGTCCGAATATACAGGGTGGCGCACGAAATGTGTTACCATTTTGTTTTTGAATATAAACTTTATTGTCACTACAATCTGAAAGGAACATATACTAGAATGAAGAGCCGTCCATGGAGATATGTTCTAACGCAGCACATGCTCAATATGTCCACTATTTCGTTTCCTAACTTCCATCAAACGAACACTGAAGTTAGTGATTACCCTGTCGCATATGTCTTCCGTAATTTCACTGCCAGCATAAGGTTGTCGTTCATGAAGCACTTGTGAGTTTTCAGTGGCCCAAAAGCGTACATTTTGTTTTTTAACCACACCGTCTATATGGAATTCGCCTCGTCTGAAAACCAAACGTTGTTAAGAGTTTCTTCCCTATCCTCCGCCCACTGAGCAAACAGTAGTCTCTGCTGCTTGTGTTCTTCAGTGAGCTTCTGTGCACAGATTATCTTGTATGGGTACATTTGGAGGTCACTTTTAAGAATGCGTTGAACGGAGCGCTGGATATTCCTAGTTGCACTGATGCCTTTCTACACGATTTCCCGGGACTTCTCTCTACAGCAACTCTTACCACTTCAGTACTCTCCGGCGAACAAACAGGCTTAGGCCGAGGTCACTTTGCTTCCAATACTGTTCCTTCCTGCACAAATTTATCGCACAACCTGTGGATGGTCTTCTTGCAAGGGACCCATCGTGTGTTAAACTATTGTCGAAAACGCCTCTGAGTCACAAAAAGGCTTTTCGTTTCACGAAAAAGTAACAGTTGCCGATCGTTGCTGTGTCGTCAGTCTTCCATTGTCAGCCATTGCTGCTTACTGGTCTCCTAGCGGCAGTATCGTGAATTACACGTCATTTCGTAACTCATTTGTTTTTCCAAGCTCTGCTGGTACTACTGTAGAGATCCCAGTGGGATATCTAATGTGAGTCGTAAATTGTGAATTCGTGCGCCACCCTGTATATTTAAAGTATGGAAGTGTTGTGAAATTATATAATATGTACTGCGCAATAACGATCGCCGAAGAAAGACTGCGTCGTTGGCAGCCTTATGCAAGAGCTGCTTATTGTGAGTTTGTAGACTATTTAAGCAAAAACAGTGATACAATGGACCAAGTGGAGCAGTGTGTAAATTCCTGTATACTTCCTGTACCAAAGTTCACAACTCTAAACCCGTAAAGACTGTTCACTGGAAATTCACAGATGGAATTCCTTTGTGGGAAATGCAGTCTATTGGTTTGAACGCCATATAGCCTGAGTTTAAGGTTTACAGACAGCAGCTATTTTCAAAATTCTGTAATACCACAATGCAATATCCCTAAATTGAATAAACCAGTGTGTTTAAAGCGGTGTTGTTGCTTCAGTCACCGCCCCTACCCACCCTTGTCCTATCCGATAACATATTAAAGGAATACCTAGTTTCTTGATACGGGTAGTGAGAGGGCTGCCTCCGCTGCATCCGGACTGCACCCTGGCACCGCCCCCCGGATGTGTCAGCACTGCCCCTCAGTATGATGTTGCCTCTGGACCATCTGCTGTCACTGAGTCAATCAGTACTGAATGGGTGTCAGATACAAGCCCATAATGTGAGCCATTTATCAGGCTCCTGATAAACGACCCATGCTGTGTGAGCAGTTCATATATCTGTCCATAATGGACAGAGCAAGCGTGTCCAACGAGTTGTGGCTACGTAAACCTTAGCACATATTATTAAAATAAATACAATCAGTAGGGAAAAATCATTTACTATTTTCCATTGTACAACAAACATGTTTAATGGATGGAGGCCCATCAATGTGCCATCGAGCTTTCACGTCACAATGTTTACAGCAGGGCCCATACATATAAATAAGTTCATCATTTTTAAACACTTAGTAGTAACTTAAATCTATGTGAAATGTCACATAGACGAGGTATAAACTTTGTAGGAAACAGGTGATAGTCTACAGCATTTAAACTGTTACATCGTGCAATAAGTTTCTATAAATGTCCAAAAGAACTTTAAAAATGTTTTCTGATTTCAGACACTCGAACATGGAATAGGCAGCCGTAAATTGCTCATCGTCCTCTTCGAATCCATAATCCTACAGTTCAATCATTGTAACGTAATCGGGAATATCAGGAACGTCTAGGTTAAGTCATCTTCTTGAATTCACCAAACTTGTGTAGTCACTGTTGATCGATGAATAGCTCACCCAGTCATGTAAAAACCCGCAAAGCGCCAAGATGTCGAGGTGGATAGCAGCAGCAGGTAAAGTGAAAAAGCTAAATTGTGTGGTAATCATGTTATTCAACATTAGCCACAGTTTAAACAACACAGGCTGTAAATGTGTCAGTGTCGGTACGATATAGGACCGAAAGTTCAGTCCGATGGCCTATTTGAAAATCCAAGATTTTGTGATGCTAACGTGATATTATCCACGGATGAATGGTGTAGACTATGTGATGCCCAATGCGTATTTCCACATTGATCCACGGCAACGTTCATTCGCCAAAAATAATGCTGGATGATAATGCTGTCACAGTAGGAGACATCTCTAGAACAATTGAACATTTAACTGCAGAGAGTGTATACGTCTACAGGCACTTATCTTTAAGGATCCAATGTACACAAGTCATAGAATAATGTATGTTTTAGACTGATGACAAGCGTGACAATCGTATGACCTCCAATTCTATGCGACATTGTGAAGTAAGCTACTGAAGTCTGTTCGCCGAACTTTGTGTTTCTTCCAAGAAACCATAGCTCGATTGTATGCTTCATATTGCGCTGGAATGGAGATGGAAATGTATGATCCAAGTGTGCTAAGTATAATACGTACAGTATTCCATTCGTATTTAGTCAGCCCCGATAGCTGAGTGGCCAGCGCGCCGGAATGCCGCGCAAAGGGGCCCGGGTTAGATTCCCGGCTGGGACGGGGATCTTTATCCGCTCAGGGACTGGGTGTTGTGTTGTCCTCGTCATCGTGTTGTGTTGTCTTCATCCTCATCTCATCCACCGGGGTGGCGACAGGAAGGGCATGCGGCCACCCCTTCAATTAACCTTGCCAAATCAAACCATAACAATGCCGACCCTGCGACAGTGACGGGCAAAGGCTTAAGGAAAGAGATATTCCATTCGTATTTAAGTCTGTTCATATATTGTGCAATACGTGTTTATTAAGCTTTATTGCATGTTCCCTATAAAATATCCTGTATTCACTGTGGGTATCTAGTTGTCGTCATGGCGTTGTGGACAGAACATCCCCTTCACAAGAGTCCAGCCATGGTGATGCTGGAAAACTGAGAATGAAGAAGACGAATGGCTCATTGCTTCCCGAAGACATACGTGTTTTAATTGTGGAGTTTTCAGTATACGAAAAAACTTATTTAGTTCTAAATTTATTAATACATCCTGAAAGAATACGCTTCGAGGATGTATATATTTTTTTCAAAAACCCTGTTTTAGCCAAAATATCAGCTATTGCAGGAGATACTGCATAACATTGAGGGGGTAATGCAGCAGACGTTCAGTGAAAGCAGCGCTGTTTCACAGCCTGAGAAAGTGAACCCAAAAGCAGCAGCAGCACTCCGTCGTCAGGCCACAAGCGGCCCATCAGGACCATCCGACCGCCGTGTCATCCTCGGTTGAGAATGCGGATAGGAGGGCCGTGTGGTCAGCACACCGCTCTCCCGGTCGTTATGGTGGTTTTCGTTGACCGGAGCCGCTACTATTCGGTCGAGTAGCTCCTCAATTGGCATCACGAGGCTGAGTGCACCCCGAAAAATGGCAACAGCACATAGCGGCCTGGATGGTGACCCATCCAAGTGCCGTCCACGCCCGACAACGCTTAACTTCGATGATCTCACGGGAACCGATGTATCCACTGCGCCAAGGCCGTTGCCCGAATCCAAAAAGTGTATTCATATTTTACGACGATGCGGTTGAATATCCAGGATCAGATACGGAGATATTTTCTGCTTTACTCGCCACATGCTTGTTGATACATTTTATTGTAGCCAGACTTACTCAACGATCCTAAAGCAATTGATCTGGGATAGTCGAATCTTTTTTATAGCTTTCAAGTAGGGCAATTTGAATTTAAAGCATATATGCCAAGCTCATCTGTGCACCGTCATGTCATTCAACAAATTCCTCACCATATGCTGGACTTATTGGAATGATTCGTTATTGGTTTTCGGGTTATCGATAAAATGAAGAGACTGAATGAGGCTCGATAGAGACGAAACTTCGATGAGATTCTGTGTAAAAGGCAGTGTACCAAAACGTAACCCTGTCAGGTATATTGTAGGCAATGGACAAATTCGCAAGCGTGAAGTGTGCTCAGCTCAATAGGATGAAGAATAAGCCAGACATACGTTTATACGTCAGCAGAAAAATCGAGACAATCAATGCAGGATTAACGGATTTGGATAGCTGCGACAAGGCAGCGGCTGCGAGAGGTGAATCTCACCTGAATGATACAATCCAGTGAAGTAAGCAGCAGTTAACAAGAGGTTAACGAAACTGGAAAGTCTTACCAATGCAGGAGCTACGAACGGTGAATCTCAGCTGAAGCGAGAAAGCAATTAGCACGATGTTAGCGGCATTGGAAAGCACTATTAACGTAACAGCTACAAGAGCCTATGAGTTGAATGAGAGAAAATAGCGACATGAGTCATATAGTGTGGAAAAAATTGAAACAATCAGTGAGTCAGTGAGCAATTAACGCAACTGGATGGGTTTATCAAGGGAATAGCTATGAAAATTAACATGCACGAATCCATGATGGGCGATACGAATGAAAGAGTCCGTTGACACGGATCTGAGATAAAAGAGTTAAGGAGACTAACTCATCACCCGCTGAATATATAAGATGTGTACTGTCTCAAAATGTGATCAGTATGCGACACACTGTCTACCAAACGCAATTTTTTAGAGACGCGGAAAGCCATTCATTGCATACTGCGATGTTAAAACTGGAACAGCTCAATCACTGCTGAAACGTTGAGACCCATAGCTCTCACAAAGAGTGGTGGAATCGGAGAAGAAGAGAAGTGCTAGCGAATTAGATACGATACATGGATCAGAGAGATCAGCTGTGTATGCTGGGAAAGCTGTCTATAGTCTTAACGAAGGGCACCATCCACCTTGGAGACAGGGAGTTTGAGTGGACTCCTGATTTAGTAGAGCTAATATTACTAAAAACATCGAACTCTCGAAAGTATTTCCCGAAAGAGATGAGATTATGCACTGAAATATTACGTATGACTAACATACGTAGGCGAGACAACACACTAAAAGGACGATTAGAATGTACAGACAATAGGAAATACATTATTAGACCACGTTAAGTGGTGAACTTAGCGAACGCTATAGCTTTGACATTCAACATATAAAGCTGAACACACTACCTATATTACGATGACCCTAACGAAATCATAGGCTCACTACAACTACTAACTGCATCAGCTGCAGCGGGGAATACAGTGCATACGAATGAAATAATATCAATCATCGCAGAGCTTCGAGAAAGACGCATTATTGAATACCAATGTAGACTGTGGTTCGTGAACTACACAGATCCGCTTGCAGAATGTTCCGGTGCAGAGGGGTCATAATATGTAATCTGGATGATTTATGGCAACCCAATCTCGTGGAGAGGACAGAATATTCATGATCGAATAAAGGGTTCAGATCTATCTTAATGATCGCAGATACGTATTCCAAATACCCCTGGGTTCTTCTTGTGAAAGCAAAGACTGGGAGGGACGTGACGCAGGTGTTCGAAATATTGCTGAAGAACTGGTATGAACTAGTGCCCTGGCAACGTACAGGCTGACCACTGAGGTGAATTTTATACTAAGAATGTCAATGTCAAGTCGGTTATGGAACGATATGAAATAAACCTCTATTCATCATGAAACCTAGTACTGTGGACCGTGACTGGTCTCGAACCTCTAACAGCACTCCGAACATTACCGAAAAGAACAATAAACTTCACCTAGTGAGCACCAAGGTTGTGGGGATTCCCCTGACTCATACGATACTGGCAATCCAAATGCAGTTAAAATCGATCTGTAAAAGGATTTAGTTTAGGTGCAAACGTTAATATGTTTGAAAAAAGGGGATAAAAATGACGAATTATACAGTAGACTTTAGTTGGAAGGATTCAATGGGATCAATACTCGGCTTCTCGAGGAGTCAAGTTTTGACTAATAATACTGAGAAAATTTTAGAGTTGGATTAACCAATGGATATTCCTGTCGTTATCACGATCGTGTCGAATGTAATATTTCTACGAATTCATACATCAGTGAGCGATTAATGTATGCAATCTACGGGTTCTTTCCTACAGTGGACCAGGATACAAACTCATTGAGGCTCCAGTAATTCAACATCCCCCTATGACTGTTCAGACATTAGACTGTCTCGAGTTGAACATCGTTGACCATGACTGGAAATTGGTTGATTTTTGAGGAAAGGAAATCGTGATACATCCTCATTTAAAACAGCATCATGGGATTTAAGTATTTAAAAAAACCAGACACCAGTCTATATGCCAATCTGCAATAGAAGGACAAGATGATAACCCGGAAAAATTATGAGCTCCTAGTGTCGATTGGGTTGAAATCTTGCAATGATGCTGCTCGAAATAAAAACACCAGTTCAAAACGATGAATAAATCACTCATCAGGAATATGTCTCTCACAAACTATTTTCTTCGGCGACGTTCAGTAATAAGGACGACATACGAATACTAATTAAGCATCAAGTTCAGTTTACAATTCCAGCAGTGGTTTCCTATACTTGGAATGCACTTTTATGGAGAATGATGAAAGCGCTCTAGCGGGAACATCGAGACTTATTCATTATCTGTTTGCCTTCCTGTTTCCAGAGATATGCTACGAACTTGACACGCTGAGCTCGACCGAACAAGAAACAATGGAACTACATCGACACTCAGACATCCACACCAAATTCAGACCAGAATGTTCTACAAAACGCAGATTGGTTCATTGATGGACCAATAAGAAATCACTTTAGTATGTGCATCCCTCTCAAAATGCTTATGGAGGTTCTTTGAGGACAATAAGAGGACCATTTTGAATTCTAAGCAGGAACTGATTCTGGTTAGAAGTGCAACAGATAATAATGCATACATTTCAAAAGCATAAACAGTGGAAAATATAACAGTTTCGAATAAATTAGTGTAGAAAGAACCGCATATTTCTGTATCAGATGACACCTGCCTAAAGCTTTTACATGTACTGAGCTTCTAGTTCAACTACCATTAAGTTTCCATTTGTGGGAACTCTATGAGCATCCAGCTCTACTGACTACTGCAAAACATAGCTGATTGATTAAGATGGCTATTCAAATAGAAATGCCTTGATACATTATTCTGGGTGCTCCAGAGGATAACTTCTGATTCATGTGAAAGTAAGCATCTGTTTCTCTCCCTCTCCATATGTGTGTGTGTGCAATTATCTAGCGTTATCCTTTTTGTTTCTGTCTGTTGTAGAATTCTTCAATAAGTTCAAGGATTTGGTGCCACAGTCAAGTCCAATACCAATCAATGCAATGGCGACACAAGTATACCATTATCATTAGTGCTAATGATGATGATGATGATAATGATGATGTTGATGTGCAGGAGATTTCCATTGAGCCAACCCCAATCTCTACAGCAAGCTCATGAGGGATGTTTGCAGTTTTTGAGGAGCACATACATAAATAGTAGTTCTTTCTATTCTCCTAATGCACAAAAAACATACACAAACACACACAAATGTGTGCTTGCATTACTAACGTTTTGTGTTTGTGTCTGCTTGTAGGTGCATTTGATAATGAGTCACAATTGAATGTGTTGACCTCTTCCTCCAGCATTTGTTCGTAGAGAATGACACCAGTCATCAAGGAAAGAATACATGAGTGGTTCTCCATCTTCTTCTAACAATACTGACTACCAGCACAATTGCATGCATGGATTACTAATGTGATGTTTGTTTCTAGATGCACTCAATGCACAGATCGAGCTCCATCAGCTATTGCTGGAGGTAGTGGCCAATAAAACCTCATTGACTCATTCAGTGGCTGTTAATTTTGAACATCAGTAGAAACACTTAAGATGTGTACATATATCTTTATTTTAAAAATTGTGTTTCTTGCTTAATATTTGTCCTTCTGCCTGCGAAGGTGATAAGGAGAAGATGCTGGGTGGTGGACTTGGATCTGTAGCAAAAGTAGCAGCAGCAGCAGGCCTGCAGACGATGTTGTAGCCATGGCTAGATTTGCAGCAGCCCTGCGCCCATCTGTGTTCCAGCAGTCCACTCAGCTATCCATGATGATGATGATGATGATGATGATGATGATGATGGTGATGATGATGACGATGATACCCGGCTTGTTGACTTATTCAGATGCTGCTAATTTCAAACATTAGTAGAAATACTATACACTCAAAAATATATATTTCTTTTTAAAGTTATGCATGATACATAGTATTGTTCCTCCTCCTGTCTGTGCAGGTGATATAGAGGAGATGGCGGGTGCCACATGTGTGCTTGCAGCAGCAGGAACTGCTCCATCCATGATGATACAGTCTGATCATCCACAATGATGCAGCTGCTCTTCAGCTGCCCATGATGACGATGATTATGATTCTGATAGAGATGATATAGCAAACTCCATAAATTTACCCACAGCCAGCTGTGCAGCAGCAGCCCAGCATGTGGATGTAATCACACCTGGCCATGCAGCAACAGTCTGGTAGATGGATGTACGCACAGCCAGCAATGCAGCAGTAGCACCCTACTTCATGGCTGTACCCACTGCCATCCTTGACATAATAGCTGCCAGGCATGCAGCAACAGCTGTCCATGACATACCTACCACTGTTCATGACATACTAGCAGCCAGCAATGCAGCAGCAGCAGCTGGTGGCGAAACAGCAGCATTTGGCTCCACCGATATCTGTGGTACACTCCAGGCCATTGGCGTCCTAGGCCGGCCTGTGACACGGCCTATTTGCCACAGTCTTGGCAGTGCTCTCCATGCCACAGCACATCTCCCGAGTGTCACATTCATCTGAGATCATTGAGACACAGCGTCAGATCTAGCAGAAGCAAAACACACATCTGCTTTATTGAAGACCACCAAGTAGGTCTTGTGGCCACATTGGACTATTCAGAGATCGCTGGTGGATTTCAGGACAGGATCTCATCTACCTGCATTGATAATTGAGATGTGAGCTACTGCGACCCTGCCACTTTCCTTAATGCTTGAAGTACAGTTCTGGAAAGGGAGTTGACTGGATACATCAATGACCTGCATTATTCTGCCGTTAAGTGCAGGGCACTTCTGTACTCTGAACTGGTGCAAACCCCAAAAGGAGGCAGTTGTATTGAAGAGAGGAGCATTTTCCAAAATTTGTGGGAGGGGGGGGCAGACTATGCGTGTGAGATCACAGGGTGAGGCGATTGCACAGTGGTTCAGAACTTTTATGGAAAGCATCATACGGGCCCATATATGAAGAGAGGCAGGGAACGGGGTCCAGTACGGCGCTCAGGGGTGTGCAAACTTATAGAAACTGGTCACGACACACGCCATCCATAAAAATGACTACACAATGAGAACACATCCTCAAAAATGTGATTAGATTTGCTGATGATTTTGCACCATGTAGTCATTTTTATTGACAGCGTGAACTGTGACATGTTTCTATAGGTTTGTAAAAAAACTTTTCCCCTAGAGTATGTTCTTGGACAAGATGGGATCACAATGTTCCTTATACCTATTTTTGTGATTTTTGTAATTTTTTCATTGTAGATAATCTGAAGATGCCTATCACATGTGAAATGCATCACTAAAATTTGAAAATAAAAGACCCCACAACCAAGACTGTAATAACATAATGTAACCGGCATTGAGTAACATCATGACCTTGAATACAACTTAGCACAATTTCCTAAGATTTGTGAAGGAGAGGGGAGGGAGGTTTCCCCTGTGTGATTTTGATCACTTCCCAGTGGTTCCCCAAGGCAGGGAGAGTGAAGGTGACCTTGAATATAAGTCGCCCAAGTGGATAACCTGACACCATATGTGTAACCTAATACCCTCTTATTTTAAGTAAGATATGTGTGTATGGCTGTTAGTTCAAAATTATCAAAAGCAGGGCAGTGTTTCATATAAAGGAGAACATTTTTAAGAAGCTTGACTATTTATTTTAAAATCAATAAATTGTTTGTATTTTATACAGTGGAGTAATACATGTGCTCTAATCTCAATATGAGCAGATAAGAATACATCCAAAATCTGCTATAGTATTAAAGAATGGTATTTAATTGTTACAGATACAGTGGAATGGCTGTGATGTATTTGGCCGTTTTTTCCTGTGGTGTTACCTTTCCAAGTGTATTTTTCAACAGAATGTACTGCTGAGACAATAACTGAATTGTTATCTTGACGAATGTAGTAATATAATTTCTCACAAGACATATCCTTGAAACTGAGCTTAACCAGAAAATTCCTTTGACTGTGTCCATCAACAAACTATTCTGTTTGTTTGTCCACTGAGTAGATAATGAGAGAAAATACACATTCAGTAGGTGCATTGCTAGTAAAAATCACAAGGAAAATGGGTAAATTTTCAAAATTTCTGAAAATGTTTCAACATTTTGACACTTTTTAAACGAAGAAAACTATTATTAACAAAAGTGTAGGGTTTTCGTCCAACTTTGTAGATCTAGCACAGTTCATACCTTTGGTTTGTAATTACTGAAGATATGGAAGAATGCCCTCTCTAGCACAGTTCATACCTTTGGTTTGTAATTACTGAAGATATGGAAGAATGCCCTCAAATCAAAGATCTTTTAAGTCTTTGAGTTTAAGCCATTTAACGCACGTTAATTTTTTTCAGTGGCTGCATCCGTTTTTCTAGATACTGAGCACAACTTCCATTGAAGAAGATACAATTTCCACTTACACCTGGCACTCTTTTCTACGCCAGCTTCTGAAATGGTGTTTAAAGCTTTTCTGACTTTGAGAGGGATGAATTTATTCTCAAATCTGTTTTTCACTGAAATGTGGAGCTTATAATTCAATCCAATTACGCTGCGCTGAAATTCATTAGATGATGAAATGGAACTTCGTCACCATAAAGCTAGACAATTTCTAATGAAACAAAAATGCTGGGCAGGACATTTAAAAAGACATCAAAAGGATGGATATTTCTGGAAAAAACCGGACGGTTGGTAAAGCTGTATGTGCCAGAATCTACACTGGTGACCTAATCTTAACAACAGTAAGTGATGTGACAGCCACAGTAAGCAGATGAACCATCAACTTATATTCAACACGCAACAAATACAGTTTTGAGCAATATTGTTGAATTTTTCCTACTAGCATATGGATGTTAAATACAATCACGTGAAAAATTAATTAAAATCATAAAAATGACATCATCCTCGAAAAATTAAATGACATACACTACCTACATGACCAAAAATGCAAAATAAATTCACATATCTACAGCCTGAATATATGGTATTTTAGTCCTTGTAAGCAATGCATGGATCACAGGTAAAAAAGATTACTTGTCAAAAAACTCTGGGCATGACTGATAAACTGTAATAAAATGAAATAAAGCTGCCAATGGACGGAGTGATGAAATTACTATGTATGTAGGCAGTCTACATCTATGTCTACATACATAACCCGCAAGCCACCATGCTGTGTACAGCAGAGGTTACCTTGTACCACTACTAGTCATTCCCTTTCCTGTACCACTCTTAAAAAGAGGAAGTGAAAATCTACTGTCTGTCTTAAGCTGTCCTTGCGGTCCTTACATAAAACATACCTTTGCAGCAGTAGACTCATTCTGCCATCAGCTGCAAATGCTGGTTTCTATATTTTCGAGTAGTGTTTTACGAAAAAGAGGTCGTCTTCCCTCCAGTAATTCGCATTAGAATTCATGAAGCATATCTGTAACACTTGCATGTTGATCTAACCTTCTGTTAACTAGTCTAGCAACACACCTACGAATTGCTTCGGCAAATTGCTTTAATCCGACCTGGTGGGGGTCCCAAACACTCGAGCAGTACTCAAGAATGGGCCACTCTAGTATTCTTCAAGCTGTCTCCCATATAGATAAACTATTCATTCCTAAGACTGTCCTAATAAACAGAAGCCAAACATTCGCCTTCCCTACTAGTGATCTTATATGCTCGTTTCG
This sequence comes from Schistocerca piceifrons, assembly GCF_021461385.2. Taxonomy (NCBI): domain Eukaryota; kingdom Metazoa; phylum Arthropoda; class Insecta; order Orthoptera; family Acrididae; genus Schistocerca; species Schistocerca piceifrons. Next base: position 991,977,680 of record NC_060138.1, read on the forward strand.
TTTCATATCGCTTTGCATTGTTAAGCCTAGATATTTTACTGGCGTAATTATGTCAAGCAGCACACCATTAACATTATATTCGAACAATGCAGGACTGTTTTTCCTATTCATGTGCAGAAACTTACATTTTTTCTAAATACGGAGAAAGCTGCCATAAGTCATATCAAAGATGAATACCATGTAAGGTAAGTCACCTTGCATCCTCTTACAGTCACTAAAAAACACTTTTCTGTAGTGCTACAGCATCGTCAGCAAACAGTCGTAGATTACTGCTCAACCTATCCCTTTAATTGTTTATGCATTCTGTGTGTCCCTGGAGGAGTAGTCAATATTTAGGGATATGACAGGAACGACAATTCAAAGCGAAACTGTCTAGTAAATGAGGGCTTTAATACTCATACCTTAAAACCTAAGAGCACTTGCTCAGTAGAAGAGATATGTTCCTCAGTAGCGAATGTGAACAAGCGCCCCTAGCTCTTAAGCTATGCACTTTAGAAGCCATGTTTACTGAACGTTTATTATTGCTTTGGTCCGTGCTACCACCTTACAAAATATGGAAAACAAAGAGCTTGCAGTGGAAGAAATTTGTTTCACAGTATAGTAGACGAAGAAATGCTAATAGCTGACAATGTATGTATTTTACAGACCATGTTTACTAGACTATTTTTGCTTTGAATGAGCATTCATGTCATATCCACGAATATTGACCATTCCTCCTGGAACAAAGCTTTCCAGAAATATAGGAGTATGGAACCATGTTGTTTCCCTTGTTATGGACCACCAGTGACAACCGTTAATACATAATTATAGTCCTCGTACGATTTATTCAGATAGGAGAATGAGTTAAACAATATTGCTGAGCAGCCAGGAGAAACTACATGTAGAAAGTTTACCTTGCACTTGTGTGTGTGTAAAATTGTCATAGAAGGACATTCTGCAACAAAACCACGCAGTATCCAGAGGTTCTTGGGAAGATGAAATTACCTGGCCTAGATTACGCAAACAATGACAGCAGGTTGACAACTGTCTGGCAGCCATGGAGTGTTGAGGTTCCACTGCTGCTGAGCAAGAACCATGGAATTCATTATGTGTGGTAAGACGTTGCAGTGTACTCTTGTCTGACAGGTGTGATTCATTCATTTTATGCCGGGCCAAGACTCTTATTATGCTTAATGATAATTAAATCTGGAATATTGGTAGTCAAGAAAGACAGGGAGAACTCACAGTGCACTCCTTTTAATATGTGTTTTCAGAATAAAAAAATGGTTCAAATGGCTCTGAGCACTATGCGACTTAACTTGTAAGGTCATCAGTCGCCTGGACCTTAGAACTAATTAAACCTAACTAACCTAAGGACATCATACACATCCATGCTCGAGGCAGGATTCGAACCTGCGACCGTTGCAGTCGCTCGGCTCCAGACTGTAGCGCCCAGAACCACACGGCCACTCCGGCCGGCTTTTTCAGAATATACCAGTTTTTTGTTCTGATTTGTATATCGGATTTATTGAAGAGTGTATGCTTTTGAAATGAAGGTTAGTAGACTGGAAAAAAAACTTATTTCATTGTGGAGAAGTAAGTATGAGCAGTGCAGAACATTTATTCTTTGTAAATTGTAATTATTCTTAGAGAACTGAAACTTTTATAGAGTATCGTTTGATGAAATTTATTTGATACTTATTCAGATAGATAAAAAGAACCTCTAATCTAATGAAACATTGTGATTTCAAGGAGTTTTCAATATTAGGTCCCTGTTGATGAATTTCTCTCCTGTCCCTAGAACTTAAATGGATTCAGAAGCACTCAGTCTCAGCAGTGTGAATGTAGACAGACATTACAAGAATACTGAATATCCACTTCCCGACAGATAGAAGGCCACACCCATCATCCCCAGTTTGCAGTACATCGTATGAGAAAAAGGTAAGCTGAGTTTCTCACAAGGGACGCTTTCTAAATTCGTGCTGATCTGTGGACAGACGCTTTTCTGTATCAAGGAAATTTACTGCATTCTAACACGGAATATGTTCTGCAGCAAAGCAATGTTAAGGATATTGGTCTGTGATGTTGAATATCCTTTCCTTACCCTTCTAATATACAGGAGCAATTGGACATTGTGCTGGGCATGAGATAACCGACAAATACAAGCTCAAGAAGGGTCAATACCGCAGATTACTCGATAAAACCGCACTGGGATTCCACACAGACCTGAAGACTTATTCGTTTTCAACTCCAGCTGCCTCTCAACACCAGTGTCTCTGTCACGGTCAAACGATCCTTCAGCGTGTATCATTTTCTAAACATGAAATTTTAAACTTCAGCCTCCGTTTTGCTGACTTCTACTGCCACAAGAGAGGCTGGATAGAAGGCTTCGACGCACTTACTAATTGTATGTAGAACCATAATTTTCTCGGGTCCTGAGCAAGCTCTTTCATTAGCAAGGTATGCATGATGGTGGATGTGTCTGTGTGCTTCGTGCATCGCGCTTTTTCCTCTAATTTTTTATCAGTCAACATTTCTATGTCCTTTTTTGAACCTATAATGCAACAATCTGTTGCCTCAATATTTTCCGAATATTGTTCTGAAACAACAGTGGATCTTCTCCGTTCTTAATCCAGTTACGCGTTACATACTTCTCCCATTAAGAAGAATATCCATGTTGAGAGTTCCGTCTTGCATGTGTTTCTTTCCTTGGGAAGAAAAAAGCCATTCTCCCAGTTCCCACGTCAACACATGTACACTTTTTCATAAATCTCAAATGGCTATTGGTGTAACAAAACAGCTGTATGACAAAACACACTTGACAAAAGCTTACTGCTTAAAATTTCAAATATCGGTTAACAACTGTCAGATACTAATTTAGAGTAACTTGATGTGTCATATTTATTTTTATTTGCTGAAGAGGTGTTCAACTGTAGTGTGTCGCCGCTAGTCGAAACTTGGTAGAAGTAAGAAATTGTCATCACAGGAACTATTGTCAACCTACGCAATCTAACAGTGGCGGGGGGGGGGGGGGGGGGGGGGGGTACTCTTTGAGTCATTGTTGTACAGCAGCCTTCATTTAATTAATTTCATACTAACTACTGCAAATAAGCACAACATTTGAGCATAAACATCTCTACAATTCGCTGTCACGAAATTCAGCTGATCGTCACGGCGCAAGAGTGTTGTCTGCAGTTAACGAAGTAATCTCTAGATTTTTTCGTAGTCAACAATGAATTGTAAGTGAGAGTGGTGCGTGAATGTGGTTTACTTAGAATTTTGTGCATTGTGAGGTGTACGAACATATTCAGCAGAGTGAAAAGTGACCGATAGTCGTAAGTTTTTTATGTTTCATAAACTAATGAAGACTGAAAATGGAAGTGAGGGAATCGAAAAATATACAAGAAATATCACAAGCAAAAGGATGACTCAGATATCTCTATGAAATATTTCAGAAATGACGTAGACGGCATAAAGAGAACATTTCGATTCAATGACTGTCATTATATCTGCAACCGGTTTACTTTATTATCCGTGACTGGTTTACTCTATAGCAGTTGGAAGTGCGCTTTTTAAGTCGTGTGTTAAGTTTCTGGCCATGCAAAAAGCATGGCAGTCATAATGGCGCAACCGTAAGCTGTCCATTCACCAATTTCAAAATGTGTCACGAATCTTTAAAATGTATATGAGTTTCGAATGGCATAAAGGTCCAACTGAAAAGATAAAGTTATTTTGTTAATATTATAACAAGCCAAATTAAGAAAATAGAAGAACTTGTTAAAGAGAATCTTGCAAAATTAGTAGCGGAATGTGTCGTATCTTGGAACACTTTTCAATCTTTTGCCTATAGTGAGCTGTGTTAAGGAAGTTTACTATATTTTTCTATTCTATTTCTGAACGATAGTATTCACTTCTTGTGTATGGCAGTCTTTTTCTGAAAGTATAAAAACTATTCTGGAAAAATAGTTTCTGTTCCAAATGTGAAAAAATGTTCCAAGGTACACAACATGGTTATATATCAAGGAACACAAAAAAATGGTTCAAAATGCTCTGAGCACTATGGGACTTAACATCTGAGGTCATCAGTCCCCTAGAACTTAGAACTACTTAAACCTAACTAACCTAAGGACATCACATACATCCATGCCCGAGGCAGGATTCGAACCTGACATCGTAGCAGTCGTGCAGTTCCAGGCTGAAGCGCCTAGAACCGCTCGGCCACACTGGCCAGCAAGGTACACATATTCTGTTAAAATCAGAAGTGTTGCAATCGAGAAAATCTTGTTAACACTCTTATCAGCTATGTCTCACGTTATTATTGTACTGCAAAATACTTATGAGTAAGTGAAATCTAATTATGTACAGTATTATCAAAAATCAATTACAATTTACACCTTTTTGAACTAAAGCTGTTGAAAACTAAAGCAGACTTCCATTTGCAAGTCTGAAATTGTTAAGACAGTAAAAAAAAACTCAGTTCATTTGCAAATATCACATGTTCCATAGAAGGTCGTCTTACGTTTCAAGGTACCAAATGATGCACTAACTACAAAATATTGTTTAGCTGTCCACAAGTTATATAATTTGTTTTAAAAACACATAGAATTTCACTGACTATAAAATTCTGCAACTGCAGAATTAATTAATAATATTTATAAGTGCATCACAAAACACACCATGCCGTACAGCAACAAAAGCAGTAGAAAATCCTGGAAACTACTTATGGCGGTCTCTAAAGCTATTTCTTCGTGTAATTCTCAAATCAGCCCCTAGTTTGAAACACCGACCAAGAATCATTTGTTCCTAAGAATGCAATCCTAAAGGTACAACATTCACCCTTATAAACTACTCGCAGTCAGTTGAAGTTAATTGTTTCTTGCATTTAGTGTTGTGCATTACATGACTTGCCTTTAGGAACAAAAACAAATTCAAGTGCTGTTTTTTGCCGATGTATTGCCATTTAGAGTAGTGCCAGGCGACGAAACATTGCATAGACATTTTGAAAGTTCCCCTCAAAATGCCACCTACAGTTATTTTCGAACCCAAAATGAATTAGAGTCTGAAATAAACTGTGCATTTTTATGCTATGTATTATCTATGGGTTGTCCTTGCAGGATCATTATTAAGTTTTCACAAAGATTTGAAAATAGATGTTGAAACTTGTCAAAGTGGATCAAAATCACAAAATATTGGAAATGTTATCCATATGAGATTTTTTATAGCAGGAAAACAATTCATTTGGAGAAGCGGGCTTATGGTGTTACCAACCGAAAATTATGTAAATGGTGGGAAAACGTAAAATCTGGGAATAAAAAACAGATTTTATTATATGTATACTGTTTGCATGTTTATAACTTTGACTAGGTATTGCAATTGTTCTGTAGATGCTAACAGAAGAATATGGTAAACACATGACAATGTTCTCAAAATTTCTAAATCACATGTGTGGGGAAATGGTTTGCCCCCACTGACATACAGTAAAAACCTGTAGGCGCTCCTGGCAGCAGGTCTACTACGCTTGTCCGCCTCCATCCTCTTGTGGAGTATTACTGCGCGGTGCGACATACGCATCAGACAGGATTAATCGATGATATCGAGAAAGTTCACAGAAGGGCGGTTCATTTTGTTTTATCGCGAAATAGGGGAGATAGCGTCACGGCAATCATTAAAACATAGGCAATTTTCGTTGGTGGCAGGATCTTTTTGCAATCACTAACTTTCTCCTTCGAATGTAAAATTAGTTTGTTGGCACCCATAGATGTGGGGAGAAGTAATCACTGTAATAAGATAAGGTAAATCAGAGCCCGCACGGGAAGACCAAGTGTTCTTTTTTTCCCTCGCGCTTTTAGCGAGTGAAACCGTAAAGAAATAGTTTGGAAGTGGTTCGATGAACCCGCTGTCAGGCACTTAATTGTAAACTGCAGGGTAGCCATGTAGATGTAAATCGCTATTGCTCATTCATCGTCACTGGATAGATATCTTACTTCAATGCTGTTTGTATACAGATGTTATAATCTTTAATTTAAGCTCTTTTAATTGCAGTTAGCTTGAGAAGGAGAAACTGATATTAACAGCTGCTGTGGAAGAAAGCCATGCAAACAAACATATAACTCGCAGTGAATTCCCATACGCACAAATCCATCATTGGTATAGTGAAAGAAAACACTTCTGTGCTGGAAAAAGAAATGCCGGTACCAAATACATCATGTTTAAAAATAATACATTTTATTTCGATTGTTCCAATTAACTTTTAAAGTTGATTTTATACACCTTATGATCCGAACTACATTTTCGCCTTAAAAATTACAAGATGTGGCTTCTCAAATTAGCATTTGTTTGACGGCGGAATGTTGGTAGCGATACTACCGTAGCCACGTGTCCACGAGAGTGGGAAAACTGGTTCCCATTCGAAAATCATTTTGTCGCTTTGTGGAACCATTAAATTATTTTTGAAATTTAAATGGCAGAAGTTCCAGAAAACAAAACCGGAGAAAGTGGATTTTTTGTCAGAAAGTTAGATATTGGATTGAGATCACCTCTGACTCTGTACCAGAAAGAAGTCGGTAATGTTAGCTGTGTAGTATGGGACGCGGCGATAGTACTCGCGAAATATTTAGAAGTAGAAAATTCGCGGAACAAGTCGTGGCTTAAAGGTAGTTCAGTTGTAGAACTTGGTGCAGGTCTAGGATGCGTAGGGCTAACTGCTTCATGTCTCGGGTAAGATATTGGAACAATAAGCATGTTTCAAGGGAAAAAAGATTCTACCGATGCTTGCCCCTACAAACTCAATGGGGTATGATTGTGTCATAGTTAAACAGCTGAGGATATAGAATCTTCAGGGCTTACTAATTTACGGTACGTGTCTTGGTTACTAACTTACGTGTATAGCTGTTTGTATTTCACCTGTTATGTGTATATGGAAGTTATAAGCTTTGTGTGCACAACTTGACACATTCGAAAAAATGCGTCACTCTCGCCCCCCCTTAGACTGTATGTAATGCTATATGTTGCTGTCAACTTTTTACAAACTACTTTTTTTTGCCTGTGGCTTGGTCATGCTTTCTACCTGCGTATCATTGGAAAAGTGCCATATTTGGTACCTGTAAATTATATTAACTTTGAACTCTGTGTGTTTTGTTATCCATAATTGTCAACTGTGTTACAATTTAGCATGAATTTCTCCATCGTTACTTACAGACCACTGAATCAATATTTTAATTATTTACTTACTGTCGTGGCGTTACAAACATCACTGTGTTTTCTTCTTCACCATTCTCCTCAATCACAAAATGGTCCAGATATCTTCCGCAGGATTTTATTCTCTGTATAATTATCTATTCACCATACTTATGCCTCGTGTAGTAATAGATTGATTAGTTTCGCATATACCCCTGTTCTGGTTCTTACTGATTAAATTTTGTATGACTGTAGTTTGTTCACTGAATATGATGGTCTCTGGCGCCGCTTTTATCCTCAACTCAATTGCCGGTTTCCCATCATTTTTGTTGTTTACTCCAACCAAATATGTGGTCATCAATCTGTATGGTTTTTCTGCTTTTTTGTGTTAATTCTTTCTACCCTCTTTCCTCGTCATTTACCTCTAAGCCAACTTACTTTGCTTTTTGAAATAGCTGTTTTAACTAGCCAGATAAAGTAATTGAATCGTGTTCCAGACATCATTACTGTCAGCATGAGTCCACTTCATTGTTTTCAATTTACTGTAAGACAGTGAAACAATGTATCTTAAATTTTATTGAAGTATGGTAAAAGAAACATTTTCTTCCTCCTGTAAACAACAGACTGTTAGCATGTTGCTGAACTTCTTGTCATTTAATGATTTAGTACTAGTCAAAACAAAATGTGGTGGTGGTGGTGGTACTACTACTACTACTACTACTACTACTACTACCACCACCGCCACTGTTACACTATTCTAGTACTGTTAAATTATTATTATTATTTGTTATTATTCAGGCTGTATAACATGTGTTCCAGTGCTCATGTAACTATCACTGACCTTCCTGAGATAATGCCATTAATGAGGCATAATATAGATGTCAACAGACACCTCTGGACACAAAGTGGTGGCAGCGCTACTGCTGAAATTTTGCGTTGGGGTGAAGAAGTCAGTGAGGTCAAGGAAATCAGTTTGTTACTCCTAGCAGATTGTGTTTACTATGAAGAGGTATGTGCACAAATCAATAATTCTAAATGAATTGGTAATATTTTTTAAGACTTGTTCTCTTTCAGCTTAAAAATAGTAATGTCCAAGTAAAATCTTCTATGCTTACATTGAAAAACACTTTTGATGTGCACATTTCTGACAGATTTTGTGTAACAACGTCTGACATTGATCTTGAGCTAATTTTCTAATAAGCTGAAAACAAATAATTCTAAAATGTGTTTTAGTATAATTGAGATTTCATTACGTATTTGCACCAAAGCAAGTTGAAATTGTTGGTGGGGTGGTGGTTGTTCTTCGTGTTGTCTTCAATGCAAAGATGCATTTTTATGCAGCTCTCCACTGCTGAGATATGTTAGAAAACGAATATTTGCATACTTTGAAATACACATGGTTTATTACGTACCGGTTCAACAGAAAGCATGTACAACAACATCGTACAGAGAAACCACACACAGGTGCATATTACCAACCACTGAACATAAAATACTGACTTTAGTTATTAAAGAACACCAAAGATGTAAAATATATTGGCACTCTAACTTATTTAATAACTTGCAGAGTCCAGTCATGTTACATAAATACTGATATCTAATGGTAAAACAGTGGCTTTGTTAGTATATCAGCAAGTTGTTCTTCAGTGTCTACTTTTGCAACTGTGATATCACCAGCACTAACTAGTTCACGAACAAAGAAATTCCTTATACGAATATGCTTCGTACTTCGGTGAAACTCTGGATTCTGGGCAAGCTGGATAGCAGCTTCGTTGTCAACCTGCAGAACTGGTGTTGCCTACAATTTGTCCAATTCTTTCAGAAGCTTCTTGATCCAGACAATTTCCCAAGCAGCTTCACTGGCAGCCACAACCTCAGCTTCAGTTGTGGACATGGCAACATAAGATTGCCTCTGACTAATCCAGGAGACAGGTGCCCCAGAATACAGGCAAAGAAAACCTGACATTGAGCGCCCAGAGCCAAGATCACCACCATGGTCAGCATCACTACAACAGTAAAACCTGCTTCTTAGAATTGTTTTTATATAAAGTCCATAATTTGTTGTGCCTCTCGGGTATCGTAAGATTCTTTTAACTTCCACTACATCACGATCTGTTGGTTTTTCAAGATTTCTTGATACAACACTGACAGCATATGCAATGTCAGGACATGCCCCACATATCAAACATCAGTGCTCCAACAGCTTGCCTGTGCAGAAATTAAGAGTTGCAAGGTCTTTCTTCTATATCATTGTCCTTTATAATGGATGTAGTTACAGTCTTGCAGTTCTTCATGTTGAAACACTCTAGTATTTTCTCTGTGTAATGAGTTTGACTTACACGTACAGTTCCACATTCTTGTTGGTCAATTTCCAGACCTAAGAAAAATTATTCATGCACTGAAGTAATTTTAGACTCTTCTCTTAAATCACTGGCAATGTCTTCTAGTTCCTGTGTACTGTCATATTTCCAATGCAGATACAGTTTGTTTTTTAGTTTGAAAACATAAAAATAGCTGTCTTTAATGACTAAAAATATCAGGACTTTAATCGTTAATTATTTCATAATTACAACAGTAATTTTATTCCTACCATGTGGGTGAAGTTTGTATAATGTACAAATTGTGATGGTACATCAGCTTTTAACCCAACATGTTTCCCTCATTCTGCATATTGGTGAAGCCCAATGTAAACAATGTCAAAACAATAGCTTAAATTAATGCAAATTATTAATTTGCTGCAAAAGAAAATCTTCAGTGTATTCAAATCCAGATAACTAGAGAAGACCAAATCAAAGTAGCATACTGATATTATACATATGCCTTCTTCAGAAGAGTGGGGATGAGACTGGTAAAAGGATATAGAATCCTAAAGTGTTGTGGTATTACAGGTTGTTCTTCACAAATATTTCTGGATTTACGTCGTCTTTCTCCTAATCACCTAAGCAAAGTGATTTGTCATTGACACTCTGCCTCAAGAGAATTCCTTCAGTCTCTTCAACAAGATGGATTTCCAGTCTCGCATAGTAACTAATGTTCAAGAACACAAATTACACTTATTGGAATATTTTGATAAGATTAAGCAAGAAGATTGTGGGGGTGATATTACAGTAAGAGAAGTATTTGCTTTAAGAAATTTTCCTCCTAATTCAGACTTTTTGTTCCTTCTAATTTTTTTTTCTACAAGATTATGAAACCTGTTGATATTTTTTATAACACAGTTTGGATGCAGAATGCAGATGCCATGACTAGAGGCAATGCATCAAATCATTTTGAGTCAGCTGTTTCTCAAATAAGAGATAACACTGACAGGTACTGAATTCCTGAAGATAACTGTTTTTCTCCTTCAAGAAAACATTCCAAGTATAGCACTGGACCTAATCTGACAGCATATGCCAAAGAAGTGTATGACACTGTGATCAACGAACTCAAAGGAAGATTCAAAAACTCTCATGTCTTTAGTAGCTTTGAAATTATTGATCCAAAAAAGTTTGCGTCTTTCAATTATCATTTCCCATCCACTTTACTCGATACTTTGTCATTAAGTTACACTCTCTTTATTTTCCATGATTAAGTGAAAAATAACTGTCAGTCATTTGTCACAATGATATGTTTAAAGGCATTACTTCAATTTGTGAGCTGGTCACCTTTCTGGTGGAACGTTGCATTGAAGAACTATTCACTGAAGTGCACAAAACATTGCAAATTGTACTAACTACACCTCTTTAAACAGTAGAAGCAGAGTACAGTTTCAGCACTTTAAAAAGAATTAAAAACTTCCTCAGGAATCGTATGGGTCAGGAAAGTATGAACACTCCGGCTGTTCCATTCATATGGAGAAAATCGGTGAAATTTCAAACTTTAACAACAAAGTAATTGATTTGTTTCCCAGTCAGAAGAACTGGCCTGCACAGCTACTGTGTAAGTAACCTGCCAGGATAGTAACCTCCATTAGTTAACATGCTAGTTTGGTAAGATACACATGAAACCACTTCTAGCTGAGGTTTTCCCAAGAGCTTTTGCCCTTGGCCATAAGGCAAAAGCCAGGAGGGGCTCTATATTTGCTCTCTGATGCATTCCCAGTTGAGAAGTTACATGCTTCCTCCCACAGTTATATCATTTTGCATTTAACACCACACTCGGACTGCAGAAACACAACTAGAATAAGAGTGAACATCAGCAAAATGTGAGCTGGTGAACTTCAGATTGAATCCAAACAGCTCCAAACCCTAGAAGTTATTCAATAAAATGTTTCACCACAGCATTGTCCCACACACCTAAAAAAAAAAGACATGGAAAAACCAGTGAAGGTGGTGGTCTTTAGAATGTGTTTAAGCAGTATGACATACATGAAGGTTATATAATGAACACTTCAGATCAATTTGGTTATAAAGTTTACTAACTTTTTATCTGGCCCCCACCAACAATAGGGGAGAGAGTGTGGCAGATATGATACGCGATTTGGGATGGAAGTCATTAAAGCAAAGACGTTTTTCGTCGCGGCGAGATCTATTTACGAAATTTCAGTCACCAACTTTCTCTTCCGAATCCGAAAATATTTTGTTGAGCCTAACCTACATAGGTAGGAATGATCATCAAAATAAAATAAGAGAAATCAGAGCTCAAACAGAAAGGTTTACGTATTCGTTTTTCCCGCGCGCTGTTCGGGAGTGGAATGGTAGGGAGATAGTATGATTATGGTTCGATGAACCCTCTGCCAAGCACTTATATGTGAATTGCAGAGTAATCATGTAGATGAACAAAAGTGAGCACCAGCTGCCACTGGTTGCAGCATAGATTGTATATAACATAGCTGCTTTCACACATGGCACTTCATTTTAAAGGACAGGAAATGACGGTAATATGATAGTGGCAGAAGGTGGTGGGTGTGTACATGGGACAGATCTTGCACCTGGGTCATACACAACGGAATAACACATGGGGAGCAGGATTGGAATAGGGATGGACAGGGATATTCTCTAGATTAGGTGAACAGCAGAACACTGCTTTTGGTGCCATTGGTAGAATATTCCTCATCTCTGAACAAGGCGAGAGGTAGTGAGAGTCCTGGTGAAGGATGTGGTTGAGCTTTTCAAGGCCAGGGTGATCAGAGGAGTGTTGGTCAGAGTGCTGGTTTGACAGGTGTGCTGGTGTAAGATAAGCAGATAGTATGGGAGATCTGTTTATGGATGTCAATAAAGCTGTGATAAGGTTATAGGTATATTTTGACAATGCCTGCTTACCCCCTGCGGGTTCGGGGGTAAGAATAGGCCCGTGGTATTCCTGCCTGTCGTAAGAGGCGACTAAAAGGAGTTTCAACCGTTTCGGCCTTCCGTGTGATGGTCCCCCTTGGGGTTTGACCTCCATTTTTCAAAATTCTACAGAAGTACGAGCCTTTTGGGGAAGGACGCCTTACGTGGTGTCTCACTGGTCCTCAGTGCATTAAGACCTTGGCACTCAGCATTGTAACGGCATTGTAACCACACCCACTATTCCTCAAATTGGGCCTAAACGCCTGATGGGTTGCACAAGTTATGCCCATAGTGCGTCCCCATCTGCACCTACGCTCATCATGGACTTTCCATGGCACCCGAAATCCAGCACGGTAGCCAGCCCGTTGTGGTGGGGTCGTCATGTACCCTCTAGGTTGTAGCCCCCTGACAACACAGGGATCGTACTGCTGATACCTGAGCTGCACCCTCCCAACATCGGCCAAGGAGTAGACGCCCGTCTCCTTGGGGCAGCAGGACTCCCGGCAACGGTCATCCTGCCAGGTGGCCCTTGCTGAGGCTGGGTGGCGCCCGTGGGGAGAGCCCCTGGTCGGAGTGGGTGGTATCGGGGCGGACGTTTTGCAGATGAAACGTCAACATGTATCGTGTCGCTCTGCGGCCGAGTCTTTTAAAAAGAAAGGTACTGTCTCTGGTTCTGGTTCTCCTGCCCCTTCCCCCTTGGCCACTCCCTGGGAGGAAGGACAGGCCCTGGGAGGAAGGACAGGCCCGCCGGCTTGGGGCAAAGTACTTCCCCCGCTATTTAGTCTGTTCTCGGACCGATGGGGGGTCGTTCGCCACCTCCAAGCCCATGTTCTTTGTCCAGCACATCGAGGACATCTTCGGGGAAATCGAGGCTCTCAGTAAAATGCGTTCGGGGTCCGTTCTTATAAAGACCACCTCCGCCACTCAGTCGGCGGCGCTCCAGGCGTGCGACCAACTAGGGGACATCCCAGTGTCCATTGTCCCGCATCTGGCACTGAATAGGACGCAGGGGGTTATTTTTCATCGGGACCTCCTGCTGCAATCTGATGAGGAGCTCAGGGCCAACCTGGAGCGCCGAGGCGTGCATTTCGTCCGGCGAGTCCAGCGCAGCCCCAAACACCGTCGCATCGACACTGGGGCCTTTATCCTCACCTTCGAGGGGGACTTTCTCCCGGAGAAGGTAAAGGTGACGTGCGACCTTACGTCCCGCCTCCTATGCGCTGCTTTCGGTGTTTGCGCTTTGGGCACATGTCGTCACGGTGTGAGGCTGAGCCCCTTTGTGGCGATTGTGGACGTCCTCTTCGTGAGGAACATACATGCACCCCACCACCTCGGTGCGTCAATTGTCCTGGCATCCACTCACCTAGATCTTTAGACTGCCCCGCGTATCAGATGGAGAAGAAGATCCAAGACTTAAAAACTTTGGATCGCCTCTCTTATTCTGAGGCCAGGAAAAAGTATGACCGCCTCCATCCCGTGACGTTGACAACTTCGTTTGCCTCAGTCGTGTCCACTCCTTCCACAGTATCCTCACCCCTATCCTGTCCCCCCCTCCACCTCCTCACCCCATCCTGGGTCTATGCCTCCGCCTCCCAAATCCCTCCCTTCCAAATCCTCCTCCCTTGCGGCCACTGCCCCCTCTGCCCCAGGGGCCACCCTTCCTCCTCCTCCCCCTCCGCCGCCTGAGAAGGGATCCTCTTCTCAGGCGTCCATCGGGGAAACATTCCGGACCCCGGCTTCCGAGGTCCGGCGTTCCGAACGACCCCGCGCGTGTGGACCTTCTTCGGGTCCAGCCCACCATCCCCATGCCTCATTGGACTTCCCAGAAGGCCTCCAAGAAGAAGTCTTTATCCCCCTCTCCAGCCCGGCGCGTTTCGTCTGACGCTCCATCCGTGAGTCGCTGCTCCCGGCCGTCCTCAGTTTCGCCGGGACGCTCTGCTGCCAGGCGCTCAGCTGGCCTCTCGTTGGCCAATGATGCTGCCCCTCCTACGTAACCCGGGAAAGCGGCCGCAGCTGGCGACGACTCGATGGAACAGGATCCGCCTCCCACCGGTTGTAGCGTTGTTCCCTCGAAACCTGGCCCTCCGCGGCCGTCGAGGTGACCAGCTCTTCACCCGTTTCGTTCCCCCTTTTTTCTGACTAGCGATGGCTTTGTTACATTGGAACATAAGAGGTATTTGACCTAATCGGGAGGAATTACAACTGCTCCTCCGCCTGCACTGTCCACTCATCCTTGGTCTCCAGGAAACCAAGTTGCGCCCAACTGACCGTCTTGCTTTTACCCACTATACCTCGGAGCGGTCTGACCTCACCCCTGTGGCCGGTATTCCAGCTCATGGTGGGGTCATGTTGCTCATTCGGGACAATGTCTATTACCATCCCATCCCATTGACCACCCCACTCCAAGCAATAGCGTATTACTCTTTCTGCCTTTACTTTTTCCGTTTGTACCGTTTACACTCCATCGTCATCCGCAGTTAGTCGGGCTGACATGATGCACCTGATTGTTCAGCTTCCTCCGCCGTTTTTATTGTTTGGCGACTTCAATGCCCATCATCCCCTTTGGGGCTCTCCTGCATCCTGTCAGAGAGGCTCCCTCTTGGCGGATGTCTTCAACCATCTCAATCTTGTCTGCCTCAATACTGGCGCCCCGACTTTCCTCTCGGACTCTACTCATACCTACTCCCACTTGGACCTCTCGATCTGTTCTACCACTCTTGCTCGTCGGTTCGAGTGGTATGTCCTTTCTGGCACCTATTCGAGCGACCCTGTGTCTTTCGTCTCCTGCACCACACCCCATCCCCACGTCCTTCGAGCTGGAACATACCGAAAGCTGACTGGGAACTTTATTCCTCCCTGGCGACCTTTCCGGACCACGATTTTCTCAGTTGTGACAGTCAGGTCGAATACCTCACGGCTGTTATCATCAATGCTGCCGAACGTTCCATTCCTCGTACTACCTTTTCTTCACATCGCGTTTCCGTCCCCTGGTGGAATGAGGCTTGTAGAGATGCTATCCGTGCTCAACGACGTGCTTTACGCACCTTTCGCCGCCATCCTACGTTGGCGAATTGTATTGGATACAAACGACTCCGAGCGCAATGCCGTAGAGTCATCAAAGACAGCAAAAAAGCTTGTTGGGCCTCTTTCACCAGCTCCTTTAACAGTTTTACTCCCTCTTCTGTCGTAGAGTGGCCTGCACCGGCTGTCGGGCATTAAGGCCCACTCCTCGGTACCTGGCCTGACTTCAGGTAATGAGGTCCTTGTTGATCCTGTGGATGTCTCCAACGCCTTTGGCCGCTTTTTTGCGGATGTTTCAAGCTCTGCCCATTACCACCCTGCCTTCCTTCCCAGGAAAGAGGCAGAAGAGGCTCGGCGACCTTCCTTCCACTCGCTGAATCTGGAACATTATAATGCCCCCTTTACTATGCGGGAACTCGAACGTGCACTTGCACTGTCCCGGTCGTCTGCTCCAGGGCCAGATGCCATTCACATTCAGATGCTGGCCCACCTTTCTCCAGCAAGCAAAAGCTTCCTTCTTCGTACCTACAATCGCGTCTGGACCGAAGGTCAAGTCCCCATGCGTTGGCGTGATGCTGTCGTTGTTCCTATACCCAAACTCGGGAAGGATAGACACCTTCCTTCTAGTTACCGCCCCATTTCTCTTACAAGCTGTGTCTGTAAGGTGATGGAGCGCATGGTTAACGTTCGGTTAGTTTGGATTCTTGAATCTCGACGGCTACTTACCAATGTTCAATGCGGCTTTCGTCGCCGCCGCTCCGCTGTTGACCACCTTGTGACCTTGTCGACATTCATCATGAACAACTTTTTGCGAAAGCGCCAAACGGTAGCCGTGTTCTTAGATTTGGAGAAGGCTTATGATACCTGTTGGAGAGGAGGTATCCTCCGCACTATGCACAGGTGGGGTCTACGCAGTCGCCTGCCCCTTTTTATTGATTCCTTTTTAACAGACCGAAAGTTTAGGGTACGTGTGGGTTCCGTATTGTCCGACGTCTTCCTCCAGGAGAACGGAGTGCCTCAGGGCTCCGTCTTGAGCGTAGCCCTTTTTGCCATAGCAATCAATCCAATTATGGATTGCATTCCACCTAATGTCTCAGGCTCTCTTTTTGTCGACGACTTTGCGATCTACTGCAGTGTCTAGAGAACAAGCCTCCTGGAGTGCTGCCTTTAGCATTGTCTAGACAACCTATACTCATGGAGTGTGGTAAATGGCTTCCGGTTCTCTGAAGAGAAGACGGTTTGCATCAACTTTTGGTGATATAAAGCGTTCCTTCCGCCATCCTTACATCTCGGTCCCGTTGTTCTCCCATTCGTGGAAACAAGTAAGTTTCTGGGGCTCACACTGGACAGGAAACTTTGTTGGTCTCCGCACGTCTCTTATTTGGCTGCCCGTTGTACACGTTCCCTTAATGTCCTCAGAGTTCTTAGTGGTTCCTCTTGGGGAGCGGTTCGCACTGTCCTGCTTCGCTTGTATCGGTCCATAGTCCGATCAAAGCTGGATTATGGGAGCCTCGTCTACTCGTCTGCTCGGCCATCCCTCTTACGCCGTCTCAACTCCATCCACCATTGGGGGTTACGTCTTGCGACCGGAGCATTCTACACTAGTCCCGTCGAGAGTCTTTATGCTGAAGCTGCTGAATTACCATTGACCTACCGGCGCGACGTACTGCTTTGTTGGTATGCCTGCCGGCTGTTGTCAATGCCCGACCACCCCTCTTATCAGTCCTTCTTCGCCGATTCTCTCAACCATCAGTATGGGTTGTATGTGTCTGCCCTGCTGGCCCCTGGAGTCCGCTTTCGTCGCCTGCTTCGACAATTGGATTTTGCCCTCCCTACCACCTTCAGAGAGGGTGAGAGCCAGACACCACCGTGGCTCCAGTTCATATTTATCTCGACCTCAGCTCGCTTCCGAAGGAGGGTACTCCGGCTCCAGTGTATTGCTCACAGTTTGTCGAACTTCGTGCGCAACTTGCCAGTCACACCTTTATTTACACTGATGTCTCCAAAACTGACAATGGTGTCGGCTGTGCCTTTGTCGTCGGGGCCAGCACCTTTAAATACCAGCTCCTCCATCAGGCCGTTCAGTATGACCGCTGCCACCGCCATTCATCATATGTACTCTGCTCTGATTCACTCAGTGCTCTTCAGAGCCTTGGAGCTCCATATCCGGTCCATCCCTTGGTGCAACGGATCCAGCAGTCCCTCCATTCTTCTGCTGCTGATGGCTCTCCTGTCAGCTTTCTGTGGGTTCCCGGCCATGTAGGAGTGACTGGGAATGAGGCGGCTGATGCTGCAGCCAAGGCTGCAGTCGTCCTGCCTTGGCCAGCCTCCCATTGTGTCCTGTCATCTGACATTAGTGGGGTTGTTTGTAGGAGGCTTGTGTCTTTGTGGTGGGATACTTGGTCATCACTTCAAGGAAACAAGCTCCGGGCAGTAAAACCGTTCCCAACTGCTTGGACAACCTCCTCCCGACCATCTCGGCAAGAAGAGGTCCTTCTGACCAGGTTGCGGATTGGGCATTGCCGGTTTAGCCACCGCTACCTGCTCTCTGGTGACCCAGCCCTGCAGTGCCCTTGTGGTCATGCATTAACAGTGCACCATGTTTTATTGTCGTGTCCCCGTTTTAGTCAATCTCGTGTTGTCCTGTCTCTGCAATCTACTCTACAGGATATTTTAGCTGATGACGCTCGAGCAGCTGCTCGTGTTCTTCGTTTCATTACTTTGACTGGATTGTCCAAAGACATCTAACTTAACTCCTTCACTTATTTTATCTGCATCTTTGTAAGAACTTTCTGGTGTCCGTCCGTCCCCCCCCCCCCCCCCCCCCCCCCCCGAGTTTTACTAGATTCTATGTGCTCTACCAATTGTGACTGGGCGCTAATGACCTCAGTAGTTGAGCGCCCTTAAACCAAAAACAAAAAAAGCCTGCTTTCTATTGCAGGTGCGGTGTTCTTGGTGGGGGAGGGGGCTCTGAGGCAGAGATTTTTTGACATGGAATGGGTGACAGCTTTTGAAGTGTAGATAATGTTGGTGGTTTCTGCTCTTGATATGAATAGATGTAATAATGGAACGATCTGAGAGGTGGAGATAGACATCAACGGCCCATTCAGCTGAAGGACCGAGTGAAGCAATGTTGAGGTTATAGGAGAAAGAGTGTAGAGTGTGCGATGAGTCCAGTTTATGAAAATGTCATCAGTGAATGAGGAGACATGGGGTTTTAGGTGTTGATCAGATAAGGGAAGATTCCTCCTGATGGTCCATAAATAAGTTGGTGTAGGATGGTGCCATGAGAGTATCCATTGCAGTACCAATGATTTGTACAAAGATTTGACCTCCAAGGAGTCTATTGGCAGCAGGACAGAAACAGTGGAAAGGTTGTGAATGAAGTGAACAGTGTATTGAATGTAGGATGGGAGCTTACAGACAATAGTGTGGGAGCACTGTAACTAGCCACAATGGGACAACCAGTAGGGAGACCATTGAAGTTGGAGATTTGTCACTTCTAACATGACTTCACCTTCCTTTCCCAATCCTCTCCCTGATGAGTCAAACACCACTCCTGTGAACACACAGTTATCTCTAACCTGGCAACCAATCCAGACATTATCATCCTTTCTATGGACAAAGTTTGCACCACTGCGATTCTGATTGTTTGGTTGAGGGTCTCCACCAACTTCCTGACTTCCATACATACAAACCTTACAATCATCAGAGAAGTAACATTGCCTCCAGGAGCACTCCAAGATCTTAGGTTAATCACAAAACCCTCCACACACCAGCAAACCCTGCACACCTACCATTTACCTACTCCCCAAACTCAACACACTCAACCCCCACAGGTCTTCCTACTGGCTGTCCTTCCTTTGAAACTCTCAAACACATCTTTCACCATTGAATCAACTACTCTCATTGTGCCCTGAGACAAGGGATATCTTACACATTTTACCCAAAGTAGTGGTCTGCTGCCCATCCAACCTACAGAATATCCTTGTCCACCCATAGTTCAATGTGAATATGTTTACTTTGTACTAGAAAAAGATGCAGTACTCAAAAGCTAGTAAAAACTGAGTTCAGTTATCTCTATATATAACAGACACCAGTCTGCTATATTGAGTAGTTGCCTTTCCCTTGTTTTACATACTGTTCCACCCTTGAATTTCCATTATTGCTAAACTGATTGTTGGGTGTTACTCTCAACTCTTATCTGCTTCCTTTGGTATTGTAATTATTACATTTTCTTGAAATCTGAGAATATTTCACTTGTCTCATTTTTGCATGCCAGCAGAAGCCAATTTGTTGCGGTTGGTTCTACCAAAGATCTTAATAATTCTGAGAGATCATCTATAGCAGGTATTGTGTTTTGACCTAGGCCTTTCGGTGTTTTGTCAAATTCCTCGTTCACTATCACGTTTCTCATCTTATCTTCATTCCCCACTCCTTCCACCTGTCCCTTCTTTACTGAGTACTAGCTGACCGTCCAAATTAATGTTCAAACAGCTGCTCTTTTTTCCTCAGAAGATTTCTTAATGTTCTTATATGCAACATCTACCTTTCCTATAGTCATGTACCCATATACTGTTTTGCATTTCTCCTCTAGCCATTCTTACTTTGCCATTTTGCACCTTTTGTCTGTTTTAGTTTTTAGAGGTCTATTTTTCCTTTTTCTTGCTCTGTTTTATATTTTGTTTCACCAGTTGCATTTAATATGTTGTGTGTTATCCAGTGACAGACTGATGTGTAGTGTAGCCGGAGGTCCGCATTAGATACAAAGGTGAAAGTTCCGTTGAGAGTTAGAGCCAATGGATGTGAATGTGAAGTAAAGGTTGTGGTAATGCATTGATCTGTAGTGTAGCCTCATGTCTACTTTTGCACCATATTTAACTCACTTTTTGGTAGAAATACAATTGCAGTGTAAATTATGTATGAGTGTTTTGGTGCATATTATATATATAGTACATAATCTACAAAAAATCTGACAGAGGTCCACTATACAATTTTTACCAGAATTCCTATTGAGCATTATGTTTTTACCTAGTTGTTGCTCTGCTCCCTTCATTATTTCATCTTTCAAAGCTATCCATTCATCTTCTGTTGTCTTATCGTCCCGTGGAATATCACATTATCGTAGGCACCTCCAGTGCCGGGTGGGAGGATCTGCATGCCTCAGTGACGCAGAGGACTTTGGTGGTAGCGTAGCTACTGGCTGGGTTACACAATTTGGACATGCCTCAGTGAAAGGGGCTGTCAATGGGTATCACTCACACACACACACACACACACACCCCTCAGCCTCAAGATTTGCTATGGTGTGATAGGGTGAATGGCTATTCAGGTAAAACATTCTGTAGTGGGCAGCATCTGAGGCACTTGTCACTCCCAGTTGTATAAAGCTTGCTCAGACATGCGGGACTCTGCGTGGGTTGATATTTGTTTCTCTACTGGCTTGGGGGATGCTTGTGGAGTGACTAAAGTTCACATCTACGCCATACAGGATGGACGTATGGTGGTGTCTTATTTCCAGTTTAATTGGTCTGTTTTATGATCTGTGAAAAGGATTATAGGATTCAAAACTTGTTTGTGAAGTAAAGTGCCGAGATCTTTGCTTACAAAACTCAGATCAAGGTATTACACTTTCTCCATTGTCCGCTATTAAAGGATGGTAGTTGCTTGGGGTCATGAGTGAAAAACTTATGGTTATCCTCTGCCCATTGCTCAAGTTGCCATGTTCTTTAGCTTCACTATAGCCTCACTGTGCACTGTGCCAATTAAGGTCCCCTAAAATGACCCTGTGCTTACTATTTTCTGTGTTTGTGACACAAGAGGAATATTAGTGCTAAAAAGATTGTGTGGGGGTTTGTGTACAGAAATTATTTTGGCCTTGTCTATTTCCCGAAGTATTGGTTCAGTGTTAACTGTGATGAATGGTAAGACTTCCTGATAGTTTCAGACCTTCTCTTATAAAAAAGGCACTTCCTCACTTCTCATGTAATATCTCATTTACCAGCCACATATGTGGCTGTCCTTGAGGCATTTCCAGGTTCGTCAGAGGATAATTTATAGGGACCCCTATGGGTCTCCTGTAGATAATGGATGTTGCAACTCTTACTTCTGCAGATTTATATGATTAAATCTTGTTCGGTGACTGGAATTGCTCCTTCAGTGTTGAGCGAAATAATTATTGTAGGCTGTAAAAAGAGCTAATTTGCTTTTACGGTATGTAGATCCAATGTGGCTCGTATGACATCATGATTGGCGGAATGATACCAGATTCAGATCAGACTCGATGGGAATCATGATTGGGAACACTTCTACTATGACCCCTTACTCTTTTCATAATTGGTGGAGAATTATTGCTTTTTGGGACTGGTCCTTGATGCCCAGCTGATGTGGCTTCCCATCTTTGCCAACTTAAGCAAAGATGATGGCTACACCTTAATACATTTCAGTGCCTCAGTAACACTAGCTGGGGTGCAGACCTCACTATCGTTCTGCAGCTTTCCAAAACCCTGATCCTGTCATGTCTTGATTGTGGGAGCCTGGTCTGTGGTTTGGCATCGCCCTCAGCATCACAGTCACTGGACCCGATACATCACTGTGCGATCCGACTTTGAACAGGAGCATTTTGAACTAGCCCTGCGAGCATCCTGCTTGTGGAGGGTAGGGTTCCTCCACTAAGGATAAATTGTCAACAACGGCTACTCAATTATGCTATACATGTTCACAACTCCCCTTAGCATCCAAACCACCATCTCCTTTTTCCTTGTAGGGAGGTTCACCTCCCTCAACAGAGATCCAGAACAGGGGTCTCAATTTCAGTTTGATAACAGTGTCTGTGCTCTGAACTCATACACTGACCTCAGATCTGTCTCGATTTATCCTTTGGACTGAAAGATTTGAGGACAGCCAGGTACAGGTGGCAAAACACCATGGGGTCAGTTGACTCCATGGTGTTTTGCCACCTGTACCTGGCTGTCCTTGAGGCATTTCCAGGTTCGTCAGAGGATACACTGATGCCTCAAAGTACAATGCACGAAACCATATTGCATATGCACATGCAAGGTGCAGTGAACTACGCTCCTGGCTGCATGGATGCAGTGTCTTCACTGGTGAGTGGTAGCCCTCAAACAATCTCTTAGCCATGCTCGTTCTTGCACTGACAATATGCTTCTAATCTGAAGTGACTCCCTGAGCAGCCTTCAGGTTATAGACCAGTGCTACCCTCATCACCCATTAGTCATGACTATCCGGGATCTTCTGACCTCCATCAACCTGGATGGCCGGTCATCATTTCTCTGACCCCTGGAAGTGTTGGGATTCCAGGAAGTGAACATGCTGACAGCTTGGCAAAGTTGGCTATCAGGATGGCGATTTTGGAAAGGAGGGTCCCAGAACTGAATCTTCAGTTGGCTTTACATCACCAGTTGCTGGATTTCCGAAGCTCAGAATGGTTTGCCTGGACTCTCCAAACAAACCGAGGACAATAAAGGAGATGACGACCATATGTGACAGTCTTCCCTTTGCACTTCTCACAGGGAATCCACTATCCTTTGTTGGCCACGCATTGGCCACACTTGGCTGACCCACAGCCACATTCTCTGACTTGAGGACTCACCTTACTGCCGATGTAGTGCCCACCTGACAGTGGCCCAAATTTGGGTGATTTGTGGGAATATCTTATACTTCCTGACCAACTACCTCTGGTGCTAGCGGATGACGCCAGAGTGAAAGATCTGGTTTTATACAATATTGCAGTGCTGGTGTTATCCCGATAACAAAGCACTGTGGTGACCACAGCCATTACTAAATACATCAGATGAATTCGCAATTGTGAACAATGACTACTGTCAGCTGTAGAATGGAATGACAATGAAAATTTCTGGCTGACCAGGACACGAACCCGGATTTCCCACTTATCGTGAACAGTCACCTTTCCATTTGGTTATCCACGCACGACTCGCGGTCAGATCCAGGGTTGACGACATATGGAACTTGGGTCTGACCGTGAGTCATCCACGGATAGCCAACTGGTAAGGCAACCGCTTGCGATAAGTGGGAAATCCGGGTTCGTGTTCTGGTCCGGCATGAATTTTCATTGTCTCATTCCATTCTACAGTTGATGGTACTCATTGTTTGTAACTACAAATTCATGTGATGTGGTTTTATGTTTCACCCCTTAAGGTGGTTTCTGCTCATATTTGTGAGGTGGGGCACTTTGGCCTCATTGACTGCATGATGTGTTGGAGCAGTGACCCTTGCCTGCTCTGGCCCAGTGGTCTGATGATGGCAGCCCTTGCTCACATTCTGGCCTGGCCCCTTCCTTACCCACCTCTTTACTCTCCTTGTTCTTTTATGTTTGCCATTTTTAATGTTTTATCTTTTCTAAACTTTTATCATCTTGGCTGTGTTGCCCGTTTCTTTGGGGTAATGTACAGTAAGGTTGTGTTGGTGGGAACAGAGGGTCCTCACACACCGCATACCATGCTCCAGGGACCTCCAACTAATTCTGGGCAGAGTGGCCCACACACCTTATGCCCTCTAACTTTCCTCGTACTTCTCCGTGATTTTGTCTCTTTATTGTTCTATCTTGCTTACAATCGGGTTTCTCAGGATTTGCTTTTTGTATCCTTCTGAGGGTTATTCCTGGTTCGATACATATAAGATGAAGGGACAGATGACCTCGCAGTTTGGTCCCTGTAACTCCAACAACCAGCCAACCAACCAACCAACCAACCAACCAGCGTGTCATAACTACTCACTTGATTAATGGATCTGACATTCCATTTGTTCTTTGTGACGACAATATTCTCTTGAGTAATTCCCAGCCAGAGAACATTTGGAATATTTTGGCAGGATAATACCATTGTGATTGAACCATTCAAGAGAACTCCATTTTTTGGGGAAATATAACAGTTGCGGTTTCCACATTCTTTCTGCTGTGCCAGGAGGAGACCATGTTGAGTAACATTTCAAGATCAGAGCAGTCAACCATTCAGACAATTGCATTTCCATCTACTGAAAAGGCTTCTGCTCCTCTTCAGGAACCATTTGTTATGTCACATTTCTGTAGGCAACAAAAACTTGCACATGCTTTCCTCACCATTGCACTTACTAGCCAACTGTTGTCTGGAAAGAATCTACTGACTCAGTCATAAGAGTTAAAAACATCTTTAACTTATGACCACATGCACCTTCCCCTGCTATCACCCAACAGCTACAGCAGTGCCACTAAGTGGATCTGCTCGTATTCTGCATTTGTTCATTTCAAGACACAGGTCTTGATATGTTTGGTTGTCTGCATGAATAGTCAGTGTAATAGTCATAAATGAGCTTTGTCCTCAACTATGTAAACAAATGCTTTCTAAAGAGATATAATGCTCTCAAAGTGTGTGATACAAATCTGATTATTGCCTTTAACCCTTGTAATATGGGGGGGTGGGGGGCATACTTTATGCACATCTTTTGAAAATAGTGTAATCTAGTCAGTTACTTTACATTTTAAAATTCTGAAAAAATATTTATTGTTTAATGAGCCCTTTTAGCTAATTCCTTGTATATTTCAATTTTTTCATTTAAAGTTAATCCAAATGTCTCAGTAGTAGATGTCACTTACTCTATGAATGACATATTCAGTATTTCCAGATTCAGTGCCTTACACACATATCAGTATCTCTTTTGTAAAGTATGTTGAGAGTAGAAATTAACAACATTGAACGAATTTTGCATTTTTTAATTTTTTTGTGATGGTCATAAAGGCAGTTGTACACATTATTGAAAATGCATTGAAATTGCTGAGAATTGCTAAAAGTTATTTTCAGATTCTGGACACTACTTGCACATCAGCACCTCTTTAAAATATACATTGATAATAGGATTCAACAACAATTAACAGTTAAAGTAATACTCTCCCCCCAGTAATGCATATTATGGAATCATGCCTTGGTATTGCTAGGGTGAATTCTATTATAAATTATAATAATTTTTGAATATGTCGTGTTACTGTAAATGATACTGGGTTACTTCAGAAATTCCCTTTAACTACTGAATAATATTAAAAGGCAAATAATGCAGTATATTCAGAAAGTATTATGATTTAGAGTATGAACTTGCTGAGGTTCCCATTACTGCGGAAATTTCAATATTGTAAAGGTATTTTGATTTCAACCTTTCTTTTTAGCCAAAGATGTAAATATTGCAAGAAATAGAAAATTTATTTGCCTTCAGAGATTTAAAGCTACTCTTGACCTAAAATAAATCCCATGCAAACCCAATAGGCTTCTTACTGGCTGGTTCCACAAAAATGTAAGAATTGATTACAGGAACAGTTTTACTGCATCATCGACCTTTTAGACTTGTGACTGAGAATACAAATAAAGCATAACTGTTGAGATAAGAACCTTACTGTCAAATGTATTTTTAGGATAATATAAATAATAGCTAACATTTCATATGAAAACTGAGAAATTGTGCTTTTGGAAATGCAACAAGCTTACTACATTGGTGGTAATTGTGTCTCCAGATACATTATGTAATATAGAAATCTCAAGCATTTTGATGCATATTTTGAACATTATATACTGCTCACAAATTATCAAAAACACTATGGAAGCTATATTGTAACTGTCATCAGTTGTGTTATTAACATTCCCGTAAAACTCATTCACAGATACATGTCTTTCTAACAGAAATCGTGTATTTTTGGTTGAATAAATGGAAACGGATTAACAGTACACTTTTGTTTTTCAGTCGGTAGAACCACTATTTGAAACAATCAATGCACTAGCAGGACATGAAACTGAAATTATTATTTGTCAAGAGTTAAGAAGTTCTGAGCTTCAGATTCAGCTATGGAAGAAATTTATGCAGTTACTAGAAGAAAAGTTTCAGATGGTGCATATCAAAGAGTCAGAACAGCATCCAGAGTTTCACAGTTTCGATATATGTATTCTCAGAGGAAAGAGAAAATCTGTCTCACAATAGGTACTGAGAAAGTATTCTAAATAGAAATACCTCTGTCTTTCAATTTAAATGTCTCATAATGTAATTTGGATTGTAGGAATATAAGAAGTCTTGCTACAGTCAATGTCATTGTATCAGGTAACTTGTTTAATGTATTTGTGGTGTTCTCTTTCAATAAAAAACCTCACTCTGTAGTTTTGAAGAAAAAATAATTCCTCATACCGCAACTGGTGGCATTAATTAATATTTGGTGACATTGTCTTTGAGTTCATTGTGCTATGCACTTATATTCATTGTTGTCATTAACTCAGTCAAAATG
The DNA here is from genome assembly GCF_021461385.2 of Schistocerca piceifrons. Classification (NCBI taxonomy): domain Eukaryota; kingdom Metazoa; phylum Arthropoda; class Insecta; order Orthoptera; family Acrididae; genus Schistocerca; species Schistocerca piceifrons. The sequence goes on from NC_060138.1 coordinate 992,004,380, forward strand.
TTGAGTAATACTGTAGGGTGGGGGATATAAGCATATGCTATTAGGAAACTATGTAGTCTGTCAGATCTTATTTTAGATCAGTAGTAATCAAGGATTATTGCTAAATTGCAATACAAGTGGACATTTGTTATAACTGCTTATTTCAGATGATGATACAGTGTAGCTTAAAGGCAGTAAATACTACCATAACCGTGCTTTTCTTGAGGATTTTTGGAAAGAGTACACTAGCTGAATGAAGGACACACTGGAATAAAGAAATCAACTATCCATCCCTGATATTAAGTCCACTATGTCACAGCCTACAAAACCATATAACCTTACAGTTGTCCATTTTAAAGATTCTTACCTATGTTTGAAGTAGTAAAATTGTCCACATTTGTACTCAATTATGTGACTGATTTTGGAATTGCAAAACATTTTCAGATGTTGACTGTTGCATCAGGAAACATCCATATTCCTTACAATCTCATTTATGTTTAAATTTAAAATTAAGATGATAAGATTTTGTGTGTGTGTGTGTGTGTGTGTGTGTGTGTGTGTGTGTGTGTGTGTGTGTGTGTGTGTGTGTCTTTCCAACGGGAGATGAAGGTCTTGTTGGCCAAAAGCTCAATTTTTGACAGTCCTTTTGTTGTGCGTATCTGTCTCAGCATCTTCGCTCTATGGTGAGTAGCAACTATCCTTTTCATATTATTGTTAAATGCGCTTTAAGCTTTTTATTTATTTTGGGTGAAACAGTATTACAGCCTGGCCTTATCCAATGTTTACAGTGCTTGGTGAATTTAGTTAGTGTACAAGCTCATATAATTATGACTTACAGCATTTACATAAGTAGAAGGTGTTACATCCAGCAGAAGTAAAGATTGTTGTCAGTGCCAAAATAAAGGAATTGTATACCGTGTATATGCAAATGGCATTAAAGGTTTAGGTGGTGTCATATCTGCATGGTATTTGACACATCAAGCAGCATCTAAAAACAGCACAATGCTTGATACCATGTATGCACGGCTTGAGGTTGACGCTTGCAGGAGATCTGTGACACTGTAAGGTTGGAACAATTCTCTCATAAAATGCAGAGCAGCTCCAAAAGGCCAATTGTGTATGTTTCAAAAATATTATTGGCATCATAACTATGGGATTCCCATATTGAGAAAGAGGCTTCAGAGATAATTTACAGTGTGAAGAAGTTTAATATATATTTTTGACAGCTAGTTTCACCTATTAACCCTTTGACTTGCTGTGAGCAAGTTAACGCATCATGCTACACTGCTCCCCAGGTGCTGTGCATCCATTTGAGTGTGGTCTCTGGGTTTTCCTTAAGCTGGTGTGTATGTGCCACATTCTGCCGGCACTCTGACAGGATTAAGTGCACTGAGTCTAGAGTGCCTGCGTCATCTAGATTGAGTGCTGAATTTGTATACTGTTCTTCCAGAGTGTTTGAGTTACAGATGCATAGTTAGTGTGCATCTACACTTATTGCAGATTTTGATCTTGCGTGGTGCATTTTGTCAGTATTAATTTAATAGTTCTGTTCTACAAGAGAATGTCACATCACCAACATTTCACAGACAGGGAGATCCTGGAGATACTCTCTAGGAGTGACAGGGAGTATAAATTCTTCAATGGCCAAAGCAGTGATGAGTCTTTAATGGGATCTAGAAGTAAGTCTTCAGCCTTGTACATCAGCCGGTACAGCACGTTAGTTTGGTGTTTCTATGAGATGTGCAGTCAGCAGATATTCAGAATCTGAAGAATTAGAAAATAGTAACGAACCACTTTTGAAAAGTGCATGCCTTAGTTCCACTTTAGATTGGAAACAGATTTCCATCCATTACAGCCTGTATTTAATGAGTCCTCTTCCAGCACAAATGTCAGCTGCTTAATGGCTCAAGCATTCTGTCAGTTTTCACAATATTCTCATCAAAAGATCTGTTTCATTTTATAGCAGATAAAACAAATCAATTTTATGTAATGCACGAAGGCAAATAATCAGGAATCTGTGCTTTCACAACTGTCAAAGTGGAAAGATACTTGATTTGAGAAACTTTGTTTTGTTGCTGTTTGTCTGCTAAGGGCTCAAGTTAAAAAACTGAAGTGATTACTGGTCTGGAGGTATAGCTTAAAACACTCCAGTTTCCAGAAAAATTATATCGCAGACCATTTTATTTAACTTTTGAGAATGCTGCACTTCAGTGGTAAGTCTGTATTGGAGGCAACAATTTGTTTAAAATTATAAATATTTGGATAAAGTTCATATGTTCATAAGATTTTTTGCATTGCATGTAGTCAACATCAGAAGCTTTGCAATGACAAAAGTCCCTTATTGTTGAAAGATTAGTTATCCTGTAAACAATTTATTCCGTCCAAGTGTGGTAGATTCAGAACAAAGACATTCATGCTGTGCGACTGTCAGACAAGGTACATCTTATATTTCACTGCATATACAGGCACAAAATTAGGTCCCACAATTTAGGAAAAAGTGACAACGTAGTGGCACTGCTTACGAGATCATATTTGGAATGGGAACATACTATGTATGTTGACAACTGGTATTCAATCCCAGATTGTGTCTCAGGCGTCACAACCATGGAACATCCCCACTGTTCATAAGAATAGGCACAACATGCCAAAACTGTATAATAAATTAAAATGAGGAGAAACTGACTTTAGTCAATTCATGAGACAATTGCTATCAAATGGTGCAATAAGAGATGTGTGGGTGGTGTTTGCATGTAACACACCACGAATGGTTGAAACAGTGAATACTGACAGAATTACTGGCAAAAAAATAGACTCCAGTGTTCTCAAGTATAGGCACAACTGACTGTTCTGACTTCCTACTGTGCTCAGTAGGATCAGTGCATAAGACTGTGAAATGGAACAAGAAATATTTTTCTCACATTCTAGGTTTGTGCATTTAAATGCTCATTCTGCTCACAGATCAGCTGCAGGGTAAAAAAAAATGACACTTGCAGAGTTCCAATTCTCTCTCATTAGTTAAGTTGTAGAAAAATGTGCAACAGAATGAGAACAAGCTGGTAGGAGAAGGCACCCTGATGACGAGAATCCTCTACAATTTTTTAAAAAAAAAAAAAAAAAAAAAAAAAAAAAAGAAGTTTACAGATGTTATCGTGAGCAAATATTCAAAGAATGCACATGAATGGTTATTGTGAAACAGTGCACTGAGGAACCAGATACCAAAGCAAAATTTGCAGTGTACCATTCTGTGTATGTGCCCTGTTTCAAAACTTATCACACAAAGGAGGATTACTAATCTTTGGGAACTAAAACTAGTAGTTGAAACTGACACTTCTGAATAAATTACTCAAAAAAAATACAGAAAAAACGTATAAAATTTGGTTTTTTATGTAGCAAAACTGGTGTAGCTGCGGAGAAAACTTAACTGAACATGAGCAGTTCTGGCTTGTCAGGATCAGTGAGTCATCCTGTGGGCGTAATAGGGTTCTCAGATGGTTTGGGAGGCAGGTGAGATGTGGGAAAGTGACAGACAGACCAGCAGTGGACATATACAGAATCCTTTATTCAGTCCTTCAAATGGATTCCTCCATTAATGTGAATGAGTTGATTATTAGTCTATCCGGCTATTACAATCATTAAAGTGCATTTTCTTCTTCACGTAATATTCTATGTTGAGCTGCAGGCGATGACCTGAAAAGCTGGAACTGGAACTGGCAGGAAGGTTCTAAATGGTGCAGAATGGGAAGTATTCATTGAAGTGAATGAAGCATGTTGTATTGGGCAGCATGTTCAGCAACTGGATGGTCAATTTTTGTGTTGGCCAGTTTGTCAGTCAGTCATTCATGCAGGCATCAAGCTTATTGGCTCTCATGCCAACATAGAAAGCAGCACACTGGTTGCAGCTTAGTTTGTAGATCACATGACTGCTTTCACAGGTAGCCCTGCCTTTGGTGGGACAGGTGATGCCTGTGACCGGACTCAACTCATCATATCTTCAGTTGTTACATTAACTGGAATTTTGGAAACAATTGCTGCTTTTCTTAGAAAGTGAGAACTTTGTAAACATCATACTCATTTACATATATATTTCAAAAGCTATCGGCACTTAACAGGAAGCTCCCCCAATGGTGGAAGTCCGCCTGTTGTGTGTGTGTGTGTGTGTGTGTGTGTGTGTGTGTGTGTGTGTTCCAAATAGAGCAAAAATTAAAATTCACTGCAAGAAAAATACAAACATGTTTTGCACTAGAAAGTAACTGAAACAGTGAGAAAAACCAGCAGCAGGAAAATTCTTGTATCAGTGCCAGAATACTTTTCGTCTGCATATGTAATGTAATTGACGATGTTCTTGTTTGGAAAAGGAGTGTCCTAAAATAACAAGCCTGTATATTTTCTTTTATACTTTATAAACAGATGAAACTAAGCTGCCTTTTAATTAATTTTTATGCGTCCTAGTCTTTACTATGCATTTTACTCTGTAATTTTGAATACTTATTGGCATTTGCATGTTTCATGCTTAATTTGTAAATTTTGACAGTGACAACTCACTCCTGGGAGTGGGAACTCTTATCATTTTATTAAGTTAATAAGTGCCAGGACCTTTAAAAGAAGTTTATTGACACCATTTTCATTAACTTACATCTCCTGAAGCTTTCGGTGCTGGCCTGTCATTACTTTACGAGGGGTGTTTGAAAAGTCCAAGAGTGGCACCACTGGCGCGTATCGAGATCATGTTTAGTTAGTAGCATCTTTGGAAAGAATGCACACCAAGTTCCAGCCATATTGGTTTATTTCTTTGTGTTTGGCATTCGTGTGAATCAAGGCAGTCTAGTGATTGTCAAAAAATGGATGAAAAAGAATTTCATATAGTGATTAAACATTACTTTATGACAGGCAAAACGCCTCTGGAGACTAAAGAGAAGCTTGATAAACATTACAGTGAGTCTGCACCTTCGATTAGAACAGTTTTTAAATGGTTTCAAAATTTTCAGAGTGAACTTTCTGGACGCCCTATGGAGGTTACAACTCCGGAAATCATTGATAAAATCCATGATATTGGGATGCATGACAGATATTTTGCATAAACATTTGGACATGAGAAAGCTATCCGCAAGACAGGGTTCTGCAATTGCTCACACTTGACCAAAAACTGAATCGTGTGAAGAGTTGCAAGGATGGTTTGCAGCTGTTCAGGAAGATTCCTCAGGACTTTAAGCATCGTTTTGTCACTGTGGATGAAACATGGATACATTCCTATATTCCTGAGACCAAACAACAATCTAAACACTGGGCTAACAAGGGAGAATCTACACCAAAAAAGGTGAAGACCATTCCTTCGTCAGGAAAGGTTATGGCGACTGTCTTTTGGGATTTGCAAGGGATAATCCTCATAGACTATCTGGAAAAGGAGGTGATTGCAGCAACTGATAGCTATTTTGCAGACTTGGACAATTCCTATTATTCGGAAGGGATCAACAAATTAGAACAGTGTTGAACAAAGTGTATAAGTCTAAAAGGAGACTGTGTCAAAAAATAAAAAAGGTTTACCCCAAACACGTAAGTAGTTTTTATTTTTGCACAGACTTTTCGAATGCCCCTTGTACATTTAACTATAACAAACTGTACCTACATCAACTTGTTTTCTAGAGATAGTCAGTGTGCTGGTGTTTTGAAACAGCATATATTTATAGGACATAAGTTATAATATGAAACCTATCAAGTATAGGTTTCCCCTAAAATGGCAAAATTGAACTCTCGATACAACCATGAAAGTCAATAGGTATCCCAACAGTCGAAACATGATACGGGTATCTCATAATAAGATCACAGTGAAGTATCACTGTGATGAGCCTAACATCTCCCACCTACATGTGCAAAGATAAATGAAGTAATGCTTCAACAAGTGGTGTGCAGGTAACAGCTAATTGAGCTAATGTGAGAAACATGATTAACAAGGTTTTAGAGATTCACGATTGACATTAATAACAGTTGTATGTGCTTTTTAACAAACTGCTAAACAAGCATGCATTTTCAGTGCTATGAAAACCAATTTACATTTTTATTTAACAGTATTTCTTTTACGCTCTTGGTTCCTATGTGATGTACCAAATAAGCACTCAAGATATATCAGTAGATCGTGATCAACATGCTGTCAGCCCTGATATACAACATACACCTGTAGTTTCAGAAATCATCGCCATAAATGATGGCACATACTTCCAGAATGTACAGAATTCTTTATTACCGTTCACAAAAGATATAGATTCATAACAAGAAAAGGAACTGAAAACTATCAGCAATAGAAGTCATAATAAAGTGGCAGAGATTTCAGCACTAACGTAACAGAAGTGTTACTTGTGTAACTTGTTATTCTGGTGAAAAACAAGTACACAAGAAGCAATAACTTCCACACAGGAACCCCCTCCCAATAGTGCAGAGCACTGGGGATGTCTGTACTTGAACTTGTGATCTGCCGATTGGCTTTTGTGTGGGCTGTGTGTTGTGGTAATGGTGACACTTTCAGCTGCAGCAATGGTATGTTCATCAGCTGTGTAGAGGAGTCTGTTGGTGTTTGTGAAGCACGCCTCATCTGCCTTGGACTTATGGCGTGACATGTTGGTGAAGTGTCAGAGACTGTTGGAAATAAAGTCCACCAGTCTGACATGTTGAGTTGACATTTTCAACAACATGTCACTGTACAACATGTCTGTGACATGAATGCGTCTTCTAAACATTGGAAAACGGCCAGTGTATGGTGGCCTTAGGTAAGAGTCAATGGAGTCTGTTCACACCATCACATGTGAGCAGCTCTTCGAACATTTGTGTTCAAACACCTGATGGTCTCCGTAGTGAGGAGGAGGCAAGCAATTTATTTTGGTGGTGGTGCTTTAGCTGCTGTGTCAACTGTGGAAGTTCCTAAGTATGTGGCAGTAATGCTGGAACTTTATAGTGTGCTGAAATGCATTGACCACCATAAACCATTTCTGCCACAGTCGCCCTAATGTAGGGCTTGTATGCCATTTGAAGGCCCAACAGCACTAGGGTAGCACATCTGTCCATTTTTGTTGGTGACACATTAGTGACGCTTTCAAGGTTCTGTGCCAATGTTCTACTATACCATTACTGGCTGGATGGTTGCTGGTTGTGTAGTATCATCGGAATCTGCAGAGTCTAGCTCCAGGAACAGCATGGACTCAAACTGGCATACTTCATCAGTTGTAACATGGAGAGGTCACCCGAAGCATGCAGTCCACACACTCGCAAACATATTTGTGATAGTTTCAGCTCCTATATGTGTTATCAGTGTTGCCTCCACTCACCTTGTACATCTGTCTATGGCTGTGAATAAGTATATGTAGCCATCCAATTGTGGAAGAGAGCATAAGAGGTCGCCACGAATGTGGGCAAATCTAGCTGGTGCACTTTGAAAGTTATCGGCCTATATGTGACACCCCACTTTACTTTGTTGGCATTGAATGCAGGACCTTGTCATCTCTTGTGCATCTTTCTTCATAGCAGTCCACACAAAATGATCTGTAAAGTAGTCTCCAGGATAAGATAGGTCTGGTATGCTGTTGAAGGCTCTCTTTCAGAACTTCTCTAAAACATTGTCATGGTTTGTCCCTGGAAACATCGCACCACAACTTCGGCTTTGAGTTGGGTACTGGAATTTGAGTTTGTCTTGTAGATGAGTCATTTAATAGTTATAACTATGGGTCATTGGCTTGCTCCACAGAAAGTTCTCTATAGTCTACAATTTCCGACACTTCACAAATACAATAATCTCAAATACGGTAACTCAAACACTCCACAGATATGATGATCACTGACACCCCACAAATATGAGAAAAGTAATCAGCCACTAAATTTTCTGTCCTTTTTACCTGGTTAACATCTCTCATAAACTACATTGTGAATTCAATATATAGGAACTGTCTTGGTGAGCATTTGTTTATGGCATTTTTGAACACAAAAGTGGGCTTATGTTGTATAAAATAGTCACTGGTGGAGCTTCTATTTGCAGATGGCAGTATATGACTCTTCTTATATTGTCAATAATTCCCTATTACATGTTCTTCCCTTCTGTTTGAGCCAGTTGCAAATTCTTAGAGAAAAACTTCAGCTGTTGCCATTGTGCTCATCCACTTGTTGGTGGAGTGCTGTGCATCAATTGCCGACTGATTTTGCATACACAACAATAACCAGTTGTATGTGGGGAACTGGGTGAATACATAATGCTGTCTGGTTTACTCACTTGGAAGTTGCTGAATGCTTTGTCCCTACCTGGTGCCCATTTAACAGGCCTGCGTCCTGTAGGGACGCATCCCACGAATGCATCCATGAGCATTTTCTGTGCTTCCACCATTGCTGGAAGATGTCAGTTAAAAACTAACCATTTCCAAAAAATACCTCTACTTTTGGTAATGTGCCAGTTTTGGCAGAGATTGTTGTGTCCTAACTTTTTTCTGCCAACAGACGAATGATATAGACCAGGATGATAACTTGAATCTTTCCCAAGAGGCATTTGTTTTTCATGGTCAAACATCCATTTGCGTACTCGGCATAGGTATTGTTCATGCACTTGAGTGTTAGGAGAGAACACTAAAATATCGTCTAAGTGAAACAGAATGGAAGTCTTTGAGGACCTCATCAATGAAATGTTGCCACATTTGTGCTGCGGTCTTGAGGCCAAAAGGCATGAATAAACATTTGAATAAACCAAATGGCGTAATCACCATTATTTTTGAACTTTGTTAGTAGCTACTGGTATATGATGATATGTGTTTTTACAATCAGGGACATTAAAAACTTTGGTGCTGGGTAGTGTGCACATGAGGTCTTCTTGTTGGGCACTAGTTATCCACCCGGGGTTGTTCTTGCTTTTAAAGCCCAGTAGTCTCCATGATCCATCTTTCTTCTGGACTAGGTGTAGGGGAAGGTGGTGAGTTGTCTGATTGACAAATAACTTATGACTGTAACATTTCATCAAAGTTTTCTTCATCTGTGTCAGCCTTTCAGGCATGATTGTGTGGGCACATAGCAAGACCATCTGTCCTGGCATCATGCGGATATAGTGTACTGTACTGTATGGTGAACCTGGTGTTGTGGCACGTTTGCTGATTACTCTATGCATTCATCTGAAGGCTTCTGTGTTTCAGCTGTGTTGCGTTCCTTCGAGAGGGGTATATTGTCAGTTCTTTGCAGTACTGCAAGTCAGATGACCTTTGGTCCCTGACACTGCACTGTTGTCTATTGATGAATTGTTAATTGCCTCCAACCACGGATGAACATCTTGTTTGTTCTGAGGTGCATGATTGGCTGGGAACATACTGATGTTGGAGCCAATGTCTACTGAGTACTTTGTCAGTATCTTTGTTTGATACATACAGTCTTTTTGAAGTCATAAAATCTGCACCCAGGGGTGGCACTATTACTGTAGACACCTTTGCCGTTTCTGATACCAGCAAAATTTGCATAAGTCTTTCTGCTGACATCACGTTTCACTTGGTGATTTCGCCAGTTTGGAAGTATCTTTCTTTCCATAACTAGCATCTTGTTGTCGCTGTCGCACGTGCAACAGCATTGTGTCTCCACTGTGGCTCTTGAGGCCCTGATATCATCTGAAAAGCTCGACAGATGTTGCGGTGTGATGGCCGTATTTGAGAGTTGCAGTTTCACTTGGGTTCAAGAGACTGCAGTTGATTTCATTTGAGAGATCCAAAACTGCCATTGCATCTGTTGCAGATGATTCAAGTGTTACATACAGTCTATTGGCGGCATGCAGTAACTTGTTGGGTGATTTCTTCATATACCGTCAATGCCATCTGCACTTGAGCCGGAAGTTGTTACTGCCTAACAAATTGTCACGCACTGCTGAGCCATCTGCTAAATTGCGCAGGTGCCACTAGATCACTGACAGTGTCCTGCACCTCGCTTCTCCTGACGTTGCACCTACCTGACTTTGAAGTCATCAGTTTTTGTACAGTGGGAGATTAGCTCTTCTTCCAGTTTGTTGTAAGCTTTTTCTTAGTGGGTGCTCTATAATGTATGGTATAAATGTTGTGTTTTGCACATCTGCGTTCTTTAACCCCAAGGTGAATTGCTCGTGGTTGTTGGTCATTTGTGCCAGAATATTTTCCACCACCACAAATCGTGTGTATAGTTAAGGGGGCATGGGGGTAAACCACTGAAACTGACAGGTACGTACCTTGTGGCTACAAACTGTGACCATGCCTGCACAGTAGCATTCGCTGTTACACCTGGTTATGGTACACTATGTTTTACGTGAGCCTGCAGGTACTTTAAATACTGTTTTACATTGTCTTGCACTCCACCAAAAACATCTGCTGAAAGTGCATTATTGAATTCATGTCATCTTCTTTGCAGGTTTCATGCTCGTATTATCGGAACGCCAAATTCCAAAGCCTTTACTTCATTCCGAAGCCTACTAATTTCCTCTTCAGTGGTATATAAATGCTTGCCGCCTTCACTCATTATCTCGTACAAAACTCAGCTTCTCACAATTTATGCTGTTCGCTGAAAGCTACTAAAACTTCTAGATGAGGTCACCAATTATGGAGCTTCATAAATCATCCACATAAATGATGGCATGTAGTTCCAAAATGTACAGAATACATTATTACGGACCACAAAACATGACAAGAATAAAATAAAATGAAAACTATCAACAATAGAACTCGTAATAAAACAGAGATCATGACACACACATTTCAGGGAGTTTACTTGTGCAACTTTCTATTATTGCGGCTGTAGTGGCACTACCCAGCATTTCAGGTAAAAGTATTATGTCTTTAGTGTAAGTGGCTGAAAGTAGCATGGTGGCTGCTGCAGAGTAATGTGGTAACAGTGCTGGGTGTCAGCCACACCTTGTCGGCACGCAGGGCACAATAACAAATGTGCAAGTGAGTTGTGAAACGAGGATAGTTGGGTGCAGTGGTAAACCACCCTGCACAGCAAAGAACAATGTAGTAAGTGGGTTGTTGCCACTACACTTGAGTGAGTCTCTTTGTTATGGGTGACATGACTAGACCAGGTTTTAGAGAAACAAATGGGCAGTAACGGAGGCTGAATTTGAGGACACGAAATCATTCAGTTCAGGGACTTGGTCGCTGCTGAGTAGCTACACCATGACGCCAGACTGAGAGATGACACGGCAGCGCCAGCAGCAGCCTTCTTTTCGAGACGAGGGCGCATCTGCCACTGCACTGGGTCCTTCATGGGACTTGGTGCCACAGCCCCACTGGTCTGCTGTCTGTGCAGCTTGGCGCCAACACTGAGGCCCAGGGAGGGACTCTGCATCACAATGCCAGCCACCGTCTGTCCAAGGTGTGGGTCACTGCTGGGTGCCATTCTAGCAGCTGATGCCAGCTGCACCGTACAGACTTCACAAGGAGAGGCGTGCCTGCCTGATGTAGAATTGAAGATTTAATAAGGTCATATTGTTAAATTGTCCACAGCATTTCCACTGGTTCCCTACCCCCTATGGCATTACCACACATGCACCAACCCTTACAGAGGTGCCACTACAGAGTAGTCCATACAAAGTGGTGTGAGGAGGGCCGACATTGCAGCAATCAACAGTGGGAGGGTGTGCCATCTGTGCAGCACATCATTCGGTTGCTCTAGCCACACTAGAGATTCCAGATGAACAAGATTGGCACTCAGAAGGTGTGAGCTGCAAGGGGGCACAGGACACTGTTAGGACTGCATTTCATAAGAAGTTGAAGCATTTGATAGGAGCAGAAAGAGCACAATTGGAGGACCTGTTGCTAGAATTCAAGAATCTGTTTTGTCCGAGAAAGTTGTTGCCTGCCCTGCTGGTAACACAAACAGGATACCAACAGGAAATTAAGCATCAGTATTTCAAAGAAATACCATGGTCATTGCAGCCAGTTCTAGAAGAAAGTAATAGTGCATGGGGGGAGGGTAGGAATTTTAATTGTACCTAAGAAGTCTATGGACGGTTTGCAGAAGTATCCGTTTTGTTGCGACATCGCTGTTGGAATAGCAAGAGTACAACAAATGTATACCCCGTTCTGAATATCACAGGGACAATAGATAGACTCAGATATAGAGAGCAGATACCAACAGTTAGAAGTGGCTTCTGAAGATAGACAAAACACAGCTTTTCCTGCAAATAGGAGACACTACCAATATAGGAGGATGCCTTTTGGGTTAAAAAATGTGCCTGCAACATTCCAACTACTGCTGGACAGGGTACTGAGAGGACTGAAACCACGCCAGTGCTTAATATATCTTGATAACAACCATCATTAAAGGGATATGCAGGGGCATCAACATATAAAAGCAGTATTCAGCAGATTACGAGCAGTGTGTCTCACACTCAACACTGAAAAATGTCACTTTCCATGGGCCATTTCAAAGTAAGAATGGTGTAATGACTGGTCTAAGGGTTGCTGCAAGCAGAGCAAGATTTTCTGGTACCACAAACTACTACGGAGTTACAATCTTTCCTTGGTCTCGGCAAATTGTTATAAGAGGTTCAGGGATGCAAGACGGCTTACGCAACTGAAGAAAGGGGTTATGTTGGTGTGTTCGGAGGAATGTCGAGGAGCGTTTGACAAGTTAAAGATGGTTTTCACATCCAGTCCATTTTTGGTGTACCAGACAGAATTTATATTGTCATGTGACGCATCAAACTATGCCTTTGGCTGTGTTTTGAACCAGGAGGTTGATGGTAAAGAACATCCTGTTGCCTTTGCATCAGGCCAATTGAATGCCACAGAAAGAAATTACAATGCAGAGAGAGAGAGAGATAAATGTGCTTAGTCTGGTATACAGAATAATTTACTTTCGATGTTATGTGTATGGGAGGAAGTTTAAGGTGATAACGGTCCATGCAACTTTGAAATGGTTACTAGGCTCGAAAGACCAATCTATAACTTTAACAAGATGAATTTGATTATGAAGGAAACACACAAATGTGGATGGACTAAGTAGAAAAATAGTTGTAATACACCCACTGGGTCATGATTTTTGTGGATTAACGAGCAGTATAGAACGCCAACGATGAATGTAGGCAGTTTTAAGAAGCAACAGACGAATTATTGCACAATGAGACAAATTATGACCACGAACGGTGGTGCATGCCAAGTTAAAATTGGAAGCCTTAAGTGAGATGCACGATTACATTTTGTCAGCCATGGTGGATGCAGGACAATGAATAGAAGGGTGGCAGAGAAGCATTGACGGAAAGGAGGAAAGGATGATGTGGATCAGTACTTCAAGAATTCTGTGGATTACGCACAGAGGGCCAATTTGAGTCAGAAGCAGGTATTGTAACAAAGATTGCCAGAAGAAATAGAACCTTTAAGTTTCATTGTGGCGGACGCATTCGGGCCATTCAACAGAACACTGGTGTCAGTTAATAGGTGGACACTGTAGTTCAAATAGCCACAGATGATGATAATGGATCAGGGAACCCACTTCATATCAGACCTGATAAAGGAATTGTGTCAGTCGCTGAGAGTGAAGAAGTTGAGGATTAGACCACTACATCCTCAAGCTAATGGAAGGACAGAGACTGTTCGTAGAACATTTGGGAAAATACATAGTTACTAGATGGATTCAAATTGGGATACATATGTGGCTTTTGTCATTATCATTATCACATATAACTCTAAAAGTACATACTGTCACTGTTTGAGATAGTGTATGGCAAAAACGTGCCTTCACCTTTCGATATAATTGACCAGAAGAGTGGCAAAACAGAAGCAGTCCATGATTTTGCAAGAAAAGTAAAGGTGGTGTGGAACAGGGTACGAAGAGCAAATATGAAGGCTTTGGAGAAACGGGAAGAGACAGTGAGGCATGTGGCGATGTCACCACGGTATATGGTGGGCCAATGGGTGAGATCAAATCCATATACTGAAGGGAAAGATAGAGAAGTTTTTAACACAGTACCAGAGCCCATACCGTGTTGTTGAAACTATGTCACTGGTGAATGTGAAGCTGCATTTGCCAAACAAGGACGACAATTGTGCATGTGGGATGTCTGTGACCATTCAAGGGCGCACTACAGGCAATTCCACGAGAAGTGCTAGTAATCATTTGTATGTGTAGTGTAGGACGTAATGTTTGATAACAGTAAGGATAGATCTATATATTTATTTGTGGTAGTCTCACTAGTAGAGGCCAACGGCTTTGCCCTGATGGTAACACCAATTCCGATCAGACCACCGAAGTTAAGTGCTGTCAGGCTGGGCTGCACATGGGTGGGTGACCGTCCGGTCTGCCGAGCACTTTTGGCAAGCAGGGTGCACTCAGTCCTTGTAAAGCAAACTGAGGAGCTACTTGACTGAGAAGTAGTGACTCCGGTCTCATAACCTGACATAGGGCCAGGAGAGCAGTGTATCCATCCACATCCAGATTCACCTGTGGGCTGAGGATGACACGGCGGCCAGTCGGTACCATTGAGTTTGTGTGGCCTGTTCGGGCGGAGTTTAGTTTAGTCTTACAAATAGAACAATAAGATGATTGCTGTTTAGAGACAGCAGGCTTCCTGAGGAAGGGGAGATGATATCGATCCCTGTCCTTAGGTTGCCAGGCGAAGGAGAAGAAGAATGCTACATGTGGCAGTACTGTGCTTCTTCACTCGGGGTAGAATAATGGGACAGCAACTGTGTCACTTTGATGGTAGAGTGTTGTTTTCCAGGCAGACAACTGGATGTGGTATTTTCTAGCTATAAATGCTCTTTAAGTTTAGTAATTAATGTGTGACAGTTATGAAATCAGGAGGCTAGAAGAAGTATTTTCATGGGTGCAAGAATAAGTTTCTCAGACTGGTGGCACTAATGTACATTTCGTGCAGCTGTGTCAGCGTCATGATCAGCCTCATCTTAATACGTCTGTTAGGCATGTTAACATGGGACTGGAGAAGGCACTGATGGGAGAGGGCTTGGGTCTCATTGCAGTGGTGCCAGTTGAGTCTATCAATAGATCTGGTCTCATTACGGCATGGCCTGAACCTCAGTTGGTATGGGAAGGGGAGGCTGGCAAAGCTTACAGGTGACGGAGTAGTGGGTGGTGGTGGTGGTGGTGGTGGTGGTGGGATCACTCATGGAAAAAATTCTTTAGTAGTTGGTGTTAGAGCTGTACCTTTTTTAGATTGAAGTTAGCTGATAGGTATACCTGCTTAAAGAAAGCCATCTAACTAAGCAATCACCTTCAGAGGAGGTCAGGTATCCAAGTAGAGAAGGAATTAGCATATTTCATCAAAATATAAGAGGTATTAGAGATAAAGTTAGTGAACTGCTTATAGATGTTGACTCTTGACATTGTTGGTATATAGGAGCACCACATAAATAATTTGACACTTCAGAGGCTTCCTTTACCAGGATACAGATTAGCTGGCTGTTTGTCAAGGAGTTCCTTGTGAAGTGGCCATAGAGTTATCACTGCAGTGCACTGATCAGATATTTGAATGTTGTGGTGCAGGGGCAGTTGAATTTAGTGAAACTAAACTTCTAGTTGTTGTTGTTTATAAGTCCTCTAATTTTGACTTCAGAGCATTTCTGCTCAAGCTACAGAGGGTTTTTGGTTCATTTTATAGGAAGAACCAGAAATTAGTTATATGTGGTAACTTCAGTATTAATTTTGCTATGTGATTGTGCAAGAAAAAGGACGTTGGTAGATCCCCTAAACTCACATGATCCGACGCGGACTGTGTTTTCTCCAACTAGGGTGCAAGGGAACAGTAGCACAGCCATAGACAATATTTTTATTCATTCTTCATTACTAGATGGTGACTGTATTAGTAAAAGGGTGCATGGCCTTTCAGACCATGATGCACAAATTTTAACATTAAAAGGTTTTTGTACTCAAACAAATGTCACATATAATTACAAACTATGTAGGAAAGCTAATCCAATGGCAATAGGGAGTTTTTTAAACCTCGTTACAGAATAAGAGTGGCAGGATTTTTATCGTGCCGATAACGTACATGGCGAATATAATGCTTTCCTTAACACATTTCTCATGCTCTTTGAGAGTTGCTTTCCATTAGAATGTTCTAAATGGGGTACAGTAAAAGGCAGCCTGGGTGGCTGACTAGTGGGATAAGGATATCACATAGAACAAAGTGGGAATTATATCAAAATGTCAGAAGTAGTCACAATCAAGCTACAGTAGCCAATTACAAACAGTACTGTAAGGAGCGTAAAAATCTTATTAGGACGGCAAAGAATATGTGATATGCAAATAGAATAGCTGATTCACAGGATAAAATTAAAACCATATGGTCAGTTGTGAAAGATGTGTCTGGTCAGCAGCACAAGGTCGACGGCATAAGGTCAAGGTCAGTTCATTGTAAAAATATTTCTGTTACTGATAAATCAGATATGTGTACAGTATTTAACAATCATTTTCTGAGTGTTGCTGGTGAATTAAATAAAAACTTAGTTTCGACAGGGAATAAAAACTTTGTTTTGACAGGGAATCGTATAACTCTCTTGGAAAATGCTTTTCCGAGATCGATGTCTGAAATACTGCGATACTGACATGGGGGAGACTGAGTCAATAATTAAATCACTGAAGACTAAGGACTCTTGTGGTTATGATGGAGTTCCTAGCAGAATATTAAAGTACTGTGCTGCACATGTTAGTCCTGTACTTAGCCATATTTGTAATTTTTACCTTGAGAATGATCAGTTTCCTCAACTATTAAAATATTCAGTAATAAAGACACTTTATAAAAAGGGAGAAAGGGATACTGTAGGCAATTTTAGACCTATTTCTATGCCATCAGTTATTGAAAAGGCTGTATGTAAGGATAATTGATCATTTTACATCACATAATTTGCTATCAATTGTACAGTTAAGCTTTAGAAGTCGTTTAACAACTGAAAATGCTATATTCTCTTTTCTCGTGAAGTACTGGATGGATTAAACACACTGTTTCGAATGCTATGAATATTTTTTGATTTAACTAAGGTGTTTGATTGTGTTGATCACAAAATATTGCCCCAGAAGTTGGGCTGTTATGAATATGGGGAGTAGCTCACAATTGGTTCACCTCTTACTTCAACAACAGACAGCAAAAGGTCATTATTCAGTGTTGAGAATGGCTGTGATGTGGGGTCTGAGTGGGATACGGTCAAATAGGGGTTGCCCCAGGGATCAGTGTAGGGGCACTCCTGTTCCTTATTTATATAAATGATATGCCCTCTAGCATTCTAAAATATTTCTGTTTGCTGATGACACTAGCTTGGTAGTAAAGGATGTGGTGTGCAACATTGGCTCTGTTTCAAATAGTGCAGTTCATGACACAAATTCATGGCTAGTAGAAAATAAACTAACACTAAATCACAGCAAAACTCAGTTTTTCAGGTTCTACCACACAATTCAACAAAACTCGACATTTTAATTTCACAGAATGGGCATATGATTAATGAAACTGAACAGTTCAAATTTCTAGGTGTTCAGATAGAGTAAACTCGTGGAAAGCCCATGTGTAGGATCTTGCTCAAAGACTTAATGCTGCCATTTTTGCTATTCAAACAGTATCTGAAATAAGTGATCGTTTGACATGAAAATTAGTCTACTTTGCTTATTTTCTTTTGCTTATGTCATATGATATTATATTTTGAGATAACTCTTCCCATTCTAAATGGGTAGTTCAGGCAATAAGTGGTGTAAGTTCGCGAACCTCTTGTCAACTAGTCTGGTTATTTAGACATTGCCCTCTAAATATATAAATTCTGTACTGTCGTTTCTTGTTAACAGTATCAGCTTATTCCCAAGAATTGGCAGCTTTCACTCAGGTAATACTTGGCAAAAATCCAGTCTGCATTTGGATCAGAAGGGTGTGCAGTATACTGCTGCATCCATTTTAGTAAGCTACCACAGGAATTCAAAAATCATTGCAGTAATCCACGTGCTTTTAAATTGAAACTGAAGAGTTTCCTCATGGCTCACTCCTTTTATTCTGTTGAAGAGTTCCTTGAAAAATTAAGCTGATACTTGTGTTACATTGTTGATTGTGTTTACTTAAACTTTTGGCTGGACTTTTTTTGGGTTCAAAAACATTTCATTTTATATGTTATTACTTTTATTCTGTAATTTAATATACTAACACATTCCATGACCCCAGGAATTTGGTCCTACAGAACTAGATGTGTAAATAAATAAATAAATAAATTGGCAATTGGTAGTGGGAAGCACAGAGAGGTCTCAAAGGAATACAGGAACTTGCTCATGGAGTATGCACAATTAAAGGCTCAGATGCATGAGGTGATTGAAGTAGTTCCACACAAGCTTAGGAGAGTAAAAAGGGGATGGACAAATGCTGGGGTAGAATATTGAAAACAACCTTTGGGACAGCAGACGGGAGCAATGTGAGCAAATTGAATGAAATGGCAGAAACCACAAGAGGGTTTGCAGAAGCAAATAAGGTGACTGTAGAGTGGCATTGCATGCAAATTATGAACTTGGTGAGTGGCCTGCTAAACAATGTATGCATGCTCTGCCAGCTGACTTCCTTAGTCACAGATTATGCCAGGGCCATGGCTAGTATCCTGAACAGGGATCTGGAGGCAGTGGAAGCACATATGAGGCTATCAGCACAATAGTGGCCTAACCCACATTTTTGGAAAAAATGATGTATTCACACAGAACATGACTTTACGCCCTACCATTACGTCCTATAATCGTCAGACATGTATTCGGACACCATGGACAATGTGGCAGCACCAGATGTTGTTTATGCAATGTGCAGTGCCGTACACAATGGGGCGCAATAGCGGCCTACGCCACGTAGGCCACTATTGCACCATATATGCATAGCGAGTAGGCCAGTGGGACAGCGTACCATATGTCATACAGCACGTGACAGCTGGTGGAGGACACAGCTGCAGCATAGACTCACAGTATTGTGGTCAACACACCACTGAGCGGTCATTTGTGTGTGTGTGTGTGTGTGTGTGTGTGTGTGTGTGTGTGTGTGTGTGTGTGTGTGTGTGAGAGAGAGAGAGAGAGAGATATGCACTACAGAATGACATGTACAGTACCCATGATGACAATGTCGAAGCTGCATTGTGAGGTAAGGGTGGTGTTATGTTCCCTTGTTAGACTCATGTGATTTGATACGGACACCGGTGCAGATAAGGAACATTTCCATTTCAGACCTATTTGGATTGGACACTACTACCGATGCCTCAGATGTGGAATGTGCACCTAGCCGATTCAACCAGCGCACAAGTGTTACAGCGGATGAGTTACCTGTCATGTTAGCAGAGCCCAATCTAAGCGGTACATTGAAGGCCACCACACCCACTACATCAACCACGGACGTATCAGGGGGGGATCGTAGTACTGGTACCGTAATTGCACTGCAACAAGAAAGATAACAGGCCTGGAATGCACACCTGTGGGCACTGAACATTCAAAAAGAAAAGCAATCGAAAGGGGAAGACTACATGCATGTGTCAGAAGGAGTGTGGTCAACATTTTTTCACCTGAACACCAGCAACATCTATTTGACTCGTTCTATGCATTAGGTAGTTTCCACTTGCAGTCTGCATACATTTCTGCTATGATGAAGGCAGTCCTTACAGCACGCGAGAATGCCTCTGGTACTACAGAGATGCGCCGAGTAACAACATGCCTATACCATTTCCAGAATGAAGAGGAAGTGGACGTGAAGGTGTGCAAAACGTTCTTTAAGAACATTTTGCTGATATCAGATGGTGGGGTTACAAGGGTTCTTTCACACAATGTGCAGCACCAGACCCCACCCATCGATAAGCGAGGTGCATGCCTTGCTATAAGCAAAACACCAGTAGCAAGGACGGTTGTGGTAGAGAACTTCATAAAACCATTTCCAGCATATGTGAGCCATTGTGCACGAATGAATGAAACAGTGGATCAGAAGTATTTGTCATCAGACCTGAGCATGAGGAAGTTATACCATATATATAAAGCCGAGCATGATGATCCATTCTTGTACTACATGTTTCGTCAGATATTTAATACAAGATTTAATTTGTCCTTTCATCCCCCTGTAAGTGATTCCTGTTGTAAATGAGACTTCTATAACATCAAACATGCTGCAGCAGACACCGCAGGAGAGAAGTTTAAATGGGAACATGGAAGAGAGTTACATCAATGAAAGTCCAAGAGCACATGGATGGGAACGCATCGCGATGCAGCAGAAGGAAGGCATCAGGACAACAATACGACCGTGATTGCCTTTGATTTGATGAGGACTTTACCGGCACTGGTACTTATGATAGGTATCTGTTTCTACAAGCAGCAATTGTGGACATACTGCCTTGGAATACACGACCTATGTACCAAGAAAGCTACTGTGTATGTATTGAGTGAGGGCAAAGCATCCCGAGGACCACAAGAAATAAGATCATGTCTCATGCATTACATTAAACACAACGTCCAAACAAAGCGACTGATTATGTACTCGGATCAATGTGGCAGGCAAAATCAAAATGTAAAAATGGCCTTACTGTGTCAATTCATGGTTGTTCATGCAGACTCCACACCGGTAGTAATCCACCATAAATTCCTAGTCAGTGCGCATTCACACCTACCATGTGACCAGGACTTCGGTGTCCTCACGAAGGACAGGAAATTTCACCCGAACATATACACACCCTCTGACTGGATGAATGTCATTGTCACTGCACGAAAATAGCAGCCCTTCACCACTATACCAATGACAAGGAATGATTTCATGTCCACAGTACGTTTAGAGAGAAAGATGTGTAACCATAAAGTGTCGACACAAAATACTAGAGTGCAATGGTTCCATATTAGTGGCTTCAGTATAAAGCATCATCTCCCCATATCATGTTTTATAAGTACTCCAATGAGCCAGTTGTCCCATTTGTCGAAGTCAGTTTTGCTAAACGAGGGTCGAAAGTCATTGAGACCCTGGACATAATATATCCCAATGGACACGCTATTAGTGCGTTGAAAAAGACAGATTTAATGACCTTGTTGGAGTTCATACCCTCTGATGTACCATGGTTATTACTGTAACTTGAAGACATCTGCACAGCCATGCGGCCACACCATCCCTGTAAATGATGATACGGATGATGAACATTAACGCTTCATGTTTATCTTGCCCAATGTTTGACTATAGTGTGTACAGCAATAATGGCCTATCCCACATGTTTCATGTACTACGGCCAAGTGTGCCGAAACAATAGTGGCCTAACATACACACAAAATGGTATAAAAACACCACTACTGTTAACTCCATGTATAGCCAATTACCGGACAGCATACCACATTATGTATACCACCAATCATTGCTACACACTGCAATCACTACCTTACACATCAATTCTGCAGATGTCAATATCTTCCAGTGGCCTTTCCCACAAACCAGTGTGCTGTGGGTTAGGTCACTATAGCACTGATAGACTCATATGCAGGGTTAAGATGCAAGGTTAACCTCGTCAAGGTTATTGCAGTCGTTAGAAGATAGAATTTGCGATGCAAGGGTTGAGCTAAAACATTTGCAGGAGGCAGTCCATCAGGTGCTACATGGTTAGTTAAGTCCTGTCTTGATGTCAGGCGAGCAATTTCTGGAGGGGCTGAGAAAGGTGCAAGAAGAGTTGCCACTGGAACAACAATTAGTAGTCAGAATGTACCATTTTACTACCATAGTGCTGCAGTGGCATGTGGCTGTACATATCAGTAAAAATACCGGTAGCTGAGAAACACGCAATATTTAGGAGTTACACAGTGCACACTTATCTGGTGAAGTTGGGAAATTTATGCAAGTAAGGGAAGAAGGAGTGTTTCAGGTAGCAGCAGGCGGCCGAGACAGACACAGCAACATAGAAGTAACCAATTTTGTGTTTTTAATGAGTTCCTAACCACGAGCAAATTGTATAATTTCATCTGTGTGCTTTGATAGTTTAGTTTCTTGAGTTTCTGCATATTATCTAACAGCCGCAGTTCTCATGTTTTCATTTGTGTCAGAAAGTAAATGTCGGAAAAAAATCGATTTTTTTACATATTACAAGTTCCTAATCAGGGGTGAATTATTTAGTTTCACCTGAGTGCTTCAGTAGTTAGGTTTCTGAATCTCTGTGTATTAATATAATTTATTAGACAGAGTTCCTGTGGTTTTGTCTCCATCTACAGTAGGGTTCCGCAACACGTGCCAATAGTCCGTTTATCTGGGTAGTTTAGTTTTCTACAGTCTTTAGTATTGACAGGGACTGTGATTGTTGTGTGTGGATGCGAGCCGAGTTAGTGACACTTTGCTCTCAACTCCAGGCTGTGATGGCTTCGGTTACACGGCTTGAAGCTGCAGTGGATGAGCACCACTGCTGTGGGCTGGCTGTGGGGATCCAAAGGACATCCAGCACATCCGAGTCCTCCGATTAGTCCTCATCGGTGGCCAGCCCAGTTACTACATTCACTGAGGCTGACCCCTCACCTGTGGTCAAGTGGTAGGTCATTCCGGGGCATAGCAGATGGTGAAAGACTTCCCAGGGAGTTGCATGTAAGGCCTCCCCGGTTAGTCTGTCAAAAAGGTTCCAGGTGATGTCTGTGGCTGACACTCCCACTCAGCCAGATGACATTGCCTGTCCTGTTTCAGAGGAAACCACTCAGCCTGCAAGATCCTGGAAATCACAGAGGTTGGGATTATTGTTAGTTGGGAGCTCCAATGTTAGGTGCATTATGGAGCTCCTTAGGGACATGGTTGCCAAGAAGGGGAAGAAAGCCAATCTGCAATCCGAGTGCATGGAGTCATTCCAGACATGGGATGGGTCCCTCCGGATACTATGAAAACCACAGGGTGCAGCCAGCAGCAGGTGGTGGCTCCCGTCATTACCAATGATGTGTGTCACTTTGGATCTGAAAGATTCTCTTCGGTTTCGAGCAGTTAACAGACGTGGTAAAGGCTGCCAGTCTTGCTTGCGAGATGAAAGCAGAGCTGACCATTTGCAGCATAGTCGACAGGATCGATTGCAGACCTCTGGTACAGAGCCAAGTGGAATGTCTGAGTCAGAGGTGCAGATGATTCTACGACCATGTAGGCTGCAGATTCCTTGACTTATGCCATAGGGTGGTTGGGTTTCAGGTTCTGCTGAATGGGTCAGGAGTCCACTACATGCAGGAGGTGGCGACACGGGTAGCAGGGGCTGTGTGGAGTGATGGTTTTTTAGGTTGAGGGTCTTGTGAAAACCCAAAAAAGGCTCCAGTCACAAAGGGTGCAGGCCGAACATGGGAAGAACATAGGCACAGGAACCATTGGTATAACAGGTTTAAATTGTCGTAGCTGTGTTGGGAAAGTATCAAAGCTCCAAGTGCTAATAGAAAGCACTGACATTCAAACCGTTACAGGCACTGGAAGCTACCAAGCAAGGTGGCGCAGTAGTTAGCACACTGGACTCGCATTCAGGAGGACGACTGTTCAATCCCACGTCCGGCCATCCTGATTTAGGTTTTCCGTGATTTCCCTGAATCGCTCCAGGCAAATGCCGGGATGGTTCCTCTGAAAGGGCACGGCCTACTGCCTTCCCTGTCCTTCCCTAATCCAATGAGACCGATGACCTCGCTGTTTGGTCTCTTCCCCCTAAACAACCCAAACCAACCCCACTGGAAGCTGGGTAAAGCTGGAGGTAAGTTCGGCCAAAATTTTTGTGAAGAACCTTATGGTGCTCTTAAAGGATAGGCTAAACACAGTTGGCAGTGGCTTGTTTGTTGCTGTTAGAAGTAATTTATCTTGCGAAATTGAAGTATCCTGTGAGGTCCAGGGCTTAATTTCGGCCGGAACGCGTTCCAGCAATTTTTACAGCTCAGCACTGGAGATTTCAAATAGTACACGTGTATTAAATCACCACGTAACTAGCAAAGGTGATCGTGACAAAGGGTCGCCAATGTGATGTGACGGGCAGGAGGTACTGTGTGTGTGTGTGTGTGTGTGTGTGTGTGTGTGTGTGTGTACACGTACAGTATACCCAAGATAAGTTGAGTATCATTCCAAAGTTGTGATCGGTACATATCGCCTTTTGTTTACGACTGTTGACAACCTCAGTGATGTAGTAGCAAGACGACGTCTCATGTTGTGTGTGTCAATGTGAAATAAATAACGTAAGCCTTGTTTGAATGTGAACGTCTGTATAATGTGCTTTCACAAAATCATTTTATTCCGTGTCGTAATTTATGTCATAGCTATTAATCAAATGTGCGTGTGGAGCACGCATGTCAAGTTGGCAGCCTTTCAAGCCGATACGCCCTTTGTCCACGGCACTCTTGACCTTTCAGTCTTTGTCTGCCCGCACCCTGGTTAGAACATGATTGACGCTATACAATAGAGGGGAGCCCCCACAGGGGGCAAATTTGAACTCCCAATGCAGAACGGACGTGTATATGTTTGACCCGTAAGTCAGTCTTTCTGTCTGCCCCAACATAGTTCTCAAACGAAAGTTCCAATTTTAAAGCCGTTTTTTTTATTTGAAAGCTGGTTTAAGGGGGACAGTTCTCAGCTATATTTCTGAAAGTATGTTCAGCTGTTTAAATTACATCAGCTATATGAAGTAAAAATGTTTTCCGCTAGCGTGCTCTCTTGAAATACATTACATAGTCCATAAGAACTACATTACGTTATGTAGTACCAGACTGTAGAGCTCAGAAAGATGTACCTAAATAAACCTAAATCAGGATGGCCGGACGTGGGATTGAACCGTCGTCCTCCCGAATGCGAGTCCAGTGTGCTAACAACTGCGCCACCTCGCTCGGTCCTAAATAAAAGATTACGGTTGAACGATAATGATTATTTTTGTCTTCTGAAGTCGCCTGTTTCAGCACCTACAAAGCAGAAAGAGTGTGATTGTGACTCAACTGTGAAAGACAAACATATCCTCTCGCCGACTTTTGTGGTTCTTTGGAGGTCTACAATTCATTACGAAATCAAATGATTTTGCTCCAATAGTTTAAGCAGCGTACTGCAAGAGAGCGCAACAGCAACCCACTTTCTTGCGACTTGACTTACAATTATAGCCACAGCTTATTTCTTGTGCTACCTAAAGTAGCTAAATACATACTAATAGATAGTAAATGAATATATCTGTGAGTTAAAGAAAGAAACATGTAAATCGCATAAGTGATTCTCGAATTATAATTGCCTATCTGTAAGTCTGTTTGTGAATTCAGTCTTTGTAGTCCACGATTCAGACAGGTCGTGTCTACGGCTTTTTCAGTTTGAATCAGTTTACCTTGTTAGCCATCGCTGCATTACAGAGAAGCCAACAAACAATCCAACGGGCACTTTCGGAATTCACATTCAACGTCAGTCGTTCGCAGTTCAGTTGTTGTTCTGCTCAGACAGCATTGTTTCGGTTTGTTCGTAGTGTTTATTTACACATTGTGACTGAGTGGACACGAGAGTTTAATAGTTATGTATACCTCTACAAAAATTAGTGACTTCTTTAAATCTACAAGACAAAAAGTTAGTGAGAGCATTGAAAACTGCAGTTTAGATGTAGAATCCACGACTTCAACCGTGGCTGTAGAAGAAGATGCTAACAACAAAGCAGACGATCCTTCTCCTACGTCGTCGTCGCTAAATGAAAATTTCTGTAAGTTGGTGGATATGGATATGGACAAAACATCTATAGACAGTAATGATAATTGTAATGATGATGAAAAGCCAGATAGTTGGTCTATCGAACAATGTACAGATTATACGGCTAAAAACCTGTGGTTAATTATTTTTTAAAAAAGCTAGGTTGCCAACATTGTAGAAGTGTATCTACACTAGGTGCTGAAAAAATGAAAGGGTTAAAACTGAGTGAGCAATGGGTTTTAGGAACTGTAAGTTCATATGGGGCAAATAAAAAAGATCGACTAACGTCTCTTAGGAAAAAACTATTTGATCACCGCACATCTCAAGCTCACGGTTTAGCGAACAAAATCCAGAGTAACACAGAAAAACATCGCCTTCAGAACTCAGTTGCTTCCATGGTAAAGGAACAAGAAGTTGTTACTGAGCGTGTATTTGGCACAGCTTACGAGCAAGCAAAGTTAAATAGACCGTTTTATGAGTTTGAGACAGAAATTGGTCTCCAAATTAAAAATGGTTTGGATATGAGCCGAATACTACATTCAAATGTTGCTTGCTCTGATATAGTGCTTCATATTTCTGACCACATGACATCAGATCTAATAAACAATTTATTAAAGAGTGACTCCAAATTTTCACGTCTTTTGGATGAAGCCACTTCTCTTTCAAACAAAAACGCTTTGATTGTATAATTTAGAACCTTGTGAAAAGGATTGGAAAACCCCATGACAATTTTTTGATGCTTTTTGAGCTAAATGACACAACAGCATCTTGTATCTTGAAAGAACTTTCAAAGCAGTTAGAATCACTAGGTCTAGGCTATGACTTTTTGAAAGACCATTTAATCGCTTTGGCTTGCGATGGAGCTTCTGGCATGTAAGGAAAAACGTCTGACCTCGCAAAGCAGGTGATGGAAATGTTCCCAAACTTATTCATCTAGCATTGTTTGAATCATCGTTTTAAAACTCACCGTACACGACACGATAGAAGAAGTGGTGGGAATTAATCACTTTAAAATGTTCATGGATAAAGTTAGAAATATCTTCAGCTGCTCTCTGAAAAACAGCAAGGAGCTGGCAGTTGTTGCTAAAGGTTTGGAGCAAGAAATTTTAAAAATCGGTGGTGTGTTTGACAGTCGTTGGGTAGCCTTCAGTTTATTGGCAGTAAAAGCTGTATGGGAAGATTACAGGGCTCTGGACAATCATTTTTTAGAAGCATCAGAGGATACGAAACGGGACTCAAAACAACGGAAATAGATGCCTTAGAAGAGTTGGTCGAACTATCCCTACAGCTTCAAAGACCAAGTGTAAACCTTGTTCAAGCACACAACGACATTACACTTTTAATAAAAGTGTTTGAAAGTCAGGTTGATGCAATGGGACAGAATGCAAATGTAGCTAACATCACACTGGAAAATATGAACTTTCAATGTGTCGAACTTTCTGAAAGAACAAATATTTCTAAGATTTCTGATAAACAGTTTTATCGCAGCTTGGCAAATAATTTGTCATCCAGGCTATTATCGACAGTGAATGCATCTGAAAGCTACGATATTGTTATGAATGACATGAAGGTCATTCACCCCAAATTCTAGCCTAAAAACATATTGATTACTTACAGAGAAAATGAGATTTTTTGAATGTGTGAAAGATTTAAGATTAATAGCCTCGTGAAATAATAAAGGACTTCAGGGAGTACAAACAGGGTCTGAAACCAGCACTAAGAGGAGAAATGCCAACTATTCTTGTACAGCCACCAATGTTCAAAAAATTCTAATCAGTAATAAACAGCATTACAGTATCGAGTGTGATCGTGGCTTTTCTGCAATGAACTTAATTATGACACCACTGAGATCTTCGCTCTACATCAGCACTGTTTGTAGTTTATTACGCATCAGACTTCTGGGACCACCTGTAGCGAGATACGAACGTGGGCGTCATGTATAAAGTCTTGGCTGGCGAAGGGATATCATTCTGCACTTGCTACACAGTCGAAATCACGAAGTGATAAAGTGTATAATGAAGACAATATTGTATTATGGAAAAGTTTCTCTTAATCCATCTGTGATTGACGGTGTTTGGAATAATTCCGCAGTGCTTACTTTTTCTTCCTTTGTTTGAGCCATTGAGTATGAACTTAGCTAAAACTATGAGCTCAGTTAAAATTCAATAGTGCTAAAAAGGTACTTTTTATCAATAAATGTACAACGTATGTTCTGTATAAATTGGCTGGTCATATGCCACTGACTTTTGTCAGACTAACAGATGTTTCTCATTTTAAGTTAATATGCTATGTTGAAAGTGTAATAAAATTTAAAGGGGAGTATTTAAACAAAGTTGTATACCCTTACGTCAAAGATATATACTGCATGTTGGCAGGACTTGTTATTTTGTGAGTAAGGGGAAATTAAATTCATGTTTCAGACTACAAAATTGTAATCTCAAAATTAGTGCTGAATACGATTTATTATTAATGTGATATTCTTGATTTGGAATCATTTGTAATTTTATCATCCAACTGATTCAGTTTATTGGTCACACTAGGGGTGATCCCTATGGTTATTGGGACCAGGCAGACAGGTTTTTTTTAGGTTAAAGCCAAATTCCAGACAGACAACAACCAAGGAAAATAAAAGAAAAGTAACTTCATGCACAGCAAATACGGATAAAGCTAAGGGTGGCACCAACTTACTTCACCAAAATATCAGGGGAATAAAAAATAAAGTAGATGAGCTGATGATGTGTTTAGATGATCTCAAAAATAAGAATGAGATTGATATACTTTATCTGTCTGAGCACCATGTAACTGTGGGGATGGAAAATGTCAGTATAAATGGGTATAATTTAGCATCTTACACTTGTAGATCTAGTATGGATAAAGAAGGAGTTGCCATTTGCATAAAACAAGGGTATAAATACAGAACTGTTGAAGTAAGCAAATTTTGTGTTGTGCATGTGAACTTCAGCTATATAATGTTGTGTTGATATTAGCAAAACGGTTCAAATGGCTCTGAGCACTATGGGACTTAACATCTGTGGTCGTCAGTCCCCTACAACATAGAACTACTTAAACCTAACTAACCTAAGGACATCACACACATCCATGCCCGAGGCAGGATTCGAACCTGCAACCGTAGCGGTCATGCGGTTCCAGACTGCAGCACTTACAACCGCACAGCCACACTGGCCGGCTGATATTAGTAACAGTGTACAGGTCTCAACTAGGAGATTGGGAGCTATTGGTAAAAAAGTCTGACTCCCTATTATGCTGTCTGTCAGACAAAATGAAGAAGTTATTAATCTGTGGTGATTTCAATGTTAACTTTCCAAGCAATTCTGATACGAAAAGTGAACTAGAAGTGTTGTTAACAACATATAACTTAGAATCAGTGATCAATTTCTCTACACGTATAGCTCAGGACAGTAGTACTCTAATAGGCTAGATAATGTATTTGCACAGCAAGAGGATGTAGAACAAACACATGCTTTCCCTGTGGTAAATGGATTATCTGACCATGATGCATAAACTGATAAACTTACAAAACCTAACAGGGTCTACACTTCAGAAACCATTAAGTAAAAGTGTGAGGGTGCTCAACACAGTATCTATAGATCACTTCAGAGAAAGTTTAGGGAATGTAAATTGGGAAGATGTATATAATGTGCCAAATGCTGATGATTTCTTGATAAATTTATATCCCTTTTTGAACATTGTTTTCCAAAGAAAATTACTAACTGTAACACCACAAACTTTTCAAAGAAACCTTGGATTACTACAGGTATTCAGAAAGAAAAAGAAAACTGTATGAGACAGCATGAACTAGTAAAGCTCCAGTAGTAGTTTTACACTATAAAATTATTGTAACATACTGAGAAAAGTTGTAAGGAAATCAAGAAATATGAATGTTAGAGAAGAAATTAACAACTCCAGCAATCAAATCAAATCAATATGGAATGTTGTTAGAAGGGAGACAGGGAAAGTAACCACTGGGGTAGGTAGTATTACTGTTAAAGAGAATGAGACCATCTTAATCAACAGTACACAGGTAGCTAATGTATTTAACCATCACTTCTTAAGTATAAGAGGAAAAATTGGTGAGAATAGTTCAAAAGAAAAAGCCAGGCAGTACATGGAAGAGTCAGTTTTGAAAAGTTTTAGTCAGATTAAGTTTCATCTAACAACCTCTTCTGAAATAAGGAAAATTATTAAATCTTTGAAAAATAAATGTTCTATTGGAGTAGATGAAATCTCGAACACGTTATTAAAACAATGTGGAGCAATTACCTGATGTTTTGAGTCACATATGTAATGCATCAGTGACTCAGGGTATTTTTCCAGACAGGTTAAAATATGCCATTGTCAGGCCTCTCTACAAAAAGGGGGAAACCACAGATGTCAATAATTACTGGCCAGTATCCTTGCTTACAGCATTTTCAAAAATCTTTGAGAAAGTAAGGTACTAAAGAGTGGTTAGCTATCACAGCAGTAATGGGATACTTAGTAAAATCACAGTTCGGATTTCAGAAATGCTGTTCCACTGAGATAGCAATATAAAATTTCACTGTCCACATAATAGAGTCTTTAAATAGTAAAATGTCACCAATAGGAATATTCTGTGACTTATCCAAAGCATTTGATTGAGTGAACCATGACATTATGTTAGAGAAATTACAATTCTATGGTATAAATGGAACAGCATATGAATGGTTTAAGTCATATCTACAGAACAGGAAGCAAAAAGTCTATTTATATGCTTCAAGTGATTCAAAGGAGTTTGCCACTTCATCTAACTGGGGTGAAATTACATTAGGTGTTCCACAAGGTTCGATCATGGGTCTCCTCCTGTTCCTGATATATGCGAATGACCTCCCTTCTTATGTGAAACAAGATGCTGAACTGACACTGTTTGCTGATGATACAAGCATAATTATTAATCCAGTAAAAGGAAGTCCAATAGAAAATGATACAAATAAGGTCTTTGGAAAAGTTATTAATTGGTTTTCTGCGAATGAGCTTGCTCTGAACAAAAAAAAAAAAAAAAAAAAAAAAAACACAGTACATCCAATTTTCTGCTGCAAAAAGTATAATTCCTTCAATAAACATAAAACATCAAAAGAAGTCAGTAGCCAGGATAGAATATACTAAGTTTTTGGATGTACATATACATGAGAATCTTAATTGGAAAAGTCATATTTTGGATCTCCTAAAGCAACTAGGTTCAGCAACTTTTGCAATCAGAATAAATGCCAATTTTGAGGATGTAGAAATTAGTAAGCTAGCATACTTTGCATACTTCCACTCTCTGATGTCAAACGGAATAATATTCTGGGGAAACTCAACACTTAGGCAAAAGGTATTCACTGCTTAAAAGAAAGTAGTTAGAATAATGTGTGGGGTTCATAGTTGCACATCTTGTAGGCATCTATTTAAAAGGTTAGGAATTCTTACAACTGCTTCACAGTACATTTACTCAGTAATGAAATTTTTTCTCAACAACATCGACCAGTTTAAAATCAACAGTGACATTCTTGATTACAATACCAGAAAAAGAAAGACCTACACTATCCTTTACTTGACCTATCTTTGGCACAGAAAGGGGTAAAAATATGCTGCTATAAAACTTTTTGATAAATTACCAGATGAAATAAAATCTCTGACAGACAGCAGTAATAGTTTCAAAAACAAATTGAAATCACACCCCCTTGACAACTCCTTCTATACCATAGATGAATTCGTGAATATGAGTAGATAAATCTGGAGATATAATACATGCATTTTGTGCCACTTAAGGGAATGGGTTAGATAATAGAAATGTTTAGGTATAACACTATAATGTAAAGAAAAAAACCTTTTTTCATGTGCGCATTTGACACGTTCCACATCATAACGGTTTTTCCGTGCTATTGATGAATGGAACACGTAAATAACTAACATTAGCGTTTTAATTGTTGAACGGCAAATTGAGCCAAAAATCTACTGAGATGCAGGATTCTTAAAGTTCTGAACTGGTGCTTGAAACAGTGTAACATCTTCGTGCAGCCCTCAGAAGTAAAATTGTTTAAATAATGGTTTAATGTACATTACACAGTATGTTATTGGATATGAAAAAGTAATTTTAACAGAGCTATAATGGGACTCAAGAAGTTTTGATATTTTTGAAAAATATTCGCCAAAGATGGATGATTGTTATAAGTGCGACCTTGATTGAAATGGTCGATTTCGCTGTGAAGCTGGTTTTAATTTAAGTGCATGTTTATTTTTGTAATAATTCTCTCCCAATGCCAAATGTGTTGACTGCATTTCCTACAAGCTGTCTTCTACGTGTAAGACGTTTTTTCGGTCAGATTGCAGCAGCAGCAGCTACTCATGAAGTATGTTTTCCTCAGTTAAAAGACAGTATGGGCTTATAGCAAAGAACAAATCTGTCGTCTCTATACGAGTTTATCATTTTCTGATTATTATAACTTCATGCATAGAGTCACAGAATTCCCAAGTTTAACCCTTAAGTACTATGGTCATTCACAGGAACACAATTACTATGGAGGGGTCTCACAGACCGCATTTTATATATCAAACCAGAATTTTGCTGAATATATATAGTTTCTTGATTTCCAGTCATTCATTACACTTCTTAGAGGTGGCTTCTGTAGAAATTTTAAACACTTCGACAATTAAAACAAAGCAAAATCTGGAGTATATTTTTATTTTATGAGTTACGAAAATAACAGCAAATAGTTGGCTCTCTGCTCACACACAGATTTTCATCACAGGGATTATATTACAAATTGGCAATATAACTAGGTGGAAAAATCCGACATGACTCAAACGATAAATTGTGTGCGAAGTCAGCTTTCAGTTTACGACTCACTTTGCAATGTAGAGCGAATATTTCAGTCCATAAGTCTATGAATAAAGAGACTTTGCCACCATTTTACTTCTAAAATTACAAGTAAAAACTAAATACTTGTACTCATGTGCCACTGAATCATACTTTAGTCAATTTCCACCTGCAAACACTTCACGCAGTCCTTCCTGGAACACTCCAAACAAATCGGAACACCATGCTGTTGACATGGATACCATGTTTTCCTCTTCAGGCGAGGACGGCAAAAGGTGCACGTTTTTCGATTTCCGAATTCTTCTTTCGGTGTCTGAGGCTCATCTTGCAAGTTAAGACATCTGCCTCACATAGCACACGTTGCACGGAAGACCCAGCTTTCCCCGCCATGGAGAAACAGTAGCACGCAAACACTGTAGTACGTCTGTGAGACCTCTCAAGGCTAATTATTACGAAACAAAGAGCAGCAAGAATGCTGGCACGTGTAGCTTGACAGCCAATAGGTAGGTACATGGAAGAGTCCATTTGGCTTTGCAGGGGTGTGAGAAATATCTCGAGGGTTAACGGTTAGTTCTGAATAAAATTTGTCGTTTTTTTATCAGATCTCTTTTAACTGCTGTTGCTAACAACAAAATCCCACGATCCTTGAATTTTCATAATTGTTTTCCAGCAATTAATGTCTGTATATATTTGAGTAAATTATTTTTGTGTGAATCTGTGCTGTAGGCAGAGAAAGGATTTCTTTAGTCATGCTCACTGTGGGAAGCAAGATATTGAAATATTTAAATTACATGACATTTTCCACAACTATTGTTTTCGTTTAGAAACAATACCCTTTGGTGCGTTTTTTATGGCCAGGTATATAACTTAACTGCATTACAGATTTGTTATAGAAGTAGTTTTATTTAAACTAATTTCTGTGGGGTCATAATAGCCTGTGTTCTGTGTTTACAATAATGTATATTCAATAGAGCAAGCAGAACAATAGGTAATGTTTATTGAGCGATTTGATAGACAGTACTGAAATAGTTGAATACAATGTTTTGGCGTCGTGCAGCGTCACAACAGCAGTTAGGCCTACATTTAGTATAGATTCAGAATTAATTTCCAAATAACAATGCGTAACAAGTTTCACTGGCACTTTCAAGCGTGCTTCATGTTTTAGTTTAATTACAGAGAAATAATCATTAAAAGCAGAAAGAAAGAGACGGAACTGACTTTCTGAGGTAAATGCGACGGAACTGACTTTGAGGTAAATGCAAAAGGCCTCTCCACACGACACCACCGAGAAGCGGTTCTCTGCGCGCCCGAGCATTCAAAAGACACGGATCAGCATGCCACCACAGGCAACTTGTACTGCTGTTCCTATGAGCGTTATAATGTCGCCGCGTCCAGCTTTGATGCTGCCGCCATTGTTACTACTATGCTGAAGTTATGTGCCGATTGTTCATATGCGGCAACCCGCTACTAAGCCTGGTCAGTGGCGCCACGGAGTAGAGTTGTGTCAAGGCCGCCAAAAATTAAAAAAACAATAATAGTGGTTTTTCACTTCAATTTTTACAATTAGAGTCTCATGTTAATTAAATGGTAGAGACCTTACTCTTTGGCTAGTAACATAGAAACTACTTAATTATTTTGCGAGTGTAAAAGTAAGTCATAGATATTTCCCCCCCCCCCCCCCCCCCCCCCCATGAACCATGGACCTTGCCGTTGGTGGGGAGGCTTGCGTGCCTCAGCGATACAGATAGCCGTACCGTAGGTGCAACCACAATGGAGGGGTATCTGTTGAGAGGCCAGACAAACGTGTGGTTCCTGAAGAGGGGCAGCAGCCTTTTCAGTAGTTGCAAGGGCAACAGTCTGGATGATTGACTGATCTGGCCTTGTAACAATAACCAAAACGGCCGTGCTGTGCTGGTACTGCGAACGGCTGAAATCAAGGGGAAACTACAGCCGTAATTTTTCCCGAGGGCATGCAGCTTTACTGTATGATTACATGATGATGGCGTCCTCTTGGGTAAAATATTCCGGAGGTAAAATAGTCCCCCATTCGGATCTCCGGGCGGGGAGTACTCAAGAGGATGTCGTTATCAGGAGAAAGAAAACTGGCGTTCTACGGATCGGAGCGTGGAATGTCAGATCCCTTAATCGGGCAGGTAGGTTAGAAAATTTAAAAAGGGAAATGGATAGGTTGAAGTTAGATATAGTGGGAATTAGTGAAGTTCGGTGGCAGGAGGAACAAGACTTCTGGTCAGGTGACTACAGGGTTATAAACACAAAATCAAATAGGGGTAATGCAGGAGTAGGTTTAATAATGAATAGGAAAATAGGAATGCGGGTAAGCTACTACAAACAGCATAGTGAACACATTATTGTGGCCAAGATAGATACGAAGCCCACACCTACTACAGTAGTACAAGTTTATATGCCAACTAGCTCTGCAGATGACGAAGAAATTGAAGAAATGTATGATGAAATAAAAGAAATTATTCAGATTGTGAAGGGAGACGAAAATTTAATAGTCATGGGTGACTGGAATTCGAGTGTAGGAAAAGGGAGAGAAGGAAACATAGTAGGTGTATATGGAGTGGGGGACAGAAATGAAAGAGGAAGCCGCCTGGTCGAATTTTGCACAGAGCACAACATAATCGTAACTAACACTTGGTTTAAGAATCATGAAAGAAGGTTGTATACATGGAAGAACCCTGGAGATACTAAAAGGTATCAGATAGATTATATAATGGTAAGACAGAGATTTAGGAACCAGGTTTTAAATTGTAAGACATTTCCAGGGGCAGATGTGGACTCTGACCACAATCTATTGGTTATGAACTGTAGATTAAAACTGAAGAAACTACAAAAAGGTGGGAATTTAAGGAGATGGGACCTGGATAAACTGAAAGAACCAGAGGTTGTACAGAGTTTCAGGGAGAGCATAAGGGAGCAATTGGCAGGAATGGGGGAAATAAATACAGTAGAAGAAGAATGGGTAGCTTTGAGGGATGAAGTAGCGAAGGCAGCAGAGGATCAAGTAGGTAAAAAGACGAGGGCTAATAGAAATCCTTGGGTAACGGAAGAAATATTGAATTTAATTGATGAAAGGAGAAAATATAAAAATGCAGCAAGTGAAACAGGCAAAAAGGAATACAAACGTCTCAAAAATGAGATCGACAGGAAGTGCAAAATGGCTAAGCAGGGATGGCTAGAGGACAAATGTAAGGATGTAAAGACCTATCTCACTAGGGGTAAGATAGATACCGCCTACAGGAAAATTAAAGAGACCTTTGGAGATAAGAGAACGACTTGTATGAATATCAAGAGCTCAGATGGAAACCCAGTTTTAAGCAAAGAAGGGAAAGCAGAAAGGTGGAAGGAGTATATAGAGGGTCTATACAAGGGCGATGTACTTGAGGATAATATTATGGAAATGGAAGAGGATGTAGATGAAGATGAAATGGGAGATATGATACTGCGTGAAGAGTTTGACAGAGCACTGAAAGACCTGAGTCGAAACAAGGCCCCCCGGAGTAGACAATATTCCATTGGAACTACTGACGGCCGTGGGAGAGCCAGTCCTGACAAAACTCTACCATCTGGTGAGCAAGATGTATGAAACAGGCGAAATACCCTCAGACTTCAAGAAGAATATAATAATTCCAATCCCAAAGAAAGCAGGTGTTGACAGATGTGAAAATTACCGAACTATCAGCTTAATAAGTGACAGCTGCAAAATACTAACACGAATTCTTTACAGATGAATGGAAAAACTAGTAGAAGCCAACCTCGGGGAAGATCAGTTTGGATTCCGTAGAAACACTGGAACATGTGAGGCAATACTGACCTTACGACTTATCTTAGAAGAAAGATTAAGGAAAGACAAACCTACGTTTCTAGCATTTGTAGACTTAGAGAAAGCTTTTGACAATGTTGACTGGAATACTCTCTTTCAAATTCTAAAGGTGGCAGGGGTAAAATACAGGGAGCGAAAGGCTATTTACAATTTGTACAGAAACCAGATGGCAGTTATAAGAGTCGAGGGACATGAAAGGGAAGCAGTGGTTGGGAAGGGAGTAAGACAGGGTTGTAGCCTCTCCCCGATGTTGTTCAATCTGTATATTGAGCAAGCAGTAAAGGAAACAAAAGAAAAATTCAGAGTAGGTATTAAAATTCATGGAGAAGAAATAAAAACTGTGAGGTTCGCCGATGACATTGTAATTCTGTCAGAGACAGCAAAGGACTTGGAAGAGCAGTTGAATGGAATGGACAGTGTCTTGAAAGGAGGATATAAGAGGAACATCAACAAAAGCAAAACAAGGATAATGGAATGTAGTCTAATTAAGTCGGGTGATGCTGAGGGAATTAGATTAGGAAATGAAGCACTTAAAGTAGTAAAGGAGTTTTGCTATTTGGGGAGCAAAATAACTGATGATGGTCGAAGTAGAGAGGATATAAAATGTAGACTGGCAATGGCAAGGAAAGCGTTTCTGAAGAAGAGAAATTTGTTAACATCCAGTATTGATTTAAGTGTCAGGAAGTCATTTCTGAAAGTATTCGTATGGAGTGTAGCCATGTATGGAAGTGAAACATGGACGATAAGTAGTTTGGACAAGAAGAGAATAGAAGCTTTCGAAATGTGGTGCTACAGAAGAATGCTGAAGATTAGATGGGTAGATCACATAACTAATGAGGAAGTATTGAATAGGATTGGGGAGAAGAGAAGTTTGTGGCACAACTTGACCAGAAGAAGGGATCGGTTGGTAGGACATGTTCTGAGGCATCAAGGGAGCACCAATTTAGTATTGGAGGGCAGCGTGGAGGGTAAAAATCGTAGAGGAAGACCAAGAGATGAATACGCTAAGCAGATTCAGAAGGATGTAGGTTGCAGTAGGTACTGGGAGATGAAAAAGCTTGCACAGGATAGAGTAGCATGGAGAGCTGCATCAGACCAGTCTCAGGACTGAAGACCACAACAACAACAACAACAGATATTTTTTATTCAATTAGTTACATTTTACATTTAGAAGGGAATTTATTTATTACCTCATACATAAAACTTGTGATTTCTTTTTCACTCACTATCGTGAAAGTTTCAAATGGCAAAATCTGACTGAAGAACATTATATATAGTCTTTCCCCATGGCAGTGTAACACGATGTGGGGAGGAGACGAGAAAGATTACGGCAGCCTCAGGGAGGAGAGGAGAAAGATTACGGCAGCCTCAGGGTGGGGAGGGGGGAATGTTTTATCTTTATCTTGCATTGTTATCAACTCAGGTGCGACGAAACGATCATCTGCTATGGTACAAAATGCACACGGAATTAACGTTTCGTGAAGACGTGGGAAATCGGAATTGTACGAGACCCAGATGGAGCAGGAATATCTTCATCGTCATTAACCGCTAAATGCCTTGTTGATTAATACTGAACACACGTTCATAGAGCAGCTACAGAGCAACTGTTCGAACGTTGCGGCTGGCAGCATTTGAAAACATGATGTCATAGACACGAAGACTACCGACTTGTGCCAATACGTATGAAGCAGAACTATGGAGCGAAGTGACTCTGGTACGGCGGCAGGCGGTGACAGCTGTTGTATATTGGAACCTTGTGGTGTTATGTTTTTGATTATAAAAACCTGGATTTCAGAACAGTATTTTCTAAAAACTGATTTCTCATTCTAAGTCTTATCACAAGTGTCTCTCTGTGGGAGGTGGGGGAGGGGGGGGGGGGGGAGTGGTAGAAGGGGGCGCGTTCCGGCACCTAAAAGTTTAGAAATTAAGCACTGCAGAGGTCATTGTTGACAACCGGAATAAAATTGGAACTTTTTACCAGTTGCTGAAAGGTTCAAAGAAACCTTCAGTTTGATTTCAAATACGTACCTGACTCATACAGTTATAGTTGGTGATGACTAATTTACCCTCGATATGTTGGCGAAAGTAGATGTTTAATTCCAGCGGTACACATAAAACATCTTTCAAAATTGTGCATTCTCAGAAAATTATTTTGAGCATTTAGTACATGAACCATGGACCTTGCCGTTGGTGGGGAGGCTTGCGCGCCTCAGCGATACAGATAGCCGTACCGTAGGTGCAACCACAACGGAGGGGTATCTGTTGAGAGGCCAGACAAACGTGTGGTTCCTGAAGAGGGGCAGCAGCCTTTTCAGTAGTTGCAAGGGCAACAGTCTGGATCAGGCGTGGCTCGTAATTAAAGGCTCTGAGGCGGAGCCGCCCCAAAATATATGTTAAAGTAAATTTCGCAAGAACGTATTACATAATTTAAATTATCAGGACGAATTTCGCATATTTCCCGTTCCGATTAAAATAACGACGGTCAACATTTTTGGAACTGTTTGTATCGATAGATGTTTTCCGAATGGTTAGTAGTGTTTAGGCTGCGCCTTGAAACGTCCGTAAGCTGCATGTAGTAGCGGTTTGGGGGCGTGGCTTCTACAAAGTACTGCTACTGCTCTTTAGAGGTGGCAAAAAATAACGTAACTGATAGAAATAACCGGTTACTGAGAAGTAACGGTTACTGCGATAACCGTTCCTCTGATTCTGGCAGTTATTTCAATAACTGTTTAGTGTCAACAGTGCCTCGCGCCATCTGTTGACCGAAGATCGTACTGCACATTTGGAGGCGTTCTATAGACCATGGGAATAACTGTGAGACTGCGCGCCATCTGTTGATAATAACTGTGTACTATTTCGTGGGCCTTCGTTACTTTTAGCATAAACAATTAAATAAAGTTAATGTTCGAGCCGTGGCTGATAGGAGCTGCAGTACAGGCATTAACAAGTACGGTCGTTCCCTTAAGCCACCGCCTTACGTGTTAATTTAGCTTGGACGGATAGTACAAGGAAAGTTACTAAGGAATTCGAGCGACTATGGAAATAACTGTCAGAGCCGGTATTCTCCTCTGGCAGTTATCGTTATTGGCTCGTAGTTCTAGTTCTCTGGTAGTTATCGGGCTACCACCACAGATAACCTGGAAGCTGGTAACGGAATAACTGTGTGTCTAGACGTTCCTGACTCGGCGACTCCAGTTAAAGGTCGTAGTTCCAGGTGATATTTCCAGAGAGGATAGTAACTGGAGCGAACAAATATTTTCGTACTGCTACGGAAATAGCCGCTGGCCATCACGAATGACAAATAACATGTCAGAAAGTATAACATAATACAGTGGAATATAATAATTATTATCCCCATCATTTGTCAGGAGATTGTCAAAATACGTGCATATATCACAGTGCCAATATTTACAGAATTGGTACACTGACAGAATAAAACACAGTTACGTACTTTTAATAAATTTATCGTACACAGAATACCCGATCTTGACTGTTGCAACCAAGTGCTGTCAAAACTGAAATATAGCAGAATTTTTACCTAAGCTGGTCTATCAGTCTCTGTTCCGATATTCATCTACAGAGTAGAAGGAGGGGTCACTGGAAGCGTCTGATTCCACCCGTCTGCTTCGACGTAAAGGTGTTGTGGTGTGTGAATGTCATTACGGCACGGTGTTTATGAGTTGGTTTTTGTGTGTGTGTGTGTGTGTGGGGGGGGGGGGGGGGGCTGTCGATCTAGGTTGCAGTGCCGGAATTTGCTGGTGGAATTAATTTTTTTTTTTTTCTAGCTGTGATGTTTTGTGTATTTATGAAGTATTGAATGTGATTTAATTTATGTAGGGATGATTGATTTGTGGACTTTTGGGATTGCGGTTTTATTTTTCGCAGTTGTAGGTGTTGGTTTTTTGGCAACAGTAGCTGTGGTGGACCTACATAGGTCACCGGATAATGACCGATTCCCATTCTCATAATTGTGTGTGTTGATGTTTTAGTATCGTCATCTGAGGTTGACCTATGTAGGCCAAGGGAAATGTCTGATTCCAATTTTCGTACTTTTAGTTGTGGGTATTGGTGTTTTGGTATGGTCACCTATAGTTGACCTATATTGTTCAAGGGAAGTGTCCGATTCCTGCAGATTTTTGTTGGTGTAGCAGAATGCTGTATTTTTTTTCTTTTTGTTCTTCATTTTGTGTTTTGGGATCATGGTGTGTTTTTTTTACTAGCTTGTCCTCACCCTAAAACCCCCAACTTCCCGCAGTTGTCCCATTGGTTTGATTGTATTTTTGGTGGGAAATGTTACTGCATTATTTATATGTATCTTCGTGTTTGTTGCCATGTGTATGTAGTGACGTCATAGACACACTTAAAATAGACATTTCCAGCATATTGATGATGGGTGGAATCAGACACTTACGTATCAAATAGTCATTCAAACACACTGTAAACCGTGCCTTATCTGAAACCAAGTTTTTAATGGTTGCTGACTTGCTGGCAGCTTATTGAAAATGCATGTTCCTGAATATTGGACCCCTTTTGGACCAAGGTAAGTAATTTTAGGTCTTTATGTAGATTGCTGTTCCCATTTCTAGTACTGATATTATGTATTAAGCTATCGGTTGGAAATACTTGTAACAAATTTCATTAAGGAATAAATATACTAGGAAGCAGTGGTTAGAATACAAAGTTACTTGAACAGGTTCCTACATGATGTTCTTTGAATTGATACCACAAACGATTTTTATTACACGCTTTTACATGCGAAAAACTTTTGCTACGTTTGATGAGTTACCACAGAATATGTTCCCTTATGAAATAATAGAATGAAAAAATGTGGTATGCCCTTCCCAACTGAATTTCTTATCGAGTTGTAGTCCCAGAAATGTAACACTGTCAACCTTTTCGATCTGCATGTCTTCATATGTTATAAACATGCTGTCGCTGGAGAAATCAAGCAGTTTGCAAATCTGACATAAAACTTGGATTAGCGTACTCACACTTTCCCCAATAGGACTAGCTTTTACAGCACAGGGGTAAACGAATCTGTCACATTACGTATATTTTTTGTTGTATTACAAGGCTGTACACTTTATTCTATTATGTGAGCAGCACAAGAAATTAAGCTTCGAATTTAACCTACAGTACTCAGTTTACGTATTACTTCATACTTAAAAACGTACGTTGTTAACATTTTACTTAAACAGTGCTTTGGCGAAGTTCCGCGTACTTTCTGTCGCAGCTGCGAAGATAATATTTCTAATAGCGACCGATAACCTACAAACATATAATCTGAAACACTAATAATCGTTCTAACATCAACTAAAATGTACTCGGAGTTAATAAGCTGAGGTTATTACACGATTCATACGACATTCCTGCTATTTCACACTACTCGCAGTTATACTGATAACTAAACTGATGGATTCCAACTATGTCGTTATTTAACTGTCGGAGTTATCGGTATTCGCTAGCGAAAAATAACTTGGCAGTTATTAATAACCGTTAACGATAACGGTTATCAAAGAATAACTGGAACTGTGATAACGGTTACTCCCGAATAACCGTTTGGCCCACCTCTACTGCTCTTTATGGGCGACCCGAAGGCTCAGAGCTTGCAGCCTAAGGGTGTCGTACCAACCACCACATATTTTTCACGTTCCGCTATCTATGTAATAAAGGAATGTAGAGTGGCCAAAACTTCGCTATCCAATCTCTGTCTCTGCATATCTCTACTACGCTTCGATGCGTCATTAATCGACATTTAGTATTATTGTTTTGATAATGTTTTACATAGTTGTTTTGTTTCTGCTATTGGCTATTTTATCCACATTTAGAATAAGTTTGCAAATATCCCGCCAGAGTGCACTACACTACAGTAACGTACCAGTACTGCCATCTAGCGAGAGTTTCATAAGTGGTTAGAGGACAAAACGCGCGAAATTTGTCCCGTTACTTTACCTTCCTTGCTTGCTGATGCTGACTGCTTTTGTTGATACCGTGTGATATTAGCAAGTTTCTTTTTCGGAGTATATTTTGCAGGATTTTAGTGAGTTTTACTTGCTGGTGAATACCTGCAACATACCGCGAGTGTGAAACAAGCGCAATATGAATTCAGTGTGCAAATTAATAGGTAAAAACTTG
Organism: Schistocerca piceifrons; assembly: GCF_021461385.2. Lineage (NCBI taxonomy): Eukaryota > Metazoa > Arthropoda > Insecta > Orthoptera > Acrididae > Schistocerca > Schistocerca piceifrons. The sequence continues at coordinate 992,046,755 of NC_060138.1, forward strand.
GAACACGGCCATAGGATGAAAGTGAAAGAACTTGGTGCTTCCAGACCCGCATTAAAGATCTCTCCGAAACGCGTCTTTTCATATGATTTGCTGCAAAGTGTCAGAAAATGCAATAATGACGTATAAAAACACTAACCAAAGATTTTAACACGAAGTTAGCTTCTAATGATATTTAATACCTGATTATAGAAGATACAGTACGTAAAATTATGGGTAGAGCGTGATCTGCCCACCCCCTCCCCCTGAATTCTTAGTTGTTTACGTCAGACTAATCTGTAGCGTAACCCGAAGTCTATGTTGGCTCTGATCAATAAATGCCACAGCCTTCCCCCGTATAGAAACCACGAGCCGCGCCTGGTCTGGATGACTGACTGATCTGGCCTTGTAACAATAACCAAAACGGCCTTGCTGTGCTGGTACTGCGAACGGCTGAAAGCAAGGGGAAACTACAGCCGTAATTTTTCCCGAGGGCATGCAGCTTTACTGTATGATTAAATGATGATGGCGTCCTCTTGGGTAAAATATTCCGGAGGTAAAATAGTCCCCCATTCGGATCTCCGGGCGGGGACTACTCAAGAGGACGTCATTATCAGGAGAAAGAAAACTGGCATTCTATGGATCGGAGCGTGGAATGTCAGATCCCTTAATCGGGCAGGTAGGTTAGAAAATTTAAAAAGGGAAATGGATAGTTTAAAGTTAGATATAGTGGGAATTAGTGAAGTTCAGTGGCAGGAGGAACAAGACTTCTGGTCAGGTGATTACAGGGTTATAAATACAAAATCAAATAGGGGTAATGCAGAAGTAGGTTTAATAATGAATAGGAAAATAGGAATGCGGGTAAGCTACTACAAACAGCATAGTGAACGCATTATTGTGGCCAAGATAGATACGAAGCCCACACTACTACAGTAGTACAAGTTTATATGCCAACTAGCTCTGCAGATGACGAAGAAATGTATGATGAAATAAAAGAAATTATTCAGATTGTGAAGGGAGACGAAAATTTAATTGTCATGGGTGACTGGAATTCGAGTGTAGGAAAAGGGAGAGAAGGAAACATAGTAGGTGAATATGGATTGGGGCTAAGAAATGAAAGAGGAATCCGCCTGGTAGAATTTTGCACAGAGCACAACATAATCATAGCTAACACTTGGTTTAAGAAGCATGAAACAAGGTTGTATACATGGAAGAACCCTGGAGATACTAAAAGGTATCAGACAGATTATATAATGGTAAGACAGAGATTTAGGAACCAGGTTTTAAATTGTAAGACATTTCCAGGGGCAGATGTGGACTCTGACCACAATCTATTGGTTATGTATGACCTGTAAATTAAAACTGAAGAAACTGCAAAAAGGTGGGAATTTAAGGAGATGGGACCTGGATAAACTGAAAGAACCAGAAGTTGTACAGAGTTTCAGGGAGAGCATAAGGGAACAATTGACAGGAATGGGGGAAAGAAATGCAGTAGAAGAAGAATGGGTAGCTTTGAGGGATGAAGTAGCGAAGGCAGCAGAAGATCAAGTAGATAAAAAGACGAGGGCTAGTAGAAATCCTTGGGTAACAGAAGAAATATTGAATTTAATTGATGAAAGGAGAAAATATAAAAATGCAGTAAATGAAGCAGGCAAAAAGGAATACAAACGTCTCAAAAATGAGATCGACAGGAAGTGCAAAATGGCTAAGCAGGCATGGCTAGAGGACAAATGTAAGGATGTAGAGGCCTATCTCACTAGGGGTAAGATAGATACTGCCACAGGAAAATTAAAGAGACCTTTGGAGATAAGAGAACGACTTGTATGAATATCAAGAGCTCAGAAGGAAACCCAGTTCTAAGCAAAGAAGAGAAAGCAGAAAGGTGGAAGGAGTATATAGAGGGTCTATACAAGGGCGATGTACTTGAGGATAATATTATGAAAATGGAAGAGGATGTAGGTGAAGATGAAATGGGAGATATGATACTGCGTGAAGAGTTTGACAGAGCACTGAAAGACCTGAGTCGAAACAAGGCCCCCGGAGTAGACAACATTCCATTGGAACTACTGATGGCCTTGGGAGAGCCAGTCCTGACAAAACTCTACCATCTGGTGAGCAAGATGTATGAAACAAGCGAAATACTCTCAGACTTCAAGAAGAATATAATAATTCCAATCCCAAAGAAAGCAGGTGTTGACAAATGTGAAAATTACCGAACTATCAGTTTAATAAGTCACAGCTGCAAAATACTAACACGAATTCTTTACAGACGAATGGAAAAACTAGTAGAAGCCAACCTCGGGGAAGATCAGTGTGGATTCCGTAGAAACACTGAAACACGTGAGGCAATACTGACCTTACGACTTATCTTAGAAGAAAGATTAAGGAAAGGCAAACCTACGTTTCTAGTATTTGTAGACTTAGAGAAAGCTTTTGACAATGTTGACTGGAATACTCTCTTTCAAATTCTAAAGGTGGCAGGGGTAAAATACAGGGAGCGAAAGGCTATTTACAATTTGTACAGAAACCAGATGGCAGTTATAAGAGTCGAGGGACATGAAAGGGAAGCAGTGGTTGGGAAGGGAGTAAGACAGGGTTGTAGCCTCTCCCCGATGTTGTTCAATCTGTATATTGAGCAAGCAAGAAAGGAAACAAAAGAAAAATTCGGGGTAGGTATTAAAATTCATGGAGAAGAAATAAAAACTTTGAGGTTCGCCGATGACATTGTAATTCTGTCAGAGACAGCAAAGGACTTGGAAGAGCAGTTGAGTGGAATGGACAGTGTCTTGAAAGGAGGATATAAGAGGAACATCAACAAAAGCAAAACAAGGATAATGGAATGTAGTCTAATTAAGTCGGGTGATGCTGAGGGAATTAGATTAGGAAATGAGGCACTTAAAGTAGTAAAGGAGTTTTGCTATTTGGGGAGCAAAATAACTGATGATGGTCGAAGTAGAGAGGATATAAAATGTAGACTGGCAATGGCAAGGAAAGCGTTTCTGAAGAAGAGAAATTTGTTAACACCGAGTATAGATTTAAGTGTCAGGAAGTCGTTTCTGAAAGTATTTGTATGGAGTGTAGCCATGTATGGAAGTGAAACATGGACGATAAATAGTTTGGACAAGAAGAGAATAGAAGCTTTCAAAATGTGATGCTACAGAAGAATGCTGAAGATTAGATGGGTAGATCACATAACTAATGAGGAAGTATTGAATGGGATTGGGGAGAAGAGAAGTTTGTGGCACAACTTGACCAGAAGAAGGGATCGGTTGGTAGGACATGTTCTGAGGCATCAAGGGATCACCAATTTAGTATTGGAGGGCAGCGTGGAGGGTAAAAATCGTAGAGGGAGACTAAGAGATGAATACACTAAGCAGATTCAGAAGGATGTAGGTTGCAGTAGGTACTGGGAGATGAAAAAGCTTGCACAGGATAGAGTAGCATGGAGAGCTGCATCAAACCAGTCTCAAGACTGAAGACCACAACAACAATAACAGTACATGAGCCCAAGCGAATGGTAAACTGTTGTGAAAACACACTTGACCTCTTAGCAACAAATAATCCTGAGCTAATAATGAGCATCAAAACAGATACAGGGATTAGTAAACACAGGGTTTTCATAACGAGATTGAATATTGTAACCCCCAATCCTCCAAAAATAAACAAAAAATATGCCTATTCAAAAAAGCAGATAAAAATTCACATGACGTCTTCCTGAGAGACAAATTCCACAACTCCAAATGAACAATATAAGTGTAGACCAGATATGGCTTGAATTCAAAGAAATAGTATCGGCATCAATTGAGAGATTTATACCAAATAAATAAACAGACGACGGAGCTAATCCTCCTTGGTACACGAAATGGGTCAGAGCAGTGTTGCAAAAACAACAAAAAACATAAACAAAAGAAATGCCAAATTTAAACAGATGGATATTCTCCGAGATTGGCGATCTTTTCGGAAGCTCGATTTAGCGCGGACTTCAATGCTAGATACTTATAATAGTTTCCACAACGAAACTTTGTCTCGAAACCCGCAGAAAATCCGAAGTGGTTCTGGTTGTATGCGAGATATGCTAGCGGCAAGACACAATCACTGCCTTCTCTGCACGATACCAATGAAGATATTATCGAACACAGTGCTACCTAGGTAGAGTTACTAAACACAGCTTTCCAAAATGTCTACACAAAAGAAGACAAATGTAAGGGTCTACGGATTTGCATGTAACCGTACAGTATGTAACACGCACTGACCTATCTTGGTCAGTAGACGTACGTCTGGCCGCGAATACCGGACAATTGCCGCGCCGGACATTAGCCACACTTGCCCCTTCGCCAGGTAGCTTGAGCAGCGATCCCTCAGGTAGGGGACGCCCTTCCTCGTACTACTTCTGTCCGCTTTAAAACCGCCGTCTCCACATCTTACTCGATACAACCAGTACGTAAGGGACCTTCTTCTTCCGACATCTTGGCGAAATACAGAGCTTCTTTTCCGAAATCGAAATATTTATAACTTTGGGCAAACGAAAGCAATACTGACAATTATGTCAGTATGTAATTAGTTCTGCCAAGTACAAATATAGATCCCTCTGTCTGTACAGTAGCTTCCTTTCACGCTTACTGATAGCGATAGAAACAGTCCATCGCCATGGGAGCAACAAGAAAGGAGCGATGTAAAGAGAATGCGAATGTACGCTAATCATTTCTTTTTGATCACTGCATTTGTGCCTACTTTAATTACTGCAACTGCATGCCCAAAAGACAATAAGGAAAGAAGAAATGGGTATGTGAGTGTTTGAAAAGAAGAACGACATGCTCCGTATTAATTTACTCTCTAAAATCCTATATCGCTTGCGGCGAAACATTAGTTAATAAAGTGTAGCGGGACAATGTTCAAAACATGACTGAAAATACGTTCACTAAATAGAGATAAGAACATCTATGATTGACATGTCACCTAAAGTCGACGTACAATTTTAAAATGTTAGAAATGAGAAAATGAAGTAATACAGAATGCTATGCTTGTAACGTACGTTGTTTAGCTCTGCTATTTGTAGGGTCACAGAGAAAGCATCCTAGGTTTTGGAGGGGAAACCCGTAATTGTAATGATCTGCACGACAACACAAAAAAGAAGCAAAACTTAAGGAAAAATAATGTAATTTGTGTTCCAGCTCACAAGCGACATTGAAGCAGTAGTTCCTGTGACTTAGTATGAGCAGAGGTTACATTCGACAACCGGTATAAATTAATAACTGGCTCCTTTTATCGATCCCCGGTCTCAGATGAAACAGTTGCTGAACAGTTCAAAGAAAACTTGAGTCTCATCACAAATAGGTACGTTACTCATACAACTATAGTTGGCAGAGACTTCAATCTACCTTCCGTACATTGACAAAAATACATTTTTAGGCCCTAATGTAGATAGAAAACAACTTCCGTAATTGTTCTAAAAGCATTTTTTAAATTATTTTGAACAATTAGTTCACGAGTCCATACAAATTGTAAATGGTTACGAAAACACACTTGACCTCTTGTTGTTGTTGTGGTCTTCAGTCCTGAGACTGGTTTGATGCAGCTCTCCATGCTACTCTATCCTGTGCAAGCTTCTACATCTCCCAGTACCTACTGCAGCCTACATCCTTCTGAATCTTACCCTCCACGGTGCCCTCCAATACTAAATTGGTGATCCCTCGATGTCTCAGAACATGTCCTACCAACCGATCCCTTCTTCTAGTCAAGTTGTGCCACAAGCTCCTCTTCTCCCCAATTCTGTTCAATACCTCCTCATTAATTATGTGATCTACCCATCTAATCTTCAGCATTCTTTTGTGGCAACACATTTCGAAAGCTTCTATTCTCTTCTTGTCTAAACTATTTACCGTCCACGTTACACTTCCATACATGGCTGCACTCCATACAAATACTTTCAGAAACGACTTCCTGACATTTAAATCTATACTCGATGTTAACAAATTTTTCTTCTTCAGAAACGCTTTCCTTGCCATTGCCAGTCTACATTTTATATCCTCTCTACTTCGACCATCATCAGTTATTTTGCTCCCCAAATAGCAAAACTCCTTTACTACTTTAAGTGTCTCATTTCCTAATATAATTCCCTCAGCATCACCTGACTTAATTCAACTACATTCCATTATACTCGTTTTGCTTTTGTTGATGTTCATCTTATATCCTCTTTTCAAGACACTGTCCATTCCGTTCAACTGCTCTTCCAAGTCCTTTGCTGTCTCTGACAGAATTACAATGTCATCGGCGAACCTCAAAGTTTTTATTTCTTCTCCATGGATTTTAATACCTACTCTGAACTTTTCTTTTGTTTCCTTTCTTGCTTGCTCAATATACAGATTGAATAACATCGGGGATAGGCTACAACCCTGTCTCACTCCCTTCCCAACGACTGCTTCCCTTTCATACCCCTCGACTCTTATAACTGCCATCTGCTTTCTGTGCAAATTGTAAATAGCCTTTCGCTCCCTGTATTTTACCCCTGCCACCTTTAGAATTTGAAAGAGAGTATTCCAATCAACATTGTCAAAAGCTTTCTCTAAGTCTACAAATGCTAGAAACGTAGGTTTGTCTTTCCTTAATCTTTCTTCTAAGATAACGCGTAGCGTCAGTATTCCCTCCCTCACGTGTTCCAACATTTCTACGGAATACAAATTGATCTTCCCCGAGGTTGGCTTCTATCAGTTTTCCCATTCGTCTGTAAAGAATTCGCGTTAGTATTTTGCAGCTGTGACTTATTAAACTAATAGTTCGGTAATTTTCACATCTGTCAACACCTGCTTTCTTTGGGATTGGAATTATTATATTCTTCTTGAAGTCTGAGGGTATTTCGCCTGTCTCATGCATCTTGCTCACCAGATGGGAGATTTTTGTCAGGACTGGCTCTCCCAAGGCTGTTAGTAGTTCTAACGGAATGTTGTTTACTCCGGGGGCCTTGTTTCGACTCAGGTCTTTCAGTGCTCTGTCAAACTCTTCACGCAGTATCATATCTCCCATTTCATCTTCACCTACATCCTCTTCCATTTTCATAATATTATCCTCAAGTACATCGCCCATGTATAGACCCTCTATATACTCCTTCCACCTTTCTGCTTTCCCTTCTTTGCTTAGAACTGGGTTTCCATCAGAGCTCTTGATATTCATGCAAGTGGTTCTCCTTTCTCCAAAGGCCTCTTTAATTTTCCTGTAGGCAGTATCTATCTTACCCCTAGTGAGATAAGCAACTACATCCTTACATTTGTCCTCTAGCCATGCCTGCTTAGCCATTTTGCACTTCCTGTCGATATCATTTTTGAGACGTTTGTATTCCTTTTTGCCTGGTTCATTTACTGCATTTTTATATTTTCTACTTTCATCAATTAAATTCAATATATCTTCTGTTACCCAAGGGTTTCTACTAGCCCTCATCTTTTTACCTATTTGATCCTCCGCTGCCTTCACTATTTCATCCCTCAAAGCTACCAATTCCTCTTCTACTGTATTTCCTTCCCCCATTCCTGTCAATTGTTCCCTTATGCTCTCCCTGAAACTCTGTACAACCTCTGGTTCTTTCAGTTTATCCAGGTCCCATCTCCTTAAATTCCCACCTTTTTGTAGTTTCTTCAGTTTTAATCTACAGGTCATAACCAATAGATTGTGGTCAGAGTCCACATCTGCCCCTGGAAATGTCTTACAATTTAAAACCTGGTTCCTAAATCTCTGTCTTACCATTATATAATCTATCTGATACCTTTTAATATCTCCAGGGTTCTTCCATGTATACAACCTTCTTTCATGATTCTTAAACCAAGTGTTAGCTATGATTAAGTTATGCTCTGCACGAAATTCTACCAGGCGGCTTCCTCTTTCATTTCTCTCCCCCAATACATATTCACCTACTATGTTTCCTTCTCTCCCTTTTCCTACACTCGAATTCCAGTCACCCATGACTATTAAATTTTCGTCTCCCTTCACTACCTGAATAATTTCCTTTATCTCATCATATATTTCATCAATTTTTTCATCATCTGCACAGCTAGTTGGCATATAAACTTGTACTACTGTAGTAGGCGTGGGCTTCGTGTCTATCTTGGCCACAATAATGCGTTCACTATGCTATTTGTAGTAGCTTACCCGTGCTCCTATTTTTTATTCATTATTAAACTTACTCCTGTATTACCCCTATTTGATTTCGTATTTATAACCCCGTATTCACCTGATCAAAAGTCTTGTTCCTCCTGCCACCGAACTTCACTAATTCCCACTATATCTAACTTTAACCTATCCATTTCCCTTTTTAAATTTTCTAACCTACCTGCCCGATTAAGGGATCTGACATTCCACGCTTCGATCCGTAGAACACCAGTTTTCTTTCTCCTGATAACGACGTCCTCTTGAGTAGTCCCCGCCCGGAGATCCGAATGGGGCACTATTTTACCTCCAGAATATTTTACCCAAGAGGACGCCATCATCATTGAAAAATTACGGCTGTAGTTTCCCCTTGCTTTCAGCAGTTCGCAGTACCAGAACAGCAAGGCCATTTTGGTTAGTGTTACAATGCCAGATCAGTCAATCATCCAGACTGTTGCCCCTGCAACTACTGAAAAGGCTGCTGCCCCTCTTCAGGAACCTTCACACGTCTGTCTGGCCTCTCAACAGATACCCCTCCGCTGTGGTTGCACTTAAGGTACGGCTATCTATAATGTTGAGGCACGCATGCCTCCCCAGCAACGGCAAGGTCCATGGCTCATGACCTCTTAGCCACAAATAATCCTGAGCATCACGACGGATACAGTGATTAGTGAACACACAGTCGTAACGAGGCTCAGTTCCGTAACAAAGAAATTCACCAAACCTAAACACGAAATATATCTATTCATAAAAGCAGCTAAAAATTCGGTTGACATCTTTCTAAGGGACAGTCTCCAATCCTTCCAAACTATGTAAGTGAAGACCATATGTGGCTCAAGTTCAAAGAAATAGTATAAACAGCACTCGAGAGATTCATACTAAATAAATTAATAAAATACGGAAGTGATCCCCCATGGTACACAAAACACGACAGAAAGCTGCTACAGGAGCACCGAAAAAGGCACGTATAATTTAGACGAACGCCAAATCTCCAAGATTGGCGAAGTTTTACTGAGGCTCGAAATTCTGTGCGGATTTCAATGCGAGATGCATTTAATAGTTTCCACAACGAAACTCTCTATAGAAAAGTGGCGGAAAATCCAAAGAAATTCTGGTCCTATGTTAAGTAAACAAGCGGAAAGGCTTAGTAAGTACCTTTACTGCGCGACAGTGACGGTAATGTTACTGATGACAGTGCCATTAAAGTGGAGTTACTACATGCAGTTCCAGGGGTCGGGCGGCGGGTGAGGTGGAGAAGGGGGAGGCAAGGGATCCAACCCTTCAGAACCGGTAAAATTGTGCCAATGTCCGGCGTGGCAAATGTCCGGACACCTTGGCCGCAGTGTGCCGTCTGCAGCGCGCCACAGGCGAGTAAGCCACTGGCCGCCGTTCGCAGCGCACCATGTAACCAGCATGGCCTTGGGCGCAAATATGTCTCTCTTCTTAGCTCACCATGGATCCTTTCGATACGACTGTAATTAGCCGATGTAGGAATGTCAGACACGGTGATGATGGGTGCGTGTTTTACAATCAGCCTTTTGTTAATAAACTGTTTAAACTTACTTTTCGGTGTTCGCGTATTCTGTAGCTCAAGGACCCACTGCTTACAAATCCCGACAAGAATTTTGTGTAATTATCGTCCAGGGGGAAACAACACAAACAACCTCCTTACAGAAGTGGTGTGAGTATGGGGATAGTTATGGAAAATCTACAGCCCTGAAGAGGTGCTGCACAAAGTGAACTTCGAGCAGCAGCAGCATGAACATCTTCCCACTACGCGGGGGACATCAAAATGGTTCAAATGGCTCTGAGCACTATGGGACATCTGAGGTCATCAGTCCCCTAGAACATAGAACTACTTAAACCTAACTAACCTAAGGGCATCACACACATCCATGCCCGAAGCAGGATTCGAACCTGCGACCGTAGCAATCGTGCGGTTCCGGACTGAAGCGCCTAGAACGGCTCGGCCACCGCGGCCGGCGCGGGGACATCCAGCGCTGGAATTCAGGTTGGTCTACTCTAGTTTGGCTAGAATACGAAAGGCAGTGATGAATTTTTATTTTACACTGGAGTGACTCATTGGCGTTAAATTAGACGAAATGCTTCAATCCAGACAGAGTAAAGTTCTCAATCTACAGACTGTTATTAATGAATTGCAAGAAGAGATTCGGCAGTTCAAGGCAGAAAGAAGCGAGTGTAACATTCCGAAAGACTTGTCAAATGATAGTTCATGCAATACAAGTGCAACTACAATAAAAACTTTTTCATTATTGCCGTCAGTACCAGTGTTTAGCGGAAAACCCGAAGATGATGTGAAAGTGTTTTTTCGTAAACTTGACGGTGCCGCCCTGTTAGTATCATGGACAGATTCCGATAAGCTAGTGGCCTACTTGCGTGAAAATAGAAGATTACAATGAGTTTAGGACGGCTGTTGTTCAGATATTTAAACGTAAAAACGTGATCAGATTTTACACAGAGCAGCTTTACAGTTTGCGAATGCGACGAGACGAATCTATCAAGCAGTTTGCCGACAGAATTCGGAACATCAACACTCAAACGTACGAGTTAGTAGAAGATGAAAATGAGAATCGCATTCAGTTGTTCGAAGCCAACCAGAGAGTCTTGGACACATTTATTCATGGGTTTTACGGAAAGGAAGTAAGTAAAGCTGTTAGATTGGCACGATGTAAAACGTTTTGGTAAGCAGTAGAATCAGCTGTTTGTTTCGTTGAAGCACTAGAACGACCGAATGAGATGCAGAAACAAGAACGCAGAATTTTCAACACAACAGTACAATGCTACAGATGCAATAAGCTGGGTCTCAAGCGTACAGATAGTAAAGAGGATTGAATCTGCTATCATTGAGGGATGCAGGGTCATTTTTCGAGAGATCGTCGCAACAAGAAGAAAGCTAATGCGAACAACAGACAACCTGTCAGATATTTAAGCGAGTACAGGGGCGTACGGGCCACCACTCCATCCGCCCCCTGCTGGAGACAGTGATTCCTGTTAGTTCCGGCGAAAATCAGACCGAAAATGACTTCGTGATAGGTGCTGTATATCGTGGGAGAAACATCAAACTACTTACTGACACATGAGCACAGACCTCATTAATGTGGTGTTGCATAGATAAATGGGATAAATTGAAACCGCCGCTGTTAAAACTGCGAGGGTTAAATGGAGGAAAACTACATAACTATGGAGAAGTTGACATAGAATTAATTCTTGGCCAAGGCCAAAATGAAGATGGAAATAAAGGTAAATACGCAGTAAGGGTGCAAGTAGTTTCAAATAATGAAACGCGTTACAACGTTGTACATGGATTTGATTTCTTGTCCGCTAACGAGACAGATATATTTGTTGCATAAAGAAAGATCAGACTAGGCCATAGCAACTACAACCTAGGAAATCGTTCTTCATATCGTACTCAAAGGAGCAGCAATACTGACGTCGCAGGAATTGACCGCGCAAATGATGCATCAGTTCAAACCGTCCGAGTCTTTGTTCAAATTGATCAGCCTCAGCAAATTCCCAAGGGAGCAGGAAACACAATCTACGTTGCATTTAACTCACCCCAAAGCAAGGACGGAACTTTGTTATTAATTGAGCGATCCGAGAAAAGTGAGTTACTGGATACAATGCATTGTTATGTTGCTAGAAGTGTAGGTGTCGCTACAATGGTGAGACAGAATGTCGAAAAAGTCCCGGTTACAATAATGAATATGAGCAATGAGGATGATGTTTTGCCACGAGGAACGAAAGTTGCTAAAGTGTCGAGCGTAAGTAAAAGTGACGTAATACAGATTCCAGATGAGGTAACAAACGCTGTAGTATAAACACAGATTTTTGTAACAGTACGGCAAAATTGCAACGAGGAGACGAAGTTAATAATGAACTGAAGAAGCGCAAGATTTGGAAGAAGATAGAAAATTGGACAGCTCATGAACAGAAGATTTTAGCGCTTGTGTTGGAGTATGCAGATTTATTCCGAGAACGTGCAAATTTACCTGTCACTCTACATCTACATGTTTACTCTGCAATTCACACTTAGATGACTTCGCACTTTTCTTTGTTTAGTGCTAATTGCCACTTTTCGCACCATACAGAAATTCTCTGTAGATCATTTTGTAATTGGAATAGATCGTCTGATGATTTTACTAGACGGTAAATTATAGCGTCATCTGCAAACAATCTAAGGGGGCTGCTCATTTTATCACCTAAATCATTTATGTAAATCAGGAACAGCGGAGGGTCTATGACACTACCTTGCGGAAAGCCAGATATCACTTGTGTTCTACTCGATGATTTACCGTCTATCACTACGAACTGTGACCTCTCTGAGAGGAAATCACGAATCCAGTCACACAACTGAGACGATACTCCATATGCACGCAATTTGATTAATAGTCGCTTGTGAGGAACGGTATCAAAAGCCTTCCAGAAATCTAGGAACATGGAATCGATCTGAGATCATTTGTCGGCAGCACTCATTACTTCATGGGAATAAAGAGCTAGCCGTTGCACAAGAACGGTATTTTCTGAATCCGTGTTGGTTATGTATCAATAAGTCATTTTCTTCAAGGTGATTCATAATGTTCGAGTACAGTACATGCTCCAAAATCCTACTGCAAATTGGGGTCAGTGATATGGGTCTGTAATTAAATGGGTTACTGCTATTTCCTTTCTTGGATATTGGTGTGCTACTTTCCAGTCTTTAGGAACAGACCTTTCATCAAGTGAGTGGTTGTATATGATTGCTAAGAAAGGCGCAGTTGTGTCTGCAGACTCTGAGAGGAACCTGATTGGTATACCATCTGGACCGGAAGACTTGCCTTTCTTAAATGATTTGAGTTGTTTCACAACACCGAAGATATCTACTTTTATGTCACTAATGCTAACAGCTGTTCTGGTTTCGAATTATGGAATCTTTATTTCGTCTTCTTTCGTGAAGGAATTACGGAAAACTGTATTTAGTAACTCCGCTCTATTGGCACCATCATCGGTAACATTTCCATCGCTATCGTGCAGTGACGGTATTGACTGTTTTTTGCCAATGGTGTACTTTACGTACGACCAGAATCTCTCTGGGTTTTCTGCCATATTTTGAGACAATATTTCATTGTAGAAACTATTGAAAGCATCTCGCATTGACACCCGCATTAAATTTCGAGTTTTGGTGAAACTTAGCCAGTCTTGAGGATTTTGCGGTCTTCTGAATTTGGCATGTTTCTTCGTTGCTTCTGCAACAGTGTTCTGACATGTTTTGTGTACCATGGTGGATCAGTCCTGTCTCTTATTAACTTATGCGGTATGAATCTATCTATTGCTGTCTATACTGTATCTTTGAATTTGATCCTTATCTGGTCTACACTTACATAATTAGCTTGGAAGGAAAGGAGATTCTCTCTTAGGAAGGCATCAAGAGAATTTTTATCTGCTGTTATATATATATATATATATATATATATATATATATATATATATATATATATTCGCGTTTATTTTTGGTGGTTTTGGTTGATATGGTTTTGAGCCTCGCTACAATGACCTATTTAGCGGAACCCGAAACCCCACCACCCTATGGCGCAAGTCGAGGAATCCGCAGCATACACAGTCACAGAACCGTCTAAGCCTCTGATTCAGATCCTCCAGTCAGCTCTGTACCAAAGGTCCACAATCGGTCCTGTCGACGATGCTACAGATGGCGAGCTCTGCCTTCATCTCGCTAGTAAGACTGGCAGTCTTTGCCAACTCAGATAGCCACCAGAAACTCATTTAGTTCAACATCGTATTCATACAGGGAATGCAGCCTCAATCACACAGAAACCTTACCAAATACCATTCAGTCAAAGAGAGCTGGTAGAAGATATGGTTAAACAACAATTAGAAGCCAGAATTATAAAACCAAGAGATCCTTCAGACCCATCGTGGTGTTCGCCTGTTGTAATTGTAAAGAAGAAATCAATTTCTGGAGAACCACAGTTCCGTTTTTGTGTTGATTTCTGATCTTGAATGCTGTGACCACACCCGACATTTACCCTTACCAAATTTAGTGGAAACCTTGGATTACTTACGCAGATGTCAATTTTTTTCAGTATGTGATTTAACAAGTGGTTATCACCATTTAACAGTGCATCCAGATGATCAAGCAAAAACTTCATTTGTAACTGCAACAGGAGTATACAAGTATCTTTGTATGCCATTTGGACTTTGTAATGCTCCAGCTACATTTCAGTGCCTGATGGATTCAGTTTTACAAGGGCTCACCCCAACACAAGCACTTGTTTACCTTGATGATGTAATAATTTTTGGTGAAAGCAGCATACTGAGAGACTACAAGCTGTTTTTGAGGGTATAAAAAGTGCAAACCCGTCTTTGTCAATAAATAAATGTCATTTTACATGAAGTAAGGTTAACAACCTTGGTCTTGTTATAACCAGTGAAGGTGTTGGACCTGATCCAAAATTAATTGAAGATGTAAAGAATTTTCCTGAACCACAGAATTTGAAAGAACTACAATCATTCTTGGGATTATCAAATTTCTGCAGACGATTAATATCTGGTTATGCGAATATAGCACATCCAAGGTCACAGCTACTGAAGAACGCAGCCACATTTAATTGGTCAACAAAATGCAAAACGGCAATGGAAGAACTTAAAGCTGCTCTAGCCACAGCCCCAGTGTTAGCCCATACTGATTTCAGTAAACCTTTTATTCTTTCAACAGATGCATCAAATTTTGACATGTCTCAAGAAGTTGATGGCCATGAAATCCAATCTCATTTGCTTCCAGACAATTAAACAAAGCAGAATGTAATTATACTACTACTGAGAAGGAGCTTTGTCCTTTGGTTTTTGGTATAACACATAATAGGTGTTTGTTAACAGGAAGAGAATTTACAGTTATTATAGATCATGCCGCACTTAAATTGTTATTGAGCTTAAAGGATCCAAGTTCCAGGTTAACAAGATGGGCATTAAGACTGAGTGAGTACCAATTAAATGTGAACTACAGGTGAATGCTGATGCAATGAGCCGTAAAGTCAATGTTTGTGTTACCATAAGTTGAGAAGAAGAGTTAAGGGCAACTCAAGAAGAAGATCCACAATGCAAATTATGGAAAAATGAACAATGTTTTGTCGATATAGATGGATTATTGTACAAAAGCACTAGTAAAGGAAACTGCCTAGTTATTCCAGAAAGCATAAAAGACCAAACCATGAGAGAACAACACAATTCTTTATTATCAGAACATTGCGGTATAAAAGCAACAAACATTAAAATAGCTCAAATGTTTTGGTGGCAGAGCTGCAAAGCTGTCATTTTCGAGTTTGTTACACAATCTGATTCCTGTAACAAATGGAATAATGTAGGAAAAAGCAGAGCACTATTGCAGGAACTGCCAGAGACAAGTAAACCATTTTAAAGAGTAGGACTAGATGTTGTAGGGCCATTGCCTAAGACTAAAGATGGAAAGAAATACATATTGATAACGTTAAATCATTTCTCTAGATAACTTCTAATTATGCCCATAACTGGTCAGAGTGCTGAGAGTATAGCTAAAGTTTTTGTAAAAGAATGGATTCTTAAGTTTGGATCATCATTAAGTATAAATAGTGATCGAGGAACGAATTATATGAGTGAATTACTTAAACAGACTTGTAAGCTCATCCAAATAACTCGGTTAAGGACTACACCAGCACACCCTGAAGGAAATGGAAGAGTCAAGCGAGTCCACAGAACCATTATTAAAATGGTTAGCCATTATGTGGGCAGCAAGCACGACAGTTGGGATGTCTGTTTACCATACTTGGTAAGTTGTTACAATGCCAAAATGCACAGCTCAACTGGCCTAAGTCCATATGAGATCGTCTACAGAAGAAGCATGCATTCACCCTTGGACTGACTGCTGGAATCAGCAATGAACACGTAAGGGATCTAGCATGCAAACTAAAGGAAGCGTGGAGGGGAGTGAAACAGCGAAATCATCAATCCTTTCTTCAGCAAGCAAGACAACATGACTGTCAAGCAGCAGTGCCCCAGTATCGAGTTGGAGATCTTGTGTATCTGAGCAACGTGGCGTTAAACAAGAGTCAAGTCAAAAAGGTTAAGAAGTTTTTGAATGGACCATATCCAATCTTGGAGATATTGTCGCCAGTCACTCTTAAGCTCCAACTGCCCTTTCATTCAATTGTCATTCGTGTCAATTGTGTAAAGCCATTTCTGGTTAGATATCCTGTATCATCGCAAGACGACGAGGACCGACCGAGAGACAGAACTGCTGTTCTCAAACCCAGGAAGCAAGAATCGCAAGGTTGCAGTCCAGACTTCAAAGCCGAGGCATCACCACATTCTGAGCAATCCTGTTTCAAACATCCCTACAATCTACGTAAACATGTGTAGTGTGAGAGAGTGCAATGCGTGTGTTTATTTCAGCCATGTGCTTATGTGAATGTGTTGTGAAAATTTAGTATTGAAGCTATTACACGAGTGCACAAGTGAAGCTAAATCTTTTATTCCACTGGTTACCACAAGAAACTCATTTCTTTTATGTTTATTGTTAACTCTAGTATTCAGAACTAATTAACCATGTTCATTTTTATTCTGTTTGCCATGATAGCATATTCTACCAATGCTGTAGTAACAGTACCACAGAGTACAGGTGTTTTGTTTGAACCATGATCAGACATGATAGTTTCAATAAGTAATGCAGAACTTTTACTCAAGTACAATCTGAGTTAAATCCAGCAACAGTTTAATTCTGTAAAAAAGCAAATTGATCTAATTCTTTGTGTTTAGGGTAATGATACAATTTTGGAAATGGGTACATCTTGGTATAATAACTGGATTACAGCCAAAATGCAGGTAGAGTCTACATTTGCTAATTATGAACAAGAGATTAACTGCTTTTTAAAGCTTTTGCCACATAAAACTTTGATTAGGCGTAAACATGCCTGCTTTGATTTTGGAGGGAGTATCTTTTGTATTGTATTTGGCTCTTTAACTAGTTGAGATCTACTGGAAGTTAAAGGCAAAATATTAGCTCTTCAACAACAGTCCAGTACAAATTCAACTAACCTCCCTAATGAAATTATCATATTAAAGAATATGCAAAGAACCATTACTAACCATTGAACAGATTGTGCAGCAGTTTATCTCACATTTCCACATAATACGTAATGAAAGGAACACAAATATCAAAGAACTATTCCAAGGATTAAATGCTGTGAGTGGTCCATAAATAGCACACACGAGCATCAAAAGGCATCTATGCCACACATCTTTCAATGAGGAACTTCTGGTCAAATTCCTTTGCATTAGACTGTGTGTAATCAACAGCAGTAACATGATTTGTTGTATTTTGAGCAACATCCAATAAAATTCCTTAATACCAGATGACTAGCTGAGAAATGCACTTCAGGCCACAGCACTATATTTGCCTGACTATAAACCAAACCCTACTACCACCCTATCACCCATCTCCCTTTTTTTGGTTTTTAAGAAACTGTAGTTTCCCCTGTTGGAAAATTCCTTTCTATCTCCATCACCTTCAGTCATTTATTTACATATCTCAACCAGTCACACTTATCATTTGCAATCATTACCAGCTGGTACCATTTACTGTCATCATACATACAACTGTGAAAGCAAACTGAATGCTGAATGAAATGTTCTGAGTTTTCAAGCAGTATCAATTGGAATAAACTTCTTGAGCTTTCAATGCCATTCATCACCATTATCCATAGGAGCTGAAAATTATGATTGCTGGGGTAGGAAAAGTGTCTGCCTTATACAGTAGCATGCTGAACATTCCAGAGGTGCTCTGAATTAATGCATGCTTATGGAGGTGAGTTAAGCAACCTGTCACAGCACTGCCTTGCCACAGGTGCTATGACTTCAGCAAGCATGAGGGACCAGCATCATATTTGAAACTACCACTCCCACCAACTGCTTCTGTGTGCTGCGCAAAGCCCATCCCACTACACTACTAAATGTGTACCCCTGTTCTCTGTTGAAGTTATTGCACTGTAATCGAATGCTGACTGCTTCTACAGAGGAATCCCAAAATGTAGTCACCAGGGTCAACATTCTCATTTCCTCAAACCATATTCTCTAGGCAATGATCTGCCATGGCCAGCTAGCCCAGTTCTTTGTTTTGCATAGTCCTTGTGTTTGGCAAAATGCTCAGCAACTGTATGAATGGTTTTTCCTACAGAGATACTGCCATATTTGCAGTCTTTAATAGGGCATAACTTTTCCCAAATCTTCACAGCTGGCTGAATACTGGTTTCAACCGATACCTCCAGATAATGTGCCCTATCTCACTGATCATTGTGTTGCAGTGAGGAAGAAATTCTGTTGGCTTGGCATCTTCTGCTGCATCAAGTGACTGAGCTGACCATCTGCCTTTTGCTCAACTAGAACATCTGAGAAAAATGCCATGCCCTCCCTCTACACCTTGACTGTAAACTTCATGTTGCGATGTACAGTATTCATACGATACATGAACTGCTGCAGTGCCAGTTTATAGTGAGATCATATTAAGAAAGTGAGCTTAACATACTTGAAAGAAAGAGAATGGTGCACAGCTGAAAGTTTGTGCCCTGTAATGTTTCACGAAAAAGCTCACCACACCTGACTACAATGAAAAGCCATTACTGCACTGTCTGCCATTACTTGATATTCATCACACAACAGTAAGTATGTTGTCATTGGAGTGTATGAAACAAGTTGGCAATATCGGGTGGAAACACCTTGGCCAAAAGATCCAATGTTTAGAATGTAGGAACCCTTGTAAAAAGTGACACTTATCAAGACTAACCGTTATGCTGAGTTCATCTATCTTCAGCTTCTTAAGCCTCTCTACAAACTTACTTGAATTAACAATGCGGTACTTCCAGTGTTCAGCCTTGGTAGTAGTGGAGTCAGAGGTTTCGCTGGTCTGTATGTGGCCCTCATTATGAACACTAAGCAATCCATTTAGCATGGGAAGTCTTGCAAAAACTTTTAATCATTTCATCTGGCACACCTGACTCCTGTAAGATTCTTACAGTCTTTCCTACAATGTGCCACATAGGATTGTGGCTCAGTTTCTGCTGGTAATCTTCAAAATTAAGTAGTGCTTTAGTATTTCCTTTGTCACCTGGCTAGGCATTTAAGTGATTTAGACTTGCTAGAATTTGGCTAGTAGTCAGCCTAACATCCACTGCCTCATCATGGGAGCAATGCTGTATTCCACTGATGCCATCTAATATCGGCCATAGATGTGAGATCAGAAAGAAGGTGACTCCTTTGCAGGAGTTCCTTTTTAAGAATTTTATCACTGTAAAAATCAGATGCAACCAAATTTAAAATAAAAGGAATGATCATTAATATTCTTAATATTTAGTGTATGAAGTTTCCTGAACTACAAAAGATTCATTCGCGAATGTAAGTATGAAGTTTCCTGAACTACAAAAGATTCATTCGCAAATGTAAGACAAGCCAGAGAGAGAGAGAGAGAGAGAGAGAGAGAGAAGTAACAGCAGTGTTAAAGGTGGATCAAACATGGTCATTGGATGCTTTTGTAGACCCCCTGCTTCAGCAGGAGAAGTGGTGGAACAGTTGAGATGCACAAAACACTGCATTTGTTGTCGTAACGTGGAAATTGAGCCATTTATATGATTTCCAAATGGGCAAGATCATTGGTTTTTGGGCCAAAAGTGGAAGCAGTTTCAAAAAAGCTAAGTTTGTAAACTGTTTGTGTACTGCCATGCTTAAAGCATACCATGCATGGCAAAATGGTGCTATTTAAAATCAGCACCAAGACAAGGTGCACAATGAGCCGTAGATGACAGTGGTGAACCATGGCTGCAGAGATTTGTACGAGTGAATAGACATACAATGGTTAACCAACTGACTGCCACATAAACCAAGGGGCTACCAACAGTGTCTTCGCAATGATCATTCAGCGAATGTACAGGTGACAGGTTCAAGCACACATGCTGACTCCTGTTAATCGGTGATGAAGGCTGGAATTTGCTTGCAAATGTTGCAACTGTGTGTCCACTGAGTGGCTATGAGTGGCCTTCTCAGATGAATCACATTTTATGCCCCTTCGGACAGACGGCTGGTGGCATGAACAGCCCTGCAACAGTTGTCAGAATGATGAGTTAGTTTACAGAGTTTATAAATAAAAGCATCACAATCGCATCCCAGACTATTATTTAAATTAGATTTGCTACTTGTGCGTCCCGTCATAGGCACATAATTAGATTTTTTGCAGCTCTGAGCATTTCCAATGCACTACAGCATTTGCTATGAGGGACATCAACATGAACACTACACAGAATTGGTATGATGAAGTACTATGCACTGATTCACAAAGGCAATCCAAGAAAAGTTCAGCTTTACTCTTGAAATCTTGGGTGAAAAGGAAAAATCAGTATTATTTTACATCTCCTACATCATTTTATGTGGACTCCTGGCTATTCTGAGAATAATATATGCAGGTTCAGGGCACAAGGGGCTCTAGCAACAGGAATGTAGACTTTTGACTCTATTCTTCAATCTGTATACAAAAGATGCAATGATGGAAACAAAAGAAATTATCAATAGTGGGATTAAAATTCATGGTGAAATGATATAAAGATAAGTTTCACTGATGATGTTGCTGTCCTCAGTGAAACTACAGAAGAATTACAGGACCTGTTGAACTGAATGAGCAATCTAATGAATGCAGAATATGAATGAGGACTGGCAGAAACTAGTGATAAACTTGACATCAAAACTGGTGACCGTTAAATAGACAAAGTTCTGGAAGTCTGACGCATTGGAAGTGAAGTAACACACAATAGATGATGCAAGGGGAATATAAAAGTATACTATCACACGCAAAGAGAGCATTCCTCGCCAAAAGAAGTCTAATAGTATCGAAGATAGTCCTTAATTTGAAGAAGAAATTTCTGAGGGTGTGTGTGTGTGTGTGTGTGTGTGTGTGTGTGTGTGTGTGTGTGTGAAGCATGGCACTGTATGGTAATGAAACATGGACTGTGGGAAAACAGGAAAAGAAGAGAATCAAAGTGTTTGAGTTGTGGCCCTATAGAATGATGTTGAAAATCAGGTGCTGATAAGATGGGAGCGAAGAGGTTCTGTGCAGAATTGTTGATGAAAAGACACTGAGAAGAAGGAAGGACATGATGCTAGGACATGAGTTAAGGCAGCAAGGAACAACTTCCATGATACCAAAAGGAATTGTAGAGGGTTAAAGCTGTAAGGAAAGACAGAGATTGGAACACATCCAACAAATAATTGAGGAAATGGGATGCAAGTGCTTCTCTGAGATGAAGAAGCTGGCACAAGAGAGGAATCTGTGCCAGGTTGCATCAGACCAGTCAACAGACTGGTGGAAGAAGAAAGTACATATTATTTTAAATATGGTCACTGATAACCCTGATATTGACAGCTCTGTAACAAAACACACCTGCACCCAACAGAAACATTTCTCTTCCTGCTCATGTAGTGTCCCCAGAATTTGCTTTTCTGCCAGGTATGTGCACTGATTAGCTTGAAGAACACACTTGGAATTAGAGTATATCAGAAATTTTGTGACACAGACCACCTTGACCTCATTTATCTGCTGTTTTCTTTTATTCTGTTATCTAGATACAAGAACACACCAAATGTTGCACATTCTACTTTAACATAATTTCAGATGTGTTAGTATAACCAAAGCATTGAAGTTGTTTTTTTTATTTTTGGGGGGGGGGGGAATCTATACAAAATACCTACACAAAGCAAACTAACTATAGTTATGACAATAATAATAATAATTTTTAGAAAAGAAAGAAAAAAGTCTTCAGACTCCATATAGCTAACTAGTGCACAGATATTTGTTCATTTGGAATCCAGAAGGCTCATACTACTGATCTGCTACACTATGCTGCACTGCTGAGTCACAAGTGTTGTAATTTATAATTCTGAACTACACAGCTATGCAACACTACACTACTGCACTTGGTATCATGACCAAGCTAAATTTCTCACTTGTCTCATAGTCCTTGGCATGCTGTGGTGCAACTCAGGATTGACAGTCGCTGTGGTGCTGTGCCAGGCAAGGTGTAGAGATTGAGAGATGGCTGCGATGGTCTCAGCAAATCCCTCCTGGTCCTCGCCTCAGCTCTCCTTGCTGTTGCTGGAAAGTTGTTGCATGTGCATGTTCTGCCATGGTGCATGTCATTGTCATTAGGTGGCCTCTTCTTGCCTGTCTCTCAGCCATGTCGGCTTGCAGTTCATAAACTGATATTTTGGCTGTCAGCAAGTTCAGATAATACCACAGACAACCGTATTACAGATGTTCCTGGTCTTTAACATCTTGCCTAATGGCACATTCCCAGACAATATGGTCCGGAGTGCAGACTGCTCCATATTCACAAATGCCTGTGGTGCACTGTAACATTTTCGGTAAGTAGCCGGGATATGGACCATGTCCCAAGAGGCAGTGTATAACTCCCTTGAGCAGAAGAAAGTACAAAGTTCTTGACCTTCCTTTATGTTAGGAAGAAACTGTTAAGTTCTCCTCTCTGCTTCAATCCTGTCCCTGATTTCTTGACATTCTCTGTCAACACAAGCCTTTGGTTCCTTATTTGGTGTGGCTCTTGTGTCCAGTATCTCCTCTATTTTATCATTTTCACCCTTTTTGAGCCAATATTTTGCACGTCTCTTCCTTACTGCTAGCTCTAGAGGCACCTGTCAGGCACAGCAGCACACTTCTATGTGCTCACCATAGAACCTGTGCTGTCCTTACCTTTTTGGCTCTAAGAGCCCAAACACTCAAACTGTAGCCCACAACAGCAGGTAAGATTGTGTTGTGGTACATTCTTATTCACTTTGTGGCAGTTGAAAATTTCTTAGGCCAATTGTTGCTGTTTTGTTAAGGATTTTACTGCCTCTCTGGCAGATGATGTCTACATGTGCATAAAAGTTTCGTTTCTTGTCCAAGTGTGTACCAAACTATCTATACACTTAATATAATGGAAGGAAACATTCCACGTGGGAAAAATTATATATAAAAACAAAGATGAGGTGACTTACCGAACAAAAGCGCTGGCAGGTCGATAGACACACAAACAAACACAAACATACACACAAAATTCAAGCTTTCGCAACAAACTGTTGCCTCATCAGGAAAGAGGGAAGGAGAGGGGAAGACGAAAGGAAGTGGGTTTTAAGGGAGAGGGTAAGGAGTCATTCCAATCCCGGGAGCGGAAAGACTTACCTTAGGGGGAAAAAAGGACAGGTATACACTCGCACACACGCACATATCCATCCACACATACAGACACAAGCAGACATATTTAAAGACAAAGAGTTTGGGCAGAGATGTCAGTCGAGATAGAAGTGTAGAGGCAAAGAAGTTGTTGAAAGACAGGTGAGGTATGAGTGGCGGCAACTTGAAATTAGCGGAGATTGAGGCCTGGCGGATGACGAGAAGAGAGGATATACTGAAGGGCAAGTTCCCATCTCCGGAGTTCGGATAGGTTGGTGTTGGTGGGAAGTATCCAGATAACCCGGACGGTGTAACACTGTGCCAAGATGTGCTGGCTGTGCACCAAGGCATGTTTAGCCACAGGGTGATCCTCATTACCAACAAACACTGTCTGCCTGTGTCCATTCATGCGAATGGACAGTTTGTTGCTGGTCATTCCCACATAGAATGCATCACAGTGTAGGCAGGTCAGTTGGTAAATCACGTGGGTGCTTTCACACGTGGCTCTGCCTCTGATCGTGTACACCTTCCGGGTTACAGGACTGGAGTAGGTGGTGGTGGGAGGGTGCATGGGACAGGTTTTGCATCGGGGGCGGTTACAAGGATAGGAGCCAGAGGGTAGGGAAGGTGGTTTGGGGATTTCGTAGGGATGAACTAACAGGTTACGAAGGTTAGGTGGACGGCGGAAAGACACTCTTGGCGGAGTGGGGAGGATTTCATGAAGGATGGATCTCATGGCCGATCACCTGCCACCCTACCTAAAACCTCTTTCCTCATCACCTTAGCCAGCTTCATCCTGACCCACAACTTCTTCACTTTTGAGGGCCAGACATACCAACAATTAAAGGGAACAGCCATGGGCACCAGGATGGCCCCCTCGTACGCCAACCTATTCATGGGTCGCTTAGAGGAAGCCTTCTTGGTTACCCAAGTCTGCCAACCCAAAGTTTGGTACAGATTTATTGATGACATCTTCATGATCTGGACTCACAGTGAAGAAGAACTCCAGAATTTCCTCTCAAACCTTAACTCCTTTGGTTCCATCAGTTTCACCTGGTCCTACTCCAAATCCCATGCTACTTTCCTTGACGTTGACCTCCACCTGTCCAATGGCCAACTTCACACGTCCGTCCACATCAAACCCACCAACAAGCAACAGTACCTCCATTATGACAGCTGCCACCCATTCCACATCAAACGGTCCCTTCCCTACAGCCTAGGTCTTCGTGGCAAACGAATCTGCTCCAGTCCGGAATCCCTGTATCATTACACCAACAACCTGAAAACAGCTTTCACATCCCGCAACTACCCTCCCGACCTGGTACAAAAGCAAATAACCAGAGCCACTTCCTCGTCCCCTCAAACCCAGAATCCCCCACAGAAGAACCACAAAAGTGCCCCACTTGTGACAGGATACTTTCCAGGACTGGACCAGACTCTGAATGTGGCTCTCCAGCAGGGATACGACTTCCTCAAATCCTGCCCTGAAATGATATCCATCCTTCATGAAATCCTCCCCACTCCGCCAAGAGTGTCTTTCCGCCGTCCACCTAACCTTCGTAACCTGTTAGTTCATCCCTACGAAATCCCCAAACCACCTTCCCTACCCTCTGGCTCCTATCCTTGTAACCGCCCCCGATGCAAAACCTGTCCCATGCACCCTCCCACCACCACCTACTCCAGTCCTGTAACCCGGAAGGTGTACACGATCAGAGGCAGAGCCACGTGTGAAAGCACCCACGTGATTTACCAACTGACCTGCCTACACTGTGATGCATTCTATGTGGGAATGACCAGCAACAAACTGTCCATTCGCATGAATGGACACAGGCAGACAGTGTTTGTTGGTAATGAGGATCACCCTGTGGCTAAACATGCCTTGGTGCACAGCCAGCACATCTTGGCACAGTGTTACACCGTCCGGGTTATCTGGATACTTCCCACCAACACCAACCTATCCGAACTCCGGAGATGGGAACTTGCCCTTCAGTATATCCTCTCTTCTCGTCATCCGCCAGGCCTCAATCTCCGCTAATTTCAAGTTGCCGCCACTCATACCTCACCTGTCTTTCAACAACTTCTTTGCCTCTACACTTCTATCTCGACTGACATCTCTGCCCAAACTCTTTGTCTTTAAATATGTCTGCTTGTGTCTGTATGTGTGGATGGATATGTGCGTGTGTGCGAGTGTATACCTGTCCTTTTTTCCCCCTAAGGTAAGTCTTTCCGCTCCCGGGATTGGAATGACTCCTTACCCTCTCCCTTAAAACCCACTTCCTTTCGTCTTCCCCTCTCCTTCCCTCTTTCCTGATGAGGCAACAGTTTGTTGCGAAAGCTTGAATTTTGTGTGTATGTTTGTGTTTGTTTGTGTGTCTATCGACCTGCCAGCGCTTTTGTTCGGTAAGTCACCTCATCTTTGTTTTTATATATAATATCTATACACTTACTTTTTTTCACAGCTTGGTCATTTATTCTGACTGTGGGGTTTCTCCCTTGGTGGCTCGGTGATACAGTGCCAGCACCTCAAATCCTTCAGTGCTGCAAAGAATTCATTCTGATGTCCTTTGACATAATTGACCAAATGACCATAGACAAGAGAGGCTATGAAACAGCAGCCAATCCATAACAATGATATGGGATTTTATCCAGTAAGATTGTCAGTTTGGTTGTGTCCACCAGTGCAATTTTGTCTGACCGCACAGGTTGTGATATGCCACAGCATGTCAGATTTACCAAGAATAAGTACATGACTCAGTCGTAAAGTGGCAGAATACAAATCCAAAGATTTCAGGGTTTCATTCCTGATCAATCTTGGGGTTTTTATCTGTCACTTATCACCTTTGGCAATGTCTTTGATGTGAAAAATCCCATGGTGAACTGTGGTTCAGAATTCACATTAAATTGTGGGACTCTCGATGACTGGCAGGCTGTCAGTTCAGAGGTCAGACAGAGGAAATGGCATACCATCCCCTACAGGACCATGCTTAGTAGAGATCTGTAGTGTTAAAAAAAAAAAATATTCAGATTGATGACTGCTTTACTTTTTAGGAACTAACTGCCATTTGTGTGAAGCAGCAGGATGCCGTATTTGAATGTGAAGATAAGATATTTTGGACATCTTCCAGACAAAAGCTACTATCAGTTAACCAGCATTAAAGCGAAACAAGCATGTTCACACATTTAGTGGCCAATAGAAAGGAAGAACAATGATGACTTATAATACTTATACTTTATATCACTGGTATTACCACCCTGACACTTTATACTATTGATGTAAATATTAATCTACTGTGATTATTGTATGTTGTTACATGTATGTTGTTACAAGATATATTTTGTTTATGATGTAAATCTAAAAATGAAACAATTCTGTAACTTCACTTGTTCGTGCATTGGGAATCTTAAGGTGCATAATGTAGACAAGCTGCAGTGTAGTCCCTTTATGTCTGTGAGGTCTAAATGCACCAAATGAAAAGATGCAAGGGCACTAAGTAATTGCATTAACAGTAGAACAGTCAGCCTGTGGCAAGCCATTGAAATGAAAGGAGTGGCTAAATTATCTGCTTCATGGGTTCAGATCTGCTTTTGGCTGACTGACTTTTGCTTGACATGTTTGTAGAGAGTAATGAAATACACTGGTACTGACTTTTTAAAACTTTATCAGGAATGCGTGCCTGATGTCACTGTTATAAATGGACAAGACAGAAGTGGCATAATTGGAACTCTAATCCCTGTCATAAATGGAGTTGATTACAGGCTACAACTCAGTAACACCAAATAACAGAACACTGGCAAAGAGCACACATTACCAGCAAAATCACCAAAACAAAGGATAAATGGAATACACAGAAAACATATAAAAGTACAAACAAAACACAGCACCCCAGGTGGCTGGGCACAGAACTGCTCAGAAAATTGCAATTCACTTGCAAAGAACACAGCATTGCACTGCACACTACAAAACACTGAGCTTCACATTAGTGTGTGGAGGCTGATGTGTAGGCCACTACATCAGCCTTCCAAATGGAAGTGGAATGTTGGCATCAAGTAATCACATTGGGAGGCACCAGGTGGCCAGAGTGGGTCATCCATGTCAGAGGAACTGCAGATGCTGCAGTGGTGGTGCTTGCAACAGAGCATCTCAATCTGAGGTGGGTGAATGCCTCTATTGAGCCACTGTTGGTGGTGTGTCGTGGAAGTCATATGCTGGTTTAACATGGTCCAATGAGACAGTTGTAGCATAGCCATTCACCAGAATGTCCATTGTGTGTGTATGTCATTGGAAAACTTTATATAGGCTGGAATATTGGGACCTACAGTGTGGTTTAACACATGTTATGCAGAGCATAACATGTGTACACCGCTTAATGTCTTGAGGCACAAAGTAGGGCAGTATGCCATGCCATGGAGCTTTCAGAGGATGGATCATGGAAACATGCTCTCTCAAGCAATGCAAAAAAAAAGCTGGCTGATCTTGCATGGCTGTCTCTACTGTTTATGTGTTGACAAAATCGCCAGGCAGTTGCAGTGTCTTACCATAAACCAATTCTGCTACTGATGATCTAATGTCAGACTTGAAAGTTGTTTGCAAGACAAGTAGTACAACTGGTACTGCCAATGACTAGGTCTCTTCATGATACACTAGCACTGCATTCAATCAACGGTGCTAGTTTTTGATCATCCCATTGCTTGCCAGATGTTAGCTAGCAGTCTTGTGATGGGTACAACCACAAAACTTGGCCAGTTGAGTGAACAGATCTAATTCAAACTGATATTCGCAGTCCATGGTGATATGCAGCAGACATCTGAATCTCACCAACCATGCCACAGCAAAAGCAGAAACTAATGTTTCGACTTTGATATTATCAACCAATACTGTTTTAGGCCAATGGGAATAAAGATCAGTCATTGTTAATAAGTACCTCTACCCTTTTTGTGGGGGAAGTGGTCCAACAGTGTCCAAATGTACATGGCAAAGCGAGTTGTGGTATCTGGGAAGTCACCATTGGGACTAGGACATGGTGGATAATCTTGCAGCATTGACACTTGAGACAAGATCTGACCCATTCCCTTTCTGCATGCCTGGTTACATGAAATACTGAGACACCAGATGATAGGCCGGATGCACACCTGGATGGCACAACTCATGGGCAATGTTAAAAGCTTGCCTTCTGAATACAGGCAGCAAGAAAGGACATGGTCGATTACACAACACATCACAGTACAGACGTGTATCTTCTCCTGATATGTGCACGAGCTGCAACTTCAGCGCTGGTGCAATGTCCTTGATGTATGTTCTGAGCTCTTTGTCTTCCTGTTGTGCTTGTGCAAGTATGAAAAAATCTATTGGACTCGAAGCTCTTCTGACCTGCGACAGACAGTCTAAAATGACATTGTTAATTCTGGCTACGTGTCTAATGTCTGTCATGAACTGGGCCAAAAATTCGAGATGATTAAACTGCCTGGGTGACCAGTTGCCACTGGTCCACAAGAATGCATATGTTAAAGGCTCCTGGTCTGAACAGATTGTAAAGACATGCTTCAACTTGCAGACTTGAATGTGGTGCAGGGGTAGTTGAATTTAGTGAAACTAAACTTCTAAGTGTTGTTTTTTACAGGTCCCATAACTCTGACTTCAGAGTATTTATGCTGAAGGTAGAGAGGGTTCTTGATTCACTTTGTAGGAAGTACCAGTAATTAGTTATATGTGGTGACTTCAATATAAATTTTGTATATGATGGTGCAAGAAAAAGTATGTTGGTAGATCTCCTAAATTCATATGAACTGATGCAGACTGCTTTTCTTTCCAACTAGGGTGCAGGGGAACAGTAGCACAGCCATAGACAATATTTTTATTCATTCTTCATTACTAGAGGGCCTTTCAGACCATGATGCACAAATTATAATATTAAAAGGTTTTTGTACTCAAACAAATGTCACATATAATTACAAACTATGTAGGAAAGCTAATCCAATGGCAATAGGGAGTTTTTTAAACCTCATTACGGAACAAGAGTGGCAGGATTGTTATCGAGCCAATAACGTAGATGACAAATACAATGCTTTCCTTAACACATTTTTCATCCTCTTTGAGAGTTGCTTTCCATTAGAATGTTCTAAACATGGTACTAGCAGTAACAGGCAGCCTGGGTGGCTGGGTGGGATAAAGATATCACATAGAACAAAGTGGGAATTATATCAAAATGTTAGAATTAGTCACAATCAAGCTACAGTAGCCCATTACAAACAGTACTGTAAGGTGCTTAAAAATATTATTAGGAAGGCAAAGAGTATACAGTATGCAAATAGAATAGTTAATTCACAGGATAAAATTAAAACCATACGGTCAGTTGTGAAGGAAGTGTGTGGTCAGCAGCACAATGTCGACGATATGAAGTCAGTTTGTAGTAAAAATATTTCTGTTACTGATAAATCAGATATATGTACAGTATTTAACAATCATTTTCTGAGCCTTGCTAGTGAATTAAAAAAAAAAAAATTAGTTTCTACAGGGAATCATATAACTTTCTTGACAAATGCCTTTCCGAGATTGATGTCTGAAATACTCCTCTGTGATACAGATAAGGGAGACATTGAGTCAATAATTAAATCACTGAAGATTAAGGCTCTTGTGGTTATGATGGAGTCCCAGCAGAATATTAAAGTACTGTGCTGCACATGTTAGCCCCGTATTTAGTCATATTTGTAATTTTTCCTTTAGGAATGGTCAGTTTCCTAAACGATTAAAGCAGTCAGTAGTAAAGCCGCTTTATAAAAAGGGAGAAAGGGATACTGTAGACAATTTTAGACCTATTTCTAGGCCATCAATGTTTGCTAAAGTTATTGAAAAGGCTTAGTATGCAACGATAATTGATCATTTTAAATCACACGATTTGCTATCAAATGAACAGTTCGGTTTTAGAAGTCATTTAACAACTGAAAATGCTATGTTCTCTTTTCTCAGTGAGGTACTGGAAGCTAGGCATTATGGCGTTTGATTGTGTTGATAACAAAATATTGCTCACAATTGGTTCACCTCTTACTTTAGCAACAGACAGCAAAAGGTCATTATTCCCAATGTTTAGAATGGCTGTGATGTGGGGTATGAGTGGGGGTTGCCCCAGGGATCAGTGTTGAGGCCACTCCTGTTCCTTATTTATATAAATGATATGCCCTCTAGTATTGCGGATAATTCTAAGATATTTCTGTCTGCTGATGACACTAGCTTGGTAGTAAAGGATGTTGTGTGCAACATTGGCTAGGTTTCAAATAGTGCAGTTCATGACACAACTTCATGGCTTGTAGAAAATAAACTTACACTAAATCACAGTAAGACTCGGTTTTTACAGTTTGTAACATACAATTCAACAAAACCCAGTTTTAATTTCTCAGAATGGGCATATGGTTAGTAAAACTGAACAGTTCAAATTTATAGGTGTTCAGGTAGATAGCAAACTGTCGTGGAAAGCCCACGTTCAGGATATTGTTCAAAGACTTAACGCTGCCATTTTTACTATTCAAACAGTACCAGAAGTGAGTGATCGTTTGACATGAAAAATTAGTCTACTTTGCTTATTTTCATTCGCTTATGATGTATGGTATTATATTTTGGGGTAACTCTTCCCATTCTAAAAGGATATTTTTGGCTCGGAAATGGGCGGTTCGGACAATAAGTGGTATAAGTTCATAAACCTCTTGTCGACCCCTGTTCACAAGTCTGGGTATTTTGACATTGGCCTTCCTTACTGTCATTTCTTGTTAACAACATTAGCTTATTCCAAAGAATAAGCAGCTTTCACTCAGTTAATACTCAGCAGGAATCAAACTTGCATTTGGATCAGAAAGGTGTGCAGTATACTGCTGCATCCATTTTCAATAAGCTGCACTTGAATTAAAAAATCTTACCAGTAATATATGCGCTTTCAAATTGAAACTAAAGTGTTTCCTCATGGGTCACTCCTATTCTGTCAAGGAGTTCCTTGAAAAATTAAGCTGATCCTTGTTGTATTGTTGATTGTGTTTACTTATACTTTTATGTTGTAATTTCGTGTACAGACACATTCCATGACCTTGGAGATTTGCTCCTCAATTTGAGCTCATGATCATATATACACTCCGTTTTCTTCGTGAAGGTGACAGTTTGTGAGAGTGGCTGACAGGCATTATCCACCTCCTCTTGGAGTGCTGCACCAGTGGGGTCTGGCTCGCATTCACAACAAAGCTAGTGGTGCATCAAGCTTAGAGTGCACTAAAGCACTGTGTCAGCCATACTCTCCTTTGCAGCCTCAAACATGGAGCACATATTATCTGTTCAGTCCACAAGAGGTTTGCCGTTAACATCAGGACCTGACAATGCTGCCATCGAAGGTTTCTGTAACTCTGCCACATGGAGGTGGTGTCACCTTTAGAAATTGAGTATATGCTAGCAACTTTGTAATTCCTTAACTGTAGTTGGCCTGGATAGCTGTAGTATTACTTCTACTTTCTGTCACAGGGAGGGAGTCCGCAGATGAGATCTTATAACCAAGTAACATCACTTCCGGTTGCCCAAAAACACACTTGGTTGCGTTCAGTAGGACTATGTACTGTTCTAGTCGTCTGAATACATCACGCAGGTGCTGATGATGTTTTTCCAGTTATGTGGAGAACACAAGAATATTGTTGAGATAGCAGAACAGTAGTCCTTGAAGAATGGAATCTATAAATCTCTGCCATGTTTGAGCTGTATTGCATAAGCTGAATGTCATAAACATGCTCTCACATAAACTAAAAGGCATGATTATGGCAGTCTCTGGTATATCCTCCATGGCTGCCATTAACTGAGTATATGCCTTTGTACAGTCCAGGACAGTGAATACAGTGGCACCAGATAGTACGTAAATATAATCCCTCAAAAGCAGTACAGGGTATTGTCAGGCATCATTCACGAGTTAAGCATGGGTCATTCCATGTCAAGTCACCCAGGTCTTACACCAACCATGTCAGATTTTGATGAAACTTGGTACAATTACTTCTTTTATCATCCTGAAAGCACTTGTAAAATTTTTTTGCTCTATCTCTTATAGTTTTTTTTTTTTTATAAATTTTTGAAGTTTTTAGATTTAGCGTTGTTTCAGCAGTCGGAAATCGTAACTTAAATGTGTCCTCACAACTAAAAAAATTTGTATGTTAAAGAATACTCAAGATATCAGTATGAAATTTCGGAATAAGTTTGTGTATTATATCTAAATGTTAAAAAAATTACCATAAAGATATATTAAAATCTTCCAAATGAAAAAAAATTACAAGTAGTTGTTGGGGTTTTTTTTTGTTTAGCTTTACAAAAACTGCAATATCTAGTGTCTCAGACCTGATAGAAAGCTCAAATTTGTTTTAAAATACTCTTAATTATATAGGCTATTAGATAAAAGAAAAATTATGTTGGTCTTTTAACCTGTTCAATAGTTATCTAATTTTTTAAATAATATTAATTATATTTTAAAAATAAATAGTACCAAGTGACTTAGACACCAAAAATAAGTTTTTGTCTTCTTGGAGTAACAATGTATGCTTGGATTTTGTTTTGTTATTCCTGTGTTTTGAAGTAAAAAATTATTACAGTGTTAAATAGTGCTTGGATAGTATTTTATTAAGTTTATTCGAACTTTCAGTAAGTACTGTTACTTAGTTTACAGAGATTCTTTTCCAATATCCTATAAAAGTAACCAGAACAGTAATTAGACCAAAAGTGAAATCAGTATGTCAGATATTCAAACCTGTAGTGTAGGGTTGCTTAAAAAATCTGACTGTTTCCAAACAACCTACACACCTTCAAAAAAGTTACAACTGGTACCTGAATTGAGTGAGGAAGAAAAAAATTTGATCCACTTACGATCTGGAATTAATCTGTGTGAATTTAAGAATATATGTTCACACCACAGCTACTACTTTTTAAATGTTTTTGAAAAGTATCAAACAACATGTGTAGACCCACTAAAAAAAACACAAAAAGCCCATCAAAAGTCGTTGAGAAGTGTAGGCTTGGATCTTTCTAAACAATTACTGACAAAAAATAGTAGCATAAAACCTGGACAAAAGCTTTGCTCAACATGCCGTAACTTTTGTAAGGAAAAATTAAGAGTTGAAGTCAATGAAAGTGAAACAGACGATGAAGTCATGGTTGAATTAGAATCATTGGAATCCAGAAATGAATCCCTCGTACAAACAAACATTGCTCTTGATAATTTAGCTTTAACACCAATAAAGTTTCGTGACTTGTCAGAACAAAGTAAAGGGTCTTATTTTAAAAGGAAGGTTAGTAGTATTGAAAAGACTGCAAAAAAGGCGGTTTAAAAAGCATTAAAATATGATGCACCAAGTTCTGATGATGACGAAGAAGATACAAGAAAGCAAAGGATTTTGATGTAATGATTTCTCTTATGAAAGAGAAGATGTCATCTGTTGGAGGTCTAGAAAAATCCAGATTCTGACCTTGGCTCCAGATTCTTGGAGTCAAAATAAAGTGATGAAAGAATTTAATGTAAGTGAGTACATGGTGCGACAAGCTAGAAAGCTAAAATCTGAAAAGGGTATTTTGGAAACTCCTGGTCCAAAGAAAGGTAAAACTCTTTCTGAAAATACAGTAAGACTTGTAACAGATTTTTATGAAAAGGATGAAAGTTCCAGAGTGCTACCTGGAACAAAAGACAAAGTAAGTGTTCAAAAAAATGTGTACATGCAAAAAAGACTCATTTTGTGTAACTTGAGAGAACTCTATTATTCTTTCAAATGGGATAATCCCGAGGTAGAAGTAAGATTTTCAAACTTTTGTTTCTTGAGGCCTAAATGGTGTGTCCTTGCTGGTGCTGCAGGCACACACACTGTATGTGTATGCAGTATCCACCAGAATGTTAAACTATTATTGGATGCTGTGAAAATTGAAGAATCTTATAAAGACCTAATTAAGATGCTTGTGTGCAACACGGAAAACCAAAACTGCATGCTACATCATTGTGACAGCTGTCCTGCAAATGCTGCACTAACTGAGTACTTAACTGAAAAACTAAGTGAAGATTATGATTTAGAAGAAGAAATTGTAATCAGTCAGTGGGTTAACACAGACAGGGCAGAAATGATCAAACAGTCTATCAGTGTTGAAGACTACATTTCTTTATTGGTTAGGTCATTGGAAAAGCTCACCCCGCACTCGTTTATAGCAAAATCCCAATCAGCAGCCTTTAAAAGATTGAAAGAAGACCCACCACCCAAAACAGCAATTATTGTGATGGATTTCAGTGAAAATTATTCCTTTGTTATACAAAATGAGATCCAAAGTTACCACTGGAATAGAGGTGGTTGTACTCTACACCCAGTTGGAGTTTTCCTAGGAAATGAGGAATACAATGTTTTTGTTTCCAACCACTGTTTTATTAGTGATGACCAAGAACATGACACTGGTTTTGTTAACTTTGTACAAAAAGAAATTACAAAGTGGCTGTCATTACATCATACTGACATTGACTCAGTTCACTACTTTAAAGATGGTTGCGCTGGGCAGTACAAAAATAGAAACAGTTTTAAAAATTTGACTGAACACTTGAGAGACTTTAATTTGAAGAACCAACACTCTTTTCTTGCAACAAGTCATGGGAAGTCAATTTGTGATGGCCTAGGAGGAACTATTAAAAGAATTTTAAGGAAAGCCAGTCTACAGCTTTCAGATGAAGAACAAATAATGACAGCAATCAATGTGTACAAGTTTTGTGAAAAAAACATTGAAAACATTCATTTTCACTTTATTGACAAAAAGAAGCTGATTTGCTATGGTTAAAACTAGAAAAACGTTTTTTTAACAACCCGAACCATTCCTGGAACAAGAAGTTTTCATAACTTCAAACCACTTCCAACAAACAACCTTGAAATTAGAAGGACTACAGATAGTGTAAAACCCTCCTTAGTCTTTTCTTTCCATTCTTCTTCTGATTAGGTTCGTGTTGAACCATGCAAATCATGATGGTAACTGGTACTTTGGACAGGTAAAAACAATATTCAATGATGAAGAAGATGCAGAAATTCTATTTCTACATCCTTCAGGACCAGCTGCATCATTTTATTGGCCTGAAAGAGAAGATTCTTGCATAGTAGACGCACCTCAATCAAGCGGCACTGGAAGAATGTATTACTTCAAAAAAGACTGTATCAAAAGAACTGAAAGCTCTTGGATGAAGTGGAAAAACAGTTTGAATCAGCATTAATGTTTATTAAAAAGACAAAATTACTCAAAAAATTCAATGTTTCAAGCAATCAGTTGGGTTATATATAAGTGTTGTAAGAACACTATCTTTGTACATAATTCTAATGTAATCTACTATAATTAATAAACATGTTAAAAAGCCATCATTATTTTTATTCTATCAAGTAGCCTATACGTTTAAGAGTAAATTAAAACAAATTTGAGCATTCTATCAGGTCTGAGACTCTAGATATTGCAATTCTTATAAAACAAAACATCAGTTAAAAAAAAGAAAAAAAATACATATACATATTTTTTTTCATAGAAAATATTAATAT
The DNA here is from genome assembly GCF_021461385.2 of Schistocerca piceifrons. Lineage (NCBI taxonomy): Eukaryota > Metazoa > Arthropoda > Insecta > Orthoptera > Acrididae > Schistocerca > Schistocerca piceifrons. The sequence continues at coordinate 992,082,663 of NC_060138.1, forward strand.
ATTTTAATAGTATCATTATATCTTCAAATATGTATAATAAATAAACTTGCTGCAAAAATTCATGATGTTATCTAAAAGAGTTTTTAAGATAAGCAATTTTAAAGTTTTGAATACAAATTAAATTTACCGTTTCCGAAGGTGCGGAAAACGCAAAACATAAAAACTTTAAAAATTTATTAAAAAAGCTATAAGAGATACAGCAAAAAAAAATTTGCAGGTGTTGTCAGGATGGTATTAGAACCATTTGAGCCAAATATCACGAAAATCTAAGGAGGTGGGTGTAAAATTTATTTTTTATTGGGTGATTTGATATGGAATGACCCGCATGCAATAGTAGCCCCTTAGGTGCCAGGCTCCACATTTCTTTGGCGCCAAGTGTAATGCAAGGACCATGGGCTTTTAGGTAGCCGCATTATGCCCTCATGTATGACAGAATCAAATTCAGCCTTTGCTGTTGGTAAGCAGACTGAAGCCAAATGTCTTGGCTGACACATTATGGGGGTCCATCTAGTGTCTTTATGTGGTGTACTGTGTCATGCGATAGGCAGTTAGGAGCACCAGGCAGCCTGGTCAAATATGGGTAGTTTCTCAACAACTCTGCATACTCACCCCCAGAAGCCTGCATCAACTTTGCACTGTAAAATGCTGTGCTGCAGAGGAAACCAGTGACTGCTCCTAAGCTGGTGACACCATCCACCAAGCAAGCATTTGCAACGACCATAAATAGTCAGTAGTGTACCAGGTGGCGGTCTGCTTTGATGATGGCCACACTGATGTAGTGTCAGTGAAGAGCCATGTGTAAGAGTGGTGCAGTCGACGGCCAAGCTCCATCTGCTGAGTACCATACATCGAGACTGTGGCGTCGTTAGGGACCATCAAGCAGAAGGCAGTTGAAGTCCGGCAATGATACATGGACGTTCGGGGCAGGATGCTCAGATCCAACTCAGTATCTATCAAGAATTTCATGCCAGAACCTCTGTCAGTGACAAACAAGCAAGTGGAGGATGTCCGGAAATAAATTGTGCCTCCTACTGATCGTTGCTTGCATTTGGGTGAGAGCACACTGATGAATACTTCTTCGCCTGATCACCGAACCCGTGACGGTACAAGCATATCTGCACACCGCCTTGTGGATCCATGGTATCACCAGAAGATCTACTCCTTAAATGTCATCGGTATAGACCTCTGCCGTTGCTAGAGCTGTCTTGCTACAACAGCACACTGACCTGGGCACAAAACAGGTCGACCTCGGCTGCAAGTGAGTTGTGGTCATCCCTTGCTACTGTTGCTGCAGCTGTTGCACTGTTATCCCGCACTGACTACCAGACCTGTGTGGATGTGATTGTGTCTTGTATTGATTGGCCATCTACATTATAGCATGTCAGTTTGTGAGGCAACTGTGGCTTTTATCTGCATTGGCAAACAACTGCTCCACAGCATGTGCAACAAGTTATCTGGTACAGTGACTGTGTCAACCTTACTGTACAGGTGTTCCAGGTACTTGGATAGCTTTCTATCATCCATCTCTTCTTGAGAAAGAACTTGTCATAAGTGATCCTCTTGGGATGCAGCCACTCATATCAATTCTGATTTGAGCTTGGTATACGAGTCTGTTCCTGGTGGTGCCAAAATTATGTCTTGCACTTCAGTGGCAAATCAGTGGTCAAACTGGCTTACTGTGAGTGCAAACTTAGTCATGTCAGCTGTTATCCTTGCACAACAAAACTGGCTTCTGCTTGTGTGACTCAAAGGATTGGATATCTGACCATAACGATGGCAGAGATACTGCTGTTCTCAATATTGTTGGTTCTTTGGTCACTGAGATTCCGCCAATCATGTTGGGGTCATCATTTGTCAGGATCAGCGTCAATTCTTTACTTTTGGCTAACCAACTTTCACTTGACATATTTATGGTGTCTAAGTGAACAACACTTGCACTGATTATGCAAAACTCTTTATTAGGAATGCACTCCTGACATCACTCTTATAAATGGACAGGATGCCGTAGTTGGAATTCTAATCCTTGTCATAAAAGGAGTTTATTAGAGGCTACAATTTGGTAACACCAAGTAACAGAATGTTGGTAAGGCGTACGTATAACCAGAAAAATCACAAAATAAAAGAATAAATGGCACACACAGAAAAAGCATAGAAAATACAGCGCCCCTGGCAGCTGGTGGTGGAACTGCTCAGACAGCCGTGATTCACTTGCTAAGAACACTGCACTGCACGCTATAACACTGAACTACGCACAGAGGCTGACATGTAATGTTGCAGTGTGGCATATTGTAGACTGCTCCAAATTACTTGATACCGCCAGAAAAAAATTCATACAGCAAACTGTAAGAAGTCCCACAATTGCATAATACTGTTCAGTGAATCACCACAGCAGATTATCTCATCGACACCTCCAGGCAATGTAAAGATTTTTAGTGCTTATAAACATATTATTCATCTACGTCTGCATGGCTATTCTGCAATACCCACACAAGTGCCTCACAGTGGGTTCCAAACAGTGTAAAGGAAAAACAAACACTTAAATCTTTTTGAGTGCACTCTAATTTCTATTAGTTTTTATTTTGATTATTCCTCCTTATGTTAGTAGGCACCAACAAAATATTATCGCATTCAAAAAGAATGTTGGTGACTGAAATTGTGTGAAAAGATCTCTCTGCAAAGAAAAATACTTTCGTTTTAATGATTTTCACCCCAATTCATGTATCACATCTGTGACAGTGTTGCCCTTATTTCCCAAGGATACAAACTGAGCTGCACTTGCCTGAACTTTGTCGATATGCTCCATCAATCCTACTTGGCAAAGTTCCCATTGAAACCATGCTGCAATATCCCAGAGGAGCTGAACAAGAGCAGTGTAGGTTGCCTCTACAGTACGAAGTTTGTCCGAAAAATACGTATAAAAGTTGAATAATGTCTTTATGTTACAAGTTGCAGTCACCGCCAGATGGGACTACTGCTGTAATCAATCCCATCAACACTTAGTTCGAGTCAGAGCACTCTGCGTGAAGGTGGGAGTGTGCGGCAGCTTGTTGACAGTTATCCTTTTTCACCTGCCGTCGGCATGGAACTCTCTCTGATTGAGGAACAGCATGTCAACATCAAGTTTCTTGCAAAGTTAGGCAAGAATGGCCGTGAGATTTTTGAGTGTTTGAAACAGGTTTACGGAGACAATTCTCTGAAGGAACCAACCGTGAGCAAGTGGTTAAAAGGGTTCCGGGATGGCCGAGAAGAAGTGAACGATGACCCTCGCCCAGGACGCCCGTCGACATCGAGTTCCAATGCAAATGTTGAACGAATTTGGGCTTGTGTTCTTAAAGACCGTACACTGACAGTCAGAATGATTGCTGACGAGCTGTCAATCCCTTCACGAAATCCTGACACAAAAACTTGAAATGAAGAAATTGTGTGCGAAAATCGTACCGAAGCTCTTGACGCCAGAACAGAAAGCAAAGAGGGTTGAGTGCTGTGAGGATTGGTTGGAAGCAGAGGAACGAGGGGACTTTCTCAACCGAGTCATCACTGGAGACAAGTCCTGGTTTTACGAATTTGATGTGGAGCTCAAATCTCAAAGCAAGGAATGGAAACTAGCAGGAGAACCTAGAACAAAAAAGTTGCGAAACTCAAGGTCAAATGTGAAGACAATGTTGATTGTTTTCTTTGATTCTAGGGGCATTGTTCACAAGGAATTTGTCCCTCCCGGCCAGAGAGTGGACGGAAATTTTTAAGTTGAAGTTCTGAAACGTCTCAGAGCTCGTGTGACCCGAGTTCGACCAGAGTTGGCAACAGGGGGCAGGTAGATCCTTCATCACGACAATGCGCCCGCTCAAACGTCGCTCGTTGTGCAAGAGTTTTTGGCCCGAAGCTCAATCACCGTGACAGACCACCAGCCTTATTCACCCGATTTAGCCCCGTGTGACTTCATGTTCCCGAAATGCAAAATGGTGCTTCGGGGGCGGCACTTGGAAGACGTGGATGCCACCAAGGCGGAAACAACACGGCAACTGAACAACGTCCCAACTGAAGACTTTCAGCAATGTTAACAACAGTGGAAACGGCGTTGGCAGAAGTATATCGCCTCTCAGGGCAAGTACTTTGAAGGAGACCATATTGTAATACCTGAATAATTGTAAAATAAAGTTATTATTCAACTTTTATACATATTTTCCGGACAAACCTCGTAGACCTGTTGCGCCTTGTAAGTGTTCTGCCAATAAAATGCAGTCTTTGGTTCACCTTCCTAGTAACATTATGAGTCTTAATTCTAATCCATAGGTATTTAGTTAAATTGAAAGCATTTATATTTGTGTGATTTATCATGTAACCAAAATTTAATGGATTCCTTTCAATACTCATGTGGATGACTTTTCCTTATTTAGGGTCAATTGCAGCATTTTGTACCATAGAGATATCTTGTCTAAATCATTTTGCAATTGATTGCGATCTTTTGATGACTTTAGTAGACAGTAAATGGCAGCATCATCTGCAAACAATCTAAGAGGGCTGTTTACTTTGTCTCCCAAATAATTTACATAGATTAGAAACACAAGAGAACCAGTAACAATTTCTCCAGAAATGCCAAGTATCACTTCTATTTTACACAATGACTCCCATCAGTTGTTATGGATTGTGTCGTTTCCGACAGAAAATCACGAATCCATTGCACAACTGAGATGATACTCCATAGACAAGCAGTTTGATTAGATGTCACTTGTGAGCAGTGGTATCAAAAGCCTTCTGAAAATCTAGAAATGTCAACTTGAGATCCTCTGTCAATAGATCTCATTACGTCGTTCATGTGAAAAAAAGAGCCAGTTATGTTTCACAAGAATGATATTTTCGTAATTTGTGCAATGTATCAATAGATCATTTCTTCGGAGTATTTCATAATGTTCGAATGCCGTACAACTTCCAAAATCTTACTGCAAGCTGATGTCAGTAATATGGGTTTATAATTCAGTGGATTACTGCAAATTGAGGTCAGTGGTTTGTTTCTATAATTAAGCGTACTACTTCTAGTTCATTTCTTGTGTATTGATGTGACCTGTGCAACTTTCCAGCCCTTATGCATGGATATTTTGTCAAGCCAGTGGTTGTATACAGTTGTTAAATATGAATCTATTACATTAGCGTACTCTGAGATGAATCTAACTAGCACACAGTCTGGACCGGAAGACTTGTCTTTATTAAATAAATTAAGTTCCTTTGCTACAACGAGGGTATTACTTCAAAGTTACTCATTTTGGCAGCTGGCCTTCCATACCTTACGACTGGAAAGTTGCACAAGTCACACCAAAACCCAAGAAACGAAGTATGAGTATCCACAGAATTATTGATCCATATCACTAGGCTTGATTTGTGATTTTGGAACACATACTGTGTTCAAACATCATGAATTACCTTGAAGAATTAATTTATTGACATATATCCAACAAAGATTCAGGAAACATAATTCTTGTGAAATACAGCTACCTCTTTATTCTCACAAAATAATGAATGCTGTTGCAGGGGACATCAAATCTATTCCACACTTTTAGATTTCTAGAAGACTTTGACACTGTTCCTCACAGTTGACTTATAATCAAATAGCATGCCTATGGAGTATCATCTCAGCTGTGCAACTGGATTTGTGATTTCCTGTCAGAAAGGTTAATACCTTGTGTTCCCCAAGGAAGTGTTATAAGCATTCTGTTGTTCCTGATCAACAAAAACGATTTAGGATATAATCCGAGTGGCCCTCTTAGCTTGTTTGCAGATGATGGTGTCTTTTACTGTCTTGTATAGTGATCAGATGGTAAAAACCAATTGCAAAACGATTTAGACAAGATATCTGTATAATGCAAGAAGTGGCAATTGACTCTAAATATATAACAAGTGTAAAGTTAGCCACGTAAGTACTAAAAGGAATCCAATAAATTTCGGTTACACGACAAATCACACAAATCTAAAGGCTGTATATTCAACTAAATACTTCAGTATTATAAAATGAGTAACTTTAACAGGAGCGATCACATACATAATGCTGCAGGGAAAGCAAACCAAAGACTGTGATTTAGGGCAGAACAGTATGAAAATGCAACAAGTCTACAAAAGAGACTGCTTACACCACACTTGTCCACCTTTTCTAGAGTATTTCTGTACTGCGTGGGACCTGCAGGATTGCTGGAGGACCGACAAATTCAAAGAAAGGAAGTTCATTTTGTATTATTGTGAAATAGCGGAGAGAGTACCACAGGCACAATGCACAAATTAGGGTGGGAATCATTAAAACAAATGTGTTTGTCTTTGTGGCAGGATCTTATCACAAAATTTCAATCACCAACTTTCTCCCCAGGATGTGAAAACATTTTTTTGGCACCCACCTACACAAAGAGAAATGATGATCACAATAAAATAGGATACATCATAGTGTGATTGGAAACATTTGTGCTCATTTTTCTTGCACACTGTTCAAGAGGGCAATGGTAGAGAAATAGTTTGAAGCTGAAGCAATCTGCCAGGCACTTAATTGTAAATTGCAGGGTAATCATGTATATGCAAATGTTCTTGATTTTAATTCTCCAAAGTTTTTTGCATTTTGTTTGGTGAAGGAATTTTGGAAAACTGTGTTTAGTAACTCTGCCTTGGTGGCACTGTCACCGGAAATATTACCATTGACACTTCTCAGTGAAGGAATTTACAAATGATCAGAATCTCTTCGAAATTTCTGGTAGATTTCGACAAAATTTCATTCTGGAAACAATTAAAAGCATCTCTCCTTGAAGACCACATTAAATTTAGATACCATCAATCTTGGAGATTTATTGATGCTCCATTAGCACCAAATTACTTCCCCTGCATTTCGGCATTTTCATGTTGTTATACAGAGTTTTTACTGTTCCTGGTGGGGATGTGCTCACATTCAGCCAAATGTATACCAATCTTAATTATGTAACAATGTCCTACTCAGTTTGTGCTTTTCCCCTGTGACACTCATGTTCCTTTGAGTTTTACTTTTATAGTTCCCACTCCAGCCATAATTGTTGTGACCAAATCAGATCTCTCTTTCTGTTACACTGATCTGAACATGGTTAGCTATCAGGAAATTTAAGTCCAATATTTCTTCAGAGTGTTTTTGTCTCTGTTCCTTATCACTTGTATTTCCACCACACACTCATACTCATCTTGGCCTATCACAAAGTCAGTAAGAGCTGCTCAGTAATTTTGCATCTGGTTGCCATTTCATCTTCTTACAACTTGGCCAGTCGAAAAGCCTCCCTGGTTCTTATGACAAACAGGTTTCAGCTGCTGTCTGTGACTGATGATGTCACTTGCCATGTTTCAGAAAAAGCTTCTCAGTCTGCAAGACCCGGGCATTCACAGATGGTGGAATTACTTATCATTGGGGAGCTCCAAAATTAGGCAACATTAGGCCCCTTAGGGATATGGCTGCCGAGGAGGGAGAAAGTCCAGGATGCGTATTGTGGGGAGTCATATTACATGTGGAACAGGTACTTCTGGATGTCATAAAGAGCACAGGGTGTAACCAATTGCAGGTGGTGGCTCACATTGGTTCTAATTATGTGTATCTCCTTGGATCAGAAGAAATCCTATGTGGTTTCTGGCAGCTATCTGATGTGGTAAAGTCTGCTAGTCTTTCTTGTGAGTCGAAGACAGAGCTCGCCATTTGTAATATCACTGATGGCCGATTGCAGAACTTGGCACAAAGTCGACGGGAGGTTCTGAATTAAAGGCTCAGCCAGTTCTACAACCAAATAGGCTGCAGATACCTTGACTTGCTTCATGGGATGGTCGAGAACCAGGTCCTACATAATAGGACAGGAGTCCATTACACACAAGGGGCAGCTACACAGGTATCAGGGGCTGTGTGGAGTTTACTGGATAGTTTTTTAGGTTATAGTAGAAAATACAAAAATAATTTCAATCTCAAACAGTACAGGTCAAACAAGGGACGAGGGTAGACCTATGAACAGTTGGTATTATAGTTGTAAATTGCTGTAGCTGTGTTGGCAAGAATCTCCAAGCACTTAAGGTGTTGGAAAAGGAAAGATTAAATACAGCTGAAGGTGGTGTGTCTGTTGTTGATAGAAGTAGTTTATCGTACTTATCACACTTTGGGGAATTGTCTCCACAAACCAGGCTTGTGCCCACTGACACAAGTTGGCAAACAGCTGACATGCAGGCAATCTTGCAGCCAGACTGTAGCTCATGCTGCACCAGCCAGTGACACATGGGCAAGATTGGACAAGCAGCTCATGCATTTGCAGAAAGGATGCAATAGGGCAGTCTTGACAGGTAGCCTATTCTAACTGCACCTGCCAGGAAGCATGATGAGAGATGTCATTACTCTATGGGGCAACAACATGCCATAAACAGTAGGTAGGATGCCACAAATTTCATTGCATATTTTTCCAAATTTCCCACAGTGTCATTTCATAAATTTAATAGAGACATGAGGTCCTTAAAACAAACCACTCTCTTTTGAAATGTATATAGGAAATATATCTCCACTGAATGGCTAATACAGAGTGTAAATTAAGCTGTAAGCTCATGGTACTTTACCCTTAACTACTATGGTCATTCACAGGAACACAATTACTATGGAGGGGTCTCTCAGGCTGCATTTTTCTATTTTATATATTAAACCAGAATTTTGCTGAATATATATAGTTTCTTGACTTCCAGTTATTTATTACACTTCTTAGAGGGGGCTTTTGTAGAAATTTGATTTTTTTAAATACTGCGGTATTTTAAACACTTCGACAACTAAAACAAAGCGAAATCTGCAGTATATTTTCATTTTATGAGTTACAAAAATAACAGCAAATAGTTAGCTCTCTACTCACACACAGATTTTCATCAGAGGGACTATATTACAAATTGGCAATATAACTAGGTAGAAAAATCTGACATGACTTATGATAAATTGCGTGCAAAGTCAGCTTTCAGTTTACGACTCACTTTGCAATGTAGAGCGAGTATTTCAGCCCATAAGTCTATGGATGGAGAAACTTTGCCACCATTTTACTTCTAAAATTACAAGTAAAAACTAAATACTTGTTCTGCCACTGAATCATACTTTAGTCAATTTCCACCTGCAAACACTTCACGCAGACCTTCCTGGGACACTCCAAACAAATCGGAACACCACGCTGTTGACACGGATACCTTGTTTTCCTCTTCAGACGTGGAGGGCAAAAGGTGCACGTTTTTCGATTTTCGAATTCTTCTTTCGGTGTCTGGGGCTCATCTTGCACGTGAAGACATCTGTCTCACATAAAACACATTGCACAGAAGGCCCAGCTTTCCCCGCCATGGAGAAACAGTAGCATGCAATAAAAACGCGGCACGCACACACTATGGTACGTCTGTGAGACCTCTCAAGGCTAATAATTACGAAACAAAGAGCAGCAACAATGTAAGACTGCTGGCACGTGTAGCTTGACAGCCAATAGGAAGGTACGTGGAAGAGTCCATTTGGCTTTGCAGGAGTGTGAGAAATATCTCGAGACAAAAATTAGTAGCGGTCTGAGAGACAGTCGATAGTAGTTGAGAGTTAACTCCATTTTCGAACGTAGCTTAAATACCATGCTATTGACATTGAAAGTTATTTTTCAAAGGAATAAGGTATTGGAATAGGAGTCCCATGTATCAACATATTTAAATAACAGTGATTTGTATAAATATTTTCAGACTTCTTGCTGCATCAGCTCAGGGTAAAACCTCAAGCTTAAGATTACCTCCATCATCTTTGTCAGCAGCAAATGACTAAACTGCTGCTGTGGTAGCCTTTTGTAGTCCACAAAAAGCTTGTGATTGGTCAGTAATTATGTAATGCTGGTGCAGATGGTGTCACCACCACCACTCCCTTAGTGGTGTAAACATTGTGACAAGCACTCTGCCTCTTCTCTGCATTGATAGCTCGCTTCCACACTCTGCTAGGGAAAACAGTTGTTCTTCACACACATTCTTATTTCTACAGCCTCTTTGCTTACAGAAGACCAGCATAGCTATCATTAAAGAAAGGATACAACATACAAGGTACAAACTGGATGCCAAAGAAAGCTGTTTATAAGACTCCCACCACTCACATTTTAGCCTCAGCCGAGCCACCCAAATCTAACATCAGTAGAGGAGGGAGGGAGGGAGGGAGGGAGGGAGGGAGGGAGGGAGGGAGGGAGGGAGGGAGGGAGGGAGCCTCCGTGCATTGCAAAATGGTGAAGATCTTGTGATACTTCCAGATGAGATGCCACAGTTGTTCTTAATACTACTGAATATCACAGAAAAGTGGCATAACTGTGTGGCATAACTGTTGGCAAACAGCTCGTATAAATTCCTAAATTGGACCCAACTTTGTCATACAACAGAAAAACGGTGGCACTGAAGAATTCAAGTCTGCCATAGGATGTCTTGAAAAATATTAAAAGCTTGAGCTCTTGTATCTCCCAGGCTGTAAAAATTACGTAAGGTCCACAAGAAAGGTATTCCATTGAGATCAATTACATCAGCTATTGGCTCTCTGACCTACAGGCTAACCAAATAGCTGATGACTGATAGTTGGCCACTGCAAACATCACATCAAAAACACTAGTGTTCATTGGGAAAATTAAACAGGTTAGAGTTGGCCCAACAGATATTTTAGTCGGCCTGGATGTGGTCTCACTATTTACAAAAGTTCCTGTGGGTGACACATTGAAGCTGTTGGCAGAACATTTTCCTCCTGAAATTATATAAGTAATTCCAACATATTATGACGACCTCCTACTTCTTGTATGGCAGTAAATTTTATGAAATGATGAACAAAATAGCTGTGGGTTCTCTGTTGTTTCCACCAGTGGACAATTTTTTATGGAACATTTTGAGAAGTAGCCATTAAATTTGGCTCCCCATTGTCAATCTTCATTATATTGCAATGTTGACGTCACATCTATTGTCCGGGCATACAGTATAAAAGCTCTTGAGCACTTTCTTGAACACATGAACAGCTTGTACCCCACATCCCATTCACCACTGAGACAGAAAGAACCAAGGCTGCAATTTTTAGATGTTCTGATACTGTTGTGACTGGCAATTCGCAATTTTTCACAAACAACTTTTATTGATGTAAGTTCACAAGGTTGATGACTGAACATACAAACGAAAGGTAACAATAACGAAAAAAAGACTCCTAATTGAGGCAAACAAATGTTCACTTCTAATTTTCCACAAAGGTTCATGGCAAAACACACACACACACACACACACACACACACACACACACACACACACACACACACACACACTAGTAACAGTCCAATTCCGAGACGAAGACGTAATCTTCGACGGTCGCAGTACATGAGGTCGGCATCCGGGGTGAACTGAACTTAGGGCATAGTTCTACCCCCTAAATAGCTGTCTCCATCCAATCATGTTTTGGCATAGTGATACTTCCTGCAGGCCATGGCTCGAGCTCCCCCTGCAGGAAGTAGTGCTCAGCATGTCTGTTTCCATTATCTTGTATGTAAATAGCCAGTGTTTACCATGGTGCTTTTGGGTACAGCTTGAGCATAGACAACCTCATCCTCTGTGGTGTTATATGGGTTGCCGGCCCTCAGGGGCTACCTTGGCTCCGGTATAACATGCCTCCCCCCTTGGAAAAGCTGGTGCGGCACGGGTGACGGCAGGGAGAGAGACCAATATAGCCTGGTGCTGTAGGCTGATCTGCAGCTAAGTCCTCCTGAAGGAGGTGGTGGAACCCGGCCTACAGAGAGTAGGGTTCCGCTTTCTGGGCGAGGTGGTTGGAACACTGCAGCGGTGGCAGGTGCGACGCGACATCGGGCTGGGCAAGCGGCATGGGGACGTCCGCATCGTCCAACCGAGGCGGTGCCGAGGGGCTGGGAAGCGGGTTCAGGGGAAGGTATTGGAGTTGTACTGGGTCTGGAGTATGCAGCGGCGTGGGACGAGCAGCCAGCATCCGGTGGCTATCTCCGGGAAGATCACCCACCAACTGAGGACAGGGCATCAACATAGCCCCAAGGTAAGGACCAGCAGGGGGGTGCCAGCATTTGGGGCTGGGGCTGCTCGAGGAAACAAGGATGCAGTTGGTTGCGGTGACACAAAACCACCTCGTCATCCAGGCATACGTCGAACAGTTGTTGACCACGGGGCTGGATAATGATCCCCATAAGCCAGCTGGGCTGGGGCCTCAAACTCCACACCTTGGAGCCGGATGAATATCGGGAAGGCCTGTGGCAGGAGGAGATGGAATAGGGTCTGAGGCTGGCGACCATGGAGCAGTTCGGCTGGACTGTCACCCACCGGCGTGGCCCTGTAGGTACTGAGAAATAACCTAAGAACTTCTTACGGAGAACGGTCTTCTGCGTACTACTTCATCTGAGTTTTAAAAGTGCAAACAAGGCGCTCTGCCGCTCCATTGGATTGGGGATGGAAAGGAGGGGTAAAGAAATGGCGGATACCATTATCGTGACAGAATTGGCGAACTCGGGACTCCGACATTGCGGACTGTTGGATACCAAGTTGTCAGGGAGGCCTTCAATGGAAAATATTTTTGACAGGGCCATGATGGTATTCTCTGCGGTGATAGAGGAGCACCAGATAATGAAAGGGAAGTGGGAGTAGGCATCTGTGGCGAGTAACCAGTAAGCGCCAAGGAAGGGTCCCACAAAATTCACATGGATGCTTTCCCATGTAAGGGAAGCAGCTGGCCAGGACTGTAAGGACCGGCACAGAGTAGGAAGGACCTGGGTACACGGCTGACAACACAGAACCATGCACTCCACGTCCACTGTCATGCCTACCCGAAAGACATGGCAACGTGTGAGGGTTTTCGTCCGGGCAATACCCCAGTGACCTTGACGTAAGATGTGGATAATCCTTGACCGCAGGGACATTGGTATGACGACTTGTGGAATGGCGTCATTTTCAGTACGGAGGAGCACCCCATTGACAGCCACCAGTTGATGGCAGATGGAGAAGAAGAATCGGTCAGCCTGGGCGCAAGGCGGAGGAAGTGTCGGCCAGCTACAGAGAACATAGCGGTGCACCAGTTGGAGGAGCGGATCGGCGGTCGTCACTGTGGCCACCTTCTCAGATGTGACTGGGAATGCAGCTAACGCATCCTGTATGTCGTCATCGACCTAAAAAATTAGGAGATCTGACAAATCAAATACCGAATCCTGGCTAGAGGGGAGCCGAGACAAGGCATCGCCGTTGGCATGCTGGGAGGTGGGTCGTAAATGGATGGTGTACCTAAAATGTGAAAGGAATAGGGCCCATTGCAGCAGGTGGTGGGAAGTCTTCATGGGTAACTGGGCTGACAGAGAAAATAAGGCCACGAGGGGCTTATGGTCAGTAATTTAGGGGAAAGACCTACCGTAAAGGTACGGGAGGAATTTGGTACAGGCAAACACAATGGCAGAATATTTGGATTGGGCCTCTATAAAGGATTTCAAATGTTCCTTTACAAAGGAAAACCAAGGAGAATTGCCCCCAATTTAATCCATGTACCACTGAAAAGATGAATGAAACAAGTTATTAGTGTCAGTGGTGTTGAGAAACAACTGAAATCTGTAAAACTGAAAAATGCTCCACAGCCACATCGAATCCCAGTCAGATTCTATACTGAATTTGCAGCTGAGTTTGGCCCCTTTTCTAATTATAATCTGTCGTAGGTCCCTTGGAACAAAAAACTGTGCCCAGTTCCTGCAAAAAAAAGAACAGTTTCAAGAGTTAGATATACACAGTTTGGTTCATTGACATGGAGGAAAATGGTCATGGTAAACTAATTATTTATGATCAACTAATGTGTTCAGACATTGTCTTTGTTCTTTAAGGTGGTTGTTTGACTTTTTTCGAAGTTGGTGCTTCAGGACTCCACCATTCAGCACGTCATGTGAGTCATAATGGTAGCACCAACTTTCATCCCCAGTAATAATCTTTGACAGAAATGTGAGATCACGTCTAGCTCCATCCAGTACAACAAATTCGTCTTTCCTCCTCTGTTCCTCTGTTAGTGTGTGAGGGCCAAGTTCTGCAGTAAGTTTCAGTAAACCTTCACATAAAATCTTATTACACACATCACGATTCAAATTAAGTTGTTCTGATATTGCACACAGATATGGTCTTCTCGCAATAAATTACACATTCCACATTTGCATCAGTATTTGTTACAGACAGGTGATCAATTCTGGAATCATCTTGCACTGAATCTCTGCCTTCATGAAACCTTCTGTGCCACTTCAAATAACGACTTCTTGGGAGTGCCTCACCTGCATATACTTGTTTAATTATTGTTCTCGTTTCACCAAGGGTTTTCTCTGAGTTTAACACAGAACTTAATGTTCGCTCTTTGCTCACAATCAGCTTCCACTGTGTCAACGTAACTAATATGTCAACAACCCAACAGCGTGCTGCTAAAACATACCCCTGCCATCTTATGCAGCCCCATGTGGTGACTAGCTCCTAATTAATTGTTTCCTTGGGTAAGTGCGTATGACTGGATCTGCAGCATGTTGACTTCTGAATGTAGTACTGGCATTTGTGGACTATAATTTAGGTCCAGTGTTACTTAGGTAATAGGGAACATTTCTATGTTCCCTGCACCCTGAAACTTAGAGTGGGGATGCCGAAGAGCAGTACTGCATTGTTCTTGATTGTCAGTTTAGGTGCAGTAAATGTGTAAAGTGAAAGTATTAAATAGAAAACAGCAATGTAGGAATTGCTACTTACTGTAAGGATGACCTCAAGTTGCAGACAATTGTGCCTGTCCGCAACTTGACAGGTCTTCTTTATGGTAAGAAGCAATCTGCCTTTTCCTACACTGCTGATATTTCGTCCTGTACTTTCCATTTAAGTAGCAAACAAGTGGTAGTTTATAAGTGTTTCCCAGGCCACACAGTGTTTCACAACACGAAAAATTTATATTCCATCTCACTGACAACTCCTAGAGTAAATTTCCTTCAAACAGAATCTTGCAACACAATATCTCAACATATAAGCCAGTGTGTGCTCACGTATGCAGTTTCTACCTGGTTATGACAATACCACAGTTTTAGATCCTCTAGCCATCTGTTCTTATTTTCCACTCTTCCCTGTCTATTACATTTTATATTTTTGAGGAAGTTTTGTTACTGGTTGATAAATTTAGAGTGCAAAAATCTTAATATGAAAATATGCACTATGTCAAAGGCCTACAAACTACACACAGACAACTCTCAAACCCCCTATTCTCCAGTAAAATATCTATTCAGGTATCACTTCACCCCCCCCCAAAAAAAAAACAAAAAAAAAAAAAAAAAAAAAAAAAAAAACAACAACATTCTCTGAAACAACAAAACGATGATAGGCATTGTGTAATTACAGCTTATTTTGAGTATGCTGCACAACTTTCTTGTACACACTGACTGCCATATGGCTGCCAAAGCAGAGAATCATACCTAATGTAATGTTCCTGGCTGGTGGTCAAACATCATTAGGCGTGCAACACTCAACGTATTAATAGCACAGAACATGACAAACATAATTTAGTACAGCATTCTTTATAAAGTCAGACATTTGAGGAGGTATTTTTTACATGAAACTAATTCTGTAACAATATTTTCCTTATTTTTTTGCTAGATGTCAGGGTACACAGATATGGAACTGTCAGTCAGAACAGTATGGAACTGTCAGTAAAAACAGTACAATTGCAAAATCTTATCCCATTTATTTCTTAGTTATTTGGATCTACATATTTGAAATTATGCGCTATTGCAAATATTTGGTGTCTGAAAGCAAGCTAATGGATTTTTTGCACTGAGTGAACAATAGAAGGTTTAAAGTCACTTTACTCCATTTTATGAAACCAATTCACCCACAGTTTCTTGGCCTCAGATGATAGTGGAGTGGTGCAACAGAGCAGGGCAGAGCTCCACATTGGGGCCACTGCCAAAGTACTGCTTTGCACCCAGGTGCAGTGGGGCCAGGGAGCAGTGCAGCAGCAGACAGGCAAGCACGCTCGCTTGACTGTGTAAACAGAAAATGCACAAGTTGCCCGATAATCTTTCTCAAATGATTTTTAAGAAACGACCCAGTAAAAAAATTATTCTCACGTCATAGCTGTATTCGTCAGTTTCCTGACAAACTGCTTATGATTTTGTTAATCACTGTCACTCCGATATTTCAAAATTAAGCAAGCTACTGCAAGAAAATCTAATAATCCGCAATGAAAAATAAATGTTGCTACGAATGTGTGTGGTGAAAGTTAAATCATATGTTGTTGCATCCCAAATATAGCTAACATATTTAACTATTCTTTAATTTGGGATACAATCTATAACCAAGCCCATCCTATAGAAAATGGATCATTTATAGCGCATACCAATCCACTCGCATGCCTAGACAAAAGCGAGAATGAAATATTCATAATCCCCTTGTATCTCAAATGGTTCGAGATATCGAAACAAAATTTTGGCAAATTATAGCACACAGAGGAGAGAAGGTTGCCACCATCTTACTGTATGGAACTTCCATATCTACTGCAATATACAAGTACAATTATTATTTTAAGGAATAATGTAATTTAAGGTCAACTGCTCATGAAATAAAAATTGTTACAGGTTCCTATAAGTAGTTTTTGAGACATGGCTCAGGCATTCACAATAGGATTCATAACCATTGTCAGAATTGCGAAGTCAACTACCAGTGTTGTGGCATTGCCTCCAGTCACAACACAAGTGCATTCTGAAAATTTTCTAAATACTGTAAGTGATTTATTCAACATTTAGAAATCCCAAGTGCAGTCCATGATGTTGAGAAATATATTAGTCAAACACCTTCTGGTACAATGTTTACAACTATAAAATCTTACCTCACCACCTTACATGCAGTTACAGGTCCTCCCAGGAAATTCATTAGAATCAGTTTGGGGTGGTATGGAAAGGAAAGAGAAGGTGGTAGATTTCATTCTTCTAGTGTATTTTGCTTTTCATTCTTCTAGTGTATTTTGCTTGACATTCTTCTAGTGTATTTTGCTTGATGCAACAAGGGGACTTCAATATACCACCTGACTCCACTACCAAAGACATCAGGTCTCTACCTTCTGTGAGATGAGTCTTATCCATTGTTGAGGCATTGTATCAACTCTAAAGTCGATGGGTTTTAGATCCAGGGAAAGAATATTTCAATACAAGCTTTTCCAGACCACAACGATTAACTGAATGTTCTTTTGGAGTAATGAATGCAAAGTGGAGCAAATTTTGGAAGTCAATAGAAACTTCACCAGAATTTGCTGATGTTATTATAAAATGTACACGTTCTCCACAACAGTCATTGATGAAGGATCCCCGAGTGTTGCTGAGCAGCAAATAGAAATCAATTGTTCTGTACAAGGCACTTTACAGACAAGATGAAATCTTCAAATAAAGTTGTCCAAATGAGACAGTTTCCAAAACTTTTTTCATGTAATAAAACAATTTTCACATGTATGTCAGCTGTGCTCCTCAACTTTATCGCTGATCATTTTAAGACAGTAAAAGAAATAGATTACAGAAATGTATTCTGTACTTGTTTGTAATACTGCTGCTAACGCAGACAACTTGTCCACAATGAATCAATTGCCATGATACCTGTTTCACTAGTTCCATAAAGGACATCATGTAAAACTAATGCTTTCAAGGCTCCTGCTGATGCCATTTTCCCAACAGTAAAACAAAGGAAACAAGCACCAGCAACTGTACTGACTGCTACCAGCAACACCTGAACACAGCTGCAGTCACTAACACTGATCGCCACTCAGAAATAAACATGTTAAATCCACTCCCCTCCACACCACCCTGCCTGCTCTACCACTATAATCACGTGCAGTGAGAAGCATTAGTTTGTTTCGTTGTCACTGCTCTGGTCGTAACTGCAACTTTGTCTGAACAGGTATTTTTAAGCCTATGAGCAGCAATCCATTATATTCTATCATTTCAGGCAGGAACTTGCATGTACTGCTGATTAATGTGACTGAAGTATTTTACAGTGTAACCAACAGTAAACTATTCACACAGATGGTTCAATTAGGAAAATCAGACAAAATGACAGATGTACTGCGTTATGGATGTGTTTGATCAATATTCACAAAATTGGTTCAATATTTTGTACAAAGGTTCTTGCAAAAAATCCATTAACACGAAACATAATATGCCATGAATTTAAGAGATGATCTTTGAAGATAGATAAAGGAAATTCTTAAACGATGACAATAAGAAGCAGTAGGCTTGGATTCTACAAGACATTTGCATACTGTTACTATACTAGTGTACGCAGGTGCTTGCATGATGCCTGTGAGCCCTTTCAGCACATCAGTGAAACATCAATCCCACACTTCATACTCCTGTTGTTGAATATCCTGATAACTGGCAATGTACGAGGGCTCCACTGATCCACTATTTATGTTTCTGACTCCTTAAAAAGCATTTATATGCTAAAAACTACCACTATCACTTCACAACTAATAGTTTTCCATAATGGATACTTTAGGAGGGGAGTCTCCTCAGCATACCTAAACTAACATGGAAATCAAATGTTCTACCTGGTTCCTGAAGCACATTGGACAGTGACAACACTACTGACTACACTACTTGCTGCCACTGCACAATCAACCTACATGCACACCACTATGGCAGTATGTTACTTGGTAACAGGACAAACACCCTCAATGCCTGGACATTCAGAGTAGATAGTAAATTGTGCCCGGTTGTGCAAGGAAATGCCTAACACTAAAAAGGTAAGTACATCATATACCGCATAAGTTCTGTTAAATATTTTTTTTTTACACACAATTACAGTGTGGTGTAAGGAAGATGACTTTAGCAGCTTTCTACTCATCACAACCTTCCACAGAACAATACTGTCAACATCACCTAAGTTTGATTTATTTTACTTCTTTTGGTGCAAAATGAGTGCCCATAACACTTGAAACACTAGATTTTTGAGAGAAATAATGAAACTAGAAATTGTGTAAACTGGGGAAAATATTTTTGTTGACATATATATTTTTGAAGCGAACTTGGAAGAGTTTGTGCTCTAAACCAGGGTTTCTCTAAAGTGTGTTCCACAGTAAGCGCTCGACAAAAAATTAACGTGGCATAATTTCCTTCAATTTCTTAAACTTTTATTGTGATTTTTGAGTAATTAGTTATGATTTAAAACTGAAGCAAACAGTGAATAAAGTTATCTTTTTAAAATTTTTATTAATCTTCAAAATGAACAAGATGCTCCAACAAATTAACAGGATTCTCAAAGTGCTCCGCCAAAGGAAAAATTTGGGAATCCTTGCTCTAGACAAGTGTGTTACAAATGGTTCTCTGATTTGCTAAGTGACAACTTCAGAAATACCCCCAAGAGGCACCACTTATTTAATCATGACAGTTCTAAGCACATAGGTAGTAAATTCATAGTTTAATTAGAAAGTTTTAGGCCACCTTTTGTATAGCTTTGATTAACCCAAGTGGAATTTCTAAAAGAACAGATTGGGAAGACAGTAACTTTCTATGAACAAAATTGTCTGGAGACATGTGATTATGAATGTATGTAGCCACCAGAAAAATTGGGAAAACAAAGCAGTGGAAATTAAAAAGTAACAGCATTGTGAAAACATTTACACCCATCATAAAGACATTACCAGAGAAAACCTGTTTTCCTTTGACCACTACAGGAAAGTCTACATACAGTAACTATATAAATCAAGTCCCTGCACCTAACTTGCAGTGAAAAGTGTTGTAAGTTGTGTGGCAGTATAATTTTTAGTTGTGCCAGTAACCAGACTTCTGCATAAACGTGGGTTTACACAGGAACATATCCCTTGCTGTCTCCTAGCCAACAATGACATGCAAATTTGTATTTGTAAAAAATATTGTGCTAACATTTCAAAGCATAACATCACTGAATTCACACCAAAGACCAGTAAGACTACTGAATCACAGATACCTTGTACTTTTTATGGATCCAAATGAGTATGTACTTTTAGGCAATGAAGAACAATTCTGATAAGAAAATACATTAAACTGAGAGCTAAAAAAAATACAAAATTTATTTTATTGAAATGAAACTGTTGTACAAGTTTGTTCATTCGTTCAATCAATAAACATTAGACTTCGATAATTTTTTCCTGGCCTGAATAATTATCTGAGAGGTTTCTTCAAGTAACAAACTAATTACAAATTCTCAATGCTTTGAAACAAGTAAAGCACATGTCTTATTAAAAGTGCTTGTTTTAAAAGCCTTTCTTCACTTTCACTAAAACGAATAACCTAAATGATACTTAAGCTCCTAATTTTACTAAAGCTAGCTAATTATGATTTTATCACAAACTGTGTTATTTTCTACAAGTGTACCAATAATTTTGCTAATGAGTACCAGAATTTAGTTCACAGTATACTGTCACATGCATTCCACTCTAAACTGAACATACATTGACATTATGCATAAAATTCACTGATCACTTATTTTCAACTTAATTCATCAGGTACTTCCTGCCTAAAGTCAAAGTTTCCAAGAATTGGAAACAAAGCCAGAAATTAATACAATTTTGTGTAAATATGCCAATTACATTTAATGTTTGCTACTCAATATTACAGCAATAAAAATGTCAATGAACAAAATAAAAATCTTTAACAGTCTTTATTGTATCTTCAGTACATGTGAAGTTGCTATTTATTCTTTTGTTTCCATAGCCTTCGCCAATTCTGAAGTAGTTATGATCCAGTTTGAAATACTCACCCAACCTGTCTGATCTTCTGAATATGTCAATGGCTACAATAGTAGGAATCATGCCACATACACTGTAAATCGTTACCAGCCTCCAATTCCTTGTTTATCTACTTTCTCACTGAGTGTTATGAGTAAAGTAATTAACATTAACTACACAAACATCAATTGTCAGTTTCCCTAATACAGATCCACAGTATCTACTACTGACCATTCAGTCTCAGCACACTGAAGACATTACAGTTATCAGACTTCAATTTATGGCTGTTTTACAGATGGAATGTACAATTTAACAATTTGTGTTGTGTGTAGTACCAAACTTTATCTTTGTGCCAAAGTAACAAACACTAGTGTTGCACCACTAATTTTACTGGCTTACAGCTAAACTTATACAGCACAAACTAATTCAACCACAACTGAAGTGGACTAAACTTCAAAGTGCACTGAAGAGAACACTGACTCAGCAAAACAGTAGCAATAACAGAAAGAAGTGTCTGACCTTAAAAGTCTCTCACAACTTGTGAAACTTTGAGAAATTCTCTATTGAGAACCAATGTAATAGAAGTGGAGAGTATTTAAAAACGAAACTTTGATCTGCCTCCTCCAAATCCACCACCACCACCTCCGCCACCACCACCTCCGCCAAATCCGCCACCTCCAAATCCACCTCCTCCCATTCCGAAGTTGCCTCCTCCCATACCTCCAGAACCACCAGGTGAAGAATTCAGGAACAGTTCAATGTAACGATGTTGCATGTGTCCTTTGTCCTAGACACACATCATAATTCATATCATACCAACCAAAATAATGAGTTTTTGACTATCAAATTACATTGCAAATCATATTATGAAGAATATACCTAGGAAAGTTAGTGTTTAGCAGAAAAATTTACCTTTGACATTGCTTTTAATGCTTCATCATGTGTTGCAAATTCAACATCTGCTTCTCCTGACGCACGGCCACTGTTGTCGTATAGGAGCCTAATATTGACTGGTACAACTGGCCTGAAAAACTTTTAGAAAAAAAGCCATTTCAGTACACAGGCCTACAACAGAACAAGTTAGAACACAATAAGAGTAATTACTTACATCAGCAATATCAGCCTGTGTTGCACGGAATGGCAGACCTCTCATGTGTATACAGTGGCCACCACCACCTCCACCACCATTCCAGTTTCCACCTCCACCAGAACGTCCTCCGCGTCCCATACCCATGTTGCCAAATCCACCTGAATTCATACTCATGTTGAAGCTACTGCTACCACGACCACCCATGTTACCTCTCATTCCAGGTCCTCCACTCCCACCCCATGATGAATTCATGCCCCATGGACTTGGACCATCATCGAAGTCACCAAAACCACCTATAACGCAAAAACAAGCATGACTGCACAACAATTCTCCATCTACAAATAAAAACAAATAATCAGCAACTCTGCAATAACATTTGTCTGATGCCTGGATCTTATTTTTTCATACTGGAAAAATTTGGTTTGATTTGTGGTCTGAAATCTGATGACCATTTCAAAGTAAAAAAAGACTTTTTGATAAAATATAAAACTATGTTGAAGTAATTTTCTTGTTCAACTACACAATGAAACAAGTAATTATGTATTATGGTGCCTGCAACAATCAATCCCAATACAATTTGTCCTATTGGGAACAAGATCAAAAAATAATATCTGGTGGAAACCACTAGTCAAATTTATGAAGGTGAATACATGCCACAAAACCTACAGCAAATATGAAAAATGCAGAGCGCTAATACCCACAAGATTTCCCACATAAATGATAAGAACATTGAAGTTGTCAACATGAAAGATGCTGCAAGTTTTCACATTTGACTGAAAGCAGAATTATGTGATAAATCCCAGACAGTGATTCAATAAATTCAAAACAAATATAGGAAATGTAATTTTCACATTTGACAATTTACAACAAAAAAAGAATGAGCAAAACAATAAATGTTTAGTCCACTTTAGAAATTTATGGTTTCATCACTGACTGACATACATTAAATACAAACAAGTCGTAACTAAATCACTTATGAAGGAAGTAGTAATCATATATTACATCTCTCGAAGAAATTTAGGCACACAAAACAGCAATCCTACATTAATTAGGAAAGATTCAGCAGTTTTTACACAGATATGCAACAAGGTTTCTAATAAACACATTAGAGACTTGAAGTGAATATATTTTATATTAATAAATGTACATTAACAATGAATGGCATGTGTTACCAAAACCTGAATCCTGTTTAGATAACTATAATTTTAAAAATTTTCTGTTCTTTACCATTTTAAAAATGACAATGCACTATCTAATTTAACTGCCAAATTTAACACATGCAGCTAAAAAGCAAAACAAGAACAAGTGATTACCTTTGAAACTCCGAGATCCTCTACCCATATTATTATAGCGATTTATGCCACCAAATCTATCACCACGATCGTAAGGAGCTGGACGCTGGTTGAAACCTCCTGGTCCTAAAGGACGCATTTTTGGGCCAATAGCGGCACGCACTTCAGAAAGGCTGCTGCGGAATATTTCTATGTACCTGCATGTAACAGATTTGAAGGATGAGACGACATTCAAAAACAAAAGAAATCATAAAAATGAGAAAAAATAAGTATTTGGTTATTTGTGCTATCTTACTGTGTACCTACTAACACCCTAAGAAAAAATATATGTATACTGGCAGTAACCAACTCTATTCTTCTACACACTGTTTACAATGGACGTCTGTTTATTCAAGGAACTTACACGAAGTGTTCCTTTTATTTTTTAAAACTGACATCTACTCATTTCAAGTATACTGCAAAAAAACTACCAGGAAATGGTCCAGAATGAAATAAGCTTCATTCAAAACCATCTATCTAAACTCAGCTGAACAACTATACAACTGTGATCTGGCTAAATGAATAATGAAGTTGTAAAATCACTGCAGTTTTCAACAGCTTATAATCCAAATGCTTTATTTCACACTTAGATACACTCAAAGTAAATTCCACCCACCTTTAACAGAGCCTGATGATTAGCTCAAAACAGAGGCCAATTTTTTGGGTCAAGTTGTCCTAAGTTTTGCTTACACATTTTCCAAAAGTTACTTACGTAGTACCTTAAGCTGACGTTACTAAGAGAATCATCACTTTGTACACCAAAAATTTGGCCTCACGAGCTCAGCTCCCGCCCATTCATCACTTGGATCCATTGTCTTGCATGGCCCCACCCCCAACTGGCCCATAAGGAACCCTTGGGTGTGTCCCTCTGGTGATTCATCTTAAAAGTAATGAATTTCTACCAACATTCCACATTAGAGTTTCAATTCATTCAACAGTGTAGTGTCTACTTTTTACACAATTTAATGAAACACCAAAATTAAGCCTATTTTTTAATATTAACATCTGTACATATTAACTGCCTTATGCATTTAATACCAGAGCATTTTTTTGCATCTACATAGTGGGATCTTAATCAGCAGGAAAACTACAGCATGCCTTACACAACTGGATGTAAACAGGAATGTGCCCAAGTAGAACAGGGTTACTGGCAAACAAAAATCCTCAATATGCAAATGTGAAGCAGGAAAAGCTGGCAATTACATTTCAAGAACTATTACCATGATCCAGCTTAAAAGCTGAGAAATTCCTTCCTTAGCCACTTCTTTACAATTTTTAAAAATTATTATAAAAACACTTGGTATTTAATATTTAAACATTTTCAGGTAAGGAGCTTAACAACCAGGACAAGAAACATTCAACACTAAGTGAAGCCTATTCAATAACACAACAATGGTTTAGAAAAGGTTCTACCTGCAAAAATTTTTCCATGCAAAACTGTTACGTAACAAAGCAGCTCCAAAGTAAATTTAAACATTATGAATTTTACACTAATAAAAACACTTGTGTACAAATGCTGGGCAATATTTAAAACCCTGTATTTCTTCTCGCAATTATTACCTCAAACCATCATAAATTCTATGGGACTGACCACCACCTATTCTGCCGACTTGGAATATCGACTGTGTACGAGAGTCACATGGTGGTCCCTTGCATTTTTCAGAATACAGCTTTCCACAATATAACTTGCAATTTTAGTTTCTGTAATGGAAAGTACACAATCTGGCATGAACACACACCAAAGAAGCCATGCGCAGAAAGCAACCACCCAAGTCTTTTATTCAGTAACTTTAAAACAGCCCGTTCACTTCACTGTTCACAATAATTCACTGTTTTAAACTAATAGAGGCCACTGTTTCAGCACACATTTCTAATCCACCTCCAAATGTGAGCATAACTACAGAGTCCACAATCCTGCTTTATCCTGTAAGGCACAGTGCAGTTTTCCTACTTGTATCTGTAGCCAGTATGTAGTGCATAAAATAAAGACAAATTGCACTCTCATATTTTCAAAATACTACTGTGTGTCAGCCAATATAATTTGCACAGAACACTGAAATACAGAATTGTGTTGAAATGACACAGCCATTAGCTTAAAACGCGAGGAATACACAAAAGTATGAAATAGCAAAGTCGCGTATGTGTATCATCCACATGTGACAAAGGGAAACTTTACCAAATGTTTACTGTAACAACAAAACAAGATAAAGGTGCCACATAGGTGACCAATCAGCTTTAAGATGCAGAATTATTCCAGTGTTCAACGCAATATGAAATTTACTACAGGTGCAACCCACTTTGTGGACAACATTCATAACTAAGATCCACACGATCCACTTTGCTAGAGACATCTAGTATGGTGTAACAGCAATTACACTTAAGTGAAACAACATGTAAATATCAGAATTACTGCCATAAATAATACTGTTAAATAACAGCACACCAAAAATTTACAGGGTTGTTTCACAGCACCAATAAGTTACAGCCACAAGTTGTTTTGCACAAAGGCACTGACTAATAACAACTGCTAATTAGTTCCTGTATACAAAGGGATAATGACTGTTAGAAAACCAAAGTATGTGGTTTTAAATTCATCACATACACATTAAGAATTTCCTTATGATCTGTGACCCACTGCCTTAGTGTCAATGCATCATGATAACCTAAGTCACTTCAAGCGTAACAGCTTAAGTGTATTCTGTGCACTGTACCAATATTATTGGAAGCTAAATTCACTGTAGAAACTGAACACGTGAATTATTTGAAACCGAGACAATTTCTGGAGTATTTCAATTTTGGAAAGCTTAGGTCATTTCTAAACTACAGCTGTGAGGAAGACTGTAACAAGTGATAATTGTACATAGGGTGGCATCTGCAAGAATATAAGCATGCAGCATTAAGCCAAAGACGGATTATTACGTACATTATTAGCTACAAACGCTTGTGTGAGTAACAACAGTAAAAACATGGCGTTCACAATGTTAAGACACTTCTAAGTATAAGAAAATGAGACATTGCAAACATAATTACAGTGTTTTCAATATAAAAATGTAAATGAAATGATACAAGCATATGACAATATGAATGGTTTTTAATTTGCAAAACTGGATTAAATTCCGAAACATATCATTAATGAAGTAGTGTGTGATGTGTGGACTATAGTTTGAATGTTTTCTAATTACATGGCATACTGAAAAATACCACTTGTTAAATTACAAGGAAATTTTAAAATACATAATCAACAAGTGATAAATTACAACAGATTCCAGATACAAGTAATATTAAAAAAATATTTCATTTGAGCCAGTAGGTATTCACAACTTTACCTTACCTGCATATAAAACTATACCTGGAATTTACATCTAGTAAGGATCTGAAATTACTGCCTACTGCACAAGGAGAAGCCATAGGAAGGATTACATTGCTTAATATGATATTGCTGGTAAATACTTACTCAGTAATTTCAGATCCTTACAGTTTGACTTTTGAAAATAAATCCCAGTTATGAAATAAGTAAATGAATTAAAGATTAAAAGAGTGATACTGTATACCATAGAATAGGAGGTTGGGGTTCAGCCCACCCAGCCCTCCCTTCCATTGCATTGCACACGTTCCCCACCTGTGTCCTATTTTATCCTTGTGTTTCTGCAGAGCTTTCTCTGCCACTTCTTTGTTAACAAACTGTACGTAAGCCTCCCCAGTACTCCTTCCCGTGAAGTCAGTCGGTAGGGATATCCCGTTGGGTACTATCTCCAACCCTACCCAACCAATAAACAATATGCCCAGAATCAACACACAACAAAAGCATGTAAAACCTTTAGCAATAAAATATTATTCAGAAATAAAAGGGGCATTTGCAAAGATTTTATTTTAAGCAATATTTCAAACAGTGAATCATACATTCTGAAGTTCCTGTAATACAAATTTTATACACGACATTACCCATGATCACTTACTGTAAGAAGGCTCTTATCATACTACTTTTAACCAAAATGTTACACAGCAACTTTTTCAATTCAGTTGAATATGATATTATGTGAAATTTATGTGCAGAGGATCTACAAAAATATTTCTTTGGACTTCAGTATTCAGAACATAAACACAAGAGTAACAACTGTGAGGAACTTCAGGAAAATATGATCCTACTGTTGCCCATACAGACAGTTACTTTTCTGTGCCACTTGCCACATATCTAACACCAAGTACTTCAATACATCTCTTCAACCAATTAATAGCAATCTGTTTTCATGTGTCAAATTTACATTACTTGAAGATAAGAAATAAACAGGAAAAGAAGCAAGGACTGGATGAAGGAAGAGAATAATAAAGGAAGTACAACTAGGCCTTACAACTGAAGTATAGAGAGGAAAAATATAACATTCACATTTCAGATTCCACAGTCTGTAGATTTATAAAGTGTTAATGAATACCACCTTCATCTACAAGTCACTGCTTTAAAAACAAATCTTTGCAAACAACCCCAACAAGCTTAAAACAAATAATACAATACTGTCAAAATAAAACACTCAAAAGATTTGTCCTTCATAATTAAGCCAACTAACATTCAATTTTCGAGGCAATCAAAATTACGCAATCGGTGAGCACATTTCTCTAGAAGATTACAGTGATTACTAAAACCACAAATTATCTTAATAAATATGAACACAAATAATTTCAAAAACAAGCTACTACTAAATTAAGTCATACCTGAGAAAAACTGAGCTATTTCCTCCTTAGAACAGCCAAATGGTAGGCCACGAAGTCTAACACAACCATCATCCATAGCATTTTCCAAATTTAGTCCACTGCGTTTTACAACCCACTCCATTTCTGACCGCTTAACTTTAAACACTGTAAAAACGGCAACATTTCAATATTTCATTATAATTACTTTGCAAACACACTGTACTTCACCTCTGTAACAGCATTGTTGTTGATTTAACTATTCTCCTAAAAATTGGTATAAAATGATAACATGAAAAAGTTATGATACTATTTCATAACTACTATAACTTTAGAAGGGAGAGAACTCTTCCAAAAGTAAAAATCAACTGTCACAGTGAATTTATTCCTGAATTAACTGTTCACTTGCAAAGCTTTAAAAATCATGTAAAAAAAAGACAGGGAACAGAAAATTTATGAGCCCTTTTATACTATATGCTCATGAAAATACCAAGAAAGGTTGGATTTCTGACGTCACCTGTCAAAGATGGCATGGGAAAGTTCGGCCTGCAGAAGTGGCAGTTTGGTCTTTATATTTCCCAAAGGAAACTTTAAACACTTGCTTGAAATAATCTGGAGGAAACAACAGTAACTGTGATGTAACTTGCCTGAAAAGGTTTGTAACATACTGAAATGTTGCTTCCAATGAACATTCAACAGTGCTGCTTGTGTGAGGCACTTCAATGAACTTCACTACAATCACATGAGAATTTAACATTCTACTGACTAACCTAACACTAAATGAGGGGAAGAGGGGAGGGAGGGTAGGGGGCATCATTTATCACCACTGCTTTTCTCAATGATGCAATGATAATTTTTTGTATTTCTGATTGACAAATACTGTAAAGTACACTCCAATAAGATCCCAGTATAACCACTGGACAAGATTTTAATGTTTATCATCATTTTCAATTAATTGCTTGCTATTTTCAATTGAAAGGACTTAAGCCTCTCAGGAAAGAAGTTGCATGATGAAAACATGTCCAGTCACATGAATAGAAACCAATTAGCCAAATTCTGTTCTCTAACCAAAGCCTTCAAGTAGCTTGTTTTCAGCTTTACAAGGTATCACACACAGAGGAATGCTACAAAACAAACACCCATCCTTTTACTAAGGCACAAGGAGGTGTGTTTAGTATTTCTTTTACTCACCACCTACAAAAGCAACTTTAACAGTAATTTTTCACTCCATTAATGGAGTTTAAGTGTTATCTATTAGTCCCGCTAAATCACTATGCCAGCTTTCAAGAAAGCAGAACTGTCAAAAAGCTATGCATCCCACAGAACACTCCCAAATGACCAATTTCACCTCTCCTATTGAATTTTAATTACAGTTCCTAGAAGAGTGACATTCAGTTTCAACACAATAGCACTTCTATGAGTGGGATTTCTACCTTGAACATTCCTACTGACACTACCCTTTTTATTTGCACATTTCATAGTGCAATTTCCTGTCACGACATCTTTTAAAGAACTCAAAATCACGACCAAATAGTTCACTGATTTTTTACAAGAAAGTCCAGCCAAGGAACTTTTTAAAAGTATAACCTAGAAATCTCCCAAACATTCCATTTTCGTCAATTAACAAAAATTTCATCTGCACTAGGTGATCCACTATTGGGGAATTCCTTCAATCAGTCCAGGTAAAACTATCATTTCTATCTACATCATACTTCCGAACCCATCTACCAGTGCATGGCAAAGGGTACTTCCAGTACGTTAATGGATCCCCCTTCCCAGTCTTCCCTGTTCCAACTGCGAATGGCGCCATCACAGAAAATGTTACCATTATGTCTACACTAATTGCATTATATTGTGATGAATTCCACACTGTGGAAGTTTTATGTAGTGATGGCCAGCCAAAGAAGAAAGCTTAAACGTGTTTGATTCCATGGGAATGATTGTACCCCACGACTGAGGTAACCCAGGACAAAAAGGTCAGCATCAGTAATACTGTCTTTTTAATGCAGAAGAGTTCAGCTAACAGCACAACTGTCATCAGTGTATTATAGGTAGTCACGTGGGTTACATATGCACTGATGACAGCTTCATTGTTTTCTGAAATCTTGATGTGCAATAAAAATTATGTTAAGACTGATATTGACCTTTCTGTCCTAAAAAACTTACAGTTCAGCAGAAGCTGACAAATGTTTGTGATGACAGCCCTAATGTTGAACTATTCAACATGGCAACAAAATACAATTGGCCACCATCACCTTTGTGCAGTAAATACAGCATAATTAGCAAGCATTCCTGAATGTTGAAACTCATGGCTCTTCTGCACTATAAAGTGACAGCATTTGTCCATCATTAAAATGAGCCTCCACAGATTCCATTTGAATGTACAGTTATTAGTTTCAAATCGAAATATGTTTAGTTAAAGTGTGCATGCTATATTCAGTTTTCCACTCGGTTCTCAAGTCTGGCATTCTGTATAGGATCTGTTATGGTAAAGTGACAATGGAAGATGACTTGACAATTACTTGCAGCCGTGTTGCTTCTTTAATTCTTTCTGAAAAGCAGATCAATTTTTTTCTTCTTCAGTATACCACCAGGAACCATACGAAGATCCAGAACGTTCCAGTTTTTATACTGAAACATGTACACAGCCACCCATCTCTGCACTACCCCCTCGACATTGGAATATTAAACATTCTGTACCCAATGTTCATGAAGATTCCTGAAACCTTCAATAAATCCAAATGTTCCTTTTTTTCATTAAAGTAATGATGGCAACAGACTGAATTCATCTGACAGGTGGAAACACGACTGTGAAAGTTGTACAACTACCAGAGGGAACAATGCAGTTTGTCGCCAAATACTGGTCTCTCTCAGACTTACGAAACACCCTCTTTCTAATAAAATGGCTTCATGAAATGAGAAGTGGAAACATTCCCAGAGTGGAAATTTATTACAACAGGAAGTCCAGGAATGAAGATTTTCAGCACATGAAGATTTCAGGGCAGTGAATGGTTGGCAGTACAGAAAAAAAGTTATAATCACCATTACCAAAATTTAAGTGATGGAAGTAGAATTGGAAAGTATTTAACAGTTAAAGGCAAATACTTTGCCATGACTAATAACCAACACAAGCCCAGAAATATTTCTTTATGCCTGATGGAAGCAGGTTCTAGTTTTTCCCCTCAAAAACACTCATACAATTAAGAGGGGAAAGTATCATGGAAGCAAAAAACAGTGATGGCCTTATTTGTTAATAGTGACAACAGTGAAATCTGAAGCCACTAATAACAGAAAACATCTCAACTCCCAATGATCCTCTCGATCTTGGCATAATTCATTCCATGGAAGTCAAATATGGAATAGCCGCTGTGCAGAAGTTAACTTCATTCCTTGAAAGAAAGGTGGTAGTAAGAATGAATATTTGACAGGCTGTGAATGTTTGTTGCTGCCTGGAGAGGTATACCAACATGCTGTTGAACCTGCTGGCTGTTGGTCAGTATCAGCTGCCAGAGATTTCCCCCAACGTTACAGGTAGGTAGGTATACCAGCAAGTGTGACTTTTCCGAACACCGTTGTGATGGTGACATACTGACTTTGGCACATCAAAGGGAGGACCAAGGCTTCAATAAAGAATCAAGCAGGGCTGGTAGCATGTAGGGAAGATGGTTTAATTTAGCAAGTTTTGTTGCCGCTGTTAGAAACTAATTTTCCTCATTCAGTGTAGATGAGTTAGTTCTAGCAAATATTAAACAGAGCAATAACACCAAGTGTTTTACACTGGCAAGAAAAAAATGAACTGCACTTCCCTACTTTTTAAAATTAAAACAATTGATAATATTTAAGGAAAGTTAATTTATGTGGATTCGTATGGCTATACTGTTACTTCAGCCCAATATAATGGGAAGTGTGCAGCATAAACATAAGAATCCTAACTGATTACGTCATTTCATTAGCATATTAGAGGTAAACCGTATGTCCTGTTTAGGATACCCCATTTTATAAAAAATATTTTGGTTCCCAGAAACTGTTAAAAAAATAGGTTTTACTGCACATCACACATGGACTGGTAACCAAACACATACCATTACCTCAACTACAAGTAATTAGATCTACATTGTACTGAGATCTCCCATAGCAATGAAGTTGCACACTAAATTCAAATGCAGATCTGTGAGGTAACATGTTCATGTATGATTCACACACTTGTTGCATCAAGCAAACCGAAGTACATCGTCAGGAGAGTCAGGAGGAAACCAACCAAACCCCTCGAAAACCTGATTCCTTAACTGGTCACCTACCACAACAAGAAAACAGTTTCTGCACATATTGTTTAAATTAAACTGCTTACCTGGTTAAGACATGAGAATTATGAACCAATAAAAATTTGATTAAATTAAACTGTTTATCTAGTTAAGACATGACAATTATGTTTTATTTCATACTCTACATCACTGTTATAACATTACAGGAGTAATAACATTGAAAACATGAGAGAAGTCTTCAAATGCATAACAATAAATATTTAAAGATCTTATGAGTAGATGGAAAGTTCAGATGCAAGATCATTGCACTTTTGTACAAGTTTCTCCTCAGTAATATTTTCATTGGAACCCTTGTTTATTAGCTCATAAAAATGTTCTTACCTTCTATATATCTGTGTCCAATGTGATCTCTGTCCTTTTTGCAAGCCTTCTCTATGTCCTCATCACTTTCCATCTCCACATATGCCTCACCACTCGGGCGCCCTTCCCTGGACATTGTCATGTGTATTCCAAGCTTGCCGTCTTTGATACGACAATCATCTGAAACAATTTTTTCCTTCTCTTGTACTAACAACAAAATTTCTACAAAAAGACTTATTTGAAACCACCATATGTTACAACTGCCAGATAGAGTGACCCTGTTCTTAATATAGTGTAAAATTTATTCATTTACGTAACACATTTACAACGATATAAAATTCGTAAACTTAATACCACAGAAAACGTTAACTCATACATACAGATGTAAATATAAACTAAAGGGTTTAATGAGAATACAACCACAGCGTGTCATGGCCTTGCTGAAGGAACCACATATGCACATACAATGATATTTAAGAAACCACATGAAACCAAAATTAAGAAGGTATTGCAGTGTGGAAAATAAACATTTTGATAAGGGTAATTACTTTAGAATTAAATGACTGTCACAAGAACATTCAGTTAACATTTTCACACAGCCAATTAGTGAGACCTAATCTTACATTTAATAACTAACTTTTTAATGAAGAAAGCTAGGGGTTTACCATCCCACCAACTGTGAGGTCATCTGCCACAGATAATAAGCCCACACTGAGGAATGAAATTGGCCAAGTCCTTCTCAAAATAACCATATAAGCATTTGCCTGAAGCTATTTGAAAATGCCACAGAAAAACTGAACTAGAAGTCTGAAAAAGATTTGAAATTCTGTTCTAAATATGATTCCAATGTTACACCACATCACTACCGTATCTGGTTTTAATGGTATCGAGATTATCTCATGAAAAAAAAAAAAGTGAAACTCATGTTGAGGTAGTCAACTGTATTACCAAGTGAAATCATATGTGAGGAAACATTATAAAGAGCATTGCAAAAGGTTTAAAAGAGTCCCCCCATCAGGATACAAGTGGCATACTATTTCATTTCGAATGGGATGAGTGGTTTCTTCTGAACAATAGATTTCCTCCTCTAGTCTATCAGGAAGATTAAATGACCTGTGAAAGTGTTTTCACTAACTGAATATAATTCATAGAACACAAAAAAAATAAATTTAATAGGACATGAGTCAACAGCTCATATTCTGAACACTTTGCAGACATATTGCTAACTAGCAAACACCTTTGCAGATATTTTATAACAAGATATTCCCACACTTCCCACGGAACAAGCATCCCTCCAGCACAACAGGAGTCCACAGGCAACTAAGACTACCTGCCACACAGGACACTCAGCTGCAGATTATGGATGGATGTGCGTGCGCACACGCATGCACAAAAACAGTCTGACAACTGCTGGACTGCACATCAGTTGTTTGTCCACCCTCATCCACAAGCACCCAGTTGTCTAAGTGGTTATTCAAGCTGCAAGCTGCATATGATTGGTCACAAACTGCATGCAAAAGTAATATTTCCATTTATATTGTATAGGACAATGAACCCTGTATCAGTGTGGGGGGTTAATCCCTGATGCCTAAATAAAATGTTGCGTTTTTCTGAAATATATATGACAAAACCCCCCCATGAACCATGGACCTTGCCGTTGGTGGGGAGGCTTGCGTGCCTCAGCGATACAGATAGCCGTACCGTAGGTGCAACCACAACGGAGGGGTATATGTTGAGAGGCCAGACAAACGTGTGGTTCCTGAAGAGGGGCAGCAGCCTTTTCAGTAGTTGCAAGGGCAACAGTATGGATGATTGACTGATCTGGCCTTGTAACAATAACCAAAACGGCCTTGCTGTGCTGGTACTGCGAACGGCTGAAAGCAAGGGGAAACTACAGCTGTAATTTTTCCCGAGGGCATGCAGCTTTACTGTACGATTAAATGATGATGGCGTCCTCTTGGGTAAAATATTCCGGAGGTAAAATGATGGCATCCTCTTGGGTAAAATATTCCGGAGGTAAAATAGTCCCCCATTCGGATCTCCAGACGGGGACCACTCAAGAGGATGTCGTTATCAGGAGAAAGAAAACTGGCGTTCTACGGATCGGAGCGTGGAATGTCAGATCCCTTAATCGGGCAGGTAGGTTAGAAAATTTAAAAAGGGAAATGGATAGGTTGAAGTTAGATATAGTGGGAATTAGTGAAGTTCGGTGGCAGGAGGAACAAGACTTCTGGTTAGGTGAGTACAGGGTTATAAATACAAAATCAAATAGGGGTAATGCAGGAGTAGGTTTAATAATGAATAGGAAAATAGGAATGCGAGTAAGCTACTACAAACAGCATAGTGAACGCATTATTGTGGCCAAGATAGATACGAAGCCCACGCCTACTACAGTAGTACAAGTTTATATGCCAACTAGCTCTGGAGATGACGAAGAAATTGAAGAAATGTATGATGAAATAAAATAAATTATTCAGATTGTGAAGGGAGACGAAAATTTAATAGTCATGGGTGACTGGAATTCGAGTGTAGGAAAAGGGAGAGAAGATTCTTCTACCTTGCCCAATTTAGGTTTTCTTGTGGATGTGATAATCACTTCCAAAAACGTGATGAAAACATAAGAGTGTCACAAACTGCAACAAATGAATGCAACAGTTTCACAGTCGCACAGTTTTCCCTGTGCTCTGCCAAAACATGTTTTTAACGTTTTCAAATTTTTCTGTGTGTAGACTGTCAAATCCTGCATATGTCCAAGCAAATCTGAACTTGTCCTGGAATTTTGGAGAGCGAAGTTGATTATGTGTGAGTGGCTGAACTTTGATAATTGACCCCATTTTTCCTGACGCACTGCAATTCAGAATGACATTCGGCATTTGCGCAAGTACCCTATTCACCTGTTGCTGAACTTGCGGTCCAAATACACCATTTTTTCCCTGCAAACATAAATAAAAAGTAGGCAAAAGAAATCCTGCTTTGTTCAGAGCATATTGTATGGTATAACTATGTGAAGTGGCATGTAGCTGGTCTACAGTACATTCCGTGTCGCCTTCAACTAACAAAAACGTGCGGGTCAATTTCATTTCATAGTTAAAACCGGACTGATCTGTCTTGATAATATATGCGTCTTCATAATGTTGGAATCTGACTTTAGTATCTGTAACAAACGTCTTTGAACACTCTAGAAGTTCTTCCAGTTTATTCGCGTAGTTCTTGCTTACATATTTCGTAATCTTCCTGCTCGTAATTTTGTATTTTCTTTTGAACGTGACAAGCCAATGAAATGAAGCCTTGAAGTCCAGGCCAATTTGTTTAGCGTAATGCAATCCCCAAATCTGTAGGTCTGTATCATGCACTGCACTTAATTCATTTCTGGCTTTAATAAATTGTCGGTATACATGGTATTCTAGTTTGCTGAACTTCTGTCTTCAGGTTCCACCTCGTTCCACAACTTCTTTGCAATATTTAATTGCACTTTTTCCTCCATCCCTTTAAATTTCTTAAATTTGTTACCTCACTCCATAATCTATATTTGTGTCTTAATTGGTTTGGACAGTACCCGGTATTGGAGCATTTCCTTCACGTAACCCAAAGAAATACCATCAGATTGAAGACCCAGTATTTCCTGTGTTCTTCATACGGATTGTCAACAATCTCATCATCTGGTACATACAGCCCCACAGCAATCAACAATATCATCACCACACGTACTGTTTATCAACAAATGTAGAAAATAATCATACAAATGTTCCCTTAAGGAACTTTCCAATTCCTTACAGTTCGGAAAATATTCATTGACCTTGTTACTGAATTTGCGAGCTATATTTGCTGGATTCATATTGCCCACGAAATACATCTCACGCATTTAATGCACTCTTGTCCAAAGTAGTGGACAGTCAACTGCCAGCCAGGGACCCTCATTAGCTTCCGTGCGCTGTAGTTGACTGACGTGTGTTTCGATATTTGTTTAGGTGTAGCGTACCCATACTATGGCGCAGTTACCTCACATTAGACGGATGGACAGATAATAATTGTCTGAAAATAAAAAATTAAACTTTTCACTCGAGGGAAGACTTGAACCAAGGACCTATCCTTTATGTTGCCTACGTTGCGCATGGACTACTCAGTTTGTATATTTTGCTTATTTTTTCATAGTTCCACACAACTACTTCCTGTTTTCTCAATTTATCTGTGTTCAGTTTTTCAAGGCCTATCCACTGTGCCAACTTATAACTAAATCTGAGGGGGTGTGATGGGGAGGTTCCCTAGTGAGAACTGGGTTTCCATCTGAGCTCTTGATATTCATAGAAATTCTCTTTTCTTCAAAGGTCTCTAATTTTCCTGTACACAGTATTGATCTTGCACCTAGTGACATAAGCCTCTACATCCTTGCATTTGTCCTCTAGCCATCCCTACTTAGCCGTTTTACACTTCATGTCAATCTCATTTTTGAGACGTTTGTATTCCTTTTGTCTGCTTCATTTACTGCATCTTTATGTTTTCTCCTTTCATCAATTAAATTCAATGTCTCTTCTGTTACCCAAAGATTTCTGTTAGCCCTCATCTTTTTACCTACTTGATCCTCTGCTACCTTCACTATTTCATCTCTCGCAGCTACCCATTCTTCTTCTACGCTATTTCTTTCCCCTGTTCCTGTCAATCGTTCCCTAATACTCTCTGAAACACACTACAACCTCTGGTTCTTTCAATTTATCCAGGTCCCGTCTCCTTAAATTCCTACCTTTTTGCAGTTTTAATCTACAGTTCATAACCAATAGATTGTGGTAAGAGTCCACATCCGCACCTGGAAGGTCTTATAATTTAAAACCTGGTTTCTAAGTATCTTTCTTACCATTATATAATTATCTGAAACCTTCCAGTGCCTCAAAGCCTCCCATGTATACAATCTTATTTCATGATTCTTAAACCAAGTGTTAGCTGTGATTAAGTTATGCTCTGTGCAAATTTCTACCAGGCAGCTTCCTCTCATTCCTTATGCCCAATCCATTTACACTTTATACTTTTCCTTCTCTTCCTTTTCCTACTATCGAATTCCAGTCCCCTATTACTAATTTTCCCTCCCTTCACTATCTGAATAATTTCTTTTATCTTATCATACATTTCTTCAATCTCTTCATCACCTGCGCAGCTAGGGGTGAATATAAACTTTTACTTACTGTGGTAGGTGTGGGCTTTGTGTCTATCTTGGCTACAATAATGGGTTAACTGCGCTGTTCGTAATAGCTGACCCGCACTCCTATTTTTTTATTCATTATTAAACCTACTTCTGCATTACCCCTATTTTATTTTGTATTTATAACCCTTTATTCACCTCACCAGAAGTCTTGTTCCTCGCGCCACCAACTTCACTAATCCTCACTATATCTAGCTTTAACCTATCCATTTCCCCATTTTAATTTTCTAACCTAGCTGCCCGATCAAGACATGTGACATTCCACACTTCGATCCATAGAATGCCAGTTTTTTTCTCCTGATAACATCCTCCAGAGTAGTCCTCACCCGGAGATCCAAATGGACTATTTGACCAAAGTGGACACCATCATCATTTAACCATACACTGAAGCTGCATACGCCTGGGAAAAATTACAGCTATAGTTTCCCCTTGCTTTCAGCAGTAGTATCTGTTTATAATTACATCAGTAGTATATATTAAAATGACAATATAGCGTCCTGTGAATTTCCAATTTACAGAAAAATGTTGAAGTGGAAAAGTTAACTTAAAGTTCATATTTTCATATTAAATTTGTAAGTTTAAGGAAGCCCATTAGCGTGCGGGTGTCAACTAAATTTCAAAACACCAGGAAGGAGCTATAAGTGTTTCAGAAAACAGCTTATTTTGATTGAATCTTGGCAGGGTGCACTAGGTGTTACCGCCTCCCTTTAATCCAGATTTTTAAAGTAAATGATTGGCCATCATTTTCAATTGGAGGCACCACAGATTAATTGTTTATGTCTGAATAGGTGCCTCTTCTGCTGTTTTATTGGCCTATTTATAATATGCTTTTGTTGTTTTGGTTTCTTTGAAGCTAATGCTAAAGGCTTATGCTGTTTCATGAATTATATAGTGCATCTGTTCTAATTAAGTGGCACAGATAAATTTTGGTCTGTTCCAGGATGCATTTGCCGTCTCCGAACTGGTATGGACTAATGTGTGTACTGATGAGCTTTGAATGTCATGCGAGTATCCTTGCAGTTGCTTTAATGGTTTGCTGGAAAGAAAAATTTTTCTTTAACTACCAGCATATTGCTGAAATTATTTTTTAAAAATATTTGTAGCTGGTTTTATAATTCTTTTGGTTGACTTGCTAAAAGGCAGTAAGTTTTCATGGTTTCTGGTAAGAGCTCAAATTACTAAATTCTATCCTAAGAGTTAATTATTTGATGCATGGTTGTGTTTGAATTCTAATTAAAATTATTTGTGCTGCAGGGAACTGCCATTAATAATTTCTTGTATCCATTGCTGGTATGCATTACTTAGGATCGGGCCCCACATACCCATGCCTCGTCTGCTTGCTTAACTGGCTGTTTTACGCTATTTGGAGTGCACATGTTCAGCAGCCCACACTGGTGCATCTTGTTTCCTCCAACTACAGCCACACTACTTACCGTACTTACTCGAATCTAAGCCACACTTTTTTTCCGGTTTTTGTAATCCAAAAAACCACCTGTGGCTTAGAATTGACTGCAAAGTAAGCAGAAGTTCTGAAAAATGTTGGTAGGTGCCGCCACAAGTAACTTCTGCCGTCGAATATATGTAGTACTACAGAGGCATGCTTTGCAGGCACAAAGGTAAATACTGCCGCCAAAACCTCTGCGTCAGTAAATAAATTTTTAAAAAAGGTGGAAGACGAGCTTTTTTCCCTCCGCCCCGAGTTTCGACCACTGCATTTTCATACATTATCCATCTAAGTCAATACAAATTCTGTATTGTTCATCTTCAAATGTTACAGCATTTCAATGTACTACGAAAATCCAACTGGCAAAACTGTTATGGATGTTTGTCAATATGGCCAACTCTACGTTCTGAATTTTTTCCTAACTGTGAGAAGAGATGGTTGCTAATAGGAACTTTTATGAATTGTGAATCACATGCATTATTCTCTTCACCA
The DNA here is from genome assembly GCF_021461385.2 of Schistocerca piceifrons. NCBI lineage: Eukaryota > Metazoa > Arthropoda > Insecta > Orthoptera > Acrididae > Schistocerca > Schistocerca piceifrons. The sequence goes on from NC_060138.1 coordinate 992,122,241, forward strand.
TAAGAATAATACGAATATACACATTTTGCCACGTATTCTTTCATGTTTCCTGCTATCTCATTTAAATTCTGTCTGCCTAATAAACTACGAAACTAGAGTGAGAACAGCAAATGCGGAAGAACATACATATCATGTCATGTTTATATTCGTATTATTCTTATGCGTAATAGTGATACAGTCAGAAATGAAGCACGGCAATTGACTATATTTTTAAATCTAAGATGACTAATTTCTGTGCAGAATGTAATGTATTAAAGAGGTGCCCGCAAAGATTTTCAAACGGAGAAAAATTTTTGCTAAACTCTCGTTCAGAATATCATCTAATATAAACAGTCTATTATTTGGTTCTTCTTGATCATTATCAAAGAAAGCAGCAGTGTAAGTAACAATAAATAGCAGTCTCTTGCCATTGTTTCGTTAATGAGACGATTCCTCTCTCTCTCTCTCTCTCTCTCTCTCTCTCTCTCTCTCTCTCTCTCCCCCCCCCCCCCCACCCTTTTTGTAAGCAACGGTATCACGCACAAAAGCAAGCCATGCTGCAAGTGACGACAGGCTTTAAACACTCATTATCAGAATGTGACAAACGATGCATGACAGTACAGTAATGCATCTTCAGCTTAGAGTGATGTAAACACCTATAACAAAGAGAGCGGCACTTATCAGATCAAAGAAAAATAAGCAATCAATTCAAACCAGATGAAGCACGTGAAAAGGAAGGGTACCCGTATAAATATGGACGGAGCACCTGACACATAGCAATGGCTACCTGGTAAAGCTTAACTGCTAAGCTTACGTCACGAACCAAACTACTGTAGCTGTATCGTCATTCATTCGGCCTAAATTGTCTCTCATTTTACAATGGACCAACTTTGTTTTGATTTAGCCCAAGACTTTTCTCTCCCCTTGAATTTCGAGTCTCAAATTTCAGCTGTGGCTTAGATTCGGGAAAATTTTTTTCCCTTTATTTCGAGTCATTTTTCAGGCGCGGCTTAGATTCGAGTTGAAGTTATACTTGGAATAATTCTGAATTTGTATCCTTTAGCTTGTTGTCTTTGGCTTAAGCTATTTCTGATGTGTATTGGAACCCCAACTTCTGCCTTAATCTGTGTTAAACTTTAAATTTTCTGAATTATTTAAATTTGCATTGAATTTTAAATGGATCTCTCACTGCTTCGCCTTTTAATTAATTTAAAAATAATGCTGAATTGGCTGCCATGTGATTGAAACTGTAAAATAAACATGTATTCTGCTAGTAAATGAAGTGAGTAAAATTGTCACTGGTCCAGCCCTTCCTGTGTTTCCTTGGTTGAATTAAGAGGCCATTATCACTGTTTCAGTGGTGTATGTTAGGGTCCCAGGTCTCATAACCTGGAATCATTTGAAGTGGACCATCATTTGCAAGTAATTGACAAAAAAGGATTTCACTTGATGAAACAGCCTTAAATACGTTACACACTAGCAGTGTAGTGTAATGGTTCAGATGGATTCCTGCGAGCGGAAGATTGTGTTCCAATTTCATCAGGTACTCCGAAATTTCTTATTTGTAAACATTTATCCAAAATATTTTTGTTCAATTAATCTTTAAATATGATTTATTAACTTATAATTATTTGCTGCACCACTTTAATCATTGTATTATGTTTTTTATTTGCTCTCATTTCTCTGTCATTTTTTTTTCATTTGGAAACTGCATGACATTTTAATTATTTTCATTTACCTATTACATTTAAAAGTTTTAAAATGTTGATCTGTTTGTTAAAACGGAAGATAGTGGAGGTGCAATGGTTGAAACATGTAATTACTACAAGAGGGACATTTTCTGTGTGATAGTCATACAAACAAAAAATTCAACTAACTGAGTACTACTCACGCACCAGGGGTTCCACACAAAGTTAACTACGTCAACAGATAGACCATCCATCACAAGAACTGAGAATTTCAACATTTCTTACCTGTTATCGATACCGGCAAGATATGAAAATGAGAAATGTAGATGGCCATATCTTTTTGACTGCACTGACTTAAAAGCTTACATTCATTACACCACCACAGGACACTAGACCTTCGCTGACAAATTTCGATTTGTTACGTCAACTTCCTAAGAAAGAAGTTTTCAGAGGTGAATGGACAGTCGGATAAAATGTGCCAAAAAAATATTTTTTGTATCATATGAATAAAACATAACAATTTTGGGATTTTTCCTTTGGTTGTACTATGGAATCTTGCTTATTGCCGAATTTCACTTTGATTCCATTGGCTTTGAAGCTTCAATTTTTTACAGCACCAAAGGAATGTATACTTTAGTTTGCCTAACCTTCTTGAGAGTTTTTTAACAGTGACAGTGGGACAAGGACAACAAAGGGATTATATAAGGGTTCAGTTTTACCAACTGAGGTGCAGAGCCCTACAAAGCAGATGAAGACTGAAACAAGAGAAGGAACTGTAAATAAAATTCCAGCAACAGGAATGACAATATAAAATGATAACACTGCAGAAATTTAACTGAAGCTGATACATGAAAACAAAATCACATGGACTAGGATTCCAAATGATAAGAGTGGTAGGAAGAAAAAATTAAAATGCAAATTATAAAGTTAATAGATTGATTTAAATGACGTGACAAAGGATTAAAAGTAAAAAATCAATTAACTGAATGACAAAAAATGTGACAAAGGATTAAAAGTAAAAAATCAATTAACTGAATGAGAAAAAATGTGATTTTAACAAAGTTTCAAAAATAGTTTTCAAAGCACCTGAAGAGATTTAAATCCATGACTTTTTGTATGTTAGGACTATCTTTACCATTACACTACACCACTACTCTGCATAACTCACACCTAAGGGCTCAGCAAATCACACGAAATCCCTTTTTGATTATTCACAAATCAGGCACTCATGTTAACTTCAAGGTGTGATACCGTGACTCCTACCCAACATCACTGAACAGGTGGTTTTCAAGAAGTTGATCACACCCCTGGGGACATCTACTTGTCTGTTTCACTTGCACCACTAACTCCCATCTGATCCGGAGTTTGGAAGAGCAATAACAACTTATGGTGCTTGTTGATAAGTGTGTTCGGAAATACGGAAGTGTCCGATCCCGCCCGTCTGCTTTGACCCATGACGTCACAAATATGGCAGAAACGACCACAAACCAAGATTCCAATATGGCACGTATAAAGTCGTTACGTACACTTTATGAGGACGAAAATACATCGAAAAACAAACACCCACAATTTCCAAAAAAGCCTAATGACACTAACGGGAGAAGCACGGGAAATGGGGTGTTTTTGGGTGGGGGCAAACTAAATACAAACAAATTTAGACACCCACCCTCATACAAAACCACGAAAAAAATCGAAATCACAAAACTCCCCAAATACCACTGCACACAATATCATCTGGACTCTGACACTTCCCTTGACCTATACAGCTCAACACCAGCTACCGATCCCATAAATTAGGATAAAACATTTCCCTTGGCCTATATAGCTCAAAAACGTCTCCCGATACCATTACCAACATACATAGCCAGACATTGGGATTGGACACTTCCCTTGACCTGCGCAGTGTTAATTTTATCCATCATACATTCTTGAATAAAAACAACAACCAATTAATTTTACTAAAATTACCACACGACGTACAGCGAACAACACTAAATTAACCTTCACACAAAATCGTTAACTCACTGAAACGAATTCCACTACAAACACAGCCAACACTAACAATTCTTGATAATGAGCAAAAGCAAACTGAGCCCATTACACCACACAAACGAAAACCCTGAACATAGCACCAGAGAGCACAACAAACCACAACACGACGACATCTACAAACACGCCACACTCCAAATCAAACTCCGCGCCATCATGACGTCACACACAACACCCTTACGTCACGGGTCAAAGCCGACGTGTGGGATCGGACGCTTCTGTCGACCCGTGTCTTCTTTGATATTACTACTTGAATATGTGGGGAGACCTTAATTTACTAATATTTTTATGCGGATACACTCACAATGACAGTATTGATATCCTAGCCTTCTACTAACTTCCAGGAGTGTGTCAACCAGAACTAAATCACCCCCACCTTCCCGAGGAAGGTCAAGCATGGACAGTTTCCAATGGTAGACCTAGTCTAACAGCCAATAACAGGGAGGTGACATGTAGACAACATCCAAGATGGTGTACCCAGGCGACAAGACTGCTAAGGCAGGACGGCAAAAAGTCTACACTACCGGCAGCTATACTAGATCAGTCTCTCATGACTGTTGAAGACAACAGCACAAGTCAATGTTTGCTGTTGTTACCATTCAATAAATAAATAACTACATTATGCACCAGCCTTCAGCAGTACTGCAACCTTTGACATTACAATTAGTATTGTTAAAATAAAGGAAATTAAAATCTCTCTTCCATATGGCTACAGGGATTTTATGCCTTCCTATATGGCAATGTAGTAGGATAATAGATCGTTAACACTGTTGTTTTAGATAGACAAATTGTGAAGTGATGGTTGATGGGCTGAGTGCAATCTTCACATTTTTTGTGAAACATTAAGGTAAGGCTCTTTGTTAATGAATGATGTAGGTCATTACACTTCCAGTGGACTGGTGCTAGAGTTCCGGCTCAAACCATTTCTGAATCCAATGACATTTTAACCTAGTTTCCACAAAGTCTTGGATGGACAGCTTCGGATCCATTTCTACAGCTGAAAGCTACACAAGTAATTTTTTTATCTATGACACACACACACACACACACACACACACACACACACACACACCACTGCCCAGACTGTAATGTGGTAGTTCAAACAATTAGAATTTCATCTGCTTTCAATGCATAAAACAAATAATAATGCAGCATCACTGGAAACTGGGAACTCTTTGTACTTCAAGATCACAAGCCACAACATGTGAACTATGTCCTGGAAGCTCTGCGTACTCTGACTTCAACTGGACACTCGCCTGTCCAGCAACTGTGCGGCCTTTGGCAAAGTTTCTTTCTTGATCTAAATAAATTTGTTCAATTTCTTTCTGGGCAATGCAGAAGCAGCATGAAATATCACAGAACTTAAATCACGAGGCATCAATTTTTCATTATCTGAAGGCCTCTGAAAACTAGCGTGGGCTGCCAATCTTGGCCGTTCCTCCAATTCCATCACAAGGAAATATTCCATGTCAATTCCACAGAAATTCCACTCCGTAGCTATAGCAAAGTCATTTTCATGCAGGAATAAAGTTACAAAATTCTTGTATTGGGCAGCAAACCCATGACAAGTATGGTACGCAGAGGATACGATGGCTGATGTCCAATGACTAGTTTTGGACGATGGGGTGGGTGACTTCATTTATTTGTTCAGGGGAGGCAGACAAGCATTTGCCAACTTTTGGGTGGTTAGCAATGACAGAATTGATGCACATGGTCTAGAATCTTTCTCCAACAATTTTACAGACACTATGTTGTTGTTGTTGTTGTCGTCGTCTTCAGCCCTGAGACTGGTTTGATGCAGCTCTCCATGCCACTATCCTGTGCAAGCTTTTTCATCTCCCAGTACCTACTGCAACCTACATCCTTCTGAATCTGCTTAGTGTATTCATCTCTTGGTCTCCCTCTACAATTTTTACCCTCCACGCTGCCCTCCAATACTAAATTGGTGATCCATTGAAGCCTCAGAACATGTCCTATCAACCGATCCCTTCTTCTAGTCAAGTTGTGCCACAAACTCCTCTTCTCCCTAATTCTATTCAATACCTCCTCATTAGTTATGTGATCTACCCATCTAATCTTCAGCATTGTTCTGTAGCACATTTTGAAAGCTTCTATTCTCTTTTTGTCTAAACTATTTATCGTCCAAGTTTCACTTCCATACATGGCTACACTGCACACAAATACTTTCAGAAACAAGTTCCTGACAAATCAATACTCAATGTTAACAAATTTTTCTTCAGAAATGCTTTCCTTGCCATTGCCAGTCTACATTTTATATCCTCTCTACTTCGACCATCATCAGTTATTTTGCTCCCCAAATAGCAAAACTCCTTTACTACTTTAAGTGTCTCATTTCCTAATTTAATTCCCTCACCAACACCTGACAATTCGACAACATTCCATTATCCTTGTTTTGCTTTTGTTGATGTTCATCTTATACCCTCCTAACAAGACTAACAAGACACCATTAAAAAAAAAACATTTTTGCTTTACTTGTAGCCGGGTCAACAGAAGCGTCCGATCCCACGTGTCGGCTTTGACCCGTGACGTAAGGGTGTGTTGTGTGTGACGTCATGACGGCGTGGAGTTTGGTTTGAGTGTGGCTGTCTCCAGTTCTGTTTTATCTTATTTTATTTACTTTTCTGATCTGTTCGTTCTATCTCGTGAGATTTTTTTTTAAATTTAAAAACACTTATTGCTTATTTTAATTATCTGTTTCCTCCAATTTCTGTTTTAGTTTATTATATTTATCTTTCTGATCTGTTCGTTCTATCCCGTGAGATTTTATTTTTAAAAAGACAAAAAACACTAATCAGCTACTGAAGCATCTTTATCTTCTATGGGTTGCAGGGGTTACAACCCCTGGGGAGGTGGGTGGGTATTGATGCATGGCTGTCTTCACTTACACGTTGTAGCTACGCAAGGCGTCTAAATTTGTTTATATTTAGTTTGCCCCTACCCAAAACACCCCATTTCCCGCACTTGTCCCGTTAGTGTCATTAGGCTTCTTGTGGAAAGTGTGTGTGTTTTTGTTTCCGCCATATTTGTGACGTCATGGGTCAAAGCAGACGGGCGGGATCGGACGCTTCCGTATTTCCTTGTAGCTTTATATGTCAGGTGTGAAATATCCACAACATTCGTCCCATTTCATAAACAGTGAGATATCAAAATGAGATTTTGGCAAATTATAGCACCCACAGGGTATTTTGCCAGTTATTATGCAAAACCGCCATCTATCGTGTTATTCCACTAACTACAGACTTTTTTGATGAAAGATGTAATTTTTCATGCTGTTATAAGCTAGTGAAACAAAAAATGCTATGGGTTTTGGAACATAAGTGAAAACATTACACATTTATTATGCACCAAGGATGCACTTTATCATAAGATGCTGACCTTAATTTAGTGAGGAACAGAAGGAAAGCTAATAAATCACTGTCTCAGAATTCTTTCACAGCTGCACCTGCACAGCATGTTAGTGAGGCGAGACTGTAAATTCCGCCGATTTTTGGCAAAATAAGCAAACTTTAACATGGCAACAAGGGAAATGTTTAAATTATCCTTATCAAGTGAATATTTTACAAAATATTTGTGTTAATATGGATGCCAATTCCCAGCACTCAACGGTCATTGCCAATATCAGCACACTATGCCAGCAATGCCAGTAAAATTTAACCCATTACGCTCCCCACTGACCTTTCTAAAACAATCGTCCAACTTACTGACTTCAACCCCATAAACAACAACTGTACAAATGCCAAGAGAAATACATGGGCCAACATTTACTGTTCACATTTGATATCAAAACTGGAAAACAAATTCTGAATTTTCAGCTTAATGTAATTCCAACAACAGTTTGCATTATCAACTTTCCAAGGTGAAACAACATATCTTCCTGCTGACTAAACCTTGAAAAGACATTTCTAACATTAAATGGATGTATGGCCTGATGTATTCAAAAATAAAAGTAAGTGCTTGAAGTAAAACTAAATCTACAGCAACGTAAATGTATGACAACATTGTTATGTGCTGGTATTCGCCAATCTCAAACTCAGAAGCAGTTCCGGCCTTTAACAATAATTCTATTTAATGTTCACTCACGTCACATGCAACTAAGCTACGACTACATGCACAAAAAGCCCTACACTCTCGTCCACTTGATCTCAGAAAGTAACATACGCTTAATGCAGGTAAACTATCTTTCAAGATACTCACTGAAAAATTGTAAAATTTCGTCGACCGTAGTCGACCATGGCAAGCCACGCAGTTTAACAACATAAGCCTCGTCGTCATGATCACCAGAGCCAGACATCTTTCTTTCCGGCTGAAAATAAATTTTGCACACTGAGAAAATCATTCATCCAACACTAAAATACTCTTGCTACAATTAACACACATAATCTCACATCCTACGCTAACGTATCCACACGAACATCTGAAGCAGTACGAACATATCGAAGGCATAAACCAATGTACAATATAATTTCTCATTGGCCAATACAAATATTCGTAAGAGAAAAGCTTTGTGTAAATCCTGACACGTTGACAAAGCTTAGAAAGCAGAACACTGATTTAACACTTTTCGAAAACCTTTAGTTGGGCAAAATATTTCATATCTCAACAAAACGGGAAATAAATTGTGCACAAGATCCAATGCCTTTAACATGCGGCATTTTGCTGCTTCATGCATTTCAATATTTCACAAAACTTAGCTGGAAATCCTCCAGACTGATCAGATTCTTGGATTTTAAGCTACACGAAATCTTAATACTTATGAAGAATATATTGGGTTCCTTAATAGGAATACGAAAACCGTTATGGCTGTTTCACCCGCACCCGTAGCCGACCACTTACGCATTACAAGATATGTTTTTCTTAGTCGATCAATTTTGTTACGTAATAAACGAATTCTTCCAACATTCATCATTCACAAATAATTACAATAATGCCATACCTTTACTTCAGATTTCATATCCCCATCAGTACTACGAGTTTCCTCCATGAGTAAAATACCTACGTTCGATTAAGATGGCGACTCTACAGGACCGGGAAGATCGAAGATTTCCACAAGAATGGCGTCAACGTAAACAAAGATACTACATTCCAATTCATACACAAAGATATTTCTTGATGCAACCTACCAATAAATTAAGCTCTAAAACAATTCATTAAAATATGAAAGCAATTTCAATAATTATTAATTTTCATTAAAAATAAAATATTTTTATATTTTTCAAAATCAATTAATCAACTACTGACTATGCACATGATATGGTTTCGTCAGGTGTATACAAGTACACACCGGTTCACACGAGACATCAGCAGATGTTCATCTCGCATCAATTCGTTTAAACCAGTACCGATGGGTGAAAGTGAGGTTATAAGATACTGTCGGTAATACAAAACGACCTCCATGTCAAGTAGCACGGATTCCGAAACTCGCACTTTTCTCACACGACAAACTGCAAGCTCTACGTAACGGCAGTCAGATAGTGCAGTATTTCTGGATTTCCAAAAACCATTTGACTATAAGGTCCACCACATCTATGTTTGTTATCAAAAGTACGATCATATTGCGTATGAAGCGAAATTTGGGATTGGATTTAGGTTTTTTTGGGAGGGAAAATGCTGCAAGTTACCTTGCATAGAGAGTCATCGACATATAGAAGTAATTTCGGTTGTGCTCCATGGAGGTGCGTTGACACCAGTACTGTTCGTGTTATATATAAATAACCATGTGAACAATATTAATAGTAATCTCAGACTTTTTGCAGATGATGCAGTTATCTATAATGAACCACTGTCTGAAAGTAACTGCATAAATATTCAGTCAGTTCTTCATAAAATTTCAGAGTGATGCAAAAGACTGGCAACTTGCTTCAAATGTTCAGCAATGTAAAATTGTGCATTTCACAAAACTAAAAATCCTATGAACATGATATCAATGAGTCACATTGGGAATCACTCGACTTGTACAAAGACCTGGATTTAATAAGTTGTAGGGACGTGAAGTACAATGATCACATAGGGACAGTCGTGGATAAAGCAGGTGGCATACTGCATTACATTGGTAGAATACTGGAGAAATGCAATCAGTCTACAAAGGAGATTTTTTACAGATCACTTGTGTGACCCATCTGGGAAAATTTTTCAAATGTGTGCGAGCTGTACCAAATAGGTATACCAGAAGACATTAAATATATACAGAGAAGGGCAGTGGGAGTGTGCCACAGAGATGCTGAGACACTGAACTGGCGGAACCTTGAATATAGAAGTAAACTATCTCACAGAATAGCTACAAAGTTTCAAGAACTGGGTTTAAATGATGACTCTTGGAATATAATGCAGCCTACCATATTTCACTCCCATAGGGATAAAGAGAACAAGATTGCAGTAATTACAACGTGCACAAAGGTATTTAAACATTAATTCTCCCCACACTCCATATATGAATGGAAAGGAAAAATAGCCTAATAACTAGCACAATGTGACATACCCTCTGCCATGAACTTCACAGTAGTTGCAATGTACATCTGTAGATGTAGATGTGGCTGTAGATAGAAAAAGTCGGAATGTAGTATCGAAATTGAAAAACTAACAATGGTAAAGTTTAGTAATGGTCAAAGAAACCTTGATGACACATGTTCCTGATCAATTTTGTGTGGCAAAGGCCAGAGGAGTGAAACTACATATCACAGCATAGCCATTTCTTTTCTAGGAAAATATATACATACAAACACAACAAATAAATTTTATAAGGGAATACACAGAGCCTGTTTAGTGTACCTATTATGTTTTTTTTCCTTACTTAACTGGTATAACTATGGCGACCTCACGCAGTTATGTAGAGTTGTATCCTATGTACCATGTGTGTGTGTGTGTGTGTGTGTGTGTGTGTGTGTGTGTGTGTGTGTGTTTACAAGAACTGTGGCGTCAAACATTTTGCAGCAGACAGCAGAGGCGCTGTGTTATACAGGTGTTTTCATTTTGGTATTTTTTGGTTATACCTTTTGTATTTTGTGTCTTCCAGGCATGTAGAGAGTTTGTGCACAGTTACAAGATAACTCTGATGTTTGCTCCCTGCATGTTAAGTGGTTTAGTATTGAAAGCCGAGAACGATCAAACAAGCTGTGTATTTTTCACCATCTTCTATGGCTGTGATCAATAAAGCTTACATTAATTGTCTGAGGGAGTTTTTGTGTAGTCTGGTTCCATTGTATTAAGTACACACAGGTTGTAATAGTCGAACAACAGCCCACAAAGGTTGTGGCAACAAAGTGGTGACCCCTATGTGATTTACTCTCATAGTATCATTGGATTCACGAGCGGTTACGAAAGAGATTTGCAAAATGACTCATGCAAATCCCACCATGTCACGATTGGCTGTAAGACTAGCATCTTTTTGGCTATATAATGCAGCTTTGTGGTTTGTGCAGGTGTAGGTCAATTTTTTTTCTATTCCAGAATTTCGGCAGACATTACCAAGTTTGCGGTGTTAGTAAGCCGATTAGACCACCGGTATGCCACAGAATGCAAAATATAATTACCTCGCCACTAGTGGCTAACTCCTGCTACTGGCTTAAAGCAGAATTGATGTCGTGAGTTTCAGCATGGTAGGAGGAGGGAATCCACTGGGTTCTTATACAGGAAGATACTGGAGACAGAAAGCCTTAACAGTACTTGCAGCATCTAAGAAGCAAGGCAGATACAGGAAATGTTCTGGGCAACTTGCTGCATATGACATGGAGAAGTCATTTGCCACTGCCCATCAAAGCAACCATAGTGTCACTGTCTGACACAGCCTTGGACGTTGTAGCGGAGTTGACAGATATTATCCAGCATGCAATGAGACCGGCTCCTGTTAACACAATCACAGTGTTAGAGTCTTAGCGCGACGCCAACTGTTTCGCGAGCAGATTGCGGCACCTTGGCGACGAAGGTAGAGCTACTGATACAGCTGATTGGCGAAATGTTATCTCAATGCAATCCAAGCAACGACAGACGCCGTAATTGACACTGCCGATGTTAGTACAGCAGATCATCGATGACCTCTTCCAAACCTGAGCCTGAGTAACAAGCTATCTGCTGGTATCATCAAAAATTCTGGAGGGGGGAGGGGGGGAGGGGGGGGGGGGAAGCGCGCAGATGCACAACTCCCTGCACTTACCCAATGGCAGTTGTGGTCGGAAGTAAGCGCCTCCTCCAATTCCATATCAGTGTCTCCTCACAATTTTGTTAGTGACCGGTGGTATGACAGGAAATATTAAATAGCTAACAGATCCCATTTGCCTATTTACCCACATACTATGTTGCACAGGAAGCGAATATAATATTATACTGTCTGACGATTGCAAACAACTCAGTTACAACAGTGTATGATACTCTGTACTTGGACCTGCTTTTATGAAAAGCCTTCACATAGGATTATATCATTGCAGACATTGCCAGACCTATCATGGGAGCAGAGTACCTCACCCATTACAATCTACTACTAGACATGAAGAATTTGTGTCTAGTTGACAACACCATAGGCTTAACAGAGTCCAGATGTCAGTGGAGGGCAGCCATTCATAAAACCAAAGTAATTCGTTTGGCAGACGGAGAGTACACTGAGCTGCTGTATTAATTTCTGGCTCTGGCATAATTCTTGGGGTCGGCCTAGGAAGGTAAGGCAAGACACTGTCCATTATAAATGCAAAAGCAGAGATCGACAGTATGATTCGTGAAGATGTAATGCTGCCTCACCGCTACTTTTGGTCTCAAAAAAGTCTGGTGATTGGGGGCATTGTGGTGACTATAGAATACTGAACTCCAGAAGAATATCTGACATGTATCCAGTGTCACTGTTATATGATTATAACTGTGCTGTAATGTGGTAGGAAGCTGGTGTTGAGTGGAAGGACACAAGGTCACATATTTATCAACATATTTATTAAAAATGAAAACCAGTTTACTAAAACACAGAAGATAATGTGAGACAATCTGAGTGGCGACCCCCGGACTTAATTAAATTAATTTCCAACAACACAACTGTACGTAGATATTAGATAACTTTCAAAAATGACTGAATGTAATTTAAAAAATATTTTTTTAAAGCAACATTAAGTTAAAAAAAATTGATTGATGCATATCAAAGAGGTCTCATCAGATCAAAAACCTAGAAAATTAACCTGTATTTACAACATTACATTTTTCAAAAACATATTGAAAACAGCTAACAGGTCGTTAATATCAGCCATCCACTATCACATAACCGTTTGCAGATAATTAGAACGAAAACGACTGGTTCCAAGCAAGGAGAATAACCTGACAACATTAAAGTTAAAGTATGATGCAAATGGGAGCTGCAGAGCCAGTTTCGCTTTCTTCATTAAGTGTAGATGGCGATAGCCACTCGAGAGATAGACACTTTCAGTAAAGTCATTTATCGTACCCAGGGCTCTCTAGCTGGATCTACAATATAAATAACAGGTACATCAAGCTATCCTGTAACACTCGAACCACTAATTAACCACTTTTATTTACAACACAAATAGACACTGTAAATGCACTTGAAAAGGGCGAAAGTTGCACATGAAGCATCTGATTCCAAAATAAACAACAAATTTTAAATATAGGTGGTCCCAAACTTAGCCAAACAGCATGAGCACCACTAGTTTAGTCACACACATTTACACAAGCGTAGCTCGAGTAGGATCATTTAAAGTATTTGTTAATGAAAATGTTTGCATGTCATGATGGATAACCAGGATAGAGAGTTACAATAGCTACTGCACGACAGAACATAATTATGCACATGGTAATCCGACACTCACCATCATTTCTTTTAGATCTTAGCTTCAGTTGAGAACTGCTCTACCAAGGGCTGCCATCAACTAGGTGCTATGACGAGTTTGCTAAGAACCAGGAACCAACAGATGCTCAGATGCTAGTGACAGGTGCCACTGCACCCAGGTCTTGCAAATTCAAATGCCAAGAAAAGGTTAGGTTCTGTACATCATGCAGAGATAGCTTCTTCAATGAGCAGATTTTACAGTCCCAGCCAACACTCAATCCCATCCACAGTGACCAAACGCAACTTTAGAAGTGGGCCACGGATACAGTTCGCAATGACGTGACGGCGTTTACTCCAGCCACTGTCAAACACACCGCTCAAACGCCTATAACTTCGAGAACAACTCCAGGTCACCACAGTTCTTAAATGCTGGTCCACAGGCCTGCTCTTTGCAGGTGGCAAACCGTTCAAGAAGCTATTGTGTCCAGAAAATGGGAACTATCGATATCAAAACGTGACTGCATGGCACATATGTGTTGAGCGGTGCAGTTACTTTTAGTGTCCTGGACTGTGAAAACCGTAAACACAGATCCCTCAACGAGACATTCCCAAGACAACGACATCACTCTTTTTGGCCTCTCTCAGAGAAAACCTATAGCTTTTGGATTCAGAAACGCTGCTCAAACATGGCAACTCCTCATTGACCGTGCTACAGGGCCTAACTTTTTCTTTAGCTTACCTGGACGATATTTTAGATTTTTCGTCGTTAGGAGAGCAACGTCTGTAGCATTTAACGGAAGTATGCAAGCGCCTGGAAAACCACAGCGTCGTCCTAAACACCGCTAACTACATCTTTGGTCAGCCTCAAGTGATTTCGTAGGACATACGATAATAGCATCAGGTTAGCTATCTCTATCAGGGAAGATGGAAGACGTGTTACGGATTTCACGCCCAAATATGGCAAAGGAACTACGTCGATTCTACGGCAGTTAAATGTTTATCGCCGTCACTTGCCACATTCTGCCGAATTACAGGAGCCGTTAATTGCAGTGCTCACCGATCCAAAGAAGAAGGATAACTCGCCTATAGCCATAACTGATGCAAGAACGCTGTAGTGACACATAGCAACCACTCTTGTTATTCTTGCGCAAACTATTGCCCTCACAGAAGCTGTGGAGCACCTACGACACAGAACTTCTAGCCGTTTATGAGTCTGTCAAGTACTTCAGGCCTCACCTAGAAGCTAAGCACCTTATTACCTAAGTCGGTTACAAAGTGATAACTTACACCTTTCGCCAGAACAATATGAACTGTTTATCTAGGCAACACAGTCAGCTAATGTTCATCTCACAATTCAGCACAGATATCCATCACATCTCTATCATCGACAATGTGGTGGCTAATTGCTTGTCCGAGGCCAGAAGCATTAGTAGCATGATCGAGTACGCCACACCCGCCGCCACTCAACAGTCAGATCAAGAATAGTCAAGTCAAGAACTAAAGGAACTTTTATCAGCAGGAACATCGGAGTTGGATCTCCAACTTATCTAAATTCCAGGGAGTGATGTCGAGCTGTATTGTGACATGAGCACGTCTAAACTGCGGTCGTTCCTATCTATTGCCCTCAGAAGGGACAGCTCCAATATGCCACACAACTTGGGGTCACCTGGTACTTGACCGACGACTTACCTAGTGACGAATCGTTACGTGTGACCAGGAATACGGAAAGAATGCCCTGAATGGGTAATTGTGGAATGAGATGGCACAGCTCACTTAAGACAACACTAATGTGCCACGACACTGAATGCACCAAGGTCCTTCCCATGGTACACTCAGTCTCAGATAGACTTTCAAACCATATCTAGTCGCTTCTTCATATCGACTGGTGTATGGCGAGACCCAGTGTATGGCGAGATACTGAGGCTCCCATGAGAATTCGTAGAAGCAAACGCTCTGTCGCAACCAAGGGATGATCCATGAAAATTGTTACAATGACTGCAAGAGCACATGACCCGAATCGGCCCACGTCAACCTCACAGACATGGTACATGTAAAATTTTCGTGCATAGTAGCTAGATAAGCGGCTCACACTTCTTGTAATGCACGGAAGGTAATAAAATGTCGTTGTAGCGGTATAAGCAGGACCCTACCATGTAGTCGCAGTGGGAGACAAGACAATTGATACTTCAACTAGCTAGGGTTAAACCGGCTTACATTTTCCATGAAGAAACAATGTCATAGTTTCCAAGACTATGTTATTACTGCCTCATCACTTATTTCATAGCACTTATTTCATAGCAGATTACAACATCAGCGGACCTGTCACCACATACGTCAAGATCCGGGCAGCACGTCCAATTTCCAGCCCGCTGTTTGGAATAACGTTCCGCTCTAGCCATGTTGGTTGATGTGGTGGCATCGTGAAATTACGTAGTTTTGTATCGCATATGTTGTGTGTGCGTATGTGTGGATGGGTGGGTGTGTTTTTACAAATGCTACGTCATCAAACATTTGGCGCCAGACGTCAGAGAAGCTGTGTTTAATATGTACGCTTTTGGTTTTGTTTTTCTTTGATTATACTTTGTATATTCCATGCATGTAGTGGAGTTTGTCCATAGTTACAAGAGAACTCTGGTGTCCATTCCCTGTATGTTAAGTGATTTGCAGTTGCAAGCTCGGAATGAGCAAACAAGCAGTGTATTTTTCTCTGTGTCCTTTGGTTGCAATCAGTGAAGCTAATGTTAATAGTCCGAGGGAGTTTTTGTGCAGTCTGGTTCCACCCCATTGTGTACATGCTGATTCCAATAGTTGAATGACAGCATGTACCGACATAACTAATAATGTCCTAAAACAACTTATTTTTCACCTTCATTAGAGCATATTTTAAACTTAAAAATGCCATTTAACGAAAATTCCTTTATCAACTTATGTTCCTATTTACAAACTGCTTAAGTGTCAAATCTGTTCTGTTATTGTAAAGTCTAAATAATTTCTCACTTTCAGATATCTGACCTCGCTTATGGACGTACATTCAAAGGAAAAGATATACAAGTCCTCATGGAACATTTGCAGTGTGCTACGAAAACAAAGCAAAGTAATAAGTTAAAAATTAAGAAGATACAAAAAAACGAAATCCACCACTATAAAAATAGTGCGAGTTTGCGAAAATAGGTTAACTTATGATGATAGCAGATGATAATATCGTCAAAACTTTCTTCCTAAGAAACCATGGTGGTAACGTGGCCGGATGTGATGTGACGTTACGTTGACGATCTTTGTGAATGTTGCCATTTGAGGATCATTGTGGAATATTTTTACATGAATTCGGTAAATGTGACTTGGTCTTCAATGGACAGAATACCCAAGTCGCTCTGGAGCATTTACGATTTACCATAAAAACAAACCAAAATAATAGAATAACTATTAAGAAGAAACAAAAGCACAAAAATCTATTAGGATAACATGAGTTAGTACGCCGAAAGTAGGTTAACTTCCAATAATAGCAGAAGACGACACTATCAAAACTCACTTCCTGAGATACCTTAATGGTGATGTGACATGATGTGACATAAGGGGGTGGGGGTGCTCTGTTGATGGTCTGTGTGGATGCCGCTATTTGAAATGCATTGTAGAATGTTTTGACATCATATGATGTGACGTGATGTAACTGCAAGAGTATACTGAGCTTAAAGCCTGTCGACACGCAACGATCTGTCTCCGTAGACATTTGCAAAAATATCTGTGCATTCATTAGATCACTGTAAATGAGGTGTGTTCACATGACACAAGTTAAAATCTACTGCTCGCCTGCCGTCTGTCGGTGTGGAAAAGAAATTTCAGTGGCAAGCGACTACATTCTCTTAAAATAACATCAACGTTTATTGGAGGAAATTCTATTACTCTCTGTGTTCACCACCTGTGTTGCAGAAAACAAAAATCAAAGAAATGACAGAAACAGAAATACAGATTACAATGGTCTATATGATGGCTGCCTAAGCAAAGGCAGTTTGGGCACATACAGTGACTTCACGAGTTTTAGGGTGAACTCGACGACTGCTGACGCTCATAACTCCGAATATAATACGGAAAAAACTTGTATGAGGAGAGCAATTTCTCCACATGAGTGAAGGACAGTGATGTTAAGATTCCTGGTAATAGGAGCTACAATGAGCTAGAAGTTGATATTGTAATTTCGAAACAAGCATTGAGTGAAATCATATCAAACATACAAGAGTTGTTTTTGTTGTCCTGAAGGATGATTTCATGAAGGCAAGTAAAGTACTGTACCTCAGTTCTGACAAATTACAGATCATATTTTTACTGTTTGATACATAGTATATTCTTAAAAGTTATATTTGAAGTCAATGACCTATATTTCAGTTTGTTTCTAATTCGAGATTTTCAGTTCCTACCAGCAACTTTTGCACGTGAACTCTAGACAGGGATCCACAAACTACCTGGAAATTTTTACTTCTAGTGCTGTGGTAGTGAATTCTACAGATCACGTCTAAATCATTCTTGTAATGAATCACAAATCATTTGTTTCTTCATGTACAGGTCCACAGCCTCAATTTATCGTCTTGCCTCTGTCAGCGCCATTACTCTAAATGATAATGGCCCAGAGTCGTAACAAATATCTTAGTATTCGCTAATTTTGACAAGTAAAAGTAAGTGTAAATGTAGGAGATTTCTCTTTATTAGCGGTTTTTCCTTGGAAACAGTAAAAGTCATATTTGAGTAAACTGAGTTCAGTAAATTTTTTCGATCCCTGCTTAACGAAATCTCGAGAATCTCCTTAGCCTTGCATTTTCACAAAAGTAAAAAATAATTAACAAAAAATTAATTTTAACAACAAATTCAGTCCTATATCTGAAATTTTGTTTGTTGTTTGTGTCATTCAATATAAAAAGACCGTGTCAGCCAAATTAGCTGCGAGGAGCACGACAAGTGAGTCACTGACATAAATAATTTTCCAGTTGTGAAGCAGGCACAATAACATTAACTTCAACTTTTCATAATATATAAAAACCAATACATAAAGAACCGCCACAATGGCGCCCAAACGTGGGGCACGAACCACCGATTTACATAAATATTCCAGCTATGGAGATACATTTGAGTCCAAAGCAGGCAGCTTGAACCACTTACATAAATATATCTGAACAGATGTGCAAACAGATGTATAGCTGTATTTAGTTTTTGGTTAAACTTAGAATCTCAAACTAAAACTTAGATGTAAATGTATATTTTGTGTTTGTAGAAATTCCAGGTGGCACATATTTCAATGTTGTAAAAATAAACTGTCGCATGTACCACTCCCATTCAAAATCCTGCTAGCAACCTCTCCATGTGTGAGAAGTGGCTCCAGTAACTGATCCTTGGACTTTGAGAAAATTCAAATAACCAGAATAATAAACCAAAAACTACAGAAGGTAAGAGTGCAGATACAAGTGCTGCTGGCTGGTGAACGACAAGACATAAATGAGCAGGGGGTCAGGCACTCTGCACAGTGAAAAATTTTAAATTGTCTACATATTTTAGTGAATTTACATTTGCATATTTTTGCAGTAAAGTAAGATGATTCATTTACTAAAAACAGTGAATGATAGTGTTCAATTTGAGTGTCCAACATAGATAGTTTAGTGCAGTGGCATATTTCATACGAATTTGCTTGCCAGATTTAGTGTAAAGTAATTTAAGATAAAGTCTGCACAAAGTAAAGTTCAGAGCGCAGATCACAAGTTAATTTTGCAGTGCTTTTGATAATGAACAAGTCACTATAGGTAAAACTTACACTGCAGTTGCAGAAAGTTATGTATAGGTGTACTAGCTCAATGCATGTACAGAGTCAAGTTTTGAGTAAATCTGAAAGAATTTTAGTTAATTATAGGCTTACATAACTAAAAGAAAGTGAATTGAAGTAGAAATTCCTATTTTCTATGTGTTCTTTTTTAGTATATTGTGACACAATTTCACTTAAGGCATATGTTGTATTTATTATGTTTTTATGTGTGTCTTGTGTATATTGTCATTGAATAAGCATGGGTAGGCCACATAGAGAGAAACGTACTGCAGGTGAGGCTCTATCTGAGATGGACATAGATGATAATGCCCACATGCTCTAAATAACTGATCCATCAGAGAATATCCATTCGCAAATTCCTCAAAAGGAACCAGAGCTGGGACTAACATTTAACGATTTTCCTGAAAATACTGAAAATTCTCAAGTGAGCTCACATGTTCATGAGATTAGGCCAGAAATGAAGACTGATGTCACAGCATCAGCTGATGGTGCATCAGTTGCAGCAGGTCCTAGTTCTGATTTTCTTGTGATGATGCTAGTACAATTAGAGATCTGGGACAGACAACGTGGTGAAAAAGACAGACAAGAACGCATACAACGCGAAAAAGTACTTTTATGTTAGGTAAGAGATGTGTTACAATCAGAACATATCGAATGTGAGGAAAGCGAAAAGGTACAAGCCAAAGATCTTGAAGGAAGAGAGAACGCTGAAGCCCTGGCTAGGGAGAAAAGAGAGAAAGAGAGTAATGTCCTTCTTGTTCAGAAATTAAACGATGTTTCAGAAGAAAGAGATAAGGCTACCATCTCACATCTATCACAAGAGATGAATGTGATAAAAAACAAGTTTCGGAACTTGTAGAACAAAACAAAGATGTTCCATAAAAAATTAATTAACTTGACGATATAGAAAAACTCATGGATGGTCCAGACACGGACTTAGAACAGTTTACATCAACACTAGATTCTTTGGATTTAATCCAAGAAGATGCACGTCAAAACTAATATGGCAATGAGGGGAGCAATCAAACCAACAATAAATCATGACAATTGAATAGTACCAGCCCCAGAAAGAACCGGTTTGCGAAGAATGATGACTGTTCAAAGGGTGAAGTGTACAATAAAAGGCAGGCAGGGCATAACCAGCAACCAAGTAACAGTAATTGGCATCCTAACCATGGAGAAGATTCAAATGGCTCTAAGCACTATGGGACTTAACATTTGAGGTCATCAGTCCCCTAGACTTAGAACTACTTAAACCTGACTAACCTAAGGATATCACAGACAGCCAGGCCTGAGGCAGGATTCGAATCTGCGACCACAGCAGCTGCATGGTTCCCGACTGAAACGCCTAGAACAGCTCGACCACAGCGGCCGGCCATGCAGAAGGAAACCAATATTCAAGATCTACTTACTCACCGAGTAAGGCAATGAGCAATAGAATGGTAAAAGGAGAGGTGAAGGAGGGGGTAACCACAACTTCTCACAAGAAAACATGTGCACAGCCAATGACCACTGGTAACACCCAGGTCCAGCAAACCAGCAGTACAAATTCAAATGTCAAATAATAATGTACCGATCCATCACATAAACGCTATACCTATGCCACCGCCACCATCACATCTACCTAGCCCTAATGCCCAAGTGTATGTACCACAGAGTCAGTCTTGAGCTCAAAGCAAGAGCGTGAGGATTGTGGATATCACATATGAGACACCTGCAGCGGGAGACAGGCCGTCAAACAGCGGGCAACCAGTGTAGGCCCCTTCCAGTCGGTTGGCAATGGGAGAATGGGGTTCATGAGGAATGTAAACGTGTGTATTTTGAGGTAAAATAATTTCCAGCATTTAAAGGGCGAACTAATAGCTGAACAGCGACAGCGAAGTACGGATGATATGGAATTAATTCAGGCTGCCTTTCAGGGTAAAATTAACGATATTTTAATGATAATGATTCTGGACACCAGTGCCAGCACATCTGTGATAGATGAATGATTGTTCTGTTGTGTGGACAGGATCAGGAAGCTGCCGATTTTACCAGTGGAAAACTGCAGAGTGGCAGGAGCCCTACGAGGGAAGGGGGCAGTTAACAAAAAACCAGGTTGCAGGTAGAGCTAACACTGAAAAAAGAAACATTTACAAGCTCATTCCTGGTGGTTAGAAATCTCGCCATACTCTGCATCCTGGGTTTAGATGCTCTCCATGAAATGAAGGCGAAAATTGACCTGGCACAGAGCATCTGCACCTTCATACAACATGATTAGTTGATCGAATAGGTATTAAGCAGGGCGCCTGATGCATGCATGAACCATTGTCGGCATGTGAGCATAGTTCTCCCTGACAGTCCCACACTAATGGAAGTGAAAACTCTCAGTAAACAGTGAAAATGATACAGAAGATGCCTTGGTGCAGGAGTCACAGAACATTAAGCAAAATTTTCTCAAAAAGGTAGACAAATCCAAATATTTTAAAGACCAGCAACAAAGTGAACTGTCATATTTGCTGAACCAATTTGCCAATGTATTTGCCGAAAGATCCAGTATAATCACAGGGTATGAGTACAATATGCAAGTCCCAGCACATGATACATTCTACCTGTCCTATCCTCTGGTCGAAAAAACAGGTGGTACAAAGGGAAATACAACCAAAGGCATTCTTGAAAACCAAGAACAAATCATTCAGTCAAAATTGTAAATAGATTCATATGTGATATGTAAGTATACTTTGAACAAATTTAGGTTAGTATGAATATGTATTTTTGTGATTTATATGTGCTTTGTTCATTTCTGTGGGTACATTTTCTTGTCTGGTTTAGTGTGAAAGTATGTGTATTCTTGCATGAGTTGAATTGAAAGTGTGCACCATGTGTGTACATGAACTAACATATTAGCAAATTAATCAGACGTACACGTCCATAAAAGACCCACTAACACTGAGCACAGTGTGTGCACCTGAAAATTTGTCCCATTAAAATTTTGAGTCAAACATTGATAACCTGAATCAAAATGCACCACTAATAAAATAAACGTAAATGCCTGTGACATATGGCTAAACTGTAATAAGTGAAGTGCTATATGATTGTTATAGTTGCACTGAACTGCGCATAGCAGGAAACAGTGGTGTTTATTTCACGTCAGAGAACGTACATATTGTAGTTAAAAACTGAGTGGTTCAGAAACAGCCAACCGCAAGCTAAAATCACAAGTGAACGTTTTCAGCGGCACAAGTGTTAGGGGAACAGTGTGAAAGCGTCATGAGAATAAACCTTGTACAGACACCCACCAGAGTGACGTACAGGGAAATCATAGTGAACACATGTGTTACGAATCACTACTGTAGAGGACAAGGGGTTATTTTTAGGAAATATGGTGCGAAATTGTGATTTAGTGTGTTTCAGGGCGAGATGCGCCAGCCTCACGGCAGATAGCGGATGAAGGCTGGCCGGCGTGTTATGCAGGTTACACAGTTTTGCAACGAGCGTCGGTATGTGTGTACATGTGCAGCAGCCATCAACAGCCAGAACGAAGCATTAGCAGAATTATGCAGGCGCGGGCCGCGTGTGGCGCGGTTGCATTAGCCAACTAACGGTTCAAATGGTTCTGAGCACTATGGGACTCAACTGCTGTGGTCATAAGTCCCCTAGAACTTAGAACTACTTAAACCTAACTAACCTAAGGACATCACACATATCCATGCCCGAGGCAGGATTCGAACCTGCGACATTAGCCAACTCATCGAGAACATTCTAATAAACACGGCGCCGCGTAATCGGCTGATTCAGCAGCGGTCTGCACTATTTAAGAGCATCAGAGGTGGGCGTCGGCATCAGTTCGACCGATTGGGCGTTCGGTCGCTGTTACGTCGACGTCATCAGTGGCGCTGTCCCTGAGGACTGGCCGGCGGAGGGCGTTGCCCGCTGCTGCACCGGCGATTCCCGGCTTCATCACGAGCCGCAGCGTCTGCAGGAGGCGAGCTAGGCCGGACCTCAAGTTGCTAACCTCCTACCGCCTGCACAGCCACTGACAGAGCACAGTGTCGCGTTCCCAGGACTGCGCGCATCAGCACGTCTCCACCACGACATGAGTGGTGGGGCTGAGCTACCAGATAATGTATTGGATGAACCAACAATAAAGAGGAAGATTGCTAAAAACAGCCACCTTCTTCTACCCAGCCATGCCCTACAACCCAGACAACGTCTCCTGCTCTGGTCAGCCTATTACAAGTGGTGTCAGTTGGGCAATCCTGCGCATCACACACTCCTGTTACAATTGGTGACAGTAGTGGTCCTCTCCCTGGATTTGGAGGAAATTGTGGTGGGTAATTGACAAGGATTTGTGGCACCTGAGAAGGGCAACAATGGATCAGCAGCTCCTGCAACATGACAAGTAAGTGCCAATTTTTCGTTTGGTGGTTTGTCTGAACCCGTAGCATAGTCCGTCTTCCCTTCCTGTTCTTCTTTCTGGGCTTACTGTAGTCTTGATTCGATAGCTGGTAGTGATGGAACAGTCTGTGTCAGCTGAGGTGGTTATTCAGCAGCTACTTGAGTGAGTGTCGGAATTAGAGATAGAGCTTGCTCGGTCTAAAGAAGCGAACAAGGAACAGTTTCCTGTTAATGCAGTAATTCTTGGCACTAACACTGCGACTTTGGTCACCCCTTTCTCGGGAAAAGCTGGGGAGGATGTTATGATTTTTTTTTTTTTTTGAGAACCATAGCACGGCCGCTAAATTGGGAAATTGGGTTTCAGAAACGATTTTGCATGTGGCTAAGTTGAAAGTAACTGGGGGTGCCAGAGTGTACATTATGTGCCATGAAGAATTAAGAGATGCTCGGACATTTGAAGTATTCAAAAAAAGAATGCTGGAAAGGTATTGGAGGAAAACTACATCTAGATGTTATCTGGAACAATTGAATAGAATATATCAAAGGAATGGGGAATCAATAGAAGCTTTTGTAGATCGAATTCGAAAAATTATTGTTAATACCTATGAGCTAATGGATTCCGACAGGGTTAATGAAGCCATTCTGCAGGAAGCTGAGCGGAGGGCGCTAGACGCATTTTTGCGGGGAGTAAAACCTGAAACCTCCCGCAAGATTAGGATGGAATTCACTAAGACTCTCAACGAGGCAGTCGGAATCGCTGTGGCCTTAGAGGAAGTTGAAGCAGTAGCAAAGACGCGGGACAGGAAAGTAGCGTTTAATTCAGAAATAAAATGTTTCGGATGTGGTCGGATGGGACACATTAGACGCGATTGCAAGGAAGTGAGTGCAGGAAATGCAGATGTTGGGGTCATCGGGAGCATAGTTGCAAAGGGTCCTGGCAGAAACATGATAGGAAACCGCAAGGTGGGCCTCACCCCCTCAGTTAAACAGGGCAGGGGGTGGTGTGTCCACTGTGCAACATTCCCAGTAAGGATTAATGCTAGTGCAGAATCAGTGGCAGACTTTTTTCTGATCGCCTTGGTAAGGGGCAGACCGTGCAACTTTTTATTGGATACCAGATCTCAGATATCTGTCGCGAGTAGAAATGTACTTGGTAAAGTAGAATTAAAGCCACCACACTGGGTGTTAGGTGGCGTGGGTGGGGGACAGGTGAAGTCACTCGGATCAGAGGTGTTAAACTTCCGAGTGGAAATGAGGAACTTCCAGGTGAAGTTAGAAGTTCTTCCAGTTGTTGGCAGCAGCTATGATGTCATACTCGGATTGGATTTCCTGGTTGCGCATTACGCAAAAGTTAACCTGGAACGGCGTACAGTAGAACTGGACAGAATACAATTGCGCCTAGGTTCTGCGGCCAAAAAACCATTACTGTCGCAAGGAACCGCCCAGACGTCGGGTGGGCCACCTAAACTGCGTACAAGGTCTCTTAGCGTTAACTCTTGGGATACTATACCGAAGGGTACAGGGAAAACAATCTGGGCAGATGTTGGAGCTAGCGTGCCGGTAAATTCGTTGTGTGTCGTTGACCCTTTGTCTGAGAATGAGCCACTGCATAAAATGAATTGTTTTACGCGCCGTAGCGGGTCCTATGTGCGGGAGATAGAAGGAAAAAATGTTGTGCCTGTCAGTATTGATGATTTTGGCCTTGAAGAGGTGCAGTTAGCACGAGGTACCACAATAGCGAATCTGGAGATAATTGGGGAAGATGAACTCGATAAGGATTTCGCAGCAGATTACACAATGCCGGGAGAGTCTGTCAGCTGGTCCGCACTGAGGGGTAAAGTAGCACATTTAGAAGGGCAAGACAGAGAAGTCATGGAGAACCTTTTGACAGAATATAAAGAGTTATTTAATTCTCATGGTCCACTGCCCACCACACCGTTAGTTCAGCATTACATCCCCACTGGGAATGAAGCACTGGTGTATAAACGTCCATATCGTGTTCCAAAAAGTTTACAGCCTATCATGGAAGAATTTATTAATCAGCAGCTTAGGGATGGGATAATAGAAACCAGTAGTAGTCCCTGGTCCACTCCTGTCGTAATAGTGGGTAAAAAATCACCTGATGGGGGCAAGGCATATCGTTTGTGTTGTGATTATCGTTTCCTGAATCAAAAAACTGTATCGGATGCATACCCAATGCCTAATATCACTGAAACTCTGGATAATTTGGGTCAGTGTCGGTACTTCACGGCCTTGGATCTTCGAAGCGAGAACCACCAGTTGGAGGTCGCCCCAAAAGACCGACTGAAGACAGCTTTTTCAACACCTACAGATCATTTTCAGTATCGGCGAATGCCTTGCGGACCAAAAATGCTCCATCAACCTTCCAACGATTACTAGACAGCGTGTTACGAGGGCTGAAACCTAATCAGTGTGTGGTATATTTGGACGACATGATTGTTTTCCCAAAGAACGTGCAAGAACATGTGCACCGTTTGCACGAAGTTTTCGATCGTCTTTAAGCAGCGCGGCTAACTCTTCATATGGAAAAATGTCATTTTTTGTTGCAAGAAGTCCGTTATTTAGGTCATATTATAGGACAGGAGGGTGTCCGCACGGATCCAAAACTTGGAGAGGTGGTAATGAATTTTCAACACCTACAAACTAAAAGAGTTGCAGTCTTATTTAGATCTTGCTAATTTTTACAGGAGGAATATTCAAAAATCTGCAGAAATTGCAAGGCCCCTCACGCAGTTGTTGAAGAAGGGAGCAAAATTTTACTGGTCGGCAGAATGTGAAGAGGCTTATCAAAAGTTAAAAAATTTGTCAACATCTAGTCTGGTTTTGGCTTTTCCAGATTTTAGTAAACAATTTATATTATCTTGTGACTCTAGGCAATTTGGTTTGGGTATTGTATTATCTCAGGAAATAGATGGGCAGGAACACCCGATAACATATGCTTCCATACAGCTAAACAATGCAGAAAAAAATTACTCAACAACTGAGTTATTGGCATTAATTTTCGGAATAACCTATTTCCAGTGTTATTTGTATGGTCGATGTTTCAAGGTGATTACTGAATATGCAGCATGTATGTGGTTGTTAAGGCTTAAAGACCCAACGAATAGATTAACTAAGTGGGCTTTGCGTCTTAGTAAGTATGATTTTGAAGTGATTCATCGACCGGATAAATTGCATGGAAACGCAGATGGTCTGAGTCGTAAAGTATGCGCCATGGAATGCACAGAAATAAATGAGAACGAATATGAATGGGAAGAGGCGCAAACCGCCGACACAGATTGTCAGCGATTTACCTCGCAGCGACAGTTCGTCGTGGAAGACGGGATATTGTACCGTAAAACTAGGAACAGTCCACGCATAGTCGTACCAGAAAAATTGCGAAGCGAAATTTTAAGGCAAGCACATGATTCAATGTTTTCTGGTCATTCGGGTTGAAGAGCAACAGAAAGCAGGGTAGCACAGAGTTATTGGTGGGCAATGCATAGGAAAGATGTCGATCAGTATGTAAAGAAAATTCATTCCATGTGCTCAACAGGTGGAATTGAGTCATCAGAAAATTGTGTTGCAATGACTACTGGAAGCGGATAGACCTTTTCAGTTACTTGGCTTAGACGTCTTTGGACCGTTTGTGCAAACACCAGTGGGTAATTGCTATGTTTTAACAATAATAGATCATTTTTCGCGCTATGTGTCTATGACAGCTACTCTGGACCAGCGAGCCGAAACAGTAGCTCACACCATGGTACATCAATGTAAATTGAAATTTGGAACACCTGAAACTATAATTACAGATTAAAGGACAAACTTTATGTCCGATTTGATGAAACAATTATGCAAGATGTTGCATGTAAGGAAATTGAGAATGAGCATGTTACACCCACAGGCTAATTGTCGGGCCGAAAGGGTTCATTGTAGAATAGCTAAGATGTTAGGTTATTATGTAAATTCGCAACACAACCATTAGGATACCCTATTGGCGTTTGTAACTGCGGTGTATAACTCAAAAGTGCATGAAAGTACAGGATTGTCTCCTTATGAAGTACTGTTTGGTCGGTAGATGCCATCTCCGTTTGAATTGCTCTAGACCTCACCAGGAACCTATATTTTGGCTGTTAAGGATTTACCCACAAAGTTGAAAACAATCTGGTGGCAGGTGAGAAAAATGAACACTAAAGCGTTAGAGAGACAGGACAAAGTTTACAATAAAAAGGCGGCTTTACCCAAATATCATGTAGGACAATGGGTGATGATGACTAATCCATATGTGCCAAAAGGCAAAACGAAAAAATTTTTATCCCATTATCAAGGTCCTTCCAGGTGATCGAGATGACATCGCCGGTGAATGTAAAATTACAGCTTCCAACTCGCCCTACTATTGTGCATGTGAGCCGAATTAGGCCTTTCAAGGGGAATTTTGAGGAACTTCCTTCATTGTCTGCAGTAACTTCTAGAGGAGAGAAAAATGACTCCAAGAAAAAGAATAAGAAAGGAGTAGATAAACAAGAGAACCAAGTTAATTGTGGAAGCGATCAGACATGCTAATGTGAGTTGTTTTTCTCTTGTTTCTCAGAGGGCGTGACGTTCTGGTAAGACCAGCAGTTCCAGCGTCATGGGTTGCACTGAAGAGGGAAGGTGAGCACTATCTCTCAGCATAGTTATTCTGTTTTGCTGTTGCAACTTAGCTGAAGCCTTGAAGGTACATTCTATATCAAGTGGGTTTTGTTCTCGTGACAAGCGGACGTAAGTATGTCTGGACATCAATGGACATTAAGGGTGGACTGTAATATTCGGGCGGTTGAAGACGAAGTCTGTAAATTAGAGGATACATTTAATGAACTTCATTCCTTGGTGGCTAATCAGACAAGGTTTAATGACAGACTGGGGAATATCAACTACTACAATCGGCTTTTGCACGCTTACAAGCTCAGTTGCGGCAAACTGCAGGGTTAACCCGCATGTCCATAGGAAAAGAGGATGGTTAGATGCAGGTGGCCATATCCTAAAAGCTGTTTTTGGGACTGCTGACGCGGAAGATATTAAAAGTATTAATGAAACACTACAGCAGGTATAGGATAATGTGAATAGCAACGAGGGAATGCTAGATCTTCACACAACCCAATTACAGAGATTGGAGAAAGATGTAGTTAATAATACGCGCCAATTGCCAGCTTTGGCCGCGACCTTGATGTCCCACATTAAGGCCACAGCCGACACAACCAATCACGACTTGGGTATAACCAAGTAGTGGTTGGATAACATCGATTCACAGCTGATAATCGCTAAGCTGCTCCGTTTTCTTGCTGACAGTATTACAGAAGCACGCATAGAAGCCACGGAACTACAGGAGGCCTTGTTGTATGTAATGCGCAGGCACCTAAACCCGGTACTGTTACCTTCGGAACAATTTCGGGAAGGATTACGGAAAGTTCAATTGCAATTGTCCGCATCCCTGGAGCTATGGACGACATTAACAGACGAACGCTTACCTCTTTACTACAAAATGGCCACTGTTACCAGTACACGGAATTCATATCATAATACCACTAACATGTAAGGATTGTAAATTTGAATGTTACACCTTGCATACATATCTAGTGAAGTGCGAAATTTTGCAGAAATTCGTACAATTAACCATACAGGAAATACTGTTAGTGGCACATAACGGACAAGCTCATGCGTTCCTCACTGCACAAGACTTGCTGCATTGTCCAGTTACCATCTGCCCCGCGAAATTGTTACACACTGTTCCTAAATCTTGCGAGAATTCTCTATTCCGCTCTCAAGAACCAGTCGTGGAGCGCCCTAAGGAAATTATAGCAGGCACGGTGCAGTTCTTTAAGCAAGTGGGTCCACATTGGGTATTTTCAGTAAGGGAAAACACAATCGTTATTTGCGGTTGTTACAAGCAGGGTAAGCAAGGGAGCACACAAGGAATAGAATTGCAGGGGCGGGGACTGTTAATTAACGGCACACAGTGTGAAATTTCAGGGCCAACTTTCCGTTTACCAGCCATGATTACTGGAGCTACAATCATGAACATAACACGCACATTGATCTATGTACCCGACCAACCAGTGCAATTCTTCACAAAAGAAAATCTCACTCTTTTGAACAGCACATTAGACCCAACTTTGCTCGCCTCTTTGTACTGGATGCTAGCAGCTCATGATGGACATATAACTATGGAACATCTTTTTCAACAAGTGCGTGAGGACCATAATGAGCATAAGCAACGCTTACTAGTTATTGGATCATCAACCACTGCCACCTGTATTTTTATCTTTGTTGTAGGATTAGTGTACTATCGGCTCAAGAGGAAGGTAGCCCAAATCCCGCCCCTTCTAACCTTTAACCTAAGGGTCCAGACAAAATCACTGAACAGTTGTGAGGCACTGCAGCAGAACACTGAGTAATGTTTATGAACAAAGATTAGACTGAGGATAGAAGTGAATGAACACAGTGTAAATAGTGAATCAATCGCATTTTGTGGTGTTTGCGAAGTGAACTGTTGTTGTTATGACTTTTTAGCTGAATTTGGGGACAAATTCTTTTCGTACGAGGGAGGAGTTGTAGAGGACAAGGGGCTATTTTTAGGAAATATGGTGCGAAATTGTGATTTAGTGTGTTTCAGTGCGAGATGCGCCAGCCTCACGGCAGACGGCTAATGAAGGCTGGCTGGCGTTTTATGCAGGTGACACAGTTTTGCAACGAGCGCCGGTATGTGTGTACATGTGCAGCAGCCATCAACAGCCAGAACGAAGCATTAGCAGAATTACGCAGGCGTTGGCCGCGTGTGGCGCGGTTGCATTAGCCAACTCATCGAGAACTTTCTAATAAACACGGCGCCGCGTAATTGGCTCATTCAGCAGCGGTCTGCACTATTTAAGAGCATCAGAGGTGGGCGTCGGCATCAGTTCGACCGATTGGGCGTTCGGTCGCTGTTACGTCGACGTCATCAGTGGCGCTGTCCCTGAGGACTGGCCGGCGGAGGGCGTTGCCCGCTGCTGCACCGGCGATTCCCGGCTTCATCACGAGCCGCAGCGTCTGCAGGAGGCGAGCTAGGCCGGACCTCATGTTGCTAACCTCCTACCGCCTGCACAGCCACTGACAGAGCACAGTGTCGCGTTCCCAGGACTGCGCGCATCAGCACGTCTCCACCACGACATGAGTGGTGGGGCTGAGCTACCAGATAATGTATTGGATGAACCAACAATAAAGAGGAAGATTGCTAAAAACAGCCACCTTCTTCTACCCAGCCATGCCCTACAACCCAGACAACGTCTCCTGCTCTGGTCAGCCTATTACAAGTGGTGTCAGTTGGGCAATCCTGCGCATCACACACTCCTGTTACAATTGGTGACAGTAGTGGTCCTCTCCCTGGATTTGGAGGAAATTGTGGTGGGTAATTGACAAGGATTTGTGGCACCTGAGAAGGGCAACAATGGATCAGCAGCTCCTGCAACATGACAAGTAAGTGCCAATTTTTCGTTTGGTGGTTTGTCTGAACCCGTAGCATAGTCCGTCTTCCCTTCCTGTTCTTCTTTCTGGGCTTACTGTAGTCTTGATTCGATAGCTGGTAGTGATGGAACAGTCTGTGTCAGCTGAGGTGGTTATTCAGCAGCTACTTGAGTGAGTGTCGGAATTAGAGATAGAGCTTGCTCGGTCTAAAGAAGCGAACAAGGAACAGTTTCCTGTTAATGCAGTAATTCTTGGCACTAACACTGCGACTTTGGTCACCCCTTTCTCGGGAAAAGCTGGGGAGGATGTTATGATTTTTTTTTTTTTTGAGAACCATAGCACGGCCGCTAAATTGGGAAATTGGGTTTCAGAAACGATTTTGCATGTGGCTAAGTTGAAAGTAACTGGGGGTGCCAGAGTGTACATTATGTGCCATGAAGAATTAAGAGATGCTCGGACATTTGAAGTATTCAAAAAAAGAATGCTGGAAAGGTATTGGAGGAAAACTACATCTAGATGTTATCTGGAACAATTGAATAGAATATATCAAAGGAATGGGGAATCAATAGAAGCTTTTGTAGATCGAATTCGAAAAATTATTGTTAATACCTATGAGCTAATGGATTCCGACAGGGTTAATGAAGCCATTCTGCAGGAAGCTGAGCGGAGGGCACTAGACGCATTTTTGCGGGGAGTAAAACCTGAAACCTCCCGCAAGATTAGGATGGAATTCACTAAGACTCTCAACGAGGCAGTCGGAATCGCTGTGGCCTTAGAGGAAGTTGAAGCAGTAGCAAAGACGCGGGACAGGAAAGTAGCGTTTAATTCAGAAATAAAATGTTTCGGATGTGGTCGGATGGGACACATTAGACGCGATTGCAAGGAAGTGAGTGCAGGAAATGCAGATGTTGGGGTCATCGGGAGCATAGTTGCAAAGGGTCCTGGCAGAAACATGATAGGAAACCGCAAGGTGGGCCTCACCCCCTCAGTTAAACAGGGCAGGGGGTGGTGTGTCCACTGTGCAACATTCCCAGTAAGGATTAATGCTAGTGCAGAATCAGTGGCAGACTTTTTTCTGATCGCCTTGGTAAGGGGCAGACCGTGCAACTTTTTATTGGATACCAGATCTCAGATATCTGTCGCGAGTAGAAATGTACTTGGTAAAGTAGAATTAAAGCCACCACACTGGGTGTTAGGTGGCGTGGGTGGGGGACAGGTGAAGTCACTCGGATCAGAGGTGTTAAACTTCCGAGTGGAAATGAGGAACTTCCAGGTGAAGTTAGAAGTTCTTCCAGTTGTTGGCAGCAGCTATGATGTCATACTCGGATTGGATTTCCTGGTTGCGCATTACGCAAAAGTTAACCTGGAACGGCGTACAGTAGAACTGGACAGAATACAATTGCGCCTAGGTTCTGCGGCCAAAAAACCATTACTGTCGCAAGGAACCGCCCAGACGTCGGGTGGGCCACCTAAACTGCGTACAAGGTCTCTTAGCGTTAACTCTTGGGATACTATACCGAAGGGTACAGGGAAAACAATCTGGGCAGATGTTGGAGCTAGCGTGCCGGTAAATTCGTTGTGTGTCGTTGACCCTTTGTCTGAGAATGAGCCACTGCATAAAATGAATTGTTTTACGCGCCGTAGCGGGTCCTATGTGCGGGAGATAGAAGGAAAAAATGTTGTGCCTGTCAGTATTGATGATTTTGGCCTTGAAGAGGTGCAGTTAGCACGAGGTACCACAATAGCGAATCTGGAGATAATTGGGGAAGATGAACTCGATAAGGATTTCGCAGCAGATTACACAATGCCGGGAGAGTCTGTCAGCTGGTCCGCACTGAGGGGTAAAGTAGCACATTTAGAAGGGCAAGACAGAGAAGTCATGGAGAACCTTTTGACAGAATATAAAGAGTTATTTAATTCTCATGGTCCACTGCCCACCACACCGTTAGTTCAGCATTACATCCCCACTGGGAATGAAGCACTGGTGTATAAACGTCCATATCGTGTTCCAAAAAGTTTACAGCCTATCATGGAAGAATTTATTAATCAGCAGCTTAGGGATGGGATAATAGAAACCAGTAGTAGTCCCTGGTCCACTCCTGTCGTAATAGTGGGTAAAAAATCACCTGATGGGGGCAAGGCATATCGTTTGTGTTGTGATTATCGTTTCCTGAATCAAAAAACTGTATCGGATGCATACCCAATGCCTAATATCACTGAAACTCTGGATAATTTGGGTCAGTGTCGGTACTTCACGGCCTTGGATCTTCGAAGCGAGAACCACCAGTTGGAGGTCGCCCCAAAAGACCGACTGAAGACAGCTTTTTCAACACCTACAGATCATTTTCAGTATCGGCGAATGCCTTGCGGACCAAAAATGCTCCATCAACCTTCCAACGATTACTAGACAGCGTGTTACGAGGGCTGAAACCTAATCAGTGTGTGGTATATTTGGACGACATGATTGTTTTCCCAAAGAACGTGCAAGAACATGTGCACCGTTTGCACGAAGTTTTCGATCGTCTTTAAGCAGCGCGGCTAACTCTTCATATGGAAAAATGTCATTTTTTGTTGCAAGAAGTCCGTTATTTAGGTCATATTATAGGACAGGAGGGTGTCCGCACGGATCCAAAACTTGGAGAGGTGGTAATGAATTTTCAACACCTACAAACTAAAAGAGTTGCAGTCTTATTTAGATCTTGCTAATTTTTACAGGAGGAATATTCAAAAATCTGCAGAAATTGCAAGGCCCCTCACGCAGTTGTTGAAGAAGGGAGCAAAATTTTACTGGTCGGCAGAATGTGAAGAGGCTTATCAAAAGTTAAAAAATTTGTCAACATCTAGTCTGGTTTTGGCTTTTCCAGATTTTAGTAAACAATTTATATTATCTTGTGACTCTAGGCAATTTGGTTTGGGTATTGTATTATCTCAGGAAATAGATGGGCAGGAACACCCGATAACATATGCTTCCATACAGCTAAACAATGCAGAAAAAAATTACTCAACAACTGAGTTATTGGCATTAATTTTCGGAATAACCTATTTCCAGTGTTATTTGTATGGTCGATGTTTCAAGGTGATTACTGAATATGCAGCATGTATGTGGTTGTTAAGGCTTAAAGACCCAACGAATAGATTAACTAAGTGGGCTTTGCGTCTTAGTAAGTATGATTTTGAAGTGATTCATCGACCGGATAAATTGCATGGAAACGCAGATGGTCTGAGTCGTAAAGTATGCGCCATGGAATGCACAGAAATAAATGAGAACGAATATGAATGGGAAGAGGCGCAAACCGCCGACACAGATTGTCAGCGATTTACCTCGCAGCGACAGTTCGTCGTGGAAGACGGGATATTGTACCGTAAAACTAGGAACAGTCCACGCATAGTCGTACCAGAAAAATTGCGAAGCGAAATTTTAAGGCAAGCACATGATTCAATGTTTTCTGGTCATTCGGGTTGAAGAGCAACAGAAAGCAGGGTAGCACAGAGTTATTGGTGGGCAATGCATAGGAAAGATGTCGATCAGTATGTAAAGAAAATTCATTCCATGTGCTCAACAGGTGGAATTGAGTCATCAGAAAATTGTGTTGCAATGACTACTGGAAGCGGATAGACCTTTTCAGTTACTTGGCTTAGACGTCTTTGGACCGTTTGTGCAAACACCAGTGGGTAATTGCTATGTTTTAACAATAATAGATCATTTTTCGCGCTATGTGTCTATGACAGCTACTCTGGACCAGCGAGCCGAAACAGTAGCTCACACCATGGTACATCAATGTAAATTGAAATTTGGAACACCTGAAACTATAATTACAGATTAAAGGACAAACTTTATGTCCGATTTGATGAAACAATTATGCAAGATGTTGCATGTAAGGAAATTGAGAATGAGCATGTTACACCCACAGGCTAATTGTCGGGCCGAAAGGGTTCATTGTAGAATAGCTAAGATGTTAGGTTATTATGTAAATTCGCAACACAACCATTAGGATACCCTATTGGCGTTTGTAACTGCGGTGTATAACTCAAAAGTGCATGAAAGTACAGGATTGTCTCCTTATGAAGTACTGTTTGGTCGGTAGATGCCATCTCCGTTTGAATTGCTCTAGACCTCACCAGGAACCTATATTTTGGCTGTTAAGGATTTACCCACAAAGTTGAAAACAATCTGGTGGCAGGTGAGAAAAATGAACACTAAAGCGTTAGAGAGACAGGACAAAGTTTACAATAAAAAGGCGGCTTTACCCAAATATCATGTAGGACAATGGGTGATGATGACTAATCCATATGTGCCAAAAGGCAAAACGAAAAAATTTTTATCCCATTATCAAGGTCCTTCCAGGTGATCGAGATGACATCGCCGGTGAATGTAAAATTACAGCTTCCAACTCGCCCTACTATTGTGCATGTGAGCCGAATTAGGCCTTTCAAGGGGAATTTTGAGGAACTTCCTTCATTGTCTGCAGTAACTTCTAGAGGAGAGAAAAATGACTCCAAGAAAAAGAATAAGAAAGGAGTAGATAAACAAGAGAACCAAGTTAATTGTGGAAGCGATCAGACATGCTAATGTGAGTTGTTTTTCTCTTGTTTCTCAGAGGGCGTGACGTTCTGGTAAGACCAGCAGTTCCAGCGTCATGGGTTGCACTGAAGAGGGAAGGTGAGCACTATCTCTCAGCATAGTTATTCTGTTTTGCTGTTGCAACTTAGCTGAAGCCTTGAAGGTACATTCTATATCAAGTGGGTTTTGTTCTCGTGACAAGCGGACGTAATTATGTCTGGACATCAATGGACCTTAAGGGTGGACTGTAATATTCGGGCGGTTGAAGACGAAGTCTGTAAATTAGAGGATACATTTAATGAACTTCATTCCTTGGTGGCTAATCAGACAAGGTTTAATGACAGACTGGGGAATATCAACTACTACAATCGGCTTTTGCACGCTTACAAGCTCAGTTGCGGCAAACTGCAGGGTTAACCCGCATGTCCATAGGAAAAGAGGATGGTTAGATGCAGGTGGCCATATCCTAAAAGCTGTTTTTGGGACTGCTGACGCGGAAGATATTAAAAGTATTAATGAAACACTACAGCAGGTATAGGATAATGTGAATAGCAACGAGGGAATGCTAGATCTTCACACAACCCAATTACAGAGATTGGAGAAAGATGTAGTTAATAATACGCGCCAATTGCCAGCTTTGGCCGCGACCTTGATGTCCCACATTAAGGCCACAGCCGACACAACCAATCACGACTTGGGTATAACCAAGTAGTGGTTGGATAACATCGATTCACAGCTGATAATCGCTAAGCTGCTCCGTTTTCTTGCTGGCAGTATTACAGAAGCACGCATAGAAGCCACGGAACTACAGGAGGCCTTGTTGTATGTAATGCGCAGGCACCTAAACCCGGTACTGTTACCTTCGGAACAATTTCGGGAAGGATTACGGAAAGTTCAATTGCAATTGTCCGCATCCCTGGAGCTATGGACGACATTAACAGACGAACGCTTACCTCTTTACTACAAAATGGCCACTGTTACCAGTACACGGAATTCATATCATAATACCACTAACATGTAAGGATTGTAAATTTGAATGTTACACCTTGC
Source organism: Schistocerca piceifrons (assembly GCF_021461385.2). NCBI lineage: Eukaryota > Metazoa > Arthropoda > Insecta > Orthoptera > Acrididae > Schistocerca > Schistocerca piceifrons. The sequence goes on from NC_060138.1 coordinate 992,159,002, forward strand.
ATACATATCTAGTGAAGTGCGAAATTTTGCAGAAATTCGTACAATTAACCATACAGGAAATACTGTTAGTGGCACATAACGGACAAGCTCATGCGTTCCTCACTGCACAAGACTTGCTGCATTGTCCAGTTACCATCTGCCCCGCGAAATTGTTACACACTGTTCCTAAATCTTGCGAGAATTCTCTATTCCGCTCTCAAGAACCAGTCGTGGAGCGCCCTAAGGAAATTATAGCAGGCACGGTGCAGTTCTTTAAGCAAGTGGGTCCACATTGGGTATTTTCAGTAAGGGAAAACACAATCGTTATTTGCGGTTGTTACAAGCAGGGTAAGCAAGGGAGCACACAAGGAATAGAATTGCAGGGGCGGGGACTGTTAATTAACGGCACACAGTGTGAAATTTCAGGGCCAACTTTCCGTTTACCAGCCATGATTACTGGAGCTACAATCATGAACATAACACGCACATTGATCTATGTACCCGACCAACCAGTGCAATTCTTCACAAAAGAAAATCTCACTCTTTTGAACAGCACATTAGACCCAACTTTGCTCGCCTCTTTGTACTGGATGCTAGCAGCTCATGATGGACATATAACTATGGAACATCTTTTTCAACAAGTGCGTGAGGACCATAATGAGCATAAGCAACGCTTACTAGTTATTGGATCATCAACCACTGCCACCTGTATTTTTATCTTTGTTGTAGGATTAGTGTACTATCGGCTCAAGAGGAAGGTAGCCCAAATCCCGCCCCTTCTAACCTTTAACCTAAGGGTCCAGACAAAATCACTGAACAGTTGTGAGGCACTGCAGCAGAACACTGAGTAATGTTTATGAACAAAGATTAGACTGAGGATAGAAGTGAATGAACACAGTGTAAATAGTGAATCAATCGCATTTTGTGGTGTTTGCGAAGTGAACTGTTGTTGTTATGACTTTTTAGCTGAATTTGGGGACAAATTCTTTTCGTACGAGGGAGGAGTTGTAGAGGACAAGGGGCTATTTTTAGGAAATATGGTGCGAAATTGTGATTTAGTGTGTTTCAGTGCGAGATGCGCCAGCCTCACGGCAGACGGCTAATGAAGGCTGGCTGGCGTTTTATGCAGGTGACACAGTTTTGCAACGAGCGCCGGTATGTGTGTACATGTGCAGCAGCCATCAACAGCCAGAACGAAGCATTAGCAGAATTACGCAGGCGTTGGCCGCGTGTGGCGCGGTTGCATTAGCCAACTCATCGAGAACTTTCTAATAAACACGGCGCCGCGTAATTGGCTCATTCAGCAGCGGTCTGCACTATTTAAGAGCATCAGAGGTGGGCGTCGGCATCAGTTCGACCGATTGGGCGTTCGGTCGCTGTTACGTCGACGTCATCAGTGGCGCTGTCCCTGAGGACTGGCCGGCGGAGGGCGTTGCCCGCCGCTGCACCGGCGATTCCCGTCTTCGTCACGAGCCGCAGCGTCTGCAGGACGCGAACTGGGCCGGACCTCATGTTGCTAACCTCCTACCGTCTGCACAGCCACTGACAGAGCACAGCGTCGCATTCCCCAGACTGTTCGCATCAGCACGACATGAGTGGTGGGGCTGAGCTACCGGATAATGTATTGGATGAACCAACAATAAAGAAGAAGATTGCTAAAAACAGCTACCTTCTTCTACCAAGCCACGCCCTACAACCCCAACCACGTCTCCTACTCTGGTCAGCCTATTACACTACTTACGTTAAAGTAAAAGAGTGATCTGAAAAAGTCAAAATCTCAAGTGAAGTTCTGTTATTGTCTGTTATTGACCAACATACCACAGACACTTACAAATACACCTATGACTGTGGAGCGTATGACCTATTAACGTTTCCCTTACAGCCAGTGTATTTTGTAGTACTATTGGTGAGAAGTCTGATGCACAGTGGGTTACGTGAGTGACGAGCGGGAGTGTAGCAGTTCTGGACCACTCAGCTGATCGTCGCGAGGTTACGCTCATTTGTACGCTGCCCCCACTGACGTCTTGCACCGGTTATCGAACCTGCTTTCCGTGCACCTTGTTCCCGCTTTTGCCACTGCCCTGCTCTGAATACTCGCCGACCCCGTCGTCAACTGCCATCGCGACAATCGACGAATTTTCAGCAACTAACGTTGGTGTATAATATTTTTTAAAAAAGAAAAAGCTTTGCATCAGTAATGTGAACATTAACAAGTATTTTCTCCATACTAAACTACAAGAACATCTTATGAAAGTAATTGAGAAAAAATGGAACATTTTGCTCATGATTGTAAAGTCAAACGAACTTGATTTGCTAAAATATCATAAATGCAAAACTTTTCTCCAATATTTCTAAATTGACAATGACTTTTGCGTTATATGTGAAACTAGTATAATTTGTTACAGACTTGAACCTTAAGTGACAAAACATGTCGTGGACATTCTTAACAAGCGAATATGAAAGACTCTCTGAAATAACTTGCACAATAAGCATCGGCTACAGGAACTGTTTTCCTTTTGTGTTGATATAATACTGTTTTATCATAATTGTTGTATATATGTATGTTTACATGTCTATCATTCGAAAAATCATTAAATATTACATGAAAGTAAACAGTTCAAAGACTCCAGGTGGGGCTATTTTCGACCCGTTTTTTCCCAATCGCCCATAAGCCCCAATGGGGGAGTATAAGCCTTTTGTTATCAGGTCATAGGTTATTCTGAACTGTTCAATTTCATGTGCAGACACAGGGCAAACAGTAAGTTAAACATAAGCCCTGACAGTAACAACTGTAAACCTGGAAACACATAGTAAACAAATACTGAAGGTGTAAGTTAAAGGTCTACTTGCTCAATAATGTGAGTAGTCTGGAACTATACTTGTTTGAGTACAGTGACAAGAATGACTGAAGACTAATATCATGTGAAGTGATCAGGTCTAGTAGTGAGTGAGTCAAAACATTAGAAATATTTGGATAAACCCTCACTAGGGGGCCCAAGTGGCAGTACGCCACATAAAGTGACAAAAATGATATTAGATAACTTCTCAAATATACCAAAACTGTTGTCATAATGAAATATAAATATTACCTCAGAAAAATAACAGAGACTCTATATCAGTTAATACTATCTGTGAATGTAATTGCAATCTCTGTTTTTTTGCATAAAGATCTAGCTCTTCCTTTTTCTTTCTTTGCAGTGTAAGAAGCCATTTTGTGATGAGGCATGAAAACATGTAAGTCTCATGTAATATTAGGTTAAATATAACCAAATGACACTTAAAAGTGTTGTTAATGTTTATCTGTACCAACTCCTATATTCATCAAGTGGTAAAATTAATTTCGTTAGGCAAATTTGATAGGGGAACACTACTGCAAAGATCAGCGCCATTGTTCTAAATCATAATGCTCCAGAATTGTAATAAATATCTTAGTATTCGAAACTTCCTGGCAAATTAAAACTGTGTGCCGGACCGAGACCCGAACTCGGGACCTTTGCCTTTCGCAGGCAAGAGCTCTACCAATTGAGCTACCCAAGCACAACTCACACCCCATCCTCACAGCTATACTTCTGCCAGTACCTCGTCTCCTACCTACTTATCGCTAATTTTGACAAGTAAATGTAAATGTGGGAGATTCTCTCGATTAACCGTTCTTTCTTTGAAACAATAAAAGTAATCAGTATTTCCAATATTAAATCATATTTGAATAAACTGAGTTCAGCAAATTTTTTCGATCCTCGCTTATCGAAATCGCGAGAATATCATTAGTCTTGCATTTTCACAAAAGTAAAAAAAGTAATTAACAAAAAATCAATTTTAACATCTAATACAGTCATATATCTGGAATTTTGTTTGTTGGTGGTGTGTTCTAATATAAGAACACCGTGTCAGGAAAATTAACTGCAAGAAGTACCACAACTGAGTCACTGATGTAAATAATTTTCCAGTTGTGGAGCAGGCACAATGATATTAACTTAAACTTTTAATAATATATAAAAACCAATACATAAAGAACCAACATACCCTGACAAAGATGTAGCAGAAACCACCTTCAGAATTGAACAAATGTTCATATATATTTACTGTGGCAAGTCCATATCATTCTTTTGACAGAATATTCTGTATAAAACCTCTGCAGATTTGATTTGTCATCTACACTCTTTGGCATCTGTCAGAGGTTGCTAACAGCTTCTTAATATTCTTAGTGACATTGAAAACTAAGCATTTTTCCAAGTATTTTTGTATGCATTTCTGTATTCCACAATACCCAAAGCAGTCATGTACATATTTAATTAAGATATCAATGTATTGTTTAGGCCAACATAATCTCCAAAAGCCACAGTCAATACTGTTTTACCCAAACGTGTACCTTGTATACTTTATAACAGGGCTTCCCAACCTGTTCAGCTGGCGGACCCCTTCTTCAGTCGAAAATCCATACCCCTAGGCAGTCAAGAGCACAGTAACTTTAAATTTCAGAGCGAAACCCAGGGGAACTGAAAGCTTCTTAATGCAAGCTGCCGCTTGTGGTCTGTTCACTTCCACTGTTTGGCTACTGTGGTGTAAGGAGCATACATATTTCGTAACAGTCGTGTGTGTGTGTGTGGTTTTTCGTGAAATCCGAAGAAAAATGTTCAAATGTATGTAAAGTCTATGGGACTTAACTGCTGAAGTCATCAGTCCCTAGTCTTACACACTATTAACCTAAGTTTAATTTCCGCTAAGGACAACACACACACACACACACACACACACACACACACACACACACACACACACGAGGGAGGACTCGAACCTCCGGCGGGAGCGGCCGCGCAATCCGCGACGACATGGCGCCTTAGACTACACAGCCATTCCGCGTGGCTGTGAAGAAAAGAGGCAGACCCATGATTCGGGATACAAACACATCACGAAAGAAAAGAGGCCAAGGAATTGCCTTTAAAGGACTATTGTGACATCTGTTGTGCAATGTGTGGGAATACATTCACCCAGTTTACATGCGTTTCCAAAACCGGATTTCGTGAGCCGATATCCCAGTTCCGCTTTTGGTTGGTCAGATAAACACTTCAAAATCGATTCTGGAAATCTGCTTTTATAAAGCCGTTTTACAGTTCCACATTCTATTTTCGTGCCTATGTAAACAGCTCGGAAAGTCTAGTTATTTTTACATCTTTGGGTATCAACTGAACAGCAGCTGTCAGTCCATAGCCAGCAGCTAGCAGGCGGCGTTGCAACAGTGCAGTGTACTGTCAGTTGGTAGCTGGCAACTGGAAGGCAGCGTAGCAACAGTTTAGCCACAACTGGCAACTGCAACTACTACTTGGACAGTACACAAATTAGGAAAACAAACAAACAGACACTCTTATTTCTATATAAGAAGACAAAGCATTTCACAGAATGTAAGACTTTTTTCTCAAAGGAAACAATTCTGGCAGAGGAGGTTTGCCTTTTACGAGGTGGCACGTGAAAAGTCCTCATTTGTCTACACTCGCAGCCAGTTGCCACAACATAGTGTCAGATTAATAGCAAATAATTGGAATTGAAGTATAGGCAGGCCATACTTTTAACTGAGAGGACAGAATATATTATAAAGAAAAGAAATTAGCTTTAGAGATCATTTTAATTTTCGTAACAAAAATATCAATGCCAACAGAATCCAATTGATAATTATTTAGTAAATGATAGAAGACAGAATCAAAATTCCTACAGATTTACAGTTCAGGTACGTTCACTGAGCATCTACGAAGAAAAATACTTTCTTCTTTACTATAGATGAGCCTGTAGGAATAATAATGGAACCCTAATGTGATGGTTGAGGGTGCTTCTGCTGACACAATTTTGAAAAGTTGGTTAAATTCTTGACAACTGGAGACGGATTTCTGGTTCCGCATCTAGACAGCTTCGGTACTTAGTTTTGTGGGCAGCATGGATCGAGGATCCAGATTCATACATGTATGTTGTGGCAAACGGGTTTGCAACAAATTAAGGCAAGTAGAGAAGTCTCTAAGCTTAGCCAAATGTAAATTTACTGTGAAAAAAACTAAAATTTCTTCTCCACAGCATATCAGAATAGGGAATTTTGCTGGACCAAGAGAAACTCGAAGCCATAGCAAAATTCCCAATTCCAAAGACTAAGAAACACCTTAAGTCTTTTTCGGAATGTGTGGATATTACCGAAAATTCATGAGTATTCAGGTTTTAAATGCACCCAGTTTGAACAAATGTCTCAAGAAGAATGCTATATGAGTATGGGACCAAGGTTGCCAAGAAGCCTTTGATAATGTTGAGACACAATTGTGTAACAGCAAAATACTGTACAGGCCCAATTTATCCATTCCCTTTGTGTCATGGCAGATAGCAATCACTATTGTCTGAGAGCTCATCTTTTGCAAGAATCAGAACTAAATGAGCATGTAGAACACATATCTATCGCTTATACTCGCTGGACTTTACAAAACTCTGAGAAATCCTACAATGTGACTGAAAAAGAATTATTGGCTATTTATTGGGCTTTTACCAACTCCAGAAACTACTTATAAGGGCATCAGGTTGTGGTGTGTACAGGCCATGAAGTACTAATCTATATACCGGGGTGTAAGTTACATCATAGTAATATAACTTGGTGGGCACTTTTCCTCCAACATTTTAGTTACACCATTAAGCATATCAAATACAAGACAGCTTAATCGCTGATACACTATCAAGACTTCCATTGGGGGTTTGGGGTGTGCGATTTTGAAGACAGTAGTGGCGAGAGCGAGAAAAAGTTCAAAATTACATATATATAAAATGGATAAGTGATGAGCAAGAAATTATGTACATTTGTAATGATATCTGTAGGGATCAAAACTGTGATCAAAACTGGAAGATTGTTAAGAGTTATTTAGGAAAAAGGGACATAAAAATATAGAGGAATATTATAAAGGAGGGCTTCCCAACGTGTGGTCCGCGGACCCCTTAGGGGTCCGCCAGCTCTTTCTAGGGGGTCCGCGGCCACCTTTCACCAAACTGTGTCAAATAATGAGTAAAATTATTGAATAAAAATGTGAAAATCAAATTAATCTATTTTTTTCTTGTAAAAAAGATGTGTACTTTTACTTCAGGTCTTATTCCCAAGCAGCCTTTGCTGTTCCTAAGTGAGAATGCATTCACAGTTTAGTGCCAGAGAATGTGGCTTCTCTGATCGACCTGTTTCGCAACAATACAGGGTCGTTTGTGCGCCGGCTCACGGCGCTAGAAGCGCTGAAACCTTTTACGCATGCGTGGAGCGAGCTTTGTCGACCAATCACAGCACTCACTCGCACGTATGCGGCCCCACGCATCATTAAATGTTAAACTTGCTTTGTCAGTGCACTACCTATTTCATAAGTCGATTTTTGACCAGTTTATTACTTCCAACATGGATCGTGGCTGAAGTCAGGATCTTTGAAGAAGAGTGCAGTTTCTCCATCACCTTCACAACAAGGGAAGTTTCCAGTTGAAATGAATGAGGGGGGAGGAATACCAAAGGAAGAACAATCACAAGAAGCTCCAATGGCCGGATTTATTATGTGAAAACGCTGCAAGTACTCCATTGGTTGCAATATCCTGTGGAAGTGGAATAAACAAGTAGCGTAAGTACAACGAAAGCTATTTAGAAATGGGCTTTATGGAGTCAGAGGAGGGTAAAGCTCAGTGTGTAATTTGTGCACGAGTCCTTCGAACAGTTCAATGGTTCCAGTTAAATTGCGCCGTCATTTTGAAGGTACTCACCCGGATTTCCAGCCTTAAGACATCGATTTCTTCAATAGGAAGAGTGCTGAACTAGCTGCTTCTCAGCATTTCATGAAAACTCATGCAAAAACAATTAATGAAAATTCATTAAAAGCTTCTTTCTTGGTTAGTTATCAAGTGGCAAAAATAGGCAAAGCTCATACCATTGCAGAATATCTGATAAAGCCGTGTGTTAATGATATTGTTTCTTGCATGCTAGACGAAAAGGCAGTAAAGCTTGTATCTTTGGTGCCATTATCAAACAGTACTGTTAAGATACGCATTGTTGACATGTCAAATGATGTGAAAGACACTCTTGTTTCTCGCATCCAACACAATTCATTTTCTCTGCAGGTAGATGAATCCATTGATGTTGTAGGATTAGCGATTATATTGGCTTTTGTCCGTTATGAATATTCTGGATATTTTGAGGAGGACCTCTTACTGTCCAGACCACTACCTGCCAACACAACAGGTGCTGAAATATTCCGTCTATTGGATGATTTTTTAAGGACTAACAAAGTTTCATGGTATAATTGCATAGATGTGTGCACAGATGGTGTAAAAGCTATGACGGGTCCTACAGTCGGAACAATAACGGAAATAAAAGAAAACGCCAAGAATTGCCGCAGTAGTCATTGTGCTCTCCACAGACACGCTTTAGCTATGAAACAAATGCCTGTTTCGTTCAAGGAAGTTTTAGACGAATCCATTCAAATCATTAACTACATAAAATCAGGGCCATTGAAGCCAAGACTTTTCACAATACTGTGCAGTGATATGGGAGGCCTTCATCGTTCCCTGCTTCTCCACACAGAAGTGAGGTGGCTCTCACGTGGGAATGCACTCTCGCACTTGTACGAATTAAGATTGGAAGTCTTAGCTTTCCTTTTGGAGCATAACACCAAATTAGCAGACCTTATTAATGACGAAAATTGGCAGTGTATACTTGCCTATTTGTCAGATATTTTCTCCAAAATGAATGAAATGAATAAGTCATTCCAAGGGAAAAGTGAAACAAAGGTCACTGCTATGGACAAAGTTCGAGAATTCAAGAGGAAAATCAATTTTTCGGCAGAGAGTGTCGAGGAAGGGGAGGTCGAGTGTTTTCCGTTTCTCAAGGAGTTTTTGAAAAACAAAACATTGGCGCTTGGGAAGAATTTGTTTCATCAACTCCTGGAACATCTTCGAAGCTTGATGTCATCGTTGGAGCATTATTTCCCAAAAGCTGAAAATGAGAAGCGGCAGAAATACGAATGGGTGGTCACCCCATTCACTGTATCCAAAAAGCCGAACATTCTATCATCAAATGAATATGAGTTGTTGATAGAAATTGCCACAGACCCTAACTTAAAATCAAGTTTTGACATTAACAGTTACTCACACTTTTGGATCCGTTTGGACAACAAGAAATACTACCCCCTTGTTGAAAAGGCAAAACGTGTACTTCTTCCATTTGCCACAACATACATGTATGAATCTGGATCCTCGATCCATGCTGCCCACAAAACTAAGTACCGAAGCTGTCTAGATGCGGAACCAGAAATCCGTCTCCAGTTGTCAAGAATTTAACCAACTTTTCAAAATTGTGTCAGCAGAAGCACCCTCAACCATCACATTAGGGTTCCATTATTATTCCTACAGACTCATCTATAGTAAAGAAGAAAGTATTTTTCTTCGTAGATGCTCAGTGAACGTACCTGAACTGTAAATCTGTAGGAATTTTGATTCTGTCTTCTATCATTTACTAAATAATTATCAATTGGATTCTGTTGGCATTGATATTTTTGTTACGAAAATTAAAATGATCTCTAAAGCTAATTTCTTTTCTTTATAATATATTCCGTCCTCTCAGTTAAAAGTATGGCCTGCTTATACTTCAATTCCAATTATTTGCTATTAATCTGACACTATATTGTGGCAACTAGCTGCGAGTGTAGACAAATGAGGACTTTTCACGTGCCACCTTGTAAAAGGCAAATCTCCTCTGCCAGAATTGTTTCCTTTGAGAAAAAAGTCTTACATTCTGTGAAATGCTTTGTCTTCTTATATAGAAATAAGAGAGTCTGTTTGTTTGTTTTCCTAATTTGTTTGCAGTCGTGGCTGACTGCCACGATGTACTGTCCAAGTAGTAGTTGCAGTTGCCAGTTGTGGCTAAACTGTTGCTACGCCGCCTTCCAGTTGCCAGCTACTAACTGACAGTACACTGTTGCAACGCCGCCTGCTAGCTGCTGGCTATGGACTGACAGCTGCTGTTCAGTTGATACCCAAAGATGTAAAAATAACTAGACTTTCCGAGCTGTTTACATGGGCACGAAAATAGATTGTGGAACTGTAAAATGGCTTTATAAAAGCACAGCATCTCTGAGGTAACAATGAAGTGGGGATTTTCCCGCATGACCATTTCACTGCATGAATGGGACCAACGACAGCTGAAGAGAAGCGTTCAACGTGACAAAAGTGCAACCCTTCTGCAAATTGCTACAGATTTCAATGCTAGGCCATCAACATATGGACTTTCAGAGCCAGTGGCCCATTTGTGTACCCTTGATCACTGCGTGACACAATCTTTTATCCCTCACCTGAGCCTGTCAACACCGACATTGGACTGTTGATGATTGGAAACATATCAGTTGGTTGGACGAATCTCGTTTCAAATTGTATCGATGGATGTGTACAGGCATGGAGACAACCTCATGAATCCATAGACCCTGCATGTCAGCAGGGGACTGTTCAAACTGGTGGAGGCTCTGTAATGTTGTGGAGTGTGTGCAGGTGGAGTGATATGGACCCCTGATATGTCTAGATATGACTCTGACAGATGACACATACATAAGCATAATGTATGATCACCTCCATCCATTCATGCCCATTATACATTCCAATGGCTTGGGCAATTCCAGCAGGACAATGCGACACCCGCACATCCAGAATTGCTACTGAGTGGTTCCAGGAACACTCTTCTGAGTTTCAACACTTCTGCTGGTCACTCCCCAGACACAAACATTATTGAGCATATCTGGGATGCCTTGCAACATGCTGTTCAGAGGAGATCTCCAGTCCCTAGTGTTCTTACGGATTTATGGACAGCCCTGCAGAATTCATGGTGTCAGTTCCCTTCAGATATTGGTTGAGTCCAGATGGAACTTCTGCGTGTTAGCGGGTCCCTACACGATATTAAGCAGGTGTACCAGTTTCTTTGGCCTTTCAGTGTATTTATTCCAAACCGTTTCCAGTATCTCCTCAGACACACTGTCTTTACTATTAACACCCATATCAATGGATGTATTACTGAGCTGCACTGGAAGAATTTGATTCTCAGGTTGAAGATTTTTCAGAATGTCTATCATTGCTACCTACCTCATAATCATTAATTACGTCTTCCTTAACTTCAACATATGATGTTCCATCCAGTCCTCCATCAAACTCTTCTATACTACTATTATCATCATTATAGCTATCAAAACAACTCTCAGGTACCACATTCCCATCATCATCTTTATTCAACATTCATACATTATCTACTACTTCCACAAGATCATCTGATCCGCCAGTAACAACATCATTAACAGCACCATGATGTCCTACAAACTTTTCTGAACTATTCATTATCCAACACAGACCAAATTCATCAAAATCACTGTCTACATTAGTGTCTTCTTCAGAATGTAAATTCTTACTCTGATCGTAGAAGTTTGCAATGGTCTCCTCATGTGAAATTATTTCTTCTACTGATTCATGTTTGTATTCATTATTACTGTCTGTACCTTTCCTCACTACGTTCTGGAACTGTTTATTGAACTGAATCTTGTTTCTCTGGTATGTTCTGTTGCAACCTCTACTAACTGGTGGTCTAAAATAATTCTGTCTATGAGACACAGGTCCATCATCATTATCATGTCTTATCCAATTATGCCAAGCCTGATTTTGGTTCAAGTATCATGCCCCAGGCTTCCAATGGGATGTCTAATCATTTAAAGTTCTATTCCTGTCATCACCTGGACTTTGGTTATCATTTTGTCTGTTGTTGCCCCCACCCATTCACCCCCATGTTCTATTTCTGTTGTCAGAATCATGACTCCAGTTTTTGTCTCTATCACTGCCATTAAAATTTCGTCTGTTTTCAGCTCAATGTTGTGGTTGTTACCATAATTTCTCCTCCCCTGGTTTTCACCACTGAAGTTCTGATCACATCCTCCATGTGGCAGAGCTCCATAATTATTCTAACTGAAATTTCTTTCGAAAGCTCTGTTTAGATTGTCCACATACTTGAGGAATTGTTCAGAAGACTTGTCTGGCCCACAGAACAGTCCCCATTGAACTCTTTTCGGTAATCTACATTTCAGTACATAAATTTGTGTTATTAAGATAAATTAACTTTCGCTTTTCACAGAACCATTTCATAGTACCATAGCTGTATCTATAGACTGGGCCATTCAGAAATTCACTTTTAATTCTCGCTTGTTCTGCTGATACCAAAATTTGGTTAAAAATGTCTTTTCTAAATCATTAAATGTCATTTCAGAACTGGTATTCTGTTTGGCCCACAGAAGTGCTTCTCCATCTAGCAGATTAAAAAAAATTATATTGAAAGTATTGGTCATGTGATACGTAAAGTTTCCGTTACAGTTTTGAATAAATCGTGTACGATGCAGTTCTGCATCCCTGTGGGAGCTTTTTATGGGCAAATCCCACATGCACCACCACAACTGCCATAGAAACTTCTTTGCTTATCCCCTCCTGAAACTCTACGAATTTTTTGTTAAGATTCTCCATATTGTTATTAACATCTTCTTTGACATTACTAACATGACTACTAATTGCCGAATTTTGCTGGTAAGTGTTAGTTTTAAAATTTTTAACTTTTTTCTCAAAAAACCCTTTCGTGTGAACTACTTCTGTTCTCAACTGAGAATTTTCTTGTCTAACAAAAGTGATAATATTCTCCAATTCCTTATCTTTTTCGAAATCTCAAGTGTCAAACTTGACTCTACATCTCATAATTATCTTCTACTGTTTCCACGCGAATATAAAGCTGTTTTTGCTCAGACTCGACCATGGATTTCAGTGCATGTAGTCCCGCTCTTATCTCCACGACCTACATACTGTTTCCTGTTATTTGATCTTTTAGTTCCGAGATAGCCTGTTTCATCTTCTTTTCGATCAGGTTTCTTATACTGATTTTTAGTTCACTTTTTGTTGTTTCCAGTTCATACATTACATGTTTTTCTAATCGGGACTGTGAGCTTTCGATTTTTGTACTTAGGTCCCTCAACATTTTCTCCAGTCTTGTGAATATGTCTCCGACTGCTTTTATTTGTGAATTATTCATGGCTGCACTTTTCCCTACTACTGCAGTACTAATAATAACTCCTGTTCCTACTAACGGATTGCTAGTGTCTACAGTTGATGATTCCAAACGGAAACTTTGGTCGAACCCAACGTTTACTGACTGATTTTCCTCACATTCCTGCTTACTCATTTTGAATATCAACATGCAATATTCTTTTGAAATATAAATAACTGTTTCTGATAATACACACATCAAAAAAAGTTTTGCATCACATTGGTTCCGATAGTTCTGGAACCTGTACAGAAAATTCGAATAGACATCATCTTAAACGTTACTTCCGCCCTTTTTACACCTCATGAAAACCACACATTGCGAGTTGTACCATCATACAGCGAGACCTTCAGAGGTGGTGGTCCAGATTGCAGTACACACCGGTACCTCTAATACCCAGCAGCACGTCCTCTTGCATTGATGCATGCCTGTTTCGCCATAGCATACTATCCACAAGTTCATCAAGGCATAGTTGGTCAAGATTGTCCCACTCCACAACGGTGATTCGGCGTAGATCCCTCAGAATGACTGGTGGGTCAGATCGTCCATAAACAGCCCTTATCGATCTATCCCACGCATCTTCAATAGGGTTCATGTCTGTAGAACATGCTGGCCACTCTAGTCGAGGGATGTCGTTATCCTGAAGGAAGTCATTCACAAGATGTGCACGATGGGTGCGCGAATTGTCGTCCACGGTGACGAATGCCTCGCCGATATGCTGCCGATATGGTTGCACTATCGGTCGGAGGATGGCATTCAAGTATCGTACAGACGTTATGGCGCCTTCCATGACTACCAATGGCGTACTTCGGCCCCACATAATGCCACCCCAAAACAGCAGGGAACCTCCACCTTGTTGCACTCGCTGGACAGTGTGTCTAAGGCGTTCAGCCTGGCCGGGTTGCCTCTAAACACGTCTCCGACGATTGTCTGGTTGGAGGTATATGCGACACTCATCAATGAAGAGAACGTGATGCCAATGCTGAGTGGTCCATTCGGCATGTTGTTGGGCCCATCTTTACCACACTGCATGGTGTTGTGTTTGCAAAGATGGACCTCGCCATAGACGTTGGGAGTGAAGTTTTGCATCATGCAGCCTATTGCGCACAGTTTGAGTCGTAACATGAAGTCCCGTGGCTGCTCGAAAAGCATTATCCAACATGGTGGCGTTGCTGACAGGGTTCCTCCGAGCCGTAATCCTTAGGTAGCGGTCATCCACTGCAGTAGTATCCCTTGGGAGGCCTGAGCGAGGCCTGTCATCGACAGAGACAGTCTCTCTGTATCTCCTCTATGTACGAACAACATCGCTTTGGTGCATTCCGAGACACCTGGACACTTCCCTTGTTAAGAGCCCCTCCTACAACAAAGTAACAATGCGGACGCGATAGGACCGCGGTATTGACCGTCTAGGCATGGTTGAACTACAGACAACACGAGCCATGTACCTCCTTCCTGGTGGAATCACTGTAACTAATAGGCTGTCGGATCCCCTCCGTGTAATAGGTGCTGCTCATGCATGGTTATTTAGATCTTTGGGCAGGTTTAGTGACATCTCTGAGCAGTCAAAGGGATTGTGTCTGTGATGCAATATCCACAGTCAACGTCTATCTTCAGCAGTTCTGGGAACTGGGGCGATGCAAAACTTTTCTTGATGTGTGGATAATAGAAAATACAGTATTTATCTTTGCATCCGGAGTCTGATCTCTTTAATAACATGATTCATTAAGATCCTATGTCAGTTTAATTACATATGATCTCATAAAAAATTTCGAATTGTTAATTTGGTTTTACATAAAATAATCGAAGTTTAGCGATTAATTTGCTAATTAGTTACAACCTGGAATTTGATGCTAACATTATTATGACACATTTACTTACTGTTTTCAAAAGTTACTTAATCAGTTTTCCGATAACCGTTATCAAATCGCTGGTTCTGAAATAATGTATTACTAGTATTTACCGAATCTGGCTAATTACTTTTGCATTGCAAACTGATAAGCTGATTAGTTATACTACATAATGCACAAAATGTATTGCTGGCTAGTAAGCTAATCATTTACACTACATCATGTACATAACGTTTCCATTACTATCCTATAATAAATTATGAAGCAAAAGATGTTTCATTACATACTGTGTTTTGTGTAATGTGAATTGGTTGGTATTCCGAAAAGGTATCTTAGTTGGTATCGTACAGTTCATAATGTGTCCCTCACTAGTCCCAATTACAAATGGTGTCCCAAAGTCGAACACTACAGTGATAGTTTATCAAAGTTAAACATAAACAAGAACTGAAATTGATGAAGTAATTTTCATTAAATGACCTTTTTCAACACTGAGTAGTCAAATGTAATGAAGGAGAAAAGTAGTTGCCTTTGATATCGTTATCTACTTAGAGAGCTAAAAGAAACACAGTGTGTAAGGTAAGCAAGCACTTTAAGAATACAAACTTCATCAAGAACAAGCATTATGATGTTTCCTTTGATCATTAAGTTTACAGCAGAAGTCCGTGATATTTGTTGGCAAGTAAAACAGGAAATAACATCGATGTAAATAACAAAGTCTCTAATTTCATTGAGAGACTCAATAATTTGTAAGATAAGTATGCTCCCCTGAAAACAGTAAGAGTAAGTGGAAGCCTGCGCCATGGCTCACAGATCATCCCAAATTCCTCATGAGAGTTAAAGGCGGAGCACACAGGTTAATACAAGCGACACCCAACATATAACAATCACACCACATAAAGGCAGCTATGCAACCGAGTAAGTCAATTCATCAGGAATGTGAAACTCTGGTAAGCCCACTCACTAACTTAGGACTTACACAGACCTACTATACTGTGAAACATCTACAGGGGCTAGGAATAGGCAAACTCAAATCTGCTGGTGAACATCTAGTTCCTATTGAAGACCTAAATGAGTATTTCACAATGCCAACATTTTACTTGACCAACACACAAAGGCGCAACCTATCGATTCCCTTAATGCATCAGTGGTCAGGGGATATGAGAAGTTTTCTCTGCAGATTGTAAGCCCTAACACGGTCAGGAAGTCAGTTGTTAGAATTCATCATTCAGCTGCAGGACAAGGTAATATTACAGTGCAAATGATCATTTTTCTCGGTGATCCACTGCTACCTATAATTACAGACATTTTTAACAATTCTTTAACCTCGTGCCCATTCCCATCAGACTGGAAGCAGTGACTCATAAAAACACTACGAAAGAAGCAACCTGCCAAAGAACCCTTCGACTACAGACCCACTTGTATTCTACCATCGTTATCCAAGGCTTTAGAATATATAGTTCATGGACAACTCATTAATTATTTAACACCACACATCCTTTTAGATGAGTACCAATCTGATTTCCAGCAAAATCGCAGCATCACAACTGCTTTTATAAAAGTAACTGACGATTTAAAACAGGCCAAGGACAAGCAGCAGGCGACTATTAAGTGCTTTTTAGATTTCAGCAAGGCATTTGGCACTGTTGACTTTGTCATTTTACTTGCTAAACTCAAAAGCCTAAACTTTTCTTCAAATGCTGTAGAATAGTTCCATTTGTTTCTTACATCGCTTCAGCAATGTGTAATGGTTGGAGCAAAAAGATAACAACAGAGGAATGTAGTATCAGGAGTCCCTCAAAGATGAGTTTTGGGCCCACTACTATTCTCATTATAAGTTCTCTCCCACTGTAAAAACACTTATACATTGATGATGTCCTGTTATATCTAATTGCAAACCCAACAAACTTGTACACAGCCATCCAGCATGTAAATGCTGATTTACGTGCCTTGTCAGACTGGGTGCAGAAATTAGGATTGAAACTTAACACATCTGAAACACAAGCAATCTTAGTCAATCATGAAAGACTCATTACCTGCCAATACAGAGAATCTCTTCCACCATTGATCCTAAACAGCACATAAATAACGGTTTCTTCTTCTTCAAAGAACTTGGGAATAATTCTGGACCATCACCTAGACTGTACTGCACACACAATTGCAGTCGGTAAGAAGATGTTAGTGTCACTTAATTCACTACAGAAATATAAAATATAAAATTTTTTTTCCTTTCGAGTTTAACAATAAGATTGCAGAGTCACTTTATTCCCTATACTCGACTATGGTAACGCTATTCTCCAAGGACTTTCATACGAAAACTCGTGCAGGTTGCACAGGACGATGAATGTTTGTGCACGAGACATTAGTAAGATTCGCTTTTTCGACCACATCAATCCTGCCTAAAAACAATTACATACCATGGCTACATGCCAATAAGAACAGAGACCATCGTACCCTATGCTTGCTCTATTGTCTTCTCAATCACTGCACTTCCTCTTTTTTATTGTCAATTTTTACACTACCATCTGCATACCACACAAGAAACACCCACTCTCAATTCAGTAAAATCCTCTCTCTACCAGCACATAACACTGCCATATTCTCTAAATCAGTCTCTGTGCCAGGACCCCTACTCTGAAAAAAATCTTTCACAAAATATTAGAGAACCCAAATCCCTTCCAAGCTTCAAAAGACAGCTAATGGCCCATCTTCTATCCCATACTCAGATCCACAGCTTATTCTTGCTAATTCCTTCTAACCCCTCTTCTCTGCACAGTTCTCTATTTGTATTTTATTGTTTCCTATCTTCGATTGTCACTCTCATTTCAATCGTCTCCTTCATCTATATTCCTTTTACTCTTCATAACTCTAATCATAGACTCAAATGCATTAAAATAATTTTATTATTCCTTTTGCCATTCACTATTATTATTATTATCATTATCGTTATTATTGTTAATATTGTTATTAGTGTCAACTATTACTATTATTAGTACAGTCATTCTTAATATTATTATGACTATTATTACTGTGAGCTTTTCTAAGAAATCTTTCGTATGTTTTGTTCCTGGTCAGATGTGAGACAGAGTCTTAAGGCTCTAATCTACTTAGGCAAAATAAGCAATAAATAAATAAATAGTTAAGAAACTTTATCATTGCTAGTTTCTTAATTATGGCATTGTATTCCAACTTTTAATATCACAAATGGGAGCTCATAAATTCGCTTTCATACTTTAGTTCTGGGATGAACAAAACAATACCATATTGTAATTCTGTCTAGATTGAACATACCAGCATTTGACATTAACGTCATCAACTGTTCCATTCCACTGATGTTGAGTGTGAATCAGTCTTTTAGGAGTTCATTTTACTTTTTGAAATGATTCCCATTATTACAGAACCGTTAAATTTTTTTATTTCTTATTCCTCAATAAACATACATTGGGTGAATAAAATATCTTTACATCAATTACAAACAGCTAGCGTCTATGGTTTTCTGTGGAATTATTTCTGCATTTACAATTACCTAATTCTCACACTTTTGGAAACGTGTAAATAAATTAAAGGGTCATTAAATCCAATATACCCTCAATATTTACGTCATTGTATGAGGAACACTAGCTAATGTGAATATGAATCAGACATGATATGTTTAAGGCATTATACTTGGCAGAGACAAGCCTTTGGAAACACACGTGATTAGAAGAAGATTTGAAACTAGTTTTTCCTGAATGTATGTCCACTGTCCCAAGCACATATTAAAAGTTGAAATGAGCTGCATTTGTGTTAATTGCTTTGCATTGATAATGGTTCACGAATGTCCCTCAGAAAAATTTTGATAGCCAGTATGTCGGTAGATGGTATCATACATGATAACTGGGACTTTAGCAGGGCCGCTATATACACAACTATGCAGTTTCATGATATTTTATCACAAACATTATACATATTGTTCATATTTGCTGTAGATTTCAAGATAGCTCAAACTACAAGTTTTTTATCAAAACTTTCAACAAATGTAAGTAAACAATTCAAAGTATTTCAGCATAAGTCATCTAAGTAAACTATTTAGTGGAAAACAGTAATTATTTTAATAACACACTGTAAGTGTTACAGGCTCGACACAGCTGCTTCATACGAGTATGAGTGTGAGTTGGTGCTATCTTGGAGTGCTGACGAAATGCTTCGCTGGCCGCCTGCAACAGCAGAACTGTTTCAATGCACTTGATCTTGACGTGGAATTCAGAGCTTTTTCAGCTCACAATGGAGTCTTAACAAATCCACATTTATTTGTGATAGGTCGTCAGACATAGTTACATCGGGTCAGGAAGGAGAAAGTGTTATAATAAACTATGTTATAGATATAACGTGGTGATGGTTAATAGCTCGTAGTTGGTGTACTTCTGAAACTCATGGACCCAATGTCTGTGACAGTTCTGGCAGATAGCAAGGGAGGCCCACAGCTGAGGATACAAACCTCATAACCGCCTTCTAGAAATGGTGTCAGCATGGGGATCAGTTATCGAAATGCTACAGTCCTGAGCAGGGGCACCAATTTGTGAACTTCAGAGAATTTCCGAGCCTTTGTCTTTACTCCATGGCGAATCAGCAGCAGCGGCAGCAGCCTGGAATCATCTGACAAGGCGGGGGTATCCAACACTGAAATTCAGATTACTCTACTCAAATTTGGCTACAATGGTGAGAGAGAATGTCGCTAGAGTCCCAATAACAATAACGAGTATGAGTAACGAAAAAGTTGTATTGCTACGAGGAACGAAAGTTGCTGAAGTGTCAAGCATCAGTAAACGTGATGTCATACAGATTCCAAATGAAGTTTCAAATATTGCAGTAACAAAGAGAGATTTTTGTAGTGATACTGAAAAACTGCAGTCAGGAGTTGAAATTAATTAAGAACTAAAGAACAAGATTTGGCAGAAGATAGATGTTTGACAGCTGAAGAACAGAAATTTTAGCGTCTGTTTTATTGGAGTATACTGATCTTTTCCGAGAGCATTCAAATTTAGCTGTCACTCATCTGAGTCAGTGTCATATACATTCTGGAAATGCAGCACTGGCCACCCAGAAACCTTCCAGAATACCATTCACTACTGATAAAACAAAAGGTTGAATAACAAATGGAAGCTGGAATTATAGAACCAAGAGATCCTGCAGATCCACCATGGTATCCACTGGTTGTCATTGTCAAGAAGAAAACTATTTCCAAGGAACCACAGTTCAGTTTTCGTGTGGCTGAGCTCTACCAGACCTGGTAGAAACCCTTGGTTACTCAGGCAGATGTCGAACTTTTTTGGTTTGCAATCTAACAAATGACTACCATCAGCTGACAGCACATCTAGATGATCGAGCAAAAACTTTATTTGTTACAACAACAGGAGTGTTTAAATACTCACGTATGGCATTTGGACTTTGCAATGCATCCGACACATTTCAGCACCTGATGAATTCAGTTTTATGAGGGTTCCCACCAACACAAGGTCTTGTATACCTCGACAACATAATACGTTCTATTGAAAACGTGAAGCAGCTTAGACTTCAAGCAGTTTTCGCTCATATTGGAAGCTCAAATCTGTCTTTGTCAATAGATAAATATCATTTCACAAAGCCAAGACAACTACTTTGACATGTTATAACTAGTGGAGGAGTCCATCCTGATCCAAAATTAACTGAATCTGTCAACACCTTCCCGTGCCACAGAAATTAAAGGAATGCAATAATTCTTGTGAGAAGCAATTTTCTATAGCTGTTTAATAGCCGGTTATGCATATATAGCATGTCCAATGACACAGCCACTCAAAAAGGGAACTACATTCAATTTGTCAACAGAATGCACAAAGACAGTGGAAGAATGTAAAACTAACCACAGCTCCAGTGTTAGCCTATCCACATTCTAACATGTGCGTCATTCTTTCAACAGATGCTTCAAATTGAACTGATGGAGCTATTTTGTCTCAGGTAAATGATGGCCATGAGTACCCAATACCGTTTGCACCCAGGTGGTAAAACAAAGCAGAATACAAATGTACTACCTCAGAAAAGGAGCTCTGTGCTTTGGTTTTTGGTATAACATGTAACATTTTTTTTGACAGGAAGGGAATTCACGATGACACAGAACATGCCATACTTAAATGGCTATTGAGCTTAAAGGGCCCAAGTTCCAGACAAACAAGGTGGGCTCTGGGACTGAGTGAGTTTCAGTTTAAATTTATTCATCGACCTGGCAAACTACACATAAATGTTGGCGCAATGAGCCGAAAGGTGTATGTATGTGTTACAATAAGTAGTGAGGAAGAGTAAGTGCAGCTCAAGAGGAAGATCCACAACGCAAAATATGGAAAAATTGTCAAAGTTTTGTCGAAATAAATGGGTTGCTATACAAAATCACTAGAAAAGGAAAATGCCTAGTTCTTCCAGAAAGGATGAGAGAGCAAGTCATGATGGAATAGCATTATTATTATCTGGATTGTTGTTGTTGTTGTTGTCTTCAGTCCTGAGACTGGTTTGATGCAGCTCTCCATGCTACCCTAGCCTGTGCAAGTTTCTTCATCTCCCAGTACTTACTGCAACCTACATCCTTCTGAATCTGCTTGGTGTATTCATCTCTTGGTCTCCCTCTACGATTTTTACCCTCCACGCTGCCCTCCAATGCTAAATTTGTGATCCCTTTATGCCTCTGAACATGTCCTACCAACCTGTCCCTTCTTCTTGTCAAGTTGTGCCACAAACTCCTATTCTCCCCAATTCTATTCAATACCTCCTCATTAGTTGTACTGTGGTAAAAAAGCAACCAACATTGAAATAGCTGAAATATATTAGTGTCCAATTCGCAAAGTAGATATCTACACTTTAGGTCATGTAAATGCAGTTGACATTGAGGCCCAAGGTACCATCATATGTGATACCCAAACGTTTAAGGGTGATAAATCCTTTATAACGTCAATTTACAGTTCGCTATTTAAGTGGGGCATATCTGTACAGTTTTAATACGATATTAAAGCATGTGAAAACTAATATAGGTAGAATAAGATACGACTTTTCCTTTGTTTTGCGGAGATATGCTATGCTGTTGAAGAATCCGAAGTTTCCAGTCAGTGCTGTCAACACATAGCACTTGCTAGAAGAACGAACAAGTGAGCTACCACTAGCATGATGTCCTTTGTACATGATGCCACAGCCAGAAAAAGATCAACTGTATCATGTCCAAGAAAAAAAATGAAACCTGGAAGTACCATATATGATATCTTGGGATTAAACAGATCAAGCACTGCACAACAATGTCTATTTCTTTCATGACTGTAATTAATCTTCACTCAACAGTTTCCCGCAGCAGGAAGGTCGTTCAGATTGTTGACTGCAGTCTGAGCTGGGTCTTTTTTTATTACTATTTTTTGTTTTAGGTTCCACTTAAGAGGAAACAATTTTTCCTCTTTCAATGCAGACATGTTTTGCCAAAGTTGCTATATCATAGTAGGTTGTTTTTATTTTCTTTGTTTTACTACATGCTAGTTTTCTGTATTTTGCATTATACTTGTTTTTCTTTCACTTATTGTCATTTCTTCTGATTTTCTCACTACCGTCAATGTAGAAACTGAGTGTTTAAATTTTCGCTGCGTGACTGTTTACAGGATACGAAAGCATATACAGAAACAAGCTTTAACCTCAAGACTAATATTTCAGTGCTATACTAGGCTGTTTTGTTTGTTCTGTACTTTTTTCTGGCAGTGCAGCGATGAAAAAATATGTTATATATTGTTATTAACTATTTCACTGTTGTTATACATCTACAGAAGTATACCAGCAATAATTTGAATAACTATATAAAATCATAACAGCCAGACCTGGCATAATCAGGTGACAGAGATAAGCGATCTGATGTATTTCTGAAACTTTAAAAAATCTTACATAAAATCTTTTAATTATCTTGATCAAAATAATACATTGCTTTACAATTGATAACTAGTCTTGGTTACTAAACAACCATCTTCAGATATGTAAAAGTAATAAGAAACAGGAAATTGCCTTTAGGTTAAAATGACTTTTACAATCTTCAAGAACATATATATTTCAAAGTAATTGCCATTAGGCAGGGAAGTCATATCACTCATGCTATGAAATGTGTTTCCGTACACTGTCACCATCTGATAGTGTATTGTGGAACCATGTAAATAAATGGACAATACCTGTAGGGTGATTGTGTACAATTAACAATTTCATGACACTTATTATCTGTTTATGGTATGAATTGAAAACACATGAAGTCAAGATTGCATATGAAATCTTCTTTATTTGAGCTGATTACGTTTTGGCTAACAATATAGTCATCTTCAGATATTAGATATAAAACAGATTTTTTCCATGTTAGCATCATGTAACAGCTTACAGAACTGCACATACTGTAGCAGAGTTCAAGAGTATATTAACAAATTAATTTCATAATATGTACCATAAGACATTCTTGATTACTGTTAGTGCCATTATGGCTGCACACATTGTTAAAAACTTTCTTCAAATGACAACATCCATACATGACAATTAAGAACAGCTTCTCATTGATAGTAGCCAGAGTGTATCTTAGCGATGGTTAAAACGAAAATTATATGTTACTGTAGAGAATATGCAGTGAAAAAAGCATTATTTGCATAAGGAACTACCCACTAAAATGACTCAATGTAAAAGATGTCCTTACCAGATATGTTACACTATTACAACTTAGTAACTGACAAAATAAGTATTTACATCGTTTTGTAATCGTAATAGATATATTGCTGTGATGTGGTACATGTGAATAGTAAGGCTGCTGTTGCCCATTACAATGAACAAGAAACACAACTTTCGGCATATACATAGTATACACACGTGTGGCCAATACAGTGGTGACATGGGACTCATAGCTCCTAGTTTTTGATGTGTTGACTGAGAGGAATACTGCTGGGTGACGTTAGCAGCAGGCTACAGAAGTTTCATAAAATCTACATGTTCTAATAATAACTTAAAGACCAAGATGTAAACATAACCAAATTTAAATAGTCGACATCAGTACAGTTCACTTATTTAAAATCCAACATGACTTTAACGACAGTAGTTAGCAAGAGAGGAATCTGCTGACGTTATATAACCAAGCAATCAACTTTTTTCAGAATTTGGCCAATTATAGACCGCTAAACTTAAGATAAAGGGACAATCTTTTTCTTTTTATCCTCCTAGAAAAACTTGTTGCATTGGCTGATGGCCTGTCTCTGTTCATTTGACTTCACCCTTTTAGGTTGTGAATTTCATTGCTGGACAGGAAATTTTTAATATTGATCAGTAGCCTGAACCTTTCACTGTTCTGTATGGTGTTTTTTGCGGCACTCAATTTTCTCAAGTTCTTTCTGGCAACTTACTTTTATGCAATACTTTATTTATTGATAGTTTACAATACATTGCTGGCCTTAACTACTGCCTCAAAATGATTTTATTTTATTTTTAATATGTGTCTACACATGAATGAAATTATAAGGAACATCTCCAACATCCAACACTATGGGCCACAATTCAGGTGGAACTAATGAAGGACAGTTTTTTCATCACGCTGATAACATAAGATTATACAACAATAAAACTGAAAAGGATGTAAAATGTGTGACAATGCACATGATGATGATGGAATGACATTTTTTAAAACATGTTATTCTACATGACTTAATAGCAAACCATGTTTTAAGCAGCTTTACTCATACACAATATTAAGGACCTTAATGGCGGTCAAAACGACTTCAGAAAATTTTTATATCCTAGCAATGGTACTATGTAATGACAACGGATTCAGTTTATTAAAATGGAAAAGTGCATATGTATGACACTATAAGTAATATAAAGAGATGTAATAAAAAAATAAAAACTGCATTTAGCTCTGTGGCTTGATGCTTACCAAGTTCATACATAAAACTGCAATACTTACATTCTTGGAATTCACCATAATCTTGTACATTCTATGTATCATTGTTCGAGATCAACTTACAGAAATACATGTATTTGTAACTAAGTTTGTACCACACTCCATCACATGGTTGGCATTCACTCTCTTATGAGAAAACCTTACATAATCGGGCTTTCTACAATTTCTCCAACGAATCACTGAGATTTTGTCATAGAGTCGTCCCCATCTAGGTTGCAGCGTTGGCTGAAGTCTAAATTCAAATAGATAGAAGGTGGAAGGCATTAACTTAATTATCTTCCTAATGCAAAGCTTATTAATAATATTTATGTGCCTGTGTAATGTATGTGCAATACATTTATTGGATCAAACCTTTTTACTATTGAAAGGACATGTGTGAGTATACCGATATATTGACTACTTTGGCAGTTACTAAACCATTACTCCTTCTACAATTACATTGATAGTAAACATATTTACATCTCTAACTTTAATAGGAATGTAAAGCTTATAAATTTATAATATACATGACTAATAGGCAGAACTGGTAAAGACTGAATCAATTATCATTTATGGACATGGAACTAAAGTTACCACGGTCTACATAATACCAATCTGTACTCTCCAAACTTTTATTGATTGACAATGTCAACATACCTGAAAAGGTTATTTAAATAGATATTAGAACACAAACAAAATTTATGAAAACATTTTTTGTTCACTAATGAGGCAAATTTTCAGTACACTGTTGGTTATAACAACAAAATTACAGAGTGCAATTTTGGACCCAAGGAGACAAACGAAAAACTTTAGAATCATTAAAATAAAGGCATTTGAACAACTCATAATATAAATTAACTTTCAAGCAAAAGAATATGAAAATGTAACAAGAAAACAATACCATTCTTATTAAGAACCACATCAGAGTAAAAGGTTGGAATATCTTGTTTATGCATCATAGCATGTCAATGGTAGGAACGTAAAATACAGAAAAGAAAGTAAAAATTAGGTCATAGATCTTTTGCTACCATTTGAAGCCATCAGAATACTAACCACTGCATAGACTTGTCACCACCAACCAAATTAGCCAGTAAAAGGTGGCATGTAATGTGCAAGTACACTCAGTTCCAGTTCCAAGAATCAAATAAATTACTAACAATATGATAATAAATACAATTTAGAAATAAATAAGAGAACATGAAAAACGTGACTCACAATATAAATGTCAAGTTCGCAGCAACTGTGACTGGATTACATAAGAGCACACAGTAGGTATCAAAAGGTAATCATTTAAACAAGGATTAAAATCAAGTATTCTAACAAGCATTTTTTTAGCCAAATGAGTACAGATAAAAAGTATTACGATCTAAAAATAAAATAACTATTAAAGGCCAATCGACTGCCCTGCTACTGTGATCGAGATGCCACCTCTCAGTATGCATATGCAGTTGAGCCAGTGTCGATGCACACACACAGAGGGCCATAGGGGAGGTGGTAGTGTATGTAACAGACTACTGTGCAGAACACATTCAACATGGTCTGTCAGGACTATTGCTTCCATAACTCCAAGCTTGAAATACATTTTTAAAGTAGGTCAGCAAAAGTGCTGAAAAAATAGTTTCGATTAAATTCACTTTGCTCGTTTAGTAGTAGTTTAGGAGATTTTTCTCTTCTTACTGTGTATTTATTTTTATTTATTTATTTATTTATTGTTCCGTGGGAATAAATTAAGGAAAAGTCTCCATGGTCATGGAACGAGTCAATACATGAAATTATAACACGATATTAGAAACAGATAAAATGAAATATAAAAAAACATATTCAGGTGACAAGTCGTAAGTTTAAATGAAGAAAATCAACAATGTAACACTGGAATTTGCTTAATTTTTTAGCTCTTCCAGGAGCTCCTCGACAGAATAGAAGGAGTGAGCCATGAGGAAACTCTTCAGTTTATACTTAAAAGTGTTTGGGCTACTGCTAAGATTTTTGAGTTCGTGTGGTAGCTTATTGAAAATGGATGCAGCAGAATACTGCACTCCTTTCTGCACAAGAGTCAATGAAGTGCATTCTACATGCAGATTTGATTTCTGCCTAGTATTAACTGAGTGAAAGCTGCTAACTCTTGGGAATAGGCTAATATTGCTAACAACAATATTCTATACTTTGCAACAAATCGAACCTCCCTTCCTTGGACGCTGTCTAATCACACACTGCACTTCTGTGTGCAACACCAACATGATCCTCAAAAGGATCTTCAGTTCATGGTATGGTTCCCATTAAGACAAACTATAGCAAGTTGGAACAACAGAGACCATAAAATGCACTGCTCATTTACGAAATGAAATTGGCAGACCTATAAAACTGTGGCATTATTTTTATCTCAATAATTATCCAAAGGGGTACACAGACTGTGCAGGCTCTTCTACCACAATGAGAAAATTCTTCTGATACTAGTAGAAGAAATATGAAGAAATAAAGTACCAAATTTAGAAACAAAGATAATGTTCATGTACTTGCCTTACAGACGAATGGAACAGAGACAGATACATATGGTACACCATTATTATTTATGCAGCGGATTAATTACAAGACATTGAGTACACTGAATGAATAACAACAGTATTAGCAAGGTCTTCAAAACCAGGGAGTAATTATAAACATTAATCAGCAGTCACAAGAGGGTATTCCTTTTTTTCATTCTGAATCTGAGTGGCTTATTTGTGTGTTTAAACTAGCTTCAGAACTCAACTTCCTCTAGGCTTCTTGGGCAGGTTATGATAAAAGATGAATTTATGGTGAGTATGGGTGTACAGTATTCCCCTTACACCAGGTATTTCATTATGTCTTTACAATAGTGTGGGATCATTAAAAGCTAATGTTAGGTTCAACATGATTTTTGTGGTATTAGATGAGCACATATAATAGCATGAAACCCTCATTTACACACAATTGCACTCACAGTCGGTTCGAAAGTTCCAAAAGAGATATATCACTGTTGCCATTACCAGCATCCTCAAATCTCATAGCATAGGAGTCAACACAATGAAAGACATCCTTTGTTAATTTAATTCTATTGTATATACTGTTGTCCAAGTATTATGTGTAAAACTTTTTTTTGTGCTATACTTGCTGTGAATTCTCAAATCTTATAATCAATATAAGATCGATTGTAAAAATTCGCTCTATGTGATTGCTTCAGACCATAATTCACCATAATCTAACTCTTCACGTGGTAAACGTTCGTTCTTGCATAAACCAACAGACACTTTTCGCTAAAACATGAAGTTAAGTAGCAAATATCACTTATAATTATAATATTCTAATTAATATCAGTTAATTAAAACACCAATAAAATGCAAAAACCTTTGAAAATACTTAGCATTTACAAAATACAAAAACATGCTTCTACACTCCCTAATCAAATGCCATCATTTGATCTACATAAGAATAAAATTATGTTCAACTGTTATTACAATATTTTAAGAAGATTTTTATTTTTGTATCTTTTTAGCTATTCTATCCATACATCAGTCCATTCACTCAATGTATTATAAACATGGTATAATAAATATTTTGCAATAACGATGTATATTATACCAGAAACTGCCTCTGCTGGCGTGATCAGACCATTGGCAGAGTAGTGATAGAGTGAGGGGTGTGTTAAATGGTGGTTGTTCTGGTGCTTGTCACTTCAGATGCGTTTTGGGTCATGGTGTAATAGCAACATTGGTGGAGCCATATTAGATTGATTCAGATATATATTTTTGTGTAGAAAATTAAGAACAAGCAATCATTCTATAAAGTCTTTTGTTTGTTACTCGTACCTCAGTATCACCATGGACATCAAATAAAGCTGTGGACCAATAACTCAGCACTGAACGACATCAGCTAAGATAAAATATATCCAAAGAAGGTGTGGCTTTGGGTATCTCCTTACTCAATTAACTATCGAGTAATTTGATTAAATGTCATAAAGTAAACATAGGTAAATCTTGTACTCGCCACTCTCAAATACTAACCTTGGATTGAGCATTTAGAAGTGACATAAATTCAGCACTTGCAGGCAAGACAATGCGGTAGTAAAATACTTACCATCTTTCCACTATGTTCTGCAAATAACAGATGTAGTATGCTACATGTGTAAATAATTATCTGAGGGTAACATTACTAAATTTCAACTGCTAATTTGAAATAAATAGAAGCAGTCCAAAGGTGTATTGTCTAGTGACTTGCCTCCCACTACATGCATGTTACACAAACAAATGTACAGTGCATGGCAGGGTTACTTTGAACCAATATTATCGCTTTTTTACCTTGTTCCATTCGCATATATAGCTCTTCCGGCTTGCTAACTCTCATCATTCCTATGTAGTATCTACGATGGTGGTAGAAGGATGGTCACAGTCTTCCTCAAGTAAATATTCGCTACATTTACCAAACAGCACATATGAGAACTACATTGTTTTTCTTCAAAGAATTCTCACAGAAGTTCCTAACCATTTGTGTTACAGTTTTATAGTAGCAGCACCATTCAATTACGATCATAATAGCAAGTCTTTGAACTTATTCGGTGTCTGTTGTCATGTCTTCTCGATAATGGATAGAAAAATACTCTGCCATTGCTCACGTCAGCGTCCAGTAGGCGATTTCGTTTAAACAAGCATTGTACTGTTTCAGAGCGCTTCCAAAAAATCAAGTCTTCCATTCATCTCTCCTCATATGGATTTTTACGTGAACACCACATTTCAAATTGCTTCTTAGTATTGCGCCCTAAACGCTTACACAATATGACTTTACAAGATATTCGACACTCATCTTGTAATCACAGATTGTAAGATGAATGGATGGATTAGATCCCTTTATTGACCTTACAGATGCACAGAACTTTGTAGGATTTTCTAATAGACCTTCCGCCAAGACCTCATAGTGAATATAAAAAGGCGTCACACATGGCCCTTATTATGAATGCTCAATTTGCTATTAGTTTTCTTTATACTTCCTTGCCATCTCTTTTGAAGTGAGTGCATAGCAGTCTGTTGAAATAATTGCTTCATTTGATGCTGGGTTTTGTACTGGAGACACAGAGTTTCACCTCCTCTAATAAAAAAGGTACATGCATTCCACTTCACCACTTATGTCACCACTTCCACTACACAGAGCTCACCTGACTTATTCAGGGCATTTTTATAAGTCAGCACGTAAGTATGGTGTAGGTTGAGGAACATACAACTGACCTGATTACAGAACTAACAGAGCCTCTGGTTTAGATCCTCAAGTCAGTTCCAGTCAAAGGGGCCCTGACTAATCCTCACAACACTGCTGCAAATCAACAGCTGCCCAGAGACGTCATGGGTAAAGCTTGCTGCCTTCACTGTGTTCGCCAGTTTATGGATGGAGCTAGGAATTGCCTCAGAGCCCAAGTGTTGGATGTTTTTGGTGTTGATGTGATGACAACTTGTGCTTTCGACTGTCCCTGGGAGGGCCTCTTCCATCTGGCAGATACTTCTCCTCTGATACACATCATGTACACGTTTTATTCGTTTCGTTCCCAAAACGCTGTTTACCTAAGAAGGGCCATCGCGTAGCTAACAACGGAACTGCCTACAACTAATGGCCCCTCTCTTTCCCCTCTGAGGATCTGAAGATGCCTGGATCCCAAAAGAGGAGAATCGCTTCATGAGCAGGGGAGGCAATGCTTTCAGCATGTAGATTGGATGTTGCAAGATTGTAGCATGGATTAAACATTATTGATATACACTGAAATAAGCAGTGGACTAAGATTTTAGAAGTAATCATCCTCATGAAAAGTCCTGTTTATTCACTATCTGGCATAGTTTCGTTTCAGTCATTTGAAATTATTATTAATTACTGTAACAGCCTCGATTCCTCTTCTGAGGCTGGGATAGGGAGGCGAAGGCCCACATGCCATATTGCCTGTGCTGATGCTGTGGTGTCAGCGCTGATGTTGTTGCGCTTCCCTGGTGAACAATGAGATTTTACCAGCCAGACTGGGCAAGGTGTACCTCTCTCTGTGAGTGGCCTTGGAACTATTCAAGACTGAAGTTGCCTGCAATGCCTCCTCCTATGTAGGACCTCTGTGTTCCTTCTTTCCAATAAATCACTTTGGTGTCATTCATGCCTTAATCTTATTACCCCTAAAATCACTGTCTACCCTGTCATCCACACTCCTAGCTTGGCCATTCTGTACATTGGTGTGCAGAACTGGGATCTAACCTGTAACCTAACCCTTTAGACTGTTCATGGCTATTAAAAGACATCCAGAATAATACAGTCATGTGGAACACAGGATATCCTCTCAGCACAAGAGCGTGCTGGACTGCCCTACTGTGCTAAGATTTCACTTTTCTCTGATTTCACTACATGCATGCACACTGCAAAGAGCAAGTTCTCGTTTTCGCGCAGCCAAAGGCCGTTTGGAATAATAACTTGCTGCCGTCTGTTCGAATCGGCCGGGTATGACACCGTGTTGCCTATCCATTCGTCATAGTGGAAGGTCGATGGGTCGCTTTCTGCTCCACCACACATCAATCACGCATAGCCAACTATCTGTGATCCGCTGTGACCACCACATCATCCGTGTCACAGCCTGAAGACGCCGACCGTAAGTGTTGAATTATTATTATAAGCCAGCTTGATGATTGTTGAGCCAGAAAACAGAATAATAGAACCTGAGAATATCTATTTCAAAATATAGCGTCATTTAGAACTTGATAGAGCCATGAGATGAAGCTTAACTACTTCTATTTCATGGAAGCAACGTTTGTCTAACAGTATTTGTTTCTTATCGTAAGTGATTTGTTGGTTTGTGTAACTGAAGTGTGGCACTACTCTAGTTTTTATAAATTCTCTCTTTGTGTGAAAGTTGAGAAAAATTTTATGATGTAGGTTAAGACAATGAATGTTTATGACTTGTGTTGTGAATGAGGCAATTATGGCCAATTAGATCAGTTGCGTAAGTAAATTGTTGCGTTTATGTTAGAAAACAGACAACTGAAGGAAAGTTTAAATCAGGCGATTCGGCTGCAGCAATGTTTAGTGGGGACAATAAATCGCAAACCGATCCCACTATAGCAAATGTGTCAAATCCACAAGCACCTGTGGCTTCACCACCTGTGACAATGGCAGTTAATCCATTACTAGACGTTTTCTAGAGTCATTTTATACAGTCTTTTTCAGGAAAGTCGAATGGAAATCTACACACATTTCTACAGAGTATTAGAGATGTGAGGTGTATGTACACATGGTCGAGTGAGTTCCAATTGATATATTCGATTTAAATTTTCTGATGATACCAGGAAGTAGATAGTAGGTTCACTCAGAAAGGCTTTCTCTTTCCAAAGGATTATGCACAAGTTAGTGGAACGTGTCGCAGACAGAAAAAGGGGAATCATTTGTAGACAGAAGCCAGGAATATTTGTTAACAGAATGCCAAGGACATAATGATGTCTTACTCTGTGAGGCAAACACAGAGGCACATGTAGCTGATGTCTTTGTAAAAGGGATTGATCCTAGGATACGTGATGAGATGAAGTTCACATCCCGTAGTACCTAACAAGAAGTGGTGTGGCTTGTTCTATTAGGGTGAAGGCAAACAAAATAGTAACAGCTGCAAGTCATGCAACTGATGTGCGCCACGTTTTCGTAACCAGGACATTGTGCACACAATTTCCAAGTGCTGAGTTGCCTGCATTGCAGAGAAATGGGTAATTCGCAGTAGGCATATATGGTGGAATGGAAAAGATTCTCAGGGTGAAGGTAAAATCTAAATTCCCCATTAACTCAGTTATTCTAGTGGATCCAATCCCCAGGAATGAGTTACTCAATGAGTTGCAAGTGTGCGAAAACAGATATATATGTCAACCATCAAATGAATTCGCAATTATGAATGAGGACTACTATCAGCTGTAGAATAGAATGACAATAGTGAAAATTTGTGTCGGACCAGTATCCGACCAGGATTTCCTGCTTATCGCGAGCGGTGGCCTTACCATTTGGCTATCCATGTACGATTCATGGCCAGACCCAAACTCCCATATATCGTCAACCACATGTCTGTGACCTGTGTTCGTACATCCATTATGTATATTTCCGCACAGGTCGGACGTTGTGTTTGAAATTTTCATTGTCGTCTTTCCATTCTATAGCTGATGGTAGTCCTAACTCGCAACAAATTCATTTGATATGTTTCGTAACGGCAATGGTCACTGCAGTGCCTGTGCATATCCAAAGGAACTTTACATCGTAATCAGAATAACACATGCACTGCAATATCGTATATGTCAACCGATTGTATTGAATGAAAAATGTTTTCGCCAGTTAGTACTGATAATTTTGGAAGAACAGATGCCACAATATCCTCGGGAACAGTATTAGCAAGTAAACAAGAGTTGGTGTCAAATGAAATTGTGAAATGAGAAGACAAATGAAAAAAAGGAACAGGTGGAAAGTAAGACGAAAAAGAGTATATGTAAATAGTGTAGATGCCACAACACCTTAGAATAGAAATTATAGGAAAAGTTGATACATCTGCCTGAGAAGGATAGAAGTTTGTTGTATTTAGTACATGAGGAATTTAGTACCATTTTTGAGCACTTCAGGATTGGTCTGCTACAAATTTGGCGCAATATGAGAATCCTACTGGAGATGCTGGGCCAATCAGACAAAACCATATAGAATTCCACAGCATTTGCAACCTGTTGTTGAACTGAGCGTTAGAGAACAGTTGGAAGTGAGGATAGTGCAAACATAATGCAGTCCTTGGTCTTCATTTACTGTCATCATCCTTAATGGACGCAAGATAGAGAAAAAGCATACCAAATACCCATCAAGGCATGAACTTTGAATAAGGTAACTATGCACTTACATCCAATCACAACAAAGGATTAAACATTGGACCACTTTGGCAACTACCAATATTTCTCAACCCTACAAATGCATTCTGGCTGTCGCCAAATACTCTCGCCCAGCAGATCATGAAAAACCTGTATTTGTAGAATCGTCACGGCTCTGTGAGTATCTGAGAATGCCTTTTGGGTTATGAAATGCACCTGCAACATTCCAGCAGTTTGTGGATTTATTGCTGTGGGGACTAAAACCTTCAACATGTCTAACCTTTTTTGATGACACTATTGTGTCTTTCAGTCCCCCAGAGGAACATGCACAACAATTATGTCGTGCTCTTATGCATACACAAAATGTGAATCTGAGATCCAAACTGGAGACATGAAAATTTGCAGAACCAAAAGTTAATTATTTGGGCCACTTAATTTTGGGCGATGGAGTTCAACCAGATCCACAGTTAACTGATGCAGTAAAAGACTTCCCCTCCCCTAGTAATATGAAGGAATTAGTCATTTCTCAGTTCAGCAAACTATTACCATAGTTTTGTGTCAGGATACGCCATCTTTGGCAAGTAACCTAATAGCAAACTGACAAGATGGGTCCTTACGTTGAGCGGTTATGATTATTTAAAGAGGCACAAGTCAGCAAAGCTTCTTCAAAATGCTGACTCCTTAAGTAGAAAAGTTCAGTATGTAGAGGCTGACGAGGTTCTGTTTGCTGAACTAGGGAAAGAAGCGCAAGAGGATGAAGATTGCGTACAATCTGCCGCATCCGCAGACTTCATAGTTGTTGAGAAAATACTTTATCATAAAACACCACAAGGTATTAAGTTGGTTATTCCGATATCCCTTAGACAGATAATTTTGCAGCAGTCACATGAAAATTATGGCAGTTTGGTAACAAGGCCACTTATGCATGTGCGAAAAGCCTCACAAATTTGGTGACGTGCTCGTATGAAGGACGTCGAAAATTATGTACAGTCTTACCTACCATATGCAGAAAGAGCACAACATGTATAACTAAAAATTCCCCTTTACTCTTCCAGAAGCCACTAAACCATTTGTTTTATAGTGACTAGTGTTGTAGGAATGTTCCCAATTTCATCTCAAAACAATATATATGTTTCTTCAGGTATTGACCACATACCAATCTTTTAATTATGGTAAACATGAAATGTATCCGCAGCTGTGAATCAGCCATCAGCTGTAGACAACAATGAAAATTTGTGCCAGACTGGGACTTGAACCTGGATTTCCCACTTTACATGAATGCTCGTCTTAACTGCTTTAGTTATCAATGTCTGACCCACTGCTAGGTGCAAACTTCTATATGTCGTCTTTCTTGTATCATGACCTGTACTCATACTCACAAGATATAATTTCCATAAAGGAGAGGACATTGTAATTGAAAATGGCTGCCAGGTATCACTGGGTAAATACGAAACTAGAGTGGCTGTGTCGTTGAGAAGAATGATGCAATTTTCCTTTGGATATGCAGGCATGTACAAAGAAACAGGCAGTGAAGCCACCACAGTCGTTATGGAATACATGAAATGTATTTGCAGTAGGCCAATATAAATAACCATCAGCTGAAGAAGAGAATGAGTGCAACGAAAATTTGTGCTGGACCGGGATTCGAACTTATATCTTCTACTTCTACATCAACATCTACATCTACTTGGATAGTCTGCAAATTACACTTAAATGCCTGGCAGAGAGGTCATTGAATCACCTGCACAATAATTCTCTATTATTCCATCCTCGAACAGCGCATGGAAAAAACGAACACCTATATCTTTGCATGAGAACTCTGATTTCCATTATTTTATTGTGACGATCGTTTGTCCCTATGTAGGTCAACGTTAACAAAAAGATTTTCCTAGTTGGAGTTGAAAGTTGGTTATTGAAATTTCGTGAGAACATCCCGCCGCCACAAGAAACGCCTTTGTTTTAATGATGTACACCCCAAATCCTGTATCATGTCCGTGACACTCTCTTCCCCATTTACCGATAACACAAAACGTGCTGGCCTTCTTTGAACTATTTCGATGTGCTCCATCAATCCTATCTGGTAAGAATCTCACACCATACAGCAGTATTGCAAAATAGGACGGACAAGCGTAGAAGAGACAGTCTCTTTAGTAGACCTGTTGTAGAGAGTGTTCTGCCAATAAAACATAGTCTTTGGTTCGCCTTTCCCCACAACATTTTTTGTGTTATTTCCAATTTGAGTTGTCCATAATGAAATTCCTAGGGATTTAATTGAATTTACGGCCTTCTGGTTTGATTGATGTATCAGTAACCGAAGTTTAAGGGCTTCCTTTTAGCACGCATGTGAATGACCTCACACTTCTCATTATTTGGGATCAATTGCCAATTTTTGCACCATACAGATATCTTTTCTAAATCGTTTTGCAGTTTCTTTTGATTTTGGATTACTTTACTAGACGATAAACGACAGCATCACCTGCAAACAACCTAATACATTTAATATAGTGTTATTGGTTAGTTAATTAAAAATATTCTTTATTTAGTTATTATTATAAACACAAATTCTTTATGTGTGCTTCTATTTTAATTATTGGTTTAGTTATTGGTTTTAGTTGATTTAGCTTAGTTCCTTATTTCCTTTTATCTTTACTCTCCTAAAAACCTGGAAAATACAAATATTTCGTTTTAAATACCACAGGTGAGCAAGAGATGTATTTCGCAGCAGTGATATCACGGAAATTCCTTGTCGTTATCTGCTCCACCTGAAATCTCTAAAACCTTTAATCTCGCTGCGGACAGTTCAGCACAACTGTGTGCTATGTTGTTGAGTCTGGATGATGGGTCCAACAATTTAGTAAGTTAAAGTTTATTAATTCAGAGATAATCTCATAATATCTGTACTGTGACAATTAACTAATTTCAGTATGGAGATATAAACACCCTGAATACTTGATGTAAGTTATTGGATTTTATTTTGTGCAGAAAACTATTTGAATATTTACTTCATACCATAATGGCGTCTCACAACAATACACTCTCTCTCCTCCTCTCACAAGTCGGACCTCTCCATTTCCTTCACAGAGTCCCTAAAACAAAATCTTTGGTTCGGTAAGACACAGATATGCGTTCATAGCACGGAACGTCCGATTCTCGCAGTCGGTATATGCCGTTCACCACAATATCAATTTGTCGCACCCAATTTAGACTTTTGGATACATTGGTACACCATAGACGATTGCTCAGATTGTCTCCAAAATCGTTTATATCGATAACGAAAAGCAGAGAGCCTATAACACTACCTTCAGGAACGCCAGACATTACTTGCGTTTTATCCAACGATTGTCCGTCAGCTACTTCGAATTTTAAACACTCTGAGAGGAAAACATCACTCTGATCTCATAACTGAGACGATATTCCATAAGCGCGGAATTTGATTATAACCCATAAGAGGTAAGATGTCCAAAGCCTTTTGGAAATCTAGAAACACGGAATCAATTTCAAATCCGCTGTCGATAGCACTCAACATGTGTGAGTAAAGAGTTATGTTTCACAAGAACGATGTTTTCCAAATTCGTGTTGACTATGTGTCAATAGACCATTCTCTTTGAAATAATTCATAATGTTTGAACACAATATATGTTTCAAAATCCTGCTGCATATCGACATTAATGATATGGGTCTGTAATTTAGTGTATATTCCTATTTCCTTTCTTGAATATTGGTGTTACCTGTGCAACTTTCCAGTCTTTGGCTATGGATCTTTCATTGAGCAAGTGGTTGTGTATGATTGTTAAATATTTTGCTATTATATCAGCATACACTGAAAGGAACCTCGACTTGCTTTTATTGATTGATGTAAGTTGCTTCCTACTCAGACGATATCTACTTCTAAGTTACTCATGTTGGCAACTGTTTTTGATTCGAATTCCAGAATATTTACTTCGTCTTCTTTGGTGACAGGAGCACTGTCATCGATAGTATTTCCATTGCTACCGTGGAGAGATGGCATTGATTGTGTCCTGTTGCTAACATACTTTACATATGACCAGAATCTCTTTGGTTTTTCTGCCAGGTTTTGAGACAGTTTAGCTGTGAAAATATTATAAATATCTCGCATTGAAGTTCGAGCTAAAATTCGAGCTTCTGTAATAGACTGCCAATTTTGAGCATTTTGTGTTTGTCTAAATTTCACATGCTTTTTTGTTGTTTCTGCAACAGTGTTCCGACATGTTTTATGTGCCATGAGGTATCAACTCCATCGTTAGTTAATTTTTTGGTATAAATTTCTCAATGCGATCTGATAGTTTTATCATCAACACCAAAAACAGGTATCTACCAGTGCCAGAATTAAGTGGAGAAGAGCCTCAGGTAGAATGAGGTGCAGGAAATCTGCAGCACTCTTCAACCAAGGCCAAGAAGCCTGGGAATGTACAAAGTGTTAGGAAGAAGAAAGTGCTGCTGCTAGGTAAGAGTCATGGGCGAGGTGTAGGCCCTCAGTTACAGGGAAGTTTAGGGGCAGCGTTCCAGGCCACCAGTGTCTTCAAGCCAAACGCAGTGCTAAGTCATGTGATAGAGGACTTAGGGTCCTTATGTAAGGACTTGACAAAAGAGTAACATGTAGTGATAGTAGGTGGGGTGGGAAACAGTTTGGACAGGGATGAGGCATATGACATAGGTGGTGACCTGGAAAAGATAGCTTCCATGACTCATGGCACCAACGTAAACTTTGTTGAGCTGTTCCGGGATCATGATCGACGATGCCTTGATGGAGCTGTGAGGCGAATCAGTGTGGGGTTAGGGATGGCTCTGAGGGCAACCAACTTTGCTCATGTTTCTGTGGTGCCCGTCGGGACTATCAACAGATGGGGTTTCACTAGGCATGGCCTACACCTAAACAGGATTGCGAAGGGAAGATTGGTACAGCTGATTCATGGAAGTATAGGGGGTGGATTTTGGGCCACACATGGTCAAATACCTGTGTCAGTTAGACCATCAGTGACAGAGCTGCTCGAGTTCCTGCTGCTAATAAGGCGAGTACACTGTTCGTTTATTACATATTTTTAAGAGCTTCGAACAGGAGTGGCTTATTTTCAGTTATCTGCGTAGTTACTAGTTTGTTTTTGTAATTTCTTGCTTGTTTGAATGCTTACTAGGCACAACCTTTTAATTTAAACACAGTGTAGCGTACAGTACCGCCGTTGCTATTGACCCTTGTATTGATCCTCGTATCGTACAGGCTTTTGTTTGTTTTGGTTAGAACAGCTCAGTATCGGTTAGACCGTCAGTGACATAGCCCCTTGAGTTCCTCCTGCTAATAAGGCGAGTACACTGTTCTTTTATCGCATATTTTTACGAGTTTCAAACAGGGGCGACTTCAGTAATGGGTAGGAATTGTGATTACTGTGTACAGATGCGATCTGAGTTGGTGACCCTTCGCTCACAGCTCCAGGCAGTCTTGATTCCATCACACTGCTTGAGGTTGCTGCCAAGGGGCATCACTGTGGGGTGTCAGACATGGGAAGCGAGGGACATTGACACATCTCACATGCCCCCAATCGGGCAACTGCTGTAGCCAACCCAGGTACTGCCTACACTGAGGTTGACCCCTCACCCGTGGTCGAGTGACGGATCATTCCAAAGCCTGGTAGGCAGAAAAAGACTTTCTGAGGGGATGATCGTAGAACCTCCCCCGTTCGTTTGATGAACAGGTTTCGGGCGTTATCTGTGGCTAAGGAAGTCTCTAAGCGAGATGCAGTCGCCCCACCTGTTCCAGAGGAAGCTTCTCAGGCCACAAGGTCTGGGAATTCACAGAGGATGGCCGTGCTGGTAGTTTGGAGCTCCAACATTAGGGGCATAATGGGTCCCCTTTGGAACATGACTGCCAAGGAGGGGAAGGAAGTCAGTTTTCCCTCCATGTGCATACCAGGGGGAGTCATTCCGGATGTGGAAAGTATGC
The DNA here is from genome assembly GCF_021461385.2 of Schistocerca piceifrons. NCBI lineage: Eukaryota > Metazoa > Arthropoda > Insecta > Orthoptera > Acrididae > Schistocerca > Schistocerca piceifrons. The sequence continues at coordinate 992,198,663 of NC_060138.1, forward strand.
TCCCGGATGCCATGAAGAGTACAGGGTGCAGCCAACTGCAGGTGGTGGCCCATGTCGGTACCAATGACACGTGTCACTTTGGATCGGAGCAGATTCTCTCTGGTTTCGGGCGGCTAGCGGAAATGGTAAAGATTGCCAGTTTTGCTTGCGAGATTAAGGCGGAGCTCACCATCTGCAGCACCATCGACAGAATGGACTGTGGTCCTTTGGTGCAGAGCCGAGTGGAGGGTCTAAGTCAGAGGCTCAGGCGATTCTGTGACCGTGTAGGCTGCAGATTCCTTGACTTGCGCCATCGGGTGGTGGGTTTCTGGGTTTTGCTTAATAGGTCAGGAGTCCACTACACACAGGAAGCGGCTACACGGGTAGCGGGGGCTGTGTGGAAGGGATTGCGTGGTTTTTTATGTTAGAGGGTCTCAGGAAACCACAGAAAGGGCGTCCATCTAAAAGAGGGCAGGTAAAACACAGTAAGGTAGTTGTATAAACGATCGGTGTTGTACTTGTAAATTGTCTTAGCTGTGTTAGGAAAGAACCAGAGCTTCAAGCACCAATAGAAAGCACTAAAGCTCAAATAGTTATGGGAATGGAAAGGTGGCCAAAGCCGGAAATAAGTTCAACCGAAATTTTTTCAAACGACGTAACAGTGTTCAGAAAGAATAAATTAAATACAATTGGTGGTGGAGTATTTATTGCTGTCAGAAGTAGTTTACTTCGTAGTGAAATTGAAGTAGATAGTTCTTGTGAAACAGTATTGTAGAGGTTGTACTTGACAATCTGACTAGACTCTTAGTTGTATCGTTTTACGAAGCCCCCGACTCAGAAGATATAGTTGCTGAACAGTTCAAAGAAAACTTGGGTGTCGTTTCAAATAGGTACGCCACTCGTACAATTATAGTCGGTGGTGACTTCAATCTAACCTCGATATGCTGGAAAAATTATACGTTTAAAGCCGGCGGAAGACATAAAACGTCGTCCAAAATTGTACTGAATGCTTTCTCAGAAAATTATTTTGAACAATTAGGCGATGAGCCCACTTGAAGAGAGAATCTTTGCGAAAGCATACTTGATCTCTTAGCAACAAATAATCCTGGGCAAGTAGGGAGTATCATGACGAATATAGGTATCAGTGATCACAAGGCAGTTGCTGCTACGCTGAATACTGTAACACCCACAACCATAAAAAAACGCAAAGTACATCTATTTAAAAAAGCTGATAAAAATGCTCTTAATGCCGTTTTAAGGGACAATCTCCACTCCTTCCGATCTGACCATGTAAGCGTAGGAAAGATGTGGAATGACATCAAAGAGGTAGTGTCGACGGCAATTGAGAGATACATACCACATAAATTAATAAGTGATGGTACTGATCCCCCATGGTACACAAAATGAGTCAGATCGCTGTTGCAGGAGCAACGAAGAAAGCATGCCAAATTTAAAAGTACGCAAAATCCCCAAGATTGGCAAAGTTTTGCAGAATTTCGAAATATAGCACGTGCTTCAATGCAAGATGCTTTTAATAATTTCCACAACGAAACTCTGTCTCGGAATCTGGCAGAAAACACACCAGTGACAAGACGCAATCAATATCTTCACTGCGCGATAACAGCAGTGAAGTCACTGATGACAGTGCCACTAAAGCAGAGTTATTAAACACCGCTTTCCAAAACTCCTTCACCAAAGAAGACGAACTAAATATTCCTGAATTCCAATCAAGAACAACTGCCAAGATGAGAAACATAGATATCTTCGGTGTAGCAAAGCAGCTTAAAAGGCAAGGACTCCGGTACAGAATGTGTAACAGTCAGGTTCCTTTCGGAGTCTGCTGATACAATAGCTCCATATTTAGCAATTACGAGTATATACTACCGCTCGCTCACAGAAAGTTCCGTTCCTAAAGACTGGAAAATTGCTCAACTCACACCAATACCCAAAAAGGGAAATAGGAGTAATCCGCTGAATGACAGACCCATATCACTAACGTCGATTTGCAGTAGGGTTTTGGAACATATACTGTGTTCGAACATTATGAATTACCTCGAAAGAAAACGATTTATTGACACATAGGCACCACGGATTCAGAAAACATCGTTCTTACGAAACACAACTAGCTCTTTATACTCATGAAGTAATGAGTGCTATCGATAGGGGATGTCAAATTGATTCCATATTTTTAGATTTCCAGAAGGCTTTTGACATCGTTCCTCACAAGCATCTTCTAACCAAACTGCGTGCCTATAGAATATCGCCTCAGTTGTGCGACTGGATTCGTGATTTCACTATTTTGATTAACAGTGGCAGTTAAAATATACACATCAAAAAAAGTTTTGCACTATCTCAGTTCCGATAGTTCTGGAACCTGTACAGATAATTGGAATAGACATCAACATAAACGTTGTTTCCGCCCTTTTTTCTGCTCATGAAAACCACACATTGCATGATGTACCACCATACAGCGAGACTTTCAGAGGTGGTGGTCCAGATTGCTGTACACACCGGTACCTCTAATACTCAGTAACACGTCCTGTTGCATTGATGCATGCCTGTATTCGTCGTGGCATACTATGCACAAGTTCATCAAGACATTGTTGGTCCAGATTGTCCCTCTCCTCAACGGCGATTCCGCGTAGATCCCTCAGAATGACTGGTGGGTCAGATCGTCCATAAACAGCCCTTATCGATCTATCCCAGGCATGTTCTACATCTACATCTACATCTACATTGATACTCCGCAAGCCACCCAACGGTGTGTGGCGGAGGGCACTTTACGTGCCACTGTCATTACCTCCCTTTCCTGTTCCAGTCGCGTATGGTTCGCGGGAAGAACGACTGTCTGAAAACCTCCGTGCGCGCTCTAATCTCTCTAATTTTACATTCGTGATCTCCTCTGGAGGTATAAGTAGGGGGAAGCAATATATTCGATACCTCATCCAGAAACGCACCCTCTCGAAACCTGGCGAGCAAGCTACACCGCGATGCAGAGCGCCTCTCTTGCAGAGTCTGCCACTTGAGTTTATTAAACATCTCCGTAACGCTATCACGGTTACCAAATAACCCTGTGACGAAACGCGCCGCTCTTCTTTGGATCTTCTCTATCTCCTCCGTCAGACCGATCTGGTACGGATCCCACACTGATGAGCAATACTCAAGTATGGGTCGAACGAGTGTTTTGTAAGCCACCTCCTTTGTTGATGGACTACATTTTCTAAGCACTCTTCCAATGAATCTCAACCTGGTACCCGCCTTACCAACAATTAATTTTATATGATCATTCCACTTCAAATCGTTCCGCACGCATACTCCCAGATATTTTACAGAAGTAACTGCTACCAGTGTTTGTTCCGCTATCATATAATCATACAATAAGGGATCCTTCTTTCTATGTATTCGCAATACATTACATTTGTCTATGTTAAGGGTCAGTTGCCACTCCCTGCACCAAGTGCCTATCCGCTGCAGATCTTCCTGCATTTCGCTACAATTTTCTAATGCTGCAACTTCTCTGTATACTACAGCATCATCCGCGAAAAGCCGCATGGAACTTCCGACACTATCTACTAAGTCATTTATATATATTGTGAAAAGCAATGGTCCCATAACACTCCCCTGTGGCACGCCAGAGGTTACTTTAACGTCTGTAGACGTCTCTCCATTGATAACAACATGCTGTGTTCTGTTTGCTAAAAACTCTTCAATCCAGCCACACAGCTGGTCTGATATTCCGTAGGCTCTTACTTTGTTTATCAGGCGACAGTGCGGAACTGTATCGAACGCCTTCCGGAAGTCAAGAAAAATAGCATCTACCTGGGAGCCTGTATCTAATATTTTCTGGGTCTCATGAACAAATAAGGCGAGTTGGGTCTCACACGATAGCTGTTTCCGGAATCCATGTTGATTCCTACATAGTAGATTCTGGGTTTCCAGAAATGACATGATACGCGAGCAAAAAACATGTTCTAAAATTCTACAACAGATCGACGTAAGAGATATAGGTCTATAGTTTTGCGCATCTGCTCGACGACCCTTCTTGAAGACTGGGACTATCTGCGCTCTTTTCCAATCATTTGGAACCCTCCGTTCCTCTAGAGACTTGCGGTACACGGCTGTTAGAAGGGGGGCAAGTTCTTTCGCGTACTCTGTGTAGAATCGAATTGGTATCCCGTCAGGTCCAGTGGACTTTCCTCTATTGAGTGATTCCAGTTGCTTTTCTATTCCTTGGACACTTATTTCGATGTCAGCCATTTTTTCGTTTGTGCGAGGATTTAGAGAAGGAACTGCAGTGCGGTCTTCCTCTGTGAAACAGCTTTGGAAAAAGGTGTTTAGTATTTCAGCTTTACGCGAGTCATCCTCTGTTTCAATGCCATCATCATCCCGTAGTGTCTGGATATGCTGTTTCGAGCCACTTACTGATTTAACGTAAGACCAGAACTTCCTAGGATTTTCTGTCAAGTCGGTACATAGAATTTTACTTTCGAATTCAATGAACGCTTCACGCATAGCCCTCCTTACGCTAACTTTGACATCGTTTAGCTTCTGTTTGTCTGAGAGGTTTTGGCTGCGTTTAAACTTGGAGTGGAACTCTCTTTGCTTTCGCAGTAGTTTCCTAACTTTGTTGTTGTACCACGGTGGGTTTTTCCCGTCCCTCACAGTTTTACTCGGCACGTACCTGTCTAAAACGCATTTTACGATTGCCTTGAACTTTTTCCATAAACACTCAGCATTGTCAGTGTCGGAACAGAAATTTTCGTTTTGATCTGTTAGGTAGTCTGAAATCTGCCTTCTATTACTCTTGCTAAACAGATAAACCTTCCTCCCTTTTTTTATATTCCTATTAACTTCCATATTCAGGGATGCTGCAACGGCCTTATGATCACTGATTCCCTGTTCTGTACATACAGAGTCGAAAAGTTCGGGTCTGTTTGTTATCAGTAGGTCCAAGATGTTATTTCCACGAGTCGGTTCTCTGTTTAATTGCTCGAGGTAATTTTCGGATAGTGCACTCAGTATAATGTCACTCGATGCTCTGTCCCTACCACCCGTCCTAAACATCTGAGTGTCCCAGTCTATATCTGGTAAATTGAAATCTCCACCTAAGACTATAACATGCTGAGAAAATTTATGTGAAATGTATTCCAAATTTGCTCTCAGTTGTTCTGCCACTAATGCTGCTGAGTCGGGAGGTCGGTAAAAGGAGCCAATTATTAACCTAGTTCGGTTGTTTAGTGTAACCTCCACCCATAATAATTCACAGGAACTATCCACTTCTACTTCACTACAGGATAAACTACTACTAACAGCGACGAACACTCCACCACCGGTTGCATGCAATCTATCCTTTCTAAACACCGTCTGTACCTTTGTAAAAATTTCGGCAGAATTTATCTCTGGCTTAAGCCAGCTTTCTGTACCTATAACGATTTCAGCTTCGGTGCTTTCTATCAGCGCTTGAAGTTCCGGTACTTTACCAACGCAGCTTCGACAGTTGACAATTACAATACCGATTGCTGCTTGGTCCCTGCATGTCCTGACTTTGCCCCGCACCCGTTGAGGCTGTTGCCCTTTCTGTACTTGCCCAAGGCCATCTAACCTAAAAAACCGCCCAGCCCACGCCACACAACCCCTGCTACCCGTGTAGCCGCTTGTTGCGTGTAGTGGACTCCTGATCTATCCAGCGGAACCCAAAACCCCACCACCCTATGGCGCAAGTCGAGGAATCTGCAGCCCACACGGTCGCAGAACCGTCTCAGCCTCTGATTCAGACCCTCAACTCGGCTCTGTACCAAAGGTCCGCAGTCAGTCCTGTCGACGATGCTGCAGATGGTGAGCTCTGCTTTCATCCCGCTAGCGAGACTGGCAGTCTTCACCAAATCAGATAGCCGCAGGAAGCCAGAGAGGATTTCCTCCGATCCATAGCGACACACATCATTGGTGCCGACATGAGCGACCACCTGCAGATGGGTGCACCCTGTACACTTCATGGCATCCGGAAGGACCCTTTCCACATCTGGAATGACTCCCCCCGGTATGCACACGGAGTGCACATTGGTTTTCTTCCCCTCTCTTGCTGCCATTTCCCTAAGGGGCCCCATTACGCGCCTGACGTTGGAGCTCCCAACTATCAGTAAGCCCACCCTCTGCAACTGCCCGGATCTTGCAGACTGAGGGGCAACCTCTGGAACAGGACAAGCAGCCGTGTCAGGACGAAGATCAGTATCAGCCTGAGACAGAGCCTGAAACCGGTTCGTCAGACAAACTGGAGAGGCTTTCCGTTCAGCCCTCCGGAATGTCTTTCGCCCCCTGCCACACCTTGAAACGACCTCCCACTCTACCACAGGTGAGGGATCAGCCTCAATGCGGGCAGTATCCCGGGCAACCACAGTCGTAGTCCGATCAGGGGATGCGTGGGACGAGCTGGCCGTCCCCGACAAACCCCCATCCGGACCCCCACAGTGATGCCCATTGGCAACAGCCTCAAGCTGTGTGACCGAAGCCAACACTGCCTGAAGCTGGGAGCGAAGGGATGCCAACTCAGCCTGCATCCGAACACAGCAGTTGCAGTCCCTATCCATGCTAAAAACTGTTTTGCAAAGAACGTCTGAACTAATTTACAGAGAGCGCAAACAAATCGACAAAATTTAAACGGTTACTAAAATACAAGATTGCCTAGTAAATGCAGTAATGCTGCTACTTGCGCACTGCTGACACTGCTCGGCGGCGGAAGGAGACTAAGCGAAATTACACAATTCAGGTACTAAAACGCGATGCTACACTCTCAAATACTATAATACGCCCGAAATTTATGAATTAAACAATGCAAGTACCAAAAACACGCAAAGAAATTAAGAATTAAACTATGTAACAAATGAGTGAGCTAGGAGTATACGACTTGCTGCTCAGCTGCTTATCCAACGGCGGCAGGGAGCACACTGACTGTGACCAACCGACACTGGCCGTTCAAAACAAAAACAGTAGACAAACGACTACGCGAATTTACACTATTCAGGTACTAAAACGCGATGCTACAACTCTCAAATACTATAATACGCCCGAAATTTATGAATTAAACAATGCAAGTACCAAAAACACGCACAGAAATTAAGAATTAAACTATGTAACAAACGAGTGAGCTAGGAGTATACGACTTGCTGCTCAGCTGCTTATCCAACGGCGGCAGGGAGCACACTAGGGTTCAATAGGGTTCATGTCTGGAGAACATGCTGGCCACTCTAGTCAAGCGATGTCGTTACCATGAAGGAAGTCATTCACAAGATGTGGACGAAGGGGGCGCGAATTGTCGTCGATATGCTGCCGATATGGTTGAAATATTGGTCGGAGGATGGCATCCACGTATCGTACAGCCGTTACGGTGCTTTCCATGACCACCAGCGGCGTACGTCGGCCACACACAATGCCACCCCAAAACAGCAGGTAACCTCCACCTTGCTATACTCACTGGACAGTGTGTCTAAGGCTTTCAGCCTGACCGGGTTGCCTCTAAACAAGTCTCCGACGATTGTCTGGTTGAAGGCATAAGCGGCACTCATCAGTGAAGAGAACGTGATGCCAATCCTGAGCAGTCCATTCGGTATGTTGTTGGGCCCATCTTTACTGCGCTGCATGGTGTTGTGCTTGGACCTCGCCATGGACGTCAGTGGTGAAGTTGCGCATCATGCAGCCTATTGTGCACAGTTTTAGTCGTAACATGACGTCCTGTGACTGCACGAAAAGCATTATTCGACATGTGGCGTTGCTGTCAGGGTTCCTCGGAGCCATTATCCGTAGGTAGCGGTCATTCACTGCAATAGTAGCCCTTGGGCCTTCTGAACGAGGCATATCATCGACAATTCCTGTCTCTCTGTATCTCATTCATGTCCGAACAATATCGCTTTGGTCCACTCTGAGACGCCTGGACACTTCCCTTGTTGAGAGCCCTTCGCAGCACAAAGTAATAATGCGGGCGCGATCTAACCGCGGTATTGACCATCTAGGCATGGTTGAACTACAGACGACACGAGCCGTGTATGTCCTTCCTGGTGGAATGACTGGAACTGATCGGCTGTCGGACCCCCTCTGTCTAATAGGCGCTGCTCATGCATGATTGTTTACATCTTTGGGCGGGGTTAGTGACGTCTCTGAACAGTCAAAGGAACTGTGTCTGTGGTACAATATCCACAGTCAACGTCTATCTTCAGGAGTTCTGGGATCCGGGGTGATGTAAAACTTTTCTTGATGTGTGTACAAATCCATTTGCGAAGAAATAGAGGGTATGAGAGTATTTCTTCGGCATCACAAAACCAGGACTAAACTGGTGCCCCGAAAGCAACTTTTGGGATGCTCATATTTTTTAATACGAAACCGGGAGAGTCCTGGAAAACGGGGACATTTGGCAACCCTATGTCAAACACAACTGTCGGTAATTTTTCACCTATGCGTTAATGGAAATATTTGTTCATCTCGTCAATCCGATTGTGAGATACTGAATAGTGGCGGGGGAATAAAATGTAATATATATTGAAAACTGATTAATGATTGCTGTTTAATAGCTAAAAAAGAGATTTTGAAAGAATAATTTTAAAAAATTGTTAGGTACATATATCCTGAGTGACCTTGAGCTGGCGTTAATATCAGCAGACCCTCAATATTCATATTCAATAAATTTAAATTTACGTACTTCTTTTCTCGTTAACGCCAGTGTGCATAGAGCTTGGTATGACAATACTGGTTCTGGATCACCCCTCTTCTGCTCACGCAAGTTATTCTTGTCTGCTTCGATCCTCTTGATGCAGGATTCTTGGCACGTCGCGGAATGATGAACAGTCGGGTTTGGTCGTCGTGAATGTACGAATGAAATTTTCTGTCTCGATCAGTTTCTATTACACCTTTAAATGTACCATTGGAATATACATTTATTAACAATATTAACTCGGCGGAGCCACAACTTACAGAGACAGACAGATGAATATATAGAAATGAATTCTCATGCTGTTTGACAGAGTGTAGGGTAACGACGCGGGAGACCCACATCGTCGTACTAGGCAAGGTCCTAATGGAGGTGGTTTGCCGTTGCCTTCATCCGACCGTAATGGGGATGAATGATGATGAAGAAGATGACAGAAGAACTCCCAGTCATCTCGGGGCAGGTGAAAATCCCTGACCCCGCTGGGAATCGAACCCGGGACCCCATGCTCGGGAAGCGAGAAAGCTACCTAGAGACCACGGGCGGCAGATGACGAATATATAGAGATTAAAAAATTGAAGAGTGTATCTCTACTTGTTTTATTGGTTGATACAAACCTTAAAAAAGTGCACGGAAGTATGTTTTTTAACACAAACCTACGTTTTTTTAAATGGAACCCCGTTAGTTTTGTTAGCACATCTGAACATATAAACAAATACGTAATCAGTGGCGTTTGTTGCATTGTAAAATGTTAATTACATCCGGAGATATTGTAACCTAAAGTTGGCGCTTGAAACCTCCGACGTTCAGTTGCGTGTTGTAACAAACACGGGCCACGTCGGCGAGCAGCATCTGCAGGGACATGTTTACGATGACGACCGTGTTTACGAGTGTGGCTGTAGTGCTCTGTTGTGGTTTGGTCTAGCTGTCGCAGTGTCCGCATGTAGCTCTTGCTGCTATTGTTATTCTGCATTCGTCTCCGCACGCAGACCAATTGTAGTACACCGTGCACCGGACGTCTGTGATAGTGTAGTGTTGTAGGAACTGTGACCATGGTGTATTCGAACTCAGAAAAGGCGGAGATGATACTCATCTATGGCGGGTGTCGACGAAATGCAGCTGAAGCCTGCAGGGTGTATGCAGAACGGTACCCGGATAGAGAGCATCCAACGTGCCGCACATTGCAAAACATCTACCGCCAACTGTATGCAACAGGTATGGTCGTAGCACGCAAACGGGTCCGTAACAGGCCCGTCACAGGAGAAGCGGGTGCAGTTGGTGTGTTAGCTGCTGTTGCCATGAACCCACACATGAGTACGCGGGACATTGCGAGAGCCGGTGGACTGAGTCAAAGTAGTGTCATGCGCGTACTGCATTGTCACCGCTTTCACCCGTTTCATGTGTCGCTACATCAGCAATTACATGGTGATGACTTTAATCATCGAGTGCAATTCTGTCAATGGGCATTAACAGAGAATGCGTTGCAGTTCTACGCAGCGGCGTGATCCTTTGTGAAATCTTCGATGCGGTGACAACTCGTTTCCATAACAGCAGCCCGAGGAATGTATTTCAACTCGTCGCTCGCACTTATTCAGTGGGGACAACGTCCGTGCATCCGACATCCGCCGACGAGCTAGGATTCTTGCCGTTTCTACGTCGTTGTCGAGCACAGAAAATTCAAGTTTTCACGACGTTGCCGAGCACAGAAGATTCATGTTACACGAAGTATTGTCATTTTTAGTTCATCACGTGCACACCCACATATCTCACACGCATACTTTGCAGGCAGGTTTCGTATGTTTTTGCGCTTTGGTTTTGGCCTTCTTTCATACCGTTGCATTACACAAAATTTCTGTAGTGTCCTTTCCACACACTATACACATAACAAGAAAAATACAACCACAAGAATAAACTGCTCCTATTCATTTGCCGACATGCCATTTTCGCTTCGTATAGACATTGCAGTCTGATTGTCTTTTGTTTTAGTACATTTTGTTAAATTATAATTTCGTTACATTGTTCAATTCCAATTAGATGAGTAAACCTTTTACTCTCATTTGGTTTTACATTCTTTACACAAGATTCATACAACAATAGATTCGTTTTTCCTTTATGGCCTAAACTGACACACACATTTCATTTCAATTTACAGTGACTTCTTGTCGGAGCGTATTTATCAAGTTCAAAAAATTAGAGAAGTAACCGATAGTCGCTACAACAGATTCTACGCGGTGCTTAAATAACTACGTGTGGCCTCGCCTCTCTAGTATTCTCCAGGAAGGATCTACACATTACAGGCTTGAGGAAATTTCACGGAAAGGCTTTTATGTGCTCAGTTACGCCTCGTTGCTGGTCATAACTGCGTTCTCAAGAACAAAATAGCCTTTAATTGCCTCTTGTTTCGAGGAACAGGGCATCCAGTTTTTTAGGATCTGACAGTATGCCTTCCGAAGAGATTATGTATACTAAAAATTTTACCTTTTCTTATCCGAAAGTAGATTTCTTGAGATTTGCTGTTACTTCATATTCGGAAAAACGCCTCAATATTTGTTCAATTAATCTTAAATGTTCTACCCAAGTGGGTGTAGTGACTAAAAGGTCGTCCACGTATACTGTTACTTTACTCAAAAGTTCGGGTCCTAGCACCCTATCAAAAATAAATACACGTGCACTTACGTTCAATCGAAACGGTAATACTTAAAATTCGAAGCTCCTGCCCCCACACACGAAGGCGGTATACTTCCGACTTTCTTCATGTAGTTTTATTTGCCAATATGAAGACTGGAGGTCGATTATAGTAAGAAATTTAGCACCTGTGGAATTTCATAAGCTATTCCTTTAAATTGTCTGGACGTGTTCGGACTGGTACAGTAATCTTATTAATGTTACGTGCATGAGGACCAAGCGCACCTTGCCATCTGGCTCGCTTACAGCCAAGATAGGACTACAATAAGGGGAAAATGATGGTTGTATTGTGTCTCAAGCATCCTGTTAATCTCTTTTCTTATTGCTTCCCTTTTTGTACCTGGTATAGGGTATGAGGTAGAACAAAAAGTTTCGTGAGGATACACTTCCTTAATAATATCTGGTCATTTTTCAAATACATCTGTATAAACAAGTATCAATTCCGTAAGTACCCACTTGCTGTTCTTTAGACAAGCACTTTGATTCACTTACATTTGTGCTTACTGTGACGACGTTTATTTCTTCTGCTGATGACTGTTCGTTATTGTATGTGTTGACAAACGTAACTATGAGATTTACCAATTGAACTTCAAAGTCGTGAGTAACTTCAGCCTTACATCTATCATTACTTCCCCTGATTAGGTCTATTAGAAATAATTGGTTATTTACAGTGAAATGACATTGGCTTTTTCCTACGTCAGTTTGTACTTGGTATGTCCTAACTGTATCGATATCGATTAAACAATCAACTATTAATATCTCTACTATCAAAAGATTGTATCGTACAGAAAACTGTCCTAATTGTACAGGAATTAAGGCTTGTATCTTGACTCCATTTCTGATCAGTGGCAGTTTGTACTTAGCAATTTTGCACTGGCAGTGTGGGTATAAGTCCACGTTTCTTCAATACTTGAAAGAATCCCTGTGACATCAAATTAGTCGTAGCACCTGCGTCAAGCACAATGGGTACTTCAAGGTCAAATATTTTGGCTTTAACGGTAGCTTGTACCTTGTTCTCTATCAAGATTTTCTGCGTAACCTCATTACCTTGATACAGATCATCTCTCACATCATTACCATGATCGTGTCTGATAAAGCAAGTCTCGATCAAGCTCGTGTCCCCACTCCCCTCCAAGGTCACAGAACGGGAGCCTCCCGTGACCGGTTCGTTTTCCGGAGTCACGGTGGCATCGATCTCTAGGTTAGGCGTAACTTCCACTATGTTGACCACTGGTGTTTGGTTACGCCAATTAGTGTCCTGAGAGGCTCTTGACTGAAATTCTGTTTGGCTCTGCGTGTTATTCCGCATATTTGTGTTACTTTGCTGGCCGAATTCCGTTGTCTGTGGGCTCTCTTCCTATATTAAATCTATTAAGTCCAGTACAGATAGAAAGTATTGAGTGCCGTGTTCCAGGATGGTAATCAGTTTTTCCCTAATGTGGGCAGGAAGACGGCTCTTTAAAATTTCAACATGTCTTCTTGAGATACTGGGTTCGCCTAGTATCTGGTTTTATTCAAATATTTTTCAAAATGACCCCTTAAGCTTTCATACTTGCTATTGAACGTAGCTGGGTTGAATACTTCAAGTCTGAGCCTCTCTTGTACGGCCTCCGACCAATACTTATCCAGAAATGCTCTCTCAAATTGTTCATAATAGTGGCAACGTTCCGCCATGTCCGTAGCCCGTAGCAGAACGTCACTCTGTGTGTATCCAGCAACAAATCTAATTTTCTGGGCTTCGGTCCAGGTATGAGGTAAAACATTTCGAAACGCTCTGATAAATTCCACAGGGTGCGTTCTTTTCCCTTGAAAAGCTAATATCGGATGCCTAAGTGATCGCTCATCTACAAGTAATGTTGACAATCACGCCGCACCGTTAGTGACAGGAGTGTCTGTGTTCGCTTGTTGGGGTGGCGCATGGCAACTGCGCTTGGTCGACAAATGCAACTGCCGGCAACTGTTGTTGCATTGTGCAACCTTCGCTATTTTCCTCCGACGGGCTAACCCCGTATTGTGGGTAACCAGTGAAGGTATCTAACTTCTCTAAAAGCATAGGGTTGCTTTCTGTCATATATTGTTTTGGAATACCAGTAGTTTTAGCAACACTGCCTCGTAACGTTTCCTCTTTCTTTAAAGCCGAGTCTATTTTAGCTAGGAGTTGACTTTCTTTCTCCTTTAGAGCTTCTTCTACAGTATCTACATAAATTTTTGCATTCTGAAACTACTTTTTCAGCATGGGTGCTGCCCTTATCCAGTATCACATCTTCAGCCATTTCAGTTATTTCCTTTACATCTGCACATAACTTAACTCTCTGTTTCTTCACAAATTCTGACTGTAAACTTAACTGATCTCCTCTTAGACTCAACTTGTGTATTTCTGTAGTAGGTGTTTGCGTACGTCTTGCAGCTCGCTCACTACGTTCGTCACATTTTTTTACTGACGCATCCACTTGGGATTGCGTCTCCTGAATATGCTTCACTGAGGTTTTGCAACTCACCTGCAAGTTGTTCCTGTTTACAATATACGGATGTTACCTTTTCCGTTAACGTATTTATATTGCGGGACAAGTCGGTAATTATTTCTTGTTTTAGTTTTTCACCGAGTTCTGTCAACTTCCCGGATAGTGCGTATAGTTTTGCTCACTTCACTGAATTGTTGACTATTACTAATCTTGAAATAATTAAATGCCTGATTTTGCTGTGTAAGCTGTTGCCCTATATTTTCCTGATATTCTGTGAACTGCTGTGTAAACTGTTGTCCTATATTTTCCTGATGTCTTGTGAACTGATGTGTTACACTCTTAAGTTGCTGTGTTACAATTTCTTGAAACTCCTGTTGTCTGGTAAGCTGTTGTGTTATTAGTTGCATGAATTGTGTCAAATTGTGGGTGTCACTAGTATTTGCATTGCCTTTTCGAACTGTTTCCTTCTCTTGCGTTCGCGACGTCGTGTGCAAATAATCAAAGGAATTTTCGCTGTCGCGCGCTTCAGTTTCACTATTTGAAAAAATGTATCCCGGTGAGAACTGAAAAATTGTCTCATCGATCGTCATAAAAGTGACATGATGATTAGTTATATCACCAGTGTAACCATTTTTTAATAGTGAGACGCCAACTTAGTTGTTTTGGTAGCCATCGGGCAGTTCACGAGTTGGCTCGTTACTTCCAACTGTTTCCAAGCTCGGATTTCTGACATCTTGGCATATAGTATTTCGTAATGAGTTTACAACAATGGCCATTTCCTTTGACTCCATTGTGAACAGTGTTTAACAAAATTATGAAAAGAAAAAAAAAGATTTTGTTTGTATCGGTACTTTTCAATTAAAGTAGATTTATATGAGTAGTCATTAATGCTCCCAATTATTTTCAGATACGGCATTACAGAATTTGAATGAATTATTTTGCACTCTAGTGTTGACTTTACACAAATTTTCGTCTTTCCTATAGAAATGCACTTTTCATAGAGGATATTAATTGGAAGGAAAAGAGATAATCTACTGCTGTATAAGCATACAGCGTAGCAGCTTCCTACATTAACCGCAGAAATTCGCATTCCCGGCGCATCTTATGTGTAGGCAGAGTTTAATTCTAATTTGCTCCTTCAAGTTTTTATTGGTCCCAATCTCACGTACATGTAACAAATGCAACAAAGGCCTCATTAGCTTCTTGTAACGATAAAATGGATCATTTATCTAAAAAAAAATTTATCTCAACAATTGAAAGATTTGACCATATTTCGCTCGGCGCCGTTCTTTGAACAGTCGGCATTGAACAGTGGCGATTAAAAAGTAATATATTATGGAGACTGAATAATAATTGCTGTTTAAATAATTAAAAAAAAGATTTTGAAAGAATAATTGAAAAAAATTGGAAGGTACACTTATCATGAATGAACTTTAACTGACATTAATGTCAACAGACTCTCAATATTCGATACACATATTCAGCATTTAAATTTACGCACTTCTTTTTCTTGTTACCGCCATAACCAGAGGTCCCCACCCTGGTTGGACAGTTCTAGCTTATAGCAATAGACTCCAAGTTTGCGACACATTGAATTCAGCAGAGCAGCCCACAACATAATAGAGCTGGTCTTCAGTCAGTATCCATGATGCAGATGTAATGGCCTGACTATGAGAATGAGCTTGAGGAGGGCACAGGTTTTGTTGCAAGTGATGACGTGATCCGCTCCCAAACTGGTAACCGAATGTACTCTCGTTTTCTGAGTCTGCCACCGCTCTCAGCTGCTATAATATTTAACTTCAAGGTTTCAGGGCGTTCCTTTATGGGAAGTCTGCATCCTGAAAGGCGTTCTTATGACATCTCTGTATGAAATTATTTAGCCTCGTTACAGTAGAGCGTTCTGTCTGCTCCACGCTGCTGCCAAAGCGCTAAATCGGTTGACCTTGGCTTCCCTCTCACATTGTCTGATGAAACGAGCTCCCAGCTTTTTGTACTTTGGGCTTCCCATGTTGACATTGGTTAGAAACTTGCGCAGCCAGCAGACGTGCCCCATTGAGTGACGTCTCAGTAGGTTTCTAACCAAATTTTATTCCTGAAATTGCTTACTGTTCTACTGTGCAACACTGCATTTCATTCTCGCTGCTGCTGACAAGTCTTCACAACTTTGTTGCTACCCACTACCAAGCATTCACATAGGTTTGTAGTGCATGGAAACGTAAGTGTGCGGAGAGGGCAGTGATTGTCATTGGATAGTATTGCGTCTGCATGTTAATATGACTACGTTTCAAGACACACAGAGCCAAAAAAGGTATATGCATTTCTTCGCCATCTTAAAGATAATGCCAGAAGAGATGAAATCTGAAAGGCACCGCTGACTGCAACAGCAAATATGTATAGTGTTTCACTACGAATCATACAGAGAGTTAATTGCAGAACAACGAGCAATGGAAATCTCTGTCAAGAAATAAAGTTTCAATCTCCGAGAAAAGATATTATGGGAAGAAGAATTGTCATTCGTTTTATTTTCCAGGAAGGCGTTGTTATCGTAGTATATTAGAAGATAAAAGATCTTTTAAATGACGAGACTGCTTGCACAAGAGCTTTCCATTCGAGTGGACGAAGTCTTTGGGTTTTAGGTAGAAAATGCAATGATGGAAGGCGCATTGTGATGGAGAGATCCGATATTGTAGTAGCTAGGGCTACTTTTCTGCGAAAAAGAAACAACGCCAGGAAAGAAAATCACCATAGCTTATTACTTACCTCATGAGACCTAGCACAAACAAAATCACATCAAAAAGGACATCTGGCAGGATTCCAAAGGAAGTGGAGGACTGAAGGTACCGAATGTCAGAGGAAACAGACTTAATTGTGTGTCATGCCAGATCCTCTGAATATGGCTGTATCGAAAGCGCAAAGCTATTACTTACACACTGCAAATCCGGTGATTATCATGAAGAAATGAATAGCGATGTGTTTAAACACAAGTTTTCAGATTTATTACGTGATCCAGAAGAGGTCGTGTGGTCGTCTTGGAAACGCCAGTTTTCATTCAAGAAAAAAGGAGAAAATTCTTAATTCAAGTATAGAGAATAAAGAAAGCGCACAGTAACTGGAAAAGTATTTCAATTTCAGGCA
This sequence comes from Schistocerca piceifrons, assembly GCF_021461385.2. NCBI lineage: Eukaryota > Metazoa > Arthropoda > Insecta > Orthoptera > Acrididae > Schistocerca > Schistocerca piceifrons. The sequence goes on from NC_060138.1 coordinate 992,215,616, forward strand.
ACTACATAAAAATGGAGATGTTAGAGGAATTCAGGCGCCACAAGCACCTTAATCAATATGAACTCGGCAGTTTATCAACAGATATGTGCCACGAGGTTGTGAATCTGCCACCTTACCAAAGCTAATACCATGCCGTAGAAAATGTGTGGGGCCTAGTACAAAGAAAAGTCGCATACAGAAACTGCACAGTCAGAATGAAAGATGTGCAGAATGTACTTTTTTGTTTATGTAATACAACATGCTCCTTTATAATATATGTAATACTAAATGAATGTATTGTGTGTATGGAGTGCAGCGTAATGTAATGTTTGTGTTGTATTATGATGATGATGATGATGATGATGATGATGACGATGATGAGAGAAGGGAAGGGGCGAAAGCCGGTGACAGGACATAGACTACTCCTCGCCAATAGCACCAAGGGGGCCGCCAAGTTTAACGTCCCCATCCTACAGACGAATCACCATCAACAGTCTCACATAACCTCACTTCAACTCTCTACCTCGTCAATGGCGGATGGAGGGCTGGACAGCCTTCTAACTAACGGAATAGTGCTGCTGGGACGTGATTGGATTTCGAGAGGATTAGCAGGGGTCTGTGACTTGGCAGGGGACATCTCTTACTCGTCGAAATCATGTGCATTCAAATGCTATGTATCGAAGAATGGAAGATTCGTGAGAATATGGCAGATAAGCGATATTCTGACGAAAGGGGAGTTGAGATGTGAGCTCTATACCGCTTCTTATAAGTTGTGAGGTAACGGGCGAGTCGTCGTGCCCTGAAAATATAAGTTCGCAGGAAGCAGTGGCCGCACGGGCCGCTCGGCCAGCCGGGGCCCGGCAGCAAACAAGTGGTGCCGAACGTTAGCCGGACGAGAGGGGTAGCCCCATCGCGTGGTCCATCGAGCAAGTGGCTGGGAATTCCTTGGTGAGGCTGTGCGCTGGGAGGGCCAAAGATGGCGGACTTTGTGAAACCTTAATGGCAGACATTTCACAGTTCGTATAGAAATTAATAATAGCCAGATGAATCATGATACCTCAAAAAGAAACATGAATATCACTATTATTTGCACGACGATTCTGATGGTGTAATCAGATTTTCAATATCTTTATTACATAAAAAGTTCTCGGTTTACTTGCTGCGTCAGATTTGGATAAAAGCCCAAGCTTTTGATGACTACCTCCGTCATCTTCGTCAGGGGTAAGACTGACAGTCGTGGACCAGTGAGGCTTCAGCTTTTATAAGCAGTGGACAGCTTCTCATTGGCTGGATGACGTCACGGTGAAAACGGCGAGTACGGAGCTGGCAGCCTCTCTGTCCATAGGTTTTGTTTGTGCACTGTATCCAGCGTTGCTTGCAGCGCCATCCATTGCAACAGGCGCAGAAGTGCGAGCAATGTAAGAAGTCTCCCTCTGCACTCTTTCTTTATCAACTGCGCGCTTCCATGCATTGCTGAGTGCATATCCGAAGTCTCTGTTGAAATTATTTTCACATAGTCTAATTTCAACTGCTTCCCTGATGACAGAGTCCCAATAGTTTGAAGCGGGAGCAAGTATTCTTGTTTCATCGAATAAAATCTTATGTTTATTTAACAAACTGCGCTCAGCCACCGCTGATTTTTCTAGATACCGGTGTTTCAGGTGACGCTGATGTTCCACAAAGCGATCGGCAACAGTTCTTATAGCTTGGCCCACATACTTTTTGCCACACTCTCAAGGAATGGTGTAAATTCACGGTACTCTCAGGCCGAGATTATCTTTCATGGGTCGCAACATTTCCTTAATCTTCCTGGGTGGCCGGAAGACTGGTCTGATTCCCTGCCGGCTCAGGACTCTACCGATCTTTGATGGTCGTTGCACCGCAGAATGGTAGCCGCGCGATCTGTTGGTCACCTTGATCTGTTCGAACAGCGTCCTCCCTAGGATTCTTCGCCAGAGTAGATCTGATCAGAATATCCATTTTTTCTGAATACCTTCGTCAGATGGTTAATCTCGGAGCCGAGATGATCCTTGTCCGAAATAGTCCTTGCTCTGTGTACCAAGGTATTCAGCATACTCTCTTCTGAGCTGGGTGGTGAAAACTACGTGCGTTTAGATATAAATCTGTATGCGTCGGTTTTCTGTCCACAGAATGTCCGAGACGTCCATCTGATTTTCGCTCCACCAGCACATCTAAGAAGGGCAACTTCCCATCCTTCTCCATCTCCACTGTAAATCTTGTGTTTTGGTGTCTACCATTCGCCGGCCGGAGTGGCCGAGCGGTTCTAGGCGCTAAAGTCTGGAACCGCGGGACCGCTACGGTCGCAGGTTCGAATCCTGCCTCGGGTATGGATATGTCTGATGTCCTTAGGTTAGTTAGGTTTAAGTAGTTCTAAGTTCTAGGGGACTGATGACCTCAGAAGTTAAGTCCCTTAGTGCTCAGAGCCATTTGAACCATTTGTATACCATTCAAATGATCAACAAACTGCTGCAGTGTCTCTTTGCCATGTGTCCTGATTAAAAATGCATCATCAACATACCTGAAGAAGCAGGATGGAGGTAAGGGAGCACTGTTCAACGCTCTTTCTTCGAAATCCTCCATGAAAAAGTTAGCTATGGCTGGTGACAGTGGCGAACCCGTGGCTGTTCCATCAGTCATTTCATAATATTTTCCTCCATTCAAAAAATAGATGGTCGTCAAAGTGTGTCGAAATAACTTCAGTATTTCAAGAGAGAAATGAGCAGCCAACAGTTTTAACGATTCTTCCACCGGTATCTTTGTAAACAAAGAGACCACATCTAGGGTGACCATGATGTCATTCGGACCTATCCTCATCTGCTTTATGATATCAACAAACATTTTGGAGTTATTAATATGATGGCTACAGTGGCCGACTATAGGTGCTAATAATTTGGTTAAGTATTTTGCCAACCGATATGTAGGAGACCTAATAGCACTAACAATAGGTCTCAACAGGACCCCATCTTTATGGACCTTGGGTAGACCGTATATCCTGGGTGGCCTTGGTGCTCTTGGTCGTAGCTTCTTGACTAGTTCTTCTGGGAGGCCAGAGTTCTTCAGTAGCTCCCCTGTCTTCCTGCTAAGTGCTGCTGTGGGATCCCGTTTAAGAGAAGCCTCCACTGCTTATAAAAGCGGAAGCCTCACCGGTCCACGACAGCCACGACAGTCAGTTTTACCCCTGACGAAGATGACGGAGGTAGTCATCGAAAGCTTGGGATTTTATCCAAATTTGACGCGGCAGGTAAACCGAGGACTTTTTATGCAAGGACTCCGTCGTGAAAGACTTCGTAGTAATATCACTATTAGTTTAAAGTTTAGTATCTGACGGTAAATTATACAAGTAACACCCAGCAACGAATTTCCAAAAATCTAAACAGTTCTTCCGATTTCGTCGATCTACGTGTCTTTAGAAAGCTGTTAGTGTGAACCTAAATTAGTATGAATTACAGGCATGTAACTTAAATAGTACATGAGTTATTGGAGGTCAAAGTCACCGATTACTATCGATCGCGTCAGGCCATAAGTACTCCACAGTGACAAGAAAAAACGGTAGCAGCATGCTTGTTAATATATTTATTCCTCTATGTCTTTGTTTATATTCGGTATATACTAGTGATGAAGAAATTGGTTAAATATTTACTGTGTTTTAGAAAGCACAGAGACATTAGGCTACTGGCCTACCTTTTGTTCTATTTCTTTGATACATGTTTATTTAATTTCTTTATGTATCTAATAATGTGTGTTAGAGCGTGTTTATGGTCCAGCCATAGAAATATTTATTTAATTTAAAGTTATTTAAATGTACAGCTTCTACAGTGAAGACGTAGTGTGCGTTTAGAATTGAATATCTCGCGAGCTGTGTTGTTGTTCATAACTAATTATGTGCTATAGGAATCTATTGTTTCCCTGTTATTCAACTTATATTTTATTTAATTGCTGGACCATCGACGCCAATAAGTGTTTTGCAGAGATATACCGCACTCTCAAAAGTACTTGTACTATCGTTCTCATCATTTAAAGTCGTTAAGATAGTACCTGCAGATTTTATTGAATTGCAATCTTTCATTTATAAATTTGTATGTTACATTCATAATTCGCAATTGCCGAGTGATAGAAACATTCGACCATTCGATTCATGTGTGTATTCTTATCGTATACTGTAGACTCAGCAGTATTTCGCCTGTAATGCGGCAACTACATATCCCAGCCCCTAGACAACGACACCAGCCAAAACTTTTAATATTGCAACTTTGAGTTGGAGGGTATGTAGTTGAGGACCCACATCCTTTCATCATTTTATTGTTTGAAAGTCTGCAATGTGTTGTGGTCTAACATATTAAAACCTCCAACATACGTCTCGCAAAGTGACTGCAATAAGAAAATTGGGGGTTAACATGAAGATTTCTACAGAAAGACAGCCAGTAGCAGAAGTTGCATCGTTTGTTTTCTCGACAAATAAGAGGCAAAAGTCTTCTGTGGGTTTTGTGTATCTATCTGACATCTTTAACAGGTAGACTAAATTTACATGTACATCTGTATGTGTACTTCGTAAAACATCGTATGGTGCGTGGCGGAGGGTACCCTGTACTACTAGTCATTTCCTTTCTTATTTCACTCGCAAGTAGAGCGAGGAAAAAAAAAGGCTACTATCTATATGCCTCTGTCTGAGCGTTAATTTCTCGTCTCTCCTCTTCGTGGTCCTTACTCGAAATGTATGTTGGCGGTAGTAGAATCCTTTTGCAGTCAGCTTCAAATGTCGGTTCTGAGTAGCGTTGCTCGACAAGAACATCGCTTTCCCTCCAGGGATTCTCATTTGAGTTTTGAAACATCCAACCATTAATTTTGCGGGAGCCAATAGGATCGCTTCTACCGGGCTGTATTCTGAGGGAAGCCCAGTTCTGCAGGCTCATATACATTTCAGACGGGACAGGTATTTTACTATTGTTCACTGGGTCAGCCTTTCTGGCATATTTCGGAAACACTTTTCAGAACATTTCGGTTTGCAGGTGGGTGGAGAGAAAGCATATTGTTCAATGTCTTGGTATTTACCCCAGCGACATTTAAGTGCTCAGTGCTTCTGAGAAGGACAGGACAATTTTCGCGAGTCTGAAATCATTAACAGCTGTCTGGAACGGGAAGCGGTGTCTTGTTGGCTGGGTGCGGTACAGCCCCGACATGCAGGCAGAGGTTTGTGACCCAGTGGATGCGGTCGCAGCTGTTCGCATGCGATGCGGTGGCGGCGCTAGGGACGGGGTGGGGGAATTGCAGGAGTGGAGAAGAGAGTGAAAGATCCAACTGCCCCCATAGACCGACAGGTCTCAGCAGGATTAGTTCGGGAGCAGTATTCTGGAATTCTAAGTGACTTATTTCCACCAGGATGATAAGGCCGACATACAGAACATAATTAGCGTTCGATATCTTCAGCTATTTGACGACGGTTACCACAAAGTTTGGTATCGGAGGAAAGGACTACTTAGCCTGTGGGAAGCCCCTAAAGAAGCCACAGACGCGTCTGTTACTGTTACTAGAGAGTGTAACCCGACTACAGGAAAATAATTAAACACCATGTAAAGGGACTCCCATGATCAATTTAATTAATTAGTCAATTTTCGTCGGGCGGGTGGGAGTGAGGGCGAGAGTACCACAGATATCATCTGCGAGTTGGTGAGATAGACAGGCGTTTTATCGTTGCAGTGAGATCTTTTAACGAAATTTCAATCTCCCACCTACTCAGGGAGAGATGGCCGCCGTAATGAAATCAGCTATATTACCGAATTTATAAACAGATATGAAGTAATAACCTGACATTTACAACTCCTCTGTGCAGCTAATTGTCTACCTGAAGCGACTTTGTAGATGACGAATCACTGGTTACCCTAAGAGAGTTAGAAAGTGAGGAGGCATCCTGTGGCAGAGGTAGAGCATCGTCTCAGCAGTCCGTCGTGAGCCAAAAATGATTTTAGTGTTCTAGTCCTGTGATGCAGGACGTAACAGCTGACAAAAAGAAATTTTTTTCACGTGATAACGGAACACTAAGGGGAAATATAGCCTTTGCCATACTGTTGTACAAGACTTTCATCAGTAACGATACTTTAGCGATTTGGAAACGCATGTATGCTTCAGTGTCTTCTGTCTTCGAAAATAACTTTGTATAAAAGAAACGAATCCACATTTCGCGAGAAATTCGAGATATATGATCAACAACATACCTGTCTCGTATTTCCTAATTTGGATTTTGTAAACTGGGGAGAGTCTATGTCGGAGGGGAGGAGGAATTGTATTTAGAAATATATGTCCAAGCCAGGCCTGCTTGTCTCGAAGAGTGCCGCAGCCAGTAGCAGGGACAGTCATATGGGCTTGGCCGACGGAAGCAGAGTCTTAGCCTATGACGACTGGTTATGTACAAAGAAAGGCTCCGGTTAGTCAGGACTTGCCCACAGCTGTGGGGACAAGTCCTGGCAGCAGTGCACGTGTCGCCATCTGGGTGGCTGTGTTGTGAAGTAACCGGTGTGCTGGTTGAGCAGCAACAGAAGCAGACGCTTGTGTCGTGTTTATTCTCTAATTTTTATGTGGGTATTTGGGAAGATTCAATATGATGAGTATTTGCGCTGGACGATTATTTCCCCCATGTAAATTGATTGGCCTACAACTGGGTGATCACGGTGACAGTATCTCCGGCCTCCGACCATCTGGTATGGCCAGCATGTGGATACCGGGAGATGGGCACACAACTACCGGCGTGGCTGTTATGTGTGCTGGTCTCAGTTCTTTCCCGATCGGGGCGGCCGTGGGTCTGGACAATCCTGCAGTCGATATTTCACGATCATGAGTGTGTGCAATTGGAAGGTTTTTCTCCAGATATGTTCATTGTAAGCTGGAAACGTTGTGGCGGTCATGGTGGATAGTGCAGTACGTGAAGGAGGTGGCTCGTATTCTCAAATGTCGGTGGATACAAGAGCTCGGAAACGTACAGTGCTACAATTTATTTTTTGCGGAAATTTAATCACTTGATTTTGCAAAACGCATGTGCGTCATTTGCAGACGTTGAAAACATGTTCTATTGTGAAGAAGAATCATCAGAAGGTGGTGGTGAGTATTTTAAGCGATCTATTTGACTTAAACTTTCGAGAGCCCTTTTCCCTACCTTGTGTCCTGTAAATTGTTAAGCAGTTGAGTGAAATAGCCACTTGAGAGAGAGAGAGAGAGACAGAAAGGAAGACAGGCAGGAAGCGAGCTGGAATTTTCCAACCAAAGGAATGCTGCCGCCTGTTGCTTTCTTCAGGGCCACAACAACAAAGGGAGGTCACCCAGGCAGGTACGCATGTATTAGCACACAAGACTCCTATCGACAGACTGTGCAGCTCCTGACAGCGGTTTCTCTGCATGCGGTGTGGTCTCACAATTGGTGTGGCAGTGGACTGTGCAGCCCCTGACGGTGGTTTCCTTGTGTGTGGTGTGACCTCGTAGTCGCTGCAGTACGTCCTTATTCCATCCTACTGCATTACCATTATCTGCTGAAAAGTATTCCCCCCTACTCTCGTCCATTATCATCTCCTTCCATTCCTCGTGTAACAGGCTATAAATGCAGTCATCTGTTGTACACTTGTGAGTAACACACATATTAAATCCTCTCTGTCCAACAACAAATAAGACCTTCCTTTCTGACCTTTCTCCTGTCAATTCACAAGTGGGGGAGGACCCCTGTCTCCTACAAATTGTTTAAATAAGGAATATGCAAACTGAATTTTGTGTCATAAGATTCTTCCTCTCCAGCAGCTCAGCATAGACAGAGAAGAGTATTTGCTCTTGCATCAACATCCCACCAATTACCAAGTGGAAGAGGGGAAGGAGAGTCGGGGTGGGGAGAGGAGGCCTGGGTGGGTATTTTTCAGGAGGAGGAAAAGTAGCTCAGAACTGAACTAGTGAGAGGAGACAAAAAGGAAGTTTCCCAGGATTGACATACCTTTTCCCAGAGTGGTGGGGGAGGAGGATAGGGAGAGGGAGGGTGGGGGTTTCTCAGAAATGTGGATTACCTCCAGGAGGTCATAAATCAATCTCCAGAGACTCATTAACCAATGAGCATAACAATAGTTTAAGGGCAGAGGGAGGGGGATAATTCGCCCTTGCATGTATGCATGCCCCTGAATTTATGCAACCTGCACAAACAAAATGCACCATAATCGGCTTTGCGTAGCTACCCTTCTTCACCTGTGCTGCTCAAAGCAATTGCAAGTGAGGGCAGAATGCTCCCCTGAAAAGGTGGACATGGGGAAGGAGTACAATGTCACAATAATGTTGACTGGGAAGTGTACCGAGCTCAAAGATTTGGAGATCAGGATCCCCATGCAACATTATATCTCCCCAAACCAGAACAGCTCGACCACTGAAACGATCACGTTCCGACAATGTTCCTGGGTGCGTTATTTTGTGTCCCGCCTGGAAGACGGCACGTGGGTCTCCTCCTGAGATCTGCAAAAAAGGTCGAATGAAGGAAGCGAGTAGGAGAAGGTGAGGTCAAGCACTTTGGTACTGCAAGTAAAGTTAAAGCACTTTTCCTGATGTATAAACATATGCAAACATATTACTTAACTTTTGGTACAGATGAGCACGTAGGTGCGAAGCTGTTCATGTATCAAAGCTAACAGTTACTAGAAGTTACAAAGGCAAAGTCTGTAATGGCAAGCCCTCCTAAAAGTAGAAGCTAAGGTGCTAGGTCATCTGCTCTTGGTCAACTGGGCTGAAAGTGGAGCGGCGCTCGTTGAGCTCCACAGTGTTGGCTAGATGGCGCTGTGGTCGGCGTAGTTCGTCCGCTCTCGTAGTGCCAACCTATAAGCGTGAACCTACGCTGTGGCCTCGGAACTACCGATACCACACATTATATGTTCCCAGCTGTCACCAGTTGAGAGTATGTCCATAATTACTCCTCATACTGAATCAGCTCTGATCCAAAAAAATCACATGACTCCACACCTCATTGGTCGACTCCCTGTGCTCTTGGCACAATAGCAAAAGGTGCTACCAATGTGCAGGTATTACCAGAACACAATGTACCAGGTGTCAAGATCAGCAACATGCTGTCACCATATCACTGTAGAGCGTGAGATTCTATGCCTTGCAGTCCTGTTAAATGTAGTTCCAATTGCACCTGCTGTTTTATGTGGATCCGTTCTTGCCTGTAGTACAATGTAGCGGTCATCTGCTGCTGTATTTGCTATGAGCACTTGCTCATCTCCGCTACACTGTAAAACGCAGCTCCTTTACTGAACAAGTGCTCGTAGCTCTTTAGGCAAGCATTTCAGAGCCTATGTTTACTAAACAATTTTACCTTGTTTTGATCCATAAAATCTACTCCCAAAACATGGAAAACAAAGAGCTTGCACTAGAAGTGAATTGTTTCATAGTACCAAAGATGAAGAAGTGCTCATAGCTCTTAAGGTACGCATTTTGAACCGATGTTTACTGGAATTTTTGCTTCGAATCATCGTTCCTGTCGTATCTGCGAATATTGGTCATTACTTCTGGAACACTCCATATACACTACAACCTAGAATGAGAGTGTTCATGTCGATGACGTAGTTATTGTACATAAGTGCTATATTTTAGCTGGGAAACAGTTTTTCTCAATCCAGCACCAGTCGTGAGTACACCGGAAACCTTTTTTGTATCACGGTTGACTGGTGGGAAAACCTCTTTAAAGCTGGTATCCAGATATTATATAAAAATGTAACCTTCAGGCAATGACGACACGAGAAAGAATAACAAATAATTTCAACATTCTTAGTCATGAACTGAAAGCAAAAGTAGATAATGAGGAAAGAGCGAGCAAGTGATTTAAAAAAATTCAAAAAGCTAGCGCGCTAGAAGAGCAAATTTCATCACATGCAAGGATTATAGGTATCTGCCAGATGAAGTGGAACATTTACCACCTTGCAAGAGAAGGGAAAAGACGTGAACAGAGATATATACGTAATAACCTGTTTACAGACGGGAATGAATATGAAACTTCCTGGCAGATTAAAACTGTGTGCTGGACCGAGACACGAACTCGGTAGAGCACTTGCGCGCGAAAGTCAAAGGTCCCGAGTTCGAGTCTCGGTCCGGACAGTTTTAATCTGCCAGGAAGTTTCATATCAGCGCACACTCCACTGCAGAGTGAAAATCTCATTCGGGGAATGAATATGTTAGCCGGGAGGGGATCATTTCCAAAGTCTTTATGGAGCATGACCGTCTGATTATACAAAAACAGCTCAGCTGTTACAAGATCTTATGCGCTCATATATATATATATATATATATATATATATATATATATATATATATATCACATGAAAGTGTTATTACTTTGTCAGAACCTGTATCTGAAGAAGAAACAGGAGGCATAATAAAAGTCATGCCAAATCACAGGAGCCTAGGAGTAGACGGTAACTCCTATGAATTTTATAGAACTTTCAGCCCAATCATAAAGAACGAGTTTTCAGAAGTAGCGAGGGAGAAACAACGCTGTAAATATTTACATTCTGGAAATGAACTCGGAGTTACCCGGCTCGTCCCCGAAAAAAATAAGCCACAAAGAATAATGGACTTCAGACCGATAAAGGTGTTACAAGCAGACTCGAAATTCATATCACGTGTCATACACTCAAGATAAAAAAAGACGCTTACAGCATTTGAGAGAATGGTTTAGTAAGAGAGAGTTCTCAAACACTTTAAGGTACCACCGAAGAAGTATGGCCGGCCGGGGTGGCGGAGCGGTTCTAGGCGCTACAGTCTGGAACCGCGCGACTTCTGCGGTCGCAGGTTCGAATCCTGGTTGGGGCATGGGTGTGTGTGATGTCCTTAGGTTAATTAGGTTTAAGTAGTTCTAAGTTTTATGCGACTGATGACCTCAGAAGTCCATAGTGCTCAGAGCCATTTGAACCAAGTGTACACAATAAAAGCATCATAAATGAAATTTGTTCCTTAAGAGACATAGCCTTCTACTGACGGCAGCATCATGCATACAAACATTAGGGCTACTGAACACAGGTTTAGAGAAAGATTTCGTTAAAGTCAGGCATCAGTACCTAGGGAGTTTGTTGTAGCATTTCACATTTCCATGAGCAACAATAGATTTACAGCTACCAAATGTGTATGAAATGGTTTTCAAAGTGCAAATAAATAGATATCTTGTAGAAGAATTCTCAGTGCAGTGTCCTGTCGGACATATCAGGACTACGCAATGGTACACGATAGTTCACCATCAATGTCTATGCTGATGATCTTTTCATAATACCTGCAGAGCCCCAAGACATCCTCCAAAATCTTGGACAGCATAGATGTTTACGAGATAGCACTGTGAGGAACTATGAACAATGATGGAACACAACTCAATGAACGTGTGATGAAACATAACTCAATGAAAATCCACGTCCCTTGCTAAATCATTTTAACGAATGTGTTGGAATGGAAGTGATGACTGCGAAACAAGCTGCAAGACAAAAACGACCTAACTGACGTCAATTACAAGGAAATGGTACAAAAAATAAGAGTAACTCTAAGAGCGAATAGGGAAATTGAACATCATTCAAAGGACTCAATGCACTAACACATGGGCCCTGTCCAAATTGTTGCATGTTGCACATGTCATACCCACTGATAGAAAATATATAGCAAAAATAACTAAAATACATAGATTGGTTCATTTGGAAGGGTGTATTTTTCCATGTAGCCAAGGGATCAGCTGACGAAATCACCTACAGAAGGTGGCCTAGGTTTCATAGACTGTGAGACAAAGTCTTCAGCCCTTGTCGTGCAAAATCTATTAAATACACTGAAATTGCCTGCAAGACGATCGGATTTACTAAAGAGTGCCTGAGAAAACGTGACAGGAAAACATAGGTTACTGACAGATGCCAGCAGCTGTATGTCGGGCATTACAAACTGCAACATATGTATTAGAGAAGATTCCTAATGAAATGTTAACGACTGGGAGAACGGTGTGCTGACACACGCCCCTCCTATCTGCATCATCAGCTGAGGATGACATGGCGGTCGGATGATCCTGATGGGCCACTTGTGGTCTGAAGACGGAGTGCTTGCTAATGAAATGTATTATAGGTCAAAGACAATAATGGAAACATTTAGAAGAAAACTCCATGTGCAAGATGACATGGGCAAATCTTACCAACAAACCCATCAGCTCACATACATGCTCACTGGCATGCATGTTTGTAAATGATCCAATCCCAACAGAATTGTGTCGCCACAAAATGAAACAGAGTAGTCATCCAGTCCTTTGGGGCAGTTCGAGATAATTTTCCCACACAAGCAACTTACCGTTTGGCACCCAGCTCCTGGCCCCTTTCCCATCCAACACTTTCACTCGCATCAGGTTTTCGTTACGAATTGTGATCTACAATGTATACAAATCTTGGATCTAGGTTCCCCTCTCAGGTTTGCACCCTAAGCGGCCGCTACTAATTCTGATATGTGCTGTATGGCAGTCTTACAGATGCGCCTCTGGCGCCCCTCTTAGCTCGGTGCCCAGAGTGGCGGCTCGTGTCGCTCGGACCTTAAACTGGTCCCGCATAGCGCCAGAACTGCGGTATAACTGACACACCCATACACTGAATAGCAAGTTGCCACAAAATTACAGGTCTGTGGAAAAGGGTAAAGTTTGATGCAGCAAGATTGTTATCAACGAGTGTTGACGAAATAAACATGAGGAAAATAATTTATGCTACGGTTTATCAGCATGGATGATATTTGCACCCACAGATTTGAGCAACTTTTCTCAAACCTACAAATTCCAGGTTTGCGCATGTCTCAAATTGCACAAATCTTCTGTTCACATGGGCAGATGTCATGTGTACAGACAGAACGCTGCATGTGGACTGGTCTTTATGGAAAACTTTGAACTACTTATTTGTGCATGTCAAAGAGGTGGTGGGGACATGCACATGTATAAGTTTTAATTGGCAACTGTCTGTTGGTTTCCTGTAGCACACAGCACTTTTATCTTCCAGTGCTGTAAAAGTGTTTGTGGTCCCTAATTTATCCCTGTGCGAAATTAATTTCGGATCCAACATTTAGCTTTCATCTTCCTAGTATTTAGGTCTTGTCACAGCTCTAATGCCATAATCTGATCTACAAAACATTGATAACCGTCAATGTGATTTCAGTTGACACCATACTGAAAGCTGTGCGAGCGCATAGAATTTGTGGCATGCCATGATCTGTTAGGGATCACAGAACATCAAAATATGAGAAGTGCAAGGCCCGTGTTCAGGCCTTGGTAAACGAGAAAATTTGTTTATCAACTTCGTCTTCGTCTAGCCACGGATTTGTCAAACAAACCAATACACATGTTCCGAAGCTGACATTGTTCGTTTCCGTGAGTATTTTGCCAATAGTGAGAATGGCTACAAATGCGGACAAAGCATTTCTGGCCTTGTCTTGGGCACTGTGTTTAAAGAAGAAGAGGAAGAAGAAGAAGAAGGAGAGAAGAAAACAAGATGCTGATCCAAGGAATGACTTAAAACGAGAGAGAGATTTAACGATTAAAATCTGCTAAAGAAAATATTACTCTCAGAACCCAATGATTACATCAGCTTTCTTCGACTGGGCAATGACGTTTTTAATATCTTGTTAAGGCCCTTGTAGAAGAAGAAACTCATTTCTCGATTCGCTCTTATCTAGCCACAGTTGTGTCAAACAAGCTTGTACACATACCAATAAAGCTTGTCAATGTAACCTTAATTCTGCAGCAGATTCTTTTTCTGTATGCTGTATTTTGACTGTAGTGGGAATAGGCTACAAATGCACGTAAAGCATTTCTAAAACATTGACTCTGATACTGTGTTTAAAGAAGAAGAACATAACAAAACGCTGGTCTGGGGAGTGATTTAAAATGAGAGATAAATGTACACACGAAAACCTCTTAAAAGAAATTACACTCAGACCTTGATGATTACATCAACTTTCCATGGATGGACAGAGAAACTTTTAATAACTTGTTTGGTATTACTTTGTCCTTAAACTGGAAAAGAAGACACAAGTATTCGAAAATTTATTCTCTTCTACTTGGTGTTCTAATTACAGTTAGTTAAAATATCACTTATGAGAACATATAGCTCACATCATCAGTGGAAGAACTGGAGAGGAAATTGTTGATTTTCTCCTTAACCTCTTCCTGTATAATATAAGGCTGGGAAAGATGTGACACCACCACTATTTTGGTAACTGCAAGTGCTATTATGTTTTTATCTTTGATCGCAGTTTCCATGCTTTTTGAAACTCACAATACAGTCAGATAAATTGTAATAAAACTATTTTTCACTAAACTCAGCGAAACGTCGAATCAAACAGCGCCCGCCATCTTATCAAACTTTCTGTCAATCAAAATTTCTCACAAACACAGCAAACACGATTTAAGCTGTTGTAGCTGTTATCAAACGGAAATTATGTCCTGATTATGAGCTTCTTGTGCATGCTATGCTCTTTGAATTGCAATGTAACTGTGTTGCTCGAATTATGATTAATTTTTGCTCTCATCTAGAAGATTGGGTGGGGTAAATGATACCATATTTGTTTTTGCTTCACATGAAATAGAACAGGGCTGGCCACAGCAGGGCAAACTTCACGCATGTCGCATGTGTGGGCTGCTGGTGTGCCACAGCCCGGCCTGTCTCTGCTACAGTCTGGGACCGCGACCGCTACGGTCGCAGGTTCGAATCCTGCCTCGGGTATGGATGTGTGTGATGTCCTTAGGTTAGTTAGGTTTAAGTAGTTCTAAGTTCTAGGGGACTGATGACCTCAGAGGTTAAGTCCCGTAGTGCTCAGAGCCATTTGAACAATTTGAACCGGCCTGTCCCTCAGCTTTGTTTGGTCCTTCTCAGAGGTATTTGGAGCAGTGTGCCATTTCGTTTAGCATTATGGTGCGGCTTTTCTCGGTAGGTACAACTCTCTGAGTGTAGCAAAATCGTGCTGTCAGCGCTGTTTAACCTTCGCTGTTTATTCGTGCTATGAACGACACGCACAGATCCAAGGGCTATTTGTGTAAAAAGAGGAAGTCTAGAAATCTCGCGTTGCTGTCCCTTAAAATGAATGGGAATGACAGAAGGGAGGGATGAGAATTCTCAATTCGCATAACGACAGATACTGCATATTTACTATGAAATGACATTACAGTACTATGAAAAAAGAATTTAAAGGTTTAGCTGATAAAGCAAGAGCAAAAAATTTCAACGATTGACAGACAGGATTCATTGTTCTGTATATAAAATGCACTTTGTGCTAAATATGCAGGCCTGGATCACTTGAAAAAATTGGTCGTTCAAACTGTAAAATTTCTTAAGTCGCATTGTCAGTTGTAACTGATTTCAGTGAAAGAGTATGGAGACTTCATATATTACTGCAAAGTGTGTTGATTAAGTTTTGGTCAACTACATCTTATCTCCAGCCGATGAAGAGATGCAGTGTTCTAGTGAAGCAATAACTTTTTATTTTTTCTCAAGCTCGAACACCAATCAACTCAAAACACAAGTAAATACAAATAATACTAATAAAAATCAAAGAGTAAAGCAGATCGTCTGTGCGCTCTTCGGCACAGAATAATGCTGCGTTTCTTATGCATTCACAGGTGTTCTTCTGGCGACTCCCACACAGCCTCCACCCCCCCACCCCCCCTCTACTGTAGAGCAGAGCTCCAGGAATGTAGGGGTATTTATATTTCACCCGACGTCCAGCTCTCGTGTGTACTGAAGGCACTGCTTGAACTTCTTCAGTGACAGTGACAGTCCTGTTTCCTCTTGTGGCACTGAGACAGTGTCATTCGTGTCCAGTACTGTGGAAGGTGACACGTCATGTTCAGCGTGTACATCTTCTTTGGTCGGTAACATATGTGCAGGTTTTAAACGTTCCAATGGAACCACTTGGGTCTTCCCATTTTGATCTATACGTACAGTATGTTCATCCTGGGAGAGAACCCTGTAGGGCGCAGACTATGGGGGCTGAGGCGGTGACTTGATGGCGTCTATGTGTACATCACATGTGTACATGACCGTAGGTCTTAGTGCACGAACATTGTTATCGCCCCATGTCTTGAGACAGCAGATGGGCGAAGTGTGGCCATATGCTTCCGCACCATTTGTAGTACATAAGGCAATTCAGTCTGTCGTGCCCCAGTTTGATTGGTGAAGAATTCTGCAGGCAGTCTTAAGGGGGTCACCATAGAACAATTCTGCAGTGGATACCCCTAAATCTGCTTTTGATGCTGAACAAAGGCCCAACAAAACCAGTGGCAATGCTGATGATCAAGACTGTGCATGGCACATTAAAGCGGCTCTTAACATTCTGTGCCAACGTTCCACCATTCCATTGCTTGTTAGGTGGTAAGCCATGGTACAATGATAGTGAAAACCGCAGAGGTTGGCCAATTCTGAGAACAGCGTCGATTCAAATTGACTCCCCTGGTCTGTGGTGACATGTAAAGGGCAGCCGAAATGTGCAATCCATGACGAAAGAAAAACCGTGCCTCCATTTCCATGGAAATGTGCGATAATGGAACCGTCTCCGCCCATCTGGTGAAGCAGTCCACTACAGTGAGGAGGTAACGGTATCCTTCTGATGGCAATAGAGGTCCCACGATATCCAGGTGCACATGTGTGAAACGTTGTAAGTGGGAAGTCTCCCACTGCTTTGTGCACGTGTCGCCCAGTCTTTGCCCGACTATGGCAGACCTTCTTTATGTTGGGCCACACAAATCTTTCCATCATCAGCTTCACGCTGGCGTTTATTCCCGGATGACCCAGCCCATGGATGCTGTCAAATAATTGCCATCGCAATTTCTTAGGTACAAAAGGTCTCGGTTTTCCCTGTGATGCACCGCACCAAACTCGCAAATATTCACCAGCAGGTTGTATCTGCCGCAGACGTAACCTGGATGTACTGTAGAAACGGAATTCGGGGAGTTATTGGTCTGTCTCTTGCACAGTAACCAGCTCCTTGTGGTCAATAGCCTGAGAGATCGATTTCAACCGAGGCAGGAAATCCGCCATGACGTTCTCAGCTCCTTTTATATGCTGCAGGTCTCTCGTGAATTGGGCGATGAATTCAAGTTCTCTAAATTGTCATGGTGAACATCCATCCTTGTTCCTGCTGAAGGCGAAAGAAATCGGCTTGTGGTCTGGTAAGATCGTGAATGGCCTGGCTTCCACTTGTGGCCAGATATGACAGACAGCTTCATAAATTGCCAGCAATTCCCTATCGTAAGTGTTCCATTTCACTTGTGATGATGTAAGCTTATGGGAGAAGAAGCCCAGGGGCTGCCAGTGGCCTTCGACATGCTGGTGTAGAGCTGCTTGCTGACTGGCATCCACAACAATTGCCAGTATCGCCTTAGGAACTGGGTGTGTCAGCATGATTGCCTGACGTAGACATGCCTTGGTCTTATCAAATGCCATCAAATCTCTGGTGTCCATTGCAAAGGTCGTTTGCCCACTGCTTCCTTGCTGACTAGTGCTGATGTCAAAGGTGCCTGGATGGTCACTGCATTAGGCAAATGTTGTCTGTAGAAATTAAATGCTCCAAGGAACCGGCGTAGTTGATGATAATCAATGGGGTGAGCCATCTCTTCGATAATGGCAAGTTTATCTTGCAGTGGGCTGATGCCAGCTGCTGTCACTGAGTATCCCAAGAACGGCACCAGATGTCGCCGAAGTAAACACTTTGATTCATTGACCGAAATGCCATATGCATTAATGCATTGGTAAACAGTCTTTAAATGCAACTCGTGCAATTTCTCAGATGCCGAAAAGACCAGGACATCATTGAGGTATGCGAAGCACTACATTAAACCTGTTAGTAATTCATTGATAAACCGTTGCCAAGTTTGTGTCATATTTTTCAAACCAAACAGCATATGGAGGTATTCGAATAAGCTGAATAGTGTCGTGACGACTGTCTTCGGTATATCAGCAGGCGCTACTGGTATCTGGTGATATGCTTTCTGGCAATCAATGACACTAAAAATGGTCGCGCCTGCCAGCACATGCATAAAATCCTTAATATGTGGTATCGGATAGCGGTCGGGAATAGTGCGGGGACTGAATGCTCGGTAGTCTCCACATGGTCTCCAGGTGGTTAAGCGCCTGCCAGCACATGTGTAAAATCCTTAATATGTGGTACTGCATAGCAGATTGGAATAGTACGGTTACTGAGTGCTTGGTAGTCTCCACATGATCTCCAGGTCCCATCTTTCTTCCTTACTAGATGAAATGGTGATGACCACGGGCTGTCGGATCTACGGTCGACTCCCGAGCGCAAGAGTTCTTCGAATTCTGCCTTCGCTGCACCGGTACAATTAGGAGCTAACTGCCGCGGATGCTGAGATACTGGTTGACTGGGTGTAGTCCTGATGTGATGGACCGTGTTGTGCTTAACTGCCCACGCACATGGCACGGATTCGTAGTTTGCTACATGTGGCGTCACTTCCTGTCTGTCATCATACGTAGGCAGAGAACCTCGTCCTAGGGTGCCTCTAATACTCTGTTTACCAAGGCAGATGCTCGACGAGCCAGCATCTTCTTCAATTGTGTAATGAAACAGAAAATCCGCACCCAATATTGCGTCTGACACATCGGCATTCAAAGAAAGTCCATGGTAAATGTTCTTGGAAACTGGCCTACAACTGTCTGGCATTTTCCATAAGTCATTATTGAAGTCTCGTTTGCTGCTGTGAGCTTTGATTGAGATGGAGGAAGCTTCACTTCGCAACTTCCAACAGGCAATGCACTGATGTCCGAGCCTGAGTCGATTACATAAGCGCGGACGGGTTTAGCGTCTGTGACAAGAAGTCGGTGGGGCAGTGAAAGCAAAGAAGAAAGGTTACTCACCAGTAGTTTCCTGTCAACGCTCTTATCTCGCAGTGGTAGGCGCTGGTGCTCGAACTCGCAACTGGTGGCGCCTATCGCCGGCCTATGTCGCCATTTGGGTGAGTGCAAGGTGATGTTCATCGCTTCGCCTTATTTCCGAAGCGACGTTTGTACCAGCAGATACGTTCTTTTGACACATTGCCACCTTCCTTGCTCTTCTTGCATGCAGCTGTTGTGCCTTCCGGCAATGTCGATATCTGTCGCCGCAAGTGGTCAATGTGATTTCGTAGTTCATACAATTGTTGAGTAACGTCCGTTTGCTGGCGTTGTTGTATCGCTGCAGCTTCCCGAATGTATGTACTGTTGCGTTCGAACGTCACAGACGACGTATGCCCTGCATCTAACGAGACATAGACCTTGTCGGCTAGTGAGAGCAACGATGAAATACCGCGTGCGTCGAAAAGCACTACAGCTGTTCTGACTGCCTGTGGCAACTGTCCGCGCCGTACATGTTGCAGTGTTGCATCTGGCAACTCGGTGTCGTCAACTAAGCTTCGCAGGTGCCGCCAAAATCCCGAAGGCGACATGTCTCCTCTCTTTTCACCATGTAGTGCTTGTTGGATACGTTGTTCCACTTGCCGATGTAGTCGCTCAAGGAGTAACTGTTTAAAATGCGTATACTTATGCATGGAGGACGGGTGGAGTATTATATTCGTGCTGATCGTTGCTGTCTTACTGTCGAGCGCTCTAACAGCGATCGAAAATTTAGTATCTTTGTTTACAATGCCGTGGTGCTCGAAAGTGAGATTGAGCATTGCAAACCATAATTCTGGTTTATCAGGAATGAACTGCGGTGGGCGTATCTTGATCTTGCTGGTGTCATCCGCAGACGGCTGTTCCTTGACGCAATAGAAAAGTTCGAAGCAGCATTTTCCTGGTTTTCAATGTCGTGTCGTAAATCTTCGATGTCTTCCAACAAAATATCGCGCCGATCCGTAGTACTCTGTGAGTCGAGCGGACGTGCCGACTCTGAGTCAGATGACACCGATCGGTACTGCATTTGCTCGTCAAAAATGGAATTTAATATACGGGGTTACCACTTTGGTCAACTACAGATTATCTAGATCTGCTGAAGAGATGCAGTGTAGTAGTCAAGTAATAACTTTTTATTTTTTCTCAAGCTCGAACACTAATCAACTCAAAACACAAGCAAATACGAGGGTCACTCCAAAAGAAATGCACACTATTTTTGTAAAAATACAGTTTTCATTCTGCATGTGTGAAAGTTTTACAGTATGTAGATACATCCTTCCCGCTTGTTTTCAAACTTAGTTCAACCTGTTCCCGTGAGTGGCGACGTCACAGCATGTCTTCAAGATGGCTGCTACACTTGACGTTCGTCAGAAGCAACGTGCTGTCATAGAACTCCTGTGCTGTGAAAACGAGACAGTGAGAACATCCACAAGAGATTGAAAAAGGTGTATGGAGATGCTGCTGTCGATCGCAGTACAGTTAGTAGGCGGGCAAGCAGGTTACATGATGAAAGTGGGCATGTCAATATTGAGGATTGTCCTCGCAGCGGCAGGCCTCGTAGTGCACACACTGCCGCGCGGGATTAGCCGAGCGGTCTAGGCGCTGCAGTCATGGACTGTGCGGCTGGTCCCGGCGGAGGTTCGAGTCCTCCCTTGGGCATGGGTGTGTGTGTTTGTCTTTAGGATAATTTAGGTCAAATAGTGTGTAAGCATAGGGACTGACGACCTCAGCAGTTAAATCCCGTAAGGTTTCACACACACACACTGCACACACTCGAGACAATGTGCAGAGAGTTAACGAATTGGTGACTGCTGACAGACGCTTCACAGTGAACGAATTGTCACGCTACGTTGGGATAGGGGAAGGAAGTGTTTACAGAATACTGAAAATTTTGGCGATAAAAAAGGTTTGTGCCAGGTGGGTTCCCAGGATGTTGACAGTGGCTCACAAAGAAACGAGAAAAACGGTACGCAGCGAACTTTTGGAACAGTACGAGAATGGTGGAGATGAATTTCTTGGAAGAATTGTGATAGATGATGCAACATGGCTCCATCATTTTTCACCAGAGACGAAGAGGCAATCAATGGAGTGGCATCATGCACATTCACCCAAGGAAAAAAAAAAATTCAAAACCACACCTTCTGCTGGAAAAGTTATGGCTACGGCATTTTTCGATTCCGAAGGACTCTTGCTTGTGGACATCATGCCAAGTGGAACCACCATAAATTCTGATGCATATGTGACGACACTGAAGAAACTTCATGCTCGACTGAGACGTGTTTGACCACATCGGCTGGATGTTTTGCTGTTGCACGACAATGCATTGCCACATGTCAGTCAAAAAACCATGGAAGCGATCACAAAACTCGGATGGACAACACTGAAATACCCACCTTACAGTCCTGACCTGTCTCCATGTGACTATCATCTCTTAGGGAATCTGAAACACTTTCTTCGTGGAGCAAGGTTTGAAGATGATGACACCCTCGTGCACGCTGCCAAACAGTGGCTCCAGCAGGTTGGTCCAGAATTTTACCGTGCGGCTATACAGGCGCTGGTTCCAAGATGGCGTAAGGCAGTTGAGAGGGATGGAAATTATGTGGAGAAATGAAAATATTGTTCCTAAAGGATGTATCTAGACACTATAAAACTTTCAAAAATGTAGAATAAAAGATGGATTTAAAAAAAATAGTGTGCATTTCTTTTGAAGTTACCATAGTACAAAGCATATGAATAAAAATCAAAGAGTAAAGCAGATCGTCTGTGCGCTCATAGCTGCAGAATAATGCTGCGTTCTTGTGCATTCAAGGTGTTCTTCTGGCGACTCCCACAAAGTCAAAGGACATGCCTGGAACGATTTTTCAATTTAAAACTCGATATTGTTGAATTTGTGGTGGAAAAGGAGTATAGGAACGAAAATTAGAACATCTGGAATGGAATTTTAAGTGGACTAGGCAGCACACTGCCCACAGTAAGATATTGTAAAATAACTTCTTTCTGATTTGAGGGAATGCATTTAAAAAGAAAATAGCGTTGTAGTAGGGTCATATTCTGACAAAGACACTCCACTACCCTAAGCTCACTACCATTAAATAAAACGCGAGGTCTGCGGGATTCATTGTGGCCTTGCAACAATTACAAGAATAGTTTTATAAAAATTTTGAGTACGGTGTCAATCTTACATCGGTTTCTGTGCTATTTTTGTGATCATTTGCTGTTTCTGTTGCAAGCAGCCCTGTGCATATGCCGATGTAACTGATTGACCTACAAGGTAATTCCAGTTGTAATATACGCGCAAACAAAGTTGACTCTCGGCACGGTGGCTGATGGGAACGACTGTAAATGGGAAATGCCTTTACAGTCGCTACCATCAGCCACCGCACCGAGTGTCCACTTTGTTTGTGCGTATAGTAATGACAAACATTTTCACGTCAAAACTGCCCAGGACGTCTACATTGCTTTCCTCAGGTAGTGTTTCCAAGTCTCCATAACGAGATTGCAAAAGTACTACAATATTTCGATGGACGTATTTGCGTGAAAGACTTTTTCGATTATGAAACTTAAAACTTCACGACTACGTGGCAACTTGGGAGCGAATCTCTTTGAAACAGTCTGTGTCTATAAATACTCATGCCTACAGTTCAGATGAAAATTATATTATGTCTTCAGTACGCCAAAAATAATGAAATAATACTGAAAATTTGTTTCGTTTGTGACATATGTTGTTGAGAAATGAGAAATATAAGATCAAATAGTATGCAGTGGGACTGCATTGCTATTTAACGCCGGCCGGAGTGGCCGTGCGGTTCTAGGCGCTACAGACTAGAACCGAACGACCGCTACGGTCGCAGGTTCGAATCCTGCCTCGGGCAGTCACATGGAGCCAGGTCAGGACAGTAAGATGGGTGTTTCAGTGTTGTCCATCCGAGTTTTGTGATGTGTGTGATGTCCTTAGGTTAGTTATGTTTAATTAGTTCTAAGTTCTAGGCGACTGATGACCTCAGAGGTTAAGTCGCATAGTGCTCAGAGCCATTTTTTTGCTATTTAACTGCGAGCGTTCGCAGTTTTCTGCTATTCCTCCTTTTCGCGCTCTGACAGCGTGACAGAGCGGTGGGGGAAATGAGAAGGGAGGCCGAGCACTTTGGGACTCGCGCCGGGAAAAGCCCACGAGCCGAAATCCTGCCCGCCCCTGAAATAGATACTGTTTTGTCACATGATATTCTACGGACTCATGTTTTTTTTTTTTTTTTTTACTAGTTACGTATCATATGTGAATAGGTAGATTTAAAAACACGGTAAGTATAGTGATCGTATTCTAAATTTTTGTTGCCACACGTTTTTCGTACTGTAGCATTTATTTCAGTGGCTTGTGCTAAGGTGTCCTTATTGCATTATTGTAGTATCTGTTAAAAACATGTGAAAACACTTGTGTAATTACTGTCGCACTTTTAGGATTGCAAGAAAGACTGCTCTACTCACCCAGACAACAAAGCGTAGGGCCTACTACCTACATCTCCTTACTCCACCAGCCACTGTGAAATGCATGGCCCTCATGGCAAAAAGCAACACCATTCAAAGCAGAATTACATATTCATTCCGTGGTAAGATATAATAAGGCTGAATACCAGTACTGTCAAAACCTGCTAACAGTGAATTTTACATTAAATTTGCGAAAGTACGGGAAATGGACGCAAACAAAATATAGAGTACAATACTAGCAATATACTTGCAATCCATTTAAATAGAACAATCGGCACTCAGATTCGTAAGTAATAACAGATACAGAACACTATGCAACGAAAGCAGCTTCTTTTATACAACAAAAACAAGTTTGGAATCGTTTACCCCACCCAATACCGCGAAAGCAATCACAATACGAGTAAAATATTTACAACGCAGTTCAGCGTGTGCAATACACACGAGAAGACTTAAACAGGTGCACACTGTGATGAAACCAACGTGGAATACTAAAAATCAGCCAATAAGAAAACTAGATGATGGATTGATAAACATGCATCGCTTCAGATGGCGTGGCATCGAACCAAAGGCATGTTACCAAAGGTCATATTACTCGCACAAACAAAATTGACACTCGGCGTGGTTGCAGATGGGAGTGACCGTAAAGGCATTTGGGATCGACAGAAGCGTCCGTTCCATGGAGGTAAGAATTCTTACGTCCATGGTCCGTTCCCACGCGTCGGCTTTGACCCGTGACGTAAGGGTGTTGTCGTGTGTGACGTCATGACGGCGCGGAGTTTGGTTTGAGTGTGGCTGTCTCCAGTTCTGTTTTATCTTATTTTATTTACTTTTCTGATCTGTTCGTTCTATCTCGTGAGATTTTTTTAAAATTTAAAAACACTTATTACTTATTTTAATTATCTGTTTCCTCCAATTTCTGTTTTAGTTTATTATATTTATCTTTCTGATCTGTTCGTTCAATCCCGTGAGATTTTTTTTTTTTAAGACAAAAAACACTAATCAGCTACTGAAGCATCTTTATCTTCTATGGGTTGCAGGGGTTACGACCCCTGGGGAGGTGGGTGGGTATTCATGCAAGGCTGTCTTCACTTACACGTTGTAGCTACGCAAGGCGTCTAAATTTGTTTATATTTAGTTTACCCCCACGCAAAACACCCCATTTTCCGCGCTTGCCCCGTTAGTGTCATTAATTAGGCTTCTTGTGGAAAGTGTGTGTGTTTGCTTTTGTTTCCGCCATATTTGTGACGTCATGGGTCAAAGCAGACGGGCGGGATCGGACGCTTCCGTATTTCCGGCATTTGCCATTTACGGTCTCTCCCATCAACGACTGTGCCCGGTGTCAACTTTGTTTGCTCGAATATTCACGAGTTTCTGTCTCGTGTGAGCTCTCACATTACTTGTGTATATAATTTCGGCGTTCAAATTCATGCCTATGGATCCGGCTTCATATTCTAAACTCTTTGGGCAGGGGATGTGCGATCTCTGTGCAATTGTACTATGATTGAGAGTCTCTGAATTGCCTGTCAGTGTTTGTTTTGAAAACGTAGACCATGTGTTCGAAAGAGCTTCGTAATAAAGTTTTGTTCTTTTTAGAGAACAGAAAGTATGCAAATAATCTCGTCGACATACTTTCCTTAATAGATGTTAGTTCAAGATTATGTCTGATTCGAGCGTTGTTTGTGTGTAGGTGGTGATAATTTTATTCTTTAATTTATGTTTCTCGTATGGCAGGGCAGTGAGAAGAAATCACAGGCAGCGATACTTGCATTGGAGCTTGCATTTTCAGAAGTACTAAAACGAGGAGACTTGCATAATGTGCCCCAGAGTATTACACTAAATGGTAAGTTCAGCTAGTCTTCAGAATTAGTCTGAACGGACAGGTGGTAGTGCCCTTACTTTTCATTGTTTATTTACACAATAGTTGAGAAAAGGC
Organism: Schistocerca piceifrons; assembly: GCF_021461385.2. Classification (NCBI taxonomy): domain Eukaryota; kingdom Metazoa; phylum Arthropoda; class Insecta; order Orthoptera; family Acrididae; genus Schistocerca; species Schistocerca piceifrons. The sequence goes on from NC_060138.1 coordinate 992,240,912, forward strand.
ATAAACTAAAAGCTAGAACCTGTCACGTCATCAGAGGAGACAGATGTCGATCTCTCTGTCAAGTATCCTGTATGACATTGGTAAGAAGCATGAGAGTAAATTTGCTCAGGGTTTAATATTTTCACTGGGCGATAAATTGTTCTGTGCTCACTTGTTTATTTAAAGCATTAAACGTTTAGATACAATGTAATTAGAAAGGTTTAGATAAGTGAGGCGGCGTGCCATATAAAAACTAAACATCCTGCTGACTGAAAATGTGGAGAATTGAAATTGGATCAACATGCATGTGCAACAGCATAATTAAACCTTCGGTTTAGATTGAAAGTTTAGAAAAGTTACGTGGTGGTGACGCATTGTTTGTAGTTTATGTGCAATATATTATGTACATAATGTGCTCAAAATAGTTGCCAGAGATTGGTCTATTATACGGTCTATTATACAGGGTGTTTATAAATGAATATAGGAGTTTTAAGGCTTTATAATATTTATTATATTAAACTTGCAATTACAAATGATATGTCAAATGAAAGAGCTACTCAAACAGTTTTACCAAGAACCTTATAAATGTTCAATGTGAGCACCATTTGTCACATGGCACACACAAAGTCTATAACCGAGTTCTTCCCAAATGCTGGATAGGCTGAAACGGGCACTATGACAGAGCTTGTTTGCATGGCCTTCACGTTCACCCAACCTAATGCCATGCGATTTTTTCCTTTGGGGCTTCATCAAGGACTGTGTGTACGTGCCTCCGCTACCAGCAGACCTCCTTGAATTAAGAAACCGGATTGAAGCAGCTGTTGCTACAATCACTGAAGACACACTTACTAACGTTTAGGAAAAACTTGGCTATAGACTTGATGTGTGCTGTGTGACAAGTGCTCACATTGAACATTTGTAAGATTTTTAGCAAAACTGTTTTAGTTGCTCTTTCATTTGACATATCATTTATAACTGTAAGTTTGACATAATAAATATTATAAACTGTTAAAACCCCAGTATTCATTATAAAAGCCCTACATAATACAGCATTTCTCAATTTAGTCCCTCTGTACTGCTGCTTATTTATAATGTGAAGACGGTTAAATGTGGAGTGAATATTGACTAATATAGATTCACACTGAAATTAGAAATAACCACACAAAAAAAGGAATTACTTGTCATAGTAATCATGCGTAGCATTAAATACTTGGTAAATGTTGTCAGTGATGGGTGTAGACCTCAGACTGTATTGCCAACCAGTCTTTTACCACAGCCTTCATATTCACATGTTTCATCCAGTGTCAACGAAATTGTCAGCCTCCTGTCTATCCTGTAATGTTAAGCTGTCACCATAACCAGATTTTCTATCACTATTACGTTGAGGTAAGGCAGCCATGGTAAATACTTTCCCCATCTTTGCCCTACAGAACTAGACTATCTGTGGAAGTGACTGTAAATTATGAAATACCTAATATACTGATTCGTGATAACTTTGTACATCTGTTCCATGCACTGAGAACAACACACAACTTATCATGGTCTGAATGTTAACTTTTACATTTTTAGCCATGATTTTATCTTGCTGGACCAGAAGTTTGGTAACAAAAGGCTTTTTTCTACTAGGAGACTCACTGTGTATTCTGAGCAGCATGGACTTAGCAGAGGAATATCATTCATATAGGATTTAATAAAGGACTTAAAATTACTACTGAGCCATTGCCCAGATTGGAGTTAATGGAAACGTCCAATTCCACCCATCTACTTTGACCAATGACGTCACCAATATAGCAGAAACGACCATTCACAACTACTCCCATATCGCGACTATGACATCATTACGTAAACATGACAATAAACATGAAAATAGATCGAAAAACCATCAAACACATATTTCTCTAATAATATAATGAAACAAGTGGGGGAAGTTGGGGGTTTTTGGGTGGGGACAAACAAAAAATAAACACACGCCACTAGACAAAACCGGTAAAATAAAATGACCACAACCTTCCCAAAATCATGTAGATACAATATCTACTGGAATCAAACATTTCCCGTGCCCTATATAGCTCAACAGAAACTACCAATACCAATTCATAAAACCCAAACCTACAACCACTTCCACAATCATCACCACCTCAAAAACCACAAGAAAACATCAAATTTGGAATTGAACACTTCCCTTGACCTATAAAGATCAACGGAAACTCCCGATACCAATCCATAAAACCCATATCTACAACCACTTCCACAAGCATCACTACCTCAAAAACTAATAAAACACCAAATTTGAATCAAACACTTCCATTGACCTCACAGGTCAACAACAACATACAAAACCAGCTCACCAATACCAGCAACACCCTCTCCCTCCCCCCCCCCCCCCCCCACACACACACACACACACACACACACACACACACACACACACACACACACACACACACACACTCTCTCTCTCTCACAATCCACGAATCATCTAACCAGATAAAAACATGAACAAAAAAGACAACTCACCACATGAAAGCTCCGGCGCTGTCTCCTGTATTGGACACCACACACACACACACACACACACACACACACACACACACACACACACACACACACACACAATAAACTACAACCAAATAAAATTCCCAACCTCCCCACTCCCAAAAAATCAAAACTGAAGAAACAAATACTAACCAAAAACAAAAAAACATACACAGCCTAAGAATCCTCCACAACAAAAACAAAAATCCACAACCACCCCCCACCCACCTACCTCCCCAAACCTCACCAACCCCCCCCCCCTCCCCAGAGCCACAGCCAACCCTCACCCCCCACCCCCCCAAAAAAAACCTAACTAACTCACAATCCTGGGCCTGTACATCTTCGTAACAGCTCTTAAGGAAACCCTAAACATAGGATACCCCTCAGGGATGCTCTTTCGCCAACAATACTCACCTAAATGAGACTGAAGGTTGGAAGAGTGCCTCTTCCCCCTCCCTATAACAGATTTAACAGCCCCCCTCCCCCCCCCCCCCAAAACCCCTCTATAGTATTTGTACAGGCCCCACTCATAATTCTTAAACTCTACATTGTGATTGACTACTAAGTCATTGTAACCCTCCCAACCCAACCCACTATAAGGAGCAAGCCCATTAGAAACTACAGTGCTCCCCTGTTCTACATACTCCTGAATTAACTCCACTAACTCCCTCTTTGTACGATGTTCAGCAACCCTAAACACACTTTGAGAAGACCCAGACCCTGATACCACAGCCCCCCCCTCCTCCCCACGCACATAAACCAACCACAGGTGTACTCCTCCCATACTTCCTCCTACCAAACTGTGACTCACGCATCTCAACCACACCTAGTAGATAGTGTCGGAAGTTCCATGCGGCTTTTCGTGGATGATGCTGTAGTATACAGAGAAGTTGCAGCATTAGAAAATTGTAGCGAAATGCAGGAAGATCTGCAGCGGATAGGCACTTGGTGCAGGGAGTGGCAACTGTCCCTTAACATAGACAAATGTAATGTATTGCGAATACATAGAAAGAAGGATCCTTTATTATATGATTATATGATAGCGGAACAAACACTGGTAGCAGTTACTTCTGTAAAATATCTGGGAGTATGCGTGCGGAACGATTTGAAGTGGAATGATCATATAAAATTTATTGTTGGTAAGGCGGGTACCAGGTTGAGATTCATTGGGAGAGTGCTTAGAAAATGTAGTCCATCAACAAAGGAGGTGGCTTACAAAACACTCGTTCGACCTATACTTGAGTATTGCTCATCAGTGTGGGATCCGTACCAGATCGGTTTGACGGAGGAGATAGAGAAGATCCAAAGAAGAGAGGCGCGTTTCGTCACAGGGTTATTTGGTAACCGTGATAGCGTTACGGAGATGTTTAATAAACTCAAGTGGCAGACTCTGCAAGAGAGGCGCTCTGCATCGCGGTGTAGATTGCTAGCCAGGTTTCGAGAGGGTGCGTTTCTGGATGAGGTATCGAATATATTGCTTCCCCCTACTTATACCTCCCGAGGAGATCACAAATGTAAAATTAGAGAGATTAGAGCGCGCACTGAGGCTTTCAGACAGTCGTTCTTCCCGCGAACCATACGCGACTGGAACAGGAAAGGGAGGTAATGACAGTGGCACGTAAAGTGCCCTCCGCCACACACCGTTGGGTGGCTTGCGGAGTATAAATGTAGATGTAGATGTTCTTCCCGCGAACCATACGCGACTGGAACAGAAAAGGGAGGTAATGACCGTGACACGTAAAGTGTCCTCCGCCACACACCGTTGGGTGGCTTGCGGAGTATAAATGTAGATGTAGATGTACTCCAGGCCCACCCAACTTACCCCTGTATTTAATGTACTCTGAACAAACCTCGAGACAAAAAGAATACCAATCAAGGACCGTTTGCTCACTCACACACACCTCATGCGCACAAAAACTGTGAGAGGACTGAAAACAGAAATGATAACTCATCAACACAATTTCACGCACGCCCAACCCAGACTTCTAGAACCAGGTACCAAGCGAATGGAGCGCTAAATGTTATCATGCCGGCTCCTCTACATATAGCCGTCCCTGGCCCGAGACGCCAGAACTTTCCTTAACTTTATATATTCACCACATTTCACCAGCTTGGCCAAAAGTCCAAACAGTTGCAGGAATTTGATGAGCGACGTAGTACTGTCACCCATCGTGCCCCACAACTGAAAACTGTTGACATTATCGGTCATATCCATTCCTAACAATGACATAAGAAAAGTAATGTAAAAAATTCAAAGACGACACACCACATACGACACTACATTAACATAGGAATAACCAAAAATTAAACCATCAACTCACTGCAAAATATTCCGCTAGAACTTCACTAATCACCAGAAGAACACCCGACAATGTCAACAACTCCAATGAACCCAATATGACACACAACACACAAACCCCACCAGAGAGCACCACCAACCACAACCACACACCACCTACAAACACATCACAAGTGCACACTAAACCAACGACAAAACGATACCCGCAACCCATGAACACGCCACCAGAGAGTACCACTTACAGCACAACAAGACATCTGCAAACACGCGACACTCACAAACTAAACTTTGCACTGTTGTGACGTCACACACAACAATAGACTTATGTCACGGGTCAAAGCCAACGGGTGGTATTGGACCCTTCTGGTGACCCCAAAATTGTATGTCCAGCTTGACTGGTTGAATGCTGATTATGCCCTCTGCTCTCGATTGTGATGAGAGCTAATCTGTGGTCTATGTTTACATCATAATTAACATACTCAGTGTTATAAAAATTAAAACTTCTAGATAAAATCAGAAAAGGTGTGTTATATAGCAATCAAATCTCTGAGAAGCCTTTCGTTGCGTATTACGTAAGTAGGGCCTACATATATTTTGCATCAATTATGAGAAAGGCAAAGGGACCACTTCATCATCCATTTTCATACAGTGTATGCGTACTGTGGCACAACAAGCAATTACAGTATTCTGCTTTGATACTCTACAAACCACTGTGAGGTGCATGGCAGTGAGTATATCCTGTTGTACCAGATATAGGGGCTTTTTCCCTGTTTCACTCACATATGGTGAGCAGGAAGAATGATTGCTTAAAAGCCTCTGTGCACACTGTAATTAGTCCAATCTTGTCTTCGCAGCCACTATAGGAATGATTCATAGTGGGTTGTAATACATTTCTAAATTCATCTCTTTGAAGTTGGTTCTAGAAACTTGTGACACTCTCCTATGGGTCAAACAAAACTGTGACCAGTTGTGCTGCTGGTCTTTGTCTCTGTTAGTATCCGGGATTTTCCATGTAAAGTAGGACACACTTTCGATATGTGAAAGTTTAAAATTTGGTACTTTTTATAAATTTTTTGGAAAGGCTGAAGTTTTTACTGTTTGGCAACAATGGTTTGTCGCCCATTATTGCTTTCCCTCCACAATTTGTAGCCATTTTTATAACACCATGTATTTTTCATGCGATGAGAGTGTGAATTATTGGAGATTTTGGAACTTCATTTCAACTAATTGAAAGGTAAGAATTAACATATCATTATTTGTATTACTGTTACATATCCTAATGTATTGCATAAAGAGTATAAAACTGAAGTAGGTAAATTTTAGGTTGGGGTAATAAATAATATAATACAACACCATGAACTTTCATGTAACATGAGTCACTTTCATGTAATTAAGTTTTTATACCAAGAGAGATGTTAGAGGTAACTTTATCTTGTTCAGTAATTTCCTTCTTAATGTGAATGTGTAACTAATATCACTACTAAAAATTTCCCAATTTCAACCAGTAATGTAAAAGCAGAAAATTAAATGTGTATCATGAGTCACATAGTCTGAGTCACAGTTTTATTATTTTAAGGTTAGAAGAGGAGGATGCTCTTAGCAGCAGCAGAAAGGCCGAGTAAGAGGAGGGAAAAAGTTAAAAGAGTCAAAGAAAATATGAAGAATTTAAGAATCATCTGGAAGAAGCTCAAAAAATTCAGCAGAAGCAGAAAGAAAAGTCTCTACAATTGAGTCAACATAAGCAAGGGCTGTTGTTAGGAGAAAGAAAAGCTAAAAAGAGGGAGAGAGTTAGAAAACATAGGCAGCATAAGATGCAAGATCAGCAACCTAGTAAAGCAAGTTGGTCACTGTATAAGCCACATAGTGCTCTGGATAAAGCCGTGACTCAAGTGCTGCAATTGCTTACATTATCATGTACTGTCAACTATACCTGAAAATGTAAAGGTACTTCCAACCTGTTCAGATGGACTTGCCTCACAATTTAAAAACAAATATGTTACTGCTGCTGTACCCCAATTTTAATCATATCTTAATGTGGAAATCCATTGGAACTTATTTGCTACAACCCATGGTAAAGGAGCCATAGATGGAATTGGTGCAGTTGCAGAACGGCTAGGGGGTATGCAGTAAAAAAGAAAAAAGGGAAGTAGGTTATGCATCAACTTTCGCTCAGGTAGCTGCAGGTACCACAACTATGCAGGTTTTTCATGTGTCTATTGATGAAATTCAAGGAATCAATATGAAACTTAATCTGGCTTAAATATTTTCTTCAGCGCCTCAGTACCAAACATAAAAAGCGTTCACTGCTTTCACTACAAGAAATGAGTACTACAAATATATCTGCTGTCTCCAAAGAATTGTGCTGCTGCAGATCATCATACTGAAGAAACTAAAGAAAGTATGAAAATTGGAGACTGGTACAAAGTAGAATATAACAGTAAATATAATGCTGGAGAAGTACGTGCAGTTTTTGGAAATTCTTACTTAATTAGTGCAATGGAGTGTGCTGGTTACTATTGGAAGTGGCCTGTAAAATGTGCTGAAATTATAAAGAAAATTAATCGACTTAATGGTGTCAGTGCAAGAGGACATTTTCAGTTTTCTGATTTTTAGTTGAATTTACAGTTCATTTTCCCAGATATGCTCTTATAATTTTTCATAATGTTTGAAAAGTGAAATGTTGATGTTAGGTTTATCTTATTTGGCACATAATGTCATATTTTCATTTCTCTGCTGTTAAGAAAAAAGTTTTTCGAACAAGAAGTAGCAAGTAACAAGAGTCATGTAACATTGAGTCACACATCTTTTTTAATATATTACAATATTTCACATGGTATAAAAATTTTTAGAAATCTGTAATTCTGTCATTTGAATGCCAACCTAATATGCATTTTCTGTGATCAAAACCAGATCCATACTCGTAGTAGTTTGAGGACACTTTTGACCTGAAATGCACATTAGGAATAGGATGTCCCAAATCTGTAACGTGAGTCACAACATAAATTACATTGTTATTCTTTAATTTTAATGCTCTGCCCTGCTTAAATAACACTTCAAGATCTTTGCCTGAATAATGCAATTTATAATGATGATTTGCATAAGAAAATATGGGTTTATAGATTGATAACAAGTCAACCTAATAAAACAGTGATTTCAAAATGTAACGTGAGTTACCATGGAATCTCCCACCCCATTAGTCCAACATGGTATGAGCATGACAGATGAGCAGTATTCTAGAATGGATTGCACGAGTGTTTTGTGTGCTATCTCCTTCATAGGCTGATTGCATTTCCTTAGTATTCTGCCAATGAGCCACAGTCTGCCACTAGCTTTACATACGATAGAGAATATTATGTGATCGTTCCATTTCATGACACACACACACACACACACACACACACACACACACACACACACACACACACACACCTCCTGTGCATCTACATGGTGCTGGCTGGATGGACAATGCCAGGATTGCAGTTTGGCAGGTGGCGGGTTGTAAGGGGTGGGTGAGTAGATGGAGAGAGAGGTGGGAGGCAGGATTAATGGTTTGGGGATACATAACTAGCGGCTGGGAGAGAGACAACCAGTTTGCTGGCTAGGAGTGTGGGAGGGGTGGCAGATGCACAAGTGTGGCACATGATATATGGGTGTTGGAGCTGTTGGGAGGTGACAAATGATGGTGATGTGGAGGTATTAATTGGGAGTGGGTGCTGCTACTGAGTCATTCTCAGCCATCGACCTACCTCCCTTTTTTACAGCCCTTGCAGACTTTCTTCAGTGGGAAGTCATTGACAAACTTCATTCCAGTGACCACTTTCCTTGTCACATTAACCTACTGGATGGAGGATTGCTTCAACAGAACCCACCACAGTGGATGGTCAGCAGGGCTAGCTGGATCTTTTCAGCCAGCTGGCTGTGTTTGAACACCGTAATGGCATCCAGGAGTGAGTGGACCACATTACGAGAGTGACCCATCATGCTGCTGACTTATCCATCCCGAAGTCTTCACGTCATCTTAGGAGGCGACTTATATGTTGGCGGACTGATGAGTGCCCTTCGGCAATCCAGTATAGGCATCCAGTTCTTTGATGGTTTAAATGCCGCCCAACTGCAGACAACATCATAGCCTTTCAAATCTTGAGAGCCAAGGCTCAACATATAATTAAGGAGATTAGGAATAGGTCATGGCAAGCATTCCTGGACTCTATCAATGGTTCCACTTGGTCTGCAAATGTTTGGGAAGCCAGCCAGAGGATTTCCAGTAAATGCAGTCATTTGCCAATAGCAGTAGTCCTGAAACAGAGGTGTCTCCAAACACCTCCCAGAGACATCATTCAGACACTGGCAGAGCATTTTGCAAAAACTACAGCCCATTCCAGCCAGCAACAGATGTTTCGCCACCACCGTGTGATGTAGAGAGGGGCAAGTTGGACTTTGGACCCAACAATTCTAAGTCCTACAACTCCCCTTTCTCCAGGTCACTTCCCCAACTCATGGTGAAAGGCAGTTTTGATACCTCTCCTCAAACTAGGAAAGGATCTTGTGTGTATCAATAGTTACCGGAGTATCACCTTAACGAGCTGTGTTGGAAAGGCCCTGGAGTGGATGGTCAGCTGTTATCTGTCATTTTGTTAGAGACCAGACAACTCCTTAGCCACTCTCAGTGTGGATTCCGGAGATTTCGGTCCACCATCGACAACCTGACCCTGCTAGAGGTGGTCATTCATCAGTCTTCCCTACATAACCATTACTGTATCAGCATGTCCTTCAGTATCAGTAACGTGTGCGATACTACTTGGAGACACAGTATTCTCACGCAGCTGCTTCATTGGGGCTTTCATGACCACCTCCCCATCTTCCTATGGTCTTTCCTGTGTTAGCAGTTTTTTTAGGACTCGAATTGGTGACACACTGTCCAATCATATTAAATAGGAGAATGACATCCCTCAGGGCGGTGTTTTAAGTGCTGCCCTCTTTGCCATAGCCATAAACAGCTTCATGTCTATGGTAAGGTTCTTGTACAGTGCTCCTTATTTGTCGACAATTTTGTTGTTTTCTCTTCCTCCTCTAGTAGTTGTGGAGCTTAGATGAGTAGGCTGCAAAGACAGATTTTCAGTTTTCTGCAGATAAGAGTGAGTGTGTGTGTGTGTGTGTGTGTGTGTGTGTGTGTGTGTTTGTTTTCATTTTAATCATTCCCATCATATTTTTAATTTACCGAACTTGCATATGAGGAACACCACCCTACATTCTTGAGTCTCAGTGAGGTTTCTGGGACTCATTTTTTGCTCCAGATTGTCGTGGTTGCCACACCTGAGAGACCTGAAAGACAGATCTCTCAAGGCACTGAACATTGTAAAATGCCTTAGTCACAGATCTTGGGGAGCGGACAGGGTACATCTGTTCCAGTTTTACAGGACTTATGTGCGTTCGCTTCTGGACTGTGGGTGCACAGTGTCTGGATTGGTGAGGGCTTCTTATTTGATCATTGACGCTGTCCACCACGAGGGAATTGGGCCAGCCTTTTCTCCACTTATTTGTGTGCAGCATGTGCTGGAGTCATTTGGTGTGGAGCAAGTACATCATCAAACCTAGGCTTTTAACCGTCTACCACCAAGGTTAGGGCAGAGGCCCAGAGTAATTTTAGATTTGGTGCAGTATAGGAGAGATTGCACTCCTGCTTCTGTTTTTCATGCGATATTATCTGACATTTTATATGAGCATCACAACTATGAAGCTCTCTTTACAGAGGGTCTAATCAGGAGGCCTCAGTTGGTTGCTCTGTGTTTTGCCAGATTGTGTCCTCAAGGTCTGACTGCCTGAGACTTTACTGTCTTCAATGCAGGTTGATTCATGAAGATATGCAAATATTTTAATATGTTATTCTACAAGTAAAACTAAAGAAAAAAGTTCATATAAACATAGGCCCGCAAATCTTTAGTCACAGAGTTATGTCTAATAAAAGATTTTTCCTGAAATTAGCAACTTTGCTAATATGAAGCCATCAAAAAAACTGTACGATGTTAAAGTAAAGCACAGTTCCCATTTATTTTGTTGTTATTGATCTGATGAATCTAATAAAACATGTCTCAGACGTGTATCTGCAGTAGTTTTCCATAACATCCAGAGAAGCAAATACGTAATTTTGTAAAATTTTTAATTTATTAACTACTTGGCCCAATTTGTTTTTTAAATTCCAGACAGTTGCATAAAGTTTCCAACAGAAGTTGTAGAGAATTTAATTTTGGAAAAATGATGGTAATAACATTAACTGTAACTGTATGAATGTGTCAGATAATCTGCTTTTATTAATACCATAGCACACTTGAATTCATGTTAAACCAGAAAAAACAAAAGCTCAGTGTTAAGGAAGTTGTACAGTGTACATACAATTTCACAATACATTCACAATAAATGTTCAAAAATGTCTCCACCGAGGCATCCCTATTTCATAAATAACCTACAAACTACAACAGTTGCTATGTGGCTTCACTTAAATACACTGTCGTTATTATGTTCTTTCACTGAACGATACAGAAAACTAACTGTTTCAAGGTCAGGAAACAACTGAAACAACTTGCTAATGGTTGCCAACAATGACATAAATGTTTCTACATTCTTAATGGAAAGTAAACAAATTTACCTGTATAATAATCTTTGCTTCTCTGGATATTCTGGAAAACTACTGCAGATACACATCTGGGACATGTTTTATTAGATTCACCAGGCCAATAACAACAAAATAAATGGAAATCATGCTTTGCTTTAGCCTCGTACAGTTTTGTGATGGCTTCATATTAGCGAAGTTGCTAAATTTCGCGCAGAATCTTTTATTAGCCGTAACTCCATAACTAAACATTTGCAGACCTTTGTTTATATGAACTTTTTCTTAAATTTTACTTGTAGAGTAACATACTAAAATACTTGCATATCTACAACCAATGTACCCAGCAGATAAAGTAGTCCAGAATATCCAGGATGCCCTGCTCAAACTACCATGATTGAGGAATGTGGTGTCTTTCTGCTGGGTACCAGGGCAAATGGGTATTGTGAGGAATGAAAGGGTGGATCTAGCAGCCAAGGAACTGTGTCATGATCCTCAGCTGTTTCAGCATGTCATCCCCTGCATGCTGTAGTCTCGCTGTTGTGCTCCAGAGTCTGGCGTCAGTGGTAGGATGAGCGACCGGAAGTGAAAAACAATAAGCTCTGTGTAGTAGAGTCCACAACTCAGCCGTGGCATACCTCTTTCCAGCCATGTCGATGGGACAAGGTCCTCGTTACTCCTCTTTGTGAAGGTCACAGCCCTATGATGCATGGCTTCTTGCTCCAGTGAAGGGCCTTCCAATGTGTGGTGCTTGTGGCGTACAAATCTCTGTGCACCACATTTTTTTGGCCTGTGTTTTATTTTCTGACCAGCGGGCCATGGTGGGTTTGCTGATGGATCTGCCCTCTATTTTAAGTAACGTTCAAACAAATGTGGTTCTAGTTTTAAAGTTTTGTGAATTGTCCAACAATTTTCCCAAGATTTTTGGGAGGTGGTTTTAATGTATTAACAGGGTAACTGTCTCACCCATATTTTTTCCAAATAGTCAGCTAGTGACGTTTGCATGTGCCTTTCTGTTACCTCCCATGTAGTTTTACTTGTATTTTAATCTGATGCATCGTTAGTTTTAATTGTGGAACAATTTTTGAGTTTTTACCCACATCCGTCTGTTTTGATGATTGTAAGAGCACTGATAACCTCACTGTTGAGCACCCATAAGCTCCAAACAAACACACAGACACACACACACACACACACACACACACACACACACACCATAAGAAGTTATGCAGTAATACCAGCAGAGTTGGTAGATGACAAGGTTGCTTTCAAAGGTGGTCCTACCTCTGATGGAGTAGTATAAGCCTCTGACCTGACAGGAGTAGGAAGCGCAGGGTGGATGGGTTGGGGAGCTTTTGCACCTGGGTCTTCCAAAGGTATATTATCCCAGAGGCAAGGGTTTAGGAGAGGGGAATGGTGTAGTGATGGACTAGGATGTTGTGTGGTTTGGGTGGGTGGGGTGTGGGAAGGATCTTGGTAGGATGTTCCTCATCTCAGGGCATGGTGATTGATAATCAAAGCCCAGGCGAATGACGAAGTTAATTTGTTTCAGTCCAGGTTATATTAGATGATGGGGTAGGTGCTCCTTTGTGGCTGGTTCTGCGGGGTGAAGGGAGGATTAGGGGTGTGTGAGGAAATGCCACTGGGAATTTTTTTATGGGCTGGGTTTGGGGGGGGGGGGGGGGGGGAGTCTCTCCAGGCTCTTGTGAAACTTTAAGCATACTGGGCAAGGGAGTTCTCATCACTACAGATAAGCCATTTGTGGGTGGCCAGGCTGTGAGGGAGGGACTTTTTGGTGTGGAAGGGACGACAGCTGTTGAAATGCAGATACTGATAGTGATTAGTGGATTTAATGTACAGAGGTGTGGATGGAACCATTGGGGAGGTGGATCTCAGCATACAGGAATGTGGCATGTTGGATTCAGGAGGACCAGGTGAAGCAGATGGGAGAGAAGGTGTTGAGGTTGTGAAGAAACAGTGACACTTGAGTGGATATCACGAAGATATCATTTGTGAAGCTGAACCAGACAAGGGGTTTGGGATTTTGGGAAGCTAGGAAGGTTTCCTCTAGATGGCCCATAAAAAGGTTGGCACAGGAGGCTGCCATACAAATTCCAGTGGGTGTGCTGCAGGTTTGCTTGTATAATCTCCCCTGAAATTGGTAGTAGTTGTGCGAGAGGATAGAGTTGGTAAAGTGTATGATGAATGAGATAGTGAGTTTGGAGTCTGAAAGACATTGGGAGATGTAGTGTTTGATAGTGGTAAGGCCACGGGCCTGAGGATGTTGTATAATGAGACAGCATCAACAGTAGGGATCAGGAGGTGAAGGGGAGGGGACGGTAGAGAGTTGTTGAAGAAAGTGGTTAGTATCCTTGATGTGAGGAGCTAGGTTTTGGGCAATTGATTTGAGACGTTGATGAACAAGAGTGGAAATCTTTCAGTAGAAGCACAATAACCATTTACAATAGTGCATCCAGGATTGTTGGGTTTATGAATTTTGGGGAGCATATAGAAGTTGGGTGTGCAGGACATCGTTGGGAGAGGTTATGGGATGGACTTAAGGATCTCAGAAGGAATTGGAGGTTATGTTGGACTTCGGGAATGTGATCACTGTAGCGGAGCTTTTAGGTGGAGGGGACAGATGGCTGGCAGAAGCCATCTGTCAGGTAGTCTCTGTGATTCATCATAAAGTGGCAGAGCCTTTGTCTATGGGGAGGATGATTCAGCCAGGATGTGTGGCTGTTCTTTCTCCTGCTGAGAGATTAGTGTTATTTTGATGGGACCTAGGGAAGGATGGTAAGGCCAAGTTGGAGGTAAGGGATTCCTGGAAGGTGAGCAGGAGGTGGCTGGGGGGGGGGGGGGAGACAAGGTCATGGTTTGATGGTAATACGAACTGGAACCCCCCCCCCCCCCCCCCCCCCCATGAACCATGGACCTTGCCGTTGGTGGGGAGGCTTGCGTGCCTCAGCGATACAGATAGCCGTACCGTAGGTGCAACCACAACGGAGGGGTATCTGTTGAGAGGCTAGACAAACGTGTGGTTCCTGAAGAGGGGCAGCAGCCTTTTCAGTAGTTGCAAGGGCAACAGTCTGGATGATTGACTGATCTGGCCTTGTAACAATAACCAAAACGGCCTTGCTGTGCTGGTACTGCGAATGGCTGAAAGCAAGGGGAAACTACAGCCGTAATTTTTCCCGAGGGCATGCAGCTTTACTGTATGATTACATGATGATGGCGTCCTCTTGGGTAAAATATTCCGGAGGTAAAATAGTCCCCCATTCGGAGCTCCGGGCGGGGACTACTCAAGAGGATGTCGTTATCAGGAGAAAGAAAACTGGCGTTCTACGGATCGGAGCATGGAATGTCAGATCCCTTAATCGGGCAGGTAGGTTAGAAAATTTAAAAAGGGAAATGGATAGGTTGAAGTTAGATATAGTGGGAATTAGTGAAGTTCGGTGGCAGGAGGAACAAGACTTCTGGTCAGGTGAATACAGGGTTATAAACACAAAATCAAATAGGGGTAATGCAGGAGTAGGTTTAATAATGAATAGGAAAATAGGAATGCGGGTAAGCTACTACAAACAGCATAGTGAACGCATTATTGTGGCCAAGATGGATACGAAGCCCACACCTACTACAGTAGTACAAGTTTATATGCCAACTAGCTCTGCAGATGACGAAGAAATTGAAGAAATGTATGATGAAATAAAAGAAATTATTCAGATTGTGAAGGGAGACGAAAATTTAATAGTCATGGGTGACTGGAATTCGAGTGTAGGAAAAGGGAGAGAAGGAAACATAGTAGGTGAATATGGATTGGGGGACAGAAATGAAAGAGGAAGCCGCCTGGTAGAATTTTGCACAGAGCACAACATAATCATAACTAACACTTGGTTTAAGAATCATGAAAGAAGGTTGTATACATGGAAGAACCCTGGAGATACTAAAAGGTATCAGATAGATTATATAATGGTAAGACAGAGATTTAGGAACCAGGTTTTAAATTGTAAGACAGGGGCAGATGTGGACTCTGACCACAATCTATTGGTTATGACCTGTAGATTAAAACTGAAGAAACTGCAAAAAGGTGGGAATTTAAGGAGATGGGACCTGGACAAACTAAAAGAACCAGAGGTTGTACAGAGATTCAGGGAGAGCATAAGGGAGCAATTGACAGGAATGGGGGAAATAAATACAGTAGAAGAAGAATGGGTAGCTTTGAGGGATGAAGTAGTGAAGGCAGCAGAGGATCAAGTAGGTAAAAAGACGAGGGCTAGTAGAAATCCTTGGGTAACAGAAGAAATATTGAATTTAATTGATGAAAGGAGAAAATATAAAAATGCAGTAAGTGAAACAGGCAAAAAGGAATACAAACGTCTCAAAAATGAGATCGACAGGAAGTGCAAAATGGCTAAGCAGGGATGGCTAGAGGACAAATGTAAGGATGTAGAGGCCTATCTCACTAGAGGTAAGATAGATACCGCCTACAGGAAAATTAAAGAGACCTTTGGAGATAAGAGAACCACTTGTATGAATATCAAGAGCTCAGATGGAAACCCGGTTCTAAACAAAGAAGGGAAAGCAGAAAGGTGGAAGGAGTATATAGAGGGTCTATACAAGGGCGATGTACTTGAGGACAATATTATGGAAATGGAAGAGGATGTAGATGAAGATGAAATGGGAGATATGATACTGCGTGAAGAGTTTGACAGAGCACTGAAAGACCTGCGTCGAAACAAGGCCCCCGGAGTAGACAATATTCCATTGGAACTACTGACGGCCATGGGAGAGCCAGTCCTGACAAAACTCTACCATCTGGTGAGCAAGATGTATGAAACAGGCGAAATACCCTCAGACTTCAAGAAGAATATAATAATTCCAATCCCAAAGAAAGCAGGTGTTGACAGATGTGAAAATTACCGAACTATCAGTTTAATAAGTCACAGCTGCAAAATACTAACACGAATTCTTTACAGACGGATGAAGAAACTAGTAGAAGCCAACCTCGGGGAAAATCAGTTTGGATTCCGTAGAAACACTGGAACACGTGAGGCAATACTGACCTTACGACTTATCTTAGAAGAAAGATTAAGGAAAGGCAAACCTACGTTTCTAGCATTTGTAGACTTAGAGAAAGCTTTTGACAATGTTTACTGGAATACTCTCTTTCAAACTCTAAAGGTGGCAGGGGTAAAATACAGGGAGCGAAAGGCTATTTACAATTTGTACAGAAACCAGATGGCAGTTATAAGAGTCGAGGGACATGAAAGGGAAGCAGTGGTTGGGAAGGGAGTAAGACAGGGTTGTAGCCTCTCCCCGATGTTGTTCAATCTGTATATTGAGCAAGCAGTAAAGGAAACAATAGAAAAATTCGGAGTAGGTATTAAAATTCATGGAGAAGAAATAAAAACTTTGAGGTTCGCCGATGACATTGTAATTCTGTCAGAGACAGCAAAGGACTTGGAAGAGCAGTTGAACGGAATGGACAGTGTCTTGAAAGGAGGATATAAGATGAACATCAACAAAAGCAAAACAAGGATAATGGAATGTAGTCTAATTAAGTCGGGTGATGCTGAGGGAATTAGATTAGGAAATGAGACACTTAAAGTAGTAAAGGAGTTTTGCTATTTGGGGAGCAAAATAACTGATGATGGTCGAAGTAGAGAGGATATAAAATGTAGACTGGCAATGGCAAGGAAAGCGTTTCTGAAGAAGAGAAATTTGTTAACATCGAGTATAGATTTAAGTGTCAGGAAGTCCTTTCTGAAAGTATTTGTATGGAGTGTAGCCATGTATGGAAGTGAAACATGGACGATAAATAGTTTGGACAAGAAGAGAATAGAAGCTTTCGAAATGTGGTGCTACAGAAGAATGCTGAAGATTAGATGGGTAGATCACATAACTAATGAGGAAGTATTGAATAGGATTGGGGAGAAGAGAAGTTTGTGGCACAATTTGACCAGAAGAAGGGATCGGTTGGTAGGTCATGTTCTGAGGCATCAAGGGATCACCAATTTAGTATTGGAGTGCAGCGTGGAGGGTAAAAATCGTAGTGGGAGACCAAGAGATGAATACACTAAGCAGATTCAGAAGGATGTAGGTTGCAGTAGGTACTGGGAGATGAAAAAGCTTGCACAGGATAGAGTAGCGTGGAGAGCTGCATCAAACCAGTCTCAGGACTGAAGACCACAACAACAAAACAATGAACTGGAACTGGAGAAGACAAGGTTCATTGTTTGGATTACATTGGCTTTGGTTGGTAGGATTGGTGACAAAGATGTGTTCTCACTGTGGGGATCGAGAGAAAGGGACTAGGTATCTGTCAAGTCCAGTGTGATTACACGTGGGTGTGGGGCTGAGTGACGCATTTGGCTATGACTGAAACTTCAGTAGGATTGATGTTTCTGGTGGGAAGGTTAACAGCAGTGTTTCATGTTTGGGTTCTGGATTTCATTGAGTGTTGGAAGTGAGTTTCAGAGGATATGGCAAATTGAAAAGGTCATGTAGGCAGGGCTTGGATGCTGCGAGGGGTGGATGAAGAGCTTTGCAATGGTAGGCATAGGAGTTGATGGGTAGCAGTGCTCCAAGCAGGGAGTGGGATGTCAACAGGTTGGACAATTTATCGATGTATTGTGTGGAATGCTCTTCCAGGTGTTAAGAGGGCAAGGGTTTCAATTTTGGAGATGTGTTTGGTATTGCATAGTAACATTATCTTGCAGAGGGAGCAAAGTTGTTTCTGGGATGCCTGTGCCATGGAGATATGTTTTTGCAGTATCAGGTATGTAAGGGGTACTGAACTGCCATTATTGGAAAAGGTGAAATGAAGATTGTTGCGAGAGGAGGGATGGGATCAAAAAAATAAATAAATAAGTAAATAAATTAAATAAATAAATAAATAAATAAAAATTATTGTATGATCAAAAATATTATAGTTAGGCTTTTGAGTGGTGGTCCATTGCTTAGGCAGCAATTAAGAAACAAAATGTGGAACTGGGGTCTAGCTATGGGGAGTGACACTTGACGACTGATGACCATAGATGTTAAGTCCCATAGTGCTCAGAGCCATTTGACACTTTACTGAACAGGTGCAGATAGATGGAGCAGGGGTCCATTTGGGTTAGGTTGGTGCTAGGAAAATGGGAAATGGGCAAATGAAAGCTTTAGGTGGCTGTAAAGGTTTCTGGATAACAGACTGTGAGTTTGGAGATTGCATCACTTTGAAATCTCATCAAGATCTGACTGAATTTGTGCAACTTTTCTCAGACAGTACCTCGTTATCTGCATAAAGTCTGAGGTTACTATTAATATTGTCTGCAAAGTCATTAATATACAACACAAACAGTAATGGTCCCAGCACTCTTCCCTGGGGCACACCTGAAGTTACTTCTATCTGTTGATGACTCCCCATCCAACGTAACATCGTATGCCCTCCCCTCCAATAAATCCTCAATCTAGTCACAGATATCACTTGATATCCCACATGAACGTACTTTTGATAATAAGCATTTGTGCAGTACTGAGTCAAATTACTTTTGGGGGGTCAAGAAACATGGCATCTTTCTGACTGCCTTGATCCGTGCGTGAGGAAGACCCCCCAATGGAAAGGCAGAGGGGGAAAGGAATAGTGGAAGTTTAGACTTGCAGTGCTGAATGGGAAGTATTGCTTGCCAAGGTGGTTTCTACTCATACCTATGAGGTGGGGCACTTATGCCTCATTGACTGCTTGCGGGGCCACTGCTCGCCTGCTCTGGCCCTGGGGACTCTGGCCTGGCTCATAACCTTCTCACCTTATTGTCCTCATTATTTTTTTATGGTTGTTGTTTTGTCTATCCTAAAATATTATCTTCTTGTGTGTTTTTATGGGGTAATGGAGGGTGAGGTACTGGTGGTTGGATGAAGAGGGTGCATCTCCCACTGCATGCCGTGTCCCAGGGACCTCCAGTTGCATTCTGGGCAGGTCACCTCACCCACTCCATTCCCTCTCACTCCTCTCCTGCATCTCCTTGCTTTTATCTGTGTCTTATTGCATCTTGGTTACAGTTGGGCTTCCAAGGATTTGCCATTTGTGTCCTTTTTCTGAGAGTTATTCCTGGTTCGATACATATAGGAAGAGGCTGATGACCTCGCAGTTTCTACATCTACATACTTACTCTGCAAGCCACCGCATAGTGCATGGTAGACGATTCTCTGTACCAGTACTAATTTTTTTTCCCCCTATTACATTCACAGATAGAGTGAGGGAAAAATGATTGTCTATATGCCTCCGTATGAACATTTACTTCTCGTATCTTATCTTCATGGTCCCTACATAGAAATGTGCGTTTGCGGCAGTATGATTGCTCTGCAGCCAGCATCAAATGCCACTCCTCTAGAACTTTCTCAGTAGTGTTCTTCGAAATGAATGTCTTCTTGCCTCCAGGATTTCCCGAAGCGTATCTGTAACAATTGCATGCTGCTTGAATCTAGCAACTTGCCTCTGAACTGCTTAGGAGTCTTCTTTCAATCCAACCTGGTGCGGATCCCACACACTTGAAATGGTCACACTAGTGTTTTATATGCGGTCTCCTCTACAGATAAACCACACTTTCCTGAAATTCTTCCAATAAACTGAAGTTGATGATTCGCCTTCCCTACCACAATTCTCACATGCTCATTCCATTTCATATCACTTCTCAGCGTTACACCCAGATATTTAAGCAACGTGACTTTTTCGAGTAAGACACTACTAATGCTGTATCTGAAAATAAAGTTTTTTTTTTTCCCCTACTCAACCACATTAACTTACATATTTCTACATTTAGAGCCAGCGGCCATTCGTCACACCAACTAGAAATTTTGTCTAGGTCATCTTATATCATCCTGCAGTCACTGATCTTCAACACCTTCTTGTACACCACAGCATCATCAGTGAAGAACTGTATATTGCTGCCCACCTGCTAGATCATTTATGTATATAGAAAACACACTTTCCTGGGGCACCCGTGATGTTACCCCTGTCTTCAATGAACACTCGTCCTTGAGGACAGCATACTAGGTTCTATTATATAAGAAGTCTTCAAGCCTGTCATGTATCTTGGAGTCAATTTTGTATGCTCGTACCTTTGTTAACAGTTGGCAATGGGATACGGTGTTAAATGCTTTTTGGAAATCTATGTATATGGAATCTACCTGTTGCCCTTCATCCATAGGTAGCAGTATATCTGAGAGAAAAGAGCAATCTGGGTTTTGCATGAGCAATACTTTCTAGTCATGTTGATTCGTGGACATGAGCTTTTCGATCTTTAGGAAATTTATTACATCCAAACTCAGAATATGCTCTAGAATTCTGCGGAAAACCAATGTTAAGGAGTTTGGTCTGTAATTTTGTGGGTTCATTCTTTTACCCTTCATATACAGGAGTCATTCACACTTCTTTCCAGTCACTTGGCCTTTTATGCTGGTGGAGAGATTCACGATAAATTCATATCAAGTAAGGGGCCAGTGACATAGACTACTCTTTGTAAAACCAACTTGGAATTCTGGACAGGGAACCTGGTGACTGATTTATTTTTCTCTCTTTCAGTTGTTTCTCTGTGCCAGGGATGCTTATTATTATGTCATCCATATGGGACTTTGTGTCGTGATCAAATGACGGTACATTTGTAAGATTTGCCTGCGTGAACATTTTCTTAAATGTGGTCTTCAAAACTTCAGCGTTCCTTTTGGTGTCTTCCACTGTGAAACCAGACTGATCAATAAGTGATTGGATAAGTGATTGGATGGAAGCCTTAGACCCACTTAGTGATTTTACAGAGAACCAGAATTTTATTGGGTCCTCCTCCAGATCTTTAACCACGGTATGACGGTGGTGGCTGTTGTATGCTTCGCACATAGATCTTTTCACAGACCCACAAATCTCTACTAATTTTTGCCTGTTGTCATTTGCGCATCGTCTTTCGAACTGAGAGTGGAACAGCCTTTGTTTCCTCAGCATTTTCCGAATTTCACTTTTAAACCATGGTTGGTCTTTTCTGCCCTTAATCCACTTACTAGGCATATACTTACCCAGAGTATAATTTCCAATCTGTTTAAACTTTGCCCATAATTCCTCTATGTCCATCATTCTGGAACTAAATGATTGCAGTTCATTGTCTAAGTGAGATGCTAACAGCTGCTTATCTGTTCTTTTGAACAGAAAAACTCTCCTAGTCCTCTTGACTGATTTATTAACTTTCATAACCATAGTTGCTATGATGACATCATGATCACTAATCCCTGTCTCTATACTGACACCATTGATAAGGTCTGGCCTGCTGGTAGCTACAAGGTCCAAAGTATTTCCATTGCATGTGGGCTGCAAAATTAGTTGCTCGAGACAGCTATCAGAAAATTCGTTCGAAGGTGCTTCACAGGACTGCCTGTTTTTCCCATTTAACTCCAAGAAACCAACAAACAGACCTTGATTCATGGCTTTCGGGATGACATGAGAAAAGCTGGAGTGAACTTTCACATGATTGATAATTTCAGAATCCATGCTGGATGACATGGAGAAGATCCCCCTGTTTGAGATACCTCATTACGTTTGAGCTCAAAATGTGTTCTAAGATTCTGTAACAAATGGATTTCAAGGATGTTTGTCATTAGCTTTGTGGCTCACTTCTGTTGGCCTTCTTGTAGATGGGTGTGACCTGTGTTTTCTTCCAATTACTGGGCACAGTTTTTTTGTTCAAGGTATCTTGAGTATATTATGGTTAAAAGAGGGCTAAATATGCCACAAATTTGGTATAGATTCTGATTTTGATTCCCTTAGGCCTTGGAGCTTTGTTCAATTTGCCAACTCTAACACTTACTTCTCTCTTCTTGGCTGTGGTAAGGAAATTAAAGAGGGTCACTACTGCTGGGTGTTCTTTTGTGAAGGAACATTGGAAAACTGAGTTAAGCATTTCCACTTTTCTTCACTGCTCTCAGTTTCAGCTCCTGTGTCATCCTTCAGTGTCTGATGCCACTAACAGCCTTCACATACGACCAAAATTTCTTCAAGTTTTGTGAAATGTTTGTTGATAATATTCTGCTAAGGTAGTTACTGAAGGCTTCATGCATTGCACCCTTGACAGCTAAACACATTTAATTCAAAACTCTCTACCTGTAGCCCTATGCTTTGTTTTACAAATATTATGCAGTACCATAAACTGTGTATACTTTGACAGATTTTCAGATCCAGATGTGATTATTGTGACTGTTCTTTTAACTTCTGTGATATTTATGTTAGTGAACATAGGAGCTTTTATGTAAGGATTACATACTAATTAATACAGTACATTTTCTAAAATGCAAAGGAAATAATAGAAAAAATTGTGGTTGGGCAAAGTTAGCTTGGATTTGGAGATTGGCCTCTACTTCCACCATAACTGTCAGCTACGTTCCATTTGTGGTCAATATTTCAGAAATGCAATGAAACTCTGACCACCCAGAAATAAATACAATTTTTTAAGTGCTCTATTAAGTCTTATAAAAGAAAAATCCTAGTAAGAATTAATAGAGGGAAACATTCCACGTGGGAAAAATATATCTAAAAACAAAGATGATGTGACTTACCAAACGAAAGTGCTGGCACGTCAATAGACACACAAACTTACACACAAAATACTAGCTTTCGCTACCAACGGTTGCTTCGTCAGGAAAGAGAGAAGGAGAGGGAAAAACGAAAGGATTTAGGTTTTAAGGGAGAGGGTAAGGAGTCATTCCAATCCCGGGAGCGGAAAGACTTACCTTAGGGGGAAAAAAGGACGGGTATACACTCGCACACACACACACATATCCATCCACACACATACAGACACAAGCAGACATATACAGAGGCAAAGAGTTTTTGCCTCCGTATATATCTGCTTGTGTCTGTATATGTGTGGATGGATATGTGTGTGTGTGTGCGCGAGTGTATACCC
Source organism: Schistocerca piceifrons (assembly GCF_021461385.2). Lineage (NCBI taxonomy): Eukaryota > Metazoa > Arthropoda > Insecta > Orthoptera > Acrididae > Schistocerca > Schistocerca piceifrons. The sequence continues at coordinate 992,264,253 of NC_060138.1, forward strand.
GTCCTTTTTGCCCCTAAGGTAAGTCTTTCCGCTCCCGGGATTGGAATGACTCCTTACCCTCTCCCTTAAAACCCAAATCCTATCGTCTTTCCCTCTCCTTCCCTCTTTCCTGACGAAGCAACCGTTGGTTGCGAAAGCTAGTATTTTGTGTGTTTGTTTGTGTGTCTATTGACGTGCCAGCGCTTTCGTTTGGTAAGTCACATCATCTTTGTTTTTAGATATAAAAAACCTAGTACGGTATATAAATTAAACAGTATGACCCATTATCAAAATTATAAATATACTGAAAGGTACTAGAATAGAGTACCACACATGTAGTTCCAAATTTAGTTTTGCATAATACCTTAAATTCAATCCATCTTAAACCTAAATCCTCAATGGAAAACACCTGGTACAGTGAGAACGAAGGTTATCCATTCTTCATTTAATGAACCAATACCTCGCACTCGTGGCAAAATGAACTTCATTCAAAGTATCCAGAGATATTTGACATTGTATGTTATACCTGAATCACCACCTGGACCACAACAGTTGGCAGTTTGATCTATGTATGACTGACATTTGCTTTTCTTAGTTTTTACTATTACAAATGAGTCTTCATCTATGTACCGATGGTAGCCTTAGCAGCCAGAGACTGCAGGTGTGTGTGTGTGTGTGTGTGTGTGTGTGTGTGTGTGTGTGTGTGTTTTCTATCTCCGAGGATGGTCATGTTGGCTGAAAGCTCATTTTCTCACTCTTTTGTTGTGCCTATCTGCGACTCAGCATCTCCTCTCTATGGTGAGTAGCAACTATACTTATGCAAGATGGTTAATTTTTGTTTTCCTCAGTTCCACACTGTCATGGCATCAACACTTTCATAAATTGTGTGTGTATGTGTAATCCTGGGGTAACAATGACCAGTGGTCAAACTAAATCCAGATTAGATTAGATTAACACATTAGAAAAATGTAATTAGAAAAACTTGAGTTTCATTAATTTTAATGGTCCTCAGTCAATAAACAGTAAAATTATGTACATGAATTAAATTCAAACTTCTAATATTTACAGGTTTAATACTTACATCTGCTTTCATTAAATCCATCAATCAGACATTTGCTAGTTTCTTGGATATTACAACCAAGCATTGTCAAAAGTTAAAGTAAATTATTCATTTCAGTGATCCTCAGTTAAGAACAGTCAGATTTTGTACAAGATTTAAAATTAAACTTCCACTATTTACAGACTTAAGACTTCCATCTGCTTTCCGTACATCCATCATTTACACAGTGGGTGGTTACTTGGCTGTTACAACCAAGTATTGTCAAAAATTAATGTATAATAAATTTTCATTAAAATGGTCTACTGCACTTGTTGAGAAACTCAAGGATGGAATAGAAGGAGTTGGCCACCAAAAATTCTTTTAAATTATGTTTAAATTGTGCCTTGTCTGAAACTAAACTCTTAATGGTTGCTGGTAACTTATTGAAAATATGCTTTGCTGAATACTGGACTCCTTTCTGGGCAAGAGTAAGTGATTTTAAATCTTTATGTATATTGTTCTTATTCCTAGTATTGATACTGTGTACTAAGCAATTAGTTGGAAAAAGAGATGTATTATTTACAACAAACTTCATTAAGGAATAAATATACTGAGAAGCTGTGGTTAATATGCCCAGTTCTTTGAATAGGTTTCAACATGATGTTCTGGGATTGGGCCAAAACTCTTTGCCTTTGCATATGTCTGCTTGTGACTGTATATGTGCGGATGGATATGTGTGTGTGTGCGCGCGCGAGTGTATACCTGTCCCTTTTCCCCCCCTAAGGTAAGTCTTTACGCTCACGGGATTGGAATGACTCCTTACCCTCTCCCTTAAAAACCACATCCTTTCATCTTTCCCTCTCCTTCCCTCTTTCCTGATGAAGCAACCGTGGGTTGTGAAAGCTTGAAATTTGTTTGTGTGTTTTTTATTGTTTCTATCTACCAGCACTTTCTCGTTTGGTAAGTCACAGCATCTTTTATATAAATCCTGCCCTGAAACGAGATCCATCCATCTTGAAATCTTCCCCACTCCACCAAGAGTGTCTTTCCGCCGTCCACCTAACCTTCGTAACCTCTTGGTTCATCCCTATGAAATCCCCAAACCACCTTCCCTATCCTCTGGCTCCTACCCTTGTAACTGCCCCCGGTATAAAACCTGTCCCATGCACCCTCCCACCACCTACTCCAGTCCTGTGACCCGGAAGGTGTACACGATCATGTGAAAGCACCCACTTGAGTTACCAACTGACCTGCCTACACTGTGAAGCCTTCTATGTGGGAATGACCAGCAACAAACTGTCCGTTCACATGAACGGACACAGGCAGACAGTGTTTGTTGGTAATGAGGATCACCCTGTGGCTAAACATGCCTTGGTGCACGGCCAGCACATCTTGGCACAGTGTTACACTGTCCAGGTTATCTGGATTCTTCCCACTGACACCAGCCTATCAGAACTCTGGAGATGGGAACTTGCTCTTCAATATATCCTCTCGTCCCGTTACCTACCTGGCCTTAACTTCCACTAATTTCAAGTTGCCGCCCCTCGTACATCACTTATCACTCAACAACATATTTGCCTCTGCACTTCCGCCTCGACTGACATCTCTGCCCAAACTCTTTGCCTTTACAAATGTCTGCTTGTGTCTGTATATGTGTCGATGGATATGTGTGTGTGTGCGCGCGAGTGTATACCTGTCCCTTTTTCCCCCTAAGGTAAGTCTTTCCGCTCCTGGGATTGGAATGACTCCTTACCCTCTCCTTTAAAACCCACATCCTTTTGCCTTTCCCTCTCCTTCCCTCTTTCCTGATGAAGCAACCGTGGGTTGCGAAAGCTTGATATTTGTGTATGTGTTTGTGTGTTTTTCATTGTGTCTATCCACCAGCACTTTCCCATTTGGTAACTCACAGCATTTTTTAATATATTTTTCCCATGTGGAATGGTTCTTTTTTTTTTGACAACATACCTTTACTCATCCTCATAATTTTGATGGTCCTTCTCAAAGTAGTCTCCCATGAATGCGATGCACTTGTCCCAGCATTTCTGACAGTCTTCAAATACATACTGGAAACCATTATTTGAGAGGTCCTTCAAAATTGCCTCCGCAGCCTTCACCTCTGCTTCTGATGATTGATAATGCCTCCCACGAAGGCGTGTCATCATGTTAGGGAACAGAAAAAGTCCAGACTATGGGGAAGGTGAGGGATGCATTTCATGTTTATTTTTGCAAGATATTCAGCAACAACATTGGCAGTATGAGGCTGCGCATTGTCGTGGTGCAACATCCAGCCTGCTTCACGAAAATGTGGTCTTTTACACCTGATATGGACTTGCAATGTTTTCAGGACATCCCTGTAGTATTGTCCAGTTACTGATGTGTGTGCAGGTACAACATGCTGATACACCATTCCATGAATATCAAAGAATGAGATGACCATAACTTTTCCAGCAGAAGCAACCACTTTTGCTTTTTTGGGGGTTGTTGACGGAGAGTTCCACAGTGAGCTTTGCTGTTTGCTTTCAGGATCAAAATGATGTAGCCAAGTTTTATCAGTAGTGATTACATTTGAAAGAAACTCCGGATCTTGCTCTAACATCAACTTTAATTGCATGCAGACCTGCACATGAATGTCCTTTTGTTCGGGAATCAACAGTATTGGAACCCGTTGTCCACAAATATGTGTCATTTGTAATTTTTCTGTTGCCAACATGTGGATGGAACCCAATGAAATGTTCAGTATTTCAGAAAGTGATCTGGTAATTCATCAATCTTCTCTCACAGTGACAGCAGCACTGTTGATGTTTTCTTCCACAAGAGCAGTAACTGGAGCATCGGGTCCACTTCCTTTGAAATTGATTGTCTCCCCTCTTTAAACATTTTAAACCAACTTCGAGCTATGCTGTAGGGAAGAACAGACTCTCCATAGACCTCCTGACCGTCGGTGAGCTCTACAGTGGCATAAGTGCCACACTTCTGTAGAGCACCTAATAGCCTTTAAGCAGCTCTGTGCCGGCATTCACCTGCTAATACAACGATGGAAAGAGGAGTGTTGGGAGAGGTACGTGTTGAAATATGCTCACTATTTTTATTTACTTAAATTTGGCATATTTCGTGACAGTACCTTTTCCGTAAAATGTTTACAAGGTGATATTTGTCTTGGCTTCAGTTGTCTAGTGGAAGTATGATTCCACAATGCAGTTTCGTCGGCTGCAGAAATGACCTGGTTCAATGCGTTTGCCTCATTTTTGGTGCTTCAAATACCATTTCTTTGAATGTGGTTTCTTCTTAAAGTTTATATAAAAAAAAGTAGTAACATAATTCATTTTTTTCTGTTCACTTCCAAATTATTATGACGGCGACCTGCACATTGTTCTACCGTCAACACACACCAAGAGTTCACTGCCGACTGACTACAGTCAAAGACGACTCCAGCGTCAAAGACATTTTACACAACACACAAGCTTCCACTTGTAACCAGTCTCTTTGATATTCTTTGTCACATTTACTAATAGTAATCAATATGCTTTCACTCTCAAAAATATAAGTAAATTAGCATATAATAAGGCAAATTACAATAAAAAGTTCTGACCAAAAATATAAGAAAACATTTACAATGTGGTATCTGGTAGAAAATAACACGTCTCCCAGATCCATTACAGTGTCGACCATTGGGTGCCATACGTCACCTTCCGATGTCCGGATGAAGATAAGACATCTTTTTGGGTCTCAGACCCCAACAGGTGTCCGTGCCATTAACATCAATAGCGTGCTCTCTACCGATGCAAACGTGATTGCCGAGCACTTTGCTGAGCACTATGCTTGAACCTCTGCGTCGGAGAACCACACCCCTCCCCCAGCCTTTCACATCCTCAAACGGTGGATGGAAAGGAAAGTCCTCTTGCTCACTATATGCCACAGTGAACCCTATAATGCCCCATTTACAGAGTGGGAGCCCCTCAGCACCCCTGCACATTGCCCCGACACAGCTCCTGGGCCGGATCAGATCCACAGTCAGATGATTAAACATGTCTCGTCTGACTATATCTCCTTGTTGTCTTCAACCAGATCTGGTGCGACGGTGTCTTTCCACCACAATGGCAAGAGAGCACCATCATTCCGGTGCTAAAACCCAGTAAAAATCTGCTTGATGTGGATAGCTATTGGCCCATCAACCTCACCAATGTTCTGTGTAAGCTGCTGGAACATACGGTGTGTCAGCGGTTGGGTTGGGTCCTGGAGTCATGTGGCCTACTGGCTCCATGTCAGGGTGGCTTCCAGCAGGGTCGCTCTACCACTGATAATCTTGTGTCTCTCGAGTCTGCGATCCAAACAGGCTTTTCCAGATGCCAACACCTTCTTGCTGTCTTTTTTGACTTCATAAAGTATGCGACGCAACCTGGCTACATCATATCCTTGCCACATTGTATGAGTGGGGTCTCCGAGGCCCGCTCCCGGTTTTTATCCAAAACTTCCTGTCGCTCCGTGCTTTTCACGTCCAAGTTGGTGCCCCCCATATCTAGGAGAATGGGGTCCTGCAGGGCTCTGTATTGAGTGTATCTCCATTTTTAGTGGCCACTAACAGTGTAGCAGCAGCTGTTGGGTCATCAGTCTCACCTTCTCTGTATGCAGACGATTTATGCATTTCGTACTGCTCCTCCAGTACTGGTGTTGCCGAGTGGTTACTACAGGTAGCCATCCACAAGGCGTAGTCATGGGCTCTAGCCCATGGCTTCCAGTTTTCAGCCGCGAAGTCGTGTGTCATGCACTTCTATCGGTGTCATACCATTCATCCGGAACCTGAAATTTGCCTTAATAACAATCCACTCACTGTAGTGGAGACGTATCAATTCTTAGGACTGGTTTTCAATGACCGATTGACTTGGGTACCAAGCCCCCACAGAACGTATCTCTGCCTACGTAGATCAACACCTTCAACCCATTACATGCAGTCTCCCATCCTTCATCAAAGACACCAACCACTTTCTCGAACGCCTGGAATCCTTACCCAATCTGTTACCCCCCGGAAACCATCCATGTAACCATTGATGCCACTTCCTTATACACAAATATTCCGCACGTCCAGGGCCTCGCTGCGATGGAGCACTTCTTTTCACGCCGATCATCTGCCACCCTATTTAAAACCTCTTTCCTCATTACCTTAGCCTGCTTCATCCTGACCCACATCTTCTTCACTTTTGAAGGCCAGACATACCAACAATTAAAGGGAACAGCCATGGGTACCAGGATGGCCCCCTCGTACACCAACCTATTCATGGGTCGCTTAGAGGAAGCCTTCTTGGTTACCCAGGCCTGCCAACCCAAAGTTTGGTACAGATTTATTGACGACATCTTCATGATCTGGACTCACAGTGAAGAAGAACTCCAGAATTTCCTCTCCAACCTCAGCTCCTTTGGTTCCATCAGATTCACCTGGTCCTACTCCAAATCCCATGCCACTTTCCTTGACGTTGACGTCCATCTGTCCAATGGCCAGCTTCACACGTCCGTCCACATCAAACCCACCAACAAGCAACAGTACCTCCATTATGACAGCTGCCCACCCTTTCCACATCAAAAGGTCCCTTCCCTACAGCCTAAGTCTTCGTGGCAAACGAATCTGCTCCAGTCCGGAATCCCTGAACCATTACACCAACAATCTGAAAACAGCTTTCGCATCCCGCAACTACCCTCCCGACCTGGTACAGAAGCAAATAACCAGAGCCACTTCCTCATCCCCTCAAACCAGAACCTCCCACAGAAGAACCACAAAAGTGCCCCACTTGTGACAGGAGACTTTTCGGGACTGGATCAGACTCTGAATGTGGCTCTCCAGCAGGGATACGACTTCCTCAAATCCTGCCCTGAAATGAGATCCATCCTTCATGAAATCCTCCCCACTCCACCAAGAGTGTCTTTCCGCCGTCCACCTAACCTTCGTAACCTCTTAGTTCATCCCTATGAAATCCCCAAACCACCTTCCCTACCCTCTGGCTCCTACCCTCGTAACCGCCGCGGTGTAAAACCTGTCCCATGCACCCTCCCACCACCACCTACTCCAGTCCTGTAACCCGGAAAGTGTACACAATCAAAGGCAGAGCCACGTGTGAAAGCACCCACGTGATTTACCAACTGACCTGCCTACACTGTGAAGCTTTCTATGTGGGAATGACCAGCAACAAACTGTCCATTCGCATGAATGGACACAGGCAGACAGTGTTTGTTGGTAATGAGGATCACCCTGTGGCTAAACATGCCTTGGTGCACATCCAGCACATCTTGGCACAGTGTTACAGCGTCCGGGTTATCTGGATACTTCCCACTAACACCAACCTATCAGAACTCCGGAGATGGGAACTTGCCCTTCAGTATATCCTCTCTTCTCGTTACCCACCAGGCCTCAACCTCTGCTAATTTCAAGTTGCCGCCGCTCATACCTCACCTGTCATTCAACAACATCTTTGCCTTTGTACTTCCGCCTCGACAGACATCTCTGCCCGAACTCTTTGCCTTTGCAAATGTCTGCTTGTGTCTGTGTATGTGCGGATGGGTATGTGTGTGTATGCGAGTGTATACCTGTCCTTTTTTTCCCCTAAGGTAAGTCTTTCTGCTCCCGGGATTGGAATGACTCCTTACCCTCTCCCTTAAAACCCACATCCTTTCGTCTTTCCCTCTCCTTCCCTCTTTCCTGATGAAGCAACCGTTGGTTGCGAAAGCTTGAATTTTGTGTGTATGTTTGTGTTTGTGTGTCTATCAACCTGCCAGCACTTTTGTTTGGTAAGTCACATCATCTTTGTTTTTAGATATATTTTTCCCACGTGGAATGTTTCCCTCTATTATATTCAGACATTTAAATCTATAGACAAGCCTAATGGTGATGGTGATAGCTTCCCATGTATGTAATTTCTTATGTGTTGCATATTTAAAAGAAAAGCAGTTATCAACCAGGAGGTTGTACTGAGAAAAACTGTAGTTACAGTAACAATATTATGCAAAGGAAAGTTGCTACTCACCATATAGCATAGATGCCGAGTCACAGATAGGCACAACTTTCCTATTCATAATATTGTAACATTCCATCCTGGATTTTCCATTGCAGTTACAGTAAGGAAACATGAAAAAGAGCTACAGCTACAATTAAATTCGTACTGATGTTGATCTTTGTGGTACACTTGATGTCATCTGCTTATAGTGTCTTTTGCATTGCATTCACTCTTCATTTAATGAATCAGTATCTCTCTCTCCCTCCCCCCCCCCCCCCCCCTTCCCCCCTATAAACCATGGATCTTGCGATTGGTGAGGAGGCTTGCATGCCTCAGTGATACAGATAGCTATACCTTAGGTTCAACCACATTGGAGGTTTATCTGTTGAGAGGCCAGACAAACATGGTGTCCCTGAAAAGAGGTAGCAGTCTTTCAGTAGTTGCAGGGGCAACAGTCTGGATGATTGCCTGATGTGGCCTTGTAGCATCAACCAAAACGGCCTTGCTATGCTGGTACTGAGAATGGGTGAAAGCAAGGTGAAACTACAGCCGTAATTTTTCCTTAGGGCATGCAGCTTTACAGTATGGTTAAATGATGATGGGGTCCTTTTGAGTAAAATATTCCAGAGGTAAAACAGTCCCCCCATTTGGATCTCCGAGCAGGGAGTACGCAGGAGGACATTGTTATCAGGAGAAACAAAACTGGCATTCTACGGATGTCAGGTAGATTAGAAAATTTTTGAAGGTACTAGGTTAAAGTTATAGTGGAATTGGTGAAGTTCAGTGGCAGGAGGAACAAGACTTCTGGTCAGGTGAATACAGGGTTAAGAATACAAAATCAAATATGGGTCATGCAGGAGTAGGTTTAATAATAAATAAAAAATAGGAACCCAAATAAGCTACTATGAACAGCATAGTGAACAAATTACTGTAGCTGAGATAGACAAGTTTATATGCCAACTAGCTCCACAGATGATGAAGAGATTGAAGAAATGTATGATGGGAGAAAAGAAATTATTCAGCTAGTTAAGGGAGGTGAAAATTTAATAGTCATGGGGAACTGGAATTTGTTAGTAGGAAAGGAAGAGAAGAAAAAGTTGTAGCTGAATATGGACTAGGGGTAAGGAATGAAAGAGGAAGCCTCCTGCTAGAATTTTGCACAGAGCATAACTTAATCATAGCTGACACTTGGTTTAAAAATTGTGAAAGGAGGCTATATATGTGGAAGAGGCCTGGAGACACTGGAAGGTTTCAGATAGATTATCTAATGGTAAGAAAGAGATTTAGGAACCAGGTTTTAAATTGGCAGGGGCAGATGTGGACTCTGACCACAATTTATTGGTTATGAACAGTAGATTAAAGCTGAAGAAACTGCGAAAAGATTGGAAGTTGAGGGGATGGGACCTGAATAAACTGAAAGAGTTGAGAGTTTCAGAGAGAGCATTAGGGAACAATTGACGAGAACAGGGAAAAGAAATACAGCAGAAGAAGAATGGTAGCTTTTAGAGATGAAATAGTGAAGGCAGCAGAGTATCAAGTAGGTAAAAAAGACAAAGGCTAGTAGAAATCCTTGAGTAACAGAAAATATATTGAATTTAATTGATAGATGAAAAAATATAAAAATGCAGTAAATGAAGCAGGCGAAGAGGAATATAAACGTCTCAAAAATAAGCTCGACAGGAAGTGCAAAATGCCCTAACTAGATGACAGATGTAAGGATGTAGAAGTATACATCACTAGGGGTAAGACAGATACTGTCTACACGAAAATTAGAGAGACCTTTGGAGAAAAGAGAGCCATCTGTATAAATATCAAGGGCCCAGATGGAAAACCCATCCTAAGTAAAGAAGGGAAATTAAAAAGGTGGAACGAGTATATAGAGGTTCTATACAAGATGATGTATTTGAGGGCAATATTATGAAAATGGAAGAGGACATAGATGAAAATGAAATGGGAGATACGATTCTCCATGAAGAATATGACAGAGCACTGAAAGACCTAAGTCAAAACAAGGCCATGGGAGTAGACAACACTACATTAGAGCTACTGATAGCCTTGGGAGAGCCAGCCATGACAAAACTCTTCCATCTGATGAGCAAGATGTATGAAACAGGCAAAATACCCTCAGACTTCAAGAAGAATATAATAATTCCGATCCCAAAGAAAGCAGGTGTTGATAGATGTGAAAATTACCGAACTATCAGTGTAATAAGTCACAGTTGTGAAAAACTAAAACAAACTCTTTACAGACAAATGGAAAAATTGGTAGAAGTTGACCTCAGGGAAGATCAGTTTGGGTTCTGTAGAAATGTTGGAACATGGGAGGGAATACTGACCCTACGACTTATCTTAGAACATGGTTAAGGAAAGGCAAACATACGTTTCTAGCATCTGTAGAATTAGAGAAAGCTTTTGACAATTTTGACTGGAATATTCTCATTCAACTTCTCAAAGTGTCAGGGGTAAAAATACTGTAAGCAAAATGCTATTTACAATTTGTACAGAAACCAGATAACAGTTGTAAGAATAGAGGGTTACGAAAGCGAAGCAGTGGTTGTGAAGGGAGTGAGACGGGTTTGTAACCTATCCCTGATATTATTCAGTCTGTATATTGAGCAACAAAAGAAAAATTTGAAGTGGGAATTAAAATCCATGGAGAAGAAATAAAAACTTTGAGGTTTAACGATGACAGTATGATTCTGACAGTGACAGCAAAGGACCTGGAAGAATAGTTGAATGGAATAGACAGTGCCTTGAAAGGAGAATATAAGACAAACATCAACAAAAGCAAAACGAGGATAATGGAATGTAGTCAAATTAAATTGGGTGATGCTGAGGGAAAGAGATTGGGAATTAGATTAGGAAATGAGACACTTGAAGTAATAGATGAGTTTTGCTATCTGGGAAGCAAAATAACTGATGACGGTCGAAGTAGAGAGGATATAAAAGATTGACTGGCTATGGCAAGGAAAGTGTTTCTGAAGAAGAGTAATTTGTTAACATCGAGTATAGATTTAAGTGTCAGGAAGATGTTTCTGAAAGCGTTTGCATGGACGGAAGACCATAACAACAACATCTGATACTTGTGGTCAAACAAACTTCATTTTTTGTATCCAGAGATATTTGACATTAAATGTTACACCTGACTCACTGCCTGAACTGCAACAGCTTGCAGTTTGCATATCAGGACCAGATATAGATAATTTTTGGGGTATGATAAAGACATAAAAATATGATTTTTGCATATAATGTGTTGAAATCAACTGTTTCTAGAAGTTAAATGAAATCTGGAATGGTAAATGTAATTGCTTGTAATCAATCTGTTTCCAGTTTGATAATACATTTGTAGGAGAGCTATAATTAAATATAGAATCTGAATTGACAGGTATCAAAATTACCCACAAACATACTAAACCTCATGTTGTATGGTTATGCCTATATTATTTTACCTTTTAGCTATTCTTGAGTAGATAAAAATGAGGGAAGACAAACCACTCATCTGAAGGTGAGATAGGTGGGTGCTACATAGACACAGATCACATAATAGCACTAGCTTTGTCTAGTCTGCCAAATGCTTGCCAACCCACTGCCCCCTCCACCCTTCCTCATGTACAGATAGAGGCTAGAGAAAAGCAAAAAGCTTGAAAGCTATTCCAATTTTTGCATTAACTGCAGCCTTCAGCACTACTTCCGAAACTCTCAGACTGTCACCGTTCAACCTAACGTAGACCTGGGGCAACATTACAGATCAGTATGTCACTGCAACAGTGGGATGCCACTTCAACACATAATCCCACCGGAGAAAGGAACCTTTGGCTTAATGTGGAATGCAAACAGCATGTTGTTCCTGGTGAATTGAGGGGAAAGACTAGGTTAAAGGCAGACAAATATTCTTTGGTCTCCTACTACCTTTGGTTTCCAGGCAAGCACTTCATCACTAGACCATTGAACCTGCCTGTTACATTCCAAAAAATAATGTAGACCCAAAAAAATGACAGTATTGTGTTCTCTTTCTGTTGGCATGCATATAACGTCACATACCACAAAACTCCATTACATCATGAGACGAAGTTAGCATCTGGACTCAGTAGGTTCATTTCACCCAAACTTTTTTGATGTGTTAAGTGTATATACACCACTTGTAAATGAACTGTAAGCTGCAGGTTGGTGCTAACTTTCCCTTTCCTCTGTAATCCGCACTTAAATATTCATTATCAAACTAACTGTGATTTAACCAGTATCATTGAGTGAGAAGAACAGTTTGTACTAAGAACTCAGCAATGTTGAACTAAATCTGTTACAAATTCAAAGCCAAGATGAGAAAGAGGAGGAGATGCCATTTTTCAAAATACCACTTCTTTTCACAAGGTGTGACGGTTTAAATGAAAACAGAGGCCCAGCATCATTTTAGATTTAGTGCAGTACAAGAGAGATTGCATTCCTGCTTCTGTGTTTAATGCGATATGTTTTGACATTTTATGTGATCACCTCAGTTATGTAGCTGTCTTTACGGCTGGGTTGAAGCAGGGGGACTCCATTCATTGCTCTGTCATTTTCCTGGATCGTGTCCTCAAAGTCAGACTGCCTGAAGAATTTACTGTCTTTGATGCAGAATTATATGCAATCTTGCGGGCAGTGAAGCATATGAGACATTCTTCCAGTGCTGAATTTCTTGTCTGTTCCAATTCTGAGTGTGTGCTTCATTCTCTACAATATTTGTACCCAGCAGATAAAGTAGTCCAGAATATCCAGGATGCCCTCCTCCAGCTACAACAACTGGGGAAGGAGGTGTCGTTCTGCTGGGTACCTGGGCACAGGTGTATTGCGGGGAGTGAAAGGGTGGATCTAGCAGCCAAGGAGGCATGTAGTGATCCTGAGTTACTTCATTGTACCCTCTCCCTGCATGCTATAACCTTGCTGTTAGGGTACAAGGCACGTGTCAATGGGAAAACGATTGGCTGGAAGTGACCAACAATAAGCTCTGTCTAGTAAAGCCCATAACTTGGCTGTGTTGTACCTTCTTCCAACCATGTTAATGGGACAAGGTCCTTCTTACTCGTCTTCGTGTAGGCCACAGCCTTATGGTGCATGGCTTCTTACGCGAATGAGATAACCCTCCAGTGTGTGGTGCTTGTGGCGTGCAGATCACTGTGCACCTCATTTTATTGGACTGGATTTCATTTTCTGGCCAGTGGGCCCTGGCTGATTGGCCAACAGATCTGCAATCTATTTTAGCTAACATTCAAATATATGTTGTTAGAGTTTTAAAGTTTTATGAATTCTCCAATAGTTTTTTCAAGATTTTATGCAGATGGTTTTAATGTATAAACAGGGTGTCTGGCTCACCCATATTTTACATAAGTGGTCAGCCAGTGACATTTTCCTGTGCCTTCCTTTTAGTTCCTTTGTTGTTTTACTTGTGTACATTTTAGTAATTTTATCCACGTTCGTTTCTTTTAATGTGTGTTTAAAGCTGTTGACAACCTCGCCATTGAGAGCTCGTAAGCTCAAAGTCGCACACATAAGCACACAGTTCAGTTGAACATTATTGATGACAGAAATACTCTGCCTTAAACTGTGCAGGAATGTTTCAGTTTTCTCAAATTAATTCAGAGACAGTTCACAAATGTAGGACATGTATTGTGTAATTAAGTATTAAAGTAACCACATACTGTAGTGCAAATGGTTTTCGTATTCAGACCCCCCCCCCCCCCCCCCCCCCCCCCGATGAACCATGGACCTTGCCGTTGGTGGGGAGGCTTGCATGCCTCAGCAATACAGATAGCCGTACTGTAGGTGCAACCACAATGGAGGGGTATCTGTTGAGAGGCCAGACAAACGTGTGCATCCTGAAGAGGGGCAGCAGCCTTTTCAGTAGTTGCAGGGGCAACAGTCTGGATGATTGCTTGATCTGGCCTTGTAACAATAACCAAAACAGCCTTGCTGTGCTGGTACTGCGAACGGCTGAAAGCAAGGGGAAACTACAGCCATAATTTTTCCTGAGGACATGCAGCTTTACTGTATGGTTAAATGATGATGGCGTCCTCTTGGGTAAAATATTCCGGAGGTAAAATAGTTCCTCATTCAGATCTGCGGGAGAGGACTACTCAGTAGGATGTCATTATCAGGAGAAAGAAAACTGGCGTTCTACGGATTGGAGCATGGAATGTCAAATCCCTTAATCGGGCAGGTAGGTTAGAAAATGGAAAGGTTAAAGTTAGATATAGTGGGAATTAGTGAAGTTCGGTGGCAGGAGGAACAAGACTTCTGGTCAGGTGAATACAGGGTTATAAATACAAAATTAAATAGAGGCAATGCAGGAGTAGCTTTAATAAGGAATAAAAACATAGGAGTGCGGGTAAGCTACTACAAACAGCATAGTAAACGTATTATTGTAGCCAAGATAGACACGAAGCCCATGCCTACTACAGTAGTACAAGTTTAAATGCCAACTAGCTCTGCAGATGGTAAAGAAATTGATGAAATGTATGATGAGATAAAAGAAATTATTCAGATTGTGAAGGGAGACGAAAATTTAATAGTCATGAGTGACTGGAACTTGACAGTAGGAAAAGGAAGAGAAGGAAACGTAGTAGGTGAATATAGGGAGACGAAAATTTAATAGTCAGGGGTGACTGGAACTTGACAGTAGGAAAAGGAAGAGAAGGAAATGTAGTAGGTGAATATGGAATGGGAGTAAGGAATGAAAGAGGAAACTGCCTGGTAGAATTTTGCTCAGAGCACAACTTAATCATAGTTAACACTTTGTTCAAGAATCATGAAAGAAGGTTGTATACATGGAAGAAGCCTGACAATACTGGAAGGTATCAGATATATTATATAATGGTAAGACAGAGATTCAGGAACTAAGTTTTAAATTGTAAGACATTTCCAGGGGCAGATGTGGACTCTGACCACAATCTATTGTTATGAACTGTAGATTAAAACTGAATAAACTGCAAAAAGGTGGGAATTTAAGGAGATTGGGCCTGGATAAACTGACTAAACCAGAGGTTGTACAGAGTTTCAGGGAGAGCATAAGGGAACAATTGACAGGAATGGGGGAAAGAAATCCTATAGAAGAAGAATGGGTAGCTTTGAGGGATGAAGTAGTGAAGGCAGCAGATGATCAAGTAGGTAAAAAGACGAGGGCTAATAGAAATCCTTGGGTAACAGAAGAGATACTGAATTTAATTGATGAAAGGAGAAAATACAAAAATGCAGTAAGTGAAGCAGGCAAAAAGGAATACAAACGTCTCAAAAATGAGATCGACAGGAAGTGCAAAATGGCTAAGCAGGGATGGCCAGAGGACAAATGTAAGGATGTAGAGGCTTATCTCACTAGGGGTAAGATAGATACTGCCTACAGGAAACTTAGAGAGACCTTTGGAGAAAAGAGAACCATTTGTATGAATATCAAGAGCACAGATGGGAATCCAGTTCTAAGCAAAGAAGGGAAAGCAGAAAGGTGGAAGGAGTATATAGAGGGTCTATACAAGGGCGATGTATTTGAGGAAAATATTATGGAAATGGAAGAGCATGTAGATGAAGATGAAATGGGAGACATGATACTACGTGAAGAGTTTGACAGAGCACTGAAAGACCTAAGTCGAAACAGGGCCCCCGGAGTAGACAACATTCCATTAAAACTACTGGCGGCCTTGGGAGTGCCAGTCCTGACAAAACTCTACCATCTGGTGAACAAGATGTATGAGACAGGCGAAATACCCTCAGACTTCAAGAAGAATATAATAATTCCAATCCCAAAGAAAGCAGGTGTTGACAGATGTGAAAATTACCGAACTATCAGCTTAATAAGTCACAGCTGCAAAATACTAATGCGAATACTTTACAGATGAATGGAAAAACTGGTAGAAGCTGACCTCGGGAAAGATAAGTTTGGATTTCATAGAAATATTGGAACACTTGAGGCAATACTGACCCTACGACTTAACTCAGAAGATTGATTAAGGAAAGGCAAACCTACCTTTCTAGCATTTGTAGACTTAGAGAAAGCTTTTGACAATGTTGTCTGGAATACACTCTTTCAAATTCTGAAGGTGGCAGGGGTCAAATACAGCGAGTGAAAGGCTATTTACAATTTGTACAGAAACCAAAAGGCAGTTATAAGAGTCGAGGGGCCTGAAAGGGAAGCAGTGGTTGGGAAGGGAGTGAGACAGGGTTGATGCCTATCACCAATGTCATTCAATCTGTATATTGAGCAAGCAGTAAAGGAAACAAAAGAAAAATTCGGAGTAGGTATTAAAATCCATGGAGAAGAAATAAAAATGTTGAGGTTTGCGATGACATTGTAATTCTGTCAGAGACAGCAAAGGACTTGGAAGAGCAGTTGAACGGAATGGACTGTTCTTGAAAGGAGGATATAAGATGAATATCAACAAAAGCAAAACTAGGATAATGGAATGTAATCGAATAAAGTCGGGTGATACTGAGGGAATTAGATTAGGAAATGAGACACTTATAGTAGTAAATGAGTTTTGTTATTTGGGGAGCAAAATAACTGATGATGGTTGAAGTAGAGAGGATATAAAATGTAGACTGGCAATGGCAAGGAAAGTGTTTCTGAAGAAGAGAAATTTGTTAACATCGAGTATAGATTTCAGTGTTAGGAAGTCATTTCTGAAAGTATTTCAATGGAGTGTACCCATGTATGGAAGTGCAACATGGACGAAAAATAGTTTGGACAAGAAGAGAATAGAAGCTCTCGAAATGTGTTGCTACAGAAGAAGCTGAAGATTAGATGGGTAGATCACATAACTAATGAGGAGGTATTGAATAGAATTAGGGAGAAGAGGAGTTTGTGGCACAACTTGACTAGAAGAAGGGATCGGTTGATAGGACATGTTCTGAGGCATCAATGGATCACCAATTTAGTATTGGAGGGCAGCGTGGAGGGTAAAAATTGTAGAGTCCATTTGAACAAAAATAAATATTTTCTGTTTCCTCTATCATTCTACTTCAGTTATTCTTTATGTGTTCTTTGCAAGTTTTAACACAGTTCACAGAAAAGTACTCGAATACTTCCATAATTCACAAATAGTCTTGGGCACATTCGAGTAATTTAGGAGTCCATTCAACAAATAGCAGAAACATTGAGCTGTTGACAGGCACACAAAAAGAGAAGAAAGATTTACTAGCTTTCGGAATCAATCCTGTCTTGAACTAGAGTACAAATACACACACAAAAGCCACACATACTCACATGCAAGCGCACGCACATATGTATGGAGTGCAGCCATGTATGGAAATGAAACATGGACGATAAATAGTTTAAACAAGAAGAGAATAGAAGCTTTCAAAATGTGTTGCTACAAAAGAATGCTGAAGATTAGATGGGTAGATCACATAACTAATGAGGAGGTATTGAACAGAATTGGGGAGAAGAGGAGCTTGTGGCACAACTTGACTAGAAGAAGGGATCGGTTGGTAGGACATGTTCTGAAACATCGAGGGATCACCAATTTAGTACTGGAGGGCAGCGTGGAGGGTAAAAATCGTAGAGGGAGACCAAGAGATAAATACACTAAGCAGATTCAGAAGGATGTAGGCTGCAGTAGGCACTGGGAGATGATGAAGCTGGCGCAGGATAGAGTAGCATGGAGAGCTGCATCAAACCAGTCTCAGGACTGAAGACAACAACAACAACATTCAGACATTAGTCAACTTGATAACATGAAGATCACTTTCTGCTTATGGGAGGGGGTGGGGTGGGGGGCGCAAAAGTGTTGATGGGTGGGGAGGGGTGTTTTTTCCATTTGAATTGGGTCCAGCACTGTTGACGTGCATAGTGTTAGTGACAGCAGTGTGAACAACGGTGCTCACTACAAATGGTTTATAATTTTGAAGGGTATTCATAAATATTACAAGGTGTACAACTTTTCTTCCGCTGTTTGCCGATAGGTGGCGACAACGGTAAGTAGCGGTCAAAAGAAACAGATCGCAGATATCAGGCAGTTAACTTGGACCTCAGTCAACATAACATCATTCAAACATTACTCGATTTGTGTCTGCATCATAAAGTTGTTTTTGATTGAAAATGTCAGTTTACGAGCGTAATTCTCGTCATTTGTGGTAGGTGTTACTGTTTTGTTTCAGTATGAAGAAAACTACGGCTGAGTCTCATCAAATGCACTCAAGTGCGGATGGTAAGGACGCTGTTAGTGAAAGAACATATTGTGAGTGGTTTCAATGCTTCAAGAATGGTGATTTTAACGTCATAGACCAGCATAGTGGTGGAAGAGAGAATGTTTTCGAAGATGCAGAATTGGAGACATTACTGAGTGAACACTCACTTCAAATTCAAGAAGAATTGGCATGGTTAGTGGTAGTGATACAGCAAGCCATTTCAAAATGTCTCAAGGCTATGGGCATGATTCAGAAAGAAGGAACTTGGATCCCGTGTGAGCTGAAACCAAGAGACGTTGAACGGCATTTGTGTGTTTGTGAACAGATGCTTCAAAGGCAAAAACAAAAGGGATCTCTGCATTGCATTGTGACCGAGGATGAAAAATGGGTTCATTACGATAACCCTGAACGCAAAAAACATGGGGATATCCAGGCCATATTTCCTCATCAACGGCCAAACCAAATGTTCACGGCTACAAGATCATGCTCTGCATTTGGTGGAACCAGTTCGGCATCGTATACTATGAGGTGTTAAAACCAAGTGAAACAATCACAGGTGCTCATTATCGAATGTGTTTGAGGAGAGCAGTAAAAGACAAACAGCCGCAATACAGTGAGAGGCACGGTAAAGTGATTTTGCAGCATGACAACGCTTGACCCCACGTTGCAAAAGAGGTCAAAAGATACTTGGAAACTTTAAAATGGGAAGTCCTACCCCAGCTGCCGTATTCTCCAGACATTGCTCCCTCTGACTATCACGTGTTGAGATCAATAGCGCATGGCCTGACTGACCAACACTTCCTATCTCATGAAGAAGTCACAAATTGGATCGATTCGTGGATCGCTTCAAAAGATGAACAATTTCTTTTATGTGGGATTTGTACACTGCCTGAAAGATGGGAGAAAGTAGTGGCCAGCGATGGAAAATACTTTGAATGATACATGTGTAACCAATTTGTTTCATTAAAGCCTCAAATGTTGGGGAAAAAATGGTGAAAGCAAAGTTGTACACATTGTATTATTTTAAATTATTCACTCCACACTTTGAATATAGATGCTGTTTTGTACACATCTGCATCTCGAATTGTAGAAATCTTTCCTGTGTAATAGAAAATTTAATACAAATTGTAGTATGATACTACACTTGACAGAATTCCACTGTATATGTCAGCCTGTGTGTCTTGAATAAAATTGGTGCTGGTGCTTCATATTCTGCTACAAATACTGTTTTTCCTATTCTGTAATTTTTTTATGAATATTACAGAGAATATTTTTTTCTTACATTCTGACATTTTGAAACAGACGCTGCATATAATCAACATAGTTGTGCTCCATAAATGGGTATTACGTTGCAGTCATATCAAAGACAGCAAAAAGTGGAAGCACGTATAATACGTAGTTTTCTCCCATTACCATTAAAGTATGATTTGGCCCTAAGTATAAACTTTTTGAACTTGGTATATAACTCACACACTTGTGACTGCTGTTGAAGTGTGTTTCGTTAGCTCAAGTGGAAAGCAAAACCTCTTGTCATCAGTAAAGTACCACATGAAAATATTGTGTGGAGTTATGGGTTTCTGAATGGGGCACCTTTTATTGGGCAGTTGAATGACCAGTCCATTGTTGAAGCAGATTTATGGGAGCTTCCTTTGCCACTAACTTGGAACTCATTAGCACATTAGCAGAAACAAAGTCTGCATTATCATGTTGGCATTGAAGTACAACTTATTTACCAACACTGCACGAATACATTAACTTTTTGCGAATTATAAAGTTTGTAAATTCATATGACATTGTTGCCCGAGATAGCTTGGTCAACAAATTCAAAAGGCAGACACTATGAGGTAGTGGTTTTACTGTATTCTATAAAACTGTTCTTCTCAGGCAGCATTGCCTAAGGAAAGACATTAACAATTATGAGAAGGATAGATTGGTATTCACCATAAAGATGACACGTTAAGTTGCAGACAGGCACAACGGAAAGACTGTTACACACTGAGCTTCCAGCCAAAGCCATCTTCGAAAAAGAAGAGAAAACACACACACATTCACGCGAGCAGGCACTCCTCATGCACATGGGACCGCTGTCTCTGACCTGAGTCTTGCCTTAGTGACCAGAGATAGTTGTCATATGTGCATGAGTGTGCATGCTCATGTGAACACGTGTGTGTGTGTGTGTGTGTGTGTGTGTGTGTGTGTGTGTGTGTGTGTGTGTGTGGTTTTATTTTTTTTTCTGAAGAAGGCCTTGGTCGAAAGTCGACCTGAGTCTGGCTTGAATGGCTGCAGATAGGGGTCATGTGTGCAAGTGTGTGCCTGCTCATGTGTGTGTGTGTGTGTGTGTGTGTGTGTGTGTGTGTGTGTGTGTGTGTTTTCCTTTCTTTTCTGAAGATGACTTTGGCTGAATGCTCAGTGTGTAATGGTTTTATTGGTGTGCCTGTCTGCAACTCAATGTGTCATCTTTACGGGAGTAACAATCTATCCTTTTCATACTTGTTGGTATTCCAACCTGGACTTTCCAAAGAAAGACATTCCTGTTTCACTAATACCTATTGGATGTAAATAAATTCTTTATTTGGCATTAGTGCCCAATTTTGGTCTTAGGTTATTGTTGAGCTATGCTATAGGTGTGCTGAAAGTGACCTTCTAAGATAAAAACCAGGCGGAAGTGTAGAATAAAGCTCAACCAAACTTCCTTTTTCAGAAATTTTGATGTCTTTGAATAAGTGTTGCAATTCAGTGTAGATATCTATGATAGGTGTAGTGTTGTAATTGTGTTGAAATGTTGTCTTGTCACCAATGTCTTAGTGTCCGTCTGCATAAGACACTAAAAAGAAGAGCTACGTGGCACCACCCTTCTCTATCACGTTTTTACTACACTTTATTCAGATGTTATAAAACTCACACTGACTAAGCAACATGATTTTTTCTTTTTTTCTTTTATGTATGTACAGACAAATCTTCCATCACCTTAGACAACTTGTGTTTTGCTTTTTTGACTTAGTTTTCAACCTTTCAAAACATACAACAAACACTGTGTTTTGGCAGCTTTCTGCCATCCCCTTCTTGCCCAAATACAAGTCATCAAAATGTTTTCCACATAAAAGATTTGAACCAATTTCTACTTGTTTGAAACCTGTTGCACCAACAGATGTTAGGAACCAAGACTGATAACAGCACTTCGTACAAAACGGCCACTGGTTTTAAATACTGTTTTGTCACAAACATTCTTTTCTGTTTCTTGAGATACTTAACTGTATAGAATGGTGATTGATAACCCAAAATAAGCCAAACAAATAAATCATTTTTCACATTTCACTGCTGCAATTCCACATGCAATAGGACAGGTAAGTTTTTCATCCTAATGTAAAGTTTGTAGAAGCTGTAGTTTTCTATCCTACTCGGTGTAGATAACAAAAGTTCAGTATCAGTCTGCTCACAGTGACTACTGGAATAAATTGCTGTTTTGAATGGTTGGTAACAATTAGGATCATGCATTGGACAGCTGGCTTGGAACAGAGTCCAAAGTGCAGTAAGGTGCTCATAAATGTACAAGATCAGTTCAGAGTGAATCCAAAAGAAAGAAAACCGTGAAACAAGCAACTGCCAATCTCAGTATCAAATGGTAACAAGCAAATGGCACTATCTGGTTGTATGCTGATATTTAAGTGGAGAACTTAGCAAAAGGGCATACCCATTGTGCTTTCGGGTTGAGCCACTGCAGAGCCACGAGTAATTGTTACTATTGCCAACCATAGCATTTCATACTCCGTATCAATTCTGCAATAGGGCAAGGAACCCGAATAACTGTCGAACACAAGATGTATTCTATAGGCTAACATTTTCTAAACTGCTTTCATTGTTTGAAAGGTGGTTTGTAGAATTTCAAACACTTTTTGGAGCAATGTAGGTAAACTTATGGAATATAATTCTCTGTTAACCATACAAGAACATTTGGAGATCTGAAATGTCTTGCTTTGTCCATAGTTGGAATTCCTTGTTGATGGGTATTAGATATATTATGTTGTGAAAGTTCTCAGTAGATCAGAGATTGATTTCATTTTTGCCACTTCCAGCACATACATAAAAGGAAAAAGGTAACTGCAGTAACTTCATGCAGTTATGTAATATTACAACAAAAGAGCGAAGTGACCAAATCATTTCTTCTCTACAGCAGAGTAGTTATTACATTCTTGCCAGTCTGATTGATATCTTTTTTTGAATGTCTGAAACTGCCCTTTTTCTGCTAACTGTTTGATTTTTTATGGCTGTTTGTATGTTGTGTTTTTTTATGTACCAACATAGAGTGTCTACAGTTTTTTTCATTTTTTGCATGGACTTTGCTGTGGGAACCATCAGGTTTTGTCTTCTGAATGGAAAGGGTGCTACAGTATTTTATGAAACAAAGTGAAGCTTCACCGGGATTTAGAGGATGTGTGATATTATGTCAATGATTACAAAATTGAGTCAAATTTACAAAGAACTTGGCAGTATGAGCCCACTTATCAGTACAATGTTGCACTCCCTTTGCCATGAATACGTATGGTTGGGAAGTGCATCGTAAATCCATTGTATCTTCTCCTGATGAAAACTCTCCCACAACTGTTGTATTTGGTCCTTGATATCCCGTATACTGGAACTGGGGTGTAGTTGACATCCAAGCTGATCTCACGTGTTCTGTTGGGCACAGATATAGGTATCTTGGTGGCTGCAGGAGTACCACATCACGTTCACAGAGAAAGTACCATGTGTGGACAAGCATTATCCTGCTGAAAAATGACATAACAATAGTGTTGCATGAGAGGTAACGCATAAGGATACAAGATGTACGTGACATAAGATTGTGCCATCTGAATTACCACAATCACTACCAGCCATGTCCAGAAATCATACTCAGTGGCTCCCCACACCATGTTGTCGGCAGTAACACTGCTGTCTGTGCCTCTCCAAGACAATGGACGAATGAGACGTCTTCCGAGGTTGCCACAGCCCTCGCTGGCAATGGTCATGTGGGGTAGTGTGCAACTTCATCGATGAACACAGTGCACTGCCATTCATCAGCAATTCATGCTTTCCTGTCGTGACACCATTGCAAACACAACCATTTGTGTTGCAACATTAATGGCAGTCTATGCATTGGACAGTAATTCCATAGTATGGCTGCTGCTAGTCTCTGACTGACGGTGCAGAATGACATAGAATTTTGCCGGGGGTCTATTACTTGCTTTGAGATGGTAGGTGCAGATGAGAAGAAATTACAATGTGCTTGGTGCACAGCGATCCTCCCTTGTCTCGATCAGATGTTGTCAACCAGATCCTTGATGATGAGTATGCCTGCCCTCACATATCCATACGGTCCAACATTGGCCGTCTGCCACATCTGGATGTCCCAGAATTTTGGGTATTGCAGGATTTGACCATTGGACCAAATGGAGATACACAATGGGGCTCCTTTCAAACTTTGTCAGGTGCTGGTAACACTGTCTAACATGGTATGTGGCACCTCCACGTCCTTCTCAGAGGTCTCTCAACATCTGATGCTGTTCATGCCCCACATATACTGGACCAGGCCTAGCAGCAACACTAAACACAAACAACATTAATGTACTCTGGTAGCCATTCTACCTGTTACAGAAAATTGCAACTCTAATCATTTACATATTCGCTGACGGTGAAGTTTCATTGACATTCAACCATGTCTTCTGGGTGCTTCATAGGCAGGGTAATTTATAAATGTTACCGTAGCAATGTATTTAGCTCTTTGTGTAACCAGTGCTCTCAAACAGGTCTTTCCCAGACAGACAAATATTCAGTGATGAAGTGTCTAAACAAGAAAAAGAGAGAAAATTATAATCATCATAAATTGCAATATACAGTAGTATTGTTGCTAGTTTCTTATAGTGTAGCTCTGGTTTAGCAATGGATTTTCTAATGTACAGACAATGTATTCCTTCTTCCTCAACATAGTGAAAGATATAAATGAAAATAGCTGTGCCTATTCATTATCTTTTATGACTTAACAAAGACTTTTCGACTTTGTAGACCACGAAATACCACTACAAAGACAAGGCATAAGGAGTTAAGGGCAAGGCATTCAGTTAATTTCAATATTATTTGATCAGCAACATTAGTTGATCTCATGTGGTGCAATATTTAAGGCCAACTCAATTCAGGAACAAAGAATACTTTTTGGGTGAAAAATGAGTATGTGATGTTAGTTAATAAGTTTGTGAATGTTTATTTAGTGACCAGAATTAGATTTTCACTCTAGTGAGTTGGGGATTCTTGCATTGGCATCTAATACGAGATCGTTTATCCTGCCGTGATTGTATTTATTAACAATCAAGCGACAGATCAGTTTTGACACCTTGGTCATTGTCAAGTGAACATGATCAGTTAGATCACATGTCACTCCTCATAAAATAAACATGTGTTGGTGACAGTGCATGATAGCGAACAAAAAACGTTAAAGCAGTGGCAGATACAGAAAAAACTCAAGGAGGTGGTGCTAAATATTTCTGCTTCTGAATGTAAACTAGCTTCCTAATCTGCAATTAGTTCATATTTATAACGCTACATATAGAAGGTTCTGCGTACAAGAAAACAATAGAATATTCATGACTTCTCTCGAACAAATGCCATACGGAATATCGTATCGAGATCACTAGAATGGCCGTGGCTTTTCTCATAGGTATGTGTTAGCTACCAGAGAGAAACGTTTAAAATACAATGACGCATGTGCTACATAGGAAAGTACAACTACTCGTTAACTCAATTCAGTCGAGTCGACTGAATTGAGAAACAAACGAATAGCATGTGGGATGACTGATGAGGGCGGCATGGGTAACAATGGGGGTGCCCCCCCCCCCGCCCCCCCCTGCCCCATAAGTATCCACCACTGCATTAAAGACAGCACTTTCAGTGGTTGACATGTATTGTCATGTCTTAATACCTTCAAATAATTTTTATTTTATTGGCTTGATCTTTTTCTAGTAGGTCGTGTATGATGAGTGACAAACATATTCCCAAAATTGGGCAGTAACTAGCATAATTATTAATAAATATTGGATAAATACTGTTGAGATATTCATTTTGTCCATTTACTGAAGTACACAAAGTACAATACATCCACCTATGAGAGTGATTGTTAAAAACATGAAATTTTTAGATGGCACAGCAAACAGTAAATATAAGACATAAGAGTATTATCAAATTCCTTTCAAAAAACAGTGCAACACTATGTAACCTACATTTTAAACTGTTTCCAGCAGAGCTTTTAGTGACAAACCACAGGGTTTCATACCCAAGTTGAAAGCTTTTCGCCTGATAATCTGTTTTCACAGGAATGCTTTAGGTTCACTGAATAGTATTGCAGCAGTGTAACTCACTGCCATTAATGGAGGAGTATGCATTGCACTTATTGCATAATATTTTCTCTGCTTGATTATGTTATGGTAACTGTTCAAACGAATATGAAAGTGAAAAAAACTGTTAATGTAAAGTGAATACAGACTTGTTTACTTGATCCAGCCATCCAGACCTTTTTTTTTACCCATAGTTTTTCCTATTCATTCCAGATGAATGATGAAATAGTTCATACTTATAGACCATCGCCAGCACATTCCCCTTCAGTATCCCTTTTAAATGGAAATAAATTCTTAACCTAGCATGCCTGTTGTTGTTATATCACTGTCACTCTGTAATTTCATAATTGAGCATTTCATTATTCTGATATCTTTCTTTTAATAAGTTGCAAGTGTATTCTGTGACCTTGCGCCATTGATACAGTAGTCCATTGGAACAAAAATAAGTATTTTCTGTTTCCTCTATCATTCTACTTCAGTTATTCTTTATGTGTTCTTTGCAAGTTTTAACACAGTTCACAGAAAAGTACTCGAATACTTCCATAATTCACGAATAGTCTTGGGCACATTCGAGTAATTTAGGAGTCCATTCAACAAATAGCAGAAGCATTGAGCTGTTGACAGGCACACAAAAAGAGAAGAAAGATTTACTAGCTTTCGGAATCAATCCTGTCTTGAACTAGAGTACAAATACACACACAAAAGCCACACATACTCACATGCAAGCGCACACACATATGTGCCTCTACATGGTGCCATCTAGATGCGCAGTGCCATGACTGTGGTTCTGCAGGTGGTCTGGGTGGAGAGGATATTATGTCAGGTGGGGTGGGTAGAGGCAGAGGAACATGGGAGGCAGGAGGAGAAGTTGGAGCGGAGTAGCTAGTGGCTCAAGGCGAGGTATCTAGTTTGCTGGCTAGGAGTCCAGGAGGGTGGGGGAAGAATGGCAAGTGTCTGGGGTTGGCATGTGATACACGGCAGCCAGCTAGTGGTGAGTTGTGCATGATGAAGATGCCATAGGGACATTTTTTGGGAGAGAGTGCTAGGACAGAGAGATAGGTAACTGTTGGGTGGAGGGTATGGGGACAGTCGGTTAATACAGACTGAGGCCAGGAGGGTTAAGGAGCGAAGGATGCACTGCAAGGATAATGCCCATCTGCAGAATTCAGAAAATCTGGTGGTGGAGGGAGGAATGCAGATGACCCGGTTTGTGAAGCTGCCTTGTAATCGAGCATTTTGTGCTCAGCTACATGTTGTGCCACTGACTTGTCAGCTCTGCTCTTGGCCATAGATTGGCAGTGGCCATTCATTCTGGTGGACAGCTGCTTGGTTTCATCATACCAACGTAAAAAGCTGTGGAGTGATTGCAGTAGAGTTAGTATATGGCATGACTGCTTTCACAGGTGGTCCTGCCTCTGATGGGTTAGGATAAGCCTGTAGCCAGATTGGTAGAAAGTGCTGGGTGGGGGAATTGGGCAGGTCTTCCACCTGGGTCTTCCACAAGGACATGTTCCTTGAGGCAAGGGGGTTGGGAGTGGCATACAGATGTACTAGGATGTTGTGTAGGTTGGGTGGTTGTGGAATATCACTTTAGGAATGCTGGGAAGGATTTTGGATATGATGCTCCATTTCAGGGCATCGTGAATAATAATCAAAGCTCTGATGAAGGATATGGTTCAGTTTTTCCAATCCAAGGTGATAATGGGTGACGAGGGGACTACTCTGTTGTAACTGATTCTTGGGGGTGGTGGGAGGATTAGGGGTGTGTGAGGATATGGCATGGGAAATCTTTGCAGACTAGGTTTGGAGGCAGTGGCTATGCTTAAACGCCCATTAAGTGATTCTGAATTACTGTATTAACATTTGTCTGTCTTATTGCAGAGAGTGATGCAGAACAAATTTATAAATTGTGGCTGCGAGAAAGATATGAGGAATACTTCGACAAGTTGTTGTGGACCATAGAGAAAGGAAAACTTGCAGCACAGTTACAAGCTCTGTCGAGTGCTGTGAAACTTTACATTGTACTGGAAGGAAGATACCCATTGGAGAATACAATAAATAGTGAATACTATTTTCCTTTGAACAGGTTAAAGGTAAACCTACTTTTTTGCTTTTTGTGGCTTGCTGTGCAAGTACTATTAATCTCCCAAATTTCTTTCTTAGTGAAGAGATATTGTTGTTTCTGAATATATATTTATCTTTTATGTCATGCTGAGAAAGTAGGAAGATTTTCTCTTTACGCTTTTCACACTGGATCTTGTTTAGTCTTATTTGTTTGACTCAGGTATTTAAATAAGTAAAATTAAAATGTTGTGTAAGGGGTGACCAAAAAGTTTTCATTAAAGGTGCTGCTGCATTGCATATGCAATGTAGTGTAACTCTAATGTGGGTATATAAGCATTGACACGTAGTCATAGGATTAGCGTGTGATTCATGTCTTTCTGATGTGCATGTGGTAAACCCAGAATCATAAATTAGGGTGACATTATTACCAAATGCATCCATACAGGACCAAAGTACTATTATTATTTTCTGCTAAAGAACAAACATCGGAGACATCCATTAGAGAATGAAGGATGTGTATGGAGGAGCACATCTGTCAAAAATCACTGTTGTGGAATGGTGCGACAGGGGTGATCTCCCCCATGCAGTTAAAAAAAGTTCTGATGGGTCGATGATTTCTGTCGGACAAGGATGTCCAGCAGGCAGTTACAATCTTCTTCACACAGCAGGACACAGTGTTTTATCAAATGGGTATCTTCAATCTTGTGCATCGGTTGGATGATTGCTTCATTGCACATGAAACCTTCTGCCTGATTGGCGTTCCGATTCTGAAGTGGAAACTTTTTGATCACCCCTTATAATTCACACCTAAAACTAGCGGAAATCTAATGTGCCATACAGTACAAAATCTTTCAAGCATTATAGATGACTGATATATTTGACGTATTATTTCTGACTCTTGTTTTCATTACTACAAGTAATAAACAATGCTAATTAAAATTCTAGTCTTGTTCTGATTTCCATGGGAAACTCTCATTAAAATTAAATAATAGAAAGGTGTAATATATATGATTCTAAAAGAATGAGAATTAATTTTCTGAAAAAGTATGGTGTTTTAACTCTGCGTAGATACTGGGGATAACAGTTGCCGTATTACATAGCTTGAGACCTCTGTTATGCATCATACATGACAACCACAGGATATTTCATCTATTAGTGTTGCCTGTATTACTGTATCAGCTTGCCCATTCCACCCAGATTGAGTATTAGTGTTTCAGTGTGTTGCATTGTGGCACACAGACTGCAGTTGTCAAATGTGAATACATTCAATGAAGCATAGGCAGTAGACATTTCAACAGCTTACAAGCTACAAAGGCAGTCACTTCGGTCCAATAATTGACTTTAAATGGCAATAAATGACATTTTGTCGTGTATGCTTCAGATCTGTCTGTCAGTCATTCATCAGTTGTGGAAGTGCTAAAGTGACACAGGTCAGGCCACAATTTATGTTGGACAACATTCATGACTCGTTACTGCCCACAGGAAGACCAATATCATGGCACACTTGTTGTGGCATTATACAACTTCTGCAAGAGAACTGCAACTACCCAGTAGGATGACCACTGATGCCATTGTGTTCAATTCAACTGTAAGGAGTGGATAATGAAAATTGATTTCACAACCCTATTAAAGTTCTTCACTCAGGTTGGCAACATAGCTCATATTCTGTTGGGTTGTACCAAACCAGTGGGCAACTTGCAATAAATGACTCAAAATTTCTGCTGATTCACATTATGTGCATGTGCAAGGGAATGCATAGTGAAGTTTTAATGCAACATGTTTCCAACAGTTTTGCAGATTTGAGCAAGATTTTATGGTGGTGTCACATGGCATAAGTAGTTCTGGCTGTTTGGATCTTGCTTTTGTCCATGTTGAGTACATCAAGGACTCCTGTACTGCATGTGTTATCTACTAAGTATACTGTCTGTGCTGAATTTTTTCTACTTACCCTATAATATCTGGGCACACATCTGCACCATTATCAACAGTTTACAGAACTTTCAAGTGATACAATTCAAGTGCTGCAAAGGTCAGTGATGAGTCCTTTATCAGTGACACTGAATACATGCCAGACAGATTTGTCAGACATTGTGTTGCATCACTGACTCCTGAAGATAGTATTTCACAGACATGCAGAGGCATGAAATTGAAAGACTCCAAGATGTGATGATAAGAGGAATGTAGACTAATGAAAATAACAGCTATGGGAAACTTTATATGCTACCTGTTTTGAAACTGGAGTTTGCGGCAGTGGGCAGACAATACAGTACAATGCAATGCAATGCAATGCAATGCAATACAATACAATGCATACAACGGAGCAAATGATTGTTTACTTACTGAATTTTCATGCTCCTCAGGAAGATGAAAGGATACCACTAATGTTGAAGATAAATTAAAAGTTCAGATGCAACACTTCGTAGGATCAGCAGTGTAGAAGGGGCTTGATTTCCTTACAGCATTTTGTGTAATGAATAGCTGAAAAACTGTTACTGTTATATTCAAGATTGTACTCAGGACTTGTACTTTGGTGCCACGAATGTTCACATGTTTATTTGACTCGAGAAAACAAAAATATGACTTGGTGTACCCTACAAGATAGATGTCAGTCCTGTGAAAGCCTACATACAAAGTTTCAAGAACCTGTGTTAACTACAATACTAGAGAAAGAAAGTTGCTACTCACCATATAGTGGAGATGCTGAGTCGCAATAGGCACAACAAAAAGATTCGCACAATTATAGCTTTCGGCCATTAAGGCCTTTGTCAGCAGTAGACACACATACGCACACGCGCGCGCACACACACACACTCACACAAACGCAACTAGCACACGTCTGCAGTCTCAGAGAACTACAGAAGTACAGGATCGTGAGGTGTTCTTCAGCACCTATTGTCACTTCCATAGGGATTGTGAGGACAAGATTATACTAATTACAGCATGCACAGAGGTATTTAAATAGGCATTCTTCTCTCACTTCATATGTGAGTGGAAGCAGAAGAAACCCTATCATGTGATACCATGCTAAGTGCCCTGTGCCATGCATTTCATGTCATTGTGTGTAAATGTTGTTAGGTACAACTCATATTATATTCATGGTGAATGGCAAAATATTTTTGAGATTTCCACAACAAATGCTTCTTGCTACACTTGTTACAGGTTAACATCTATTACATCTTTTGACTTTCTTCAAACTGATATTTCTATCTATGTGCCAGAACAGATTTGAGATCACATTTATATTTTTGGGAGGGGGGATTGCTGTATTTTTCATTTTTTACAAACACAATTGGATCATATAAATATAAAATTTTTCCAACAATGGAATATCCGGGATGGAATAAGCCTTCGCATCCAGAGATGTTAATGGTTTTGTGGGTTTTTATATATCTGACAAAGGACTTTGTCCAATAGACTCTATTTATAAATGTGCCTGTCTGCTACTCAATGCCTCCTCTATGAATTATAGAATGTTTTTCATTCATCATTCATATATTTAATGAAGAATCTAAGCACAGAACCCTGTCCCATTTACATAAACTGTTATTGAGCAGTGAAGTCATTTGTTATTTGTGCAAAGCACAACAGAATAGCTTTTTAACAAGAGAAAGTCATAGTCTGTTCAGCTAGAGTGATTTCTATTGTTGCTCTGGGAGCATTCAGGACCTAACTTGTGTGTGTAAACTACAAAAATACTGCTTTCCACAACAATTAAGTCCTTAAGTGTTGGTAGCCCTGCGCCTGCTGTACGGACGTCTGAGTCAGAGCTCTCATACAAGATAAGTAATTTAAGTAGTAATAAACTGTTTTTAACACTTTAAACTAATTTATTACATTAATTATAGTGCTCTTCAAGCGTACCATTAAAGGTTTTTGTCTTACTCGCGTATTTTCACAGTAATCACATAAAGTTTGTGTTGTTTACATATCGCGGCCAGGCCGAACTTTTGAGCTTTCAGACTAAACTTCATACTGCAATTTTAAGGGCATTTGCTGATAGTTTAGTGTGCTAAATACGTTTGCTGCCCCTTTATATCTGTAGAGTATCGTCATCTCTTAAGTAATTTCCAGTAATAAACTTCTGAACCACTGTTTACATTGTCGCGAGTAGGCCTAATTTTTCGTACACGTATTTTCATTGTTTTCCGGTAACTTAATTGTCTTTCTGTCACTAAAATCGATTTGTACCATGAGTGTAAAGTGCCTGACGTGCCGTAGAATCGTTAGCTCCGGGGTCTGGTGTGATGGATGTAGTAACTTTTTTCATTGGGGTGATTGTAGTGGCGTGGGAATTTGGAAAATGAGCGAGACTCATCAGTGGTTCTGTAGGCCATGCAATAGAGACAGAAAGATTGTGGAACAGGAGGGGAAAATTGCTGCCCTTCAGGCTGAGTTAGATGAGGCTAGGCGAGAACTGGGCAGGTTAAGGGGGGAGAAGGGTAAACAGGGGTGGGAAGTGGCAACAGGCATAAGGAACAGGCCAAGAAATTCTTCTGACAGCTTTGTTATTAATGTACAAAATAGGAGTGACCTGTTGCCTCAGTCAGAAACTGATGAGCCACTCACAGAAGTAGATGTAGACAGGGCTCAACAAGCTTTCAGCAGCAAATTGAATAAGAATGTAGGGAAGTCTGCAAAGAAAAAGAAAGTCTTGTTGCTAGGTAGTTCGCATGCTAGGGGTGTGGACCAACTTCTGCAGGATGAATTAGGGTCAGAATACCAGGTCACAAGTTTTTTCAAACCTAGTGCTGGACTGGGGCAGGTTACAGAGGATTTAGGTTCACTATGTAGAGGCTTTACTAAGGAAGATACCGTGGTTATTGTGGGGGGGGGGGGGGGGGGCGGGCAACAGTATTGACAGAGATCCGGGGTACAGCATAGAGTGTGACCTGGCAAAGATTGCATCAACATCGAGTCATACCAGGGTTGGGTTTGTGTCGGTTCTGGAGCGCCACGACCGACCTCATTTGAGCTCTTCTGTCAGGAGAGTTAATTTGGAGTTGGAACGGCTACTTGGATCTGGTGCAGGGTCACACATTGGTGTGGTTCCTGTTGATTCACTCTGTAGGTGGGACTATACTAGACATGGCCTACACCTCAACAAGAAAGGGAAGGGTAAACTGGCTGGGCTGAAAGCAGGAAATTTAAAGGGGGGAGGAACTACATCTCATGGTGGAAACTCTTTTTTAGTGTAAGATCAGTGTCCAGTGGGAAACTTAGCCAGGCAAGTACTAAAGATGTTAAAAAAGTTCAAGATACTCACAAAAGTAAAGTGAAAAATAATGTTAGTATATTTCATCAAAATATTGGGGGATTGAAGAATAAAATTGATGAGCTTCTGCTTTGTTTAGAAGATATAGAAACTGAGAATGTAATAGATGTACTATGCCTGTCTGAGCATCACATTGTCACTGATATGCAAAAGGTTAGCATCAATGGGTACAAATTAGCTGCACATGTAAGTAGAGATAATATGATGAGAGGAGGAGTTGCCATATATGTCAAAAGCTTCCACAGTGTAAAAAATTTAGAAACTAAAAAAATTTGTGTAGAGCAACATATGGAAGCATGTGCCACTGAACTAAAACTAAATGATGGCAGTTTCATAATTGTAACAGTGTATAGGTCCCCCTCAGGGAATTTCCAGCTATTTCTAGAAAACTTGGATGCTTTGTTGTGCTATCTGCAAGACAGGGGGAAGCAAATTATCATTTGTGAGGATTTCAATGTTGATTCCCTGAAAGAGTGTAATAGGAAGAATGACCTTGTAGTATTACTCAGTTCTTTCAATTTGAGCTTCGTCATTGATTTTACTACTCAGATAACAAAGAACAGCAGGACATCGATATATAACTTTTTTATAGACCAAGATAAGTTTAAGAACATAAATGCTTATCCTGTTGAGAATGGTCTTTCAGATCATGGTGCACAGCTAGTTACAGTACATGACATAGCTCCATGCAGTATATCAAATCAGAATTTCAAAGCAGTGCGTTCAATTAACAATATAAATATTGCAAACTTTAGGGAAAGCCTGCAGCAGATAGACTGGGATGAAGTGTATAAGGAACCCGATGCAAACTTGAAATATAACTTATTTCACAATACATTTTTAAGGGTATTTGAAAATTGTTTTCCCAAGAAAATAGTTAAACATAATTCCAAGAAAACATATAAAAAACCTTGGCTAACTAAAGGAATAAGAATATCTTGCAACCGTAAAAGAGAACTGTATCTAACAGCAAGAGGGAGTACTGACCCCGAAATTGTTCAATATTATAAAAACTTTTGTGCAGTACTAAGAAAAGTTATTAAAAAGTCCAGAAGCATGTGTATCATGTCTGAGATCAGTAACTCTGATAATAAAATTAAAGCAATTTGGAATATTATTGAAAGGGAAACAGGGCAACCAAGAGCAGAGGAAGACTTTAGTGCCATAAAACTGAATGACAAGTGTACTAACAAACAATCAGAAATTGAAAATATTTTCAGTAATCATTTTTTAAATGTTGTAGAGAAAATAGGATCTAGATCTTCACTAGAAGAGGCAAGGCTACTAATAGAAGAGGCCATACCTGTGCAGTTTGAAACAACTGTATTTCCACCAACCTTTCCCTCTGAAATCAGTAAAATAATAAACTCACTGAAAAGTAAAAGCTCTTACGGAATTGATGGCATTTCCAGCAAGGTACTTAAAGCCTGTTCCTCACAGATAAGTAGGATTCTCAGCCACATATGTAATAGCTCTTTGGAGCAGGGTGTTTTCCCCGATAGACTGAAATATGCCATTGTAAACCCATTGCATAAAAAGGGGGATACGTCGGATGTCAACAACTACTGCCCAATCTCTCATCTGACAGATCTATCAAAAATTTTTGAGAAAGTAATGTATTCAAGAGTAGCCTCCCATATTTGTAAAAATAAAGTACTAACAAAATGTAAGTTTGGTTTTCAGAAAGGCTTTTCAACAGAAAATGCTATACCGTATTTACTCGAATCTAAGCCGCACTTTTTTTCCGCTTTTTGTAATCCAAAAAACCGCCTGCGGCTTAGAATCGAGTGCAAAGCAAGCGGAAGTTATTTAAAATGTCGATGGGTACCGCCACAACTTAGTTCTGCCGTCGAATATATGTAGCGCTACACAGGCATGCTTTGTAGGCACAAAGATAAATACTGGCGCCAAAACCTCTGCGTCAGTAAATAAATTAAAAAAAAAAGGTGGAAGACAAGCTTTTTTTCTCCACGCCGAGTTTCGACCACTGCATTTTCGTACATTATCCAACGAAGTAAATACAAATCCCGTATTGTTCATGTTCGAATGTAGCAGCGAAAACCCGACTGGCAAGAATGTTTAGGATGTTTGTCAATATGGTCAACTCTCCGTTCTGAATTTTTTCCTATCTGTGAGAAGAGATGGTTGCTAATAGGAACTTTTATAAATTGCGAATCACATGCAGTATTCTCGTCACCATAAGAATAATACGAATATAAACATTTTGCCATGTATTGTTTCGTGTTTGCTGCTATCTCATTTAAATCCTGTCTGCGTAATAAACCACAAAACTAGAGTGAGACAACAGCCAGCGCGGAAGAATATACATATCATGTCATGTT
This sequence comes from Schistocerca piceifrons, assembly GCF_021461385.2. NCBI lineage: Eukaryota > Metazoa > Arthropoda > Insecta > Orthoptera > Acrididae > Schistocerca > Schistocerca piceifrons. The sequence continues at coordinate 992,299,436 of NC_060138.1, forward strand.
TATATTCGTATTATTCTTATGCTAAACAGTGATACAGTCAGAAATGAAGCGAGACAATTGACTAGTTTTTAAATGTAAGATGACTCTAATTTCTGTGCAGAATGTAATGTATTAAAGAGGCGCCTGCAAAGATTTTCAAACGGAGAAAAATTTTCGCTAAACTCTTGTTCAGAACATCTTCTATCATACGCAGTCTATTATTTGGTTCTTGTTGATCATTATGGAAGGAAGCAGCAGTGTAAGTAACAAGAAGTAGCAGTCTCTTGACATTGTTTCGCTAATGAGATGATTCCTCTCTCTCTCTCTCTCTTTTTCTTTTTTTTTTATTTGTAAGCGGCGGTAGCGCGCACAAAAGCAAGCCATGCCGCGATTGGCGACAGGCCGTAAATACGCACTATCAGAGTACGACAAACAATGCATGACACAGTACAGTAATGCATTTTCAGCGTAGAGTGACGTAAACACCTATAACAAAGAAAACTGCGCTTATCAGATCAAAGAAAAATAAGCAATCAATTCAAACCAGACGAAGCACGTGAAAAAGGAAGGGTACCCGTATAAATACGGACGGAGCGCCTGACGCATAGCAATGGCTACCTGGTAAAGCTTAACTGCTAAGCTTACGACTCGAACCAAACTACTGTAGCTGTATCGTCATTCATTCGACCTAAATTGTCTCATATTACAGTGGACCAACTTTGTTTCGATTTGGAGATGCGGCCTAAAACTTTTATCTCCCCTTGAATGTCGAGTCTCAAATTTCAGGTGTGGCTTCGATACGAGAAATTTTTTTTCCTTGATTTCGAGTCTCATTTTTCAGGTGCGGCTTAGATTCGAGTGCAGATTCGAGTGCGGCTTAGACTCGAGTAAATACGGTATATGCTTTCACTGATCAAATATTAAATGCTCTGAATAACCAGATATCACCCATTGGTATTTTTTGTGATCTCTCAAAGGCCTTTGATTGTGTAAATCATGGAATTCTTTTAGATAAGCTAAATCATTATGGTTTGAGGGGAGCAGTGCACAAATGGTTTAATTCATACTTAACTGGAAGAATGCAGAAAGTTGAAATAAATGGTTCATGTAATGTTAAAACAACAGCTGATTCCTCAAACTGGGGGGGGGCTATCAAGTACAGTGTCCCACAGGGTTCGGTCTTAGGTCCTTTACTGTTCTTGATATACATTAATGACTTACCATTCCACATTGATGAAGATGCAAAGTTAGTTCTTTTTGCTGATGATACAAGTATAGTAATAACATCCAAAAACCAAGAACTAAGTGATATAATTGTAAATGATGTTTTTCACAAAATTATTAAGTGGTTCTCAGCAAACGGACTCTCTTTAAATTTTTATAAAACACAGTATATACAGTTCCGTACAGTAAATGGCACAACTCCAGTAATAAATATAGACTTTGAACAGAAGTCTGTAGCTAAGGTAGAATTTTCAAAATTTTTAGGTGTGTCCATTGATGAGAGGTTAAACTGGAAGCAACACAGTGATGGTCTGCTGAAGCGTCTGAGTTCAGCTACGTATGCTATTAGGGTTATTGCAAATTTTGGTGACAAGAATCTCAGTAAATTAGCTTACTATGCCTACTTTCATTCACTGCTTTCGTATGGCATCATATTCTAGGGTAATTCATCGTTGAGTAGAAAAGTATTCATTGCTCAAAAACGTGTAATCAGAATAACTGCTGGAACCCACCCACGGTCATCCTGCAGACGTCTATTTAAGGATCTAGGGATCCTCACAGTAACCTCACAGTATATATATTCACTTATGAAATTTGTTGTTAATAATCCAACCCAGTTCAAAAGTAATAGCAGTGTGCATAGCTATAACACCAGGAGAAAGGATGATCTTCACTATGCAGGGCTAAATCTGACTTTGGCACAGAAAGGGGTAAATTATGCTGCCACAAAAGTCTTTGGTCACCTACCAAACAGCATCAAAAGCCTGACAGATAGCCAACCAACATTTAAAAATAAATTAAAAGAATTTCTAGATGACAACTCCTTCTACTCATTGGCTGAATTTTTAGATATAAATTAAGGGGGAAAAAAAAACAACTTAAACATTAGTGTCATGCGATATTTTGTGTAATGTAATATCTTGTACAGACTAATCTTTTATTAACCTGACACGTTCCACATCATTGCGAAGTGTCGTATTCATGATCTGTGGAACAAGTATTAATCTAATCTAATCTAATCTTCATTTGACATTGTAATGGCGTGCCAGTACATACTAATGAATGTCCACAGAAAAATCCAACATGTCTGATAAATTGTTTATTCTGAAGACTCAGCAGATTTTTGAAATATGAACTTACCATTTTCAGTGCAGATTTACTCATTTTTTACAACACAAGAGCAAATGAAACAAGATTATCAGCTGAAAATTTTGGTAGCACATGTCGAGTTAGTTGGCGCACCTAGCATTGCAGACAAGGCAGTTATTGATGATCCAGAGATTCTTTTGTCATCAGGAGAAGGAATTCTTTGAGGCAAAGAGAAGTCACCCACTATAACAAGAGGAAGCTCTCTTTTAATCTATATATGACAATAGATTTTTGCTTTTGCTCAAGAAAAGTATCAAAAGTGTTTACTGTTTATGACTCACTGATGTCAGTGGCACAAATTTAACATTATTTTACCTTGCTGCAAAGTGTGCATATTACTGGCCTCTTTTGTGTGTTGATGTACTGAGGGACATATACTTCATTTTAAACTTTTTATGAAAAAATGTGGAACATATTTTAAAGTTTTTGGTGTTATCAGGATTTTTCCCACAATGCTTGCCAAAGACCTATGCTGAAGACATTGCTTGGTTCATCCTGTTTCTCTTGAAGAGAAAAGGAGACTGCATGATCAGCATACTACAAAGATTTTTGTTGGAATCTTTTTACTATTCTTTGTTCAATTAATTCAATGATATCTATATAATTTTATTTTTCTGAAATATGTGTGTAACTGATTTTGTCATTCCACATTGTATATTAACTGTTTTATCTACACTCATTTATCCAAATACTTTCTTCTCAGATATAGAAAAGTGAAACTTAATTGTTACTATGAATAGCAGACTTACTTCTTGGTAGATTTTAGTACAGTGATTACTTTTTTTATTGAGGATTATTAATGTTGGGTAGCAGCCAAACTTTTAAAATTATGTTTAAATTTTAAAAATATGTGCTCTTCTTTTACAGTTTATCATCAGCAAACTTCTGTCAAATGAGAGGGCAAACAGTCAACTAATTACCAGGCTACTTGAATATACATCTTGCAAAGACTTCTTACAGTTTACTTGGAAGGTGCTTCCTTCAATAGTTGTTATGGAAAGTAAACCCAACGAGATTTTTCTTAATAACTTAATTGAATTACTGGATAAAATTCCAATCCCAAGGAAGGAAGAGGAAGGAAAAATGACTTTGTTGCTATACAGCAGTGAAGGTTTGCTTTCCTGTGTCCTTATTTCTAGAATTATAATTCAATTAACAATTCTAAAACCCTTACCTGCTATTTTTATAAAGATAAGCAGTCTAGAAGTTTTCATTTAGCTTGGCATCAGTATTATGTGAAGAAATGTCCTGCAAACTGTTCAGAAGTGCCATTAATTATATCATGTACCTCTACATCTGTACTCCTATTCATATTCAGCAAAGCATACCTGCTTGTACTAAAGAGGTCTTCAGACTGTCGATAGTTATATGCACCTTTCTCAGATATAGAAAAGTGAAACTTAATTGTTACTGTTGTTGTTATTGTTGTTGTGGAAGACCGTTGCTGAAAAATGTCTTGCTAGGAAATGTAACGTGCTTCTCTACATTCTTCTCTATTCTTGTTTATCCGGATGAGCTCAAGTAGCTTAATTTTTTTCTGTGGCTTATTTTCACTACTTTGTTTTCGTAACAGAGACTTTGTGAATTTTTAACATGTTTATAATTCTGTCACTTACTTTATTGAGGAGCAATTACCTACAAGTCTGCTTATCTTGTACTGCATGTCCTCAAATATCCATTACCTCTCATTTTTGATAGCATTGCAGATTTCAAACAAGTGAGCATAGCAATCAATTTATGTACCAGGTGATCAAAAAATCAGTATAAATTTGAAAACTGAATAAATCATGGAATAATGTAGATAGAGAGGTACAAATTGACACACATGCTTGGAATGACGGGGTTTTATTAGAACAAAAAAAAATACAAATTTTCAAAAAAGTCCGACAGGTGGCGCTTCATCTGATCAGAATAGCGATAATTAGCATGACAAAGTAAGACAAAGCAAAGATGATGTTCTTTACAGGAAATGCTCAATATGTCCACCATCATTCCTCAACAATAGCTTTAGTTGAGGAATAATGTTGTGAACAGCACTGTAAAGCATGTCCGGAGTTATGGTGAGGCATTGGCATCGGATGTTGTCTTTCAGCGTCCCTAGATATGTCGGTTGATCACGATACACTTGCGACTTCAGGTAATCCCAAAGCCAATAATCACACGGACTGAGGGCTGGGGACATGAGAGGCCAAGCATGACGAAAGTGGCGGCTGGGCACACGATCATCACCAAACAATGCGCGCAAGAGATCTTTCACACGTCTAGCAATACTTTTTTTTTTTTTAACCCCCACGTTATTCCAAGCATGTGTGTCAATTTTTACCTCTCTATCTACATAATTCCGTGGTTTATTAAGTTTTCAAATTTATACTGACTTTTTGATCACCCGGTATGTTGGGTTCCACAGCTGCTTTGAATTTGTTGTTAGTTAAAAAGCAAGGAAGGAAAATGGGCACACTTCAAAGAATGCCCTGTGGGGCACCATTGTCATGTTTTAAAGAGGCAGGGAGCTACAAATGCTCTATTAAATGAAATGTTTGAAGTTGTCAGAGGGGCCTCATGTTAAAAGCTGCCTGAGGATAATTTACCTACAAGTGCCAATATAGTTCTTCTCATTATTGAGATAGGGGGAAAATCTATTGCATGAAGTCTGTCAACGAAAGTTTTGTGTAGCTGTCTGCGATAGAGTTCAGATATCATTGGTGGAGGGATATTTTCTGGATCTGCATGAAAACAGCTGAGAAACTATTTGGACTCCCAAGATCCAGATGAGCCAGTGTCTTTCATTCCTTACTTCTCTGTGTGAGACGCACAACATGCTGTAATTCATGCTGTTGTGACTGCGTAATGTATCACTGGCCAAAAACAATGCAGAATCCAGATCTCATATGGAAATGTATGATTTGTTGTTAAACTAATCAAAATCCAGCTGCCACTTGAGACCCGACCCCTCACAATGTGCAAGCACGTTGGAGTGCCAGAAAGCTGGATACTGACTGAGTTGATAACTCTGACGAAATGTAACACCAGTAACACCAGTGGTGGCCCATTGTCTTCGTTCAGTAATGCACCACCTGGCCACAATAGGATCAATAACAGCAAGTTGTGCACCTCACACAGAGACTGATAAAAGCAGAAGAGGAACAGGTTACAGTTACTGGAACTAACTACACAGATTCAACCGAGATGTGCACTCCGTACTGCAATGTGATTAAAAGGCGAATGATATTAAGTATGATGTATTTTCCTTTGACAGGGAGGTGCACCAGTTACCATAGGAACTTGGTATACCATATTTTAAAAGAAGAAATGTAACAAGGGAACCTTAGTGATTGGCTCTCTTCAATTTTCCTTGTACTTGGAGAATTTGAAGCTCGGTGCCCAGAGAGCAATATCCTAAAGCATTACAACATAGCTCTAAAATATAAATTATTTATATAGTCACCTGTAGCTAGTGCACCACCAAATGTCTTGTGTTCATTGTAATCTTTAATAAAAATAATCTCCTTTTGTTTTTAATTACTTTTATTTATTTATTTGCATCTAAATGTAACAAAATATGCTTTAGCAACAATTTTATGAAAAAGATTGCTACTTGCCATAGAGAGGAGACTTCGAGTCCCAAACAGGCACAGCAGAAAGACTGCCATACATTTTAGCTTTTGGCCGAAAGGTCCTCTTCTGAAGTAGAAAGCACGCACGCAGTCACACAAGCACAATGTGCACATGACCGCTGTCTCTGGCCACTGCAGCCAGACTGATTTGTAACTGTGCATGATGGAAGCAGCAGTCTGGTGGTGGTGGTGGTGGTGGTGGTGGTAAGGAGAAGGCATGGTGCAGGAATAGGAAGGGCTAGCAATGTGGGGTGGGGGAACATATAGTATCGCTTGATGTATCATGCAAGGGCAGTGTAGGGCTGGTAGATGCAATCAGAAGGTGTGAGAGGAAGGAAAAAGAGACATAATGAAGGTGAAAAGGAATAGTGGATGCATTGGTGGAACGAAACACTGTGTTGTGCTGGGGTTGCCGTTAAACAGAGAACCGACTCGTGGCGATAACATATTAGACCTTCTGGTGACAAACAGACCTGAACTATTTGAAACAGTTGACGCAGAACAGGGAATCAGTGATCATAAAGCGTTTACTGCATCGATGATTTCAGCCGTAAATAGAAATATTAAAAAAGGTAGGAAGATTTTTCTGTTTACCAAAAGTGACAAAAAGCAGATTACAGAGTACCTGACGGCTCAACATGAAAGTTTTGTCTCAAGTACAGATAGTGTTGACGATCAGTGGACAAAGTTCAAAACCATCGTACAATATGCGTTAGATGAGTATGTGCCAAGCAAGATTGTAAGAGATGGAAAAGAGCCACCGTGGTACAACAACCGAGTTAGAAAACTGCTGCGGAAGCAAAGGGAACTTCACAGCAAACATAAACATAGGCAAAGCCTTGCAGACAAACCAAAATTACGCGAAGCGAAATGTAGTGTGAGGAGGGCTATGCGAGAGGCATTCAATGAATTCGAAAGTAAAGTTCTATGTACTGACTTGGCAGAAAATCCTAAGAAATTTTGGTCTTATGTCAAAGCGGTAGGTGGATCAAAATAAAATGTCCAGACACTCTGTGACCAAAACGGTACTGAAACAGAGGATGACAGACTAAAGGCCGAAATACTAAATGTCTTTTTCCAAAGCTGTTTCACAGAGGAAGACTGCACTGTAGTTCCTTCTCTAGATTGTCGCACAGATGACAAAATGGTAGATATCGAAATAGACGACAGAGGGATAGAGAAACAATTAAAATCACTCAAAAAGGGAAAGGCCGCTGGACCTGATGGGATACCAGTTCGATTTTACACAGAGTACGCGAAGGAACTTGCCCCCCTTCTTGCAGCGGTGTACCGTAGGTCTCTAGAAGAGCGTAGTGTTCCAAAGGATTGGAAAAGAGCACAGGTCATCCCCGTTTTCAAGAAGGGACGTCGAACAGATGTGCAGAACTGTAGACCTATGTCTCTAACGTCGATCAGTTGTAGAATTTTGGAACACGTATTATGTTCGAGTATAATGACTTTTCTGAAGACTAGAAATCTACTCTGTAGGAATCAGCATGGGTTTTGAAAAAGATGATCGTGTGAAACCCAGCTCGCGCTATTCGTCCACGAGACTCAGAGGGCCATAGACACGGGTTCACAGGTAGATGCCGTGTTTCTTGACTTCTGCAAGGCGTTCAATACAGTTCGCCACAGTTGTTTAATGAACAAAGTACGAGCATATGGACTATCAGACCAATTGTGTGATTGGATTGAAGAGTTCCTAAATAATAGAACGCAGCATGTCATTCTCAGTGGAGAGTCGTCCGAAGTAAGAGTGATTTCAGGTGTGCCGCAGGGGAGTGTCGTAGGACCGTTGCTATTCACGATATACATAAATGACCTTGTGGATGACATCGGAAGTTCGCTGAGGCTTTTTGCGGATGATGCTGTGGTATATCGAGAGGTTGTAACAATGGAAAATTGTACTGAAATGCAGGAGGATCTGCAGCGAATTGACGCATGGTGCAGGGAATGGCAATTGAATCTCAGTGTAGACAAGTGTAATGTGCTGCGAATACATATAAATATAGATCCCATATCATTTAGCTACAAAATAGCAGGTCAGCAACTGGAAGCAGTTAATTCCATAAATTATCTGGGAGTACACATTAGGAGTGATTTAAAATGGAATGATCATATAAAGTTGATTGTTGGTAAAGCAGATGCCAGATTGAGATTGTAAGGGATCCATGATCCCACAAACATAGATGCTAGTATCCGATGCCCAGGTCGATAGCAGACAGGAGTGGATTGTCGAGTGCTGCAGGAGGCAGTGAGACCTAGTGTCAAGTGCAGAGTAGTACTAGAAAGTGTCGAGTGAGCTGTAGTGCGGGAAAGACGGGCAAGAATGTTGGTCGAGTGAGTTGTAAACGTTAAAATTCACCGGAGTATGACGAGTGAGCACGTCCCCCTGATCGTCGTGGGGTTGACCTTCACTAATACCGATTCGCGAGTGATATGAAACCAAAAGTGGCAAGTGCCGAATTACGTGTTTCGTGTCAACCGCGTCGGCCAACAACAACCATGGATTGCAGTGAGGATTGTTGTGGATGTTAACCATCATCATTGCGTTTGACGAAATACCTGAAAATCAGCAACCAATAAGAGGTATAACCATAATTAGATGTGTAAGGCGAAGGTAGCAACTGCCTCAGAATTTGTGTGTTAGTAGAAAATATAGAGTTTGTACATCGCAACCTTTATGGTCCTTAATAACAGACAAACTTTCAATCATTCCACTATTCAGTTTCAAAACAACCGCACTCGGTTGAAATGCCCTGAAACTACAGCAGAAAGCCGATAGCCTTTCATCCATTAAGCACACAGTCATATAATCATAATAATTAACTGTTTGGCAGCTGCGATAAGTTATACAAAATCCAGTAAAGGAATTTAAACGGGGGTGTTTCAAGATTCATTGGAAGAATCCTAAGGAAATGCAATCCGAAAAGAAAGGAAGTAGGTTACAGTATGCTTGTTCGCCCACTGCTTGAATACTGCTCAGCAGTGTGGGATCCGTACCAGACAGGGTTGATGGAAGAGATAGAGAAGATCCAACGGAGAGCAGCACGCTTCATTACAGGATCATTTAGTAATCGCGAAAGCGTTACGGAGATGATAGATAAACTCCAGTGGAAGACTCTACAGGAGAGACGCTCAGTAATTCAGTACGGGCTTTTGTTGAAGTTTCGAGAACATACCTTCACCGAAGAGTCAAGCAGTATATTGCTTCCTCCTACGTATATCTCGCGAAGAGACCATGGGGGTAAAATCAGAGAGATTAGAGCCCACACAGAAGCATACCAACAATCCTTCTTTCCACGAACAATATGAGACTGGAATAGAAGGGAGAACCGATAGAGGTACTCAAGGTACCCTCCGCCACACACCGTCAGGTGGCTTGCGGAGTATGGCTGTAGATGTAGAAGGGGATAGATAAGTACAGGACAGGGTCTAGTTAAGATTTGAGGCCAGGGGGCTACAGGAATGTAAAATATGTTGCAGGTAGAACTCCCCCTGCAGAATTCAGGAAAGCTGGTGTTAGTAGGAAGGATCCAGCAATCATTGAAATGAGGTACATTGTGTTGGGCAGCGTGTTCAGCAACTGGGTGGCCCAGCTGTCTCTTGACCACAGTTTGTCAGTGACCATTCACATTAACAGACAGCTTGTTATTCATCGTGCAGTTTAGTTTGTAGATCAGATGATCCCTTTCATAGGTAGTGCTGCCTTTGATGGGATAGGAGGTGCCTGTGACTGGACTGGAGTACATGGTAGTGGGAGGATGTATGGGGCAGGTCTTGCATCTTGATGCATGGACACAAGCCATGAGGCAAGGGTTTGGGGGCAGAGGTAGAGCAAGAATGGACAAGGATATTGTGTAGTTTTGGTGGGTGGTGGAATACCACTGTGGGAGGGGTGGGAAGGATAGTGGGTGGGGTATTCCCCATTTCAGGGCACAACAAGAGGGAGTGAAAACCCTGTCAGAGAATGTGTTTAGTTGCTCCAGTCCTGAATGGCACTGAGTCACAATGGTTCTGCTCCTTTGTGGGCAGGTGGTGGGTGTGTGACAAGTGGTAGGTGACTGGAGAGACAAGGCACAGGAGATCTGTTTCTGAACAAGGTTAGATGTGTAATTTCAGTCTATAAAGGCCTCAGTAAGACCCTTCCTATATTTGGAGAGAGACTGTTCGTCACTGCAGATCTAACAACCACGGGTGGCTAGGCTGTATGCAAGGCGCTTCTCGGTACAGAATGGATGACAGCTTTCGGAAGTGGAGGTACTGCTAGTGGATGGGTGGTAGATTGAATACAAACAGAGGTTCTGATGTGACCATCCTTTAGGTTGAGGTCTAAATTTTGGGTTGAAGATGGACTGGAGGATCGACTAACAAGCTGTCTGTCTCCGTGAATAGCCACCGGCAAACTGGCCAAGCAACAGCTGGACCACCCAGTTTCTGAACATGCTGTCCAATACAATGTGCTTCAGTTCAGAGTCTGCTTCAAAGACTGTGTCATGTGGATCCTGCCTACCAGCACCATCTTTTCTGAACTGCACAGGTGTGAAATCATTTTGCAATATATCCTACATTCCCATAACCCTCCCTGTCCTCAACCATCACTAGTCCCTGTCCTGCACTTACCCATCCCCTTCCCTGCTGCCACTCCAGCACAACATAGCCTTCCATTCCACTAACACATCCACTAGTCCTTTTCCCTTTCAATATCTCTCCTTTTTCTTCCTCCCAAACTTCTTTATTGCATCTAACAGCCCCATGCTATCCCCACCATGTCCCTGTACTCCCATGAGCTACACTACACATTTCCTTACCCCAACATGGTATCCCCTCCCCTCCCTGCCCTGAGCATTTTCCTTATCCCCACCACTGGATCCCCCAGGGGGCTCGCCAGTCTTTGGCGAGTTCGTGCTTGGCTACCACAGGGCCCCAGCTTTATCTATCCTCTTGCTATTCTTTTTCCCCTTCCTTGGGGAATATGTCTGGGGTGTTATTGGAAATGTTCTGCAATGTCTGTCGCTGACATAAGAACAGTCTCAGCTTTGTATTTTCCCTCCCTTTTCCTTTCTTTGTTTCCCTTCTCCTCTCGTTCCCCTGCTTCGATGTTTGAGGTTCCTCTTTCTCTTCTTCCTCCATGTGCACTGCCGAAGGCTGGTCCACACATCTGATGTGTAACAAGTGACTGGGTAACACGTAATTCTCAGCCCCAAGTCGACATGAAGGGTTCACACGTACCCCGTGGTACAGGCCAGGCCCAGGGAGGGGTGACTGCCTGAGCTGCAACCTTCCCAAATTGCCAATTGATCCGTCTGTCAGGTGTTCGGGAGGTGTGACTTGAGGTGTGAACAATCACCTAAGGCGGATGAAGGGGGTGCCCCAGTTGGAAGGAGCATCCCATTGTAGACGCTGGCAATCATGGGGTATTTTCTTGCAATGATTCAGTCATCTTCACAATCAACGCCTCCGAAAGGTAAAGGTAATGAGGCTAATGATTCAGAGACCCTTCCCGCTGCACCCCGGTTCCTTGTGGTCTCACGTACTTAAGACGGTCAGTCCTTTGCCATGGTAAATCCATTTATTATTCAGAAAGGTGTTGAAGCAATTGCCAGCCCTATGAAATCCTGCTCTCCTTTATGGGATGGCACTTTGCTTTTGGAGACTACTTCTGATTCTCAAGCACAACAACTGCTTTTCACCTTGGTGTCATTTACACTAGGCTGCTCGATGGTCTAACTGAGGCTGAAATCCAATCTTACCTATCTGATCAGAGTGTCATTGCCGTCTATCGTGTAATGAATATGGTATATTCCTCCTTAGTACCCAACCGCACTCTTTTTCTCACCTTTGATAGAGTGGTGCTTCCATCCAAGATCAAAACAGGCTATGAAATTATCACAGTCCGGCCATACATTCCGAACCTGATACGCCACTACCAGTGTCATCGTTTCAACCACACTAAGATGTCTTGTCAACACCCAGCCAAGTGTATCACCTGTGGTAGGAATGTGCACGAGGGTGATTGTCCGCCTCCTCCTCCCCGCTGTATCAACTGCAATGGCGGCCATGTTGCCAACTTTCGGGATTGTCCTGTGTATCTTAATGAGCGGGCAGTCCAAGAGATCTGAGTAAAGGAAAAAGTGCCTTACCCAGTCACTTGCAAGTTATTGGCTAGTTGCAAACCCTGCGTTCTCCCGTCTGGCACCTATAGTTCTGTTCTTGTTACCCCTCAACCCATGAAGGACATCGCCATGCGGACATGTGACGTCCAATTCAGCTCTGAGGCTGTGAAAACACCCAGTGTCAAGTTAGCATTGTCATCCCCCTGTTCAGTTGTGCAGCAAGCCATCAGACTGTCACCTCAAGAGGCGAAGCCACCAGCTACACAACCGGTAGACTGGAAAGGACAGAAGTAGTACTCCCACGAAGACATCCTCTGTCCCTCCAGCCAAGCACCACCTGAATCTTCCTCTAACGGTAAAGGCTCGAAGAAGTCCACCAAAGGCAAATGGTCTTCTCCTTCGCCAACTTGAAGATCCTCTTCGACGGTGTCGCCATGCAATAACTTAGCCCGGGCGGCCTCTATGTCACCGATGCACACCACCAACCATTTTTCAACGTTGGACTCCACAGACCGACCGCATAAGCAAGCCAATGCTTCTGTGGACCCCATGGAGCAGGATCCTCCTGCTTCTGTGCCCTGTAGTGGTGATTCTTCACAGTCTGGCACTCGGCAGCTGCTGAGGTAACACCCCTACAGCTCTTCTTCATGGCTCTCCTCCAATGGAATGTTTGCGGTCTTCAGTCCCGCAAAGAGGATTTACAGCTGGTTTTAGCATTGCAGCGTCTCCTTGTGTTCTGCCTTCAGGAAACAAAATTGTGCCCTTACGACTGCTCTCAGCTTTCACATTTGTTATTGGTTCGTTTTGACCTTCCCCTGAGGTTGACATTCCACCTGATGGGGGTGTCATGCTGCTCGTACGGGATGACATTCATAGTTAATCCATTTCCCTGACTACCCATCTTCAAGCTATGGCAGTTCGCCTGTTCCTTCCCACTGACCTTTTCCCCCTGTATCACTTATGTCCCTCCCTCATTCAGTGTCACCAGGGCAGACTTCCTTCAGCTTATTGGGCAGCTCCCTCCCACATTTTTGCTACGCAGTGGCTTTAATCCGCATCATCCCCTTTGGGGTTCTCCCAGGACCTGTTAGAGAGGTGCCCTCATGGCTGACCATCTGAACCAACTTAACCTCTTCTGCCTAACACTGGAGCACCTACTTTCCTTTCTGACTCCTCGCACACCTATTACCATTTGGACCTATCCTTCTGCAATGCCCAGCTTGCCCTTCGCCTTGATTGGCTTGTTCTTTCTGACACCTACTCGAGTGAACATTTCCCCCCATGCTATCCATTTGCTGACTCCTACCCCATGTGCGTGCACATCCAAATGGCAGCTTACTGAGGCTGACTGGCAGCTTTACTCCTCCCTGGTGACCTTGGCGACCTCCGAAGAACAAGATTTCCCCAATTGCAATGATCAGGTGGAATATCTCACAAACGTTATCCTTACTGCTGCAGAACGTTCCATTCCTCGTACTTCCTCTTTACCACATTGTGTCCCAGTCCCTTGGTGGACTGAGGCATGCCGCAACGCAATTTGTGCATGGGGATGTGCTCTCCGCATTTTTACCTGTCATCCTACGCTGGCAAACTGCATTCATTATAAACAAATGCAGGCAAAGTGTCGTTGCATTCTTCGGGATAGCAAAAGAGCTAGCTGGATTACATTCACTAGTTCTTTTATAAGTTCCACCCCTTCCCCTGTCGTGTGGGCCAACCTCCACTGGCTCTCTGGGACCAAGATCCACTCCCCAGTTTCTGGCCTGACAGTAGAAGACGATGTCATTGTAGACCCTATTGCCATCTCCAACACCTTGGGCCACCATTTTGTGGACATTTTGAGCTCTTCCCACTATCGCCCTGCCTTCCTCCATCGGAAATGAGTGGAGGCGGCTCGGCTGATACCGCTCTCTTATCCGAAACATGAGTGTTAGAATGCAGTTCATCCCGTTCCTCCACTCCAGGGCCAGACACCATCCACATTCAGATGTTGCAGCACCTTTCGCTTGCGGGCAAGCACTTTCTGCTTAACACATACAACCGCATCTGGGCAGAGGGCAAATTTCCCAGACGTTGGAGTGAATCCACCATCATACCCATACCTAAGCCCGGTAAGGAAAGAAACCTTCCTTGGAGCTATGCCTCATTTCTCTCATCAGCTGGGTTTGCAAGGTGATGGAACATATGATTCATACCCAGCTGGTATGGTGGCTCGACTCTCACAAATGTGGATTTCGAATGCGGTGTTCTGCAGTTGACCATCTTGTTACTTTGTCCAACCATGCCATGAATGGTTTTCTGTGGAAACCCCAGACTGTGGCCATGTTTTTCGATTTGGAGAAGGCCTACAACACCTGCTGGAGAATTGGTATCCTCCATACTCTTTACGGATGGGGCTTCCGTCGCCAGCTGTCCTCTTTTGTTCAGGAATTTTTAAAAGACTGAGTTTTCAAGGTGCGTGTGGGTTCTGCCTTGTCGGACACCTTTATCCAGGAAAACGGTATGCCTCAGGGCTCCATCCTGAGCTTTGCCCTCTTTGCTTCCACCATTAACCTTATAATGGCCTGTCTCCCGTCAGGCTTCTCGAGCTCCCATTTTGTTGGCGATTTTTCCAATTGTTGCTATTCTCTACAGACCTGTCTCACCGAGTAGCATCTTCAGAAATGTCTTGATCATCTTTCCTCCTGGAGCATTGACAATGGCTTTTGTTTTTCCACTGATAAAACCGTCTTTATAAATTTCTGGCAACACAGTTGGCTTCTCCCACCATATTTACATCTTGGGCCTGTTGCCCTACCATTCATTGAAAATATGAAATTTCTGGGGCTCATGCTCAATAGGAAACACTCTTGGTTCTCCCATGTGCCTTACCTGGCAGCCCGCTGTACGCGTTTTCTTAGTGTCCTATTTATTATATTTTAATTAATTTATTTATTTAAGAAATTTGTTTAAGAAAATTCTCTGCTTCTTATTTATTTTTGGTACTTTTAGTTATTGGTTTTTATTCAGATTTTAGTTTCAGTCTTTTGAAAGCTGAGGAATATAAATCCATGGTGTTAAATACCACAGGAGAGCTAGATATATGTCCCGCAGCGTCAGTCTCACTGATACTCTTCGTCAGAACTGCTCCATCTGAAATCTCTAAAATTTTTATTTCGCTACGAAGATCGTTCAGCACAACTAGGTGCTATGTCTAGGTGCTATGTTGTATGATGTGTATGGATTGATGTGTCTAACTTTTTTATCAACAAAAAGTTTATTGCTTCTTCTCTCGAAGAATATTGACCATGAAAAGATGTAGACCTTGAATGCGTATTAATTTCTTGAATTTGTTTATTGTGCCATTGACTAACTAAACATTCACAATGAGCTTAATAGCGTCACACAACAATAACAAAATCTCGCCAACGTAAAACACATCCGATCTCTGTAATCACTTCACACAGAGTCCCCAAATATACATCTGTGGTTACTTATTCCAGAGAGGTGCGTCCGTAGCATGGAACTTCCAGTTCTCGCAGGCAGTTTGTACTACTCTTGGCATTAATAATTTGCCGCACCTGAGTCAAAGTTTTTCACCATTTGTGATCAATTGCACCTACATTTTCTCAATGGTGCCGATCGAACCACCCAACTCTGTTTGTACCGGTCCCTTGTCCATTCAAAATTCGACTATGGCTACTTTGTTTATGTGTCTGTATGTCCATCCCTCTTATGCCGTCTCAACACTATCCACCATCCATTTGGCCACTGGCACCTTTTACACTAGCCCGATTGCCGATTGAGAGTCTGTATGCTGAAGCTGCTGAACTACCACCGTCCTACCACTGTGACTTTCTCCTCAGCAGGTATGCATGCCGTTTATCTGCCATGCATGGCCACCCATCCTATGCCTCCTTCTTTGATGATTCCTTTGATCGCCAGTATGGGGCGCGTCCCTCTTCTCTGTTACCTCCTGGAGTCGGTTTTCGGCTCGTGATACAGCGAGTTAACTTCACACTACCTGCAACTTTCCTGGTGGGTGTGAACCCTTCACCAACTTGGCTTTGTGGTGCAGCCCACGTTAACCTTGGCCTTCATTCACTTCCTAAGGACACTACTCCAGCCTCGCTCTATCACCTTCAGTTTCATGACCTTTGCATGGAACTGTGCGATAGTACCTTTGTATACACTAATGGCTCTCGGACTGACCATGGGGTTGAGTATGCCATCATCATTGGCACCTGTGTCTTTCAATATTGGCTTCCGGCACACTGCTCAGTATTTACAGCCAAGCTCTTCGCCCTGTGTCAGGCCATAGAGTACATCCAGTGACAAAGACCTTTCAATTGTGTCCTCTTCTCAGACACACTCAGCACCCATCAAAGTCTATGTGCGCTGTACACCGCCCATCCCTTAGTGCAGCGGGTCCATGAAAACTGTCATTTGCTCAGTCTTGGTGGAGCCAGTGTGATGTTTCTGTGGGTTCCTGGTCATGTCGGTCTGCCAGGAAACGAGGCTGCTGACGCTGCTGCCAAGGCTGCAGTCCTCGTAACTCAGCCCACTAGTTCCTATATTCCCTCCCATGATCCTTGTGTTGCTGTCTGTCAGGAGGTGGTGTCCCTTTGGCATTGCCAATGGTTCTCCCTTCACGGGAATAAGCTCCGGCTTATCAGGCCTCTCCCAGCAGCTTGGACGACCTCCTCTCAGCCCTCCTCTCGGGAGGAGGTCATTTTAACTAGGCTGCATGTTGGGCACTGCCTTTTTAGCCATCATCATTCGATAAGTGGCACTACCCCACCACTTTGTGCACACTGTGCCAAAGTTTTAACTGTCCGCCACTTCCTGATGGAATACCAATTTTTTAACCATTTACATTCCAGCTTGGTTTGGCCGTCTGAGTTATCGACCATTTTAGTAAATGACGCACAGGCTATCGACTGCATTTTACTTTTTATCCGCCAAAGTAATATTGCGAAGGCTATATAATTTTTAGTTTTGGACCTCCATTTCTGTACAGTGTCTTTCTTAGCCCTTTCTCTACGTGCCTTTTTTTTAGCTGTTTTCTCTTACGTCTGTTGGGACTAACATATAGTCACTTTTTAACTCCTCTCTGTCTTCGTGTTCTATAGTTTTGACTTGGGTGTGTATGACCCCAGTTGTTTTTTGCGCCCTAAAGCAAAACAAAACCAAACCCACCACTGGACTGCTGCTTGCATCATGAGCAGTTACACCTCAGTATGGTTGCAGCGCCCAGTGACAGTGGCCGAATGTGTGCATGTTGTGCTTGTGTGACTCTGTGCGTGCTTTCAACTTCACTAGATCTTGTTGCTTGAAGCTAAAATATATAGCAGTCTTTTTGTTGTGCCTGTTTCCAGCTCAACATCTCCTGTATATGGTAGCAATCTATCCTTAACACAACACTGTTCTTATTCCATCCTGGATTTTCTGTCATTTGAAGTTATAACATTATACATTTAATTTTTTCATGCACAGGTCACTAGCACAATACTCTGCATTTATAGTTGAAATATTCTTTAGTTGCATGGGCATATGTAGTAATAATGAAAAACACTAATAGCACAATACTTTCGATTTTACTTTTACATGACTCTGTTATTCATTTCTGGCCATATGGACACTTTGCTGTAAGCCATATCTTAAGGTCTCTCTTATGTCTTTTGGCCGTTAACTTTTTGAATTCACTCTGCTTCTTTGATATATGGACTGCTTTCCATTAGTCTAAGTGAAAAATCTTCCTACCTCCTTGTACTTTAACCATGAAATTCCATCTTTCTGCTAGTACCATGCAATGAGTCCAATATATATTATCTTTAATGTTTCTGACTATAGATGTTGCCTATAGATGTAGATGTTAGATTAGTACACACACTTGATGTTTCCAATACCCAATTAAAGTACTACTGACCACAGGAAAATATGAGTATTCACTGGAAAATAAAATTTGTACAAACATGTGAAACATCAGTAGAAAATAAAATATTTTGTTTGTAGAGATTTAAAAGTATTATTGATGTATATAACCTTTTCATTTTAACAACAAGGCCTTTTGTATGTCTGTATATAGTTTTAATTTATTTTCATATGGTCAGTAATTAAAATAAAAATGTTGTTTTTACTAAAATTATTATTTAGTATTTGTTAACTCACACGGAATTTAAATAAAAGTAAGAAAAAAGGTTATAGTTAATTAAATTTGAACAAGTTACTTTATGACTGCATAACTCTTACTCTGTACACTAAGTTACCTGTGGCAGTGTTTAATAAGCTGCAGTCCAATTTATGAGCGATGGCAGTTTACGCAGGTCGAGGCACAGGCGATAATTGCATTGTTGGCAGTTCCAAGTGACAGTTGCAGTATGCACATGCATGTGCTTTGTACATGAAGAAAGTCCTTTGAATTATGTCTCTTTCACTTGCTTATGTAGTATTTCACTCTTACCACAACCATCAGTGGTGTCAAATTGCAAAAAATTGAATAAAAATGTACTAAATAACTCACTCTCTTCACATTGGCTACTACATTCACAGCGATTGCTCAAAACACTACTGAATGCTCATTGACAGTGCAGAACAAGCTGAAACTCGAATGCCTTTGTTTGTGATTCAAGCTATAGAAACGTTTTGTACTTAACTGTACTCTGAAATATTCCAAATTTAAAAGCAATTTTTTGAGATTGTGGTTATAAGATTTTAGGAAGTTGATGTATTGCCTTTGACCGTCAAGTCCTATAAGCATCAAGAAAATCAAAGATTACCAGTCCATGAGGTCCACTTGTAAGTTTATTTCAAGATTCAAGTATAAATGTGAATCAGACCACACTCCATATTTTGGCTGATGGTTGATGAAATATGGTTTTACCAATTTGACTAAGAGGTTGAGTAGCATTCATGCATCAAGATATTTCACAATAATGTTCGTTCAAAGGAATTGTAGAGGCCAAGGAGCATAGGTAAAAGAAGAGTGTCCTTATACATTGTGCACAATTGTATTTAAAGGGAATACGAGGTCTGTTCAAAAAATTCCAGAACATTTGTAATTTAGCACCAGTGGTGTGTTGGAGCAAAATATTGTTGATATCCCTGGACACTCCTGTGTTTAATGTGTAACTGCTGGAAGTTTCATTGTTGTATGTCAGTTAGTTATTGTTCAGTGCTGTATTGAGTATAATGTTGTGTTGCACAGTTTGAAAATTTCGAGATGGCTGAGTTAGAGGAGCATGAAACTCCAGAAAACCTTTACACGGGCATGCCAAAGTTGCAGTAAGCCCACAGTGATGAGTGCTTAAGCCATACTCGGTGTTATGAATGGTTCACACAGTAACATTTCAACTGGATCATGTCATTAAATCCTGACACAGCATCTTGGAATGCATTGTGTTGCCACAAAATTCATCCCACAGCTCATTAATCAAGACCAGAATGACCTTCACCTCACAATCTGTGAATAGCTTTTGGATCACACAAATGAGAACAAGATGTTCTTTAAGAGAATCATAACTGATGATGAGACATAAGTCTACAGTTATGATGTTCAGACAAAGGTTCAATTTTCACAATGGGTCAGGGAAGGTCCTCAAAGTCCAAAGAGAGCTCATCAGGTGAGGTCAGATGTCAAAGCCATGCTGATAGTTTCCTCTGACTTCGAAGGATTAATTCATCATGAAATCGTACCACAGTGACAAACTATCAATCGATGGTACTATCGAGACGAGTGCGAGAAAATGTAAGAAGGATACGGCTTGAAATGTGGCGAGACAATTCATGGCTCTTGCTTCACGATAACATGCCTGCACATTCATCCCTGTTGGTGCATTACTATTGCACAAAAAATGAAATTACTGTGCTGCCTCATCGTCTGTACTCTTCAGACCTGGCTCCTGGGAAAATTTTTATTTCCAAAGTTTAAAACCTGTTGAAAGGATGAAATTTTGCAATGGTAGATGAGATAAAAGAAAATTTGCAGATGGCGCTTCGCGCGATCCAGCAAGAGGCTTAGCAAGACTGCTGCCAGAAATGGGGACGGCAGTGGGAGCTGTGTATCAATTGGGAGGAGAGTATTTCAGAGGATACCATGCACAATAAGTAAAAGGTAAGCATAGAAAAATTTTGTGGATAAAGTTCCAGAATTTTTAGAACAGACCTCGTATTATAGTAAGTTTGATTGGTGTGCTGATTTATACTTTCCTAATCGTTCTGAAACAAGTCCAATGTTGTAGCTAAAGGGTGGTCTTTTACAATACATTCTTACCGTAGAAGTGCGAAAACAAAGCAAAATGTTTATCAACAGTCTTCCAAAGAGAGGATGTTATGGCTCTCTATGTATGTATGTATCTATCTATCTATCATGAGGGAAGCTCTGGTATGTGCGACTTGAAGGAGTACACATAATGTAATTCAGTAAATAAAAAATCTACTCACCAAGTGGCACAGAACCCGTGCTTGAAAGGAGGTGATAATTATGCAAGCTTTCAGAGGCAGTGGCTCCTCCCTCCAGCAGCAGGGTTGGTGGGGAAGGAAGAGGGGTGAAGGGAAAGGACTGGAGAGGTCTAAGAAAAGGGGCAGATTTTTCAAAAGTCATCCACAACCGTGGATCCGGGAAAACTTACCAGACAGAATGAGAAGGAATTTTAGCAAAACATTAAAAATTAACCCTGTATATTGTGAGTGGCACAGTGATCAAAACATTTGATTTGTGTTCAGGAAGAAGGGGGATCATATCCACATGAAGCCATCATTATAAAGGAGGGAAACATTCCACGTAGGAAAAATATATCTAAAAACAAAGATGATGTGACTTACCAAATGAAAGTGTTGGCAGGTCGACAGACACACAAACAAACACAAACATACACACAAAATTCAAGCTTTCGCAACAAACTGTTGCCTCATCAGGAAAGAGGGAAGGAGAGGGAAAGACGAAAGGATGTGGGTTTTAAGGGAGAGGGTAAGGAGTCATTCCAACCCCGGGAGCGGAAAGACTTACCTTAGGGGGAAAAAAGGACAGGTATACACTCGCACACACACACATATCCATCCACACATATACAAACATGTTCCCTCTTTCCTGATGAGGCAACAGTTTGTTGCGAAAGCTTGAATTTTGTGTGTATGTTTGTGTTTGTTTGTGTGTCTGTCGACCTGCCAACACTTTCATTTGGTAAGTCACATCATCTTTGTTTTTAGATATATGAAGCCATCATTGTGTAGATTTCCTGCTGCTCCCCTCTGTCACATGAAGCAAAGCCAGGATGGTTCTTTCAGTGAGATCATGGCCTTCTTACACCATTGTTCATCTGAAGTAGTACTCAATCTCTATCAATTTCAGTATCAGAATGTTGTTGAACTGGAAGCTTTCTTGTTTTCTTGAACAAGGCACTGCTAATTCATGTTTGTCTCTTGTGATTACTTTCCATCTAGTGGGGTGTAACGTGTTCTGCGTGAAAATAAATTTCTACTACAGTTGCAATGTTATTGATTCTTTTGTGAGTGTTTCTGTACTAACAATAGTGCGGGATTGTTTTTAAAGCCTTCCAGTGCTGGAAATATTGTGCCCCCTTACTGATATTTCCCATAAAATTGAGTGTGTCGTCTGTAAGTAAAGCAGTGTCTGTCTCACAGTACTGCGTGGGAAGTATCTCCATCCTTAGTGCCACACTTGATGTTTTATCTTTGGATTATTTCATTGAATAGTGGAATGAAATTACCTAGGTTATGTGGAAAGAAGGTATTTGCAGTTATCTCAACCCTTGACATGTTATTGTGATTAATATTACAGGACTTGAGTAACCATTCAAATAGATGCTCACACACTGAGATAGTGAACAATGTCAGAATAAGAAGTTTCTTATATAATGTAAAAGTATTTTTTAAAGGAAGTATTAATTTTTCATGTTTCAGAACAGAACTGTTTTGTGCCTAAAACTCAACTTATGCAGAAGTGGCTTAACAAAGTTTGGAATTGTATGAGCAAGTGGGAGTACTGGAATTACTCTCCAGTAACTCAACGGCATTTGCTTGTAGTTTTGCTTGAGAAACTCCTTCCACATTTGGAAAAACCACTGCTTCTTACAGACTATTTTATTGACTCTATGGATGTGGGTAAGTATCCAAATGTACTTTCCATATGAAATGTGCTTGTGCTTCTAGCATCCTAGTTGGTGTCAGACAATGGAGTTAAATCTATGTGAAAGAATATTGTCTGTTGACAACTGTGTATATGGGTGTGGGGGGCATGCATGGTAGAACCAACCTCATTTGACACTTGGAGAAATTTATTTTCTAATAATTAAGTCTTTATTGCGTTGTGTTTTGTATACAAAAAAAAATCTAAAGTGTACTGTTTCCTGATAAATAACTCATTTGATCTGGTTAATTAATTTGAAGTGAAGTAACCAAATCTAGTTTCACAGAATGACATTTTTTCAATGACAATCTGTTTCAAACCTGTCAGTGAACACAGCTCCATTTCAACCAGTTTCTGAGCAAACTCGCTAAGGGAACTGCATGAAACATGTGTTTGGAATCGGGTATACCTCAAAAGGCCATTGCTCACAGCAACACATTAAGTTGCTTGTGTTCAGTAGACCAAACAACGTAAAAATTGGATGTAGCTGACTGAAGGCAAGGAGTGTGGACTAGTTTTTGTTTTCCTTCTTTTCATATGTTTCAAGGCATTGAATGCGCCAGTGGGCATTTAACCCACAATACTTGTTGTGTGTAGCCCTTCAGGCAGAAGTGTGCTTTTTTTTAGGGTGTTTTCTGGCCCAGTCATTCAGGTTTCGTGAACATGGACCTGGGTGTTTATTTCAACATTCTAGTGTTGCCCATTCTTCTGTTTCTTCATGATGACTACTCCTGTCTTCCAAGATGATAAAAGCCTTGTTCAGCAGTCTGCATACATACATTTATGGTTTTACAAAAAGACATGCACACTATGACATCTCAGTTGGGAAAATTAATCACTCAATCTTAATCCCATAGAAAATGATGGGGATTATTTGGAACAACAGGTGAATGTAGCAGTCAAGACACCCGCAATTTAGTGGTTCTACAGGGCCTAATCATGAGTGTGTGGCTTCACCTAGATATGGTTTACCTGAAAAAACTATTGGACTCATTTCCTCATCAAATTTAAGTTGCTATCCAGACTTGAGGTGGTGTTATGTAGTATTAGCATGATGCCTTTTGGGGGGACTAATCTTTTATCCAGTTTGCTTATAATGGTAAAATAAATGTGTAGGTCACTTGTAGAAGATGACTGTCTCCATGAAGCTGAATGAATCAAGGGTTTTTTTTTTTTTTTTTTTTTTTTTTTTTTTTTTTTTTTAAGGCAGGGAAAATTATTTGCCTTTACACAAACTTTCCCCTTAGATTTATCATAGTTGCGAAGTTTGTGCATTTCAGTCTGAGCAATAACTCTATGTGACCAGATAGATATTTCTGTGCAGTTTTCATTACATCTGTTTTATTTCGTCCACGTATTGTCTCCACATTCCTGTCTTCCTATAGGCACCGATTTCCCTCTGGAACTCTGTCACTTTTTACTACCTCAATAGTGACCAGTAAACTGTTTAGTAGATGTAAACAATATTTGTGTAAGCTTTCGCCATTTATATTTGTTGAGATATGTACCTTTCTTTACAACTAAGCACCTGTTGTGAATGTTTAACTAAGTTGGGGGACACCCACACTTGCCAGTACATTTTTTACATTTAAAAATCGCAGTAAAACACTTTGAAAGTTTGTAATACCTGTATTTCTACTCTTTAGACACAAAGCAATTAGGTCTGGGACAACACAAAATGGAAGTTATGGTATATTCTGTGCAGAAAGTACAATTTCCTCCTGCATCTTTAAGAGAAGTGGTTACTTAGAAGCCTAGTAGCTGTAAATTTTGAAGCAGCTGTTGAAATCAACTGTGTGATGTGTTATAGGTAGGGACAGGAAAATATTGTTGGATTTCATGACTAATTTCAGTGTTATTTTCTGCCAATTTCAGTGTTGTTTTTGCTAAATTTGTTGTTATTTGTTATGACTGGTAAGGGTTCTGCAGAACCCTCATTCTCCTTATTCTTTAGAACATAACTACACACATATTACTCAAGCCTATTTGAGTAAATAGTCATTACTTGAGAGTAACAATATAATTTATTGCCATATTTAGATGCAATAGACCTTTTCAATGTAAAGGATCTCAAACAACTCTGTTATGTAATATCCAGCAGTGTTTTTCTGTGGAATGCTTCTGCTTAAAGGATTCCCTGGAGTGACAATGGTGTTTGAGGTTGCTCTACTACATTGGTCCTCATGTCAGAGCATCACCCATTGTGTTCACAACAGTACATGAAAGCCAATGAATACCTCAAACAGAAATTACAAAATACAGCCAGAAACTTAATCTAGTACATGTTACAAATCAAGTTGACTGCATTTATTGACATCATAGATCACATTTATTTAAATTATTAAAAAGGAGTAATATATGTTAGATATAATCAATTAAATAAAAGTATTAATTTGCTATTTCAGTAGAAAGCATTGTTATAACTGCAAAGTTCTGTTCTTAGACATTATGTTACTCATCTGTCAACACTACACACATATTACTCAAGCCTATTGTAGTCTGGAAACAGCCACCCAGAGTGTAAAATTGAACACAGAAGACAAACTACCTTCATCACAGCACCTGACATTTGACAATGCCCATATACCCTTCTGGTATGGGAAGTTGCTGTTTCACTAAATTATGAAGGGAGTCGTACATGGCTGAGATTTGCCATTCAAGGTATGCGTAACAGTCTCACTGCCATGTCAGCTTTAGTAAAGTTCATCATCATCATCATCATCCTGTGACTAAAAGAAAAACTTAGAACTGTGAACACAGTTTACATAGATCTGCGGCAGTGAGTTGTTAGCCTAATTTGAAGGTGCAACTGTTTCCTTCACCTCTGCCTGAAGTATTCGTCCCTTCATAGTTCTCAAAAGTTTCCTGGTTTATCGCCAAAACTTAACTTTTCCACAATAATCCCACAGTCTTCATTTTTAACTTGGAGTACAGATAAAGTTCTGACCTGGCAATGTCATATTTCCTGATATTTTTGTGGAACAGATTGTACCACAAACAAAGCAGTCTGGGAAGATCTGTAAGGTGAACTACACACTTTTTGTAATACGTGAGTATAAGAATGAAAATAACCAATTACAACACTTCAGCTTCACTATTAAGTTACCCGACATGGCACCCACACCTTTTAGTTCTTTCAGCTACTCAGAGAATTGGACACACAAAATCATGCAAATGTGTTCCTGGCAGTAAAAGAGAACACTAACAAAGTTTATTTCAATATGTATCCAATTTTATTTTTACTGTTTAATGAATGAAGTTTGTGTTGACTGCATGATTTGTTGGATAGACAGGGGCCTGGGTTAGGTCGAAATGTGATCAGATACCTTGTTGATTTACATGATTTAATAAATAATGTGCTGAATTTGGTTTTTTTTTTCATATTTATACTTGTGTACCATGTAAATATGTAGTTTAATTAATGCATCACATTAACAATTTCTCAAAACAATATGACTTTTTTGTGCAATCAGACTATGCAAAAGAGTCAGGAGATTTCATGGCGGTAACTAAAACCCTTACTGGAATGGTGATCGTTGGAAACTGAATATTTTCATTTGAGGTCACATCTAAAGCCATAGTTCTTTACATAGAAAATCAGCTGTCATCATACACAATTGTCAGCATTGATTACACACAATTGTTAGCATTCACAAGAAGAGACAAAATCCACTTTCAGCATTCAGTAATTGTCAGTTACCAATATTAGTAAACTGCTATCCTCAGATTTACATTTTGCTCCCGGAAATAGGGAAAAGCCAGATTTTGTAACGTTTTACAAAAAAAAAAAAAAAAAAAATGCTGATTTTGCATTGTGTTGATATAAATCAGAGATTTCAAAGAATTTTTTCTTAATTGTTGATGCAAAATTTTCCTATCCCTAGTTATACGATACTGTAGAAGTGAAGAGAATATAAGTTCACCACAGCACATGAATACATCAACAGCTGTTCTTGAATGATATCTGTGAATTAAAACAATTTCTTACCTGTTCTTCTTGCATTAATTTTTTTAAATGACCAGTACTGGTTCAACATGAACCATTTTCAGATTCGTAGACAACAATATAATAATTAATTAGCAAATACTGTACGAAATACAAAATGTTACCATACTATGCCAACACCAAATGCATCGAAACTTTCCTGAATGTATTGGTTACAAGAGTCCAATTATCAGCAGCCACATGATAAAACAGTGACTTGGTAGAATCCACACTTTAGCATAGCTGCTGACATATGGTATATTTGTCACATTTGAATAACACACCCATACTGAATTAATAGTAAATTTTGTTGTTTGGTGTGAATAGTGTTCTTGGAGGTACTTAATTAAAATTTATTTATTTTATTTACACGTCAAGTTCCATAAGACCAAATTTAGGAGCAAATCTCCAAGATCATGGAACGTGTTAGTACATAAAATTACAACATAAAATTAATAACAGATAAAAATAAAATGTTTATGAACCCGAAAAAAGTCAATCCATAAGTTTAAGTAAAAACAATCATCAATACAACAAGAATCTCCTTAATTTTTCAAGGAACTTCTCTACAGAATAGAAGTGACCCATGAGGAAACTCTTCAGTTTCGAGTTGATAGTGCATGGATTACTGCTAAGATTTTTGAATTCAAGTGGTAGCTTATTGAAAATGGTTGCAGCAGTATACTGCACACCTTTCTGCACAAGACTTAAGGAAGTCCAGTCCAAATGCAGGTTTGATTTCTGCCGAGTATTAACTGAGTGAAAGCCTCTTATTCTTGGGAATGAGCTAATATTGTTAACAAGAAATGACAGTAAAGTATATATATGTTGAGAGGCCAATGTCAAAACACCCAGACTCGTGAACAGGGGTCGACAAGAGGTTCGTGGACTTACACCACTTATTGCCTGAACATTCATTTCTGAGCCAAAAATATCCTTTTAGAATGGGAACAGTTACCCCAAAATATAATACCATATGACATAAGTGAATGAAAATAAGCAAAGTAGACTAATTTTCGTGTCGAATGATCACTCGCTTCAGATACCGTTCGCATAGTAAAAATGGCAGCATTAAATCTTCGAACAAGATCCTAATCGTGGGCTTTCCATGACAGTTTCCTGCCTATCTGAACACCTAGAAATTTGAACTGTTTGGTTTGATTAATCATATGCCCATTATCTGAAATTAATACGTCAGGTCTTGTTGACTTGTGTGTTAGAAACTGTAAAAACTGAGTCCTACTGTGATTTAGTGTTAGTTTATTTTCTGCAAGCCATGAACTTAGGTCATGAACTGCACTATTTGAAACCAAGCCAATGTTGCACAAAACATCGTTTGCTACCAAGCTAGTGTCATCAGCAAACAGAAATATTTTAGTTACCCGTAACACTAGAGGGCATATCATTTATATAAATAACGAACAGGAGTGGCCCTAACGCTGATCCCTGTGGCTTGTCAAGATTAAGATATATTATCCGTGGTGTTGCTGTGGGACTGTCTTCTTTATGGCTTGCTTTTTCATGTGATAACTGTTTTGGTGCTGTGCTGTGCTGTGGGACTGCCAGTTGCCTGCCAACAACAACCATAGGCAGAGGGCCACATAGGAGGGCCCCCACCCATCACTGTTGTCAGGCGCAGCACATACATTCTAGCTGTCCCACCACACATTTCTTGTCCCTATCATCTTGGATATCCGTATGCAACAATCATCACTGTAGTAAGTCATCATAAATGTTGAAATAGACATTACGATTGACTTCAGTCTGTTCATTCAAGATCGTATTTTGATCTTGCTTTTTGCGAGTGGAAATTTCAAGTTCCTCCAAGACATTAAGGAGTCATCCCTTTCTGGACCTGTGTATTATTTCCAAATTTTGCCCAGTGTTTGTGATTGAGTGCTGTAAGGTTTCTGTATACGCACCAAATTCTGTTTTGTTCTGAGAGTATGTGTGGTCCTTCCCATTTGCCCTATGTACTGTTTACAGTAATCATTGCATTTAATCCTTAGCACACTTGAATCCCGAAACTCATTCCTAATATTACCGATTTGATGGCAGAGCTTGTTGGTGTGTGACTAGCATCATAGGACATTCCTGTGAAAGAAATAATAGAAGTCACCAAAAAAAAATTTCCTCACATACAAAAAATAGCAATAGGTGAAGTGACTGAACTAGTGGAAATGTTGCAAATGGTATTTTTGTTCAATTACTTCACATTCAGTGATAAATTTTTTTAACAGAAATGTGGGTTGACTGTGCGTGACAGTTCAGTTGGAATCTTGGCCAATATTTTTATAAACTACTGAGAAAACAATTTCTTTGATGAAAATTACAAAATATCATGTGTTACATGAAATATGTAGATGATTCAATTTTATTAGACAAAGGAGATAAAAGTGACATTAACCCTAGAACAGGCATGCTTTTTAGTGTTGCAGAAGCAGGCATGTAGTGTATTATGTATACTTTGATGATAAGTAGCTATTTATTGCTATTGCTTCATCATTTATTGCAGTAATTTACATTACATCATTTAATGTATACAAGTAATATTTAAGTACAACAAAAAACCAGTTCAAAGTTGCAAATTTCACTTTTTTTATCCACTCGATGACTAGTTTCAGGCCAAGACACGTTTTCAAATCATTGTACATAGTGAGAAATGGTATTTCCGAAAACGTAAAAACCATGTCAGAAATGTGCAAACAAACAGTTACAGCACATACAAATTGTTCATTTGCACATTTTTGACATGGTTTTTACATTTTCGCAAATACCATTTCGGAGTACATTACAGTGATTTTCAAATCTGCAACTTTGGCCTGATTTTTTGTTGCACTGATTAACAGAAGTTCCACAGCTATTCCAACATGCTGGAAGTTCATAGTAACATTTATGCTTATGCTCAACAATAGATTCATACATGTTATAAATGCTAGTTTCATACATAGGAATAATTTACTTGCAAATTAATTGTCTTCGACTTTGGATGAATGCACACTACATTTTTGGCAGAGAACTGTTGTCTAGAATGAGAGAACTGTTGTGTAGAATGATTTCTGCAAACAAAATCTTTGCGAAAGCTGCATCTTATTGCCGTAGAGCTATTCTGTGCCCTTTCACAAATTCCACATCTACCTTTTTTCTACTTTAGTTGCTCTTGTATGTGTGTCTCTTGATCATTGAAACATTGCAGGTGTGAGGTGTGATCAGAAATACACAGGAATTTTTTTTTAAGTATCTTTATTTATTTATCAACATTAACATTGTCCTCTTCAGAGCAATCCCCCTCAGATATAATACACTTGTGCCAGCACTTTTTCCAATCTTGAAAGCACTTCTGGAACTCACTTTTCATTATGCTCCTCAGCTCGTTAAGTTCTGTGGATTGCTTCGCACGAACCACATTAAGTTCCAGGTAGTATACCTTCTTCATTGTATAGTCATATTATCGAAGAAGACACTGAGAAGAACTTTCATATGTGATCGAACTTGTGAAGTTTTTTTTCAGTCTTGGCTCTTCAGGCAGTTTACAGAGACTTGGTTTTTCCCTCATACACATATACCCATGTTTTGTCACCTGCTGCTATCTTCTTTAGAAGTTGTGGATCATTGTCGACTTCAGTCAGCAATTCCTGAGCGATGTCTATTCAATGACGTTTTTGGTCAAAATTCAAGAATTTCAGAACAGACTTTGATGCTACACGTTTCATGCCCAAAACATCCAAAAAAATGGCTTGCGTGAGCCAAACGGTATGCTGCATCATCAGCAACATCTCTGATGGCAATTCGGCAATTTTCGAGAATCATTTTCTTTACTAATTCTATGCTGTCATCAATAATTAATGTGCTGTGCTGTCCAGGACAGTCGTCATCTTTAAAGTCTTCTCAATCCTCTTTGAAACTTTTAAGCTACACATAAACTGTTGTCTTACTCACAGTAGATTTTCCAAAATATTCCATTTTTCAAGCAAAATTTAATGCAAATTCTTTGATCAATCTTGTTGGAAAATAAAAGTTTGTCGAGCACTCGAGAACAGCTATAACTTTTTCGGCTGTCAACATTAAACTAAACATTTAAAACGGCTGAAAATACAAAAATACATCAGGAACATGTGTACCAACAAGATAAAAAAAAAAAAAAAAAAAAAAAAAACGAAAATATGATTTATAAAGTCCACAAAATTAAAAAATTCCCATTACTTTTTGATCATACCTCATACATGCTAATATCACCTGGTAAACTTGGTATTGCAAATTTCTTGTTACAATGTGTTTTCATGAGATGTGAGAAGAAACTTTCTTTAGAAAAACTCAGCAAGGCCGTTTCTCATTCTTTTGATTTGCTTGAAACATCAGCACATTGAATAAGAGCCACATTAAACTAGGTGTACCATATAGCTATTGTCCATCTTCTTGCCATTCATGTTACTGGATATTATTGCGCATTTGATCAATGGCATCAACTCTACCCTTTGTCATATTATAAACTAGCGTAATATGAGGTTTGTTAGTGACCGCACCCAGGCAGGATTTCTTTTTTATCCGTTATTTGGGTTACAACACAAGTGATTTAGTTTTGCAGCAGAGAGAGAGAGAGAGAGAAAAAAAAGAGAGAGAGAGAGAGAGAGAGAGAGAGAGAGAGAGAGAGAGAGCCATCATTGAGCTAGTGTACCAGTTATTTATTTTCGCTTTTTTATTTGTCCTTTTTATCGGCTAGGTTAGTCTACATATCAAATGTCTTATTATAAACACAGAATGGTTCCTGTGTCTTTTAGCCGCAATACACTTCCGACACACTAGTGTAAAATGAATTAGCACCATGCAGAGCAAATATTTTGATGTCATATTTAGCTGGTTTGTTGGGAAATGTATTGTATGAAACTGCAAAGACCCTAGAATGCTTCTAGTTTCTCACCAGTAATAACAAATTCTCGAATTATTCATGTATTTCTCACAAATGCGTCCAGAAAGCTCCTAACAGCTGCTCATCTATCTGTCTCACATCCCTAATTTCTTTATCATCAAATCTAGTGCACCTGAGAAGCAGTAAAAATATCTTGTCACTCATGCAGTACCTCAGAACAATCATTCTAGCTCTATCATTTGATCAAAATTCCAATTCGTTTGTGTGTTTTACAACTTTTGAGGCCAATCAAATTAAGAATGCCTTATTCTGCACAAATTTCGTTTGTCTGTTAATGTGGTATCTGTATCTCTAGAATAATTTTCTTCTTGACTTTTTCTGCAAATGTGTAGATTTGTTAAATGCACAGTTTCATCTGTCATATCAGTATTTATGATTTTATGGAATTATTACATTTACTTTACATTATCTCACACTACCATTTTAGGACCTGGAATGATCTTGACAATATTTATTGCTGGTACACAATCTGTCTTTTTATGCACATCAGTTTTCATCCATTTTGTTTGTTTCTACCAGTAAATATATCGTTTTCAGTATCAGAGGAAGGTAACCTTCCATCACACTCAATTTCAGAGTCACTAACATCACCACTTTATAATATTACTTCATCCTCTCCATCAGAACAAAAATAATCAATATCTCCACAGTTGTTCTCTTCCACAAGCACCTCTAAAAAGGTTTCGTTTGAATACTCCTCTATCGAGTATTTTTTGGCCCTAAAATTACAAACACAAACTGTTGTTAGTGACTAATGGAGTATAGTAATGGAGGCATCTAAGAGATACCATTTTTAGCATACCTCTTCATGTAAATGCACAAGAGATAATGTTGACAGTTTGAAGTAGTGCTTATGTGACCAGGCATGTGGTGTATACAGTACTCAGGTGCTGCGCATCCAGAATAAGTTATCGTTGCCCTTGACCGGTTGATGCTGAGATCTCTATGACACAACTACATATAAGCTAAACTATGATTAGAAAGGTATCAACAATTAGACGCCTATAAATCTTAGCATTTTTCCGGTAGAAGGCAAAAGGGACTCTGGTGTAAAAGGTGATTCTGGTGTATAAAATATACCAGTTAGTGTTAAAAACTTAGCACATAAAATGAGTTCACAGTAACTGAAAGTTATATTTACCATGGACTTTCAGGAGGATAACCTATTTAACACTAAGCAATGCAAGTGGGTGTATTTTAATGCAATGGTGTATAGGTTATAAAAATTGCTGCTCAGCCAGCAGGAAGTATAAAAAGAAGTGAGTGTGTTAAAGCAAATAGGTACAGGAGCAAGGACCCGGTGAAAAGTTATAATAATGTAAAGAAGCAGCAGCTAAAAGAAATAAATGAAAGTCACATTGCAGTTGAGAATAACAACAAGAAAAGATTTGTGGCTGTAATTTACAAAGAAATGGCTTGCGACAAAATTAAGAGATGTTTTCATAAAGCAAGTATTAAAATTGATTTTTGTACAAACAACATGTCAAAATTGAAGCTCCACCAGAAAACCAGTAAAAAACAACTGCCTTTAAAGTTGATTTTGAAGAATCAGTGAAGTGTCCTCAATCTCAGGGCTGTGAACATGACACAGTACTCCAAACAAACTATTGATGTCACTACAGCACAGTCTCATTGGAGCAAGAGAAAAAGGCTTCAAACTCACTCTGGCACCTTGTATGTGAAGTTGCTTTAACACTCTGAGTGAGCAAATTCCGTCTTTGCAATAGCAAAACCAGTAAGTCAGGTTGTGTGTGTGATAACCTAAAGTCCCTACAGAGTTCATTAAGTTCACCCTGAGTATTGTGATGAGGTGATGTTGATTGTGGTAGCTACACTCGAATCTGGGCCAGTAAGTGCTGTGCTGGTTGCTGCTGCTGCTGCTGCTGTTTCATTCTCACTGCTGTCAGATAGCATCACTTGCTGGCTTAGGAGGTGGAGAAGCATCATGAGGAACTGGCTGCGTATGGCTGAGGGCAGGTATGGATACTGAATAGCTTGTTTTGATTTTGCAGAGTACTCTTTCACTTTGGTCAAGCAGAAATAGCAGTAGTGGCATGATCCTTCTGTTGTGCTACACCATTGATACCATAAATGGCACTGATGCTTAAGAACTCTGCAGCATACATACAAGTTAATTGCACAAATGTTACAACAAAGATGAGGAGTAAAAGGCTCATTGTGGTTCCCAACTCTACAGTCAAAATACAACTTATGTGCCTTCTTAACTAAGGAAGTAAGGTTATCCCTTTGAATCTTCACTGTAAATTCCCCACAGATGTAATAAAACATATTTGTCTAGACATTGTGCAGAAGTTTCTGTCAAAATATACTCGTATATCACAAACTTCACATGACAACATGCAGTACAGTAGGAACTGCCGTTGCAGTGTAGCACCAACTCTCTGTCTTCGAAATTGCAGGAAAACTTACCAGGTGGCAGCACGAGGCACAATTGTGACTTCTGTGTGATGGCTAACACCAGATGGAGAAACACAGAGATCGAAATACTTGTTTAGAAGAAAGCTTCCATATTGTATGTGAAATGAAACTTCCTTCAGTTAAATTAAAACTTATTTCCGTACCAGAGAAAAAAAGCCTGATATCCAGAAGAAACTATGTAATAGAGAAAAACTAAAAACAGATAAGAATTTAATAGAAGAATATTAGTCGTAATCATCTATTTTCATGCAGAGGGCAAAAAGTGAGTTGTGCAATGTTGTTGGTACACCCTTCATTACTTTGAATAACTACAAATTATTTTATGGCCATTTATAATTTCATACACCCACAAATAAATAATTCATATCTGAAGTGCTCCTCAGGGAAAAAATTGTTTTCTGTGTGACAACAGACCAAAAGAGGAATGGGGCTACGAAGAAGTGACAGCATACAAATCTATGTCATCTCCAGGCAGTATCTCATGTATTTCCTACAGGTATTTACTTGAAAAGTACTACTTTGCTTACAGTTGTGTTGCACCCCCCTTTCAAAAGGATCTGTTAAAACATACTCTCTCAAATTTACTCTGTAAACACAAAAATAAAGTAGAAGAAAAAAATGACTGTTTTTGAGGAAAATTTATAGGACAGAAATGAATGCAAATTAGCTTGTTTTTTTTTTATATAATTTGCATATTAAAACTGGATATTCTGAAGCTTCTTGAAGAAAAAAGTGAGTCAATCTTGCAGAAAATTTGCTAAAACAGTATTAGTATTTTTTTTGTCCAATGATCATTTTATAATTATACTGGCTGTATCGATTTAACATAAGGTTGTTACAATCTGTCCTGGATTTTCCATTGTTTGATTTGCGCCACAGATGAACATTGAAATGTCAGCAGTTGACAGTAAATGGATAACTGCTGGTATTAAAAAGTCCTCTGAAACTCTCAAATGCTTCTGACATTTAAAAAAAAAAAAAAAAAAAAAAAAACCTGTGATAATCAAGAGTTCCTAAATTATAATGACAGTTACAAAAATTGTACAGTAAGGTACTGCTTGCTGCAAATAAATAAATAAATAAATAAAAAGGAATGATGTATAGTGCACAAAATAAAAATAAAGTAATATGAGCCATAACAAAACAAGAAACCAAAAAAGACAGAACCACATACAATTACATAAAAATTAAAAAAATGGAACCAGATTGGCAGAAAATATGCAAGAACTAGCAAATCTGAATAATGACCATTTTTCTGCTATACCAAAGAAACTGCAGGAAAATGTCGCTAAAATAGGTGTAGCATTGAAAACAAATTATGTAGCTGGTACAATGAGAGCAAATAGTTGGGAAGATAATACAAAAATTAAAAAATAAAAAGTCAACAGGGGTAGTGACGTACTAGTCTCTGTCCTGAGGACTGAATGGACAGCTTAGTAACTCCATTACCAAACATAATAAATGAGTATTTTAGTTTAGGCATTTGATTGCATTGATTGACTGTTTTGTCCACTTTTGGTAGAATATTTTATACATTATGAATGAAAACATGCACGACACTGTATAGTATTCTACAATATTTATTATATATTTTACCAACCAGTTTTTGATTGTTACACCATCATCAGATTCAAAGATAAATGTGTGTTTAAAGCTCACACATACTAAAGAAAGCCAGTGGTAGAAAATATTGTAACAACAGACGAGGTTCCCTGATCTCATCACTCTCAAGTAATAATAGTAGTAGTAGTAGTAGTAGTAGTAGCAGTAGTGGTAGAATGAGTCATGAAAGACACACTAATGTATTATCTGAGTAAATACAGCCATCTTATCGAAGCACAGTTTGAATTCCAAGTTAGCAGAAGTACAGCATTGTTTGTAGCAAAGTTCAGAAGAGTGGTATGTGAAGATCTCAACAGAGTGACTGTGTTATATACTTATTTTTGGACCTGCCCAAGGCTTTTGACAATCTTGGCCAGTTAATAAACAAAATAGAAGTGCTCGGTATAACACAAATGGTAAAAGAAAGGTTCCAGTCATATTTTGGAAAAAGGGTGCAAAAGGTAGACATATCCCACACTTTAAATTATCCCAAATTTTTAGTGAAACATTTATCAAGCCCCAAACATATTAATATAGGTGTTTATTAGGGAACTATGTTGGGGCCAATTCTGTTCTTAACATGCACTGTCCAGTTGCATTAATGTGACCACCTGCCAAAAGCCTGAGTAAACACCTTTTGCAGTGTGCACCACTGTGAGATGTGTAGGAAGGGAATCAGTGAGGTTCAGGAAGGATGCTGACTCCTGTGCTGTGGCCAGTTGCACTAGGTTTCTCGGTTGAGGATCAATGGTGTGAGCAGCCCGATCAGGTTCGTACCACATATTCTCGATTGAGCATAAATCCGGGTAGTTTGGTGGCAGAGGAGTATGGTAAACTCATCCTGGTGCTCTTTGAACCATGCACGTACACTGTAGGGTGTGTGAGAGGGTGCATTGTCCTGCTGGTAGATGCCATCATACCGAGGAAAAACAAACCGCATATAGGAGCGATGTGGTCCCAAAGAATAGATGCATATTTTTATTGATCCATTGTGCAATGCCAAGGCCACCCAGGGAGTGCCATGAAAATGTTCCCCAGACCACAGTGTATCCTCCTCAGCCCTGGACCCTTCCAGCCAATTATTACAGGGTGATTGCTTTCAGCCATTTCATCCTGTACAAGCAAAGGCCTTCTGTTTGATTGAACCTGAAACATGTTAGATCTGAAAAGGCCACTTGGTGCCACTCAGTGGATATCCAATTGTGGTACTGCTGTTCAAATTCCAGCCTTTGTGACTAGTGAACAGCATACTGCATGGGTGCATGAACCAGGCACCTGCTTTAGATGCCGATACACAGTAGTGTTCGCTGAATGGTCATTGAGGGGACACTGTTCGTTATCCTTTTTTTCATCTGGACAGTCAGCTGCTCAACAGTTAACAGTTGCATGTCTGTCTGCCTATATACATCTCTGCAGCTGTTGTTCACCCCTGTCATCTGTGGTCCATGGTGCACCACAGTTGCCTTGGCACCAGTTTTTGGTAGCAACATTTTGCCATGCATGTTGTCCTTCAATCATAGCAGCACACAAACAATTTACAGATTTAGACATTTCGGAAATGCTTCCACCCTTGGCCCAAAAGCCAATGATCATGCCCTTTTGGCCTTTTACGACAATGACTGCATTGTTTTCCATGTCCTGTCTTGTCTTCCCCCCCCCCCCCAAAAAAAAATCCCCTTGCCCCCTACCCCCTCGCCTAACACACTTTACATACTCTACTCTCCATTGCTGGTGCTGCCACCTGTCATCTGTAAATGTTTATTGCATGTTGACATTGAACATAGGCAGTGGTCACATTAATGTGACTGGAAAATGTATATCAGTGACATTCGAGATTATGTAACACATATCTCTTTTATGATCACAGCAACATTATAGAGACTAATAAAAATCAGAATTCTTAGCTGAGAAGGCAAATGAAAACCTCAAGGATATGTATGATCGGATGGTATGTAATAAATTAATACTGCATATAAAGGAAAGAAACAGCATGAATTTCAGCTTAGAGGGAAAACAACTCTATAACTTTAAGCGTAAATGATAAATCTGCAGATTGTATAGCAAATGCAGAGATTACAGGGATGAGTGTTGATTGTCAGTTACATGGAATGTACACACAGAGATACTGCCAAATAGAATGTTATTAACATGTTATGTTCTGTGTTCCTGTCATCAGTGTGTAACTTTCACTAATGTTATTTCATCATTTGCATTTGCAGTTTTGGTCCTAATTGTCTTCCTATATATTTGATAGACTATTTTAGCATTTTAGCTATTATTTGTGGCTACAGTTTTAACTGTATCCGACTCTGTAGTCATGCTTTCTCTAGTAAGGGGAACTCCAGTGAAGCGATCTATCATGGAATGAAAATACACTGCTTTACGTACTAGTGGGTGACGTGGTGAATTGTGTCATATATGGGCACTTGTGACTGGCTTGCAGTGTGAGTCGGGTTTATGGACACCATTACAATTAGCAATTTTTATATCCAAGAAGTTGATGCTGTTGTATGTTTCATAGATTACGGTAAATTTGGGTAAATTTGATGCTGTTATTCATTTTATTGATTTGTTGTTTAAATTAATTAATTTTATCATTATTTCCATTGAAGAGATGATGGTGTCACCAGTATCATGTCAGTAATAATGGATTTTATCAGCCATTGTATTTACATTCAATATAAATCTATTTTCGTCATAGATGTAAATTTAATAACAAACCATATCTCTGACACACAAATTGATATTGTAATAGTTGTACTCAAATACAAAAAAATGGTGTGTGTGTGTGTGTGTGTGTGTGTGTGTGTGTGTGTGTGTGTGTGCGCGCGTGCGTTTGGTGGTAAATAAAATATAAAAAAGCAGCTCTGGTGGATTATTATTGCAGTAGTATGTGTTTCATACAGTATTTTGAGGCTACAGAATAGCATACACAAGTGCTCTTGCTCAGATGGTAGAGCACTTGCCCGCGAAAGGCAAAGGTCCCGAGTTCGAGTCTTGGTCTGCCACACAGTTTTAATCTGCCAGGAAGTTTAATATTCAAGACATTGCCCAACCAGGCTGTAAGCGCTGTGCCAGTGAAGAAAAATCAAGCTAAAGAAAACCATAAAAAGTATTCAATTCAACAGCTGTGTATAATCAAGAAAGTGATAACTAAATATGCAGTTGTAAATATTAAAGCCACTGAAAATGTGGCAAAACCTGTTAAATAAAAAAAGTGAACAGTGGTATTTGAGAGAAGAAATTCGTGAAAAATATAAATGTAAAGATTTCTCAAATAAACAGCTTACGTAGCACATATGAAATTAGGAAAGCTTTAGCCCACACTCATTTTGATTAATAATTAATCAGTGACCAAATATGTTATCTGCATCAATTAATAATGCTAATGTTAAATTCATAATTGGCCATGGTAAAGAAGCATTGGGTGTAGTAAATAAAGTTACTAATAGTTAAACGAAATCTCATAGGTAGCAAAACTACAGGTTTTGTTGATAAGGAACTACAGCTGAACAAAAGTTTGAGAAATAATAATGATGATGATGATAATAATAATAATAATAATAATAATAATAATAGTGCTTGCTTTTAAAAACATCAACAAGAAATTGCAACCACACAATGCTGTGCAGTAAAAGCAGACAAAGGCAATATAATTGAAGTTATGTGTAAAGAAGACTATATTACAAAAACAAACAAAGAATTTAGAACAGGTAAGATTGTGAGCGTAAAGAAAGATCCAACAAACAAATTTCAGTCACTTATTAAACAGCAGTTGAGGAATATAATTTTCCACTTTCTGGTAAGAAAATGAATAGTTGTATAATGATAAAACTAGAAGCACTTAAACTAAGAGCACAGTGTAAAATACACAAACAAGGAATTTGCTTTAGACCTGTTGCAAATTACATAAATATTGCAGCATATCTACTTTTAAAAAAATAATTAATTTCTAAACCAATACTGTACATCTGCCAAGAGATACAAAATTAGAAAGATCATGGACCCAGATTAAGGGGAGATGGAATGCCCTAGCTCGACAATCTTAAATTTTGTCATTTGGCTGTACTTCAAAAACCATTGAAGCAATTGACATAAAACTTTTACAGGATGTTAGATGTTACATTCCAAGTCTACTGAACTACAGTCATTGCACCTCGGCCACTGTTTCTGCATATACAATTTTTCATTACATAGTTAAAATTTTTTGTACTTTCTCCTAAATAATTTTATGCTTAACATTGTTTTTCTCTTAGCTCAGTAGACTGTGAATATGTACGTTGCTACTCTCTGAAAATATAAATCCTCTATTCAGAGTGGTTTCTGAGTCTTAGGGAAAACTGCAACAGAAAATGCAAATTTTCAGGAATGGCTTCTCAAGTTTCAAAACACTAAAACCTATTTTTCTTTCATCAATTTTCTGACTGGTTTGATGTGGCCCACCACGAATTCCTCTCCTGTGCCCACTTCTTCATCTCAGAGTAGCACTTGAAACCTACGACCTTAATTATTTGCTGTACATATTCCAATTTCTGTCTTCCTCTATGGTTTTAGCCCTCTACAGCTCCCTCTAGTACCATGGAAGTCATTCCCTCATATCTTAACAGATGCCGTATCATCCTGTCCCTTCTCCTTGTCACTGTTTCCCGCATATTCCTTTCCTCTCCAATTCTGCGCAGAACCTCCTCATTCTTTACCTTATCAGTCCACCCAGTGTAGCACCACATCTCAAATGCTTTGATTCTCTTCTGTTTCAGTTTTCCCACAGTCCATATTTCACTGACTTACAATGCTGTACTCAAAACGTATATTCTTAGAAATTTCTTCCTAAAATTCAGGCCTTTGTTTGATACTAGTAGCCTTCTCTTGGCCAGGAAGCCCTTTAAGCCAGTGCTGGTCTGCTTTTGGTGTCGTCCTTACTCCATCCATCATTGGTTATTTTGCTGCCTGGGTAGCAGATTTCCTTTAGTTCATCTACTTCGTGACCCTCAATCCTGATGTTAAGTTTCTCACTGTTCTCATTTCTGCTACTTCTCATTACTTTCGTCTTTCTTTGATTTACTCTCAATCCTTATTCCGTACTCATAAGACTGTTCATTCCATTCAGCAGATCCTATAATTCTTCTTCATTTTCACTCAGGCTAGCAATGTCATCAGCGAATTGTATAATTGATATTGTTTCACCTTGAATTTTAATTCCACTCCTGAACCTTTCTTTTATTTCCATCACTGCTTCTTTGATGTATAGATTGAACAGTAGGGGAAAAAAAGACAACACCCCTGTCTTACATCATTTTTAATCTGAGCACTTTGTTCTTGGTTGTCCACTCATGTTTTCTGCCTTGGCTCTTGTACGTTTGGGTATTATCCACCTCTCCCTATAGCTTACCCCTATTTTTCTCAGAATTTTGAACAACTTACACCACTTTACATTGTTGAACTCTTTTGCAGGTTGACAAATCCTATGAATGTGTCTTGATTTTTATTTAGTGTTGTTTTCATTATCATTCACAACTTCAGAATTGCCTTTCCAGTGCCTTTAACTTTCCCAAAGCCAAACTGATTGTCCTCTAACACATCCTCAATTTTCTTTTCAATTCCTCTTTATATTATTCTTGTAAGCAACTTGTATGTATAGGCTGTTAAGCTGATTTTTCGATGATGATGATAATGAGCGTATGGCATTGGTGGCCGGGAGACCCCTTGCGGGACGGTTCGGCCGCCGCTCCACAAGTTCTTTAACGCCACTACGGCGACTTGCGAGTGAATGAGGATGAAATGTTGATGAAAGACACACAACACCCAGTCATCTCGAGGCAGAGAAAATGCCTGACCCCGCCGGGAATCGAACCCGGGACCCCGTGCGCAGGAAGCGAGAATGCTACCACAAGACCACGAGCCACGGGCATTTTACGATAATTCTCACACTTGTCAGCTCTTGCAGTCTTTGGAACTGATGAATGATATTTTTCTGAAAGTCAGATGGTGTGTCGTCAGTCTCATACTTTCTACACACTAACCTGAATAATCATTTTATTGCTACTTCCCCCAATGATTTTAGTAATTCTGATGGAATGTTATGCAACCCATCTACCTTATTTGATCTTAAGCCCTCCAAGGCTCTCTTAAATTCTGATTCTAGTGCTGTATTCCTTATCTCTTCTAAATCGACTCCTGTTTCTTCTCCTGTCACATCAGACAAATCTTCCCCCTTATAGAGGTCTTCAGTGTGTCTATCCTCTCTCTCCTCTGCATTTAACAGTGGAATTCATATTGCACTCTTAATGTTACAACCTTTGCTTTTAATTTCACGGAAGTTTGTTTTGGCTTCCCCATATGCTGAATCGGTCCTTCCGACAAACATTTCTTTTTAGATTTCTTCACATTTTTCGTGCAGCTACCTCATCTTAGCTTTCCTGCACTTCCTATTTATTTCATTCCTTAGCAAATTGTATTTCTGTATTCGTGACTTTCCTGTCAACATGTTTGTACTTTCTTCTTTCATCAACCAGCTGAAGTATTTCTTCTGTTACCCTTGGTTTCTTTGCAGTTACTTTGCCTTTGTTATTTTTTTTTCCAACTTCTGTGATTGCCCTTTTTAGAGATGTCCCTTCCTCTTCAACTGTACTGCCTTCCGAACTATTCCTTATTGTTGTATCTATAGCCTTAGAGAACTTCAAGTGTATCTCGTCATTCCTTAGTACTTCGGTATTCCACTTCTTTGTGTATTGATTCTTCCTGATTAATCTCTTTAACTTAAGCTTACTCTTCATCACTACTACATTGTGATCTGAGTCTACATCTGCTCCTTGGTACACCTTACAATCCAGTATCTGATTTCAGGATCTCTGTTTGACCGTGATGTAATCTAACTGAAATCTTCCTGTATCACCCGGCCTTTTCCAAGTATACCTCCTCCTCTTGTGATTCGTGAACAGAGTATTCACTATTACTAGCTGAAATTTATTACAGAACTCAAGTAGTCTTTCTTCTCTCTCATTCCTTGTCCCAAACCATATTCTCCCATAACCCTTTCTTTTACTCTTCCCGTTACAACTGCGTTCCAGTCCCCCATGGCAATTAGATTTTCTTCTTGCTGTACATACTGTATTACCCTTTGAATATCCTCATATAATTTCTCTATCTCTTCCATCTTTAACTTGTGACATCGGCATGTATATTCTGATAAGAGTAACACTATCACTGAACTGTTCACAGTAACATACTCTCTGCCCTATCTACCTATTCACAGTGAATCCTACTCCTTTTATACCATTTTCTGCTGCTGTAATTGATATTACCCTATACTCATCTGACCAGAACTCCTTGTCTTCTTTCCGTTTCACTTCACTGATCGCTTCTGTATCTAAAGTGAGCCTTTGCATTTCTCTTTTCAGGTTTTCTAGCTTCCCTACCATGTTCAAGCTTCTGATATACCATTCCCCAAATCATAGAACAGTATCCTTTCGTTGATTATTCAATCTTTTTCTCACTGTCGCCTCGTCCTTGGCAGTCTGCTCCCAGAGATCCAAATGTGGAACTATTCAGGAATCTTTTACCAGCGGAGAGATCATCATGACACTTTTTCAGTTACGGGCCACGAGTCCTGTGGGTACTCATTATGTGTCTTTAATGCAGTGGTTTCTGTTGCTTCTGCATCCTCATGCCATTGATCATTGCTTATTCTTCCTCCTTTATGGACAGCTTCCCATCCCAAGCACAAAAGAGTGCCCTGAACCACTGTCCGCTCCTCCACCCTCTTTGACAAGACCATAGGCAGAATGAGGATGACTTGTTGTGCAGGAAGTTTTCAGCCACCAATGTTGATTATTAATCGAAATTTAAGTATTGGTGGGTTTTGAACCTGGGACCAAGGATGTTCTGATTACTAATCAAGGACACTACCTCTAGATCACAGATGCATACTCTTACTTAAAATATGCTTTTTTTTAATTATTTTACTTATCTAGGAGCACCCTGCTCCATACTGTGTATCATCCTCTTCGTCTTTTTCCAAGGTTCTTACTGTTTTCTACTGTCTGGACTCCTTAGTGGCCAATTTTGCTGCATAATCTGCTTTATTGGTGTGAACCTTGTCCATCCATTCAATTTCTCTGATGCAGTTTGCTCCAGGATTAATTTCCATATGCTGTAGCACTTTCAGCATACCAATGCTGCCACCATTAAAAGCAATGATAGCATCACTGACCCCACCCCCCATTTTAGTGTATTCATTCTAACAAAAAAAAATTTGGTAAGTGAATCCATGTGAGATTACTGAAAGATTAATTTGGATTTTGAGTCTGACCTTGCAGACACTTAATTGATAATTCAGGATTTGCCAGGTCTCTGTAAATATGTTTTATGACATTCATGACTGCTGCTTCGATTAAATGTTTCTGGCTGTGTGAACTGGTGAGTACTGGGCATTGTGGTAATTGCACCTTGAATCCGGTCTGGGTAGGCAAAGTTAATATATTGGTTTTGTTCATCTGTTGCAGTCTGTGGAAGAAGAAATCCATATTGTAGTTCATCAGTAATTTTGTCTGCCAGCCAGTCTCTTATGGTTTTACCATCAGAAAGTTTCTTGTCTTTCAAACTTTATTTCAGCTTTGTCAACCTGGTGTCCATCCTCTTCTGGACATGGCCAACACATTCCAGTTTTGTGACACTCATATCACAATAAGGCTGAGTGGCTATTACACTGTTTTATTCTTCTGAGTCCTCATCACCTAAGAACTTAGTGTAACAGATACCCCTTACATTCATAGATCAAAAAAAGAAGAAAAAAAAATCAGTAGCTGCAGAAGCCTCCACACCACCACTTGTTCCTTCATAATTTCTGTCACAGATACATTCTTCTTCATTTTGTGATTTACATTTATTACAATGTTTTGGTACAGTCTGGAAGTCTATTACCTTTCCAGTATCCGCACTGGTCACCATAGCAACAGAATTCATAAAGCTGTAGCCATACTTCTGCCAAGTGCCATCAAAAGCTGCTGGTATGTGAGTCATACCATAATTTGTTTCAACAGCTTCATTTGCAGCACCCTTCATTTACCCATAGGCAACAGATCCCACAGCAGCTCCAATAAATCCTGTGTATTTGTTTATTTTACAAGGTGGGCATGGTATATTCATCACAGCACACATCATTTCTGCTGTAGTGTGTCCCTTGCAAATAGCTCTCAATCCATAAAACCTAAAATTTACTTTAAAAAATCTGTACACTTATCAGAATTCCAAAATGA
The DNA here is from genome assembly GCF_021461385.2 of Schistocerca piceifrons. Taxonomy (NCBI): domain Eukaryota; kingdom Metazoa; phylum Arthropoda; class Insecta; order Orthoptera; family Acrididae; genus Schistocerca; species Schistocerca piceifrons. The sequence continues at coordinate 992,343,851 of NC_060138.1, forward strand.
ATGAGCATATTTACAACTAGCACAATTGCTATCTCAGTGGACATCCCAGGATATGACAATAACTTAACAGGCGAGAGGATGGTGCAGGGTGAGCCATTTGTTGCTTCACAGTAGTTCATAATCCCTTATTGAACAAGGTATACTGAAAACACCAATATCATACAAATAAATAGTAACTGTTTGAGATTGATTTCAGGCCAACAAACCAGAAAGACCAAACTTACAACAAAGTAGCCCTGACAGAACAGGAAGTTTAAGGCAAGTTAACACAAGTTACGTAAAGTAGTTTAAATACCCCTTTAAGCAGTTGCAATATTTTTGTACAGGACAAGTAATGCCTCTTTAAAATAACAAGTTCAACATTCATAAAAATACAACTCGAGAGCCCATTAGTACACACAAAATTTCAACCAGGCAAATGCGACTTCTCTACAGTTGGAGAAAGAGCATAAACAGTAGTACCGTAGGGTAGGGCAGGTGGTTGCCAGAGAAATCATCATGGTCACAGCACCCACATCAGCAGTTTGCCACTCCCAAATCCAGATAGTCAACTGGGTGAAACAGTATAGAACACAGCACTCCACACCAACACGGCCCTGTACAAGTAGTCGTCCACTTGGATGAGCAACCACTAATCAGGCTCCATAATGGCATGCTCAGCGTTCATCATCCATTCCTCTCTCTCATTGTCCCATCATCCATCAACAAGCTGCCTCCAACTCCCTCTAACCAAAGAGCCCAACTACAAGACGACCGAAGCACCACCCACTGGTGTGATAGGAAAACGGATTGCGCCAGTAAGTGAACGTATAACAGCAGAAAACAAACCAACATGGCTCAACAATCACTGATATGTTTCCTGGCTATTCCATTTGATACCTCACTGTCTTCATGTAAACTAACTAGCCTCCCATGCTTCACCACACACACATTCACCCAGCACCTTTGTTAGTATGTTTAACTCTATTGGAATATAACTTAACATATCTTTTACATCTGTTCCTTTTTCAGAAAACTGTTTTTCACAATGTTTTATTTTATTCTTCAAAACACTAATGGGTACTTCTCTAGATACTGACAATTTGGGCTGTGATCTGTAACTTCACATGCCACATGTTCAACACAGTGTTTCCCTTTCTTTGAAAATATATTGTCACGAAACCCATGTTTCTTAAAAATACCTCATTTTGGTGTCACACTTTATTTTTTTAGAGATGTACCTGTTTATTCATCACTTTTCCTCAAGAAAACATTAGCACTTCCACATACAATGTGTGTTTATACTACAAAAATTTTATGATACTGTTTTCAACAGTGCTACCAGTTCACACAACGTTATTTCACCTTTATAACACTGTAAACCACAGCCTTGTACATAAAAAGTTACCAATACTGTTAGATCTTGGAGTAATGCATGTAAAAATTTTAACATTTTCAACCGATATAGACAATATTAAAAAAAAATACTTCCCATGCAAGTTTGTAAGTGATACATATACCATTTTATTCAGAAAATTGCAAATGTTATAATGAAATAAAAAATCCAAAAAATGTGAAAAAAAACCAGTAAGTGAGGAAAATTCATTTCTTTAGATGTCATTAGTCTCTAATCAAATGTTCTATATATTGAAATCACAAGAAATAACATACCAGAATTTGGCAGATTAGCCAACCAGAAATATATGAACTGGCCAATCTCCCAGAAATAGAACTATCACAAAATTACTTCAGTTTCCAGGGACAGATATACAAACAGAATGATGGGTTGCCATTGGGGAGCTGCCTTGCAGAAACCCAAGCAAGTTTTTTTTCTTAGATACGTACAAAATAAATGAAGCATAAGAAAATAGCATCAGATTTACTGTAGAATATGAAACAGACAAGAGCATAAACTTCTCGTACAAAAAACTAGCTAATGAGAATAGCAACCATAAATCTGACATATTTTGTAAACCAACCACAAGTGACTGTATAACATATAATTCATGCCGTCCACTAGCACATATAGCAGCTTATTTTCATGCCATGGTAGATCGCATCATTCAAGTTCCACTTACCAAAGAAAACATGAACGCCAAATTGGATACAATTAAAATTGTAGTCACAAATAATCCTTAAAATCCTAATATAGGTGATTAAATATACAGAAAGAAAATTAATGCCAAATTTGCAGATGAAAATGATGAAATAGCATTAGCAAAAGAAGAAAGAAAGCATCATTACCGTATCACCTTTTGAGAAATATTTCTCAAAAAATGAGAAACACATTTTGTCATAGTAATTTAAAATGAGCTTTTGCACTGAAAATAAACTATCAAAGCAAAGCTACACATTCTGGCCCTGATGGGCCAATAGTGACCAACCAGTTGCCAAGTCATTCTACCAATGGCGTCGTTTAATACAGAATGGAGGATGTGATGTCAGCTCACAGTCTTCCAGTAGTTGTCGGCTTTCATGGTCTTTGAGCCATCACTTCTCGTTCACCTTGCTCCTATGTTGGCTTCAAGAGCCTAAGTGCGCTCCATTCCAGTCCTCCTCCCAATGAAAAGTTCCTAACAGCACCCAGAATTGAACCAGAGTCCTCAGCATAGCAGCCAGACAAACTAACCATTGATCTGCAGAGCTAGATGAAAATAAACAGGGACTAAATATAAGAAATGGAACAGACAAAACTTAAAAAAAAAAGACCAATCAGGAATATATAAAATTAAATGTAATGACTAAATCAAACAGTTGAAAATTCGGGTAGAATGTAACAATATTATGAAAAGGATAGTTGCTGCTCACTATATAGCGCATATGTCACACTATCACACAATAGACTTTGTTAAAAGTAGAACACACTCACACACTCTGTCTCTCTCTCTCTCTCTCTCTCTCTCTCTCTCTCTCTCTCTCTCCCAGACATGCAAATGCAACTCACATACACTTGACCACAGTTTCTGGCAGCTGAACCAGGCTACAAACAGGAACAGCAGTGCATGACGGGAGAGGCCTCTCCTCTCATGCACTGCTGTTTGTAGTATGGCTTCAGCTGCCAGAGACAGTGGTTTTGTGTGTGTGTGTGTGTGTGTGTGTGTGTGTGTGTGTGTGTGTGTCTGACAAAGGCCTTTTTGGCCAAAAGGTTATTGTATGTCAGTCTTTTTTGTTGTACCTATCTGCAAGTGAGTATCTGTGCTATATGGTGAGTAGCAACTATCCTTTTCATAATATTGTTAAATGTAATGGCTGTAACATTTCTACACCAGACAAGCAGGATAAATATTCACTACAAAATACAAAGAACGTGTGATATATTGAGAACTTTGCCAAGATTCTTAGACGACAGATAACATAAATCAATTTTTATCAAACATATTTTAATATATAACCATATCTCTTGCCACAAATCAATGTTGTAACAGTCATACAGAAATATGACAAAACAAAAGCAGATCATAACTGAAAAATAACATGTAGGATCTTATACTGAAAGTAAAAATTACACATACGGTATGTATATAATGTGTAGTCAAATGAAAATGAAATGGATGGAAAAAGTAAGTAAACTGTGTATTATTTCAAAAGTAATCATCATAATTGTTAATATATTAATCCCACTGTGAGACAAGATCGTCAGTGCTTTCATGGAAAAATACTTGCAGTTTGCCTACAGAACCATGATTGTACCCAAGCATGCACCTCTTTGTCCAAAGCAAATTGATGTCCACAAATGTCTTCTTCAGGGCTCCAAAAGTATGGATATCATTGTGATGTTTAAAGCTTTCCTGGCGTACTGATTGTTCCATAAAAACACAGGAGAACTGCCGGATGTCAGTAACATCCTGCCACGATATTTCAGCGCAGAATCTTCTGGCCATCTTCAGGTGAGAACTTACTGTAGTAGTAGTGGTGAGTACGCGCTGAGCTCTGCTATTTAAAGCCATACTGAGGTGACATTGCGCATGCGCTGCTCAGTGTCGCTTTAAATAGCAGAACTCAGCCTGTACTCGCCAGTACTACTACAGTGGTACTCACCTGAAGATGGCCAGAAGACTCTGCACCGAAATATCGTGGCAGGACGTTACTGACATCCGGCAGTTCTCCCGTGTTTTTATGGAACAATATGGATATCAATTGACATTATTACATTCAACTGGAAGAATGAGGGTATTTCACTTGTCTCATATATCTTGCACATCATTTGGATTAGTTTTGTCTTGGCTGGATTTCCTAAGAACATCTATAATCCCGAGGGAATGTCATCTACTCCAAGGGCCTTGTCTCAACTTAGATCTTTCAGTGCTACTGTTTTTCCTTCTCTTCCTTGGAATTTTGATATGAGCTGTGAAGAGACTTAATGATCAGTTTATAATTGTTTTTTATGCTATTGAGCTAACTTTTTCCAAGTATAAAAGGCATAAGATTGCTGAATGTTTGAAATAGTCATGTGAGATAATGCATTTTTTGATACAAAGGCCTCTAATTTGGGAGAATGAGAAGGCTCATGCTCTGTCCAGCCATCCTGGCTTATGTTTTATCAGGAGAGCGGATGAAAGTTTTGTACAAAAATAGCAAGCATGAAGTGAAAAATGTCATATACTATGTAAACAATCTTAATTTATAAATTGTGTACAGTTTTCAAGTGCTTTCTGATATGGATTGTGGAAAGTGATCAATTTCTCAAAACCTGTAAGCACTAATTTTGTCAAAATAGAGCAGAAATCTGTTTCAAAATTATATCAGTCGTTGCCAGCATGGTAACTCATAATCATCATTCCTATCCATAGTATATCTTGATCAGTTGGTTGGGAGACTTACTGCTCATTTCACTTTAATTTATTCATTTCATACTTTGTTTGTGATCCTTTCTCTCTTAAATTCTCATTACAAGTTCTGAGGTCATCTTTCAGATGAAATGTGCTTAATCCATTGAATTCTGATATGCAATGAAAAATCTGCAGTTACTAGATTTCTGTACTAATACTACCTCTGTAGCTTAAATTGTCTTTCTTGGACCAAATAATAATTATCTTTTAATATTTTTCTAGTATCATCTAAGATTTTGTTTGATGAAGCTGTTTCTTATATGGTTCCATGTGCCTCACACATGCATTTTTTTCTTTTAAAAGGCTTTAATTTTTTTTTTGTTTTTCTCTTCTCTATTAGGTGGTCCTGTTAGTTTACTGGCACTACAAGGAATTTTTACTCTCATACAACATCATAATCTGTAAGTGACTACATTATAACAACTTTATGTTGCTGATATTGTGTGCTGTAATGAGAATAGAATTTTATTTTTTATAGGGAGTATCCTAACATTTACAAGAAGCTATATTCATTATTTGAGCCAGAGATATTCCACACTAAATACAAGGCTCGGTTGTTCTACTTATCAGATATTTTCCTGAGTTCGACGTAAGTATGGCCATATTTGTTTTGTTTCTTTCTTCTTTTAGTGCTGATTTGAGCTTTATTAGGATAATACTTTTCTTCTATCCGTTTACAAAGTGCTTTTATTTTTTCGTTAATCAAAATTATATTACTTTTCTGACCTCCATTTAGACATCTTCCAGAGAACTTAGTTGCAGCATTTGTGAAACGTCTCTCAAGGCTTGCTCTTCTGGCACCACCACAGGACATTTTGATCATATTAAGATTTGTGGGAAACTTGTTAATACGCCATCCAGGTCTGCAGATACTTGTGAACTGTACGCAAGGACAGCAAGGTATGCATTATAGTAACTGTTGCAATATGCTAAAACATCATTTATTTTGCACCACATTTTTCATTCCCTGTAATTGCAGAGGTTGCGTAAATTTTGACCATAGCTCAAGAACCATATTGTTATTTACACTATACTGGATGTCCAACAAACGAGAAGTTACTGCTCGTATTCTCCTCCCCCCTCCTCCTCCTGGAAAGATTGAAGAAATATGGCCTATAAAGGAGTGTGTCCACTAGCAAATAACTTCTGAGACGTTTGCTGAAGGGTTTACACTAGAACAAAAGCTTGTGCAAGTTTCCTTCTGCAAGTCAATTCAGCAAGTTAAACCCAGGAATTTGCAGCAAGCACATGCAGAAGTGTTTCCACGAGAGTTGCATTGTAAGATAGGCAGGTGAAAGTTTATATTGTCCTGCTTAAGAACAAGAGCAGGTGGCACTGGTGTTGCATTATTATTATTGAGGAAAAATCATTATGAAAAACGAAGTTAAGAAAAAAAGAAATGCTTGGGTGAAGAAATGGATACAGAGTTATGTATATTTTAAGTTGTGAAGAGATACTATTGAATGGAATAAAATCAGAGAACGTCACTAAGCTTGAAAAAGCTTTCTGAGAACGTCATGTACTAATTTTGAACATCTCTTTCCTGTTGTACAATAAAATATTCAAAAACGGGATGCAGAACTGCAGCAAGCTCTATCACCAAGAGATGACCTTTTCTGTACTCTTTGATTTTTACAAACAGTATTTATTAATTTTGTGACAAATGTATCACATTTATGTTTCTGCCAACAACAACAAAAAATCAGGTACCATTTAAAGACATCTATACTGCCATTCCACTTCCTCTTCTGGTAAAACAAAGTAATTGACAAATTCATTCTGCAGTGCCTTGCCTATGGTGGTCGGCTATGTATGTTTAAGGGCTCCAGAGGTACAATTGCTCTCTTTGCACCATTCTTCTTTTTGACACTGACAATTCCATAGTGGTAGGGAATTTGTACAACTCCTGCAAGCTGAAGAAAAACTTCCAGCAACTGGCAAGTTCGACACCTACTTGCAGCAGGATGTTAAGAAACTGTTTCCTTTAACTCACAGAAGCTACTTCTGTAAGATGATGAAATTTGCATAAGTTGACTTGCTGGTGCTACCTCCATGTGAAATAACTCGCAGAAGCAGCTGTTGCAAGTGACTTACAGGAATTTACTTGCCAGTGGACACATGCTATGATACAAGACAGTCCCTGAAGCAAGTGACTTTGATCCAGTAATGGTAAGCCCTGGTAGAATTTAAATAATCTAGGAATATAAATAACAGCTCACTGAATAGCACACATTCATGCGTGCGTACGCGCACGCACCCCACACACACACACACACACACACACACACACACACACACACACACACACACGCACACCCACACCCACACCCACACCCACACACTTACTCTCCTGTTCATTGTCATTGAACACTTCTCAAATTCACCTGTACCAGTGCCCGTGTAACATTCCTAGCCAAGAGCTATCCTTCCCCAACCCTCCAGCCCTCTCCCTCCCTCCTTTCTCCACTTGCCCACTCCACCCAATACACTCTATCAAGCTACTGAACTGAAACTAGCAAAGTTTCAGTGTTGTTTATTTCCCTCTCGATAACTCAATGCACCTACTGTTTGGTGAATTGTTGCCTTTATTCCTAAATAACTTGACTAAGACCATTCGATACTATTAGAGAGAAATGAGACTGAGATCCACATCTTCCATTTTGTGATTTAGCTTTAGAATAACTTTCCTAAATTATGTCACATGAGTAGCAAGATAGTTCCTTAAAGTGCACTGTCAATGTCATTTTCTTATTCCAGCTGTAAATTCAGAAACAGTCATTTCCAGTTTGTTATCATCAGCACAGTTCTAGTAGCACTCTGTTAAAACCAGTTCTTTTCCCCACTGTGGCTTTGTATTATCACACTTAAAGATGCATTGAAACAGAAAATGAGTCAATTTTGTATGCAAGCAGAGTTTGTTCTAGATGCTGCATTTATTGATATGCATTGTTTTGTTAGTCTCCAATGAATGTTGGGTAGATCCACTTAGAAATCATATGATTCAACAGAAGCTTACTGGTGATGCATTAATAGTAAATTTACTTGTCGATGTATAAGCTTCATAGCAAACACGACTACCAAAACATTAATATAGCTGACTGTGAAAACTCTTTGTTTGTCAGTTAAAGATAAATGTAATTTTTTTGTTTTATCAGTTTTTTTACACAATATAGTTTGTTTTTCAAGGCAGTTCATAGTTTTTCACAAACTGATTCCTTGCTGCAGGGGATTATTGTCTTCTAATTTAGGGGATCCAACATGATCAGTTATTTGGGTGTAAAAGTATGTCAAACTTTGGCTCAGTTTGAGTTAAACTAGAAAATAACATGGTGTCATGTGGTTAAGCAAAAAAAGTGTTGATTTTAAGGTTAAAAAAATTGAAAGTATAAGCACAGTAAAGTCTGAAGAAATTCTAATTTGAATGTAAAAAAGAGCATTATGTTGTTTTAAATTACAATTGTTATGCTGATAATATTTGAAGTCATATCAGAATGTCAGTTTCTATTTATTTTCCTTCCACTTAAAATGAGGGATCTTCGAAATGGTGCTCTAGAGTCAACGTGAAAAGTTAATGAGCCACTTGATGCATGACATATATAACCTGCCATGAAACAAAGCTATTCTTGGAAATTCTTATGGAAGTTCTCCCCTTACAGCAACAAGAAATAGAATCAGTAGCATTTACCTGAACTTTTCCAGTATTTGCCTGCCAAAGTATCATTTCTGTAGAAAAAATATTGAGTTTACTTCTACAGGAGTCCATATTAGACTTTTATGGTGGGATTTCTTTGCATATGGGAGATGTGGCTGTTTAATGTTTGCTTGATTCAAGTGTTGTATTGTAACAACAAAACACTTCACTGAAAAAAATTTAGGTGGCTGTGCAGAAACATATGATTTTTTAGTAATTGTTCTCTGTATGCCCTCCAGTACAGCTAAAAAGAAGTCGATTCTCTGGACATGATATTGTGCTAAACTTAACTTCTGAGGAAAGATATCTGGTAAATTTTGTAAAGTACATAGTATTAGAACTTCCAGACAAATTATAACTGAATGCTGGACTGTGATTCGAACCTAGGACCTTTCCTTTCACGAGCAGTTTGCTTACCAACTGAGGTATGCAAACAATACTTACAACCAACAGGTCATGTCATGTTTTGAGTAGTGCCTTTGTGTCTCCATTGGTAAGAGCATTGCCCCCTGAAGGCAAGGTTGAGAGATCAAGTCCCAGTACAGCACACAATCTTAATCTGTCAGGAGGTTTCAAAACAGCACACACTGTGCTGCAGGGTGAAAGATTCTTTCCAGTAGCCAGTATTAACTTAACAACTGATTTTTCAGTAAGTACTACTAGTTGTGTTTTGTGACTACTATCTTACACGCGCATATGCATATGCACACGCACACTTCCAGTCACTAGAATCACTTCCCCCTGCGGGTTCGGGGGTAAGAATAGGCCCGCGGTATTCCTGCCTGTCGTAAGAGGTGACTAAAAGGAGTCTCAAATGTTTCAGCCTTAATGTGATGGTCCCCTAAGGGGTTTGACCACTACCTTTCAAAATTTTCTGTTAGTGCGTACCATTTGGGGAAGGACACCTTACGTGGTGATTATATATCCATCTTGCCCTAAGATCTGGCACAACAGATTTTGTCATGGAGTTGGCCTTCCACCGTGCTTCCAGCCACATCAGCTGCTGTGTGTTCCGGGCAGCATACATGCCCTCCATTATGAACTTCCATCTTTGCCCTCCTGACACATATGGATATTCGACACCCGACATCCAGCACGGTAGCCAGTCCGTTGTGGTGGGGTCGTCATGTACCCTCTTGGTGGTAGCCCCCTGACTACACAGGGATCGCACTGCTGATGCCTGAGCTGCTACCTCCCCACATATGCCGAGAAGTAGATGCGTATCCCTCTGGGGCATCGGGACTCCCAGCAATGGCCATCCTGCCAGGTGGTCTTTGCTGTGGCTGGGTGGTGCCCATGGGGAGAGCCCTTGGTCGGAGTGGGTGGCATCAGGGCGGATGACCCGCAATGAAGCGTGGTACATCATCTCTTGCTGGTGGGCCTCCACCAGCAGTCTCTAAGCGATCGAGGTCTAACCTCAACGGCAAGCAATTCAATCCAAGATCATTTCCCTCCCTGGCCACTCCATGGGAGGAACGTATGGCAAAAGAAGGCAGTGGAGAATATTCACCCCGGTTCCTTGTGTGTACGCGAGTTGATGGGGAATCGTTTATGTCAACCAAGCCCCAGTTTTTTGTGGAGCATTTAGAGGACAAGTTCGGGGAGGTGGAGGGCTTGTCCAAGATGCGCTCTGGTTCTGTGCTCATCAAAACGGCATCCTCTGCCCAGTCCCGGATGTTGTTCAATTGTGACAAGTTGGGGGATGTTTCAGTTAGCATCACGCCGCATAAGAGTCTCAACATGGTCCAGAGTATTATATTCCACAGGGATCTTCTTCTGCAGTTCGACAATGAATTGCGCGCCAACCTCGAACGACGAGGTGTTCACTTCGTCCGGTGCGTCCATCGGGGTCCAAGGGATAATCAGGTAGCCACCGGTGCCTTCATCTTGGCCTTTGCAGGTGATGTCTTACCCGAAAAGATTAAGGTGATGGTTTACTGTTGTGATGTCAAGCCATATATCCCTCCTCCGATGCGGTGTTTTAAATGCTGGAAGTTCGGGCACATGTCATCTCGCTGTACTTCCAGCATCACGTGTCGGGATTGTGGACGTCCTTCGCATCCTGATACTCCATGTGCCCCGCCTCCTATCTGTGTTAACTGCGGAGAACACCATTCCCCCTGCTCGCCAGACTGTAGGATATTCCAGAAAGAAAGGAAGATAATGGAATATAAGACCCTGGACCGCCTGACCTACCCCGAGGCTAGACGGAAATACGAGCGGCTCCATCCTGTGGCAATGACGTCAACCTACGCCGCTGCTGCAACGACGGTTCTTCCATCATCACGACTCGGCTCTAAAATCGGTCAGCATCCACCAGCCCCCTTGCTTGTGGGGGGCACTTCACAACCTGTTGCTCCTGCTCCATCTACTTCAGGAGCAACACCCCCCCCTCCCCCCCCCCCCCCCCCCCCAACAATCAGGGACATCAGTTCCCCCTTCCCATCCGGAGAAGCGTCAGACTTCTTCGGCTACTCTCGCAAGGAAGGGGTCCCTTGGGGACCTCCCTTCACAAGTTCCGACCAGCGGCACAGCAGACACCCGCAAGTTTCTGAAACAACCACCGGTCGCTGGTCGTAAGGTGTCACGGTCGTCTTCAGTCCCTGAGACTGACCCGGTGCGGCCCTCCCAGCCAGAACCACCTAAGGCACAGCGCACAAAGCAGGCCAAGAAAAAGGCTCCCAAGCATACTGACATTGCGGTGGCACCTGTCCCACCACAACCTTCTCACTCTGCATCCGAAGATGAGGTGGAGATTCTGGCGTCCGCTGAGGACCTGGATCTCGCCAGTCCCTCGGACGCAGTGGATGGCTGTTGTACAGGTGGTGACTCAGTAGCAGCAGGGGCCCAGGAGGCTTAATCTGCCTCCCCAGTCCCTCCACGCCTTTCCCATCCATGGACAATACCATCCTCCAGTGGAACTGCAGCGGTTTCTTCCACCATCTAGCTGAGCTCCGACAACTTATCAGCCTTCACCCTTTCTTCTGCATTGCCCTTCAGGAAACTTGGTTTCCCGCAATGCGAACCCCCGCCCTCCGTGGCTATCGGGGTTATTATAAGAACCGGGCAGCTTATGAAAGGGTGTCTGGTGGCGTCTGCATGTATGTCCTTAACTCTCTTCACAGCGAGTTTGTTCCTCTACAAACAGCTTTAGAGGCTGTCGCTGTTCGGGTGTGGACGCCACAGGCTGTTACCGTCTGCAGTCTTTACCTTCCACCAGATGGTGCCGTCGCGCAGCATGTCCTGGCTGCTCTGATAGCCCAATTGCCGCCACCTTTCTTGTTGCTGGGCGATTTCAATGCCCACAACCCTCTGTGGGGTGGGACTGTCTCCGATGACCGCGATCGTGCCGTGGAGCATTTGTTGGCTCAGCTCGACCTTAGCCTTTTGAACACCGGTGCTCCCACGCATTTCAGTGTGGCCCATGGCTCGTTCTCGGCCATCGATCTCTCTCTTTGCAGCCCCGGCCTTGTCCCATCCCTCCACTGGAGAGTGCATCCTGACCTGTGTGGTAGTGACCATTTTCCCATTATTTGTCACTGCCCCAGTGTCATTCTTCTGGGCGCCTGCCCCGCTGGGCTCTCCACAGGGCTGACTGGCCGGCTTTTACTTCCGCTGCAACCATCGAGTCTCCCCCACAGGGTGACATTGACGAGGTGGTCCGTGTCTTAACCACGTCAATCATTTCGGCGGCCGAGGCTGCCATCCCCCGCTCTTCTGGACTCCCTCGGAGGAAGGCTGTACCCTGGTGGTCGCCGGAGATTGCTGAGGCTGTTCGCGACCGTAGGCAGGCCCTCCAGCGTCATAGGCGGCACCCATCTCTAGAGACCCTCATCGCCTTCAAGAGGCTCCGTGCCTTGGCCCGTCGTCTTATTACACGGCGTAAGCAGGAGTGCTGGGTGAGGTATGTCTCATCCTTGGGCTTCCGTGTCTCCCCCTCGCTCGTGTAGTCCCAGATCCGGCGGATTTATGGATACCAGACCTCTATGGGTGACCCTGGGATCTCCTTAGACGGCGCTGTCTGCACGGACGCTGCCGCCATTGCTGAACACCTTGCTGCACACTTTGCTAAGAGCTCTGCGACTGCAACTTATCCCCCCGCCTTTCGCTCTCTCAAGGAGCGAGCCGAGCAGACGCCGTTATCATTCCACACGCATCGTTCTGAAAAATACAATGCTCCTTTCAGCGAGAGGGAATTCCTCGCTGCCCTCGCCGATTGCCCTGATACAGCACCAGGACCAGACTGCATCCACGCACAGATGCTGAAGCATCTCTCCAGGGACTGCCAGAGACACATCCTCACCATCTTTAACCGCATTTGGAGTGAAGGCGTGTTCCCGTCGCAATGGCGAGAGGGTCTTATTGTCCCCATCTTGAAGCCCGGTGCGGACCCACTGGCGGTGGACAGCTATCGTCCCATTACCCTCACCAATGTTTTGTGCAAATTGCTCAAACGTATGGTGGGGCAGCGTTTGTGTTGGGTCCTTGAGTCGCGCGGTCTCCTCGCTCCATCCCAGGGTGGCTTCCGTCGAGGCCGGTCTGCAGCGGACAATTTGGTGCGGCTGGAATCTGCTATCCGTATGGCCTTTGCCCAACGTCAGCATCTCGTTGCTGTATTTTTTGATCTGCGGAAGGCGTATGACACCACATGGAGGCATCACATCCTTGCTACGTTGCATGAGTGGGGTCTTCGTGGTCGGCTCCCGGCTTTTCTTCAAACCTTTCTATTGTGCCGCTCTTTCCGGGTGCAAGTCGGTGCCACCTCTAGTTCCTCTTATACACAGGAAAATGGGGTCCCGCAGGGCTCGGTGTTGAGCGTCTCCTTATTTCTAGTGGCCATTAATGGTCTGGCTGCAGCCGTGGGGTCGTCGGTGTCTCCTTCTTTGTATGCCGACGACTTCTGCATCTCGTTTAGCTCCACGACTACGGGAGTCGCCGAACGCCGCCTGCAAGTAGCCGTTCGCTAGGCAGCATCATGGGCTCTGACTCACGGTTTTCAGTTCTCTGCAGCCAAGACTCGAGTTATGCACTTCTGCAGGCGTCGGACGGTCCACCCTCATCCTGAACTTTACCTCGAGGGCCACCTGCTTGAAGTGGTGGACACTTGCCACTTCTTAGGACTCGTCTTTGATGCCCGGCTCACATGGGTTCCTCATATTACTCAGCTGCAGCAAAAGTGCTGGCGGCACCTCAACGCCCTCCGCTGCCTGAGCCACACGTCTTAGGGTGCAGATCGCTGCACACTGTTGCGATTGTACAGAGCCCTTGTGCAGTCCAGGCTTGATTATTGGAGCCTGGCCTATGGGTCTGCATCACCCTCAGTGTTGACCTTGTTAGACCCCATACACCACTGTGGGGTTCGGCTTGCAACTGGCGCCTTTCGTACGAGCCCCGTGGATAGTCTACTGGTGGAGGCCGGGGTTCCCCCGCTGCGGATTCGCCGCCATCGACTTCTCGCCGACTATGCTGTCCATGTGCATTGCTCACTGGGCCATCCCAATCGTTGCCTGCTTTTCCCTGCCATGGTCCTCCATCTGCCCGAAAGGCGACCTAGGTCTGGGCTTTCCATAGCTGCCCGCGTCCAGTCCCTGCTGTCGGAACTGGGGTCCTCCCCTCTTTTGCCTCCCTTCCGGGTCCGTGCACCTACGCCTCCCTGGTGTTTGCCCCAGCCGTCCGTCCGTCTGGACTTGGCACAGGGACCCAAGGACTCGGTTCCGCCTGTGGCCCTCCGTCGCCGTTTTCTTGCACTCCTCACCTCATTTTCGGGCTGTGAGGCTGTCTACACTGATGGTTCCCTGGTTGATGGTCGCACTGCCTACGCTTTTGCTCACGCTGCCCATGTTAAGCAGCGCTCCTTGCCGGCTGGCTGCAGTATTTTTACGGCAGAGCTGGTGGCCATATTGCGCGCTCTTGAGCATATTCGTTTCTGCTCAGGTACGTCCATCGTCATCTGCAGTGACTCCCTGAGCAGCCTCCAGGCCATCGACTGCTGCTATGCCTCTTCTCCTCTGGTGTCCTCTGTTCAGGAGTCTGTTTCCGCCATTACCCGTTCTGGTCGTTCAGTGGTCTTTGTTTGGACGCCAGGTCACGTTGGCATCCCGGGGAATGAACGTGTTGACAGGCTGGCCAAAGGGGCTTTGGAGATCGGCCTCACGGCTCACGATCAGCAGCTGGTGTTGCGCCGTAAGGTGCTTGGGATGTGGACTGCTGAGTGGCGTGGCATGACATCCCCGAATAAACTGCGGGCTGTCAAGGGGACGACCGATGTGTGGCGCTCCTCCCGCAGATCCCCCCCCCCCTGTGTCGGTGTGGGTCCCGGCTGACGGTCGTCCATATTTTGTTGGAGTGTCCCCGACGGCGCACCCTCCGGTAATCTTTTAATCTCCCGGGCACTTTGTCTTTGGTTTTATGCGATGATGCCTCCATGGCTGACGATGTTTTAAATTTTATCCGTGGTAGTCCTTTTTATGGTTCCATTTAGGGAGGTCCTGCACCTTTCCCTTTCTGTGTCTCTTGTCCTCAAGTCTCTCATATTTGGTTGCAGATTTTAGTGTGTCGTAAGATGGTTGACTCTTTCCTTTTTTTTGTTCTCGTGGTCAGTCAACCAGTCTCCGGCCATCTTCTTTTCTTCTGTTTCTTTCTGTGTGGTGTTTATCTGTACTCTTCTTGTCTGTCATGTTCGTTGCCTAATTTGTGTTCTTTTAGTGCCTGGGGGGGGGGGGGGGGGGGGGGAGTCTCCTTCCCCTTGGGGTTTTACCTGCTCCGCGAATTTATGTCTTGCCTGTTTTTGGAATGGGGGACTGATGACCTTAGCTGTTTAGTCCCCCTTAATCACCCAACAACCACCACCACCACCACCACCACTAGAATCACTGATATCCAGAGCAGACTGTTGTGTGCCAGTAAACTCTTAAAAAAATAGCACCTGTCCCATTATTTAGTTTCCAGTAATCCATAAATTGGATACTTGTCTTGATGATAATATTAACTTCAAATTCAGTGAAAGGGATAGGTGCTACTACCCATATAGGAGAGATGCTGAGTAACAGAAAGGCACATCAGAAAGACTGCCAGAAAGTTAGTTTTCGCCCAACAAGGCCATTGTCAAAAATAGACACACACACACACACACACACACACACACACACACACCACAGTCTCTGACAGCTGGAACCAGACTGCGAGCAGCTTACGGGAGAGGCAACGATGTGATAGTAATAGGAGACTAGGGCGGGCAGGAGGAGGAATAGGAGGGTAGGGATGGGGGACAGTAAAATGCTGCTGGGAGCATGCAGGGAAGAGGTGGAGAGTGGGGCAGCTAGGTGCAGTCAGTAGGTTAGACGGAGGAGGCGAGGGGGAGAGAGGAGGTTAGCAGAAAAGAAGTAAAACAACTGGGTGTGTTGGTGGAATAGAGGATTGTGTAGTGCTGGAATGGTAATAGGAATGGGGCTAGATGGGTAAGGACAATGACAAACGAAGATCAAAGCCAGGATGGTTATGGGAACATAGGATATATTATTGCAGGGAGAGTTCCCACCTGTGCAATACAGAAAAGCTCCTATTGGTTGGAAAGTTCTAAATGGCACAGGCTGTGAAGCAGTCATTGAATGAAAGACGTCATGTTGGGTGGTGTGCTCAGCAACAGGGTGATCTACTTGTTTCTTGGCAACAGTTTGTCAGACGTTCATGCGGACAGACAGCTTGTCGGTTGTCATGCAGACAGATAGCTTGTTGGTTGTCATGCCCACGTAGAATGCGGCACAGTAGTTGCAGCTTAGCTTGTAGATCACAAGACTGGTTTCATATAGCCCAGCTTTTGATGGGATAGGTGATGATTGTGACAGGTGTGGAGGAGGTGGTGGTGGAAGGATGCATGGGACAGGTCTTGGATCTAGGTCTATTACATGGATATTACCATGAGGCAAGGGGTTAGGAGCAGGGGCTGTGTAGGCATGGACAAGGATATTGTGTAGGTTAGGTGGGCGGCAGAATACCACTGTGGGAGGAGTGGGAAGGATAGTGGGTAGGATTTTCTCATTGCAGGGCACAACAAGAGGTTGTCAAAACCCAGACGGAGAATGTAATTCAGTTGCTCCAGTGCTGAGTGGTACTGAGTCATGAGGGGAATGCTCCTCTGTGGCCATATGGTGGGGCTTTAGAAGGTATTGGGTGACTGGAAAGATGAGGCACAGGAGATCTGTTTTTGTACAAGGTTTATGATCCGTAAAGGCCTCTGTGAGACCCTTGGTATATTTCGAGAGGGACCACTCATCACTACATATGCAACATCTGCAGGTCGCTAGGCTGCATGGAAGGGTCTTCTTGGCACAGAATAGATGGCCGCTGTCCAAGTGAAAGTATTGCTTATGGGTAGTAGGTTTGATATGGACAGAAGTATTCATATAGTCATCCTTGAGGTGGAGGTCAATTCAACCCATTAAGCCACCTTCCTCGATGTTGACCTCCACCTCAGAGATGGATATATCAGTACCTCTGTTCATATCAAACATACCACACACATACCTCCACTTCGACAGCTGCCACTCGTTCCATACCATGAAGACCATTCCATACAGCCAAGCCACTTGTGGCTGACACATTTGTAGTGACAAGTGGTCTCTCCCGAAATATACTGAGGGTCTCACAGAGGCCTTTATGGATCGTAATTACCCTCCTAACCTTGTACAAAAACAGATTTCCCAAGCCGTATCTTTTCAATCACCCAACACCTCCCAAAGCCTCATTGTCCAGCCACTGAGGAGCATTCTTCTCTTGACTTAGTACCATTCTTCTCATGACTTAGTAGCACCAGGACTGGAGCAACTGAATTACAACAAACTATGGCCAAGAAACAAATGGACCACCCTGTTGCTCAACAAGCCACCAAATATAAAGTCCTTCATTTCAGTGACTGCTTCAAAGCCTGTGCCATCTGAATCCTTCCCACCAAACCAGCTTTTCTGAATTGCACAGGTGGGAACTCTTCCTGCAAAAGGTGGGAACTCTTCCTGCAATATATTCTATGTTCCCGTAACCCTCCTGGCTTCATCCTTTGTCAGTCATTTCCCTTACCCCTGTTCCCATTCTAGCACTGCCCAGCCCTCTATTCCACCAACACACCCAGTCTTTTTACTTCTCTCCTTTTCTGCTAACCCCCTTCTTTCTCCCCCAGTCTCCGTCTAACCTCCCGACTGCACCTAGCTGCCCCACTCTCCATTTCTTCCCTGCATGTTCCCAGCAGCACTTTACTGTCCCCCACACTACTCTGCTCTTCCTCTCCCTCTCCGAACCAGCCCTCCTCCTTAACTCCACCCGGTTGCCTCTCCCAGAATGCCCCGCTGCTCGCAGTCTGGCTCCAGCTGCCAGAGATTGTGGTCGTGTGTGTGAGTTGCATTTGTCAGCGCACGCGCGCGCGCGTGCATGTGTGTGTGTGTGTGTGTGTGTGTGTGTGTGTGTGTGTGTAACTTTCCGACAGTCTTTTTATTGTGCCTCTCTGCGACTCAGCATCTCCACTATCTGGTGAGTAGCAACTATCCTTTTCTTGTTACATTCCGTTGAGGATTTTCCATTATTTAACTTCTAATTCTGCACTTATTCATGATTTAAAAGTAGTACTCAGATGAAACATGAATTGCCACTAACGCTTACTATTCTATGCCTACAGTGATTGCATAACAACCTCAACTCCTCTTCTTTCTTTGTAGTTCCATATTTTACTACTACTGCCCCCTGTTGTATTTTCCTTTCTTCTATTCATGTCATTTTCAACTGCTTATTTTTTGTGTGTTCTAAATCTAATATCTTATTCTTAAAACAGTTGCTGTTGTTTGCTTTCTGTTTTTTCCAGTTATGTGATATTGTTTCTATTTAGTTCTTTTCTTGTTTCTGTAATCCTTGCTGTTGCTACTCCTATCGTGTTCTCATTCATTCAGTGTAGAGTTTCCAGAGAAGATTAATCTGCACTTTGCTGTTACTTCTACTACTTTCTATATATTTTGATAGTGCTCCTTATTATTCTCATGTTCCAGCCATGTGTAGTTTGTAATACACCCATTACTTTGTAATAATCCATGTTTCAAGTATTTCTATTCTCTATACTTTATAGTTCATTGTTATGCATTCACACGCTTATAAACATACTGGTCTTACCACTATGGTATAATGGTTTAGTTTTGTATTTTTAGAGGTGCAATTCTTGTAGTAGATTATTTTAGTTATACTGTATGCTCATTCCATTTTACTAAAGTTTACATCTATTGCAAATATTTCTAATCCATACAGCTGTGTTGTTATTCCAATATATTTAAATTTACTAACTTGCTTGATTTTATCTGTTCATGTTTCTATTTTGTTGCATGTTTAGATTACTCATGAAAATCCCCCTCCCCCCCCCACCCCCAGCTCAACTTATGGGACTAGTTTTATTGCCTATTCTCTGATATGTGTATGTGGTAACACTTAAGAACCACAGTAAAATAACAAGTAATGGAAAATGTACAAAAGGAGAGTTGTGCTTTCACTCATGAGTTTGGCATTAATTTGTTGCTGTGTTTAATGAAACAAAATTCATTTTCTGTTTCATGTTTTCTGTTGCTTTATGGTTTATCAGCTGACTCATAATCTGTCTTTACTGAGTTCTAGTGCATATTATCTTTTATATTGTAAGTTACTATCCAATAACTACTTGTTGTGTATGCTCCTTTTTCGTTTTCCCTTGCATTTAAGTGACAGGTGATCCCTTCATTATGGAAGAAAGTGATCCAGTAAAAAGCCATGCAATTGAAAGCTCATTGTGGGAAATCCAGGCTCTGCAAACACATCATATTCCTAGCATTGCATCTGCAGCTAGGTTTATCAACTTTCCTCTACCATCTCTGGAGTGGGATCTGTCAGATGTGTTGGAGGTGTCAGCAGATGATGTAAGTTCTCTCTCTCACCAAATATGAATACTCTTTCTTTTTTTTTCATGTTAGTATCGTATCCATTGACTGTAGATCACATTTAAGACAAGGAATGATTTCTGCAAGTGTTTGACTGTGCCTCTTTGGTTCCATATATTTTAATATCCATTATGCATACACAAAATACATCTATTACCTTATTACATGAGTAATACATCTGACGATTAGAAAAATTGTAAGGACATAAAGTGCAGATAAGTGCTAACAGCTCATATCAACAATTTGAGATATCTTGTCATAATCACAAGTAGTTTCAATTGTTGAGTGGCACAAAAGCTAAAGAATAAGACAAGAACAATATTTCATTTGTGGTATTATCTTCTGTCAAGGAATCTAGAAGTGATATAGAAGCTCTGTGGGAAAACACAAATTATCGATATGGTTTACAATCTCTTATGAATTGCACCCTTATCCTGTAAATTGTTCCTTTTTAGGGTTTCGTGTCTCAGTCATAAAAACGGAACCCTTATAAGACTGTTTTGCCGTCTGTCTGTCAGTTAAAAATCCTTTTTCTCGGGAACGGCTACATGTATCAAGTTGAAATATATGTCTCATATTGAGGTCCATGGTTCCTTGGCAGAGTAAAATATTGAAGCTTCTAAGTCAATGCAATTAAGAGATATAGCAATCTACGTCACATATTTTGATACTCGCGAACCCACCATCAAACCCTATAGGTTACTTCCCGTTGACATAGAATCATGAAAATTGGCAAGAAGCGACATTTCACAATAAAAGTACAGGAAAAATCCAAAAATTGTTAATTTGTAATTATAACACAAGAAACAAATATATTTTTTTGTCTTTTGTTGTGTGTCATCAAACTTGAGATTATAATGATCGGTAGTTCCACATTCAGTTGTACCACTGCAACTCAGTCAGCCTGACTGGAGAACTACTGATTATTATAATAATGATTGCCTGTGCGCTGCATGACTTTTTGTCAGATTTATGTCACTAAAATTAAAACATTCTCGAAAATCTTGGATTCCCTGGGACTGATATATTGCTTGTATCATTGTTGCTAAAAGGCAAAAATGGTCAAGATTCTCGATTCACAGAATGGATGAACTGTGTGTGTGTGTGTGTGTGTGTGTGTGTGTGTGTGTGTGTGTGTGTGTGTGTGTAT
This sequence comes from Schistocerca piceifrons, assembly GCF_021461385.2. NCBI lineage: Eukaryota > Metazoa > Arthropoda > Insecta > Orthoptera > Acrididae > Schistocerca > Schistocerca piceifrons. Next base: position 992,364,440 of record NC_060138.1, read on the forward strand.
ATATATATATATATATATATATATAAAAAAACAAAGATGAGGTGACTTACCGAACGAAAGCGCTGGCAGGTCGATAGACACACAAACAAACACAAACATACACACAAAATTCAAGCTTTCGCAACAAACTGTTGCCTCATCAGGAAAGAGGGAAGGAGAGGGGAAGACGAAAGGAAGTGGGTTTTAAGGGAGAGGGTAAGGAGTCATTCCAATCCCGGGAGCGGAAAGACTTACCTTAGGGGGAAAAAAGGACAGGTATACACTCGCACACACGCACATATCCATCCACACATACAGACACAAGCAGACATATTTAAAGACAAAGAGTTTGGGCAGAGATGTCAGTCAAGGCAGAAGTGTAGAGGCAAAGAAGTTGTTGAAAGACAGGTGAGGTATGAGTGGCGGCAACTTGAAATTAGCGGAGATTGAGGCCTGGCGGATGACGAGAAGAGAGGATATACTGAAGGGCAAGTTCCCATCTCCGGAGTTCTGATAGGTTGGTGTTGGTGGGAAGTATCCAGATAACCCGGACGGTGTAACACTGTGCCAAGATGTGCTGGCTGTGCACCAAGGCATGTTTAGCCACAGGGTGATCCTCATTACCAACAAACACTGTCTGCCTGTGTCCATTCATGCGAATGGACAGTTTGTTGCTGGTCATTCCCACATAGAATGCATCACAGTGTAGGCAGGTCAGTTGGTAAATCATGTGGGTGCTTTCACACGTGGCTCTGCCTTTGATCGTGTACACCTTCCGGGTTACAGGACTGGAGTAGGTGGTGGTGGGAGGGTGCATGGGACAGGTTTTGCATCGGGGGCGGTTACAAGGATAAGAGCCAGAGGGTAGGGAAGGTGGTTTGGGGATTTCATAGGGATGAACTAACAGGTTACGAAGGTTAGGTGGACGGCGGAAAGACACTCTTGGCGGAGTGGGGGGGATTTCATGAAGGATGGATCTCATTTCAGGGCAGGATTTGAGGAAGTCGTATCCCTGCTGGAGAGCCACATTCAGAGTCTGGTCCAGTCCCGGAAAGTATCCTGTCACAAGTGGGGCACTTTTGTGGTTCTTCTGTGGGGGATTCTGTCCTGTAACCCGGAAGGTGTACACGATCAAAGGCAGAGCCACGTGTGAAAGCACCCACGTGATTTACCAACTGACCTGCCTACACTGTGATGCATTCTATGTGGGAATGACCAGCAACAAACTGTCCATTCGCATGAATGGACACAGGCAGACAGTGTTTGTTGGTAATGAGGATCACCCTGTGGCTAAACATGCCTTGGTGCACAGCCAGCACATCTTGGCACAGTGTTACACCGTCCGAGTTATCTGGATACTTCCCACCAACACCAACCTATCCGAACTCCGGAGATGGGAACTTGCCCTTCAGTATATCCTCTCTTCTCGTCATCCGCCAGGCCTCAATCTCCGCTAATTTCAAGTTGCCGCCACTCATACCTCACCTGTCTTTCAACAACTTCTTTGCCTCTACACTTCTGCCTCGACTGACATCTCTGCCCAAACTCTTTGTCTTTAAATATGTCTGCTTGTGTCTGTATGTGTGGATGGATATGTGCGTGTGTGCGAGTGTATACCTGTCCTTTTTTCCCCCTAAGGTAAGTCTTTCCGCTCCCGGGATTGGAATGACTCCTTACCCTCTCCCTTAAAACCCACTTCCTTTCGTCTTCCCCTCTTCTTCCCTCTTTCCTGATGAGGCAACAGTTTGTTGCGAAAGCTTGAATTTTGTGTGTATGTTTGTGTGTCTATCGACCTGCCAGCGCTTTCGTTCGGTAAGTCACCTCATCTTTGTTTTTATATATAATTTTTCCCACGTGGAATGTTTCCTTCTATATATATATATATATATATATATATATATATATATATATATATATATATATATAAAAAAAAATTAAGTTTGTACAGAACCCTCAGTGTGCGAGTCGTACCTGCACGTGGCCAGTTTTTCTGATGTGAGGGTAGTTGTAACACAAGTGGATGTCAGTGTTTCAAATTGTATAGTCTCATGGATAAAGTGACCTGCAGGTTACAATACTGCTCATAGCATTTGAATCACCTTGTGATTTTGAGGTCTCTCACCTGCAGATACGACCAAGTAAGTTGTCAAGATGTTAGTGCATTCTTATGGTGGACATTACGAATTGTCTGTTGCATGTCCAGTTTTTTAAGCCATAAACAATTTGTAGGAATGCACTGTTGGTTTCTGTGCTGTCATGTTTCTTCCCACTATTCCGTGCGTTATATGCCCTCATTTAAATTTAAAGATATGGCTGGGTACTTTGAAATGGACCTGTGTCACTTGTATTATTTGTGAAAAGGTCCATATACAAATTCAGTTGACTGCATTGGTCCACTGGTGTCCAAAGAATGTTCACCAAAGTTCCATACCACTGAAGCTCAATCACCGGCATTACATACATAAGATGAACATAATTGTTTCTCCGTATTGCTTGGGTATTGAGCACTGATAGTACACTTAACAAGTTAGATGTGACAGGAGCTCATTCACTCGTAAGGGCCTGACAAACTGGGGAGCTGACGTTATGCTACTGCCTCTGCGGTAGAGACTTACCTCATCTAAGGAATGGAGTAACCTGTTACTGCTTGTACTTTAGGGCAGAAAAAAAGTCTTAACCACATGAGGTTGATCAGCTTTTTTTCCTATCTGTCAGTGAATTTTTGAATCACACCTGAAATCGGGAATTACCAGGATCAGGAAAATGAAATGGAAGGACTAGACCCCTGTAACTAATGTCATTTATCCTAGGACAACAACATTTACATTTACCGTATTTACTCAAATCTAAGCCGCACTTTTTTTCCAGTTTTTGTAATCCAAAAAACCGCCTGTGGCTTAGAATCGAGTGCAAAGTAGGCGGAAGTTCTGAAAAATGTTGGTAGGTGCCGCCACAACTAACTTCTGCTGTCAAATATATGACTGGCGTCAAAACCTCTGTGTCAGTAAATAAACTTAAAAAAAAAAAAAGCTGGAAGACAAGCTTTTTCCTCCACTCCGAGTTTCGACCACTGCATTTTCATACATTATGCAACGAAGTGAATACAAATTCCGTATTGTTCATCTTCGAATGTAGCAGCATTTCAATGTACTACGAAAATCCGACTGGCAAGACTGTTTGCGATGTTTGTCAATATGGCCAACTCTACGTTCTGAATTTTTTCCTACCTGTGAGAAGAGATGGTTACTAATAGGAACTTATATGAATTGTGAATCACATGCAGTATTCTCTTCACCATAAGAATAATACGAATATAAACATTTTGCAATGTATTCTTTCGTGTTTGCTGCTATCTCATTTAAATCCTGTCCGCCTAATAAACTACGAAACTAGAGTGAGACGACAGCAAACGCGGAAGAATATACATATCATGTCATGTTTATATTCGTATTATTCTTATGCCTAATAGTGATAAAGTCAGAAATGAAGCACGGCTATTGACTAGATTTTTAAATCTAAGGTGACCCTAATTTCTGTGCAGAATGTAATGTACTAAAGAGGTGTCTGCAAAGATTTTTAAACGGAGAAAATTTTTCGCTAAACTCTTGTTCAGAACATCTTCTATCATACGCAGTCTGTTATTTGGTGCTTGTTGATCATTATCAAAGTAAGCAGCAGTGTAAGTAACAACAAATAGCAGTCTATTGTCATTGTTTCGCTAATGAGACGATTCCTCTCTCTCTTTTTTTTAATTGTAAGCGGCGGTAGCGTACACAAAAGCAAGCCATGCTGCGGGCGGCGACAGGCCGTAAACACTCGTTATCACAATGCGACAAACAATGCATGACACAGTACAGTAATGCATTTTCAGCGTAGAGTGACGTAAACACCTATAACAAAGAGAACGGCACTTATCAGATCAAAGAAAAATAAGCAATCAGTTCAAACCAGACGAAGATACCCGTATAAATATGGATGGAGCGCCTGACGCATAGCAATGGCTACCTGCTGAAGGATAACTGCTAAGCTTACGACTCCAACCAAACTACTGTAGCTGTATCGTCATTCATTCGACCTAAATTGTGTCTCATATTACAATGGACCAACTTTGTTTCGATTTAGAGGTGCGGCCTAAAATTTTTCTCTCCCCTTGAATTTCGAGTCTCAAATTTCAGGTGCGGCTTAGATTCGGGAAATTTTTTTTTCCTTGATTTCGAGTCTCATTTTTCAGGTGCGGCTTAGATTCGAGTAAATGCGGTACATTTTTTTTAAACAGGTAGAAAAAATTGAAGTTAATTTGGCATTACAGGCATTCAAAATGGTGAATGAGACAGCCATTAAATTACAATAATCGTAACCCCAAAGACATTCAAAGAATAAGACCTTCATAATATTGGCTATTTAAAAATTTTTAATTTATACAATTTTAAATAAACCTGCCAATTAAAATAATTACAACAGTTTTAGATAAATTTCTTCAAGCAAATTCAAGTCTAAGACATTAGGCAAACCCCCAAATGATATACAGGGTGTTACAAAAAGGTACGGCCAAACTTTCAGGAAACATTCCTCACACACAAAGAAAAAAAGTATGTTATGTGGACTTGTGTCCGGAAACGCTTACTTTCCGTGTTAGAGCTCATTTTATTACTTCTCTTCAAATCATATTAATCATGGAATGGAAACACACAGCAACAGAACGTACGTGACTTCAAACACTTTGTTACAGGAAATGTTCAAAATGTCCTCCGTTAGCGAGGATACATGCATCCACCCTCCGTCGCATGGAATCCCTGATGCGCTGATGCAGCCCTGGAGAATGGCATATTGTATCACAGCTGTCCACAATACGAGCACGAAGAATCTCTACATTTGGTACCGGGGTTGCGTAGACAAGAGCTTTCAAATGCCCCCATAAATGAAAGTCAAGAGGGTTGAGGTCAGGAGAGCGTGGAGGCCATGGAATTGCTCCGCCTCTGCCAATCCATCGGTCACCGAATCTGTTGTTGAGAAGCGTAGGAACACTTCGACTGAAATGTGCAGCAGCTCCATCGTGCATGAACCACATGTTGTGTCGTACTTGTAAAGGCACATGTTCTAGCAGCACAGGTAGAGTATCCCGTATGAAATCACGGCGGTGAATCGCGGAAGTACAGTACGTACTGACGAAACTAAAATGAGCTCTAACATGGAAATTAAGTGTTTACGGACACATGTCCACATAACATGTTTTCTTTATTTGTGTGTGAGGAATGTTTCCTGAAAGTTTGGCCGTACCTTTTTGTAACACCCTGTATATTAACAAACATAACACAGGGATTACCCAAAAGGTTTACACCAAAAAAAAAATTTCAATAAAATTTGGAACAAGAATACAATATGTATTAAAGACAAAATTTCCTGTGTGAAGCCACATAATCAATGGCTGACAACAAAATTTTGTTCATAGTGCAAGTCAAATAACATAAGATACTCAACTTCAGCAAAGACAACCAAGACACTTGACTGCAAACAAATAGCAAACCGCGCTAGGAAAAACTTGAGAGACATACACACGGCCACAAGTAAGCCAGGTCCACGCAGCAAGAAGCTGCTGACATGGAACACACTCCCTACATCATAGTAAGTGCTATTAACAAACAAGAAAAATAAATTTCTGACTAGCTTATACTACAAGTAAAGTTGTGGTTTAACAACAATTGCACTTTTAGAGTGTTTCCAATAAGTTGGTATGCCATAGGAAATAAACTTCGCTGACAGAGAACTACAGAAAGAGAGCTGGAAATTCTTCTGGAAAGGGATATAATAAACAACTGGCTACAGTCTTACCATTAGCTGAAGCTCACAACATGCTTAAAAGGACTGGATAACAGTAATACCAGAGCACACCAGCTTCTAAAACATTATGAAAACAGATATTAAAACCAAGAACTGGTTCTTTTGCATAAATCTTTTAAAACAAACTTCTTTTTTAACTAGATAAGATGTAGGCACATTACATAACCATGTTGTTGTTGTTGTTGTTGTTGTTGTTTTTCTCTTCCGTCCTGAGACTGGTTTGATGCAGCTCTCCATGCTACTCTATCCTGTGCAAGCTTCTTCATCTCCCAGTATGTACTGCAGCCTACATCCTTCTGAATCTGCTTAGTGTATTCAACTCTTGGTCTCCCTCTATGATTTTTACCTTCCACGCTGCCCTCCAATGCTAAATTTGTGATCCCCTGATGGCTCAGAACATGTCCTACCAACCGGTCCCTTCTTCTAGTCAAGTTGTGCCACAAATTCCTTTTCTCCCCAATTCTGTTCAATACCTCCTCATTAGTTATGTGATCTACCCATCTAATCTTCAGCATTGTTCTGTAGCACCACATTTCGAAAGCTTCTATTCTCTTCTTGTCCAAACTATTTATCATCCATGTTTCACTTCCATACATGGCTACACTCCATACAAATACTTTCAGAAACTATTTCCTGACACTTAAATCTATACTCTATGTTAACAAATTTCTCTTCTTCAGAAACGCTTTGCTTGCCATTGCCAGTCTACATTTTATATCCTCTCTACTTCGACCATCATCAGTTATTTTGCTCCACAAATAGCAAAACTCCTTTACTACTTTAAGTGTCTCATTTCCTAATCTAATTCCCTCAGCATCACCCGACTTAATTCGACTACATTCCGTTATCCTCATTTTGCTTTTGTTGATGTTCATCTTACATCCTCCTTTCAAGACACTGTCCATTCCGTTCAACTGCTCTTCCAAGTCCTTTGCTGTCTCTGACAGAATTACAATGTCATTGGTGAACCTCAAAGTTTTTGTTTCTTCTCCATGGATTTTAATACCTACTCCATATTTTTCTTTTGTTTCCTTTACTGCTTGCCCAATATAAAGATTGAATAACATCGGGGATAGGCTACAACCCTGTCTCACTCCCTTCCCAACCACTGCTTCCCTCTCATGCCCCTTAACTCTTATAACTGCCATCTGGTTTTTGTAGAAATTGTAAATAGCCTTTTGCTCCCCGTATTTTACCCCTGCCACCTTTAGAATTTGAAAGAGTGTATTCCATTCAACATTGTCAAAAGCTTTCTCTAAGTCTACAAATGATAGAAACGTAGGTTTGCCTTTCCTTAATCTTTCTTCTAAGATAAGTCGTAAGGTCAGTATTGCCTCACGTGTTCCAATATTTCTACGGAATCCAAACTGATCTTCCCCAAGGTCGGCTTTTACTAGTTTTTCCATTCGTTTGTAAAGAATTCGTATTAGTATTTTGCATCTATGGCTTATTAAACTGATTGTTTGGTAATTTTCACATCTGTCAACACCTGCTTTCTTTTGGGTTGGAATTATTATATTCTTCTTGAAGTCCGAGGGTATTTCGCCTGTCTCATACATCTTGCTCACCAGATAGTAGAGTTTTGTCAGGACTGGCTCTCCCAAGGCCGTCAGTAGTTCTACTGGAATGTTGTCTACTCCCGGGGCCTTGTTTCGACTCAGGTCTTTCAGTGCTTTGTCAAACTCTTCACGCAGTATTGTATCTCCCATTTCGTCTTCATCTACATTCTCTTCCATTTCCAGAATATTGTCCTCAAGTACATTGACCTTGTATAGACCCTCTATATCAGGGCTTAACAACTGGCCGGTTTTGAGCGCGAGTACTCGCGTCTGCTCAGGCACGTGCTCGTGAGCAGGTGCAAGGTCGCAGAGTAGGGAGGGAGGGGAAACGCGCGGGCACGTTTCAATAGGGCCGCAGCGTGCCTATTGAATTCGTACCGACTGTGTAACATTTAAAGTACTACGATCAGCTCTAACAGTCACTTCGCTGGTTAAGAATCATGTCAAGTCGCCATTGTGTAACCCCAACCATGCTTTCGCAGTTCAACCCCCATTGGAAGGAATTGTATCTGTTTACAGAAAAAGATGGTCGACCCCCATTGGAAGGAATTGTATCTGTTTACAGAAAAAGATGGTGTTGCAAATGTTTAGTATGTCACAAAACGCTGAATTCTTTTAGGAAATTTAATTTGCAGCGACATTACATGACTTACCACGCGAAAGACTACGGAAGTGGAAAATGTGATGGACCAGATCGTGCACAGGAAGTTATAACTTAAAAGGAAGCTATCCGAAGACGAAGAAAAATCAACTGAGGCAGCTCTCAGAGTGAGTTACAAAATTGCTTTGCTTTTTGCAAAATCCCTGCACACCTTCACTGATGGCAATTTAATAAAAGAATGTTTGGTAGTTGCAGCGGAACAATTGTGTCAAGTTGAACAGTTTTGGATTGTGCCATTATCTAACATGACCATTATGCGTCGCATACAGGATATGGCAGACGACGTCCAGAGCCAGGTTGCAAATTTCTGTAAAGATTTTATGGCGTATTCTCTAGCTCTGGACGAAAGTGTTGATATCACTGGAACGGCGCAGCTTGCCATATTTATTAGAGGTGTTAATAGAGATCTTCAGGTGAGGGAGGAGCTCCTCAATGTAGTAGCCATGAAGAACACTACAACCGGAGGTGATATTTTAAGTAGTGTTGAAGAAAGTGTTGAAAATATAGGATTGTTGTGGAATACTTTAGTTTCGGTGTCTACAGACGTTGCACCAGCGATGACATGGAAAAAATCAGATTTCGTTGCGCTGTTGAAAGAGAAAATGGAAAAACTGACCGTGCCGAATGAAATAAGGGGCGTTCACTGTGTGATCCACTAGGAAAACTTATGTGCAAAGAGTATCACTCTAAAAAATTTGATGAGTGTTCTTCGTACAACCAATTATGTAAGGAAGCATGGGCTACAACACAGGCAATTTAAAAGCTTTCTTGAGGATCTAGAAAGCAAGTATGGTAGCCTGCCTTATTACAGCGAGGTCCGCTGGCTTAGTCGTGGCGAATTATTAAATCGATTTTTTTGCCTATTAGATGAGATAAATATGTTCATGGAAATAAGTAACATGTGTGTTCTTGAATTGAAAGAGCCTTCATGGAAATGTGATCTCGCGTTCTTAGCAGATTTAACTAGCTATCTGAATGCTTTGAACATTTCACTACAAAGTAAAGATCTGCTAATTATTCATTTCATAGATCGAATACGAGCTTTTAAAATGAAATTGTCACTTTGGGTGAGTCAGCTGGAAACAGGAAACCTAGCTCATTTTCCTAAATTATGATCCATGCAAGACTGTGAATGTTATTCACATAGTTTAGCTGCCCTTAAGCAAGAATTTGCTCAACGCTTTCAAGATCTGACAGCATTAGACAGTGATTTTGATCTGTTCTCCTCTCCGTATTCAGCAAATATTGAAGAGATTCGTCCTGAGCTGCAACTAGAAATTATTGACCTGCAGTGTGACAGAGAATACAGAGACAAATTTCAGAACAAGTAAAACATTGTGGAATTCTACAGACACTTCCCTCAGGATAGATTTCCTCGTTTGCACAAACTGGTGGCTACAATAATATCAATGTTCGGTTTCACGTATATTTGTGAACAACTGTTCTCTGCAATGAAATGTAGCAAGACGCGCCTGAGAAGCGCATTGTCTGATCAAAATTTAAACTGCACGCTGCACCTACAATGCACAAGAACAATTACTCCAAACATAGACGCAATTGTAAAGAGCAAAAAGTACAAGATAACCGAGAATCCCACACTTCAGTGACACCTTTTATTGTGTAACAGTTCACAAATTAATACGAATGTAGAGGCATACACTAAGCTAATAAAATTATGTGGCACGTGTACATTCTCCTTTATTTGTTTCATTTGTCACAGTAATAATTCGTGAGTGATATCCCTGCAGGAGGCCGCGGATTTTCATTGACTGGAGGCAGCTGTTGTGTGCCCCACGTGACTCTCCCCACTCTCTGCTCTGGTCTGGTAGTGGGGGTAGTGTGCTCGCGCTCCTCCGTGCTCGCGCCTTGCGGCTCACAGCTTGCTCTGCGAGCACCTATGTTGTGAAGCCCTGCTCTATATACTCCTTCCACCTTTCTGCTTTCCCTTCTTTGCTTAGAACTGGATTCCCATCTGTGCTCTTGATATTCATACAAATGGTTCTCTTTTCTCCAAAGGTCTCTCTAAGTTTCCTGTAGGCAGTATCTATCTTACCCCTAGTGAGATAAGCCTCTACATCCTTACATTTGTCCTCTGGCCATCCCTGCTTAGCCATTTTGCACTTCCTGTCGATCTCATTTTTGAGACGTTTGTATTCCTTTTTGCCTGCTTCACTTACTGCATTTTTGTATTTTCTCCTTTCATCAATTAAATTCAGTATCTCTTCTGTTACCCAAGGATTTCTACTAGCCCTCGTCTTTTGACCTACTTGATCCTCTGCTCCCTTCACTACTTCATCCCTCAGAGCTACCCATTCTTCTTCTATTGTATTTCTTTCCCCCATTTGTGACAATTGTTCCCTTATGCTCTCCCTGAAACTCTGTACAACCTCTGGTTTAATCAGTTTGTGCAGGTCCCAACTCCTTAAATTCTCACCTTTCTGCAGTTTCTTCAGTTTTAATCTACAGTTCATAACCAATAGATTGTGGTCAGAGTCCACATCTGCCCCTGGAAATGTCTTACAATTTAATACCTGGTTCCTAAATCTCTGTCTTACCATTATATAATCTATCTGATACTTTCTAGTATTTCCAGGATTCTTCCATGTGTACAACCTCCTTTTATGATTCTTGAACCAAGTGTTAGCTATGATTAAGTTATGCTCTGTGCAAAATTCTACCAGACAGCTTCCTCTTTCATTTCTTTCCCCCAATACATATTCACCTACCATGTTTCCTTCTCTCCCTTTTCCTACTCTCGAATTCCAGTCACCCATGACTATTAAATTTTCGTCTCCCTTCACTACCTGAATAATTTCTCTTATCTCATCATACATTTCATCAATTTCTTCATCATCTGCACAGCTAATTGGCATATAAACTTGTACTACTGTAGTAGGTGTGGGCTTCGTGTCTATCTTGGCCACAATAATGCGTTCACTATGCTGTTTGTAGAAGTTTCCCACACTCCTATTTTTTTATTCATTATTAAACGTACTCCTGCATTACCCCTATTTGATTTTGTATTTATAACCCTGTATTCACCTGACCAAAAGTCTTGTTCCTCCTGCCACCGAACTTCACTAATTCCCACTATATCTAACTTTAACCTATCCATTTCCCTTTTTAAATTTTCTAACCTACCTGCCCGATTAAGGGATCTGGCATTCCATGCTCCGATCCGCAGAACGCCAGTTTTCTTTCTCCTGATAACGACGTCCTCTTGAGTAGTCCCTGCCCGGAGACCCGAATGGTGGACCATTTTACCTCCGGAATATTTTACCCAAGAGGATACCATCATCATTTAACCATACAGTAAAGCTGCATGCCCTCGGGAAAAATTACGGCCGTAGTTTCTCCTTGCTTTCAGCCGTTCGCAGTACCAACACAGCAAGGCCGTTTTGGTTAGTGTTACAAGGCCAGATCAGTCAATCATCCAGACTGTTGCCCCTGCAACTACTGAAAAGGCTGCTGCCCCTCTTCAGGAACCACATGTTTGTCTGGCCTCTCAACAGATACCCCTCCGTTGTGGTTGCACTTATCGTACGGCCATCTGTATCTCTGAGGCACGCAAGCCTCCCCACCAACGGCAAGGTCCATGGTTCATGGGGGGGAGTACATAACCATAACAACATTAATCAAGGCAAATTTTTTGAGAGAGAATGCTAGCCCACAGATTAACTTAAGGTACTTCAAAATCACACAGGGCAAACAGGGCAATACACTAGTCCTGGAATCACAGAACCAAATAAGGCATCCATGATGACTCAGTGAAGCAAACACAAACATATATTCAAGCAGCTTGCGGAGTGAGAAATCAGTGTATAGAGCTGATCAACTAGTTGCACACAACATAAGCAAACCATACCTTTGCGTTCTGCCCAGTCCTGGTGAAGAAGAGTGAACGATGACCCGGGAAAGATGTCTTACTGGTTCGTGCTGCATGTCCGTTGCTCCAAGCACTGCTGCTGCCCCCGTCTCCACTCTGTGCAAAAACTGCCTGCGCCGTGATCTTCAAAGGCTCATCCTTAGGTGCGACTCTAGGAGATGCTTTTGAAGACTAGGTGAGACATGGTAACTACACAAGGGAGTAACCCACACCCCCTGGTGGGACACTAGCTAGAAGTTATTGATAGTGACAAGGTGAAATGAGCCGCCATGGCTCAGTCTCTCATTCTCAAACCTAAAACCCTACCCCCTGTTTTATTTTTTTTTTATTTTAAATGAGAATAGGAGAGAAACACATTACTTAGCTAGTTTTTATGTCGCTCACATGAACCTTCAAGATTTTCCCAGTCCCCAGGTTGTGCACTAGCAGGTTAATGGAACTTAACAATTGCACATGGTCCCACAAACCTAGGAGCAAGCTTCATGGTGAAACCATTACCCTGATTACCACCCATGCTAAAATTCCAAATAGAAACCTTATCTCCAACTCGGTCACAAAAGGGTCTACTTCCCTGTTTATACCATCTTGCTTGATGGTGATGGGCAAGGTCAATGTCCTTCCTAGCTCTATCCCAGTTTTTCTTCATCGGGCAAAGGGTAATCCAATCAGGCACCAGATCCTTTATACTCCACAAATCAGCCAAGAGTGAATCCTCATGCTGTGCTGATCTGAAGGCAGCAGTCATCCAAGGGATGGAAATGTTCCATTTGTTCTGATTCTTAGCATGATAAATAATTCAGGCAGCCTTAAGATTACAATTAACCCTCTCTGAAAAGGAAGACTGAGGGTAATAGGGGATGATCCCAAAGTGCTTAAAGGCAAAACAAAACTGCTTAAATTCTTGTGACACAAATGCAAGGGCATTGTCACTGACAAGCACCTTTTGTGTAACAAAACAGGAAAATATTTGAGTTAAATGGCAACTAATTAGGTAGGCAGTAACCCCTCTATTTAGAAAAAGCCACACAAAATGAGAAAAGTCATCCACAACAATGACATAAAATGGTTTCCAGCTCTTGTTCAAGGCAGGGGACCCACATAATCAGTGAAGACTTTATCCATGGGGCCTTGTTCCCATTCAGAGCACAGTAAGACTTTGTGTGTGTTGGAACTGGGCTTCACCATTTTGCATGATTCACACTCCTGAACCAATCATCAAATATCTATGTTATATGAGCATGGACCTTAGCAGATGTTTTATAGAGACCCAGATGCCCACTAATAAGGGACTACAAAAATAACAAGATACAGGTGCTACGAGTTCAACAGGTAAACAAATTTTTGGCTCGGCAAATTTCCCAACTTCACGAGGAAGTATACCCTTTCTCAAGGAATAACTGGGAAGTTGCTCACCCATTAACAACTAACTCCTTCTAGGATCTAAATAAGGATCTTGGTCCTGCTTATTCCTGAGGTCAGAAAATAATTGAGGTATCTCAGTTAAGACTTTAAAAATGGGTTCGTGGGCACCCTTCTCAAATATACAGCTGAGCACATCGGTCACCTGCTTATCTGAACTCCTAATACGGTGGGGCAGTCCTGCCTGTCTTCCGTGGATGAGCCAAAACCCAACTTAAGGCTTGGTTGTTAGTCTCTCAGTCAAACCTCTGTTCAAGATAAAACTGAAACTTTTGAAGAGTGAACAGAACTGCCAGAGCCTCACACTCATACTTAAGTTCAGGTCCCACCAGTACTCGCGAGGCAAAGGCAGAAGGTCATCTCTCACTTGCATCTTCCTGCAAAAGGACTGTGGCCACCCCAGCGTTACACACGTCAGTTTGGAGATTGAATCTCTTTTCAAAATTGGGAATCGCTAATACCTGCAGGTTACTTAGAGCTGTCTTAATCGCCTCAAATCCAGTCTGCTGGCTCTATCCCCAAACAAATTCCCATCCCTTCTTATGAAGATTTTTAAGAGGGACATCTAACTGCCAGAGAGCCCACCAGCTTCTAAAACATCATGAAAACAAGTATTAAAGCTTAGAACAGATGTTTCACATACATAAAAATTATAAAACAAACACAATTTAAAAAAAAAAAATAACCTAGATGTAAGCCCCTGATATAGCTGTGTGTGACAACTGGGTGCATTACATGACCATAACATCATCAACCATGGCAAATGTTGTGAGATAGAATGCTGGCTAGTGATGAAGACAAGTTTCTTCAAAATCACACAAAGCAGATGGGGCAATACACTGGTCCTAGAATCACAGAACCAAATAACAAGGCGTGCATGATGACTTAGTGAAGTAAACACTAACATCTGTTCAATGAGCTTGCAGAGTGGGAAATTGGAGCATGAAGCTGATCAACTAGTTGCAGACAACATAAGCGAACCAGACCTTTACCTTCTGCCCAGTCCTGGTGAAGAAGAGTGAAAGACAACCTGTTAAAGATGTCATGCTGATCCGCACCATGTGTCTGTTGCTCGAAGCACTGCTACTGCTCCCGGCTCTGCACTGTGTGAAAACTGCCTGCACTGCACTCTTTGGAGGCTCCTTCTTTGACGCAATTCTAGCGGACACCTTTTAAGACTAGGCGAGGCAGCAATAATCACACAAGCGAGTAACTTGCGCCCCCTGGTGAGATGCCAGCTAAAGGTTATCAGTAGTGACAAGGAAAAATGAGCCACCTCGGGCCACACTGAATTTGCACGGTAGTTTTGAATATATAGGAAATGTTCAGTGTTCACATTTGGGGAGAAAATGAATGCAGCACAAAACAGGCAGCTGAGAAAAGGTAATTTGAATTGTTGGTTCATCTGACAAATGATTAGTAGAGAAATGTTCTAATTGAGTAGTGACTACTATTCAGTAGCACACTTTTTGTTTCCGTAGCAGGATAGTTATTTATTTGAAGAAGCTCCTGCAGAGCTGCTAGTTTCTGAATAATTAGGGGCTCCAGAATTTTGATCCTTCACCACATAAATTTATCCACAAGGAACTTGGGCCAGATATGAAGAGGTACTTCAACTGCTTTCAAGAGCAAAGCATTGGTTGATGTAGAAGGTATTGCTTCAACACAGATTCTAACAGTGGTACTATCTAATTTGGTGAGTGTTAAATTGATGCCACTGCAGTAGAAGATCATGGCATTATCTAATTTGAGGTTATGCCAGCAACTGATCCAGGGTGAGCATTGTTAAGCAAAGGCCCACTCCTTTCGTGCCCATCAATATGAGCCAGTGCACAAAGAACTTTTTAACACTTGTTGTAGCCTCGGGAAGAGATTTGATTCGTAAGATAGTCCCAGGAATCATATAGTCAAGGTCAATATATCGAGAAAACTGCTGTTCATTTT
The DNA here is from genome assembly GCF_021461385.2 of Schistocerca piceifrons. Taxonomy (NCBI): domain Eukaryota; kingdom Metazoa; phylum Arthropoda; class Insecta; order Orthoptera; family Acrididae; genus Schistocerca; species Schistocerca piceifrons. Next base: position 992,379,726 of record NC_060138.1, read on the forward strand.
TGCAAATAACTATTGCTACTTAGGGTTTGTGAAGTGATACTGCTAGCCAGTTTTTTAGGGTTAGTGGAGTCAGTATTATGTCAGTAAGATTAAAACTGTGGCAGCTGTAATGTACATCACAGTTGGTAATGACTGTGGCTAGGATTTTGATGATTGGGCTTACATTTTTGGTAAGATTAACATGTTTCTTAAACACATGTAAATGCTTGTTGTGAAAACACTAAATAAGTTACTGTAATTTGTTACATCATATTTGCATGTACATGAACATTTCTCTCTGACAGATAATATTTTAGTTAGTAATGGACCACATTAATTATATTTTTACTCTTTCAAGAAGTAAAGAACTTTTCTTGTGCAGTTTCTTTCTTCCATGTTACATGTCTCAGAATTTCACATCTCATTTTGTTTCCTGGAAAATGGCAGATATCTACCGCCCTACCCTATTTTGCTTGAAATGACACTGTGGGCTTCACCTTTACACAACAGTAGCCTATTGTTGTCCTAGGAACAGGTAGTTGCTTAAGTCATCTGTACCCTGGACTTCAGACAGGTGCCTCATTTTGTTAGTCTGTCTTGTTGAAGTTCAAGGTTTGTGCAGTATAGTTCAGAAAAAATGCATAAAGTAAACCAGAGTATTCAAGTAAACTCCCAACAGTTGGTGTCTCACTTTAGTGAGAGAGTATTTACAACTGATGGTAAAATACTGTATTGCAAAATGTGCGACAACAGAGTTACTATGGAGAAGTCATTTAACATTCAGCGGCATGTGCCCACAGAAAAACGCAGACATGGAGTGCAACAGATTGAAAATGAAAAAGACACTACAGCAAATAATCCTTGCGGTATCTTGACAGTCATATTCACCATTCTGTAAAGAACTTTTTACATATTTCCCTTGTACAGACATTCACTTAAGTAAACTGAACCATCCAAAATTTCATGACTTCTTAGAAAACACACAGACAAATTTATTTCTGATTCTTCCACACTTTCAAATTCCCATTCAGCCATCTACATTTAAGTTTTTTGTGATTTCCCAAAATTGCTCCAGTCAAATGCTGAGATGGTTCCTTGGCAAAGACTCGGTCAGTTTCCTTCCCCTACCTTTTGTAATCTGAGCTTGTGCTTAATTTCTAATGATCCTGCTGGCAATAGGAAGTTAAACTCGACTCTTCCTTCTTCCACGGTAAGAAAACCCCATGAGCTGAAGCTATGAGAAAACACTGTAACAAATCAGACAACAGGTTGCAAATTAAAAAATACAGGTATCACTTGGTGAAAATAAACTTTGTTGGAAGATATATTGCAAATGTCATTGTGGGAACTTTGGAAGAAGATAGCCCAGATGAAAAATTTCTAATAAACTGTGAACATTTAGAAAAAGTAAATTTTTTGCACTGTTAGTAAATTGTTCAGTGGATCTATGAATGCCATGTGGCCCAAAGGCGTTAAGCATGCCAGTGTATTGTATTTGTAATTGATGCTGTGCCTTATATGGTGAAAGCTGCTGATTCACTAGAAGCATTATACAGTAAAACTGTGCATGTGACTTGGTTAGTTCACATGTTACAGAGTTGCAGAAGAGATCTGTCATAAATCCAGTGACACAGTGTTCCATTTCAATGATTTGTGTGAGTGTAATTTCTCTTTTAATCATTTACATTTAGAGTCAAATGATATTGTCCATTTTAAATGTGCTTGTCTTGGGTCAGCTGAAGTGGGAAGTAGTTATTCGAAGTACAAGGATTCCATGACCAACAGTAGGAAATCTCTTTTATTTGAAAATTTGCACAAGGTATTCGTTGTTTATTGCAACTAGAAATTGAAGAAAAATGAAGATGTCCAAAAAATACACCTTAGGTTAACTATGTTCCGATAATATTAATAGAAAGCATTCACCAACACATCAAATTCCATAGTTTAGCTTGCTTCTTATGTGCATTTTATTCTTAAATAAACATTTCATTATCGTAAACTGACTTTTTATTTTACAAAGAAATTTAACCTTATTTTAATATTGTTAGGTCGTATTCTTTCTGTTAATGTGCATATTTTTGCAAATTTTTTTTACATAACATTTTTTGGTGCATATTGTGAGGATTTTTTAGGTCATAAAAATCCTAGCCCTAATAATGACCATGGTGTTAAAATTGGCTGATGGTAATAAATAAAACATTACACACACACACACACACACACACACACACACACACACACACACACATCGCAGGCCACCATACAGGGCTTGGCGGAGGGTACCCTGTACCACCAATAGCCATTTCCTTTCCTGTTCCACCCCCAAATAGAGTGAGGGAAAAAACAACTGTCTATATGCCTCCATATGAGCCCTAATTTCTCATATCTTATCTTCATGGTCCTTAAACACAATGTATGTTGGCGGCAGTAGAATTGTTTTGCAGTCAGCTTCATGCGCCGGTTCTCCAAATTTTCTCAATAGTGTTTTCCAAAAAGCATGTCACTTTCCTTCCAGGAATTCCCATTTGAGTTCCTGAAGCATCTCTGTAACACTTACTTGTTGTTCGAACCTACTGGTAAAAAGTCTAGCAGCTCGCCTCTGAACTGCTTCAATGTCTTCCTTTGATCCCAGACACTCAAGCAATACTCAAGAATAGGTTGCACCAGTGTCCTATTTGCAGTCTCCTTTAAATGTGAACCACTCTTTCCCAAAATTCTCCCAATAAACTGAAATCAACCTTTCGCCTTCCCTACCACAGTTCTCACATGCTCGTTCCATCTCACATCCCTTAGCAACGTTATGCCCAAATATTTAAACAACTTGACTCTGTCAAGCAGGACACTACTAATACTGTATCTAGGTTTGATATTCCTACTCATCCGCAATTATTTACTTTTTTCCACATGTAGGGCTAGCTGCCATTCATCACATCAACTGGAAATTTTGTCTAAGTCCTCCTGTATCTTCGTACAATTACTCAACTTTGACACTGTGGCATCATCAGTAAACAGCAGCAGATTGCTGCCCACCCTGTCTGCCAAATCATCTACATATATAGAGAACAACAGTGGTCCTATCACACTTCCCTGGGGCACTCCTGATAATACCTTGACTCTGATGAACACTTACTGTCAAGGACAACACACTTCGGAAATCTAGAAATATGAAATCTGCCTGTTGTCCTACATCCATAGGTCACAGCATATCATGTGAGAAAAGGGCAAGCTGAGTTTTGCACGAGCGATGCTTTCTAAAATCATGCTGATTCATGGACGTAAGCTTCTCAGTCTCAAGAAAATTTATTATATTTGAACTCAGAATACATTCAAGAATTCTGCAGCAAACAGAAGTTAGGGAAATTGATTGGTAATTTTTACCCTTCTGATATATTGGTGTCACCTGCACCTTTTTCCAGTCACCTGGGACTTTGTGCTGGGTGAGAGATTAACGATAAATGCAAGCCAAGTAAAGGGCCGGTGCCATAGAATACTCTTTGTAAAATCGAACTGGGATTCCATCCAGACATGGTGATTTATGTACTTTTAAATCTTTCAGCTGTTTCTCTACTACTAACCTTCGTGTGTCATCATTTGTGCTCTTCCTTTTGATCCGAGAGTTCAACAGCCTCAGCATCCTTAGCGTCCTCTGAATTTCATTATTAAAGAATGGTGGGTCTCTTCCATCCATTACCCACTTACTAGGCACATAACTCTTCAGACCACGATCTACAGTCTGCTTAAATCTTCCCATAATTCCTTTACATCCATCTTACTGGAATTAAGCGATGCCAATTCAGTGTCTAAGTGAACTGCTTATCTGCTCTATGTAGCAGAAACTTTCTCCTAGCCTTATTGACTGATTTATTAACTTTCGTAATCATAGTTGTTATAATGACATCATCATCGATAATCCCCATTTCTGTACTGACATTATCAATAAGGTCTGGCCTATTTGTAACTACAGAGTCTAAGATATTTCCATTGTGTGTGGGATGCCAAGCTGTCGGCTCAAGATAGTTCCCAGAAAACACATTCATAACTATTTCGTTTGACTGTCTGTCTGTACCCTCCCTCTCCCCCCTGCACCACAATGAATACATAGACATCTCGGTCTACACTCGGTAGTTTAAAGTTGCCTCCAACTAGTATTGCATGATCTGGGTATTCACAAGCTATTGACCATAGACATCCTTTGAATGACTCTAGAACTTTCAAAGCAGAATCGGGTGGGCGGTAAAAACATCCAACAATTGATTTGGTTTCACCTACACCTGATATTGCGTTCAGGTAACTTCACTGTCACACTCCACTTCAACCTCATTAGAGACATTATTTTTGTCAACAGCAATGAACACTCCCCCTCCAAAGGTCTCTAATCTCTCTTTCCAATATATGTTCCATGACTCGCTAAATATCTCGGAGCTTTTCACTTTGGGTCTCAGCCAGCTCTCAGTCCTAAGAATAGTTTGAGTGCGAGAACTTTCCTGGAGAGCAGTAAATTCGGTAACTTTATTACGAATACTTCAATAGCTTACCGATAAAATTATAACAGTTGAAGTGTCTTATTATGAAAACTGTTTGACTTCCCTTGCTGGATATTGATTGGTGATTGTTCATTAGAGCACCTCAAACTACTGCTTTGCCTGAAAACACTCGTGTACTCCACAAGTACTCTGCTACCCAAGTATTTGCTTTCTTTCTTTGTGTAGTGCACCCCTGACCTATCGGGGGAGTCCTACAGATCCCCACAGAGTAACACTGGTCTAGAAATCTGCAGCCAAGACCATCACAGAGTTGACAAAGTGGTTGAGACCTTCCACTCGCCTCCAAACCAAAGGACCTCGATAAACTCTGGCAACAATGCTGCAAATTGTGAGCTCTGCTGGCATCCCACACGCAAGGCCAGCAGTCTTAACCACCTCTGCCAGCCACATGTACGAACTGAGGATTGTCTCAGAATCCATGCAACAGGCGTCATTGGTACTGACGTGAGCCACAACTTGCAGACAAGTGTAGCCCGCACGCTCGATAGCCGCAGGCAGGACCTCCTCCGCGTCTCAGATGAGGCACCGCAGCAAACGTACCGAGTGCACATTGGCTTTCTTTCCAGCCCTGAATGCTATCTCCATAACGCGCCTACCATTGGAGCTTTCAGTAACTAGTAAACCCCTCCTCCTGTGTGCCTGCTCGGACCCTTCTGAAGGAGCGGCCACCTGTTCATTCACAGGGTGAATGGGTGAGGCATGAGGACCAAACTATTAAAAAAAAGTTGAAATCATTGTTGTAAACAATTCATCTGATAGCTTATGTACAGTGTCAAGAGCTAATGTGGTGATCACACAGTATGAAGTAATGTTCTTTCTGGTATGCCATAGTTTCATACATATATAGGCTGTTGCCACCTTTCCTGTCAATCTGAACTTATTGAGTTATCAGTGTGTTTTTACAATCAAACTGGGTAGTTTGGCTTGAACAATGTATCTGCAGTTGCCAAGATTGATGGCTGAATGGTATGTGTCACTTGGAACAGAGCTGGCTTCCTCTATAGGATCTCACTGTTCATACAATCCATTAGACAGTTTTAAGTCTCACTCATTACAATGGATTAGACTCTCCAAAGGAATAGATAGAGAGACAAACTTTGATAAGAATAGAGCAGTACAGTCATCATAGGTTAAGGAGAAATCTGCTTTTGGAATATTTTAAGCAAAACTAGTCCATAGCACAAGCTGTAATACCAAAGAGCAATCTAAGAGAAAATAAGACACTAGTGGAGATCTCATTAATGGCTTAGCGAGAAGTTATAGACAACGCTCATGTTAAATACAGCACTGAGTGTATGCTGGAGAGCTAGCCTCTTTAAGCACAGACCTGCTGCCCTCCAGACTCGACAGGGGCAACACTTGTCTGAATTTGCATAATTGTGTGTGTATAGTTGTGAGCTGCGTATTAGTGCGGGGTAAGGATGTTAAAATTGTATCTCTAATTAATAGCACGGCATATGAAGCCAGTTGGCCTATGACAGTCTGAAGTATTAGTACTAAAACAAGGTTGTGCATGTCATCAAGCAAGTTTTGAGTTTTATTATGAGCTAGAGTATTGGCCCTTACGTGATCTATATGTGACTGACAAGTGACAGTAGGTTTGTACCATCTACCATGTTACTGCGAAATATGGCCTTTGAGCTGCTGGAGGAACTGAAAATTGTGACAGTCAATATAAATGTTGTAAATGGGTCTTATAACTGTTTTGTTGTTGATGGGTTACCAATCCCATATTCCTATCCTCTCCTGCAGTCGATTTATAACAATGGCTCATGGCACCTCGTGAGACATACCCATCTCTGGCTGTGTTGGCCACCATCTCTGGCAATGTTGGCTAATGCAACCTATGGTGACTGCATTGCTAGAAGTGTTGTTGATGTGTTATATCTGAGTTATGGCTTTGGTCATGACTAGTGGAGCAGGCAAGTAATGTGGAATACTTATAACTGACTAAGAATATTAATAAAGGACTGCCATAGTTAATCCTTCCTGGATAACACTCTATTGCACATTATATGTTTATGATACTCTATGCATTATTTGTCTGTGATGGAATTAGCTAGTCAGTAGTACCCATCCAGGAGGCAGTGTTCAGAGCACAGAGTTCACTTTGTGAGTTATAACGAGTTTCTATTAACAAGAAGAAACGTATCTTTTTATTTACTGTATACATTCCAGTCTAAAATATTAAATTTCTTGTGTATTTGTGTTTCTAGTGGCCACAATTTAATGTTTTAACTACTGTGTAGTGTATATTTCTGCCATTTGTTTTGCATCAGGCATTCATTTCATCTCAGTAGACAGTAACAACTGTAGAACTTGTTGGTCGGTCAGCAGCTCCTGTCTAGGCAGCAGCACTTCAGAGCGTAGTGTTTCGTTTGTGAGTTCCACTTTTTACTTACAGATTATTCTATAGTTCCTCTGCCTTTAGGATGGATAGAGACTGTGATTGCAGTGTTTAGATGTGAACTAAGTTGGTGAACCTTCGCTCGCAGCTGCAGGTGGTGCTGGCTTCAGTTATGCAGCTCGAGGCTGTTGCCTCTGGGCTTCTCTGTGGGGGCTGGACATGGGGATGCAAGGTATGTCCAGCACATCCCATGTGTCCCTGAATCAGTCCACTACTGTGACTTTCCTGGGTTCTGCTCACGTTGAGAATGACCCTTCACCTGTGGTCAACTGGGAATTTCAAGGTTTGGCAGGTAGCGAAAGATTTTCGGGGGAAGGGGGTTATGGAAGGGCCTCTCTGGTTCATCTGACGAACAGGTTTCGGGTGCTGTCGATGGCTGACAAAGCTCCTGAGCCAGATGTAGGCACTTGCCGTGTTCCAGAGGAAGCTTCTCGGCATGCAAGATCTGGGCATTCACAGAGGGCAGGTTTACATGTAGTTGAGCACTCCAGTGTCAGCCACGTAATGGGACCACTTAGGGATATGGCTGCCAAGAAAGGGGAGAAATTCATTGTGCACTCTGTGTGCATACCCAAAGGAGTCATTCCAAATGTGGAACAAGTGCTTCCAGATTCCATGAGGAGCACAGACTGTAGCCAGCCGCAGGTGGTAGCTCACATTGGTATTAACAGTGTGTGTCACTTTGGGTCAGAAGAGATTCTCTCTGGTTTCAGGTAGGTAGTCGAAGTGATGAAGACGGTCAGTCTTGCTTTTGAGATGTAAGCAGAGCTCACAATTTACAGAAACATTGACAGGACCAACTATGTGGACTTCTGGTACAGAGCCAAGTGGATGGTGCAGATCAGAGGCTCATACGATTTTGCAACTGTGTAGGTTGCAGATTTCTCGATTTGCACCATAGGATGGTGGTATTTCTAGTTCTGCTTCATAGGTCAGGTGTCGACAACACACAAGAGGCGGCAGCTACACGGGTAGTGGGAGCTATTTGGAATGGACTGGGTGTTTTTTTTTTATATGAGAGGGTCATGGGAAAGTGCAGAAAGGGCTTTAGTTTCAAAGGGTACAGGGAAAAGAGCATAGATGTAGCAACAATCAGTATTGTAGTTGCTAACTGTTGTAGCTGTGTTGGAAAAGAACCAGAGCTCCAAGCATTAATAGAAAGCACTGAAGCTCAAATCATTACAGGGACTGAAAGCCAGTTAAAGGTGGAAATAAGTTCAGCCAAAATTTTTACAAAGGACCTAACAGTGTTTAGGAATTTAGGCAGCAGCAACCAGCCAAGACAGACACAGTAACAGGGAAGTAACCAATTTTGTGATTTTTACAAGTTCCTAACCAGGAGCAAATAGTATAGTATCATCTGTGTGCTTTAATAGTGTAGTTTCTTGAGTTTCTGCATGTTAATTTAATATCTAATAGCCACAATTCTCGCATTTTTGTTTGCGTTGGAAAGTAAACCAATTTTGCGACAAATTACAAGTTCCTAATCGGGGAAAATTATTTAGTTTCACCTGAGTGCTTCGGTAGTTAGGTTTTTGAATCTCTGTGTATTAACCTAATTTATTAGACACAGTTTCTGCATTTTTGTCTCCATCTACAGTAGAGTTCTGCAGCATGTGCCAATAGTCCATTTATCTGGGTAGTTTAGTTTTCCATGGTCTTTAGTATGGACAGGGATTGTGATTGTTGTGTGTGGATGCAAGTCAAGTTTGTGACTCTTCACTCTCAGCTGCAGGCTTTGATGGCTTCGTTTACACTGATTGAAGTTGCAGTGGATGGGCACTACTGTTGTGGTCCGGCCGTGGGGATCCAACGGACGTCCAGCTCATCTGAGTCCTCCAATCAGTCCTCACCGGTGGCCAGCCCAGTTACTGCTCATACTGAGATTGACCACACACTTGTGATCAAGTGGGAGATTGCCCTTGGGCAAAGCAGGTGGCGAAAGACTTCCCAGGAGGCCGCTCATAAGGCCTCCCTGGTTAGTCTGACAAACAGGTTGTGTGTGCTGTCTGTGTCTGACACTGTCACTCAGCCAGATGCTGTCGCCTGTCGTGTTTCAGAGGAAACCTCTCAGCCTGCAAGATCCGGCCAATGACAGAGGGTGGGATTATTGATATTTGGGAACTCCAACATTAGGCGCATTACAGGGCCCTTTTTGGACATGGCTGCCAAGAAGGGGAAGAAAGCTAGTGTGCATACTGGGTGGAGTCATTCCAGACGTGGAACGGGTTCTTGCGGATGCCATGAAGAGCACAGGATGCAGCCAGCTGTAGGTGGTGCCTCACATTGATACCAATGGTGTGTGTCACTTTGGAGCAGCTAACAGAAGTGGTAAAGGTTGCCAGTCTTGCTTGCAAGATGAAAGCAGAGCTGATCATTTGCAACTTAGTCAACAGGACCGATTGCAGACCTCTGGTTTAGAGCCAAGTGGAGGGTCTGCATCAGAGGCTCGGGTGACTGTGTAAGCTGTAGATTCCTCAACTTGCGCCATAGGAGAGTCGGATTTCGTGTCCCGCTGAATAGGTAAGGAGTCCACTATACGCAGGGTACAGCTACACAAGTAGCAGGGGCTGTTTGGCATGGACTGGGTGGTTTTTAAGGTTAAAGGGTCTCGGGAAAACACAAAAACGGCTTAAGTTACAAAGGGTGCAGGCAAAACACAGGAAGAACATAGTTACAGGAACCATCAGTATAACAGCTGTAAATTGTCATAGCTGTATTGGGGAAAGTGCCAGAGCTCCATCCCCTAATAGAAAGCACTGATGCTCAAATTGTTATAGGCACTGAAAGGTGGCTAAAGCCGGAGATAAGCTCAGCCCAAATTTTTGCTAAGAACTTAATGGTATTCTGAAAGGATAGGCTAAACACGGTTGGCGATGGCGTGTTTGTTGCAGTTATAAGTAGTTTATCTTGTCGCGAAATTGAAGTAGATAGTTCCTGTGAGTTGGTATGGGCATCCAGAATAAAATAATAATTGGATCCTTTTACTGACCTCCCAATTCAGATGGTGCAATTTCTGAAAGGTTGAAAGAAAACTTAAGTTAGATTTCAAGCACATACCCAGCTCATACAATTATAATTGGTAGTGGCTTTTATTTATCCTCAATATGTTGGCAAAAACACATATTTAATTCCAGAGGTATGCATAAAACACCATCTGAAATTGTGCTACATGCATTCTCTGAAAATTATTACGAGCAGTTAGTTCATGAGCCCATGCGAATAGTAAACAGTTGTGGGGACACACTTGACCTCTTAGCAACAAATAATCCTGAGCCAATAACAAGCATCAAAAAAATACAGGGATTAGTGAACACAGGGTTGTCATAGCTAGATTGAATATTGTAACCCCCAAATCCTCCAAAAATAAACAAAAAATATGCCTATTCAAAAAAGCAGATAAAAATTCACTTGCACCTTCATGAAAGACAATTTCCACTCCTTCCAAATTAACAATAAAAGTGTTGACCAGATGTGGTTTGAATTCAAAGAAATAGTATCAATAGCAATTGAGAGATTTATACCAAATGAATTAACAAACAATGGAGCTGATCCTCTTTGGTGCAAAATGGGTTGGAACACTGTTGCAGAAACAGCGTTAAAAAAAACATTCCAAATTTAAACAGAGGTATAATCTCCAAGACTGGCGATCTTGTATAGAAGCTCAAAATTTAGCACAGACTTCAATGTGAGATGCTTATAATAGTTTCCACAATGATACTTTGTCTTGAAACCTGGCAGAAAATCCAAGGAGATTCTGGTCATACATCAAGTTTGCTAGTGGTGGCAAGACACAATCAGTGCCTTCTCTGCGCAATTGCAATGGAGATACTATTGAAGACAGTGCTGCCAAAGCAGAGTTACTAAATACAGCCTTCCGAAATGCCTTCACAAAAGAAGATGAAATAAGTATTCCAGAATTCGAATCAAGAACAGCTGCCAACATGAGATTAGGTTCCTTTCATAGTATGCTGATGCAATAGCTCCTTACTTAACATCATATACAACCATTCGCTCGACAAAAGATCCTTACCCAAAGATTGGAAAGTTGCACAGGTCACACCAACATTCAAGAAAGGTATTAGGAGTAATCCACTAAATTACAGGCCCATATCATTAATGTCAATATGCAGCAGGATTTTGGATCATGTATTATGTTTGAACATTATGAATTACCTCAAAGAAAAGAATCTATTGACACACAGTCAACACGGATTTAGAAAACACTGTTCTTGTGAAACACAACCAGCTCTTTACTCGCATGAAGTGTTGAGTGCTATTGACAAGGGATTTCAAATTGATTCCTTATTTCAGTATTTCCAGAAGGCTTTTGACACTGTACGACGTACACGACTTGTAGTAAATGGAATATCGTCTCAGTTATGTGGCTGGATTCGTGATTTCCTGCGAGAGAGGTCACAGTTCATAGTAATTGACGGAAAGTCATCGAGTAAAACTGAAGTGATTTCTGGCATTCCCCAAGTTAGTGTTATAGGCCCTGTTCCTTATCAGTGTAAATGATTTGGAAGACAATCTGAGCAGTCGTCTTAGGTTGTTTGCAGATGATGCTGTCATTTATCAACTGGTAAAGTCATCAGAAGATCAAAACAAATTGCAAAACAATTTAGAAACTATATCTGCGTGGTGCAAAAATTGGCAGTTGATTCTAAATAACGAAAAATGTGAGGTCATCCACATGAGCGCTAAAAGGAAGCCAGTTAACTTTGGTTACACAATAAACCAGTCAAATCTAAAGGTCATAAATTCAGCTAATTACCTAGGAATTACAAATATGATGAACTTCAACTGGAAGAAACACGTAGAAAATGTTATCGGAAAGGCTAACCAAACTGTGTTTTATTGGCAGGACACTTAGAAAATGTAACAGATCTACTAAGGAGACTGCCTACACTACACTTGTCCATCGTCTTTTAGAATACTGCTGCGCGGTGTGGATCCTTCCCAGATAGGATTGACAGAGTACATCGAAAAAGTTCATAGAAGGGCAGCATGTTTTATATTACCATGAAATAATACAGCATTTGGGATGGACATCATTAACACTAGAACAGCAAAAGGGGTCAAAATGACCCCTATCATACACTTTTCGTTCATTGTCATATCCAGTTTATTTACTTCGTTAATCAAATTGTATTACTTTTTCTAATTTTTTTTCTCTCCTTTCTGAAGATGTATTAAGAACGAAAGCGTTGGTATGTTGATAGACACACTAACAAACACAAACACACACACAAAATTCAAGCTTTTGCAACCCACGGTTGCTTCATCAGGAAAGAGGGAAGGAGAGGGAAAGACGAAAAGATGTGTGTTTTAAGGGAGATGGTAAGGAGTCATCCCAATCCTGGAAGCGGAAAGACTTACCTTAGAGGGAAAAAGGGACAGGTATACTCTTGCGCGCGCGCGCACACACACACACACACACACACACACACACACACACACACACATATCCATCCGCACATATACAGACACAAGCAGACGTATGTAAAGGCCACCTTTTTCCCCCTAAGGTAAGTCTTTCCGCTCCCGGGATTGGGATGACTCCTTACCCTCTCCCTTAAAACCCACATCCTTTCGTCTTTTCCTCTCCTTTTCTCTTTCCTGATGAATCAACCGTGGGTTGCGAAAGCTTGAATTTTGTGTGTGTGTGTTTGTGTTTGTTAGTGTCTCTATCAACATACCAGCACTTTCGTGTGGTAAGTTACTCACCTTTGTTTTTAGATATATTTTTCCCACGTGGAATGTTTCCCTCTATTATATTGAAGATATATTAGTATTTACAAAATGTTTTAATTTTCTTCACCATTTCATTCAGTCTATGTAGAACGGCAGAAGGGATCAATTTGACTCCACTGTAATTTCTCTTCTGAGTACAAGTAAATTATCCAACAATACAGTAGCAACAGTGAGCAGTAACACAGAGTAGTTGCTCTTCATTTTTGCAACTTGGCAGGTGTACATTCCAGTCCGCTATAGCTTATGTTGTGTCACTCAGGCAGTCTTTGTCCGTGAAACGTGTTTTCGAACATGTATCGTCAGCATGGACTTTCTGAAGAAGTGGTGTTACATCTCTTAGAGAGTTTCAAAACTGAATCAGAAATTGACTTCACTGAAGATATGATGCTTATAAACCTGACACAAGTGAAGATGAAGACATTGTGAACGAGGGGCAATTAATGGAAGAGGATTCAGATGCTGATACATGTCAATTATCACCTCTTTCATCACATCAGATACAGTTGGAAGCAAGTGCTAAGATGATTTTAAGGGACTGAACCATGTGAGAGATTGGAAATTATTCATCTTCTGGAAGGTGGTCAGCTGTGAATGTTCTGAAGGAGAGAGGAGGTCCAATTGCTTACGCTTGCCACCAAGTAGACAGTTCCGCCATCAGTGCCTTCCCTATTATTTTTGATGAAGCAGTGCTGCATCTTATGAAGAAATACACAGAATCAAATACTCAAAAAGTACTCAAAAACAATTAATGGACTGTATCACCTGAGGAACTGGAGAAACTGATAGCCATCACGTATGTTCGGGATGTACTTGGGCATGAAAGGTATGTTTGTGGATGATCTCTGGTCGCACTCTTGGGGCCTGATTTTATCAAGGAAATTATGCCAAGGGACAGATTTCAGGAGTTTCTCAGATTTCTCCGTTTTGATAAAAAATCAACCTGGGCTGAACACCTTTCATCCAACAAATACGCTCTTACACCTGAAATTTGGGGAAAGTTCATTGAAAACAGTATTCGCTCTTACCGCCCTGGAGAAAATTTAACCATTGATCAGCAACTGTTACCGAGCAAAGCAAGATGCAGGTTTACCCAATTCATGTCCAACAAACCAGATAAATATGATCTCAAATTCTGGTCGGCTGTTGATGTAATGACAAAGTATGTATGTAATGCTGTCCCATACATCAGCAAAGAGGACACACATAGAGAGAAACAACCGCTTGCATCTCGTGGAGCCATTTGTATATCAAGGAAGAAATGTAACCACTGACAACTTCTTTGTGTCTCTTCAACTTGCTAAAAAACTCAAAGAAAAGAAAACTTCATTAGTTGGTACAATGGAAAATGGAAATGAACGTTTGGCGTCATTGGCCGGGAGGCCTCTTACGGGGCAGGTCCCGCCACCTTGGTGCAGGTCTTATGACATTTGACGCCACGTTGGGCGACCTGCGCGCTGGATGGGAATGAAATGATGATGAAGACAACACAACACCTAATCCCTGAGCGGAGAAAATCCTCGACCCAGCCGGGAATTGAACCCGGGCTCCTTAGGACAGCAGTCCGTTACGCTGACCATTCAGCTATCGGGGCGGACAGTTGGTACAAGATCTGCCGTGAAATCCCCAATGAAGTAAGGAAGCCGAATGCTGAAATACACTCTACCACAATACTGCACAGTAGTGACAAAACAGACTGCAACTTGACTGTATACCAAGGAAAGAAGAATAAAAATGCCATTCTTCTTAGTACGCTGCTTGTTGAAGTAACAATAAGCAAGGAAGGAAAGAAAAAACCTGAAACCGTGATGTTCAACAATGCAACAAAGTACAGGGTGGACGTGGGTGATCGAATGACCCGTAAATATACTATGAAGGTTGCATGTAGGAGATGGCCAGTGCATGTCTTCTTCAACATACTGGACATGGTGATAATAAATGCATGGGTCATCTATAACATAGTAACGAACAAGAAAATGGAAAGGAAGAAGTTCATACTTCAACTGGCAAATGAACTCAGTGGAACGAAAGAGCAAGAACATCAGGCAAAGGAAGAGCATATGGGACTGAAATCACCTAGAAAGTGGAGGAAGTGCCAAATCAGCCTCTGCAAAGACAACAAGACCAGCAAAAACTATGTAAAGTGTCAAAAAGCCACGTGTAGAAAATGTGTGCATAAAACAGAAATCAACTGTGCTAAGTGCATCTAGCAGCTTCAAATGACTTAAGTGGAAAGTAATACAGAGCTGTTTGTAAAGCACATGTGAGAGTAAAATGGACCAAATATACTAAATGTGTCTAGAAGGTTGTATGAATACTTAATAAATTAAAATCTATTGTTAAGAAACTTGTTAGCAGTAGCAACAATAAATTTGTACAAGACATTGTTGTTCAAATGAGTTAGTAATTATTATTTATAATTTAAATAACTGTTGTGATTATTAGGAATAAAGTATGCATTAACAAACACCAAAAAAGTACTTGTTTAAGTCAAATATGAAAATATTTTATGTGCAGTCAAAAGATCCCTTTCCACCATTTTAGGAATGTCAGAAACTCCGCCGTTCTAGTGTTAAAACAAAGGCGTTTTTTGTTGTGTTGGTATCTTCTCATGAAATTCCAAACACCAACTTTCTCCTCCAAATGCAAAAACATTTTGTTGATGCTGACCTACACAGGGAGAAACGATCACCATGATAAAATAAGGGAAATGAGAGCTTGTACAGAAAGATATAGGTGTTAATTCTTTCCACGTGCTATACGAGATTAGAATAATAGAGAATTGTGAATACGGTTCAATGAACCCTCTGCCAGGCACTTAAATGTGACTTGCAGAGTATCCATGTAGATGTAGATGTAGAAATATAAATATAGTTGGTGGTGGCATCTCTGATCTCTGTTCTTGTTAGAAGTAGTTTACTTTGTAGTGAAATTGAAGTACATAGTACCTGTGAGTTATGGTTAGAGTTTACACTCGACAACCAGAATAAAATAATAGTTGGCTCCTTTTACCAACTCCCCCCCCCCCCCCACCACCACCACCACCAACTCAGATGATAAAGTTGCTGAATAGTTCAAAGAAAACGCAAGTTTCATCACAAATAGGTATCTCATGCATACAATTATAGTTGGTGGTGATTTCAATCTACCTTCAGTTTGTTGGTCAAAATACGTAATAGAAACTGGTTGTAGGTATGAAACATTATCAGTAATTGTAGGTATGAAACATCATCAGAAACTGACCAAATTGCTTTCTCCGAAAGTTATTTTGAGTAGTTAATTCAGGAGCCCACTCAAAGTGTAAATGGTTGTGAAAATGTACTTGATGTCTTAACAATAAATAATCCTGAGCAAATAGGGAGCATCATGATGCGTACCATGATTAATGACAACAAAATCGTTGTAGCAAGACTGACCACAACTACTTCCAAATCCACCAAAACTAAATGCAAAAAGTATCTACCTAAAAAAGCAGATAGAAATTCACTCAATGCCATCCTAAGAGAGAGCCTCCACTCCAACTAACTATGTAAATGTAGATGAAATAAGGCTTAAGTTCAGAGAAAGAGTATCTGAGGCATTGAAAGATTTATACCAAATAAATTAGTAAAAGATGATGATGATCCCTCAAAGTACACGAAAAAGATGAGAACACAGTTGCAGAAGCAACAAAAAAAGCGTGCCAATTTTTAAAAGACCACAAAATCTCCAAGATTGGCAATTTTTACTGAAGCTGGAAACTTAGTGTGGACTTCAATGTGAGGCACTTTTAGTAACTTCCAAAGTTAAACTCTGTCTCAAAATCTGACAGAAAATACAAAGACACTCTGGTTGTAGGTGAAGTACACCAGTGTTAAGAAACACTTAATTCCTTCACTGCACTATGCTAGTGGTAATATTACCGATAGCAGCACCACTAAAGTGGAGTTATTGAACACAGTTCTCAGAAATTCCTTCGACAAAGACAATGAAGTAAATATCCCAGAATTTGACTCAGAATAACTTTCAGCATGAGTAACTTAAAAGTAGATATCCTTCGTGTAGCAAAGCAGCTTAAGGCACTCAATAAAGTCAAGTCTTCCTGTCCAGACAGGATATCAGTAAGGTTCCTTTCAGAGTATGCTGATGCAATAGACCCTTACTTAGCAACAATATACAGGTGCTCACTCAAAAAAATGATCTGTGCCTAAAGACTAGAACACTCCATGGGTCACACCAAAGCTCAAGAAAGGAAATAGGAGTAATATGCTGAATTACAGACCCATATTACTAACATTGATTAGTAGTAGGATTTTCGAACATTACGAATTACCTCAAAGGTAACGGTCTATTGACACACAGTCAGCACGGATTCGTAGTGAGTGCTATTGACATGTTTCTAGATTTTCAGAAGACTAGAAACCGTAGCGTCACAAGAGACTTTAAATAAAATTGTGCCCCTGTCGGGTGCAACTGGATTCTCTCAGGAAAGTTGCAGTACATATTAGTTGATGAAAAATCATCAAGTAAAATAGAAGTGATATCCAGCATCCCCCAAGGAAATGTTATAGGCCCTCTGCTGTTTTTAATGTACATAAATGGTTTAGGAGGTAATCTGAGTAGCCCTCCTAGATACTTTGCAGATGATGCTGTCATTTACTGTCCAGTAAAGTCCTCAGAAGATCCAAACCAGTTGCAAAATGACTTAGATGTGAGATCTGAATGCTGAATGGCAGTTGTCTTTCGATATCGAAAAGTGTGAGGTCATTCACGAGTACAAATAGAAATCTATTGAATTTTGATTGTATCATAAATCACGTAACTCTAAAGGCTGTCAATATTGTTACCAACCTATAAGGGAGAAATGATCATCATAATAAAGTAAGAGAAATCATACTCCATACAGAAAGACTTAAGTGTTCATTTTTCCTATGTGCTGTTAGAGTGTGGAACAGTAGAGAAATAGTGTGAAGGTGGTTCGAAGAACCCTCTGTCAGGCACTTATGTGTGAATTGCAGAGTAGTTATGTAGATGTAGAAATGTTACCCATTGCAGCTGGCACATTTAATATATGAGACAGAATGAATAAAAGCGGTAACTTATTGCCACTGTTGTTTGGCTTGTCTGTCAAGCACGCAGTCAACGAAGAGAGAAAATTTCAAGATAAAAGGGGGATCAGGCACCAGTTATGATTCAGAGATGACATAGTCCATCTGGCTAAGAGTAAGGAAGGCTTTGAAGAACTGTTGATTAAAATTGACAATTCACACCAGAATTTGGACAGAAGATAATAAAAACAAAGATTAAAATATAGATCAGGAGGAAGGAAAATAATTTGTTTAATAGCAAAACAAGGGTAGAGACAATAATACTGAAAGATTACACACTATCTGATCAGAAGTATCCAGACACCTATTAGTGGGCATTAATACGAGATATGTCCACTCTTCTCCTTTTGACGGTTTGAACCCTGTTGGGGTCACTTCCAGTGAGGTGTCTGAATGTAGAGGAATTGCAGCCCATTGCTCCTTGAGCCAAAACCAGACAAGATAGTGATGTTGGATGCTGGGGTTTAGAGTGAAGTCAAAGTTCTAACTTACCCCCAAGATGTTCCGTTGAGTTCAGGTTGGGACGCTAGGCAGACCAGTCCATTTGAGGAATGTTATTTTCCACAATCCGTTGTCTCAAAGATGCTACTTTGTGTCATTGTCTCAGAGACGCTGCTTTATGACACGTGTGTTTGCGTACCGATCCAACCAGTCATTACCTCAAACTGTTCCTCAACTGCAGGCAGTACACAATAAAATAAAATGTGTTTATGTTTCATTGCTTTTAGCATTTTTGTAAGTGCAATAAGGGCACCACTCCTTAACCAAGAAAAATATATCTCCATATTGTAACACCAACTTCTGCACACTTCACTTGAGTTCTCCTTACTCATATCCTACGATTGGGTTATTACAGGGTATAAGGTGATATGTCACTCCAAATCACTTGCTTCTAGTCATCCATTGTCCAGTGGCATTGCTCTTTCCACTACATGAAACATCACTTAGCTTTGATGAGTGAAGTGTGTGGCTTAAGAGGAGCTGATCATGATATCCCCTTGTTTTATTTCCTACACATAGTTGTTGTGCTAGCTGGACTGCTGGGAGCACTTTGGAACTCGCGAGTCATCCTTCCACTGATTTCATACCATTTTTTACAACCACCTTCAGCAATGCTTGCCAGTCCTTGTCCGTCAGTAAAAGATTGCACCAGGCCATTGACCCACAGAGTACTGTTATAGAAGTACATGAGGTCTGCCTGATCTTGGTTTATCCGTGTTTGTTTCTTTATGTTTCTGCTTCACAGTTGCTTCAACAGTCGGGTGGGGCAGCTTTAGAAGTGCTGAAATGTCCGTATGGATTTGCTACTCAGGTGACATCTAGTGATCAGTCCACATTCAAAGTCAACTGAGCTCTCTTGGCTGATCACTATGCTGTTACTGCTTCTCTAAAACAACACAATACTGCCCATCTCCTTTTTTCCTGCAGGTCCCCCTCTCAAGTCATGTAGTGATCAATTCCACTTTAAATACTGATTTCCAAAAACATTTGCTCAGATACTGTTTTATATAAGAAACATGACTGCTGAATATGCCTTAAGTAAGGTAAAGAGAAGCTACAGATTGGCACGAAAAAGAAAACTTTCTCATCAAAAGAGATCACATGGAAATTGAGGAAGGTGCTTCTGAAGCAATGAGTCTGGAATACAACATTGTATGAGAGGTAAATATGAATTGTTGGGAAATCAAGAAACAAAAAGTTGACGTTTTCAGTAGTGGATGTTATGTGTACCATCCTTTGAACTAATCTTTGTGGCTGTTGGGTGTAATTCTGTTGTTCTTTATATTCAAAATGATAAATGTTGTATCTACATGCAGAATTATTATAGTTTGTAAAAGTTATGTACATCATTCACTTCAAGAAAATTATTATAAATATTCTGTTAATATGACAAGACTGCACTAACCCTTATGTTTTTCCTTTTCCTTTCCTAGATGTTCGAAAGAGAATTGAAGAAGAAAGTTACAGATGTCATATTAACTTTTGAAAAACCAACATCTCTTTCATTACCAAGTGGAGAGAGGCTGTCGGATTATTGGTCTCTTGTATGATTATCGGGTGTTCTGGACAGGGTGACTTTTGTGACATTGCCCGTGAGGACATGAAGTATATGTAATAGAACCTTGACATGCATTCCAAGATTTTTTTTTTCTTACACACAACGAATTTGAGATTGCTAATGCGTATTGCTAAAAACTTTGGCTGTACTTTGATCTGCTTTTGTATGCTTGTACATATAACTTAAGTAACAGATGTTCTGTATTATATTAAAGCTTCTCATTCACTTACACTTGTGATTTTCCTAGAGGATGATCACCAATCCATTGGTATTATTTTGTTAATGATTGTAAAATGTTAACTGAAATGATTTGATAATTTTCAGAGGTATATAGTTTTGCTATTACTCTAAAATTATAAGAACTGTACATGTGTTTATTTTAGAATTTTACTGGAGATATCAATAATATGTGGAACTGTGCCACTGATATGTTTGATGACAACTCATTGGCACTGAACTGACTAGTATTAAATGTACTATTGATATGTTAACCAAAAAACCACATATTATGTAATAAATTATATAACATTTTATATATTATAAAAGCACAGAATTCCTGTAACACTGCACATAAAATTTGCTAAGCATTTAACTATTTTGCAGCTGGGAGTAATAACAGCAAGGCCCAAAAACTGAAATAAAATGTACATGTTAGAAGCCTTATAGTTGCATGACTTTGCAACCAATGTTTTAACATACAAGTAACCTGACAATGTCTCAGATCAGTCAGATGAAGAATGGTTACAGCATATAGATTTTGTAAGACTGTGATTTATACAGTTGGCCATCTTTAATATTTAGTTGAAGAGCGGTATAGTGCCAAGAATAGTGGTTTGAGTATAAAGTGTTGGGTACGAAACTATGGATATTCCCTTCAGTTGTGTTGGACAACTACATGACCCATTTGTGGTTCCAAATGATGTTGTTGACATTGGCAGATTTAACCCTGTTAAGTTGTGTGGCAATAAGGTCAGATCCCTACTAAAATTCCAAATTTTACATAATAATCCATGTAAACCCTTCTTTGTTATTCATATGCTATGTACCAACTTTTTCTTGAACATGAAAGATGGTTCCTGTCACATAATATGTCACAGGTACTTATTTATTTATTTATTCCCATTCCTCCTTGTCACCATTTTGTGGCTTGAGTTCTAAGTGTGTCACCTTACATAGGACCACAAAATCTCACCTTACATAGGGCCGTAAAACCTCAAGAAAAGCCTCCACAGTTCTGTTGCCACTTTGTCAATACATCCAACTCCATCATCGATAAATATATATCCATTAAGCTGCAGAAGCTATACGGTCTCTGTATGGTCCAATTCATTGAGATATAGTAGATGGGACAGGATGAAAGATGAGTCTGTGGTAACAATGCATACCAACAAAGAAACATAAATCAGTACTACAGAAACCAAGCTTGGGGCTGAGTCTTTAATGTCATCCAAAATTCTTATATCATGGAGGAAATGAACATTAGTCCTAAGTCTCCATCATAAAGACTTAGATCTGAAGAACCCCTTGCAGATTAGTTTCTTGTTTTTCTCAAAATGAAAATATATTTGATTCTGATATGAACTGTAGGTCTTTATCAGGAATTAACGCACGGTACAAACCAAAAGGGACTGACAGTAGTTTCAACACTAAAACACAGTATATAAATACAGTTACCCAACACATGGACATGGAAACACACAAAAGTTGAAGCTGAGCAGTTAATTGCAGTGGGGACAGTATTACACATGGAGCTCATTGAGGTGACACACAGTGCGCACAGGCAAACAAAACAGAAATTTTGAATCATGCAACTATATATTAAAAGAATGAAGTCAGTGTGATTCAATGCCGAGAAAGATGAGATGACTATTTTACATTTAAAACGTTAGAATAAAAAAGAGAAAACTGATAAGTCTTATAGGAATTTCTAGTAGAATGAAAATACTTTAGGATTAAAGGAGATGACTCACCAAAATGCAGAAGAATGGAGTTGTCAATAAGAACACACACAAGGAAGAAAACTAGCCTTTGAAGTTATCCTTTGATGAGCTAGAGTAAAATACACAAACTCCCCCCACCCCGCACACACACACACACACACACACACACACACACACACACACACACACACACACACACTTCTGGCCCTACATTGTACCAGCTAGACTAACAGTGCCAACACTGTTTTGCGGCAGGTGGACTAGTTGTATTGGGGGTAGTGTCGGATTGGGTGGGATGGGTAGAGGGAGAGGGTCTGGGAGAGGGTGGCTTGCAGCTTGGTGGAGGACACTGATTTGCTGGCTAGGAATGCAGGAAGGAATGGTGGCATAGGTATGTGGGCTGGCATGACTGTACCGGCCTGTGGGGGAACTTGCACATGCTGAAGGTGACGTGGGAACATGAATTTGGAGGGGCTGACAGGACAGAGGAAGGGAAAACTGTTGGTTGGAGAATGTGGGGCAATGGCCATTCATCCTGGTGGATAGCTAGGCAGCACCTTCCTTCCTGGACATTGACCTCCACCTCTGTGACGGCTCCATCCACAACTCTGTTCACATTAAATCCATGAACCAACTACAATGCCTACATTTTGACAGCTGCCATCCCACTCAGACCAAAAAATCCATCCCGTACAGCCCATCCACCCGTGGACAATGATTTGCAGTGATGAGAACTCCCTTGCCACTATAGGGCAATACCTCTCAAAGCTAGCCCACAAACAGATTTCTCGTGCCATATCCTACACACCCCTAATCCTTCCACCACCACCCAAGAATCAGCTGCAAAGGAGTGCCCCCATCGCCCAATATCACTGTGGACTGTAACAATTGAATTATATCCTTCACCAGGAGTTTGATGATCTCTCATCCTGCCCTGAAATTAGGGACATCCTACCCAAGATCCTTCCTATCCATCCTAAAGTGGTGTTCCATCGTGCACCCAACCTACACATCATCCTAGTCTATCCCTATGCCACTCGCACTCCCAGCTTGTTGCCACAAGGATCATATCCCTGTGGC
Organism: Schistocerca piceifrons; assembly: GCF_021461385.2. Taxonomy (NCBI): domain Eukaryota; kingdom Metazoa; phylum Arthropoda; class Insecta; order Orthoptera; family Acrididae; genus Schistocerca; species Schistocerca piceifrons. The sequence continues at coordinate 992,402,576 of NC_060138.1, forward strand.
GGACCAAGTTGGAAGGCCTGCCCGATCCACTTACCCAGCACCTCCTACTTCAGTTGTGTCAGAGTTCTATTCTAACCCCATCAGAGGCTGGCCACCTGTGAAAGCAGCCAAGTCATATACCATCTCTACTGCAAAGGGTTTGTATTGGTATGATTCCCAGGCAGCTGTCCACCAGCATGAATGGCCATCACCATTCAATTGTCAAGAACAAAGTCAACCACTCAGTGGCACAACTTGCAGCTGAGAACAATATGCTCAATTTCAGTGGCTGCTTCACAACCTGAGCTATCTGGATCCTCCCTTCACCACTAGCCTCTCTGAACTACACAGATGGGGATTATCCTTGCATCTCATCCTGGCTTCAATCTCAGGTAACCCACTGTGTCTGCGCCCCCACCCAACAGTTTCCTCTTCCTCTGTCCTGTCCCCCCACCCATTTCACATCCGCATATCATCTTCAGAGTGTGCCACTTCCCATTGGCTGCTACAGTCATGCTAGCCCATATACGTGCAACCCCTCCCTCCTGCATTCCTAGTGGGAAAACCGGCTGCCTCTCTCCGTGGCACTAGGCACCCACCACAGTCCATCTCTCTGCCTCCCTCTCCCTCCACCCACCCCACCCAACACTACACCCACTACGATAGCTCACCAGCCTCAAAATAGCATTGGTACTGATAGTCTAGCTGACACCATACAGGGGCATAGACATGCATGTGTTTGTGTATTTTACTCTAGCTCATCAAAGGATAACTCCGAAAGCTAGCAAGTTTCTTTCTTCTGGGTGTACTTATCAACAACTCAACACTTTGCTTCTGTTTTTTGGTGAGTGGTCTCGTTTGAGAGTGCCCATACCTGGGGCAAGAAAGGGGCATGCTCCCTCCCCCCAACCCCAGCTCTCAGGGAAAGGAACAAAATATAGTATAGGCAGGTATTTTTCTTTTGAGAAAATGATTTAAAAGTCGAAATAACACAGATTTTTTTAACAGGGTCAGAACTGGAACTTTTTATAGTTGCTTGTAAGTCACCACTCATCTTGCAAAATATTAAATATACTCCATACCCCTCTCCCCTCCCCTGGTCTTGGTGGTGCCTACAAACTATCATATGGGCACTCTTGATCTCTTTTAATTCTAAAGTATCTATAAAGATGAAACTGAACTATTCATAATATAGTGTAAAATGAACCAGATAAAACAAACCAGAATGCCTGTATTATCTTTCAGTGCAGAAATAGTGTAAGTCCATTTAATTATATTATTAGGATGCAGTGTATTGAAATGGTGATATTGTTGGTATATGAGTATTTAGAATTGTTTTTATAATTGTAAATAACTAAAATGCATTGTAAAGTGTGAAAGCTATTTGTATAAAGAGAATACATGCTTTTTAGCTGATCCAGCTCACTTTAGTTGCATTTTCCATGGTTTGTCCCAAATGATCCTAGGCAAATGTTATGCTCTGAAGGATTATGGCCAACTGTGTCCACTTTTATTACACATTTGTGAAATGATGTAAATTGTTACACTTCATTTTCCAATATTATTGTCACTATTATTGGTGCTATTTTCATTCTTACAATTTATAGTTCCATGTTTTACAATTTTGTTTTGTTTTCTTTCAGTATTTTCTGTGTATATTATATTGTATCATATTAAATGCTCTAACATGGATGCCCAATTGCATAAATAACGAAATAAAGTCTGATAACTATTTGAGTATAATGTAAATTCTCTCTTCTTCTATGTAAATGAAACTAAATGATGGTATCAACAAATTATAATCTTTTTTAAATTTTAATTTTGGTCTGAGCAGCTCTTTACAAATGAGTTACAATAAATTAAGGGAGGAAACATGTTCTTATAGAACTATATTCAGAGACTGGACAGAGTAATATAAATATTTATGTGAAAACTCATATCTGAAATTTGTTTTTTTGATTTCCTAATCCAATAACAATGCAGGATTTTGTCTTCCCCTTTTATTATAACATCTCAAAAAGTGTTCTGAGCCACACGGTAGCGTTCAGCTGATCTGCTGTGATATTACACACTTCCAAATATTGCATATTGTTGACACCTGTTAGTTGTGCAACTTAAGGTATCCTGAGCGATTGTTTCTCTAGTGACATGACAGAACTTGAAATTCATTAGAAATGTGATCAGAAAAAAGCTCAATAGTCAGCTATAGTTAGGCTTGGATAGGGACTGGAGGATATTAAAAAGGATAGTTAATTTTCATGAGAAGATCAATACCCTGAGATTGATTTCTGAGTTTAATATCTAACTAGAAAGTAAAGTATCCCATAGTTCAAAATAAGAAGGTGCCCAGGTAGCACTGAGCAAAGGAAGTTGATATTTACAAAAAAGCAAACAAAAGAAAACATGGACAACAGAAAACAAAAAGAAACATGAGAGATCATCCTGATCCAATACAATAACTTGTCACTCATTCAGTATAGCTCCAGGAAGGTGCGAGATCAGAATCAGTTGCGGTCACAATTGGTGGTTCTACTAGCATAGACACGGTCATGATGCAAGGTATTGGAGATTCATCATATGGCACTCAGATTCACGGTCCGTTTCAGACTCGAGACAGCTGCAGACGGCAGTCCTGTAAGGGCCATGCAATGTATGGATGCAAGGAAGTAGCTGGTATAACATGGCTTCTCAGATGTGAGATAGTGCTAGTTGTGAGATAGTGCTAGTTGTGTCATTTGATCGTGGCACCCTTGTTATTGCAGCAGATGTTTCAGTCCAGTGGAGCTGCGTCAGCTGCAGGTGTCTGGGAGGGTGGCAACCTGCAGGGCAGTGGTGTGTGGGATGTATGGTGAGTCATCAGGCACCAGCCATACACTATAAACTCGCCTTCGGAAGGAGATAGCTTTGCTATCTCAGTGTGTAGACGGAAGCCATGGTGAAAGCAACAGCCAAGAACCCAGCAATCTTCTTCTGCACAGAGGAGACAGAACACTCAACTGGGAGAATCAGACTGGACAACAGGATTGCCAATGAAGAGAAGAGGCCAGTGTTCTGCTGAGAAGAGAGGATCCTTGAGGACGGAGGAGATGTCTGGGGCCACGACCAGTGCTGTACAGTACAGAGCCGCAGTGAGAAGAGGGCACGTTGTGCACCACGACAATGCCTGTTGGGAAGAAAACATGGTGCATGCGAGAAAGCAGACGGCTGGGAGTTGATGTAGATGGCTGGGGACATGTGTGAAATACTAGCAACACAAAGGAAGGAGGATGGCGAGTGACCCATGTGGGCACGCGGATGGTGCCAGTGGCCAGTGCATTGTTCATGATGGCCGTGGAGCACACAGGCAGGCCAGCAGCGGCCATGGAGTGCACCACTGGAGTCGGCGGCAAGTGTGCTGACGGCACTGGAGTAACCGACAGGAGAAGCTCAGCATGGGGCCTCAAGGTTTGCAGGAAAAAGCAGGTAAAGGTTGTCTGGGAGGAGGCCTGGAAAAACAAAATACTTAGAGAGTCATCATCAAGAGGCACACGCAGGTATCCAAAGGTGTGGCCGAGCCTTGTAGTGTAACTTCCACACGCCATGTATGGGAGAACAGGGAAGTCTACGAGGCTGCCAGCGAAGGCCATGAGGAAAGACAACTGATGAGTCAGCACGCCGTCCAGGACCCCACTGAAGGCCGAGTGAAGGAAGAACCATCAGGAGGAGACAATCACCTTAGCTGTGAAAACAGAAGAAGGATGAGTCATGGTGGGAGCGAAAGAGCAAGAAAAGCCACATAATGGGTGGGCACCAAGGGCACTAGGAGGCCAGGAGTTAGACAGAGAGGGATGCCAATGGGGCTGGTTGCAGTGCAGGAGCCAGTGACATCAGAGGTGATGGCAACGAGGTTCTACGGGAGGGTGCCATGGGCATGAGAGCCAGCACTATTGCATCAGGTGGGTACCCCATTGGGTGGCGGTGCCACATATCGAGGGGGTACAGGAGCAGACTGAGGCTCCGCACTGGGATGTTCCAGAGTGGGGGTAGGAGCTGCATTGAGAGGCACTGGAATGGGCACTTGAGCTGCATCCGGAGGGTCGGAGCAGGCGTAGAAGCCACATTGGGAGGTGCCAGGTTAGGCTTAGGAGTCACAGCGGAAAGTGGCAGAGCGGGTGTAGGTTGGTGGCCAGGGCCAAGGCGGCCAGTCGAGAAGCATCCGGAAAAGCAGGTTAGGTGGTCCAGCGCAGCAAGGAACGCAGGCCAAGAATCCACAACCCCTACGAAGTTGGATGGAATCGGGGATAATGACATGTCAGGACAGGTGAGGTGCCAACGTAGGAGCTCTGAGATGCACAGGAAGTGCCTAGTACAAAGCAGAAGTGGTAATGTCGTTGCTGTAGCACCCCTCTGAAGCATTGATATTTCCTAGTTCAGATGAAGCAACTGCTGACCCTGCAACTGAAAGAGCTGCAGAAGCAAAAGTTCTGGTACAAAAGAACCCTTCACAAAAGACTAAGTGAAAAGAGACCAGAAGGGCATCAGTCGAATGTGCGTGGAAGTGCACAATGTGGAGAGAGGGCTATTTGGTTGAGTGTTGAGCACAGACACTGGAACAAAGTTCTGAAGAAAAGGAGTCATAAAAAGTTTACCCTTGTCGCAATTGAAGCATCCTGTTGTGGGATGGTGCGTGCAGTAAAAAAAAAGGTGTCCATGTGTTATTGAGAATGGAGTTTATTTTTGCAAGAAAGTAAACAAAAAAATATTAACAGCAGAAAACAGGTTCACCACGAAAGAAACATAAAGAGATCATCATGATCTAAATAGAATAACTGCAACTCATTCAATAAAGTTCACAGAACGCGTGAGAGAAAGCACACAGTCTGTCACCATAAGTTACTTTGCTGCAGACAAGGTCGGAATTGGTTGCAGTCACAGTTGGTGGCTGCACTAGCATAATCCTGGACCTGGTGCATGCCATCAGAGACTCGCCGTATGCCACTCAGGTTCACGGTCGGTTTCTGTCCCTGTTCCACTAGTAGTGTTAGCATTAATACGTCGCAGACTGAGCAGACAAAGGGTTATTTTGGCCATCTTAGTGAGCCTGATGCTATTCAGTTAAGAGGTCATTTGAGTGAGATTCCTAATGTGCTAACTGATCAGTTGGGGTGACCAACAAGATTCAATACAAGATCCGTTTAGTGGATGATTTTCCAATTTGCCAGGCTCCTCATCTGTCAGTGCATAAAATGAAGATTTTAAGGCAAAAGGTCGAGACCAAGCCAGTAAAGGAGTGATTAAACCTTCAGCTTCTCCATATGCCTCACCTATATTTTTGATGACTAAGGGACAGCGCAAAGAATTTAGACTGGTTGTTCATTATAGGATCCTCAATGAAAAGAATCATTTCCCATTCCAAATCTCCATAACTGTTTTACTTGGTTTGCTGAAGCCTCCTATTTTTGTGTACTTGATTTAAATAAGGCTTGTTATCAGATACCATTGAGTAAGGATTCGAAGTCAGTTACATCCCTCTGTACAGACTGGGATTTGTATGAACTCAGACGTGTACCCTTTGGCCTAGCCACTGGAGCTGCCATGCTTTCACAGATTTTGTACCATGTTTTGGAGAATTTGAAGTTCAACTGTGTTTCTAATTATCTTGATAATGTTGTTGTGTATAGTCAGTCCTTTGCTGACCATCTTTTGCATCTTCAGTAGGTCTTATTGAGGCTTCGGTGTGCTGGTTTGACGATCAAACCTTCTAAGGTCACTTTCACGAAGCAGCAAATTTTGTTTTTGGGACATCTGGTTTCTAATGATGGAGTCAGAATCAATCAAGAACGTGCTTCCAATCTTAAGAAGTCTTCTACCCCTAAGAACAGAAGAGGAGTTGCTGAGTTTATCGGGTTGGCCAACTACTTTCGGAAGTATGTTCCTAATTTTGCTCAGTTAGAGCCACCCCTCTTAATGATCTTCTTAAGAAAGGACAGGAAATTGTTTCGGTTGAGAGCCAGCAGGCCACATTTGAGGGGTGATTAAGATGGCTATAAGTAACCTACCAGTATTAGCGATTCCTAATTTCAAAAGAGATTCATTCGCCAGACCGACAAGTGTAACACTAGGATAGCCAAAGTCCTTTTACAAGAAGATGCAGGTGAGAAACGACCTATTGCCTTTGCCTCACGAAGGTTGGTGGGACCTGATTTTAAGTATTTGGTGTAAGAGTGTGAGGCTCTGGCTGTTCTGTTCACTCTTGAAAAGTTTAATTTTTATCTTGAACACAGAGAACGTGACCTAGAGACTGATAGCCAGGCTTTAAGTTGGGTTTTGGCTTGCCTAAGAAAGACAGGCAGGATTTGCAAGGTGGATGATCCTTATATCTGCCTTTCATTTCAAGGTTTACCATATCAGGGGTTCAGATAACTATGTGGCCAATGCGCTCAGCAGCATGTTTGAGGAAGGTGCCAACAAATCCAGGAAGTGTTGTTCAGCCATCATATCTTCTGGTTTTAACATCCTAACTGAGATACCTCAATTATTTTCTGATCTCAGGAATCAGCAGGCTCAAGATCCTTATTTAGGTCGAAAAAGGTATTTGTGAGAAACTTCTCAGTTATTCCTCAAGAAAGAGAATACTCCTCTCTGTGGGACACCATCTTGACAGAGCTCTGTCCATGCGGTTGGAGAGGCTTGCGTATCCGCAGGAAGCTGTGAGCTATGCCGAAGGTAGAGGACCTACTGCCGGAAAGGCCACAGCCAATGGAACAGATTAAGTGTGTCCCACAATGTCCCATCTTCCCTATCCACTCCTAGTCCTACCCTATTCCCTGACACAACCCAAGGTGTGATGCGATCCGTGCTGAGGGGTGCTTGGCACATGGGAAGATGGTTCACAAACGGAGTCTCAGGGATACCGGGTGACCTCTCTGAGTAACCAGCCTTACACTGCATGGGGTATTCATGGTGTGGATCTTCTAGATCCCCAAATCTCGTGGTACCAATATGGACATGATTATAGAAAATAAAGAAAAACAAACTGAGGGGCAAATTGAGACCTCAGATAACCAGACATTGGGGACAGAACCAATGTAAGGCATTCCCACTACTGATTCAGGGTCTAGACCTGAGTCAGAAGTGGGAACTGTAACCAAGAAGCTGGACCAGATTAAGATCAAAGGCTTGTCTGTGGCCCAGAGGAGGAAGCTACACAGGAAACAGAGGAAAAAGGAAGGGAAAGAATGGCTTTCTAAAGACAAGTGGAGGGAATTAAAGGGACTAGAACCTAAGACCCCCAGGAAGAAACTGTCTCAGTTTGAAGGGGACACACAGACCCCCACAACGTCAAAGACAGGTAGTAAGCAGATAAGGGAGGAACCAAAGCCTCACTCCTCCCTGGATAAGTGAGTCCATAAAAACTGAGGCAAGAAATAGGGAAACAGACCCATGGTACTGCAGTCTTGGTTTTTAGGATGGCAGTTATCCAGGAAGGTTATCCACTGGTAGCCATCACTTCACAGCAGGAGGACCTGGTACAGATGGCCCTCTTTGAGAAGATTGGGGGGGGAGGGGGGGTGCTAGCACCCCAGGACCCAACTTCAGGAGGGTCTATCTAGATCACGGTGCACTCATTTTTGTCTGTGAGGGGGTGCACGTGGTAGAATGGCTCAAGAACAAGGTGCCCATGATATCCCCGTGGGAAGAAGCGAAGCTGGTGGTTAAGACGGTACTGGACCTTTGATTCCATGATGATGGGTAGCTATGTCAAACAGTGGCATGTGGTGTTGGAGCCATCCTCATCAGACCACATGTACATCAAATTCAAGGTTGAAATGGGAATCGGACAGACCATGATCTACAGGAATCCCAGGAAAACAGACTGGGAGACATGTAGGAGGGACCTTGACTTAGGCTTATCGGAAATTAAAACCTCGATAAGGAATCCAGTAGAATTTGAGGAAGTAGCAGATGCTGTTACCTCTGCCATAGTGACCTCATATGAGGACAACTGCACAATCACCAGGAAGTGTACAAATAGGAGTGTTCCTCGGTGGAATGACAAACCGGAACGGCAAAGAAAACAGGTACGGAGACTGTTTAATATTGTGAGTCATAAAGGACAATGGGCTAAATATCATGAGGCCCTTGTCAATTACAATCTTGCAATCAGACAAGCAAAGGAGGCATCCTGGAAGGCATTCTGTGAGGAAGTGGAGGGCACAGCTGCACAAGTCAGACTTCAGAAGATTTTCACTAAAGTACCAACCAATCAAGGAGGTACATTAAGGAAGGAGGATGGGGACTATACAAAGGCAGCACATGAGACGCTGGAATTGCTCCTCAAAACTTACTTTCCTCAATATGCTTCGCCGGGCAACACAGACCAGTATGTGACCCCAGAGAGATACGTTTCTCAGGCACTCGAAGAGAGGACTGGGAATCGGCCAAGGGGTGTGTGAACTTCAACAAAATCCAGTGGGCAGTGGGAATATTCTAACCATTCAAGTCACCTGGCCCAGATGGAGTTTTTCCAGCTCTCCTGCAACAGGCAGGAGGAAAGCTCATTTAGAGTCTTATGCAGGCTATTTAGAGTTAGCCTAGCAATAGGAATCATTCCCAATGCTTGGAGGGCAGTGAAGGTTGTCTTCATTCCAAAGCCAGGGAGAACTGATCATATCAAGGCCAATGATATGAGACAAATCGGTCTGTCCTCCTTCATTCTCAAAACATTGGAAAAACTGGTTAATGTATATGTTGGGGAGAGGAGGCTAAGTAGGGTACCTCTACACTTGAACCAACACGCATACCAACCAGGTAAATCACATGAGACAGTTCTCCACCAACTCATTGGGAAGGTGAAAATAGCGCTTCACTTCCAAGAAATAGCCCTCTGCATCTTCCTGGATATCAAGGGGGCCTTCAGTAACACGACCTTCGATTCCATGGTAAGGGCAGCAGAGGTGCATAACCTGAGCCCACTATATGTAGGTGGACCAGGGCCATGCTTAGTGGAAGGAAGGTAGAGGCTATCATGGTGAACGAAAAGATGGTAATTAAGACCACTAGAGGCTGCCCACAAGGAGGAGTTTTGTCTCCTCTATTGTGGAATCTAGAGGTGAACGAACCCATTGAGGAACTAAGTTCTACACAATGCTTCTGCCAAGGATATGCAGATGACCTTGTCATAGTAATACTTGGCAAATTCATTGACACGGTTAGGAATATGGCACAAGAAGGATTGGAAATTGTGCAAAAATGGTGCATTAAACAGGATCTGAGAGTTAATCCTAAGAACACTGTTGTGGTGCCATTTATGAAGAGACGTATTCAACACTCAAGTTGGAATCTAAAGCTCTTCGATGAAACTCTACCTGTGAAGGGGACAGTGAAATATCTAGGGGTAACCTTGGATGAGAAGCTAACTTGGGCCCCTCACATTAAGAGCATCTGCTCCAAGGCAAAAAGTACTCTAGTGAGTACTAGGAGGGCTTGTGGCAAAAACTGGGGCCTAAGCTCCAGTGGTATGCTCTGGATTAGACCTAGGATTTCCTACGGGGCTGTAGTGTGGTGGAAGAAGGTATAACAGCGGGTTGCTGCTAAGGAGCTTGCTAAGGTGCAGAGATTGGCCAGCTTAGCCATAACAGGTGGAATTAGCAGCACACCAACTGCTGGAATGGAAGCCATTCTGGATATGCCTCTACTTCACCTTTGGGTCAAGATGGAGGCAGCAGCTGGGGCACACAGATTTAAAACTGGCAAAAATTGGGTCTCATTTGGATATCCAGAATCAAACACTAACATAGTGAGTGAGGTAAATATAGGAATTGCTGGGGAAATGCCTGCTGTCTATATAATAACTCCCAACTGCTTCGACAAGCGTTACAACATTATAATTGGAAGTGGGGAGCAGTGGGGAAAAAACAGTTCGACACTGTATGGGGAACATTGTTTGGTTCACCGATGGGCCAAAAACAGACCAAGGCATTGGGGCAGGGTTATACGGGTTTCAGGCAAGACTGGAGAGCATCATTTCGCTAGGAAAACTGGCCTCTGTATTCCAAGCTGAAATTACTGCAATCAGGGCATGTGTGGAGGAGAATATGTATAGGTGCTACAATGATCGTAGCATCTACACCTATTCAGACAGCTCTGAAATCATTGACAGCTCCTGCAACAAGATCTAAGATTGTTTGGAAAAATTCCGTCTTCATGAAAATACATTTAAGATTGGTTAGGGTGTTCGGGGTATAAGTGGATGTCCCACGATATTCAAAATGAAATCATTGATCTACAAGGAAAGTCAGTGTTGAGAAAGGTATTGGCTTCAATCAAGAAGACCAAACATTTTTCTATTATGATTGATGAAACAAGTGATTCCTCAATTCACGAACAAGTGTCATTTTGTGTTCATACTGTCGATGATTCCTTAATCGTGAATGAAGACTTTATTGACTTATATGAGACCCCAACACTGAATCACAAACTCTGTTTAGTATTTTCAAAGACATTTTCACTCGTCTTGATTTGTCTATGGATAACTTAAGAGGACAGTGCTATGATGGTGCCTCAAATATGAGAGCTAAGTTCAAAGGACTAAAAAAGTTAGTTTTGGATGTACAACCAAAGGAATCCTTTTCAAGGAATCAATTGGCTCCACTCTTTACCATAATTTACTGTAGATCATATGGTAAGTAGCTGTCACCAACAAAAAAATTTATACAGGGTGATTCAGCTGTCCCTACCGATAAGTTTTATGCAACTCGCAATACCTTCAAACACCATACAAGATTTTCATATTATCTCGCTCCCTACGTGCAAATTACTAGTCTTACAGAAAAATGAATGGGGCATTTTTGTAGGAAATTTATTGTAGTTGAATTTTATACTGAGATACATTTTCGCTAGAGGTCGTAGGTTCCTAATTTATTAATTAATTAAAACAGATTTATGGGTAGTCATTGCTGACTGAAACCTGTAGTCTAAGGACCTAACGAGTTTTTAATCACAGACGGAAATAAAGAAATTTATTCTACACTTCCTGGACCACTGTTCTATTCGGGACCATGAGGTAGTTTGTGAAATTTAAGAAAAATATACAAAAGTGAGCTCCAAACGTGTTTTTCTCGAATAACTCGAAAACAGTGGTCACCAGCAAAAACGTATCCCAGATCAAAATTTAATTATATTAAATTTCCTACTAAAAGGTCATGTTCATTTTTTCTGTAGGAGTAATAATTTGTGTGTAGTGAGCGAAATAACATGAAAAATCTCGCATGTGGGTTTTGGATACATTGTAGATTGCATAAAACCTATAGGTAGTGGCAGCTCAGTCACCCAGTGTACCATTATTTTACAGTATCAGTTGCACATTTTTTTACAATCTGACTAGATTCGACCTCCATGGATTAATTTCAGAACAATGCACGTGCAGAGGCAGTCAAATGGGAACATTTAAAAAATTATCACAAACCGGATACTTAAAACAAATTTTATTTCTGTTTTTGACGTGAATCTATAATACATGAATGAAAATTAATAGTTTAACTTACTGATCTCTAAACATGGTATCGATCAGATGGCGTCTTTGATTTCGCACACATTCTCAAAATCTGAGGGTGAATCTGGTCATGACGTTACATAACATCTCCAAAGTAGTGGCGCTGCTCACAGTTCGGACTTTTCAGTTGTAGACAGTCTCCGCCATCTGATGTCTATGATGGATGTTATGGCTTTAGCCAAGGACTTTATAAACACTGTAAGGGAATCCAACAAAAGGGTGGGAATTTTCAGAGGCATACGCTGTTAGAGCATCAACAACCAAGCTGGTCTATGACCCCTTTGCCTGACTTGATGGACTGTGAGCTTCTAGTATCTTGAGAATATTGAAAAACTTTGAAGAACTTCTAGAGTTTTTTGAAACATTTTCTGCAGAGGACAAAACAGAGGCAGGTTACAAATGTGCAGGCTACCTTGGGTCAATGTTGCAATTGAAGACTTATTTACGTCTTTATTGCCATGCAATGAACCCAGTAGAGGATGTCACTGAAAAAATTCAATGCCCTCATCTAAGTGTTGCTGATCTGAAGAAAATATATGATGAGTATTGAATGGAAGGCGTGATAGTTTTGAACACTTTTGGGAATTATGTTAAAAAAAAAGAACCTTCACAAGTCGATGATCCTTCGCTTCCTGGGAATCGAAGTATACCAAAGTATGAAAACAATGAAGCCAGCTCTCCTTACACTTTCAAAACACCAAAGGAATATTACAAAGCTATTTACATTGAATTTTGTGAAATGGTGCAATCTTGCATTACTGAGCGATTTGCCTCAACTGGACTCACGTAGATCATTGCAGTTGAACAAGAGTGCTTGCTTTTAGTAAGCAGAGGTGAAACAAATTTGGAACAACCAATTGAGTTTTTCAAAAATGACCTAGACATTGAGAGACTTGAAACTGTTAGCCGATATCGCTAATAAAAAACAACTGGTATTAAAAAACAGGCGTGAAGTAAGAAAGTACATTACACAAGAGAAATGTTATGTGAAGTAGTGAAGAGCACTAAGCTTCTCGAAGTAGTTCCAATCATGACAGCAACAGCAGAATGGTCATTTAGTGCCCTTAGGTGTCTGAAGTCATATCTCCAATCAACAATGGGACAGAAGCGATTGAACAACTTGGCTGTTCTTCATGCCCAACAATATGTTTTGGATGAATTGGATATCCAACCAGTCATCAACAACTTTATACTCAGTAATCCAGTCAGACAGTCGACATTTGCACCTTTCTAAAGACACTCTGGCCCTAATAATGGCATTTAGAGCAATATTAAAAATCTTTATAAAATAGAGAATTAAATACATACATGTAAGGGTCTATGGGTTTGCATGTAGTCGCACAGTATGTAACACATGCTTGCCAGCCGACCTATCTTGGAATGCTGACAATTTGCTTGGTCAGTAGATGTGTGTCCGACCACAGGGGAGTAAGCCACTGGCTGCCATCCACAGTCCGCAGTATATCAAGCATGGCCTCGGGTGCGAATATGTCTCTCTTCTTAGCTCACCATGGAGCCCTTTGATACAACCGTAATTAGCCAGTGTTAGGATGTCAGACACAGGGATGACGGGTGCACGTAGCGAGTGTGTTTTACAACCATCCTTTTGTTAATAAACTCTTTAAATGTACTTCTTGGTGTTCACGTATTTCTGTACCTCAGGGACCCACTGCTTACAAATCCTGACAAATATTTCATGTAATTATCATCCATGGGCAACAACACAAACAACCTCCTTATAAAAGTGCTGTCAGAAATGGGGATAATTGTGGAAAATCTACAGTCCTGAAGAGGTGCGGCACAACGTGAACTTCGAGCAGCAGCAGCATGAACACCTTCTGATTAGGCGGGGACATTGAATGCTGGAATTCAGATTGGTCTACTGCAGTTTGACTAGGATACAAAAGGCAGTGATGAACTTCTATTTTACACTTGAGTGACTCATTGGCGTTAAATTAGACGAAATGCCGCAATCCAGTCAGAGTAATGTTGTCGATCTACAAACTGTTATTAATTAACTGCGAGAAGAGATTCAGCAGTTCAAAGCAGAAAGAAGTGAGCATAACATTCCGAAAGACTTGTCAAATGATAGTTCATGCAGTACAAGTATATCTACAATAAAGAATTTTTCATTATTGCCATCAGTACCAGTGTTTAGCGGGACACCCAAAGATGATGTGAAAATGTTTTTTCATAAGCTTGAAGGTGCCACCTTGTTAGGATCATGGACAGATTCCAATAAGCTAGTAGTTGCCAAATTAATAATTCGGGGAGCAGCACAATATTTCATTAGCGTGGAGCCTACTTGCATGAAAACAGAAGATTACAATGAGTTTAGAACGTTATTGTTCAAGGATTTACACGTAAAAACATGATCAGGTTTTACAGAGAGCAGCTTTACAGTTTGCAACTGTGATGAGACAAATTTATCAAGCAGTTTGCTGACAGAATTCAAAACATCAACGCTCAAACGTATGAGTTAGTAGAAGATGAAAATGAGAATCGCATTCACTTGTTCGAGCAAACCAGAGAGCCTTGGACACATTTATTCATGGGTTGTATGGAGAGGAAGTAAGCAAAGCTGTTAGATTGGCATGATGTAAAACATTTCAGGAAGCATTAGAATCAGCTGTTGGTTTCGTTGAAGCACTAAGACAACCGAATGAAATGCAGAAACAAGTACGCAGAGTTTTCAACACAACAGTACAATGCTATAGATGCAATAAGCTGGGCCACAACCATAAGAATTGTAAAGAGAATCGAATCTGCTATCATTGCGGAATGTAGGGTCATGTTTCGAGAGATTGTTGCAACAAGAAGAAAGGTAATATGAACAACAGACAATCTGCCAGATCTTTAAATGGGTACGGGAACGTATGGGCCACCACTCCATCTGCCCCCTGCCAGAGACAGTGATTTCTGTTAGTTCCAGCGAAAATCAGATTGAAAATCACTTCATGATAGGTGCTGTATATCGTGGCAGAAACATCAAACTACTTATTGACACAGGAGCATAGACCTCATTAATGTGGTGTTGCATAGATGAAAGGGATAAATTTAAACTGCCGCTATTAAAAGTGGGAGGGTTAAACAGAGGAAAACTACATAACTATGGAGAAGTTGATGTAGAATTAATTCTTGGCCAAGGCCAAGTTGAAGATGGAAATAAAGATAAATACACAGGAGGGGTGCAAGTAGTTTCAAATAACAAAATGCGTTACGACAGTGTACTTGGATTTGATTTCTTGTCCACTAGCGAGGCAGAGATATTTGTCACAGAAAGAAATATCAGACTAGGCTGTAGCAACCTAGGAAATTGTTCTTCAGATCATACTCAAAGGAGCAGCAATACTGACGACACGGGAATGGACCGCCCAAATGATGCATCAGATCAAACCATCCGAGTCGATGTTCAAATTGATCAGCCTCAACAAATTCCCAAGGGAGCAGGAAAGACAATGTACATTGAAGTTAAGTCATCCCAATGCAAGGAAGGAAGTTTGTTATTAATTGAACGATCCGAGAAAAATGAGTTACTGGATACAATGCATTGTTATGTTGCTAGAAGTGTAGCTGTCACTACAATGGTGAGATAGAATGTTGCAAAAGTCCCAGTTACAATAATGAAAATGAGGAACGAGGATGTTCTTTTGCCCTCGTGGAACGAAAGTTGCTGAAGTGCCAAGTGTAAGTAAAAGTGAAGTAATACAGATTCCAGATGACGTAACAAATGCTGCAGTTATAAACACAGATTTTCGTAACAGTACCGCAAAATTGCAACAAGGAGATGAAGTTAATAATGAACTGAAGAAGCACAAGATTTGGAAGAAGATAGAACATTTGACAGTTCATGAACAGTAGATTTTAGTGCCTGTGTTGGAGTACACAGATTTATTCCGAGACGTACAAATTTACCTGTAACTCATTTAGTTCAGCATCATATCCATACAGGGAATGCAGCCCCAATCACACAGAAACCTTACCGAATACCATTCAGTCAAAGAGAGTTGGTAGAAGACGTGGTTAAAGAACAATTATAAGCTGGAATTATAAAACCAAGAGATCCTCCAGACCCAACGTTCTGTTCACCTGTTGTAATTGTAAAGAAGAAATCAATTTCTGGAGAACCACAGTTCTGTTTTAGTGTTGATTTTCCAATCCCAAAGAAATCAATTTCTGGAGAACCACAGTTCTGTTTTAGTGTTGATTTTCCAATCCCAAAGAAATCAATTTCTGGAGAACCACAGTTCTGTTTTAGTGTTGATTTTCCAATCCCAAAGAAAGCAGGTGTTGACAGATGTGAAAATTACTGAACTATCAGTTTAATAAGTCACAGCTGCAAAATACTAACGTGAATTCTTTACAGACGAATGGAAAAACTGATAGATGCTGATCTCAGGGAAGATCAGTTTGGATTCCGTAGAAATGTTGGAACACATGACGCAATACTGACCCTATGACTTATCTTAGAAAAAAGATTAAGGAAAGGCAAACCTACGTTTCTAGCATTTGTAGACTTAGAGAAAGCTTTTGACAATGTTGTTTGGAATACTCTCTTTCAAATTCTGAAGGTGGCAGGGGTAAAATACAGGGAGCGAAAGGCTATTTACAATTTGTACAGGAACCAGATGGCAGTCATATGAGTCGAGGGGCATGAAAGCGAAGCAGCAGTTGGGAAGGGAGTGAGACAGGGTTGTAGCCTGTCCGTGATGTTATTCAATCTGTATATTGAGCAAGCAGTAAAGGAAAGAAAAGAAAAATATGGAGTAGGTATTAAAATCCATGGAGAAGAAATAAAAACTTTAAGGTTCGCCGATGACATTGTAATTCTGTCAGAGACAGCAAAGGACTCGGAAAAGCAGTTGAACGGAATGGACAGTGTCTTGAAAGAAGGATATAAGATGAACACCAACAAAAGCAAAACGAGGATAATGGAATGTAGTCGAATTAAGTCGGGTGTTGCTGAGGGAATTAGATCAGGAAATGTGACACTTAAAGTAGTAAATCAGCTTTGCTATTTGGGGAGCAAAATAACTGATGATGGTCAAAGTAGAGAGGATATAAAATGTAGACTGGCAATGGCAAGGAAAGCGTTTCTGAAGAAGAAAAATTTGTTAACATCGAGTATAGATTTAAATGTCAGGAAGTCGTTTCTGAAAGTATTTGTATTGAGTGTAGCCATGTATGGAAGTGAAATGTGGAGATAAATAGTTTAGACAAGATGAGAATAGAAGCTTTCGAAATGTGGTGCTACAGAAGAATGCTGAAGATTAGATGGGTAGATCACATAACTAATGAGGAGGTATTGAATAGAATTGGGGAGAAGAGGAGCTTGTGGCACAACTTGACTAGAAGAAGGGATCGATTGGTAGGACATGTTCTGAGACATCGAGGGATCACAAATTTAGCATTGGAGGGCAGCGTGGAGGGTAAAAATCGTAGAGGGAGACCAAGAGATGAATACACTAAGCAGATTCAGAAGGATGTAGGCTGCAGTAGGTACTGGGAGATGAAGAAGCTTGCACAGGATAGAGTAGCATGGAAAACTGCATCAAACCAGTCTCAGGACTGAAGACCACAACAACAACCGATCTCTGAATGCTACGACCACACCCAACATTTACCCCTTACCAAATTTAGTGGAAACCTTGGATTACTTGGGCTGAAGTCAAATTTTTTCAGTATGTGATTTAACAAGTGGCTTTCACCAGTTAACAGTGCATCCACATGATCAACAAAAACTTCATTTGTAACTGCAACAGGAGTATACAAGTATCTTTGTATGCCATTTGGACTTTGTAATGCTCCAGCTACATTTCAATGCCTGATGGATTCAGTTTTATGAGGGCTCACCCCAACACAAGCACTTGTTTACCTTGATGATGTAATAATTTTTGGTGAAAACATGAAGCAGCATACTGAGAGACTACAGATTGTTTTTGAGCATATAATAAATCCAAAATTGTCTTTGTCAATAGATAAATGCCATTTTGCACGAAGTAAAGTTAACTACCTTGGTCATGTTATAACCACTGAAGGTGTTCGACCTGATCCAAAATTAATTGAAGATTTAAAGAATTTTTCTGAACCACAGGATTTGAAAGAACTGCAGTCATTCTTGAGATTGTCAAATTTCTACAGACGATTTATAGCTGGTTATGTGAATATAGTATGTCCAATGACACAGCTACTGAAGAAAGGAGCCACATTTAATTGGTCAACAGAATGCAAAAAGGCAAAGGAAGAACTTAAAACTGCTCTAACCACAGCCCCAGTGTTAGCCTATCTGGATTTCAGTAAACCACTTATTCTTTCAACAGATGCATCCAGTTTTGCAATAGGATCAATCTTGTCTCAAGAAGTTGATGGTCATGAACATCCAATCTCATTTGCTTCAAGACAATTAAACAAATCGGAATGTAATTATACTGCTACTGAGAAGGAGCTTTGTGCTTTGGTCTTTGGTATAACACATAACAGATGTTTCTTAACAGGAAGAGAATTTACAGTTATTACAGATTATGCCACACTTAACTGGGTATTGAGCTTAAAGGATCCAAGTTCCAGGTTAATAAGATGGGCATTAAGACTGAGTGAGTACCAATTTAAGGTTATTCACTGACCTGGTAAACAAAATGTGAATGCTGATGCAATGAGTCGAAAAGTCAATGTTTGTGTTACCATAAGTTGAGAAGAAGAGTTAAGGGTAGCTCAAGAAGAAGATCCACAATGCAAATTATGGAAAAATGATCAATGGTTTGTCAAAGTAGATGAATTATTGTACAAAATCAGTAGTAAAGGAAACCATCTAGTTATTCCAGAAAGTATGAAAGAGCAAATCATGAGAGAACAACATGATTCTTTATTATCGGGACATTGCGGTAAACAAGCAACAAACATTAAAATAGCTCAAATATTTTGGTGGCAGAGCCACAAAGCTGTCATTTTTGAGGTTGTTTCACAATGTGTAAAAGATGGAATAATGTAGGAAAAAGTAGAGCGACAGTACAAAAACTCCCAGAGACAAGTGAACTATTTGAAAGAGTGGGACTAGATGTTGTAGGACCATTGCCTAAGACTAAAGATGGTAACAAATACATATTGACAATGTTAGATCATTTCTCTAGATTCCTTCTCATGATACCAATACCAGATCAGAGTGCTGAGACTATAGCTAAAGTTGTTTTTTTTTTTTTTTTTTTTTTTTGATTCTTAAGTTTGCATCACCATTAAGTATAATTAGTGGTCAAGGAACAAATTTTATGAGTGAATTACTTAAATGGACTTGTAAGGTCATGCAGATAACTCAGTTAAGGACTACACCAGCACACCCTGAAGGAAATGGAAGAGTTGAGCAAGTCCACAGAACAATTATTAAAATGGTTAGCCATTATGTGGGCAGCAAACACGACAATTGGGATATCTGTTTACCGTACTTGGTAAGTTGTTACAGTGCCAAAATGCACAGCTCAGCTGTCCAAAGTCCATCTGAGATCATCTACAGAAGAAGAATGCATTCACCCTTGGACTTTGAATGAGCGACTGCCGGAATCAGCAATGAACACGTAAGGGATCTAGCATGCAAACTAAAGGAAGCACGGAGGGGAGTTAAACAGTGAAACCATCAATCCTTTCTTCAGTAAGCAAGACAACATGACTGCCAAGGAACAGTGCCACAGTATCAAGTTGGAGATCTTGTGTATCTGAGCAACACGGTGTTAAAGAAGAGTCAAGTCAAAAAAGTTTAAGAAGTTTTGGAAAGGACCATATCCAATCTTGGAGGTGTTGTCACCAGTCACTCTTAAGCTCCAACTGCCCTTTCATTCAATTGTCATTCATGTCAGTCGTGTAAAGCCATTTCTGGGTGGATTTCTTGTAGCAAGATGATGAGGACCGACTGAGTGGCAGACCTGCTGTTCTCAAACCCAGGAAGCGAGAATTGCGAGGTCGCAGTCCAGACTTCGAGGCCGAGGCATTGCCATGTTCTGAGCAGTCCTGTTCCAGACACCCCTGCAATCTGCGTAAACGTGTATATTGTGTGAGAATGCAATGTGTGTGTTTATTTCATCCATGTGCTCATGTGAATGTATGGTGAAAATTTAGTATTGAAGCTATTACACAAGTGCACAAGTGAAACTAAACCTTTTATTCCACAGGTTACCACAAGAAACTCATTTATTTTATGTTCTTTGTTAACTTTAGTATTTAGAACTAATTAACCATGTTCATTTTTATTCTAATGTTTGCTATGATAGTGTATTCTACCAATGCTGTAGTCATAGTACCACAGAGTACAGGTGTTTTGTTTAAAACACAATCAGACATAGTAGTTTCAACAAGTAAAGCAAAACTTGTACTCAAGTACAATCTGAGTGAAATCCAGCAACAGTTCAATTCTGTGAAGAAGCAAATTGATCTAATTCATTCTGTGAAGGGTAATGATACAAGTTTGGAAATGGGTGCATTTTGGTATAATAATTGGATCACAGCCAAAGTTCAGGTAGAGTCTACATTTGGTAATTATGAACAAGAGATTTATTTTTTTTTTTTCAAGCTTTTGCCACATAAAACCTTGTTTAGGCGTAAACGTGCTTACTTTGATTTTGGAGGGAGTATCCTTTGTACTGTATTTGGCTCTTTAACTAGTCGAGATCTACTGGAAGTTAAAGGCAAAATGTTAGCTGTTGAACAACAGTCCAGTACAAATTCAGCTAACCTCTCTAATGAAATTATTGTATTAAAGAATATGCAAAGAACCATTACTAACCACACAGTTTTCATTGAACAGATTGTAAAGCAATTTATCTCACATTTCCACATAATTCGTAATGAAATGAATGCAAATATCCAAGAACTATTCCAAGGATTAAATGCTGTGAGTGCACACTTAGATTTAAACACTCTTTTGTTAAGGATTACTGATAGTTTATCAAGTGCTAGAATTGATGCCCTTAACTTAAGAACAGCCTTAGAAAGTAGTTCAAATGATTGTATGATTGTTTGAGCAGTGTACTACTACATACAGGACAATTTTTACAGATCCTACTATCAATCGAACGAAAGCTAGATGCAACATATACTATGATTGTTCCATAAAAACACGGGAGAACTGCCGGATATCAGTAATGTCGTGCCACGATATTTTGGCGCAGAGTCATCTGGCCATCTTCAGGTGAGTGCCACTGTAGTAGTACTATGATTTACCCTGTTACCTTTTACAATTTATATGCTTACTACTCTCCCCCCATGAACCATGGACCTTGCCGTCGGTGGGGAGACTTGCGTGCCTCAGCGATACAGATAGCAGTACCGTAGGTGCAACCACAATGGAGGGGTATCTGTTGAGAGGCCAGACAAATGTGTGGTTCCTGAAGAGAGGAAGCTGCCTTTTCAGTACTTCCAGGGGCAACAGTCTGGATGATTGACTGATCTGGCCTTGTAACACTAACCAAAATGGCCTTGCTGTGTTGGTACTGCAAACGGCTGTAAGCAAGGGCAAACTACGGCCGTAATTTTTTCCTGAGGGCATGCAGATTTACTGTATTGATAAACAATGATGCCGCCCTCTTGGGTAAAATATTCCAGAGGTAAAATAGTTCCCCATTCAGATCTCCGGGTGGGCAGGTAGGTTAGAAAATTTAAAAACGGAAGTGGATAGGTTAAAGTTAGATATAGTGGGAATTAGTGAAGTTCGGTGGCAGGAGGAACAAGACTTCTGGTCAGGTGAATACAGGGTTATAAATACAAAATCAAATAGGGGTAATGCAGGAGTAGGTTTAAAAATGAATAGGAAAATAGGAATGTGGGTAAGCTACTACAAACAGCATAGTGAATGCATTATTCTGGCCAAGATAAATACGAAGCCCACACCTACCACAATAGTACAAGTTTATATGCCAACTAGCACCACAAATGATGAAGAGATTGATGAAATGTATGATGAGATAAAAGAAATTATTCAGATTGTGAAGGGAGACGAAAATTTAATAGTCATGGGTGACTGGAACTTGACTGTAGGAAAAGGAAGAGAAGGAAACGTAGTAGGTGAATATGGAATGGGAGTAAGGAATGAAAGAGGAAGCCGTCTGGTAGAATTTTGCACAGAGCGTAACTTAATCATAGCTAACACTTGGTTCAAGAATCATAAAAGAAGTTTGTATACATGGAAGAAACCTGGAGATACTGGAAGGTATCAGATAGATTATATAATGGTAAAACCTGGTTTTAAATTGTAAGACATTTCCAGGGGCAGATGTGGACTTTGGTTATGAACTGTAGATTAAAACTGAAGAAATTGCAAAAAGGTGGGAAACTGGGGAGATGAGACCTGGATAAACTGAAAGAACCTGAGGTTGTAGAGAGCTTCAGGGAGAGCATTAGGGAATGATTGACAAGAATGGGGGAAAGAAATACAGTAGAAGAAGAATGGGTAGCTTTGAGAGATGAAATAGTGAAGGTAGCAGAGGATCAAGTAAGTAAAAAGATGAGGGCCACTAGAAATCCTTGGGTAACAGATGAGATATTGAATTTAATTCATGAAAGGAGAAAATAAAAAAATGCAGTAAATGAAGCAGGCAAAAAGGAATACAAACGTATCAAGAATGAGATCGACAGGAAGTGCAAAATGGCTAAGCAGGGATGGGTAGAGGACAAATGTAAGGGTGTAGAGGCACATATCACTAAGGGTAAGATAGATACTGCCTACAGGAAAATTAAAGAAACCTTTGGAGAAAAGAGGATGACTTGCATGAATATCAAGAGCACAGATGGAAACCCAGTACTGAGCAAAGAAGGGAAAGCAGAAAGGTGGAAGGAGTATACAGAGGGTCTATACAACGGCGATGTTCTTGAGGACAATATTATAGAAATGGAAGAGAATGTAGATGAAGATGAAATGGGAGATATGGTACTGTGTGAAGAGTTTGACAGAGCACTGAAAGATCTAAGTCGAAACGAGGCCCCGGGAATAGACAACATCCCATTAGAACTAATGACAGCCTTGGGAGAGCCAGGCCTAACAAAACTCTACCATTTAATGAGCTAGATGTATGGGACAGGTGAAATACCCTCAGACCTCAAGAAGAAGATAATAATTCCAATCCCAAAGAAAGCCGGTGTTGATAGATGTGAAAATTACTGAAAAATCAGTTTAATAAGCCACGGCTGCAAAATACTAACATAAATTTTTTACAGACGAATGGAAAAACTGGTAGAAGCCGACCTCGGGGAAGATCAGTTTGGATTCCGTAGAAATGTTGGAACACGTGACGCTATACTGACCCTACTACTTACCTTAGAAAATAGATTAAGGAAAGGCAGATCTACATTTCTAGCATTTGTAGACTTAGAGAAAGCTTTTGACAATGTTGACTGGAATACCCTCTCTCAAATTCTAAAGCTGGCAGGGGTAAGATACAGGGAGCGAAAGGCTATTTACAATTTGTACAGAAACCAGATGGCAGTCATATGAGTCGAGGGGCATGAAAGCAAAGCAGCGGTTGGGAAGGGAGTGAGACAGGGTTGTAGCCTGTCCATGATGTTATTCAATCTGTATATTGAGCAAGCAGTAAAGGAAAGAAAAGAAAAACTTGGAGTAGGTATTAAAATCCATGGAGAAGAAATAAAAACTTTAAGGTTCGCCGATGACATTGTAATTCTGTCAGA
Organism: Schistocerca piceifrons; assembly: GCF_021461385.2. Taxonomy (NCBI): domain Eukaryota; kingdom Metazoa; phylum Arthropoda; class Insecta; order Orthoptera; family Acrididae; genus Schistocerca; species Schistocerca piceifrons. The sequence goes on from NC_060138.1 coordinate 992,425,752, forward strand.
GACAGCAAAGTGCCTGGAAGAGCAGTTGAATGGAATGGACAATGTCTTGAAAGGAGGATATAAGATGAACATCAACAAAAGCAAAACGAGGATAATGGAATGTAGTCGATTTAAATCAGGTGATGCTGCCGGAATTAGATTACGAAATGAGACACTTAAAGTAGTAAATGAGTTTTGCTATTTGGGGAGGAGGAGGAGGAGGATATTAGTGTTTAACGTCCCGTCGACAACGAGGTCATTATAGGCGGAGCGCAAGCTCGGGTGAGGGAAGGAAATCGGCCGTGCCCTTTCAAAGGAACGATCCCGGCATTTGCCTGAAGCGATTTAGGGAAATCACGGAAAACCTAAATCAGGATGGCCGGAGACGTGATTGAACCGTCGTCCTCCCGAATGCGAGTCCAGTGTGCTAACCACTGCGCCACCTCACTCGGTATATTTGGGGAGCAAAATAACTTATGATGGTCGAAGTAGAGAGCATATAAAATGTAGACTGGCAATGGCAAGGAAAGCATTTCTGAAAAAGAGAAATTTGTTAACATCGAATTTAGATTTAAATGTCAGGAAGTCGTTTCTGAAAGTATTTGAATGGAGTGTAGCCATGTATGGAAGTGAAATGTGGACGATAAATAGTTTAGACAAGATGAGAATAGAAGCTTTCGAAATGTGGTGCTACAGAAGACTGCTGAAGATTAGATGGGTAGATCACATAACTAATGAGGTGGTACTGAATAGAATTGGAGAGAAGAGAAATTTGTGGGACAACTTGACCAGAAGTAGGGATCAGTTGGTAGGGCATATTCTGAGGCATCAAGGGATCACCAATTTAGTATTGGAGGGCAGCATGGAGGTAAAAATCATAGAGGGAGAACAACAGATGAATACACTAAACAGATCCATAAGGATGTAGATTGCAGTAGGTACTGGGAGATGAAGAAGCTTGCACAGGATAGAGTTGCATGGAGAGCTGCATCAAACCAGTCTCTGGACTGAAGACCACAACAACAACATACTTACTGCAAGTTAACCACCACACCCTCTTTAATGACTGAAGATGAATTAACTGTTATTGTTTCTATACCCATTGCTAGATCAAAGCATAATTTTGAAATGTATAAGATTTATACTTACCCTGTAAAATGGAGACAGGCAGGTATTCATGTGAAGTACGTACTAAATGATTATCTACTGATCAGCAAGGATCGAACATACTTTGTGTCCCTAAATGAAAATGATTTGCATAAGTGTAGACATAGTCATAAGTTAATTTGCCCTGAATTGGCAGTATTTCTTAAACGATGTTCTGAAGGAATAATTTTCTCATTTAATTCCACCCTTGATGTCTCATTTACATGTAAAAATTGTGATACACCTGAGCTACCCTTTAAACTCAAATTGAATAATAGTGGATTAATCTTGAATGTCACACATTGTGATTTATCATGTGAAGTATTTGATTTACCTAGTGTATTGCCAACTACATTTCATGCAACTGGACTTTTACCATTAACAAGAATGTTATCTGTTTATTACAATGATTGGTACATATTAATATATGGAAAGCATTCCTTATCAAGTTTTTCTGAAGACAATGATTTAATTAAGGATATCCATGAAACTATAATTTCTTCCAATAATGAGTCAAACTTCATTGAAGCAGCAAATAGATTCCTTCGATTCATCCAGTAATGTTAACGCATACTTGATTGGCAGTATTGTGTTTTTATTGCTTTTACTAATTTGTCTTTTGTCATCAGTATTTGTCATGTACGAAACTGTCATTCTCAAAGCTCCCTTTTCTGTGCTGAATGTTACTGCATCTGCAAACAAAATATTTGTTTCAATGCCTTATGATGTCACAAATGGTGAAATAGATTCATAACACTCAGGAGGTCATTTTGAGTCACCTATGGTTGCACGTTTTCTCTGGTGAGAGTGCTGTAAGGGTCTACGGGATTGCACATAGCTGTACATTACGTAACACGTGCTTGCCAGCCGAACTATCATGGAATGCTGACAATTTGCTTGGTCAGTGGACGTGCACAGTGTGCCACAGGGGAATAAGCCACTGGCTGCCATCTGCAGCGCACCATATAACTAGCGTGGCCTCGGGAAAGAATATGTCTCTCTTCTTAGCTCACCGTGGATCCTTTCGATATGACCATATTAGCAGGTGTTAGGATGTCAGACACAGTGATGATGGGTGCATGTAGCATGCATGTTTATAATCAGTCTTTTGTTAATAAACTGTTTTAACTTATTTCTCAGTGATCGCATATTTCTGTACCTCAAGGACCCACTGCTAACAAATCCCGACAAATATTTCATGTAATTGTCATCCGGGTGCAACAACACAAACAACCTCCTTATATATATAATGTTAAATTTTCTGTTTCGAAATATTAGTACTAGTTTAGTACTGTATAACTATATTACTGTATTAGTTATTTCAAATACTTAAATATTTTTATGGTGTAAGACTCAATTAAGTATTAGGCATACTGTATTAACTTTATTAACTGTATTAAAGCAATCACTTTGAGATATTGTTTTTATTTAATGAATCCTGAGCCTTATTCAAAGTAATCTTAAATTAGCTATTTCACTTAGTAATCAAAGTGCTATCACTGTGCGACAGCAATATTTTATATTTTATTCTTTTAATGATAGTTTGGGATTTATTTAAATATGATTTCAGTCTTTTCAGAGCTATATATTCACTGCTCTGTAATAGTCTATAACAATGATTATCACTGTAAATGAAATTAGCTTTTTACAAAAATTTGTCTGTGTTTGTGTTTTGTTTCTTTTTTCAAAGCCAAAAAATGTGTCAGGCTTGTTGAGTTTCCTGGAGTGTCAAGTTATTAAGAGTTCAGTTTTTGGGGCTCTAATATTGGTCATATGACTCTAAAAGGCTTAAAAAGACTTTAAGACTCACTATTTTTCATATAAAATTTAGAAAATTTCCCAGGGCAAGACCGTCAGTATGCCCCCCCCCCCCCCAATATTTTTTATAAGTCAGTGCCCCTGAACACAGGTGGTAAATAAGGGTAAAGGTATTATTAGGACGTTTGTGGGACCCTGTGTAAGTGTTAAGATCTTAAGTCCTGTTAATATGCTAGTGTATAACCTGGTGCTGCCTGGTGACTGGGAAAATCTTGAAGGTGCATGTAAGCCAAATAAAAACTAATTGATTTGTTTCTCCCCCAAACTCATTATAAAAAAAGAAGAAGAAGAAGAAGAAGAAGAAGAAGAAGAAGAAGATGATGATGATGATGGGTTTTTTGACTTGAGTGGGGGAATCGTCATGCACAGCCTGTTACTTGACTCTGTGATTTTGTGAATAGTTTATTGCCGTGCCTGCTCTGTGCAATTTTGAAGTAATTTGTCTTAATCTGCTGACCAGCATTCTCTGTCAAAACAAATTCGCCATGGTTAATGTTGTTATGGTTATGTAATGCCCCCAGTTTTCATGCATAGCTGTTTCAAGGGCCTACATCTTATCTAGTTAAAAAAGAAGTTTGTTTTAAAATTCTTATGCAAAAAAACCAGTTCTAGGTTTTAATATTTGTTTTCATGATGTTTTAGAAGTTGGTGGGCTGTCTGGCATTACTATTATCCAGTCCTTTTAAGCATGTTCTGGGCTTCAGCTAATGGTAAGACCGTAGTTAGTTGTTTATTATATCCCTTCCTGGAAGAAATTACAGCTCTCGTTCTGTAGTTCTCTGTTAGTGAAGCTTATTTCCTGTGGTATATCAACTTAGTGGAAATGCTCTATAAGGGCAATCATTGTTAAACCATAACTTTACTTGTAGTGTAATCCAGTCAGAAACTAATCTTTGTCAAGAGCACTTACTGAGTTGCTGGGATAGTGTTCCATATCAGTGGGTTTTGCAGCAAGGGCCGGGCTTACTAGTAGCCATATGCATGGCTCTCAAGCATCTCCTAGTGCTGCTTGCTATTTGTTTGCAGCCACACATCCTGGCCTTCTGTGCTCAAGTTGAGTTTCTTATGTTATCTGACTTGCATTGTAAATTAAATTTTGCTGTCAGCCAAGCGGCCTTTGACTGACTGGCTTCACACAGGAAATTCTCTCTTTGATGTTTAATACATTCTGTATTCTTGTTGTAAGTTTTATTGTAGATTTTTTGTGTAAATCTTTGGGTAATCTCTTTATTATCTTTGTTAATGTCTGTCTCTTGGGGGTCCGCCTAATGTCTGAGACTTGAATTTGTTTGCACAAATTTATTTAAAACTGTTTTAATTATTTTAATTGGGTGTTTTATTTAAAACCGTATAATTTAAAAAGGCCAGTATTGTTCAGGTCTATTTCTTGACTTTGTTTGATTTTATTATTATTGTAATTTAATGAACTGACCTTTAAAATCACTGAAAATCATCATCTGAACTTTCTCCTCCTCCTCCTCCTTCCTCTTTGTCATCATCACTGTCTTGTTCATGTATAATATGGTCTTCACTGCAACTGAGTGTGTTGCTTATGCTGCAGTTCATGAAAGGTTTAACAATAATCCTTTCACTCTAGATCACGATTGTTTTATCCACTGACACATTTGTTTGATTATAGATCATTTTAAAGTGGCACAAATTCATGTTGGGTTTCATCCATCATCCATTTGTTCCATTCCTCTCTCACATATACTTAAATGGTTTATTTATCCAGACATCAAGAGGTTGCAATTGTGAAGTAAGTCCTCCCGGAATAACAGCAAGGTCTGTATTTCTGTGTCTCAATTTCTCTTTCACAGGATTTTTCAAATGACTGCAAAACTGATCTAGCACAGGAAGAGAACTCTTATTCAATAAAGCACCTTTCCTTCTTTCCCACATGCTATTAATCCATAATTTCATACCAGGCTTGTCTATGTAATCCTTGGCATGTATGTGAACACCACCACCTGGTGGTATCTCAGAAGGTTTTGGCATTGTTTTGTACCTGAAAATGATCAATCAATTGAATTTAGTACCACCAGCACAGCTTGAAAGGACAACAGTGAATTGCATCTTTTCATGTCCACTTGTTTTTATAGTTACAGTTTCAGCAGCTTTCATGGTGACCATTCTCTTGCTTGGCACTTCAAATGTTAGAGGAGTTTCATCCATATCCACAATTCTTAAAGTATGTTAAGTCCCACTGTAGCACTAGCTTAAAAGTGTGTATCTGAATTTTTTTTTATTAATTCCAATGCCATTTTGACAGTGTCCTTGAATCCATTTCAATATGTCTTCTAGTTTCGGACATTTTGCATTCAGTCCTCTATTTGCACATTTGGTGTTCTTCATTGTTTTTCAATTCTTCTTTACACCGAGCGAGGTGGCGCAGTGGTTAGCACACTGGACTCGCATTCGGGAGGACGACGGTTCAATCCCGTCTCCAGCCATCCTGATTTAGGTTTTCCGTGATTTCCCTAAATCGTTTCAGGCAAATGCCGGGATGGTTCCTTTGAAAGGGCACGGCCGATTTCCTTCCCAATCCCTCCCTAACCCGAGCTTGCGCTCTGTCTCTAATGACCTCGTTGTCGACGGGACGTTAAACACTAACCACCACCACCATCTTCTTTACTAGCCTGCCAATTGCAAATGGTTTCTTTCAGTTGGTGGAGAGCCAAAATGCCACTCAGCTGCTCTTTCTCCATGTTGTTTTGCATATACTATTACTTTCAATTTATATCTCACATCATATGAATACCTTTTACTTTTTTACCAGCTAGCTACTAACAAAAATATTGTACTCTTACCAATAACATAAATCACTTTAAAGTTCACTGGCACTGTAGATAACAGTCATGCATATAGGCTTGACAGTGTTCTGGGTTTGTGACAGTAAGGCAGTGTCATTTTTAAGACTGGTGGTTATTTTAAATCAAACACTGGATTTTTTTACATATTAATTTTGAGTATAAATTGCACCTGAATCTTGGAGACAATTTTTTGAAGAAGAATGCTTTCTGTTGTCTGTAAAATAAGGTATGTGAGAGGATGCTAACACGTCATGTCAATAAACATATTGATTAACTTTCTATCTATCTACATCATTGATGTTGAACTTTAAAACTGCAAAAGAATTAAAGATTTTATTTACAACTGAGACTTGCTTATAACATAATATTGCATTAGTTTGTGCATATCTAAGATTTTGCGCTGAAATTTGTAATAATCAAGCCATATTATTTCATATTACAAGAATCTAAATTCTGAACAGGCTCTGTTGCAAGATCTCCTCTACACTATCAGAAGTTCTTGTGTCTGACATTATGGCATAAGTGAAAAATATTCGTGGCATCACTTACATACTAAGCATATCTATTACATGAGAGAAGAAAATAAGAACACTTAGAACTACATCCTCCCACCATCACCTACTTCAGTCCAGCCACTAAAATCATCTATCCCATCAAAGGCAAGGCTACATGTGAAACCAGTCATGTGATCTACAAGCTAAGCTGCAACCACCGTGCTACATTCTATGAAGCCATGACAACCAGCAAGCTGTCTGTCCACATGAATGGCCACTGACAAACTGTGGCCAAGAAACAAGTGGATCACCCTGTTGCTTAACATGCTGCCAAACATGAGAACCTTCATTTCAATGACTGCTTCACAGCATGTGCCATATGGAACCTTCCCACCGACATCAGCTTTTCTGAGTTGTGCAGGTGGGAACTTTCCCCGCTCTATATCCTATGTTCACATAACCCTCCTGGCCTCAACCTTCGTTACTCACTGTCCTCACCCATCCAGCCCCTTCCCTGTTCCCATTCCAGCACTACACAACCGTCATTCCACCATCACACCCAGTTTTTTTACTTCTCTCCTTTTCCGGTACTGTCTCCCCCTCATTTTCCACCTGTCCCTTGCCCTCCATATAACCTGCAGCACTTCACTGTCCACCTCCTCCATCATACCATCCTTTCCCCTCCCCACCCCACCCTCCTCCTTATCCCCACCCAGTCACCACTCCCATCATACACTGGTGCTGCTGCTCGCAGTGTAATTTCAGTTGCCTGAGACTGCAGTCGTGTGAAAGTTGCGTTTGTGTGTGTGTGTGTGTGTGTGTGTGTGTGTGTGTGTGTGTGTGTGGTCTATTGTTGACAAAGGTCTTAATGGCCGAAAACTTTATTTGTGACAGTCCTTTTGTTGTGCCTATCTGCGACTCAGCATCTCCGCTATGTGGTGAGAAGCAACTTTACATTTCATAATGTTGTAACACTTAGAACTGTTATGTAAAATAGTAGAACTACTGCATACCAATGGTGATCATTGAATATATTTATTTCAAGTCTTTATAAGGGTATAGGCCCTTTACTTTGCCATTTTCTTCTGTCTGCTACACATCTGTGCAGAAAGCTACATAAATAATAAATTTTAAATAATAAATTTTGTAATGATGTGGAACATGTCATTTTAACATAAGTTTTCTTTACACAAAATAATTAATTAATTATTTTTTTTTACAGTTACTACTTCATATCTAAGAATTCTTGTATTGAGTAGAAGGAGTTGTCATTCAGAAATTCTTTTAATTTGCTTTTAAATGTTGATTGGCTATCTGTCAGACTTTTAATACTACTCGGGAAATGGCCAAAGATTTTTGTGGCAGCATAATTCAGCCGTTTCTGTGCTAAAGTGAGATTTAATCCAGAGTAGTGAAGGTCATCCTTTCTTATAGTGTTGTAGCTCTGCATTTCGCTGTTATTTTTGAATAGGGATGGATTATTAATGACAAATTTCATAAGAGAATATATGTATTGCAAAGGTACTGTGAATATCTTGAGTTCCTTAAATAAATGTCTGCAAGGTGATCTTGGGTGGGCTGATTACACGCTTTTGTGCAATGAATACTTTCTCTCTTAATGATGAATTGCCCCAAAATATGCTGCCATATGAAAGCGGTGAATGAAAATAGGCATAGTAAGCTAATTTACTGATTTTTTCTCACCAAAATTGGCAATAACATTAATAGCATAAGTAGCTGAACCTAACCGCTTCAGCAGATCATCGATGTGTTTCTTCCAATTCAATTTCTCATCAATGCACACACCCAGAAATTTTGAATATTCTGCCTTAGCAACAGACTTCTGTTCATCGTCCATATTTATCAATGTTATGCCATATACTGTATAGAATTGTATAAATTGCCTTTTCTCAAAATTTAGTGAGAGTCCATTTGCAGAGAACCACTTAATAATTTTCTGAAAGACATTATTTACAATTTCCTCAGCTGATTCTTGCTTGTTGGGTGTGATTACTATACTTGTATCATCAGCAAAAAGAACTAGCTTTGCATTTTCATGAATACAGAGTGGCAAGGCATTACTATATATTTAGAACAATAAGGGACCCAAGACTAAACGCTGTGGGACACCATTCTTGATACCTCCCCAGTTAGAAGACTCTGATGATTTTTGCAGGCTGTCTGTACTGTTAATTTCAATCTTCTGCAATCTTCACAGTTAAGTATGAATTAAACCATTTGTGCACTATCCCACTCATACCACAATACTGAAGCTTATCTAGAAGAATTTCGTGATTCACACAATAAAAAGCCTTTGAGAGATCACAAAATATCCCAATAGGTGATGTTCGGTTATTCAGTGCATTTAACATTTGATCAGTGAAAGCATATATAGCATTTTCTGTTGAAAATCCTTTCTGAAAACCAAATTGACCTTTTGTTAGTACTTTCATTAGTAATATGAGAGACACTTTTGTGTAATAATAATGATAATGATAATAATAATAATATTTACTGTGGGCTATAACAAAAAATAAGACATGTACTGGTGTTACGTTAATCATACATAGAACATTTAGTTATTAATATCTGAGACCTTCATGCCATTCATATTATTAAGAGCACCATTAAAAAAAGTTAGATATTTCCTTTAGTGGCTGTCTCTGTGATCGGTTGAATGTATCAGGCTGTGTTCATAGTGGCACAGACAGTGGTCATGACACCATCGCCATAGGTCGCCCGATAACATCGGCTGTTTGTATGGTCATAGTGTGCCCGATTTCCTTCATCAGTTTTTGGCAGGGTCAAAGGAATCTATTCTATATATGAAGTTGGTTAGATTTTAATCTCTTAGGGTGGAGTGGATACCAAGATGCCTTTGTGCTTGGATACGAATGCTGCATGGCGGCTTTTGCCATTAAAGAGACGCCGAATGCATGTGAATGAGCTTTCCTATCTCGTAAAGAACGTGGCTAGTACTATATACTCTGTCCTCAGTTATGGGAATAACCAGACAAATTTTAAGAATATAAGAGATGACGGGAGAAACGTTCTCTTACATATTCGAGGTAATTCGTGGTGATCTTAAAAAGCAAGTTAGAAACACTGCTTCGCTGTATTTGTTTAAAGTTGTGCAGACATACGTCAGTTAACGTTCAATGACTGTCATCTGAAAGTCAAGCATAAAGTGTCTGCAAACCTACAGCAATTAAAGTGGAAATACATACCGTCCACCACATTTGCAAACCACTTCATAATAACAGAATCACTACCCTACTGGCATAAAACGCCAGTAAGCAGTAATAATAATATGTGGACAACTAATGACAACTTTCCACAAAAAAGATCCAGTACAATAGTAGTAAGCGTACTAGATACGCACCCTTTTCACTTCAACAAATTATTTTTTTATGTTATAATCTATGCCTAAAATTTCCAGTACAGATTTTGCCTATTTGAGGTTTCGAATAAACCTGCGACATCAGTCCATAGATTCCGAACTATATCCCAAATATGATATTTCATCCTCAGGATGATTCGTCTGACAAAACTTATCAGATTCTCACAGCCCATACTTAGTGTCGTGTCGGCCACTATGACAAAAAAAAAAACTGATTTTAATTTTACCGATTGTTGTCAGAAATTTTTAAGTTACGGTGATGATAGTGATGGTACACGTATCGGCGTAATGATTTGAAAAGATCTGCTGATGTGTCGTCAGTGGAACCCACCAATATCTTTATTTGCCATTGATCATTAATATAAGGGAATAGGCTTTAAGTCTTATACATAATACTGCCGTTTTTAGTTATTTAAACAATTACAGATATTAATTGTACACTATAAGTTTTAAAATATGTTTGGTATACTTTGCTACATGCTCGATCACAGAAATTTATAATTAATCATATATACAATTACCAGCATTTATACCAAATTACCATATACTTTAAATTTTAACATAACGTTCAATTTTTTTCGCAAAAAAATCTGTAATTTTATAAAACAGATTTTCAGCCAGCCAGCTGTACAGTTTTCTTTAAAATATATTGAAGGCATGGACCACGCTGAGAGTGGTAATTTGTTAAACATTTTTAGGGAGTTGACTGTGGACGAGTGGCGTGTTTTTACGCCAGTTTATCAAAATATCCATTAAATTTTTCTTCTGGTGTTGTGCTCGTATTTGTCTCCTCTTATATGAAATTCTTTGATATTTACAGTGATGAGATATATATATACAGCTTTGCAATTGTTAAGTATATTGAGTTTTCTAAATAGAGGTTGGCAGTGGTCTGTTGTTCCAATCCTACACATTTCTCTTATAGCTTTCTTTTCTTCAGTATATCACCTAGATGTGTAGAATGGTCCTATACTAGTAGTACATAAGAAATGTGGGACTGGAACAATCCAAAATATGTCGATCTTTAATAATTAGGTGTAACTAAATCCCTCAGTTTCCACATTAGGTGTGTTACCCTTCATATATATATGCAAATGTGACTGATACATTCTCCCCAGATAAATTAGGAGTCAATATGGAATCTTAAAAGCTTAAATGCTTTAGTTTCTATGTCATTAGATAGTTCTAACAGAAGATGCTGAGTCTTGTCAGGATTTCCGAGCAATTTGTTCGAGGAGAACCATTTTACTGCAGCATTTAGTGATTCCAGTGACATTTGTGATAATGCTTATGTGTCCTGATAAGCAGCAATTATAGCTGTGTCATCTGAATAACAGACTACAGATTGAGGAGCATTATGTGGCAAATCAATCATGGCAATTACGAAAAAGAATGGTCCAAGCATTGATCCCTGTGGTACCCCTGTCTCTACCATTTTCATTAGATAATGTCTTTTACTCACTGAAACATATCATTTTCTGTGACTTAAGTATGAAGCAATTATTTTTAGTGCTGTAGTTTGTTCTCCATAAAATTCAAGTTTCTCAAGCAATATTTCATAAGGGATACAATCAAAGGCCTTACTTATGTTACATAAAACCAATGAGACTCTATACCTAATTTTAAAAGCAGTGATTTTTCTGGTTTACAATGTGAAGAACTGCTGAAGTGGTATGTTTTCCTCATCTGTAACCAAACTGTTTGTTCAAAAGGGCGTATTTTCTTCAAAATAATCACTTAATTGATTGTATAAAAGAGTTTCAAGTATTTTGGAAATTACAGGAACTATTGAGGTTGGTCGATAATTTTAGGGGAGATCTTTGCCTCCTTTTCTAAAAATTCATATAACTTCAGTATTGTTTAATGATGCAGGGGAAATTCTGAACTGAAGACATTTGTTCAAAAAGAAGTCTAAAGGTTCACAGATGAGAGGAGTACTTTTCTTGATATAGTAGTTGTATCGTCAATAATTATCCATAATTTTAGAGTTGGAGGATTTTTTTTTACTGCTTTTATTATATCAGTGGATGTGATAACTTTCCGCTGGAAAGGCTGTTTCACTGACAGCTACTTACCAAGTAATTCACTTCCAGATGTCACAGTCAAATTAATTCTGTTTACAATTTCTTTCATTGAAGACCCAAAGAACTCATCAGTTGGTCTGGTTCAAGTTATACATCCTGTGTGGTTAGGGCAATAATCTTGAGTGATAATCTGCCATGCAACTTTGCAATTGTTTCGTACAGTTTCTATAAACCTTTCAAATGCTATTTTTTTCTCATTAAGCAGCTTAGTTTTATAATTTTTTTATAATTATGATACTTCCTATATTCTATACTATCTTGTTTAGTGTCACTGTTATTTTTATATGCATTTCGAAATAATAATATTTGTTCCCTAATGTTTTCAAGTTCCTTAGTATACCAATGTGCTAACTTTGTTTAACATTCTTTAACATTTTTCTTAGACGGGAATAAGTGTACCTCAATTCAATACATTTGCTAAAGAAACTGCCAAACACAGTTTCAGGATTAGTTTGTCCAATCTGTGTTTCAGGGGGGATTTCTTACGAAGATAATGACACTGATAATTTTTAGGCTGAGTCATGCAACTTACATATGGTATGAATCTCTCCTCATTCTTCCCTGATGCCATCAAAAACTCCTCATCCTGCATTGTGGCTCTTCTTGGTCTCAGCTGCATTCTCTGTTTCCTTGCTGCTGTTGTCCCAGATGATAATTTTACTACATTTCTTCTGGGTTTGAGGGCCATTTTTTGGATTTATGGTGGTGCTGGTGTTGATTCTTCTATGGAGTTTTTGAGATTTAGATTTCTTTTTGCTGATGATTTTAGAGGACTCACTTATTTCACTAGCAGGTATATTTTGTGTACTGTCCTTGTCTGATTGACATCAGTCAGTGGGGAAGTGTCCTTTTGGTAGTGTTAGCATTAATTGCTTGTTGCAATTTGTAAAAGTTGGTTCAGTACATACAGTCCTTGCTTTCGACATTGTTTTCGTCCCACTTCTTCGTTTTCTTGCTATCCAGTTAGTAATCAGCAATTGCTTACTTGCTGCTTTCTTTTTGAATGTGATCCTCAGTTGTCCTAAAGCAGAGACTATTTTCCTTGCCATTTCCTAGGCAACTGAGGTTTAATCCATGCTTTGTATGGAATCTTCATCCTAAACTGCCTATTTCTACAATTTGTACGTTCTTAAAAGTCCTACACTCATTTCTTATTTACAGGCTTGTGCTGCAGTTTCATTGTTAACACACGACCATGACGGTAAATCCTATCACTGCGCAATGTTTATGATTATCACATCTGTACGTTTTAGGTTATCGAGACATTTGTTTTTTGCATGTGACAGCCTTATGTGATTGGTTTCTGTATACGTCATTTGAACCCCCTATTAGCACAATAAAGTTCTTCAAGTTCATCTTCGTTATTTCAGCTGACTTGGCGCCAGGTTCAGTGAAGCTAATGACCTTACACTAGAGTTTCTTCTAATGCTTTCGGTTCTACCATGTTCGTGACTATCACCCAGAATAATCTTTGCCCCTTCGTTTTTCTTGTGTTTAATGTTGTTCTTTTCGTTCATGAGTCTGCTTCGTCACTAGAAACATTTCATTAATTTGATCCAGACCTAATACTGTTGACTGTTTATGTATCTTTTCTATTTTGTTCTTTACCTATAGCTATTTTTGTCATCTTTGAATTGTTTTGGCACTTTCTTTATCATCATATATATCCAGAACGTTGTATTTCTTGCTGGCTCCACATATTTTCTGATTTACGTGAAAAGTCTCCTTGGTGCTTTGACTTCTGATTTGTACACTTTAATAATTTTTCTTGTTCACTGAAGTATTTGTTGGCTTCTTTTCTATTCCTTTGTAGTTACTGTATGTCGCCACCCTTAAAACAAACACTAGTATTTTTCAGGTCAATGATTTCAACAGTTAACACTGTGACTATTCCATTTATGCTATCTTTCTTCAAGAGCTTTCGGCCTATGTGAGCATCACATTTTATGGATACCTATATTTTCCATTTTTGTTCAGCATTCACACAACTAAAATGTTGTTTCACTTTGCACTTAAACTTATTCAATTCCCTTTATCCAACGTTTTCCACATCTTCTTTCAAAACATGCGAGTAATCGTGCCACTGTGACCGCAGCATAATTGGTAAAGGCTATTATACAACAAAAGGTGTGTAAAAGATACAAATATTTTAAGCGTTGAAATTATTTAATGTATATCAGTAGCATTACTTGTCAAATAATCCTTTCCTTTTTAGAATTTAGCTCCATTTGCAGCTTCACAAGGATATCATTGACGAGCTGCACCAGCAGCCATTAAGCGGTACATGTGAAATTACGCAAACTGCGTGAGACAAGTGCAACTTGAAGCAAATTAATTTAAATATTTTCTCTTTCAGCACTGCGGCAGATGAGAATATATGTCTCAAATTAGTTGTCCAGTTGATTAGTAATGAATAGAACAGACTTGCGTCGGAACATAGAATTTTGTTTGCATATTTCTAATGTTTTTTTCTCAGTTAAAAGCATTTACGTAACGAAATCAGATTAACAACAACAGAATGTGTGGTATTTTCAGCTTATTTAACAAGAGCAAGCTTTATACTTCTATTTAACTTTCGCATATTGTGCACCACGTAAGAAATCTCTCAATAAACTTAATACATTCTTTTCGTTTGAACAATCAATCTCGTGCAGAAAAGATAACAGTACTTTTTATTTCAGTCAAAGTTAAATATTATTTTTCAAATGATAAAATTAAATTAAATAGAAACAGGAGAGACAGGTTAAAATGTCACCCAATAGCACAGAGATACAAATAATTTTCTTTCACGAAAATTATGTAGCTTATAGTTGTATGTTTTTGTATGTATATACATATTTCATGTATTAATTGTGACGTACCTTTTTTTACATGTATCCCAAGAGAGGTGTTGAAACGAGGAAGCATTTTTAAGGAAGAAAGACGAAAGTAAACTATAAAACCCTGACAAGAAATCCCTTGAATGCGAGGTCGCAAGCTCAGGCTTTAGTGATGATCATTTGAAAGTGTTGTGTTCACAATTATGAAAAGGAAAATATTAGCTGCTAATGACTCGCTGTGTACGTCAGGAGACAGACAGAAAACGAGTGTCTGGGAGGTGCACAGACCAACCTTCTACGGGATGTATGTATTATATTTCACAAAATGCACATTGTGAACATCCGAGAAATGTTTGAAACAAATCATTAACTTGCACGTCACAGGAATCACAAAGGTTCGCACCATAACATTGACGGCGAACGTCTCGGGCGCCATTGGCAAGCGGGGTGCGCTCAGCCCTTGTGAGGAAAATTGAGGAGCTGCTTGACTGGAAGCAGCGGCTCCGGTCTCCTAAACTGACAACTACCGGGAGAGAGGTGTGCTGACCACATACGCGTCCATATCAGCATATGGTGAGGCAAACATCTTGGGCGTTACAAACGGCACAGGACGTTTAGCTAGGTCTTAAACTAAACCAAACTCCGTCCGAACATGCCTCAGAAAGCCCAATGGTACTGACAGACCACCCTGTCATCCTAGGCTGAGGGCCTCACAAGGGCTGCGAATACCCCGCTTGCCAACAGCGCTCGGTAGACAGGACGATCACCCATCCCAGTGCTAGCCAAGCCCAATCGGCCTATTTGACATCCTACCTCCCATAAAAAAAACTCAATTAATACTGGGTGGGATTATATGTGACGGGAGAGTAAGAACTTTCCAATAAAATTACACTCTTTATTGCCACTTAGCTAATAACTTTCTCTTTTGTGTGACATGTAATTAAATTTAGGAAACATAAAAGCAGTAAAGACAAGAGACAAGCAAGGTAGTACACATTTCTTCAAATCTTAGTCTCAGCATTTTTCTCTCTCTAATCTTGCTACAGCTTGACACGACATGCTTTCCTTTCTGCAAAATAATCTATTATCCCATCAAAGTTCGTCAAACGTTTTGCTAAATGAAAAATCAAAATGTTTTCTAATACCGAAAAAGCTGTATGGTACACACGACTACTGTGGCTTCTTGATTTGATTACATCTATTTTGTCACTGTCTGCTAGATAAAACAAAATAGGCTTTTCTAATATTGCAGCAATTGTAACACACGCCAAATAAGTGAGACAATTTTAGCACAAATGGTCATTTTTATCTCTCTCATTTACATGAATAACACAACAGAGTACACCCCACGAACCACCAATATCAAATGCCTATTAGGCCTACCACAAGCAAAAAGTTTTATATTAGAAAACAGTTTCACATTTCATTCACATGCTCCAGTTTCTCAAGCATGAGATCGAGAGGTGCCGGTAGTACGAAATTATTATACAATTTTGGAATTGCCATATTCTTCCACATAATTTGCTTTATATTCCCATTTCTTCTCTTTCCTCAATCCAAAAAAACAATCTTGCAATCACTAATTCTGTAACTATTCTGCCACAGTCAAAACTTGTTCTCTGGTTAACTTCAATAACTATGCCACAATCACCGGTTTAGCTATCTCACGTTTATTCTCCGGTTCGTACAACGCGTTTTCTGCGCTATTTCGAGAATAGAATTAAGCGGCTGCTAACAGTGTACTGTACAACTGGCCGTTAGTAGTGCAGCGATCTGGCAAAAATTTTCTGTCAAAATTTCGTTTTCTTGGATACACCGGAAAGATGTGTAATCTTTGTTACCTGTTATTCCTGTTTGTCGTTTATTTCCACTTTGATAATCTGAATCTATGGATTTCTCTAGTAATTACAACAATGATTATCATTCGTCCACCAGTCAACCACCTAAACAAACAGCGATTGGCATTCACCCGTTCGGGTTTCTTCATATCAGCTCGTGGAGCCCTATCACCTTTTGTCTGCGGTAAGGTTTTTTATTTCTACACTGTAGAGCCAAATAAACTGGTACACCTTCCTAATATCGTGTAGGCCCTCGCGAGCATGCAGAAGTGTCGCAACACGACGTGGCATGGACACAACTAATGTCTGTAGTAGTGCTGGAGGGAATTAACACAATGAAATCTGCAGGGCTATCCATAAATCCATTGAGTACGAGGGGGTGGAGGCCCCTTCTGAACAGGACATTTCAAGGCTTCCCAGATATGCTCAATAATATCATGTCTGGGGAGTTTGTTGGCCAGTGGAGGCGTTTAAACTCAGAAGAGTGTTCCTGGAGCCACTCTGTAGCAATTCTGGACATGTCGTGTGTCGCACTGTCCTGCTGGAATTCACAAGTCTGTTGGTATGCACAATGAAGATGAATGGATGCAGGTGATCAGACAGGATGCTTACGTACATGTAACCTATCAGAATCGTATCTCACACCATTACAAAGTTCCACCAGATTGAACAGTCCTCTGCTGACATACAGGGTTCATGGACTCATGAGGTTGTCTCCATACCTGTACATGTCCACCTGCTCGATACAATTTGGAATGAGACTCGTCTGAACAGGCAACATGTTTTTATCATCAGTCCAATGTCGGTGTTGACGGGCCCAGGTGAGGCACAAAGCTTTGTGTCATGCAGTCATCAAGCGCACACGAGTGGGCCTTCGGCTCCTAAACACCCTACCAATGATGTTTCGTTGAATGGTTCACATGCCGACACTTGTTGATGGCACAGCATTGAGATCTGCAGCAGTTTGTGGAATGGTTGCACTTCTGTCACGTTGAATGATTCTCCTCATTTGTTTTTGGTCCCATTCTTGCAGGATCTTTCCCGGTCACATTTATGTTGGAGATTTGATGTTTTACCAGATTCCTGATATTCACGGTGCAATCATGAAATGGTTGTATGGGAAAATCCCACCATGAAATTTGCAGAGCTATCCATAAATCTGTAGAGTACGAGGGGGTGGAGATCCCTTCTGAAGAGGACGTTTCAAAGTTTCCCAGATATGCTCAATAATGTCATGTCTGACTATAACACCACGTTCAAACTCAAATCTTCACAACCTGCCATTGTAGCAGTAGTAACCAATCTAACAACTACACCAGACACTTGTTGTCTTATATAGGCATTGTCGGATGCAGTGCTGTGTTCTGCCGGTTTACATATTTTTGTATTTGAATATGCAAGCCTATACCAGTTTCTTTGGCGCTTCATTTTAAATGCGATGGGGATTCCCCTGGCAGGGACACCACATACACTATGCACACATTCAAAAATCGCCTTATGATCCCTTCAGGTATCAGCTTAAAATGTGTTCAAAAATGTTCAAACCACAGGGATACGGTTCAATATCATATGAACAATTGATAGACCAATGTGCGCTGGATGCTAGGCGCTTTGTGAAACAAGGTTTCTTCCTTCAAGATTATGAATTTGGCACCTATTCCTGATCCTTTTGAGGAATTTTTCTGTAAACTAGAAGAGGGCGATAGGGAACACGATAGGCAGCTCGCCCTTAAATTGGAAGTGCAGGGAAGGAAACAGGCACAAAAGTTGGTGTACGCAATGAGGAACAAGAATAGGCATTAGATCAAAAATTAGCTGAATGCAACCAAGCTATGGTTAATCAATTAAAAGGAGAATCGTCAAAAATGCGAAGTGAAGTAAACGAGATGAAAAAAGTGTGCAAGGTTATAACCTGTCGAATGAAATGCAGAAATTGCAGGCTGTACATACTGTGATGAAAGATGAAGTGCAGAACTTGTCTAGTCGTTTAGAGAATCTAGAGCCTGAGGCTAAACAGAATATTGATCAGCACCTTTCTGACCAGGTGAAAAAGGTAGAGGAAGAAACAAATCAATGGTTCCAAAACAAAGACACTGAAATATTGACACTGTGCTAAAGAATACCAACCCAAAAGTCAACAATGATGGACTTTGGAAATTAGAAAATGCTGAGACTATGAAGGCTGAAATAAATCTGAATAAAGATAAATTAAAGACTGGGATTTCTTGTTGGCAGACATGTCGCGAAATGCATCTCAGAACTTGAAAAGGAAGGAGTAGACAAACAGCAGATACTGATGTCAGTGTTGCCAACCCGTGGGATTTGACAAATATTTTTCAGGAACGGACAAAGGGATTTTTTTGTTGTTGCAAAAAGTGAGATGAATATGAGACATTTAATTGCTGCCTGTAACATAATGTAGTAATAGATGTGTTACATACAACAGCAAAGATGAACATGTCACAGAAGTTAAGAGCACAACACCCACCAACTGCCATTTGTACAACCAGCAATCAGTGTTCTCACTGTGGTCGCCATAGGTTTGCTTACACAGCAATAACACACATGCACTGTTATAGGTATGATTGTCACATATCACGAAAATAAGGTAAAACAGCTCATGGAAGTAATTATACAACACCCACTGACTGTCATTTGTTGAACTAGCAGTCAGCACTTCCATTGTAGTAGCTATTCATAGTTCTAATTTCCGTTCGTATGCACAACTTAAGTGCACCATTATTTACAAACGAGTAGCGCGTGTGAAACATTGTCGAATTTTCAAATATACAATGCATCTGAAACTGCAAGTTAGACGGGAGGACAATTCCAGCGCCACATTAAGCTGTAAAGTAGCCAGTTGTTATACGGTATTGTCTGAAGTGGCTTAATTTGCTCAGTTCAGTGTCATTCAGAAGCATTACCCATTGGCTCTCGGTTGGACTTTGAGTCTTGTGTGCGAATCTCGATATTGTTAAATAATAATTGTTTCTAAGTGGTTTGTTTTGTACACATTAAGACTGTCAGACTGCGGTTCTTCGAGTGCAAAGAAATCGAAATTTGTGTGCAGCGAATTAGAGCCAGAAAATTGTACTAAAACTTTCCAATACTCTATGCTTCAAATATAAAGGGTGGCTGGAGGCCGTTGAAGGTGACAGAAAAGTGCGGTGTAGAGCATGTAACGTGAATGTTACTTGTGGTTAAAATCGAAATCGAAAAAGCATGCTTCTCTCTGTTGTTGAGTGTTTTTCAAAAATGTGTGATGAAAGCAAGCTTGTGGAAAAAGTGAAAACAGTTTAAATAAGATTATCAACTTTTTTTGTGGAGCATGATGAGTTTTCAACAGTGCATCATCTTTTTCCTGTGTTAAAAGATGTTTTCCCTGTCTCCAAATTGCATTCAGAGGTGACTTTAAGTCGTACAAAGTGTACCAATATAGCGAAAAATGTTATTGCATAGGTGAAATTGAAAATTTGTGTTAAGGTCTTACGGAACCAAACTGCTGAGGTCACCGGTCCCTAAGCTTATGCACTACTTAATCTAATTTAAACTAACTTACGCTAAGGACAACACACACACACCCATGCCCAAGGGAGGACTCGAACCTCTGACGGGGGTAGCCGAGCGGACTGTGACAAGAAGCCTTAGACCGCACGGCTACCCCGCGCGGCCTGCGAAGGTGAAAAACTGATAAAACAGTTCAGTTACTGAAGGATATTAAATTTGAAGAGTAATGACATATCAGATAGCAAACATATATGCATTTTGGTGAAATACTGTTGCCAATCGACGGGCGTGTGAAAACTACTTCTGGAATTGATCCCTTTGAATGCCAAAGACTGCTCGGCAGAAAACATGTTCATAGGTTTGGAGAGAGTATGATGGAAGAGAAGGATATTCCAATTACAAATGTAATTGGGATGGTTTGTGACAATGCGTCTATAATGGTGGGAAGTCATAATTCAGTCATAAAAAGACTTGGAAAAGTAGTATCAAATCTGATTTTTCTCAACTGTATATGCCATGCATCTGCTTTAGTTGCAAGCAAGACATGTGAGAAGTTTCCTAGATTCTGTGAAGAGTTAATAAAGTCTGAAGCAAGCTACGTATATGGTAGTGCAAAGCGCTGCGCTATTTTACAAGAATTTCAAGAATTTTTTGGAGTCGTACGTAAAAACAGGTTTAAATTATCAGCTACGCTATGGCTTGTTTCACATGTATGTGTTGTTTGCCTGTTGAAAAACTGGGATATATTTTTGCACTACTTCCAATTAGCAACTGCTGAAGATAAATCAAAGCCTGCAGAAATGTTCTTCACGAAATAGAAAATTCATTTACCACAGCTTACATGTTGTTTCTGCAGTATGTTTTGGTTTACTTCAGCAGGTTTGACACCCTTTTCCAATCGGCATAATATTATTTCACAAGCTCTCTGAAGATCCTTTGCATCTGTTTCAAAGCATTTGTCAGAACTTTTTAAGCCCTCGTGTTCTCACTAAAATGCACAAGATTAATACACTTCAACCATGCCATTATCTCCCATTAGAATCCCTCTATCTTGGCCTCAAATGTGAAAAGTTATTACAATCTCTCCCTACAGAATGTGGAAAGGGAATTAATCAACTGAGGCTTAAATGCTTTGATTTCTGTACCGAAGAAATGGTTACCTGTATATGACAATTTTTTTGGAAACTTAAAATTCATAGAAACAAATATTACATTAACAGTTGACGCAAGGTCCCAGATAAAGGCTGTATCATGCGTTGAATCAAAGTTTGGAGGAGCTGATTGAAATACTTTAGCAATTGAATGGAGAAGTTTTCCATTTGTGCCAGAGGACAGGAGGAAGGAACCTTCAAAATGGACTTGGATTGTATGTGGAGTGAAATCTCAGGGTTGAAAGACTTTCAGGATCAACTGTGGTTTCAAAATATCAGTAAAGTTGGTAAGGTGGTTCTTTCACTTCCACATTCTAATGGTGAATCATAAAATATATTTTCTGTTGTATGTGATAAAAAACAAGAAAACGGTACAGAATTGGAGGTGAAAATTTAAATTCCGTATGTGTTGTGAGATGTTCTTTTCAAGCAAATGGAACGATTGCACAATTTATGAAATAGAACAAAAACATCTCAAGCTTCACAATAAGAAAAACTTGTATCAAGTGAAAGTTCAAGTGTGTGATGGGGACTATAGGAAGGGAGAGTAATATTTCTATAAAAGGAAAGGTGTCTCTACTGAAAGGAGAAACAAACGCTTCAGTAACACAAGTCTTATTTTACAGAAATGTAAGGTTGCTAGTAAATATTGTAGATCTGCACCCTAAACTCTACTACAGTACTAGTTTATCATCCTGCGTGTGGAATAATAGTCCTTTTTTTCCTTTTCTTATACCTACTCTCATTTTTTTCTCTACTGTGGGACGCTTTCCACAGAAAAAGGATATTTTGGGTACCTGGATGGAACTTTTGAGCTTCAGATATTGGCATCACCGACTGATATGCCAAGACTAACATATTTGGAAATGCGCATCGCTCTCCACCTCCAAGAGCATATGAGCATTCATAAGCATTCAGTACTAGAAGGCTATGCCAATAACATAACAACAAACTCATGTTGTGAGACCAGTGCCTAGTATATCTAACATTATGGTGGAATAAAGTCTAATCAAGAACAAAAAAATCACAAATTTTCACAGCTGAGAAACATTCAGCTCACCTGGCAGTATTCATAAAGGGAGAGGAAAGATTCAGTTTATTGTTTCACCTTTGGGAATCGTACCTGACTCCAAGAAGATGACAGTAATAGAAGAATTCCCCAGACCGTGGACGAAAAACCAATTAAAAGCCTTCATCGGGCTAGTTTCATTTTTTCCAGATTCGTGCCAGACCAAACACTAAATAATGATGTACTGTTAAATCTGTTGCATGAAAACATGCCATAGGTTTGATCGACTGAATGACAACAAGAATTTGAAAGTATTAAGCAAGCATTGTTAGATGCAAATATCTTATATCATCCCAAAATGGAAAACGATTTTTGCCTTGCTATAGGTGCGTCTTCTTGTGATCTAGGGGCGTATTTGTTCCAGACAGAAGAGACAGATAACAGAAAAGAGAGATCAGAATAATAGTTTTCACACGCAAAGTGCTTTCATCAGAATAGTTTTCACAAGCAAGGTGCTTTCATCAGGTTGAAGTATTTTGTGACCACCAAGCATTGAGCTTTTTGTTTACTTGCAAGCTATTGCATGCTAGGTTAGCTAGGTGGGCACTAATGTTGCAAGAGCATAGATTCCAGACTACAACGTCTGTTAGAAACATTCCGGAACATTGTCCACAAAATTTTTCTATGCTTATCTTTTATTTATTGCGCATGGTCTCCTTCGAAATACTTTCCTCCACTCCCAACGCTGTTTCCGCTTCCGGAAGCAGTCTTGGTATGCCTCTTGCTGCATCACTTGAGGTGCTGTCTACAAATTTTCATTTATTTCGTCTATCATTGCAAATCTTGGTCCTTTCATTGGGAATTTCAACTTTCAAAATCAAAAAATAAAAAAAATCCTCAGGGGCCAGGCCTGGGGAGTACGGAGGATGAGGCAGCACAGTCATTTCGTTTATTGTGCAGTAGTCATAGACCAACAGGATGAATGTGCAGGTGCATTATCGTGAATTGTCCCACTACATTTCAGACCATTTTCCTATCACGTTTTCTCACAGGCGCCATAACACGATCCAACAGTACCATCGTTTAACAGTTTGTCTCTGTGCACGAATTCATGAAGAACTAATCCTTTGATGTCAATGGGAACTTATCAACATGGATTTCACATGTGATGTGTCCTGACCTGATGAGCTTTTTCTGGTCTTGGAGGAACTTTCCTGAACCACTGTAAAGATTGAATCTTGGTCTCAACATCATAACCGTAGACCCACGTCTCATCACCTGACTCTTCTAAGGAACATCTCGTTCTCATTTGCGTGATTCAAAAGTTCTCCACAGATGGCGAAGTGAAGGTCTTTCTGGTCTTGACTCATGAGACGTGGGACGAACTTGGCGTTAACATGATGCATTCCAAGATACTGTGTTAGAATTCACGACATGATCCAACTGAAACGTCACATTCTTCTGCAGTCTCCCAGACAGTTAGTCTTCGATTGGCACACACAATTTCGTTGTACTTTCTGACAAGAGCATTGTCATTAGACGTCGAAGGGCGTCCTGAACAAGGGTCATCTTTAACTTATGTCTGTCCATTTTTAAACCGTGTGAACCATTCGTAAGATCGAGTACAGCTTAAGCACTCATCACTGTGGGCTTTCTGCATCACTTAGTGTGTCTGTGTAACAGTTTTTTTTTTTTTTTTTTTTTTTTTTCATGCCAAATTTAATGCAGATGTGTTGCTCCTCTAATTTCTGCCATCTCGAAATTTTCGAACTGCGCGACACAACGTTCCACTCAGTACAGCACTGAACAAAAACTAACTGACATACAGCTATGGAACTTCCGGTACTTACATATTAAAACACAGGCGTGTGCTGGGATGCCAAACAAATTTTGTTCCAACGCACTATTGACGCGAAATTACAAATATTCCGAAATTTTGGAACAGACGTTCTAGTTTATAAATGGCAAAGACAAAGTGACTGGATGCATTATTGTAGAGGCTTGCCAGAGCTGACTGAACTAATAAAGCAAGCATCAGAATATAAAATTTCATTAGTAAAAGACCAGACATATAGGCGGGGATTTCTGCAAATGTGAAAGAACATTATACCATTAAAAGCTGCAGACCCTACTTGGGTAACATAACATAATCCATTGGACAGGATCCAACCAGGGAATATAACAGACAGTACAGAGTAGATGGTAATGTTTTATTTTTATAGAAAGGATGTAAACTCAGGTATATTGTGCATGTGCATTACTAGTCCATGCATTGAGGATTTTGTATGGCACACATACTTCATATGGGGACATAGTGGTATGAGAAAGTGTGTATCAATTATAGATACTGTTACTTTCCAAATATGAAAGGCCAGGTACCAAATACTGGGAACATTCCAGTCTTGTGAAAAGACTAAACATTCTAAAGATGATGTAATACATAACTACAACCTGTAGTTCCTGCATGTCCACTAAATTTAACTTCCGCAGATATGCAGGACCCTTGCAACTTTCCTTTTTATAATATTGTTGAAAATTTCAACAGTTTATATAGCAAAGACAACAGAATTGTATAATGTCACCTACTGTACTGGGTATAAATGGAAAGCATTTCTCAGTGAATAGTAAATCAAACCATATTTCAGTATTCCGTTTCCGTCTGGAATCTAGTCTAGTTGAAAGTTGATTCAGAGACTTCAGCCATTTCAAACAAAGATATATCCCTAATCAACATACAAGGCAGGTAGATTATGTGCCAGTTTTCTAAATGATTCACAATAGTTTGTCACTTTCAGCTACTGGGCACATCGCAGCTGAGATGAAGTTGGGTATTGATTCAGAGACTTCAGCCATTTCAAACAAAGATATATCCCTAATCAACATACAAGGCAGGTAGATTATGTGCCAGTTTTCTAAATGATTCACAATAGTTTGTCACTTTCAGCTACTGGGCACATCGCAGCTGAGATGAAGTTGGGTATTGATGAGATAACACAACTACCTAAGCCACCTAGACCAGTGAAAATCAATAAACCTTTACTAAATCATTTACTGCTTAACGAGGTGTACACAAGCCAGTAAAGGAAAATATGACAGACAAGTAAAAGAAAAACAACAGTTACAAACTTGCAACTTGGTTATACTTAGAAGAAATACGAAGTTGTCTGTGCTTAATAGAAAAAAAATGGTAATTAATCTACACAGCCACATGGATGCAGCTATTTCCTAGCATCTACATCTACATCCATACTCCGCAAGCCACCTGACAGTGTGTGGTGGAGGGTACTTTGAGTACCTCTATCAGTTCTCTCTTCTATTCCAGTTTCGTATTGTTCATGGAAAGAAAGATTGTCGGTATGCCTCTATGTGGGCTCTAATCTCTCTGATTTTATCCTCATGGTCTCTTGGCGAGATATACACAGGAGGGAGCAATATACCGCTTGACTCCTCGGCGAAGGTTTGTCTCAAAAGTTCAACAAAAGCCCGTACCGAGCTACTGAGCATCTCTCTTTCAGAGTCTTCCACTGGAGTTTATCTATCATCTCCATAATGCTTTCGCAATTACTAAATGATCCTGTAAGGAAGCGCGCTGCTCTCCGTTGGATCTTCTCTATCTCTTCTATCAACCCTATCTGGTACAGATCCCACACAGGTGAGCAGTATTCAAGCAGTGGGCGAACAAGTGTACTGTAACCTACTTTCTTTGTTTTCGGACTGCATTTCCTTAGGGTTCTTCCAATGAATCTCAGTCTGGCATCCGCTTTACCAACGATTAATTTTATATGGTCATTCCATTTTAAATCACTCCTAATGCCTACTCCCAGATAATTTGTGGAATTAACTTCTTCCAGTTGCTGACCTGCTATATTGTAACTAAATGATAAAGGACCTTTCTTTCTATGTATTTGCAGCACATTACACTTGTCTACATTGAGATTCAATTGCCATTCCTTGCACCATGCATCAATTTGTTGCAGATCCTCCTGCATTTCAGTACAATTTTCCATTGTTACAAACTCTCGATATACTACAGCATCATCCACAAAAAGCCTCAGTGAACTTCCGATGTTATCCACAAGGTGATTTATACAGGGTGGTCCATTGATAGTGACCGGGCCAAATATCTCATGATATAAGCATCAAACGAAAAAACTACAAAGAACGAAACTCGTCTAGCTTGAAGGGGGAAGCCAGATGGCACTATGGTTGGCTCGCTAGATGGCGCTGAAATAGGTCAAACGGATATCAACTGCACTTTTTTTTTAAATAGGAACCCCCATTTTTTATTACATATTCATGTAGTACGTAAAGAAATATAAATGTTTTAGTTGGACCACTGTTTTCGCTTTGTGATAGATGGTGCTGTAATAGTCACGAATGTATAAGTATGTGGTATCACTTAACATTTCGCCAGTGTGGACGTTATTTGCTTCGTGATACATTACTGTCGTAAAATGGACCGTTTACCAATTGTGTAAAAGGTCGATATCGTGTTGACGTATGGCTATTGTGATCAAAATGCCCAACGGGCGTGTGCTATGTATGCTGCTCGGTATCCTGGACAACATCATCCAAGTGTCCAGACCGTTCACCGGATAGTTACGTTATTTAAGGAAACAGGAAGTGTTCAGCCACATGTGAAACGTCAACCACGATCTGCAACAAATGATGACGCCCAAGTAGGTGTTTTAGCTGCTGTCATGGCTAATCCGCACATCAGTAGCAAACAAATTGCGCGAGAATCGGGAATCTCAAAAACGTCAGTGTTGAGAATGCTACAACAACATCGATTGCACCCTACCACATTTCTATGCACCAGGAATTGCATGGTGACGAGTTTGAGCATCGTGTACAGTTCTGCCACTGGGCACAAGAGAAATTACGGGTCGATGACAGATTTTTTGCACGCGTTCTATTTAGCGACGAAGCGTCATTCACCAACAGCGGTAATGTAAACCGGCATAATATGCACTATTGGGCAATGGAAAATCCACGATGGATGCGACAAGTGGAACATCAGCAACCTTGGCGGGTTAATGTATGCTGCGGCATTATGGGAGGAAGTATAACTGGACCCCATTCTATTGATGGCAATCTAAATGGTGCAATGTGTGCTGATTTCCTACGCAATTTTCTACCGGTGTTACTACAAGATGTTTCACTGGATGACAGAATGGCGATGTACTTCCAACATGATGGATGCCCTGCACATAGCTCATGTGCGGTTGAAGCGGTATTGAATAGCATATTTCATGACAGGTGGATTGGTCGTCGAAGCACCATATTGTGGCCCACACGTTCACAGGATCTGACATCCCCGGATTTCTTTCTGTGGGGAATATTGAAGGATATTTGCTATTGTGATCCACCGACAATGCCTGACAACACGCGTCAACGCATTGTCAATGCATGTGCGAACATTACGGAAGGCGAACTACTCGCTGTTGAGAGGAATGTCATTACACGTGTTGCCAAATGCATTGATGTTGACGGACATCATTTTGAGCATTTATTGCATTAATGTGGTACTTACAGGTAATCATGCTGTAACAGAATGCATTCTCAGAAATGATAAGTTCACAAAGAGACATGCATCAAATTGGAACAACCAAAATAAAATGTTCAAATGTACCTATGTTCTGTATTTTAATTGAAAAAACCTACCTGTTACCAACTGTTCATCTAAAATTGTGAGCCATATGTTTGTGACTATTACAGCGCCATCTATCACAAAGTGAAAATAGTGGTCCAACTAAAACATTCATGTTTCTTTATGTACTAGGCAAATATGTAATAAAAAAGTGTGGGTTGCTATTTAAAAAAAAAAACGCAGTTGAAATCCGTTTGACCTATGGCAGCGCCATCTAGCAGGCCAACCATAGCGCTATCTGGTTTCCCCCTTCAAGCGAGACAAGTTTCGTTCTTTGTAGTTTTTTTGTTTGACGCTTATTTTGTGAGATATTTGGCCCTGTCACGATCACTGGACAACCCTGTATAAATTGTGAATAGAAACGTTCCTACGACACTCCCCCGCAGCACACCTGAAATCACTCTCAGTTCAGAATACTTCTCTCTATTGAGAATGACATGCTGCGTTTTGTTATCTAGGAACTCTTCAATCCAATCACACAATTGGTCTGATAGTCCATATGCTCTTACTTTGTTCATTAAATGACTGTGAGGAACTGTATCAAACGCCTTGCGGAAGTGAAGAAACATGGCATCTACCTGGGAACCCGTGTCTATGGTCCTCTGCGTCTCGTGGACGAATAGTGCGAGCTGGGTTTCAAATGATCGTCTTTTTTGAAACCCATGCTGATTCCTACAGAGTAGATTTCTGGTCTCCAGAAAAGTCATTATACTAGAGCATATTACATGTTCCAAAATTCTACAACTGATTGACATTAGAGATATAGGTCTATAGTTCTGCACATCTGTTCGACGTCCCTTCTTGAAAACGGGGTGACCTGTGCCCTTTTCCAATCCTTTGGAACGCTACGCTCTTCTAGAGACCTATGGTACACCGCTGCAAGAAGGGGGGAAGTTCCTTCGCGTACTCTGTGTCAAATCGAACTGGTATCCCATCAGATCCAGCGGCCTTTCCTCTTTTGAATCATTTTAATTGTTTCTCTATCCCTCTGTCATCTATTTTGATATCTACCATTTTGTCATCTGTGCAACAATCTAGAGAAGAAACTACAGTACAGTCGTCCTCAGTGAAACAGCTATGGAAAAAGACATTTAGTATTTCAGCCTTTAGTCTGTCATTCTCTGTTTCAGTACCATTTAGGTCACAGAGTGTCCGGACATTTTGTTTTGATCTACCTACTGCTTTGACATAAGACCAAAATTTCTTAGGATTTTCTGCCAAGTCATTACATAGAACTTTACATTCGAATTCGTTGAACGCCTCTCGTATAGCCCTTCTCACACTACATTTTGACTCATGTAATTTTTGTTTGTCTTCAAGGCTTTGGCTATTTTTATGTTTGCTGTGAAGTTCTCTTTGCTTCCGTAGCAGTTTTCTAACTCGGTTGTTGTACCACGGTGGCTCTTTTCCATTCTTACGATCTTGCTTGTCACATACGCATCTAATGCATATTGTACGATGGTTTTGAACTTTGTCCACTGATCCTCAACACTATTTGTACTTGAGACAAAACTTTTGTGTTGATCCATCAAGTACTCTGAAACCTGCTTTTTATCACTTTTGCTAAACAGAAAAATCTTCCTACTTTTTTTAATATTTCTATTTACATCTGAAATCACTGATACTGTAACCGCTTTATGATCGCTGATTCCCTGTTCTGTGTTAACTCTTTCAAATGGTTTGTGTCTGTTTGTCACCAGAAGGTCTAATATGTTATCGCCATGAGTTGGTTCTCTATTTAACTGCTCAAGGTAGTTTTCAGATAATACACTGAAAAAAATTTCACTGGATTCTTTGTCCCTGCAACCCATTACTAATGTTTGAGTCCCCCAGTGTATATCTGGTAAATTAAAATCTCCACCCAAAACTATAATATGGTTGTGAAATCTACTCGATATATTTTCCAAATTTTCCTTCAGGTGTTCAGCCACAACAGCTGCTGAACCAATTACCATGTTTGAGCCCACTTTAACCGTGACCTTCACCCAAATTATTTCACATTTCAGATGCCCATCAATTTCCTTCAATAGTATTGCACTTTTTATCGCTATAAACACGCCTCCCCCTTCACTGTCCAGCCCGTCTCTGTGGTATACATTCCAATCTGAGTTTAGAATTTCATTACTGTTTACATCTGGTTTCAGCCAACTTTCTGTCCCTAGTACTATGTGGGCATTGTGGCCATTTATTAATGAGAGCAGTTCTGGGACCTTTCTATAGACACTCCTGCAGTTTACTATTACCACATTAATATTGTCATTCCCTGCTGCATTTTGCCTACTGCTACCTTGTCGCGTCTCAGGTTGTGTCTTGTCAGGCCTAGGAAGGGAATTTTCTAACCTAAAAAACCCACATGTGCATTCCACATGTACTCCGCTACCCTTGTAGCTGCTTCCTGCATGTAGTGCACACCTGTCCTATTCAGAGCAACCCTACATTTCTCCCCCTGGTAGCGGAGGTTGAGAAATTTTCACCCCAGATCATTGCGGAATTGTCTGAGCCTCTGGTTTAAGCCTTCCACTCTGCTCCAAACCAGAGGACTGCGATTGGTTCTGGGAACGACACTACAAATAGTTAGCTCAGATTCCACCCTGCGAGCGAGGCTTTCTGCCTTCACCAACTCTGCCAACTGCCTATATGAACTGAGGATGGCCTCTGAACCCAGACAGCAGGAGTCATTTGCGCCAACGTGAGCAACAATTTGCAGTCAGGTGCACCCAGTGCTCTCTATTGCCGCTAGCAGGGCTTCCTCCACATCTCGAATAAGACCCCCGACCTTTCTGCTATTTCCCTAAGGGGTCTATCACCCGCCTTACATTGGAGCTCCAAATCACTAATAAACTCCTCCCCCTGTGTGCCTGCTCAGACCTTGCTGAAGGAGCAGCCACATGTCCACTCACAGGCAGAGTGGGCGATGCCACACGGCCAGCCTCCACATTGACCCTCCACCTCGTGCGACGCGAAAACCATTGAACCCGCCACTCCCCTTGTGGAGAGGGTGGCCCAACCGCGCCCGGTACCCGCGAAGATGTCTCGACAGCAGAAACCATGGGTGAAGCATGTAACACCTGGGATGTACCATGAAATGCACCAGACTCCCCACTGCCGCTACACTCTGAGGCAGCAGCCTGAAGACGGCTGACCGTGGCCATCAGCATGTCCAGCTGTTTGCGAACAGTGGCCAGCTCCTACTGCATCCATACACAGCAGCCACACATCCTATCGTTCCTAAGAAATCAACAATTTACTGTAGAGAGTTAAGTAATCAACTTTTAACTAGACTTCTAATTCACTAAAAGCAGCTGATAGCTGATTAAACTGTGGTTACTAGACACTTCTTGTTGGAAACAGTGAAAATAAGCACTGACTGTCTCTGGGCTGTATTCAAAACAAACATGAAATCTTTGGAACACTATTACTAGTACTCAAAAATTAAAGCTTCCTAAAAGCAAAAACACACAGAAAAAGAAGTGACAAGTAAGAAAAACACATTTCTGCTGGGGTAGTGAGGGTCAAATTCATATTATTGAAGTTACTTGAAATGTCTGGTCTGAGGTATTCCATAGCAGCATCTAGAGAACCTGACAACCCCATCTATTCAGTAACAGTTATAAAACGTCTGTTAAATAGTTCTGCAACACTATGCACATCTGTCACCAATCTATCGTTTACTGTTAATGCTATTTGTCCCTCTTCATGTCTGGTTCTACCGGTCTCCTCCTTCACTATATCACATATTGTCTTTATTTTGTTATCTGATGTGATTATCTTTTCCTTGTAATATATTTGCTGTGATGCCCGTATTGCAGTCTTTAATATTTTGCAGTATCTATTGTAATGTGCTATAGCATCAACATCAGAACTGTTTCGGATTGACAGATAGAGCTTTCTTTTTGTTTTACAAGATACTCCTATTCCTTGAGTAAGTCATGGCTTCTTTGTAGACTTTCCTCTAACCTTGGTTAGTTTAGAGGGGAAACAGTGTTCAAATAAGGTAATAATTTTATTAGGTAAAGTGTTATATTTTTCATTCATGCCATGAGCACTGTAAACATCTATCCAGTGAATGTCTCTGAGGAGTGTCCTAAAATAATCAGTTTTTGGCTTATTGATTACCCTCTTGAGCTCACATTTAACAGATTTTATATCCTATTCAGTATTAACATTTAACAGAAGGAACTGCATGTCATGGTCTGAGAGGCGATTGACTATTGTTTTGTAATGTAATTTTGTTCATTGGACTTTTCTATAAAGATATTATCAATGGCTAGTGGGGAACTTTACAGTGGGAATTAAGTTGAATGATAGCATTACTAACTCAAATAAGTTCTTATTGGGAGTCTTTAAGAAAATCTACATTGAAATCACCAGCAACCACTATTTCTTTGTTTTTAGTTGTTAAATGGGCCAGTACAGCTTCAAGGTGGTTTAGGAACAGATTAAAGTTACCTGCAGGTGCTTGATATACACCTAATATTATGAGGATTTTTTGTGAAATTCTACTTCTGTTACTATGTTAACATCAGGAACTAATTGAAATTGCATGTGAAAAAATAGTTGCAGTGTGGGTCACATTCTACATTAAGGTGTAAGTTCTGACAGTGAAGTTGATACCATCTCTAACAGGACCTTATGTAGTAAAGCCTTGTGTGTTGATAATTGTCTGGCAGTGATGGCAGGAGAAGAAGATACGAACACAGGTCAGAGAAAACTCATATGGGTGGATAGTTCACTGGTTGTCATGACCGTATCAATTTTATCCCCTCTTTGATGAAAAATGTTCAAAAATTGTTCTACAACAGTCACATGATGTACCATTATGAAACAGCATTGTTGGCCAATGTTTACCCTCAGGAGGTGAATTATCAGTGCTTCTGATAAACACATATAAAAATGCGTGACACTACCCTAGCTTGTGTAACTAGCTGTTTCTTGTTCAGGCAGTAGAGTTGGGGAATATTTGTAACAAAAGGCAGGTCACCCACACCTTAGAATGAAAGGAACACAGCTGTTGTGAGAAAAAGAGGAGACAAAGAAGAAAAAAGTGTGGAATTGTAGGAGATCAAAGATGGTACAGGGTGTCTCACAAAAGATGTCTGGGAGGGGTCCATGAGTAACACAGCAGTGCCAACGGCCACTACCATGCTCAACTCTCGGGCTCTAATCTGCTGGTAGTTGGGTGTGTGCATGCTTCCCCTGAATTAACATAAACAGTGTTGACATCTGATTAACTTAAGCCTATCTTTATTTACAGTAGGTGCTCAAAATGATGTCCCCGTGCGGTAAGAGCAGCCTGACATCTCCTGAACATAGCAAACACTCAACGAATTTAGGCTGCCCCAGTCTGGGAAATGACTAGCCAAACCATGTCTTCCAACTCTTTGAGCTTGTGGGGATTGGTTGCATACACCATATCCTTTAACATTCCTCAAAAGTGAAAATCACACAAATCTATATCTGGAGAATGAGGTGGCCAGTTAGCTATCCTATTATCAAAAACACTTCATATTGTTGTTGTAGAAATATTGGCAATGTGTGCTCTTGCATTGTCCTGCATGAAATAACCGTACATCTTTTTGTTAGTTTTTAAAAAAAAAGGATGCCGTATATTGTCCAGATACCTATCAGAACATATTGTTTTGTGGAAAAAGATTGGTCCAGTAATCCGTCTTCCACTAATTGCACACCACACTCCTGTTTTCACATCATGCGGAGGTTGTTCATGTAATTCATAAGGATTTTCAGAGCTCCAATGTCAATCGTTCTGAGGATTTACATACCCTGACAAATGCAGCCATGCTTCATCAGAAAAAAAACATCTCAGGACCAACTTCCTCATCATGCACAGTCTAACACCCAGTTGCAATAATGACATCGAGCAACAGTATCTGAGTTCCTCAGTTGATGCACTACCATTATTTTGTATAGTTTCAATTTCAGTTTGTGTACAGCTGTGTTAGCAGATGCTCTTGCCACACCAGTCTGAAATGCCAAACAGCACAGAGGTTTTCTCCAGCTCCTCCTCTAGCTCATCTAATTTATTTTTGGTTAAATCATTAGGTTCTCTAGGACTTTGTTTGCGTAACACAGATCTAGTCTCTTGAAATTTCTTCACTAATCTGTGTATTGTTGAATCATTGGGAACATGCACACCAGGAAATTTTCATATGAATTCATACCAACATTCTACATATGATTCTGTTTTTTGCACTTGTTGATCCGTTTTGTATACCATACTGAGTGGAAACTCGACAGGAAACTCAAAATAAAACACTTGAACACTCAGTCGCACAGTGTAGAGGACACACACAGTGTTTCAGTCTGAGGACTGGACCCAGCAACATACGGGTAGTGAAAGTCCCAGGCTTGGCATTTGCAATAATGAAGTCTAATAACAATATTTGAGGCAAATAAACTTGACAAAAAACTCAAAAGAAAACACCAGTATACTCAGACACACCATGTAGGGGCCATGCACAAAGTACTGGTGTCAGAGAACTATGCATAGTAACAACCAGTAGAAACAGTGGCAATGTGCTGCATGACCCACGGACACCTCTCGGATATCATTCATGGGACACCCTGTACGTTGGTAAGCACTTCTGTGCTGAGATGAAGACAGAGTGAGAAGTAAAAGTGGATTAATGCAAGAGAAGGGGGAGAACAAAGAAGCTGAAACAAAATGAAAATAAAGGAAATGGTGGGACATAATACATAAAAATATATGTAAAACATAATGAAGAGATGATGATAATGAAAACAGAGAGGGAAAGTTTCTAATTGGGAGTTGCATCCAAGAGGTTGTTTGGATGCACAGATGTTTTGGAGAGCAAGTTCTGACCCAGGGCTCAGGGAAACTACTGTTGCATGGGAGGATCCAGACAGCCCATGAGTTGTAGCATGCACTTAGTCACTTGAATCATGATATGAAGACTGTTCAGCAACTGGGTACTGGGTGCCTCCCAAGGTGGACAGTTGTCTGTCCATTCAAGCATTTGGCTAGTTGACTCTTGGTCGTTCCAATAGGACAATTCATTTCTCTTCATCTAAATCCATCTGTCATCACCACCGCTGGACTGAAGCTGGCATGGCTCCTGCCACTGTACTATCTTTGACCCACTCTCCCTGATGCATGCCCCTCTCTCCCACCTCCATTTCACCTTTACATCCCCTCTTCCTCACAACAGTTTGGTTGCTCTCATCCTAGGATCTTGAGTGACCTGCCTTTTATGAATTTGTATGAGGGGCAGTTCCTGCCCTGTGCAGAAATTTTCAAGTTTGTCATTGAGATATGACACTACTGATTTTTTAATTAGTTAACTGAACATGAATATCTTTCTGCTCATTTTAATTGTCCTTTGTACTTCGGCAATCATTGTTGCCACAAGTGCATTATGGTCACTGATATCAGTTTCAGTGTGAACATCCACAAAGAGTTCAGATCTATCCTATATATTTGTATCATGAGTGGGGTTCTGAACTGTGAGTTCTAGGCAGTTTTCTGAGAAGATCCAGTTAACATTCTATGTCCACCCCTAATAATGAGTCACGCACAATCAGGTTCACATGCAGCTGCAATTTCTGTCTTGGTGGGTTTGACTTTCTTGCCTTCCCCAATAATCTCATTGCTATCAATTTCAGGTTTTAGCCAGCTTTCCATACTTATTATTATGCGAGCACCACTGCTTTTCAGGAGTGCTTCAAACTCTCTCTGAATTTAATAGCTCGGGCAACTAAGGATTTAAACCACAGTTATTACATACACTCCTGGAAATGGAAAAAAGAACACATTGACACCGGTGGGTCAGACCCACCATACTTGCTCCGGACACTGCGAGAGGGCTGTACAAGCAATGATCACACGCACGGCACAGCGGACACACCAGGAACCGCAGTGTTGGCCGTCGAATGGCGCTAGCTGCGCAGCATTTGTGCACTGCCGCCGTCAGTGTCAGCCAGTTTGCCGTGGCATACGGAGCTCCATCGCAGTCTTTAACACTGGTAGCATGCCGCGACAGCGTGGACGTGAACCGTATGTGCAGTTGACGGACTTTGAGCGAGGGCGTATAGTGGGCATGCGGGAGGCCGGGTGGACGTACCGCCGAATTGCTCAACACGTGGGGCGTGAGGCCTCCACAGTACATCGATGTTGTCGCCAGTGGTCGGCGGAAGGTGCACGTGCCCGTCGACCTGGCACCGGACCGCAGCAACGCACGGATGCACGCCAAGACCGTAGGATCCTACGCAGTGCCGTAGGGGACCGCACCGCCACTTCCCAGCAAATTAGGGACACTGTCGCTCCTGGGGTATCGGCGAGGACCATTCGCAACCATCTCCATGAAGCTGGGCTACGGTCCCGCACACCGTTAGGCCGTCTTCCACTCATGCCCCAACATCGTGCAGCCCGCCTCCAGTGGTGTCGCGACAGGCGTGAATGGAGGGACGAATGGAGACGTGTCATCTTCAGCGATGAGAGTCGCTTCTGCCTTGGTGCCAATGATGGTCGTATGCGTGTTTGGCGCCGTGCAGGTGAGCGCCACAATCAGGACTGCATACGACCGAGGCACACAGGGCCAACACCTGGCATCATGGTGTGGGGAGCGATCTCCTACACTGGCCGTACACCACTGGTGATCGTCGAGGGGACACTGAATAGTGCACGGTACATCCAAACCGTCATCGAACCCATCGTTCTACCATTCCTAGACCGGCAAGGGAACTTGCTGTTCCAACAGGACAATGCACGTCCGCATGTATCCCGTGCCACCCAACGTGCTCTAGAAGGTGTAAGTCAACTACCCTGGCCAGCAAGATCTCCGGATCTGTCCCCCATTGAGCATGTTTGGGACTGGATGAAGCGTCGTCTCACGCGGTCTGCACGTCCAGCACGAACGCTGGTCCAACTGAGGCGCCAGGTGGAAATGGCATGGCAAGCCGTTCCACAGGACTACATCCAGCATCTCTACGATCGTCTCCATGGGAGAATAGCAGCCTGCATTGCTGCGAAAGGTGGATATACACTGTACTAGTGCCGACATTGTGCATGCTCTGTTGCCTGTGTCTATGTGCCTGTGGTTCTGTCAGTGTGATCATGTGATGTATCTGACCCCAGGAATGTGTCAATAAAGTTTCCCCTTCCTGGGACAATGAATTCACGGTGTTCCTATTTCAATTTCCAGGTGTGTATATAAGGGGGTTATTTGTGTTGTTGCCCCCGAATGATAATTAAACAAAATATTTGTCAGGATTTGTAAGAGGTGGGTCCTTGAGGTACAGCAATACGCGAACATGAGAAGTAAGTTTAAACAGTTTTATTAACAAAGCCTGATTATAAAACATGCAAGCAATGCATGCCCATCATCACAGTGTCTGACATCCTAATTACGGTTGTATCGAAAGACTCCATGGTGAGCTAAGAAAAGAGACATATTCGTGCCCGAGGCCACGCTAGTTAATATGGCACACTGTTGACAGTGGCCAGTGGCTTACTCCCTGCATTGCACTGCGGCTGGATGCATGTGTACTGACCAAGCAAATTGTCAGCGTTCCAGACAGGTCGGCTGGTGAGCACTTGTTACGTACCGTATGGCTGCGTGCAACCCGTAGACCCTTACACATATAAATATATTCCATAAATGGAATATATATGAGTATAAATATACATAGATGGTATATATATGAGTAAAGAGAAGTAATCAACTTAGGGTTTATCTTCATATAGAAACCCCAAAACAAAATGTGTATGACAGATTAGCCAAATCTAGATCTCAGGACTAATAATCCAGAATTCATGTAAAATGTCTATCTTATTTAAGAACATAAATAAAAAGGGTGGCTGTGTCTGGAAATAGTGTTAAAGTTCTCATAGGAGATAGATACACTATGTGATCAAAAGCATCCAGACACCCCCAAAAACATATGTTTTTCATATTGGGTGTGTTGTGCTGTCACCTACTGCCAGGTACTCCTTGTCAGTGACCTCAGTATTCACTAGACATCATGAGAGAACAGAATGGGGCACTCCGCAGAACTCACGGTCTTCAAACATGGTCAGGTGATTGGGTGTCAATTGTGTCATACGTCTGTATGCAAAATTTCCACACTCCTAAACATCCCTAGGACAACTGTTTCCAATGTGATAGTGAAGCGGAAATGTGAAGGGACACGTACAGCACAAAAGCATAGAGGCCAACCTCATCTGTTGGCTGACAAGAGACCGCCGACAGTTGAAGAGGGTCATAATGTGTAATATGCAGACATCTATCCACACCATCACACAGGAATTCCAAACTGCATTAGGATCCACTGAAAGTACTATGACAGTCAGGAGGTGATAAAACTTGGATTTCATGGTCGAGTGGCTGCTCATAGGCCACACACGACATCGGTAAATGCCAAATGAAACCTCACTTGGTGTAAGGAGCATAAACGTTGGACGATTGAACAGTGGAAAAATGTTGTGTGGAGTGACGAATCAAGATACACAATGTGGTGATCTGATGGCAGGGTGTGGGTATGCCGAATGCCCAGTGAACATCATCTGCCAGCGTGTGTAGTGCCAACAGTAAAATTCAGAGATGATGCTGTTATGGTGTGGTCGTGTTTTTCATGGAGGGGCCTTGCACCCATTGTTGTTTCATGTGGAACTATCTCAGCACAGGCCTACATTGATGTTTTAAGCACCTTCTTGCTTCCTACTGTTAAAGAGCAATTCGGGGATGGTGACTGCATCTTCAAACATGATCAAGCACCTGTTCATAATCCAAGGCTTGTGGTGGAGTGGTTACGTGACAATAACATCCCTGTAATGGACTGGCCTGCACAAAGTCCTGACCTGAATCCTATAGAACACCTTTGGGATTGTTTGGAACGCTGACTTTGTGACAGGCCTCACTCACTGACATCAATACCTCTCCTCAGCACAGTACTCCGTGAAGAATGGGCTGCCATTCCCCAAGAAACCTTTCAGCACCTGATTGAACATATGCCTGCAAGAGTAGATGCTGTCATCAAGGCTAAGGGTGGACCAACACCATATTGAATTCCAGAATTACCAATGGAGGGCACCACGAACTTTTAAGTCATTTTCAGCCAGGTGTCCGGATACTTTTGATCACATAGTATATTAGTATTGTATGTAGACCACTTACCAAACAGTACTGTCTGATACTTTATTTATAA